>NC_133121.1:90331717-92916717 GCF_033568475.1 Henckelia pumila
GTCAAGATGACCCATCAATATTAAGTTGTGATGGACGGTCGCCATGTGGATCCCCCAATAATATGAGCCGATCCCATGGGAGTTCCACCCAACTTACAACATGTGTCGATCCAATGTACAGCTTTTCGACGGACGGGCCCCCCCAATAATATGAGCCGACCGTATCCGCGGGTAGCATCACATACATTGACCGTTGATGGAAGGTAGGAACATTTAAACAAATTTAAATTTCCTTTATTTATCTTGATATCAATTTTAAATCACATTTAAAATGAGGGATTTTTAATTATGAAAATTTGTCTCATCATTTTTCAATTTATTGTATGCTTGCCGGATTCATACAATTATGTCTAAAACATGCATACAATCATAATATCATATATTATATATAGGATGATCGATTCCATTTCTAATTGACTCGTGGTTGCCAATCACGAGTCTTAGTCCAATCCTAGGTAATATGCAGTATGCAATGCAATCCTATTACATTAGCTTCCAATTTACATTTCTTCGTCTTTATTGTCTGCTGGGCCCACCATCTTCAAATCTTGATCTCCCACTAAATCTAATGTATTTACAATAAATAGCAATGACAAGTAGGGGATACATTTTAGGGGTGGGAACGGCCATAAACCAAGCCCACTTTTATTACATATGACATTCATATTGGGCCATAAACCAGGCCCATTAATAAAACCAACAACAATAAAACAAATGTAAATTCCTAACATACACCTACAAAATTGGTCATGGCAATCGATCATCCTTATCCAATAACATTTAATTCAAAATTAATTTATTGGATATCATGCATATGGCAATTTAAATTTAAACAGGATAAAATCATATTTTATATATAAAATCATATTTTACATATAAAATCATATTTTACCTTTTATTAAATAAAATCATATTTTATCTACAGAATCTAATTTTATAGATAAAATCATATTTTACTTAATATATACATAAGATCAAATCTTATCATCAATTGTACCAAAAATAATTGATTTCAAAATTCAATTTAAGGATAAAATATTAAAATTTTCCAAAAATTCAAATTTATCCAAAAATCAATTTTAAAATTTTCGGACTCGAACAATTCGATCCGATGCCTCGTGAACCAATCAAAAACAATTTTTGACCGGACCAAAAATAAAATTTTAACACATTAAAATTAATTTAAATAAAAAAAAATAATTTTTCCCGCGGGCCGCCCGGGACACTCCCGGGCCGGCCCGCACCCGTGGGCGCGGGCCGGGGCAGCGACAATCGCTGCCCTGCGCTGCGCTGCGCTGGGCAGCGCCGAGCGCTGCCCTGGCGGCGCTGAGCGCCGTCCCTGGGCGGCGACGTGCGCCGCTGTGGGCGGCGACGTGCGCCGCCGTGGGCGGCGCTGTGCTCCCCCTTTGGGCGGCGCCGTGCGCCGCCCGGGGCAGCGACCGTCGCTGCCCCACCGGGCAGCGATCCAATCGCTGCCCGGGTTTTGCCCGGAAATTTTTTTTTTTTATTTAAAATATTTATTTTGTTTTAAAAAAAAAACAAAACTCAAAAATTTTTGTACAATCGATTAATTTAATCGTTTGATCTGAGCAACCTGGCTCTGATACCACTGTTGGAAAACTCGGCTCTCAGATCAATCACGATTGATACCCGGTGCAGCGGAAGTTTAAAAATTTTATTATGGAACAATTCCATAGTGTGGGTATCAACCGTTTAACGATTAAATTATTTGTGTGTGTAAAATTAAATAACTATTATTAAATTTTACCTTCAATCTCGAAGCGAGATTATTGGACACCACACAGATTTCTCTGCGCTTCTTGTATCTCCCTGGAACTGATGAACAATCTTTCCTTCAATCAGGTCCACGAATAGAGGTTTAATCCCTCTGATAGATTGCACTAGAAAATCTATCAGAAGTTTTCTACGAAGAGAATAAACGAATTTGATTCGCTATTCTGGACTGCAATTCAAAATCACAGACCGGAATTTCTCACGCAGAGAAGGGAGGGGGCGGCCGAATTGAGAGGGGAGGCTAGGGTTTTTCGAAAAATCCTGTCTCAATTATGACCAGTTGTGTGTAATTTCTGTACTGCAATAACTTATTTATAATGCAGGCCACTAACACCTTAGGGCTCATTAGTCATAAGTTGAGGCCCGACAAGCAAAGCCCGCACGTTCAGAAATTAATATAAAATTCATCGTGACTCCGATTGATAAACCGATTTTACCAATGTGCACAGAAACCATTTCTGCACATTTTAAAGTCAAGATAAATTTTCCTGAATCCGAATTCAGTGGTTTCCAAAAATATACATCCCTATGTCATTTTAGGAAATCCTACTCCCTTACTCTTATTTAAGAAGTCCAACTTCTTTATTCATTAAATTTAACTCTTTAAATTTAACTATCTCAACGGGGATTAAAACTCCATTACACTGTGTGACCCTCAATGGTTCAGGGATACAGCTAGCCGTGGGCTCACAACTCCTTGTGACTCGGAACAACGATTTCCGACTTGCCCAACGAATCATGGTAAAGCGCCTAGCAACATCGCCCCATGATTCCCTAGGTATCACTGATAGTGCCTACAAGAACCAGTAGATTTTGGTTAGCGTACAGTACGGTCCCTTCATCCATATATCCCGATCGAATCAACAACCATTGGTATATCGAGAGTCGCTCAAGATTCGATAACTATGCAATACATCTTGAAGATCAAATTAGTGACATCGCATGTGCTACTAAGAAACCATTTCTTAAATCACATCAAGTACTCTGGCCAGAGATTCGTCACACTAATATCTCCTCAGATCGCATAGGATATCCACACTCGCAAGTATGTGGTGAATCCTTGACAACAATGCATCGACTCCTATATGTGTTTGTACCCAATCCCGACACCTGATGACCCCCATAGAGTCGGTAAACGAGTCAAAGCACAGTACTAGCATATAGAGTCTCCATGATGTTTCAAGTAGTAAGGACTAATGGTGTACAACCAAAACCGCGGACTTTATCCACTCGATAAGTGATAACCACTTGGAAAGTCCGGATAGGGTAGTTCGATTATTCATCCTATGAATATCCATTTGCATGCTTCGAACATCTCCATGTTCCCTACCAATGAAACGTGGTACTCCGCATCGCAAATGCTAGTCTCAAACTCGAGCGATCCTTATCCTTATTATCGGACGGCTCAATCGACTAGGAACAGTTTAGAATATACAGTGACTATAAGATGTATTTCATGATAGACATCCCCATGTTCTACCACATCTTACATACACTATAGTATATTCAAGGTCTTTATCAAAACAACAATAGTATATCACAATATAACAATATGAAGAAAGATAAAGTCATTGCCATTAATAAAAGTGTAAATTATATTAAACAAAAGATCATTTGTACAAAGAGTCATCAAAGCCCATAGCCACAAGTTGGCTCACTGGGCACCCACTCTTTCAAGAGCCTTAAGATTCTTGTTCGAACTAGAGTGAGCGGGTAGATCGAGTCTGAGTGTATTGACTCCTCGCATGTGTTTGAATTATTTTAACTGTGTACTTAGTTCCATGCGAGCATGCTTTATTATTGAGAATTATTGAATTACATGGTTATGTGATTTAATTTATAAAGCATGATCTACTTGAGATATGACTGTTTCTGTTACCGACTGGTATCCGGTATTCCAAGCGGTTGTAAGGACACTGATTGTAGCGATTGAGATATCTCGTGTCCTAACCTTTGATTATCAGATGGGTCCTCGTCGAGTGATAAACAGAAACACACCACCAGTTATCCCTGCGACTGAGCAAGCTAGCACTGAGGTTGATCAGTTGGATGCTTCAGCGACTCCTATGGAAACCTTGCTGAAGAGGTTTCAGTCGTTCAATCCGCCATTGTTGATGGGTTCAGAAAATCCAGTTGACTGTGAGAGTTGGTTGGATGATATGGATCAGTTGTTTGATTCCATTGACTACACAGATGACCGCCGAATCAGGTTAGTAATTCATCAGCTGCGTGGTGGTGCTAAGAGCTGGTGGATCATGACAAAGAAAGCATTTGAGAGTAGAGGTACAGAGGTTACTTGGACTCTTTTTAAATCTGAGTTTTATAAGCGGTTTTTCCCTATCTCGTATCGTAAGGATAAGGGAGCAGAGTTTGCAAATCTGAGGCAAGGGAATCTGAACATTGAAGAGTACGTGGCTAAGTTCGATAGTCTGTTGCGTTTTGCACCACTAATTGCCGGAGATGAAGAAGCTAAGGCAGATCAGTTCATCAACGGGTTGAACCCCGATGTCTTCACGTTGGTTAACACCAACAGGCCTAGCAACTTTGCGGATGCCATGAATTACGCAAAGGGAGCAGAAGCAGGCTTGTGGAGGCAAAGAGGTAATCAGGGGGCACCTCAGCAGCAGAGGCAGTATCAGAACCAACCATCTCAGTACCAGAATCAGCCACCTCAACATCAGAACCAGCAGCAGAGGTATGAAGGTGGAAGCAGTGGGGGAAACAGAAAGGATCAGTACAAGGCAAGAGGTAAACAGTTCAAGAGACAGGGGAACAGTTCGTCCAGTTCCAGTGGTTCGAAGCAATTCGGTTCAGGACCGAGTTCTGGGTCATCATCCTTGTGCTGCAGCAAGTGTGGAGGAAGACACTCACCGGATCAGTTTGTGGGAGTCTTCGGCAATTGTAACACATGTCAGCAACCGGGACACTTCTCTAAAGTGTGCCCTCAACGTAATAGAGATAGAGCTCAGAGTGGGAGTTCGTCTAGACTTGCAGCTCAGCCGGAGAGGCAGTCATCGGCAGTGCACTCTTTCCAACCCCAGCAACAGCAGAACAGGCAGGGAGGTAGCTCTAGTGCAAATCAGCCTCCGAGACAGCAAGCACGAGTCTTTGCATTGACAGAGGATCAGGCTCAGGCAGCACCTGACGTTGTCATAGCAGGTAACTGTTCGATTTTCGGTCATTCTGCTCATTTCTTGATAGATACAGGTGCTTCCCATTCCTTTATCTCTGAGAAATATGTGTTATTGCATGCTTTGCCAACTGAATTGTTGCCTACAATAGTAGCTGTTACTTCACCTTTGGGTGGAGAAATTGTTTCTGTCCGACTAGTCAGGAACTGTGAACTTTGTTTCGAGGGGAATTTGTTAGAATTCGACTGTATTGTGCTTGGGTTGTCAGATTTTGATTGTATTGTCGGTATAGATGCTTTGACCAAGTACAGGGCAACAGTTGATTGTTTTCTGAAAGTTGTCAGGTTCAGACCTGAAATGGCAGACGAGTGGAAATTCTTTGGTAAGGGTTCTCGATCTAGAATTCCTTTGGTTTCAGTGTTATCTATGACTCGTTTGTTGCAGAGAGGTGCATAAGGATTTTTGGTTTATGCGGTTGATGTACTGAAATCTAGCCCAGCTTTGGTTGACTTACCAGTGGTTAGAGATTTTGCTGATGTGTTTCCGGAAGATGTTCCTGGATTGCCACCCATTCGAGAGGTTGAATTCAGCATTGACTTAGTGCCAGGTACTCAACCTATTTCAAAAGCTCCGTATCGTATGGCACTTGTTGAATTGAGAGAGTTGAAGGAGCAGCTTGAGGATTTAATTTCCAAGGGATACATCAGACCTAGTGTGTCGCCTTGGGGTGCTCCTGTTCTATTCGTTCGGAAGAAGGATGGTTCTATGCGGCTATGTATCGACTACCGCCAATTGAATCAGGCTACAGTTAAGAACAGGTATCCTTTACCCCAAATAGATGACCTTTTTGATCAACTGCAGGGTTCTTCTGTCTACTCTAAGATTGATCTGAGGTCAGGTTATCACCAGTTGAGAGTGCGAGAGAAAGACGTTCCTAAGACCGCATTCAGAACGAGGTATGGTCATTTTGAGTTTATAGTCATGCCGTTCGGTTTGACTAACGCTCCAGCGGTTTTTATGGGTTTGATGAACCGTATCTTTCAGCGTTTTTTAGATGAGTTCGTCATTATCTTTATCGATGATATTCTTATCTACTCGAAGAACCGTACTGACCATGCAGAGCACTTGAGGACCGTACTCCAGATTTTACGAGCTGAGCAGTTGTTTGCCAAGCTGTCTAAGTTTTAATTCTGGTTAGATCGAGTTGTCTTTCTCGGTCATATTATTTCTGAAGATGGGATTTCTGTCGATCCCAGCAAGATTGAAGCGGTTATGAATTGGCCTAGACCTACTTCAGTGCCGGAGATCCGAAGCTTCATTGGTTTAGCTGGTTATTACCGTCGTTTCATCGAGGGTTTCTCGTCTATTGCCAAGCCTATTACCCAGCTAACTCAGAAGAATGCGCCTTTTGTCTGGACTGTAGATTGTGAGGCTAGCTTTGTTGATCTGAAGAGGAGACTGACCAGTGCTCCAATTCTTTCTATTCCGAAGGGTACTGGAGGTTTCACAGTCTATTGTGATGCTTCTAACCGAGGCTTGGGTTGTGTTCTTATGCAGCATAAGCATGTGGTAGCGTATGCATCGAGACAGCTGAAACCGCACGAGACTCGTTATCCGGTTCATGATCTTGAACTAGCTGCGATCGTCTTTGCTTTGAAGATCTGACGTCACTATCTTTATGGTGAGTCCTTCGAGATCTTTTCTGATCATAAGAGTCTTAAGTACTTTTTTTCTCAGGCAGAGCTGAATATGAGAAAGAGAAGGTGGTTAGATCTGTTGAAAGATTTCGACTGTGAGATCAAGTATTATCCGGGGAAGTCGAATGCAGTTGCAGATGCGTTGAGCCGAAAGCTTTGTTCTTTATCTCTTTCTACTATTGGTGTTTCTCAGTTGATCGATGATTGTTGCACTTCTGGTTTAGAGTTTGAAACAGATAGGGAGACTATCAGAGTGTTTGCTATTCAAGCCGAACCGGAGTTGTTTATTGCAATCAGAGAAGCACAGAAGTCTGAGCCGAGCATTCAGGTTTCAATAGGGAAAGTCAGATCTGGACATCAGTCTGAATTCCAGGTTAGAGATGAAGTCTTTTTTGTGAATAACCGTCTTGTTGTGCCTGATGTTCCGGAGTTGAGACAGCGTATTCTCCGAGAGGCTCATTGCAGTCGGTTCAGTATTCATCCGGGAGGTCGTAAGATGTACAACGATCTGAAGAACCAGTTCTGGTGGAAGAGAATGAAGAGCGACGTAGCAAGGTTTGTATCTCGGTGTTTGGATTGTCAACAGGTGAAAGCAGAACGGAAGCGACCAGGAGGTCTGTTACACAGTTTATCTGTTCCTGAATGGAAGTGGGATCACCTTTCCATGGATTTCGTCACGAAGCTACCACGATCCGTTCGAGGATGCGATGCCATTTGGGTAGTGATCGACCGATTGACGAAGTCTGCGTGTTTTATTCCGTACAGGATGACGTATCGTCATGATCAGATGGCTGAGTTGTATGTTAGCAATGTTGTGAGACTGCATGGTGTGCCGAAGTCGATCGTTTCAGACAGAGATCCTAGATTCACTTCTCACTTCTGGCACAGTCTTCAGGGGGCACTTGGTACTCGATTGCACCTGAGTACAGCTTATCATCCTCAGACCGATGGACAATCAGAGCGGACTATCCAGACGTTAGAGGATATGCTGCGAGCGGTAGTGCTAGACTTTGGCACTAGTTGGCAGGATTCTTTGCCTCTTGTCGAGTTTTCTTACAACAACAGCTTCCAAGCGAGTATCGGTATGGCGCCTTTTGAGGCTTTGTATGGTAAGAAGTGCCGATCTCCGTTGTTTTGGGATGATTTATCCGAGTAACCAGATTTGGGACCGGAGATGCTTAGAGATATGGCAGAGCAGGTTAAGATCATTCAGACCAGAATGAAGTCAGCTCAAGATAGACAGGCGAAGTATGCGAATGTCAGGCGTAGACCTCTGAGTTTTGATCAGGGAGACCGAGTCTTTCTGAAGATTTCACCTTTCAGAGGCACTGTCAGATTCGGTAAAAGAGGGAAGTTATCTCCGAGATTCATCGGGCCGTACGAGATTCTCGAGAAGATAGGCGATCTTGCCTACAGACTTGCACTTCCTCCGTCTTTATCTGGTATTCACGACGTTTTTCACGTCTCTATGCTGCGAAAGTATCAACCAGATATTTCTCATATCCTTCAGCCTGACGAAGCCGAGTTAGACGAGACCCTGAGCTACTTTGAGCGACCGATTCAGATCCTTGATCGGAAGGAGAAGCAACTCAGAACCAAGTTGATTCCGTTGGTGAAAGTGCAGTGGAGCCGTCACGGCGTAGAGGAAGCGACTTGGGAGACAGAATCTGACATGAGACAGCGTTTTCCAGAGTTATTCAGTTGACGTGAGTTCTTCTTACTGTCTTTAGTTCTTTATTCTAGCTTGAGTTGTGGTTCTTGTTGATTTCGAGGACGAAATCTCTTCTTAGTGGGGGAGAATTGTAACGCCCCATTTTTATCTTAAATGAGTTTATTTGAGTTAATCGGAGATTACAGAGTTCACGAGCCGACTCGATTTTGATCAGGGTCCTTTTTGCAAAAAAATGGATTTTTTAGGGACTAAAACGCAAATTGTGGATTTTATATATTATCTAATCTTAGAAATTGGTTGACAAAGTCTTCTTCATCCCCTCCAAGCCGTCTCCCTCCATTCTCACGCCTCCAAGCTTTTCCAAGCTTTGGGGATTCCAGTCCGAGCACGATCCGGCCGTTGGAATTTATTTCTGAAGGCAGTTTAGCGATCACTGCAGCGAGAGCTCCGTTTTATCGTAAGTTTTTCTACGATCGGATACATTCTAGTTTTTGGATGTTGTTAGAATCGTTTGAGATTCGAGTATGTTGTTCTCTACAGAGTTCTGATCGTTTATTATCTGTCGGTTTTGAATTAGAGCGACGTTCGGATTTGTTATGATTTTTGGAAGCCATTTTTGAAAATGTGGATTTTGAGATTGATGGGTTTGCTTTGTTTTGGTTGTCTTAGAATTTTATGAGGTTATATCGCTATTGAACTGCTGTCTGCGTTGTCGGTTTGTTCAGTTATAGTCGTTATGCCGTCGGTTTGAGTTTTGGAGATTTGAACCGTTTTTGAAGTTGTTGAACTTGGCTTGTAAGTCGATCATGGTAATTGATCTTTGATTGTATCTGAACAGATTCGTTTGGAGTTGTCAAGCCCTGTGTTAGCAGCATTTGGTCGTCGAGAATTGGACGAAGAACGGTAAAGAGATTACCTTGAACCGTTGCCTTTGTTGTGGATTGTTTAGTTGTTGATTAAACCTTTTGTTGTAGCTTATCCAGAGTTGGAACTACTGCATTGAAAGGTAAAAGCAGTCATCGTAGCGGGATAGCATACTCGGGACTGTTGGTTCTCGAGTTTCCCCTTTTTAAATCACATATTGCATTGATACTTGTTCTAGCATGTGGAACTTGTATTTGTTGATTGATTGAGTTTTTGTTATGTGGCTCATGTTTATGTTTCTGTTATGCATTCATCTTGAGCCTACTTTGATTTCAGCGGGCAGAACCGCCCTTTTTGTTAGACGTTTGGGAACTATGATTGAGTGGCCTAGGTTGTAGTATTTCGCCTAGTGCTAGCATACTCATTATGGTTGCTCAAAGTCTAGAGGAGTGGGATACGTGGCACCACCTCGATTGGGAGAGTCGGTGAGTCGTTACGTGATCTCACCCTCGGGATCCCAAAAGCAGAGCAATACTTCCTTGTTTATCAGAATTGATATCCTGGTTTTAAAGACATGCATATCATTAACTTCGACTTGAATATGTGGTTTGACAGTATGTTGTATATTAATTACTTGATATATTGCTTTTACTGGGATTATCATTCTCACCGGTTATCCGGCTGTTGCTTTGTTTTGTATGTGTACTTGGCAACAGGAAGGGCATGATCAAGTCAGCATAGACCTGGCTAGCATCCAGAGCAAGAGATAGAAGTGAGACTCGTTTAGAAGTCGAATCAGCATGTCAACCTAGTTATGTTTTACGATCATGTTTAGTCATTCGAACTTCTCGTATATGTTTTGTAAGCAAGAAACGATGTAGGTGCTATCGAATTGAATGTTGCTCTTCCCTAAACCTTTCTTGTATTGTTATTGGAATGTCAAATACTCTTAATGCAAGTGTTTAGGTTTTGTTTGAGTTTATTGCAGTGCCTTAACTCTTCTGGGCGAGGGGACGGCGCGGGCGCGCGGCCTCTTTGCGAGTATGAGCACGGGCGCGCTGATGTCAGCGCGGGCGCGCGAGCCTCCTTTTAAAAAAAAATAAAATATTTATTGGGTTCTTGATTACTTATCGCTTGTTGTCTGATATTAGTTGTTTAGAAACGAGGTCTCACAACTGTAGTTGAGTGGCATGGAATGTAGATTTACTTCCAGAGTCAGATGACTCATGACACGGAATATAGATTTATTTCCAGAGCTAGATGACTCACTATAGTTGCACCAAAGTCAGGGGAATTGAGATATTTAACACCACCTCGATTGGGAGAGTCGGTGGTCGGTTAAAGATTTTATTTCCCCGGGATCCCAGAACTACGATTTTCTTGATACCAGATTTGATAGCCTATTCCTTGGCACATGCATTGCATTTATGCATTAACCTAGAGATTTCTATGGTTTAGAATATGCGTTTATAAATGCTAGCATGTTATGTTATGACATTCAAGATTTGAATGAGTTTATATGCTTGGTATTAGAGATGAACAAATATACTATCATGTTTTACTTGTTATTACATGATTGGAGATTTATGAATCATTTGGCATATAGATATCATATGTTTAACTGATGTATATGCATGTTGTTCATACTGAGAGTTATTCTCACCGGAGTTATCCGGCTGTTGCTTTGTTTGTATGTGTGCATTGCATCAGGTTGGGGCATGAGGAAGTCAGTCATAGCTTGGATAGCTCGAGAGAAGAGTAATAGCACGTGGTGACTTCGGGTCTTAGCAGCTGTCGTATGATATGGTGAACTTAGATAAGATGACATCTCTTTTGTATTTATGAGTTGTTGTAAACAATTGAGATTTAGATCTATATATCAGCAATGTTTCGTGTAAGTCTTCATTATATATCATATTTGGTATTTGTAGATGGATAGACTTGAATAAACCAACCTAGAACAGCTCAAGAGCAGATTTTCAGCAGGCCGGGCAGAGCACAGCTCGCTCGAGCGAAGCCTGGGCTCGCTCGAGCGAGCCATGGGTGTGACAACCCGAGTGGCTCTCGCTCGAGCGAGAGGTGAGGATCGCTCGAGCGAGCCACCATGGGTTTAAAAAAAATTTTTTTTTGTGCTTGTTGATTATCTTGAGGCTTGATTTAATTATCATACTTTGTTGATGATTATTCATTAATTGCTCCTTGAGATGAAATTAGCAACCCAAGGTCCCCACATTTGTCTTCACCTCCGGGGCTGCAGAGGAGTTTAGAGGAGAGGGATGTTGAATCTTACTGCGCATCTGCTGCTTTTGAGGAGGAGGTTTTTCGACGTGCCTACGCGATCCACGACGAGTTGATACTGGAGAGCCGCTAGATCCTTCGCCAGCAGCATGTGCCGGAGGATGTGGTCATGATGATTGGTCCCGGTGTTCCAGACCCTGATATGAGACTGCCCAGTGTTCCGAGGGTGGCTGAGCCCCTTGATGATTTCGGAGATATCAAAATCATAGAGGCTTTGAACTCCCTCCAGGGTGATGATTCTCCCGGTGGTCTATGATATTTCCATCATGTGTAGGGAGTTATCTTTAGATGATTTCGCATTTTTTGGACTTACTATCATAGTCTCCTTCCAGCTCTTGCTAGATATTTTGATCTTTTTATATCTTGCATCAGTTCTTCGGATTTGGATTTTGCATTATATTTTGCTATATAACTTGGTTTGCTTTGCGCTTGCTTCGAAATATTGCCTTATTGTTATATTTTTTGCTAGTACTTGGGAATTGATCAGGTTCCCAAAGTTTATCGTGTCTTTGGGAAAGTATACACCTACCTCGTGGGTGGTGTGGTGTAACGACTCACTGTATCAAGACGGGTCTTTTCAGCGTGCTTATGTCCTCACTCACACGAACCCTGAGAAACTTTCCAGGTGGTCACCCATCCTATAATTGCCCCAAGTCAAGCACGTTTAACTTTGGAGTTTTTATGTGATGAGCTTCCGAAAAGAAGATGCACCTTCTTGATATGAGCAGTACATATGAAATCTTTTATGCCCTCCTCAACTATGTAGTCCCATACCTACACAGTCTCAGAATCCCCTCTTATTCCGGCACGAGATCGGTTCATTCATGTCTTCCTCCGCCTAGAAGCCTACCAGGAGCCGCTCATTGTCCGTGCAACCTCTTGGCACCGGCGATCACTCCCTGCCTCCTCAGCCCCGGGCGTCACATGCCCACCAGCTTCCGCTTGGTTCGTCCCCGAACCATACCGTACTAAGAGAGGTCGGCTCTGATACCATTTGTAACGACCCACTGTATCAAGACGGGTCTTTTCAGCGTGCTTATGTCCTCACTCACACGCACCCTGAGAAACTTCCCAGGGGGTCACCCATCCTATAATTGCCCCAAGTCAAGCACGCTTAACTTTGGAGTTTTTATGTGATGAGCTTCCGAAAATAAGATGCACCTTCTTGATATGAGCAGTACATATGAAATCTTTTATGCCCTCCTCAACTATGTAGTCCCATACCTACACAGTCTCAGAATCCCCTCTTATTCCGGCACGAGATCGGTTCATTCATGTCTCCCTCCGCCTAGAAGCCTACCAGGAGCCACTCATTGTCCGTGAAACCTCTTGGCACCGGCGATCACTCCCTGCCTCCTCAGCCCCGGGCATCACATGTGGGCTTTCTGGACTCACGATTCGTTCGTCTTGACCTCTTACGGCGTCAAAGTACCTTAGCTGGGCTGGCCAAGCCTCTTATGCTTTAGGTGACTTTTTTTTTAACGACCAGGGTTTGGTGACGATTAATAATGCTTTAAGTACATGAATAAACATGTGTGATTTGCTTATGTTGTTTTGTGAAGGGAGAAAGCATAATGTGATGCTCCTATAAAAACTTTTATTAATATCAAATCGTATTACAACTACGGAATTATTATTTTTGTTGCATCTTTTGAAAAGAAAACCCGGCTATGGGTTACTTAAAATATTTCTTCAAGTTTGTAACATTCCATGTCCTAGGCAACACTTTTCCATTTGATTGTTGAAGGCGATAGGCTCCTTCTCGGGAGATTCCGATTACTTTATATGGTCTTTCCCATTTCGGATCCAGTTTTTCTACGGGGCACATGACATCCACTCTTCTTAGTACCAGATCTCCAACTTGAAAGGTCCGTGGCCTTACTTGGTTGCCATACACCTTTGCCATTTGAGCTCTATGTCTGGCCGCTCGCACTGATGCCCCTTCTCTCAGCTCCTCAATAAGGTCTAGGGATGCCCTTAAAGCCTGTTGGTTTCCCTCTACATTGTAATGCTTTATCCTTAACGATTCTTCTCCAATTTCTGCAGGAGCAATGGCTTCGGTCCCATATGCCAGGCTAAATGGAGATTCTCCGGTCGAGCTTCGAGGAGTGGTACTGTATGCCCACAGGACACTGGGTAGCTCGTCAACCCATTTTCCCTTGGCCTCCCCAACTCGAGTCTTGATATGCTGCAAGATAGTTCGATTGGTTACTTCGGTCTGTCCATTGGCTTGTGGATGCCCGACGGAAGTGAAGAATTGTTGGATGGAAAGCCCTAGGCACCATTCCCTCAACTTGGCACCAAAAAACTGAGTGCCGTTGTCGGACACTAGCGTTCACGGAACCTCGAATGGGCAAACTATGTTCTTCCACAGAAAATTAATCACCTCTTCTCAGAAATTATTGCAAGTGTCTCTGCTTCGACCCATTTAGTGAAGTAGTCGACAACCACAATGAGAAACTTTCTTTGCCCTGCAGTGGGAGGAAAAGACCCCACTAGGTCCATTCCCCACTGAGCAAAAGGCAATGGGCTTTCGAGTGGTTGAAGCGGTGTTGCTGGTAGATGATGAAGATTAGCATGCTCATGACACGACCTACATCGTCTTACTAGCTCGAGCGCATCCTGCCTCATTGTAGGTCCTTGCTGAAGCGCTTTTCCTGCCAACGCTTTTCCGCCCAAGTGGTTTCCACAAATCCCTTCGTGAATTTCTCGAAGCACGTAGTTTGCTTGAATAGGAGCAAGACATTTCAGGTATGGTTGGGAGTATCCTCTTTTATATAGCTCTCCGTATATTAGAGTGAATCGAGCGGCTCTTATCATGAGCTTTCTTTCTTTGACCTGCTCCGGGGGAAGCACTCCATCTGAAAAGTACTTGATGATCTCATCCTTCGAACTTGGCTCATCATGATTGGCACAAAGGACGTAAAGACTTCCTTCTTCTACTTTCTCTTTATCGCATGTGATGAGTGTAATTGTTCTACAATTAATGCCTGTTGCAGAGCTACCGAATTTAGCGAGTTGATCTGCTATCTCATTTTTGGCTCGAGGTATTTGTTTGATTTCAAAATTCTCCAAACGAACAAGGAGGTCCTTCACCCTAGATAAGTACTCCTTCATATTGTCTTCTTTGGCCGCATAAGTCCCTTGAACTTGATTGATTACGAGTTGTGAGTCGCTATATGCGATCTGTTTTCCAGCTCCAGCCGCCAAAGCCAGTTTTATTCCCATGATAAATGCTTCATATTCTGCTTCATTATTTGATGCTGGAAACCAAAATTTGATGGCGTACTGGAACTGATCTCCATGTGGATTCTCTACTAACACTCCTGCTCCACTCCCTCTGGACGTGGAGGATCCATCTACATGGATCGTCCAAGTGGGAGCTAAAACTTTTGCGTTATTGGTTTCCATCTCCACTATGAAGTCTGCTAGAACTTGTACTTTAATGGCGGCGCGTGGCTGATATTCAATCCCATATTTCCTTAGCTCGACGGCCCATTTGGTCATCCTGCCAGACGCCTCTGGGCTATACAATATTTTCTTCAAAGGGTGATTTGTTAGCGTGACCACTTGGTGGGATAAAAAGTAAGGGCGCAACTTTATTCCTGCTACTACTAATGCTAAAGCTAACTTATCGAGGTTAGTGTAGCGGAGCTCGGCTCCCTGCAAGACTTTGCTTATGTAGTATACAGGTTTATGTTCTCGGTCCCTTTCCACCGTTAGGACTACGCTGATTGACTCAGCCGACACTGCTAGGTAGAGTAGCAGAGTATCTCCCTCTCTTGGCTTCACGAGCAATGGTGATGTTGCTAGGTACTTCTTTAATTCTTCGAAGGCATGTTGACATTATTCGGTCCAACGAAAACCTCTTCCCTGCCTTAGTACTCTGAAGAAGGGCAACCCTCTGTCAGCCGATTTGGAAATAAAACGATTCAAGGCGGCCATCCTTCCTGCTAACTCTTGCATCCCTTTTATGCTTTTGGGGGGGGTGCCATGCTTAGAATTGCTCTAATTTTTTCAGGGTTCGCCTCTATTCCTTGCTGGGAAACCATGTATCCTAAGAATTTTCCTCCTCGAACCCCAAAAACGCATTTTTCGGGGTTTAACCTCATCCTGTATTTCCTCAATATCTCAAAACATTCATTGAGGTCTTCCACATTCTTGAGAGCCATAACGCTTTTTACCAACATATCATCAATATAGACCTCCATACTCCGCCCGATAAATTTTTCGAACATTTTTTTTTACCAATCTTTGATACGTGGCACCAGCATTTTTCAAACCAAAGGCATCACTTCATAGCAATAGATACCTTGATCGGTAATGAAGCTCGCTTTTCTTGGTCTTTGGGAGCTAAAAATATCTGATTGTATCCTTGATAAGCATCCTGGAAACTTAGCAGCTCACATCCGGCGGTGGAGTCAACCAACAAGTCGATTCGCGGTAAGGGAAAGAGATCTTTGGGGCAAGCCTTGTTCAAATCGGCAAAGTTTATGAATAGACGCCACTTACCTCCAGGTTTGGGAACAAGTACCACATTTTCTAGCCATTCGGGATAGGTGACTGGCCTGATATACTTGGTCTTCACCAGTTTTTCTACTTCGACCGTTATATGCTTGTTTTTTTCTACTCCAAAAGATCGTTTCTTTTGCTTTACTGGCTTTATCCTGGATTCCACATTAAGTTGATGGAGGGCATACTCATGTGGTATTCCTGGCAAGGGTTCACCTTCCCAGGCGAATACATTTTCCCTGAGGAACGTTGTTATCATATGTTCTATTTTAGCATGCATCTCCGTTCCAATCTTAAGAGTTCTATCGGGACTTCCTGGAGTTACCTCTATTATTTTGAGCGTTTTGGTTGCCTCCATGTGTTTCAATTTCTCGACTTCACTTTTGATAGTATGCACTCTATCATTTCTGGGTTCATCTGTCCGTGGATGCCTTCTCTTCTGAGTTGATATCTTGTCCACCCTTGACCTTTTTTTGCAGTTGGCTGGGTCTCGTAGGATGTTGGCATGACATTCGCGGGCCAACCTGCTATCACCAATAGCCTCTCCAATTCCCTCCGTAGTGGGAAACTTCATCTTCATATGATAGGTTGATCCTACGACTTGGAACACGTTTAGACTCGGGCGTCCCGGTATCACATTATATGTAGAGGATGCGTTTACTACCAAGAACTTTACCATTTTTGTAACTCTTTTCGGATAAGATCCTAGCGAGAGAGGAAGGGAAATCTCTCCTAGTGCTTCCACCACTTCTACAGAAAATCCAACTAAAGTGGTGTTGATGGGCGTTAGCTGCGCATTGTCTATCCCCATTTTAACAAATGCATTATGGAAAATGATATCTGCTGAACTGCCCGAGTCAACCAGCATCTTTTTCACCCAGAAGTTGGAGATTGTAGCGGAGATAACCAGTGCGTCATTGCTCACAACTAGAGGGTACTCCCTATCTGACTCAGTGAAGGTCATTTCCTTTGAGATTTTTGACACTTCACACACGACTTGGGCTTGGTCATGGTGAGGATAGTGATTCCTGTAGTGACCCTTACCTGGATCACCTACTAAATAAAACTTAGGCATGCAATTATCTTAATTAAACGGATATCAGAATAAAACTGCGGAAACCATAACATTATATAATCCCAAGGAAAGGAATTTGTAAATACCCAAATATTATACAACCATATCGAACAGCTGTATTAATCCAAATAACAACAGAATAAAACCTAGGCAAAGCTCCAGCTGGCCAACCACTGCCTAGCCCCTCTTGGATCCACCCGCCTCGTCCAATCGCAAACCTGCCCCATGGAATAGGGTGTCCAGAAACACAGAGTACGAGACGTGAGCATAAAACGCTCAGTACAAGAGTATGAGTATACATGCATGCAAAGTGAACTCCCTATAAACTCGAGGTCAAGGATCAGATAACATAGACAGACCGGGCCCTGGTATGTAGCACGCTGTGCCGTCGCTTCAGGAGGTGGCTCCCATACCATAATACCAGTGGATTTACCGGACCCAAAGCCATGGAAGTCCATCCACTAATAGGATATGGTACAACCCTACTAATAGACATCTCGAAGGAGATAGCTCATGCAAATGAATGCAGCATAAATCATGACATATAAATCATGCAGTCACATAATACATGCATACTCAGTCAGGATATCTTGAACAGTACTTTCGTACCTCAAATCAGTGCAAGCTCTACTAACTCTAGGTTCACGCCTATAGTATGCTCTACACTGCCAAATGATACTACTATCGTTATAGTGCTCTAAAAGCCTTAACTAAGCTATTGCATACTCCTAAATATTTATAGGAAGCAAAAGTTATAACTTCGTCCGTTGTTAGCCCTTTGATGTCGATTGCCTCAAAACTAGGCCACAGCTCTGCTACGATGCCTGGATCGCTATGCCATTTCCGGATTCCCCATGGGACGCCTAAAATTCCCTAGATCTGAGTTAGAAGGCTAAGGAATTGAGAGAGAAGAGAGGAATTGGTGCACTCAAATGTGAGCTCGGCACCCCCTATTTATAGACGACGATCGGAACGTCCGATCACGACATAGGAGCTTCCGATCTAGCTTATCTGCCACGTGTCAAAATCTCACTAGTTGACTTCGGATAGAGGTGATCGGAACTTCCGATCCTGATCGGAGCTTCCGATCCTAATCGGAGCTTCCGATCCTGCCACACGTCATGCCTGACGTAATTCGATCGGAGCTTCCGATTGCTCCTTCGGAGCTTCCGATCCTGTTCGGAGCTTCCGATCTTGTTCTGAGCTTCTGATCCTGCCTTCGGAGCTTCCGAACCCTTCCCAAGCAATTATGATTAATTCCTTAATCATTGATTTTGGTTACGGGCTACTACATTCTCCCTCACTTAAGATATTTCGTCCTCGAAATCAGATCTTAAGTACTGAATGTAATACAGAAATCAGAAACATTCTTTATTCAAATCAAACGTTTACAGAGTTTGCAAGTGAATACAACTTTAAGAATGAAATCAAAACAACTTAGGATGGTCTTCATGCATCCTGTCCTCAAGCTCCCAAGTAGCTTCCTCAGTGCCTCGGCGCTGCCACAGAACTAAAACCAGAGGAATGATTTTGTTCCGCAAAATCTTATCCTTATGATCCAGGATACGAATAGGTTTCTCAACATAGGTCAAATCCTTGCTCACCTGAACCTCAGACCGCTGCAGAATATGAGACTCATCCGCCACATACCTTCGCAATAGAGATACGTGAAACACGTCATGAATACTGGAAAGATGCGGTGGCAAAGCTAGTCGATAAGCCAAATTGCCAATGCTTTCCAAAATCTCAAACGGACCGATAAACCTGGGAGACAACTTGCCCTTAAGGCCAAATCTGAGAATTTTGCGAAAATGTGACACTCTCAGAAACACTTTCTCCCCGACATCGAACTGCAAAGGCCTACGCTTGGTATTAGCATAGCTGGCCTGACGATCCTGTGCAGTCTTAATTCATTTCTTGATCTGATCAACAATGTCTACCGCCTGCTGGATAAACTCCGGTCCCTCAGCCTGTCTCTCCCCCACTTCTTCCCAGAAGAGTGGAGTACGACAACGTCGCCCATACAACGCCTCAAAAGGTGTCATCCCAATACTAGTATGATAGCTGTTGTTGTACGCGAACTCGATCAATTGCAAATGATCCTGCCAGGCTGAACCAAAATCCATGACGCACGCTCTAAGCATATCCTCCAAAGTATGGATAGTGCGCTCTGACTGACCATCAGTCTCCGGATGATAGGCAGTACTCAAACTAAGAGTAGTACCCATCGCACGCTGAACACTCCCCCAGAATCTAGAAGTAAACCTGGGGTCCCGATCGCTGACAATGCTCACCGGCACTCAATGAAGTCGAACGATCTCCTGAATGTACAACCGAGCCATACGATCCACATTGTACTCCCGGCTATAGGCAATGAAATGCGCTGACTTGGTGAGTCGGTCCACCATAACCCAGATAGCGTCACAGTTCCTCGGAGATACCGGCAAATGGGTCACAAAGTCCATTGTGATAAACTCCTATTTCCATTCAGGAATAGGCAGACTGTGAAGCAAACCTCCAGGTCGTCGGTGCTCTGCCTTGACCTGTTGACACACCAAACATCTCGAAACAAACTGATAAACACTGCGTTTCATTCCCTTCCACCAGAAACGAGTACGTAGATCCTTGTACATCTTGTTGCTCCCAGGATGAATACTCAAATTAGTGCGATGCGCCTGAGACAAAATCTCCTCTCGCAACTCTACATCATGCAGAATCACAAGCCTACCAAACAAACACAGAAAGCCATCTGACTGATAATGAAATCCAGACGAGCTACCCTCGTTAGCTAGACGAGCTAAACGCTGGGTCTTCGAATCAGACATCTGAGCATCTCGAATCCGCAAATACAAAGCTGGCTCAGATAATATCGCAAACATCTGGATACTCTGTATACCTTTCTTATGCTTGAAAGTATATCCTGAAGTACAACAGTCACTGATCGCACTAGACATCGAACAAGTCTGAAGTGCGGATAGTCGCACCTTGCGACTCAAAGCATCAGTAGTGAGATTAGCAGCTCTCGGATGGTACTTAATCTCGCAATCATAGTCCTTAAGCAAGTCCATCCAACGTCTCTGCCTCATGTTCAACTCCGCCTGAGTGAACAAATACTTGAGACTCTTATGGTCGGTGAAGATCTCAAATTTCTCGCCATACAGATAATGACGCCAGATCTTCAAAGCGAACACAATGTTTGCTAACTCCAAATCATGGACTGGGTAGTTGTCCTCGTGAAGCTTCAGCTGTCTAGAAGCGTATGCGATCACATGCCCATTCTGAGTCAGGACACAACCTAACCCCTGAAGAGAAGCATCAGTGTACAACACATACCCTCCAGTTCCTGACGGTAATGCCAACACCGGCGCAAAAGTCAACCGCCGTCGAAGCTCACAGAAATTCTCCTCACACTCGGAGGACCACTCGAAATCAACACCCTTGCGGGTAAGTTGTGTTAACGGTCAAGCTAACTGAGAGAAGTTCAAAATGAAGCGACGATAATATCCTGCTAGACCCAGAAAGCTACGGATCTCAGCAACTGTCGTCAGACGCGACCAATTAAGCACCGCCTCAATCTTGCTTGGATCAACAAAAATCCCCTCCCTGGATATGATATGGCCAAGAAAGACCACTCGATCCATCCATAACTCACACTTGCTCAGCTTGGCGTATAACTGCTCATCCCGAAGAGTCTGCAGTACCAACCGCAAGTGAGAAACATACTCTTCCGTATTATGCGAATACACCAAGATGTCGTCAATGAAGACCACGACAAACTTGTCCAAATACTCCCTGAAGACACGGTTCATCAGGTCCATAAATATAGCCGGCGCATTAGTCAAACCAAATGGCATCACTAGAAACTCGTAATGCCCATAGCGAGTACGGAATGCAGTCTTGGCTACGTCTTGATCTCGGACTCTCAACTGATGATACCCAGATCTTAAGTCAATCTTGGAGTAAACTGAAATGCCCTGCAGCTGATCAAATAAGTCATCAATACGAGGCAAAGGATACTTGTTCTTCACAGTGACTCGATTCAGCTGCCGATAGTCAATGCACAGCTGCATCGACCCATCCTTCTTCTTTACAAAAAGAACAGGAGCTCCCCAAGGAGATACACTAGGACGAATGTACCCCTTGTCCAAAAGATCCTGTAGCTGATTCTTCAACTCATGCATCTCTGACGAAGCCAGATGATACGGTGCTCGAGAAATAGGTGAAGTACCCGGCATCAACTCTATGCCAAAATCGACTTCCCTAACAGGAGGAAAACCCAGAATCTCATCAGGAAATACATCTGGAAATTTATCCACAACAGGAATACTCTCTATCCCAATGCTCTCAGCGGACAAATCAACTACATAGATAAGGTAACCTTCCCCGCCAGACTCTAGAGCTCGACAGGCTCTCAAAGCTGATACCAAAGGCATCGGGGGTCGCGCTCCCTCTCCATAGAAAAACCAGCTATCACTCCCCTCCGGATGAAAGCGTACTAATCTCTGGTAGCAGTCCACTGAAGCTCGATAGATATTCAACATATCTATTCCCAGAATGCAATCAAAGTCGTCCATCGCAAGAACCATGAGATTCGCTAACAGAATGTTCCCCTCGAACTCTAAAGGGCAACTCATCACTAGACGCTTAGCCAAAGCAGATTGGCTCGTCGGAGTAGAAACAGACATCACTACGTCTAGTGCAATGCATGGTAACTTATGCCTCTTAACAAAACGTGCAGAAATGAAGGAATGAGATGTACCAGTGTCAATAATTACAAGAGCAGGTATACCATAAAGCAGAAATGTACCTGCGATGACTTTCTCATTCTCCTCCACTGCCTGATCATGTCTCAGGGAAAACACCTGGCCAGAAGCTCGTGGCCTCAAATGAGAACTCCCAGCAGGCTGTCCCTGCGAACTCTGCTGAACGGTGGCCTGAGAACCAGATCCTGAACCAGAACCAGAACCGCCTCCCCCAGATAGTGGACAATCCCTCCGGATATGACCCACCTCACCGCAACGAAAACAAGCTCCAGAAGCTCTACGACACTTGTCGGATGGATGGTTCTTCCCACAGTGATCACACTTGTCCTTCTTTCCGAAACAGAAAACACTAGCAGAGCCAGAGGAATAAGAAGTAGATCCATACTTCTTGAAAGATTGGGCACGGGGACCCAAAGAACTAGCAGGTCTTGACTGAGAGAAAGACCTGTTCCGCCGAATGCTGTCCTCCGCCTGGTGACAACGGCTCACCAAACCCTCGTAGGACATGTCGTCACCAACTGTCACACGGTCATGGATCTCAGGGTTAAGGCCCTGAAGGAATAGATTATACTTTATCTCGGAGCTGTCGGCAATCTCGGGGCAATAGGATAGCAGATCAAATAACTTCTGCTGATACTCATCAATAGACATGGCTCCCTGTCGCAGACTCAGTAGCTCTCCTGCCTTCGACTGACGGAGTGCAGGAGGAAAATAAAGCTTCTGAAAAGCTGTGCGGAACTCGGCCCAGGTGGGCACTCCTCTCGCCGCAACAAAAGGTGCAGAAGTAAACCTCCACCACCTGCGCGCACGTCCATCCAGAAGATAACCAAGGGTCTCCATCTTCTGCTCCTCGGTGCATTGGAAAGTCTGAAAAGTCATCTTCATGCGGTCTAACCAGTTCTCCGCATCCTCCGGAAACTCACCTCCAACCAAGGGCTTAGGCCCCATCTGCAAGAATCGACGTACACTGAAATGGTCCTCATCTTGATGACGATGGCGGCGTTCCCGACGAGGCTCCCGGTCGGCATCACCCCAACGCCCACCAATACTGCCATGAGAACTCTGGTCGTCACGATCTGCCATCTACAAAATTAACCTAACGGTTATCTTATGTAGAATCTAAATCCCAAGAATACTTTGCATGCTCTGATACCATAAATGCAGTGACCCTTACTTGGATCACCTACTAAACAGAACTTAGACATGCAATTATCTTAATTAAAAGGATACCAGAATAAAACTGCGGAAACCATAACATTATACAATCCCAAGGCAAGGAATTTGTAAATACCCAAATATTATACAACCATATCGAACAGCTGTATTAATCCAAATAACAACATAATAAAACCTAGGCGAAGCTTCAGCTGGCCAACCACTGCCTAGCCCCTCTTGGATCCACCCGCCTCGTCCAATCGCAAACCTGCCCCATGGAATAGGGTGTCCAAAACCACAGAGTACGAGACGTGAGCATAAAACGCTCAGTACGAGAGTATGAGTATACATGCATGCAAAGTGAACTCCCTATAAACTCGAGGTCAAGGATCAGATAACAGAGACAAACCGGGCCCTGGTATGTAGCACGTTGTGCCGTCGCTTCAGGAGGTGGCTCCCATACCATAATACCAGTGGATTTACCGGACCCAAAGCCATGGAAGTCCATCCACTAACAGGATAGGGTACAACCCTACTAATAGACATCTCGAAGGAGATAACTCAATATGCAAATGAATGCAACATAAATCATGACATATAAATCATGCAGTCACATAATACATGCATACTCAGTCAGGATATCTCGAACAGTACTTTCGTACCTCAAATCAGTGCAAGCTCTACTAACTCTAGGTCCACGCCTATAGTCTGCTCTACACTGCCAAATGATACTACTATCGTTATAGTGCTCTAAAAGCCTTAACTAAGCTATTGCATACTCCTAAATATTTATAGGAAGCAAAAGCTATACCTTCGTCCGTCGTTAGCCCTTTGATGTCGATTGCCTCAAAACTAGGCCACAGCTCTGCTACGACGCCTGGATCGCTATGCCACTTCCGGATTCCCCATGGGACGCCTAAAATTCCCTAGATCTGAGTTAGAAAGCTAAGGAATTGAGAGAGAAGAGAGGAATTAGTGCACTCAAATGTGAGCTCGGCACCCCCTATTTATAGACGACGATCGGAACCTCCGTTCCTCGATCGGAACATCCGATCACGATCGGAACGTCCGATCCCGACATCGGAGCTTCCTATCTAGCTTATCTGCCACGTGTCAAAATATCACTGGTTGACTTCGGATAGAGGTGATCGGAACTTCCGATCCTGATTGGAGCTTCCGATTCTGCCACACGTCATGTCTGACGTAATTCGATCGGAGCTTCCGATCTTGTTCTAAGCTTCCGATCCTGCCTTCGGAGCTTTCGAACCCTTCCCAAGTAATTATGATTAATTCCTTAATCACTGATTTTTGTTACGGGCTACTACAATTCCCCTTAGAAGAATCACGTAGAAGAGTCTTCATTGCTCTATTCGAATCTCCGCAAGCTGGCCCCCCATTATAACCGTGATAACTCCTCCAGTTGGCATGTTCTCATGGAAGTCTCCATTATGTTTTCCTGGCTTCTCGTGATTCTTCGGGGGTTCCCTATTTCGGAGTTCCTCGTGGGTCTTGCTGTCTCATTGTTGGTGGTGAGACTTAATCACAATGTAAGACCCGAGATTATTTAATTTAATCCAGGATTATTTAGTTTAATTCGAGAATATTTAATTTTAATTCGAGTATATTTAATTTGGAAATATTTAGAGTTTCGATTTAAATTCTAATGTTCTTAAATTATTTTGGATTAAAATTGAATTAAAATACGGGTCGAGGACTGAATTGTAATTTTTGAAGTTTTTAGGGACTAAATTGCAATATTGGCTGAAGTTATCTGATTTTAAATGTAATACTCAGCTTGCAACGTGTAATTCCACAAATACATTCAGAAAATTTAGAGAATTTAGAATAGAGAAGTCGAGACCTTTGCTTTCATTTGAAAGTTTGATTTTCAAATCGCCGTAACTTTTGCTCCGGTTATTCGATTTCGATTCCGAAAAGTTTTCTGGAATCCTTGAAACGAGGGATTAAATCTAGTGTAAGTTTTTATTTCTTTCGGCATGTTTTGAGAATCAAGATATGGCAGAAATCAGTACGTTTGCATATGATCATGTTCTTGAGGTGTTGTATCGTTTATTTTCAAAACCGAATAGACGAACGACTATCGATTGTGTTCTTATGATTTCCAGCTTATGATTCAAGTTATATACCTGCTGATATGTGGGACTATGATGATATGTTGCTGGTTTTTATAAGTTATATGCTGATATGAGTTGAGAATTGATTTCGATGTTTTGTCGGTTACCGATTTTCAATCGCTACGCCGTCGGTTTAGGTTTTGAAGTCATTTTGATAGCCTATGATTGAGCTGAGGATCTTGTGATTGTATACTGATGTTTCTTGATCATAATCATTACATTTCAGATTAGTTCAAGCTCGATCAACTCAAGAAGTCCGACTTTGAACCGAAGAAGTTTGCTTGAGGTTTGAAGTGATTGTATTGAAGTTATATTGATGAGTTTGATCAGATTTTGGATTGATCATCTTGAATGAAGCTTGATATGAATGCTCTGATAGCTATATTTCAGATTTGAAGTATTCAGAACCGAGAAATACGAAGGTATAAGGCGACATCGCGAGTCAAGGATTTGAAACTCGAGAATGAAACTTCTTGAGTTGTCCCGCCAAAATCACATACTTGTTTATCTTTTCGATTTGATTTTGATGTTGTCGATCCATCTCAGGTAGTGGATCTTTGATTTTGAGTCGATATGATTACGATATGATATGATATTGATTTGATTCTATGCCAAGATCTGAGGCGATCTTATTTTCTAGTCTGAGACGACTACGATAGATGGATATCCATGTCAAGATCGGTTACGAATCTTGATGGCAACGACGAATTATGAATCAATTCTTGATTGATATATGCATTATTTACTCTATCGTTGATTCGATTATAAATAGAGTTGATATGATTTCTTTAACGCTTTATATATGTCGATTATACTGGGAATGATTTCTCACCGGAGTTTATCCGACTGTTGCTTTGTTTTGTATGTGTGCATGGCAACAGAGGGGGCAGGAGCTGGTCAAAGACAACATTGACAACTTGGGAGAGAGTTTAGCAATTATGGACTCGGGTTGTAGCTGATGATAGATGTTCTAGACAACAACAAACATGTTAGAAAACTTGGGTTGTTGTAGTTTGAAATACATTTGCAATACTTGTGTAGAACTTGGTTGTTTATCACTTCTAAACATCTTGTTAGATGTAAGAATTACATGCAGTTATGCTTGAAACTTTGGTATATGTATATATGCATGTTTGGGAATTATTCAACCATGTTTTGTATTGATTTGAGATGATTTGGATTGAATGTTCATGCCTTGACAGCAAAAATATTTGTGCAGACTTTTTATGGAAATAGAGCCCGCTCGATCGGGTGAACTCCACCGATCGAGCGAGGCCTTTAAAATGCAAAACAGAGAATTGGAGTTTTGAGCTCGCTCGATCGGATGAATTCAATCGATTGAGCGAAGCCAAAATTTGTTCAGACCCGAGAGATGGATTTTCCAGCTCGCTCGATCGGATGAATTCAACCGATCGAGCGAGGTGCAAGATTTTAAAAAAAAAATTATTTGGTTTGAGTATTCTTTTAAATACTTGATTAATTGTTTTATTAATCATTAATTATCCTAAGATGAGATTAGAAACCCGAGGTCCCCGCAACAGGTGGTATCAGAGCTTAAGTTTCTCGGACTGAGAATATATGAGCGGGGTAGATCGAGTCTTCTATTTTGATTGATTTATTCTTGAAGAATGTTTATTATCTGAATTGATTCACAGCTTTAAGAATTGCATGATATTTGTTATCTGATATGATTGGAAGCATGTTAGACTGCAACTAAATCAGAACTCGATCTCTTGAGAAGGCATTGTGTGCTTATCAGAGGCGGACTGAAACAGAATTGTGTTACGATATGATGATGAGTTGTACACTAATCTGTTTGATTATCAGATATGCCTCCACTACCAGCACCGAATACCAGACTAATGCTGCACAGGTACCAGTAATGTGGGGACCTCGGGTTGCTAATATCATCTTAGGGCAATTAATGATTAAAACCAATTAATCATATATAAAACAAATACTCAAAAAGAATAATTCATTTTTTTTTTGTGAATAGTACCTGGCTAGATCCGCCAACTTCTGCGGATCGAGCACGGCACATTTTTCAGCTTTTCTGTTTTGGAAAAAATCAGGGCTGGCTAGATCCGCCAACTTCTGCGGATCGAGCACGGCACATTTTTCAGCTTCTCTGTTTTGGAAAAATCAGGGCTGGCTAGATCCGCCAACTTCTGCGGATCGAGCACGACACATTTTCCAGAAATTCAGCAGAAAAGTTTTTGCTGTCAAGGCTTGCATCTTGGCACAATACAACATCAATCAAAGATACTAACATGATATAACTTCTATAAACATACATATACTCATAAATCAAGTCTTGAGCATAATAAACTAGCTTTTACAACTTCAACTAGATCACAAACTACTCAAAACATAAGATTACACAACTTGTTTCAAAGTTCTTCCAACATATCATGTTAAGTGTTCTACCATGCTTCTAAATACATCTACAACCCGAGTCCTCACGTGCTAGACTCTCTCCCAGCTGTCAATGACATCGATGACTAGCTCCTGCCCCATCTGTTGTCATGCACACATACAAAACAAGACAACAGCCGGATAAACTCCGGTGATATACAATTCTTAGTATAACCAACATATAGAAAGCGTTAAATAAATCATATCGACTCTATTTAAAACTCGACTCAACAAATAGAGTACATAAACGCTTCAAATACGAATTGATTCACGTAACTTCGAGGCCATCAAGATTCATAACTGATCTTGATATGGATATCCATCTAACGAGTTCGTAACCGACTCGCAAATAAGGTTAACAGCAACCTTGGCATAGAATCAATTCAATATAGCATCATATCAACTCGAATATAAAGATCCACTACCTGAGATGGATCGACAACATCACAATCAATTCAAAAACATAAACAAGTATGTGGTTTTTGCGGGCCAACTCAAGATTAGTCGTTCTTGAGTTTCAAAGTCCCTACTTCGCGATGTCGTCATTATACCTTCGTTTATTTCGGTTCTGAACTCTTCAATCTGAAATATAACAACCAAAATACTCATATAAAACTTCATTCAAGATTATCATTTCAGAAACGAATCAAAACCATTAATCGATCGTCAATCAAACTCATTTCAAACCTCAACTCTTTCTTCGTTAGTTTAAGTCGGCGTCTTGTGTCGTTTAGCCTTCAAACTCAACTGAAATTGAAGAATAAAAATGCTATAACATTCACCTCATCAAGATAACAACTTCAGCTCAGATATAGGCTATCAAAACGATCCAAAAACTCGAATCGACGGCATAGCGATTCAAAATCGGTAACCGACGTAATCCCGAAACCATTTCTAACTTCTAACCAACTCATACATGTATTCAAGTCAATAACCAGCTGATAAATCATTCAAATCCTCATCTCAATAGCTATAATCAACAACCATAAGCTGGAAATCATGTTTAGATGCATTCAATACAAACTTCTCAAACCGGTTTCGACATAGAATCGCATAAACGTCGATGAACATAATCGAAAACTCAGCATCTGATATCTGTCCATACTGATTTCGAAATCCAAATTAACATAACATAAAACTTACACGAGATCGAATCCCTCATCGTAAGAATTCCAGAACAATTTACGGAATCGAAATCGGACAACCGGTTCAAAAGTTACGAGACTTTGAATCTCAAAGTTTCAAAGGAAAAGGAATGGAACGAGACTCTGTTCTTATTTTCTGAATTATCTACCAACATTACACGTATCATGCTGATAATTATAATTAAATCAGATAACTTCCAACCAAAATTGCACTTTAGTCCCTCAACTCTTCAATAATTGCAATTTGGTCCTCGGCCCTTATTTTAATCCAATTTCAATCCTAGATAATTTAAGAATATTAGAATTTAAATCAAAACTCTAAATATTCCCAAATTAAATATACGCGGATTAAAATTAAATTAAATTCGGATTAATTTCTAATTAATCCCGGGCCTTACATTTCTCCCCCACTAAGACATGAGTTCGTCCTCGAATTCATAAACAGTATAGATATGCAGTCCGCATGCTCATAAGAATAAAGAATAACTGAAAACTGAATAAGAACTCACATCAGTGAAATAGATAAGGAAATCGTTGCTTCATATCTTCTTCGACTTCCCACGTCGCCTCTTCAACTCCGTGTCTACTCCATTGAATCTTCACCAATGGAATGGTCTTCGTTCGGAGTTGCTTCGTCTTCCTATCAAGAATCTGAATAGGTCGTTCGAAATAGCAAAGAGTATCATCCAACTCAGCTTCATCAGATCGAATCACATGAGACGCATCAGATATATACTTCCTCAACATCGATACATGAAAGACATCATGTATTCCAGATAAAGACATAGGAAGAGCGAGTCGATAAGCTAGATTGCCTATCTTCTCGAGAATCTCATACGGCCCAATATACCTCGGAGATAATTTTCCTCGTTTGCTAAATCGAACTGTGCCCCTGAATGGTGAAATCTTCAGAAACACTCTATCTCCCTGATCAAAAGATAACGGCCGTCGTCGTACATTTGCATATCTCGTCTATCTATGCTGCGCTGTTCTCATTCTCTGCTGTATCAATTTCACTTTCTCAGTCATCTGTCTGATCATATCTGGCCCTAACTCAGGTACCTCAGACACATCATCCCAATACAAAGGAGATCGACACTTCTTCCCATATAATGCTTCGAATGGTGCCATCTCTATACTCGTCTGATAACTATTGTTATAAGAAAATTCCACAAGTGGTATAGAATTTTGCCATGTAACACCAAAATCAAGTACTACAGCTCTAAGCATATCCTCAAGCGTCTGAATAGTTCGTTCGGATTGACCGTCAGTTTGAGGATGATAAGCGGTACTCAAATATAAACGCGTACCTAGAGCTTTCTGTAGGCTATGCCAAAAGTGCGAAGTAAACCTCGGATATCGGTCAGATACAATCGACTTTGGCACACCGTGTAGTCTTACCACTTCTCGAATATAGAGATCCGCCATTTGATCATGACGATAAGTCATTCGGTAGGGAATAAAGCACGCAGATTTCGTCAATCTGTCGATGATCACCCAAACACTACAAGAAAAACGGCCAAAGACAACGCTTTTTCCGTGTTGTTAATGTCCCCAAAAAAGCGTTGTCGTAGCCAGTGTTGTAAAAGACCACGCTCAAAGACAACGCGGAAAAAGCGTTGTCGTTTTTGAAAAAGACAGCGCTTTTTAAAGCGTTGTCGTATCTAAAAACGATAACGCTTTTTCCGCGTTGTCTTTGTCACAAAAAAGCGTTGTCGTAGTTCAAAAGCTTTTTAAGCGTTGTCTTTTTTAGTAACGACAACGCTTTTTCCACCTACGACAACGTTTAAAAAGTGTTGTCTTTTCTCAAATAAAAAACAAAAAAAAATATAATTCACAAATTTTCAATATTATCACTCAATATTCAAATTTTTTGAAAATTAAATATAATATACAATATTTCAATATTATAAATCATTCAAATATAACAAATAATCGAATTCTTCATGTTCATCTCGGCCATTTGCGCTATGCTTTCTGCCTCAAACCGGAGTCGGCGATCATACCAACTCTCAGAATGCTAAATCCATTTGGAGGACTGGAAATGTGCTGAACAATAGCAGCAAACAAGAATAACATTTCAAATTCATGGTTATGAATGTCACAATAAATCAAACATCAAAGAAGAAAAGTAAAATGGAAACCAAAGTTTTCATGCAAAAATCTAAATTAATAGTTTATGAATAAATAAAGAAACCAAAGTTTTACCCACATTGTAAGAAACTCAACTACGTAACCAGTGGAAAATATGATGCGCATATCCGCATATGACATTTAAAGAAAAATAGACATGATAAAATCTGAAAAATGAAGTTAGTGCATTACAAAACCAAAATTAAAAAGTTAATGTCAACCCATGCAAACAAAAAAAAATTATATGTTAATGGAAAAGAAATCATAATTTAAACCAATTTGAATCAAACCCACGACATTAAGTTAATCATCAAAATTGATTTCTAATGATGCTCCTTTAAATTTTAATCTCCATATGGAAATAAGAAACAGGACAATGGGAAATTAAGCGTGCTTCCTCAAAAGCAAAACAAGCATACCTGCTGGCCTCTATCAATAGAAGATGATCATTGTGTGATTTTTCTATCACATTTTGTACCTGGAAATCCATAAATCATTGCATCATTATCATCTGTTGTACAAGTTTTCCTAGACCATCTTTCTAGGCACATAAACTCATGAAAGGGTGAAGAATCTGAGACATATGAAGGCATCTTAGAGCAGTAGATTGATATTTTGCATAGTGGGAACATATATTTTAAACAGAAATGTATATGAAACTTTAGCTACAGCAAACCTTGTGGTTTTGATAATTTCAGGTTTCCTTTCCAATTTAGCATTTTAAGATATTAAAGGGCCTAGCATGAAACTATATTTCTTCCGATTACAGTTCGACACCCTAGCACAGTTAGAAATCATAAACTGTTTCTCCCACAGTGCAGAGCATAGATAAACAAGAGAAACATACAAGATTCACTCCAATAAATAAATGCAGATTCAGTCACAATTATAGCTGAAAAATAAAAACTGATGATTGCCTGGACAACCAATGACAATCAATCCTCAATTCTTACCTAAGAAAATGCAGATTCAGTAAATCTTGACTTTCTGGGGGTTGCTTTTTCAAATTCTGCAGCAATATGACAGTGAGCAGCTCTGGTTTTTTAGCACGAAGAGCTCCTCTGATTACAGCAACATTAGTACCTGAAGCTCCTGATGTATAAATATGATTTTTCTGCAGAGAAAGAATATGGTTTTGAGACAAGAATTCATTCAGAAAATCATGGATATAAATGAGTGGACATCATAAAGAAAAAGAATCAACAGTTAAAGTGATAAGTCAGATTGAAAAATTCCAAAAAGAAGTCACATTTATGTTTACTCATTCCTTCTCAGCCATTTGGAAAACTCAGTTTAAGAGAATTCACTTTGAATGGTCCAGGTTCATAAAAAGATAAATTCATCACAAATAAGTTAATAATTTACTGGATATTCAAGCTACTACCATGGAACAAAATCAAGTCTCACATGCTTCTAATAAAAGATTATTCGAAATAAAATCATCAAGAAACACCATGAAGCTCAAACAGTTAACCACGCTAAAACAACAACAGTTGTCAATAGAAGTTCTCTAACAAATACCATATTTCAATTGAATTGTTTAAGAATTAATGATAAATTAGTTGATGTAATGCGAATTATTTTAAGACAAGGTACCCAGTTGGCATATTGAACCTAAATATATATTTAACAACGAAAAAACAGTAACATGTGTGCCGTATTTTCAACTTATCCATGCATCTCAGCAGATTACAGCTCGAGGTCGAGTAGGCATCACATCGCCATTTTGTAAAACTTATCTCGCGTGTCGTATCTCATTCCAGATTACATCTACACCATGTCGTGTTTTCAGCAGCATTAAAATTACTGTGGATTATTCGAGCACTTATTGATAGATGCAAGCAACTTTCAAGTCCGCAGAACCTTTTTGTCAAAAGATCACTCGTACTAAGACCCAACAAGCCAATTAGCTACCAGATGCATACTAGTTTCTAGCCGTCCTTGGAGTCAAATTCATCCCAGTTCAAGTGTTTGCGGGGACGTCTGCTGCTGGTGGCTTTCGGTTCAAGTATCGAATAACAGCATCTTCAACCCTCTCAAAAGTTGCAAATTAATTCAGGTAGATCATGCTAAGTCACAGCAGTGGAAACCAAACAAGTTCCTTTGATCATTTGTCAGATGCAAGAAACACAAAGCAATGAGTTATAGAATTAGAGCAATTAACAAGAACACAAATCTAAAATTCACATACCAAGGTTGGCCGTAGAAATCAGATCCACGCTCTTTTTCCGCATTGCGACTTGCTTCACCGGTAACAAGCTTAATATCCCTATTTTGAGAATCGATAAGTGTGTTAATAAACTCAATCGGCGACTGGCTAAATCCAAGAAAAAATGCTCGTCTTCGCCGGTGCTCATGGATCTTTCTTATAGCAGCACAAATTGAAGGACATGGGCCCATTTAAGGGGATCTCCATTTTTCCATAGAACTCGCAATTCTAAAGTTTACTAACTACCTTGAATTAATAAATTCAATGCTATACTAAGTTTTCTGCATATGTATGAAGGCAGACCTTAAGGAAAAGACCATCAGTTTTCTGCATGATGTTGGCTTTGTGTATTGCTGATACTCTCTTACGTCCGTGGGTCTGGGCATAGTGAAAAGCATACTCTGCAACTCTCAAACTTCCTTGGCGTGTAATGATCTTAAGACTTTCAACAACACCCCTCACCACCTACATTGAATTAAAAAGAGTAGGATCAATGTCAGAACATAAGCACTCTTTTGAATATTATGCATGCACTATGGTCTATGTGTAGCTTACTTGGTGTTCAAGTCCACTGTATTCTCCTTCTGTGTTTTCACGAATAGTTATGAGATCTACATCATCATACTTAGTCTTGTATCCAGGTAGGCTGTAACAAGGTCTCACATTGGCATATAGATTAAGCTTTTTTCTCAAGGTAAGATTAAGAGACCGGTGACCTTTTCCAACGGGTGTGGCCATAGGTCCTTTTAAACCAACTTTATTATTTCTCACAGATTCAAGACTTTCCCATGTCAGGAAACTCTGAGTTCTTGCATCTATGTCCTTCCCCACAAAGTGTTCTTCCCATTCAATTGGAACACCGGCAACTTTAAATACCTGAATTTAATCGGATGTTTAGTAGAATAAATTATATAAGAGATGAATATATAAGAGATGAATACTACAAAAAAAATTCAATTGCCACGAGACTGTAAATTATCGCAAATTCGCTATGAAACAAATAACATACCCAAGGCCATAAGGAGTGAAAACTAGAAAACGAGAAAACATAGATGATGAGTAGATGGAAAGAGTTTGAACCTCCATTTCACATCTCACATGGTTTTGTAAGTCGTCAACAAGAAAACACAGAAATTCATTTTTCGTGCAGAGTGCTAGCAAAGAAGTCCAGCTTTCACTAGGTAAGCAAGCATAATCTTACAACTGGAACAATTAGAAATTCAGAGATCAAGAAATCAAATTATGGATAAAAGAAAATGAGTATGATGGCCAGATCTCCATGGCATTCAAGAACACAAAATTCAAGATAATAAAAAACCACTATAGCACTCATCTCTCTGGCTCTATTCACAGCATGAGTCTTGAATATCCTCACGTTACTTCGATATAAATTCTAATTTCTAATAGAAATTATTCATAGAGCAACATTTCACCAGAAATCAAGCAACAAAATGAGTGTACGTATGAGAGGACACGGGTCTGTATATTCAAAAAATCAAAAATTCAGAAAAACCAGAAACAAATCACTAAAAGCGTTCACTAATATATGAAACTCACTCTGTATTTGCCGCAACTATCGAAGCAATCACACCTGAAGAACGAATAACAACAACTCGCACAAGTATGGTCTAACAGAAGCGACGACTTCGAAGCTTCAGGTCACGATTTCTTGCCATATTGGCATCAAAACAAAGCTTAGGATGAGCTCTAACCGAATTCTAGCTCCAATAACAGATTTCCGATGCCCATGGCAGCGAAGCACGACAAGAAATGGGTGGCTAGGGTTGGGTCTTGGTACACGAGAGAGAATGATTTTTCTTATCTTAAGATGGGCTTCTCGAGCTCACTTGAAAAATAGTCTGATGAATCGAGAAAGACCAGCAAAAATCGACATGGGAAAACAGATTTTGAAAGAGAGAAGAAGGAGAAAGGGATCGGAGAAGGTGATCGAGAGAAGGGGTTTGGGGATTTTGGGTATATTTTGTTAAGGAGGTGTAATAACATTTATTTTAAGTTTTATTTTAAATAAAAATAATAGTTCTTCTACAACCCTTATTAAAAAGTGTTGTTATACATACTAAAAAAAACGGTCATAGACAACACTTTTAAAAGCGTTGTCTTTGACCTAAAAAAAATGCTAATAGACAACGCTTTTTAAAAAAAGCGTTGTCTTTGATGAATAAAAAATATATAACGACAACGCTTTTCATTAAAAGCGTTGTCTTTTTAAAAAAGACAACACTTTTCACTAAAAGCGATGTTTTTTAAGTGTTGTGTTTGTGCATTTTTGTTGTAGTGAAACCGCATCGCATCCTCGAGATGATCGTGGCAACTTCTTTACAAAGTCCATGGAAATGTGATCCCATTTCCATTCAGGAATCGATAAACTCTGTAATAAGCCACCCGGTTTCTTTCTTTCAACCTTCACCTGTTGGCAATTCAAACATTTTGACACAAATTCCGTCACATCAGACTTCATTTGTTTCCACCAGTACTGTCTCTTCAAGTCGTTGTACATCTTTCTGCCTCCAGGGTGAACACTATAGCGACTGCAATGAGCTTCTTTTAAAATATTTTGTCTCAAGTCTGCAATATTGGGAACAACTATTCGTTTATTCACATACAAGATATCATCATCACTAACCTTGTACTCAGAATGATGTCCTGATCGGATCATTTCAATCGATTTCTCCACATTCTGATCAGATTTCTGTGCTTCTTTGATATGAATCAATAAATCTGGCTCAGCACTGATTGCATACACTCTCATAGGCCTTCTATCTGTCTCAAATACATACCCAAAAATACAACAATCCTCAATCAAATTAGATACACCTACAGTAGATAAAGATAGAGCACATACTTTTCTACTCAGGGCATCTGCTGCTGCGTTAGATTTTCCCGGATAATATTTGATTTCCCAATCAAAATCCTTCAATAAATCAAGCCATCGTCGTTGTCTCATGTTCAATTCAGACTGTGAGAACAGATACTTCAAACTTTTGTGATCAGAAAAGATTTCAAACTTCTCGCCGTATAAGTAATGTCTCCAAATCTTCAATGCAAAAACGATTGCAGCCAATTCAAGATCATGAATCGGATACCTGACTTCATGTGGTTTCAGTTGTCGAGAAGCATAAGCGACAACATGTCCTTTCTGCATCAAAATACATCCCAAACCCTGGTGAGAAGCATCACAATAAACAACAAAATCACCAGTACCTGTAGGGATTATTAGAATAGGCGTTGTAGTCAATCTCTTCTTTAGCTCGATAAAACTCCTTTCACAAGCCTCAGACCAAACAAATGGTGCATTCTTCTGTGTAAGCTGTGTAATAGGATTCTCTATTGATGAAAAATCTCGAATGAATCGACGGTAATAACCAGCTAAGCCCATAAAACTTCGAATTTCTGGCACAGATGTCGGTCTCTGCCAACTAATCACAGCTTCAACCTTACTCGGATCCACTGAAATTCCATCTTCTAAAATTACATGTCCAAGAAAAACAACTCGCTGCAACCAAAACTCACATTTGGATAACTTGGCATACAAGTTCTCTTCTCTTAATATTCTCAATATAGTTCGGAGATGATCAGCATGTTCACACAGATTCTTAGAGTATATCAATATATCATCAATAAAGATAATCACAAAGTCGTCTAGATATCTTTGAAATACTCTATTCATCAATCCCATAAAAATTGCTGGTGCATTCGTTAGACCAAAAGGCATGACTATAAATTCATAATGGCCATACCTGGTTCTAAACGCAGTCTTAGGAATGTCCTCGTCTCTAACCCTCAATTGATGATATCCGGATCGTAGATCAATCTTTGAATATACCGACGAACCCTGCAATTGATCAAATAAATCATCGATACGAGGTAAAGGATAGCGATTCTTTACCGTTGCTTTGTTCAATTGCCGGTAGTCAATACATAGCCTCATCGATCCATCCTTCTTTCTAACAAACAATACCGGAGCACCCCATGGGGATACACTCGGTCTGATATATCCTTTGGCCAACAAATCTTTAAGTTGGTCCTTCAGTTCTTTCAATTCAATTGGTGCCATTCGGTACGGTGCTTTCGATATCGGTTGTGTACCTGGCATCAATTCAATACCAAAATCTACCTCTCTGTACGGTGGCAATCCTGGAATCTCATCAGGGAATACATCTGCAAACTCGCTCACCACCGGTATATCAGTCAATGTCGGACTAGTCTTCAGTATATCGACTGCATATATAAGAAATCCTTCTGCTCCTTTCTGTAACAAGTCAGTCATAGAAAGAACATATATCAAAGGAATTCTGGCTCATGATCCCTTACCATAGAATTTCCACTCATCAGTCATATCAGGTCTGAACTTCAATATCTTCTGAAAACAGTCCACTGTTGCTCTGTACTTGGTTAGCATATCGATACCGATTATGCAATCAAAATCAGATAAACCAAGAACGATACAATCAAGCTCAACTTCATTACCTTCGTACTGTAGTACACAATTTTTAACAGACTTCACTGATACTATACCTTTTTCCCAACGGTGAAGATATAGACACTACAGTATCTAATGACTCAATAGGCAATGAATACAATGTAACAAATTGCTCAGAGATGAAGGTATGCGACGCACCCGTATCAAATAATACATAGGCAGGATAACCATAAAGAGAACAGTTACCTGCAATCACATCGTCTGGTGCTGCTTGTGCTTGCTCTTCAGTCAATGCAAACACTCTTGCTTGTTGCCTTGGAGGTTGATTCACTGACTGACCTCCTCCTCTACCCGTTGATGTAGGCTGTGGTTGAAAAGAGTGAACAACAGATGTAGATTGACCCACCGGTCTCGATGATCCGGTACCTTGTGCACCCTCAGATCCTCGTTGTGGACACACTCTTGCAAAATTTCCCATCTTGTTGCAAATGTGGCAGCTTCCAAATACACATCGGCATTGTTCATTGGTATGGCGACCACCACACTTGGTGCAATACACATCAGACTTCTGTCCAGCCCTAGACTGTCGGGAACTACCTAAACTCGAAGAGCTACTACCACCAGATCTCTTGAACTGTTTACTCTTGCCCTTGAAGAAGTTCTTCTTTCCACTACTGCTACCTCCAGCTTCAAAACGAGGTGGCGGTGGAATCTGTGGCTGCTCTTGGGACTGTCTCACTGGCTGTGGCACAAACTGTGCTCCTCGTTGTTTCAGTATCCCTGATTCTGCACCCTTTGCTCGATTCAGAGCATCAGCAAAGGTATTCGGTCTTCCCGAATTCACAAGTGTAAACACATCAGGATTCAAGCCATTGATGAATTGATCGGCTTGAGCTTCATCACTAACAGCGATATGTGGAGCAAACTTCAACAGGCTAGTGAATTTTGAAACATATTCTTCGATATTCAACTGCCCCTGTTGCAGACTTGCAAACTCTGCTCCTTTATCCTTGCGATAAGACATAGGAAAGAAACGCTGATAGAAAGCAGTTTGAAATACAGACCAGGTAATAACAGTACCTTGGTTTTCCAATGCTTTCTTCGTCGCTATCCACCAACTCTTGGCAAGGCCATGCAGTTGATGAATAATCAGTCTCACACGACGATCATCTGAATAATCAATAGACTCGAATAACTGCTCAATATCTTCCAGCCAGTTCTCACACTCCACAGCATTCTCTGTTCCTTGCAACTTTGGTGGTTGGAATGACTGGAATCGTTTCAGAAGTTTTTCCATCGGATTAGCATCACTGAACTCATCAGTAGACGTACTACCCTGTCCATGTTCAGACATTGTCACTGGGACTTGTGCAGCATTTGTCTGTTCAGGCTGATTTGTATCCAACGTCTGTCTAACTCTCGGTGCTGGTCGGGGAGGCATATCTGATAATCAAACAGATTAGTGTACAATTGAATCTCAATTACAACAAGTCTGTTTCAGTCCACATTGCCTTCATAAAAGATCGAGTTTCGATTCATACTCATAATACATGCTAGTACTTCAATCAAATAACCAGATAGCATGTAATTCAAACCATTGTATAGCATATACTTCGCAAATTATCACATCATCATGTGAAAATTTAATATCTGTAATCAATCAATCATATACCATATAATTATGAAAGCAATAAATAAATCAGAATAGAAGACTCGATCTACCCCGATCATCTAATTTCAGTCCAAGAAACTTATGCTCTGATACCACCTGTTGTGGGGACCTCGGGTTGCTAATCTCATCTTAGGGCAATTAATGATTAAAACCAATTAATCATATATAAAACAAATACTCAAAAAGAATAATTCAAATTTTTTTTTTTTGTGAATAGTACCTGGCTAGATCCGCCAACTTCTGCGGATCGAGCACGGCACATTTTTCAGCTTCTCTGTTTTGGAAAAAATCAGGGCTGGCTAGATCCGCCAACTTCTGCGGATCGAGCACGGCACATTTTTCAGCTTCTCTGTTTTGGAAAAATCAGGGCTGGCTAGATCCGCCAACTTCTGCGGATCGAGCACGGCACATTTTCCAGAAATTCAGCAGAAACGTTTTTGCTGTCAAGGCTTGCATCTTGGCACAATACAACATCAATCAAAGATACTAACATGATATAACTTCTATAAACATACATATACTCATAAATCAAGTCTTGAGCATAATAAACTAGCTTTTACAACTTCAACTAGATCACAAACTACTCAAAACATAAGATTACACAACTTGTTTCAAAGTTCTTCCAACATATCATGTTAAGTGTTCTACCATGCTTCTAAATACATCTACAACCTGAGTCCTCACGTGCTAGACTCTCTCCCAGCTGTCAATGACGTCGATGACTAGCTCCTGCCCCATATGTTGTCATGCACACATACAAAACAAGCCAACAGCCGGATAAACTCCGGTGAGATACAATTCTCAGTATAACCAACATATAGAAAGCGTTAAATAAATCATATCGACTCTATTTAAAACTCGACTCAACAAATAGAGTACATAAACGCTTCAAATACGAATTGATTCACGTAACTTCGAGGCCATCAAGATTCATAACTGATCTTGACATGGATATCCATCTAACGAGTTCGTAACCGACTCGCAAATAAGGTTAACAGCAACCTTGGCATAGAATCAATTCAATATAGCATCATATCAACTCGAATATAAAGATCCACTACCTGAGATGGATCGACAACATCACAATCAATTCAAAAACATAAACAAATATGTGGTTATTGCGGGCCAACTCAAGATTAGTCGTTCTTGAGTTTCAAAGTCCCTACTTCGCGATGTCGTCATTATACCTTCGTTTATTTCGGTTCTGAACTCTTCAATCTGAAATATAACAACCAAAATACTCATATCAAACTTCATTCAAGATTATCATTTTAGAAACGAATCAAAACCATTAATCGATCGTCAATCAAACTCATTTCAAACCTCAACTCTTTCTTCGTTAGTTTAAGTCGGCGTCTTGTGTCGTTTAGCCTTCAAACTCAACTGAAATTGAAGAATAAAAATGCTATAACATTCACCTCATCAAGATAACAACTTAAGCTCAGAGGCTATCAAAACGATCCAAAAACTTGAATCGACGGCGTAGCGATTCAAAATCGGTAACCGACGTAATCCCGAAACCATTTCTAACTTCTAACCAACTCATACATGTATTCAAGTCAATAACCAGCTGATAAATCATTCAAATCCTCATCTCAATAGCTATAATCAACAACCATAAGCTGGAAATCATGTTTAGATGCATTCAATACAAACTTCTCAAACCGATTTCGACATAGAATCGCATAAACGTCGATAAACATAATCGAAAACTCAACATCTGATATCTGTCCATACTGATTTTGAAATCCAAATAACATAACATAAAACTTACACGAGATCGAAGCCCTCGTCGTAAGGATTCCAGAACAATTTACGGAATCAAAATCGGACAACCGGTTCAAAAGTTACGAGACTTTGAATCTCAAAGTTTCAAAGAAAAAGGAATGGAACGAGACTCTGTTCTTATTTTCTGAATTCTCTACCAACATTACACGTATCATGCTGATAATTATAATTAAATCAGATAACTTCCAACCAAAATTGCACTTTAGTCCCTCAACTCTTCAATAATTGCAATTTGGTCCTCGACCCTTATTTTAATCCAATTTCAATCCTAGATAATTTAAGAATATTAGAATTTAAATCAAAACTCTAAATATTCCCAAATTAAATATACGCGAATTAAAATTAAATTAAATTCGGATTAATTTCTAATTAATCTCGGGCCTTACATTTCTCCCCCACTAAGACATGAGTTCGTCCTCGAATTCATAAACAGTATAGATATGCAGTCCGCATGCTCATAAGAATAAAGAATAACTGAAAACTGAATAAGAACTCACATCAGTGAAATAGATAAGGAAATCGTTGCTTCATATCTTCTTCGACTTCCCACGTCGCCTCTTCAACTCCGTGTCTACTCCATTGAATCTTCACCAATGGAATGGTCTTCGTTCGGAGTTGCTTCGTCTTCCTATCAAGAATCTGAATAGGTCGTTCGAAATAGCAAAGAGTATCATCCAACTCAGCTTCATCAGATCGAATCACATGAGACGCATCAGATATATACTTCCTCAACATCGATACATGAAATACATCATGTATTCCAGATAAAGACATAGGAAGAGCGAGTCGATAAGCTAGATTGCCTATCTTCTCGAGAATCTCATACGGCTCAATATACCTCGGAGATAATTTTCCTCGTTTGCCAAATCGAACTGTGCCCCTGAATGGTGAAATCTTCAGAAACACTCTATCTCCCTGATCAAAAGATAACGGCCGTCGTCGTACATTTGCATATCTCGTCTATCTATGCTGTGCTGTTCTCATTCTCTGCTATATCAATTTCACTTTCTCAGTCATCTGTCTGATCGTATCTGGCCCTAACTCAGGTACCTCAGACACATCATCCCAATACAAAGGCGATCGACACTTCTTCCCATATAATGCTTCGAATGGTGCCATCTCTATACTCGTCTGATAACTATTGTTATAAGAAAATTCCACAAGTGGTATAGAATTTTGCCATGTAACACCAAAATCAAGTACTACAGCTCTAAGCATATCCTCAAGCGTCTGAATAGTTCGTTGGATTGACCGTCAGTTTGAGGATGATAAGCGGTACTCAAATGTAAACGCGTACCTAGAGCTTTCTGTAGGCTATGCCAAAAGTGCGAAGTAAACCTCGGATCTCGGTCAGATACAATCGACTTTGGCACACCGTGTAGTCTTACCACTTCTCGAATATAGAGATCCGCCATTTGATCATGATGATAAGTCATTCGGTAGGGAATAAAGCACGCAGATTTCGTCAATCTGTCGATGATCACCCAAACCGCATCGCATCCTCGAGATGATCGTGGCAACTTCGTTACAAAGTCCAAGGAAATGTGATCCCATTTCCATTCAGGAATCGATAAACTCTGTAATAAGCCACCCGGTTTCTTTCTTTCAACCTTCACCTGTTGGCAATTCAAACATTTTGACACAAATTCCGTCACATCAGACTTCATTTGTTTCCACCAGTACTGTCTCTTCAAGTCGTTGTACATCTTTCTGCCTCTAGGGTGAACACTATAGCGACTGCAATGGGCTTCTTTTAAAATATTCTGTCTCAAGTCTGCAATATTGGGAACAACTATTCGGTTATTCACATAAAAGATATCATCATCACTAACCTTGTACTCAGAATGATGTTCTGATCGGATCATTTCAATCGATTTCTGCACATTCTGATCAGATTTCTGTGCTTCTTTGATATGAATCAATAACTCTGGCTCAGCACTGATTGCATACACTCTCATAGGCCTTCTATCTGTCTCAAATACATACCCAAAAATACAACAATTCTCAATCAAATTAGATACACCTACAGTAGATAAAGATAGAGCACATACTTTTCTACTCAGGGCATCTGCTGCTGCGTTAGATTTTCCCAGATAATATTTGATTTCCCAATCAAAATCCTTCAATAAATCAAGCCATCGTCGTTGTCTAATGTTCAATTCAGACTGTGAGAACAGATACTTCAAACTTTTGTGATCAGAAAAGATTTCAAACTTCTCGCCGTATAAGTAATGTCTCCAAATCTTCAATGCAAAAACGATTGCAGCCAATTCAAGATCATGAATCGGATACCTGACTTCATGTGGTTTCAGTTGTCGAGAAGCATAAGCGACAACATGTCCTTTCTGCATCAAAATACATCCCAAACCCTGGTGAGAAGCATCACAATAAACAACAAAATCACCAGTACCTGTAGGGATTATTAGAATAGGCGTTGTAGTCAATCTCTTCTTTAGCTCGATAAAACTCCTTTCACAAGCCTCAGACCAAACAAATGGTGCATTCTTCTGTGTAAGCTGTGTAATAGGATTCGCTATTGATGAAAAATCTCGAATGAATCGACGGTAATAACCAGCTAAGCCCATAAAACTTCAAATTTCTGGCACAGATGTCGGTCTCTGCCAACTAATCACAGCTTCAACCTTACTCGGATCCACTGAAATGCCATCTTCTAAAATTACATGTCCAAGAAAAACAACTCGCTGCAACCAAAACTCACATTTGGATAACTTGGCATACAATTTCTCTTCTCTTAATATTCTCAATACAGTTCGGAGATGATCAGCATGTTCACACAGATTCTTAGAGTATATCAATATATCATCAATAAATATAATCACAAAGTCGTCTAGATATCTTTGAAATACTCTATTCATCAATCCCATAAAAACTGTTGGTGCATTCGTTAGACCAAAAGGCATGACTATAAATTCATAATGGCCATACCTGGTTCTAAACGCAGTCTTAGGAATGTCCTCGTCTCTAACCCTCAATTGATGATATCCGGATCGTAGATCAATCTTTGAATATACCGACGAACCCTGCAATTGATCAAATAAATCATCGATACGAGGTAAAGGATAGCGATTCTTTACCGTTGCTTTGTTCAATTGCCGGTAGTCAATACATAGCCTCATCGATCCGTCCTTCTTTCTAACAAACAATACCGGAGCACCCCATGGGGATACACTCGGTATGATATATCCTTTGGCCAACAAATCTTTAAGTTGGTCCTTCAGTTCTTTCAATTCAATTGGTGTCATTCGGTACGGTGCTTTCGATATCGGTTGTGTACCTAGCATCAATTCAATACCGAAATCTACCTCTCTGTACGGTGGCAATCCTGGAATCTCGTCAGGGAATACATCTGCAAACTCGCTCACCACGGGTATATCAGTCAATGTCGGACTAGTCTTCAGTATATCGACTGCATATATAAGAAATCCTTCTGCTCCTTTCTGTAACAAGTCAGTCATAGAAAGAACAGATATCAAAGGAATTCTGGCTCGTGATCCCTTACCATAGAATTTCCACTCATCAGTCATATCAGGTCTGAACTTCACAATCTTCTGAAAACAGTCCATTGTTGCTCTGTACTTGGTTAGCATATCGATACCGATTATGCAATCAAAATCATATAAACCAAGAACGATACAATCAAGCTCAACTTCATTACCTTCGTACTGTAGTACACAATTTTTAACAGACTTCACTGATACTATACCTTTTCCCAACGGTGAAGATATAGACACTACAGTATCTAATGACTCAATAGGCAATGAATACAATGTAACAAATTGCTCAGAGATGAAGGTATGCGACGCACCCGTATCAAATAAGACATAGGCAGGATAACCATAAAGAGAACAGTTACCTGCAATCACATCGTCTGGTGCTGCTTGTGCTTGCTCTTCAGTCAATGCAAACACTCTTGCTTGTTGCCTTGGAGGTTGATTCACTGACTGACCTCCTCCTCTACCCATTGCTGCAGGTTGTGGTTGAAAATAGTGAACAGCAGATGTAGATTGACCCACCAGTCTCGATGATCCGGTACCTTGTGCAACCTCAGATCCTCGTTGTGGACACACTCTTGCAAAATTTCCCATCTTGTTGCAAATGTGGCAGCTTCCAAATACACCTCGGCATTGTTCATTGGTATGGCGACCACCACACTTGGTGCAATACACATCAGACTTCTGTCCAGCCCTAGACTGTCGGGAACTACCTAAACTCGAAGAGCTACTACCACCAGATCTCTTGAACTGTTTACTCTTGCCCTTGAAGAAGTTCTTCTTTCCACTACTGCTACCTCCAGCTTCAAATTGAGGTGGCGGTGGAATATGTGGCTGCTCTTGGGACTGTCTCACTGGCTGTGGCACAAACTGTGCTCCTCGTTGTTTCAGTATCCCTGATTCTGCACCCTTTGCTCGATTCAGAGCATCAGCAAAGGTATTCGGTCTTCCCGAATTCACAAGTGTAAACACATCAGGATTCAAGCCATTGATGAATTGATCGGCTTGAGCTTCATCACTAACAGCGATATGTGGAGCAAACTTCAACAGGCTAGTGAATTTTGCAACATATTCTTCGATATTCAACTGCCCCTGTTGCAGACTTGCAAACTCTGCTCCTTTATCCTTGCGATAAGACACAGGAAAGAAACGCTGATAGAAATCAGTTCGAAATACAGACCAGGTAATAACAGTACCTTGGTTTTCCAATGCTTTCTTCGTCGCTATCCACCAACTCTTGGCAAGGCCATGCAGTTGATGAATAATCAGTCTCACACGACGATCATCTGAATAATCAATAGACTCGAATAACTGCTCAATATCTTCCAGCCAGTTCTCACACTCCACAGCATTCTCTGTTCCTTGCAACTTCGGTGGTTGGAATGACTGGAATCGTTTCAGAAGTTTCTCCATCGGATTAGCATCACTGAACTCATCAGTAGACGTACTACCCTGTCCATGTTCAGACACTGTCACTGGGACTTGTGCAGTATTTGTCTGTTCAGGCTGATTTGTAGCCAACGTCTGTCTAACTCTCGGTGCTGGTCGGGGAGGCATATCTGATAATCAAACAGATTAGTGTACAATTCAATCTCAATTACAACAAGTCTGTTTCAGTCCACATTGCCTTCATAAAAGATCGAGTTTCGATTCATACTCATAATACATGCTAGTACTTCAATCAAATAACCAGATAGCATGTAATTCAAACCATTGTATAGCATATACTTCGCAAATTATCACAGCATCATGTGACAATTTAATATCTGTAATCAATCAATCATATACCATATAATTATGAAAGCAATAAATAAATCAGAATAGAAGACTCGATCTACCCCGCTCATCTAATCTCAGTCCAAGAAACTTATGCTCTAATACCACCTGTTGTGGGGATCTCGGGTTGCTAATCTCATCTTAGGGCAATTAATGATTAAAACCAATTAATCATATATAAAACAAATACTCAAAAAGAATAATTCAAATTTTTTTTTTTTGTGAACAGTACCTGGCTAGATCCGCCAACTTCTGCGGATCGAGCATGGCACATTTTTCAGCTTCTCTGTTTTGGAAAAAATCAGGGCTGGCTAGATCCGCCAACTTCTGCGGATCAAGCACAGGACATTTTTCAGCTTCTCTGTTTTGGAAAAATCAGGGCTGGCTAGATCCGCCAACTTCTGCGGATCGAGCACGGCACATTTTCCAGAAATTCAGCAGAAAAGTTTTGTTGTCAAGGCTTGCATCTTGGCACAATACAACATCAATCAAAGAGATATAACTTCTATAAACATACATATACTCATAAATCAAGTCTTGAGCATAATAAACTAGCTTTTACAACTTCAACTAGATCACAAACTACTCAAAACATAAGATTACACAACTTGTTTCAAAGTTCTTCCAACATATCATGTTAAGTGTTCTACCATGCTTCTAAATACATCTACAACCCGAGTCCTCACGTGCTAGACTCTCTCCCAGCTGTCAATGACGTCGATGACTAGCTCCTGCCCCATCTATTGTCATGCACACATACAAAACAAGACAACAGCCGGATAAACTCCGGTGAGATACAATTCTCAGTATAACCAACATATAGAAAGTGTTAAATAAATCATATCGACTCTATTTAAAACTCGACTCAACAAATAGAGTACATAAACGCTTCAAATACGAATTGATTCACGTAACTTCGAGGCCATCAAGATTCATAACTGATCTTGACATGGATATCCATCTAACGAGTTCGTAACCGACTCGCAAATAAGGTTAACAACAACCTTGGCATAGAATCAATTCAATATAGCATCATATCAACTCGAATATAAAGATCCACTACCTGAGATGGATCGACAACATCACAATCAATTCAAAAACATAAACAAGTATGTGGTTTTTGCGGGCCAACTCAAGATTAGTCGTTCTTGAGTTTCAAAGTCCCTACTTCGCGATGTCGTCATTATACCTTCGTTTATTTCGGTTCTGAACTCTTCAATCTGAAATATAACAACCAAAATACTCATATCAAACTTCATTCAAGATTATCATTTCAAAAACGAATCAAAACCATTAATCGATCGTCAATCAAACTCATTTCAAACCTCAACTCTTTCTTCGTTAGTTTAAGTCGGCGTCTTGTGTCGTTTAGCCTTCAAACTCAACTGAAATTGAAGAATAAAAATGCTATAACATTCACCTCATCAAGATAACAACTTCAACTATGATATAGGCTATCAAAATGATCCAAAAACTCGAATCGACGGCGTAGCGATTCAAAATCGGTAACCGACGTAATCCCGAAACCATTTCTAACTTCTAACCAACTCATACATGTATTCAAGTCAATAACCAGCTGATAAATCATTCAAATCCTCATCTCAATAGCTATAATCAACAACCATAAGCTGGAAATCATGTTTAGATGCATTCAATACAAACTTCTCAAACCGGTTTTGACATAGAATCGCATAAACGTCGATAAACATAATCGAAAACTCAACATCTGATATCTGTCCATACTGATTTTGAAATCCAAATAACATAACATAAAACTTACACGAGATCGAAGCCCTCGTCGTAAGAATTCCAGAAAAATTTACGAAATCGAAATCGGACAACCGGTTCAAAAGTTACGAGACTTTGAATCTCAAAGTTTCAAAGGAAAAGGAATGGAACGAGACTCTGTTCTTATTTTCTGAATTCTCTACCAAAATTACACGTATCATGCTGATAATTATAATTAAATCAGATAACTTCCAACCAAAATTGCACTTTAGTCCCTCAACTCTTCAATAATTGCAATTTGGTCCTCGGCCCTTATTTTAATCTAATTTCAATCCTAGATAATTTAAGAATATTAGAATTTAAATCAAAACTCTAAATATTCCCAAATTAAATATACGCGGATTAAAATTAAATTAAATTCAGATTAATTTCTAATTAATCCCGGGGCTTACAAGTAACAACACCTGAAGTAGGACAGAGCAGTACTTCTGTTGATATGATGAGTGGTGATGCCAATCCGATGGAAAAACTGCTTAAACGATTTCAATCCTTCAAACCATCAAAGTTACAAGGAACTGAGAATGCTGTGGATTGTGAGAATTGGCTGGAGGATATTGAGTAGTTATTTGAATCCCTCGACTATACATATGATCGGTGTGTGAGACTGGTGATTCATCAACTACACGGACTTGCAAAGAGTTGGTGGATAGCGACGAAGAGGGCATATGAACATCAAGGTACAGTTATCACATGGTCTGTATTTAAAACTGCTTTCTATCAGCGATTCTTTCCTGTTTCTTATCGTAAGGACAAGGGAGCGGAGTTTGCAAGTTTGCAACAGGGACCGATGAATATTGAAGAATATGTTGCAAAGTTCACTAGCCTATTGAACTTTGCTCCACATATTGCTATCAGTGATGAAGCTCAAGCCGATCAAATTACAAATGGCTTGAATCCATATGTGTTCACTCTTGTAAATTCGGGACGACCAAATAACTTTGCCGATGCTCTGAATCGTGCAAAGGGAGCTGAAGCAGGGATACTGAGGCAACAAGGAGCACAGTTCGTGCCACAGCCGATGAAACAAACACAAGAGCAGCCACAGATTCCACCGCCACCCCGATTTGATGTAGGAGGTAGTAGCAGTGGCAAGAATAATTTCTTCAAAGGTAAAAGTAAACAGTTTAAACGTCCAAGGAGTAGCTCTTCTAGTTCGAGTGGATCTAGACAGTTTAGAGGTGGACAGAAATCCGATACTTCTGATGTCTACTGTACTAAATGTGGAGGACGTCACACCAATGAGCAGTGCAGAGGAGTGTTTGGCACCTGTCACATTTGCCAACAACTGGGACATTTGGCGAGAGTATGCCCACAGCGAGGTTCTGGAAGTGCTCAGAGTGCTGGATCGTCTCGATCAGTGACACAGCCAGAGAGTCAAGCATCCTCAGTGCATTCATTCCAACCTCAGCCGTCATCACAGAGCCGTACTAGAGGAAGTCAAGCTGGGAGCCAGCAACAGAGGCAACAGGCTAGAGTGTTTGCATTGACTGAAGAGCAAGCACAAGCTGCACCAGATGATGTAATTGCAGGTAACTGTTTCATTTCTAGTTATCCTGCCTATGTATTATTTGATACTGGTGCATCATATACGCTTATTTTCTAGCAATTTGTTGCATTACGTGAATTGCCTGTTGAACCCCTAGCTACTGCAGTGTTTATTTCATCTCCTTTGGAAAGAGGTATTATATCAGTGAAGTCTGTACGAAATTCTACATTGCAGTTTGAGGGTCATGAGATTGAGCTAGACTGTCTTGTGCTTGGTTTATCTGACTTTGATTGTATTATCGGTATCGATATATTAATTAAGTACAGAGCTACAGTTGATTGTTTTCAGAAGATTGTGAAATTCAGACCAGACATGACTGACGAATGGAAATTCTATGGTAAGGGATCACGAGCCAGAATTCCTTTGATATTTGTTCTTTCTATAACTGACTTGTTATAGAAAGGGGCAGAAGGATTCCTTATTTATGCAGTTAATACGATGAAAACTAGCCCAAAATTGGCTGACTTGCCAGTGGTTAGTGAATTCGCTGATGTTTTCTCTAACGAGATTCTGGGTTTGCCTCCATTTCGAGAGGTAGATTTCAGTATTGAATTGATGTCAGGTACACAACCCATATCGAAAGCACCTTACCGTATGACACCAATTGAATTGAAAGAACTGAAAGAGCAGCTTGAAGATCTATTAGCCAAAGGTTATATCGGACCAAGTGTTTCCCCATGGGGCACTCCGGTTTTGTTTGTTAGAAAGAAAGACGGATCGATGAGATTATGTATTGACTACCGGCAATTGAACAAGGCAACGGTAAAGAATCGTTATCCTTTACCTCATATCGATGAATTATTTGATCAATTGCAGGGTTCATCAGTATAGTCGAAGATTGATTTACGATCTGGCTATCATCAACTGAGAGTAGGAGAGGAAAATATCCCTAAGACTGCATTCAGAACCAGGTATGGCCATTACGAATTTATAGTCATTCCTTTTGGTCTAACAAATGCACCAGCAGTATTTATGGGATTGATGAATAGAGTATTTCAAAAGTATTTAGATGATTTCGCGATCATATTAATTATTGACGATATTTTGATATACTCTAAGAACTTGTGTGATCATGCTGACCACTTGAGAACAGTTTTGAAGACGTTGAGAGAGGAGAAACTGTATGCTAAGTTATCCAAATGCGAGTTTTGGTTGAAACATATGGTATTTCTGGGTCATATCATTTCAGGAGATGGTATTTCAGTTGATCCGAGTAAATTTGAAGTTGTGATCGGTTGGCAGAGACCGACATCTGTGACAGAAATCAGAAGTTTCATGGGCTTGGTATGATATTATCGTCGATTTATCCGAGACTTCTCGTCTATTGCAAAGCCTATTACACAGCTTACACAGAAGAATGCACCGTTTTTTTTGGTCTGAAGCATGTGAAACTAGTTTTCTTGAGTTGAAAAAAAGATTGACTACAGCTCCAGTCTTGACGATCCCTTCAGGTACTGGTGATTTTATTGCATATTGCGATGCTTCTCACCAAGGTTTGGGATGTATTTTGATGCAGAGAGGGCATGTTGTTGCGTATGCCTCACGACAACTGAAACCACATGAAGTTAGATATCCAATTCATGATCTTGAATTGGCAGCGATCGTCTTTGCATTGAAGATTTGGAGACATTATTTATATGGAGAGAAATTCGAAATCTTTTCTGATCACAAGAGTTTTAAGTATCTGTTTTCACAATCTGAACCGAATATGCGACAAAGAAGATGGCTAGATTTATTGAAAGACTTCGATTGTGAAATCAAATATTATCCAGGGAAGTCAAATGCAGCAGCAGATGCCCTAAGTAGGAAGGTATGTTTATCCTTGTATACTATAGGTGTATCTAATTTGATTGAAGATTGTTGTATTTCTGGATATATATTTGAGACAGAGGAGACCGATGAGAGTATATGCTATCCGTGCTGAGCCAGAACGGTTGATTCGAATCAAAGAAGCACAAAAATCTGATTTGAATGTTCAGAGGCCGATTGAAATGATAAGATCAGGACATATGTCTGAGTATAAGGTTAGTGATGATGATGTATTGTATGTGAATAACCGAATTGTTGTTCCAGATGTGGTTGATTTGAAACAACAAATACTGAAAGAAGCTCATAGCAGTAGATTCAGCATTCACCCTGGAGGCAGGAAAATGTACAATGATTTGAAGAATCAGTACTGGTGGAAACAAATTAAGTCTGATGTGACTGAATTTGTATTAAAATGTCTGAATTGCCAATAGGTGAAGGCTGAGAGGAAGAAACCAGGTGACTTGTTGCAGAGTTTATCTATTCTTGAATGGAAATGAGACCACATTTCCATGAACTTTGTGACAAAATTGCCACGATCATCCCGAGGATGCGATGCTGTTTGGGTGATCATTGATAGGTTGACGAAATCTGCGTGTTTTATTCCCTACCGAATGACTTATCGTCATGATCAAATGGCAGATCTCTATATTCGAGAAGTGGTAAGACTGCATGGTGTGCCAAAGTCGATTGTATCTGATCAAGATCCTAGATTTACTTCGCACTTTTGGCATAGCCTACAGGAATCTCTAGGTACGCTCTTACATTTGAATACTGCTTATCATCTTCAAACTGACGGACAATCTGAACGAACTATTCAGACTCTTGAGGACATTCTTAGAGCTGTGGTACTTGATTTTGGTACTACATGACAAGATTCAATATCACTTGTGGAATTTTCTTACAATAACAGTTATCAGAAGAGTATAGAGATGGCTCCATTCGAAGCGTTATATGGAAAAAAGTGTCAATCGCCATTGTATTGGGATGATGTGTCAGAGGTGCCTGAGTTGGGACCGGATATGATCAAACAGATGACTGAGAAGGTGAAGTTGATACAGCAGAGAATGAGAACAGCGCAGCATAGACAAGCCAGATATGCGAATATTCGACGAGGATAGTTATCTATTGAACAGGGAGATAGAGTATTCTTGAAAATTTCACCTTTCAGGGGTACTGTCAGATTTGGCAAGCGAGTAAAGTTGTCTTCACGATTTATTGGGCCGTATGAAATTCTGGAGAAGATAGGCGATCTAGCTTATCGACTTGCATTGCTGCCATCTTTGTCTGGTATTCATGATGTCTTTCATGTTTCGATGCTGAGGAAGTATGAACCTGATGAATCTCATATCTTGCAACCTGATGAAGCTGAGTTGGATGAAACTCTTAGCTACTTTGAACAGCCGATTCAGATACTTGATCGGAAAGAAAATCAACTCCGAAAGAAGACCATTCCATTGGTAAAGATTCAATGGAGTCGACATGGAGTTGAAGAAGCGACATGAGAAGTTGAAGATGACATGAGACAGAGATTTCCTTATCTATTCCACTGATGTGAGTTCTTATTCAGTTTTATGTTATTATTTATTCTTATGAGTATTCAGACTTCATATCTTGACTGCTTATGAATTCGAGGACGAATTCATGTCTTAGTAGGGGAGAAATGTAAGGCCCGAGATGATTTAATTTAATCCAGGATTACTTAGTTTAATAAGAGAATATTTAATTTTAATCCGAGTATATTTAATTTGAGAATATTTAGAGTTTCGATTTAAATTCTAATGTTCTTAAATTATTTTGGATTGAAATTGAATTAAAATAAGGGCCGAGGACTGAATTGCAATTTTTGAAATTTGTATGGACTAAATTGCAATATTGGCTGAAGTTATCTGATTTTAAATGTAATACTCAGCTTGCAACGTGTAATTCCACAAATACATTCAGAAAATTTAGAGAATTTAGAACAGAGAAGTCGAGATATTTGCTTTCATTTCAAAGTTTGATTTTCAAATCGCCGTAACTTTTGCTCCGGTTATTCGATTTCGATTTCGAAAAGTGTTCTGGAATCCTTGAGACGAGGGCTTAGATCTATTGTAAGTTTTTATTTCTTTCGGCATGTTTTGAGAATCAAGATATGGCAGAAATCAATACGTTTGCATATGATCATGTTCTTGAGGTGTTGTATCGTTTATTTTCAAAACCGAATAGACGAACGACTATCGATTGTGTTTTTTATGATTTCCAGCTTATGATTCGAGCTATATACCTGCTAATATGTGGGATTATTGTTGGAAAACTCGGCTCTCAGATCAATCACGATTGATACCCGGTGCAGCGGAAGTTTAAAAATTTTATTATGGAACAATTCCATAGTGTGGGTATCAACCGTTTAACGATTAAATTATTTGTGTGTGTAAAATTAAATAACTATTATTAAATTTTACCTTCAATCTCGAAGCGAGATTATTGGACACCACACAGATTTCTCTGCGCTTCTTGTATCTCCCTGGAACTGATGAACAAGCTTTCCTTCAATCAGGTCCACGAATAGAGGTTTAATCCCTCTGATAGATTGCACTAGAAAATCTATCAGAAGTTTTCTACGAAGAGAATAAACGAATTTGATTCGCTATTTTGGACTGCAATTCAAAATCACAGACCGGAATTTCTCACGCAGAGAAGGGAGGGGGGCGGCCGAATTGAGAGGGGAGGCTAGGGTTTTTCGAAAAATCCTGTCTCAATTATGACCAGTTGTGTGTAATTTCTGTACTGCAATAACTTATTTATAATGCAGGCCACTAACACCTTAGGGCCCATTAGTCATAAGTTGAGGCCCGACAAGCAAAGCCCGCACGTTCAGAAATTAATATAAAATTCATCGTGACTCCGATTGATAAACCGATTTTACCAATGTGCACAGAAACCATTTCTGCACATTTTAAAGTCAAGATAAATTTTCCTGAATCCGAATTCAGTGTTTTCCAAAAATATACATCCCTATGTCATTTTAGGAAATCCTACTCCCTTACTCTTATTTAAGAAGTCCAACTTCTTTATTCATTAAATTTAACTCTTTAAATTTAACTATCTCAACGGGGATTAAAACTCCATTACACTGTGTGACCCTCAATGGTTCAGGGATACAGCTAGCCGTGGGCTCACAACTCCTTGTGACTCGGAACAACGATTTCCGACTTGCCCAACGAATCATGGTAAAGCGCCTAGCAACATCGCCCCATGATTCCCTAGGTATCACTGATAGTGCCTACAAGAACCAGTAGATTTTGGTTAGCGTACAGTACGGTCCCTTCATCCATATATCCCGATCGAATCAACAACCATTGGTATATCGAGAGTCTCTCAAGATTCGATAACTATGCAATACATCTTGAAGATCAAATTAGTGACATCGCATGTGCTACTAAGAAACCATTTCTTAAATCACATCAAGTACTCTGGCCAGAGATTCGTCACACTAATATCTCCTCAGATCGCATAGGATATCCACACTCGCAAGTATGTGGTGAATCCTTGACAACAATGCATCGACTCCTATATGTGTTGTAACTGTACCCAATCCCGACACCTGATGACCCCCATAGAGTCGGTAAACGAGTCAAAGCACAGTACTAGCATATAGAGTCTCCATGATGTTTCAAGTAGTAAGGACTAATGGTGTACAACCAAAACCGCGGACTTTATCCACTCGATAAGTGATAACCACTTGGAAAGTCCGGATAGGGTAGTTCGATTATTCATCCTATGAATATCCATTTGCATGCTTCGAACATCTCCATGTTCCCTACCAATGAAACGTGGTACTCCGCATCGCAAATTCTAGTCTCAAACTCGAGCGATCCTTATCCTTATTATCGGACGGCTCAATCGACTAGGAACAGTTTAGAATATACAGTGACTATAAGATGTATTTCATGATAGACATCCCCATGTTCTACCACATCTTACATACACTATAGTATATTCAAGGTCTTTATCAAAACAACAATAGTATATCACAATATAACAATATGAAGAAAGATAAAGTCATTGCCATTAATAAAAGTGTAAATTATATTAAACAAAAGATCGTTTGTACAAAGAGTCATCAAAGCCCATAGCCACAAGTTGGCTCACTGGGCACCCACTCTTTCAATCTCCCACTTGCCCTATAGCCAACTAGTCATACTACGTAGACCCATTGCTTCGCGATGTTTGTCAAACAATGGTCCTGGCAAGGGCGTAGTAAGCGGATCAGCGATATTGTCTGCAGAGGCCACTCGTTCGACAGTGATGTCTCCTCTTTCCACAATCTCCCGGATGATGTGGTATTTCCTCAGTACGTGTTTGGATCTTTGATGAGACCTTGGTTCCTTTGCTTGAGCAACGGCACCCGTGTTGTCACAGTACACCGGGACTGGACCAACAAATTCAGGAATGACGCCCAACTCTTGGACGAACTTCCTCATCCAAACGGCCTCTTTAGCAGCAGCTGATGCTGCAATGTATTCAGCCTCAGTGGTGGAATCCGCTGTGGTGTCCTGCTTGGAACTCTTCCAAGAGACAGCACCGCCATTGAGCATGAACACAAATCCAGAGGTTGACTTCGAGTCATCCACGTCACTTTGGAAGCTAGAGTCGGTATAGCCTTTCAATTTCAGATCTCGTCCTCCATATACCATGAACATATTCTTAGTCCTTCGTAAGTACTTAAGAATGTCCTTCACGGCTTTCCAATGCATTTGACCAGGATTAGCCTGATATCTGCTCGTGACACTCAGAGCAAATGCTACATCCGGTCTGGTAGATATCATCCCATACATGATACTACCTATAGCTGACGCATATGGTACATGTGTCATATTCTCTATCTCTGCATCAGTCTTGGGACACATAGACTTGGATAAAGAAACTCCATGACACATGGGTAGATGTCCTCTCTTGGACCCATCCATTGAAAACCGTTTCAATATGGTGTCGATGTAGGTTGATTGAGTGAGTCCTATCATTCTCTTAGATCTATCTCTATAGATCTGTATCCCAAGAATGTAGGATGCCTCACCCAAATCCTTCATCGAGAATCTACCTGATAACCATATCTTTGTTGACTGCAACATCCCTACATCATTCCCAATGAGTAGGATGTCATCAACATAAAGTACTAAGAATGTCACAGCATCCTTAACTACTTTCTTGTACACGCATGGTTCCTCCGGGTTCTTGATGAAACCAAAATCTTTTATTGTTTCATCAAATTTCTGGTTCCAACTTCTTGATGCTTGTTTTAGACCATAAATTGATCTCTGAAGCTTGCATACCTTATGCTCGCTTCCCATGGATGTGAACCCCTCAGGCTGCTTCATATAGATTTCTTCCTTAATGTCTCCATTAAGAAAAGCAGTCTTCACATCCATTTGCCATATCTCATAGTCATACCATGCAGCTATAGCAATAAGGATTCTTATGGACTTGAACATCGCAACTGGTGAAAAGGTTTCATCATAGTCAACTCCTTGTCTTTGAGTATAACCTTTCGCCACCAATCGCGCCTTGTAGGTCAATACCTTACCATCAGGCCCAATCTTTCTCTTGTAGATCCATTTACACCCTATTGGAACAATTCCATCAGGAGGATCTACTAAAGACCAAACTTGGTTTGTATGCATTGAATCCAATTCAGACTGCATAGCTTCAAGCCATAAATTTGAATCCGCATCAGAAATTGCTTCCTTGAAGTTTCTTGGATCACATCCAATGTCGGGTTCATCTTGATCCCCTTCAAGAAGAAGACCATATCGAACAGGAGGTCTAGAAGTCCTCTCGGATCTTCTAGGTTCAGGCATGTCCAGTAATGGTTCCTGAGGCATAGGATCATTATTTTGTATTTCGGGTTCTTCTCGAACTTCTTCGAGTTCCATCATCTCGCCTTTCTTATCCAATAAGAACTCCTTCTCCAAGAAAGTGGCATTCCTAGAAACAAACACCTTTGTTTCAGCAGGATAATAGAAATAATATCCGATTGAATTCTTCGGATACCCTACAAAATAACATAAGCTGGATCGACTATCCAACTTATCTCCCACTGTCCGCTTCACGTAAGCAGGACATCCCCAAATCCTCAAGTACGAATACTTAGGAGCTTTGCCATTCCATAACTCGTATGGTGTTTTGTCCACTGCTTTAGTGTGGACGTTGTTCAACAACAATACCGCCGTTTCAAGCGCATAGCCCCAAAACGAAGGTGGAAGCTCAGTGAAGCTCATCATGGATCGAACCATGTCCAACAAAGTTTGATTACGACGCTCCGATACACCATTCAGCTGTGGTGACATAGGAGGAGTCCACTGAGAGAGAATCCCATTCTCTTTTAGATAGTCCAAAAACTCGGTACTTAAGTATTCTCCACCTCGATCCGATCGAAGTGCTTTAATACTTTTACCTATCTTGTTTTCTACTTCAGCCTTGAATTCTTTGAACTTTTCAAATGCTTCAGACTTATATTTCATTAAATATAAATACCCATACCTTGAATAATCGTCAGTAAAGGTAATGAAGTAGGTGTGGCCATATTGAGTCCCAACTCTAAATGGTCCACAAACATCTGTATGGATCAAATCCAACAGATTTTGACTACGCTCAGGCTTCCCCTTAAAAGGAGATTTAGTCATTTTCCCTTTTAGACAGGATTCACAAGTAGGTAGAGAGTTAATATCAGACATATCAAACATGCCCTCTCCCACTAGCTTGTTCATCCTCCTTGAGGAAATATGACCTAGCCTAGCATGCCAAAGGTTCGCCGGGTTTTGACTATCGATTTTCCTTTTGTTTGTTGTCGCCGGTTTATCAATATAATTTATTGGAACGTCTTTTAGTTTTAAGTTGTATAGATCGTTTTCAAGTTGTCCATTTCCAATCAAACATTCATTCTTGTAAATATTGCAAATCTCATTCACAAAATTGCAAGAATAACGATCTCTATCTAGCATAGAAACAGAAATAATGTTTTTAATTAAATCCGGAACAAATAAAACATCTCTTAAAAATAACTTAAAACCGTTCTGCAAAATTAAACAAACATCTCCAATGGCTGTAGCTTCAACTCTGGAACCATTCCCGAGCCTCAGCTGGGTCTCACCCATTCTAAGCCTGCGACTTCTTGTCATCACCTGCAAATCATTGCAAATGTGAGATCCACATCCGGTATCCAATACCCAAGAAGTAGTATTAAGTGAAATGTTTATTTCAATATAGAACATACCCTTTGCAGTTCCCAACTGCTCTAGATATTCCTTGCAGTTGCGCTTCCAATGACCGGGCTTCTTGCAGTAATGGCAAACATCCTTGGATTTTCCATTGTTTGAAGCCTTTGTCTTGTGCTTCTTCTCGGGCTCGACTTTCTTGGGTGGGGCAGAACGTTTCTTGCCCTTCATACTTGGCCCCTTCTTAGCAGAAGATGAGGAGCCCACCAAGAAAGCTGGCTTATCCTTCTTAAGTGTGGATTCATATGTCACAAGCATATTGACCATCTCTTCAAGGGTGGCTTCTATCTTGTTCATATTAAAATTTACCACAAATCCGTCAAACGAAGAAGGAAGAGACAGAAGCAGTAAATCCACGTTGAGTTCATGCTCCAACACCAAATCAAGGGTCGCTAACTTTTGTATGAGCCAAATCACTCGTACCCCATGATCACGGACCGAAGTCCCTTCACGCATGCGACACGTCATCAGCTCCTTAACAGTAGCGAACCTTTCAGCCCTCGATTGAGCCCCAAAAAGTTCCTTGAGTTGAGCGTGAATGTCAGCAGCATTCACGGTGTCCTCAAATCGCCTCTGGAGTTCATCAGACATCGAGGCTTGCATATAGCATTTGGTCTTGATGTCATGGTCCCACCATGCATCAAGTTTGGCCAATTCCTCCGGACTTACGTCAGCTGGTGCTTCCTTCGGAGGTGATTTCTCTAACACGTAGAGCATCTTCTCCGAAGTCAAGACAATCTTCAACTTCTGGAACCATTCCGTATAGTTTGCGCCAGTTAACTTGTTTTGTTCGAGGATCGAGAATAAAGGATTACGCGAATTCATCGTATGAAATACTGAAAAGAAAAATAGACATATATCAATGATTGTTTAAGCAATTTACTAAGACATAAAATAGGCGAAATTTAATTTTATGAATCTCACTCCCACTATTTTAACGATTTCACTACCCTCTAGTGAAAACGGGAAACTTTTTCCTTAGTGAGAACATGGAGTCCAATTGACAAACTTATGGTCCCGAATAATATCAGCCAACCATAATTCTCAAAAGGTAGAGCCCAATTGCTTCCAAAGCAACCCCCATGTGTTTACCTCATGTCCAATAAGGGCCCAATAATATGACGCCGTTTAAAGTGACATGTCAAGATGACCCATCAATATTAAGTTGTGATGGACGGTCGCCATGTGGATCCCCCAATAATATGAGCCGATCCCATGGGAGTTCCACCCAACTTACAACATGTGTCGATCCAATGTACAGCTTTCCGACGGACGGGCCCCCCCAATAATATGAGCCGGACCGTATCCGCGGGTAGCATCACATACATTGACCGTTGATGGAAGGTAGGAACATTTAAACAAATTTAAATTTCCTTTATTTATCTTGATATCAATTTTAAATCACATTTAAAATGAGGGATTTTTAATTATGAAAATTTGTCTCATCATTTTTCAATTTATTGTATGCTTGCCGGATTCATACAATTATGTCTAAAACATGCATACAATCATAATATCATATATTATATATAGGATGATCGATTCCATTTCTAATTGACTCGTGGTTGCCAATCACGAGTCTTAGTCCAATCCTAGGTAATATGCAGTATGCAATGCAATCCTATTACATTAGCTTCCAATTTACATTTCTTCGTCTTTATTGTCTGCTGGGCCCACCATCTTCAAATCTTGATCTCCCACTAAATCTAATGTATTTACAATAAATAGCAATGACAAGTAGGGGATACATTTTAGGGTGGGAACGGGCCATAAACCAAGCCCACTTTTATTACATATGACATTCATATTGGGCCATAAACCAGGCCCATTAATAAAACCAACAACAATAAAACAAATGTAAATTCCTAACATACACCTACAAAATTGGTCATGGCAATCGATCATCCTTATCCAATAACATTTAATTCAAAATTAATTTATTGGATATCATGCATATGGCAATTTAAATTTAAACAGGATAAAATCATATTTTATATATAAAATCATATTTTACATATAAAATCATATTTTACCTTTTATTAAATAAAATCATATTTTATCTACAGAATCTAATTTTATAGATAAAATCATATTTTACTTAATATATACATAAGATCAAATCTTATCATCAATTGTACCAAAAATAATTGATTTCAAAATTCAATTTAAGGATAAAATATTAAAATTTTCCAAAAATTCAAATTTATCCAAAAATCAATTTTAAAATTTTCGGACTCGAACAATTCGATCCGATGCCTCGTGAACCAATCAAAAACAATTTTTGACCGGACCAAAAATAAAATTTTAACACATTAAAATTAATTTAAATAAAAAATAATTTTTCCCGCGGGCCGCCCGGGACACTCCCGGGCCGGCCCGCACCCGTGGGCGCGGGCCGGGGCAGCCCGGCTGCCCCTTTAGGGCGGCGCCTGGCGCTGCCCTGGCGGCGCCTGGCGCTGCCCTGGGCGGCGCCGAGCGTCGCCCCTGAGCGGCGCCGTGCGCCGCCCTGGGCAGCGCCGAGCGCTGCCCTGGCGGCGCTGAGCGCCGTCCCTGGGCGGCGCTGTGCGCCCCCTTTGGGCGGCGCCGTGCGCCGCCCGGGGCAGCGACCGTCGCTGCCCCACCGGGCAGCGATCCAATCGCTGCCCGGGTTTTGCCCGGAAATAAAATTTTTTTTATTTAAAATATTTATTTTGTTTTAAAAAAACCAAGACTCAAAAATTTTTGTACAATCGATTAATTTAATCGTTTGATCTGAGCAACCTGGCTCTGATACCACTGTTGGAAAACTCGGCTCTCAGATCAATCACGATTGATACCCGGTGCAGCGGAAGTTTAAAAATTTTATTATGGAACAATTCCATAGTGTGGGTATCAACCGTTTAACGATTAAATTATTTGTGTGTGTAAAATTATATAACTATTATTAAATTTTACCTTCAATCTCGAAGCGAGATTATTGGACACCACACAGATTTCTCTGCGCTTCTTGTATCTCCCTGGAACTGATGAACAAGCTTTCCTTCAATCAGGTCCATGAATAGAGGTTTAATCCCTCTGATAGATTGCACTAGAAAATCTATCAGAAGTTTTCTACGAAGAGAATAAACGAATTTGATTCGCTATTCTGGACTGCAATTCAAAATCACAGACCGGAATTTCTCACGCAGAGAAGGGAGGGGGGCGGCCGAATTGAGAGGGGAGGCTAGGGTTTTTCGAAAAATCCTGTCTCAATTATGACCAGTTGTGTGTAATTTCTGTACTGCAATAACTTATTTATAATGCAGGCCACTAACACCTTAGGGCCCATTAGTCATAAGTTGAGGCCCGACAAGCAAAGCCCGCACGTTCAGAAATTAATATAAAATTCATCGTGACTCCGATTGATAAACCGATTTTACCAATGTGCACAGAAACCATTTCTGCACATTTTAAAGTCAAGATAAACTTTCCTGAATCCGAATTCAGTGTTTTCCAAAAATATACATCCCTATGTCATTTTAGGAAATCCTACTCCCTTACTCTTATTTAAGAAGTCCAACTTCTTTATTCATTAAATTTAACTCTTTAAATTTAACTATCTCAACGGGGATTAAAACTCCATTACACTGTGTGACCCTCAATGGTTCAGGGATACAGCTAGCCGTGGGCTCACAACTCCTTGTGACTCGGAACAACGATTTTCGACTTGCCCAACGAATCATGGTAAAGCGCCTAGCAACATCGCCTCATGATTCCCTAGGTATCACTGATAGTGCCTACAAGAACCAGTAGATTTTGGTTAGCGTACAGTACGGTCCCTTCATCCATATATCCCGATCGAATCAACAACCATTGGTATATCGAGAGTCGCTCAAGATTCGATAACTATGCAATACATCTTGAAGATCAAATTAGTGACATCGCATGTGCTACTAAGAAACCATTTCTTAAATCACATCAAGTACTCTGGCCAGAGATTCGTCACACTAATATCTCCTCAGATCGCATAGGATATCCACACTCGCAAGTATGTGGTGAATCCTTGACAACAATGCATCGACTCCTATATGTGTTGTAACTGTACCCAATCCCGACACCTGATGACCCCCATAGAGTCGGTAAACGAGTCAAAGCACAGTACTAGCATATAGAGTCTCCATGATGTTTCAAGTAGTAAGGACTAATGGTGTACAACCAAAACCGCGAACTTTATCCACTCGATAAGTGATAACCACTTGGAAAGTCCGGATAGGGTAGTTCGATTATTCATCCTATAAATATCCATTTGCATGCTTCGAACATCTCCATGTTCCCTACCAATGAAACGTGGTACTCCGCATCGCAAATGCTAGTCTCAAACTCGAGCGATCCTTATCCTTATTATCGGACGGCTCAATCGACTAGGAACAGTTTAGAATATACAGTGACTATAAGATGTATTTCATGATAGACATCCCCATGTTCTACCACATCTTACATACACTATAGTATATTCAAGGTCTTTATCAAAACAACAATAGTATATCACAATATAACAATATGAAGAAAGATAAAGTCATTGCCATTAATAAAAGTGTAAATTATATTAAACAAAAGATCGTTTGTACAAAGAGTCATCAAAGCCCATAGCCACAAGTTGGCTCACTGGGCACCCACTCTTTCAATTATGATGATATGTTTCTGGTTTTTATAAGTTATATGCTGATATGAGTTGAGAATTGATTTCGATGTTTTGTCGGTTACCAATTTTTAATCGCTATGCCGCCGGTTTAGGTTTTGAAGTCGTTTTGATAGCCTATGATTGAGCTGAGGATCTTGTGATTGTATACTGATGTTTCTTGATCATAATCGTTACATTTCAAATTAGTTTCAAGCCCGATCAACTCAAGAAGTCCGACTTTGAACCGAAGAATTTTGCTTGAGGTTTGAAGTGATTGTATTGAAGTTATATTGATGAGTTTGATCAGATTTTGGATTGATCATCTTGAATGAAGCTTGATATGAATGTTCTGATTGCTATATTTCATATTTGAAGTATTCAAAACCGAGAAATACGAAGGTATAAGGCGACATCGCGAGTCAGGGATTTGAAACTCGAGAATGAAACTTCTTGAGTTGTCCCGCCAAAATCACATACTTGTTTATCTTTTCGATTTGACTTTGATTTTGTCGATCCATCTCATGTAGTGGATCTTTGAGTTTAAGTCGATATGATTACGATATGATATGATATTGAATTGATTCTATGCCAAGATCTGAGGCGATCTTATTTTCTAGTCTGAGACAACTACGATAGATGGATATCCATGTCAAGATCGGTTACGAATCTTGATGGCAACGAAGAATTATGAATCAATTCTTGATCGATATATGCGTTATTTACTCTATCGTTGAGTCGATTATAAATAGAGTTGATATGATTTCTTTAACGCTTTATATATGTCGATTATACTGGGAATGATTTCTCACCGGAGTTTATCCGGCTGTTGCTTTATTTTGTATGTGTGCATGGCAACAGAGGGGGCAGGAGCTAGTCAAAGACGACATTGACAGCTTGGGAGAGAGTTTAGCAATTGTGGACTCGGGTTGTAGCTGATGATAGATGTTCTAGACAACAACAAACATGTTAGAAAACTTGGGTTGTTGTAGTTTGAAATACATTTGCAATACTTGTGTAGAACTTGGTTGTTTATCACTTCTAAACATCTTGTTAGATGTAAGAATTACATGCAGTTATGCTTGAAACTTTGGTATATGTATATATGCATGTTTGGGAATTATTCAACCATGTTTTGTATTGATTTGAGATGATTTGGATTGAATGTTCATGCCTTGACAACAAAAGGGTTTGTGCAGACGTTTTCTGGAAACAGAGCCCGCTCGATCGGGTGAACTCCACCGATCGAGCGAGGCCTTTAAAATGCAAAACAGAGAATTGAAGTTTTGAGCTCGCTCGATCGGATGAATTCAACTGATCGAGCGAGGCCAAAATTTGTTCAGACCTGAGAGATGGATTTTCCAGCTCGCTGGATCGGATGAATTCAATCGATCGAGCGAGGTGCAAGATTTTAAAAAAAATTATTTGGTTTGAGTATTCTTTTAAATACTTGATTAATTGTTTTATTAATCATTAATTGCCCTAAGATGATATTAGCAACCCGAGGTCCCCACACACAAAGTCTTTTAAATAGCCACGTTTAATAAACATTCTCTATTTCTGCTCTCAAACTATAATAGTCTTCAGTAGAATGCCTTTTGTCTTTGTGAAAGTGGCAATACTTGTCAGATTTCTGTCGCTTTGGGTTGTCTTTCATTGGCCTCAGAGGTTGTAGCAAACCTCGCTTTTCCGCAACCACTAATATATCAACCAAACGTGCATTTAGGGGTACTTGCTGAAGACGAGGGCCTTGGAATCCTCGTCTTTCTTCTTTTCAGCCTTCTCTTGGTTATTCTTCTTCTCTTTTCCTTTTCCCTAAATAACGTGGTTCGCTTGTCTCCTCAATGCGTATATACTTCTCGGCTCTTTCCAATAACTCTTCCAAGGTGCTTGTGGGTTTTTCCGCTATGGATTCCTTAAATTTCCGATGACGGAGGTTTTGTTGCCTAATCCCTGACAGGAGGTCATGATTGACATGCGGAACCTCGTGAACTGCCTGAGTGAAGCGTTGCACAAACTCCCTCAAGATCTCACCTTCTTTTTGCACAACCGAGAATAGGTACGATGCAGTCTTAGGGTATTTTCTATTAATGGAGAACTGATGGAGAAAACGCTGAGTAAATTGTTCCAGGCTTGCAATGGTTCCTGCTAGGAGTTTATTGAACCATGCCAGTGCACGATCAGTCAGTGTAGTCCGAAAGATTTTGCAATACGCAGCATCACTGAAGTCATATAGATCGCCTTTTGCATAAAACCTATCTAGGTGATCTTGAGGGTATCCTGAACCATCGTATTCTGGAAGATTTTCTATTTTCACTCAAGCTGTCAGTACCTCGGCTAAGATGGCAGTAGTGAATGGGCTACGCCGGGATGGCAAGATTGCTAGAGCACTTTCTCCTCTCTCCTCAGTATGAATTCCGTGGCGCACGGGCCCATGGCTATTTACCTCCTCCTCGCGGAACACCGTTTCCTTTCTTCCCCTGGGGTGTGGTACCTTATTCATTCCAACTTCCTCTTCTAGTGTACGTCTTCTCTCTTGGTGTTGAGGTGGAGGTAGTTCACCATTTAAGTTTTGATTATTTCCTGGGTTATGTTGTTGTGTTGCCAAAAAATGTGTCATGGCATCCGCCACGGCACGCGAGGCAGCCTCCTCCAACATTGACTTCAAGGCATTTGAGGTAATAAGAAGCTCCTCCTGCGGCGGGGGGTTAGATAGGGCTGTAAACGAGCCGAGCCGAACTATAGCAAAATTTTAGTGTTCGAGTTCGAGCTCGAGTTCGAATTGAGATATTCGAAGTTCGGCTCGAAGCTCGAAATTTTTTTATTTTAGGCTCGAGTTCGATTCGATAGAGAGTTCGAGTTCGATTTCGAGTTCGGTTCGAATATATTATATAATATTATCTATATATAATATAATATATACAATATTATTTATAATATATATAATATTTTATATAATATATATAATATATATTATATAAAATATTATATATGTATATTATATAAAGGTTCGCGAGCCGGCTCGCGAACTTTCGAACAGAATATTTTAGGCTCGAGTTCGGCTCGTATAATAGTTTGACTTCGGCTAGAGTTCGAAAAATTCGAATCCAAATCGAATATTTTTTCGAGCCGGCTCGGCTCGTTTACAACCCTAGTTAGGAGGCGGGAGCTCCTGACCACCTTCAATGTTACGGGTGGCATGTGATCGTGTTTGCATCTTCAGTGAATAGGTGAGTGTTCCCACAGACGGCCCCAATCTGATGTGGGCGAAATAATTATCTCCCTAATCAGCAAATAAATTAGGAAGTCGTACGTCCTCCTGGTCTCCTGATTCCTCGGTGACCTGCAGAGAAAAACGATCTCCTGATCTCCTACTCCTTTGGTCACCTGAAGAAGTCGTACGTCCTCCTTTTGGGCTGTCACATGATTCACGAACACACGTTAGAGGCGAGGGTGGTCAACCATCGAAAACTCTCTGATGCTCAAGTCAGCGGTCACCTCCACACAAAACAGGAGAGCATAGAGCTTTTATAATCCAAAGAGTCACTTACTTTAAAATGGAGAGCTTGAGTGGTATTTATAGGAAAAATTGAGCTAAATTGCTCATTAACCCTCTTGGGCCCAAAAAGTTGGTAATTAACCCTAATAAGGTCTAAAAATGTAATTTAGTCCTTCAGGACTTCAAAATTAAGAATTAGTCATTTAAAAATGTGATTCTCGCAAATTGATCTACTTAATTTAATTATATATTTCAAATATATAAAAAATATACTTATACTCATTACTTATCAATCTAGTGAAGGAGCATATCAATATTATTACAGGGCAAATGAATTTTTTTATCTATTAACTTGTTCATTTTTTGGTTTGGTTCATTAACTTTTTAAATTTTAATTTTGGTAAATTCACTTTTGATTTTTGGTTACTTTGGTCTAATTGTTGATGTGACAACTTGACATGTCATCAACTGGACCAAAATAAACGAAAACTAAAAATTAGTGTACCAAAACCAAACTTTGAAAAATTGATATACCAAAACAAAAAATGGACCAAAAAACCTATTTTTTCTTAATTATAAGTGATTCGCAATAACTCGACCGCAGAAACAAAGCGAAACTAGATAATTTGGCATCGCGACTCCAATGTCTACAGCAAAATATGTGCAATTCGTGTTCATGATAATTTATCTTATATCGCTTGCACTACAAGGAGTTCGGCATTTTGTAACCGCATTAGAGACCGCTGAAAATATCGGTATCTAATTTAGAGACCGATATACCAAAACGATTACGAGCTCCGGTTCTACCGTCGGTCTCGAGTTCTCCGGTTTAACACTAAAACGCATAAGAAATTGACTAAAAAATACTCCATAATAATAATTGAAATTAATTTCAATATTATGAAATCAAATACGGACAAACATTTACAATAAACAAGAAAAACGAAGTGCTGGAAATGCAAATGAACTATAAAAACATAAGCAGTGTCGTACCTGAAATTTCGTAGGCCAAAGTCGAACTTAAGAAATTGGGTCCCTTAGGAAATAGATCAAAATTTTTTCTTTAATTTAATGTTTTCAAAACTAAACATGTGAGTAAAGGCCTTAAAATTTGCAGAAACAAGCTTGTTTATGTAACAATGAAAAAAAAATACCCAAAAATTTACAAATTACGATAAGGAATAACAATTAAAAATTCCCAAATTTGGTGTAGAAACTCAATTCTTAATTCCTACATGATGGAAGGCTTGAACAAGCAGACAAGAATTCGAGTTTTTCTATAGAAACTATTATACGACAAATTTAAGAGCAGAAGATACAAAAAATATAATACTTAATCTTGTACCTTAATTGTTGCTTGTTTGTTGGTTATTGACTTACTGATGTCAGACTACAATGAGATCTCGTTGACTGAGAACACTGAAAGTGAATTTTATTTTTATGTTAATATAGGGTTTAAAAACGTGTAAAATTTTATTTCTAAATTATTGGGTCCAATACAATAAATATAAATTTTGTTTTGGGACTTTATTTTAAGCAAATTAATTGAAATATTAAACTACTAATATAAAACTATTAAAGGTAAAAATAATTTTGGGCTCCCATACAAATGGGCCCCTGAGGCGGCCGACTCGCAGGCCTCCCCTCAGGTACGGGCCTGAACATAAGCTGCAACTATGTGCTGGATGCTTCAAAAAATAAATAAGAGTTGTTTCGACTTGTTCATCCAAGGTGTGGTAAAAATGAAAATAGAGCTTTGAAAATTTTTGCAGGAATGCTGATGTGAATTGAGAGAAAAATTAATTTGTTGAAATTTAGTTGTCTTTCCTTTCTTCTGCATGGATGCCCTTTCAAATGCTGATTCTCGAGTCAGTTCCTCAACTGTTTAACTTTATTAGCCCACTACTTGCAGCACTAACCACCCCAGTAACAGGTTCACTAACACTTAACTGGTTTGACTTGGTCTTCCTGTACGACTGTTCAACTCCATTAGCCAACTAACAGGCCCACTAACTCTTAATTGTTTTGACTTGGTCATTTCTTCTTTTTCCGCTTGGTTCCTCGAGCTGGTTCACCGAGTGCCGAAGGTTCCTCGAGTGCCCAGCTCCACTATCCCACTACTTGTAACTGTTTTGTCTTGGTCTTCTCTTATTTTTCTGCTTAGTTCCTCGAGAGTTGAGCCGGTTTCTCAAGAGCCCAACTCCACCATCCCACTACTTGTAACTATTTTGACTAGGTCTTTTTCTTCTTTCTCTACTTGTTTCCTCAAGAGTCGATCCTGTTCCCCGAGTTCTCAACTCCACCATCCCACTACTTACATTGTGTGTAATGGAAGTTGTTGACCAATTTTTTGCAGCTTCTATAGCTTTATTATGATTAAATTCACCGATGGACATGATTAATTTTTTTAATTGATTAAATGATAAAGTAATGTCCTAAATTAATTTATAGGTCAATAAAATGCCACACCCCCCCCCCCCCCCCCTTTAGGCTTTTGGCCCAATGGCCAATATTCCTGGATATATTATCATGCATTGAGCTGATCTTTGCACAAGATTTTGGCTTGGATGGCCAATATGATGGTGAAAGCATGTTTCTTGATCCTGAAGTGTTTTTCTTTTGCTGGTAAGTATCACTTTGTGGCACTCAGACCATGGTTCTTTCTCGTAGATATGAAAGGTTCTTTGATGCCACATTTCCATGGTGATAAGAATTGTTCCTTGGCCCATGGGCCATGGTTCCTCTTGGACCTAAATGGCTCCTTGACCTTCAAATTTTGGTTCCTACAGGACGTGAATGGTTCCTTGTCCTTTGAGCCATGGTTCCTTGATACCCCTTGTATTTTTTTTTGTACATATACATGAATTGAGTAATAAGAAAAGGCTGAGGAGATATGGTGCCCCCGAGCATTCATAGAAGCATTTGTTCGATTGATGGTTCCCCGTGACGCTGCAGAATAATCTCAGTTAATGACAACAAAATTTTGAGAAATTGGAACCTCGCCATTAGGTTTTGGATTTTGAGGAGCTCTTCTCCTCACTTCTTCCTATTTCTTGGGTGATGAAGTGTATTTCTCAACAACATTTCTGGAATTGAGGTTCACCAAGAGGCGGTTATCACCAGCTTAGGAGTTTTCAATGGATCCTCTGGCTTCATTGGATTTCGAGATACCACCCGAATATCCTTTCTCATGGAAGACATGTTCATAGTGGGTTTCATGTGTGTTCGCCACTGGAACTCCACTTACCCCGAGTTTGTTCATCTCTTCCATCATGCATCTCATCATGGTTAACATATCCTTTGTTTGCATCTTTCATATGTTCCATGGCATTTACCATCATCGAATTTATCTCCAATTTCTTTGTTTCAACAAATTTGGAATCTATTCCACCATTTTCTTCAATTTCCTCAATAAAAGAGGACCGAGGAACTCGTATTTCATCTTCTGGAGCATAACCATATGAACCTAAAAATTATGAGTACCATATTTTCCATGTTCCCAAGAACTTGAAATATAATAATCATAATTCAAAACATTAGAATATGTATCTACTTCATATTTTCAACTATTTCTTGACTGCATTTACTTCCAATTTTCCATAAATTTTCTAGAAGCATATGCTCGTTATCATCTGTCGGTCCCACTGGGCGTGCAATTTTTTTGACTCGAAATTTTTGCGTGTGGGTGTGCCAGACACGAAACGTGTCAAAAGTGAAAAAGAAAAGAAAAAAAAGGACAAATATAACTTCTATAAAAAACGATTACAAGCTCTAGTTCCATCGTCGGTCTCGGTTTCTACGATTTAACACTAAAGAGCATTAGAGCTGTCAGACGGGCTAGTCCGCCCCGCCAAGACCCGCGGCTCGTTTGGGTTGGCCCGCCTCCAAATGGGCCATAAAAACCCCAACCCCCCCCCCCCCCGCCCTGCCCCGCCCCGGGTTGCGGGCTAGGCGGGCCAACCCGCCAAAATTTTAAAAAAATTAAAAAACAAAATTAGTATTTGAGATTGAAAAAATATATATCAACAATGTTACATAATAACAAATAATAAATGTCACAATCAAACAAATCATGTAAAATTTTGATGTTAACTATTATATTTTGGATAAAAAGTTACATTTCTAAATACTATGAATAATATAAATAAATATTTAATCATAAAAAATAATAATGTAAGATATTAAAAATATATTAAATACTAGTTTTAAAATTTTAAAATCAGATTATTTAAAAATAAGCGTTTTTATGCCAATAATTTAAAAAAAAATAAAAATTTTATTTTTTTAAAAAACAGGGGGGCCTCCCCGCCCCGTCTCAACCTGCGGCCCGTTTGGGTTGGACCGTTTAGGCCCACCTCCAAACAGGCCTGTAAAACCCCAACCCAACCCGCCAATTTTTCATGGCGGGATGGGCTGGCCCGACCCGCTTTGATGACCCTGAAGAACATAAGAAATTGACTGAAAAATTCTCGATAATAATAATCAAAATTTACTTTAATATTATGATATCAAATACGGACAAACATTTACAATAAAAAAGAAAAACGAAGAGTTGGAAATGCAAAAGAACTATAAGAACATAAACTAGAACTATGTATTGGACGCTTCGAAAAATAAAAATAAAAGTGGAGCTTTGAAAAATTCTGCAGTAATGTTTATGGGAATTGAGAGAAAATTTCGTTTGTTGATGATGATTGTGTTGTGTCTTTCCTTTCTTTTGCATGGATGCCTTTTAAATGTTGATTTCCGAGTCAGTTCTTCAACTGTTCAACTCCATTAGCCCTTGTAGTAACCCATTTCTATTTTTACAAGATTAATTTGACTAAACATGTTTAGAATAAATAAAACATCATTAAGGGACTATAAGTTGACCAATCGAACCAAGAAATCGGATCCAGAATGTCCAAAAGTGGTAAAAGAGCTTATTTGGGTTCGGGAAGTTCGGATGGTCCGAACTCAAGCCCTATGTGGATCGGATGGAGCGAAGTAGTTTGGAGGCTACGGACGAGTTCGAAACGTCTGAATAGGATCGGATCGTCCGAACAGAGTTAGGTCATGCGCATTATTGACGTGTCATCTTGCTTGGACACGCAGGAGTTCAGATCGTCCGAAGGTGGGATCGGAGCGTCCGATCTTTGCATTTCTGAAACGTGGCTTGCATGCGAGTTCGGAGCGTCCGAAGGAGATCGGATCGTCCGATCTCCGCCTATAAATAGGGGATTTGAGGCTCATTTTTATTTGCTAATTCACTACAAATGTCTCTCGTTTATCGAGTAGTTTAGGGGCTTTCCAGCCTTCTTTGGCGAGGGGGGGGCCTTGGCAAGGCGTCTCCGGAGTCGTAGTGGAGTTGTGCCCAAGTTCCGGGACATTCAACAGCAACGGGCTAACGACAGACGAACGTATAACCCTAGAATCTATAAATAGTTTGAGGGTATTTATTTGCTTAGTTAAGACTTTTAGATGATGTTTAGTGATATAGTAATCTTGTGATTATAGGCTTGGACAATAGAGCTGGTGTAGCTTGCCTATTATTATTAAGGTACAAAAGTAATGTTCAAGATACCTTGACTGAGTATGCATGTATTATGTGTTGCATTATTTATATGACATGATTTTATCTGCACATATATTATGTCACGTTATTATGCTTCATGCATGATCATCTTCAGCTTGTATCCTTGTAATATCCTGTGGTATGGTCTTCACCCTATCTTGTTAGTGGATGGTTGGACACGTAGATTCGTGATCAGGTTACCTAATCCACTGTTGGGTATGTGAGCCACCTCCTGGTGCGATGACGCAGAGTGCTACATACCTAGGGCCTGAGTCTATTTTTTATCAAAGATTCTTGACCTCGAGTCTTGGTAATCCGTACACTTGCATTTATGCACATATAATATTTGTATGTTCATACTCTCATGCTGAGCATATTTCGCTCATGCCCTTTATTTTTGTGATTATTGGACACCCTATTCGACGGGGCAGGCCTCAGGATGGATAGTGCAGGAGATGCTGGGAGATCCTAGGTGTCGAGGTCGTTAGCGTGGGCAGTTTATATTTGCAGTGTTTGTTTATCGTTCCAAGGATGTTGGTACTGAGAATATTGTTATTCGATATGGTTGTAATAAATTTAGTTTGTCGATTTCTTCTTTGGATTGTATAACTTTATCAGTTTCCGCAGTTTAACTCTGATTATGCTTTTGTTAAGATCATTGCATGCTTAGTTTTGATTAGTAGGTGATCACGGTGCGGGTCACTACAGCCCACTACTTGCAGCACTAATCACCTCAGTAACAGGCCCACTAACTCTTAACTGCTTTGACATGGTCTTTCTATTACTCTTTCTGCTTAGTTGTCGGTTTTCGTGTTAGTTCCTCAATTGTTCAATTTCATTAGTCCACTACTTGCAGCACTAAACAACCCACTAATAGGACCATTTACTTTTAACTGTTTTGACTTGGTCATTTTTTTCTTTTTCTGCTTGGTTCCTCGAGTTGGTTTCTCGAGTGCCCAACTCCACCATCTCACTATGATAGTCGTTTTTGTCTTGCATATTTTAATGTCATTTTACTGTTGTTTTGCATGCATTTGTGTGTTTCAATTCAGTATTTTGTTCGTATTTCATGCATCATGTCTACATTACATGCCTCGGGTTTATTGTGTAGGAAAAAATCACTTTAAGGAGTAATTGGATCAGAAATATTCTCGCTCGATCTGCGGCTTTCAACCGATCGAGCGAGAGGAGCATGAAACTTGAGTCAGAAGTTTACCCGCTCGATCTGTCATATTTCACCGATCGAGCGGGCATCATGGAACAAGAAAAATTTTGAGACAGAGGTTTTTCCGCTCGATCCGCATATTTTCACCGATCGAGCGGCCGAAAGAAAAAAAGGGAAGACTCGGAACAGAGTTATGCTCGCTCGATCGGTCATTTCCTACCGATCGAGCGAGGTGCCGAATTCGGGAAAAAATCTGTTAACAAGGAAACTTTATTTTTAAGGACTCTAGTCTTTTATTAGGTTATTATTTCCGATTTTTACCTATCTTATTATCAGACTTGAAGGTTTTTGAACACCAAGCACTCTTTGGCGGCTAGGTTTTCTTCTAATATTCTTAGATTTCTTCTTTTTCTTTTGAATTTTCTTTAGAACTTCATGAATATTTGTGGCTAGATTCTAGAACTTGGTTGAGAAAGACAAACCCTTGAATTTATTTAATTATTTGTGAGATTCAAATTTTCAGTGTTTAATTTTTATTTGAATATCAAAAGTTGTTTGGGATTTATTTCATGCTTGTATGCGAAATTATTGGCTTGATCATCCTGTGATTTTATCATACAATCTACTGCTAAATTAGACATCAAATCCATAATTGTTTGATTCATCTGATTTGTGAAGCAAATACGATTAATATTTTTCGCTTGTGAATTTATTGATTGGTAGGAACAATAATTGAATAGATTAAATACATTCGCTTGTGTGTATGTGTTGTCTAGATTCATCAGTTTTACTAGTTTGCATGCTGCCTTGAATTTAAATCTAATAACTTGTATTGAGTTAATTCATTGGTAATGGTTAATTTAGAAATATTGTGTTTAGTAACTAAAATTAAGGTGAAATAGGAATTAAGTTTTCAATGATGAATATTCAATGAAAATTAATTATTTTTAGATAATCGATGATCGAATGAATAATTTCAAGGGTGTAGTTGACCGATACCAAGACTTGTTTTTAATTGATTTCTTCGATATAATTTTTATTCTCGCATGCTAGTTAATAGAATTTCATTTTAAATTTCTTTTAATTAATAGTAGTTAATTTCAAAAATCCAAAATCCCCCTTTATTTATTTACAGTAATTTTAAGAACACAAATAAATTTCACTTTTCTCGTGGGAACGTTCCCTACTCTCACTACTACATAATTTATTTATCTGATTTGATTTGGGTAATTTGGGCGCGATACAACTGAGCGCTGCCACACTACTTGTAACTGTTTTAACTTGGTATTCTCCTATTTTTTGGCTTGGTTCCTCAAGAGTCAAGCTGGTTTTCCGAGTTTCCAACTCCACCATCCCACTTCTTACATTGTGGGCCTTGGAAGTTGTTGATCAATTCCTTGCAGTTATTGTAGTTTTATTAAGCTTTAATTCACCGAGACCCATCATAAAAATTTTTAATTGATTAAATGATAAATTAATGACTCAAATTAGTTTATAGGTAAAATAGTGATATATATATATATATATATATATATATTGAAAAGTAGAAGAGACATAGTATATTAATTGGTTTACAAATATTTAACATTGTTTTTTTATTTTTGTCTGTTGCAATTGTCATATTAGATATATCATTTTCAACTATGAAGATTGTGATGAATCGACTTTGATGATATTTATTTAAAAGATATATTTAATAACTTATCAAATGATTGTATCATGCATTATATATACTAAAAAAAACAAACATTTTTTTTGTAACGTGGAAACCCGCAGCTGCTACTTTCGATGCGCACTAGGTAAATCCCCGGACGAACGCAATTGTAACGCCCCACTGTATCAAAACGGGTCTTTTCAGCGTGCTTATGTCCTCACTCACACGCACCCTGAAAAACTTCCCAGGGGGTCACCCATCCTATAATTGTCCCAAGTCAAGCACGCTTAACTTTGGAGTTCTTATGTGATGAGCTTCCGAAAAGATGATGCACCTTCTTGATATGAATAGTACATATGAAATTTTTTAAGCCCTTCTCAACCATGTAGTCCCATACCTACATAGTCTCAGAATCCCTCTCATTCCGGCACGGGATCGGTTCATTCATGTCTTCCTCCGCCTAGAAGCCTACCAGGAGCCGCTCATTGTCCGTGCAACCTCTTGGCACGGGCGATCACTCTCTGCCTCTTCAGCCCCGGGCGTCACAACGTACTAAGAGAGGTCGGCTCTGATACTATTTGTAACGCCCCACTGTATCAAGACGGGTCTTTTCAGCGTGCTTATGTCCTCACTCACACGCACCCTGAAAAACTTCCCAGGGGGTCACCCATCCTATAATTGCCCCAAGCCAAGCACGCTTAACTTTGGAGTTCTTATGTGATGAGCTTCCGAAAAGAAGATGCACCTTCTTGATATGAATAGTACATATGAAATCTTTTAAGCCCTCCTCAACCATGTAGTCCCATACCTACACAGTCTCAGAATCCCTCTCATTCCGGCACGGGATCGGTTCATTCATGTCTCCCTCCGCCTAGAAGCCTACCAGGAGCCGCTCATTGTCTGTGCAACCTCTTGGCACCGGCGATCACTCCCTGCCTCTTCAGCCCCGGGCGTCACAGCAATAGCCAGCAAACTACGTTAGCCAGGTAAACCACACTAGGCAAGTCCTGTGTAACAGGCTAGTCCAAGAAGGTGTTGGTAGGGAGAATCGAACTCCTAGCCTCTGGCCAAGAGTCCACCTACTCCACCAACTTGGACACACTCTTAGAGGCAAAAAAAAAAAAATCTTTTGAGACAATCTAACGGGTTAGTGTTATGAGATAGATCTCATACTTGACTCAATCATTTGAAGAGTATTACTCTTATTATTCAAAAAACATCACTTTTCACTTTCACGAAAGACCTGCCAATAAAAATTGAAAGACCGCACATGACAATAAGTCATAGTTGAATTGATAATAATATTTTAAATTTTCTAGTCTTATAACTTATATGCATCATAACTTTGAGATTTTATATTAATTGGGTCTTCTGCAAATTGTAGAAGATATTCCTTAAATTTTATTTCTACATGATCAACTAATTAGGTCTAACAAGTTTACAAATGGTACTCAACATTTATGCTTACTGGACACAATGTCTCTAAAATGGGATTTTGAAAGTAACTTTATCTTAATATTCGTTATTCGCTTAGTTCTATTTACCGAAGATTTTAGGAATAACTTATATAGTATTATTAATTATGAAAGAAATATTTATTCCTTAAATCTTTTCTAATTTAAAAAGATTAAATATGATCTTTTGCCTTTCTTGTGCCTCAAGTTTTAAATTGTTTATTTCTGTAGGTATTTAGATTTGAGATATGATTAATCGTATCATAATATTTATTATCTCGTTTCTAATGATTTTATTCCTTAGCTTTGTAGATTTGAGTTGATAAAAAAGGAACCAGATCCAAAATCCTATGGATACAAGAAAACATCTACAAGGAAGGATTCTCTAGGCTTATTTATTAGGCGCAGAAACGAAAAAGAGAACCACCAAGAGATACACGACAAAGAGAACAACCAAGAGAATTGAGAGAGAGCTTTTAAGCATACAAATCAGAGAGAATTCTGAAGGTTGGTTCGAAGCTCATATCAGTCGTGTCATCTTGATTGCCTTGAAGTTTTGAAGAACACGTGAAGAGAGAAGATCAAAGATTGGAGTGTTTTAGTCGGGTTTTGGCATCAAGAATTCATCTCCGTGTTTTGTTTATTTATTCTATTTCGTATAGAATTTTAGGAGATGCTTTTATCTGTTTTATTTTCTCACATGTTTTGAGAAAATTGACTTTTAAAATAATTTACTAGTTTTAGGGTTGTTTAAATTCTTTGATTATTTTTCTAGTGAAAGTTTTGCCATGAGACGCTGCAAGAGTATTTTATGTTCTTGTTTAATTATTCTTGAGTCTATTTATTTGGTTGCTAGTATATTTTATTCACGCTTTAATTATTTTCCGCTACATATTACTCAAAGTGTTATTGAAGGTATTGTCAGCACCTTGTGACAGCACCTCAAGCTGTTTATAAATTATGTGCAACCAATATTTCCTTGAAAATTAAAATATATGCCTTTTAGTTTGTGATTGTGATTGTGACTTAATTTATTTTTTACTTTTATTGATTGAGCATCAACATTTAGTCACGGAAAGTATGAAACACGACATGCCACTTTTTTTTAGCCGCATGTGTTGCATTTACTTTGTAAGTTGTGCAAACCATACGTGATTCTAGAAGAACTTGTTGGTTGGATAATATAATAAATGCTTAGATCGTAAATTAATTGAATTAATTGTGAAAATGAAATTTTTGTTCATAGGATTATTATTGATGTAATTAGGCATTAGCCACTATGTATGTGTAATATAACCATATGAAAATTATGTATCCTGTATAATTAGTTATTAAAATTCTTGATTATGATTTTTGTTAGGATCAAACGCTTATCAATAAGTCAAAAACCATAGCTGTTAGTCAAAACGCAAATTTATTTACTTATATTTGTTACAGCGCAAATGAGTCGGGTTATCAAACTCATGAGTTCAGGATGAGACGTTTTTTACTAGAGTTGTCAAAATGGGCTGCCTAGGGCCTCCCCTTGGCATAGGTCTCAATTTTATAAAAATCTTATTATTATTGTTGTTGTTTTTTTTTCCTTTTTACTAGAACTTTGGAGAGTTTCCTAATTTTTTTTTTATAAAATTTGAAATAGTGGTCAATTTTTTTGTAATTTTTCTTATAAATATCTTTATTCTTTAAAAAACTATATTTTTCGTTAAATTGCTCTACTCATGTGAGTTAGGTTGTTCATATTGAATCCATTATCTATTTTTTATTGAATATGATTTTTTTGTCTAATTGTGTATTGTGATTGATGTTTATTTCATAATTAATAATTGATTTGGTTTTGGTTTTATGAGATTTTAGAATCTTTTGATTGTTTATTTGACTTTTGGATTGATTTTAATTTTTTTGAGGTAATTATTTCTTGCATTTGTTAGTATTTAAATTATATTTTGTATTTTTTGTTAAATTTTTTTGTGATAAAAATAAATTATTTATGCATCATTAGTTTGATTATTTTTATTCTATTTGTATTCTGTACTGATTCATTCATCTACGACTCATGAGATCAAGGAATTCCTTGAGTTCTTTTCTAGTTTTAGTTTTTTTTCTTATTTAAAAGCATCTTGTATGTAATTAATTTTAGTTGCAAGAATTTTGAATTTTCATTATTAGATTAATTAATCGAATCGATATTTGATAAAAAAATTTATATAGTTTCTTCCTCCAAAAATTCATCTAGGACCTCTAATTTTCTGGAGACTGTCCTGCTCATATATATCCCTTCGAGACCAGTCTTATCATTTTTTTTCGTCAGCCTTGTCCTTAGCAGATACAATATTATCCTTTCAGATCTGATGTCTATCTTTTACAGCCCATCTGGCGAACCAGATCCAACATCCCCCCTCCCCAAGAAGTATATCGATATGCTTCTTGGCAAACTTGAACTCATGACCTCACTTTGATATCATTTGTTATGATCAAATTCTTACAACTAGGCCAAAAAACTATAGTTATTAGCCATGACACAACTCTATTTTATTATACTTGTAATATCGCAGATTGATCGTCGGGTTGTTAAACATATGAGTTCAGGGAGGAGCATGCCTTATTACTGGTGTTGTCTCATATATCATTCGTGTGTGTTAGAATTCATTATGGAATTATTTGGTGCCCCTTTTATCCTCTGATTATTCTCTATTTGACTTGTTTGTTTTGTAACATACTCGATCATAATCTATACTATTATATAAAACTTGGGCACCTTTTAATAAATACTTTTGGTGTTTCAAGATGACACCAATTTTCTTCTCCATTTTACCCCTATTCATTAAGAGTTCTCTGCACAACTTTTTTTTTTTTTTTTAAGGCAAAGGGCAAAATCAATGTTTTTGGAACCGGTTCTACCGGGAACTGGTCGGTTCTCCGGTCCGGAACGACTCCAAGAACCGAAAAACCGGTTCAACCGGTTGAACCGGTTTTTCGAAATTTTTTTATTTTTATTTTTGAAAATTTAAGATTTTTTATTTTTAAAACTTTAAATCTATTATTTATATATATACATTATTATTTAGAATTTTTACTTCATTTAAAAAATTATTTTAATAATTATTGTTTTTTAAAAAATAAAATAATTTATTATTTAAATAATTTATAACTATAATTATATTTTGAATATATTTACATATTTATTTAGTTTTCAAACTATGTTAAATACATATTTTTTTTGTCTATTTATATAATTTTTGAGTTTTTAAAATTAAAAATATATTATTTATCATATTAAAGTATATAAACGGTTTTTCGGTTCGACCGTCCGGTTAAAACGGTCCGACCTATTGGACCATTTTTTTCAGGTAGATCGGTTCGATCACCGGTTTGGTTATAAAAACACTGGGCAAAATAACATTTTGACAACTTTCATAATTCTAATTTCATCCCACGTCTCTCTCACATGTCTCCCAAAGAACGTTATTTTCTCCCAAACCAGAAATAAAAAATAAATTTTATTAAAAAAAATTACTGTAAAAACACGCAACGCATGCTTCAGATCACTAGTATGTATAATGCTTGAGAACCTCACAGTAATTTCGTGTGCCAATGAGTTTGTTCTAATTTTATTTACTCACAATTTGTTATGCTTATTTTATGGGTAAATTAACATTCGGTCCCTGAACCCAAACACATATACATGTTCAGTTTTTTGTCAGAAAAAATATAGTTTAAACTCCCTGGACCCACATAATTTTTCAGATGAAATTCGGTACAAAACATTGAAAATATTGTATGAATACATGATATTCGAACACTAATTGTTCAAAATCGAGTATAAAAAATAAGATTTTGAGTATAAAACCTGAACATCTTTATTAATATGAACTTGCAACATATGTTTGAATACTCAAAAATCATAGAAATTTGGTACAAAATATTAAAAATATGGTACGAATACATGATATTAAAACACTAATTATTTAATATTGGGTATAAAAAATAAGATTTTGAGTATAAAACCTGAAACATCTTTATTAATATGCACTTGCAACATATGTTTAAATACTCAAAAATTATAAATTTGTACCAGATCTAACATATTTGGTACTCAAAAATCATATATTAATACTATATTTTCAATGTTTTGTATCGATTTCCATCCAAATAAGATAAATGTTTCATTAATATCAATATTTTTTTAGTACTAAAAAAATCATATATTTGCACCAGATCTAACACATTTGATACTCAAATATCATATATTAGTACCGTATTTCTGATACTTTTTACCGATTTTCCTTCAAAGAAGACAATATGTCATTAATATCAATATTTATTTACATATTCGAGTACTCAAAAATCATATATTTGTATTATATTTGAAACACTTGATACTCAAATATCATGTATTTGTATCATATTTTTAACGTTTTGTACCAAATTTCATCCCAAAAAATTATGTGAGCTCAGGGAGTTTAAACTATATTTTTTTTGACAAGGGATTGATAATGAATTTGTGTTTGGGTTTAGGGACTGATATCTAATATGCAGTTATTTTTATTATCCGTGTTTATTAAAAATCTTTATACATCTCTTCATCTTTCTCTCGTTTCTGTCCAATTTTGTCTTATTTTGAAAGCTTTTTGGATATCATATTTTATTTATTTATTTAAATATAATCCTACTAAATGTATAATTTTAAATTAAGTAAATCCATTAACTTGAAAATAAAAAAAAAACTCATATTTAAATAATTTCGAACGGAGTAAATATTTTCGACATGCTATATTTGATTCATGCTACCTATAGGGGTGTTATCTTATGATAAATTTAAGAGTATATGTATTGAATCTATTGATAAATGTGAATCGTTGAACGTGTATCAAAACAGTATTAGATAGAGTCTAACTAGTCTCAAGTTACATATTAATTAAAAATCAAATATGTACAAAAATAATGAGTAAAATGTATTTTGATACATGAATTATTGGTAAAATGTCATATTGGTACACAAACTATTGAAAATGACTTAATTGGTACATGATCCAAATAAAAGGTCAATTTTACCCTTAATATGAATTAATATTATTTTGATTAATTTTAAAATATCATATTTATTAAAAGTTAATATATATATATATATATATATATATATATAATGATAAACAATTGTCAAGTCAAATTATACAACAAATATTGTAATATATTGTTATGATAAAAATATAGATCACCGAAGTCTGTTGATCTTGTGTTTAAATGATTGAAACAAACATATTCACCATTTTAGTTTTTCAATATTTGATATAAATTTGATATAAAAATTTTCAACATTAAAGATTAGATCATGAAAAAACAAATCTCAAAGAAAAAATTTCACTCATTGTCTCTATTTACGTAGTTCTAATAACCCAAAATTTTTCCACTTGATTTAATAATTTATAAATTTATACTTTTACTTGCACTGGAATTAAATATTAATTAATAAATATTTATTTAATTATATTTTATCGTTATTAAATATATATTAGTCCTACATGCATATGATTTATTTATTGACTTTGTGGTTTTATTAATATATAATTTATATCATTTTTTTAAATGGATAATTATTTACATTGATAGAAAAATATCATTTCATTAATAAATTATTTAAATTTTAAAATATAAATAATTTATTAATGAGTTTTTTTTTCATTAATAAATTATTTATATTTTAAATACTCCTACATACATATGATTTATTTATTGCGTTTTTGGTTTTATTAATATATATATATTAATTTTTAATAAATATGATATTTTAAAATTAAGCAATATAATATTAATTCATATTAAGGGTAAAATTGACCTTTTATTTGGATCATGTACCAATTAAACCATTTTCAATAGTTCGTATATCAATTTGATATTTTATCAATAATTCGTGTACCAAAATACATTTTACTGCAAAAATAATAGTACAAAAATATATTGCAAGCCACCATCTATAAAACCTGGGCCTCCAGTTTTCACACCACAGCCAAAGCCATTAAAGGGGAAACAGAAGCACGATGACCACCGAAATTGAGAGCTGCCAAATTTCGCCGCCACACGGCGAGGTTCCGCCGGAGATATCACTTCCGGCGACATATCTCGATATCCCATGGTTAATTTTTCACCCCATCCGACGCCTTCTTTTCTACGATACCACAGCTTCAAAATCCGGTTTCTTGGAAACCCACATCCCCAGACTCAAGCAGTCACTCTCCCTCACTCTCAAGCATTACATTCCACTCGCAGGCAACATTTTATACCTTTTAATCCCCCCAAGTGAGAAGCCGAGATTTCGTTACGTTGTGGGGGACTCTGTTTCTCTTACAGTTTCCGAGTCAACTAACGATTTCGATCGCCTGGTTGGCTATGGTGCTCGTGACGCCGACCAGTTCTACGACTATGTACCTCAGATTCCGCCCGTGAAAGATGAACCCGAGTTCAAAATAGTCCCTGTTTTGGCTGTTAAAGTCACGCTGTTTCCGGGCAGGGGAATATGTGTTGGTATCGCCAATAGTCACGGTATCGGCGACGGGAGCTCGATAGTGAGGTTCATAAAGGCGTGGGCTTCAACCAACAAATTTGAAGGATCTGACGAAGAGTTGCTTATTCATGCTGGGAAATACGCGCCTTGTTTCGATAGAAAGTTTATCAAGGATCCCTCTGGAATCGATGCTATTTTTTGGGACCAAATGAAGCATGTTCCTATTCTCACTTCCACTTTCCCATTACCCACGGGGAAGGTTCGCGCGACGTACATCCTGGACGAGGCTGATATCAAGAAACTCAAGGATTTGGTTCTGAGCAAGACACCGAGGTTGGCTTACTTGTCATCTTTTGTGGTTGCATCTGCTTATTTGTGGTGTAATATTGTGAAATCAGGGGATGTTATCGGCGAGGAAGTTGACGAAAGTAGGGCCGAATATCTAGTTTTTTCTGTTGACCTGCGGGCAAGAGTGGATCCCCCTGTGCCTGAAAATTACTTGGGAAACTGTCTCGCTCCCGGAGTGGCCAAAGTTGGGCATGGTGTGTTGGTAGGGAATGAAGGATTCTTTCTGGCCGCGGAAGCCATTGCTGATATCATTCAAAACATGGCGAACAACAAGGGACAAGTATTGAAAAGTGCTGAGAATTGGCTGTCGGATTTCAAGAAAATGAGGGGAGGAGGTTTTCTTGGGGTGTCTGGATCACCGAAATTCGACTTGTATGATATGGATTTCGGATGGGGAAAGGCGAGAAAGGTGGAGGTTGCCTCCATCGACGGGGAGAATCACTCGATGTCTATGTGCAAGGCGAGGGATTGTGAGAAGGGAATAGAGATTGGCTTGTCTCTGCCCAGCCCCAGAATGGAGGCTTTTGCTAATCTCTTTGCTGATGGATTAACACGACTGTGATTTCATGAGCTTCAAATTACAACACATTCACCTTTTGGCGCAAGGTGTTTGCACAAATGCCTGCTTGAAAATAATGTTAGATTACTCCAAACATATTGTTTCGGGTATCGGACAAATCGGATCTTCGAGATTTTGGGTCGTGTCAGGATAATTAAAGTGACGGTTAATTGGGATTCAGTACACAAACCAAAAGTTAACTTTGGAATCTGCCCCCTATTTATATTTTTTTATCTGCACTCTCTTATGCGGTTGAGTAGATGCTACTCGCAGGGTAGTGGCCTGCGGGTGACGTGGCGGCCTATGATTGATTAAAATTAGTGGGTTTTATGTGAGACCCACTGATTTTGACCAATCATGGGGTTACACATCACCCGCAGGGCACTATCCTGTGGGCGGCATGTACTAAACCCTCTTATGCATATATTTTTTTGTTTTAAGACGATCTAATCCATCGATTCCCGACCCGACAATACTCGGCGGGATGCTTCATATATGTCAAATAACTGTATTTTAAATAAAGCTCGCCTCTTATAAATTCTATAATCAAATGGAAACAGAAACAATCGCTACTTGAGATGATAAATAAGGTAAATGAGATATTATTCGTACAGATATTGCCTCACTCAGATTCAAAAATTGAGATTTATTAACATATATTGAGTTTAAAACATAATTTTTTCAGTAAATCCACAAATATTGATCAATCAAAATTTTTAAATACATCATTAGGGTAGTACTTGTAATTATTCGAATAAAGTACATACCAGCGTCGCTCCTGGGAAGAACTAAAATCATTTCTCTTATCTTGAATTTAAGACCAATTTTTTAATATAATAGATTGAAGGAAAAAAAAATCTGTCATCATACCCCTATATCCTTGCCATAAAATAAATTGTTTTTTTTAACAAGCCTCGAATTCAGAATGAGAACAACGAAATTTTCTGAAATTCCATCCATATGCACTCAAGAAAAATTGCTAATTCCACTAGGCGTCGATGGGTTTTGACTATAATTAAAAGAATAACCCCTTTCTTGCCAAAGATTTATACTCTATTTCATTGGTCCCCCTAGCTTTTTGAAATGACGTTTATGATTACATTTCACTCACAAAATGGATGGAAAATAACGCTTCTGCGCATCTTAATTATAAATAGTGTATCGGTGAATGTGTTGCGTGCTTATATGATATTTTTTTAATTAATTTTATTATATTCAAATAAAATTAATATCACAGTTGTAAAAATTATCGAGGGACTAATCTGTAATTTGAAATCTCGAAATTATATTTTTTTTTAAAAAAAATATAATATCTATAACACATAAATGCAACTTTGACAAACAAAGATGGTGTCTCTTTTGTCTAATATACACATTCTTTATATATAGTATAGATAATAAAAATATCTCATGATATAATATTTTAAATTTCATTTTCTTAATTTGTCCAAAACTCTTAAAAATGTTTTAAATTTTAAATCATTTGTGAAGAGTGATGGAGTTGCTCGGAATAGTTGGCGTCAACTTCCCGAGCGCAAGCTCTAGCTCTCTCGTTCTTTCCAAAGTGTTCATCCGAGGTGGATAAGAAGTGACAGGGGTGCAAACGAGCCGAGCTACTCGCGAGCAGCTCGGTCAAAGCTCGACTCGAGTAGCTTGAGCATCCATTGAGCTCGAGCTCGAGCTTTAAATATCTGTGTTCGAATAGCTCGCGAGCTACTCGATAACACATAAATATATATATAATATAAATATATATAAATATAATATATAAATATAATATAATATTTTTTATTAATATATCTTTTATTCATATATATATATATATATAATTTTCGAGCTCGAGTACTCGAATTATATATGAGCTCGAGCTCGAGTACAAGATTTACTACTCGATCGAACTCGAGCTCGAGTAGTTAAATATGAGTCGAGCTCGAGCTCGAGTAGTGTGCTACTCGGCTCGGCTCGACTCGATTACACCCCTAGAAGTGACCGAGCTCTCATAGTTGGCTTGCTGCACACACAATCAACAAAAACGTGAACGATACGTCGGATGAGTTTTCTTGCGTGGTCACTTCGAGAGGCGGAGCTTGGGTGGGCTCCAGCCCCACCATTTTTTTCAAAAACAAATTATTAGTTTTAGTTTTTTTTTATTTTTTTTTTCCAGTCCCATAGTTACTTGTTTTAAAAAAAACATCATCCTCATGTTAAAAAAAATAGAACAACTCTCATAAATCACACTTTATCCCCATCTATTATTTGGTTTATTATCTTAGGTTTTGAAATTATGCCACCTTGAGTTAAAATTATAATATTGTATATAAATTTCGAGTTTGGATTTTACCCTAAAAATCTATTGTTGCGGATTTTGAAAAAATAATCAATTAGTTGAAATATTTGAGAAAATTATTGATGTTGCAATTATGATTAAGCTTGTATTAAAATTTTCAATTTAGAATAACCAAAATTTAAATAATTATGAGATTTGAAACTTTATTCGAAATTTTTGGGATGATTAAATTTCTAATTTTAGAAAATGAAGAAAATAGTAGTTATTAAGTTACTTTTAAGCAAAATATCATACATCAATTAAAGTCTAGACTCTAGACTCTAGAGTTGGAAAAAAAATCAGTTTCCTATGCCCAACCTGTGAGACCTCGATTCTAAATATCTAATCTCGGAATTAAACAACAAAAGGGCATTCAAGATCCAAGATTAAAAGTAATTTTTTTTTTTTTTTTAAAACAGTGCTCGCTCGATCGGTAAAATCTTACCGATCGAGCGGGCCAAAACAAACCAACATACTGCCCAAAATTCAGGACCCCCGCTCGATCGGTAAAATCTTACCGATCGAGCGGGCACAAAATATCACAACCTCTGCCTCGCTGAAAGAGGTGCTCGCTCGATCGGTGAAAGTCTGCCGATCGAGCGAGACACTCTGTCCAGAAAAAGAATTAGTTTTTCTTTCTTTCTTTCAATTCAATCTCAACTCAATCGATACGACAACAAGATAAATTCCATTCAACATGATATATAAGTGTTCAATTCTAAGTTCATACAATTCTTCAAAATATAACAAGCATGCTCCAATCTAGTTTGAACTTATACAACTACAAAAAGGAGTTCGAAAACGTAAACGACTCCTAAACATCAAAGTCTCACTTCTATCATCTCAACCACCTAGTCATGCTGCCTCTGACTCGGTCCTACCCCACCTGTTGCCAAGTACACATACAAACAAAGACAACAGCCGGATAATCCAGTGAGAATACAATTCCCAGTAAAATAGACTATCATGCATATCACTTAAAACACATCAAGACATGACATGTATCAATTTCCAAATTTCTATCGCATCAATATAAATCAAGTAATTCATCCAAGTACTGAATTAAAATGATATGCATGTCTTTAAAACTTCTGGATTATCAGACTCAGATAATCAAATGAAATTCTTCTTTCTTTCTTTCTTCGGTTTGGGATCTCGAGTTTAAAACATCCTACAATCACACCGACACTTCTCTCGAGGTGGTCGAGGAATATTTTAATCCTCTAGACTCCGGGGCATTATAGAGAGCTATTTCCGCACATGTAGTAATTCTCCTACAAGGTGTAACGCCCCGTTTTTATCTTAAATGAGTTTATTTGAGATAATCGGAGATTCCAGAGTTCAAGAGACGACTTGTATTTGATCAGGGACTACTTTGCAAATTTCGGAATTTTCAGGGACTAAAACGCAAAAAATGGAATTGTTATAATATCTAGACTTTGACTAAGTCTCCCATTCTCCCTTCATCCCTCCCAAACGTTTCTCTCCCCCATTGAAGAACTCAACGTGAGTTTCAAGCTTTTGGATTTCCTCCCGAGCTCGATCCGTCCGTTAGAAATTATTTCTGAAGGCAGATTAGCGATCACGGCTGAGAGAGCTTCGTTATACCGTAAGTATTTCTCCGATCGGATATGTTTTGTTTTTCGGAGGTGGTTAGAATCGATTTAGATTCTAGTATGTTGTTCCTGGCGGAGTTCTGATCGTTTATTATCTGTCAGTTTTGAATTAGAGCGACGTTCGGATTTGTTATGAATTTTTGAAGGGATTTTCGAAAAAGTGAGTTTTGTGATTTGTTGGAATTGGATTGTTTTGGTTGAATGTTGATTGATATGAGTTGCTTAGAGTGATATTATGCTGTTTGCATTTTCGGTTAGTTGAATTTATAGCCGTTATGCCGCCGGTTTGAGTTTTTGGAAATTGGAGATTCGTTTGAGTTTTTGGGAGTTGCTCGTTTTGAATGGATTGATATTGGATTGATTTTATCTCCGCAGATTAGTTGAAGATCGTGGAGTTCCGAATTGGCAAATTTCGAATCGTTGAAGAGTTGATCGAGGTTTGGTATCGAGTTGATCCATCCTCGAAAGTTGAATTGAATTATCTTTATCGTTGAACTTGATTTGGAATGGAATTTTGATTTGGAATTCTTGTATCGATGTTGTTTCCAGGTTTGGAGCATCGACGTTGTTGAAAAGAGGTATAAGATGACTTGGAATGGAATGGAACGAATGACTCGAATCCGACTTGATTCGAGTGTTTCGGAAAAATCACATACTTGCATGTTAATTGATTATTTGAGTTATGTTGCATTGCATTCATATTGAGCATATGAACCCTGATTTGAATAGCGGGCAGGACGACCCTTTTGATGATAGACATTTTGGGAATTATATTGTGAGTGGCCTGGGTGTAGCTGTTTCACCTAGTGCTAGCATACTCCTTATAGTTGCACCAAAGTCTAGAGGATGGAGATACGTAGCACCACCTCGATCGGGAGAGTCGGTGAGTTGTTTACGTGATCTCGTCCTCGGGATCCCAAAAGCAAAAGCAGAAATGTTTTGATTATCCGACTTGATAATCCCAGATTTTAAAGACATGCATTGCATTTATGCATATGAATTGAGTTTTAGACATTCTTGTGGAATTTCATGGTTGTTTTATGAATATCTAGAAGATGATGCATTTCGTTTGAGATGTTTTTATGATATTGCATGTTTGTCTCTTTTACTGGGAATATTATTCTCACCGGATTATCCGGCTGTTGTCTTGTCTTTGTATGTGTGCTTGGCAACAGGTGGGGCAGAACCGAGTCAGAGATCGCATGGCTAGGTGGATGAGTTGATAGAGTGAGGCCTTGTTATTGTAGAAGTCGAATTTGAAATCGAACTTAGATTGTATTCGAACTCGATTTGTATTTTGGATTTTGGAACTTAGAATTGATGCATGTTCTACTCTTTCTTGTAATTGAATACTTCGTTGTTGGAAAAGTGTTAGTTGGATCATGTCGGAGCCTTTCCGGGTGTTGGATTGCACTTTTGGAGCCTTATTTTGAGATAAAATAGCAGGCCATGCACGCCCGCGCCTGGTGAGGAGCGCCCGCGCGTTCTGCTCCCTTTCTCGGAGGCCCGGGCAGGGCTGTATGCGCGCCCGCGCCTCGGGTGGCGCGCCCGCGCGTCACCCTGTGTAAAAAAAAAAAAAAAAACTTTGCTTTTAATCTTAGATCTTGTATGCGTAATTATTGTTTATTCTGAGATTAGATGATTAGAATCGAGGTCTCACATTAAGTGGTATCAGAGCAATAAGATTCTTTGGACTGAATTTAGAAGTGAGCGGGGTAGATCGAGTCCGCATGAATTGATTCTCGCATGTGGTTGAGTTATTTAAATTGATTTATTTAAATACCATGCGAGCATGCTTTGTTGTTGAGAATTACTTGATTTACATGATTGTGTGATTTGAAATATGAAGCATGAATTATTTGAGATATGAACTGTATTTCACCTGTATCCGGAATTCTGAGAGGTTGCAAGGGTACCAAATTGCAGCGATTGAGATATCTTGTGTCCTAACCTTTGATTATCAGATTGGTCCTCGAAGAGTTATTAATAGGAATCCACCGCCAGTTATTCCTACAACTGAGCAAGCTAGTACTGAAACGGTAGAGATGGATGCTTCAGCGACGCCTATGGAAACCTTGCTGAAAAGGTTTCAGTCGTTCAATCCGCCATTGTTGATGGGTTCAGAAAATCCAGTTGACTGTGAGAGTTGGTTGGATGATATCGATCAGTTTTTCGATTCCATCGATTACACAGATGACCGTCGAATCAGGTTAGTCATTCATCAGCTTCGTGGGGTTGCTAAGAGTTGGTTGATCATGACGAAGAAAGCAATGGAGAATAGAGGTACGGAAGTTACTTGGACTCTTTTCAAATCGGAATTTTTTAAGCGGTTTTTCCCTATCTCGTATCGCAAAGATAAGGGAGCAGAGTTTGCCAACCTGAGGCAAGGGAATCTGAACATTGAAGAGTACGTGGCTAAGTTCGATAGTCTGTTGCGTTTTGCACCGCTAATTGCCGGAGATGAAGAAGCTAAGGCAGATCAGTTCATCAATGGTTTGAACCCTGACGTCTTCACGTTGGTAAATACCAACAGGCCTAATAACTTTGCGGATGCCATGAATCACGCAAAGGGAGCAGAAGCAGGTTTGTGGAGACAGAGAGGAAATCAGTTTGTGCCTCAGCAGCAGCAAGGACAGTTTCAGGCACAATCTTCTCAATACCAAAACCAACCGTTCCATTACCAGAATCAATCCTTTCAGTTTCAGAACCAACCACCTAGTTTTGAGGGTGGTAGCAGTGGAGGTAACAGGAAGGATTACTATCTCCCGAAGGGAAAGCAGTTTAAGAAGCACGGAACCAGTTCTTCGAGCTCGAGTGGTTCAAGGCAGTATGGATCGGGACAGAGTTCGGGACAGTCAGGCATGTCTTGTGCCAACTGCGGAGGTCGTCACTCCAGTGATCAGTGTAGAGGTATTTTTGGAAGCTGTCATATTTGTAACCAGGCGGGGCATTTTGCGAGAACATGTCCTCAGCGTGTTCCTCAGCAAGCTCAAAGTGGAATTTTCCCGAGACAGATAGCTCAGCCTCAGCAGCAAGCACCTTCTGTTCACTCTTTCCAACCTCAGCAGCAGAATAGGCAGGAAGGTAATCAGTATGGAAGCCAGCCTCCCAGACAGCAGGCACGAGTCTTTTCTTTGTCTGAGGATCAGCAGACTCAGGCTGCACCCGATAATGACAGATCAGGTAACGTTCGATATTGAGTTCCCTATTCTTATTGGAATGTTAGATTCTGGCGAGTCTCTTGCCTTCTTATTGAAGAATCTGTTATGTTTAACGTACCTCTATTAAATTGTTGAATTGTCGAATTGATGAATACTCCAGTAGTGTTGTTCTATTAACCGGATCTTTTAGAAGAATTAGTTGAGACTAGAAATTTTTATCGTTGATTTCTTATCTTTTTGGAATGAGAATTGTACTGATCTTTCGGAGCTTTTGAGAATCGTATAGCAGATGTTTGTGCCGAGCAGTTGTATGTTTTTCTTCGATGTCTGAATTCTTTTGGATCGAATGGTCTTCTTCGATTGTATGATTTGATGATGGAATTTATGCCGATCAGCGATCTTTTCTTATCGAGATTTTGGAGATGTATTCTTATTAAGTGGAATTGCGCTATAGTCTAGACGTCGAGACAGTTGAAGACGCTCGAGACTCAATTTCTGAATCTGGACTTTGAGCTCGTAGCGATCTTATTGATTTGAAGACCTGTTCTTCTATTTGTCTTATGCGGAAATTCACGTGATCTGTTCTAATCTTAAGAGTTGGAGTAATTATTTTAGCAGACGGAACTGATTTGAAAGCAGAGAAGAGGATTAGATTGTATGAGATTTCTTACTGCGAATTTTATCTGAGGAATTGTATGCAGCAACCGATGTTTTGAGCTGTTCTTATTTTATCTACTGTCTGTTTTGATTGACCGATTGTTGGAATCTGCTACCGTTTTCCATACAGAATGACTTTCATTCAAGATTAGAGGATTGAGATCTTGTCAGAGGTCGTCAGATGTCATGTTTGGCCGAAGTCGGTTAGTTTAGACAGAGATCCTTGATGCGCTCATTCTTTCGGCAAGGACTTCGATGAGATTTTGTTGCCTGATTTCAACTTTTTCAGTTCGATATCCTCAGAACGACGGACAGCCAGATTAGACGAGTCGAACTTTGGATGTTATGCCTTGAGTTGAAACCAAAGATGATTCGATTGTGACTGAGCTTAGGAGGATTTTCTGTAGAGAAGGAGTCGACTTTTGATTGACAGACTTGAAGGAGTAGTTTGGAGAACAGAGTTCGTGTTGGAACCGTGTCGATTTCGAGGACGAAATCTTTTCTTAGAGGGGGAGAATTGTAACGCCCCGTTTTTATCTTAAATGAGTTTATTTGAGATAATCGGAGATTCCAGAGTTCAAGAGACGACTTGTATTTGATCAGGGACTACTTTGCAAATTTCGGAATTTTCAGGGACTAAAACGCAAAAAATGGAATTGTTATAATATCTAGACTTTGACTAAGTCTCCCATTCTCCCTTCATCCCTCCCAAACGTTTCTCTCCCCCATTGAAGAACTCAACGTGAGTTTCAAGCTTTTGGATTTCCTCCCGAGCTCGATCCGTCCGTTAGAAATTATTTCTGAAGGCAGATTAGCGATCACGGCTGAGAGAGCTTCGTTATACCGTAAGTATTTCTCCGATCGGATATGTTTTGTTTTTCGGAGGTGGTTAGAATCGATTTAGATTCTAGTATGTTGTTCCTGGCGGAGTTCTGATCGTTTATTATCTGTCAGTTTTGAATTAGAGCGACGTTCGGATTTGTTATGAATTTTTGAAGGGATTTTCGAAAAAGTGAGTTTTGTGATTTGTTGGAATTGGATTGTTTTGGTTGAATGTTGATTGATATGAGTTGCTTAGAGTGATATTATGCTGTTTGCATTTTCGGTTAGTTGAATTTATAGCCGTTATGCCGCCGGTTTGAGTTTTTGGAAATTGGAGATTCGTTTGAGTTTTTGGGAGTTTCTCGTTTTGAATGGATTGATATTGGATTGATTTTATCTCCGCAGATTAGTTGAAGATCGTGGAGTTCCGAATTGGCAAATTTCGAATCGTTGAAGAGTTGATCGAGGTTTGGTATCGAGTTGATCCATCCTCGAAAGTTGAATTGAATTATCTTTATCGTTGAACTTGATTTGGAATGGAATTTTGATTTGGAATTCTTGTATCGATGTTGTTTCCAGGTTTGGAGCATCGACGTTGTTGAAAAGAGGTATAAGATGACTTGGAATGGAATGGAACGAATGACTCGAATCCGACTTGATTCGAGTGTTCCGGAAAAATCACATACTTGCATGTTAATTGATTATTTGAGTTATGTTGCATTGCATTCATATTGAGCATATGAACCCTGATTTGAATAGTGGGCAGGACGACCCTTTTGATGATAGACGTTTTGGGAATTATATTGTGAGTGGCCTGGGTGTAGCTGTTTCACCTAGTGCTAGCATACTCCTTATAGTTGCACCAAAGTCTAGAGGATGGAGATACGTAGCACCACCTCGATCGGGAGAGTCGGTGAGTTGTTTACGTGATCTCGTCCTCGGGATCCCAAAAGCAAAAGCAGAAATGTTTTGATTATCCGACTTGATAATCCCAGATTTTAAAGACATGCATTGCATTTATGCATATGAATTGAGTTTTAGACATTCTTGTGGAATTTCATGGTTGTTTTATGAATATCTAGAAGATGATGCATTTCGTTTGAGATGTTTTTATGATATTGCATGTTTGTCTCTTTTACTGGAAATATTATTCTCACCGGATTATCCGGCTGTTGTCTTGTCTTTGTATGTGTGCTTGGCAACAGGTGGGGCAGAACCGAGTCAGAGATCGCATGGCTAGGTGGATGAGTTGATAGAGTGAGGCCTTGTTATTGTAGAAGTCGAATTTGAAATCGAACTTAGATTGTATTCGAACTCGATTTGTATTTTGGATTTTGGAACTTAGAATTGATGCATGTTCTACTCTTTCTTGTAATTGAATACTTCGTTGTTGGAAAAGTGTTAGTTGGATCATGTCGGAGCCTTTCCGGGTGTTGGATTGCACTTTTGGAGCCTTATTTTGAGCTAAAATAGCAGGCCATGCGCGCCCGCGCCTGGTGAGGAGCGCCCGCGCATTCTGCTCCCTTTCTCGGAGGCCTGGGCAGGGCTGTATGCACGCCCGTGCCTCGGGTGGCGCGCCCGCGCATCACCCTGTGTAAAAAAAAAAAAAAAAAAAAACTTTGCTTTTAATCTTAGATTTTGTATGCGTAATTATTTTTTATTATGAGATTAGATGATTAGAATCGAGGTCTCACACAAGGCCACTCAACTATAATCACCAGAACGTCTAATTCAAAATGAATAATCAATCGGCTCAATATGATTGCATATGTCATCTCATGCATTCAAATATCATTTCAATCATCAATTCAATTGAGCATTCTATCATGATTTCATTCATCAATTCAAATAATCATTCAATCATGATTTCAAATAAACATTCAATCATGATTTCAAATAAGCATTCAATCATGCAAGTATGTGAATTCTTCGGAACACTCGAATCAAGTCTAATTCGAGTTAATCGTTCCATTCAAGTCTAAGTCGTCTTTTACCTTATTCTCTTCGAAGGTATTGAAATCTGAAAATCAATAACAAGGATAATAATCAATATCCAAACAAATTCATTCGAAACTCAATCAACTTCTTCAATTGATAAATAAGAAAATCGATACTATACCGACTTCAATCTTCCAACTGGCCAAAGCTGCTATCTCGCAACTCTGCTGACTTCAATTCAATCTATCAGAAGAAGTCATAAGGATCAATATCGACATCCAAAAGCTCAATCAAACTCGATACGATCAAAATATTGAGCGAAGTCCAAAACTCAAACTGACGGCATAACGGCTATAAACTGATCAAACCGGAAACGCAGACAACAAGATATCAATTCAATAAACTCAATTCAATCATCAAACATCATTTCCAATCTAATCCCAACACATCTCAAAACTCCAATTTTCGAAAATAACAATAAAATTCATATCAAATCCGATCGTCGTTATTTCTTCGAACCGTCTTAGATATACTATCACAGCTATCTCATAATCATCCTCTCCGAATATAAATTAATTCTAAAGAAATCCAAAAATTCAAACCTCTCAAAAATAAGATAAACTTACTTCCAAACGGAGCACTCGTCGCTGTGATCGCAAATATCAACTTCAGATCAATTTCCAACGGACGGATCGAGCTAAAAAGGAAATCCCAAAAGCTTGGAAGCTTTTCTCTCGCCTTCAATGGAGGGAGACGGATTGGAGGGGAAGGGTGAAGTGATGAGGAGACTAGTCAATGCTTCTAATATATAACAATTCCATATTTTGCATTTTAGACCCTGAAAATTCCGAAAATTTCATTCTAGTCCCTGATCAAAATCGAATCGGCCCTCGACTTCTAAAATCTCTGATTATCTCAAATAAAGTCCATTAAGATAATTTTGGGGCGTTACACAACCTCTCCAACTTGGCCACTTCATGACCTTTAGGCCCCGTTTGGTAAGGGGTATTAGGTCAGGATTACCATCTATTCCATCGTTTGACTCGTTTTTTGCTTCTCGGTTGATAACCTTGCGGCCCGGTAATACAAACCAAAGATGCAAAAAATCGTTGTACAAAGAATCCACCGTCAATGCAAGGTATTGGGAATTTCACAAGCTATAGTACTAAAGATTATGTGAGTAAATGTCTTATTCACCCCTCTCCCTAATAAATTCTCTTTCGTTTCTCTCCCACGCAACCCAAATGGAGAGCCTGATCAAAGATTCCATTTGATCGCCATATTTGCAACGCTTTTAGAGTTCTCGATATGGATGGTACTGGGTACGTCGTGGTTTCGGATCTCAGGCATATCGTCACCAACATTGGGGAGAAGCTGGAGCCTGCTGAGTTCGATTAATAGATCTGTGAAGTGGATGTTGGGTCTGATGGCAAGATCCGGTACGATGACTCCATTACCCGCATGGTCACACACTTTTTTTTTTAAGGGTAAAGTAAGGTCACACACTTGCCAACAATCTTCAACTTCCAGATCTACCGAAAAATGGTTCCAAACGTGAGAAAAAATTGGACAGAGGAGAGTGATTGAAGGCAAGAAAAGGGTTTTGGAATGTTACAAAGGGGTATTTGCAGACTACCGAGGGCACTTGATTGTAATAATTGATTGTAAATTTGTATGTGGTTAAAAGATATATTTGTACAATTATGTATGTGAGTAAATCATATCCCAACTTTTATAAAACGAACCAAACAACCATTGTATTGGATGTTGGTATTATGTATCCTCTCATATTTTTATTTATTCATTCTTCTTAATAATCTCATCACATGTACCAAGTGGGCCCTTACCATTGATTATGATTCAGTTCCTATCAGGGAAAAAAAATGTTTTTGCATTTCTTGATTCACAAAAAGTTTCTTTGCAGTCACTTATCTATCATTTCCTAGTTAAAAAAGTATAAATATATGAATGTATTTTAAATATTAACTATTTCATATCTCGTACAAAATAGGTGTTTTGTGTATACAAATTTTTACTTTTACATTCCATTTCTCTAAAATTGAAAATATAAATCATGTTTTTAATTTGTACCTAACTTATGTCAATTTGTTCCATAAATGTATAAATCAATACGTAAATTAAATATTAATACTAAAATGTCTTAAATTAGTAAGTAGGTATTGTTTGTTCTGGTTCCCAAAATAATAAGAATAAAAATTAATTTATGTATTCAAATTAATATATGAACAAGTATTTTAATATAAATGTTTGTATCCAGGCAAGTGTGTATGTATAGTAACCTTTGATATTAATTATTTTTTTCAATGTTATACTCAAATCTTAATTTTTTGTATCATATCTGAAACAGTTAGTTCTTAAATATGATATATTAGTACCATATTTTTTATTTTTTGTACAATATTCATCAATAAAAACATGTATGATCAGAGAACTCGAACAAAATTTCTCACACAAGACTGAATTCTAACTTGTATTTGATATTGGGGCTCATTCCCAAGTTACCTTTATATATTTTATTACGTGGAGCTGCATATATTTAGGTGTCTCGCCAAAAATAGTATTTCCACGACTAATTGAAGGAGATTTGTTTGACATATTATTCCTGGCTTGAACGACTATTTAAATCCCGGAGATGATTTACCTACAGTATTTTCTTATCTATTTGGCTTGCAAGGACATCTCCAACTACAGGTTAATTCAAAAGAATCATTTTTTGAACAAAAAATATGAACAGAACACACAAGTAGTGGGTTTATGTTCCATGAAATGAACATGATTCTCTGTGATCAATTCTCCGCCAATAATTAGGGCCGACCGAAAAACCGCATTATCATTTTTTAAATATTTGTATCATTTCTTTTATTTACAAATAGAAGTCACGCACAAATTTTCAAGAGGAATACCCACCAATGGATTTACTGGGCCGGACCACTGATACGCGGCGGAGGGACATAGCCATTTCAAAGACTGGGGTAAGTTTTAGTCATGCTTAAAAAAAAATGTATTAGTTATAATATATACTAGCTACATGACACACATATCGCTTGTGTAACGTAATACAAAAGTATAAATATTTGATTTTTGTTGTGTTGGTGTATAAAATCAATTTCATACACGGATCAAATTATTTTTTGATCCAAACGACAACAAATTCGTTCATGACAACATTAGAGAATCTTAAATGAGAGAAATGGTTAAGAGTACAATTTTTTTTTTTTTTTAAAATCTGATAATCGCTAAAATAAATCAAACACCAAACATATGTACCAAATAATATCAACACTTGGCTCAAAAAAAAAAAAAATATCAACACTGAAATTTATGCTATCGAGAATGCACTGGATAACCAAATCAGTAGAAAGGTAGATATCTACTTAAAAAAATATACGCACACATGTCCAAGAGTGAATGAATTTATTCACAAATTTTTTAACTCATTATTTCGTTCAATATTTATGTTACGCCTTGCATATAATAATTTTATAATGTTAGAACAACTTCATTAATTAATACGTTCCTCCAACGTTTGGTTTCGAAGTAAACTTGCTTTGGATCGTGTGTTCTAAAGCGATAGGCGTCAAGTCATGCACAATCCATATGTTTCCATAATAAATGAGAGACATAAAAACAGTGTTCCTCATTTTACAAAAGATGGAGGTAACGGGAAAAACCTATATACCATATTAAATTCAGTTCAAATTAGACATCCAAACAAATGATCTTCTGTATTCCTTTGATCTTGTGTATTCCTTTGATCAGAATAAAAATCGACAATTAAATAAGAAATTACCATCAGATGAGATATGAGTCCTTGAGACGAAGTTTTCATGGCTTGAATCCTCCATAGATGATGAAAACGAAAAAGTCTAGCAATTCGAGAAAAAAAGAAAGAGAAAATTTGAAAAAATCCAATTCCCTTGGCAACCGATTGCAGGGAACCTGAGAAAAAACTGTAAGGGATATCATGATTCATAAAAATTATCAGAATCAGATGTTGTCACTAGGTGTTGACAACATCCTACACAACATGCAACAGAAATATTAAAACGTGAATAGTAATAGCAAACCAACAATAAAAATACTCAAGAGTAAATATGCACAAGTACTAAAGTAATAAAAGGTTGCACATAAAACAGATTCAGATGTTGTCACTAGGTGTTGACAATATCTTCAATAACACCTTGATTAACATGCATCAGAATTTTTGAAAGCATGAATAAAATATATAAGCAATCAAACAAATCAGACTCAAATATTTAAGCAAGAGTATAAAATACTCTTGCAGCGCCTCAGGGCAAAACTTTCACTAGAAAATAATCAAAGAGTTTTACAAACCCTAAAACTAGTGAATTATTGTAAAAATCAGTTTTCTCAAAACATATGAGAAAATAAAGAATAAAACAAATAAACCAACTCCTAAAAGTCTACTGAAGGTAGACAAAAAAATCAAGAGAATAAAGTTGGCCCTTAGATGCCAAAATACGAGAGCAACGCAAACTTCAATCTCCAATCTTCATGTGCTCTCTAAACCTTCAAGGCATCTACGAAAAATAATGACCAAAGCTACTACGAGTCCTTCAGCTTTTCTATGATTCTCCAAATCTTCTATGCGTGTGCTGAAGTCTCTCACAATGTACGTTCAAAGCTCTCTTGGTCGTCTCTCTCTCTCTCTTTTATTTTGTACGCTTAAATCCTCATCTACGGCTTGAGAGCTTTCTTTTCTGCGCTCTCTATTTTTTCTCCAAGCCACAGATCTCTACGTTCTTTCTTCTATTTAAGCGTATCAACTTATCTCCAAAAAAGAGTCTTGATCTTGTTTTCTTAATTCAAACTTGAATCTACAATGATAAGGAAACAAAGATAAGTTAAATTAGGAGATAAAGATATATTATGATAAGTGCATAATATCTCCTACAAAATAATCAAGTAAATATAGAAATATTTAAACTCTTTCAAATATAGAAAATATCATTCTATAATCCAATCAACCATATTTTAAATCTAGGAATATTATATTATCTCAATTCAAATCAAAACTATTCCTAGTTTAAAATATATCAAGCATATAGATAAGAAACACAATATTAACTATCAATCCTAGAAAGACAAAACACAATATTATAATCTTTCAAAACATGGAAATATATCAAGGAATAATTATTCCTTTCAATCTCCCCCTTTTTTCCTTTCTGGACAAAACATCTAAAACCAATTCAACAACTCCCCCTGAATATTAATTCTCAGAACTCCCCCTGAGTTCAAACTTCTCAAATCAATTCTCTCCCTGAATTTGATCTTTCAATTCTGAGTGTTGTCAAGAATTCTTTCAATTCTGAGTGTTGTCAAGAATATTGGCAATGTTATGGATTATACCGACGCGATCATGACGATAATAATTGCGGAATAAAATAATCAACAAGAACACCAAGATTTACGTGGTTCACCCAATATAGGCTACGTCCACGGAGCTGTTGCAATATTTATAACAGGAGAAATATTACAAGTGTATACAAAACAGTATATCTCACCACACCCAAACCCCGAGTATTACCGAGAAATAATTCTCTAACTCACAAGAGATCTCCGAAAAAAAAAAATCACTTTTTTTTCTCTCTTTTTATTTTCTTCTCTCTTTGTTAATACAAAAGAAGAGAAGAATTGGATGATATAATCTGCCGAATGAGGAGCCTATTTATAGGCAAATTTGCTCATGAATGCAAGATGGAGAATTGGCCACGTTGCTTTTCCAATTTCCAAAAAAGACAGCAGCTTAGTCAAATAAAGATTGCTGAATTCACCTAACATTTCTCCCACTTGAAGACTTGATTTCAATCACGGCTTCACACAGTCAATGTAGCAGTTCATGCCTCCTCTCTTATACTTGCAGTTCAACTAAAGTTGAACAAAACTTCAGTTTGTCAGTAGTCACTGCCTTCGTGAACATATCAGCTGGATTTCTTCTTCCAGGAATCTTCTCAAGCATCAAGATTCCATCCTCCAAAACTGATCTGATGAAATGGTACCGAACCTGTATATGCTTCGTCCTAGCATGATAAAAAGGATTCTTTGCCAAATGAATAGCACTCTGACTGTCACAGTGTAATGTGTTATCCTCAACCTTCTGGCCCAACTCCTCAAGGAATGATCTTAACCATATCATCTCCTTACTAGCTTCTGTCACTGCAACATACTCAGCTTCAGTAGTCGAAAGTGCAACAATCTTTTGAAACTTGGACACCCAGCTTACTGTCGTACCACCCAATGTGAACACATATCCAGTGGTACTCTTCCTGCCGTCTAGGTCACCACCCATGTCGGCATCTACAAAACCTTGTAAGCCTGAATTTGAATTTCTGAAGCACAGATAAGAACTGATAGTACCTTTCAAATATCTGAGAATCCACTTCACTGCTTCCCAGTGTTGTTTACCCGAATTGCTCATAAACCTGCTCACAACTCCCACTGCATATGCTATGTCTGGTCTGGTGCACACCATTGCATACATGAGGCTTTCGACAGCAGAGGCATAAGGAACCTTATTCATATAAGCATGCTCCTGCTCCGTCGATGGTGATTGGGATTTGGTTAGTTTGAAATAACTAGCCAAAGGAGTACTCACCGGTTTAGCTTCATCCATGTTGAATCTGCTAAGCACCTTTTTTCATGTACTCTGCCTGAGATAGCTTCAAGACTCCGTTCACCCGATCTCTTAAGATCCTCATTCCAAGAATTTGTTTTGCAGCTCCCAAATCCTTCATAGCAAATTCTTTTGATAACTCTCTCTTGAGCTTATCAATCTCTTCCAGACAAGATCCTGCTATTAACATGTCATCCACATATAGCAGTAGAATGATATAGGAACCATCAATCTTCTTCACATAACAACAGTGATCCGCCTGGCACCTCAGGAAACCGTTGTTATTCATGAATCCATCAAACTTCTTGTACCACTGTCTTGGAGCTTGTTTGAGACCGTACAAGCTCTTCTGAAGTTTGCACACCAATTTCTCTTTCCCTCGTACTTCAAATCCCTGTGGCTGCTTCATATAAATTTTTTCATCCAAGTCACCATGAAGAAACGCCGTCTTTTCATCCAACTGCTTAAAATGTAAGTCTTCCTTCGCCACTAGTCCAAGTACAGTTCTGATAGTGGTCAGCTTCACCACTGGAGAGAAAATCTCGGTGTAATCAACGCCTTCCCGCTATTGAAAACCTTTCACAACAAGTCTCGCCTTGTATCGCTTGCTACCATCAACTTCTTCTTTGATCCGATACAGCCACTTGTTGTGTAATGCCTTCTTGCCTTCCGGAAGTTCCGTCAACTTTCACGTCTGATTGGATGATAGTGAATCCATCTCATCTTCCATGGCTAACTTCCACTTGATTGAATCATCATTTTGCATCACTTCTTCAAAGGTCTCCGGTTCACCTTTATCAGTCAGCAAAATATAGTGAAGTGCAGGGGAGTATTTCTGAGGTGGTCTGATTGTTCTAGAAGATCTCCTGAGTTCAATTTCTGGAGTTTGTGGGTCATCATCTTGTGCAGTTTCTTCTTCCTGATTACTATCCTCCGACTCATTCACAGGAATATCAATCAATGACACTTCATTTGACTTATGGACTTCAGGACATTTATCTCCAGTTGGAATGTCTGAGTTGTCCTTGTACAAAACTTGCTCATTGAAAATGACGTCTCTGCTCCGAATGATCTTTCGATTTTGGTCATCCCAAAACCGATAAACAAACTCATTATCTCCATAACCAATAAAGAAACACTTCTTTGATTTTGAATCAAGTTTCGTTCTGTTGGTTGAATCAATGTGAACATATGAGAGACAACCAAACACTTTCAAGAACAAAAGGTTTACTCCTTTGCCGCTCCAGACCTCCTCTGGTATTCTGCAATCAAGTGGTACCGAAGGTCCTCTGTTGATCAGATATGCTGCAGTGTTAACTGCATCAGCCCAGAATGATTTCGGCAGTCCAGCGTGCAATCTCATGCTCCTGGCACATTCATTCAGGGTCCTGTTCATTCTTTCAGCCACACCATTCTGTTGAGGTGTACCAGGAATGGTTTTCTCCATCTTGATCCCGTTCTATGCACAATACTTCTTGAACTCAATATCTTCATATTCTCCACCATTTTCAGACCGTAAGCACTTTACTTTCAAGTTGGTCTCATTTTCAACCATGATTTTCCATCTTTTAAAGGTTTCATAAACATCAGATTTATTTTTCAAAAAATAAACCCAAACCTTTCTGCTTGAATCGTCGATGAATGTGACATAATATCGTGAGCCTCCAAGGGATGTCACAGGAGATGGCCCCCAAAAGTCAGTATGAACCAGCTCCAACTTTGCTGCTTTCGGTTCTCTACCACCTTTCGAAAAGCTCACCCTTTTCTGCTTTCCAAGAACACAACTTTCACACAGTTTGTGTTCGACAGTTTTTAACTCCGGTAGCTTCCCTTTTGATATCAGCATCTTCATTCCTTTCTCACTCATATGTCCAAGTCTACAGTGCCATAGACTTGAGTTAGCTCCAGAATCCACAGCTGCTAACATGTCTCTGCAACTGGAAGTCATGTAGAGGGTTCCAGTTTTCTGTCCTCGAGCAACAATCATGGCACCTTTGCTCACTTTCCAAGAGCCATCACCAAAGGTCACTTTATGGCCTTCGTCATCGAGCTGTCCCACTGAGATCAGATTCCGGGTCAAATTTGGTACATGCCTTACTTTGCTGAGTTTCCAGATAGACCCGTTTGTCATTTTCAAACTGATATCACCCATACCAGCTATTTCCAAAGGTTTTCCATATGCCAGGAAAAATTTTCCGTAATTAATAGCAATGTAATTACTGAATAGCTCACGATCACCGGTGGTATGAAATGAAGCTCCCGAATCCATAACCCAAGAATCAACAAGGCTTTCCATGGATAGTACTAAGGCATCATGTACATCCTCAGTAACAGCATTTGCATTATTCTTGGGTGATTTGCAGTTCTTTTTCAAGTGACCAGTTTCACCACAGCTCCAGCACTTCATTTTCTTTTCAAAGGAATTTTTGTCTTTTCCATTCCTTGACTTGGATCTGCCACGCCATCGGTTAGAACCTTTTTCGCTACTTCTGCCCCTACATCTGTTTTCGAGATTTAGGGCAGATCTCGACGATGTTGCTTCTCCCGAATCCATCCTGCGAACTTCTTCACCAAGGATTTGATCTCTGACATAATTGAATTGTAACTTTCCCTTTCCAACAGAATTGCTAACCGCTGCCCGCATCGGCTCCCAAACATTTGGTAAAGACTCCAAAAGAATAAGTGCACGGATCTCATCATCAAACTTGATTTCAACCGATGTTAGCTGGGAAACAATTGTGTTGAATTCATTGATGTGTGCCGCCACCGAAGCACCTTCCTCCATCTTCAAGTTGAATAACTTTTTCATGAGGAACACTTTATTATTTACTGATGGCTTCTCATACATGTCCGACAAAATGGACATCATCTCCTCCGTGGTTTTTGCCTCTGCCACGTTGTGTGCCACGTTTTTTGTTAGGGTCAATCGTATTACCCCTAACACTTGTCGGTCAAGAAGCTCCCACTCATCATCCTCCATTTTTTCTGGTTTCATCTCGGATAGAGGTTGATGTAGCTTCTTGCTACACAGATAATCTTTAATCTGTAACTGCCAGAACGTGAAATCTGTACCGTCGAACTTATTGATTCCCGGTCCCGATCTGTCATTTCCGGCCATCGCTTCTACTGCCTTAATAAAATTTCAAAAAATCTTTTCTGATGTGGAAGATCAGACAAAGCTGCAACCACAGAGCATACTCAAAATTTTAAAAAAAATTTCACCAAGGCTCCCGGACATCGTAACAGCTCTGATACCAGTTGTTATGGATTATACCGAAGTGATCATGACGATAATAATTGCGGAATAAAACAATCAACAAGAACACCAAGATTTACGTGATTCACCCAATATAGGCTACGTCCACGGAGCTGTTGCAATATTTATAACAGGAAAAATATTACAAGTGTATACAAAACACTATATCTCACCACACCCAAACCCCGAGTATTACCGAGAAATAATTATCTAACTCACAAGAGATCTCCGAAAAAAAAACTCACTTTTTTTTCTCTCTTTTTATTTTCTTCTCTCTTTGATAATACAAAAGAAGAGAAGAATTGGATGATATAATCTGCCGAATGAGGAGCCTATTTATAGGCAAATTTGCTCATGAATGCAAGATGGAGAATTGGCCACGTTTCTTTTCCAATTTCCACAAAAGACAGCAACTTAGTCAAATAAAGATTGCTGAATTCACCTAACAGGCAACACCTACACACAACACTTGACGAGATCAGAAATACTTAATACATGTTCAGAAGTGAATCACAAAACACATTTAATCAATTCAGCACACATCAGAACTCTCCTGAATATCAATTCTCTCCATGAATTCGAAAATACAATCTCCCCCTTAGTTAAAGCACGGATGTTGTCGAGGATGCTCCCAACATCTCCTCACAACACTTAAGTGAGAGCAGAAAAAAAAACTTATAACAAATCAGAGAGTCATAATCAAACATGCTAACATTGATTAGAACCAGATTAGAGCAAAAACATAAGACAAATCAAAGCAGAGAAAAATAAACCACAAAATAAACTTAAACTTATTGCTCAGTGACAATCCATCATTTGCTTCGCCAGAACTAGATTCTTTTCCATTAGAGTTAGAGTCACTATCTTCTCCATCAGATCTAGAGCCACCAGATTCAACATCTTCTCCCCTTTTTTGTCCAGAAGAGGTACCTACACCAAGAAAAATTCGATATGAAGATAGACGAGCTTTATAGTGAGCAATGCCTCTTTTGGCTTGTAAAACCTTCTGTTCAACATGCAGCATCTGGGATTGAATAAAGACATAATCCATCTATTGAAGTAGGAGGAACAAATATGGCGGTGGGAGGGGAGGTGTTGGCAACATCTGCCACAGCAGCTGCAGCAGCACCTGTTTTTGACCAAGGTAGGTCCAATTTCATGTTACCTCTAAGTAATGCAGGTGCAAGCTTCAGTACCTCAACAACAGCAGATAAAGGCTCATCATCATGTTTTTAAAAATATTGAGATACTAGCACAACAAATATCAAAGAAGGAAACAAGACCATGTAAGATACCAACCCACAGTTTGCATATTGCATAACTGTAGTAAAACACAAGCTTTCCAAAGTTCAAAACTGCTCCAGTTCCTATAGCAAATATCACACCAGCTTGATGATTGGTGACAAATGTGGAATTTGTGGACGAAGTTCAAGTCTTTATTGCAGTCTTGTAAAGAATATAAGCTATCTTATCAGAGCAGGTTGCACATTTTCTTCCACCTCGGGTGAGTTAAAAAATCCATTAATCACAGTAGGACTAAACTCGAAAATCTGAACCCCCACATGAATTTTCCCAAATTTTACGAAAGAGGTTTCAACACAGCTTTAGTCAAATTTCAGTAGAATTCCAAGACCATAGGTCTACAGTAAAGAGTAGCATATGTCACAATAGTGAACATATTTTTGAGTCGGAAAATTCTTACCAGATTTTGTGCGCCATATGCTTCCAAATCAATGTTGTGGTCCTCAAAGAAATCACATTTGGTATAGTGTTTCCAATCGTTTGCAGCATTCTCAGTAAAAAAAAAAATAGGAATAGGATTGGCTTACTCGGTTGTCTTCATCCAAGGTGTTGTCGAGGATTTCAACAATACCTTCAGAAACATCTTCTGTAGAAACAGCAACACCGGCTTCCTACAGAAAGGCGCAACAACAATGACAGTAGCCAGAAAATTTTGAATTTTGAAACATTCTACCATATTCAAATAATCCTCATCTAAGATGTCAACAGGAATGTCAGCAGCATCTGATGCAACATCTGCTTCTGAGGCAGATTCCTCAGAGCCTTCATCAGAAAATGCAAGGGATGGATCAGCAGTAGTAAAAATGACCATCAAATATGGATCAGCAGCATTAACAACGACCATCAAATATCTCGATTTTAAAAAAAAAATCATCCAATAAGATGTTGTCAAAGGTGTTGTCAACATCTGGCTCAACATCTTCTTTGTAGCCCATCTCTGTTTGAATATCAGTGAATCAAAATTCTTCCCTGCCATAAAATTTTGATCAGTTAAAATAAGAAGAGAAGAATTTGACAATAATTCAAGGACCGACAAAATTCTGTAGAAGTGATAATGTGGTGAGGGTGAGCAAAGAGTAACAAGACCATAAAATATTCTGACGATAAGATCAAATCTAAACACCAAACCCTTCACCTCTTAATCACTCGGTCGCAGTTAGTGTTCCCTAACAGTAACAATTGCCAACGTTAAAATGGATTTTGAAATCATTATGACAACAAATTTCCGAATTAAGGCAATAACTCAAGCCAATTGATTTTCACAAAATTTCCATAAAGAAACTCCACATCAAAATAAACTCCACTAAAAACACTTTCAATCACAAATCAATTTGAAATATTAATGTATTGGGAAAATCACTAAATTTTGCTTATTTCGAACTTCAAACTTCTCAGCAAGATATATTCACCATTAAAATAAATATGCATGTCTTAATTATGTCTAAAAATAGAGTATAACAATGCAATAAAATGCAATCGCATACAAAGTATATGTTGAAAAGTGAGGTGTTGTCAACGATGTTGGCAACATCTTCCAGAAACACCCTAAGATTCTCAAAAAATTTATTACCAGACAGCCATTAAATTCATTATTGCAGAAGTGGTAGCCTGCACACTAAAGGAACGGTCTTTATTGGACTCCTTTAGGTAGCTTTTTTCATTCTGATCTTCAATCAAATTTGATGATTGAGATGTTTGCATTTTTACCATTTTGTTACTTTTCATTTGGGACAAGATCATGGAATACACGAACATCCCTCCAATACTCAGTAATTTTGTCAGAAATCATTATCCATTAAGCTTCATTCGACTGTAAAATTTTTTTTTGCAGAGAATCCTGAGTGAAAACTGGTCAATGGTTACAAAGTATCCAACACATCACAAAACAGAATGAATGCATGAATGCAACATGTCTAATGATCCTAAATATGCACATGCATGAAAAGGTGTTGTCGCAGGGTGTTGGCAACACTCCAGACAATATCTCAGTTTTGTCTATAATGCACACAAACTAAGAGACTTCCTTAGATTGAAAAAACTCTCGAAATACAATGCTTTGGTGAAAATATCAGCTAATTGGTTATCAGTTCTAATAAACTCAATAGATATCATGCCTTTCTCGACCAAATCTGTAATGAAGTGATGTCAAATGTCTATGTGTTTGGTTCGAGAGTGTTGTACTGGATTTTTGCATATATCAATAACGCTTGAATTATCACAGTACACAAACATACAACTAAACATGATATCTAGCCCAGTAGCACAAAAAAAAATAAGATACTTCCAATTATGCTTCTGTAGAGGGTGTTGTCAACACCTTTGGCAACATCTTCCCTCGACAGTTTTTCACTTGACCTCATCGGTGTACGCATGTGTTTACAATTTTTATTCAAATACTTTTTCACAAGATTTCTAGCATACTGTATTTGACACACAAAGATTCCACCATGAATTTGTTTCACTTGCAATCCCAAGATATAATTCAATTCACCAACCATACTCATCTCAAAGGTAGACGACATGCACTTCACAAATTCATCAACAAATTTTTCACAAGAAGTACAAAAGATTATGTCATCCATATGTTGGTTAACTGGCGAGTTCCCAGACCAATTACGATTGATACCCGGTGCAGCGGAAGTTTAAAAAATTTTTCATGGAACGTTTCCATGGTATGGGTATCAACCGTTCATCGATTGAATTACGTGTGTGTGTAAAATTTAAATAACAATTAAATAAATTTTACCTCAAATCTCGCAACGAGATTAATGGACACCAACAGAACAATTCTGCTCTTGTTGTCTCTCCCTGGAACCGATGAACGCCTTCAATCAGGTCCACGAACAGAGGTTTAATCCCTCTGATAGATTGCACTAGAAAATCTATCAGAAGTTTTCTGCGAACAGAATACACGAATTTGATTCGTTATTCCTTACTGCGATTCAAAATCACAGACCGGAATTTTCTCGGGCAGAGCAAGGGGGCGGCCGAAATTCTTTGAGAGAGAATAGGGTTTTCGAATTTTTTCTCTCAAAAATTATGACCTGTTGTGTTTAATTTCTGTACTGAAATAACTTATTTATAATGCAGGCCACTAACACCTTAGGGCCCATTAATCATAAGCTGGGGCCCGACAAGCAAAGCCCGCTCGTTCAGAAATTAATATAAAATTCATCGTGACTCCGATTGATGAAACGATTTCACCAATGTGCACAGAAACCATTTCTGCACGTTTTAAAGTCAAAATAAATTTTCCTGAATCCGAATTCAGTGGTTTCCAAAAATGTCCATCCCTATGTCATTTTAGGAAATCCTATTCCCTTACTCTTATTTAAGAAGTCCAACTCCTTAGTTCATTAAATTTAACTCTTTAAATTTAACTATCTCAACGGGGATTAAAACTCCATTACACTGTGTGACCCTCAATGGTTCAGGGATACAGCTAGCCGTGGGCTCACAACTCCTTGTGACTCGGAACAACACTTTCCGACTTGCCCAACGAATCATGGTAAAGCGCCTAGCAACATCGCCCCATGATTCCCTAGGTATCACTGATAGTGCCTACAAGAACCAGTAGATTTTGGTTAGCGTACAGTACGGTCCCTTCATCCATATATCCCGATCGCATCAACAACCATTGGTATATCGAGAGTCGCTCAAGATTCGATAACTATGCAATACATCTTGAAGATCAAATTAGTGACATCGCATGTGCTACTAAGAAACCATTTCTTAAATCACATCAAGTACTCTGGCCAGAGATTTGTCACACTAATATCTCCTCAGATCGCATAGGATATCCACACTCGCAAGTATGTGGTGAATCCTTGACAACAATGCATTGACTCCTATATGTGTCGTAACTGTACCCAATCTCGACACCTGATGACCCCCTCAGAGTCGGTAAACGAGTCAAAGCACAGTACTAGCATATAGAGTCTCCATGATGTTTCAAGTCGTAAGGACTAATGGTGTACAACCAAAACCGCGGACTTTATCCACTCGATAAGTGATAACCACTTGGAAAGTCCGGATAGGGTAGTTCGACTATTCATCCTATGAATATCCATTTGCATGCTTCGAACATCTCCATGTTCCCTACCAATGAAACGTGGTACTCCGCATCGCAAATGCTAGTCTCAAACTCGAGCGATCCTTATCCTTATTATCGGACGGCTCAATCGACTAGGAACGGTTTTAGAATATACAGTGACTATAAGATGTATTTCATGATAGACATCTCCATGTTCTACCACATCTTACATACACTATAGTATATTCAAGGTCTTTATCAAAACAACAATAGTATATCACAATATAACAATATGAAGTAATATAAAGTCATTGCCATAAAAGTGTAAATAATATTAAACAAAAGATTGTTTATACAAAGAGTCAACAAAGCCCATAGCCACACAGTTGGCTCACTGGGCACCCACTCTTACAATCTCCCACTTGCCCTATAGCCAACTAGTCATACTACGTAGACCCATTGCTTCGCGATGTTTGTCAAACAATGGTCCTGGCAAAGGCTTAGTAAGTGGATCAGCGATATTGTCTGCAGAGGCCACTCGTTCGACACTGATGTCTCCTCTTTCCACAATCTCCCGGATTATGTGGTATTTCCTCAGTACGTGTTTGGATCTTTGATGAGACCTTGGTTCCTTTGCTTGAGCAACGGCACCCGTGTTGTCGCAGTACACCGGGACTGGACCAACAAATTCAGGAATGACGCCCAACTCTTGGACGAAATTCCTCATCCAAACGGCCTCTTTAGCAGCAGCTGATGCTGCAATGTATTCAGCCTCAGTGGTGGAATCCGCTGTGGTGTCCTGCTTGGAACTCTTCCAAGAGACAGCACCGCCATTGAGCATGAACACAAATCCAGAGGTTGACTTCGAGTCATCCACATCACTTTGGAAGCTAGAGTCGGTATAGCCTTCCAGTTTGAGTTCTCGTCCTCCATAAACCATGAACATATTCTTAGTCCTTCGCAAGTACTTAAGAATGTCCTTCACGGCTTTCCAATGCATCTGACCAGGATTAGACTGATATCTGCTCGTGACACTCAGAGCAAATGCTACATCCGGTCTGGTAGATATCATCCCATACATGATACTACCTATAGCTGACGCATATGGTACATGTGTCATATTCTCTATCTCTGCATCAGTCTTGGGACACATAGACTTGGATAGAGAAACTCCATGACACATGGGTAGATGTCCTCTCTTGGACCCATCCATTGAAAACCGTTTCAATATGGTATCGATGTAGGTTGATTGAGTGAGTCCTATCATTCTCTTAGATCTATCCCTATAGATCTGTATCCCAAGAATGTAGGATGCCTCACCCAAATCCTTCATCGAAAATCTACCTGATAACCATATCTTTGTTGACTGCAACATCCCTACATCATTCCCAATAAGTAGGATGTCATCAACATAAAGTACTAAGAATGTCACCGCATCCTTAACTACTTTCTTGTACACGCAAGGTTCCTCCGGGTTCTTGATGAAACCAAAATCTTTTATTGTTTCATCAAATTTCTGGTTCCAACTTCTTGATGCTTGTTTTAGACCATAAATTGATCTCTGAAGCTTGCATACCTTATGCTCGCTTCCCATGGATGTGAACCCCTCAGGCTGCTTCATATAGATTTCTTCCTTAATGTCTCCATTAAGAAAAGCAGTCTTCACATCCATCTGCCATATCTCATAGTCATACCATGCAGCTATGGCAATTAGGATTCTTATGGACTTGAACATTGCGACTGGTGAAAAGGTTTCATCATAGTCAACTCCTTGCCTTTGAGTATAACCTTTCGCCACCAATCGCGCCTTGTAAGTCAATATCTTACCATCAGGCCCAAGCTTTCTTTTGTAGATCCATTTACACCCTATTGGAACAATTCCATCGGGAGGATCCACTAAAGACCAGACTTGGTTAGTATGCATCGAATCCAATTCAGACTGCATAGCTTCAAGCCATAAATTCGAATCCGCATCAGAAATTGCTTCCTTGAAGCTTCTTGGATCACATCCAATGTCGGGTTCATCTTGACCCTCTTCAAGAAGAAGACCATATCGAACTGGAGGTCTAGAAGTCCTCTCGGATCTTCTAGGTGCAGGCGTGTTCATTAATGGTTCCTGAGGTGTGGGATCGTTATTTTGTATTTCGGGTTCTTCTCGAACTTCTTCGAGTTCCATCATCTCGCCTTTCTTATCCAATAAGAACTCCTTCTCCAAGAAGGTGGCATTCCGTGAAACAAACACCTTTGTTTCAGCAGGATAATAGAAATAATATCCGATTGAATTCTTTGGATACCCCACAAAATAACACAAGCTGGATCGACTATCCAACTTATCTCCCACTGTCTGCTTCACGTAAGCAGGACATCCCCAAATCCTCAAGTACGAATACTTAGGAGCTTTGCCATTCCATAACTCGTATGGTGTTTTGTCCACTGCTTTAGTGTGGACGTTGTTCAACAACAATACCGCCGTTTCAAGCGCATAGCCCCAAAACGAAGGTGGAAGCTCAGTGAAGCTCATCATAGATCGAACCATGTCCAACAAAGTTCGATTACGACGCTCCGATACACCATTAAGCTGTGGTGTCATAGGAGGTGTCCACTGAGAGAGAATCCCATTCTCTTTTAGATAGTCCAAAAACTCGGTACTCAAGTATTCTCCACCTCGATCCGATCGAAGTGCTTTAATACTTTTACCTAGCTTGTTTTCTACTTCAGCCCTGAATTCTTTGAACTTTTCAAATGCTTCAGACTTATATTTCATTAAATATAAATACCCATACCTTGAATAATCATCAGTAAAGGTAATGAAGTAGGTGTGGCCATGTTGAGTCCCTACTCTAAATGGACCACAAACATCTGTATGGATCAAATCCAACAGATTCTGACTACGTTCAGGCTTCCCCTTAAAAGGAGATTTAGTCATTTTCCCTTTTAGGTAGGATTCACAAGTAGGTAGAGAGTTAATATCAGACATATCAAACATGCCCTCTCCCACTAGCTTGTTCATCCTCCTTGAGGAAATATGACCTAGCCTAGCGTGCCAAAGGTTTGCCGGGTTTTGACTATCGATTTTCCTTTTGTTTGTTGTCGCCGGTTTGTCAATACAATTCACTGGAACGTCTTTTAGTTTTAAATTGTATAGATCGTTTTCAAGTTGTCCATTTCCAATTAAACATTCATTCTTGTAAATATTGCAAATCCCATTCACAAAATTACAAGAATAACCATCTCTATCAAGCATAGAAATAGAAATAATGTTTTTAATTAAATCTGGCACAAATAAAACATCTCTCAACAATAATTTAAAACCATTCTGCAAAATCAAACAAACATCTCCTATGGCCGTAGCTTCAACTCTGGAACCATTCCCGAGCCTCAGCTGGGTCTCACCCATTCTAAGCCTGCGACTTCTTGTCATCACCTGCAAATCATTGCAAATGTGAGATCCACATCCGGTATCCAATACCCAAGAAGTTGTATTAAGTGACATGTTTATTTCGATATAGAACATACCCTTTGCAGTTCCCAACTGCTCAAGATACTCCTTGCAGTTGCGCTTCCAATGACCCGGCTTCTTGCAGTAATGGCAAACATCCTTGGATTTTCCATCGTTTGAAGCCTTTGTCTTTTGCTTCTTCTCGGGTTCCACTTTCTTGGGTGGGGCAGAACGTTTCTTGCCCTTCATACTTGGCCCCTTCTTAGCAGAAGATGAGGAGCCCACCAAGAAAGCTGGCTTATCCTTCTTAAGTGTGGATTCATATGTAACGAGCATATTGACCATCTCTTCAAGGGTGGCCTCTATCTTGTTCATATTAAAATTTATCACGAATCCATCAAATGAAGAAGGAAGAGATAGAAGCAGCAAGTCCACATTGAGTTCATGCTCCAACACCAAATCAAGGGTCGCTAACTTCTGTATGAGCCAAATCACTCGTACCCCATGATCACGGACCGAAGTCCCTTCACGCATGCGGCACGTCATCAACTCCTTAACAGTAGAGAACCTTTCAGCCCTCGACTGAGCCCCAAAAAGTTCCTTGAGTTGCGTGTGAATGTCAGCAGCATTCACCGTGTCCTCAAATCGCCTCTGGAGTTCATCAGACATCGAGGCTTGCATATAGCATTTGGTCTTGATGTCATGGTCACACCATGCATCAAGTTTGGCCAATTTCTCCGGACTTATGTCAGCTGGTGCTTCCTTCGGAGGTGCTTTCTCTAACACGTAGAGCATTTTCTCCGAAGTTAAGACAATCTTCAACTTCCGGAACCATTCCGTATAGTTGGCGCCAGTCAGCTTGTTTTGTTCGAGGATCGAGAATAAAGGATTTCGCGAATTCATTGTATGAAATACTGAAAAGGAAAAACAGACATATATCAATGATTGTTTAACAATTTACTAAGACATAAAATAGGCGAATTTAATTTTATGAATCTCACTCCCACTATTTTAACGATTTCACCACCCTCTAGTGAAAACGGGAAACTTTTTCCTTAGTGAGAACATGGAGTCCAATTGACAAACTTATGGTCCCGAATAATATCAGCCAACCATAATTCTCAAAAGGTAGAGCCCAATTGCTTCCAAAGCAACCCCCATGTGTTTACCTCATGTCCAATAAGGGCCCAATAATATGACGCCGTTTAAAGTGACATGTCAAGATGACCCATCAATATTAAGTTGTGATGGACGGTCGCCATGTGGATCCCCCAATAATATGAGCCGATCCCATGGGAGTTCCACCCAACTTACAACATTTGTCGATCCAATGTACAGCTTTCCGACGGACGGGCCCCCCCAATAATATGAGCCGGACCGTATCCGCGGGTAGCATCACATACATTGACCGTTGATGGAAGGTAGGAACATTTAAACAATATTTAAATTTCCTTTATTTATCTTGATATAAATTTTAAATCATATTTAAAATGAGGGATTTTATTTATAAAAATATTTGTCTCATCATATTTAATTTATTGCATGCATTGCCGGATTCACGCAATTTATGTCTAAACATGCATACAATCATAATATCACATATTATATATAGGATGATCGATTCCATTTCTAATTGACCCGTGGTTGCCAATCACGGGTCTTAGTCCAATCCTAGGTAATATGCAGTATGCAAATGCAATCCTATTACATATGCTTCCAATTTACATTTCTTCAGTCTTCATTGTCTGCTGGGCCCACCATCTTCAAATCTTGATCTCCCACTAAATCTAATGTATTTACAATAAATAACAATGACAAGTAGGGGATACATTTTTAGGGGGTGGGAACGGGCTATAAACCAAGCCCACTTTTATTACATATGACATTCATATCGGGCCATAAACCAGGCCCATTAATAAAACCAACAACAATAAAGACAAAATGTAAATTCCTAACATACACCTACAAAATTGGTCATGGCAATCGATCATCCTTATCCAATAACATTTAATTCAAAATTAATTTATTGGATAACATGCTGTGGCAATTCAAATTTAAACAAGATAAAATCATATTTTATATATAAAATCACATTTCACATATAAAATCATATTTTATCTCCATATCAAATAAAATCATATTTTATCTATAAAATCCAATTTTACAAATAAAATCATATTTTACTTAATATATCATAAGATCATATCTTATCATCAATTGTACCAAAATAATTGATTTCAAAATTCAATTTACGGATAAAATATTAAAATTTTCCAAAAATTCAAATTTATCCAAAATCAATTTTAAAATTTACGGACTCGAACAATTCGATCCGAAATCTCGTGAACCAATCAAAAACAATTTTTGACCGGACCAAAAATAAAATTTTAACATATTAAAATTAATTTTTAATAAAATATTAATTTTTCCCGCGGGCCACCCGGGACACTCCCGGGTTGGCCCGCACCCGGGGCGCGGGCCGGGGCAGCCCGGCTGCCCCTTTAGGGCAGCAACGCTTGCTGCCCTGGCGGCGCCTGGCGCCGCCGCTGGGCGGCGCCGAGCGCTGCCCTGGGCAGCGCCGAGCGCTGCCCTGCGCAGCGCCCAGCGCTGCGCTGGGCAGCGCACAGCGCTGCCCTGGGCAGCGCCGTGCGCCCCCTTTGGGCGGCGCCGTGCGCCGCCCCTGGGGGCAGCGACCCAATCGCTGCCCGGGTTTCGCCCCCGGAAAATTTTTTTTTTTTTTTTTTATTAAAAATATTTATTTTGTTTCAAAAACCGAGACTCAAAAATTTTGTACAATTGATTAATTCAATCGATTGATCTGAGCAACCTGGCTCTGATACCACTGTTGGTTAACTGGCGAGTTCCCAGACCAATTACGATTGATACCCGGTGCAGCGGAAGTTTAAAAATTTTTCATGGAACGTTTCCATGGTATGGGTATCAACCGTTCATCGATTGAATTACGTGTGTGTAAAATTTAAATAACAATTAAATAAATTTTACCTCAAATCTCGCAACGAGATTAATGGACACCAACAGAACAATTCTGCTCTTGTTGTCTCTCCCTGGAACCGATGAACGCCTTCAATCAGGTCCACGAACAGAGGTTTAATCCCTCTGATAGATTGCACTAGAAAATCTATCAGAAGTTTTCTGCGAAGAGAATACACGAATTTGATTCGTTATTCCTTACTGCGATTCAAAATCACAGACCGGAATTTTCTCGGGCAGAGCAAGGGGGCGGCCGAAATTCTTTGAGAGAGAATAGGGTTTTCGAATTTTTGCTCTCAAAAATTATGACCTGTTGTGTTTAATTTCTGTACTAAAATAACTTATTTATAATGCAGGCCACTAACACCTTAGGGCCCATTAATCATAAGCTGGGGCCCGACAAGCAAAGCCCGCTCGTTCAGAAATTAATATAAAATTCATCGTGACTCCGATTGATGAAACGATTTCACCAATGTGCACAGAAACCATTTCTGCACGTTTTAAAGTCAAAATAAATTTTCCTGAATCCGAATTCAGTGGTTTCCAAAAATGTCCATCCCTATGTCATTTTAGGAAATCCTATTCCCTTACTCTTATTTAAGAAGTCCAACTCCTTAGTTCATTAAATTTAACTCTTTAAATTTAACTATCTCAACGGGGATTAAAACTCCATTACACTGTGTGACCCTCAATGGTTCAGGGATACAGCTAGCCGTGGGCTCACAACTCCTTGTGACTCGGAACAACACTTTCCGACTTGCCCAACGAATCATGGTAAAGCGCCTAGCAACATCGCCCCATGATTCCCTAGGTATCACTGATAGTGCCTACAAGAACCAGTAGATTTTGGTTAGCGTACAGTACGGTCCCTTCATCCATATATCCCGATCGAATCAACAACCATTGGTATATCGAGAGTCGCTCAAGATTCGATAACTATGCAATACATCTTGAAGATCAAATTAGTGACATCGCATGTGCTACTAAGAAACCATTTCTTAAATCACATCAAGTACTCTGGCCAGAGATTTGTCACACTAATATCTCCTCAGATCGCATAGGATATCCACACTCGCAAGTATGTGGTGAATCCTTGACAACAATGCATTGACTCCTATATGTGTCGTAACTGTACCCAATCTCGACACCTGATGACCCCCTCAGAGTCGGTAAACGAGTCAAAGCACAATACTAGCATATAGAGTCTCCATGATGTTTCAAGTCGTAAGGACTAATGGTGTACAACCAAAACCGCGGACTTTATCCACTCGATAAGTGATAACCACTTGGAAAGTCCGGATAGGGTAGTTCGACTATTCATCCTATGAATATCCATTTGCATGCTTCGAACATCTCCATGTTCCCTACCAATGAAACGTGGTACTCCGCATCGCAAATGCTAGTCTCAAACTCGAGCGATCCTTATCCTTATTATCGGACGGCTCAATCGACTAGGAACGGTTTTAGAATATACAGTGACTATAAGATGTATTTCATGATAGACATCTCCATGTTCTACCACATCTTACATACACTATAGTATATTCAAGGTCTTTATCAAAACAACAATAGTATATCACAATATAACAATATGAAGTAATATAAAGTCATTGCCATAAAAGTGTAAATAATATTAAACAAAAGATTGTTTATACAAAGAGTCAACAAAGCCCATAGCCACACAGTTGGCTCACTGGGCACCCACTCTTACACCATATAAACTTGGCAAATAAGAATATTACCTTAAGACTTTTGCAGAAACAATGTTTTATCAATCTCACCTCTTTTGAATCCAAGATTGAGCAAGTATTTGGTTAATCTTCCATACCATGCACGTGGTGCTTGCTACAATCCATACATTTCCAACCTTTTTGGGTTTACTGTTTGAAACAAAACACGAAAATCTTACCTGTAAAAACGTGTAGCTCATGCAAATTAGTCCAACCATCTTTCGAAAATTCACATTTTCTGTCCTTCGGGTTTGCATATCTCCATGCACATCTCCAATGACCTCACTGTATTCATCCTCATTTTCAGCAGTGGATGGTTCAAAATTTTGTTTCTGGAGATTCTGTAGGAGGTGTTGTCACAGGTGTTGTAACACCTTGGACAACATCTAAATTTCTAGAATTTTCAAACAGATCATAAACTTCATCTTCGACAGTTTTCTTCTCCAGATCTGTAAAGTCATAAAAAACAGGATTAATAGACTCAAAAATTGTTCGAGTTCTTAAGTTAAACATCATGTAAGCTTAAATATCCGAAGAATAATCTAAGAACAAACACTTGTCACTTTTATCATAAAACTTTGCAAAATGATCAATATAATTCAAAACGTAACATACACAACCAAAAACATAAAAGTACTTAAGGTTCAGCCTCTTTCCCATGAGAATTTCATAGGAAGTCATAGTAGAACCATTCCTCAAGTATACTCAATTTTACGTGTGAAATGCTGTGTTTAAGGCTTCTGCCCAAAAATGTTTTGAGATATTTTCAGAACTTAACATTACTCTAGCCATCTCTTGCAAAATTATATTCTTCTTTTCAACAAATTCATTCTGTTGTAGGGTTTTGGGAGCAGAAAATTTATGATAAATACCTTTCTTATCACATAAATTCTCAAAAGAATAGTTTCAAACTCCTTACCATAATCAGTGAGAATTCCGGTCACCTTCAATTTGTGAAAATTCACAATCTTTGTGAGCAAATTCTTAAAAACATCAAATACTTATTTTTCTCTCACAAATCTTACCCAAGTATATAGTGAAAAATCATCTACACAAACAACAGAATATTTCTTACCTCCACAGCTTTCCACATCCATTGGACCCAACGAGTCCATATGTACAAGCTGAAGACAGAGTGTTGTCTCAGATGTTGGCAACATCTGATGTGACACCCTGGTCTGCTTCTTTTTTACATGCCTCACAAACAAATGGAATTCCAGATTTTAGATTAGGCATACCTCTAACAGCATCAAACTTACTTAAGTTCTTCAAATTCTTGAAGTTTGCATGGCTCAACTTTTGATGCCATAGGTTAAATTCATCCACCTTTGAATGTCTACATGTAATCTCCTCTCCAAGTTGATAGAAATTATCAAACAATCTCGTACCTGTCATCAAACACATGTCAGAGCTATAAAAAACTTTGCATAATTTCTTATCAAATTGCACATGCAAGTTGTCATCACAAAGTTGGCTAATTCTTATTAAATTTGCAGTTAGTCCTTCAACATGTAGCACGTTGTGAAGCTTAGGCAAACCAGCAACATCCAGTGTGCCTTTTCCTATGATATTTCCTTGTGAACCTCCTTCATAAGTCACTTTCCCACTTTTTAGTTCAACATAATCTGTGAGAAATTGTCTTGAACCTGTCATATGACGTGAACTTCCACTATCAAAGTACCAAGCACCTGAAACATTAGTTCTCAAAATATTATAAATCATATAACAGTTAATATCAGCTTTTGATATCCAAACCTTTCTTCCAGTGGATCTGTTCTTAGGAATGTTGTGGGAGGGTGTTGGCAACACCTTAGATGCAGACCTCTGCCAATAATCTTCCTGTAGCTTAAAACAGTATGGTTTAAAATGATCAGGTCTATGACAGTAATGACAAACATACTTACATTTTCTTCCAAACTTTAAAGGAGCAGTAGGCTGTGGCTTTGGTTTTTGAGGATCGGTTGATGTGACCTTTTTTGTTAAGCTTCCTGGACAGCTATTCTCTTTGAAAAACACAGGCCCTTTTGAGCATTCACCAACCTCAAATTTACTGTTCTCAAAACCTAATCCAGCCTTACCATCTCTTCCCATCATGAGCAAAGAATCAAGCTTGGTTGTGCTTGAGTTGAATTTGGCCAGTGTGGCGTTAGCTTTCACAAGCTCTTCCTTTACCTGACACAATTCCAGATCCTTCTTACACAGCACAACTTCAAGTCTTGACACAACAGCCTTCAAGTCAGTATTTTCCTTTGAAAGAATAGTGTTCATTTTGTTTCTTTCAGTCCAGTCAGCATATAGCTCTTCATATTGCATTCGCACATCTTCCAGAGACATTCTTTCATCACCTGCATCAGAATTATTCACATTATCAGCAGTAAAAGAATTTAAACATACCGACCTTTGGGAGATGTTGCGGCCAGGTGTGGCAACACCTGCGGCAACACCAAAAGGATTGACTTGAAATTTCTTCTTGCTTTCTATCAACGCTGTTAGGCCTGTGTGACTTTCTTCTCCTGTCTGTTCTTTATCTTTTTCAGATTCTTCATCACACAAAGATGCATCCATCCCTTTTCGAACCGTATTTGAACATTCATTGGCATAATGACCATAGCCTTGACATTCATGACATTGCACCGTGTCAATCTTCTTTGTAGTAGGCTTTTTCTTTCCTTTCAGCATAATTCGAGGCTTTTGAGGATCAGGAAACTTTCTTGATGATTGATTAGGTCCGCTTATTTTCAGAGTTTTGTTGGCAGCCGGAAAAAGTGGAGCTTTGAGTTTTTGATCGGTCTTCTTTGTCTCCCTCATCTTCTTCAGATAATCACCAAACTTCTTTGTGACGAGTGACAATGAGTCATCTCCCAAATCCGATTCAAAGACTTCTTGAGATTTGAATAATGAGTTTGCTGTTGTTGAATCCATAATATTCCTGAAAAAATAATCCAAAATAAGCTCTTAGTGTATCAAGAGTAGACTCTGATACCACTTGTAAGGGACATCATGGTTCATAAAAATTATCAGAATCAGATGTTGTCACTAGTTGTTGACAACATCCTACACAACATGCAACGGAAATATTAAAACGTGAATAGTAACAACAAACCAACAATAAAAATACTCAAGAGTAAATATGCACAAGTACTAAAGTAATAAAAGGTTGCACATAAAACAGATTCAGATGTTTTCACTAGGTGTTGACAACATCTTCAATAACACCTTGATTAACATGCTTCAGAATTTTTGAAAGCATGAATAAAATAGATAAGCAATCAAAAAAATCAGACTCAAATATTTAAGTAAGAGTATAAAATACTCTTGCAGCGCCTCAGGGCAAAACTTTCACTAGAAAATAATCAAAGAGTTTTACAAACCCTAAAACTAGTGAATTATTGTAAAAATCAATTTTCTCAAAACATGTAACGCCCCAAATCTATCTTAATTGAGCTTAGTTGAGTTAATCGAAGATTTCAGAATTTAAGAGCCGACTTGATTTTGATCAGGGACTATTTTGCAATTTTTGAAATTTCAGGGACTAAAATGCAAATAGTAGATTTGTTATATTATTTAAGGCATTTGACTTGTCTTCTCCTTCACTCTTCCTCCTTCCTATTCCTATTCCTCTCGTCTCTCTCCCTCCATTGAAGAACCCACGTGAGCTTTCAAACTTTGTGATTTCGATTTTCGGTCGATCCGTCCGTTAGAATTTAATTCTGAAGGCAGGTTAGCGATCACGACAACGAGAGCTCCTTTATAGCGTAAGTTTATCTTCGATCGGACACTTTCCATTTTTCGGATATTGTTAGAATCGATTGGTTTTTGGGTATGTTGTTCTTGGCAGAGTTCTGATTGTTTATTCTCTTTCGGTTTTGAATTTGAACGTCGTTTGGAATTGTTTTGATTTTTGGTAGATTATTCGAAATTTGAGTTTTGGAGATTTGTTGGGTTTGAGCCATTTTTGGTTGATTGATGGTGGATTTGAGTTTATTGGATTGATATTATACTGTCTGTATTTCCGGTTTGATCAGTTATAGTCGTTATGCCACCAGTCTGAGTTTTGGAATGTCAATCGTTTATATTGATGAGATTTTGGATTTAGGAGTTGGAATTGAGTTTGAATGGTTTGATTTGGATGGATTGACATTGGAATTCTTTTATATCTCCTTTCAGATTCAGTTGCAGATTTTGGAGTCCAGAAATTACAGAATTCGAATCGTTGACGAATTGATCGAGGTTTGATATCGAGGTTACTTTATTATTTGACTTGAATCGAATGATGTTTGATTGAGCCTTTTGTGCTTGTAGCTTGTCTGGATTTCAGCTGCGTCAATCAAAGAAGAGGTAAGAGACGACATCGTTTGAAATGGGACGAGTTCTCGAATCGGAGTTATATTCGAGAGTCCCGAAAAAATCACATACTTGCATGCTACTTGAAGTCTATGTGTTAGTTGTTTGATTTGCACTTGAATTCATATTGAGCCAACTACCTTTGTTTTGCGGGCAAGATAGGCCCAAAAGAGTTAGATGTTCTGTGGACTATAATTGAGTGACATTGGTTAGCAGATTTTTACCAATTGTCGAGAAACACTCTCTATAGGTGCCCAAAGTCTAGAAGAGTAAAATATACACCGTCCACCTCGATCGGGAGAGTTGGTGTGTTGGTGATATTCTATCCTCGGGATCCCAATTGAGAGAAGAGAACCTTTATCTTGTGATTATTCAGACATGATAATCCTTGTTTTAAAGACATGCATTGCATTTTATGCATTTTGATTTGGAATTATTGATATGCCATTAGAATTCTTAACTGGTTGTGTCATATACGATGTTTGATATTTTAAGTGATATGCATGTTTTGTCTCTTTTACTGGGAATTGTATTCTCACCGGATTTATCCGACTGTTTTCTTGTCTTTGTGTGTGTGCTTGGCATCAGGTGGGGCAGGATCGAGTCAGAGATCGCATGGCTAGGTGGATGAGTTGATAGAGTGAGGCCTTGTTGTTGTGGAAGTCGAATTTTTATTTGAACTTGTATCGTATGGTATTTTGAATTGTGGAACTTAGAACCGATGTATGTTCTACTCTGCTGAGCGGTTGAACAACTCTATTAGCCTTGTATTGTATGTTACTGGAATTTTGTACCAATGCATGATTTTGTTGTTAGAGCAATGATCGTTTCACTCCCCCGAGCTTTGGTCGTGCGTTGGAATTATATTTTTTAGCAGCAGGAGCAGCGCGCCGCGCAGCCCGTTCCTTCCCGGGCAGGGCGCCATGCGCGGACACGCCTCGCTAGGGCGCGGCTGCGCGTCGGCCTGGAGGCGTGCGCGGCCGCGCGGCCTCCCTTTTTTTAAAAAAAAAATTTGATTTCTTTTCCTCGGCTCCTCGTGTTCGTTTGTGTTTAATTAATCGAGTTTAGAAGATTAGAAATGGGGTCTCATATTAAGTGGTATCAGAGCAATAAGTTTCTTGGACTGAATTAGAGTGAGCGGGGTAGATCGAGTCCGCATGAATTGAATTCTCGCATGTGATTGAGTTATTTAATTGAATTATTTAAATACCATGCGAGCATGCTTTATTATGTGAAGATTATTTGAACTGCATGATTTTGTGGTTTAATTTGTGAAGCAAGAATTATCTGGAATATAAACTGTAATTGTTTCTCAATTGCAACTGAATATTTCTGAGATAGAAGAAAATTATTGAATAGAGATTATGGACACGAGATGATTGAGTTGAGATTGAGATGTTGTGTCCTAATGCTCTCGAATTTGAAATATGTGTTCCTCGATAAATTTTGAACAGGAACATTCTGTATCGAAATTTGATTGAACGAGGTTGTTCTACGACCGAAGAATGGACGTTACTCCAACGCCGATGGAAGCCTTGTTTATGAGGTTCCAGACCTTTCAACCCCCAACCCTGAGAAGTTCAGAGAGTGCAGAGGAATGTGTGAATTGGTTAGAAGAAATCGACCAGTTATTTGATTCTCTGGAATACAACGATGACCGTAGAATTTGGTTAGTTATGTACCAACTGCAAGGGACTGCCAAAAGTTGGTGGATTTCTAGGAAGAAGGCATTAGAGAATCAAGGTTTGGTTGTTTTGTGGAGTTTGTTCAAAGATGAATTTCTTAGGCAGATTCCGTTCCAAAAACCGACCGTGTACAGAGGGAGTACCACTAGAGATCGTTTGCAACCGAGAGGACGGTCATTCAAGAAGTATGAGAGTAGTTCTTCCAGCTCCAGCGGATCGAAACAGTCTGGTTTCGGACATAGTTCAGGATCTTCCGGTGTATCTTGCAATAACTGTGGAGGTCAACACCTCAGTGAGCATTGCCTTGGGATTTCTGGATGTTGCAATATCTGCCATCTGCCAGGACACTTTTCTAGGAGATGTCCTCAGCGTTATACGTTTGGGTCTTAGACGGGGAGTTCTTTTAGACCGATGGTTCAACAGGAGGGACAAGCTCGCGTAGTTCACTCATTTCAATCGCCGCACCAGAATCGGCCTAGAGGCTCTGCGATCATGAACCAACCTCCGATTCAACAGACGTTGTATCTTGCTGTCAATGAGGATCCGCAGACTTGTGTTGCACCCGATGATGACACAGCAGGTAATTGTTGAGTATGACTTTATGCTCTTATTCTGATAGTTATGTTACGCTCCTTATTCTTAACTGAGGATATTACTATGATGTATCCTCTGCCTTTTGAGCTTTTGCATTCCATAGTTGCTTTGTCTGTTGTATGACCGCTTGATTTCAAAATTGTACGGAGGAATTATCTTTGTATGAAGTTGAGGTCCTAGTATCTAGCCCGAATTAGTTGATTAATCAGTGGTTAGAGAGTTTTGTTGGTATTGCCAGATGAGATTCCGAGATTGCCTCTGATTTATGAGGATAATTTCAGCAACGACTTGAGATCGGACATCATCAGTTGGGAGTTAGTAAGAAAGAGGTATGGAAGAGTGGATTCGGAATAAGGTATGGCCGCTTTGATTTTGTTGTAGTACCATTTGAATTGTAAACTCGGCTTCAGTTTTATAGACCCTTTGAACTGAACCGGTCAGAGATGTTAGATCAATTCGTAAGTATTCGATCGGTGGAATTCACATCCATTTGAAGAGTTGTACTGATCTTTTAGAGTCTTGGTTGATGATCGCTGATTGCATGCCGAGCAGTGTTATGCTATTTTACCGACGTCGAAATTTTGATTGGTTTGAGTTTTTCTTCTCAACCATGTTATCGGGAGGTGGAATTTCTGTTGATCACCTCAAGACCGGGACAATACGAATTGATCTGTATCGACGTCTTTACCTAGAATTTGAAGATGTTTGAGTCCTATCGCAGATTCTGTGAGAAATTTTTATCGTTCGTAAGCCGATTACTCAGCAGGAGGTATTCTTATGTCTGGACTTAATCTTATGAGACCAGTTCTTATAGATTTGAATAAGAGATTGACCAGCGCTTCAGAATTCTTTATTCTTCTGTATTGAATACCTTACGGTTCTTTGCATTTATTCTTATTGAGATTTGAGGCTTATTCTTGTTTGGAAGAATCAATTATTAGCCTGAGCATCGAGACAGCTGAAGACGCTCAAGACTCAATGTCTGAATCTGGACTTTGATCTCGTCGCGATCTTATTGATTAGAAGATCTGTATCGCTTTTCTTATGTGGAAATTTCCGTAATCTTCCCTGATGTTGGAAGCTGTAGTAATAATTTTTTTTGCCGTACAGACTGAGTATAAGAAAGAGAAGATTATTAGAAGTACTGAGGAATTTCTGATTGGAAATCATTTCTTTCCGAAGATATCGAATGCAGCAGCTGTTGCTCTAAGCCGAAAGATATGTTTTTATTTTATCTACTATCGGTATTTCTCTTTGAGTGACGATTGATACAGTTTCGATTTTGAGTTTGAAGTAGGTATGAGAATTCGTTGAAGAAATTCAGATTGGGTTAACAGTTTGATTTTCAGTTCAGTGCCGAGATCGTATGTGGGGAGTAATTGTTTTGTTACGCCAGATGTTTCGAGAAAGCAGTGTATCTAGATGTGGGGCCTCGGGTTGCTAATCTCAAATTTTAAGGGGCAATTAATGAATAAGCATCATTAATCTAATAAGGAAAGAATAAGGATCAATAAATTTTTTTTTTCAAAAGGGGGTGGGCTCGGGCGGTCAAAAACTACCGCCCGGGTGCCCCTGATTTTTTTCCAAAAAAGAAGGATCGCGCTCGGGCTGCTAAAAACTGCAGCTCGGGCGCTTCCTGGGCAGAATTTCACCCTGTATTTCAGCAGCCATTCTTGATCCTTTCCATCCATTCCAAGCTATCAAATTCAAGTCTAAAACATGTATATTAACATAAAACAACATCTAAACATGTCCATAAAGTATTGATACTTTAAACTAGAAGTTTACAATGCATCAAAAGCAACAAAAGACACAACTAGTCGCTAAGCTTTCCAAGTCCAAAACCCAGATGTTCTCTAACATGTTTATAAAGACTTAGCTACAACATTCCATCTCAAACAACCCGAGTCCACATCTAATCATCTCTCATGAGCTACCCACGACGTCCTTGGCCAGCTCCTGCCCCATCTGTTGTCATGCACACATACAAAACAAGACAACAGCCGGATAAACTCCGGTGAGAAATCAATCTCAGTATAACCAACATATAGAAAGCGTTAAATAAATCATATCGACTCTATTTAAACTCGACTCAACAAATAGAGTAAACTAACGCTTCGCATAAGAACTGATTCATATAACTTCGAGGCCATCAAGATTCATAAATGATCTTGACATGGATATCCATCTAACGAGTTCGTAACCGACTCGCAAATAAGGTTAACAGCAACCTTGGCATAGAATCAATTCAATATAGCATCATATCAACTCAAATCTAAAGATCCACTACCTGAGATGGATCAACAACATCATAATCAAATCAAAAACATAAACAAGTATGTGGTTTTTGCGGGCCAACTCAATAATAGTCATTCTTGAGCCTACTTCGCGATGTCGTCATTATACCTTCGTTTATCACAATTCTGAACTCTTAAAATCTGAAATATAACAATCAAAACACTCATATCAAACTTTATTCAAGCTTATTATATCAGAAACGAATCAAAACCATCAATCGATCGTCAATCAAACTCATTTCAAACCTCAATTCTTTCTTCTTCGATTTAACTCGGCGTCTTGAATTGTTGGCCTTCAAAACTCGACTGAAACTGAAGAATAAAAATACTATAACATTCATAACATCTAGATAAAGACTTCAGCTCAGATATAGGCTATCAAAAAAGTCTAAAAACTCAATTCAACGGCGTAGCGATTGAAAATCGGTAACCGACGTAATCCCGAAATCATTTCTAACTTCACTTCAATCATTCGTACAACATATATCAGCTAATATATATCTTCAAACTCCTCATATCAGCAGCTAGAACAATTGGTATATATGCTGGAATCAAAGTTGAATACATTTAATACAAACTCATCAATCCGATTTCGCAATAGAATCGCATAAACGTCGATATACATAATCAAGAACTCAAAATATGTTATCTGCCATCTACTGATTTTGAAATCCATATAACACAACATAAAACTTACACGAGATCGAAGCCCTCGTCGTAAGGATTCCAGAATAATTTACGGAATCAAAATCGGATAACCGGAGCAAAAGTTACGACAAATCGAAAATCGAAGATTCAAAGAAACAAGAAGGAACTCGGCTCTCTGTTCTTGAATTCTGAATTTGTTAAGGCATGTACACGTATCATGCTGATAATAGAATTAAAATCAGATAACTTCAATAGAAATTTCAATTTAGTCCCTCAATTCTTCACTATTTGCAATTTGGTCCTCGACCCTTATTTTAATTCAATTTCAATCCTAAATAATTTAAGAATATTAGAATTTAAATTGAAACTCTAAATAATCCCAAATTAAATATACTCGGATTAAAATTAAGTAAATTCGAATTAATAGTAATTAATCCCGGGCCTTACATTTCTTCCCCACTAAGACATGAGTTCGTTCTCGAACTCATAAGCAATATAGATATGTAATCTGTATACTCATAAGAATAAAGAATAACTGAAAACTGAATAAGAACTCACATCAGTGAAATAAGTAAGGAAATATGTGTCTCATGTCTTCTTCAACTTTCCACGTCGCTTCTTCAACTCCATGCAGACTCCATTGAATCTTCACCAATGGAATGGTCTTCGTTCGGAGTTTTTTTGTCTTTTTATCGAGAATCTGAATAGGTTGCTCAAAATAGCTAAGAGTGTCATCCAACTCAGCTTCATCAGATTGAATCACATGAGACGCATCAGATATATATTTCCTCAGCATCGATACATGAAAGACATCATGTATTCCAGATAAAGACATAGGAAGAGCGAGTCGATAAGCAAGATTGCCTATCTTCTCGAGAATCTCGTACGGCCCAATATACCTCGGAGATAATTTTCCTCGTTTGCCAAATCGGACTGTGCCCCTGAACGGTGAAATCTTCAGAAACACTCTATCTCCTTGATCAAAAGATAACGGCCGTCGTCGTACATTCGCATATCTAGTCTGTCTGTGTTGCGCTATTCGCATTCTTTGCTGTATCAGTTTCACCTTCTCAGTCATCTGTCAGATCATATCTGGCCCTAACTCAGGTACCTCAGAGATATTATCCCAATACAGAGGCGATCTACACCTCTTTCCATATAATGCTTCGAATGGTGCCATCTCTATACTCGTCTGATAACTATTGTTATAAGAAAATTCCACAAGTGGTATAGAATCTTTCCATGTAGTACCAAAATCAAGTACTATAGCTCTCAGCATATCCTCCAGCATCTGAATAGTTCGTTCAGATTGACCGTCAGTTTGAGGATGGTAAGCAGTACTCAAATGTAAACGCGTACCTAGAGCTTCCTGTAGGCTATGCCAAAAGTGCGAAGTAAACCTTGGATCTCGGTCAGATACAATCGACTTTGGCACACCGTGTAGTCTTACCACTTCTCGAATATAGAGATCTGCCATTTGATCATGACGATAAGTCATTCGATAAGGAATAAAGCATGCAGATTTTGTCAATCTGTCGATGATCACCCAAACAGCATCGCATCCTCGAGATGATCGTGGCAACTTCGTTACAAAGTCCATGGAAATGTGATCCCATTTCCATTCAGGAATCAATAAACTCTATAATAAGCCACCTGGTTTCTTCCTTTCAGCTTTCACCTGTTGGCAATTTAAACATTTGGATACAAATTCAGTCACGTCAGACTTCATTTGTTTCCATCGGTACTGACTCTTCAAGTCGTTGTACATCTTTCTGCCTCCAGGGTGAACACTGAAGCGACTGCAATGGGCTTCTTTCAAAATATTCTGTCTCAAGTCTGTAATATTGGGAACAACTATTCGGTTATTCACATACAAGATATCATCGTCACTAACCTTGTACTCAGATTGATGTCCTGATCGGATCATTTCAATTGATTTCTGCACATTCTGATCGACTTTATGTGCTTCTTTGATACGAATCAACAATTCTGGCTCATCACTGATTGCATATACTCTCATCGGCCTTCTATCTGTCTCAAATACATACCCAGAAATACAACAATCCTGAATCAAATTAGATACACCTACAGTAGACAAGGATAGAGCACACACCTTTCTATTCAGGGCATCCGCTGCTGCATTAGATTTCCCCGGATAGTATTTGATTTCACAATCAAAATCCTTCAATAAATCAAGCCATCGTCATTGTCTCATATTCAGTTTGGATTGTGAGAACAGATACTTCAGACTTTTGTGATCAGAAAAGATTTCAAACTTCTCGCCGTATAAGTAATGTCTCCAGATCTTTAATGCAAAGACGATTGCAGCCAATTCAAGATCATGAATCGGATACCTGACTTCATGTGGTTTTAGTTGTCGAGAAGCATAAGCAACAACATGTCCTTTCTGCATTAAAATACATCCCGAACCCTGGTGAGAAGCATCACAATAAACAACAAAATCACCAGTACCTGTAGGGATTTTCAAAATCGGCGCTGTAGTCAATCTCTTCTTTAGTTCGATAAAACTCCTTTCACACGCTTCAGACCAAATAAATGATGCATTCTTCTGTGTAAGCTGTGTAATAGGCTTCGCTATCGATGAAAAATTTCGAATGAATCGACGGTAATAACAAGCTAAGTCCATAAAACTTCGAATTTCTGGCACAGATATCGGTCTCTGCCAACTAATCACAGCTTCAAATTTACTCGGATCAATCGAAATGCCATCTCCTGAAATTATATGACCAAGAAAAACAACTCTCTGCAACCAAAATTCACATTTGGATAACTTGGCATACAATTTCTCTTCTCTTAATGTTCTCAGTACAATTCGGAGATGATCAGCATGTTCACACAGATTCTTAGAGTATATCAAAATATCATCAATAAAGATAATCACAAATTTATCTAAATATCTTTGAAATACTCTATTCATCAATCCCATAAAAACTGCTGGTGCATTCGTTAGACCAAAAACATGACTATGAATTCATAATGGCCATACCTGGTTCTAAATGCAGTCTTAGGAATGTCTTCGTCTCTAACCCTCAGTTGATGATATCCGGATCGTAGATCAATCTTCGAATATACTGACGATCCCTGCAATTGATCAAATAAATCATCGATACTAGGTAAAGGATAACGATTCTTTACCGTTGCTTTGTTCAATTGCCGGTAGTCAATACATAATCTCATCGATCCGTCTTTCTTTCTAACAAATAATACTGGAGCACCCCATGGGGATACACTTGGTCTGATATATCCTTTGGCCAACAAATCTTCGAGTTGGTCTTTCAGTTATTTCAGTTCAATCGGTGCCATTCGGTAAGGTGCTTTCGATATCGGCTGTGTACTTGGCATCAATTCAATACTGAAGTCTACCTCTTTGAATGGTGGAAATCCCGGAATCTCGTCAGGGAATACATCTGCAAACTCATTCACCACTGGTAGATCAGTCAATTTCGGACTAGTCCTCAGCATATCGACTGCATAGATAAAAAATCCCTTTGCTCCCTTCTGTAACAAATCAGTCATAGCAATAACAGATATCAAAGGAATTCTGACTCGTGATCCCTTACCATAGAATTTCCATTAATCAGTCATATCAGGTTTGAACTTCACGATCTTCTGAAAACAGTCAACTGTTGCTCTGTACTTGGTTAACATAGCGATACCGATTATACAGTCAAAATCAGACAAACCAAGAACGATACAGTCAAGCTCAACTTCATTACCTTCGTACTGTAGTACACAGTTTCTAACAGACTTCACTGATACTATACCTTTTCCCAACGGTGAAGATATAGACACTACAGTAGTTAATGACTCAACAGGAAATGAATACAACGTAACAAAGTTTTCAGATATGAAGGTATGCGACGCACCCGTATCGAATAAGACATAGGTAGGATAACCATAAAGAGAACAGTTACCTGCAATCACATCGTCTGGTGCCGCTTGTGCTTGCTCTTTAGTCAATGCAAACACTCTTGCTTGTTGCCTCGGAGGTTGATTCACTGACTGACCTCCTCCTCCTCCTCCTCTTGTTCTACCCTGTGCTGCTGGTTGTGGCTGAAATGAATGCACAGAAGATCCTGATTGAACCACTGGTCTCAATGATCCAGCACCCTGTGCACCTCCAGAACCATGCTGTGGGCAGAATCGTGCAAAATGACCTGTCTGATTGCAAATGTGACAAGTAACAAAAACTCCTTGGCATTGTTCACTGGTATGTCGACCACCACACTTGGTGCAATATACATCGGATCTCTGTCCAGCTCGAGACTGTCGAGATCCACTGGAACTAGAAGAGCTACCACCAGGACGTTTAAACTGTTTTCCTTTGCCCTTGAAGAAATTTTTCTTGCCACTACTACTTCCTCCAGCTTCAAATCGAGGTGGTGGTAGAATCTGTGGCTGCTCTTGTGGCTGTCTCACTGGTTGTGGCACAAACTGTGCTCCTCTTTGTCTGAATATCCCTGCTTCAGCTCCCTTTGCACGATTCAGAGCATCGGCAAAGGTATTCGGTCTTCTCGAATTTAAAAGTGTGAACACATCAGGATTCAAGCCATTGATAAATTGATCGGCTTGAGCTTCATCACTAACAGCAATATGTGGAGCAAAATTCAACAGGCTAGTGAACTTTGCAACATATTCCTCGATATTTAACTGTACCTGTTGTAAACTCGCAAACTCTGCTCCTTTGTCCTTGCGATAAGACACAGGAAAGAAACGCTGATAGAAAGCACTTCGAAATACAGACCAGGTAATAACAGTACCTTGGTTTTCCAATGCTCTCTTCGTCGCTATCCACCAACTCTTGGCAAGGCCATGCAATTGATGAATCACAAGTTTGACACGACGATCATCTATATAGTCGAGGGACTCGAATAACTGCTCAATATCTTCCAACCAATTTTCACATTCCACAGCATTCTCAGTTCCTTGCAATTTCGGTGGTTTGAATGATTGGAATTGTTTCAGAAGTTTCTCCATCGGATTAGCATCACTGAACTCATCAGTAGAAGTACTACCCTGTCCATGTTCAAACACTGTCACTGGGACCTGTGCAACATTCATCTGTTCAGGCTGATTCATGGCCAATGTCTGTCTAACTCTTGGTGCTGGTCGGGGAGGCATATCTGATAATCAAACAGATTAGTGTACAGTTCAATCTCAAATAGAACAAGTCTCTTACAGTCAACAATGCCTTCTCAAAAGATCGAGTTCTGATTCATACTCATTCACGACATACTATTACTTCAATCAAATAATCAGATAACATGTAATTCAAAACATTGTATAACATATTATTCGCAAATTATCACAGCATCATGTGACAATTTAACATCTGTAATCAATGAATCATATACCATAAAAATATGAATGCAATAAATAAATCAGATTAGAAGACTCGATCTACCCCGCTCATCTATTCTCAGTCCAAGAAACTTATGCTCTGATACCACCTGTTGTGGGGCCTCGGGTTGCTAATCTCAAATCTTTAGGGGCAATTAATGAATAAGCATCATTAATCTAATAAGGAAAGAATAAGGATCAATAATTTTTTTTTTTTCAAAAGGGGGTGGGCTCGGGCGGTCAAAAACTACCGCCCGGGCGCCCCTGATTTTTTTTCCAAAACAAAAGGCTCGCGCTCGGGCTGATAAAAACTGCAGCTCGGGCGCTTCCTGGGCAGAATTTCACCCTGTATTTCAGCAGCCATTCTTGATCCTTTCCATCCATTCCAAGCTATCAAATTCAAGTCTAAAACATTTATATTAACATAAAACAACATCTAAACATATCCATAAAGTATTGATACTTTAAACTATAAGTTTACAATGCATCAAAAGCAACAAAAGACACAACTAGTCGCTAAGCTTTCCAAGTCCAAAACCCAGATGTTCTCTAACATGTTTATAAAGACTTAGCTACAACGTTCCATCTCGAACAACCCGAGTCCACATCTAATCATCTCTCATGAGCTATCCACGACGTCCTTGGCCAGCTCCTGCCCCATCTGTTGTCATGCACACATACAAAACAAGACAACAGCCGGATAAACTCTGGTGAGAAATCAATCTCAGTATAACCAACATATAGAAAGCGTTAAATAAATCATATCGACTCTATTTAAACTCGACTCAACGAATAGAGTAAATTAACGCTTCGCATAAGAACTGATTCATATAACTTCGAGGCCATCAAGATTCATAAATGATCTTGACATGGATATCCATCTAACGAGTTCGTAACCGACTCGCAAATAAGGTTAACAACAACCTTGACATAGAATCAATTCAATATAACATCATATCAACTCAAATCTAAAGATCTACTACCTGAGATGGATCGACAACATCATAATCAAATCAAAAACATAAACAAGTATGTGGTTTTTGCGGGCCAACTCAATAATAGTCATTCTTGAGTTTCAAAGTCCCTACTTCGCGATGTCGTCATTATACCTTCGTTTATCACGATTCTGAACTCTTCAAATCTGAAATATAACAATCAAAACACTCATATCAAACTTCATTCAAGCTTATTATATTAGAAACGAATCAAAACCATCAATCGATCGTCAATCAAACTCATTTCAAACTCAATTCTTTCTTCTTCGGTTTAACTCGGCGTCTTGAATTGTTGGCCTTCAAAACTCGACTGAAACTGAAGAATAAAAATATTATAACATTCATAACATCTAGATAAAGACTTCAGCTCAGATATAGGCTATCAAAACAGTCTAAAATTTCAATTTAACGGCGTAGCGATTGAAAATCGGTAACCAACGTAATCCCGAAATCATTTCTAACTTCACTTCAATCATTCGTACAACATATATCAGCTAATATATATCTTCAAAATCCTCATATCAGCAGCTAGAACAATTGGTATATATGCTGGAATCAAAGTTGAATATATTTAATACAAACTCATCAATCTGGTTTCGCAATAGAATCGCATAAACGTCGATATACATAATCAAGAACTCAAAATATGTTATCTGCCATCTACTGATTTCGAAATCCATATAACACAACATAAAACTTACACGAGATCGAAGCCCTCGTAGTAAGGATTCCAGAACAATTTACGGAATCGAAATCGGATAACCAGAGCAAAAGTTACGGCAAATCGAAAATCGAAGATTCAAAGAAACAAGAAGGAACTCGGCTCTCTGTTCTTGAATTCTGAATTTGTTAAGGCATGTACACATATCATGCTGATAATAGAATTAAAATTAGATAACTTCAATAGAAATTGTAATTTAGTCCCTCAATTCTTCACTATTTGCAATTTGGTCCTCGGCCCTTATTTTAATTCAATTTCAATCCTAAATAATTTAAGAATATTAGAATTTAAATTGAAACTATAAATATTCCCAAATTAAATATACTCGGATTAAAATTAAATAAATTCGAATTAATAGTAATTAATCCTGGGCCTTACACTAGAGGTCGGCACTTTGTAGTTATTCAGTATTCTTTCAAATGACAGACGGATATTCAGAGAATTGAGGAATTGATCTTTTTAGAACAGATGCAGAAGGAAGTTTAAAGAATAACTACTAATAGTCTGGACTGTCCACAGCTGGTAGCTGAGAGAGAGATCTGAAATTGGTGATACCGTTTATTATTTCAGAATAGAATTGGGAACTTTCGACAGGTGTTGTCGCAGAGCTACCGGTCAGTCTGAGTTTGAATTGCCATCCGAGTTTGATTGACCGATTGATGAATCTGCTATTGTATTCCCTACAGAATGGTTCTCAGACATGATCAGATGTTAGTGTTTCTGTCAGAACTTTTGTCAGATTGATTGAATGTAGAATTTGGTCATTTTAGATAGAGATCTTGGTTATGGCCTTTCTTTTGGTATAGTCTTCTAAGAGACTTTTGATATTCTAGTACATCTGAGTTCAGCGATTATCCTCAGAATGACGGACAGCCAGAACAGATGATATGGATTAGAGGCTTTGCCTTCTCTCAAGCTCAACCTTAACCATACTTGGTAAATCATGGTACCGATCCTGAAGGTCCATGGTTCGAATGAGAGGAAGATATGAAACTCCTTGATCCCGAGAGGAGGAAAATCTGAAGCATGGTGCTTGCCTCTTGCACTAGCTGACGAGTGACGCTAACTTCTATGAAGTTCTTATACAACAAAAACTATCAGATGATTATCTGGAAGGAATCTTTTGACGAGTTGTGCGAGCAGAATTGAAAACCTCTATTGTTTTGGAATGGTTCTTCTTTTGAATCACCTCTTTTGGGATCAGATTTGTTTCGAGGTTTTTGAGCAGTTGACGATTGTGTCTCAAGAATGAAGAGGACTTGGACTTAGCGGTCGAAGTATTCAGATTTTAGATGCAGGCTTTTGTATTTTGATCGGAAAGATCAAATAATTCTGAAGACTCCGAATTTTAGAAAGATTTGTCAGAAATGAGAAGAGAGATAAATCGTCTCTGAGATTATTTGAATATCATTAGAGTCCGGATATGATGGATGATATATCCTACAGACTTGTTTTATTCTGTCTCTTTCTGGTTTTCACGTAATGTTTTCCGTCCTTTGATGCGAATTATCACCGAATCCTTGTTGTTGGGTTACCAGATCAGAATTTCTTTTGCTCTTTAGCTGATGAAACCGGATTTGTTGAGATGACAAATTTCTTGAGATGACTGATTCAGAGTATGACCGAATAGAGTAGCAGCTCCATAGCCAAACCGTTTCAGTTTGTGTTAGTGCAGTGTAGTTGCTACAGATTTTAAGAAGAGATTTTAGAATTAGAGTTCGATTGGAGACAGCTTTTTCAGGAATTTTTCTAAGAGTTGGATTCTCTTGTAAATTTTGGGTTTTTATCCCTTACCTTTGAGATTGAACTGTATTCGATTTCGAGGACGAAATCAGTTCTTAGAGGGGGAGAATTATAATGCCCCAAATCTGTCTTAATTGAGCTTAGTTGAGTTAATCGGAAATTTTAGAATTTAAGAGCCGACTTGATTTTGATCATGGACTATTTTGCAATTTTTGAAATTTCAGGGACTAAAATGCAAATAGTGGATTTGTTATATTATTTAAGGCATTTGACTTGTCTTCTCCTTCACTCTTCCTCCTTCCTATTCCTCTCGTCTCTCTCCCTCCATTGAAGAACCCACGTGAGCTTTCAATCTTTGTGATTTCGATTTCCGGTCGATCCGTCCGTTAGAATTTAATTCTGAAGGTAGATTAGTGATCATGGCAACAAGAGCTCTGTTATAGCGTAAGTTTATCTTGGATCGGACACTTTCCATTTTTTGGATATTGTTAGAATCGATTGGTTTTCGGGTATGTTGTTCTTGGCAGAGTTCTGATTGTTTATTCTCTTTCGGTTTTGAATTTGGACGTCGTTCGGAATTGTTTTGATTTTTGGTAGATTATTCGAAATTTGGGTTTTGGAGATTTGTTGGGTTTGAGCCATTTTTGGTTGATTGATGGTGGATTTGAGTTTATTGGATTGATATTATACTGTCTGTATTTCCGGTTTGATCAGTTATAGTCGTTATGCCGTCAGTCTGAGTTTTGGAATGTCAATCGTTTATATTGATGAGATTTTGGATTTAGGAGTTGGAATTGAGTTTGAATGGTTTGATTTGGATGGATTTACATTGGAATTATTTTATATCTCCTTTCAGATTCAGTTGCAGATTTTGGAGTCCAGAAATTACAGAATTCGAATCGTTGACGAATTGATCGAGGTTTGATATCGAGGTTAATTTATTATTTGACTTGAATCGAATGATTTTTGATTGAGCCTTTTGTGCTTGTAGCTTGTCCGGATTTCAGCTACGTCAATCAAAGAAGAGGTAAGAGACGACATCGTTTGAAATGGAACGAGTTCTCGAATCGGAGTTATATTCGAGAGTCCCGAAGAAATCACATACTTGCATGCTACTTGAAGTCTATGTGTTAGTTGTTTGATTTGCACTTGCATTCATATTGAGCCAACTACCTTTGCTTTGCATGCAAGAGAGGCCCAGAAGAGTTAGATGTTCTGTGGACTATAGTTGAGTGACATTGGTTAGTAGATTTTTACCAATTGTCGAGAAACACTATCTATAGGTGCCCAGAGTCTAGAGGAGTAAAATATACACTGTCCACCTCGATCGGGAGAGTTGGTGTGTTGGTGATATTCTATCATCGGGATCCCAATTGAGAGAAGAGAACCTTTATCTTGTGATTATTCAAACTTGATAATCCTTGTTTTAAAAACATGCATTGCATTTTATGCATTTTGATTTGGAATTATTGATATGTCATTGGAATTATTAACTGGTTGTGTCATATACGATGTTTGATATTTTAAGTGATATGCATGTTTTGTCTCTTTTACTGGGAATTGTATTCTCACCGGATTTATCCGGCTGTTGTCTTGTCTTTGTGTGTGTGCTTGGCATCAGGTAGGGCAGGATCGAGTCAGAGATCGCATGGCTAGGTGGATGAGTTGATAGAGTGAGGCCTTGTTGTTGTGGAAGTCTAATTTGTATTTAAACTTGTATCGTATGGTATTTTGAATTGTGGAACTTAGAACCGATGTATGTTCTACTCTGCTGAGCGGTTGAACAACTCTATTAGTCTTGTATTGTATGTTACTGGAATTTTGTACCAATGCATGATTTTGTTGTTAGAGCAATGATCGTTTCACTCCCCCGAGCTTTGGTCGTGCGTTGGAATTATATTTTTTAGCAGAAGGAGCAGCGCGCCGCGCAGCCCGTTCCTTCCCGGGCAGGGCGCCAAGCTGAGGCGCGCCCGCGCAGCCTCCGTTTTTTTTTTTAAAAAAAAAATTTTGATTTATTTTCCGCGGATCCTCGTGTTCGTTTGTGTTTAATTAATCGAGTTTAGAAGATTAAAAACGGGGTCTCACAAAAAATATGAGAAAATAAAGAATAAAACAAATAAACCAACTCCTAAAAGTCTACTGAAGGTAGACAAGAAAATCAATAGAATAGAGTTGGCCCTTAGATGCCAAAATACGAGAGCAACGCAAAATTCAATCTCCAATCTTCATGTGCTCTCTAAACCTTCAAGGCATCTACGGAAAACAACGACCAGAGCTACTACGAGTCCTTCAGCTTTTCTATGATTCTCCAGATCTTCTATGCGTATGCTGAAGTCTCTCACAATGTACGCTCAAAGCTCTCTTGGTCGTCTCTCTCTCTCTTTTAATTTGTACGCTTAAATCCTCATCTACGGCTTGAGATCTTTCTTTTCTGCGCTCTCTATTTTTTCTCCAAGCCACAGATCTCTACGTTTTTTCTTCTATTTAAGCGTATCAACTTATCTCCAAAAAGAGTCTTGATCTTGTTTTCTTATTTCGAACTTGAATCTACAATGATAAGAAAACAAAGATAAGTTAAATTAGGAGATAAAGATATATTATGATAATTGCATAATATCTCCTACAAAATAATCAAGTAAATATAGAAATATTTAAACTCTTTCAAATATAGAAAATATCATTCTATAATCCAATCAAGCATATTTTAAATCTAGGAATATTATATTATCTCAATTCAAATCAAAAATATTCCTAGTTTAAAATATATCAAGCATATAGATAAGAAACACAATATTAACTATCAATCCTTGAAAGGCAAAACACAATATTATAATCTTTCAAAACATGGAAATATATCAAGGAATAATTATTCCTTTCAAAAACATTCAAACTAAGGCTTGAATTCTCGAAAAATTAAAGAGTGGACAACAAATTAACAAAGACATAATTTAACTTGACAACCTGCCTTCAAGCCAAGCCCTTGCCTTTGCGCCGTAAAAATTTGAATGAAATTCAATTAGAGATTTTGGTCTCCATCGTCAACCTGAAGGAGAGAAATTGTTAGTAAAATAGAATAAAGAGAGAAATCTAATAGGTCAGAAGAATATGAGAATTGTATACCTGGAACAATGAGTGGGCGGGGATGCGATCGTGTGACTGTGAAAGAAGAAGATTTGGACCGAAGAGAAAATGAAATTGAAAGAAAGAAACTGCGCGCACGATGAAGAAAAGCACAGAACGTGGGTAGTGGGGTAAAGTTTATTGACTCAATTAACATATTCCGCATTTTTTTGGGATAAGAATAACTGATATCGGTTTAAAAGAAGATTGAGAAAGTAATAAATGCGAGAATGAGATTGAGATCAAGAAGACACGTTTTTTTTGAACTCCAAATTGGGTGTGGGTATGTATGTGATTAATTGATGAAGGATAAATTAGTATGAACATTAATTTGGACATTACAGTTATTCTAAGGTGTTTAGCAGTTATTAAATTAGTAAGAATTTGTAATTATTTAAAACTAAAAGTAATCTTCGGTAAAAATAAATAAAAGTAATCTTAGCCCATGTTAAACGTTTATTTATCCAAATACTTAGTCCAACATATTTTCTGAAACATATTTGTAATCTTATTTTTGAAATATATTACTGAAATTTGTGTTGTTTTATTTATAAAATTAATTTTTCAAAGAAAAAAAGTTAAGTAGATGAAGTACATCCCCTTCTTAATGTCAATTTTATATTCAAGTTTCTTTTTCTTGCTTTAAAAGTTCAATTTTTTTGATCGTTTTTCGTGTTTTTTTAAATTAGATTTTGTTGTTTTTGAACTGCTTGATTTAATTGATGTGTGCAATTATGAGTTTCTTGAAAATAATTGCGAAATGTACTTTCTGATATTTTTTAAAAATAATTTCATTTAGTTTTTATTATTTTCAATGTCATTTTTACATTTTCTTTGTTGAAAAATGGAAATAACGCATTTTTCAAGATATTTTCTTGCAGGGTTTATAAATTTTGCTGGATTCATTTAGAAAATTTTTGCACTTTAAAATTTCTTCATTATTTTATAATAACTAATGAGGTATTTTTATGAGTAGGTCACATATTAATTTTTTCATGATGTGCTCTAATATTTATGACATGAAAAATCATACTTTTCCTTCTTAGTAGATTGTAATCTTATCGACTGAAGAAGAAAATTGAATTATTATATATGCGAAACTCGCATTTTTTTACAACCATCAAGATTTTTTCAAAGTCAATTCACTTGAATCATCACATCTTCAGTAGTTTATATTTTTTACCATTAAATATTTTGCAAGTTTTTATTTATATAGATTATTTTTTTCATTTTTTTATTTTAAAATATTTATTTTACATCATTTTAAATTTTTACCGAATCAGTCAGCCTAGTGTTAAAATATTTTCCGGGCTACGTCCCTGGGCGGCAAGCTCGCCGGAGTCATATACGAGGTCTTCTTCATTAGCCATTCCCACGAGCAAGTTCTCGGCGATGATTACTGAGTTCCATGGAAAGTGACTTGCATGTTGTATATTTCTTAATTTGTGAGTTTTTTTTATCCTTCTGCTTGGCTGGCTTTGTGCTATGAAATGTACTTTGTGAGTTTGGTTCTGTTCTAGTGCTGTCGTTTTAGCTAAATAAAGATTATAGGATCGGTTTGGGTGTGTCAACTGATCTGAAACTGCTCAACTAGTGAATGCTAACTTTCCAAGCTCAAGTTGATGTAGCAGTTGACCCTTGAATTTACTAAGTTGAGTTTAGTTGTGGTTATTCATCTGAACTGTTTTCTTCCTCGCGTGTCTATGTTAATCAACCAACTTTAACTAAGTGCGGAATGAGGTCGACTAACAGATTGAACATATATAAGATGGCTCGAATGATTGTGAGTGAGTGTTTGACATAAACTAAATAATGCAAGTATTTGTTTATGGATGTTCGGAGCTAAACCTCCTACGTCACCCCTTCTTCCTCCTTGGAAGGATTCACTCTAGAAGAATTTGACTATCACAACACTTTGCAATAGTCCACTCCAAGACTAGGATTTACCACACAGCCTATCTCAGAACTCCTAGACTGAAGAACTCAGTCCTTGACTGATTATTGTTACAACGAGGTTTGTAGCACCTCAACCGATAAACTAATACAACACTTGTATTACAACTCAACACTTAGCACAATGTGATCCTCACTGATCTGGTGTTTTGATATGCGTGCTTGTGTTCTTCGGCTTCTTGATGTGTTCTTTGAAGTAAGCTTTGAATTTCTCGACTAAATATATGTGGGTGTTTAGTTTACCTATTATTAGCTTGAATGTATTTGCGAGTTTTTTTCTAAGGAATCAGATGCTTCTTCAAGCATTTCTTGATATGTATTTATGTTTGGCGGGCAACAGCTCTTTTAAATTCAAATTGAGGAAGTAAACTTGTATTTTCCTCGTGCATGGTAGTACATTGTTGTGCTATGGTTTTGCGGTGTCAGCTATGTATGGAAAATCCTATCCATAAGAGATAGGTTGAATCAGTTTTGCTTACGTAGTAGTCTCTTGGATGGTTCAGTTTCGCAATCGTTCAACTTGAGTAATTCAGTTTATCTTTTTTTAAGCAGTTTGGCTCTAAGATACTGATTTAGTTTAGCTCGCTAAACTGAATGCAGTTTATCAAGTGAACTCAGTTTGATTGATTTGACCGATTGATGACGAGCTAAACTGAATGCAGTTTATCAAGTGAACTTAGTTTGATTGCTTTGATCGATTGATGATTTTAGTTTGGCTCTGGTCAATAGTCAACTCAGTTTATTTTATGCAATTTTGCTCGAAAACTTGTTCAGTCTTCTTCTTTAGTTTTGCTCGCTAACAAGTGTAGTTTATCTTTGAGTTTTGCTCGTGCAATTTTGTCAATATCAAAACTATTTAGATTCCAACAATTTTTCCATTTTTGATATTGGCAAAACTCTTGTCATGTATCTTTCACTTTCGAGCATTGAAAATTCTTCAAATGTTTTAACGAATGCAGCACTCAACTTCTCTTCAGTTCGTCCTTCTGAAAGAGTGTCTTCAGTTTCATTTGGTCAATCTTTTCATAAGTTTCTTCTGCTACAATTTCCTTTTGTGAATATGGAATTTTCTCTCAATTAATGATGTCCCTCAAAGCTTCAGGTTAAGAACGATAAACTGATGGGATCAGTTTGACTCATCAAATTTTCCTAAGTTGAATCTCGGCTGACATTACTTGTGGGAGTTTGATCTACTTATTTCGCATTTATTAGTTTACCACTACAACACGTCTTTGTTTCCCCTCAAATAATGATTTCACTGTAAGATTTATGTTGGGAAACGTGTTGTCTCTTCGTATTATCAAAAGAACCTGAGATGTTTATGAAAAAACGTGAGCATGTGTGCGATTCTTCGTATGCTCGAGTGTGTCTATAAAAGAGATGCTAAAAACCTATAGTGCAACTAAGACATCGGTAAAATGAAGATTATGCTATCAGCTCAGCTCATGAAAACTCAAAAGAACAAATATGATAGTGTTGTCTCTGTGAAGACGGAGTCTGTGGAGACTAAGGTGAAGGAGTTGCAGCCAGATACTGCTCCTATTCCTCAAGTTGAAGACAAGAGGCTGAAAAATATAAAAAACGACTTGGTACTTCCAATTCCGAAGATGTCTTCAGAAGTGAAGGTGTCTTCCTCCTGATGCTCATGAAGGAGCTTCAGACTCTAGTCAAAATATCCTCTACTGTCGAGTTTCTGGAGGCATCTGTAGGTGAACTCGGCACCTGGATGAGCTACTGGATGATGGCAGTGGAATGAAAAATATATATTGTAAAATATCATATATGAATAAAATCTATTTTTATTTGCTATGATGTTCCCTTTATTTTAATTCATGCAATATATTATTTACAAATGAACAAAATTGACATTGCATAATTTTATCAGCAGTCGCGAAGTAAACTGAATCATTTAGGCTAATTAATGCTTAAAATTTAAAAGTTAAAGATAAGAAGGCTTAGTCTCGAATCAAGATATGTGATTTAGTTGCAGTATTCATGATTTACGCAATCTTATGAAGGGTTTACAAAACTGATGTTCCCCGTCACTTCAGTTTCCCTTCAAAACTGATTTTCTTTCAGTTTCTTTCTTCTTCAGTTTGGGGTATGATATCAGTTTGGCTGCTCATGCCGAACTGATTCCTTGACTTCTTATGTTCATGTCACCTTCAAGAACATAATCAAACTAGACTATGGTACCCAAGTATATGTGGGTTCTCGATGGATTAGTCCCTTAAGAATCCAGATTTTGATTAACCAAACTGGTCTATCATTGAATGTATCCCACAAAGTTTGTGCCTTGTGTCTTGTGTGCTTGTGAGGTAAATAATATGCACTGAACTGTGAGTGATGTGTATGATGAGCATTGTGCTGTGGGTGATGTGTTCGTGAATATTCTTGTGATGCAGTGTGTGATTTCATCTTTCCCACATCATACGTTCGCCTATATCTTCTTTGAACAAGCCTTTCGTAGGGTCTTCGGTTGCGTTGTTCAGTCATCAAGATGTGGTTGGCTTGACTGGATTTCCAGTTTTTCCTTGCACAAGAGCTATGTGGCGCATATCCAATTCCAAACTTCCGGACATTGTTCGATGTTTCAACAGGCTCATCATTCTGTGGTGCAAGACTACTCTGTTCATGTACCAAACTGGATTTGACAAAGTGAATGTAATTCTCTTTGCACATATTCAGTTTTGGTTTAGTACTTGTCTTAGTTGGTCTGCAGTTTTGTCACTAAACTCGAGACCAGTTTTGTCTCCAATAGGTTTTTGCGACTCTTGCAATTCTGTCAACAAAACTGATGACTTATTCCAAATTTGAATTAGTTCAGTAAGCCTCAGATTCTCTGATTTTAACTGTCGACTCTCAACTTGTAGCTTATCATTTTCAGTCTTGCGCTTAGCAATATATGCCTCTAGACTGATCTTCTCAACTGACATCTCCCATTCGGGTTCAGTTGAGAAGTCTGACAAATCATTTTGCTTTGCTTTGACTTCCTCAAATGCTAAGCACAGTCTTTGGTACTCATTAGTCATGTCATGCAGTGCTTCAGCTAACTTCTCTCGTGTAAATTTATTGGAGTTGAAGTCAAATACCTGTCCACTCGTGGAAGGTTGTTCTGAAGCTTGTTCTCTGATGGATGGTTGATCATCATGAGCCATGAAGAAGATTTCCTCATTTATATCTGTGGCTTTATCTGAGCAGCAGGGTTCTTAAATAGGCTCGATTAATGGACGCCTGCTCTCTTCAGTCTTCATTTCCTCATCGCCTATGTGGGGATCTCAGGTGCTAATCTCATCTTAAAGGACAATTAACGAATAACATAATGGATAAAGGATGATCAAATCAAACAAAAGAAATAATTTTTTTAAAGACCCGAGCAGGTCTCGCTCGATATGAAAATATGCACCGATCGAGCGAGCTGTGCACGGGTTTGAGTCAACAATGGCCGCGCTCGATCGGTGCAAAAGTGCCGATCGAGCAAGCCATGTTCTACTCGAAAACCTGCAATCTGCTTTTGTGCTGTCTTTCCATCTGTTATAGTTCAAACTTGCATATAAACATATCTAAAGTATTTTATACATACAAGGACTAATTGGAACATGTATTTCAACATACTTATGCAACCAACAATTCACAAGTTGGTACAAAAACACAAGTTTAGATCCAACTATCACCTACTAAGTTCATTCAATCTCTTAGCAAAATATACATGTGATAAACTTAGTTCCAAACACAACACTTGACAGCAACTCAACATCTAAACCCAAGTCTCCACATGCTAAATCTCTCTCTCGAGCTACCCATGATGTCTCTGACTAGCTCCTGTCCCATTTGTTTCCATGCACACATACAAAACAAGACAACAGCCGAATAACTCCGGTGAGAATATAATTCTCAGTATAAAAGACATAAACATGCATAATTCATATATCCAACTCAAGATATAAAGTAATTACAAAACAAGTATTGTAAAACAACTTCAGCCATCGAGATTCGTTTCCGATCTCGGCATCAAGATTCGTATCCGATCTTGGTATCATGATTCGTATTCGATCTTGACTTGGATATATCCGAATTTCATAGTTCGTATCCGACACAACATCAAAGGTAAAAAATATAATCAAAATCTATTTACCTGAGATGGATTAGCAATTCATATTCTAAATCTAGAACATAAAACTAAAAAGTATGTGATTTTTCCGGGATAACTCAATAATCTTCATCTCGAGTAACAAATCCCTTACTATCGATGTCATCTTATACCTTTCGTCCTTGTTCTTGAGTGCTTCAAATCTGAACAATCAATATCAAAGAACTCATATCAAAATCTATTCAAAGTCATCATTCAATTTTCAAGAAGACAACTTCAAACCTTGCTCCATTCTTTCCCGGTTCGAAGGCTGAAATATCGAGTTGTCAAACTTCGCTAGAAATCTGAAATGAAGTGATCATAAGCTAAAAATATCACTAATGAACTCATATCATGTTCATCTCAATCAACTAGACTCAAAAGTGTAGCAATTCCAGAATCGACGACGTAACGGTACAAAATTGGTAACCGAAACGGAAATATATCAATGATATCAATCATATCTCATATATAACACCAACAAATGATCAAGATATCAGCAATATATCATCAGATCAGGAGTGCAAGAGTTGACTATATGCTGGAAAATCATAAGAGTTACGAACGATATCCGTTCTTCGATCCGGTTTCAAATATATAATCACAACTAGATCAATAACACATAAAAGCAAGAAAAATCAGATTCCTCCATCATAATTTTTGAAACATACTGAATCAAAGAAAAACATACGTCAAAACGTAGCTCTCGGAGTAGTGATCTCAGATATATATTCAACTCTGAATTCTGATGGTCGGATGGCAAGACTCGGAGCTTGAAAGATGAAGAACAAGTTTGAATCTGAATTTATGGAGACGCTCTCGATTTTTGGCTGAAGTTTTTGATTCAAAATACATGCATACACATTTTTATACATAAATGACAAGTGTCCCACTCAAATTTGCATAATTTCAATTTAGCCCCTCAAAACTTCACTATTTGCAATTAATTCCTCGGGCATCATTTTAATTCAATTTTAATCCTAAATAATTAAAGAATATTAGAATTTAAATCTAAACTCCAAAATTCTCAAATTAAATATTCTCAGATTAAAATTAAATAATCTCAGGCCTTACAGCCTAGCTTGATCAACTGCTGCCAAAGATTCTTAGCCGTAAAGCATGTCTCAATAGTCTTGATCATGCAGTTGTCCATAGTGGTGTACCAGAAGCTCTTGGCAATCTCACTCAACATAACCATTTGAAATAAGTTCAGAGACGAGAAAGAACCTCGCTCTGATACCACTTGATATGATCGGTTTGGGTGTGTCAACTGCTCTGAAACTGCTCAACAGGTGAATGCTAACTTCCCAAGCTCAATTTGCTGTAGCAGTTGACCCTTGAATTTACTAAGTTGAGTTCAGTTGTGGTTAGTCGACTGAACTGTTTTCTTCCTCGCGTGTCTATGTTAATCAACCAACTTTAACTAGGTGCGGAATGTGGTCAACTAACAGATTGAACTTATATAAGATGGCTCGAATAATTGTGTGTGAGTGTTTGACAAAAACTAAACAACACAAGAATTTGTTTATGGATGTTCGGAGCTAAACCTCCTACATCACCCCTTCTTTCTCCTCGAAGGGATTCACTATAGAATAATTTGACTATTATAATACTTTGAAACAGACCATTCCAAGAATAGGACTTACCACACAGCCTATCTCAAAACTCTTAGACTCAAGAACTCAGCCCTTGACCGATTATTGTTACAACGAGGTTTGCAGCACCTCAACTGATAAACTAATACAACACTTGTATTACAACTCAACACTTAGCACAATGTGATTCTCACTGATCTGGTGCTTTGATATGCGTGCTTGTGTTCTTCGACTTCTTGATGTGTTCTTTGAAGTAAGCTTTGAATTCCTTGACTGAATATATGTGGGTAAACTGAAAGTGTTTAGTTTACCTCTTGATAGCTTGAATGTATTTGCGAGTTTTTTTCTAAGGAGCCGGATGCTTCTTCAAGCATTCCTTGATATGTATTTATAATTGGCGGGCAACAGCTCTTTCAAATTCAAATTGAGGCCGTTAACTTGTATTTTCCCGTACATCTTCTGACATGGTAGTACACTGTTGTTCCCTTGTTTTGCGGTGTCAGCTGTGTACGGAAAAGTCTATCCATAAGAGTTAGGTTGAATTAGTCTTTCTTACACACTTTTTGGATGGTTCAGTTTTGCAATCGTTCAGCTAGAGTAATTCAGTTTAGCTTTGTCGATGCAGTTTGGCTCTGAGAGACTGATTCAGTTTAGCTCTCTAAACTAAATGCAGTTTAACAAGTGAGCTCAGTGTGATTGCTTTGACCGATTGATGGTTTTAGTTTGGCTCTGGTCAATAGTCAACTCAGTTTACTTTATGCAGTTTTGCATGAAAACTTGTTCAGTCTTCTTCTTCAGTTTTGCTCGTGAACAAGTGCAGTTTAACTCTGAGTTTTGCTCATGCAGTTTCGTCAATATCAAAACTACTTAGATTCAAACAAAGATTTATCTTATTTTTATGTCTTAAAAAATATTATTATTTCAAGATATTACTAGACAAAGTGTATAATACAAACTCACATAGTACATTTCCAAGCAAGATGGGCAAATTTAAAAAATTAATACAACACAAAGTGTATAATAAATATCATTATTAACTTTATATGTTTTTACAATAACACACTCCGAAATTTTATACTTTGAAAATACTGAATAATAGTTTTATTATCAACTGTATCAAACACAGCATCTCCCAACCGATTATGAAGTAATATTTTGATGATTTTCATTGCTAAAAACACTTTCTCTATAGTAACAGTCGCAATGAGTAATAACAATGCTAACTTTAAAAGTAAATATATCAATTAATATAATTGATCTTTATTTGATTGAACCATCATTTTTGCAAGTTCTCTAATCTTCGCAACTTTAAAGAAACTGATTGTTACTTCACATATCAAAAATAAAGTTATCAAGTTGGTAAGATGCATTAAGTCAATCTGAGAGAAATCAGATGGATAAAACCGAACAAACTGAAATAATTTTCTCTTGTCACATTCAAGCCATAGGGCTTCTCATTTTCTAAAAATAAAATATGGGCCAATACAAAACACCTGTCAAATTTTAGCTTTTAGAATAAATTTATTCTCATCTTATTCAACAAATATCATCCTAATTAACAAAAAATTAAATTAGAACTTGAAAATATAGTATATATATATATATATATATATTACTAAGTTTTTTAAAAATTTCAAGGAGTCTATCTGTAGTAACCCAACTTTTTTTTTAAGTATTTAATGACAAAGCATGTTTAAAGTGTTAAAACATGATTAATGAGTCCTTATTTGGAAAGGTCCGAACAATTTTGGATGGCAAGGGTTGCCCACCTTCTTGATTTTTAGACAGTTGATGACTCTGATTGTTATTACATTAATAAATCGCCTAATAGCTGCTTAGGTAGCTCAAAATCCTCCTAGACATCCACATAGATTAATATTTAATATATATATTGAATTTTTAATTTTTTTAAAGATTATTTGGCATATTTTTTCATAAATTTGTATCAGAGAAGAGAAAGAATATGTCAAATATTTTTACTTTGAATTCGATAAAATGAAATGATTAAAGAAATATAAACAATAAAAATTAGATATTGTAGACTAAAAAGAGCAAATAAAACCGTCTAGGTGGCCTACAAAGCGTCTTGACGCTAGACGGTGAGTGATCGTCCACCTACCATTTACCAATTTTTAGAACATTGATGAATTTCAATTCATCAAGAAACATGGGTTGATGAAGGAGCTATGTTGGATCCAAAGAACCATCACGCAACACACGAAGTAACAAGAAGAAAAAGGATGGTGTCACCAAGGGGGTGTCCAAGTTTATAGAGTATGCAAGTTATTTAAAATTGATAGGAGTTTGATTCCCCCTACCAACATCTTTTCGGGCGAGCCCGTCACATAGATCTTGCTCAAGATAGTTTACATGGCATCATAATTTGCAAGCTATTGTCTGAGACATGATTATAAAGGATTTGAGATGAACATAATATATCCTCTTAATTGTCTGAACATCGACAAAATGCTGATATGGTCTACTAATTAGCTGAATAATGTAATCAAAATTTTACATCAAGTTCGGTCTGGTGAGCGGATATTCCAATGTTTGGGTTGGGTCGGTAATATGAGGTTTGCACATAATAAAATAAGGTTAGGGGCGCTGGAGATGTTTCCGACATGGCAACTCAGATTATGTATGGGTATAGAAAAAATATAATATAATAGTGCTGAGGGAGCCTGTAGTGACCCGTATCCGTAATTAGCGATTAATGAGTATATTAATCGTGATATCATGATTGGATAAAGTAAAATATGATTAAGGAAATTCCTAAAGGGTTAACGGAGTCCAAAAATAGATTTAGGACACTCAAAAATGGCCGGGAAGGTTCCGAGGGTTCGGATGGTTCGGAAGCTCCGAACCAAGTTAGGAGGCTCCGAACTGGATCGGAGGATCCGAAGTGGATCGGAAGCTCCGACGGTGAGATCGGAAGGTTCGATCGGGACCAGGGCACGTGTCATCGCTTACATCAGCAAGATGACATCATGGCTGACGTAATATTGGGCGATCGGACGCTCCGAAGATGGGATCGGAGGTTTCGATCGTGTTCGGAGGCTCCGAACTTCGTCTATAAATAGGGGGCCGAGATTTCATTTTAAAGTGCACCTTTCCCTCTTTTCTCTCTGATTCCTAAGCCTTCTAACTCAGATCTAGGGAGATCTAGGCATCCAATGAGGAATCCGAAAGTGGCATAGCGATCCAGGCATCGTAGCGGAGCTGTGGCCTAGTTTTGAGACAAATTGTCATCAGCGGGCTGACGACGGACGCAGGTATAGCTATGGTCTCCTTAAATTATTTAGGAGTATGCAATAGCTTAGTTAAGGCTTTAGAGCTTAAATAATGATGCATGGATATTTGCATTGTAGAGTTTATGATAGGCTGGGAACCTAGAGTGGGACTGCTAGGACTGCCTGTAGTAAGGTACGTAAATACAGACTGAGATAGCCAGCGGGTTTTGCATGCTTATATGTTGCGTTTGTGTGTCATATTATTATGCAGTATGTGCATATCATATTGTGTATGTCCATCTTGTGAGATGAGCCATGTAGGGCCGCTCAGCCCTGTCTGGACGGGTGATTTCTAGTGCCCAGTGACTGACGGGTCATGGGTGATTAGCATCTGGGGACACAGTCCACGTCCTATAGGAATGAGCAGTGTACACAGGGTTTGCTCCCCGGGTTGTATCACTCATGTCCTAGGCGCCATTACTGAGCAGTTGTATACAGTTATCCCAGATATGGATACCCTATCATTTGCATGCATCATATTTGTATGTTTTACCCAGTGCTTTCGTATTGAGCTTAGAGCTCACGTCCAGTCTTTTCTGTGTATCTGGACACCCCATCCGACGGGGCAGGTGTAGGTGCAGGGTGGAGCACCAGGAGCTTGGATTGGCCAGTGACAAGTGAAGACAGCGAGATTAGCTGTAGGTTTTGCCTTTAGGGTTTATTTATTCGATTGGGTTGTATAATCAAATTTATTTAACCGGTTGTATTCTGCCGGTCTGCTTTTATTTAAGTCTTCCGCAGCAATTTATTTTAATGCATGCTTAATTATGCTCTTAACTTTGATTAGGTAGTGAATCCGGGTAGGGTAGCTACATTTATTGGTATCAGAGCGGCATGCAAAGAGACTTGGGATATAGTAATGAGACTTTGGGTTATCCTTATAGGATTGATGAGACCTTGGAAGAGGTGATGATGCGGCAATTAGTTTGCCCAGAGACTATCATCATCGGCAGGATTTCTGAAGATTTGGCTTATGGGATACCAGCAAGTACGGACAGGAGTAATGGATCGTGTCCGAGTGTTCGAGATTTCTACTCATGTGGATCCTAGTTTTGGATCGAGTACCGGATGCCAGAGGCAGTGGCAGATGATTGGTGGGGACTTACTTGATGCTTGCATCTGTACAGTCATTACCATGATGAAACTAGTCTGAAGATTCTCCAGTCGTAGTTGGAGAGATTGTCAGATAGACCTTTACCAGGGAATTCCTCGAATGCCTAAGACATGACATGTTTCGAGCGTAAGGTCATTAAACTCATGCGGAACATAGTTTTGCCGGTATGCTTGTACCGATGCGTTCGGTAGGCACACGGGAAACTTCATGTTCAAAAGCATGATATGAATACAAGAAGAACGCTGATGGTAGATCGTGAGCAGAGGGGGTCGACTGACATGCACTGACGCAGAGCATAGCTGGTTAGCTATCACGAGCCATTTCTCCAGAGTTCTTCGTAGGAGGACATGTAGAGAGATTTGGTCGGAAGTATGCTTGTATCGATGCGTGTGTCGATTAGAAGCTTCATGCTCAAGAAACGAAGACTAGTACGATGATTTAAATACTGTATTGATGTAGTTGTAAACAGTATTTCAGTTGTAATGAATCATCATGCTTTGGTTGTACTATTTCAAGTTCGATTGTACATTTCATTGTATTTTGAATACTGTATGTATTACATGAGATTGTAATAAAGAGAATTGTACATAACTTGAAATAAGTGATACATGTTTTATTTATCCAGCAATTCATGGATGATTGCATGATTGTGCGGAAGTTTGGATAGGGTTTAGTTGATTAGCATTCAACTATTGCAGCTCATGGGATTTGAGTGGGCCGACTGTGACAGTGTGACTTGCGGTTAGTCTAGGCATTTTCCTAGGATTGAACTAGTTTGTAACGCCCCGTTTTTATCTTAAATGAGTTTATTTGAGTTAATCGGCGATTGCAGAGTTCAAGAGCCGACTTGATTTTGATCAGGGTCCTTTTTGTAAATTTTGGAAATTTCAAGGACTAAAATGCAATTATCGGTTTTTATAGATATTTATAAGGCTTTTGGACCCATTCTCTTCTCCATCACCTCCATTGCATCGCCTCCCCCCATTGAAGCCGATTCATTTTGCTCCAAGCTTTCTGAATTCAGTCCGAACTCGATCCGGTCGTTGGAATTTATTTCTGAAGGCAGATTATCGATCACTGCAGTGAGAGCTCTGTTATATTGTAAGTTCTTCTACGATCGGATACATTCTAGTTTTTGGATGTTGTTAGAATCGTTTGAGATTCAAGTATATTGTTCTTGACAGAGTTCTGATCGTTTATTATCTGTCGGTTTTGAATTAGAGCGACGTTCGGATTTGTTATGATTTTTGAAAGCCATTTTTGAAAATGTGGTTTTGAGATTGATGGGTTTGCTTTGTTATTTTTGTTTTGGGCATTGATATGAGGTTATATCGGTATTGAACTGCTGTCTGCATTTCCGGTTTGTTCAGTTGATAGCCGTTATGCCGTCGGTTTGAGTTTTGGAGATTTTGAACCATTTTTGTATTGATTGAAGCTTTGGCTTGTGAGTGATCATTGTTGTTGATCAACTCTTGTATTCGTACAGATTCGTTGGAGTTTGTCGAGCCCTGTGTTAGCAGCATTGTTCGTCGAGAGTTGGATGAAGAACGGTAAAGAGATTTCCTTGAACCGTTGTTTGTTGTTTAGGTTGTATAGTTGTTGATACAATCTTTTGTTGTAGCTTGTCCGGAGTTGGATCTACGGCATTGAAAGGTAAAAGCAGTCATCGTAGCGGGATAGCATACTCAGGACAGTTGGTTCTCGAGTTTTCCTTTCAAATCACATATTGCATCTACACTTGTTCTAGCATGAGGAACTTGTGTCTTGTTGATTGATTTTTGCTTTTGACTATGTGGCTTATGTTTTATGTTTCTGTTATGCATTCATCTTGAGCCTATGTTGATTTCAGCGGGCAGAACCGCCCCTTTTTGTTTGGACGTTTGGGAACTATGATTGAGTGGCCTAGGTCGTAGTCGTATCGCCTAGTGCTAGCATACTCATTATGGTTGCTCAAAGTCTAGAGGAGTGAGATATGTGGCACCACCTCGATTGGGAGAGTCGGTGAGTCGTCACATGATCTCATCCTTGGGATCCCAAAAGCACAGCAGCAATCCCTCGTTTATCAGATTTGATATCCCGGTTTAACATGCATTTCATTACGTTGTTATTGATTTTGTTGTTGTCTTGAAAGCATGTTTATTGTTGTATTACTTGATATGTTGCTTTTACTAGGATTATCATTCTCACCGGTTTATCCGGCTGTTGCTTTGTTTTGTATGTGTACTTGGCAACAGGAAGGGCAGGATCAAGTCAGCATAGACCTGGTTAGCGTCAAGAGCAAGAGATAGAAGTGAGACTCGTTTAGAAGTCGAATCAGCATGTCAATCTAGTTATGTTTTGCGAACATGTTTAGTCATTCGAACTTCTCGTATTTGTTTTGTAAGCAAGAATCGATGTAGGTACTACCGAATTGAATGTTTCTCTTCCCTAAACCTTTCTTGTATTGTTATTGGCTTGTCAAATACTTTTAATACAAGTGTTTAGGTTTTGTTGAGTTTATTTTGGTGCCTTAATATTTCTGGGCGAAAGGACGACGCGGGCGCGCGGCCTCTTTGCGAGGAAAGGGCGCGGGCGCTCTTCCTTAGAGCGCGGGCACGCTGGTTTTAGCGAAGCTTCGGCGCGGGCACGCTGACTTCAGCGCGGGCGCGCGAGCCTTCTTTAAAAAAAATCATTGGTTGCTTCTAATCTTGGTTCTCGTTTACTTATTGGTTGTTTTGTCCGAGATTAGTTGATTTGAAACGAGGTCTCACATAGTTAGTCAGTGGACTATGTTAGTGCCAGTGATGAGTGGACTCATCTAGAGGCATTAAGGGTATTGTTTGGTTTAGAACGTTGAACTTTGTTCTAGGTTGTTTCCTTAGAACCGGCTGTCTGACCTTCGTTAGGTTGAGACTTGTGATGATGGGTTTTCATCGGGATACCAGGTCCAGTAGATGCCAAGAGTTGTGGACTATGACCATGACTAAGACGTGATGGAGCGCGACCCTATGCCAGTGTTACTCTGGGAGTCCTTGTACTTCAGAGGATACCTGGGAGCCTTTGTGCTTCAGGATTGGCGGTGGAAAGGCTACTCAGTCTAGGGATTTGGTAGCAGTCACGATAGGGTATGACCTTGGATTAAGATATCAGGTTTGATATCGATGGTTTGATATCGTCTGGCGTGCCAGAGATATAGTTTGAGTATTCTGTTGTAGGTACCAGTCATGGAGGGATTTTCTTGACAAGTGTGTACTCTAAGCAGATAGTTTTTAACCTTTGGGTTACTGCTAGACGTGTGGATCTAGTAGGTGGACGGATTTCTACCAGCAATGACTAGGGGTTGTCATCAGAGTTATGGTTAGAATTTCCTTGTGATAGGAATTATCCAAGATACTGGATGGAATGTTGCTTTAAGACTTAGACTCGAATACAAGAACTACTCCATGATGATTGACTTCATCTGTGATAGATTATGTCAGACGCTAAGCATTGTACAAGAGCTATCTGAGATGTGAGGGAAGCGTGGCCTATACCCGTGAAGCCTTGGTGGTTGTCCAGGTGGGTTAACATGGTAAGCTACCTTAGTCTTAAATTGTTGCACAATCATAGCGAGGGATATAATCAGGAGAGTGTTCGAAGATTGTAAGAATCTTGGAGATTCGTTAGTTATGATTCTGAATTTGACGAATCGTGATATTCATCCTGGATGAACGAAGCAAGGATAGTTAGTGCAGTGTTTGCGCTAAGTACTGCCTGATATTTTCAGAGATTGAGCATAGGATTTTCCATGAGATGGAAATGGGCTTAGTTTATCTTGATGTTTGCCTTGGGTGAACAAGAAAATGATTAGTAGTGCTAAGGTGGCACGGGATCTGTGCTAGTGACTACTAGTGGTTATTGGATAACTCTGTCAGAGTTAGGATGGTTAAGTTTAGAATACGAAGCAGTGGTTAGTAGTGCTGAAAAGGAGCAGGACTTGTGCCAAGTAAACTACTTATGTACCGTGATCTGACACCATTTGGAAATGGTTCTTTGTGGCAGCTGAGTCATGGTTATTGACCGAGCCATGTAGGTTGGATAATCAGTGGTGGTCTGATCTGATAAGTGCGAGCTTAAGTAGATCGACGAATTCGATTGGTTGAGCCAATCAGGATTGATCAAGATGTAGCAATTAAGAAATACTTGGGATAGTATTTTGTCGAGTAATGCTTATGGGATGAGTACTGAATACCATCTCAGAGAAATCGGAGATTTGAGTTATTTAGTCTCAATGATCGCCAGAGATGAATCTTCTGGGATTGCTGTAATCGGGAACGATTGCAAGTGGACTTGTATGATCAAGTTAGGTGCTAACTTGACAGTGGAGACAAGCAAGGGAGTTGGTAGTTTCCAGTATAGTGCATTCTTGTTAAGAAGGATATTGATATTGATCCAATCAATTGCTTAGTGATAGCAATAGGTCAGGAAAGGATCATGTTGTTGTTTCATGTGAGAGTTTTTCATTGAACAAAAACAGTGAAGATTGTTGACCGGACATTTCGGTTAAGTGAGGACATCTATGTGTACCGTTGTGGTTGGATCCGACGAGTAGTTGGAAATGCTAATGGACATTAGCAAGGAAACATCAGTTTTCTGATCTATGTGACATTAGCTAGGATCTGATCCTCGAGATCTAGCAGGATGTGTCACTAGTCTTCTAGCGTGTGATGAACGATGTCTCTGAAATGACAGAGATAGTAGAATTTCGACTTAGTAGCCAACAAGATTGTTGTGGGAATTGAAGATTTCGCAAGATAGCGATGAAGCAACTTTGTTCTTTCCAGTCGACAAGCCACATCAGTGCGGACCATTCATCAAGGATATTGTGCTTTAGCAATGGACGATATTCGGATGTGCGTCGGGTGGCAAGTTACTTCGAGCACAAGTATTTCCCAGGATTGACTAGGGAATCGACGAATTAGATCGTTCAGTGCTGAGACTGATGCGTTTGGCAAGGAAGCGATTTACTATTGAGAATCCGTTGGGATTTAGTTCCAGGATCAGTATGTTCAACCTTGGGAGGTTGGTATGAGCTGATGGTATTATCAGAGACTATGAGTTGAGTTATACCAGGCGCAATGACTGTCGAGTTTCGAGATGGAATAGGAAGCGTTTCCATATGTCCGTGCACTGTGGAATGTCCCAGTCGAGCATATTGGTGGAAGCTTGCCTTAGTCTTGATGTGTGTACAGTGGTTGCGATTATGTATAACTATCAGGAGGATGTTTATCGATTAAATTCATGAGGTGAATAACCTATGATCGAGATGGTGTAGATCATCAGAGGCGTGATGACTTCCATTGCAATATTTCGCAGGCCAATGGCTAGGAGATGACGTAGCATCATAAATTGCAAGTGATGATAGTTATCATCAGGGCACAGTGTTGAGGTTATACTAAGAAACGTGGACAGCAGAATGTACTAGACATGATGGTTTAAGTTCCCAGTATTCCTTGGGAAGCCGGTTGTGCTTCAGGGAGAGTGGGGAGGGTAACCAGTCTTGGGAACATTGTGAGCAGTTACGTTGAAGTATAGACTTTAGTGTTTTCCTGACTAGAGGTGCTGAGCACCGAGAAATTTTGAAACATTAGATGGTTAGATTCGATAAGTAATTCGACGAATGTCGTAAACCAGTCAGTTCATGACTTGGTCTTCGTTAGTCTAAAATTACTTTGGGACGATGATATTGATCAAGCGGGTATTGTATCCTTCGTGATCAGGAAGATCGTGGTCCGAGTGAAAGATGTATCAGTGTTACGATACGCTAGCGCAAGGGAAGTTCGACTGTCGACCAGTAGCGCAGTAATCTTCAGTGAAAGAATATTAATGCGGTTAAGCATTAATGGAGCTTATAGGGAATTCGACGAGAGTCTGAGTGTGTCGGAAGCTATTGTAAGAGTAGGTGCCCAGTAAGCCAACTGTGTGGCTATGGGCTTTGATGACTCTTTGTATAAACAATCTTTTGTTTAATATTATTTACACTTTTATTAATGGCAATGACTTTATATTACTTCATATTGTTATATTGTGATATACTATTGTTGTTTTGATAAAGACCTTGAATATACTATAGTGTATGTAAGATGTGGTAGAACATGGAGATGTCTATCATGAAATACATCTTATAGTCACTGTATATTCTAAAACCGTTCCTAGTCGATTGAGCCGTCCGATAATAAGGATAAGGATCGCTCGAGTTTGAGACTAGCATTTGCGATGCGGAGTACCACGTTTCATTGGTAGGGAACATGGAGATGTTCGAAGCATGCAAATGGATATTCATAGGATGAATAATCGAACTACCCTATCCGGACTTTCCAAGTGGTTATCACTTATCGAGTGGATAAAGTCCGCGGTTTTGGTTGTACACCATTAGTCCTTACGACTTGAAACATCATGGAGACTCTATATGCTAGTGCTGTGCTTTGACTCGTTTACCGACTCTATGGGGGTCATCAGGTGTCGAGATTGGGTACAGTTACGACACATATAGGAGTCAATGCATTGTTGTCAAGGATTCACCACATACTTGCGAGTGTGGATATCCTATGCGATCTGAGGAGATATTAGTGTGACAAATCTCTGGCCAGAGTACTTGATGTGATTTAAGAAATGGTTTCTTAGTAGCACATGCGATGTCACTAATTTGATCTTCAAGATGTATTGCATAGTTATCGAATCTTGAGCGACTCTCGATATACCAATGGTTGTTGATTCGATCGGGATATATGGATGAAGGGACCGTACTGTACGCTAACCAAAATCTACTGGTTCTTGTAGGCACTATCAGTGATACCTAGGGAATCATGGGGCGATGTTGCTAGGCGCTTTACCATGATTCGTTGGGCAAGTCGGAAAGTGTTGTTCCGAGTCACAAGGAGTTGTGAGCCCACGGCTAGCTGTATCCCTGAACCATTGAGGGTCACACAGTGTAATGGAGTTTTAATCCCCGTTGAGATAGTTAAATTTAAAGAGTTAAATTTAATGAACAAAGAAGTTGGACTTCTTAAATAAGAGTAAGGGAGTAGGATTTCCTAAAATGACATAGGGATGGACATTTTTGGAAACCACTGAATTCGGATTCAGGAAAATTTATTTTGACTTTAAAATGTGCAGAAATGGTTTCTGTGCACATTGGTGAAATTGGTTCATCAATCGGAGTCACGATGAATTTTATATTAATTTCTGAACGTGCGGGCTTTGCTAGTCGGGCCCTAACTTATGATTAATGGGCCCTAAGGTGTTAGTGGCCTGCATTATAAATAAGTTATTGCAGTACAGAAATTAGACATAACAGCTCATTATTTTTGAGAAGCAAAAATCGAAAACCCTAGCCTCTCAAAGTAATAATCGGCCGACCCCTCCCATACTCTGCCCGAGAAATTCCGGTCTGTGATTTTGAATCGCAGTCAGGAATAACGAATCAGATTCGTTTAATCTCTTCGCAGAAAAACTTCTGATAGATTTTCTAGTGCAATCTATCAGAGGGATCGAAACCCCATTCGTGGACCTGATTGAAGGAGTTCATCAGTTCCTGGGAGATACAAGAAGCGCAGAGAAATCTGTGTGGTGTCCAATAATCTCGCTTCGAGATTGAAGGTAAAATTTAATTAATTGTTATTTAAATTTTACACACACTTATAATTTAATCGTTGAATGGTTGATACCCACACCATGGAATTGTTCCATGATAAAATTTTAAACTTCCGCTGCACCGGGTATCAATCGTGATTGATCTGACCGCCAGTTTTCCAACAGTGGTATCAGAGCTAGGTTGCTCAGATCAAACGATTAAATTAATCGATTGTACAAAATTTTTGAATCTCGGTTTTTGGAAAACAAAATAAATATTTTTAAATAAAAAAAAAAAAATTTTTTTTCCGGGGCAAAACCCGGGCAGCGATTGGATCGCTGCCCGGTGGGGCAGCAATTGTTGCTGCCCCGGGCGGCGCACGGCGCCGCCCAAAGGGGGCGCATGGCGCCGCCCAGGACGGCGACCGTCGCCGCCTAGGGCGGCGCACGGCGCCGCCCAGGGGCGGCGCTCGGCGCCACCCAGCGGCGGCGCCAGGCGCCGCCAGGGCAGCAATTGTTGCTGCCCTAAGGGGGTAGCCGGGCTGCCCCCGGCCTGCGCCCCGGGTGCGGGCCGGCCCGGGAGTGTCCCGGGCGGCCCGCGGGAAAAATTATTATTTTTATTAAAAATTAGTTTTAATATGTTAAAATTTTATTTTTGGTCCGGTCAAAAATTGTTTTTGATTGGTTCACGAGATTTCGGATCGAATTATTCGAGTCCGTAAATTTTAAAATTGATTTTGGATAAATTTGAATTTTTGGAAAATTTTAATGTTTTATCCGTAAATTGAATTTTGAAATCAATTATTTTGGTACAATTGATGATAAGATATGATCTTATGATATATTGAGTAAAATATGATTTTATTTGTAAAATTGGATTTTATAGATAAAATATGATTTTATTTGATATAGAGATAAAATATGATTTTATATGTGAAATGAGATTTTATATATAAAATATGATTTTATCTTGTTTAAATTTGAATTGCCACTGCATGTTATCCAATAAATTAATTTTGAATTAAATGTTATTGGATAAGGATGATCGATTGCCATGACCAATTTTGTAGGTGTATGTTAGGAATTTACATTTTGTTTTTATTGTTGTTGGTTTTATTAATGGGCCTGGTTTATGGCCCGATATGAATGTCATATGTAATAAAAGTGGGCTTGGTTTATAGCCCGTTCCCACCCCTAAAAATGTATCCCTACTTGTCATTGTTATTTATTGTAAATACATTAGATTTAGTGGGAGATCAAGATTTGAAGACGGTGGGCCCAGCAGACAATAAAGACTGAAGAAATGTAAATTGGAAGCACATGTAATAGGATTGCATTGCATACTGCATATTACCTAGGATTGGACTAAGACCCGTGATTGGCAACCACGGGTCAATTAGAAATGGAATCGATCATCCTATATAATATTTGATATTATGATTGTATGCATGTTTAGACATAAATTGCGTGAATCCGGCAAGCATGCAATAAAATGAATATGATGAGACAAATATTTTTATAATTAAAAATCCCTCATTTTAAATATGATTTAAAATTTATATCAAGATAAATAAAGGAAATTTAAATTTGTTTAAATGTTCCCACCTTCCATCAACGGTCAATGTATGTGACGCTACCCGCGGATACAGTCCGGCTCATATTATTGGGGGGGCCCGTCCGTCGGAAAGCTGTACATTGGATCGACAAATGTTGTAAGTTGGGTGGAACTCCCATGGGATCGGCTCATATTATTGGGGGATCCACATGGCGACCGTCCATCACAACTTAATATTGATGGGTCATCTTGACATGTCACTTTAAACGGCGTCATATTATTGGGCCCTTATTGGACATGAGGTAAACACATGGGGGTTGCTTTGGAAGCAATTGGGCTCTACCTTTTGAGAATTATGGTTGGCTGATATTATTCGGGACCATAAGTTTGTCAATTGGACTCCATGTTCTCACTAAGGAAAAAGTTTCCCGTTTTCACTAGAGGGTGGTGAAATCGTTAAAATAGTGGGAGTGAGATTCATAAAATTAAATTCGCCTATTTTATGTCTTAGTAAATTGTTAAACAATCATTGATATATGTCTGTTTTTCTTTTCAGTATTTCATACAATGAATTCGCGAAATCCATTATTCTCGATCCTCGAACAAAACAAGTTGACTGGCGCCAACTATACGGAATGGTTCCGGAAGTTGAAGATTGTCTTAACTTCGGAGAAAATGCTCTACGTGTTAGAGAAAGCACCTCCGAAGGAAGCACCAGCTGACATAAGTCCGGAGGAATTGGCCAAACTTGATGCATGGTGTGACCATGACATCAAGACCAAATGCTATATGCAAGCCTCGATGTCTGATGAACTCCAGAGGCGATTTGAGGACACGGTGAATGCTGCTGACATTCACACGCAACTCAAGGAACTTTTTGGGGCTCAGTCGAGGGCTGAAAGGTTCGCTACTGTTAAGGAGTTGATGACGTGCCGCATGCGTGAAGGGACTTCGGTCCGTGATCATGGGGTACGAGTGATTTGGCTCATACAGAAGTTGGCGACCCTAGATTTGGTGTTGGAGCATGAACTCAATGTGGATTTATTGCTTCTGTCTCTTCCTTCTTCATTTGATGGATTTGTGATAAATTTTAATATGAACAAGATAGAGGCCACCCTTGAAGAGATGGTCAATATGCTCGTTACATATGAATCCACACTTAAGAAGGATAAGCCAGCTTTCTTGGTGGGCTCCTCATCTTCTGCGAAGAAGGGGCCAAGTATGAAGGGCAAGAAACGTTCTACCCCACCCAAGAAAGTCGAGCCCGAGAAGAAGCAAAAGACAAAGGCTTCAAACAATGGAAAATCCAAGGATGTTTGCCATTACTGCAAGAAGCCGGGTCATTGGAAGCGCAACTGCAAGGAATATCTTGAGCAGTTGGGAACTGCAAAGGGTATGTTCTATATTGAAATAAACATGTCACTTAATACAACTTCTTGGGTATTGGATACCGGATGTGGATCTCACATTTGCAATGATTTGCAGGTGATGACAAGAAGTCGCAGGCTTAGAATGGGTGAGACCCAGCTGAGGCTCGGGAATGGTTCCAGAGTTGAAGCTACGGCCATTGGAGATGTTTGTTTGACTTTGCAGAACGGTTTTAAATTATTGTTAAGAGATGTTTTATTTGTGCCAGATTTAATTAAAAACATTATTTCTATTTCTATGCTTGATAGAGATGGTTATTCTTGCAATTTTGTGAATGGGATTTGCAATATTTACAAGAATGAATGTTTAATTGGAAATGGACAACTTGAAAACGATCTATACAACTTAAAACTAAAAGACGTTCCAGTGAATTATGTTGATAAACCGGCGACAACAAACAAAAGGAAAATCGATAGTCAAAACCCGGCAAACCTTTGGCATGCTAGGCTAGGTCATATTTCCTCAAGGAGGATGAACAAGCTAGTGGGAGAGGGCATGTTTGATATGTCTGATATTAATTCTCTACCTACTTGTGAATCCTGCCTAAAAGGAAAAATGACTAAATCTCCTTTTAAGGGGAAACCTGAGCGTAGTCAGAATCTGTTGGATTTGATCCACACAGATGTTTGTGGTCCATTTAGAGTAGGGACTCAACATGGCCACACCTACTTCATTACCTTTACTGATGATTATTCAAGGTATGGGTATTTATATTTAATGAAATATAAGTCTGAAGCATTTGAAAAGTTCAAAGAATTCAAGGCTGAAGTAGAAAACAAGCTAGATAAAAGTATTAAAGCACTTCGATCGGATCGAGGTGGAGAATACTTGAGTACCGAGTTTTTGGACTATCTGAAAGAGAATGGGATTCTCTCTCAGTGGACTCCTCCTATGACACCACAGCTTAATGGTGTATCGGAGCGTCGTAATCGAACTTTGTTGGACATGGTTCGATCTATGATGAGCTTCACTGAGCTTCCACCTTCGTTTTGGGGCTATGCGCTTGAAACGGCGGTATTGTTGTTGAACAACGTCCACACTAAAGCAGTGGACAAAACACCATACGAGTTATGGAATGGCAAAGCTCCTAAGTATTCGTACTTGAGGATTTGGGGATGTCCTGCTTACGTGAAGCGGACAGTGGGAGATAAGTTGGATAGTCGATCCAGCTTATGTTATTTTGTAGGGTATCCGAAGAATTCAATCGGATATTATTTCTATTATCCTGCTGAAACAAAGGTGTTTGTTTCTAGGAATGCCACCTTCTTGGAGAAGGAGTTCTTATTGGATAAGAAAGGCGAGATGATGGAACTCGAAGAAGTTCGAGAAGAACCCGAAATACAAAATAACGATCCTACACCTCAGGAACCATTGCTGGACACGCCTGCACCTAGAAGATCCGAAAGGACTTCTAGACCTCCAGTTCGATATGGTCTTCTTCTTGAAGGGGATCAAGATGAACCCGACATTGGATGTGATCCAAGAAACTTCAAGGAAGCAATTTCTGATGCGGATTCGAATTTATGGCTTGAAGCTATGCAGTCAGAATTGGATTCGATGCATACAAACCAAGTTTGGTCTTTAGTAGATCCTCCCGATGGAATTGTTCCAATAGGGTGTAAATGGATCTACAAGAGAAAGCTTGGGCCTGATGGTAAGGTATTGACCTACAAGGCGCGATTGGTGGCGAAAGGTTATACTCAAAGGCAAGGAGTTGACTATGATGAAACCTTTTCACCAGTTGCAATGTTCAAGTCCATAAGAATCCTGATTGCCATAGCTGCATGGTATGACTATGAGATATGGCAAATGGATGTGAAGACTGCTTTTCTTAATGGAGACATTAAGGAAGAAATCTATATGAAGCAGCCTGAGGGGTACACATCCATGGGAAGCGAGCATAAGGTATGCAAGCTTCAGAGATCAATTTATGGTCTAAAACAAGCATCAAGAAGTTGGAACCAGAAATTTGATGAAACAATAAAAGATTTTGGTTTCATCAAGAACCCGGAGGAACCTTGCGTGTACAAGAAAGTAGTTAAGGATGCGGTGACATTCTTAGTACTTTATGTTGATGACATCCTACTCATTGGGAATGATGTAGGGATGTTGCAGTCAACAAAGATATGGTTATCAGGTAGATTTTCGATGAAGGATTTGGGAGAGGCATCCTACATTCTTGGGATACAGATCTATAGAGATAGGTCTAAGAGAATGATAGGACTCACTCAATCAACCTACATCGATACCATATTGAAACGGTTTTCAATGGATGGGTCCAAAAGAGGACATCTACCCATATGTCATGGAGTTTCTCTATCCAAGTCTATGTGTCCCAAGACTGATGCAGAGATAGAGAATATGACACATGTACCATATGCGTCAGCTATAGGTAGTATCATGTATGGGATGATATCTACCAGACCGGATGTAGCATTTGCTCTGAGTGTCACGAGCAGATATCAGTTTAATCCTGGTCAAATGCATTGGAAAGCCGTGAAGGACATTCTTAAGTACTTGCGAAGGACTAAGAATATGTTCATGGTGTATGGAGGACGAGATCTCAAATTGGAAGGCTATACCGACTCTAGCTTCCAAAGTGATGTGGATGACTCGAAGTCAACCTCTGGATTTGTGTTCATGCTCAATGGCGGTGCTGTCTCTTGGAAGAGTTCCAAGCAGGACACCACAGCGGATTCCACCACTGAGGCTGAATACATTGCAGCATCAGCTGCTGCTAAAGAGGCCGTTTGGATGAGGAAGTTCGTCCAAGAGTTGGGCGTTATTCCTGAATTTGTTGGTCCAGTCCCGGTGTACTGTGACAACACGGGTGCCGTTGCTCAAGCAAAGGAACCAAGGTCTCATCAAAGATCCAAACACGTACTGAGGAAATACCACATAATCCGGGAGATTGTGGAAAGAGGAGACATCATTGTCGAACGAGTGGCCTCTGCAGACAATATCGCTGATCCGCTTACTAAGCCCTTGCTAGGACCATTGTTTGACAAACATCGCGAAGCAATGGGTCTACGTAGTATGACTAGTTGGCTATAGGGCAAGTGGGAGATTGTAAGAGTAGGTGCCCAGTAAGCCAACTGTGTGGCTATGGGCTTTGATGACTCTTTGTATAAACAATCTTTTGTTTAATATTATTTACACTTTTATTAATGGCAATGACTTTATATTACTTCATATTGTTATATTGTGATATACTATTGTTGTTTTGATAAAGACCTTGAATATACTATAGTGTATGTAAGATGTGGTAGAACATGGAGATGTCTATCATGAAATACATCTTATAGTCACTGTATATTCTAAAACCGTTCCTAGTCGATTGAGCCGTCCGATAATAAGGATAAGGATCGCTCGAGTTTGAGACTAGCATTTGCGATGCGGAGTACCACGTTTCATTGGTAGGGAACATGGAGATGTTCGAAGCATGCAAATGGATATTCACAGGATGAATAATCGAACTACCCTATCCGGACTTTCCAAGTGGTTATCACTTATCGAGTGGATAAAGTCCGCGGTTTTGGTTGTACACCATTAGTCCTTACGACTTGAAACATCATGGAGACTCTATATGCTAGTGCTGTGCTTTGACTCGTTTACCGACTCTATGGGGGTCATCAGGTGTCGAGATTGGGTACAGTTACGACACATATAGGAGTCAATGCATTGTTGTCAAGGATTCACCACATACTTGCGAGTGTGGATATCCTATGCGATCTGAGGAGATTAGTGTGACAAATCTCTGGCCAGAGTACTTGATGTGATTTAAGAAATGGTTTCTTAGTAGCACATGCGATGTCACTAATTTGATCTTCAAGATGTATTGCATAGTTATCGAATCTTGAGCGACTCTCGATATACCAATGGTTGTTGATTCGATCGGGATATATGGATGAAGGGACCGTACTGTACGCTAACCAAAATCTACTGGTTCTTGTAGGCACTATCAGTGATACCTAGGGAATCATGGGGCGATGTTGCTAGGCGCTTTACCATGATTCGTTGGGCAAGTCGGAAAGTGTTGTTCCGAGTCACAAGGAGTTGTGAGCCCACGGCTAGCTGTATCCCTGAACCATTGAGGGTCACACAGTGTAATGGAGTTTTAATCCCCGTTGAGATAGTTAAATTTAAAGAGTTAAATTTAATGAACAAAGAAGTTGGACTTCTTAAATAAGAGTAAGGGAGTAGGATTTCCTAAAATGACATAGGGATGGATATTTTTGGAAACCACTGAATTCGGATTCAGGAAAATTTATTTTGACTTTAAAATGTGCAGAAATGGTTTCTGTGCACATTGGTGAAATTGGTTCATCAATCGGAGTCACGATGAATTTTATATTAATTTCTGAACGTGCGGGCTTTGCTAGTCGGGCCCTAAATTATGATTAATGGGCCCTAAGGTGTTAGTGGCCTGCATTATAAATAAGTTATTGCAGTACAGAAATTAGACATAACAGCTCATTATTTTTTAGAAGCAAAAATCGAAAACCCTAGCCTCTCAAAGTAATAATCGGCCGACCCCTCCCATACTCTGCCCGAGAAATTCCGGTCTGTGATTTTGAATCGCAGTCAGGAATAACGAATCAGATTCGTTTAATCTCTTCGCAGAAAAACTTCTGATAGATTTTCTAGTGCAATCTATCAGAGGGATCGAAACCCCATTCGTGGACCTGATTGAAGGAGTTCATCAGTTCCTGGGAGATACAAGAAGCGCAGAGAAATCTGTGTGGTGTCCAATAATCTCGCTTCGAGATTGAAGGTAAAATTTAATTAATTGTTATTTAAATTTTACACACACTTATAATTTAATCATTGAATGGTTGATACCCACACCATGGAATTGTTCCATGATAAAATTTTAAACTTCCGCTGCACCGGGTATCAATCGTGATTGATCTGACCGCCAGTTTTCCAACAGCTATTTCGACCAGACACTCAAGTAGTGGTCTGTCTTACGTTCTCGAGGTATTACCTTAGATTTCGAGGATGAAATCTTTTAAGGGGGGGAGAATGGAGTGACCCGTATCCGTAATTAGTGATTAATGAGTATATTAATCAAGATATCATGATTGGATAAAGTAAAATATGATTAAGGAAATTCCTAAAGGGTTAACGGAGTCCAGAAATGGATTCAGGACACTCAAAAATGGCCAGGAAGGTTCCGAGGGTTCGGATGGTTCGGAAGCTCCGAACCAAGTTAGGAGGTTCCGAACTGGATCGGAGGATCCGAACTCAGGATCGGAGGCTCCGAAGTGGATCAGAAGCTCCGACGGTGAGATCGGAAGGTCCGATCGGGACCAGGGCACGTGTCATCGCTTACATCAGCAAGGTGACATCATGGCTGACGTAATATTGGGCGATCGGATGCTCCGAAGATGGGATCAGAGGTTCCGATCGTGTTCGAACGTTCCGAACCAGGTTCGGAGGCTCCGAACTTCGTCTATAAATAGGGGGCCGAGATTTAATTTTAAAGTGCACCTTTCCCTATTTTCTCTCTGATTCCTAAGCCTTCTAACTCAGATCTAGGGAGATCTGGGCATCCAATGAGGAATCTGAAAGTGGCATAGCGATCCAGGCATCGTAGCGGAGCTGTGGCCTAGTTTTGAGACAAATTATCATCAGCGGGCTGACGACGGACGCAGGTATAACTATGGTCTCCTTAAATTATTTAAGAGTATGCAATAGCTTAGTTAAGGCTTTTACAGCTTAAATAATGATGCATGGATATTTGCATTGTAGAGTTGATGATAGGCTGGGAACCTAGAGTGGGACTGCTAGGACTGCCTGTAGTAAGGTACGTAAGTAAAGACTGAGATAGCCAGCGGGTTTTGCATACTTATATGTTGCATTTGTGTGTCATATTATTATGCAGTATGTGCATATCATATTGTGCCTGTCCATCTTGTAAGATGAGCCATGTAGGGCCGCTCAACCCTGTCTGGACGGGTGATGTCTAGTGCCCAGTGACTGACGGGTCATGGGTGATTAGCATCTGGGGACACAGTCCACGTCCTATAGGAATGAGCAGTGTACACAGGGTTTGCTCCCCGGGTTGTACCACTCATGTCCTAGGCGCCATTACTGAGCAGTTGCATATAGTTATCCCAGATATGGATACCCTATCATTTGCATGCATCATATTTGTATGTTTTACCCAGTGCTTTCGTATTGAGCGTAGAGCTCACGTCCAGTCTTTTCTGTGTATCTGGACACCCCATCCGACGGGGCAGGTGTAGGTGCAGGGTGGAGCACCAGGAGCTTGGATTGGCCAGTGACAAGTGAAGACAACGAGATTAGCTGTAGGTTTTGCCTTTAGGGTTTATTTATTCGATTGGATTGTATAATCGAATTTATTTAACCGGTTGTATTCTGCCGGTCTGCTTTTATTTAAGTCTTTCGCAGCGATTTATTTTAATGCATGCTTAATTATTCTCTTAACTCTGATTAGGTAGTGGATCCGGGTAGGGTCGCTACAGAGCAAGAGAGTGTGAATGTATAAAAACATGAATTATACCTGGTATTTATAGGGGCAAAAGAGGTTAATTACCTTGGGGAAGTAGAACCCTTATTGGAGTAAAAATCTATCCAAGGTAGGAGACCTTTGAATGTAGGACTCAATTGTTATGGTGACCAAGATTCTTACCAAATTTAATGGATTTGGTCTTATCTCAGATTTGTCGATATTTCTTCCTTATCAGAAGAAATTTTCATGTGTCTTCCATTTTTATGAGTTTTGGTCTATCTAGGGCTTTGATTAACCGATGGGCTCAATTCAGCCATCGGATGAATTTCCTAATCCTTGGGCTTGGCTATGCCCTTTTTACATGCTCATGTGCTCGGGGTCGGTTTTAGACCCTTGGTTGGTGATAAGGCCTGGGGTTGAGGTCAATGTTAGAAATGGGCTCGGATCGGTCCAGGATTACATTTAGGCTCGGGTCGAACTGTAGTGACGTGCACCGTGATCACCTACTAATAAAAAACTTAAGCATGCATTTAACTTAAGAAAACAAATAATCAGAAATAACATCGGAATCCATAAACAACAATTAAAATATTTTTTACAACCATATCTAATAACCAAGTGTATTAAACTAAATACATCAAAAAAAAAAAGCTTAGACAAATATATCTGCTGGTCATCAATCGCCTAAGCCCTCCTGGAATCACTCGCCTCATCCAATCACAAACCTGCCCCATGGAATAGGGTGTTCAATCACAACAAAGTACGGGATGTGAGCATGAAAAACTCAGTATGAGAGTATGAGTATACGGTATTATACGTGCATGCATGCAAGTGAACTGGGTACCAAGACACTCGGGTCAATAAAACTAGCTCATAGACCGGGCCAGAGTATATAGCATGCTGCGCCGTCTCCTCAGGAGGTGGCTCATATAACCAGTGGATAATGGTGACCTGATACTAGTACAAGTGTCCAACCATCACGGTGACCTAACACAAGACTTACGTATCCAGCAATCCACAACTCGTAGAGTGAGCACTCTATTACAGGATACCTCTAGGATAAAGGCTCAATATGCTCATGTATGCAACATACAGTCATGACATGTTGTATCATATAAATCATGCAATCACATAATACATGCAAAATATATAATACATGCATACTCAATCTGGATATCTCGAATAATACTTCCGTACCTCATATACTAGGCAATGCTAAACCAGCTCTATGTCCAAGCCTATCGTCCGTACTACAATGCAAAGTACTCATGCGTTAAAACCTTATTATAAAAGTCTTAACTAAACTATAGCATACTCCCTATTTACTATAAGGAGCCAGAGTTATACTTGCGTCCGTCGTCAGCCCTCTGATGACGATTGCCCAGAACTTGGGCACCTCTCTGCAGCAACTCCGGAGCGCCTCGCCAACACCCGGACCAAGCCTAGGAAGGCTAGAAATCACATAAGAAGACCCTAAACAGAGAGATAAAAGCTGGATTTGGTGTGAAGAAATGAGGCCTCGGATGACCTATTTATAGGCGGAGATCGGACGCTATGATCAGGGAGATCGGACGCTCCGATCCTTGCATGCGCAACACGTCATTGCATGCACAGTTCGGACGCTTTGATCCCTACTTCGGAGGCTCCGTACTGCTGCGTGTCTGATCAGTCTTGACACCTCAACACTTTCATGGCCTAATTGAGTTCGGACAGTCCGATCCGGGTTCGGACGCTCCGATCCGGTCGTAGCCTCCGATACTTGGTTCATGCCTCCAAAGGGTTCGGACCCTCCGATCCTAGTTCGGACTCTTTTAACCATCTTGGTCAAATTTTTGAAAATTGTATAATTAAATCCAAATTAAGCCCCTAATCCATGCTTAACCATTTTAACTTAATTAATCTAGTAAAATGGAGCCGGGATACTAGCTAGATTCTCCCCTTACTTAAGATATTTCTTCCTCAAACAATCTTAAGTACTGAATGCAGAAAAATACCGAATAAACATCTTTTATTCAAACTAATCATTTTACAAGATAAATATGAAAAAAAATATTTTCAAAACAACTCTGGATAGTCTGTACGCATACGACTTTCTAGTTCTCAAGTGGCTTCTTCAGTGCCTCGGCGCTGCCGCTGAACTAGAACAAGAGGAATAATCTTATTACGTAAGACATTATCCTTATGACTTATGGTACGCCAAGGTCTCTCCACATACGTCAAATCTGTATCCAACTGTACTTCAAACGGCTGTAAGATATGAGACTCATCTGTCACATAGTGTCGCAACAATGAAACATGGAACACATCATGGATACTTGACAAGTACGGTGGTAACGCTAACCTGTAAGCCAGATCTCCAACACTTTCCAGAATTTTGAATGGACCAATAAACCTAGGAGATAGCTTGCCCTTGAGATCGAATCTCAAAATCCTGTGAAATGGTGAAACTTTAAAGAACACCTTCTTGCACACCTCAAACTGCAAAGGCATGCGCTTAACATTCTCATAACTAGCCTGCCGATCTTGCGCAGTCTTAATTCACTTCTTGATCTGTACAATAATATCAATTGTCTGCTGGACGAACTCTGGTCCCTCTACCTGTCGCTCCCCCATTTCTTCCCATAACAGTATAGTACGACATCGTTGCCCGTACAATGCCTCAAACGGAGCCATCCCAATACTACGATGTTAATTGTTGTTGTACTTGAACTCAATCAATGTCAACTGATCTTTCCATGCTGGACCAAAATCCAAAGAACATGCTCGTATCATATCCTCAAGAGTACGAATTGTGCGCTCTGACTGTCCATCAGTCTCTGGATGATGTGCAGTACTCAAGCTAAGATTAGTACCCATAGGGCGCTGAAGACTCCCCCAGAACCTGGAAGTAAACCTGGGGTCTCGATCGCTGACTATTCTAACAGGAACTCCGTGCAATCAGACAATATCCTGGATGTATAACTATGTCATCCTGTCAAAGATGTAGTCCCGGTTATAAGGAATGAAATGTGCTGACTTTGTAAGTCGGTCCACCACAACCCAAATAGCAACACAATTCCTCAAGGACACCGGTAAATGGCTCACGAAGTCCATCGTGATCAACTCCTATTTCCACTCAGGAATAGGTAAACTATGAAGCAATCCTCCAGGTCGTCGATGCTCTGCCTTGACCTGCTGACACAACAGACATTTTGAAACATACTGATACACACTCTTCTTCATTCCCTTCCACCAAAACCTAGTAAGCAAATCCTTGTACATATTGTTGATTCCTGGATGAATACTCAACTTAGAATGATGAGCCTAGGATAAAATCTCCTCCCTCAGAGTATCATCATCCGAAACAACAATACATCCAGACAAACAAAGAAACCATCTGAATGATAGTGGAATCCAAACGTACTATCATATTTGGCTAAACGAGCCAAATGTTGGGTCTTTGGATTAGACATCTGAGAATCTCTAATCCGAGAATACAAAGCTGGCTCAGATAAGATCGCAAATATCTGGATACTCTGCATACCTTTCTTATGCTTGAATGTATATCCTGAAGAACAACAATCTTCAATTGCACTTTCCACAAAACAAGTCTGAAGTGCGGACACTCTCACCTTGCGACTCAAAGCATCAACAGTGATATTAGCAGCCCCTGCATGGTACTTAATTTCATAGTCATAATGTTTCAGCAAATCCATCCAACGTCTATGTCTCATGTTCAACTCCGCCTCAGTGAACAAATACTTGAGACTCTTGTTGTTTGGGAAGATCTCGAATCTCTCGTCGTACAAATAATGACGCCAGATCTTCAATGCAAATAAAATAGCTGCTAACTCAAGATCATGCACTGGGTAATTATTCTCGTGAACTTTCAATTTTCTAGATGCGTAAGCAATCACATGCCCATTCTGAGTCAGGAAACATCTCATTCCCTGAAGAAAAGCATATGTGTACACCACATACCCTCCAGAACCAAACGGTAAAGCCAACACAGATGCATAAGTCAACCGTCTACGAAGCTCGCAATAAACTCAAATGAATTTTTTTTTTGTATAATTATTAAGAAGAAAAAAAAATTCAGCAAATATGTTGCATGGTTTCTCCTTCAAATTCTCACAACAGAAGCACATGTATTTGTGCGGTTTGATAATTTTATTTTGAAATTGTAGTTTATTTAATTAAAAAAAAAGGTGCATATAACAGCACGACTCGGTTTGGAATTCGGTCGATTAGGATAATTTTGAGAAAATTTGATCACCATTCACCCCTAGTATTAGCCATAAGCTTAATATATTTCATCCAAGTAAAGAATAAAAACCAACTTATCAATTAATTTTAGGTCTAATGTGTGACGTACTTGACGTATTTCTTTATTTTTTATATTTTTATTAATAATTACTCCATCCGCCCCATTGTGATATACAAGTATGTGTTTTCATACCGATTAAGAAAATGTTTGGGAAAATAAGTTTATAATGGAATTTTTGATTTTGTTCTTATTTAATTAATTTTTAATTAGATAAAAAAGTAGTTAATGATATTAATTTAATAGGGGTAAATTAGTAAAATAATATGAAATATAATATTAATATGAAAACTGGTCTATGTATTTGAGATTTGAGATGGGTAAAAACAGAAATGTAGCCTAAAGAAATGAGACGGATCGAGTATTAATTAGAAAAATGTTAGATGTACACCTTGTAGTGTACACCTTGATTTACACCCTTACTTAAAATTTTCCTAATTTCCCTCATTAATTGCAAAATACTCATGATAAGAAATACATATCTAGTTAATCAAGGAAAGTTTTATAATTAATAAGGAAGGATGTAAACCAAGGTGTATACCGAGGTGTATATTTAGCATTACTTTATTAATTAATCATTGGAAATAGAAAACAGATAATTTGGTTAGATTTTATCCAGTTTCATACTATATATGGAAGTGATATTGCGGGGGTTGTGGGGGTTGGCGTCTTTCCAACCAACCGGTGGAATGAAAATGGAAAGTGTAAAACGTGATAACCAGTGGTGCGGAGCTAAGGTGGGTGCCACCCCCTCAAATTTATTTGCATGGTTAGGTATTTTTTGTCCATATGATAAAATATTAAATTAGCATTAAAATGAAAACGGCTAAAATCGAAAACATTACAAATTAATGAATTAAAAACAATAAATTACCTGCTAAAAAATGAAGAAAAAAATTTCAATCACAAAACAACTATATATATATATATATATATATATATATATATATATATATATATAATCTTAAATATTTAGAGAACAACACATATTTTGGAAATGAAAAAAATTACCTCGACTTAAATAATTATTTCAATTCATTATCGACTTATAAGACTCTGTTTGGACAAGTGTTTATTTAGATTTTTATAAAAATATTTTCACAAAATTTTGTAAAATATTTTAAAAAGTTGTTTAAGAATAAAGATGATATTTTGAAACAATTACTCTGTGAAAAAATTATTTTAGAGTTGATGAGATGTTTGGTTGTTTTAAAAACATCAAAAATTATTTCTTAATTATTCTTTAAAAAATATACTTGGAAACATTTATTTAAAATATTTTTTAAATATGTTTTATCAAAATTTTATCCAAACATATAATTTAATTTTTTTATTTATAAAATATTAAAACATTTTAAAAGTACTTGTACATAGCTAAGTTTTTAACTTAATTTATCATGATTTCTAATGATAATTTGAGTGTGTGTTATTTTTGTTTGAAACCCAATGTTGATTGTAGATATAGAGCACGTCCATTTCTCAATTATATAGTAGTTTTTATAATATTTTAAAAAAGAATATGCATGTACCATATGATAATATATAATATAATACTAGCCTCGAAGCACACGCATTGCGTGTGTAATGTATTACATAAATGTAAATACTTATTATTATTTTTTTTCAATGAAGTCAAATAATCCACGTACATAGCAATGTCAAGTAGCCAAAAATACCAAATGACAAAATATTCAGAAATAAAAATTGAGAAGATTACCTGGTAATAATTTGAAAAGAAGATACGGGAAGAACCGAAACTGAAAAATAACAATGGGAGTTGAGTCAACGCTACCCCTAGGGTAGTGTTTGCGGGTAACGTGGCGGCTCGTGATTGGTTAAAATCAGTGGAGCATGAAACCCATTATTTTTTACCAATCATGGGGTTACATGTCACCCGCAGGTTAGTGCCCTGCGGGCGACATGTACTAAACCGGGAGAAAGATAAAAACGTGGAATTCAGTTAATGAAGTGGGCCGTGGTTTTGGATTTAAATTAGGGCGTGTGTTCTAAATTAAAAAAATGACAACTGCATATAATTATAATATTTCAAATGCCTTTTAGACTTTTCACATGGGATGTGGATGCAATTAGCCCGTCAATTTAGTATCTAAACTAATTTAATTATATGATAAAGATGTGATAAATTATAGGTCCAATAGAATAGTGTCACATCATTGGTGGGCATGGTAATGGGCATGATAGATGAGTACTTGAAAGAAACTATATATATATATATATATATAATCTTAAATATTTAGAAAACAACACATATTTTGGAAATGAAAAAAATTACCTCGACTTAAATAATTATTTCAATTCATTATCGACTTATAAGACTCTGTTTGGAAAAGTGTTTATATAGATTTTTATAAAAATATTTTCACAAAATTTTGTAAAATATTTTAAAAAGTTGTTTAAGAATAAAGATGATATTTTGAAACAACTACTCTGTGAAAAAATTATTTTAGAGTTGATGAGATGTTTGGTTGTTTTAAAAACATCAAAAATTATTTTTTAATTATTCTTTAAAAAATATACTTGGAGACACTTATTTAAAATATTTTTTAAATACGTTTTATCAAAATTTTATCCAAACATATAATTTAATTTTTTTATTTATAAAATATTAAAACATTTTAAAAGTACTTGTACATAGCTAAGTTTTTAACTTAATTTATCATGATTTCTAATGATAATTTGAGTGTGTGTTATTTTTGTTTGAAACCCAATGTTGATTGTAGATATAGAGCACGTCCATTTCTCAATTATATAGTAGTTTTTATAATATTTTAAAAAATAATATGCATGTACCATATGATAATATATAATATAATACTAACCTCGAAGCACACGAGTTGCGTGTGTAATGTATTACATAAATGTAAATACTTATTTTTTTTTGTGTTGTTCAATGAAGTCAAATAATCCACGTACATAACAATGTCAAGTAGCCAAAAATACCAAATGACAAAATATTCAGAAATAAAAATTGAGAAGATTACCTGGTAATAATTTGAAAAGAAGATACGGGTAGAACCGAAACTGAAAAATAACAATGGGAGTTGAGTCAACGCTACCCCTAGGGTAGTGTTTGCGGGTGACGTGGCGGCTCGTGATTGGTTAAAATCAGTGGAGCGTGGAACCCATTATTTTTGACCAATCATGGGGTTACATGTCACCCGCAGGGACTCCTGCGGTCGGCATGTACTAAACCCGGAGGAAGAGAAAAACGTGGAATTCAGTTAATGAAGTGGGCCGTGGTTTTGGATTTAAATTAGGGCGTGTGTTTTAAAATAAAAAATGACAACTGCATATAATTATAATATTTAGGAAAGATTAAATTAGTTTAGATACTAAATTGAAGGGCTAATTGCATCCACATCCCCTATAAAAAGTCTAAAAGACATAAAACACCATGTGTAAAATTAATAGCATAAATGTGCCCGAGTTTGTATAACATAGGGGTGAAATGTGCTACATTTTAAAAAACTGAGGGATGCATTAGTCTATTAATATTTCTTAAAGAGTTTTATGATTATTAGACTTTTCACGAGAGAGATTAATGCAATTAGCTTCTAAATCGACCACAACATGTTATATAAGGCATTATTAAATAGTAAAGATAATAGTAAAAAAATATAACCTGAAAGCACATTATAAAAACCACCTGAGGCTTCAATGTTCACTGCACGTACGAGTCGTAAACATACAAGTACGACCATGACAACCGAAATCGAAAGCTGCCAGATTTCACCGCCACACGGCGAGGTGCCGCCGGAGATATCATTCCCGCTGGCGTACTTTGACATTCCGTGGTTACTTTTCCAACCCATCCGGCGCCTTCTTTTCTACGATTCCGCCGTTTCAAAATCCAGTTTCTTGGAAACCCACGTCCCCAGACTCAAACAATCGCTCTCCCTCACTCTCAAGCATTACGTGACATTTGCAGGCAACATTATGCACCCTCTGAGCGACACCGGAAAGCCGAGTTTTCGCTACATCACGGGGGACTCTGTTCCTCTTACAGTCTCCGAGTCATGTAATGACTTCAGTGGACTGGTCGGATGTGGTGCGCGCAATGCAGACCAGTTCTACGATTACGTGCCTCAGATGCCGCCCATAAAAGACGAACCCGGATTCAAAATAGTCCCCGGTCTGGCCGTCAAAGTGACGCTGTTCCCCGGAATCGGGATATGCATTGGCATAGCCTATAATCACACGATCGGCGACGGGGTTTCAATAGTGAACTTTATAAAGGCGTGGGCTTCGACCAACAAATTCGAAGGATCGGACGAGGAGTTGCGGATTCAAGCTGGTGAAATCTCGCCTTGTGTCGATAGAAAGATTGTCAGGGATCCCCTTGGAATCGACACTATTTTTTGGAACCAAATCAAACACGTCCCCATTCACTCTTCGACTTTTCCATTACCCACGAAAAGGGTTCGCGCAACGTACATCCTGCGTGAAGCTGATATCAAGAAACTCAAGGATTTGGCTATAAGAAAGATACCAGGGCTGGTTTACTTATCATCTTTTGTGGCAGTATCTGCTTATGTTTGGTGTATATTTCTGAAATCCGGAGATTCGATCGGCGAGGAAGTGGATGAAAACAGAGCCGAGTATTTCATTTTCTCCGTTGATCTGCGGGGAAGAATAGATCCCCCGGTTCCTGGAAATTACTTGGGAAACTGTACTGCTCCCGGAAGAATCAAAATCGGGCGTGGTTCGTTGGCAGGGGATGAAGGATTCTTGGTGGCTGCGGAAGCCATGGCTGATCATATACAAAAGTGGGCGAATAACAAGGAACGAGTGTTGCAAGGTGCTGAGAATTGGCTGTCGGATTTCAGGAAAATGGAAGGCGGGGGCACTTTCGGGGTGACGGGATCGCCGAAATTCGGCTTGTACGATGTGGATTTCGGATGGGGAAAGGCAAGAAAGGTGGAGTTTGCCTCCATTGATTGGGAGAATCATACAATGTCTATGTGCAAGCCAAGGGATTCTGACAGTGTAATAGAGGTTGGCTTGTCTCTGCCCAAGCGAAGAATGGAGGCTTTCGCAACTCTGTTTGCTGACGGATTAGCACGATTATGATCAAGAGCTTCACATTGATGTATTATATTATGATGATAAAAGCGTTGGCTTGTATTCACTTTCGATTATTTGATTATATATTGTTGAATTGCGATTGGTCCTATTTTTTGTCGAGTGATTTTCCGGTGAAATGGTCTCATGGTTTGCTCAAGCGCGAGATGAAAGACACGAGAGCGCCTAGAGGAGGAGGCGCACTTGAGCGAGCCCAACCAGATTTTTTTTTTAAAAAAAAAATTATTTAATTTCTTTGATTCTCTCGGGCATTGGTTTATCGATTTTTTATTTTTTTAATTGAAATTAGATAAAGAACGAGGCCTCACGGAAAACACCTCGCAAAGGGCATGCCTATTGCTAAAGAAGCCTGGAAACCCCTAAAACTACTAAGAATTCGAAAGAGAAGCAAGTGAATTTGGTGCCAAAATCTGAATCTCGGATGTCTTACTTATAGGCGGATATTGGATCCTCTGATCTCGAGTTCGGACATTTCGATTAAGGGTGGTAAAAAATACCGAATTTTCGCTATACCAAAGTTATCGTATCGAAAAAATACCGAATTTATCGAATTTTCGGTATACCGAAGATTTCGGTACAGTACTGATAGGTTACACCTAAAAATTCAACTGGGCCTGAGCCCAATCTTGAAGGTCCACTCCAAATATTTTTGAGGCCCAAGCTTATTTAAATATTATATATATTTAATTCAAGCAGACCCTGAATTCTACAAAAGCCCATAAGAGGTTCAAGCCCGTAAAACTCTCCGAATATTTATAAATAGCTCAAGTCACCTCATTATTAAGGTACACACTTTCTTTTGCACTATATCGCTCTACTCTCGATTATTATTCCTTGAGTAATAACTGACTTGAGCGTCGGAATGCCTTCGCCGGAAACCCTCCCGACTCCTATGACTTTGTTTTGTGACGTAGGAACAACCCACTGAAGATCTCCACCGGGAACATACAACATGATCCATTGATACTCCGGACTTTGCGGAAGCACCGTCTTGTGTACAAGTGATTTTTGGCTATATCAGCTTGGCGTCGTCTGTGGAAAACTGTTATTTACGTCATTGAGAGCACATATTACTTCAAAAATGTCTCAAGAAAATAATAACAATGGAAACGCACCGCCGAGTATTACTCTCACCCGTGAAGACTTGACTGCGCTAATGGAAAACACAGCAGCACTCGCAGCAAAAGATGCAGTTGCTCAGTACCTAGAAACCCGTAAGCGCAAAAGCAGCAAGAAAAAGGCTCAAACTGAAGGCTCGTAATCTCTTGACCCTAATAACGAGGACCCAAATAAAGATAAGTCTAAAGTGAATGATAAAGATTAAGGGGGGACCAAGAAAAATACTACTCAGAAAGACGGTGAAGCAAGTGTTCACACAGTTCATGACACCTCTGGCGAAAACAAGATAACTAATCCAACTCGGAATGATGGATCTCGCACCCATGTAACTGGAGAGAATATGTCCGCAATTTTGCCATCACGTCGAAGCCCCTTCACCGATGACATATTATCTCAAGCATTACCAAAGGGAGTCAAAATCCCCAGCTTACCTGAGTTCGATGGAACAAGTGACCCCCAAGACCATATTGACAAATTCTACGCGAAAGCGGATTTGTATGATATCACAGATGCTGCATAATGTAAAATTTTCCGAACAACATTATCAGGAAGAGCACTCACATGGTTCAATAAGTTACCCTCTGGATCTATTGCCAATTTGGAGCAACTTACTGACTACTTCCTCCAGCAATTCTCAATTAACAAGAAATACCCGAAAACAGCAGCATATTTTGATATGAATTTAGGAGGTGCTCGAAGATTCATATTGTTCCGAGATTTGCTCCGTGATTTACAATCAAGAATTGAAGGATTTGGAATTCATGGCAATCAAGTTGCAGTACTTGAAGATCAATTTGGAAGTTGTTATAATGCTATTGAAGGCCAAAAAGATCAAGAAAAAGAAGGATTTTCACGACAGGACAGCGCTCCAGCGCTTCAAATCAGGCGCTCCAGCGCCAAACCTTCGTATTTTGAAGAGCCCCAGCGCTAGTCCATCGGAGCTCCAGCTCTGTACTGAGCGCTCCAGCGCTGACGTCCTAGAGCTCCAGCGCTACCGCACTTACACACAGTACGACATGTAGTGTGTGTTTTCGGATTTTTGAGTATTTATGATATTTTTTTCTATTTTTGAGTAATCTAAGCCTACTATGAAACTTTTAGATGATATCTTTTGATATCTTTAGCATTATTTTGCGTTATCTTTTATTATTTTGTAGTTGTATTATAAATACAACATATACATTCATTATTAAGAAATAACATAGTTCATATTATTGATTTTTATCAGTCTAAAATTCTCTTTAGAATTTTATTGAAGCTTTTGTTTTGTCAAAATCAAACTTATAAAAGTTTAACAACTTTGTGGCGTTTGTCGATTGATTATCTTCGTGGGTTGTCAAAGACAGGTTCCTTTGAAGGTCCCGTTGTGATCGATTGTTTATTCCGCAATTATCTGTTGCTAGTTACAGGTTCAACTAGAGGTGAATTTTGCAAACTTACTTGTTTCAAAGATAGGGAAAAATCGTTGTTTCTTTTGTTATCGAATTGAGGTGCGATTCAATGAAGTCGTGTTGCCTTTCATACATAAGATTCACATCATTTGGTATCAAAGCTTAAGGTTTTGATTCAAGTAAGTCGTATCCTTCTTTAATCTATATTCTTTCTTCGTTCTTCGTTCATCTTTCCTTGTTCTTCGTTCTTCATCTCTCTCATCTCAAATTTCCGTGTCATTCTTTCAAACTTGTTATCCAAGTCTCGTGTCTTGTGCTACAAGTTATAAATTCAAAAAAAAAAGTGAAAAATCAAAAAAAAAAGCTTAAAAACAAAGAGGGAGAAGCAAAATAACTTGTGGCAAAGTCTTGTGTCTTGTGAGTATTTGGGTAAAAAAAAACTATTATTTCAATCTTCATAAGTCTCTTGACTTGTTTTTGTGCAATCTACGTGAGTCGATTGGCAAGTGTTTACAAGTTTTGAACTTTAGAGTTTGATATTTAAAATCACAAAGCATAAGCTATTCTTTATTTGAGTGAAAAAAAAAGAGTGTTTGAGCGATTTCTTTGGAGTGACTTGTGAGATTTTGGGTGAGGAATATTGTAATTTCTAACCTTCTTCTTGCAGGTACGATGTCCTATAGAAATTATTTTGTTGGAAGAGATGATGAGTACATGGAGAGTAAAAGGAGATTTTATGGGTGTGGTAGTAATGGAAGTAATAAAAGTAAAATTCCATCGTTCCATGGAGATGAGGATCCGGAATTGTATTTGAAGTGGGAGAAAAGGGTAAAGAGTGTATTAGATGATCGTGATATTTCTGAATCTAGGAAGGTAAAACTTGTCATAAAAATGTTTACCGACTATGCTTGCACTTGATGGGATAGGTTAGATGAGAATCGGGAGAGGCATGAAATGAGTCCTATATCTACGTGGGATGAGTTGAAAAGGGTGTTGAGGAAACGCTTTGCTCTTAATCACTATGAGAGGAGAAGTGTTGTTTCCAAACGTGAGCATCAAGGTACATCTAAACTTATAAATTCTAGTACCTTTGATATTGCATGCTTATGGTGTTATAGAAAAGATAAGCATGATATGAGCCAGTGTTTTAATGAGGCTATAATGAAATTGGAGGATTCTCGTGTAGAGATTGAATCTAATGGTGTCGTAGAGGTTGAATCAAAAGTTGAAGTTGAGTCGATAATTGAGGATGAAACTTCATTGATTGATGATGTGAGTGTCGAAATTTGTGCGGTGGAAGGAGAGTGAATTGATGAAAAATCTTCTATTGTACATGGTGTGGTTGATAGTGTTGGCAAATGTGAAGTAGTAGGTGAGTTTGTAGTTGTTGAAGAGTCATCTAATATTTTTGTGGTAGATGAGAGTCCTATGGATGTTCATAGTGGGACTAGTAATTTGTTGTTGGATGAGTCTTGTAATCTTGCTATTCTATTGAGTCCAAAAAAATTTCTCGAGGATCAATTGGAATTCGAAAATTTGAGTGATATGGCTAAAAAAATGAGTGATGAAAAAAGTAAGATAGCCATTGAAAAGGAAAAAGAAAAAGAAGAGGCCGAAAAAATGAGTGTTCAAAAAAGTGAGATGGCCTTTGAGAGAAAAAAAGAGAGGAAAGAAAAGAGAGGAAAGAGACCAATAAACAAAAAAAATATTATGGTCCAAAATAGTGAGGTTGAAATTTTTGTACAATTGAATGAAATTCCTTAAGTACTTATGTACAAAAAAGTTTTATCTCATTGTGATGATATAGCCGGTTCAATTCCGAGCAACGTTTGTTCTTCTTTGCAGGATTTTGGAGATGTATTGATGAGCAAGCAAAGAAGATACAACATGTTGGATCTATGTGAAGTAGGTCACACACGAAGTGAGGTTAGAGATTTGAAAGTTGTTCCATTCGAGAGGTATGAATTAAATGTTGAATACCAATCAAATTTCTACTTTCAAATGTATGATCTCAATTCTCAATTGTTGAGATTTAATGACTTCATTGAGAGATTTATGAATGTTCTATCTATGAAATATGGATTGAATTCAAATCTTAATCTTAAGTTATTGAAATCTAGGTATTTGAATAATTTGGATCAGATGATAGTGTTGAAATCATTTGTTGATCTTAATGTGTTGGAATCTTGGTGTGATATGAGATTAAGCAAGTTGATGTATGTTGTTGTGAATTATTTGAATTGTTTTGATGTGAGTCAATTGTGCATGAATAGTATAGGTTGGAAGTCCTATTTGTTTGATTGGTTAGTGTTGACTTTTGGGCTAGCTAATGTGCGTAATATTTTCATGGGATTGATGAGTTGTGTTTTGCATGCCTCTAGGGATATATTTGTTGTTGTGTGCTTTGATTATATCTTAGTATATAGAAAATTTTTTAAAGTGCATGTTGAACATTATAGAGTTATGTTAATCATGTTGGATATGAAGTTTTTGGGTCATGAGCATGTTATAAAGTTGAATGTCTTTCGTGCAAAGGAACTTATTGATTTTGTTGTAAGTTCTCAAGGATTAGGAGTTATTGGTGAAGAGTTGATTAAGTACCAACGAGGTAAGGAAAATGTGTTAGTTACTACACTATCACAAAGGTATGAGTTCTTATCTCTTTTGGTTACAAGGTGCTTATGGTTTCAAAATGTTAATGAATTGCAAGAATGGGTTAATAATTTTGAGGATGTGTTTAAAAAATACTTGTGCAATGTTAATGAAAAATTTTATGTGAGCACGTATTTGTTTAAAGAAAATAACTTTTTCTTTATATGTTCGTCATTGCATGATTTATTTGATGAAAGGATATGTGTGTTCAAAATGAAGTGTAATTTTGAGAGGTCCAAAAGAATGAGTATAATGGATGAATATTTGTTGTGGTTACACATGAAGAGATATGTTGAGTGGAGTTGTAAGTGGGATAATGCATGTGAGTTGTTTCTTATTCCTAGAAAACAATGGTTGTATTTAACTATGCATTTTGTGTTAGGGTTAACTAGGTCTAAGAAGGGGAGGAACTTGAGTTTTGTAATGCTTAACGGAATTGTGATCATGTTTATGCATGCTAGTGGTTATAAGGTGTTTAGTTTGAGTATGAGAAAGTTTTTGTGTCTTGATATAGTTTTGAGTGTGTAAGGTATATTATTGCTTATGAGAAATATTTTTAAAGTTTTTAAGTTTTGCTTGGTTTTTGTAGACAAGGGGCAAGATTTGAGGACAAATCTTTTTTAAGAAGGGGAGTTTGATATGAATTTAGGAGGTGCTCGAAGATTCATATTGTTCCGAGATTTGCTCCGTGATTTACCATCAAGAATTGAAGGATTTGGAATTCATGGCAATCAAGTTGGAGTACTTGAAGATCAATTTGGAAGTTTTTATAATGCTATTGAAGGCCAAAAAGATCAAGAAAAAGAAGGATTTTCACGACAGGACAGCGCTCCAGTGCTTCAAATCAGGCGCTCCAGCGCCAAACCTTCGTATTTTGAAGAGCCCCAGTGAAACGTCCTAAACTTCTACGTAAATGCGGAATTTTTTTTTTTTTAAAATACTAAGTAAAATAAATGTACATACATGCCCATACATATATGCACAAAATAAACTGATTTAAAAAAAATAACATAAATAAAATGCAACATTTTTACTTAAATAACCGAGTCAAACTTAAATAAAATACTGCCAAACAATCCCTTAAAAGTTTGCATGCAATAAAAATTAATTAATAAAAATAATACTAGAATTCACCACTGAAAAGCCATAAAAGAAATAAATAAGAAACATAGTTTAAAAGTTCTTAAAAATGTTCATAATGACTCAGCCGACGATCACGGGGGATCACTGCCTGTCTGCTCATACGTCCTCACCACCGGTAGGTACCACATCATCCTCTACATACTCACCTGCACCATATAAGTGTAGTGAGCCTAGAGGCCCAACATTCTAACATAACAAGGGTTTAAAATAATTTAAATCACTGGAATACTAATACATAACATATACATGAATGGACATGCTTAAAAATCATGAATCATAACTTAAAATCTTGCTTAAACTTGATCTTAAATATAATCATATAATACATACTTAAACATTGTTGAGCATAACATTTTTCTAACATCGCATGGTCGTATTCATAGTGTAACCTTAAACTTAACTGATTCGACTGATCAGTCTCTTAAAACCAACGTACGCGGCGGTGACGAATCACCTCTTACTGGTAGTAAACTACCCTTAACATATGGGGACTTGTCCCCCTTAAATTGTCACACTACTTCAAATTCCAACATAAAATTATTTTCTGGCTCAACCTTAACATTAAATCATGCCATAAAAATTATTTCATGAATACATGTACTTAAATAAAAAGTGTGTCTTTCATATATATTTAATTTAATTTTCATAATAAATAATAAGTACTTGAAATAACTTCCATGCATAAAATAATTAAATATATATTCAGGACACATGCTATTTTTTTTTTCATGGGATTATACTGAACTACTGGCCCTAAACACTCAAGCTCATTTACTTAAAAATCTGGCCCATTAACACTGAGACTGGCCCAATAACTCAACTTAACCCCATTAACTTACATTTAAGCCCAAATAATTAATTCAAGCCCAATAAAATATTTCTGGGTAGCCCACTTTGGCAAGCGATAATCTCAAATTCTTAACATAAAGACACTTATTAATAAAATGTCTGTTGCACACATTAATTTAATTACTTAATCAAGCCCAATTAAACACTTAAACTAAATAATAACTTAAAAATAAAAATACCCTAGCCCGACTAACTTAACCCAGACCCACTAGACATGACCCATGACTTATTGGACCCGACCCGGAATCAAGACCCGACCCAGACCCAACTTAAAAACCATAAACCCGAACCCTTACTTCCTTTTCCCAATTCTATTTGGTCTTGCGCGCAGCAGCCTTCCATGGTTGTTGCCGCCATGCTCCTGCCACCCCTGGCCGGAGCACCACCCCATACACCTAGCCCACCTCAAGATGTTTCCAACAAGGTAAGAACCAGCCCAAACCGTTACCTACAGCCCTCACACGAAGCTCTACACCATGGCTATTCTCTATTCGCGCGCAGGTAGGAGCAGTGGCAGCGTTTTCGATCATGCCAATCGCTCCAACCACCAAAAATCGTGAAACCACTTGCAAAACTTAGCCAACATCTAGGGGTTTCCAATGCAACAAACCTTACCCAAAACCATGCCTGAAGGAGTGAGAACGAAGCATTCTCCCACAGCCCCAGAACCTGTGCGAGCCACCCATGACAGAATTCGATTTGTTTCATTCTAGCCCTTCTCCAACCTTAACCGATCGACTAGCCCAAGTCTAGGGACCCTAAGATACCCATGAATCTTGTCCTAGCAGCCATACACGCCCATGCTAAAATAAAAACGTGAGATGATGAAAAAAAACCCAAGCAAACCATGCGCTTACAAACAAAAGTTCGAAAATTCAATCCATGTTTGTGCAAGACTTTGATCGAAAATTCTCCTGATGCAAACACACACATACAAATATACTTACTGAAAAGGTGCGAAATAAAGGAAGGAAACATGTCTTTCACCGATAAAAATAATAGAAGGGATAGACGGTGACGAATCCGGGATGACGACGACGACGACCACCTTGGATCTTGAAAAATCGATCAACAATGGAGTCCTTGAGGCTTTTTGGTCGTTGAATGGGGAAGGAGAAGAGTGGAGAAGGCGGCTAGGTTGAAGAGAAAGGAATTGAGCGTGAGTTTTGGGGTAGACTTAGGATTTAATTTGGGTAGATAGGATTTTAATAACTAATATAGGGAGATAATAACATAAATAAGATAATCCTAACTTTTAAAAATTCTAACTTACATAACAATTAATTAAAATCCCGAAATATTTATTTTAGGGAATTTTAAAGGTAATTAAAAGTCAATATTTTGGCTAAATTTGGATAAAAACGGACTCCTAAAAATATATAAAATTAATTACTGATAATTTTGAGGAGATAAAACTCAAAATAATATTTTTTTGGGCTCCTAAAAGACTCATAAAATAATTTGGATAGAAAGTTGTCATCTCGTCTGTCCACGGTCCCGTCTACGCGATAAAATAATTAAATTCCCATAAATCATGAAAATCACTAATTATGGGTTAAATGCTTAAAAATAACTTAAAACATGCACAAATAATTTCACATAATTATTTAACCCGTAATCTAAAATTCTAAATAAATAAAATCCCTAATTATGCATGCGAATTTACGTACTAAAAATACTGGGTGTTACAATTCTCCCCCCCTTAATTTGAATTTCGTCCTCGAAATTAAAGTACTTACCCGAACAACTCCGGGTAGCGAGTCCTCATGTCTGCCTCGGTCTCCCAAGTAGCTTCCTCCTCCGAGTGATTCAGCCACTGGACTCTGACCATCGGTATGACCCACGTCCTAAGTCTCCGCTCCTCCCTAGCCAAGATCCGCACTGGCCTCTCCTCATAAACTAGATCAGGTGGCAACTGCAAGGGCTCGTAACTCAACACATGCGACGGGTTAGAGACATATATCCGAAGCATGGATACATGAAAGACATCGTGCACTGCCGCAAGCCCTGGTGGTAAGGCCAAACGGTAGGCCAATGTGTCAACTCTCTCCAAGATCTCAAATGGCCCAATATATCTCGGATTCAACTTACCTCTGCGTCCAAATCTCATCACCCCTTTCATAGGTGATACTTTCAGAAACACATGATCACCTACTGCAAACTCCAAATCTCGTCGTCGAGTATCTGCATAACTCTTCTGACGACCCTGAGCAGTCCTCATATGATCCCGAATCTGAGTCACAATGTCAGCTGTCTGCTGCACGATCTCAGGACCCAGTAAAATACTCTCACCAACCTCATCCCAATGCACAGGAGATCTGCATCTCCTCCCATACAATGCTGCATAAGGAGCCATACCTATAGACGACTGAAAACTGTTGTTATAGGTAAACTCCACTAATGGCAGTCTAGTCTCCCACGAGCCCTGAAAGTCGATGACACAAGCTCTCAGTAGATCCTCAAGAACCTGGATCACTCTCTCAGACTGACCATCTATCTGGGGATGGAACGCTGTAATGAACAAAAGTCTAGTCCCCAATGCTGTGTGCAAACTCTTCCAAAATGCAGACGTGAATCTCGGATCTCTATCGGATACGATAGACACTGGTATGCCATGCAGTCTAACAATATCCTTGATGTAAAGCTCTGCATACTGTGTCAAGGAGTAGGTAGTCCTCACCGGCAAGAAATGAGCTGACTTGGTGAGTCTATCCACGATCACCAAAATAGCGGTACACCCTCTAGTACTCCTCGGAAGGCCAACTACAAAGTCCATCGTAATGTTCTCCCATTTCCATACCGGAATGGGTAGAGGATTAAGCAGCCATGTTGGACGCTGATGCTCTGCCTTGACCTGCTGACAAGTCAAGCACTCTGATACGAATCGTGTGATATCACTCTTCATGCCGGGCCACCAATACAAAGTCTGCAAATCCTTATACATCTTCGTACTTCCTGGATAAATGGAATACGGAGATGTGTGAGCCTCTATCACGATCTCAGTCCTCAGCTGATCAATGTTTGGGACACACAATCGACCACTGTACTGAATAATGTCATCACTGACAGTAAAAAGAAGATTGCCCTTAGCCTCATCCCTCTGCACCAACCGCTGTAACTCCTCATCTGTAGGCTGTCCATCCCTGATCCGATCTCGTAGAACTGGCTGCACCGTCAACACTGACAAGCTCGGTGCATGACCACTCGAGTAAAACTCCAAATCAAACCTCTGAATCTCACTCTGCAGTGGTAACTGCACTGTCAAACACGATACCACTGTCGACTTCCGACTCAAAGCATCGGCCACTACATTAGCCTTACCTGGATGGTAGCTAATGTCGCAGTCATAATCCTTCACTAACTCCAACCATCTCCGTTTCCTCATGTTCAACTCCTTCCGAGTGAAGAAGTACTTGAGGCTCTTGTGATCAGTGAAAATCTTGCACTTCTTGCCATACAGATAGTGCCTCCAGATTTTCAAAGCGAAGACCACTACTGCTAACTCCAAATCATGTGTCGGGTAGTTCTGCTCGTGAATCTTCAACTGCCTCGACGCATAAGCAATAACCTTACCACACTGCATAAGTACTGCGCCTAAACCTAGCTTAGATGCATCGGTGTACACCACTAACTCCTCGTGTGGTACTGCCATCGCCAAAACCGGTGCGGTAGTGAGTGCTTCCTTCAGCTGATCGAAGCTCCTCTGACAGTCTGGACTCCAAATAAACTTCGCATTCTTCTTGGTTAAGGAAGTCAAGGGTACTGCAATAGAGGAAAAACCCTTGATGAACTTCCTATAATATCCTGTCAAACCCAAGAAACTGCGAATCTCCAAATCATTCCTCGGAATACCCCATTTCTGCACTGCCTCAACCTTTGACTGATCCACTGCAATCCCATCTCTCGAAATAATGTGGCCAAGAAATGCCACCTGCTCAAGCCAAAACTCGCACTTGCTGAACTTGGCAAACAAACGATTCTCCCTCAAAGTCTGCAAGGCCGTCTGTAGATGCTGCCTATGCTCCTCAACGCTCCTAGAGTAGATCAAGATATCATCAATGAAGACTATGACCAACTGATCAAGATACGGCTGAAATACCCGGTTCATGAGATCCATGAAAACCGCTGGAGCATTGGTCATCCCAAATGGCATCACTAAGAACTCGTAATGCAAAAACGTGTCCGAAAAGCAGTCTTGGACACATCTGCCTCTCTAACTCGCAGCTGATGATAACCAGATCGCAGGTCGATCTTGGAGAACACCGAAGCTCCCTGCAACTGATCAAATAAGTCCTCTATCCTCGGCAGTGGGTACTTATTCTTCACTGTGACCCTGTTGAGCTCTCGATAATCGATGCACAGTCTCATACTGCCATCCTTCTTCTTCACAAATAACACTGGAGCTCCCCATGGAGAAAAGCTAGGACGAACAAAGCCTTTCTCTAATAACTCCTGAATCTGCTCCTTCAACTCTTTCATCTCGGTAGGAGCAAGTCTGTACGGTGCCTTTGAGATAGGCACAGTGTCTGGCAATAATTCGATACTGAACTCCACCTCTCTCACTAGTGGAATCCCTGCAACATCCTCCAGAAAGACGTCCGGAAAATCACGAACCACCTCTATCTCTGATAATGAACTACTGGCTGGTTTTGAGGTCGTGACATCACTTACTATGAAACCTCGGCAACCCCGTTTCAACAGCTTCCTCGTCTGAATAAGAGATATCACCTAAGGAATATCACTACTCTGAGATGCATGAAAAGTAAACGGGTCGCCTCTTGGCGGTTTCACTGACACCGTCCTCCGACAAAAATCAATCGAAGCTCCATTGACTGTCAACCAGTCCATACCCAATATCAAATCAAACCCGCTCAACGGCAAAACCACTACATCTGCGCGAATAGAGTGCCCCTGCAGCTCCAACTCCAGCTATCGAATGACACTAGAGGTAGAAATAATCTGTCCTGACGGCATAGTGACATCATAACCACTGTCGAAAATCTCAGGTGTGATGCCTATCTGTCTGATAAACTCTATGGAGATAAACGAATGCGTAGCCCCTGAATCTAGCAACGCAAACGTGGAGTTGCCTCCAACTAGAATTCTCCCGGTGATCAAGGAGGTATCTGGGTCTGCCTCCTCAGCCTGCATCACGAACACTCTCCCTGTAGTGTTCTTCTTCCTCGGGCAATTGGCCATCTGGTGCCCTGGCTCCTTACAATGAAAACAGACGCCCGCTCCTAGAAGACGTGGTCCTGGATGCATCTTCTGGCACTTCGGGCAAGTAGTATATCCTCCAGCATTAGGGGCCCCGCCCCTAGGCTGCTGTCTCTGCTGCTGTGGCTTCTGCTGGTTCGGGCCCTTAGACGGCCCAATATACTGCTTCTTCGCAGGAGGCTGCGAAGATGGTCGCTGATATCCAGACTGAAACTGCCTCTTACCCTGCTGCTCCCTGTGGATCTCTCTCCTACCATCCTCCGAACGCAAGGCTCTACTGTGTAGTGACCCTTACCCGGATCACCTACTAACAGAACTTAGGCATGCAATTAACTTAATTAATTAGATATCAGAATAAAACTGCGGAAACCATAAACATTATACAATCCCAAGTAAAGGAATCTGTAATTTATCCAAATAATATACAACCAAATCGAATAGCTGTATCAACCTCAAAACAACAGAAATAAAACCTAGACGAAGCTCCAGCTGGTCAACCACTGACTAGCCCCTCCTGGATCCACCCGCCTCGTCCAATCGCAAACCTGCCCCATGGAATAGGGTTTCCAGAAACACAAAGTACGAGACATGAGCATAAAACGCTCAGTACGAGAGTATGAGTATACATGCATGCAAAGTGAACTCCCTATAAACTCGAGGTCAAGGATCAGATAATAGAGACAGACCGGGCCCTGGTATGTAGCACGCTGTGCCGTCGCTTCAGGAGGTGGCTCCCATACCATAATACTAGTGGATATGCCGGACCCAAATCGATGGAAGTTCAACCACTAACAGGATAGGGAAAAACCCTACTAACAGACATCTCGAAGGAGATAGCTTAGTATGCAAATGAATGCAGCATAAATCAATGACATATAAACCATGCAGTCACATAATACATGCATACTCAGTCAGGATATCTCGAACAGTACTTTCGTACCTCAAATCAGTGCAAGCTCTACCAACTCTAGGTCCACGCCTATAGTCTGCTCTACACTGCCAAATGATACTACTATCATTAAAGCGCTCTAAAAGCCTTAACTAAGCTATTGCATACTCCTAAATATTTATAGGAAGCAAAAGTTATACCTTCGTCCGTCGTTAGCCCTTTAATGTCGATGCCTCCAGAACATGGGGACAACTCCGCTACGACTACCGAACGCCTCGACGACCACCGGGTCAAGCCTAGGAAGGCTAGAACAACTCGAATAGGACTAGAATGGAAAGGAAAACTCGGAATTGACAATTGAAAGTGAAGCCTCGGCCTTCTATTTATAGACAACGATCGGAACTTCCGATCCTCGATCGGAACGTCCGAACCTCGATCGGAACGTCCGATCCTGCCATCGGAGCTTCCGAAGATCCTGATCTGCCACGTGTCAAAATATCACTTGTTGACTCCGGATAGGGGTGATTGGAGCTTCCGATCCAACCACACATCATGGATGACTTAATATCATCGGTGCCTCCGATCGCTCATCGGAGCTTCCGATCCTGATCGGAGCTTCCAATCCGTCCGATACCCAATTTATTTAATTAGAATTAATCCTTTAATTACTCAATTAGGGTACGGGCTACTACATTCTCCCCCACTTAAGATATTTCGTCCTCGAAATCAGATCTTAAGTACTGAAAGTAAAACAGAAATCAGAAACATTCTTTATTCAAATCAAACGTTTACAGAGTTGCAACTGAATACAACTTAAGAATGAAATCAAAACAACTCAGGATGGTCTTCACGCATCCTGTCCTCAATCTCCCAAGTAGCTTTCTCAGTGCCTCGTCACTGCCACTGAACTAAAACCAAAGGAATGACTTTGTTCCGTAAAACCTTATCCTTATAATCCAGGATACGAATAGGTTTCTCAACATAGGTCAAATCCTTGTTCACCTGAACCTCAGACCGCTGCAGAATATGAGATTCATCCGCCACATACCGTCGCAACAGAGATACGTGGAGCACGTCGTGAATACTGGATAGATGCGGTGGCAAAGCTAGTCGATAAGCCAAATCGCCAATGCTCTCCAAGATCTCAAATGGACCGATAAACCTGGGAGATAATTTGCCCTTAAGGCCGAATCTGAGAATCTTGCGGAAAGGTGACACTCTCAGAAACACTTTCTCCCCGACATCGAACTGCAGAGGCCTACGCTTGATATTAGCATAGCTGGCCTGACGATCCTGTGCAGTCTTAATCCATTTTTTGATCTGATCAACAATTTCTATCGCCTGCTGGATAAACTCCGGTCCCTCAGCCTGTCTCTCCCCCACTTCTTCCCAGAAGAGTGGAGTATGACAACGTCGCCCATACAATGCCTCAAAAGGTGTCATCCCAATACTAGTATGATAGCTGTTGTTGTACGCGAACTCGATCAATGGCAAATGATCCTGCCAGGTTGAACCAAAATCCATGACGCACGCTCTAAGCATATCCTCCAAAGTACGGATCGTGCGCTCCGACTGACCATCAGTCTCTGGATGATAGGCAGTACTCAAACTGAGAGTAGTACCCATCGCACGCTGAACACTCCCCCAGAACCTAGAATTGAACTTGGGGTCCCGATCGCTGACAATGCTCACAGGCACTCCATGAAGTCGAACGATCTCCTGAATGTACAACCGTGCCATACGATCCACATTGTACTCACGGCTATAGGCAATGAAATGCACTGATTTGGTGAGTCGGTCCACCACAACCCAGATAGCATCACAGTTCCTCGGAGATACCGGCAAATGGGTCACAAAGTCCATTGTGATAAACTCCCATTTCCATTCAGGAATAGGCAAACTGTGAAGCAATCCTCCAGGTCGTCGGTGCTCTGCCTTGACCTGTTGACACACCAAACATCTCAAAACAAACTAATAAACACTGCGTTTCATTCCCTTCCACCAGAAACGAGTACGTAGATCCTTGTACATCTTGTTGCTCCCAGGATGAATACTCAACTTAGTGCGATGTGCCTGAGACAAAATCTCCTCTCGCAACTCTTTATCCTGCGGAATCACAAGCCTACCAGATAAACACAGAAAGCCATCTGACTGATAATGAAATCCAGACGAGTTACTCTCATTAGCTAGTCGAGCTAAACGCTGGGTCTTCGAATCGGACATCTGAGCATCTCGGATCCGCGAATACAAAGCTGGCTCAGATAATATCGCAAACATCTGGATACTCTGCATACCTTTCTTATGCTTGAAGGTATAACATGAAGTACAACAGTCACTGATTGCACTAGACATCGAACAAGTCTGAAGTGCGGATAGTCGTACCTTGCGACTCAAGGCATCAGCGGTGAGATTAGCAGCTCCCGGATGGTACTTAATCTCGCAATCATAGTCCTTAAGCAAGTCCATCCAACGTCTCTGCCTCATGTTCAACTCCGCCTGAGTGAACAAATACTTGAGACTCTTATGGTCAGTGAAGATCTCAAATTTCTCGCCATACAGATAATGACACCAGATCTTCAAAGCGAACACAATGGCTGCTAACTCCAAATCATGTACTGGATAGTTGTCCTCATGAAGCTTCAGCTGTCTAGAAGCGTATGCGATCACATGCCCATTCTGAGTCAGGACACAACCTAACCCCTGAAGAGAAGCATCAGTGTATACTACATACCCTCCAGATCCTGACGGTAATGCCAGCACCGGCGCATAAGTCAACCGCCGTCGAAGCTCACAAAAATTCTTCTCACACTCGGAGGACCACTCAAAATCCACACCCTTGCGGGTGAGCTGCGTCAAAGGTCGAGCTAGTTGAGAGAAATTCAGAATGAAGCGACGATAATACCCTGCTAGACCCAGAAAACTATGGATCTCAGCAACTGTCGTCGGACGCGACCAATTAAGTACCGCTTCTGTAGTGGCCCATATCCAGAATTAACGATAATGAGTAATTATCGTGTGATCATGTTAGATTTAGTAAAACGTGATTAAGAAGACTTCAAAATGGATTAACGGAGCCCGGAAATAGACCCAAAATGATCAGAAATGGTCCGGAGGTTCAGACAGATCGGAAGCTCCGAAGTTAGGATCGGATGCTCCAAAGGTGATTGGAAGCTCCGATGAACGATCGGAAGCTCCGATCGAATTACGTCATCCATGACGTGTGGTTGATCGGAAGCTCCGAACAGGATCGGAAGCTCCGATCACCCCTATCCAAAGTCAACCAGTGAGATTTTGACATGTGGCAGATAAGGATTTTCGGAAGCTCCGATGGCAGGATCGGACGTTCCGATCAAGGATCGGAAGTTCCGATCGAGGATCGGAGGTTCCGATCGATGCCTATAAATATAAGGTCCGAGGCATTCATTTCTTGCCAATTCCGAGTTCCTTTCCTTCGCCCTAGTGGCTCTATTTTAGGGCTTTGGGTACTCTTATTTTAGAGTTGGAGTAGGAAACATATTTTAGTATAGTCAGACAGTGTCTGACATAGTAGCGGAGTAGCGCTCGTTTTGTAGAGCCGTGTTCGAGGTTGTGAATTCGCGGCAGGGGAGTGCTCTAGTTGCGGGATAGTCGCCATCAGTGGGCTGACGACGGACGCAGGTATAGCTATGGTCTCCTTTAATTATTTAGGAGTATGCAATAGCTTAGTTAAGGCTTTTAGCGCTTATTGAATGATGCATGGGTATTTGCATTGTAGACTTGATGATAGGTTTGGAACCTAGAGTGGAACTACTAGGACTGCCTTAGAAAGGTACGTAAGTACTGACTGAGATTGCCAGCGGATATGCATGCTTATATGTTGCATTTATGTGTTTGCATGTTATTATTGTTATGCGACATGTGCATATCATCTTGTGCCTGTACATCTGTATATCTTTCGAGATGAGCCAGTTAGGGTTGCTCAGCCCTGTTAGGACGTTTGATATCGAGTACCCTTAGGTACTGATACCTCGAGGACTCCGTGGTCCGCGTCCGGGATTCGGGAATGAGTGGTCGCACACAGTGTTTAGCTACCCCGATGTGACGAGCTTATATCCCAGGCGCCAGTTTGAGCAGTTTGTATACAGTTATCCCAGATATGGATACCCTGTCATTTGCATGCATCATATTTGTATGTTTATCCATGCTTTCGTATTGAGATTAGAGCTCACGTCAAGTATTTTTTGTGTATCTGGATACCCTATTCGACGGGGCAGATGTAGGTGCAGGATTGAGCACCAGGAGCCTGGAGGAGCCAGCGACCTTGAAGACAACAGTATTTAGCTGTAGGTTTTTATCTAAGTAATTCGATTGGGTTGTATAAATCGAGTTTGTTAGCCGGTTGTATTCTGCCGGTCTGCTTGTATTTAAGTCTTCCGCAGTGATTTTATTTAATGCATGCTTAATTATGCTCTTAACTCTGATTAGGTATTGGATCCGGGTCGGGTCGCTACATTTATTGGTATCAGAGCTGCATGCAAAGGACTTAGAAAATTGATAAAAGACTTCTTGATTATCCTTGTAGGATTGATTGAGGCATAGCGAAGGAAGATTTGGTTCTTCATTGCCGAGGTTTGCGGCATAAGTTTTTACTATAAGGAATGCAACAGTGATGAAAACACCAGTAGTAGCATATCGATAGATAGACTGACTGCTGTGGACAGTTCATCATTCGATGCATTGGAATGCTGATCGAAGAATATATGGATTCCAACCAGGGAAGATTGGAAGGGAAGATCGAGTATATCGCGTCAGATACCTCTGAGGGCTTTTTGGAACGAATGGTGTTTAGTAATCCATGTGGTTCCAGTCCTTGAAGATTCTCCACTCGTAGCTGGAGAGATTGTCAGATAGACCTTTACCAGGAAATGCCTTGAGTGCCTAAAGCATGACAGGTTTCTAGCGTAAGGTCTGTAAACTCGTGCAGAACATGGTTTTGCCGGTATGCTTGTATCGATGCTTTTGGTAGGCATACGGAAAACTTCATGTTCAAAAGCATGATTTGGATACAAGAAGAATGCTGATGGTAGATCGTGAGCAGAAGAAGTCGACTGACATACACTGACGCAGAGCATAGCTGGTTAGCTATCACGTGCCATTTCTCCGGAGTTCTTCGCTGGAGGACATGTAGAGAGACTTGGACTGAAGTATGCTTGTATCGATGCGTGTGTCGATTGAAAGCTTCATGCTCAAGGGACGAAGACAAGTTCGACGATTTTAAATACTGTATTGATGTATTTGTAAACAGTATTTCAGTTGTAATGAATCATCAGAATTTGGTTGTATCAGTTCAAGTTATTGGAGGTACATTTTGTTGTATTTTGAATACTGTATGTATTACATGGGATTGTAATAAAGGAAATTGTACATAACTTGAAGTAATGATACATGTGTTACTTATTCAGCAATTTGTGATTGATTGCAATTAATTTTATAAAGTTTGGCTTGGAATTAGTTGATTGGTAATCAACTAGGATAGCTCATGGATTTTTAGTAAGCCAGCGGTAACGGATTGACATGGGGTTAGTCTAGGTGTTTTCCTAGGGCTGACCTAATTAGTCGTTTGACTGGGTTAGCGCCATTGATGAGGTAATTCATCTAGGGGCATGGAAATATTGATCTTGTTTGGAATTTTGAGTTTTTGTTCTAAGTTGTTTCCTTAGGACAGTAGTCTGATTGACCTTCATAGGTTGAGACTTCGTGATGATGGGATTTCAACGGAATACCAAGTCGAGTATATGCTGAGAGTTGTGGACTATGACCATGACTAGACATGATGGAGCGCGACCCTATGCCAGTGTTACTTTGGTAGTATTTCGTACTTCGGAAAATGCATGGAAGCCTTCGTACTTCAGGATCGGCGGTGGGAAGGCTACCTAGTCTAGAGTTTTGGTAATAGTCACGACGGGGTATGACATTGGATTAGATGTCTGGTTAGGTATCAGAGGTTTAGATATCGTCTGACTGTCGTCAGAGATATTGGTTTGCAGTTTTTGTCATAAGGACCAGTCTTGGGGGGATTTTTCCTTGACGAGTGCGTACTCTGAACAGACAGTTTTAGTCTATTGGATACTGCTAGACTAGTGGATCTAGTCGGTATTTGGATACTCTTGTGATAAGGGTTATCCAGGAGATGGTTTGTGAACTTCCTGTAACATTTGACTAAGGGAATAAGTAGTTTTCAGCATTGATGGTTTCCTTCAGTGATAGATTATATCCGATGCTAAGGATTGTACATGACTATTTGAGGCGTGAGGATAGCGTGATTTATGCCAGTGTACACTTGGTGGTGATTTCAGGTGGGACACCGCGGCAAGTAACCTCAGTCTCGATTTGTTGCAGTCTTAGCAAGAGATATAGTTATCAGGAGCATGTTCAACGATAGTTGAAATATTTCGGACTTGTATTGCGGCTTGGGTTGAACAAGTCCTTATGATCATCTTGGATGAAGATAGACAGTGATAGTATGTCTAGACTGGTGCAGGTTTAGCACTAGTGACTATTTGTAACTATTGTCTGACTCTATCAAAGATGAGTGGTTGAATCAGCTGTGATTCTTTTTTTTATTCCAAGTATTTGGGATATGCGGACGTGTGGCAGTGAGATCATCGATATTGATCGAGCCATGAGAGTTTCATTGATCAGTGATTGTCTGATTAGGGTTGATATCATCAGGCATGGCGAGAGCTACAGTATATTGATTTGATTGATCAGATTATTCCAATCGGTACAGATGGGATATAGTGAATCAAAAAGTACTGGGAATGGTACTTTAAGTATGGTATGCTTTGATATAACGATTCAAGTGCATTTAGGGAATTCTTTAGTTGCTAAGGGATCTTCAGGAATGCGGGAATCGAGACTTTTGGATTCTGCGGATCACGAATGTTATCATTAGTTGGCTCTTGTGATCGTAGTTGTTGGTAACGTTGCTTTGGCTACCAGTGACAGATTTTGATCTGAGCATTTCTTGGTATTAGCAATTATTGATCCAGTTTGAGGAAATATGATTCAGTGATCGTCCCAGGTTTGTCAGTGGACGAATTTTGAAGACTGTTAGTCAAAGTGTTTTGCTTGGGGTGCTTCCAATATATGTCTCAAGAGTTGTTCTTGAGAGGCGATTCGACAAGTGCTTATGGATTTCAATGAGCATTAGCAAGTTAGCATTAGTCGTTTCATGGGATGAGACAGCAGCTGAGACTTGTTTTTCTGAGTCTGGCAAGATTGTTGTCACTGATATCCCAGTGCGTTCTCATATGTTGTGTCATTGAGAGGTTGAGATAGCGGGATTGCCGCTAGTATTGATATATTTTGTGCGGGATCTAGTTGAATCCGTTTGGTTATCCCCGCTAGGGAGCCAAAGATTTGGTTATTTGGAACAGGATTAACCGGAATCGTTTTCGTCAATACTATCTCTAGTTCCGAGATAGAAGTAAGCATTCGACATAGGCTACTAATGCTGAGGATGGTGTTGGTCCATCTGGGAGTTTCAGCAGGATGATAGTGAATTTTGAGGCGACGACCTCGAAGGATGCATTTAGACAAGAAATTGTGTATAAGGATTTTGTCACAATTGGGGTTACAAATCTCTGTTTGCTAGTTGTTGTTCTTTGGGAACATTCGTTGGCCAATGGCAGGGTGAGTACTGAAAGTACGTACTATGATGCCAGGAATTGTCAGGATTTTGTTGTTATCCATGGAAGGATGACTAATACGATTGAATAGATGCTATCTACGATAGTGGGATTCGGATCAAGGTTTATTGCAATCAGTCTGGGGATTTCGGATGGTTAGAGTCGTGTGCAGTGATGCGATTGCTTTGCGAACTGGTGGCCGGTAGTTGCCATTTCTATTCGCATAAGGTACTGTTTTGGGAAGAAATATTTTATCCTTCGTGATAAAGAGTAACTCACATGAGTTCTTGGAAGAAGGATATCTAGGGTTTGACTGAAAGTCAAATCTAGATCAATTTGTTTTAAGAACTTTGCGATAACGTCAAGGGATGCGATGTTACCGTTAGACCAGTGAAATACAATGTGTTGTATCTGGTTTTATCGTGGGCAGCGATGGAGTTCGTGCATGTCTAGAGAATAGCTGATGGCAAGTTACGATCTTAGCAGGAGTGTCATCGCTAAGATTTGTAAGCAGTGTGGTTGATACAGTCGGCAATTTGGACCGAAGGTGCCGTGTTGTTGCAGTTATCGATGGATAACTGACGATAGTCAGTAGTGTTACTCGATTCTCGTAGGATTGCTGATAAGAAGGCAGTGATTTCCAGAGTGATCGTTAAAAGCGCGCGAGTTTATGTTCTGATGTGGTTCAGTGAATGAACAGACCTTGCAGGTTTAGCGAGGTTTGGTAATGTCGAAGGTTATTTGACCAGATGTTTTGAACCAGAACTACTAATGAATTGGACGAATGGTTTATACTATAGTCCCGAGGTTTACCTTAGATTTCGAGGACGAAATCCTTTTAAGGTGGTGGGAATGTAGTGGCCCATATCCAGAATTAACGATAATGAGTAATTATCATGTGATCATGTTAGATTTAGTAAAACGTGATTAAGAAAACTTCTAAATGGATTAAAGGAGCCCGGAAATAGACCCAAAATGATCAGAAATGGTCCGGAGGTTCAGACAGATCGGAAGCTCCGAAGTTAGGATCGGATGCTCCGAAGGTGATTGGAAACTCCGATGAACGATCGGAAGCTCCGATCGAATTACGTCATCCATGACGTGTGGTTGATTGGAAGCTCCGAACAGGATCGGAAGCTCCAATCACCCCTATCCAAAGTCAACCAGTGAGATTTTGACATGTGGCAGATAAGGATGTTCGGAAGCTCCGATGGCAGGATCGGACGTTCCGATCAAGGATTGGAAGTTCCGATCGAGGATTGGAGGTTCCGATCGATGCCTATAAATATAAGGTCCGAGGCATTAATTTCTTGCCAATTCCGAGTTCCTTTCCTTCGCCCTCGTGGCTCTATTTTAGGGCTTTGGGTACTCTTATTTTAGAGTTGGAGTAGGAAACATATTTTAGTATAGTCAGACAGTGTCTGACATAGTAGCGGAGCAGCGCTCGTGTTGTAGAGCCGTGTTCGAGGCTGTGAATTTAAGGCAGGGGAGTGCCCTAGTTGCGGGATAGTCGCCATCAGTGGGCTGACGACGGACGCAGGTATAGCTATGGTCTCCTTTAATTATTTAGGAGTATGCAATAGCTTAGTTAAGGCTTTTAGCGCTTATTGAATGATGCATGGGTATTTGCATTGTAGACTTGATGATAGGTTTGGAACCTAGAGTGGAACTACTAGGACTGCCTTAGATAGGTACGTAAGTACTGACTGAGATTGCCAGCGGATATGCATACTTATATGTTGCATTTATGTGTTTGCATGTTATTATTGTTATGCGGCATGTGCATATCATCTTGTGCCTGTACATCTGTATATCTTTCGAGATGAGCCAGTTAGGGTTGCTCAGCCCTGTTAGGACATTTGATATCGAGTACCCTTAGGTACTGATACCTCGAGGACTCCGTGGTCCGCGTCCGGGATTCGGGAATGAGTGGTCGCACACAGTGGTTAGCTACCCCGATGTGACGAGCTTATATCCCAGGCGCCAGTTTGAGCAGTTTGTATACAGTTATCCCAGATATGGATGCCCTGTCATTTGCATGCATCATATTTGTATGTTTATCCGTGCTTTCGTATTGAGCTTAGAGCTCACGTCCAGTATTTTTTGTGTATCTGGATACCCTATTCGACGGGGCAGATGTAGGTGCAGGATTGAGCACCAGGAGCCTGGAGGAGCCAGCGACCTTGAAGACAGCAATATTTAGCTGTAGGTTTTTATCTAAGTAATTTGATTGGGTTGTATAAATCGAGTTTGTTAGCCAGTTGTATTCTGCCGGTCTGCTTGTATTTAAGTCTTCCGCAGTGATTTTATTTAATGCATGCTTAATTATGCTCTTAACTCTGATTAGGTAATGGATCCGGGTCGGGTCGCTACAGCTTCAATCTTGCTTGGATCAATAGAAATCCCTTCCCTGGATATGATATGGCCAAGAAAGACCACTCTATCCATCCAGAACTCACACTTGCTCAGCTTGGCGTACAACTGCTCATCTCGAAGAGTCTGCAGTATCAACCGCAAGTGAGAAACATGCTCTTCCGTATTACGCGAATACACCAAGATGTCATCAATAAAGACCACGACAAACTTGTCCAAATACTCCCTGAAAATACGGTTCATCAGATCCATGAATATAGCCGGCGCATTAGTCAAACCAAATGGCATCACTAGGAACTCATAATGCCCATAGCGAGTACGGAATGCAGTCTTGGCTACGTCTTGATCACGGACTCTCAACTGATGATACCCAGATCTTAAGTCAATCTTGGAGTAAACTGACGTGCCCTGCAACTGATCAAACAAGTCATCAATACGAGGCAACGGATACTTGTTCTTCACAGTGACTCGATTCAGCTGCCGATAGTCAATGCACAACTGCATTGACCCATCATTCTTCTTTACAAAGAGAACAGGAGCTCCCCAAGGAGATACACTAGGACGAATGTACCCCTTGTCCAAAAGATCCTGTAACTGATTATTCAATTCACGCATCTCTGACGGAGCCAAACGATACGGTGCTCGAGAAATAGGCAAAGTACCCGGTATCAACTCTATGCCAAACTCGACTTCCCTAACAGGAGAAAAACCCGGAATCTCATCAGGAAATACATCTGGAAATTCATCCACAACAGGAATGCTCTCTATCCCAATACTCTAAGCGGACAAATCAACTTCATAGATAAGGTAGCCTTTCCCGCCAGACTCTAGAGCTCGACAGGCTCTCAAAGCTGATACCAAAGGCATCGGGGGTCGCGCTCCCTCACCATAGAAAAACCAGCTCTCACTCCCCTCCGGATGAAAGCGTACTAATCTCTGATAGCAGTCCACTGAAGCTCGATAGGTAGTCAACATATCTATTTCCAGAATGCAATAAAAGTCGTCCATCGCCAGGACCATGAGATTCGCAATCAAAATGTTACCCTCGAACTCTAAAGGGCAACCCATCACTAGACGCTTAGCCAAAGCAGATTGGCCCGTCGGAGTAGAAACAGACATCACTACGTCTAATACAATGCATGGTAACTTATGCCTCTTAACAAAACGTGCAAAAATGAAAGAATGAGATGCACCAGTGTCAATAAGTACAAGAGCAGGTATACCATAAAGCAGAAATGTACCTGCGATGACTTTCTCATTCTCCTCCACTGCCTGATCATGTCTCAGGGCAAACACCTGGCCAGAAGCTTGTGGCCTCAAATGAGAACTCCCAGCAGACTGTCCCTGCAACCTCTGCTGAACGGTGGCCTGAGAACCAGATCCTGAACCAGAACCAGAACCAGAACCACTTCCCCCAGATAGTGGACAATCCCTCCGGATATGACCAGTCTCTCCACAACGAAAACAAGCTCCAGAAGCTCTGCGGCACTTGTCGGATGGATGGTTCTTCCCACAGTGATCACACTTGTCCTTCTTACCGAAACGGACAACACCTCCAGAACCAGAGGAAGAAGTAGATCAAGACTTCTTGAAAGATTGGGCACGGGGACCAAAGAACTAGCAGGCCCAGGTGGCCACTCCTCTCACCGCAACAAAAGGTGCAGAAGTAAACCTCCACCACCTGCGTGCACGTCCATCCAGAAGATAACCCAGGGTCTCCATCTTCTGCTCCTCGGTGCATTGGAAAGTCTAAAAAGTCGTCTCCATGCGGTCTAACCAGTTCTCCGCATCCTCCGAAGACTCACCTCCAACTAAGGGCTTAGGACCCATAGCTAAGAATCGACGCACAGTAAAATGCTCGTCGTCATGATGACGATGACGCCGTTCTCGACGATGCTCTCGGTCGGCATCACCCCAACGCCCACCAATACTGCCATGAGAACTCTGGTCATCACGATCTGCCATCTACAAAAATTAACCTAACGGTTATCTTTATGTAGAATCTAAGTCCCAAGAATACTTTTGCATGCTCTGATACCATAAATGTAATGACCCTTACCCGGATCACCTACTAACAGAACTTAGACATGCAATTAACTTAATTAATTAGATATCAGAATAAAACTGCGGAAACCATAAACATTATACAATCCCAAGTAAAGGAATCTGTAATTTATCCAAATAATATACAACCAAATCGAATAGCTGTATCAACCTCAAAACAACAGAAATAAAACCTAGACGAAGCTCCAGCTGGTCAACCACTGACTAGCCCCTCCTGGATCCACCCGCCTCGTCCAATCGCAAACCTGCCCCATGGAATAGGGTGTCCAAAAACACAGAGTACGAGACGTGAGCATAAAACGCTCAGTACGAGAGTATGAGTATACATGCATGAAAAGTGAACTCCCTATAAACTCGAGGTCAAGGATCAGATAACAGAGACAGACCGGGCCCTGGTATGTAGCACGCTGTGCCGTCGCTTCAGGAGGTGGCTCCCATACCATAATACCAGTGGATATGCCGGACCCAAATCGATGGAAGTCCAACCACTAACAGGATAGGGAAAAACCCTACTAACAGACATCTCGAAGGAGATAGCTCAGTATGCAAATGAATGCAGCATAAATCAATGACATATAAACCATGCATTCACATAATACATGCATACTCAGTCAGGATATCTCGAACAGTACTTTCGTACCTCAAATCAGTGCAAGCTCTACCAACTCTAGGTCCACGCCTATAGTCTGCTCTACACTGCCAAATGATACTACTATCATTAAAGCGCTCTAAAAGTCTTAACTAAGATATTGCATACTCCTAAATATTTATAGGAAGCAAAAGCTATACCTTCGTCCGTCGTTAGCCCTTTGATGTCGATGCCTCCAGAACTTGGGCACAACTCCGCTACGACTACCGAATGCCTCAACGACCGCCGGTTCAAGCCTAGGAAGGCTAGAACAACTCGAATAGGACTAGAATGGAAAGGAAAACTCGGAATTGGCAAATGAAAGTGAAGCCTCGGCCTTCTATTTATAGACAACGATCGGAACTTCCGATCCTCAATCGGAACGTCCGAACCTCGATCGGAACGTCCGATCCTGCCATCGGAGCTTCCGAAGATTCTGATCTGCCACGTGTCAAAATATCACTTGTTGACTCTGGATAGGGGTGATCGGAGCTTCCGATCCTGATCGGAGCTTCCGATCCAACCACACATCATGGATGACGTAATATCATCGGTGCCTCCGATCACTCATCGGAGCTTCCGATCCTGATCGGAGCTTCCGATCGTGCCTTCGGAGCTTCCGATCCGTCCGATACCCAATTTATTTAATTAGCATTAATCCTTTAATTACTCAATTAGGGTACGGGCTACTACATACTGACTGCCGTCACATAAGTAAGGACGTCCGCCATACGAACATCATGCTTGATCTCTGCCCTGAGTCCCTCGATAAACTGTATCATCTTCTCAGGTGCACTGTCAGAAATCAATGGCACCAAGTGACAGCCCCTCTCGAACTGACGGATGTACTCCACAGCTGTCTTGTCTCCCTGCCGGAGACTCATGAAATCTCGAATCATCCTACTGCGCACGTCTTCAGTGAAATACTTGGAGAAAAACATCCTCCGGAAGTCTGCCCATAGCATAGTAGTCAAATTCACTCCCCGTGATGCACTCTCCCACCATAAGTCCGCATCACCCTTCAGCATGTACACTGCGCATCTCACCTTGTCCGCATCAGTCAACCCCATGTAAGCAAAGATGCTCTCCAAAGAACGGATCCACCCCTCAGCAACGAGTGGATCTGTGGCACCTGAGAACTCCTTCGGTCCCTTCTTCTGGAACCTCTCAGCCATGTCCTCATCATGAGAAAGTCTCGGACGTGCCACCTGCTGCTCCAACAGAGCAGTAATCCCAGCCATCATGTTTGCATTGGCCTGCTCCATTGCCGAAAGCGGATTCTGCGGAGGTGGAGGTCCCCCGCGTCTGTTAACTGGTCTCGGAGGCATTCTGCACCACCACATATTTCTTTACATAAATCGTCATGCATAACTAAGTACTTAAAAATTTTCTGCTAACATAAATGCTTAAGTCTTAAACATGCTACTACTAAACCATACTAAAAGCAATTAAAACTTACAGACCGGTAACGTGGATTTCTGAGCTCCCACAGCAGTGATGACCCCTCCAAGAACGCGGCTCTGATACCAATTGAAACGTCCTAAACTTCTACGTAAATGCGGAAATTTTTTTTTTAAAAAAAATACTAAGTAAAATAAATGTACATACATGCCCATACATATATGCACAAAATAAACAGATTTAAAAAAAATAACATAAATAAAATGCAACATTTTTACTTAAATAACCGAGTCAAACTTAAATAAAATACTGCCAAACAATCCCTTAAAAGTTTGCATGCAATAAAAATTAATTAATAAAAATAATACTAGAATTCACCACTGGAAAGCCATAAAAGAAATAAATAAGAAACAGAGTTTAAAAATTTTTAAAAATGTTCATAATGACTCAGCCGACGGTCACGGGGGATCACTGCCTGTCTGCTCATACGTCCTCACCACCGGTAGGTACCACATCATCCTCTACATACTCACCTGCACCATATAAGTGTAGTGAGCCTAGAGGCCCAACATTCTACATTAACAAGGGTTTAAAATAATTTAAATCACTGGAATACTAATACATAACATATACATGAATGGACATGCTTAAAAATCATGAATCATAACTTAAAATCTTGCTTAAATTTGATCTTAAATATAATCATATAATACATACTTAAACATTGTTGAGCATAACATTTTTCTAACATCGCATGGTCGTATCCATTGTGTAACCTTAAACTTAACTGGTTCGACTGATCAGTCTCTTAAAACCAACGTACGCGGCGGTGACGAATCACCTCTTACTGGTAGTAAACTACCCTTAACATATGGGGACTTGTCCCCCTTAAATTGTCACACTACTTCAACTTCCAACATAAAATTATTTTCTGGCTCAACCTTAACATTAAATCATGCCATAAAAATTATTTCATGAATGCATGTACTTAAATAAAAAGTGTGTCCTTCATATATATTTAATTTAATTTTCATAATAAATAATAAGTACTTGAAATAACTTCCATGCATAAAATAATTAAATATATATTCAGGACACATGCTATTTTTTTTTTCATGGGATTGTACTGAACTGCTGGCCCTAAACACTCAAGCTCATTTACTTAAAAATCTGGCCCATTAACACTAAGACTAGCCCAATAACTCAACTTAACCCTATTAACTTATATTTAAGCCCAAATAATTAATTCAAGCCCAATAAAATATTTCTGGGTAGCCCACTTAATTTAATTACTTAATCAAGCCCAATTAAACACTTAAACTAAATAATAACTTAAAAATAAAAATACCCGAGCCCGACTAACTTAACCCGGACCCACTAGACATGACCCATGACTTATTGGACCCGACCCGGACCCAACTTAAAAACCATAAACCCGAACCCATACTTCCTTTTCCCAATTCTGTTCGGTCTTGCGCGCAGCAGCCTTCCATGGCTGTTGTCGTCGTGCTTCGGCCGCCCCTGGCCGGAGCACCACCCCATACACCTAGCCCACCTCAAGATGTTTCCAACAAGGTAAGAACCAGCCCAAGCCGTTACCTACAACCCTCAAACGAAGCTCTACACCATGGCTATTCTCTATTCGCGTGCAGGTAGGAGCAGTGGCAGCGTTTTCGATCGTGCCACTCGCTCCGACCACCAAAAATCATGAAACCACTTGAAAAACTTACCAACATTTAGGGGTTTCCAATGCAACAAACCTTACCCAAAACCATGCCCGGAGGAGGGAGAACAAAGCATTCTCCCACAGCCCCAGAACCTGCGCGAGCCACCCATGACAGAATTCGATTTGTTTCGTTCCAGCCCTTCTCCAACCTTAACCGATCAACTAGCCCAAGTCTAGGGACCCTAGGACATCCATGAATCTTGGCCTAGCAGCCATACACGCCCATGCTAAAATACAAACGTGAGATGATGAAAAAAAACCCAAGCAAACCATGCGCTTACAAACAAAAGTTCGAAAATTCAATCCATGTTTGTGCAAGACTTTGATCGAAAATTCTCCTGATGCAAACACACACATACAAATATACTTACTGAAAAGGTGCGAAATAAAGGAAGGAAACATGCCTTTCACCGATAAAAATAATAGAAGGGATAGACGGTGACGAATCCGGGACGACGACGACGACGAACACCTTGGAGCTTGAAAAATCGATCAACAATGGAGTCCTTGAGGCTTTTTGGTCGTTGAATGGGGAAGGAGAAGAGTGGAGAAGGCGGCTAGGTTGAAGAGAAAGGGATTGAGCGTGAGTTTTGGGGTAGACTTAGGATTTAATTTGGGTAGATAGGATTTTAATAACTAATATAGGGAGATAATAACATAAATAAGATAATCCTAACTTTTAAAAATTCTAACTAACATAACAATTAATTAAAATCCCGAAATATTTATTTTAGGGAATTTTAAAGGTAATTAAAAGTCAATATTTTGGCTAAATTTGGATAAAAACGGACTCCTAAAAATATATAAAATAAATTAATGATAATTTTAAGGAGATAAAACTCAAAATAATATTTTTTTGGGCTCCTAAAAGACTCATAAAATAATTTGGGTAGAAAGTTGTCATGTCGTCCGTCCACGGTCCCGTCTACGCGATAAAATAATTAAATTCCCATAAATCATGAAAATCACTAATTATGGGTTAAATGCTTAAAAATAACTTAAAACATGCACAAATAATTTCACATAATTATTTAACCCGTAATCTAAAATTCTAAATAAATAAAATCCCTAATTATGCATGAGAATTTACGTACTAAAAATACTGGGTGTTACAATTCTGCCCCCCTTAATTTGAATTTCGTCCTCGAAATTAAAGTACTTACCCGAACAACTCCGGGTAGCGAGTCCTCATGTCTGCCTCGGTCTCCCAAGTAGCTTCCTCCTCCGAGTGATTCAGTCACTGGACTCTGACCATCGGTATGACCCGCGTCCTAAGTCTCCGCTCCTCCCTAGCCAAGATCCGCACTGGTCTCTCCTCATAAACTAGATCAGGTGGCAACTGCAAGGGCTCGTAACTCAACACATGCTACGGGTTAGAGACATATCTCCGAAGCATGGATACATGGAAGACATCGTGCACTGCCGCAAGCCCTGGTGATAAGGCCAAACGGTAGGCCAATGTGTCAACTCTCTCCAAGATCTCAAATGGCCCAATATATCTCGGATTCAACTTACCTCTGCGTCCAAATCTCATCACCCCTTTCATAGGTGATACTTTCAGAAACACATGATCACCTACTGCAAACTCCAAATCTCGTCGTCGAGTATCTGCATAACTCTTCTGACGACCCTGAGCAGTCCTCATACGATCCCGAATCTGAGTCACAATGTTAGCTGTCTGCTGCACGATCTCAGGACCCAATAAAATCCTCTCACCAACCTCATCCCAATGCACAGGAGATCTGCATATTCTCCCATACAATGCTGCATAAGGAGCCATACCTATAGACGACTGAAAAATGTTGTTATAGGTAAACTCCACTAATGGCAGTCTAGTCTCCCACGAGCCCTGAAAGTCGATGACACAAGCTCTCAGTAGATCCTCGAGAACCTGGATCACTCTCTCAGACAGACCATCTGTCTGTGGATGGAACGTTGTAATGAACATAAGTCTAGTCCCCAATGCTGTGTGCAAACTCTTCCAAAATGCAGACGTGAATCTCGGATCTCAATCGGATATGATAGACACTGGTATGCCATGCAGTCTAACAATCTCCTTGATGTAAAGCTCTGCATACTGTGTCAAGGAGTAGGTAGTCCTCACCGGCAAGAAATAAGCTGACTTGGTGAGTCTATCCACGATCACCCAAATAGCGGTACACCCTCTAGTACTCCTCGGAAGGCCAACTACAAATCCATCGTAATGTTCTCCCATTTCCATACCGGAATGGGTAAAGGATTAAGCAGCTCTGTTGGACGCTGATGCTCTTCCTTGACCTGCTGACAAGTCAAGCACTCTGATACGAATCGTGCGATATCACTCTTCATGCCGGGCCACCAATACAAAGTCTGCAAATCCTTATACATCTTCGTACTTTATGGATGAATGGAATACGGAGATGTGTGAGCCTCTGTCAGGATCTCAGTCCTCAGATGATCAATGTTCGGGACACACAATCGACCACTGTACTGAATAATGCCATCACTGACAGTAAAAAGAAGATTGCCCTTAGCCTCATCCCTCTGCACCAACCGCTGTAACTCCTCATCTGTAGGCTGTCCATCCCTGATCCGATCTTGTAGAACTGGCTGCACCATCAACACTGACAAGCTCGGTGCATGACCACTCGAGTAAAACTCCAAATCAAACCTCTGAATCTCGCTCTGCAGTGGTAACTGCACTGTCAAACACGATACCACTGTCGACTTCCGACTCAAAGCATCGGCCACTACATTAGCCTTACCTGGATGGTAGCTAATGTCGCAGTCGTAATCCTTCACTAACTCCAACCATCTCCGTTGCCTCATGTTCAACTCCTGCTGACTCAAACGAATCAAATCGAGCCGAATAATGATAAAATTTTAAGGCTCGAATTCGGCTTGATAAGAGTATATTCGAGTTCGAGCTCGATTCGAAGTTCGATAATTTCAAATATTTTGGCTCGATCTCGGCTCGAAATGAAGTTCGAGTTCGAGTTTGGTTCAAAATATTCGAACCTATTCGTGAACTATTCGGATATTATGGTTCGAAAAGCTCGAAAAGCTCGAAAAAGTTTTAAATGTATATATATTTATTATATAATTATATTATATTAATTAAATATTAAGGTTCGCAAACTATTCGCAAACTATCGAACAGAGTAATTTCGGCTCGAGCTCGGCTCGAAAAAAGTTCAAACATGTTCGAACGAGTTTGATAAGCTCGAATACAAATCAAATATTTATCGAGCGGGCTCGTAAAGCTCACGAACATGTTCGGTTCATTTGTACCCCTAATCTCAGCCGCAATCTCCAATTTTTGGGTAAAGAAAATTCTAGTGGATTCAGGAAGTTCGGCCGACATAATTTTTCATGATGCATTCGTGAAGTTGGGTATTAGTAATGCACAGTTAACTCCAGTCAACACTCCACAAGTTGGATTTTCCGGAGAAATAGTTGAAGCTTTGTGAGAAGTAACGCTTCCTCTCTTCTTGGGTTCTTACCCCAAACGGTCTACTAAGATGGTGAAATTCCTTGTAGTAAAGGCTTCATCTGCATACAATGTGATATTGGGACGACCAAGTCTCAATATATTCCAAGCCATCGTATCGACATATCATATGAAGCTAAAGTTTCCGACTCCAGGAGGAGTAGGAGAAGCCATTGGTGACCATCATCTAGCCAGAGAGTGTCATGCGGTGACACTACGGGGTTCATCAGGAAATCGTAAAAGACAAGTTTCTAGTGAGGAAAGAACACCGAAACCTGGAAAAAATTTTCGTGAAAGCGGGATACATTTGGTGGATGAGGAAGCTGAGAGCAAAGATAGAATATGTAGTGGCCCATATCCAAAATTAACGATAATGAGTAATTATCGTACGATCATGTTATATTTAGTAAAACATGATTAAAGAGACTTCTAAATGGATTAACGGAGCCCGGAAATAGACCCAAAATGATCAGAAATGGTCCGGAGGGTCAGACAGATCGGAAGCTCCGAAGTTAGGATCGGATGCTCCGAAGGTGATCGGAAGCTCCGATTGAATTACGTCATCCATGACGTGTGGTTGATCGGAAGCTCCGAACAGGATCGGAAGCTCCGATCACCCCCTATCCGAAGTCAACCAGTGAGATTTTGACATGTGGCAGATAAGGATGTTCGGAAGCTCCGATGGCAGGATCGGACGTTCCGATCGAGGATCAGAGGTTCCGATCGATGCTTATAAATATAAGGTCCAAGGCATTCATTTCTTGCCAATTCCGAATTCTCTCCTTCGCCCTCGTGGTCCTATTTTAAGGCTTTGGGTACTCTTATTCTAGAGTTGGAGTAGGATATTTTAGTATAGTCAGACAGTGTCTGACATAGTAGCAGAGCAGTACTCGTGTTGTAGAGCCGTGTTCGAGGCTGTGGATTCGCAGCAGGGGAGTGCCCAAGTTGCGGGATAGTCGCCATCAGTGGGCTGACGACGGACGCAGGTATAGCTATGGTCTTCTTAAATTATTTAGGAGTATGCAAGAGCTTAGTTAAGGCTTTTAGAGCTTATTGAATGATGCATGGATATTTGCATTGTAGACTTGATGATAGGCTTGGAACCTAGAGTGGGACTACTAGGACTGCCTTAGAAAGGTACGTAAGTACTGACTGAGATTACCAGCGGATATGCATGCTTATATGTTGCATTTATGTGTTTGCATGTTATTATTGTTATGCGGCATGTGCATATCATCTTGTGCCTGTACATCTGTATATCTTTCGAGATGAGCCAGTTAGGTTTGCTCAGCCCTGTTAGGACGTTTGATATCGAGTACCCCTAGGTACTGATACCTGAAGGACTCCGTGGTCCACGTCCGTGATTCGGGAATAAGTGGCCGCACACAGTGGTTAGCTACCCCGATGTGACGAGCTTATATTCTAGGCACCAGTCTGAGTAGTTCATATACAGTTATCCCAGATATGGATACCCTGTCATTTGCATGCATCATATTTGTATGTTTATCCGTGCTTTCGTATTGAGCTTAGAGCTCACGTCCAGTATTTTCTGTGTATTTGGATACCCTATTCGACGGGGCAGGTGTAGGTGCGGGATTGAGCACCAGGAGCCTGGAGGAGCCAGCGACCTTGAAGACAGCAGTATTTATTTAGCTGTAGGTTTTTATCTAAGTAAATTCGATTGGGTTGTATAAATCGAGTTTGTTAGCCGGTTGTATTCTGCCGGTCTGCTTGTATTTAAGTCTTCCGCGACGATTTTATTTAATGCATGCTTAATTATGCTCTTAACTCTGATTAGATAGTGGATCCGGGTATGGGTCGCTACAGAATAACAGCAACCGAAACTCTAAAGCACATAGAAATTGTTCCAAATGATCCCAAGAAGAAACCGAAAATCGGGACCGAATTACCTCCTAAATTGGAAGAGAAGCTGAAAAATTTTCTTGGTCGCAATTTGGACGTGTTTTCTTGGGGTGATGAGCCTTTACCCGGAATACCTCAGGAATATGCGCTCTATCACCTCCGTGTTGATTCAAAAATGAGACCGGTGAAGCAAAAGAAAAGAGCATTTGGCCCAGAAAAAAATCAACATATAGACGCTGAAGTGGAAAAACTCTTAGCGGCAAAATACATCAGGCCAGTTTCATACCCAGATTGGCTTGAAAATGTTGTCTTAGAACCAAAACCCAGAGGAAAATGGTGTTTGTGCATAGATTTCACTGATCTCAACAAAGCATGCCCCAAAGATCCGTTTCCACTCCCACGAATTGACTTGTTAGTCGATTCGACAGCAGTATGTGAGCTTCTCACTTTTCTTGACGCATATCAAGGATACAATCAGATCGGTCTAGCACCAGAAGACCAGGAAAAAGCAAGTTTCATCACGGATAGGGGGATTTATTGCTATGATGTTATGCCGTTTGGGCTGAAGAATGCTGGAGCTACCTATCAACGTCTGGTAAATACCTTGTTCGAACGCTTGATCGGACATAACATGGAAGTTTATATAGATGACATGCTCGTCAAAAGTATTCAAGCGTCTAATCACTTGGAAGATCTTGAGGAATGCTTCAGTATACTCAGAAAATACAAGATGAAACTTAATCCGGATAAATGCACTTTTGGTGTACGAGGAGGCAAATTTCTTGGTTATATGGTGTCAAAACGAGGAATAGAGGCCAACCCTGAAAAAATCAAAGCAATTTTAAACATGAATCCCCCGAAGAGTGTAAAAGACATTCAAGAATTTACAGGACGTTTGGCCGCCCTCAACCGATTTATCTCAAGATCTGCAGACAAGGGTTTACCATTTTTCAAAATGCTGAGGAGTGGGAAAGGTTTTCGATGGACAGAAGAGTGTCAGCAAGCATTTGATGAGTTGAAAGTGCATCTGACCTCTCCGTCGTTGTTGGTAAAACCAAATCAAGGTGACACCCTGTTGATTTATCTGGCAATATCTGCAGAAGCGGTAAGTGCAGTATTGGTCTCTGAAATAGGACGTGAGCATAAACCAATTTATTATATCAGTTGAACTTTACACGGAGCAGAATTAAGATATACAAAGATCGAGGAACTGGCACTGGCTTTGGTAACTGCAGCAAGAAAACTGCGTCCTTACTTTCAGTCTCATCCAATAATTGTACTCACCAATCATCCTCTCAAACAAATTGTCTCGAGTCCTGAAGCATCAAGAAGAATGGTTAAGTGGGTTGTCGAATTGAGCCAATATGAAATTGAATATCGCCCGCGTCCAGCGATTAAAGCACAAATTCTGGCTGATTTTCTAGTAGAGATGACAATAACTCAAGAAGAAAGCTCCACCTAGACATGGATGATTTATGTCAACGGGTCATCAACCTCTATAGGAAGCGGTGCAGGTATAGTTGTGGAGAGCCCACAGGGAGATAAATTTCAATATGCCATCAAATTTCTATTTCCTGCAACAAATAATGAGGCAGAATATGAAGCTTTCATCATGGGAATTAAATTGGCCCTGTCGGTCGGAGCAAAAAGACTGACGATACACAGTGACTCTCAACTTATCGTCAGTCAGGTGAATGGAAATTATGAAGCGAAGGAAGATAAAATGCTTGAATACCTCACTCAAGTGAATGAGATTCTCTCGCGTTTAGACAGCTATGATATAAAACAGATACCTAGAGGGGAAAATGAGTCAGCAGACCGTCTCGCCAAGTTAGCAAGCTCCTTGGCCAACATTGATAATAGAAAAATTACATTCCTAACATATGACAAGGAAGAAACTGATGGAAGTGATGTTACAATCTTCTGTGCTGACAGCGAAGAACATAGTTTGAAAGATGAAATAATCGACTATTTGATGCAGGGTAACCTACCCGCTAACCAAGTAGAAGCTCGAAAACTTAGAGTGTGAGCTGCTCGTTTCACGATCATTGACGGAGAACTGTAAAAAATAGGTTTCTCTTCACCTTAACTAAAGTGTCTAACACCAGCCAAAGGAAACTATGTCCTCCGTGAAATACATGAAGGAATATGTGAAAATCATTTAGCCGTCAGAGCTCTCGCGGGAAAAGCATTACGCCAAGGGTACTTTTGGCCAACGATGAAGCAAGATGCTATTGAGTTAGCGAAACATTATCACGCATGTCAAGAGCATGCTAACTTCCATCACCAACCAGCCACAATCCTGCAGCCCCTAGAAAGTCCTTTACCTTTTGCTCAGTGGGGAATGGATTTGGTAGGTCCTTTTACTCCTGCTACCGGACAAAGAAAATTTCTGATAGTTGCTGTGGATTATTTCACCAAATGGGTCGAAGCTGAACCATTGGCCAAAATATCCAAAAGAGATGTAATCAATTTCTTATGGAAGAATATAGTATGCAGATTTGTCATTACTCAAACCTTGGTTTCAGACAATGGAACACAGTTCTCTGGAGCAAAAATAAAAGATTGGTGCAAAGGACTTTCCATAAAGCAGTTCTTCACTTCTGTCGGGAATCCTCAAGCCAATGGGCAAACCGAGGTCACGAACCGAACCATTTTACAGCACCTCAAAACACGCCTAGGCAATGCCAAAGAAAAATGGGTGGATGAGTTGCCAAGTGTTCTATGGGCATATCGAACCACTCCACGCTCTTCAACTGGAGAAGCTCCTTTCAACCTGGCCTACGGAGCTGAAGTTGTGGCTCCTGCCAAAATTGGAGAGCAATCATGGTGGTAGCGCTCAGTCGTGTCGGGCCCAAATTACCCGACTCCAATCAGATAAACAAATTATGTAGCAGTGAGAGTAGGGATCGTTCCCACGAGGAAAGTGAAATTTATATAGTGTTCTTAAAATACTTAAATAATAAAAGGGGATTTTTTTTAATTTTACTAACTACTATGCAAGAATTAAAATAAGAAAGATCAATAAACTAACGAGACTTGGTATCGGTCGACTACACCCTTGAAATTATTCATTCGATCATCGAATCCCTAAAAATAATTAATTCCCATTGAATATTCATCATTGGAAATTTAATTCCCGTTTTACCTTATTTTAGTTAATTAGAAAACAGCGTTCTAGATTAACCCGTACCCCATAAATCAACCCGATAACAGCAATCTAGATTTAAATCCATGGTAGCATTCAAACTAGTAAAACTGATGAAGCTAGACAACACAAACACCAGCGGTTGTATTTAGCCTAGTCAATTGTTGTTCCTACGATTTAACAAATTCAACAGCAGAAAATATTAAACGCAGTTGCTTCACAAATTAGATGATTCAAACAATTACGGATTTGAATTCTAATTTAGCAATAGATTGTATAGCAAAATCCTAAGGTGATCAATCCTAAGATCTCACATACAAGCATGACAATCAATCCAAAACAACTCTTGATACGCAATTTGGAATTAAACAATGAAAACTGAATCTCACAAATTACATAACTCAAGGGTTCATCTTCCTCAACCAAGTACTAAAATTTAGCCACAACGATTCATGAATTTTCTAGAAAAATTCATGAAAGAAAATTAAATCAAAGGAAAGAAGAAAAACCTAGCCGCCAAGATGTTTCTTCAAGCTTCTAGCCGTCCAAAGATGATTCAGAATGATGCCCCCAAACTCTAAAATTCGAGATATATCTTTTAATTAAGGCAAGAGTCCTTAAAAATAAAAATTCCTAAATTACAGATTTTTTTTCCGAACAGCACCTCTCGCTCGATCGGCAAGATGTTGCAAATCGAGCGAGCATAAATTTCTGAACCTACTGTTTTGCAAATACAGCGGCCGCTCGATCGGCAAGATGTTGCAGATCGAGCGAGAAACTTTTCTCCTAGCGAGCAGCGATTTTGAAAAATTCATATCCGGAGATCTAGCCGTCAGATTGAGCTGAAATTTGGACAGCAGCTTCAAAATATCTTGAATTTTATTCTGAACGTTGATATTGGATTTTAAGCTCTTTATAATTAAAAATGATTTTTGGATCATTGCTGCTCCGTAATTCTTCTCTTGCGCAATAACTTTTCCATATTTTCCTCTCTTGTTGCGCATCTTCTTCTTTTGTTCTTTAATTTCTCTTTTTTCCAGTAAAATGCGACGTACTACACAATAAATCCGGGAGTATGTTATGCATACATGATAAATAAAATAAGAACAAAATTCTAAATTACAACATGTAAATGCATGCAAAACAACAACAAAAAATGATATTAAAATAAGCAACACAAACATGACTATCAAATACCCACACACTTAATCCTTACTCGCCCTCGAGTAAGTCATGCAAAACAAAATGAAACAAAACAAATACACAAGCAAGAATGAGCATACACAACATAGCCTCAGAGAAAAACACTGTCATCTAAAACAAGTTCATAGCTACTCTCAATCATCAATGATATACCTTCAGTAGAATGCGAACGTGTGTGTGTGTCATATTTTCCCAGTTACATGAAACTTCAAAATACAAAGCTTCAAAACTGTTCGCCGACCTATAACAATTCAGTGTAAGCCTCACAATCCAGAACTCTCCTCTCAACAATCCTCCAACACAACACAACTTCCTTAGGAATAATTACGCACCGTTGGATTTTGCACCCAACATTTTAAAAGTCCCAATAATTACTCGCATACTTAGCTAAAACTAGATAAGATTCGAATTTCAATCCCCTCGTCTATAGCCCGGATGGAACTACAATCCCATTAGGTCCGCAAACTTAGCTATGAAATAATGAATAGAATTTCATTCATATTTCAAGCCCGAATGGAATCAAAATATTATTTTTTTTTTCAAAAGATTAACCCCATGTAATTCGCATACTTAGCCACAAACAAGATGAATAGAATTTCATACATCTCGCTCGCAACCCGGATGGAGTTTATTGGTTTCCAAAAATTAATTTTCTTCTTAAAAACCAAAAATTTTAGGTGCGCCCAAGAAAGTATATGCCACATCAAAGAAATCATCAAAATTCAAGAACTATCATGTTTCACAAACACCTATTGTCGTGCAATGGTCCAACAGACCTCCACAATATCTAATACATCGCTACACTTTACTGGTTCAACATGTGTGCTTGGAATATTCAACAAACAACCTACGGTTTCTCATGTCCAATCAAGAGTTAATATTTTTCAAAAATTTCATTTTTTTTCGCTTCCATCATCATAGGCTAAAAATCATCATCCTACTTATGCATACGACACAAACGAAAAACGACACAACAAATCACAAACTCAATGCAATAACAAAACAAAATAAATGCAACAATATGAATACATCCCCCCACACTTAAATGAAGCATTGCCCTCAATGCGTCAAAACACAAAACACAAACAAACAACTCAACACAATGCAATGCAAAAAATATAAAACGAAACTCCCCTGATTTAAGTGTTGGAACTGTCCTCTTCAACGTCTGACAGCATCACGGAAGAATCATATTGAAACTTTGTCTGCGGAGGTCGCGGCATTCGAGAAAATAAAAACAACAAAAATAAAATGCCAAAAACAGAATGAACAATAAAAACTAATTAAAAGAAAACAACACTGGGTTGCCTCCCAGTTAGCGCCTTTTTTACAGTCGTCGGCCCGACTGCATGTTTCTTTGCTCATGGTGGTTCATATCTAGTTTTTCTAACCACCTTCACCCACTTGAGAAATTGTTCAGTTAATTTCGTCCCATGCTTCCTCTGCTTTGATTTCTTGGGGATTCCTTTTAATCGATCCGGAGGAAGTTTCGGCTCAGTTTTAGATGCCTGCAAATCAGAGATAAAAATTTCAACAATAGAATTGTTAGCAGGTTGTGCAATAACTTCTTTCAACTTACCCTCATTCACATCTTTCTCATGTTCGTGTGACAAGTGATCATTGACATCAATATTATTAACAACACTGTCACAACTAGGAATTTTCAGGGTATCAAAAATATTAAACTTAATAATTTCCCCATCAAATTCCATAGTGAGAGTACCATTATCAACATCTATGATAGACTTTAAAGTTTTCAAAAATGGTCTCCCGAGCAAATTTGGGCTATTCAAATCATTATTTTTCATATCAAGCACATAGAAATCAGCAGGAAAAATCAAATTACCAACTTGCACAAGAACATCCTCTATCACTCCTCTAGGGAAAATAGTAGATCTATCAGCCATTTGAATAACGATTGCAGTTTCAGTCAAAGGCCCAAGATTTAAGGAAGCATAAACAGAGTATGTCATAATATTAATCGATGCTCCTAAATCTAGCATGGTTGTGTCAAGCTGAACATCTTCTATTTTACAAGGAATCGAGAACATACCTGGGTCCTTGCATTTTGTGGGTACCTTTCTTTGAATTACGGCAGAAACCTATTCTCCTAGTTCAACTTTCTGACATCCCTTCAGTTTTTATTTTCTCTTCACAGTACACAACTCTTTTAAAAATTTAGCATAGCGAGGTACTTGTTTGATAGCATCTAACAAAGAAATATTTACCTCACATCTACGAAAGACTTCATACAACCCCTTAATTACATCATTTTTCCTAGACTCTTTCAATGCTAAGGAAAAAATTTATACTCAGAAAAAGGAGGAAACTTACCTCTTGGCGCATCCTTTGGAATTATTTCATTCTCTTCCAGTCTGAATTCCTCCACATCTTTGTTCTGAATTGGTTCTTGCACTACTTCTGGACTAACTTTCAACTCTTTTCCACTCCTCAATGTGATTGCACTCACATTCTCCTTTGGATTCACAACTGTCTGCGATGGAAGACTGTTAGAATTCAGTGCCTCCAATATGTTGATTGCGGTAGCCAACTGCCCCATCTGAGTGTTCAAGTGTTGGATACTTGCTCTCTTTTCCTGTTGAAAAGTGACAGTATTAGTAGCAAGATCATTAACTATATTTTCTAAAATCTCACCTTGCGTTGGAATTTGAGGATGCTGTGGTTGTGGAGGATACTGTGGCCTGAATGCTTGATTATTTGGTTGATTCACTGAAGGTGCAGGCTGATTCATTGCAGGATTTCCGTATCTGAGGTTTGGATGATCCTTCCAACCCGGATTGTACGTGTTCGAGTAAGGATCATAACTTCTCTGTGGTGGCCCTGGAAATCCTCCTGCTGCATTAACTTGCTCACTAGATCCTTCTTGAAGCGTGGGACACATGTCAGTTGCATGTCCCTTTGCAGTGCAAATTCCACAAACCTTCATATTTTGTCCATTCCCTACAGCCATTTGACGCACAAGAGACGTCAGATCAATCAGTCGTTGTTCAAGGGAAGAAACATTTACCTCATTGACTTGTCTGGGTGCAGAATCACTTCTGTTTGCGCCAAATTACTGAGAATTAGCAGCCATATTCTCGATCAAATTCCTTGCTTGTACTGGAGTTTTGTCCACAAAAACTCCTCCACTGGCCGCATCTAGCATACTCCTGTCATGAGGCAACAAACCTTCATAGTGTTCGAAAACTGGCGTTCAGATCAATCACGATTGATACCCGGTGCAGCGGAAGTTTAAAAATTTTATTATGGAACAATTCCATAGTGTGGGTATCAACCGTTTAACGATTAAATTATAAGTGTGTGTAAAATTAAATAACTATTATTAAATTTTACCTTCAATCTCGAAGCGAGATTATTGGACACCACACAGATTTCTCTGCGCTTCTTGTATCTCCCTGGAACTGATGAATATTCTGTCCTTCAATCAGGTCCACGAATGGAGGTTTAATCCCTCTGATAGATTGCACTAGAAAATCTATCAGAAGTTTTCTGCGAAGAGAATAAACGAATTTGATTCGCTATTCCAGACTGCAATTCAAAATCACAGACCGGAATTTCTCAGACAGAGAGGGAGGGTGTTCGGCCACTTTGAGAGAGAGGAGGCTAGGGTTTTCGAAAAACCTGTCTCAAATTATGACCTGTTGTGTGTAATTTCTGTACTGCAATAACTTATTTATAATGCAGGCCACTAACACCTTAGGGCCCATTAGTCATAAGTTGAGGCCCGACAAGCAAAGCCCGCATGTTCAGAAATTAATATAAAATTCATCGTGACTCCGATTGATAAACCGATTTTACCAATGTGCACAGAAACCATTTCTGCACATTTTAAAGTCAAGATAAATTTTTCTGAATCCGAATTCAGTGGTTTCCAAAAATGTACATCCCTATGTCATTTTAGGAAATCCTACTCCCTTACTCTTATTTAAGAAGTCCAACTTCTTTATTCATTAAATTTAACTCTTTAAATTTAACTATCTCAACGGGGATTAAAACTCCATTACACTGTGTGACCCTCAATGGTTCAGGGATACAGCTAGCCGTGGGCTCACAACTCCTTGTGACTCGGAACAACGATTTCCGACTTGCCCAACGAATCATGGTAAAGCGCCTAGCAACATCGCCCCATGATTCCCTAGGTATCACTGATAGTGCCTACAAGAACCAGTAGATTTTGGTTAGCGTACAGTACGGTCCCTTCATCCATATATCCCGATCGAATCAACAACCATTGGTATATCGAGAGTCGCTCAAGATTCGATAACTATGCAATACATCTTGAAGATCAAATTAGTGACATCGCATGTGCTACTAAGAAACCATTTCTTAAATCACATCAAGTACTCTGGCCAGAGATTCGTCACACTAATATCTCCTCAGATCGCATAGGATATCCACACTCGCAAGTATGTGGTGAATCCTTGACAACAATGCATCGACTCCTATATGTGTTGTAACTGTACCCAATCTCGACACCTGATGACCCCCATAGAGTCGGTAAACGAGTCAAAGCACAGTACTAGCATATAGAGTCTCCATGATGTTTCAAGTAGTAAGGACTAATGGTGTACAACCAAAACCGCGGACTTAATCCACTCGATAAGTGATAACCACTTGGAAAGTCCGGATAGGGTAGTTCGATTATTCATCCTATGAATATCCATTTGCATGCTTCGAACATCTCCATGTTCCCTACCAATGAAACGTGGTACTCCGCATCGCAAATGCTAGTCTCAAACTCGAGCGATCCTTATCCTTATTATCGGACGGCTCAATCGACTAGGAACAGTTTAGAATATACAGTGACTATAAGATGTATTTCATGATAGACATCCCCATGTTCTACCACATCTTACATACACTATAGTATATTCAAGGTCTTTATCAAAACAACAATAGTATATCATAATATAACAATACGAAGAAAGATAAAGTCATTGCCATTAATAAAAGTGTAAATTATATTAAACAAAAGATTGTTTATACAAAGAGTCATCAAAGCCCATAGCCACAAGTTGGCTCACTGGGCACCCACTCTTTCAATCTCCCACTTGCCCTATAGCCAACTAGTCATACTACGTAGACCCATTGCTTCGCGATGTTTGTCAAACAATGGTCCTGGCAAGGGCTTAGTAAGCGGATCAGCGATATTGTCTGCAGAGGCCACTCGTTCGACAGTGATGTCTCCTCTTTCCACAATCTCCCGGATGATGTGGTATTTCCTCAGTACGTGTTTGGATCTTTGATGAGACCTTGGTTCCTTTGCTTGAGCAACGGCACCCGTGTTGTTACAGTACACCGGGACTGGACCAACAAATTCAGGAATGACGCCCAACTCTTGGACGAACTTCCTCATCCAAACTGCCTCTTTAGCAGCAGCTGATGCTGCAATGTATTCAGCCTCAGTGGTGGAATCCGCTGTGGTGTCCTGCTTGGAACTCTTCCAAGAGACAGCACCGCCATTGAGCATGAACACAAATCCAGAGGTTGACTTCGAGTCATCCACGTCACTTTGGAAGCTAGAGTCGGTATAGCCTTCCAATTTCAGATCTCGTCCTCCATATACCATGAACATATTCTTAGTCCTTCGTAAGTACTTAAGAATGTCCTTCACGGCTTTCCAATGCATTTGACCAGGATTAGCCTGATATCTGCTCGTGACACTCAGAGCAAATGCTACATCAGGTCTGGTAGATATCATCCCATACATGATACTACCTATAGCTGACGCATATGGTACATGTGTCATATTCTCTATCTCTGCATCAGTCTTGGGACACATAGACTTGGATAAAGAAACTCCATGACACATGGGCAGATGTCCTCTCTTGGACCCATCCATTGAAAACCGTTTCAATATGGTGTCGATGTAGGTTGATTGAGTGAGTCCTATCATTCTCTTAGATCTATCTCTATAGATCTGTATCCCAAGAATGTAGGATGCCTCACCCAAATCCTTCATCGAGAATCTACCTGATAACCATATCTTTGTTGACTGCAACATCCCTACATCATTCCCAATGAGTAGGATGTCATCAACATAAAGTACTAAGAATGTCACAGCATCCTTAACTACTTTCTTGTACACGCACGGTTCCTCCGGGTTCTTGATGAAACCAAAATCTTTTATTGTTTCATCAAATTTCTGGTTCCAACTTCTTGATGCTTGTTTTAGACCATAAATTGACCTCTGAAGCTTGCATACCTTATGCTCGCTTCCCATGGATGTGAACCCCTCAGGCTGCTTCATATAGATTTCTTCCTTAATGTCTCCATTAAGAAAGGCAGTCTTCACATCCATTTGCCATATCTCATAGTCATACCATGCAGCTATGGCAATAAGGATTCTTATGGACTTGAACATTGCAACTGGTGAAAAGGTTTCATCATAGTCAACTCCTTGCCTTTGAGTATAACCTTTTGCCACCAATCGTGCCTTGTAGGTCAATACCTTACCATCAGGCCCAAGCTTTCTCTTGTAGATCCATTTACACCCTATTGGAACAATTCCATCAGGAGGATCTACTAAAGACCAAACTTGGTTTGTATGCATTGAATCCAATTCAGACTGCATAGCTTCAAGCCATAAATTTGAATCCGCATCAGAAATTGCTTCCTTGAAGTTTCTTGGATCACATCCAATGTCGGGTTCATCTTGATCCCCTTCAAGAAGAAGACCATATCGAACAGGAGGTCTAGAAGTCCTCTCGGATCTTCTAGGTTCAGCCGTGTCCAGTAATGGTTCCTGAGGCGTAGGATCGTTATTTTGTATTTCGGGTTGTTCTCGAACTTCTTCGAGTTCCATCATCTCGCCTTTCTTATCCAATAAGAACTCATTCTCCAAGAAGGTGGCATTCCTAGAAACAAACACCTTTGTTTCAACAGGATAATAGAAATAATATCCGATTGAATTCTTCGGATACCCTACAAAATAACATAAGCTGGATCGACTATCCAACTTATCTCCCACTGTCCGCTTCACGTAAGCAGGACATCCCCAAATCCTCAAGTACGAATACTTAGGAGCTTTGCCATTCCATAACTCGTATGGTGTTTTGTCCACTGCTTTAGTGTGGACGTTGTTCAACAACAATACCGCCGTTTCAAGCGCATAGCCCCAAAACGAAGGTGGAAGCTCAGTGAAGCTCATCATGGATCGAACCATGTCCAACAAAGTTCGATTACGACGCTCCGATACACCATTAAGCTGTGGTGTCATAGGAGGAGTCCACTGAGAGAGAATCCCATTCTCTTTTAGATAGTCCAAAAACTCGGTACTCAAGTATTCTCCACCTCGATCCGATCTAAGTGCTTTAATACTTTTACCTAGCTTGTTTTCTACTTCAGCCTTGAATTCTTTGAACTTTTCAAATGCTTCAGACTTATATTTCATTAAATATAAATACCCATACCTTGAATAATCATCAGTAAAGGTAATGAAGTAGGTGTGGCCATATTGAGTCCCAACTCTAAATGGACCACAAACATCTGTATGGATCAAATCCAACAGATTTTGACTACGCTCAGGTTTCCCCTTAAAAGGAGATTTAGTCATTTTCCCTTTTAGGCAGGATTCACAAGTAGGTAGAGAGTTAATATCAAACATATCAAACATGCCCTCTCCCACTAGCTTGTTCATCCTCCTTGAGGAAATATGACCTAGTCTAGCGTGCCAAAGGTTTGCCGGGTTTTGACTATCGATTTTCCTTTTGTTTGTTGTCGCCGGTTTATTAACATAATTTATTGGAACGTCTTTTAGTTTTAAGTTGTATAGATCGTTTTCAAGTTGTCCATTTCCAATCAAACATTCATTCTTGTAAATATTGCAAATCCCATTCACAAAATTGCAAGAATAACCATCTCTATCTAGCATAGAAACAGAAATAATGTTTTTAATTAAATCCGGAACAAATAAAACATCTCTTAAAAATAACTTAAAACCGTTCTGCAAAATTAAACAAACATCTCCAATGGCTGTAGCTTCAACTCTGGAACCATTCCCGAGCCTCAGCTGGGTCTCACCCATTCTAAGCCTGCGACTTCTTGTCATCACCTGCAAATCATTGCAAATGTGAGATCCACATCCGGTATCCAATACCCAAGAAGTAGTATTAAGTGAAATATTTATTTCAATATAGAACATACCCTTTGCAGTTCCCAACTGCTCTAGATATTCCTTGCAGTTGCGCTTCCAATGACCGGGCTTCTTGCAGTAATGGCAAACATCCTTGGATTTTCCATTGTTTGAAGCCTTTGTCTTGTGCTTCTTCTCGGGCTCGACTTTCTTGGGTGGGGCAGAACGTTTCTTGCCCTTCATACTTGGCCCCTTCTTAGCAGAAGATGAGGAGCCCACCAAGAAAGCTGGTTTATCCTTCTTTAGTGTGGATTCATATGTCACAAGCATATTGACCATCTCTTCAAGGGTGACCTCTATCTTGTTCATATTAAAATTTACCACAAATCCGTCAAACGAAGAAGGAAGAGACAGAAGCAGTAAATCCACATTGAGTTCATGCTCCAACACCAAATCAAGAGTTGCTAACTTCTGTATGAGCCAAATCACTCGTACCCCATGATCACGGACCGAAGTCCCTTCACGCATGCGACACGTCATTAGCTCCTTAACAGTAGCGAACCTTTCAGCCCTCGATTGAGCCCCAAAAAGTTCCTTGAGTTGAGCGTGAATGTCAGCAGCATTCACGGTGTCCTCAAATCGCCTCTGTAGTTCATCAGACATCGAGGCTTGCATATAGCATTTGGTCTTGATGTCATGGTCCCACCATGCATCAAGTTTGGCCAATTCCTCCGGACTTACGTCAGCTGGTGCTTCTTTCGGAGGTGATTTCTCTAACACGTAGAGCATCTTCTCCGAAGTCAAGACAATCTTCAACTTCCGGAACCATTCCGTATAGTTTGCGCCAGTCAACTTGTTTTGTTCGAGGATCGAGAATAATGGATTACGCGAATTCATTGTATGAAATACTGAAAAGAAAAACAGACATATATCAATGATTGTTTAAGCAATTTACTAAGACATAAAATAGGCGAATTTAATTTTATGAATCTCACTCCCACTATTTTAACGATTTCACTACCCTCTAGTGAAAACGGGAAACTTTTTCCTTAGTGAGAACATGGAGTCCAATTGACAAACTTATGGTCCCGAATAATATCAGCCAACCATAATTCTCAAAAGGTAGAGCCCAATTGCTTCCAAAGCAACCCCCATGTATTTACCTCATGTCCAATAAGGGCCCAATAATATGACGCCGTTTATAGTGACATGTCAAGATTACCCATCAATATTAAGTTGTGATGGACGGTCGCCATGTGGATCCCCCAATAATATGAGCCGATCCCATGGGAGTTCCACCCAACTTACAACATGTGTCGATCCAATGTACAGCTTTCCGACGGACGGGCCCCCCCAATAATATGAGCCAGACCGTATCCGCGGGTAGCATCACATACATTGACCGTTGATGGAAGGTAGGAACATTTAAACAAATTTAAATTTCCTTTATTTATCTTGATATCAATTTTAAATCATATTTAAAATGAGGGATTTTTAATTATAAAAATTTGTCTCATCAATTTCAAATTATTGTATGCTTGCCGGATTCACGCAATTATGTCTAAAACATGCATACAATCATAATATCATATATTATATATAGGATGATCGATTCCATTTCTAATTGACTCGTGGTTGCCAATCACGAGTCTTAGTCCAATCCTAGGTAATATGCAGTATGCAATGCAATCCTATTACATTAGCTTCCAATTTACATTTCTTCGTCTTTATTGTCTGCTGGGCCCACCATCTTCAAATCTTGATCTCCCACTAAATCTAATGTATTTACAATAAATAGCAATGACAAGTAGGGGATACATTTTAGGGGTGGAAACGGGCCATAAACCAAGCCCACTTTTATTACATATGACATTCATATTGGGCCATAAACCAGGCCCATTAATAAAACCAACAACAATAAAACAAATGTAAATTCCTAACATACACCTACAAAATTGGTCATGGCAATCGATCATCCTTATCCAATAACATTTAATTCAAAATTAATTTATTGGATATCATGCATATGGCAATTTAAATTTAAACAGGATAAAATCATATTTTATATATAAAATCATATTTTACATATAAAATCATATTTTACCTTTTATTAAATAAAATCATATTTTATCTACAGAATCTAATTTTATAAATAAAATCATATTTTACTTAATATATACATAAGATCAAATCTTATCATCAATTGTACCAAAAATAATTGATTTCAAAATTCAATTTAAGGATAAAATATTAAAATTTTCCAAAAAATTCAAATTTATCCAAAAATCAATTTTAAAATTTTCGGACTCGAACAATTCGATCCGATGCCTCGTGAACCAATCAAAAACAATTTTTGACCGGACCAAAAATACAATTTTAACACATTAAAATTAATTTAAATAAAAATAATAATTTTTCCCGCGGGCCGCCCGGGACACTCCCGGGCCGGCCCGCACACGTGGGCGCGGGCCGGGGCAGCCCGGCTGCCCCTTTAGGGCAGCGACAATCGCTGCCCTGGTGGCGCCTGGCACCGCCCCTGGGCGGCGCCGTGCGCCGCCCTGGGCAGCGCCGAGCGCTGCCCTGCGCAGCGCTCTGCCCTGCGCTGGGCAGCGGCGAGCGCTGCCCTGGCGGCGCTGAGCGCCGCCCCTGGGCGGCGCTGTGCGCCCCCTTTGGGCGGCGCCGTGCGCCGCCCGGGGCAGCGACCGTCGCTGCCCCACCGGGCAGCGATCCAATCGCTGCCCGAGTTTTGCCCGAAAAAAAAATTTTTTATTTAAAATATTTATTTTGTTTTAAAAAAAAAACCAAGACTCAAAAATTTTTGTACAATCGATTAATTTAATCGTTTGATCTGAGCAACCTGGCTCTGATACCACTGTTCGAAAACTGGCGTTCAGATCAATCACGATTGATACCCGGTGCAGCGGAAGTTTAAAAATTTTATTATGGAACAATTCCATAGTGTGGGTATCAACCGTTTAACGATTAAATTATAAGTGTGTGTAAAATTAAATAACTATTATTAAATTTTACCTTCAATCTCGAAGCGAGATTATTGGACACCACACAGATTTCTCTGCGCTTCTTGTATCTCCCTGGAACTGATGAATATTCTGTCCTTCAATCAGGTCCACGAATGGAGGTTTAATCCCTCTGATAGATTGCACTAGAAAATCTATCAGAAGTTTTCTGCGAAGAGAATAAACGAATTTGATTCGCTATTCCAGACTGCAATTCAAAATCACAGACCGGAATTTCTCAGACAGAGAGGGAGGGTGTTCGGCCACTTTGAGAGAGAGGAGGCTAGGGTTTTCGAAAAACCTGTCTCAAATTATGACCTGTTGTGTGTAATTTCTGTACTGCAATAACTTATTTATAATGCAGGCCACTAACACCTTAGGGCCCATTAGTCATAAGTTGAGGCCCGACAAGCAAAGCCCGCATGTTCAGAAATTAATATAAAATTCATCGTGACTCCGATTGATAAACCGATTTTACCAATGTGCACAGAAACCATTTCTGCACATTTTAAAGTCAAGATAAATTTTTCTGAATCCGAATTCAGTGGTTTCCAAAAATGTACATCCCTATGTCATTTTAGGAAATCCTACTCCCTTACTCTTATTTAAGAAGTCCAACTTCTTTATTCATTAAATTTAACTCTTTAAATTTAACTATCTCAACGGGGATTAAAACTCCATTACACTGTGTGACCCTCAATGGTTCAGGGATACAGCTAGCCGTGGGCTCACAACTCCTTGTGACTCGGAACAACGATTTCCGACTTGCCCAACGAATCATGGTAAAGCGCCTAGCAACATCGCCCCATGATTCCCTAGGTATCACTGATAGTGCCTACAAGAACCAGTAGATTTTGGTTAGCGTACAGTACGGTCCCTTCATCCATATATCCCGATCGAATCAACAACCATTGGTATATCGAGAGTCGCTCAAGATTCGATAACTATGCAATACATCTTGAAGATCAAATTAGTGACATCGCATGTGCTACTAAGAAACCATTTCTTAAATCACATCAAGTACTCTGGCCAGAGATTCGTCACACTAATATCTCCTCAGATCGCATAGGATATCCACACTCGCAAGTATGTGGTGAATCCTTGACAACAATGCATCGACTCCTATATGTGTTGTAACTGTACCCAATCTCGACACCTGATGACCCCCATAGAGTCGGTAAACGAGTCAAAGCACAGTACTAGCATATAGAGTCTCCATGATGTTTCAAGTAGTAAGGACTAATGGTGTACAACCAAAACCGCGGACTTAATCCACTCGATAAGTGATAACCACTTGGAAAGTCCGGATAGGGTAGTTCGATTATTCATCCTATGAATATCCATTTGCATGCTTCGAACATCTCCATGTTCCCTACCAATGAAACGTGGTACTCCGCATCGCAAATGCTAGTCTCAAACTCGAGCGATCCTTATCCTTATTATCGGACGGCTCAATCGACTAGGAACAGTTTAGAATATACAGTGACTATAAGATGTATTTCATGATAGACATCCCCATGTTCTACCACATCTTACATACACTATAGTATATTCAAGGTCTTTATCAAAACAACAATAGTATATCATAATATAACAATACGAAGAAAGATAAAGTCATTGCCATTAATAAAAGTGTAAATTATATTAAACAAAAGATTGTTTATACAAAGAGTCATCAAAGCCCATAGCCACAAGTTGGCTCACTGGGCACCCACTCTTTCACATAGCAATATTGAATTAACATGTTTTCACTTATCTGATGTTGCGGACAGCTAGCAACAAGCTTTTTGAACCGCTCCCAGTATTCATGCAGTGATTCTCCGGAGTATTGCTTGATTCCATAGATTTCCTTCCGGATGTTCGCGGCTCTAGAAGCTGGGAAATATTTCTTTAAGAAGATCCTCTTCATCTCTGTCCAGGTGGTGATGGATCCAGAGGGTAAATAGTACAGCCAATCCTTAGCAGCACTCTTCAAAGAGAAAGGAAAGGCTCTCAATTGGATCTGCTCCTCTGTGACTCCATGGGGTTTCATACTCGTGCAAACCACATGGAATTCCATCAAATTCTTATGAGGATCCTCACCTGCAAGACCATAGAATGAAGATAACAAATGTATTAGCCCAGATTTTAATTCAAAAGTAGCATTAGCTTCTAAAGTAGGAAAAGTAATGCATAAGGGCTGCTGGTTCAAATCAGGAGTGCTTAGTTGTCTCAAGCTCAGATTGGCGTTGTCAGTCATTGCTATTGTCAGATCTTCAACCACGCGCTCGTCCTCTTGTAGTCTCTTATGAGCTTCTGTCCTTTGTCTATGCAAAGTTCTTTCTATCTACGGGTCGTATGGAAATTCTTCTTCTGAAGAGTCACCTGAAAGCATGAACAAACCCGAGAAGCACTAGGGAAAGAATAAAAAAATAAAAGTAAAAACAAGAACACAAATAAATTAAACACCGTTTCCCGGAAACGGCGCCAAAATTTGGTAGCGCTTAGTCGTGTCGCGCCCAAATTACCCAACTCCAATCAGATAAACAAATTATGTAGCAGTGAGAGTAGGGATCGTTCCCACGAAGAAAGTGAAATTTATATAGTGTTCTTAAAATACTTAAATAATAAAAGGGGATTTTTTTTAATTTTACTAACTACTATGCAAGAATTAAAATAAAAAAGATCAATAAACTAACGAGACTTGGTATCGATCGACTACACCCTTGAAATTATTCATTCGATCATCGAATCCCCAAAAATAATTAATTCTCATTGAATATTCATCATTGGAAATTTAATTCCCGTTTCACCTTAATTTTATTTAATTAGAAAACAGCGTTCTAGATTAACCCTTAGCCCATAAATCAACCCGATAACAGCAATCTAGATTTAAATCCAGGGTAGCATTCAAACTAGTAAAACTGATGAAGCTAGACAACACAAACACTAGCGGTTGTATTTAGCCTAGTCAATTGTTGTTCCTACGATTTAACAAATTCAACAGCAGAAAATATTAAACGCAGTTGCTTCACAAATTAGATGATTCAAACAATTACGGATTTGAATTCTAATTTAACAATAGATTGTATAGCAAAATCCTAAGGTGATCAATCCTAAGATCTCACATACAAGCATGACAATCAATCCAAAATAACTCTTGATATGCAATTTGGAATTAAACAATGAAAACTGAATATCACAAATTACATAACTCAAGGGTTCGTCTTCCTCAACCAAGTACTAAAACTTAGCCACAACGATTCATGAATTTTCTAGAAAAATTCATGAAAGAAAATTAAATCTAAGGAAAGAAGAAAAACCTAGCCGCCAAGATGTTTCTTCAAGCTTCTAGCCGTCCAAAGATGATTCAGAATGATGCCCCCAAACTCTAAAATTCGAGATATATCTTTTAATTAAGGCAAGAGTCCTTAAAAATAAAAATTCCTAAATTACAGATTTTTTTCCGAACAGCACCTCTCGCTCGATCGGCAAGATGTTGCAGATCGAGCGAGCAAAAATTTCCGAACCTACTGTTTTGCAAATACAGCGGCCGCTCGATCGGCAAGATGTTGCAGATCGAGCGAGCAACTTTTCTCCCAGCGAGCAGCGATTTTGAAAAATTCATATCCGGAGATCTAGCCGTCGGATTGAGCTGAAATTTGGACAGAAGCTTCAAAAATCTTGAATTTGATTTTGAACGGTGGAGATCGGATTTGAAGATTTTTATAATTAAAAATAATTTTTGGATCATTGCTGCTCCGTAATTCTTCTCTTGCGCAATAGCTTTTCCATCTTTTCCTCTCTTGTTGCGCATCTTCTTCTTTTGTTCTTTAATTTCTCTTTTTTCCTGTAAAATGCGACGTACTACACAATAAATCTGGGAGTATGTTATGCATACATGATAAATAAAATAAGAACAAAATTCTAAATTACAACATGTAAATGCATGCAAAACAACAACAAAACGATATTAAAATAAGCAACACAAACATGACTATCACATGGCGAGTGAAACAATACACTTCATCTGAAAATGACCAAGCCCTTCGAATTTCTTGGACTTGGTGGATGAATTGAGAGATGAAGCTTCGACACGAGCCGAGAGATACCGAGCTTGTATGACTAAAGCATACAATGATAGAGTCAAGCCAAGGACTTTCCATGTTGGAGACCTTGTATTGATAAAATCTGACATCTTGAAGTCCGTTGGCAAGCTAGATCCGAAATGGGAAGGCCCATACAAAGTAATTGAGATAATAAAGATGAGAACATATCGCCTGCAACATTCAGATGGAAGAATACTTCCCAGACCTTGGAACGTGGCCAACCTGAAGAAATTTTATGCATAAATTGCAACTCCCTCCAACATTAGGCTATATTTACCTTTTTTGTTATTAGCATATTTTTCTTATGTTTTCATATTGCAATTTTGTGATACATTTTTCAACTAATTTGATTATTTTGTTATATAAGCAGATTACTTTGTCGAAAGCATATAATATCTCCTCTCCTATACTAACACTTACTTACGACATAAACGTCATAGATCCTAGCAATCATAAAAAAAAATTCCCAACAATAAGAGGTATGGCCAGCCCCATGGGACATTTGAACTTATGACGCTGTAAGAGGTCAAGACGAAATAATAATATTAAAAGTCCCGGGATACCTCAACACATATCAAGTGGGTTTAGGACTTCCCCATGAGACAAAATTTTGGGAGATTGATCCCCTCCCAAGTACTCCGATATTAAAGCGATAGTATTTTATTCATCAAACAAGTATGCAATAGCAAATTCAAAATGCAAAAGAGATATGATAATCGACAAAATTGAATATATATATATATAAAGGAATTATTGTTTTTCCTTTATTCCTCCACCAACTACTTACTTACTCAAAAAGAACAAACAAAGTCTAAGACTTTGACTTTGTTACAAAAAATTTTTTTGTCCAAAAGTGGCAAGAAATAATAAAACTAAACTGCTCCACGGCTCCAAAGAGTAGTCTCCATGTAGCTTCGACACACTCCCGTCGTTATTGGTTGTATAAGCTAGAAATTGGAGCGCAAAGCTTCGATCATCTCCTCGTCACCCAGACCTCCCAATAAATCTCCTAAGGGTAGGTCCGAGTCATCCTCAACTCTTGCAGACGCAGTTCTAGGCTCCGGAATTTTAGGGTGAATCATCATAACAATTTCCTCCGGAACTAATTTAGTTTTCCGTAGTTCTTTGCGGCAATCTACTAAAACTTCATCATGAATAACGATCGCCCGCTGAATCACTTCGTCCCTAAAAGCTATGGACTCTCGATAGCCTTCAATTGCTTTTTCTCCAGTACTTCGCAAAAGATTCTTGCCTACTGAGAGTTGAGAAAAGTCTCTCCAGTCTCCGATTCACGGGAATATTTCCCCCTAAGTTGCTCCATCTCCTCGCACATTGCATCATACTTTTTGGATTTCTCTTCAAGCTCCTTTTGCGACTTGAGAAAATCATCTCGAGCTTTACTGTTTTCCTTGCCAAGTCTTTTGCACTCACCTCTTAATGACGCCAACTCGTCATCAAATTTTTTCCCAGAATTTCGAGACCTCTCTTCTCGAAATTGGAAAGTGTGAGCAAGCGATAAAATCTGTAAACATCCATAGATAAAGAAAATTATTTATTATGTAAAAGTCATAATAAATAACAACAAGCAAGTAATCGTATACCTGGAAGGCAGAAGAAGCAAGAGACCAAGTTAACACTTCGGTAGGTTGAGGCAATAGATGCAACCTATCATGATCTCCAATCAGGTCTGCTCCCGTTCTCCAACCAATCTCCGGATCTTTCAAATCCCAAAAAGATCCAGCATTATTATTTTGGTTCACTCCTTCCACGAACAAGTGGAGACCCTCGAAAGCTCCTAGATCAACTACTCGTTCATTGTCACGTTTTTTCTTCGGATCTCTTAGATCTTCACCTTTTTTACGGCGTGCATCGATGTCGGGTCCAACTACAACATCTTTCCTTTTGCCACCATTTTTTCTGTCATGCACATCAGATCTTTTGGAGGGTGGGCCCAAATGATTAGCATGATTTGAAGGCATGGGAGACTTCCTCCTCCGGGGAAGCTCTTGAGAACCAACGATAGCTCGCTCCTTTGTTAAGTCATTTCTTAGCTGTTTCAACGCATCCCTCTCATTTTTCTTTATGCACGCCCGGACCTCCGCCAAACTTATTTTTTCCCCTATAAAACAAGGAGAATAATACATAAATAAATACAATAAATTCTCAAATTACACCGAGCGAGGCACATTTATTTTAAAAAAAAATACAATAGCATGCAAGAGAATGAAAAAGCAAATATCGGCAGGAAGTCCACAAACTTTTTGAAAAGACCTAAGGAGCGACATTCAAGTTGCAACTCACGATGAGTTTTGCTAAAAATAATTCTCCGGTGGCCCGGACTCCATACTATGGGAACCCCCCAATCATAATCCCAGACATAAACAAACTTTTTTTTCCAATCGTTTTTCGGAGATGGACAACGAGATAGAAACTTACAATCTCCCCGAATTAGAAAATAAATATAGGAACCCGGTATGGAACGACGCACCGAGAAGAGCGCATAAAATAAGTCTATAGTCGGGGACATTTTAATTTCGCTCACTCTACATAGGAAACACGTAAAGAGGAGAATCGCACTTGGTATTAATTGACTTAAACTCACCCCGAGACTGTCTAAAATTTCTATCAAAAGGGCATGAGGAGGAAGCGAAAAACCAAAATTAAAGTACTCCAAATATACAGTAAAATAACCCCAAGGCGGTTCATGGCAATAATCTCCATTTTTTGGAATCTTAAGAATATGTCTGGATGATAATTCAAGTTCTTGACATGGACTTAAAATCTCCGACTTATCCAAAATACGCTCGCTCAATCTCACCGAAGACCCTTGGGAACCACTATTGTGGCAAGAATTCAAATAACTCAAGGGAGATAAACACTCGTCAATTTCACTGTCATCGCCAGACCCCGGGGGCAAGGACGGATAAGTATCTCGGTTAGCAACCAACACCGAAAGTACCTTACCTCATAGAAGATGCCCTGCAATGATTTTTAGAATAAATTTTACCAAAGAGTAATAGCATATAAAATAATTAAAAAATAATAACAAATAATAGCATCAAATACATGAGCATAATAATTGATTATATATGTTTTTTAATATTCATCGTGTATATATATGTATATATTTGTCCATCCCATCATCGTCCGGGTTATCATCGTCATCGTCCACAACTGCCAACCAGCCTTCATCGGCCGACCGCCGCACAACCACCACCTTCTCCGGTGAGTTCCCGCCACTGCACATCCACCTTCTCCCGCGCATCCTCGGACAGCTCCCTCTCTCGCGGCGATGACACATCTCCATCGAGTTAGATCGGAAATTTTAAGAAGTAAAAATGTCCGGAAGTCGACGACAGCCATCGCCGGTTCACCACGTCCCCATTCACGTCTGAAACCAATCAAGCTCAGAATCTGGCTCCGTTCCTACCTGGAAACGCAGCCATGACTGGATCTCGATTGTGTGGACTCTGTCACCATTCTCGAGCAGCTACTGCTCCTGCCCGCCCCAACCGACGTGACCCCATTGTCGTTCTCAGATTTGGCCCCGTTTCAAACCTAGAAACGCAGCCATGGCTGAGTTTCGACACCCGAGGTACCTCCATCAGCAGCGTGACCTCCCCTCCAACACCGATCACGACCTGAGCCGCCGCTGTTTTCCCGCTTACAGATCAGGACGCTTTCACAAAAGCAAAGTCCAAGGCTGTAAGTCGAGAAACATCTCCATCTGCATTGACGACCAGTACACACCACCGCCGCCCCACCTTGCCGCCGATGACCACCAGCCGTGGGTTGGTTTGAGGAGTTGATGATGAACACGATGAGGAGGGATATACAATATCCATAGATAAGCATAAACACAAAAGTAACGTGGGATGGTAGGTAAGAGGAGAGAGGAAGAGTACACCATGGTTAAGTGATTTGTACCTGCCATATAAATTCCTATGATTATTTCTGGCACCCACGTGAATACTGCAATAACAAAAATTTAAAAATAAGAGTTAGTAAGTTGCGATGAAAACTATGATAGATTACACCTAAAAATTCAACTGGGCTTGAGCCCAATCATGAAGGTCCACTTCAAATATTTTTGAGGCCCAAACTTATTTAAATTTTATATATATTTAATTCAAGCAGGCCTTGAATTCTACAAAAGCCCATAAAAGGCTCAAGCCCGTGAAACTCTCCGAATATTTATAAATAGCTCAAGTCACCTCATTATTAAGGTACACACTTTCTTTTGCACTATATCGCTCTACTCTCGATTATTATTCCTTGAGTAATAACAGATTTGAGCGTCGGAGTGCCTTCGCCGGAAACCCTCCCGGCTCCTCTGACTTTGTTTTGTGACGTAGGAACAACCCACTGAAGATCTCCACCGGGAACATACAAGATCCATTGATACTCCGGACTTTGCGGAAGCACCGTCTTGTGTACAAGTGATTTTTGGCTACATCAAGTATGGTAACAATACCAAATTTTTTTGTATGGTAACGGTATGAAATTTAAAATTGTCGGTATATAACGGTATGCCGAAAAGCCCGAAATACCTAAAAATATTTAAAAAATTAAAAATATATAATATTTGTAAACAATAAATTTATAAATTTAAAACAATATAAGGTTTTTTCGATATAAAATGGTATATACCGAGACATACCGAAATTTTGGTATACCGTAAAATTTTGGTATGATCGATATGCTATTTATATGTACCGAAAATTTTGGTATACCGAGAGTTTCGGTACGATATCGATATAAATTTTCTTATACCGTAATTTTTGGTACGGTACGGTACGGTATACCACCTCTAGTTTTGATCCTACATGATGGCCACGTCTCCCTCATGGCTTTTTAATTCTCAAGTAGCCTCTCAGTGTCTCAGCGCTGCCATTGAACTAAAACAAAAGGATGATCTTATTCCACATTAGTAAAATCTACCTATATTATATTTAAGGAACCGATGCTAATTACCTAGTTATTTGAAAAGATTTATTGTTAATTATTTTTAAGTGTTAAAGTAGAATAATTAAGACAGATAATATGGTTGTGTGTTAAAATTATGTATTAGTAAATATCAGAATATATATAAAAATACATATTTAATTTTTATGATACACAGGAGTTGAAATAATATAGATAGGTCAAGTTTAGGGTTGTCCATTCAGTTAAAACCGTCAGAACCAAACCGATTTTTTGGTTAAACCGAATTTCGGTTCTCCGAAACCCCGAACCAAAAACCGAATCGAATGGAGCGGTTCGGTTCAGTTTTTAACCGAAATAATTTTGGTTTTTCGGTTAACCGTTTCTTTTTTTTTTTTTTGAAAAATCTCTTGATGACTTGATGAACTAATTTATGGGAAAATGATCAACCCACTATAATTTGAGTCACGTACATATATGTGATTAATATTTAGTTTTTTTAAAAAAAAAATCGATTTTTTGAAAAAAAAAATAAGAAGAAACTAAAACTTTTTTTGAAAAAAAAACTAAATATTTTTAGTTATTAGAATAAATTTTGAAAAAAATTAATGGTTAAATCAAATATTTGTGATTTAATATTTCAAAAAATGTATTTGAAAATAACTACACGGAGAATAAAAAAAGTGCTAAAGTTTTTAATTTCAAGAATAATAATCTATGAATTTATAAAAATAATTTAATGTAATATATAATGCAAATTTGTGTATATATAATATAATAACTTCATTAATTTTTAGTTATTTCTATTAAAAAAATCAATATTCTTTAAAATCAATAAATCAATACATTTTCCAATTTGAATTCACAATTCAAGTATTGACTAATTAGATAAATAATTAAACTAATTATGTATTTTTTTTTAAAAAAAAACGAATTATGGTTTTTGTTATTCAAGTTTTTTCATAAAATTAATTTTCTAAACTCACGTTGATGTACATATTAATTGATTAGTAAAAAAATTCAAAAAAAAAAGTTTTTCGATTCGGTTTGGTTAGCTGCAGAAAAAAATTGAACCAAACCGAACCGAACGGTTCGATTTTTGGTTCAAACTGAATTTTAGGTTTTGTTTAGATCAGACGATTATCCGAACCATGAACACCCTTAGTCAAATAAATAAAAAGAAACGCACATATACATATAGACTCTGTTTAATAAGGATTATAATTTGGTGGATTATTTTATGGATAGTTATGTACTGATTACAAGACATAAATTATTTGATACGTTTTTTATTTGCTAGGTCAATTAATGCATGTATTTTTTCATTACAAAATTGCCCCTGATTCTTCCTCATTATTACATGTAATATTTTACTCATCGTCGTATTTGGGAATTTTCATTCCGCCTGAAGAAAGCGATAGCTATTAGCTAGGCGTCGAATAATTCATATTCTCCTTCATCTGATTTGCCGAGCTCGAAGGTGTTGCATGTGAATCACATCCTTCTCTCTGAAACAGTGAAGAGGATTTTGAAGTTGACGAAAAGTATAGGCATGGCAACAAAGAAGCAAAGATGGAAAAAAAGTCGACAACTCATTCAAGATTTTCACAAGCAATATGAATCCTTTTACTCCCTCGACGAAGATTTGAGAGGAGAAGTGAAGAAAAAACTCAATGCCCCAGATAATGATGATGATGATGGTGGTGGTGATGATGATGAGTCTTCCATAGATCAAATCCTCGATTCACCGTAGGCCGCGTTGAAAGAAAAGCTTCTCGAGTTTCCTTCAGCCATCACAAAAGTGTTGTGCTGGGAAGAGAAATGGGTTTAAAAATTAGGGCAAGGGACAAAATGGTAATTGCATATACTTGTCCCATATACTGTAGCATACAGGTCACGTGAGTTAATTTTTCCGGCCTTTTCCAACGCACTCAGGAATTTGGTGACGGGCCCAGTGTTATTTTGCTTCCTTCAGAAAACAAGACAAAAGACAGATAATTTTATAATCCATGTCTTATCCTATTATACCAAACACAACCATGAATTTTCTGTCTCCTCTCCATTGTCTTCTCCTGCACATTCTTCTTCATTTCTATTTTCTTTTTCCTTCACCGTTTTTGTTCCTTTAAATGGCCGTAACACCGCCGTCGATGATAAAAATTTATATCCGAAAGTAGTTTTGGAATTCTCTCGACGAGAGCTAGCTAGTGATACATATTTTCTAATTTTTGAGCTCGTTCCGTCAAACCTATTTCAGGCAGCTGTCGTTTCGCTGCCCCTTTGCTGTCGCATACCGTCGCATAGACTAGAAGGAAGGTTGTTCAGGTCGTTTGGAGCTTGTTTCAAAGTTTTGAGGTATAATTTTAAAATTAGGGTTTCGAATTTGGGGATTTTTGGTTAATTTGAAATTATATAATTGACATATGACTTATTGTTGATTGTAGGTACTATATATTTGAGCCGATTGAAGGTACCTATGGATTTTCCGAATTTCTTAAGAATTATTTTGAATTTTCCAGATTTATTTATCTAGAATTTTCAAAATTTTTAGAGTAAATTGATTGAGAAATGAGTAGTTAAATGCTCTAGAAAATATATATGTTAGTTCAGAGAATTATTGGCATTTTCCTGGAATTTCACATTATTATTCTAGGGAGTTTCGAAATGGAATTGAATAAATAAATTGATATTTGGGTATCTTAATGCATTGAAATTGTTAGATACTAATTTTGGAATATTCCATGGTTTATTGAAAATTCAGTTTTGAAATGTGTGAATTTCCAAAGATTTAAGAATGCTTTAAATTGGATATTTCGACCTTAGGATCGTATATTCAATTGTCGGAAAGTTCTTTATATATCAAAATCTGATGATAAATGATAATTGCCAACAACCAACAGGTTTTGTATAACCGAGAATCATCCAGAGTTTCGTAATATTTATTGTGGTAATTTGTTTGACTGTGAAGTACGCTCAAACATGTATCTGACTATGCTTATAAAGTCATGTAATTGTATTAAGTTGTTTGTTAATTATTATTATGTGACTTGGATGACTTTTATGTGCATTCATGCATAATTCCGAAATTATGTGATGAATTGAGTAATTATCCTAGTTTCTCTTTTTAAATAAATAAAATAGTTTCTTTTTAAATAAATTAAAAAGTAATATTCCTCAACTAGACACGTTAATCTAATGGTATAGTATGTTGAGTCTTGACTCATTTGATTGCTGTAAATATTGATATGTTGAGATTTGTTGAGTCATCGATAGAGCGAGTGACATAGGATTTAGCACACTCTTGATAATAGCATGAGGGCAAGCGGGTAGCTCCCGTACCCTTGATGCTACGTGCATGGACGAGCGGCGACTTGATGCTGCATTCCTAGCACGGGTGATCACTGTTGGTGATGTTATTCGTTTGTACTCCTCTTGGTACCCATTATTTCATTGTTATGATTCACGCATTGCATTGCATTTACTTGGTATTATTGCATGTCATTTGTTTACATCGTAATTTATTGGTCTGTCGTACTGGGATCCGACCCTTGTTTTCTTTTATGTTGTAGTTGTTTTTGATGTCATAGCAGGAAATTCTAACGTGTCTGTTGGAACATCAGATGGCGGGCCCAGTGATGACTAATAGTTGTGGTGTTCCCAGATATTAATATATATTTCGTTTACTTTGGTTTTTTGCCGAGGAGATGCCCCGAGTATTTGTGTTATATACTTTGTTGTTGGTTTGAATTTGATTGTGGAGTAATTGAGCCTTGCCAGCTTTGCTTATGTTTTAGTCGTGGCCAGTGCGGCTGTAGGAATTGTGTTTGTTGATCATGACTCTATTTTCGAGTATAACATGTGGTTGTGTTGTTTGGATTTTTCGGGATCTCCTATTTACAGGGAGATTATGCCGAAATTTCTGTAAACCCAAAAAAAAAAATATTTTTACTCGGATCTTGGTTTGGTCATTAAACATTAATCAGGAGCACGGACCCTCACATTTGATATCAAAGCATAAACTGAGATATGTTTGAATTAGAGTCTAGACATAAATGAAGATGATTACGTATGTGTTTGACTATATGCTTATGTGTATTTGCTATGTTTTATTTCAATTGTTTGATTTAAAGCTAGTAATTAACTAGGCTTTGCCTTTTAGTTAAATAAACATCTTCATTTGTGAAGAAAGACGCATAATTACCATAGCACTTTTTATAAATATATATATATATATATGCATTATTGTAAAAAATAAAAATTTACGATAAAAAGTAAAATCTTCATAATCCTAAAATATAACAAACTTCACACTTTATAAAATTTTCATTACTTATATATATATATAGATATAGATATACATTTATATAAAGTGATATTCTAAACTTTAAAGTAATTTCTTCTCTCCAATCTACTTTTTGAATATTGACCACCCTCACATCTCGTACTCGAATTTTTCTCGAAACGATGCCAAAAACTCGAAATAATACTACACGAATGGTTGTCTAATTACATGTCAAGATGGAAATCATCATAAAGGGAGGGCATCAGAACAAGTTCATTCTGGGAGTGAGTTCCATAATACTACGTGGACCTCTTGTAATAAAGATTAAAAATTAAAACGTTAGATTTCAAATTAATGGTCAAACAAATGACATTTAGTTAAATAGTTTTTTTGAGAAAATATCCTAAAATATTATTACATCGAATTTTAGGTATTACTTGACTGGCTTATTATTAGGGGCACAAAAAAGAAAAAGGCAGAAAAAGGAGAAGGTTTTGCTTGATTAGTGTATCTTATCCTAAATTCAAAGTAAAGCTGTAATCATCACCTTCTATTTTCATTTTTCAACTAATAAAATTCATTTTTTTCGCCTTGCCCCATCGTCTTCGCCAATTCTACAAAGATTACACTTGCCTGAGTGACCCACCTTCGCAGCTTTCGTCTCCAGCCTCCGCCGCCGCCAGCTACCGACTCTGTTCTTCTGCTAACAGGTTCTTTGTTAACTGCCATTCTTTCGTTAATTGCTAATTGGGTTTATTTAATTGTAGATCTATATACGGATTCTCGTTGACATGCACTATTTGTTGTTATCTCATGTTCGGCATGTCATATTTTTCTTCGCGTTTTCTTTTGATCCCGTTTCCTGTGTTCGATCTTATTTTCTCATTTGATTTGGTGTTGGGGCCTGATATGCTGATTTTAAATTAGCTCGATAGCTCCGAGCCGAGATGGGGTCGAATATTTTCAAATTCCAAGTTCAATCGAGTTAATGAATTGGAATTGCCAACCGCTAGGTCCGAACGTCAATTCTCATGTAAATCATATTTTGAACATTTTCTGCGTTTAAGATGCTATTGTATATGTGTTCCTTCAAAGATTAAAAAAGATACTATATTTGTTGGTGTTACTATATGTAATACTTCTTTTGGTAAATCGTTGTGTGATAAGCAAAGAAAATGATGACTATTTGGCTTGTTTTCGGTGGATATAGATACTGTTACATGGAACATGTGAATGTTTTACAGATGGAACGATTGCATCCGCCGGAGCCAGGAGGTCTAGAAGCATCACTTCTTCAAATGATTAACGATCATAACACTGCCTCTCTGAAGTTGCGGGAACAAACTGGTCAGTCACTTACCTGTATCCACGATCGCGGAGTTATGTATTTGTAAATTGTAGTGAAATCTTGATTTTTTATTCAACAACTTTTGTTCATTTAATTAATTAATTAATAATTAATCAGCTTTATTTGATCTTTACAATATTAGAGAAATCAAAGAAAGAAGCCATTCGGACTGCAATGCGTGTGTCAGATCTATTGGTGAATGCAGTGAATGGCAACGTTCAAGAGGTGTTCATAATCGAGAAGCGAATTGAAATGGAAATTCGAGCATTAGCTGCAGCAGTTGCACGATTCTCAAAACAGACTGATCAGTGGCTCACAGCTTCTCACACCATCAACACCGCTGTCAAGGTAATATCCGTGATTCCTGATTGTCTTCTTTGGTGTACTTTCATCTTTGTATGCTAGTGAAATTACTCATTGCTAATGCATCTTGTCGGTTCTGAAGCTTTGGGTACAAATTTAAATGAATGTTTTTGATGGAGTATTTTCTTCTCGATCTTAGCATATGGTGATGATACTACTTTCGTCAACAAGTTTCTAAAAAACCTGAAGCGCGTCGAAGCAAATTTTTCAAGCTTAAGCGATAGTATAAGCATGAAAAAACGTTTTCAATTTTTACTATAATTTTAATTATTTTAAGGCAAACATTAAATAAAATGACAGATTAACTATAAATATAAGATTTAATAGATCTTTCAAGTTCGAAACTATAAATATACATATTTATAGAACTGTTTTCATTTTTAAAAAACAAATGAAATCTTCCGTTCTAAAGAACGGTTGTCTAATCGAGCTTAAGCGAGCTTTTTAGAACACGGTGAGTGAGTCAGCCAATCTCATGTTATGCTATATGATACCATAAACTTTAAAATATTATTGGAAATTTAGTAGAATATCCTGGAATTATTTTTTAATGATTTTTTTATACAATCTGCCTGGCCAACGTCATATAGCCTCATTTAACAAGATAGTACAACCATCTATATTGAAAAGTGTATGAAATCAATTGTGAGAAAGAAACAGACGTTTCACAAGATCTAACATATTAAACAGAGTGCCCCATTCTAATTATTTAGATTGATTTATGGTTGTTGTTAAGTCGATTGAGTGCTCTAATAGATTAAGTCAAAGAGATTTCCGTAATGGAGTATGGTAATGTTTTGCGATCTTTAGATATTTGAGTCATAGTTATTGAAGGTGTGATGTGCACTTGTTCTTTGAAACCTAGGACCGACAGACAAGGAGAGGCGCAACGAATGTAATTTCGTTTTGGACTCACAATCCTCCTTTCTAAAGCGAGCTCAAATTGTGTCATGCCTTTTAAGGTATACTAAGGTAAGTTCTTCACGAGGTCTGACCATAGGCACTCTCGCTCTCAGGAATAACTGAACTGGGGGCTTGGTGGATATGTTTGGGGACTAGAAGTAAAAAGAAGAATCCTTCATTAGCTACAACATTGAAAGGAAATTGTTTCCAAACTCCATGGTGTTATGATTGCTAGGCAATGTATGAATCCGTAGCTGGAATCATTATGCACTGTACTTTCTGAAATTTCACTGTCATAACAGAAATAAATGTTATCCGATGTCCGTTTACCTATCGTCTATTGCTTGACTAAACTTCTCTCTCAAGTTACTTTGCTGTGCTTAAATTCAATAGCTTGAAATGATTGAGAATTTTCCTCTTCATCGCATGACTAGAGATTTCTCTGCATTTTTTGTCTTTGATTTCTTGTGGTTTAATGAAACATTGGATACTCCATGATATCTGATGGCTTTTACTTACATATTTTAACAGGAGATTGGAGATTTTGAGAACTGGATGAAGACGATTGAACTTGATTGTAAAAGCATTAGTGCTGCCATTCGTAACATCCATCATTCATGATCTCACGAGGCAAGCATCAACAGTTGCGGTCTTTGCATCAAGTAAAAGAATTGTCGTCGGTGACCATATCTCCACATCGTTCGAGTTGAACGTCTAGGTCAGAAAATCGAGTGGCGCAAAGTGCGAGGTAAGTTGCATCATAGAGGGTGGGATCTTAAAAGATAAGGAAATGTGGAACTACAATGAGTAGCCTGTTCTTATAGCTAACTACTTGGTATAAATTTGGGTTATTTACCGTCTTTGTTTTATGAATAAATTCAGTTGGCCCTCAAGTTGAAATCTTTGAGCTCCATCTTTTGTAGGCGCTAGAAAATGGTGCAAGAATCTCACAAATAAATTAATAATTCAAAATTTTCAAAACCACATGTATGATATGTTTTATTACGATCACTCTATTGAGATAATCTCGTGGTTTTGAGTCTTTAATAGCCATCATACCAACTTCTACGCAAAGTTGCGATATCAAGATTGGGAGAATTCTGGGGCAACAATTCATGTAATATGTCATATTTTTCACCGATTGTCACGTGTGTAATTTTTTTTTTGAAGAAGTCACGTGTTTTATTTAATGTATTTTTAAAATATCGTGCTAATGAAAATTCAACGTATGATAATTAATTGATAATTTAACATAAAATTTCGTCGAGAACCGCCAGTTATAGTTTCTATTTGGAGTCGTGTACTCATGTTTATATGAGATGAATATTGGAATGCAATAGTTCATGTTTGGTAGAACAATTGAAACATGATGTTTGTGTTGCTGTGCGGTTTAGAAGATTTGAGTTGCATTTTTTACTACTACCTATAATTTTTGTTTGGTTTTGGGTGTGAACACCTTGTATAAGGAATTTTGTCCTTCACATATTAGCAAATCAAATCTGTAATGTTGGACTTTGCCAATATTTAATGATATGGTTGTTGATTCTCAAAAAATTAAAAAATAAAAAAATGTAACTAATATATTTAATATATAAATAATAAAAAATTGAATTTCTTGGGGCCCCGTGATGGATCCGCCACCAGAAGAAATCAATATTTGTACACTCATGACTCAACCATATATCAGGTTTCCATTCACCACTGCCGAAGAAATGTGAATAATGTGGCGCATGAATTAGGCGAAATCGGATTTGTAGTCTGGATGTCACACCTAATTAATAATACACTTTCAATTAAATATAAAGTTGTTATATCAAACCTAGAATATTTAATATTATTTTTAAATTATTTTTTCAGAAATAAACTAAAACTCATATAAAATGTGTCCTAATAGTTTTTTTATTTAATTTATAATTAATAATAAATATGAATAAATATAAACAATCTGTTAAAAATGAAATATGACCAATTTATACAGAAAAATACACTTAAAATTGAAATTATATATATATATATATATATAAAGTTTTACTATGTTGCCCACCAATGATGTGGCACTATTCTATTGGATGTGATAAAGATATGATAAATTGAAGGTCCAATAAAATAGTGTCACATCATTGGTGGGCATGGTGGTAGGCATGATAAGTGGGCAGCATAATAAAACTCTATATATATATATATATATATATGTATGTATGTATTTAGAACAAAGGCACATCATATTTTATTTATTTTTGTGAGAATTCCTTCTACAATTCATTCTTATTAAATAGACATTATCCTTCACATTCAACTATTTTTCACAATAAAAATAAAAATAACATATAAAATTTGAGTAAAAAATATCATACAAAAATGGTTGTAAGTTTGTGACCTTAATTTGTATAGTAAGCAGTCGGTAGGGACACCTAACATGACCAAACCACTAAATGATATATAGTATTATTATTTGTGAGTCAATAAGCATGTGAAGTGAAACCCACACATTCAGTGGCGGAGACAGGATTTTTGGTCTTTTCGGGCTAAAACTTTGAGCTCTCGAATCCTTTAATATTTTCAATTGAGCTACCCGGGCTAATACCAAATTAATCCAAAATTTTTCAAAATTTATATATACAAAAATTTGAAAAAAGCCCGGGTGGCCACAAGTGGCCCCGTCCTTGCACACATTGGGCAATAAGTTTTTATAGTGTGAGATGTACATATAAAATATTTTGAGGTAATTTTGGGCCATAAATATCTAAAATATGGACTATAATATATACATAAAATATGAACAAGAGACTCCTAGACAAGAGTAGAGATAACAATTTTTCCCGCGGGTTTGGGTATCCGCGAGAAAAACCCGAAATGGGGCGGGTTTGGGGGATAACTTTCGGGTATGAGTTCGAGTTCGGGATTTTTAAAAATCTCCAAAACATATTGGGGCGGGTATGTGGATGCTATCCTCATCCCCGAACCCGCCCCGATAATAATAATAATAATAATAATAATATACAAATATTTTAATTATAAATTTTATTAAATCTAAAATATTATTTAAAAAATTAAAATTAAAAGTATTATTATTATTATTTCGTTTATATACATTATTATATATTATATATAATACATTCGTTTATGATAACGTAGTTTTTTATAACATAAACATATTATTTGAATCTGATTCATGTTATGTACACATATAAAGTATTTATACTAGCCTAAATATATATATATATTATTTATTTTGATAAATTTAGAAATAATATATAATATTAATAAATTTTTGATACATAGTATTTTTTAAAAAAATAATAATTTTGATTTATAAAAATATTTTGTATTTAAAATATTTTTATTAATTTTAAAAGTTAAAATTATAATAAAAAAATTGAACCAAAATATTTTAGGTATTTTATTATAAAATTGAATAATAATTTTTATATTCTTATATAATAAAATTTATCAATTTATATATATATATATTTTCGGATATGGATAGGGTATGAGGATGAGTATGAGGATTTGGTTCCCGCGGAGATGAGTACGGGAAATCTTCGATAAGAATTAATGGAGATCGAGGCGGGTATAGGGATCAGATTTGAATTCAGGGACAGGATGGGGAAGGCATCTCCGTCCCCAACACGACCCATTGCCATCCCTAGCCAAGAGCCTACTCTTGCCCATATAAGAGTTCCGCCCCGGCATGAACTTGCTCGAAATTGTTTAAAATATATATATATATAATATTGATAGCATGGATGTCATTCATTTCTTTCTGAACAAACGGTAAAGTTTGATCTATTTTCAAGTTAATGAAAGATTGGTTTTATGCTAAAAAAATGTGAAAGTTTTAAGTAAAAAAAGTAATTTGGAATTTTCAAAAGAAAATAAATCAATCAATCAAAACACGTTTCCATAACGACATCACATGCGATAAAACCTAATTATCAGGTCACGTTGGACCACACATTAACATGGAATTGAACTTGAATGTCTGATGCTTAAATTTTCTGTCATAACATTTTTTTAAAAAAAAATAAATGTTTCTGGCAATATTTTATTTTTTAACTATGTGCAAAGGGTCCCAAGGAGACCGGCGCCCACTTTGGCTTTAATATCTTGTCATGTAGCGACGTGAAGGAACAAATCACCAATTATCCAAAATTCAACTCATCTAGAAACATGACTTTCATCCAAAACAATAAATGAATAGTGATGATACGAAATTTATATATCAAATTTTATAACACAAAAAATTCATTACAAAAATTTAATTTATCAAAATCTCACGATATATTAAATATAAAATATCGCGATAAAATAACAAACTCTTACGATATTATTATTGTAAATATCGTTATACACGATATTTATTGTAACTCTAGCATTTTTCATAAATAAATAAATGATAACTTTATTGGAAGTTTAATGCCTGATGGCCCGGTATAATATCCTTGGCCATCACCAAACCCGAGTCAATGAGGAGAACCCAGGAGGTTGTTCGTAGGAAGGAAAGCATGGTCTAGACAGAAAATTCCCGGGGTGGTGTGAGCCACCCGGGAAGGTTCCAGTCAAGAGCCCGACAGTGGATTAGCCGGGCTTGTCTATTTCTAGTGGCTACAAAGAGGGCACGTCAAGCTATCATGGAGCAACACTGTTCATAAGGATCATTTCAAGAATTATGACGTAGGGATATGGGCCTTACCCAGGAATTACGGGGAGTAATGATGAATAAGTATGGGCATTGGCCGGACGTTGCTTGAAGAGATGCGAGAGGCATGAGCCTCATCCAAAAATTACGGAAAGTGTTCCTTTTAATCACATAAATATCATTTTTACCGAGGGAGGGAGGTATGCTCACTGATACTTTTCCAATATTCTCACATATATTTTCCGCATAAGCCCACTTTTTTTTTACGTCCAACCGTTTGACTTAAGCATCGGAGTGACGACGCCGGAGAATCTTCCGGTGTCCATTGACTAGTTCTTTGTTTTATTGTGTGCAAAAGGATGCAATAGGGAGAAAGGCTATCAATCCGATTGCTCAAGACCACCTCTTTTAGTTTATCGGTCTTCCCAGACAATTGTCTATTTTTACATTGCACTCTTCTCGGGAACCCGGTTTATGATCTTAGCATCATTGGTGTCGTCTGTGGAAAACTTGAATTTTAATGCGTAGATATGGTCCTCCTTCCTAAACCACCCCCGAGGGTTCCCGACAAAACATCAATGTGACGGTGGGGAAATACGAAGCAATGGTTAGTGCCGCTGTGCAGAGAGTACTAGCCGCACAAGTATGTTAGCTGGAGCAAGACAAAGAAAAAGAAAAAGAAAAAGAGAAAGAGATGAGGGAGGAAGAAGAACCTCAGGGTGGATCACACTGAGGAAAAACCAAAAAGAGAAGAAGAAGGTTCACATATGGAATCCATGGATATTACAGTGGCCGAGGAATTGATGGAATTGCGGCAAAAAATACGAAGATTGGAGGAGACAGGATCGCGGGAGTCTCAGCAGGCTAAAGCTCCTAATTGTCCTTTCTCATCAGAAGTGATCAAAGATCCCTTACCAGCCCACTATAAATCTGCCAAAATCAAGGATTATGATGACAGTACTGACCCTGAGCAACATTTGGCTAGGTTTGAAAATGTAGCCATGTTATATTGCTATGAAGACAAAATCAAATGCAAATTCTTTGTAACCACCCTGGTGGATTTAGCCCAGAGGTGGTTTGAAAAGTTGGAGTCTGACAGCATTCGATCATTCATCAACTTTCAAGAGGTTTCCTACAACACTTCAGTAGTAGTAAAAGGTATAAGAAAACTTCTTTTAGCCTATTTGAGGTAAAGCAGTCCGGGGAGGAGTCCTTGTGGGCCTACATAAAGAAGTTTAATAGAGTGGTCTTGGAAGTACCTGTCTGTGCCCAGGATTTACCCAGGGACTCCGGGAGGGGAAGTTCTTTAAATCGCTGGTGAATAAAACTCCTCGAGATTTCGAGGATTTGTTATCCCGGGCGGAAAATATATAAATATGGAGGAAGCTCAGAAGCAGAAGAGAGAGATGGCCCGGAAAGACGGAGGTAGAGATCGAGGAGTGAGAGGAGGATATCCAGGTAGTAAGACTGGCCATGTGGGGAGGTTTTCCTCATATGCCCCTCAAAAGATGGCCCGGGACAGGGCAGTAAATTTATTTGAAGAGGAGATGGAGACTCGGGAAACGCCTCAGAAAGAAAAGATCAAATTTTGCACATTTCATAAGGAGGGTACTCATGACACCAATGAGTGCAGGAGGATTAAATACAAGCCAAAGAGATCCCACCCGGAGAAGATGATACAGTTAGAGAAAAAACCTCGGGGTCTGCCTTGGATTGTTGGGTCCCGTGCTTCCGTTCCACCAAAGCCCGTCAATATATGGGAGAAAAGATAGGGAGAGCACCCCTCGAAAGATAGACCGACAACTTGAGGAGAGGCCATATCGGGGTGTTATTAACATGATTTCTGGCGGATTTACTGATGGAGATTCTAACCAGGCTCGAAAGGCTCGAGGGCGAGAGGAAATTTTGTGTGTGGAAGTGAAGGAGCCAAGGAATCTTCCCGTTATTACATTTGGACCATAGGATCTGGATGGGGTTCATGCTCCGCATAATGATGCTCTGATGATATAGGCCAGGGTGGCCAATTATGATGTGCGAAGGGTGTTTGTGGACTCGGGCAACTCGGTCAATGTCATTTTCCAAGGAGCCTTCGAGCAAATGGATTTACAGGGATATGAGTTAAGTCCTATGAAAACAGTGTTGTATGGGTTCGCCGGACATACTGTCCATCCTAAAGGAGAGATATTTTTGCCTCTGACTCTGGGGTCGGGGGATTTGAGGAAGACATCTATGATTTTATTTTCGGTGGTGGACGCTACTTCTTCTTACAATGTCATCTTGGGAAGACCGGATATGAGTGACTTCATGGCTGTAGCTTCCCCCTATCATCAAAAAATCAAATTCCCTGTGGGGGCCAAGGTAGGAGAGGTACGAGGAGATCAATCCTCTCCCCAAAGGTGCAATGCAGAGATGGTCCGGTCAGATAGCAAATGGGCTCAAAAGGAGTAAGGGAGTATGAGGTGAGAAAGAGGAGAGGTATATGCTGTGGAGAAGGAGAAAAAAGAGCAGGAGGAAGTGGAACTGATTCCCAGGCAATTGGGGAAAGTCACAAAGATTGCTCGGGACCTGGAGCCCAAGATAACAGAAAAATTGAGAGCTTTCTTAATTCAAAATGTGGATGTTTTTGCCTGGTCTGCAACCGAGTTGATTGGGATCCCTATCGAAGTAGCTGAGCATAAGTTAAATATTATCCCCGAGTCTCGGCCCGTTAAGAAAAAAAAGGCATTTTGGGGCCGAGAGGGATAAAGTAATAGCCGAGCAATTTTGAGACCTCCTCCAATATGGCCATATCATGTAGGTACAGTTCGCTACTTGGTTGTCCAAAGTGGTTTTAGTGCCCAAAACTACGGGTAAATGGAGGATGTATATTGATTTTCGGGATTTAAACCAGGCTTGTCCGAAGGATTGCTATCCTTTGCCTCAGATTGATCAATTGGTAGATTCCACTTTGGGGTTTGAATTACTCTGTTTCATGGATGCATATCAGGGATATCATCAGATCCCCTGGCCAGGGAAGATCAAACAAGGTCGGTTTTATCACTTCTATAAAGACTTTTTGCTACGTGTTGATGCCCTTTGGTTTAAAAAATGTTGGGGCCACGTACCAAAGAATGATGGACCGAGTTTTTAAGAGCCAGATAGGCAGAAACGTGGAGGTTTATGTGGACGACATTCTCGTAAAATCTCGGACTCGGGATTCTTTCATATCAGATTTGGAGGAGACTTTTTCTACGCTGAGGAAGTATGGGGTCAAGTTGAACCCAACCAAGTGTACTTTTTGGGTCATAAGTGGTAAATTCTTGGGGTTTATGATGAAGGAAAGATGGATAGAGGTGAATCCCGAGAAGGTAAAGACCCTCCAAGAAATGCCTTATCCTAAATTGGTTTGAGAAATCCAGTTCTTGATAGGGAGGATAATTGCTCTATCCCGATTCATATATCGGTCGTCTCATCAGAGTTATCCTTTCTTTCAGGTGTTGAGAAAAACTCAAAAGTTTGTATGGGGAGCGGAATGTGAGCTGGCTTTCCAGCAGCTCAAGGAGCATTTGGCAGATCTTTCAGTGTTGGTGAAACGCGAGACCGAGGAGAAGTTATGGATCTACCTCTCTACAAGCGAGTATGCCGCCAGTTCTGTGTTGGTTAAAGAAGAGAGAAAAGATCAGAAGCCTTTATATTATGTGAGTCACACTTTAAAGGGACCGGAGGTAAGATATACCGAGGTAGAAAAAATAGCTTTGGCTTTGGTGATCACTGCCAGGAAGCTGAGATCGTATTTTCTGTCACATCTGTTCATTGTTCTTACTAACAACCAATTGGGAAGAATCATGTCTATCCAAAGACTTCGGGGTGGTTGGTGAAATAGAGTATTGAATTGGGAGAGTATGATATTGCTTTTCAGCCTCGGCTTGCCATCAAAGCACAGACTTTATCTGATTTTCTGACAGAAGTGATTTATTTTGGGAAAGAGGAGGTGTGGAGGGCCTTTGTCGATGGAGCCAGTAACACCGAAGGAAGTGGAGTCGGGGTGGTTTTGATTTCTCCAACCCAATAGAAAATCAAGATGGCGGTAAGATCGACTTTTCGAGTGTCAAATAATGAGGCATGGTATGTTTAGTAACCCAGAATACATTTTAACATAATAATATGTTAAAAATGATTAAGGGTTAGTAATTAACCAATTCCGGGTTTTAATCGGACTTCAGAATTAAGAATTGGGCTTCCAAAGTTTTGGCCAGTTCGGACGGTCCGAAGAGGACTTCGGACGATCCGAACTCAACACCCCAGGGGCTCCGAAGAGGGCTTGTTGACTTCGGAGTTGATAAGTGCATTTGTGCACTTAATTTGTGTTGATATTATTGGATAATTGCTTGGTTTCGAGTGGAATTACGTGGAAATTGTTGTTGTTGTTGTTGTTGGATGTCAGGAAATACAGGAAATATTGAAGTTATGATGGATGAAATCAAAGGAGTAAAGAAAAGGGCGAAGAAAGCGAAGATGGTTCGTATTTTGAAGAGTAGATGAAGATCGGACAGAATACCATGCGTGCCCGCGCCTGGATCAGGCGCGCCCGCACGTCAACTGAAGAGAAGTGTTGGAAAATTTCCAGAGAGCCATGCGCGCCTGCTCCAGGGATGACGAGCGCCCGCGCGTGATGGAGTCATTTGAATTATCGAGACATAAGGCTATGCGCGCCCGCGCGTCGCTGTATGTTTGACGAGGTGTTTGTGTATTTTTGGAAACTTTGGGATATCTTTGAAATTATTTTGGACGAATTTTAGGGGAGTATTTAAGGGATTTTTCAGACCTAATGTAGGGAGGATCTAGCCGCCAATACACAATAATCTTGAGAGAACTTTTGTGAGATTTTTGGGATCAAGATTTGAAGATTGCTTGGAACGAAGATGAAGACTTTTCGACCGGACACGGAAGAAAGACTACGGCTTTGTTATTTCTTTTTTATTTATTTCTTTTGATTGTTGAATTATGTTTGAATTCTTAAACATGATTGGTTGTTATGAATTTTTCTATGAACTAAACTTTTTAAGTCTAGAGGTTGATGTATCCTGGTCAAGACATATTTATGAATTATTGATTTTAATGATTTGAGTTCTTCTAAATTAATTGTGATTCTAGTTTTGAGAGTCTTTTCAATTTACTGGCCATAAATTTATTTGTCATATTTATTCAGAATCCGGCACTCGGGAGAGGGGATTTAGAATAGGATAAATGGAATTCACACTATTAATTGTTTATATGACTCGGGAGAGCTTATAACTTTAATAGAGCCTAGAAAGAACATTGTTTTACACATATCTTTACAAGTAGATTTTTAATAGGAATATTGGAATCGATCTGTAATTGATACATTCTATTTGATACTCGGGAGAGGGAAATAATATAATTTATATGTTCTTGGTTATTAATTGAAATGAACTCATGAAAATAGATTGATTAGGAATGAATATTGCCGAGACCAGGTGAAATCAAACCTCTAGACTATTTTTCTCTGATTGATAATCTCGTAAGGATTGTGTGTGCGCGTGCTTTACAACCTTTTTTATTTATTTAATTTGTCATCAAACCTCTAAAGTTCAATTTTCTAAATAAAATTAAGACTATTTTAATTACAAGTATTGAATATTTTCAATTTATTCCTTGTGGGATCGACATTCTCTCTATCACTATATTAAAACTTGACACTCGTACGCTTGCGAGTAATTTTCACGACAGGAGTTAAGGCACGTTCGGACGGTCCTAACCAGGATCGGACGGCCCGAACTTCCCCATGCGATGCAAGCAGGATTACCCAGCCATGGATTTTGACAAGTGTAGGATTTAGGACACTTCGGACGGCCGAAAATGGTGATCGGATGGTCCGAACTCGACGTGTCTCTCACGCAGATAGTGAGTTGGATCGGACGACCCGAACCCGAGTTCGGAGGGTCCGAACTTGATCGGAAAATTTCCTATAAATAGGGATCATTTGATTTCATTTTGAATTACAAATTTTGAGTTTCCTTCTTCAGTTATATAAGTGTGAGATATACACTTAAGGGTCCTATCAGTTATTATAGAGGTTCTGAAATAACCAAGTTATGGTTATAGTCATCCGGGACTAGCGACTCCAAAGGGCTTATTACGGACGAAGGTATGGTCCGGGAATCTATTTAAGTTTTGGGAGTACTTATTAGCTTAGTTAAGGCTTATAGAAATTGTGTAGTGATACGGTGAACTTTTGAATATTGGCTTGGAAGCTAGGATCCTACTAGACTTGAACTAGTCTAGAGGTACGTACACATTGACTGAGATTGACAGTGAGTATACATGTTTATATGTTGCATTTATTTGGCATTATTATGTGGCATGATGTATGTTTTATCGCTCTTTATATTCATATATCATGTACACATACACGTTGAGCCTATACCTTGTTATACCCGAATATAGAGCCGCTCAGCTCTATACTCGATAGTCTGTCACTGAGAGTACCGCGACGACGGGGACATGTATGTCTGACTACTCTGGTGTACTAGATGAGTGTGGTTGCACCCAGAGGTTGATCCGTGTAGTGGCAGCACTCATGTGGCATCGGTATTGAGCATGAATTTTCAAATGACCCTTTACCAGTCATCATGTTGCATGCATCATATATATATGTTTACTCATGTTTATGTACTGGGCGTTAGCGCTCACGTCCTAGTTGTTATCTTGGACACCCTATTCCACGGGGCAGGTCGCAGGAGGGACGGAGTTGGTAGTTCGAGGCAGGACTAGGGAGCCGGAGCTTCTCAGGAATATTTTATAGAGCAGGATTCGATATAGCTGTATAATGTTTACTTTTAGTTATTTCGATATGTTTGTATCACTACAGTATTAATCCTGGACATGTTTTACGAAGCTGATATGTAAATTATGGATTATGTTTCCGCACGTTTTACTCTGTTAAGAATTTTTGCTTTATTAAGTTTAATGCATGCTATTAGTTTTCAGTTAGTAGGTGATTCAATGCAGGGTCACTACAGTATGAAGTTATGCTGGCTGGAATGATAACAGCCCGAGAAAGTGGGGCTACTCATATCATGGTATATTCTGATTCTCAACTGGTAGTACAACAGATTAAGAACATTTTCATTACCCAAGAAGAAAGGCTTTTGAAGTACCTGGATCTTGTTAAGAAATCAGGGGAGGATTTTGTTAGGTGGAGTGTCGAACAAATACCTCGGGAAAAAAATGTTGAAGCAGATGCCCTTGCTAAAATTGAAGCATCCATGGATGAGGTGAGTAGTCGAGAAGTTATCAAGAAAATCGATATAGAGGTTGAAGTGCCCAATCCACAGAGCAACACCTGGATGGTTCCTCTGATGAACTACTTATTGCAGGGTGCACCTGGATGGTTCCTCTGATGAACTACTTCTTGCAGGGTGTTCTCCCGGGAGATCTCGAAAGTGTCAGACGAGTTAAAAAATAGGTATCTTGATTCACTATACTTAATGGCATTTTATATCGGCGTTCTTACTAAGGCCCGATGCTTAAGTGTATGGCTGAGCATGAGACATGGTATGTGCTCCAGGAGATCCACGAAGGGTGTGGTGGAAACCATGGAGGAGCTATGAGCCTAGTTCAAAGAGTTCTACTGGTCGAGTATTGGTGGCCCACATTACACCATGATGCAACACAGATGGTTCGAAAATGCGATGGGTTTCAGATGTATGGGAACTTTTCACACAGCCCAGAGGAAGACATGCAACCGGTTTGGGCGTCATGTCATTTTCATCAGTGGGAACTGGATATCGTGGGTTCTTTATCTATAGCCAGGGCCCAGAAAAAGTTCTTGTTGGTAGCTGTGGATTATTTTTCCAAGTGGGTAGAGGCAGAACCTTTAGCAAAAATTACAGAAGAAGAGGTATTGAAATTTATTTGGAAAAATATTGTGTGTCGTTTTGGCATTCCTAATCTCTGATAATGGCCGGCAGTTCCAGGGAAAGAAAATAAAATATTGGTGCTCAGAGATGAATATTAAGCAGGTATTCACCTCGGTGGCTTATCCTCAGAGTAATGGGCAGACATAAATAACTAACCGGACCATTGTCCAAGCTCCCCAAGCCCGATTATATGGAATAGGGACCGACTGGGTGGAGGAAATTCCCGGTGTACTATGGGCTTATCGTACTACACCACATACAACCACTAAGGAGAAACCTTTCAGTTTGGTGTACGACTCTGAAGCAGTTCTGCCGGTGGAAATTGGACAGAACTTTCCCCGAATTCAGGCATATCAAGAATATGAATCTACTGCCCAGTCACAGTAGTGGATTTGATTGAGGAAAAAAAGGGACAAAAAGCCATCAGAATGGAGGTTTATCGAAGTTGGGTGATGAAAGCTTATAATCTGAGGGTCAGACACCGAGAATTTCAGATTGGGGACTTGGTGTTGCAAAGAGTTAATCCAGCAGGAGAGGTGATGAATTTGGAGGCACGGAGGAAAAGACCTTATAAAATAGTGCATAGGGTTGGCAGTAATGCATGGTATTTAGCATACAATCAAGGTCGGATGCTCAAACGACCTTGGAACGCGCTCCACCTCAAAGAGTATTTTGCTTAATACCTTGAAATATTTCAGTACTTGTAATGAAAGTTAATATTTTCCTGAATAATGATGATGTATATTAAAAGCCCAGGTGTTTCCATGCCCTGACATTTACTGTAAAGCCCAGGTAGTTCCATGCCCTGGAACTTATTTTAAAGCCCAGGTAGTTCTATGCCTTGTCACTTATTTTAAAACCCAGGTGGTTCAATGCCCCAGCATTTACTTTAAAACATAGGTGGTTCCATGCCCTGACATTTATTTTAAAACCTAGGTGGTTCCATGCCCTGACACTTATTTTAAAGCCCAGGTGGTTCCATGCCCTGACATTTAATTTAAATCCCAGGTGGTTCCATGTAGTGACACGCACCGTGATCACCTACTAATCAGCTTAAGCATGCATTTAACTTAATCAAATAAATCATCAGAAATATCAGCGGAAAAGCATAAATAAATCCCAAATATAAGAATTATGATACAACCATATCGAACTCTGTATCAATCCAAAAACAACAGAAACATAAGCCTAGACAATAATCTTGCTGGCCATCCACTGCCTAAGCTCTCCTGGAACCACCCGCCTCATCCAGTCGCAGACCTTTCTCCCATTCACCGATTTATTTTTATTAATTCATCTCATCTTCCAACTCTCCCACACTAATTTATTCTAGTTCAATCGTCACCTATTACTATTCCCTCATCCCATCTAAATTTCGTTCTCACCTTCACGATTTTCAGGGGCAATCGGGATTGTTTTTGAACGTGTGGATTTGTTTCTTTGTCTCAAGTTCATCTCACGTTTCTGGGGTAAGTTATCTCTTGGCAGTGATTTCAAACTTCAAGTCTTATATTGCTTGAACGGGTTTGAGTTTTGTTGAAATTGATTTGTGTGGCATGCTGTTTGAGTAAAATTGAGGGGTGGTGATCACTTTGATTGTAATCTACGTTCTATATTCTTGTTTTGAGTAAATTGCAAGTTTGGGGGAGTAAGTGTGAAGTTTATACTGCAAAGAGTCTCTCTTGTTCTTAGTGATTGCAACGTGTTTGATCAATGACCCCTAAGAGAAAGCAAAAGCATGGAGCTTCTTTATCGTCTGCTCCTACTTATGATGATCATCGATTTTGAGATGAGATGAGATGGTTGCGGTGAATTATCAGAAACTCTTTTGTAAGAGTATATTGCCCGAGAGTGGTTTTGATATGACGCTTGATTTTGACCCAGACCATCCTGTATGTGCAGTTGGGAGAGTTTTATTTGCTCGGCGTTGGAATAAATTTGAAAAATTGCCAATGGATGTTTTTGTTTCCCTTGTGAGGGAATTTTATGCCAATCTGAAGGTTAAACATGATCAACTGGGGGTCTTTGTGAGAGGTTGATACCATTTGATTCACACACTATCAACATCGTATATGAACTTTCGCCCTTAATTCATGATGAATATTTGGAGTACAAAGCTGAGGAAGTTGATTATGATGCTATGTTGAGGAGTTTATGCATACCTGGGGCCGAGCGGAGACTGGAAAATGATAATGTGCCTGTTATGTTAAAGATAACTGATTTGTTAGAGGATGCAAAATTTTGGTATTCATTTGTTTGTGCTAGATTGAAGCCTACCGATCATGACCATGAAGTGACACGAGACAGAGCTATAGTGGTATACTGCATTCTTGTGGGCAAGACCATTGATTTGGGGCAACTCTGTCAGGAGACAATATAATGTGGTGGCTGGGCGTACCACAGGTGGTCTTGCATTGCCTTCCCTCATTACCGATCTATGTGTTGCTGTTGGAGTGCACTGGCCCGACAGTGAGGAATTGCTGAAGTGCAGCAATCTTATTACTTGTGTGTCTTCACGAAGATTTGTTTCAGAGTCTGAGAAACGTGCCAGGGCTGAAAGAAGAGATTTTACTGCTCGAACGGCCGCTCGCCAAGAAGTAGCACCCCGTCCTGCTGCCCCTCCTACTTTGACCGATCGTGTTCATTATTTTGAGGAGGAGATGCGTCAGCAATGACAGTCATTGCATACATTTCAGCAGGAGTCCAACGTTTTTATGAATTTCATGATGGACTTCACCGCAGCTTTGGCACATCAGTTTCCTCAAGCGGCAAACTCTACTCATCATTTCTCTCCACATCCACAGTGGCCTCCCCATGATGGTACACCTGAGATTCACCCTGGGTCTGTTGAAGAAGAAGATGGCGATGACCACTAACGGTCGCTGCCTGAGGTATGTGTCCCTTGTTCTTTCTTGTTAAATCATTATGGACAATGATTATAGTAAGTTTGGGGGAGTGGGGGTAGCTCATTTTTGAGAAAATTATTTTTTAGAAATTGATATTTGTTATTGTTGATGTTGTTGCATGTTTTGAGTTGTGAGTAATGTTGAATGTAGTATGTTGTTGTTTGTGAGTTGGTTAAGTATTGAAGTTGATTTTAAAGAATACTGTGAGGTTCGAGGTTTGAAAATTTTGAAAGTTAGTGATGAGTTAAATTCATGATGTGTAATATGTTGGCTTATGATGAAAATAAACTTTTTTGTGCTATAAAATCAGTGTTAGCTATATTTAATCTTGAGTTCTCACAGTTATGCACGAATTCCATGACTTTTGATACTCCTAACAATTAGAAAAAAATTATGTGGATTTGTGATGTGGATTAGAGGATTTAATTATCAACTCTTGTGATTTTTGCTTGAGACTGAGGTAGATTTTTATAAACACATAAGTTATTTAGGCGTCTTTGAAGCAATTGAGCCTTGTTTACCTTTTATTTGATAGCCTTGATGTGTAAACAAAATTCCAAAACCAAATGATAGCAAAAAAAATTGGATTGAAATCCTAATCCAATGAAAAGAGGAAAAAAAAAAGGAGAAAGTAAGGTGAGGGGAGGTCTTGAAAAAAAAATGGATTGAAATTCGAATCCAAATACAAGGCAAAAAGATGAAGAATGTATGAAGTAGAAGGATGCCTAGATGGAATTATCTTGCAATGAAAATAACAAAATTTTTACTTACTCATATTACTCATTATTGCTCAAATTGAAAATATTAATTCCCTTTGCTTGAATCCTGAGTTTTTGTTTACCATTGATACATATCTGGATAATTATCTCCTGCTAATATGCTTGTGCCTAAATATTAACCGAAAAAGTCCATTTGATCTGTGCAAATAAATATTGAACTTGGTTGATTGCGTTTTGAAACTTTGGTGCGGAGTTAATGATTTTATGAAGCTTACAGGTTGCATGATTGGTGGGTAGATAACATTGGCGAATTACACACACACGAGAACTCTTGGGAAAATTAACTGACGTGTAGATTGAATCTTGAAATATAAAAATTCGGAGGCCGACTATATTACTCATTATTGTTTTGCTCTGGACTAGCAAACATTCAAGTTTGGGGGAATTTGATGAATGCGTTTTGTGCACTTAATTTGTGTTGAATCCGATATTTTGGTGATAACAAACAACAACTCATTGTATAGGAATGTGCTGCCAACCATTGTATTTCAGGAACCTACTACAACTTCTACCGAAAGCTTGTCAACCGCCTTTGCTCTCGACCGGCTGAAGTCACAAGCCTATCAACTGGCTATCAAGACCAGCAGAGGATAAATCTATCTACCGGAAGCTTGTCAACCGCCTTTGCTCTCGACCGGCTGAAGTCACAAGCCTATCAACTGGCTATCAAGACCAGCAGAGGATAAATCTATCTACCGGAAGCTTGTCAACCGCCTTTATCTCTCGACCGGTTGAAGTCACAAGCTTATCGACTGGTTATTCAAACCAGCAGAGGACAAATATCTCTACCGGTAGAATGCCAACTGCCTATCTAGATATCTCGAGACAAGTACCTATGACAAGATGTTCTTTGCAGGATCTTTTATTAAAAGCAGAACCGGCGTTTCAGAAGATTTGTTGACTCCTGCAAATCAAGACAACAGGTTGTACCAAAATGGCAAAAACACAGAATGACTGCAGATAAAGCATTCGACCGTTTATTCCAGTTTTGGACCCTGGAAGTTGTCTGCAGTGTACGATCCTCATGCAGAATCATCAATGCATTTATGAGCATTAAATGTGCATTCAATGCAGCATCAGAACGTTCAAAATAAAGACGTTGATGATTGACCTATATAAAGGGAAGATTGCTCAAACAACAACAAGAAGTGATACGAGACAACGAAGAGAGACAAGCAACTCAGAAAAATTTCAATCACTTGACTAATATCAGAAGTCCTCATCTGATATACTTGAGCACACTTACAAGATCAATCATCTACTGCTCAAATAAACCCTCGCCTACAGTTCACATATCTGATCGTCAAGGATCATCCTAGGGTTTTCAAGCCTCTCGACCGCTCTGCAGTCTGAGAAGCTCAACTCAACTATACTCAGTGTTGAAGAGACTTGAAGCTGCTCTGAAAGCTTCCACCAGTCTGATAAGAACTGAGAATCTTATCTGTGTAAATCTAGGAGTTTCGGATTAGGCATTGGATAAGTCCTAAGTCTGAAGTGGGTGTATTACAAGACGTTGTAATAACCAAAGTCTTCTAGTGAATTCCTTCCTAAGTGGAAGAAGGGGAGACGTAGAAGGATTAAGCCTTCGAACTTCCATAAAATCGTGCTTTAGCATTTACTGCCACTTATCTCACATCCTGCTCATACATTGCATTATAAACTTTGCATCACTAAAACCTCTGAACTATTTCCGCACTATTTAAGTTGTTCAAAACGTTTTAGAAGTTGAGAAAACTGATTAAGTGAACTAAACTTCACTTGATCATTTTAAAGAAGTAGAAGAAAAGTTTCAGAGTGTATTCACCCCCCCCTCTACCCTCTGAACCGATCCCAACAAGTGGTATCAGAGCGGGTTCCTTTCTCAACTGCTGATCTGAAGTTTTCAAATCATGACTTCTTTCAACAGAATTCCTATGTTTTCTAAAGAAGAGTATGATGATTGGAAAATTCGCATGCAGGCACATCTTGCAGCACAGGATGATGACATGCTATATGTCATAACAGACGGTCCTATCAAAATTATGAAGGTCAACCCAGCTCTAGCCGATGGTGCAGGACAAATGATTGAGAAACCAAGAGCTGAGTGGACCACTGAGGACAAAAAGAAGGCCAATCTTGACAATGTGGCCCGGGACATCCTATACAAAACACTGGACAAGAATATGTTCAGCAAAATCAAGTCATGTTCCACAGCAAAGGAGATTTGGGAGAAGCTCACTCAGCTGTGTGAAGGGAATGACCAGACAAAGGAAAACAAGCTCACTCTGGCCATTCAAAAATATGACAACGCCAAAATGAAGCCAGGGGAAACCATGGCTGAATTTGATGAACGGTTCAGTAGTATCATCTGTGATCTTACTGCTTTAGGTAAAACTTATACTAACCGAGAAATTGCTGTGAAGGTTATGAGAGCTCTGCCCAAAGAATGGGAGATCAAGACAGTGGCCATGAGAGAGTCAAAAGACTTGAGCAAGGTTGAACTGCATGATCTCTTTGCTGATCTCAAAGCCTACGAGTTCGAGCTCAACATGAGAACAGAAGATGAACCATCCACATCTCAACCAACCAAGGCCTTAACCTCAACCGTGATACGTCCACCGGTCGAGGAACCTCCAAAGAGATCAGCTGAGCAAATCAGCAATGAAGCCATGACACTCTTTGTCAAGAAATTTGGTAAATTTATGCGTAAAAACAATTCTAAATTTAAAAATTATCATAAATCGGACCATACAAACGATGGTCCTACTTGTTTTAACTGTGGAAAGCCAGGCCATTTCATTGCAGACTGCACCAAGCCTAAGAACAATGATCAGAAGCAATTCTCCGAAAGAAGAAGGGGTAAGGAGGATAAAAGGACGTTTAGAAAAGGAAAAGACCAAAGGGTTCTAGTAGCAGATGAAAGCAAAAGCAAGTGGGCTGAGTCTGACTCTGACAACTCCAATACCGGAAGCTCTTCAGATGACAGCGATGATGAAAAAGTGGAATGCCTTATGGCCGACATCGAAGAAGAAGCTGAGGAGGTATTTGACTTTGGCTCACCTGAATTTACTCACAGTGATTTAGTTACTGCTTTACACGAAATGGCTAATGAATACAAAGCATTATCCAAGGAGTTCGAGGAAGTAAAGGCAGAAAGAGCTAATCTAAAAGATAAGTCAAGCAAATCAAGCTGCATGCAGCAAAAAGAGCTTGATGGTCTTAAGGTCAAGCTAAGTCTGCTGGCTACTGAGAACGACACCTTGAAAAGAGTATTCCAAGCTACCTTGATTGAAAATAAAAAACTACTTGAAACCATTAAGGCTTGGAATAAATCTTCGGTAACCATTGACAAGATTCAAGAAATCCAAAGACCGGTACATGATAAAACCGGTCTAGGGTTTGGAACAAATGAACAGTCTATGGAATCCTGTATTCAGTCAAGCCTGGACAAAGGCAATCTTAACAAAATAAGATTTGTCAGGTCCAGCACGATATATGAACACGATGAGTGCAGCTTTGACAAAAATCAGAAAGTATCGAACGAACGAAGCTCTAAGCATAAAGGGCTGGGATATGTGGATCCCCAGACCTCTAATCAAAGAGGAACTTGGATCAAACCAAAACCTAATGAAAGAAGAAAGGAAAACCAATCTAATTTCAAAAGGCCATGGAATGAGTCTAACTACTCTAAGAAAATATGGTCAAAGGAGAAGCCTTACCAGTACTTTAATTGCAGGCCAGTTCAAAAGAGGTACATGCTAACTGATGAAAATAAAAAAGGCAAGCAGCACACAGCAACCTCACAAGCACACACATTTACTGCCTATCAACCGCACAGATTTCTGGACACACACACGGGCAAACCTGTAAGGGTGTTCCAGGTGTGGGTCCCGAAAGGGCTAATCCGACCTGGACCCTACTAGATATGGGTACCAAAAGTTCTTCACTCTTTGCAGGTACTAAAAGTCCAAACGGGCGAGAAAACCACTTCTATCAAGGACACTACCTGGTATTTAGATAGCGGTTGCTCACGACACATGACAGGGAATCCAGAACTTCTAACAGAAGTGGTGTTGTGCAAAGGACCAAAGATCAGCTTTGGAGACAACTCCAAAGGTAAAACCGTGGGTAAGGGTAAGATCATCCATGGTAACATCATTATTAAAGATGTGTTACTTGTTGACAAACTATGCTATAATTTGATAAGTATTAGTCAACTATGTGACAATGATCATTCGGTCGAGTTTCACAAACACACTTGCCTCATAAAAAATGACAAAGGTGAGACTCTTATGACCGGTGTACGAGACCTAAACACCTACAAGGTAAACTGGTCTTGCTCACATATTTCTTCACCCACTTGTCTTACTGCTCATCATGATAAACATTGGTTGTGGCATAAGCGGTTAAATCATCTAAATTTTAAGTCCATTTTTAACTTGAGGAAGCATGATTTGGTTTCTGGTCTGCCCGAAGGAGATTTTATAAAAGACAAAGTTTGTCCTGCTTGTCAACTAGGAAAGCAGGTGAGAGCAACTTTTAAAAATAAAGGGTGTATGTCTTCTTCCAAATGTTTAGACTTACTTCACATGGACCTATTTGGTCCTATACCAGTAAGAAGCATAGGGGGAATGAGATATGCTCTTGTTGTTATAGATGACTTTTCTCGATTTACTTGGGTCATCTTTCTCTCCTCAAAAGATCAAACCGCACCTCACCTGATTAAGCTTTTTAAACGCTTGCAAAATGAACAATCTACTGTGATAGATAGAATCAGGAGTGATAGAGGGACTGAATTTTTAAACACCACTCTTATGACTTATCTAGATGATCAGGGAATCAAGCATGAGTTGTCAGCTGCTAGATCCCCACAGCAAAATGGGGTGGCTGAAAGAAGGAACCGTACTTTAAAAGAAGCAGCCAGAACTATGATTGCTGATTCAAATGTTTCTCAAAGACTTTGGGCAGAAGCAGTTAACACAGCTTGCTATACTCAAAATAGATCTATGATTAATAAACGATTTAACAAAACTCCATATGAGATCTGGAATGGCACAAAACCTGACATTTCTTATTTCAAAATTTTTGGGTGCAAATGCTTTATCCACAACAATGGCAAAAACCATTTGACAGCCTTCGATGCCAAAGCAGACGAAGGAACTTTTATTGGTTACTCAGCCGTTAGCAGAGCTTATCGAGTGTTCAATCAAAGATCACTAACGGTCGAGGAAACCATTCATGTTGTTTTTGATGAATCTACTCTATGTACAGAACAAACTCAAGGGAGCATAAATGATCTGAGTCACAGACTGGAAAACACAAATCTACAGGAAGAGAATGACAGTGATCTATATCCTCCAAAGAAGGATGATCCAGTTCCCTCTACCGGGTGTGATCAAACAAGGCCAGAAGTGGATCCACCGGTTGATAACAATCCTCCAGCCAATGATGATCCAGTAAACGAGGACGTTCATCAACCAATTGATGACAACCCTTTAGGGAATTATTTTAGGTGGAACAAAGATCATCCACCTGGGTTGGTCATAGGTGACCCTTCTGCTCCTCGAAAAACACGTGGTCAAATGATTAATGAATTCTTGCATGCAGCTTTCATATCTCAGGTAGAGCCCAAGAAAATAGATGAAGCTCTATCAGATGCCAGCTGGATTGAAGCTATGCAAGAAGAGTTGAATCAATTCACCCGCAACAATGTTTGGCATCTAGTTCCTCGACCGAAAAATCAAAATGTGATTGGAACTAGATGGGTGTTTCGTAACAAGCTCGATGAACATGGCACTGTTGTGCGTAACAAAGCTCGACTTGTTGCTCAAGGATTCAGACAAGAAGAAGGCATAGACTTTGAGGAATCTTTCGCGCCAGTTGCAAGACTAGAAGCAATCCGCATCTTTCTTGCTTATGCAGCCTTCAAGAATTTTAAAGTTTATCAAATGGATGTGAAGTCTGCATTCCTCAATGGTCTACTTCAAGAAGAGGTGTACGTTGAACAACCACCAGGTTTTGTCAATCCTACTCATCCTCAATATATCTATAAACTTGACAAAGCTCTCTATGGATTAAAACAAGCACCGCGTGCTTGGTATGACACTTTGCTAAAATTTTTACTGGAACATGATTTCCAAATTGGAACGGTCGATAAGACCCTGTTTAAATTTGTAAAAGGTGATCATGTGTTACTAGTACAAATTTATGTTGATGACATTATATTTGGGTCAACTAACCCCAAGTTGTGCTCAAAGTTCTCTAAACTGATGAAGGAGAAGTTTGAAATGAGCATGATGGGCGAGCTAAACTTCTTTCTTGGACTTCAAGTAAAGCAACTTGAAACTGGAATATTCATCAATCAGTCCAAGTATGCCAAGGAATTGGTAAAGAAGTTTGGAATGGAACAATGCTCAACTGTATCTACCCCCATGAGTACATCAATTAAGCTTGATAAAGATGAAGGGGGAATTCCGGTTGAGGTAACCATGTATCGAGGCCTTATTGGTTCACTGCTCTATTTGACTGCCAGTCGACCGGATATCATGTATTCAGTTTGTTTATGTGCTAGATTTCAAGCCGCACCTAAGCAATCTCATTTCATTGCTACCAAACGAATACTTAAATATATTAAAGGAACTACTAATGTGGGTCTTTGGTATCCCAAAGATTCAAATCTTAATCTTATTGGCTATTCAGATGCAGATTATGCAGGTTGTAGAATTGATCGCAAAAGTACAAGTGGCACATGTCAATTCCTTGGAGATAGACTAATCTCGTGGTCAAGTAAGAAGCAGACATCAATTGCTACCTCGACCGCCGAAGCAGAATACCTTGCTGCTGGCAGCTGTTGTGCTCAAATACTCTGGATTCAACAGCAGCTTAATGATTATGGGATTCGGTCGAGTGAAGCTCCAATCTACTGTGACAATACAAGTGCCATAGCCATCACTCACAATCCAGTGAGCACTCTCGGACAAAGCACATTGATGTCAGGCATCACTTTATCCGAGATCATGTCTTAAAGAAGGAAATTAGGCTGGAATACATCTCTACCGATCAGCAAGCAGCAGACATATTCACCAAGCCTCTACCGGACGCTAAGTTTTCATATTTTCGAAATATTCTTGGCTTAGTAGATTTAAGTTAGTATGCATGTGTTTAGGGGGAATAATTGTCAATATGACATTAATAGATTAGCTGTTACGTTGCCATTAATATTGGCATATCATCCGCCTTTAACTAGTCTCTGACAGGCTTCGTACTAGCAGCTTGGTGCTTTGAACCAAATGACATTAATTGGGCGCCGTGATTATGCTCTTCAAAACTTTTTGAATTTCAAAAATACTTTTCATGACATCACCCTATGGCCCATAGGTTCCTATATATACTTCTTTACACTCGTATATCAATTTTTCACCTTTGCTAAAAACTTTCATATTGTATTAAACGCTCCATCGAATTACTCTCAAGCTTTTGCTTACTCTTTGCTCGAGTTCTTATCTATAGATATCATGTCGATCCAGAAGACTTGCCTCGCCATCAACTTTGATTCCGTTGTTAAGGCAAACAACGCAGGAATAACTGAGGTCTTCACCATGCTTGAAGCCTCTGGACTGAGGAAATTTCTGGAATGCAGCGCCATCTGCGATTTGCCTGTTTTGAAGGAGTTCTTCGCAACCGCTCAAATCGAGCATGAGACTATCAAATGCTTGATCAAGACAGAGGTCTACTCCTTCAATCAGAAGTTCTTCGCCAGCACATTTGATCTGCCCTCCAGGGGTTTGACAAAATGCACGGATCTTCCAGATGGTAACTGCTCTTATTGGTTGAAGGAGTTCTCAACTACTGATGCTCCGATCAAACTGCCGGCCCAGAAGACATCTCTCAAAGCTCCATTCAGGCTACTGACTAATATCGTGGCCAAGAATCTTCTGGCCAAGGCTGGATCTTACGACAAGGTGACGCTGGAGAAATTTCAATACATGGCTTGTATTGCCTCCAAGATCAACATAAACTGGTCAGACATTCTGTTCAATATTCTATGTGAAATGATCAGGGGCAAAGGGCAATCCGAGGGATTTGCTTTGCAAATCTGCCACATCTTGGGCGTCCTTGGAGTGGACTTTTCCAAGACTGAGCCTCTGCATCCCACCAAATGGCTCAACAAGTCTACGATTCTCAAATTCCTGAACAAGAAAGAGACTGCGGTCGACACTTTGCCCTCAACCGCAAAGGTTATTGCTATCCCTCAACCGCTTTCAACGGTTTCGGTCGTGGCCAAACCAGTCCATACCAAAAAGTCTGCCAAGCGTCAACTGATCATCGAATCTGACTCTGAGGATGAATCACGTGAGAATGTTCCACTGATTCAAGCTTTCAGCAGGTCATCCCCTTCGGTCTCCAAAGCAGCTGTGTCATCCACGCCTGCAGGCGAGAAGAAGAGGCAGCACAAGAAGCTAAAGTCTCTTTCTGGACTTGCTCCTACCCTGCCAACGGTCGAGACTACTACCGTTGTTGCTTCTACTGCTCCTCGTCCTACAAAAGGTGTGATAATCCGAGAAGGTGCCTCATCAGCTCCTGAGGTCACTCTAGCTGATCCCAAAGACAAAGGGAAAGATGTGATGATCTACACACCCAAGGCTCAACCAGCAGCTACGATAGAACTCAATATGATCATCTCTCACGTACTCCGTACTATCAAGCGTCATCTACAACGTTTTGACAGATGGCATCACTCCCGCACTCACTTGACACTCGCTCAAATATTTCCTAAATGGAAATCTCTAAACGTCATTGAGCAGAAGATGCTTCTATTTGCTGATACTGAAGACATCGTGGAGGCTCTGGGAAGAAGACATCTCATAGACTTGAAGCTTCGAGGAAGCCTGCTATCACTGCTAATTAATGAGCGTGTCAAGAATTTCAAATCCAAGAGTCCTACCGCTGCCGATGACTTTGTGATTTTGACTGGACTACAGGATAGTCTACGTCAAATCACTCAACTACTTCAGCACTTCCAAGCTCTCAACAATGTCAAAACACCAGCTTCAGCAGCCTGTTTGCAAGCTTATGTGCTGGAAGCACAAGTGATGATGAAAACCTTTCTCACTCAAGATCAGGGTGAAGAAGACGTCTATGCTCTTCCTTCTTCAGATGGGATTCTGACCGATCTCATCACTGCTGACCTCTTTCAATCATATGCTCTAAGATCGAGTGTAGCAGCATCTTCATCGGTCGACCCCTCCTCAACCGCAGTCCAAGTAGTTACTCCACCGGAAGCAGTTGTGATTGCTCGCTCCTCTCCCGTGACGACCGCTCACACTTCTCCCGGTCATTCACAAGATGTTTTAGAAGTGGCTGCACAAGAGATACCTGTCACCTCTGTGACAGAGGCTCCTTGCAGTAGTGAAGCAACAGTGCCCCCAACGGAGATATCAAGCACTATTGTATCACCTGCATCTCCAGAACAGCAAGTGACTGATGCTGATCCAGCACTTCAACCGTCTCCATCTACTGAAAAGTTTATGGAAGATCTCATTATGGATGAACCAAGTGCTGATCCTGGTACTCCACCAACCATATTGGCTGCAGTCGAAACTATTACATCTCCAACTGTACCATTATTGGAAGGTCCATCGGGTAGCTCTCCAGCAAGTTCACCCGCGCCACATCATCGTGAGTCTAGCCCTGTTTCACCAAGAAATGACTCAGAAGGGCAAATGATTCAGACTGATGATTCTTTAATTGAAGCCATGGCCGCAGCTCTAGATCATACCTTGATAAATCGGCTTCATGAGCTCATGCAAACGGTTAGGTCCTTCTCTCAAGACATAACAAACTCATCCTTATCGGTCGATAATTCACGCCAGACGATGATTCGGCATTTCGAGACCGTGTCTCGAGACCTCGCTCGTCTGTCCACAGAGATCACTAATCATCATCGCACTCAAATCAACACGCTCTCTACCGTCTCCGAACAAGTTATCCGATCCGAAAATCGCCTTCATAAGCAGTTGAATGATCGGATGGACACTATGCAAGCCACTCTACTTGCTCAAATCGATGCAAAAATAGACACTATGCAAGCCTGCCTTGGCACTCAACTCACTGAGGTCATCCTTCGGCTTAACCAAGGTGATGCCAAAAAGGGGGAAGAAGAGCAACGTAGAGCAGCAGAGGCAAGAAGACGTGAAGAAGAGTCCAGAAGAAAAGAAGAAGCCGACAGAAGAAGAAGAGAAGGCGATAGGTCAGGAGGAGCCAGTTGGTTCAAAAGATGAACAACTTATCTCTTCTTTACTTATCGCAGCCGCATCTTTTTTCTGTAGGTGTAATAAAAATGCTTATTGTACTTAATGAAATTCATTCTCTCAATGAAGTTCATTTTGATGCTTTCATATTGTTCTTGGAGCACTTAAGTTTTGTCATCACCAAAAAGGGGGAAATTGTTGAATCCGATATTTTGGTGATAACAAACAACAACTCATTGTATAGGAATGTGCTGCCAACCATTGTATTTCAGGAACCTACTACAACTTCTACCGAAAGCTTGTCAACCGCCTTTGCTCTCGACCGGCTGAAGTCACAAGCCAATCAACTGGCTATCAAGACCAGCAGAGGATAAATCTATCTACCGGAAGCTTGTCAACCGCCTTTGCTCTCGACCGGCTGAAGTCACAAGCCTATCAACTGGCTATCAAGACCAGCAGAGGATAAATCTATCTACCGGAAGCTTGTCAACCGCCTTTATCTCTCGACCGGTTGAAGTCACAAGCTTATCGACTGGTTATTCAAACCAGCAGAGGACAAATATCTCTACCGGTAGAATGCCAACTGCCTATCTAGATATCTCGAGACAAGTACCTATGACAAGATGTTCTTTGCAGGATCTTTTATTAAAAGCAGAACCGGCGTTTCAGAAGATTTGTTGACTCCTGCAAATCAAGACAACAGGTTGTACCAAAATGGCAAAAACACAGAATGACTGCAGATAAAGCATTCGACCGTTTATTCCAGTTTTGGACCCTGGAAGTTGTCTGCAGTGTACGATCCTCATGCAGAATCATCAATGCATTTATGAGCATTAAATGTGCATTCAATGCAGCATCAGAACGTTCAAAATAAAGACGTTGATGATTGACCTATATAAAGGGAAGATTGCTCAAACAACAACAAGAAGTGATACGAGACAACGAAGAGAGACAAGCAACTCAGAAAAATTTCAATCACTTGACTAATATCAGAAGTCCTCATCTGATATACTTGAGCACACTTACAAGATCAATCATCTACTGCTCAAATAAACCCTCGCCTACAGTTCACATATCTGATCGTCAAGGATCATCCTAGGGTTTTCAAGCCTCTCGACCGCTCTGCAGTCTGAGAAGCTCAACTCAACTATACTCAGTGTTGAAGAGACTTGAAGCTGCTCTGAAAGCTTCCACCAGTCTGATAAGAACTGAGAATCTTATCTGTGTAAATCTAGGAGTTTCGGATTAGGCATTGGATAAGTCCTAAGTCTGAAGTGGGTGTATTACAAGACGTTGTAATAACCAAAGTCTTCTAGTGAATTCCTTCCTAAGTGGAAGAAGGGGAGACGTAGAAGGATTAAGCCTTCGAACTTCCATAAAATCGTGCTTTAGCATTTACTGCCACTTATCTCACATCCTGCTCATACATTGCATTATAAACTTTGCATCACTAAAACCTCTGAACTATTTCCGCACTATTTAAGTTGTTCAAAACGTTTTAGAAGTTGAGAAAACTGATTAAGTGAACTAAACTTCACTTGATCATTTTAAAGAAGTAGAAGAAAAGTTTCAGAGTGTATTCACCCCCCCCTCTACCCTCTGAACCGATCCCAACAATTTGTATATGAGTTTACTAGCTAATTGCTTTGTTTCGAGCAGAATTACGCGTTATTTGTTGTTGTTTTTGTTGAGTGCAGGAAAGAAAAGAAAATATAATTTTGTGTTGATAGGGAACCAAAAATATTTTGGAAAAGAAGGTCAATAGAAAAATTGGGTCAGATGAAAGAAAAAAAAAGCGAAAATTCGAATGTCAAGGGCGCCCGCGCTGTGATGTGAGTTGTTGGAGGAATTTCAAAGCTTTAGCGCGCCCGCCCTTGAATTAAAGCGCGCCCGCGCTAAGTAGAAATTATGAGAAAAAATGGAGTGCGAGAGCACTGCGCGCCCGCGCAGATCTTTAGGAGTGCCCGCGCCATCGCGAAAGTCAGAATTTTTAATTCGGGAAGGAAATTTTCAGATTCTCTTGGGCTTGATTGATGGGCTTTCATCTAAATATAAAAGAGATTTTGAAGCGCAAAAGAAGAAGAGGAAGCCGCACAAAACAATATAGAATTCTGAGAGCTTGATTGCGAGTTTTTAGAGGGATTTTGATTGTAAAATATGAAGAATTCAACTGGAACAAGGACGAAGATGAATCAACCGGACACGGAAGAACGTCATCGGCTTTGTTATTCTGAGAGCTTGATCACGAGTTTTTCTTTGAACATGATTTGTGTTTATCAGAATTTGATCATGAAATAAATTTTAGTACTCTAGAGGTTGGCGTAGCCTGGTGTAAACTCTTATACAACTTTTGATTTTATTGGATTGAATTCTCCTAGATTAATTATTTTTTCTAGTATTGATTATCTTTTCAATTACTTGATCACTAATTTAATTGTTATATTTATTCGAAATCATTGCTCGGGAGAGGGGATTTTGAATAGGACATTAAAAAATACACTGTTAATTGTTTATATAGCTCGAGAGAGTATATAGCGTTAACTGAGCTTTAGAAAGAACATCAATTTTCACATATCACTAAGATTAGATTTTTAATAGGGACATTAGAATTGAATCTTAGTTTATACACATTATTTGTTGTTCGGGAGAGGGAATAATATAATTTAAGTGTTCTTGGCTATTAATTTAATAGAATTCATGAAAATGATTTAATTAAAAGTAGTTGTTGTCGAAACCAGGTGAAATCTAAACCTCTAGATTATTTTTCTATCATTGATATTTTATAAAGTTGTGTGCGAGATTTGCTTAGAATTTCTGAAGTATTTAAATTTTCAAAACAAAAACTACTTATTTAATTTTTTTAGATAAAATTTAGACTATTTTAATTACAAGTACTAAATAAATTTCACACTACTCCTCGTGGGATCGACACTCTTTGACACCGTGCACTTGCGGAAACAAAATTACGCAACAGTTCCATGCCCTGAAATTTATTTTAAAGCCCAGGTGGTTCAATGCCCTGGTATTTACTTTAAAGCCCAGGTGGTTCCATGCATTAACACTTATTTTAAAGCCCAACTAGTTTCATTCCTTGGCACTTATTTTAAAACCCAGGTGATTCCATGCCCTGATATTTACTTTAAAATTCAGGTGATTCCATGCCTTGACATTTATTTTAAAGCCCAGGTAAATCCATTCCTGGGCATTTACTTTAAAACCCAGGTGGTTCCATGTCCTGGCATTTACATTTACTTTAAAACCCAGGTGGTTCCATGCCTTGACACTTATTTTAAAGCCCAGGTGATTCCATGTACTGGAATTTACTTTAAAACCCAGGTGGTTTCATGCCCTGACATTTATTTTAAAGCCTAGGTTGTTCCATGCCCTGACATTTACTTAAAAGCCCGGGAGAATTGAGCATTGGCCCCTCTCTTAAGGACCGGAAGACTTAAGGTTTTTAGCACATAATCAGAAACAGGGGAAGTATAAGGCCTTTTGCCCCTCTTCTTATAAATCCAGGAAGACATAAAAGAATGATGATATATTCTAAAATTTGAGATACGCGTGAAAAAGAGTATTCATTAAAAGGGAAAAGAATAAGAGTCATTACAGAGACCTATTCTACAATCCTATCGGCTACATTTTCAACAGTCTCCTCAGTTTTCCTTTGGGACCCGGGTATCCTTAGGGAATGCGACTTCATGGTCCTGCTTCTGTGACCCTTCCTTAGGGTCTTCAAGGAGAGAGGCAATAGCCCTGTCAATATCTGGGAACTTACCTTTATCCTTAGGGAGAAGACCTGCTTCCTCGAATTGAGCAGTACACATATTGAAGTCCGTTTCAAATAATTTGAAAGACTTATCCAGGACTATTTTCTTGGACTCTTTCAAACTCAAGAAAGTCTCCCGCCATTCTGCTTCTGACTTCAAGTTCTTTTCCAAAGCAGCCACTACGTTGTCGGCCACTTCTTTTAGATGCCCAGCTTCCACCTTGGCCGCTTCAGCTTCTACCCTAGCCGTTTCTTCCTCGTCCATGGCTGCATCTACCCAGGAATGGGCAGCCAAAGACTCCTCAGTAGAATTCTTCAAGGCATCCTCCAGTTGATCCCTAAGAGCCCCTTGGTTCAACTGAGCATGTGCCAGTTCTGCTCGGGTTGCTTCAGTGGATATATTTAGGGCCTCAGCCTCGAACTCATGTAAAGCCTGGGCTCGGGCAAGGCGGATCCTGGTCTGATCGTAAATATCGGAGTAAGTCCGGGCTCGATCTCCTTCCCGGCGAGATCAACACTTGCTTCCTCGAAGGCATCCATTAACATGTAGAGGCTCTGGGAGCGAAAGGAAGAGTTTGTTAGGAGAAATAAAACATGAAAGGCAAAGAAATTAAAAAGAATGGTAGTAAAATTACCGTGTATGCATGGGAAGCACCCTCCAAAAACATAGCATGAGCCTTTCTCTCGGCTAGGTAAGACCGGTCATCGGGCATAATTAAACTATCCAGGAGGGTTATGCTGGTCGGTGTAGCCCCTCCTAAGAACAACCTATTAGAATATGGGAGATCAGAGGTAGTTTCCTTCACAAGCTTCTCTTGAAGATTGGGAGGATAGAGAGTTGAGGGGTCTGGTCCTCAGAGTCACTGAGGATTATGGACTCTAGAGTGGAGGCAACCTTCTTTTTACGGCGATTGAAAGGAACAGAGTCCTCCAAATACTCAAGGTCCAGGGACAATTGATCATGATCCCCTAGGATAGGGGGTTTGAAGGAAATGGGAAGTGAATAATGGGCATGACTGGGAGCACCTACCAAGAACCGGTCGGTGGTTCTCGATTTTTCTCTATCGCAGATTCATCATAATTCGGGCATTTAGTGGCCAGATCTATTTCAATGCTTGCCTTGCCTTGTTCTTGGGTTGCTACCTGATCAGCCAAATCTTTAGCGCCCGCTCTTTCTTCCGCTCCTTTCTTCTCTGCCATCCTCTGGTGAAGCACCCCTGGTCATGTTAGATGTCTCTGCAAGAAAAAAAAAAGCAAGAATATTAGACCGGCCAAGAATATAATAATTAAATGTATGACACTCGGGAAGGAGAGTTACTAGGTTGAGCACCCGAGTCGTCAAACTCATCGATCACCCTGTCAGTAAGGTCCTTATCCTGGGCACTCAACCCGTACAACTCCATGTTGCCACTCGATATCAGAACCAAAGAGGAAAGTTCTTCCTGCCAACTAGCTCTACACTGCGGAGGTAAGGCTCCTCGGTCTTATAGGTTGGGGGAAGCTCGGGTTGGGGAGGAAGTTAGGACAGAAACCCGGTCTGACATGTAAGAGGGACCGAGGCCTGGAGAAAAAAGTACCACCCTTTCCAACCTTTCAAAGAGGAAGGGATATCATCCATGAATCGACTATTTAGTCGGGAGATCAGGGATAAAGCCCCTTAATTAAAACGACATGAATAAAAATAATGGAGAATCAAAGGTGTGATGGCCAGGTTATTCATTTTAAACAAAATGTAGGTGGCGGCCATAATGCGGAAGGAGTTAGGGTAGAATTGGTTGACAGGTACGCCGAAGAAGTTGGCTAAAGCGATGTAAAAAGGAGGAATGGGAAACCAAAGACCACTGCGAATTTGGTCCCGAAAGTAAGTATAAACCCCTTGGGAGGGAAATTGGGGGTATCTTCCGCGCGAAGGCGTAAGATGATGTAATAAAAGGGAATTTCCCCTTAGTTGCGGAGTTCTTCCGCAGCCCCTTTAGACAGGGTGTTGGGAAGATGATAGAACAAGGGAAAATCTCCACAACCCCTTTAGACAGGATGCTGGGAAGATGATAGAACAAGGGAAAATCAAGAGTTTTACTCGGAGAGGGAACAATCAAAAGAGGTTTAGGGTTTCTGTTAGGGGGTATTTTCTTTTTCCCTTTCCCTTTCAGTTTAGAGACAGGGGCGGGGCGACGAGAGGGTTAGGATTTTGAGGGATATTCGGTGATTCGAAGGGGAGGATGAGTGGAAATCGAGCGAGTATCGCTCGAGCCATCGCTCACCTGTTCGTGAGCAGGGGATCCTCGAGCATTAGCTCCAGAGGTTGAGGAGGTAGAAGCATACAATATTAAGAGGAAAGGAGAACTTGAAGGGGGAATACTGGTCGAATAATCGCGATGAGCAGGAGAGCACTGGATGCTTGGGAAGTCGGGAGAATTCTGGAAGAAGACGATGAGAAAATGGGAATGGCGAGAGGGGTAATTAAATACTTTTCCCTTCAGGTGATCCGGGTCGTCGAAATTCATATTAACGATGAAGATCAAGGAGTGATAACGTAATCAGATAAAGCGATTCAGATAGGTTCGGACATGAACGCGTGTAAGGGGCAGTTATGGCTAACGTCTTGCTGCGCCAGCCTTAATCCTATTGACAAACTTCTTAGGTGAAGGCGTTTATTGCTCGGGTTTGGGATAAGATTATTCGGGACAACGGAGCAGGTCCTAGCACGACTATTTGTAGGATGAGTGGTGATGCCCCAGTAAAAATCCCGGGCCATCACCAAACCCAAGTCTATCATTGATATTTTCTAAAGTTGTGTGCGAGCTTTGCTTAGAATTTCTGAAGTATTTAAATTTTCAAAACAAAAACAACTTATTTAATTTTTTAGATAAAGTTTAGACTATTTTAATTACAAGTACTAAATAAATTTCACACTACTCCTCGTGGGATCGACAATCTTTGACACCGTGCACTTGCGGGAACAAAATTACGCAACAGTTCCATGCCCTGAAATTTATTTTAAAGCCCAGGTGGTTCAATGCCCTGGTATTTACTTTAAAGCCCAGGTGGTTTCATGCCTTAACACTTATTTTAAAGCCCAACTAGTTTCATTCCTTGGCACTGATTTTAAAACCCAGGTGATTCCATGCCCTGATATTTACTTTAAAATTCAGGTGATTCCATGCCTTGACATTTATTTTAAAGCTCAGGTAAATCCATTCATGGGCATTTACTTTAAAACCCAGGTGGTTCCATGTCCTGACATTTATTTTAAAGTCAGGTGGTTCCATGACCTGTAATTTACTTTAAGCCTAGATGGTTCCATGCCTGGGCATTTACTTTAAAACCCAAGTGGTTCCATGCCCTGACACTTATTTTAAAGCCCAGGTGATTCCATGTACTGGAATTTACATTAAAACCCAATTGGTTTCATGCCCTGACATTTATTTTAAAGCCTAGGTTGTTCCATGCCCTGACATTTACTTAAAAGCCAGAGAGAATTGAGCATTGGCACCTCTCTTAAGGACCAGAAGACTTAAGGTTTTTAGCACATAATCAGAAACTCGGGAAGTATAAGGCCTTTTGACCCTCTTCTTATAAATCCAGGAAGACATAAAAGAATGTTGATATATTCTAGAATTTGAGATACGCGTGAAAAAGAGTATTCATTAAAAGGGAAAAGAATAAGAGTCATTACAAAGACCTATTCTACAATCCTATCGGCTACATTTTCTACAGTCTCCTCAGTTTTCCTTTGGGACCCGGGTATCCTTAGGGAATGCGACTTCATGGTCCTGCTTCTGTGACCCTTCCTCAGGGTTTTCAGGGAGAGAGGCAATAACCCTGTCAATATCTGGGAACTTACCTTTATCCTTAGGGAGAAGACCTGCTTCCTCGAATTGAGCAGTACACATATTGAAGTCCATTTCAAATAATTCAAAAGACTTATCCAGGACCATTTTCTTGGACTCTTTCAAACTCAAGAAAGTCTCCCGCCATTCTGCTTCTGACTTCAAGTTCTTTTCCAAAGCAGCCACTACGTTGTCGGCCACTTTTTTTAGATGCCCAGCTTCCACCTTGGCCGCTTCAGCTTCTACCCTAGCCGTTTCTTCTTCGTCCATGGATGCATCTACCCAGGAATGGGCAGCCAAAGACTCCTCAGCAGAATTCTTAAAGGCATCCTCCAGTTGATCCCTAAGAGCCCCTTGGTTCTACTGAGCCTGTGCCAGTTCTGCTCGGGTTGCTTCAGTGGATATATTTAGGGCCTCAGCCTCGAACTCATGTAAAGCCTGGGCTCGGGAAAGCCGGATACTGGTCTGATCGTAAATATCGGAGTAAGTCCGGGATCGATCTCCTTCCCGACCGAGATCAACACTTGCTTCCTCGAAGGCATCCATTAACATGTAGAGGCTCTGGGAGCGAAGGGAAGAGTTTGTTAGGAGAAATAAAACATGAAAGGCAAAGAAATTAAAAAAAAAATGGTAGTAAAATTACTGTGTATGCATGGGAAGCACCCTCCAAAAACTTAGCATGAGCCTTTCTCTCGGCTAGGTAAGACCCGTCATCGGGCAGAATTAAACTATCCAGGAGGGTTATGCTGGCCGGTGTAGCCCCTCCTAAGAACAACCTACTAGAATATGGGAGCTCAGAGGTAGTTTCCTTCACAGGCTTCTCTTGAATATTGGGAGGATAGGGAGTTGAGGGGTCGGGTCCTCAGAGTCACTGAGGATTATGGACTCTAGAGTGGAGGCAACCTTCTTTTTACGGCGATTGAAAGGAATAATGTCCTCCAAATACTCAAGGTCCAGGGACAATTGATCATGATCCCCTAGGATAGGGGGCTTGAAGGAAATGGGAAGTGAATAATGGGCATGACTGGGAGTACCTCCCAAGAACCGTTCGGTGGTTCTCGATTTTTCTCTATCGCAGATTCCTCATAATTCGGGCATTCAGTGGCCAGATCTATTTGAATGCTTGCCTGAGCTTGTTCTTGGGTTGCTACCTGATCAGCCAAATCTTTAGCGCCCGCTCTTTCTTCCGCTGCTTTCTTCTCTGCCCTCCTCTGGCGAAGCACCCCTGGTCATGTTAGATGTCTCTGCAAGAAAAAAAAAGCAAGAATATTAGATCGGCCAAGAATATAATAATTAAATGTAAGACACTCAGGAAGGAGAGTTACTAAGTTGAGCACCCGAGTCGTCAAACTCATCGATCACCCTGTCAGTAGGGTCCTCATCCTGGGCACTCAACCCGTACGACTATATGTTTCCACTCGATATCAGAACCGAAGAGGAAAAGTTCTTCCTTCCTACTAGCTCTACACTGCGGAGGTAAGGCTCCTCGGTCTTATAGGTTGGGGGAAGCTCGGGTTGGGGAGGAAGTTGGGACAGAAACCCGGTCTGACATGTAAGAGGGACCGAGGCCTGGATAAAAAAGTACCGCCCTTTCCAACCTTTCAAAGAGGAAGAGATATCATCCATGAATCGACTATTTAGTTGGGAGATCAGGGAGAAAGCCCCTTAATTAAAACGACATGAATAAAAATAATGGAGAATCAAAGGTGTGATGGCAAGGTTATTCATTTTAAACAAAATGTAGGTGGCGGCCATGATGCGGAAGGAGTTAGGCCAGGGTGGAATTGGTTGACAGGTACGTCGAAGAAGTTGGCTAAAGCGATGTAAAAAGGAGGAATGGGAAACCGAAGACCACTGCGAATTTGGTCCTGAAAGAAAGTATAAACCCCTTGGGAGGGTAATTGGGGTTATCTTCCGCGCGAGGGCGTAAGATGATGTAAGAAAAGGGAATTTTCCCTGAGTTGCGGAGTTCTTCCGCAGCCCCTTTAGACAGGGTGTTGGGCAGATGATAGAACAAGGGAAAATCTCTGCAGCCCCTTTATACAGGGTGCTGGGAAGATGATAGAACAATGGAAAATCAAGAGTTTTACTCGGAGAGGGAACAATCAAAAGAGGTTTAAGGTTTCTGCTAGGGGGTATTTTCTTTTTCCCTTTCCCTTTCGGTTTAGAGACAGGGGCGGAGAGGGTTAGGATTTTGAGGGATATTCGGTGATTCGAAGGGGACGATGAGTGGAAATCGAGCGAGTATCGCTCGAGCCATCGCTCACCTGTTCGTGAGCAGGGGATCCTCGAGCATTAGCTCCAGAGGTTGAGGAGGTAGAAGAATACAATATTAAGAGGAAAGGAGAACTTGAAGGGGGAATACTGGTCGAATAATCGCGATGAGCAGGAGAGCACTGGATGCTTGGGAAGTCGGGAGAATTCTGGAAGAAGACGATGAGAAAATGGGAATGGCGAGAGGGGTAATTAAATACTTTTCCCTTCAGGTGATCCGGGTCGTCGAAATTCATATTAACGATGAAAATCAAGGAATGATAACGTAATCAAACGAAGCGATTCTGATAGGTTCGGACATGAACGCGTGTAAGGGGCAGTTATGGCTGACGTCTTGCTGCGCCAACCTTAATCCTCTTGACAAACTTCTTAGGTGAAGGCGTTTATCGCTCGGGTTTGGGATAAGATTATTCGGGACAACGGAGCAGGTCCTAGCCCGACTATTTGTAGGATGAGTGGTGATGCCCCAGTAAAAATCCTGGGCCATCACCAAACCAAAGTCTATGAGGAGAACGCGGGAGGTTGTTCGTAGGAAGGAAAGCATGAGCTAGACATAAAATGCTCAGGGTGGTGTGAGCCACCCGGAAAAGTGCCAGACAAGAGCCCTGGCAGTGGAATAGTAGGGCTTGTCTATTTCTAGTGGCTACGAAGAGGGCACACGTCAAGCTATCGTGGAGCAACACTGTTCATAAGGGTCATTTCAAGAATTATGACGTAGGGATATGGGCCTTACCCAGGAATTACGGGGAGTAATGAAGAATAGGTATGAGCATTGCCCGGGCGTTGTGTGAGGTGATGCGAGAGGCATGGGCCTCATCCAAGAATTACAAAAAGTGTTCCTTTTAATCACATAAATATCATTTTTATCGGGAGAGGGAGGTATGTTCACTGATACTTTTCCAAAATTCTCACATATATTTTTCGCATAAGCCCACACTTTTTTCAAAGTCCAACCGTCTGACTTAAGCATCAGAGTGACGATGCCGAAGAACCCTCCTGTGTTCCATTGACGAGTTCTTTGTTTTATTGTGCGAAAATGATGCAATAGGGAGAAGGGCTATCAATCCGATTTCTCAAGACCAATTTATCGGTCTTCGCGGACAATTGTCTATTTTTCCATTGCACTCTTCTCGAGAACCCGGTTTATGATCTTAGCATCAATGTCACTTATCAGTTTCAATTATTTATTATTTAGATAATGATATGATATATTAAATATATAGAATAATGGGTCAAAACAACATTCAATATCATGTATACGTAGATTGGATTCTGTTATTATATCTGTGATTCTGTAACATATGTATTATATTGAGTAAACAATCAATTAACAAACTTAAAAAAAATACACGTGAAGTGATTATCTTCAAAAGGGTTAATCCTGAAGGGAACCTCATTTCACATGAGTCAAAGACCTATTAGCTCATGCAGGGGTTAAATCGAGGGATGTGCACGAGCGGCAGAGACCTGAGGGGGCAGCAACATGATTAACCTCCAGAGCATACCCCACAATATTTCAGAAGAGAATATGATCCACACGAGGATCGAACCCGCAACGCTGGGGAATTTCTTTCCACATCACCTCAGGCCTTACCAACTCGCCTATGCCTCTGTGGGCATGTGAAGTGATTATCTGTATATATAATCCAGAGATCCAATAATCTCATAAACAGACCCACCAGTCTAGGGGTGAGTTTTTGGTATACCGTATCAAAATACTGGTATGAAAAAAATTCATACCGATATCGAAATTTCGAAATTTTGATATGGAAAAAATCCATACTAATACCGTATAGATATCGAAAAAATATTCGATATACCAAAAAAATGTATATATATAAAAAAAATTTCGATACGATATCTTTAAAAGTCGGTATTTTGGGTCGATATCCCAACCATGGCCACCACCACACTATTTTCTTTTCGTTTTTTGTTTTCTTTTAATGTATTTTTTTTAAATGTGCTGGGATGTTCAAAATGGTTTTGTCTATACTACCCCATTTGAGCAGTGGCCAAATAGGGATCCAATCATCCCAAATGAGATCATATCAAATTCCAAAAAATATGGGCTGTTGTCTATGCTAGCACATGGGTAGTGTCCATGTGCTAGCATAGACAAAGCCGTAAAAGATACACAAATCCCCAGCCGTGGGACCCATATTAGGGAGTGTTTGCAACCACTAAAAAAAATGATTGTTAGCTTTTGGCTTAAAAAATTATTTTTGTGTGTTTTTTAAACCTAGATTATGTGTTAGCTTATGCTTAACTTAATTGAAATCCAAAAGCTAGTCATGTGGTGATTATGATTTTCCAAAAGTGATTCTAATAAGAAAGTCATTGTTAAAATCACTCTAATCACTTATTTATCAAACACTACTAACTTTGAATTTTAGATTTTCACATTTGTTTTTAAACACTACCAACTTTTGATTTTTGTTAACTTTTTTATAATCTATAAATTAATCACATTTACAAAAGCACGATCTATTGCAAACACTCCCTTAGATAATCCTTCCCAATAATCTCCCCATCAAGCCACGCTACAAATAGTTCCTAGTCGAATTAAGGCACAACACCAAAGGACCATGACGAGCATTGTCGAAACCTGCGGAATTACACCGCCACGCGGCGAGGTTCCGCCGGAGATATCACTTCCGGCCACATATTTTGACATCATGTGGATACTTTACCACCCAATACGACGCCTTATTTTCTTCGATTACACCGAATCAAAATCCTGTTTCTTTGAAACCCACCTCCCGAAGCTCAAACGATCCCTGTCCCTAACTCTCAAGCAATTCACCCCACTCGCAGGAAACATAATATGCCCTCTAAACGCCGATGAAATCCCCAGATTCCGCTACGTTGATGGGGACTCCGTGCCTCTTACAGTTTCCGAGTCGAGCAATGATTTCGATAGTCTGGTGAGCTATGGCGCCCGTGATGCAGATCAGTTCTACGATTATGTACCTCAGATGGCGCCGATAAAAGACGAACCCGAGTACAAACTAGTCCCGATTCTGGCTCTGCAAGTCACTCTGTTTCCAGGAAGGGGGATAAGCATCGGTTTCGCCAATCATCACAGCATCGGAGACGCGAGTTCAATTCTAAGCTTCATAAAGATGTGGGCTTCGATATGCAAATTCGACGGTTCAGACGAGGAGTCGAAGTCTCAAGATTATCGTAAACACATGCCCTGTTTCGATAGGAAGTTGATAAAGGATCCCCGCGGAATCGACCGTATTTACTGGAAGCAATTCAGACAGATTCCCATCCAGTCTTCGACTTTTCCGCTACCTACGAAAAGGGTTCGCGCAACATACATCCTAAGTGAATCTGACATCAAGAAACTCAAGGGTCTGGTTTCAAGCAAGAGACCAGGTCTTGTTCACTTGTCATCTTTCGTGGTTGCGTCTGCTTATGTTTGGGTTAACCTGGTGAAATCAGGGGACGCAACTGGTGAGGAAGTGGGCGCTAACGTGGACGAATACTTCATATTTGCGGCGGATGCAAGGACAAGAATAGATCCGCCGGTGCCTGCCAACTACTTCGGAAACTGTTTATGTGGCGGAATAGTGAAGATTGCGCACGGTGAGATGGTAGGAAACGAAGGGGTGGCGGCGGCTGCGGAAGCCACAGGGGAAATGATACGAAACAAGGTGAACAATAAGGAAGAAGCACTGAAAGGTGCTGAGAATGTCCTATCAGATTTGGAGAGTCTTGGGAAGATAAGGAGTCTGGGGGTGTCTGGATCACCGAGATTTGACCTGTACGGTGTGGATTATGGATTTGGGAAGGCAAGAAAGGTGGAGGTTGTGTCTCTTGATGGGGAAGAATATTCAATGTCTCTGTGTAAGTGGAGAGATAATTCTGAGACTGGATTAGAGATTGGCTTGTCTCTCCCCAGACCAAGAATGGAGGCATTTGCTGCTCTCTTCCAGGATGGATTAAGCTCCATTGCATGATTGTCTATCCAGTGCAAACATTCACACTCACTTCCAACTTGTGTTGAGTTGTATTGTATTGATTTAATGAATATTTCCACGATGTTGCTTTGCTCTTTGATTTTACAGTGCATGAATTGATTAAGGAGGTATGGATTGAGAAAAGTTGTACTGTTAAATTCCTTGTCTAAAAAGGATTTTCATTGCTATCCATGACTACAGGTTAAAAAAAAACGGGTAAGGAGATTCTAGTTTAGGTATTGATGATGCCCGGGAACAATCGGGTAGTCGGGAGGATGATTGCTGTTGCGATATTTTAGCTTGCAAATGTATGATGTCAAGTTTTAATATTTTTATTATTTTATTAAGTGTATGTAACCGATTTATTCTAGCTGTTTTTGGTGTCATGGTTTGTTTTTTCCAATTTTTTCCTTCTGTATCATGCACTCTCTCTCCAACTCACTTATCCCACATTTTCTCTCAACTGCTCTCATCATATATCTTTCCATCAATTAAAATTGAATTTCATTCATGTCTAATTTTTTTTATATTTGAAAAAAAACAAAAAAATAATAAACAAGCACTTTAAAATTAACAAATTATTCAATATACAATATATTATATTTGTATATAATATTTTACACACAAAGCGTGTCTGCTCCATCGCTGGTAGAAATTAAGTCCAAGTCGAACCCATAGAGAATGAATAAAATGATATTATATTAAATATTTTTAACTAATAAAATCTTAATTCTATTTAGAGCTACGATGATAGTTTGAATTTGATTAACTAAAAATTGTAATGAATAAAATTAACCAACGATGAGTTTGCAAGACAGAAGTTCAATGAGAGATAAATTCTAGAGGTTCGATTTTATTTGATTATCAACCAATTTAATTAATAAAGAAATCTATATCATAAATTCTTGTAGTTTACTAACCAAAAATTATCAATATCCCAAGTGACAAGTAGAAATTCGTATTTAATATCAAACTCGATATTCCTATCAAAGTTTAAATATTTATTCCGTAAATGGCACAAAAATTCTTTTAACGGCTTCAATGGAGTTATAGGCCTCCCAAACTCTATAAACAACAACGATGTATTTTCCTACGATCCTATTCAAAATCGTCTCTGCCGAGTGCTAGATTTCAAATAAATATAATAATTTAACTAGTGATCAGTTAATTGAACACAATCAATTCAAAAAAAATACATATAAACCGAATGAATAACTCTAATATATCAATCAAAATATCAAAAAATATTTTTCTCTCGCACATGGCGCGAATGAGATATTTATTTATTTTAATAATTTATGAACTCTGTAATATTTTAATCTAGTCAAACCTCTCACTGATCCACATATAAAAATTGTTCCATATTAATATTTATTTTAATTGTATTATGAAATAACAATAATATATTTAGGATCACATCAAATTATATATATATAGAAATTTTCAGCTGACCAACCATATTTTTGAGTGGGTTTTAGTGATGCGAAAAAAAAAACACAAAAATCACTAAAACCCACTATCGGGTTTTAGTGGTCGCGGACCAAGTGGAGAAACATGGTTGGACAGCTGAAAATTTCTATTTATATATATATGAATAATGCTAGAGGTACAACCAATATATCGTACAACGATATTTACAACAATTATGTCGTGATATTTTTCTATTATCTCGTGAGATTTTGAGATGATATCGTAAGATTTTGCATTCAATGTATCCGTGAGATTTGATAAATTAAAATTTTGTATTGAATTTTTTGTGGTGTAAAAATTGTTGTACAAATTTGGTTGTACATGTAGCATTGCTATATATATATATATATATATATATATATATATATATATATATACCAAACAAGTAAAACCACCATGTCAATCAAACTCATGGCTGTGACGAAGAAGACGATTCCACTTTAAACTATTTCATCGTCCGGACTGCTCCAGGACCACACGGCCGGCTGCTTATATCATCGTCTTATACATCGATCCAAATCAATGTTATTTTAAATTCAACTCATCTAGAAACATGATTGGGACATGATATCTTTTTTTTTTTTTTGATCTTGCATGATTGATTGATTATATTTGGTGCTATACCATTTGTGTTAAATATGCGATCTTAGAAACATTATACGGAAAGGATCACATCACACTGTAGATTAAGAAATCTGCCGAATACAGCAGTACCATGACAACCACAAGCCTCGTGGAAAGCTACCGATCACACCGCCACACTGCGAGGTTCCGCCGGAGATATCGTTGCCGGCCACGTATTTCGATATCGTCTGGATTGCTTTTCACCCAGTTCGTCGCCTTATCTTCTTCGATTACACTGAATCCAAGTCAAGTTTCCTTGAAATCCACCTCCCCAAGCTCAAACAATCACTGTCTCCAACTCTAAAGCACTACACCCCACTTGCTGGCCACATGATATACCCTCTAAACGCCGCTGAAATACCAAGATTTCGATACGGGCGACGGAGACTTCGTGACTCTTACGTTTCCGTGTCTAGCAACGATTTCGACAGCCTGGTCGGGTATGGTGGACGTGATGCAGATCAGTTCTATGATTACCTACCTCAGCTGCCGCCCCCGATCAAAGGCGAGCACGAATACAAAGTAGTCCCGCTTCTGGCTCTGCAAGTGACCCTGTTTCCAGGCAGGGGGATTTGCGTTGGTTTCGCCAATCATCACGGAATCGGAGACGGGGAGTTCCATTGTAAGTGTTAGAAATTAAACTTGGACTTAACTCACCTCAAAAGCTAGCTCAAGAGGTGAGGTTTGCCCTTGTTCATATAAAGAGGTCCAGGTTATTTAGTCAACCTATGTGGGACATAAATCAATACCCCAACACACCCCTCTCACGCCCAGGAATGAAACGACTGGAGTGTGGATATATTAAATGGGTGGCCAACTATGGGACGGGTGAGGCCAACTATGAGCCGTCCAACACATAACGGGAACTCGGGCTTTGATACCATGTTAAAAATTCAACTTTGACCTAACTCACTTCAAAATCTAGCTCAAGAGGTGAGGTTTGCCCTTGTTCATATAAAGAGGTTCAGGTTATTTAGCCAACCTATGTGGGACATAAATCAATACAACAACATTTTAGAAAAAGAAAATCTTTCATTGAAGAAGAATCGATAGAATTAATTCATTGAAGAAGACAAAATAACAGAGTAAATGAGAACCGAACTATTTATACTAAAACCCAATGATGACTAAGCATGCCAGCTAATTGCCAGCTCACTAACTTCAATTAACTAACTGATTAAGCTGACTAAGCAACTAAGCAAACTAACAACTTCTAATACTCCCCCTCAAGAGGTGAGTGGATATTATGCACTTTCATCTTAACCAGAAGAATCTTGAAACGAGATGGCAGCAAAGGCTTAGTAAACAAATCAGCTAATTGGTTTTCTGAAGTAACATGCATCAACTTGACAACCCCCAACTGCACTTGTTCACGCACAATATGACAATCAATGTCAATGTGCTTGGTACGTTCATGAAAAACAGGATTTGAACCAATGTGTATAGCAGCTTGATTATCACAAAAGAGCATCGCTGGTTCAGCACTATGTAATCCAAAATCTTTGAGAAGGGAACGAATCCACATGATTTCACAAGTAGAAGCAGCCATGGACCTGTATTCAGCTTCTGCTGATGATTTAGAAACAGTTTCCTGCTTCTTGGATCGCCAAGAAATCATGGACTCACCAAGGAACACACAAAATCCAATAACGGATCGTCTAGTATCCAAACAAGCCCCCCAATCAGCATAAGAGAAGAACTGGAGTTTAAGATCCGATTTACTTTTATAAAATAAACCTTGACCAATTGTTGTTCCCTTAATATATCTCAGGACATTTAAAGCTGCATCCATATGAGAAGTCCGTGGTTGTGAAACAAATTGACTCAACGTATTAACTACATAAGTCAAATCAGGCCGAGTAATTGTAAGATATAACAATCTACCAATCAATCGCCTATAAGGAAAAGAATCAGACAGCAACTCTCCAGCATCATGAGTAAGTTTGGTATGCGAATCCATTGGAGTAGACCTAGGCTTACAACCTAGAAGACCGGCATCAGTAAGCACTTTAAGAGCATAATTTCTTTGACAAATAGAAATACCACTGGAAGACCGAGCCACTTCAATACCCAAGAAATACTTCAAATCACCCAAATCCTTAAAACGAAACTTGTTATTAAGAAACTCCTTTAATTCTGGTGTTGCGGCTTTATTATTAGTAGCAATCACTATATCATCAACATACACTAAGAGAGCAATAAAAGTGCTGCCTTGAGTTCATAAAAACAACGAATTATCCGCATGAGATTGAGAAAAACCAATGCTCAATAGTGTAGTAGAAAATTTAGCAAACCATTGTCGAGACGCTTGCTTCAAACCATAAATGGATTTGTGAAGTTTGCATACAACATTGATTGGCAATACCTCCCCCTGTCGAAAATACCCCGGAGGCAAACACATATAGACTTCCTCTGATAAATCACCATGGAGGAATGCATTATTAACATCAAGCTGTAACAAAAACCAGCCCTTAACAGCAGCTATAGCAAGCAAGACTTAACTGTAACAAGTTTAGCAACAGGAAAAAAAGTTTCAAGATAATCGATGCCTTCTTGTTGGGTATAACCTTTAGCTACAAAACGAGCTTTATAACGCTGCAAAGAACCATCAGCAGAAAACTTAGCTTTATATACCCAACGACAACCAATAACACACTTTTCAGAAGGCAATGAAACAATGGACCAGGTGCCATTAAGTTCTAAAGCTTTAAGTTCCTCTGCCATAGCATCCTTCCATTCTGGAATGACAACAGCTTGAGAATAATGCTCTGGTTCAATGATAGACGAGACACTATGAACAAAAGCACGATGGGAAGGAGAAAGTCGGTGATAAGTAAGATATGAACATAAAGGATGAGCAGTAGAAATAGAAAGTGGAGAAGAGACAGTATAGCAATGATAATCTCGCAACCGATGTGGAGTAGTAATGCTCCGCCGAGAACGAGGACATTGATTGACACTGTCTATGAGAGAAAAATGAGAAGGAGCAGAAGAATGTAAAGGTAAAAATTTCTCACAAAAAAAATCAGAAGAGGATGAGACAGAAGGATTATGTTGGAAAGGAAAAATATCTTCATAAAAGATTACATCCCTAGAGATAAAGCATTCATTAGTGTCCAAATTTAACAACTTAAAACCTTTATAACCAGGGGGTAACCTATGAAAACACACTTAGTAGCTCTAGGAGAAAATTTATCACGGGAAGAAGGTAGAGTAGATGCATAGCACAAACATCCAAAGACTTTCAGATGAGAATATGATGGAGTTCTTTGATATAGCCACTCAAAAGGAGTTTTCTGTTTAAGAATATGTGAAGGCATGCGGTTGATGAGATAAACAGCTGTAAGGATACAATCACCCTAGTAAACAAGAGGCAAATTGGATTGATATAAAAGTGCTCGAGCCACATTCAATATGTGTTGATGTTTTCGCTCAACAACAGAATTTTGTTGAGGTATCTCAACACAAGAATGAAAATGAACAATGCCCTTTTGTTGGAAGAAAGTAGTGAAATTGAGTTCTGGAGCATTATCACTCCGAACACCCTTAACTTGAACACCAAACTGAGTATGAATCATTTGATAAAAAACAGGAAAAACACTATGCACATCAGACTTAGCTTTCAACAAATAAATCCAGGTGAATCGGGAATGATCATCTACAATGGTAAGAAAATACTTATATCCTTCAATGGTCATAGGACTGAAAGGTCCCCAAATATCAATGTTTATAAGTTGGAAAGAAGTATCACAAACATTATGTTGCACAACAAAAGGTAAACGTTTCTGTTTTGATAAATAGCAAATAGAACAATGGGAATCATCGTCTTTTATAGGAGTAAAATGGAAATGGTTATCAGTAACAGAAATTGTAACAGAAGATGGATGTCCCATACGAAAATTCCATAAATTGTTTGCTATACTAGCTGTATTACAGAGTATTGTGGAAGGACTGTCTGATTTGTTGAAGACGTATAAGTTTCCAATTCTCTTACCCATCCCAATCACCTTGATCTTGTTGGTATCCTGGATTTGACAAAGATCAGAAATAAAAAAAACTGAGCAAGAAAGAGATTTGGTGAGTGCACTGATGGAAAGAAGATTAAAATGAAATTATGGCACAAACAAGACATCATGAAGAATAAGATCATTTGACAGATGAACGGTACCAACTTGTGTAACAGGAATGGAAGAATTATTAGGAAGTATGACCTTAGAGTTAAAAGGCTTAGAGGTAATGAACAAAGACAGAGAACAACATATATGACGAGTTGCTCCAGTATCTATTACCCAATCTGAACGCTTAATAGTTACAAAAATATGTGACAAAGAATAGATACCATTGAAACAGGACACCATTGACTCTTGCTGCGGTTGTTCCATGATGAAGTTATTCTTGACAGGCAACTTGGAGCAAAGAACTTCAATAAGTTGCTAACATTGATCAGGAGTTAAACGATCAACTGAAGAACCAGAAGAATCCTCAGATACGCCATATGTTTGACAAGCTTGTACTTTCCCTTGAGGATGTTTTTCAGTTGTAACAAATGTCTAACCAGGTTGAACCCTACCTGGAACTTGTTTTGGATTATATTTATGATGTCCAGGGGGAAATCCATGCAACTTATAACATCTATCAACTATATGATTCGTAAAACCACAGTGTGAACAAAGAAGTCCACCAAACTTTCCCTTTGCATTCTGAAACTTTCTCATATTTGCTACAGCAACAGATGCATCCATGTTAGTATCAACTCCTAATTTCAGAACATCAGAATGTATTGATCGTTGTCGTTCCTCCTGAATGACAAGTGAAAAAAACCTTAGAAATAACTGGAAGATGATCAATCATCAGAACTTGTGCACGCACTTGAGCATAAGAATCATTCAATCCCATTAGAAACTGCATTACACATTCTTGATTATGATAATTCATCCACTCCCTCATTGAACCACACTGACAAGTCGAGGCTGGTTGATAATCTCTCAATTCATCCCAAAACGTCTTCAGTTTTGTATAATAAGTACTAATGTCCATGGATCCTTGATGTAAGCCACTGAGAAACTTTTTAAGCTGATAAATCCATGGAGCATTACTCTGAACGAATCGATCTCATAAATCAACCCAGACTTCTCGACAAGTGGTCATATACATTAAACTATCAGCAATTTCTCGTACCACAGAATTCAAAATCCAGGAAGTAACCATACTATTGCATCTCGTCCAAGCTCCGTATAACAAATCATCAGACGAAGGACGAGAAATCGAACCATCAACAAAACCTAGCTTATTCTTTGCTGTCAATACCATAACCATAGCTCGACTCCATGTGTTGTAATTCGATATGGTTAACCGACTAGGAACAAGAACCAAACCTGGATGATCTCCATTTTGCAAAAAAAAAAAAAAAAACGAACTACTTGAATCTTCTGTAGATACACGATTCATCTGATTCATCCGAACTGGATTATTGTTATTGTTTGCAATCACACCTCCTCCGCCTCGTACCATCGTCGAAGAAGCACAAAAAAAATAAATGTGATAAGATTGAAATCACGAAATCGATCAGAAAATCAGAGCTACGCTAGATCTAGCTCTCTGATACCATATTAGAAAAAGAAAATCTTTCATTGAAGAAGAATCGATAGAATTCATTCATTGAAGAAGAAAAATTACAGAGTAAATGAGAACCGAGTTATTTATATTAAAACCCAATGATGACTAAGCATGCCAGCTAATTGCCAGCTCACTAACTTCAATTAACTAACTGATTAAGCTGACTAAGCAACTAAGCAAACTAACAACTTCTAATAGTAAGCTTTATAAAGGCATGGGCTTAATTCCATATGCAAATTCGAGGGTTCGGACAAGGTGTTGATGTCTCAAGATCATAATGGTAAACTCTTGCCCTGTTTTGATCGGAAATTTATAAAGGATCCTCTCGGAATAGACGCGGAGACAGATTCCTATCCAATCTTCAACTTTCCCATTGCCCACGGAAAGGGAAACGAATCTGATATCAAGAAACTCAAGGGCCTAGTTTTAAGCAAGACACCGAGGCCCCGTTTGGTTTCAAAAGCCAAACCAAAAAAACATTTTTTTTAAGTGCTTTTCAGTTAACAAAGTGTTTGGTTGACCAAAAAAGTGCTTAAATAAGCACTTTTTAAAGTTAAAATTAAAGCTTTTTCAAAAGCCAAAAATTGTAGTTTTTAAAAGCATTTATTTTAAAAAATTTGTACAAAATCCAAACGGGCTCCGAGTGTGATTAACTTGTCATCTTTCGTGGTCGCGTCTGCTTATGTTTGTACGGACATGGGCTTTCATGCTCAAAAAAACTATAATATAGGGGCTTAAATGCTTAATTAAACTCGTTAGTCGTTACACATGAAGTATTAGCTCATGTGTGCTTTTACAAGTGCTGTGGCGTTTGATGGCCTTCTTTCTTTTTCTTTGTCTCCAAGTGCAGATCGATTTAGGGATTCATTCTCTCCAAATCTTCTAGTCTAGGGCTTCCCAACATAGCAATCTGTAAGAATATTTTATTGTTCGAAACATGAATTTGTTTAAGAGTTTCACAAAAACATAACAGCTCATCATCAATGGGCATTGGCAAATGCCCATATCATTTCTCTTTTGCGTAACGACGCCCGAATATATCCAACTCTGAACAGGCATGTACATTGTCAATTTTTTTTTCTATATTTCACTTTCAGGTTTAAAATGAAAATTTTTGATGAATAACACTGCGTTGATTTGTACCCACTTCAGTTAAAGTTTGTTTTGTAATTTTTTTTACTGAAATTGTAAATTTGTAGCAAGTTTTTTGAGAATTTTACACCGTAAATTTTTTAATTTATCGTTTGTTTATGTAATTTGATATGGGATCAGTTTATAATTGTGTCTATTATTACTGGTATTTTTTAATTTACTCTGTTTATTTTTTGTTCTATTTAGACTGCTTCTTTTATGTTTAAATTGGATGTTACAATAGTCAAATTTTTGGTTTTTTTTCTTCTTTTTCATCCATGGTGTTTGTGAGGTATGGGAATATGAAGTAATGATTTGCAGAAATAATTTTGAACATATTTTGCATTGTGCTTGATGAAAAAATTATCTTATTTTATGTTTTAGTTTTTCTTTTGTACATATAATGTGCATTGATTTACAGCAAGAATTCGTTTAACTTCTGCCAATTATTTAGGTAAGGCACAATCAATTTCTGCATCTCCTTTTTAATGTAACTCGTAATACTATGTTTTCATTTCCTAAAGGATACGGATTCGTCCGATTTTTTGGTTTGTATTTATCATTTCTTCTGTTAAACGGAATGCCGATGTTTGTCATATTAATTTTGTGGCATTTCTTTGGATGGATGATTTTTGCTCCGGATTGTGTTTGTTGGTATGGATGGTGATTCAACAACTCTTGGCTGAATTTTCGCTCAGTCTATCTGTAAGGCTTCGTAAATAAATTATAATTTATGATCAATCAACGAAAATATTATAGTTATAGATAATTAAAAAGAATTATTAAAAAAGAAAAAAAAAAGTACGTTGCATATATGTGCTTACGTGTAGCCATGGGAGAGAATTTCATTTCTCTTTGGTCTTCTCAACTTGAATATATACATAGGATGTGATACTCACTAAAATTAGAGGATTCAATCCAAGATTCGAGTCCAACCTAAGCACAAAACTTTAATTTCGGAGTGAATCTGAAACCAAACAAAGAGTGTTAGAGGGGGCCGAGAGGTGTCCCGGTTTAGCTCCTCCGAAACTCAAGTCAGAGTCAGTGAATAAATAAATAAATAAAAAAGAGAGCTTGGGGGCCCCTAAAAAATAAAAGTAATGAATTGCATTCAAATAAAGTGAGTAACCCCAGTATTTATAGGGGGAAGGTAAGGGACCACACATATTCCATTGGGGACCACGCGAGGGAAACTCACACGCTTATTCATCCGAGACTCGCTCTTCTAGGACGGTTCAAAGTGTGGCCTCGCCCTTGAGGCGGGGCTGAAACTAAGGGCTCGCCCACCTCGGGTAAGCTCTACCATAGCTACTTTCATCGTTATCCTCAACTTCTTGGCTCATCCATACCTCCTCACCTTCCCACCTCCTATGCATTGCTCCCCAACTCCTAGATTCATCCTTAGCTCCTTAGTAGCTTCTCACCCTCCAAACTTTAAAACTCATACATCCTTAACCACCTGTTAGCCCATCTTCACACTTGTTACCTCCCTTGGCTACAACTCCAAATTCCAACATGTCTCGCCTCCACCACCTACCATCATGGGTCGACCTCACCACTTAGAGCTGAACTCGAGCCTTGTTTCTTGGCTATGGATTCCAATTGGACCTGATCATGTGATGGTCTCATTCGTGGGATATCAGGATTAGTCATCTAAGGATTTGAATGATGACCCACGTGCAGTTCTCTGAATTACAAAGACCAAACTTTCAGATTTCTAATTATTTATACAGAGAAAGAATGGGGCCGCTTTTAGAATCAAGAAATAAAAAGAAATAAAAAAAATTAGGGATCGTGCTTACTGTTCTTGTACTCAGAATTAAATATAACGGTTTGTGTTTAATTGGACGTGTAAAGGATGAATAATTTTATGTTCTAGTCAAATTTGTTTCAGGTTTGAAATTATATAATTAATTGATTTTATTTTGTAAACATAGTTATTATGAGTAGCAACCATTTGTTACTTTAATTTTGTACTGGTTGTGTGTGAATATATTTCAGTCCATATGAATTCCTACTATATCTGAATGGGATAACTTTTAGTTTTAAATTGGGATTTACAATAAAATTTAAGAGTTTAGGAGGATTGGATGGTATAATTGAACTTTAGAAATGTGTTATATAATTTTTATTTTATGTGGAATTGGATATTGTGAAGCAAATATTCTCGATTATTTGGAGTAATATGGGTCTTCTTTGCCTGTTGTAAAGTCAAAATTGAGTTGATCAGGTTTGAAATTGTAAATGTAGTTAGAAATATTGACCTAATAAATTTTAATGGATTAAGAATTGAGTGGAAGAACAACTGATAATAATGAAAAAGAATTATGAATTATTGGTATTGTATTCTTGACTCGAAATTGTGTTGTGACTTCAGTTATACTCGTTATTATTTATAATTTCTAATTCAAAGATTGTGAGACCTCGGTTCTAAACATCTAATATCGAATTAAACAATAATTATCTAATCTCGAATTAAACAATAATTAAGCAATAAAAGAAATTTTTTTTTGAAATGAACAGTGCCTCGCTCGATTGGTAGAACTCAACCGATCAATCGAGCAAGTTTTCAAAAATTTCTGTCCGATTGAAAACACCAGCACCGCTCGATCCGTGAAGTTCAATCGATCGAGCGGGCAAGATTTTTACAAAACAGAGAACAAGGTCGCAGTTTCCTCGCTCGATCGGTTAAATTCTACCGATCGAGCGGCCAACTCTGAACAAGAATTTCGAGAATTTTAGCATACCAAATCAACTCCAAAAATTCATTCAATACATAATGAGGTACAATAAACATGTAACAACAGCATACAAACCTCAATACTCGCATATTCGATACAACATAAACAACGAAGTTCGAGTTCTAAACATGTTCCAACATAAACTAGATAGACATGCTGAAATGACTTCTAAACCGAGTCTCACTTCTATGTCTCACTCCTGATGCTAACCAAGTCTTCGCTGACTCGATCCTGCCCCACTTGTTGCCAAGTACACATACAAAACAAAGCAACAGCCGGATAACTCCGGTGAGAATGATATTCCCAATAAAAGCAATATAACATGCAATAACAAGTAATATATCAACAACATGATATCAAGACAACATATTCAATGTTAAGGCGAAAGAAATGCATGTCTTTAAAATCGGGATATCAATTTCGATAAACAAGGAATTGCTGCTATGCTTTTAGGATCCCGATGATGAGATCACATAACAACTCACCGACTCTTCCGATCGAGGTGGTGCCACGTATTTCCATCCTCTAGACTTTGGTGCGACTACAAGGAATATGCTGACACTAGGTGAACTTATACACCCAGGCCACTCGATTATAGCCCCCAAAACGTCTAACAAAAAGGGCGTACAGCCCGCTGAAAATAAAAAATTTAGGCTCGAGATTAATGCATAAGAAAAACATAACGCATTAAGCCACATAACAAAAGCTCATACAACAAAATACAAGTCTCACATTCTAGAACAAGTATTGATGCAAGTATGTGATTTTAAGGGAAACTCAAGAACCAACTGTCTTGAGTGTGCTATCCTGCTAAAATGATGTCTGCTTGTACCTTTCGACTCGAATAACTCCAACTTTGGATAAGCTACAAAAGAGGCTATATCAAAATCTAAACAACCTAAAACAACAAGGCTCAAGGTAAACTCTTTACCGCTCTTCGTCCAACTCGTCGACGATCGACTTCTGCTAACTCTGGGCTCAACAAACTTCAAACGAATCTGTACAGAGGTAAAATATGATCAACAATGACGAACAAACCCAAATGCGAAAGTTCTAAAATTCAAACAGTTCAAAATCCCAAAACTCAAACCGGAGGCATAACAGCTATAAATTGATCAAACCGGAAACGCAGACAGCAGTACAACATTGAAAACAACTCAAAGCAATGCTAAAAAAACAATAACAATCCGAATCCAACAAATCACAAAACTTCCCATTTTCGAATTATGCTTCCGAAAATCATAACAAATCCGAACGACGTTCTATTTCAAAACCGACTGAGAATAATCGATAAGAACTATCTCAAGAGCAACATAACCGAAACTTAATCGATTCTAACAACATCCGAAAATAGAATTATAACTAATCGGAGAAATACTTACTATAGAACGAAGCTCTCGCTACTGTGATCGCTAATCTGTCTTCGAATTTAAATTCTAACGGACGGATCGAGCAGAATCGGGATCTGGAAGCTTGAAGAAACGATTTGGAGCTCAACAATGGAGGGAGAAGGCGTGTTGGAGGAGGTGATGGAGAGTCAAATCCTTATAAAAATCTAATAAACTTGATATTTGCATTTTAGTCCCTGAAAAATCTAAAAATTGCAAAATAGACCCTGATCAAAATCATATCGGCTCTTGAATTCTGTAGAATCCAATTATCTCAAATAAACTCAATTAAGATAAATTTGGGGCGTTACAAAGATGATAAATATTCAATGAAGTGTGATGATACTATTGAATCATGTGATAATATTGAATCATGTGATAACAGTGAAATATTTTTTTATTTGTGCTAAAAATCAAGTAATAGCAGCGGGAATCAGGTGGGACAACAGTAGCCATATTTTGTGAACTATGTAATTGATCAGGTAGCTAGATTCATTTTTTATGTAAATATAAAAATTACTCACATGTAAACTTGTTTATTAAAATTGAGAAATGGTAATTTGACGAATTTTTAGTGATAATTTTATTATTTTTGAATGTGTGAGGTGGATTTTATTGTGATTCAATGTAAATGAGTAATGTATTTTATTCACATTGGCCAATGATATGATGTGTGATTTATTGTCAGCTAGCTGAGGATGTATTTTGTGGTATTTGATATTTTTGATGGATTATGTATCCGACCTTTTATCTGTTGATGTATTGGTAATGACCAGTGGATGATCTATTTGGTATAGAATTCTGAGTTGGTACAATTGGAAATGAACAAGGAATTATGATTATTGATTGGAGAAATTTATAATGTGATAATAATATTTTTTTCATAAATTATTGATTGCGACATAGGAGAGAATGGATGGTCGAAAATAATCAATGATATTGTTTAGGGTTGAATAAATTTTCGTATTTGTATGTCTATGAATGTACTGGGCATTAGCTCACTGTTTTTGGAATTTGTTGTCTAGGTACAGTTTCAAAATTTCATAATTTAAATTTTTTTTCGTGTAGACACTCTGAAGTTTGCATTTCAAATAACGTGTTAATATATTTGGTCCATGTCTGTAAACTGAAACTAGAAGTTAAGTTTAAATATAATGGAAAAAGTTATGATTCTTAAATCTAGTATTCGATTTTTTGGTTCTACTTTGTTCCTTTCATATACTCGATTCGCTTCATGTTCTATTTTGGACGATAAAAATGTAGATCAAATTGAATCTGAAATCTTACATTCTTATAGTTCGTGTAACTTCACAAGGACTGAAAATCGTTTCCACAGATCTTGAACGCACTATGGCTGCTTCTTCATGTGTTCAATTGCAATCATAATATAATGGAATTAGATAATTTTACACAATATTCATAACTATAACAAATAAATAGCGAAGAAGTTATCGTCTTTGAATGACCGTACTTTAATTATATTCCTAGAAAATTGGTAGAGACTAGAGATGTGTTAAAAATATTGAAATTTACAGTCAACCGAGGACGAGAATGATATTTTTTTACATTCTTATAATTATTGTAGTCATACAACTTTGAATTTTGTGTATCTCGTACATTAATATTTGATCTTTATAATATCGAAGCTCACGATTGATTTTAATGCCTAACTTTTGTGAACAATTATTGCATGGACTTCTTGACAACTGACTGTGTTCTATTTTCTTTTTCCAGGGATTAGTCTTTGGATCATTGCCTGAATTGATGATTTGGCTACTACATCTAGGGGTGTTCATCGGTCGATTCGATTTTAATTTGTCTAATTTCGGTTCGGTTTTTCGGTTTTTTATTTATAAAAAATGTAATCCGAAGTCAAACCATTCTACTTCGGTTCGGTTCGGTTTTGCACTATAATGGACCGGTTTATACGGTTTGGTTTAGTCGGTTTGATCATTAATAATACATAACACAATAAAAAAACATAAATTTCATTCAACATGTAATTTAAATACCTCAACACACAACTTAAATTTATAGTCATATAGTGAAGAAACAAAAAAATAACAAACAATACAAGGACAAACATCAAACAACATGCTTATAATATTTTCAAAAAAACAAAACAAATTTTGATACGGTTATTCCAATTTTGATACAATTATTAAAATTAATAATATAAATACATTGTAAAATATAATATGTTTTTTTTACATGATTTCTTAGTAAAAACTTTAAAAATAAAGTTTAAATGGCAAACAAAAACAACAATCAACTAAAAATTACATAAAGAACAATCAACTAATCAAATATAAATTACATAAACAACAACACTGAATTAAATAAACTACAATCAACAAAAAACTATTCAAAATGATTATTAATTTACTAAATATCATCTCATAACATATATAATATAAATAAAAAATATAAATAAAATTATTAATTTAATTCAATTTCGATTTTTTCGGTCGGTTCGGTTTTGATATATATAATCCAAAACCGAATCAAATAAACTTCGATTTTAATATTTATATCCGAATTACAAAATACAGTTTTCAGTTCGATTTGGTCTTTGATTTTTCCGGTTTGGATTTCCGGTTTTTTTGGTTTTATCCGAAATATGAACACATCTAACTACATGCACAAAGGTGTTCTTCTCAAACTTGAAAGTTGAAACTCTAGGTTGTATTATTTTTTTATATAATTTTGGATTTCAATGGCTATTTCTATGTAGTTATTCACATTTTTTTAATTGGTATTGGATCTAATTTATTTGTGTACCTGGCAAATGTGGCTCCACCATGTTTCTTTGCAAACCATTCTCTCTACATGCCTGCAGCTTTTATAAATTGTTTCCAAGAAACTAATAGATTTTGTACGAATCGCCTCTAGACAATCAGTGTAATGAACTTTAATATTTTACTTTTATATTCAGTTTGGAGGATCAATCAAAAACCAGTATTACAATCAAACTAAGTTTGATAAAGTAAGAAGTGAATGAAGTGAATGAAGTGAATTCGTCTACTCTTTTATAGGTGTCCAATCAGTCATGTACGTTTGGTTGTACTTGTGGGTATTAAAATAGTTGGAGAAAAAGTGCTATATATTAGTTAGTAGTATTAGATAAGAAAGACACACTTTCTTTCTTATTTCCATTCTATACATAGACAATTAGTTTTAGTTTTCTTAATTAGAAAATATTTTCATATTTTGTATCAGCAGAAAGCAGAGCTTTGCTCTTTATCAATGGAATTCGGTGTTCTTCACACATACATGAAGATTCATATTTTTCAATCTTTTCTCTATATTGATTTCTGATATGGTATCAGAGAGTTAATTTCCGCAGCAATCTCTGTATTTTCTTCGTTCGATCATGGCGAGAGGAAATCAATCTGTACCTCCAAACCAAATTCAAGGATCGAATGCTTCCAGCAGCAAATTCAATGTTGAGGATTCGAGCAATCCATTTTATTTGTCAAATGCAGATCATCCTAACTTGAATCTAGTTCCGAATCATCTCACGGGACCAAATTACAACATATGGAGCAGAGCCATGACTATGGCGCTCACAGCGAAGAACAAATTAGGTTTTATCGATCGCACTATCCAACAACCACCTCCAGATGATTTACTTTTTGGATCTTGGATACGATGCAATAGTATGGTACTCTCCTGGATCTTGAATTCTGTTACGAAGGATATCAGTGATAGCTTGATGTATATTCCTACTGCGTCTGAAGCATGGGTGGATCTACGAAACCACTTTCATCAAAGTAACGCACTGAGGATTTTTCAGATCAAACAGCTGCTTGCTAGCTTACGTCAAGGATCAATGGACGTAAGTACATATTACACTCGGTTGAGAATACTGTGGGATGAATTAAAAGATTTTCAACCGATTTCAGTATGTCATTGTGGTTCAATGAAGGAATGGGTGGATCATCAAAATCAGGAATGTGTGATGCAATTTTTGATGGGTTTAAATGAATCTTATGCTCAAGTTCGCGCTCAAATACTAATGATGGACCCTATTCCTGTCATATCTAAGATTTTCTCAATCGTTGTTCAAGATGAGAGACAAAGATTGATACATCAAGATGCTTCCAAAGTACCGCATGATTTGAATGTCTTAGCTAATTCATCTTCTAATGCTGTTGCTTCTGTTAAGACTTCTAAATATGTGAAAGGTAGTAAGGAAATCGGTGGTACTGGTAGGATGAGTAAATATTTTTGTACACATTGTGATTGGCCTGGACACACTACTGATAGATGTTACAAGTTGCACGGCTATCCTCCTGGACATCCGAAGTATAAATCACAGCAGCAACAACATAAAGGAAGCACTGTTGTGGTGTAAAACCCGGAAATTTTAAAACGTAAATCCGCATGCATAATTAGGAAAAATTAATTTTTAATTAAGGGTTAAATGTATTTATGTGATATTATGTGATTTATATGCATGATTTAATTTATTTTATCATTTAACCCATAATTATGGAAATTCTAGATTTTTAAGGAATTTATTATTTTTGATCGCGTAGACGGGACCGTGGACGGACGAGATACCAAAATTCTTAGCCAAAAATATTTTATGAGTTTTATGAGCCTTAAAATAATATTTTAAGATATTTTGTCAAGAAAATTTTAGTATTTACTTATATATTTATTTAAGAATTGATTTTTGGCCAAAATAAGTCATTTTAATGACTTTTATTGATCTTTAAAAATCTTTTAATATTATATTTCGGGATTTATTATTATATATCAGATTATTAGGTATTTTTAAAAGTTTAAAATCTTATATTTATGTTATTTTATCTACATAATTAATTTATATTAGTTATTATCCTAAATCTACCCAAAATTAAACACCAAAATCACTCCCTAACCTACGACTAATCTGATCAGCCGCCTCCAACCCCTTTCTCCAACCTTTCTCACGCCTCTTTTCCAGAAACACAGCCTCCATATCCAATCAAGCAACTTCCTTTGGTGATTTTGGTCAGTTCGTCTTTCCGGAGACCCGTAAACGCATCAATCTTCATTCAAAGATTTAAAGGCATGTCTAAAACTTTTATTTGGCCACCATATAAGCTATTATTCATTCATGATATTTTTATTTCAGAATTATTCATGTATATTTCGAATTTTATGGGAGTTTTGTTGCTTGATGCATAATTTGGTGGACTCATGGTCATACTCACGTTTTTAACCAACATGGCTCGGTCCAGAGTCTAGGGCTCGAGTCAGAGGGGTCCTAGGGTGCCTTAGGTTTGAGCTGGGTCCAGTGGTTCAGGCAGGTTCACGGCTGGGTACAAGCTGGTGCAAGGTTTGGTCATGGAGGGCTTGTTTAGGGTTCTTGGGAAGAGGCCACGACTGGTTCATGCTAGGCCATAAACCAGCCGAGCCATGGCATGGTTCAAACCGGCAGGTCCCTGGGAAGGTCCTACCGGCGGCGGTCTGGCCAATGGTAGCCGGACCGAGAGGGCTGCTGCCCGTCGCGCCAAAGGGAGAGGGAAAGGGGGGTGACGGGTTTGGGCTGGGTCTGGGGCTGGGTCGGGTCTGGGTGGTTTGGGTCGGGTCTGGGGTGTATTGGGTCGGGTTAGGTCGGTCCGGGTCCGGGTTAGGTGGGCCGGGCTCGAGTCTTTTAATTTTTTTAGTAATTTATGTTTTAATTTGTTTTTGGGCCAATTAATTAGAAATAAAATTATTTGGGCTCAAAATTATTTTAAGTTAGCCCGATGATTTTTATGGGCTTGTGGGCCCATAGGAATTTTTGGGCCAATCAGTGATTTTATGTGCTAGTCCAGGAATTTTTATGAATTAATTAGTTAATGGGCCTAAATATTTTTATTTAAGCCCAATAACATTTAAGTATTTTATTTTAGTAAAAATTATAATTTTTAAAATTATTTATGAATTATGGGGTTAAGTTAGATAATGGGCTTTAAGTCAGTTAAGGGGTTTAGTAGAGAGACCAGCAGACTGGACCGAAACCATGAAAAATCCCTAAGTCCAAAATATATATTTAATTATTTTAGTGCATGAAAATATTTTAAGTATAAGTATATATTATGACAAACTAATTAAATATATATCAAGGATAAATTTTCAGCATGCATTCATGAAATTTTACATGCTTATGATTATGAATGTGTTGAGCAATAAAATATTTTCATGATGGAAATTGAAGTAGTGTGACATAAGGGTGGTTATCCACCATATGATTTATGAGGTAGTTTACTACCTTAGGAGGTGATTTATCACCGCCACGTACGTTGGTTCATGAGACTGATCAGTCGGCACAGATAAGCGTCACACTTACGGATAGGACCATACACTATTTCAAAAATACCATGCTCAACTATGATATGTATGATGAAGAAAGATGATGTTTATGCTTAAGATTTATGATTCAGCATTTATGTTATGAAAAATATTTTCATATGTGATGCGTTATTTTAAACCTTGATATCCAAGTTTAGACATGTTGAGCCCCTAAGGTCACTACGCTTATATAATGCAGGTGAGTCAGATGATACTTATGTAGCTCCTACCGGTGGTGAGGATGTATGAGCTCAGGGAACAGTGTCCCCGTGACCGTTGCAGTTTTTAGATGATGTTTAAAGATACATTTATTTTTATGACGTTGAGTTTTTAAAACAAGTTGCATATTTTTATTTTATTATTTCCCCATATGAGAGTTTCAAACATGTATTATTTACTATTTTTGTTTCATGCATGAAACCCTTTTTAATTATTTATTTATTTGTTTATTTTTATTTAAGTTACTACTAAGAAGCAGTATTTTATTTTAAATGTGATACATATATGTATGGGCATATATGTATTGTTATTATTTAAAAAAAAATAAAATTCCGCATTTAAGTTTAAAGAGCCTTAGATGTTTTAATTGGTATCAAAGCACGGTCCTTGGAGGGTGTTCATCTGCCACGTGAAGCTCAGAAATCTCACTATCGGTCTGTAAGTTTTAAATTTTTTTTCTTATGATCTATAAGGAGCATATGTAATGATTTAAGATTTCATGTTAGCAAAGTTTTAAAATACTTAGTTATGCATTGCGATTTACGTGAAGAATATGTGGTGATGCAGTATGCCCTAAGACATTTTATACGACAGGTTGACCTCAAGGAATTTTGAATTTGGGAATTTGGTTTTATTTTGTTGAAACTAAGTTTGATATTTAGGTTGTCACTTGAATTTTTTTTTTAGTAACTTATTGATTTTAAGTTAGAATGATTTCATTGGTAAATTATTGGGTTGGTGATGGTAAGAGGTAGCGGGGCCTATCAAGAAATTTTTTTATGAAGGTGTAGCGATAAATAGAACAATAAAGGTAAATTCTGATAAGAGACATTAAGTTTTTGTGATAGCAATAGAATTATTGCTTAAGGCAAGAGTAGGATTCCTTGCAAGAATGATTAATCGAGGGTTGTATCATTTTCTTCTTTGGTGAATTTAAAATGTTACTTTATAGAGTCTAGTATATATTTTTGGGAATTAATTTCGCATGTGTCAAATTATGCTAGTTGGGTTCATAGATACCGTATTGTCATTCATTTAACTATTAAGGTTTTTTCTTTGACGAAGAAGTCATGATTTTCTTGGAGATGACACTTGTACCATAAGGTTATAGTTTGATGGTTTGTGGTTTTAAGTTTGTACTCTTAATTATATGAGGTATAAATTGATGATAAATATGTTTTGTATTAGGTTCTTGAATCTTTGAGAATAAGAATAATTGTGGAGTTAGTTTGATAAAGAATTGGATAATCTTTTATAATACTTAAGGGTCGCATGGTTGGTGTTACCAAGTAAGCTGTATTGGGTTTGACGTTCAAGTCACTACATTTAAATAAATAGGTTTTGGAACTTGTCAGCCTGACTTATAGATGTTGTGATGATCGAATGATGAAGGTGTAAATTTTTATAGGTTTGTGTAATCGGTCAGATGTGGCATAATACAATTGTTATAAATTTTGGTTTCGATGTCAAGTATAATATAAGCTTTAGATATGACCTAAAAGTTGACGATATATATGAATATATATTTTTGGAGTGATTTTTTTTTGTTATGAGTTGAGTAGTTTGTGAAGTTGGGTTGTTGGTTCTATGCACGTATGGGTATTTGAAACACTTGGAATAATCACGAGTCAGCATAATGATTTGATATTATAATTGTTATCTCGATACTTTCGTTTTACGTTGGAATTAATTGTGTATAAGTATTTGTATTGATATTCTTTCAATATCCTTGGGTTGTATAAATTTGAATTATTGGGTCATGTTATAGGAGTGTCTCCACCAAGATTTTTGGGATGCATGAGCAAAAAGGTACTGGTTGTGTTTTGACTGTACATGAGACCAACATGTATTACTTGTGAGCGGATTATTCAGTTTATTAGGTAATTGACTTAGTATTTTGATTTTGAGGAGTTCAGATTCCATGGACTATAAATAGAGGCAACTAGGAAATGATATGGAATTAACTATTGAATGTTATATTATTATGCTATTTAGAGACGATGACATGTAAATACTATTCGGGGAATTTCACTCCTCCAATAGGAGAATCTAAGTGTCTTAAGCCTAAACTAACAACAGAATTAGAATTCATATATTTTAAGCATATTCCTGACGTTAGGAGAATTTATGTTGTGCATGACGTTTGACACTAAATTCATTTTTTGGGTTTCATGGATTTATAGCACTCGAGATTTAAGATTTTCAAGCGTTCGATAGTTGAAAGTGTAGTGGTAAATGGGTAAGTTGAAGAAAATTGCGATGAATGGCAGATGTTCGACTCAAAGATGTTTAACTTGTTATAGAAGGCTAGAGTGTGGATAAGCTTTACAAGTTGAATTTATTGGGGTTGATATTGTAATCATATGCTTTAATAAGTAAACTTGGGAACAAAAGTTCGGCTCACGAATGTTGGAGGATTGATAAGTAGAGTGTATAAGCATATAAAATCAGTCAAGTTTTGGCATAATGTGATTGTTGTGTTTAGGAAAAAATGATTAGTAAAGTTAATATTTTGTTTATCAGAGTGCACAGCAGAAGCATGACTTTTGGGATACTGAAACTTGGGAACTAGATGGGTGATCGTGGATAGACTCACCAAATCAGCTCATTTCTTGCCGGTGAGGACTACTTACTCGTTGACACAGTACGCAGAGCTTTATATCAAGGAGATTGTTAGACTGCATGGCATACCAGTGTCGATAGTATCAGACAGGGATCCGAGATTTACATCTGCTTTCTGGAAGAGTTTGCACACAGCATTGGGGATTAGATTATTATTCAGTACAGTGTTCCATCCCCAGACAGATGGTCAGTCTGAGAGAGTGATCCAGGTTCTCGAGGATCTACTGAGAGCTTGTGTCATTGACTTTCAGGGCTCTTGGGAGACTAGATTGCCGTTGGTGGAGTTTACCTATAACAACGAATTTCGGGCATCTATAGGTATGGCTCCTTATGCAGCTCTCTACGGGAGGAGATGCAGATCTCCCATGCATTGGGATGAGGTTGGCGAGAGGATTCTACTTGGTCCTGAGATTGTACAGCAGACTGCGGATGTTGTGATTCAGATTCGGAATCGGATGAGGACTGCTCAGAGTCGTCAGAAGAGTTATGCTGATACTCGACGACGAGATCTTGAATTTGTTGTTGGTGATCATGTGTTTCTGAAAGTATCACCTACGAAAGGGGTGATGAGATTTGGTCGAAGAGGTAAGCTGAATCCGAGGTATATTGGGCCTTTTTGAGATCTTGGAGAGAGTTGGCACGTTGGCCTACCATTTGGCTTTGCCACTAGGGCTTGCCGAAGTGCACAACGTCTTCCATGAATCCATGCTACGGAGATACGTCTCGAACCCGACACATGTGTTGTATTACGAGCGTCTACAGTTAGCACCGGATTTAGCATTTGAGGAGAGGCCGATTCGGATCTTAGCCAGGGAGGAGCGGAGACTGAGGACGCGGGTCATACCGATGGTCAAAGTCTAGTGGTTGAATCACTCCGAGGAGGAAGCCACTTGGGAGACCGAGGCAGACATGAGAACTCGCTACACAGAGCTATTCGGGTAAGTACATTAATTTCGAGGACGAAATTCAATTTAAGGGGGGGAGAATTGTAACACCCGGAAATTTTAAAACGTAAATCCGCATGCATAATTAGGAGAAATTAATTTTTAATTAAGGGTTAAATGTATTTATGTGATATTATGTGATTTATATGCATGATTTAATTTATTTTAGCATTTAACCCATAATTATGAAAATTCTAGATTTTTAAGGAATTTATTATTTTTAATCGCGTAGACGGGACCGTGGACGGATGAGATACCAAAATTCTTAGCCAAAAATATTTTATGAGTTTTATGAGCCTTAAAATAATATTTTAAGGTATTTTATCAAGAAAATTCTAGTATTTACTTATATATTTATTTAAGAATTGATTTTTGGCCAAAATAAGTCATTTTAATGACTTTTATTGATCTTTAAAAATCCTTTAATATTATATTTCGGGATTTATTATTATATATAAGATTAGTAGGTATTTTTAAAAGTTTAAAATCTTATATTTATGTTATATTATCTACCTAATTAATTTATATTAGTTATTATCCTAAATCTACCCAAAATTAAACCCCAAAATCACTCCCTACCCTACGAATAATCTGATCAGCCGCCTCCAACCCCTTTCTCCAACCTTTCTCACGCCTCTTTTCCAGAAACACAGCCTCCATAGCCAATCAAGCAACTTCCCTTGGTGATTTTGGTCCGTTCATCGTCCCGAAGACCCGTAAACGCATCAATCTTCATTCAAAGATTTAAAGGCATGTCTAAAACTTTTATTTGGCCACCATATAAGCTATTATTCATGCATGATATTTTTATTTCAGAATTATTCATGAATATTTTGAATTTTATGGGAGTTTTGTTGCTTGTTGCATAATTTGGTGGACTCATGGTCATACTCATGTTTTTAACAAACATGGCTCGGTCCAAAGGCTAGGGCTCGAGTCAGAGGGGTCCTAGGGTGTCTTAGGGTCGAGCTGGGTCCAGTGGTTCAGGCTGGTTCATGGCTGGGTACAAGCTGGTGCAAGGTTTGGTCATGGAGGTCTTGTTTAGGGTTCTTGGGAAAAGGCCACGGCTTGTTCATGCTAGGCCATAAACCAGCCAAGCCATGGCATGGTTCGAACCGGCAGGACCTTGGGAAGGTCCTGTCGGCTGTTGTGAAAATTCCTCGCAAGCGTACGAATGTCAAGTTTTAATATAGTGAATAATTCAGATATCGATCCCACAGGGAGTAAAATGAAAATCTTAGTGCTTGTAATTAAAATAGTCCAAACTTCATCTAGAAAATCAATAATCAAGAATTTTGCAATAAAATAAATAATCAATGAAATTTTGATAGCACGCACACAACTTTCAGATAAATATCAATCATAGAAAAATGGTCTAGAGGTATAGATTTCACCTGATTTTAACAACAGTCAATCCTAATTAATTAATATTCATGAATTTCATTCAATTAATAGCCAAGAACACTTACGTGTATTATTTCCCTCTCCCGAGCAACAAATAATTTTTATCAACTACAATTAAATTCCAATATCCCTATTAAGAATTTATCGCAGTGATCTATCACAAAACAATGTTCTCTTTAAAAGCTCTGTTAAAATTATACACTCTTCCGAGTAATATAAATAATTAACAGTGTATTTTCTATTGGTCCAATTCAAAATCTCCTCTCAAAAAGTGCCAGATTTCAAATAAATATTACAAATCAATTATTGATCAGATAATTGAAAAGACAATCAATTCTAGAAAAAACAATTAATCTAGAAGAAACTCAATTCAATAAAATCAAGAATTCATGAAAGTGTCTACACCAGGTTCCATCCGACCTCTAGACTATAAAAATTAGTTAATAATAAAATTCTGAAAACAATAAATCATAAATCCAAACATATTCAGAATTAAATAAATAAAAGATAAAAGAAACAAATCCGTCGTCGATGCCGTGTCCGGACTATCAAACTCCGTCTTCGTTCTTCAGTTAAGCTCCAGAAATCCTTCAACAATATCACACGTTCAAACCCTCTGATCTGTGATTTCTGTTGTGTTGTGGCGGCTCTCCCAATAATCAGATGAAAAATTCCCTTTTATAGTGTCTCAAAAAGCCCACTCAAAAGCCCAAGAAATTATAAAAATTTCCTTCTGATTAAAATTTCCAAACTCAGACTTCGCGACAAGCGCCCGCTCCAAAATCCATGCGCCCGCGTATAGCCCTCTGATCTCAAGTTTCTCACGCCAAAACAATTCTTGCGCGATAGCTCTCTTTGAGCGCTAATGGGAAGCGCTGATCTTTTGGCCCAATAAGATGGCCCATCACTGTTCCTTTCTTTTGACTGTACGTTTCTTTACTTTTCTTCTTTCTTCTTCCCTTTTATTCTTTTAATTCTTTTCTCTCAAATCTCATTTTTCTCATTTTTCCTCCTTTTCCACATAAATTCCATAATTTCCTACAAACACAAAAACAACAAAATACCCACATAAATCTGCTCGAAACAAGCAATTAACAATTAAAAGCATATATAAATTAAGTGTATAAAATACACTTATCAAATACCCCCAAACTTAGACTTTTGCTAGTCCCGAGCAAAACTATTCAAAACCAAATTACTTCAAAAACTACTACTCATCATAAACTCACAAGAATAGTCAAGAAATATTATGGAGCATTGACATCAACAATGATTTCAAAAATATCAAATCCAATCATATCACATCCAACTAACATTTGAAAGTTTTAATCATAACAAAATAACCGCATAAACTCACAATCTCCGCAACTCACGTTTCAAAACACTCTTATCCAAGTTCAATTTAAACATTCATAGATCATGAGGTCTTTTCAAGGTAGCAGGGGATCAAGTATAGGATATTAATCAAAAACACTCACAAATAGGTAAATGCAAAGAATAAACGTGTAAGTGTTTAGATCAAAATTCATAATCATTAAAATCATCAATCAACAGTCCATAGGCTAAATTCTCGCAACTCTTCTCCACTAGTATATTAGGCAACTAAGACTCGGTCAATAGGACTTAATTAGCTTATAATGTAAGGCCTGGCTCATGGCTACAAACGAATGATAAGAATTCAAAATAAGGAGTAATTCATATTTTTATGCTCATTCTAACTTCAACTCCTTTTTAATTCCCAATTTCACGCTTTTTTTTTTCAATTCACTTCATTGATTTTCAACTTTTTCACTTTCTCTTCTACAACTCTTCATTCACACTTTTTTCTTTCTCTTCTACTACCTCTTTTTCATTTTTTTCTTTTCAATTAACCACCACACCATTCCATTTTTCACAAATATCAACTAGGAGCATATAACAATTTAACATTCAACTTACTCTCTTAAAGGTAGGAAATAGTGTATAGGCTATTTAGGTAGTCAATGTAGGACTTTGAAATAATTACGAATGGTGGGTTTAATCACATGTTTACACGCATGCCATTCGATTTTCAATAAAGCTCAAACAAGGTACTAGGGATAACATAAATAATTAGGTAGCTTGAAAGGCTCAAACGCATTCAGAAAAATCGCCTAAATCATTCCTAATCTCAGTTTTGCCCGTATTTCGCCTCGAAGAGTGTTTGAACTAGTTGTAGACAAGTTTCAATCCACAATTAAATCATACAAATATCAATCAGTGCATAAAAGATAATCATCAGCAGTAAACGATGATTTTCACAAAACATTCAGATTTTCTCGTACCTCAATATACTCATAAACGTGTAGGCTCAAATAGGCAACTAAGGATAAATTTTTCAATGAAAATTAGGCCCAAAAATTCCAAACAATGCCTCAATCATATCTATGTCTGTATGTCTCAAAAATCAGATTCAAGCATTAATCACAGAGTATATAGGAAATTGTTCATCCAATTGGTTCCATTTTCTCAAAATATTTGTCAGATAGGCAGACAATAATGGATTTCAGTGATAACACAAAATATTTTTATCAGCCATGCATCCAATTCTTTCTCGACTTCTTTTAAATTCAACTCAACTCAACAACAACAACTAAACTCAACAAAAATTTTATCTATGAAATTCAAAACTCAACTTTCAACCAAACAACTAAATCAAACATTGATTCACCCCCCCAAACTTAATGTAATCATTGTCCCTAATGATTAAAAACAATAAAAGAACAAGGGACTCATACCTTCGACACCGAGCATCAGGACCCGGTGTTATCATCATCATCTCCATGAAAATAATTTGCATCATCAACCTTCAACATTAACAGCGCCGACCATCGAAGGAAGTTGACGACGCACAACATGAACATCCAAATTAACCTGAACATAATACATGCACACAATTAAAACACAAAAAAAATTAAATGCAAAGCAATCGATCAAGACAATATATAGCACTGGAATGTATAGAGGAAGAAAGAAAAAAAATGAGTGCGCATAGGAGATGTGGCTCTAGAACTCGATGCGGCATTGAAGTGGACAGTTTTTTTTTTTTTTTTAGAATGTTCGCACAAGCAGAGGTTGTTGGTGAGGAATGTGAAGCTAATTGATCCAAGTTGTGCTCTGATGGAAGATGGCTAAGCACGATCGAGCATGGTGAAGCGCAGATGAGGAATAGAGAGTGCAATTGTGCTATGTTTCTGCGCTAATGAGGAAATGGAGAGGCTATAGCACTATGGAAAGTGTTGTTGAGGTTGTAAGCACATGGAGGTGTAGCAGTTGGTAGGAGAGCATGAGGTAGCAGATAGGGAAATGGTTTGCATAAGAAGTGCCGCAGCTAGTAGGATCATTTGGCATAGTGAAGTGCAGATGAGCAATGGGGAGGCTGGGAGGCGCGTTAGCACTAAGTGAGGCGCTAATGGGAAGGGCGATAGCTCTATATCTAGCGCTGATGGGGAGATGGAGGAGCGATAGCGCATGTGGGAGAGCAGTTGGTGGATGGGGTTGCGCGTTAGCGCATCATGGTGCGCTAATGGAGAAGGATTTGTAGCGCGATAGCGCATAGAATGTGCTGAGGATTTGGTTAGCGCGATAGCGCATAGATATTGTGCGATAGCGCAAGGTGAGGCACTGCTGAGTTGCGCGATAGCTCATGGTTCTGCACTTAAGGATGCGTAGAGGTGAGGCGGGCGCGCCTGAACCTCTGTTATCAACTCCCAAATCTTGAGCGGACGCCTCAAAGAATGTGCGACCGCACATGGAACTCTGACAAGAGTTCTAAATTCCTGGAAAAAAAAAATTTAAAATTTATAATATCAAGCCTACAAAATTAAAAAAACAAAAGATTAACCGAAGAAAAAAAATAAAAATAAAAGCATAAAATAAATAAAATAAAAGTAAAAAAAATAAAATAAAAACAAAAAATAAAAAAAAAAAAAAATTTTGGGTTGCCTCCCAAAAAGCGCTTGGTTTATAGTCGCCAGCCCGACTTTCACCGATGTTAAGTCTTTCCCTTCTCTTTCACACGTCAAATAAATTCCACGAGCCGCCTTTTAAATTTCGCTCTCTTTTTCGTGGACTTATTCTTTGGTAATTTTGGCGCTCTCTCCTTCGATAAATCAACTGCAAAATCAGCTCTTTGACAGCTCTCAAACTTCACAACCGGTTCAATTAAGCATAATTATTCGATGGGTGGATTAGGTGCTTTCGTAAATAAGTTGAAGATTACTCGTTCGCACTCCACACCCATTGACAACTCCTCTTTCATCACTTCAATTTTTGCATCCGCCGTGGCCAAGAATGGTCTCCCAAAAATTAGCGGAGCACCATGATCTGTTTCTATATCCAATACCACAAAATCCGCTGGGAAGATGAATTTATCCACCTTGACTAGAGCATCTTCAACAATTCCTAGTGGATATTTAATGCTCCGATCCGCCAATTGCAATAAAATCTTAGTCGATTTCATGTCTCCCAACTCCAAGGCCCTGTAAATAGATAATGGTATAAATTAATACTGGCCCCTAAATCACAAAGTGCATTATTAAAATAAGAACCACCAATCGAACAAGGAATAGTAAAACTCCCTGGATCTTTTAGTTTCTCTGGCATCTTCTTTTGTAACACCGCACTGCATTCTTCGTTCAAATTTACAATTTTATTCTCTAGCAGCTTCCTCTTCTTGGACATCATCTCCTTGATGAACTTCGCATAATTTGGCATTTGCTCCAAAGCTTCAGAAAAGGGGATGTTAATGTGAATTTTCTTGAAAATCTCCAAGAATTTGGAGAATTGCTCGTCCAACGCCTTCTTCTTGAACCTCTGCGGGTATGGAAGTGGAGGCTTGTACATCGGTTTCGGCTCCAGTTCAGGCTCCTTTTTCTCGACTTCTTTCTCTTCAAATACAGCTTTTTCAGGCGTCTTTCTCTCAGGTTGGCACTCGTCTCTATCTATTTGCTTCCCACTCCTCAACGTGATAGCATTGCACTGTTCCTTGGGATTCACCTCAGTATTTCTAGGAAACTGGCCTCTGTTATTATCCTTCAGTGCGTTCGCCAACTGCCCAATACTAGTCTCCATGGATTGCAACACCGCGCCCATGTTGGCCATGTGTGTCTCTAAGCTGTCAAGACGAGACTCAGTTCTCGCCATCCTCTTACCTGATTCCTGCACAAAGGTACTAACCACATCCTCCAAAGACAACTTACCATCACCCTTATTAGTATTGTTAGCATATGAAAAATTTTCATTATTCCGCAAATTAGGATGAAAAGTATTAGGGATAGGATTACCTCTATAAGCTCCATAACCCCGGTAGCCATTAGGATTGATATAATTAACTTCCTCTATGGCATGTGATCCTTCAACTCCAGTTGAATCTGCAACATTAATATTATTCAAAGAAGCTACATGTGTAGTCAGTGCAGATAATTGAGCAGTGATGGATGTGAGAGGATCCACTGGATACACTCCAGCTGGCTTCTTGAATCCCACACGCTCAGATGGCCATTGAAAACTGTTTATCGTCATCTGTTCCAGCATATCATAGGCCTGTTGGAAAACTGTGTTCAGATCAATTAGAATTGATACCCGGTGCAGCGGAAGTTTAAAAATTTATTTTATTAATATGGAACGATTCCATATCTGGGTATCAAAACTTTTACGATTAAATTGTGTAAGTAAAATAAATAATCACAATTAAATATTTTACCTTAAAATCTCGAAGCGAGATTATGGACACCAACAGAATTTAATCTGCTCTTGTTGTATATCCCCGGAACTGATGAACGAACGTTTCTTCAATCAGGTCCACGAATAGAAAACAAAACCCTCTGATTGACTGCACTAGATATCAATCAGAAGTTTGCGTAGAGAATAAACAGATATGATCTGTTAATTCAGATTGTAATTTTTCATAAAAATCACAAGCCGAATTTTCTCCGAAAGGGACAGAGGAATTTTCGAAAATCCCCTTGAAATATTTAGAGTGTAATTTCAAAAATTATAAGACACAATGTGTGTGATTTTTGAACCCAACACCTCTATTTATAGATAATTTCTAGTTATAATTGTATCAGGACTCTAACTCCTTAAAGCCTACAATCCATAACTTAAGCCCAACAAGCCAAGCCCCTTGTTATAGAAATTAATATAAAATTCATCGTGACTCCGATTGATAAACTGATTTCACCAATGTGCACAGAAACCATTTCTGCATCTTTTAGAGTCAAGATAATTTTTTTGAATCCGAATTCAGTGATTTCCAAAAATGCCCATCCCTATGTCATTTTAGGAAATCCTACTCCCTTTAGTTAAGAAGTCCAACTTCTCTTTTATTAAATTTAACTCTTTAAATTTAACTATCTCTACGGAGTTTTAGTAATCCATTACTTGTGTAACCCTCAATGGTTCAGGAATACAGCTAGCCGTGGGTTCACAACTCCTTGTGACTCGGAACAACAATTTCCGACTTACCCATCGAATCATGGTAAGAGCGCCTAGCAACATCGCCCCATGATTTCCTAGGTATTACTGATAGTGCCTGCAAAAACCAGTATATTTTGGTTAGCGTACAGTACGGTCCCTTCATCCATATATCCCGATCGAATCAACAACCATTGGTATATCGAGAGTCGTTCGAGATTCGATAACTATGCATAACATCTTGGAGATCTATTAGTGACATCGCATATGTTACTAGGATAACCCATTAACCTAAAACACATCATGTACTCTGGCCAGAGATTCGTCACACTAATATCTCCTCAGATCGCATAGGATATCCACACTCGCAAGTATGTGGTGAATCCTTGACAACAAAGCATCGACTCCTATATGTGTCGTAACTGTACCCAATCCCAACACTTGATGACCCCAATAGAGTCGGTAAACGAGTCAAAGTACAGTACTAGCATATAGAGTCTCAATGATGTTTCAAGTAATAAGGACTAATGGTGTACAACCAAAACCGCGAACTTTATCCACTCGATAAGTGATAACCACTTGAAAAGTCCGAATAGGGTAGTTTGATCATTCATCATATGAATATCCATTTGCATGCTTTCAACATCTCTATGTTCCATACCAATGAAACGTGGTACTCGGCATCGCAAATGCTAGTCTCAATCTCGAGCGATCCTTATCCCCTTTTTTGCGGACGACTCAATTGACTAGGAACAATTTAGAATATACAGTGACTATAAGATGTGTTTCATGATAGCCATCCCCATGTGCTACCACATCGTACATACACTATAGTATATTCAAGGTCTTTATCAAAACAACAATATTATATCATAATATAACAATATGAAGAAAGATAAAGTCAATACCATTATAAAAGTGTAAATTATATTAAACAAAAGATTGTTTTACATAGAGTCATAAAAGCCCTTAGCCACAAGTTGGCTAACCGGGCACCCACTCTTTCAATCTCCCACTTGCCCTAAAGCCAACTAGTCATACTACGTAATCTCATTGCTTCGTGATGTTTGTCAAACAATGGTCCTGGCAAGGGCTTAGTAAGCGGATCAGCGATATTGTCTGTAGAGGCCACTCTCTCGACACTGATTTCTCCTCTTTCCACAATCTCCCGGATGATGTGGTATTTCCTCAGTACGTGTTTGGACTTCTGATGAGACCTTGGCTCCTTTGCCTGAGCAACGGCACCCGTGTTGTCACTGTACACCGGGACTGGACCAATAGCTTCAGGAATTACACCCAACTCTTGGATGAATTTCCTTATCCAAACCGCCTCTTTAGCAGCAGCTGATGCTGTAATGTATTCTGCCTCAGTGGTGGAATCCGCTGTGGTGTCTTGCTTGGAACTCTTCCAAGAGACAGCACCGCCATTGAGCACGAATACAAATCCAGAGGTTGATTTCGAGTCATCCACGTCACATTGGAAGCTAGAGTCGGTGTAGCCTTCAACTTCAATTCTCTTCCTCCATAAACCATGAACACATTCTTAGTCCTTCACAAATACTTAAGAATATCCTTCACGGCTTTCCAATGCATTTGACCGGGATTGGCTTGATATCTGCTCGTGACGCTCAGAGCATAGGCCACATCCGGTCTGGTAGATATCATCCCATACATGATACTACCAATGGCTGACGCATATGGTATGTGTGTCATCTTCTCTATCTCTTCGTCAGTCTTGGGACACATAGACTTGGATAAAGAAACTCCATGACACATAGGTAGATGTCCTCTCTTGTACCCATCCATTGAAAACCTTTTCAATATGGTTTCGATGTAGGTTGATTGAGTAAGTCCTATCATTCTCTTAGATCTATCTCTATAGATCTGTATCCCAAGAATATAGGAGGCCTCACCCAAATCCTTCATCGAGAATCTACTTGATAACCATATCTTTGTTGACTGCAACATCCCTACGTCATTCCCCATGAGTAGAATGTCATCAACATAAAGTACTAAGAATGTTATCGCATCCTTAACTACTTTCTTGTACACGCATGGTTCCTCCGAGTTTTTGATGAAACCAAAATCCTTTATTGTTTCATCAAATTTCTGGTTCCAACTTCTTGATGCTTGTTTGAGACCATAGATTAATCTCTGAAGCTTGCATACCTTATGCTCGCTTCCCATGGATGTGTATCCCTCAGGCTGCGTCATATAGATCTCTTCCTTAATGTTTCCATTAAGAAATGCAGTCTTTACATCCATTTGCCATATCTCATAGTCATACCATGCTGCTATGGCAATAAGGATTCTTATGGACTTGAACATTGCGACTGGTGAAAAGGTTTCATCATAGTCAACTCCTTGTTTTTGAGTATAACCTTTTGCCACCAATCGTGCCTTGTAGGTCAATACCTTTCCATCAGGCCCAAGCTTTCTCTTGTAGATCCATTTGCACCCAATTGGAACAATTCCATTGGGAGGATCTACTAAAGACCAAACTTGGTTAGAATGCATCGAATCTATTTCCGATTGCATAGCTTCAAGCCATAAATTTGAATCCGCATCAGAAATTGCTTCCTTGAAGTTTCTTGGATCACATCCAATGTCGGGTTCACTTTGATCCCCTTCAAGAAGAAGACCATATCTTATAGGAGGCCTAGAAGTCCTCTCGGATCTCCTAGTAGTAGGCGTGTCTTGTGATGATTCTTGAGGTGTAGGATCGCTATTTTGTATCTCGGGTTCTTCTCGAATTTCTTCGAGTTCCATCATCTTGCCTTTCTTATCCAATAAGAACTCCTTCTCCAAGAAGGTGGCATTCCTTGAAACAAACACTTTTGTTTCATTAGGATGATAGAAATAATATCCGATTGAATTCTTCGGATACCCCACAAAATAACATAAGGAGGATCGACTATCCAACTTATCTCCCACTGTCTGCTTCACGTAAGCAGGACATCCCCAAATCCTCAAGTACGAATACTTAGGAGCTTTGCCATTCTATAACTCGTATGGTGTTTTATTTACTGCTTTAGTGTGGACGTTGTTTAACAACAATAGCGCCGTTTCAAGCGCGTAGCCCCAAAACGAAGGTGGGAGCTCAGTGAAGCTCATCATGGATCAAACCATGTCCAACAAAGTTCGATTGCGACGCTCCGAAACACCATTAAGCTGAGGTGTCATAGAAGGAGTCCACTGAGAGATAATCCCATTCTCTTTTAGATAGTCCAAAAACTCGGTACTTAAGTATTCTCCGCCTCGATCCGATCGAAGTGCCTTAATACTTTTACCTAGTTTGTTTTCTACTTCAGCCTTGAATTCTTTGAACCTTTCAAATGCTTCAGACTTATATTTCATTAAATATAAATACTCATACCTAGAATGATCATCAGTAAAGGTAATGAAGTAGGTGTTGCCATATTTAGTACCAATCCTAAATGGACCGCAAACATCTGTATGGATCAAATTCAACAGATTTTGACTACGCTCAGGTTTCCCTTTGAAAGGAGATTTAGTCATTTTTCCTTTTAGGCAGGACTCACAAGTAGGTAGAGAGTTAATATCAGACATATCAAACATGTCCTCTCCCACCAGCTTGTTCATCCTCCTTGAGGAAATATGACCTAGCCTAGCATGCCAAAGGTTTGGCGGGTTTTGACTATCGTCCTTCCTTTTAATTGTTGTTACCGGTTTATCAACATAATTAATTGGAACGTCTTTTAATTTTAAGCTATATAGATCGTTTTCAAGTTGTCCATTTCCAATCAAACATTCATTCTTGTAAATATTGCAAATCCCATTCACAAAATTGCAAGAAAAACCATCTCTATCAAGCATAGAAATAGATATAATGTTTTTGACCAAATTCGAAACATATAAAACATCTCTAAAAAATAACTTAAAATTGTTCTGCAAAACTAAATAAATGTCTCATATAGCTTTGGCTTCGACTCTAGAACCATTCCCGAGCCTTAGCTGGGTCTCACCCATCCTTAGCTTACGACTTCTTGTCATCACCTGCAAATCATTGAAAATGTGAGATCCACATCCGGTATCCAATACCCAAGAAGAAGTATTAAGCGAAACATTTCAATGTAAAACATACCCTTTGCAGTTCGCAACTGTTCGAGGTATTCCTTGCAGTTACGTTTCCAATGACCGGGTTTCTTGCAGTAATGGCAAACGTTTTCATCTTTTATTCCAATTGAAGCCTTAGCCTTTCCCTTCTTATTTGGTACAATATTCTTGGGCGGGGCAGAACGTTTCTTACCCTTTCCACTTGGTCCTTTCTTAGAGTTAGAAGAGGAGCCAACCAAGAGTACCGGTTTATCCTTCTTTAGTGTGGCTTCATAAGTCACAAGCATATTGACCATCTCTTCAAGGGTGGCATCTATCTTGTTCATATTGAAGTTCATCACAAAGCCGTCAAACGACGAAGGAAGTGAAAGAAGCAACAAGTCCGCATTGAGTTCATGCTCTAATGTCAGTTCGAGTTTTACCAACTTTTCAATGAGCCCAATCATGTGTACCCCATGCTCACGGACCGAAGTCCCATCTCGCATGCGGCATGTCATGAGCTCTTTGACAGTCGCAAATTTCTCGGCCCTTGACTGAGCTCCAAAAAGTTCCTTGAGTGCGCTGTGAATGTCAGCAGCATTCATCGCATCCTCAAATCGCCTCTGGAGTTAATCAGACATTGATGCTAGCATATAACTCTTTGCCTTGACATCATGGTCCCACCAATCGTCAAGCTTTTTCAATTCTTTCGGACTAGTGTTAGCCGGGGCTTCCTTCGGAGGACGCTTCTCTAACATGTAGAAAGCCTTCTCCGAATTTAGAATGATTTTTAACTTACGGAACCATTCCGTATAGTTAGCGCCAGTCAACTTGTTTTGATCGAGAATTGAGAGTAGTGGATTACGCGAATTCATAGTAATGAAATACTAAAAAGGAAACAGACAATAATCAGTGATTTGTTTAATTAATTTACTAAGACATAAAATATGGCGAATTTCATTTTATGAATTACACTCCCACTATTTTGACGATTTCACTACCCTCTAGTGAAAACGAGAAACATTTTCTTTAGTGGGAACATGGAGTCCAATTGACAAACTATGGTCCCGAATAATATCAGCCAACCATAATTTTCAAAAGGTAGAGACCAATTGCTTCCAAAGCAACCTCCATGTTTTTACCTCATGTCCAATAAGGGCCCAATAATATGACGCCGTTTATTGTAACATGTCAAGATGACCCATCAATATTAAGTTGTGATGGACGGTCGCCATGTGGATCCCCAATAATATGAACCAATCCCATGGGAGTTCCACCCAACTTACAACATGTGTCGATCCAATGTACAGCTTTCCGACGAACGGGCCCCCCCAATAATATGAGCCGGACCGTATCCGCGGGTAGCATCACATACATTGATCGTTGATGGAAGGTAGGAATATTTAAACAATATTTAAAATTCCCTTTTGTTTATCTTGATATAAATTTTAAATCATATTTAAAATGAGGGATTTTATTTTTGAAAATTTGTCTCATCATGCAAATATATGTATGCTTGCGGGATTCATACAATTTAGTCTAAACATGCATACATCAATAATATCATATATTATTAAAGGATGATCGATCCCATTAACTATTCGACCCGTGGTTGCCAATCACGAGTCTAAGTCCAATCCTAGGTGTCATGCAAGTATGCAATGCAATCCTATTACATTGTGCTTCCAATTTACATTTCTTCGGTCTTCATTGTCTGCTGGGCCCACCATTTCTTCAAATCTTTGTCTTCCACTAAGCCTAATAAATTTACAATAAATTTCGATGACAAATATGGGATACATTTTTAGGGGTGGGAATGGGCCATAAACCAGGCCCACTTTTATTACATATGACAATCATATTGGGCTATAAACCAAGCCCATTAATAAACACCAACAACAATAAGATAAATGTAAATAACCTAACATACACCTAAAACATTGGTCATGGCAATCGATCATCTTTTATCCATTAATTAATTCAATAATTAAATAATTGGATAAACATGCAATGGCATCATAATTTAAAAGATAAAATCATATTTTATCTTATCCATCCATAAGATCATATCTTATCATCAATTTTACCAAAATAATTAATTTTATAAATTTAATTTAACGGATAAAATTTATAAATTTTCCAAAAATTCAAATTTATCCAAATATCAATTTTAAAAATTTCAAACTCGAACAATTCGATCCGATGCCTCGTGATCTAATCAAAAACAATTTTCGATCGGATCAAACACAAGAATTTCAAAAATTCAAAATTTTTTAAAAAATTAAAATTTTAATTTTCCGGGCTGCCCGGGACAATCCCGGGCAGCCCGTGCGCTGCCCGTGTTTTGCCCGTCAAAATTTTGATTTTTGTAAAAATTTGTTTTGTTTCAAAAACGAGGCTTAAAAATTTTGTACAATCGATTAATTTAATCGTTTGATCTGAGCAACCTGTCTCTGATACCACTGTTGGAAAACTGTGTTCAGATCAATTAGAATTGATACCCGGTGCAGCGGAAGTTTAAAAATTTATTTTATTAATATGGAACGATTCCATATCTGGGTATCAAAAATTTTACGATTAAATTGTGTAAGTAAAATAAATAATCACAATTAAATATTTTACCTTAAAATCTCGAAGCGAGATTATGGACACCAACAGAATTTAATCTGCTCTTGTTGTATATCCCCGGAACTGATGGACGAACGTTTCTTCAATCAGGTCCACGAATAAAAAACAAAACCCTTTGATTGACTGCACTAGAAATCAATCAGAAGTTTGCGTAGAGAATAAACAGATATGATCTGTTAATTCAGATTGTAATTTTTCATAAAAATCACAAGCCGAATTTTCTCCGAAAGGGACAGAGGAATTTTCGAAAATCCCCTTGAAATATTTAGAGTGTAATTTTGAAAATTATAAGACACAATGTGTGTGATTTTCGAACCCAACACCTCTATTTATAGATAATTTCTAGTTATAATTGTATCAGGACTCTAACTCCTTAAAGCCCACAATCCATAACTTAAGCCCAACAAGCCAAGCCCGTTGTTATAGAAATTAATATAAAATTCATCGTGACTCCGATTGATAAACTGATTTCACCAATGTGCACAGAAACAATTTCTGCATCTTTTAGAGTCAAGATAATTTTTCTGAATCCGAATTCAGTGATTTCCAAAAATGCCCATCCCTATGTCATTTTAGGAAATCCCACTCCCTTTAGTTAAGAAGTCCAACTTCTCTTTCATTAAATTTAACTCTTTAAATTTAACTATCTCTACGGGGTTTTAGTAATCCATTACTTGTGTAACCCTCAATGGTTCAGGAATACAGCTAGCCGTGGGCTCACAACTCCTTGTGACTCGGAACAACAATTTCCGACTTACCCATCGAATCATGGTAAGAGTGCCTAGCAACATCGCCCCATGATTTCCTAGGTATTACTGATAGTGCCTGCAAGAACCAGTATATTTTGGTTAGCGTACAGTACGGTCCCTTCATCCATATATCCCGATCGAATCAACAACCATTGGTATATCGAGAGTCGTTCGAGATTCGATAACTATGCATAACATCTTGGAGATCTATTAGTGACATCGCATATGTTACTAGGATAACCCATTAACCTAAAACACATCATGTACTCTGGCCAGAGATTCGTCACACTAATATCTCCTCAGATCGCATAGGATATCCACACTCGCAAGTATGTGGTGAATCCTTGACAACAAAGCATCGACTCATATATGTGTCGTAACTGTACCCAATCCCGACACCTGATGACCCCAATAGAGTCGGTAAACGAGTCAAAGTATAGTACTAGCATATAGAGTCTCAATGATGTTTCAAGTAATAAGGACTAATGGTGTACAACCAAAACCGCGGACTTTATCCACTCGATAAGTGATAACCACTTGGAAAGTCTGAATAGGGTAGTTCGATCATTCATCATATGAATATCCATTTGCATGCTTTCAACATCCCTATGTTCCATACCAATGAAACGTGGTACTCGGCATCGCAAATGCTAGTCTCAATCTCGAGCGATCCTTATCCCCTTTTTTGCGGACGGCTCAATTGACTAGGAACAATTTAGAATATACAGTGACTATAAGATGTGTTTCATGATAGCCATCCCCATGTGCTACCACATCGTACATACACTATAGTATATTCAAGGTCTTTATCAAAACAACAATATTATATCATAATATAACAATATGAAGAAAGATAAAGTCAATACCATTATAAAAGTGTAAATTATATTAAACAAAAGATTGTTTTACATAGAGTCATAAAAGCCCTTAGCCACAAGTTGGCTAACCGGGCGGCACCCACTCTTTCATTGAGCGGGGTCCTTTGCTAAAATAGTTCCTCCAGAAGCAGAATCCACGTTCATCCTCGTAGGCGCATTCAGTCCATTGTAAAACCACTTGATCTGTTCTCAATCTGCAAAATTGTTGTTAGGACAACGTCTAAGTAATTCTTTGTACCTTTCCCACGCTTCGTAGAGCTGTTCAGAATCCATCTGCCTGAAGGTGCTGATCTCTATCTTCAGTTGGGTGGATTTGGCAGGTGGAAAATATTTCGCAAGAAATTTTTCTGCCATTCCCTCCCAATTAGTGATGCTTCCAAGCGGTAGTGATTGCAACCAACTTCTGGCTTGATCCCTGAGAGAAAAAGGAAACAAGCAAGCGAATAATATCCTCAGACACACCATTTATTTTTACCGTATTATTTATCTCCAAGAAGGTGCGTAGGTGTAGGTGAGGATCAGCAGTGACGCTCCCATTAAATTGGTTCTATTGAACCATGTTGATCAACGCCGGCTTCAGTTCAAAATTGTTTGCGTTGATAGTTCCACGAGCTATTCCAGAGTAGTGAGTCTGGATTACTGGCCTGAAGTGATCTCTGATTGGCACTAGGGGAGCTTGATTCACATTCTCTTCAGCCATGTTATTAATTTCTTCTCTTCTCTCTCTTCTCAAAGCACGTGCAGTGCGCTCGATCTTCGGATCAAAAAGTAACGAATTCACACTTTGAGATCGTCGCATAAACTGCAATTAAAAATAAGAAGAATTTAATTAGTAACTTAAAATAAAATAAAAAAAACTCTAAATTAAAATCTAGACTAATTGGTAACAAGACTAAAAAAATAATCAAATTTAATCCCTGGCAACGGCGCCAAAAACTTGTGAAAATTCCTCGCAAGCGTACGAATGTCAAGTTTTAATATAGTGAATAATTCAGATATCGATCTCACAGGGAGTAAAATGAAAATCTTAGTGCTTGTAATTAAAATAGTCCAAACTTTATCTAGAAAATCAATAATCAAGAATTTTGCAATAAAATAAATAATCAATGAAATTTTGATACCACGCACACAACTTTCAGATAAATATCAATCAGAGAAAAATGGTCTAGAGGTATAGATTTCACCTGATTTCATCAACAGTCAATCCTAATTAATTAATCTTCATGAATTTCATTCAATTAATAGCCAAGAACACTTACGTGTATTATTTCCCTCTCCCGAGCAACAAATAATTTTTATCAACTACAATTAAATTCCAATATCCCTATTAAGAATTTATCGCAGTGATCTATCACAAAATAATGTTCTCTTTAAAAGCTCTGTTAAAATTATACACTCTCCCGAGTAATATAAATAATTAACAGTGTATTTTCTATTGGTCCTATTCAAAATCTCATCTCCCGAGTGTCAGATTTCAAATAAATATTACAAATCAATTATTGATTAGATAATTGAAAAGACAATCAATTCTAAAAAAAACAATTAATCTAGAAGAAACTCAATTCAATAAAATCAAGAATTCATGAAAGTGTCTACACCAGGTTCCATCCGACCTCTAGACTATAAAAATTAGTTCATAATAAAATTCTGAAAACAATAAATCATAAATCCAAACATATTCAGAATTAAATAAATAAAAGATAAAAAAAACAAATCTGTCGTCGATGCCGTGTCCGGACTATCAAACTCCGTCTTCGTTCTTCAGTTAAGCTCCAGAAATCCTTCAACAATATCACACGTTCAAACCCTCTGATCTGTGATTTCTATTGTGTTGTGGCGGCTCTCCCAATAATCAGATGAAAAATTCCCTTTTATAGTGTCTCAAAAAGCCCACTCAAAAGCCCAATAAATTATAAAAATTTCCTTCCGATTAAAATTTCCAAACTCAAACTTCGCGACAAGCGCCCGCTCCACAATCCATGCGCCCGCGTATAGCCCTCTGGTCTCATGTTTCTCACGCCAAAACAATTCTTGCGCGATAGCTCTCTTTGAGTGCTAATGGGAAGCGCTGATCTTTTGGCCCAATAAGATGGCCCATCACTGTTCCTTTATATTATCTGTACGTTTCTTTACTTTTCTTCTTTCTTCTTCCCTTTTATTCTTTTAATTCTTTTCTCTCAAATCTCATTTTTCTCATTTTTCCTCCTTTTCCACATAAATTCCATAATTTCCTACAAACACAAAAACAACAAAATACCCACATAAATCTGCTCGAAAAAAGCAATTAACAATTAAAAGCATATATAAATTAAGTGTATAAAATACACTTATCACCGGCGGCGGTCCGGCCAATGGTAGTCGGACCGAGGCGGCAGCAGCCCTTCGCGCCAAATTGAGAGGGAAAGGGGGGTGACGGGTTTGGACTGGGTCTGGGGCTGGGTCGGGTCTGGGTGGTCCGGGTCGGGTCTGGGGTGTAGTGGGTCGGGTTAGGTCGGTCCGGGTCCGGGTCCGGGTTAGGTGGGCCGGGCTCGAGTCTTTTAATTTTTTTAGTAATTTATGTTTTAATTGGTTTTTGGGCCAATTAATTAGAAATAAAATTATTTGGACTTCCAAATAATTTTATTTGGGCTTTCAAAATTATTTTAAGTTAGCCCGATGATTTTTATGGGCTTGTGGGCCCATTGGAATTTTTGGGCCAGTCAGTGATTTTATGGGCCAGTCCAGAAATTTTTATGAATTAATTAGTTAATGGGCCTAAATATTTTATTTAAGCCCAATAATATTTAAGTATTTTATTTTATTAAAAATTATAATTTTTAAAATTATTTATGAATTATGGGGTTAAGTTAGATAATGGGCTTTAAGTCAGTTAAGGGGTTTAGTAGAGAGACCAGCAGACTGGACCGAAACCATGAAAAATCCCTAACTCCGAAATATATATTTAATTATTTTAGTGCATGAAAATATTTTAAGTATAAGTATATATTATGACAAACTAATTAAATATATATCAAGGACAAATTTTCAGTGCATGCATTAATGAAATTTTACATGCTTATGATTATGAATGTGTTGAGCAATAAAATATTTTCATGATGAAAATTGAAGTAGTGTGACATAAGGGTGGTTATCCATCATATGATTTATGAGGTAGTTTACTACCATAGGAGGTGATTTATCACCGCCACGTACGTTGATTCATGAGACTGATCAGTCGGCACAGATAAGCGTCAAACTTACGGATAGGACCATAGACTGTTTCAAAAATACCATGCTCAACTATGTTATGTATGATGAAGAAAGATGATTATTCTTAAGATTTATGATTCAACATTTATGTTATGAAAAATGTTTCCATGCATGCTCATGTATCATGTATATGTATTAGTATGATTATGTGATGCGTTATTTTAAACCTTGATATCCAAGTTTAGACATGTTGAGCCCCTAGGCTCACTACGCTTATATGGTGCAGGTGAGTCAGATGATACTTATGTAGCTCCTACCGGTGGTGAGGATGTATGAGCTCACGGAACAGTGGCCCCGTGACCGTTGTAGTTTTTAGATGATGTTTTAAGATACATTTATTTTTATGACGTTGAGTTTTTAAAACAAGTTGCATATTTCTATTTTATTATTTCCCCATATAAGAGTTTCAAACATGTATTATTTACTATTTTTGTTTCATGCATGAAATCCTTTTTAATTATTTATTTGTTTATTTTTATTTAAGTTACTACTAAGAAGTAGTATTTTATTTTAAATGTGATACATATATGTATGGGCATATATGTATTGTTATTATTTAAAAAAAAAAACAATTCCGCATTTAAGTTTAAAGAGCCTTAGATGTTTCATGTGGCACATGGAAGTTCACAATCTATTGCTGGAGAATCAATTTTTAACACAGAACAAGTCAAGCACCTCATTTCTCTTTTGAACTCCCAGCTTCACCATGACTCTGGATCCTCTCCGGTCTCACAACAGCAAGAGCCTTATGTTTCTTGCTTTCATGGTATATATTCCTTATCCCTTGGTTCTAATGCTATTTCAAACTCCAGTTGGGTGCTCGACACAGGAGCCACACATCACATTTGTTGTTCACTATCTTCTTTTCTTTCCCATAAAAACTTTGATTCCATAGTCACACTGCCTAATGGTTCTACTGTCTCTGTTACGCACATTGGCACGGTATTTTTGTCACATGATTTAGTGTTGACAAATGTGTTGTGTGTTCCTCAATTTCGTTTTAATCTTCTCTCCATCAGTGCACTAACTCAAAACATGCCATACTCAGTCACATTTTCTTCAAATCTTTGTCATATCCAGGATTCACACAAACGCAAGATGATTGGGACGGGTAGAAGAGTTGGAGATCTTTATGTTCTTGAACTTCCAAGAGTTTGTACTGTTTCTTCAAATAAATCTGAACTTTGGCATTGTCGTATGGGTCACCTGTAATGGACTGGGCCTCTGCGCTCTGCTAACCCTCTCTGGGCCAGCCTAGCCATACTCATGGCCTCTTCCCCTCCTGGTGGGGAATTTCATGCCCTCCCCAAGACTTGAACCTTGCACTCCAGGATAAGTACAAAGTCCACTCAGTCTTGGTACCATTGAGCTAGTTCCGAGCTAGCTTCCAATACATTGATTGCATAATAAAGAATTTTCTCTGCTCTTTTCTGCAATCATCAAATCATAAATATAATAGATATCGAAGAAATTCAACATGTCGAACTCTTACCGTAGAATTCCCAGCCCTCTATCAATTCAATTTTGAATCTCATAACTTTCTGAATCAATCATTAATCTCAACAAGTAATCATATAAGCATCTATTAACATAGAAGCACAAAGTATGTGGTTTTAGAAAGGATTACTCAATAGATTCATATTGAGTGTGCAAGCCCTTTCTTTAGAGGTTGTCTTATACCTTTCAATCTTGGTTTCATCACCCCTCTTTTACTAGGTTATCTGTTATAGGAAATGAGTTACATTTCATCCCAGTAAGCAAAAATTTAGAACCTTGTTCCATATGTCATTTTTCTAAACAAAATAAATCACCTTTTAGCTCAAACAATTTCCTTTCCGATACTCCTTTTCATTTAGTTCATATTTATGTTTGGGGCCCTTTTCATCCAATTAGTGTTGAAGGATATAAATATTTCTTGACTATTGTGGATGATCATTCTCGATTTACTTGGGTATATATGTTGAAAGCCAAATCTGATGTATTAACTGTGTTTCCACAATTTTGCACTATGGTTTTTACACAATTTGGTCAGTATGTTAAATCTATCCGTGCAGATAATGCACCTGAATTAAACTTCTCAGAGTTTTTTAAATCCAAAGGCATTGTTGCATTTCATTCTTGTGTTGAGAGGCCACAACAGAATTCCGTGGTGGAAAGAAAACATCAAAATATTCTTAATGTGGCTCGAGCTTTAGTTTTTCAATCTAATATTCCTCTTGTGTACTGGAGTGATTGTGTATTGACTGCTATATATCTGATCAATCGTACACCATCTCTTCTACTCTCTCACAAAACTCCCTTTGAGCTGTTGTATCACAAACATCCTTCCTATGAACACTTGAAGGTGTTTGGTTGTCTATGTTTTGGCTCTACTCTTTCACATGGTCGAACAAAGTTCTCTCCACGAGCAACAAAGTATGTCTTCCTTGGATATCCTCAAGGATATAAAGCTTACAAATTACTCAATCTGGACACAAATGAAGTATATATTTCTCGAGATGTTATTTTTCATGAACATATTTTTCCTCTCAAAAACAGTTCCCTGAGCCAAGAATCTTCTGATATTTTTTCTGAAACTACCTTGCCATCTCATGTTCCTTCTTCCTCTAGATCAGATGATCCTCCTGCTCAACCTCAGTCCACTCGTCCGCGTCGTTCTTCCATCCAACCTGCTCATTTGCGTGACTATCAATGTTATATTGTTAATTCTTCTGCTATTCCTACTTCCACTGCTCACCCTTTGTCTTCAGTTCTTGATTACCAGAAATTATCTCCTTCCTATAAAACCTTTGTCAATACCGTGTCCTCTATTGTTGAACCTCACACTTTTGCTCAAGCTGTTGTTCAACCGGAGTGGAAACAAGCCATGAATGAAGAACTTCGAGCTTTAGAGAGCAATGACACTTGGTCTATTGTTTCTTTACCCCCTAATAAGCGTGTTGTTGGGTGTAAATGGGTGTACAAAGCAAAGTTTTGAGCTGATGGTTCTTTGGAGAGGTATAAAGATCGCTTAGTTGCTAAAGGATATATGCAACAAGAAGGGGTTGATTATCTTGAAACCTTTTTCCCTGTTGCCAAGATAAATTCTGTCAAAACTTTACTTGCCATTGCTGCTGTTCGTGGTTGGTTTCTTATGCAGCTTGATGTCAATAATGCATTTCTCCATGGTGACCTTGATGAAGAGGTGTATATGGAGTTACCTCCTGGTTATCAAGGCCAGGGGGAGTCTTTTCCAGCTACTGCTGTATGCAAGCTACAGAAATCTTTATATGGACTCAAACAAGCTTTGAGACAATGGTTTTCCAAGTTTTCTTCTACCTTACTTGGGATGGTTTTCACTCAATCCATTGCAGATAGTTCTTTATTTGTTCGAACTCGTAACAATGTGTTTTTAGCCTTGCTGATCTATGTTGACGATATTGTTGTTGCAACTAATGACAAAGATGAAGCTGCAACTTTGACAAATCTTTTACATAAACAGTTCAAATTGAAGGATCTGGGGGAGTTGAGATATTTTCTTGGCATTGAGGTTGCAAGGTCATCTCGAGGTATCTCAATATGTCAAAGACATTATGCTCTTCAAATACACTGATGCTGGATTACTTGGATGCAAATCACGCACAACTCCCATGGATTTTGGTTCCAAGCTTAACCAGGATGATGGTGAATTGTTGGGGGATCCTTCCGAGTATAGAAGGATAATTGGTAGACTCTTATACCTCACCATCACACGACCAGACTTATCATACTCCGTGAGTAATTTGAGTCAGTATATATCTAAGACGAGAGCTGCACATATGCAAACCGCATTTTCAGTTCTTAAATACATCAAAGGTACTGTGGGTCAAGGATTATTTTACAGTTCATCCTCTGATCTCAAACTCAATTGTTTCTCAGACTCTGATTGGGCCTCTTGCCCGGATACGTGAAGATCAGTAATAGGTTTCTGTGTTCTACTTGGTGAATCTTTAATTTCTTGGAAGTCAAAGAAGCAGCAGACTGTATCTAAGTCTTCTGCAGAGGCTGAGTATAGGGCTATGACCAATGTCACTTGTGAGATTGTCTGGCTTCTTTCATTGTTTAAAGATCTGCATATCTCACTTTGTGCACCAGCTACTTTGTTTTGTGATAGCCAATCAGCAGTACATATTGCTTCTAATCCCGTGTTTCATGAGCGTACTAAACACATCGAAATTGACTGTCACCTAGTCCGCGAAAAGCTTCAAGCTGGAATAATCAAAGTTCTACATGTTTCTTCTACATTGCAACTTGCGGACTTATTCACCAAGCCATTAATGGCAGCTCAGTTTCGTTTTTTGTTTTCCAATATGGGAATTATAAATATTCATTTCTCATCTTGAGGGGAGTATTAAAATAGTTGGAGAAAAAGTGCTAAATATTAGTTAGTAGTATTAGATAAGAAAGACACGCTTTCTTTCTTATTTCCATTGTATACATAGACAATTAGTTTTAGTTTTCTTAATTAGAAAATATTTTCATATTTTGTATCAGAAGAAAGCAGAGCTTTGCTCTTTATCAATGGAATTCGGTGTTCTTCACACATACATGAAGATTCATATTTTTCAATCTTTTCTCTATATTGATTTCTGATAGTGGGTATTGTTATTACACTTTTTGGGTCACCGTTTATATTTTTCAATGGTTAACACATGTAAGAATTATTTTAGATGAATGGTGTAGACTTGTTGACCATAGTTTGGATTTTTTTTTACTGTAGACCGTATTTTGGATGAATGATTTTATAAATCTAATGCTTCTTCATTTATAGATATTGTAGTACTGTTGTATATTTGTACAATTTTGGATAATTTATCAAATTATTGCAGTGGTAATCAAAAAATACTTTATTTAATTAAAATCGTGAGGCAGTAAAAATTGCCTATTATTCTACACTAAAAATAAATGGTGAAGTAATATGTAAGACCCAAAAATATTAAATTATTAATTACGGGATTTGAGAATTAAATTCTATATTGTAGGCAAATATTGATTTGAGAAGTGATGGAACTTATAGATTTAATTTCCGAACCGAAAATATTTAATTTGAGAATTTACGGATTTTGAGAATTACATTCCGAGAATTCTTAAATTAAAAGAATAAATATTCGATTTGAATATTTATAAAATTTAAGATTAAATTCCAAGTTTCAGGAATGAAAGAAGAGTTAATTCGAATGTGACACCTGATTAGGGACTGATTTGAAAATATCGACGTTTTGAAGACTAAATTGCAAAAGGCCGGGATTATTTAATTTAATCCGAACTTATTTAATTCTAATTCGAGTATATTTAATTTGGGAATATTTAGAGTTTTGATTTAAATTCTAATATTTTTAAATTATTTAGGATTGAAATTAAATTAAAAAGAGGGTCGAGAACTGAATTGCAAATTACAAAGTTTCAGGGACTAAATTGCAAAATATGTCAATACATATCCGATTTAATTAGATAAATCAGATGGATACGTGTATTTACTTCATGCATTCAGAAACTTGAACAGAGCAGGACGAGTTCTTCCATTTCTTTTGATTTTCTTGATTTTCAAATCGTCGTAACTTTTGATCCGATCGTCCGATTTCGATTCCGAAAAGAGTTCTGGAATCCTTGCGATGAGGACTTCGATTGGATGTAAGTATTTTGATGTTTCACATAAATTTCAAAATCAGTATGTGGGCAGAGATCCGATTTTGATTGTATATTCATGTTCTTGACATTCTATCGTTTGTATATGCGAAACCGAATCAAAGAACAGCTATCGTTCATATTGGTTATGATTTCCAGCAGATGTTTAGCTATATGTAGCTTATGATTATGCTGGTTTCGATGGTCTATGACTGAAATGAAGTGATTAGAAGTTGTTTATGAAGGATATGAGATGAATATTAGTTTCGATATTTTGTTGGTTACCGATTTTCAATCGCTACGTCGTCAATTAATGTTTTGAAGCCGTTTTGATAGTCTATGATTGAGATGAGATATTGGTTTAGATGTTATTGATGATATAACAATTTTATTCCTCAGTTTTAGACTAGTTTTGAAGGCTAACGACTCAAGACTCCGAATTCGAACCGAAGAAGAGGAAGTGAGGTTTGAAATGATTTTGATTGAAGATATATTGATTATTTTGACTCAATTCTGAAATGATTGAATAGAATGAAATTTGATATGAATGTTTTGATGTTATGTTTCAGATTTGAACCGTTCAAAACCAAAGAAATACGAAGGTATAATGACGACATCGCAAGTCAGGGATTTGTAACTCGAGAATGAAGCTTCTTGAGTTGTCCCGCCAAAACCACAAACTTGTTTATGTTTTGATTTGATTTTGATGTTGTCGATCCATCCCAGGTAGTGGATCTTTGATTTGAGTCTATATGATTATGATACGAGATGATATTGAATTGATTCTATGCCGAGGTCAGAGGATGACCTTATTTTCGAATCCGGAATGACTTCGATAAATGTATATCCATATCAAGATCGGTTACGAATATTGATGGCAACGAAGATATATGAATCAATTCCCGATCGATCGATAGAAGCATTAATTACTCTATTTGTTGAGTTGATTTGAATAGAGTCTTTATGATTTATTTAACGCTTTATATGTTGCTTATACTGAGAATGTTTTCTCACCGGAGTTTATCCGGCTGTTGCTTTGTTTTGTTTGTGTGCATTGCAACAGGTGGGGCAGGAGCTGGTCTGAGACGACATTGACAGCTCGGGAGTGAGATTTAGCAGGTGTGGACTCGGGTTTTAAGCTGAAGTATGGTAGTTAGATAGCATCAAATTTAACAAGAAACTTGTGATTTAGAAGCTGCTCACTTTTGAGACTTAGTGTAGCTTGTAGTTTCGTGATTTTTATGTTATTCGTTTGATGTAATAAACGCATGATTTGATGCTTGAAACTTTATATATGTTGATATGCATGTTTCCAGATTATATGATATGCTTGGGATTTGATTTTGATGATGATTCATGCCTTTTACCAAGCTTGACAGCAAGAAAAGTTGTTCTGTCATGTTTTTGGAAAATAGCCTGCTCGATCGGGTGAATGTTACCGATCGAGTGCGGCCTTGAAAAACTGGAACCCGAGAGCAAATATTTGGGCTCGCTCGATCGGGGAAGTTTTGTTCGATCGAGCGAGGGTCTGGGTTTAAAAAAAAAAATTTAGCTCTTGGTTTTATTATTTCTAATTGTTTGATTAATTGTTTTATTAATCATTAATTGCCCTAAGATAATATTAGCAACCTGAGGTCCCCACAACAGGTGGTATCAGAGCGTAAGTTTCTTGGACTGAGGTAGAAGTTGAGCGGGGTAGACTGAGTCACATGCATTGATAGTATTGCATGATTGTGCATTACTTGATTTGATGATTTAATAAATTTCATGTGAGCATGATCTACTTTTGAAATTAAACTGCCTGATTTATTGAGTTGTAAATTTCTGAATTTCTTACTGATTTGTTATAAGATTTCTTTGGGTGATGTAAGCACCCAGAATTGAATAGAATAGTGTTCTTTGGGTGACGTAAGCACCCCAGACTGAACATAATTGTATGGTCAGACTAAACAGAACTGTATTGCTCCGCTGACAGAAGTACCTCCGATTGAACAGAATAGTATATCAGCGAATGAATAGATGATTTTGCAGGTAGAATTTGGTTTAAAGAACTTAATCAATTGTTCAAATACTTGAAAGATACCGATGAATGTTGTATCAGATTGATTGTGTCCAACTTCGAGACCTAGCAACCAACTGATAGATTGTGATGACGAAATTCTGAAGGAGCAGAGGTATATTGATTTGTTGGTAAGTGCTTAGAACAGAGATTTATTAATGGTTCTTTGCCACAACAGATAGAAATGAAGAGAAACAGAAGATTATGCCTGAAAAGAAGAATATACCAATCAGAAGCAGAGCAATTTGAATATTGAAGAATGTATTGCTAGATTTGGAAGCCTACTACGATTCTTTGAATTGTGTATGATGAAGAAGCTCAAGATTGAGTTGTTTATTATGGCTTGAATTTGAAGATTATGTCTGAGTAAATGTTGACAACTGAAACATTTTAGGAAAGACATAGAAAGGGCCAAAAGAACTGAACCTGAGTGATGAGGCAGAATGAATAAAATTGTAGACATGCCATAGTATGTGAGACACTTGCAACTTCAGCTAAAATTTTCATTACAGAGCAGATATGAGAGAAAAGATATGGAAGTGGTTCTTTAACTCTAGCGGACTAAGATAGATTGGTCTGAGTCTAAATGCAGAGTATGCTAATGATTATTACATTCATTGTGGAGGGAGATATCCTAACAACCAGTACAAAGACATTTCAAGCAGATGTGCTAAAATATGTGTGAAGCAAATCAGCTTCTGAGAAAATTTGAATAAAGAACAGTTCCAGAAATATACAGAGGATCAGAATGAAAGTGCACCTGGAAATGAGATTGCAGGTAACAAATTTATTTTTTTTTAACCTGTTTATGTTATTGGTGCAAGAGATATATGATAGCTGAAAGCTTATTATATTTCCACCTCTGTATTAGAAAAGAGAATTTGTGAATTGAACTGAAGAATTGAACTACCGCTTCGATGAAATGAAACTGAACATGATTTTGTTCGTATTTGAGATATCTGTGTATGTTGCATGATAGATGATGATGCGATAACCTATTACATATTAGCAGAAGATTGATGATAAGAAACGATTAAATTAGATCAATAAGAACATAAAGTGCATATAAACATGATGATATATTATGGGATCTAGAATTAAGATTCTTTGATTTTGGTTCAGTAGTTATGATGTTTGATTACAGAAATGTTCCGAAATAAATATATTTTATGCACTAGATATGTTCATGATCTAAACCAGAATTGGTAGATGTGCCAATGGTTAGAAGTTTTCAGATATATTCCAGTAAGATTCTCGACTTTAGTTTAAGTTGTGAACTGGAATTTAATCGCGAATTGATGAGTTTATGAATTGAATACTGCTTTTGAGGTTTATAGAATAGATGATGATATGAAAATCAGTTACAGATGAGTCTTTTATTTAATTATGCTGAAGTTACCACATCATAAAATCATGATTTTTGAAATTCTTGATATCGATTCTGAGGTTTTGTTATTCAACCTCAATCGATTTTGATGGACTCTTATTCTTTGTTAGAGTCTGATTTGATTTACTCGTCTTGAGTTGAGATGCTAGTGAGTTATTTTCACTTAGCATATTGTCATTCAGAATATTGGTCTTTGGATGACCTTAACTTGAGTGAGTTTCCCTGATTATGAATTTCAAGAGTGATTGATTGTTTGATGTATACATTCAGTATATTTTGATATCTTTGGCTCGTAACTGATAGAATTTCCAATTCAAATTATCGGCAAAATTTTGGGTTATGATATGAATTGCTGAGAATTGGTAAATAGAACGAAGAGACGAGATGAATGCTTGATTGATTGATCTTTCATTGATGTGCTTAAGTATCGAGATAAATGCTAAAATAGTCATAATTGTTGTAATCTAAACTAAGTGAAAATTGATTTGAAAGAATTAAAGCACATTGAGATGAGCTCAAGCGATTAGAATTCAATTGAGAAATAAAAATGAAGAATGAGATCGTCATTCAATCAATTGATTTCATAATTCTGTGTCTTCTGGTTTGAATATTCAGAAGAATATATATAACCCATCAGAATGATTTTTGATTAGAAATAAGCCAGAGTTGTTGAGAAGATGAAAGAAACAAAGAAAGTAAATCAAAGCAGTTAGAATTCAGTGAAAAGTACAAGTTTGAGGTATGAATTGAAGTCGCAGATTAAAGTGGATGAATTCTCTTGTGACTGATTATTTGATTGTGCTTGATGTTTCGAGAAGAAATATCAGATTTTGAAAGACATGCACAACAATGAATTCAATATTCATCCAATAATTGTTTTATCAGAAGATAAAGCGAATAGATGTAACCGAATTAGTACGTTTTATAAGCTAAACGTATAAAAATAATTTTTGATGAAATTGAAAATTATTGACTATATTGGTTCAATGACAGTGTAGAAACTCCAGAATTGGAATGAGATCATGATTTGAAAGAATATTTTGCGAAACTACCAAGATGAAGCAGTATGCATGATGTGAACTGTGATAGTTATGATCAGATTGATTGAAGTTATTAAATAAGATGATCTGTCTGTATGATCAAATCACAGATTTGTGATCAAAATTGTTGCGAGATGCACAGTAAACCAAGAAATATTGTTTCGGATTGAGACATTGGGTTTATTATTGAATTGTGATACAGACGATCAAAAGGCTCTAAGTACTTTTTGATGAGAAAGTACCATATATTATCCTTGAATTGAAGAATAGTCAGGGTAGATGAATCGGATTTCAAGAATAAACCATATCTGACATGATACAGGTTATCAACAGCTTTGAGTACTTTAAAATCTGTGAATACATCATATTATTCTTTGATTAATGAATATTCCGAACAGACTAATTAGATGTTTAGAATAAGCTGTCTGAGATGTGATACGAATATGAATAGATAGCTGTTAAGAAATAATGATATGATGAAATTACAGGAATTATTGAATCTATTGTCATGAACAAGACTTTAGATTTCTTTGATAGATTGTGGCATCGATTGATTGATGTTCTGAGAGTTGGTTATATGTGATTGCAGTATACCATTCTCTGATCGATAGATTATCTGAGTTGATTTTCTAGATTTTGAGGATATACTCAGAACTTTAATACCTGATTCGGTATTAATTGATTTGATGTATTGCCACTTGATTATGATGATTCCGATAAAAGCTATCAAATTGATATTGAGATAATGTTTTGATGATACGATGAGAAGGAAATCAGATTTTTTTGTGTTGGAATGATATTACTGAAGTATCTGATATCAGATCAGATGTGATTTGAGATACACAAAGATTACGAATATGAATCTGTACGAAATGAGAACAGAGAAGAAGAAACATAGTTAGTAATTGAATGATAGATATAACTTTTAACAGCTGAAACTGATTAGTTAAGCGAAAAAGTTATTCTTGAAATATCATTCGATTCAGAATAGAGAAAGAGCAATGTTTGATATACAGATTCCGAATATGAATGGTAGATACAGATCTTGAAGCGATGAACATAATGACAATGTAGATTTTATATATGTTCTATGCAGAGCATAGAATGATATAGAGAAAGAAACAAGTCGTCACTGAAGCTGAATTTCACTGATTGAGATGTTAGACAGATTGATGATTTTCTTGAAAGATTTATTCTTTTCAGCTTGATATGATGGATCTGATTTGTTTCACATATCTAAGTGAAGGAAGTATCATTAGATTCTTCATATATACTTTAATTAGATGACATAGATACTGAAGAAATTCTGAGTTAAGTCGAATATTCGACAGATCCTTGATTGAGGAAAGAAACAACTCAGAGAGAATTCTTTTCAGATAATTAAAGTACAAGAGAATAGAAGCAGATTAGAAGAAATAATCTGATAAGAGATGAAGAGATGAGATATGAAGTTCAGAGTTATATGATTGAAGTGAGAATCACTTCAGATGATTATTCAGTCTATCAGACTTGATATTTCGATTGGATACGATTTCGAGGACGAAATCATTCTTTAGAGGGGAGGAATTGTAAGGCCCGAAAATATTAAATTATTTATTATGGGATTTGAGAATTAAATTCCATATTTTGGGCAAATATTGATTTGAGAAGTGATGGAACTTATAGATTTAATTTTCAAGCCAAAAATATTTAATTTGAGAATTTACGGATTTTGAGAATTACATTCCGGGAATTCTTAAATTAAAAGAATAAATATTCGATTTGAATATTTATGAAATTTAAGATTAAATTCCAAGTTTCAGGAATGAAAGAAGAGTTAATTCGAAGGTGACATCTGATTAGGGACTGGTTTGAAAATATAAACGTTACGAAGACTAAATCGCAAAAGGCCGGGATTATTTAATTTAATCCAAACTTATTTAATTTTAATCCGAGTATATTTAATTTGGGAATATTTAGAGTTTTGATTTAAATTCTAATATTCTTAAATTATTTAGGATTGAAATTGAATTAAAAATAGGGCCGATGACTGAATTGCAAATTACGAAGTTTCAGGGACTAAATTGAAAAATATGTCAATACGTATCCGATTTAATTAGATAAATCAGATGGATACGTGTATTTAATTCATCCATTCAGAAACTTGAACAGAGGAGGACGAGTTCTTCCATTTCTTTTGATTTTCTTGATTTTCAAATCGTCGTAACTTTTGATCCGATCGTCCGATTTCGATTCCGAAAAGAGTTCTGGAATCCTTGTGACGAGGAATTCGATTTGATGTAAGTATTTTGATGTTTCACATACATTTCAAAATCATTATGTGGGCAGAGATCCGATTTTGATTGTATATTCATGTTCTTGACATTCTATCGTTTGTATATGCAAAACCGAATCGAAGAACGGCTATCGTTCATATTGGTTATGATTTCTAGCAGATGTTTAGCTATATTTAGCTTATGATTATTCTGGTTTCGATTGTCTATGACTGAAATGAAGTGATTAGAAGTTGTTTATGAAGGATATGAGATGAATATTAGTTTCGATATTTTGTCGGTTACCGATTTTCAATCGCTATGCCGTCGATTAATGTTTTGAAGGCGTTTTGATAGTGTATGATTGAGATGAGATATTGGTTTAGCTGTTATTGATGATATAGCAATTTTATTCCTCAGTTTCATACTAGTTTTGAAGGCTAACGACTCAAGACTCCGAATTCGAACCGAAGAAGAGGAAGTGAGGTTTGAAATGATTTTGATTGAAGATATATTGATGATTTTGACTCGATTCTGAAATGATTGAATAGAATGAAGTTTGATATTAATGTTTTGATGCTATGTTTCAGATTTGAAGAGTTCAAAACCGAAGAAATATGAAGGTATAATGACGACATCGCAAGTCAGGGATTTGTAACTCGAGAATGAAGCTTCTTGAGTTGTCCCGCCAAAACCACATACTTGTTTATGTTTTGATTTGATTTTGATGTTGTCGATCCATCCCAGGTAGTGGATCTTTGATTTGAGTCTATATGATTATGATACGAGATGATATTGAATTGATTCTATGCCGAGGTCGGATAGTGACCTTATTTTAGAATCCGGAATGGTTTCGATAGATGGATATTCATATCAAGATCGGTTACGAATCTTGATGACAACGAAGATATATGAATCAATTCTCGATCAATCGATAGAAGCGTTAATTACTCTATTTGTTGAGTTGATTTGAATAGAGTCTTTATGATTTATTTAACGCTTTATATGTTGCTTATACTGAGAATGTTTTCTCACCGGAGTTTATCCGGCAGTTGCTTTGTTTTGTATGTGTGCATTGCAACAAGTGGGGAAGGAGCTGGTCTGAGACAACTGTAAGAGTGGGTGCCCAGTGAGCCAACTGTGTGGCTATGGGCTTTGTTGACTCTTTGTATAAACAATCTTTTGTTTAATATTATTTACACTTTTATTAATGGCAATGACTTTATATTACTTCATATTGTTATATTGTGATATACTATTGTTGTTTTGATAAAGACCTTGAATATACTATAGTGTATGTAAGATGTGGTAGAACATGGGGATGTCTATCATGAAATACATCTTATAGTCACTGTATATTCTAAAACCGTTCCTAGTCGATTGAGCCGTCCGATAATAAGGATAAGGATCGCTCGAGTTTGAGACTAGCATTTGCGATGCGGAGTACCACGTTTCATTGGTAGGGAACATGGAGATGTTCGAAGCATGCAAATGGATATTCATAGGATGAATAGTCGAACTACCCTATCCGAACTTTCCAAGTGGTTATCACTTATCGAGTGGATAAAGTCCGCGGTTTTGGTTGTACACCATTAGTCCTTACGACTTGAAACATCATGGAGACTCTATATGCTAGTGCTGTGCTTTGACTCGTTTACCGACTCTATGGGGGTCATCAGGTGTCGAGATTGGGTACAGTTACGACACATATAGGAGTCAATGCATTGTTGTCAAGGATTCACCACATACTTGCGAGTATGGATATCCTATGCGATCTGAGGAGATATTAGTGTGACAAATCTCTGGCCAGAGTACTTGATGTGATTTAAGAAATGGTTTCTTAGTAGCACATGCGATGTCACTAATTTGATCTTCAAGATGTATTGCATAGTTATCGAATCTTGAGCGACTCTCGATATACCAATGGTTGTTGATTCGATCGGGATATTTGGATGAAGGGACCGTACTGTACGCTAACCAAAATCTACTGGTTCTTGTAGGCACTATCAGTGATACCTAGGGAATCATGGGGCGATGTTGCTAGGCGCTTTACCATGATTCGTTGGGCAAGTCGGAAAGTGTTGTTCCGAGTCACAAGGAGTTGTGAGCCCACGGCTAGCTGTATCCCTGAACCATTGAGGGTCACACAGTGTAATGGAGTTTTAATCCCCGTTGAGATAGTTAAATTTAAAGAGTTAAATTTAATGAACTAAGGAGTTGGACTTCTTAAATAAGAGTAAGGGAGTAGGATTTCCTAAAATGACATAGGGATGGACATTTTTGGAAACCACTGAATTCGGATTCAGAAAAATTTATTTTGACTTTAAAATGTGCAGAAATGGTTTCTGTGCACATTGGTGAAATCAGTTCATCAATCGGAGTCACGATGAATTTTATATTAATTTCTGAACGAGTGGGCTTTGCTTGTCGGGCCCCAGCTTATGACTAATGAGCCCTAAGGTGTTAGTGGCCTGCATTATAAATAAGTTATTTCAGTACAGAAATCACACAGAACAGGTCATAATTTTTGAGAGCAAAAATCGAAAACCCTAGTTCCTCTCAAATAATATTTCGGCCGCCCCCTTGCTCTGTCACAGAGAAATTCCGGTCTGTGATTTTGAATCGCAGTAAGGAATAACGAATCAAATTCGTGTATTCTCTTCGCAGAAAACTTCTGATAGATTTTCTAGTGCAATCTATCAGAGGGATTAAACCTCTGTTCGTGGACCTGATTGAAGGCGTTCATCGGTTCCAGGGAGAGACAACAAGAGCAGAATTGTTCTGTTGGTGTCCATTAATCTCGTTGCGAGATTTGAGGTAAAATTTATTTAATTGTTATTTAAATTTTACATACACATAAAATAATTTAATCGTTAAACGGTTGATACCCACACCATGGAATTGTTCCATGATAAAATTTTTAAACTTCCGCTGCACCGGGTATCAATCGTGATTGATCTGACCGCCAGTTTTTTCCAACAGTGGTATCAGAGCCAGGTTGCTCAGATCAAACGATTAAATTAATCAATTGTACAAAATTTTTGAGTCTCGGTTTTTGAAACAAAATAAATATTTTTAAATAAAAAAAAAAAATTTTTTTTTTTCCGGGGCAAAACCCGGGCAGCGATTGGATCGCTGCCCGGTGGGGCAGCAATTGTTGCTGCCCCGTGCGCCGCCCAAAGGGGGCGCACGGCGCCGCCCAAGGCGGCGACCGTCGCCGCCCAGGGCGGCGCACGGCGCCGCCCAGGGCAGCGCTCGGCGCTGCCCAGGGGCGGTGCTCGGCGCCGCCCAGGGGCGGCGCCAGGCGCTGCCCTAAGGGGGCAGCCGGGCTGCCCCCGGCCCGCGCCCCGGGTGCGGGCCGGCCCGGGAGTGTCCCGGGCGGCCCGCGGGAAAAATTATATTTTTATTAATTTTAATATTTAAAATTTTATTTTTGGTCCGGTCAAAAATTGTTTTTGATTGGTTCACGAGATTTCGGATCGAATTGTTCGAGTCCGTAAATTTTAAAATTGATTTTGGATAAATTTGAATTTTTGGAAAATTTTAATATTTTATCCGTAAATTGAATTTTGAAATCAATTATTTTGGTACAATTGATGATAAGATATGATCTTATGATATATTAAGTAAAATATGATTTTATTTGTAAAATTGGATTTTATAGATAAAATATGATTTTATTTGATATAGAGATAAAATATGATTTTATATGTGAAATGAGATTTTATATATAAAATATGATTTTATCTTGTTTAAATTTGAATTGCCACAGCATGTTATCCAATAAATTAATTTTGAATTAAATGTTATTGGATAAGGATGATCGATTGCCATGACCAATTTGTAGGTGTATGTTAGGAATTTACATTTTGTTTTTATTGTTGTTGGTTTTATTAATGGGCCTGGTTTATGGCCCGATATGAATGTCATATGTAATAAAAGTGGGCTTGGTTTATAGCCCGTTCCCACCCCCTAAAAATGTATCCCCTACTTGTCATTGTTATTTATTGTAAATACATTAGATTTAGTGGGAGATCAAGATTTGAAGATGGTGGGCCCAGCAGACAATGAAGACTGAAGAAATGTAAATTGGAAGCATATGTAATAGGATTGCATTTGCATACTGCATATTACCTAGGATTGGACTAAGACCCGTGATTGGCAACCACGGGTCAATTAGAAATGGAATCGATCATCCTATATAATATGTGATATTATGATTGTATGCATGTTTAGACATAAATTGCGTGAATCCGGCAATGCATGCAATAAATTAAATATGATGAGACAAATATTTTTATAAATAAAATCCCTCATTTTAAATATGATTTAAAATTTATATCAAGATAAATAAAGGAAATTTAAATATTGTTTAAATGTTCCTACCTTCCATCAACGGTCAATGTATGTGATGCTACCCGCGGATACGGTCCGGCTCATATTATTGGGGGGGCCCGTCCGTCGGAAAGCTGTACATTGGATCGACAAATGTTGTAAGTTGGGTGGAACTCCCATGGGATCGGCTCATATTATTGGGGGATCCACATGGCGACCGTCCATCACAACTTAATATTGATGGGTCATCTTGACATGTCACTTTAAACGGCGTCATATTATTGGGCCCTTATTGGACATGAGGTAAATACATGGGGGTTGCTTTGGAAGCAATTGGGCTCTACCTTTTGAGAATTATGGTTGGCTGATATTATTCGGGACCATAAGTTTGTCAATTGGACTCCATGTTCTCACTAAGGAAAAAGTTTCCCGTTTTCACTAGAGGGTGGTGAAATCGTTAAAATAGTGGGAGTGAGATTCATAAAATTAAATTCGCCTATTTTATGTCTTAGTAAATTGTTAAAAAATCATTGATATATGTTTTCCTTTTCAGTATTTCATACAATGAATTCGCGAAATCCTTTATTCTCGATCCTCGAACAAAACAAGCTGACTGGCGCCAACTATACGGAATGGTTCCGGAAGTTGAAGATTGTCTTAACTTCGGAGAAAATGCTCTACGTGTTAGAGAAAGCACATCCGAAGGAAGCACCAGCTGACATAAGTCCGGAGGAATTGGCCAAACTTGATGCATGGTGTGACCATGACATCAAGACCAAATGCTATATGCAAGCCTCGATGTCTGATGAACTCCAGAGGCGATTTGAGGACACGGTGAATGCTGCTGACATTCACGCGCAACTCAAGGAACTTTTTGGGGCTCAGTCGAGGGCTGAAAGGTTCTCTACTGTTAAGGAGTTGATGACGTGCCGCATGCGTGAAGGGACTTCGGTCCGTGATCATGGGGTACGAGTGATTTGGCTCATACAGAAGTTAGCGACCCTTGATTTGGTGTTGGAGCATGAACTCAATGTGGACTTGCTGCTTCTATCTCTTCCTTCTTCATTTGATGGATTCGTGATAAATTTTAATATGAACAAGATAGAGGCCACCCTTGAAGAGATGGTCAATATGCTCGTTACATATGAATCCACACTTAAGAAGGATAAGCCAGCTTTCTTGGTGGGCTCCTCATCTTCTGCTAAGAAGGGGCCAAGTATGAAGGGCAAGAAACGTTCTGCCCCACCCAAGAAAGTGGAACCCGAGAAGAAGCAAAAGACAAAGGCTTCAAACAATGGAAAATCCAAGGATGTTTGCCATTACTGCAAGAAGCCGGGTCATTGGAAGCGCAACTGCAAGGAGTATCTTGAGCAGTTAGGAACTGCAAAGGGTATGTTCTATATCGAAATAAACATGTCACTTAATACAACTTCTTGGGTATTGGATACCGGATGTGGATCTCACATTTGCAATGATTTGCAGGTGATGACAAGAAGTCGCAGGCTTAGAATGGGTGAGACCCAGCTGAGGCTCGGGAATGGTTCCAGAGTTGAAGCTACGGCCATTGGAGATGTTTGTTTGATTTTGCAGAATGGTTTTAAATTATTGTTGAGAGATGTTTTATTTGTGCCAGATTTAATTAAAAACATTATTTCTATTTCTATGCTTGATAGAGATGGTTATTCTTGTAATTTTGTGAATGGGATTTGCAATATTTACAAGAATGAATGTTTAATTGGAAATGGACAACTTGAAAACGATCTATACAATTTAAAACTAAAAGACGTTCCAGTGAATTGTATTGACAAACCGGCGACAACAAACAAAAGGAAAATCGATAGTCAAAACCCGGCAAACCTTTGGCACGCTAGACTAGGTCATATTTCCTCAAGGAGGATGAACAAGCTAGTGGGAGAGGGCATGTTTGATATGTCTGATATTAACTCTCTACCTACTTGTGAATCCTGCCTAAAAGGGAAAATGACTAAATCTCCTTTTAAGGGGAAGCCTGAGCGTAGTCAAAATCTGTTGGATTTGATCCATACAGATGTTTGTGGTCCATTTAGAGTAGGGACTCAACATGGCCACACCTACTTCATTACCTTTACTGATGATTATTCTAGGTATGGGTATTTATATTTAATGAAATATAAGTCTGAAGCATTTGAAAAGTTCAAAGAATTCAAGGCTGAAGTAGAAAACAAGCTAGGTAAAAGTATTAAAGCACTTCGATCGGATCGAGGTGGAGAATACTTGAGTACCGAGTTTTTGGACTATCTGAAAGAGAATGGGATTCTCTCTCAGTGGACACCTCCTATGACACCACAGCTTAATGGTGTATCGGAGCGTCGTAATCGAACTTTGTTGGACATGGTTCGATCTATGATGAGCTTCACTGAGCTTCCACCTTCGTTTTGGGGCTATGCGCTTGAAACGGCGGTATTGTTGTTGAATAACGTCCACACTAAAGCAGTGGACAAAACACCATACGAGTTATGGAATGGCAAAGCTCCTAAGTATTCATACTTGAGGATTTGGGGATGTCCTGCTTACGTGAAGCGGACAGTGGGAGATAAGTTGGATAGTCGATCCAGCTTGTGTTATTTTGTGGGGTATCCGAAGAATTCAATCGGATATTATTTCTATTATCCTGCTGAAACAAAGGTGTTTGTTTCACGGAATGCCACCTTCTTGGAGAAGGAGTTCTTATTGGATAAGAAAGGCGAGATGATGGAACTCGAAGAAGTTCGAGAAGAACCCGAAATACAAAATAACGATCCCACACCTCAGGAACCATTGCTGGACACGCCTGCACCTAGAAGATCCGAGAGGACTTCTAGACCTCCAGTTCGATATGGTCTTCTTCTTGAAGAGGGTCAAGATGAACCCGACATTGGATGTGATCCAAGAAACTTCAAGGAAGCAATTTCTGATGCGGATTCGAATTTATGGCTTGAAGCTATGCAGTCAGAATTGGATTCGATGCATACAAACCAAGTTTGGTCTTTAGTAGATCCTCCCGATGGAATTGTTCCGATAGGGTGTAAATGGATCTACAAAAGAAAGCTTGGGCCTGATGGTAAGGTATTGACCTACAAGGCGCGATTGGTGGCTAAAGGTTATACTCAAAGGCAAGGAGTTGACTATGACGAAACCTTTTCACCAGTTGCAATGTTCAAGTCCATAAGAATCCTAATTGCCATAGCTGCATGGTATGACTATGAGATATGGCAGATGGATGTGAAGACTGCTTTTCTTAATGGAGACATTAAAGAAGAAATCTATATGAGGCAGCCTGAGGGGTTCACATCCATGGGAAGCGAGCATAAGGTATGCAAGCTTCAGAGATCAATTTATGGTCTAAAACAAGCATCAAGAAGTTGGAACCAGAAATTTGATGAAACAATAAAAGATTTTGGTTTCATCAAGAACCCGGAGGAACCTTGCGTGTACAAGAAAGTAGTTAAGGATGCGGTGACATTCTTAGTACTTTATGTTGATGACATCCTACTCATTGGGAATGATGTAGGGATGTTGCAGTCAACAAAGATATGGTTATCAGGTAGATTTTCGATGAAGGATTTGGGTGAGGCATCCTACATTCTTGGGATACAGATCTATAGGGATAGATCTAAGAGAATGATAGGACTCACTCAATCAACCTACATCGATACCATATTGAAACGGTTTTCAATGGATGGGTCCAAGAGAGGACATCTACCCATGTGTCATGGAGTTTCTCTATCCAAGTCTATGTGTCCCAAGACTGAAGCAGAGATAGAGAATATGACACATGTACCATATGCGTCAGCTATAGGTAGTATCATGTATGGGATGATATCTACCAGACCGGATGTAGCATTTGCTCTGTGTGTCACGAGCAGATATCAGTCTAATCCTGGTCAGATGCATTGGAAAGCCGTGAAGGACATTCTTAAGTACTTGCGAAGGACTAAGAATATGTTCATGGTTTATGGAGGACGAGAACTCAAACTGGAAGGCTATACCGACTCTAGCTTCCAAAGTGATGTGGATGACTCGAAGTCAACCTCTGGATTTGTGTTCATGCTCAATGGCGGTGCTGTCTCTTGGAAGAGTTCCAAGCAGGACACCACAGCGGATTCCACCACTGAGGCTGAATACATTGCAGCATCAGCTGCTGCTAAAGAGGCCGTTTGGATGAGGAATTTCGTCCAAGAGTTGGGCGTCATTCCTGAATTTGTTGGTCCAGTCCCGGTGTACTGCGACAACACGGGTGCCGTTGCTCAAGCAAAGGAACCAAGGTCTCATCAAAGATCCAAACACGTACTGAGGAAATACCACATAATCCGGGAGATTGTGGAAAGAGGAGACATCAGTGTCGAACGAGTGGCCTCTGCAGACAATATCGCTGATCCACTTACTAAGCCTTTGCCAGGACCATTGTTTGACAAACATCGCGAAGCAATGGGTCTACGTAGTATGACTAGTTGGCTATAGGGCAAGTGGGAGATTGTAAGAGTGGGTGCCCAGTGAGCCAACTGTGTGGCTATGGGCTTTGTTGACTCTTTGTATAAACAATCTTTTGTTTAATATTATTTACACTTTTATTAATGGCAATGACTTTATATTACTTCATATTGTTATATTGTGATATACTATTGTTGTTTTGATAAAGACCTTGAATATACTATAGTGTATGTAAGATGTGGTAGAACATGGGGATGTCTATCATGAAATACATCTTATAGTCACTGTATATTCTAAAACCGTTCCTAGTCGATTGAGCCGTCCGATAATAAGGATAAGGATCGCTCGAGTTTGAGACTAGCATTTGCGATGCGGAGTACCACGTTTCATTGGTAGGGAACATGGAGATGTTCGAAGCATGCAAATGGATATTCATAGGATGAATAGTCGAACTACCCTATCCGGACTTTCCAAGTGGTTATCACTTATCGAGTGGATAAAGTCCGCGGTTTTGGTTGTACACCATTAGTCCTTACGACTTGAAACATCATGGAGACTCTATATGCTAGTGTTGTGCTTTGACTCGTTTACCGACTCTATGGGGGTCATCAGGTGTCGAGATTGGGTACAGTTACGACACATATAGGAGTCAATGCATTGTTGTCAAGGATTCACCACATACTTGCGAGTATGGATATCCTATGCGATCTGAGGAGATATTAGTGTGACAAATCTCTGGCCAGAGTTCTTGATGTGATTTAAGAAATGGTTTCTTAGTAGCACATGCGATGTCACTAATTTGATCTTCAAGATGTATTGCATAGTTATCGAATCTTGAGCGACTCTCGATATACCAATGGTTGTTGATTCGATCGGGATATTTGGATGAAGGGACCGTACTGTACGCTAACCAAAATCTACTGGTTCTTGTAGGCACTATCAGTGATACCTAGGGAATCATGGGGCGATGTTGCTAGGCGCTTTACCATGATTCGTTGGGCAAGTCGGAAAGTGTTGTTCCGAGTCACAAGGAGTTGTGAGCCCACGGCTAGCTGTATCCCTGAACCATTGAGGGTCACACAGTGTAATGGAGTTTTAATCCCCGTTGAGATAGTTAAATTTAAAGAGTTAAATTTAATGAACTAAGGAGTTGGACTTCTTAAATAAGAGTAAGGGAGTAGGATTTCCTAAAATGACATAGGGATGGACATTTTTGGAAACCACTGAATTCGGATTCAGGAAAATTTATTTTGACTTTAAAATGTGCAGAAATGGTTTCTGTGCACATTGGTGAAATCAGTTCATCAATCGGAGTCACGATGAATTTTATATTAATTTCTGAACGAGTGGGCTTTGCTTGTCGGGCCCCAGCTTATGACTAATGGGCCCTAAGGTGTTAGTGGCCTGCATTATAAATAAGTTATTTCAGTACAGAAATCACACAGAACAGGTCATAATTTTTTAGAGCAAAAATCGAAAACCCTAGTTCCTCTCAAATAATATTTCGGCCGCCCCCTTGCTCTGTCACAGAGAAATTCCGGTCTGTGATTTTGAATCGCAGTAAGGAATAACGAATCAAATTCGTGTATTCTCTTCGCAGAAAACTTCTGATAGATTTTCTAGTGCAATCTATCAGAGGGATTAAACCTCTGTTCGTGGACCTGATTGAAGGCGTTCATCGGTTCCAGGGAGAGACAACAAGAGCAGAATTGTTCTGTTGGTGTCCATTAATCTTGTTGCGAGATTTGAGGTAAAATTTATTTAATTGTTATTTAAATTTTACATACACATAAAATAATTTAATCGTTAAACGGTTGATACCCACACCATGGAATTGTTCCATGATAAAATTTTTAAACTTCCGCTGCACCGGGTATCAATCGTGATTGCTCTGAGAGCCGCGTTTTCCAACAGCAACATTGACAGCTCAGGAGTGATATTTAGCAAGTGTGGACTCGGGTTTTAAGCTGAAGCATGGTAGTTAGATAGCATCAAATTTAGCAAGAAACTTGTGATTTAGAATCTCTCTTTTGAGACATAGTGTAGCTTGTATTTTCGTGATTTTTATGCTATTCGTTTGATGTAATAAACACATGATTTGATGCTTGAAACTTTATATATGTTGATATGCATGTTTCCAGATTATATGACATGCTTGGGATTTGATTTTGATGATGATTCATGCCTTTTACCAAGTTTGACAGCAAGAAAAGCTGTTCTGTCATGTTTTTGGAAAATAGCCCGCTCGATCAGGTGAATGTTATCGAGCACGGCCTTGAAAAATTGGAACCCGAGAGCAAATTTTTGGGATCACTTAATCGGGGAAGTTTGTCCGATCGAGCGAGGGTCTGGGTTTAAAAAAAAAATTAGCTCTTGGTTTTATTATTTCTAATTGTTTGATTAATTGTTTTATTAATCATTAATTGCCCTAAAATAAGATTAGAAACCTGAGGTCCCCACATAATATAACCAAAAATAGTTTGAAAAATTAAAATTGTCTCGAAGTAGAAGGAAACATTTACTTCGTCACTCGGAAATTTGTGAAGTCATATGTAGCAACTACTTCATTAAATTGAAACTTATTGCACTAAAAAGACACATTTTACTTCACCACAATTCAAAAACTGTGAAATCGTATATCAATATTACTTCGATAATCGTGTAAACTATGAAGCCGTAGAGTATCAATTACTTCATTCTGACGAAAATGGTGAAGTAAAAGACATATTTTACTTCGGCATTTGAACCGGTTTTGGCTCCTTGGACCGAAAAAAGACTTCGGTTTTTCCAAGATAAGACTTCGGTTTTTAAGCGAAGTAAAAATCCGTGTTAGCATCCGCGACCACCTCACAATAAATTTCCGAGTGACAATATTGATTCCAGGCAAAAAAAGACAAAAAAAAATGAAAAATAAAAATAAAAAAGTGTAAGTATATAGGCTAAAAATGCAAAGAATGTTTTTAAAATTTATATTAATAATATTTAGGACAAAAAATGTTCTCACAAGTTAAAACGTATCATTTTTTATTTAATTAATAATTAATAAAAAAAGAAAAATTATTATAATATATTTTCATATAAAAATAATCATAATATATTAAAATCATTTCAATCCAAAAATATTATAAAGTCAAATTACGGATAAAGTATTGATTATTTAATATAAAAATATAATTATATATTATTAATATATCTACATATATATATATATATATATATTATATTTATATATTAATATATATTTTTGGCGGGGCGGCTCTGGCCAAACCCGAGACCCGCCCCGGACCCGCATGTGGACCCGCTTGGCTGGGTCTAGACCCGCCCCGCCGGGCCGGGTTCAATGCGGGGCCGGGTTTATACCCAAACCATTGTCATCCCTACGATCTCCTGCATGTGTCTGTGTGTCCAAATGCTAGCGACACGTCACTAGTGCGCATGGCCTAACCTTCAGAAACTCCGATCTCACGTTCGGAAGGTCCAAAATCACCCTTTGATTCTGATCTCATCTGCTATGTTTCGGTACTTCCGAACCTACTTCAGAAGGTCCGATTTCTTTGGTGGTTCCGAAGTCTTGATTCCACATTTTTGATCCGATTAATCACTTGGTTAATTTAGATTGAAATCTCTTCATCATGTTTAACCAATTAAGTTTGTAAAATAAGATACGGGTTTACACAAGCCCTTTCAATTTTTTCACCGCAAAATCAATATGCATTGTTTCAGATTGTAAGGATTTACCAACCGAGTTTATGTTGTAGAGAATAACATACCAATTACCAAGCTTAGCAAAAATTCAAAGCTACTAAGTTCATGAGTTAGCAAAAATCTAGCATCCTTGGATAATCTTGCATCATCAGGTAAATCTGATATCTTAAGTAAAGCTTCTCTGATTTGCCCAACTTGTGACTTAACAGTTTTGACACTTTCGATATGAGTGCCAAATTATCCAAACAATCAATAGAATACCATAACGTTTTGTAGAATTAGATAACACAGTATACATGCATTGACATGCTCCAAAAAAAATTTTGCTTTAACACAAGAGTTTGCCATATCAAAAATCACCAAATTAAACAATGACTACCACATGACATGTAAAAAAAGGCTATCGGATTTACATCAAGCAATCTTTTTTGAACACCATGATGCTTTCTTTTCATGTTGGGGCCATTATCATAACCTTGTCCTTTAATATTATCAACATCAAGTCCAAGATAATCCAATGCAGCACACAATTCATTGAAAAGGCTCAATCCACTCATGTTTTCAACATTCAAATATTCTATAAAGTACTTTTCAATTTTGCAGGAATGCATGACACATCAACTGTGAAGACTAATTTGACTCAATATTAATATCAACGGCCAAAATTAAACAAGTATACTTATACTTGTTCCTACGGCTGAGATAATTCTTGAGATTAAACTTCCTTATTAATACCGGTAATGGGAGTTAGTTTTTAACTGTCCTACTTCTTCTTCCTCGCGTGAACACAAGTTCTTGAGAGATTTCTTAACAAATTGGTATCAAAGCTTGGTTATTCACTGATCGAGGGGTTTATCTTGATTCGCTCTGGAGGTGTTCGATCTTCTGCCTAAGTGAAGTTCTTGAATTGATCTTTTGGAAGAATGTCTACTGGCCAAAGGGCAATCTCACAAAATGACAACGTCAAGATTTGAGGTGGAGAAGTTTGATGGGAAAAACGATTTCAATCTCTGGAGGGAAAAGATGATGGCTCACTTGGGAAATTTGGGGCTGGATGAAGCTCTAAAGGGTGAGAGTAAGATGTCTGACTCAATCACAAACAAAGAAGAGATCCTCAAGAAAGCCAGAAACACGATTGTCTTGAGTTTAAACGATCAAATCCTCAGAAAAGTGGTGAAGCAGAAAACTTCTTGTGAGATGTGGATGAAACTGGAACAGCTGTACATGACCAAGACGTCACCCAATAAAATCTACTTGAAACGGAGATTCTATGGGTTTAAGATGGATGAAACTAAATCTATCGATGAGAACACTGATGAATTCACAAAGCTGCTATCATATTTGGAGAACTTAGATGTCAATGTTTATGAGGAAGATCAAGCTATCTTCTTGTTAAATTCTTTACCAAAGTCTTATGATCAATTAAGGGACACTCTCAAGTATGGAAGAGAAACATTAACCCTTGAGGAAGTCATTGGAGGAGCCTATTCGAAAGAATTGGATCTGAGGGCAACTGGGAAGTTTAATAAATCTGCTGGTGAAGGCTAAATGTAAGACGGAGATCTATAGAAAGGAAGGAATATTCAAATAAAGGCAGGAGGCAATCAAGATCAAAGTCTAGGCCTAAGAAAACTTGCTGGTTTTGCAAGAAGAAAGGTCACTTTAGAAGAGATTGTCCTCAAATAAAGCCTAATACTTATAAATATGATTCTGCTTCCGTAACCGAAGCAACAAATGTGCTTGAAGATTTTGAAGAAGCAGAGGTCCTGGCCATTTCCACAAATGAATCAAAGGAGGAATGGATCTTGGACTCCGGATGTACATATCACATGTCACCAAGGAGAGACTGGTTTTTTTACTATAAAGAAGTAAACACAGGACAAGTTTTGATGGAAAATAATCAGTCATGTAAGATCCATGGCACAGGATCTGTGAAGCTAAGAATGGAGGATGGATAAGTGAAGATTATCACTGAAGTAAGGTTCATCCTTGACTTGAAGAGAAACCTAATATCTTTAGGTGCTTTGGATCAAAAGGGATTCAGCTACAAAGATCGAAATGGTATCCTAAAGGTTGTAAAAGGTGCACTGGTTATTATGAAAGGAAGCTTGAATCAAGGCTTGTATATCTTGCAAGCCAAGACTATTGCAGCAGAAACAAATGCAGTAATCTATGCCAAGGATAACACAAAGTTGTGGCACAATAGGCTTGGTCGCATGAATCTCAAAGGATTACAGGAACTTGGCAAGCAAGGACTGCTGGACTCGAAGCAGATTAACAGCCTGGATTTCTGCGAAAGTTGTGTCCTTGGTAAAACTCATAGACTCAAGTTTAATACAGCAATTCACAAGACAAAATCCACCCTTGATTACATACATTCTGATTTGTGGGGCTCTCCAAAGGTACCACTGTCATTATCAAAATCTCAATACTTTATTTCTTTGATTGATGACTACTCTAGAAAGGTGTGGATTTATTTTCTGAAAACCAAGGATGAGGCTTTTAGCAAATTTGTTGAATGGAAATCCTTAGTTGAGAATCAAACAAGAAACAAAGTAAAGAGATTAAGAATAGACAATGGCTTAGAATTTTGTAATCGAGAATTTGATGATTTCTGCATGAAACATGGGATTGCTAGACATAGAACATGTACCTATACGCCCCAACAAAATGGGGCTGCAAAACGAATGAACAGAACCATAATGGATAAGGTTAGATGCATGTTAAGTGAAGGTGGATTGTCAAATAGATTTTGGGCATAAGCTGCCTCAACTGTCTGCTATCTCATAAATAGATCACCTTCTTCTGCTATAGATTTCATGGTCCCTGAATTTAGATGGTCTAATGTGAATCCAAATTATAATCACCTAAAAATATTTGGATGCTGTTGCGTGTTTTTCGCTCAGCGCACGATGTCAAGTTATAATACAGGAATTTAAGTCCAGATCGTTCCCACGGAGAATGAATAAATTATATTATATCAAATATTTGCAACTAATATAATCCTAATCCTATGTAGAGCTACGAAGTTGATTTGATTTTTATAAAACTAAAATTTGCAAGAAACAAAACTAAATAACTACGAGTTCACGAGAAAAAAATTCAATAAGTGATGAATGCTAGAGGTTCGACTTCACTTGACTGTACACCACAATTTATTTCTAATGATTGTTCAATTATAAAATCTTCTAGTTTATTAGCCAAGAATCCCTATTATTTTCTACTACCTCTCTCGAGTGTCAAGCAGAAATTCGTATTCAATAACAAACTCAATATCTCTATCAAAGTTCAATTATTAAATCCGTTAAATAGCACAAGAATTCTTATAACAACTTCTATGGAGTTATATGCCTCTCGAACAGTATAAAAACCAAAGATGTATTTTCCTATGTCGTATTCAAAATCTCCTCTCTCGAGTGATAGATTCTAAATAAAATATCATTCAATCTATGGCCAGTAAATTGAAAGCATTAAGATCAGGAAAACACACATAAACTGTGTGAAGAAATTTAAATATATAAATCAAAATATGTCAATCATGGGTTCCAGTCAAGATCCGTCTACCTCTATACTAAGAAATTAGTTCATAATGCAATTCAAAATCAAATAACTCATGTTTTTCCAACAATCCATAAACTAAGAAAAACAGAGTTCAAAGAGAAAGTAGAACGAATTAGAATGAAGCTTCTCCGTCGCCGGATGCCGCCGTCTTCCGTCTTCGTACCGAATTCTCAAGCTCTTGTGCACTTCCAATCGCTCAATAGTTGTCTTATGCTCTGAAAAATTCTCTCTAACCCTCGTATCCCTCAGAATCAGCCTTAAAATCCTTTCTTAAACTCGATCAAAAACTTTCCAAATTTTAGGATTGCGCAGCGCTGGAGCGCTAGTCATTGGCGCTGGAGCGCCCGTCCAATTTCCTCAACAGCACTGGAGCGCTGGTTTGATAGCGCTGGAGCGCTATTTCTTCGACTTTTCTCCCTTCGAAAAGCTCCGTGTAGCGCTGGAGCGCTTGGCTTGTAGCGCTGGGGCGCTAGTCTGGGCAATTTTATTTCTTCTTTTTTTTTCAACTCTTTTTTCACCTCCTTTTCACTTCTTTTGGCCGATTAAAATGAATAACACTTAAATTCCTGCAAACAACACAAACAACAAGAAAAATGCATAATATCGCTCAAAACACAACAAAAGCCAAGCTAAATCATATAAAATATAAGTGCATAAATTGCACTCATCAAATCCCCCCAAACTTGAACTTTTGCTAGTCCCGAGCAAAACAAAACAACACAAACAAAATACTAAGACGCACAGGGAATTAAAAACACACAAGAAAACAGTAAAACTTATTAACCCAAATGGCCTCAGATGTTCAACAATTAATCCATGTGTAGCTAATTTTCTCAAGAGTTCTCGTGTGTGTGTGAGTAGCCAATCTTGTCTACCCACCTAACTTTCGGTCAAATCATGCAATCAGTAAGCCTCAAAGAGTCATTAACCCCGCTCTCTAGTTTCAACACACTCTCCACCAAGTTCAACCGTTACTCCCAAAGATCAACAGGACTTATCAGGGAGTTCTTTTAGGCAAGCACTTTTTATAGCAGAGAAGTATCCATAGTCAATGTAAGCATATAAGATTCAAGCAAAGAGAATTGGATATTTATAATTTTCTGCGGTATTGAGTAGGTTAGGTTTATCAGTTGCAGGGCATTGTCAGATATTTGTCTGACTCCTCTACTCCATACATTCTACACCTTTTTGCATTTTCTTTGGACTCAAATTTCAGTCCATTTTCAATGCCTCCCCTCACCTTACTTTCTCCATCTTTTTCTATCTTTTCTTTTTCATCCAATTGGATTTTTCTTTTTTTTTTCTTTTTTTCGCAAGGCTACAAATGAAAGACTAACAAATCAAAGGCTTGCAGGCTCAAAAACAAAGTTGCCTAAATCATTTCTCTGTTTGTAAAAATCTACCTCAGTTTCGAGTATGTATCACCAAAGTTAAGAATCAAATCAGCTAATCTTCTCACAAAATCCACACAATTTTCTCTACTTATCAGGAGTATCGACAGTCAAGGCTATAGTGCAGAAAAAGTGAGAACTCAAGATCCAATGTCGCCAACACTAGATTATATTTTCTTTTCTTTTTTTTTTTTCTTCTTCATCGTCATAGGCCATTTTTCTTTTTTCTTTTCTCATTTTCATATTTTTGTTTTTGTTTTCTCAAATAAACAATCACACCACCGAACACAGACAACATTAAAATAAAACGAACAACTGAACAATAAAACTGACACAAAACAAAACAAGCAAAAACAAAATGCGAACGAGAACTAAAAACACAGATGCAGGAACTAGTGACTGATTCAGCATGCAACAACAACTATCCAAATTTCATACTACGTTTCAACCCAACCACTTTCGCCAATCCAACAATTCAACAACCACATAAACATCAAAAATTGTACATCCAAATCACAACCAACATAACAGTTCAAGACCCCCCCAAACTTAGATTCGTGCATTGTCCCTAATGTACAATGAATCGATAAAAGAACAAGGGAAGACACGTACCTATGGCGACGACCATCAGTGGTCATCGCCCATGTCATCATCCTGGGGTTGCCACGTAGGAGGTGGGGGAAACTGCGGATCCTCACTGGAGCCAGGAAAGCGCTGGGCTAGAGTCGTTGTGAAATCCACCATATAATCCATGAAAATATCAGTCCGATGACAATGAAGGTCTAGCCGCTGCTCCACTCGCGTCAAGCGCTCATCAAAATGCTCATACGCTCCAGTAAGTGGTAGTGGTGGTGGCTGGCTGCTACTCGTCGGGCGATCTCGAGGTGCGGCTGCTCGCGGAGGGGGTGGTATATTCTCTCGTGTAGTCCCAGTAATAGGTCCTTGAACCTTAAAAAGCTCTTCATCTGCACCCCATGTAACGCCAGCATGTGCACAAAGCGCGGTGATCAGAGCAGGGTGCGGCAATCCACCAGTCGTGGTGCCCTTTACCGCCGAAATAATGGAATCCTGAATGATGTTCCCCAAGTTCACCGTCTTTCCTGTGACAATAGAGTAAGTCAGCACAGCCCGTTTCGCTGTCACCTCAAAAGTGTGGCCAGTGGGCAGCACACGAGCAGCTATCAAAAAAAACCAAGACCTCGCGTCTTGCTTCATTTTCCCGAAAGGAAAATGTACCACTGCTTCATTCTTCATCTTCCATTGTGCCCCTTCTTCACAAAGAGTGACAATAATCTCATCATAGTCCACATCACTCGCCTTGAATGCCGAATACTCATCCTCATCTATAGATGGCATACCAAAAGGGTATTAATGGTGTGCCCATCAAATGCCACGCGCTTACCTCGCACTAGAACATGGAATTGCTCATGCTTACATTTTAGATTGGCATAAAATTCCCGGACCAAAGAAATCACAGCATCACCGGGATGTTGGACAAAATTCGTCCATCTTCGCGCAACAGCTGCTTGTCGCACATCCCACAAAGGTAGAGGAGAATTAGGATCAAACCCTCTTTCTCTAACCATGCTCTTGCTCACCATGAGAGAATAATTCTTGGCGGCCTCTTCATCCCAAAACCGATGGGCATCGAAAGTACCGGACAAAGATGCACCCTGCTTTTGTTTCTTTCTCGGAGCCATTACAATAGTGCAATCTCAATTGAACCAAGCAATACTTCAACACAACCGTACACCACCGCCCACTATGCCGCTTAATCTCCAACCAATCGAAACAATTTACCACGCCGCACAACCAACAATAACAAGTCTACCAACCAGATATAACCGCACAAATCGCAAATCTTCAGCAGAACAACAATATCACATAAATTGGCCCTTCCAATTACAAATAAGAAAATATTATGCACCACCTAATGATCCACTACCAATCCATGTACGAATTTCTCACAAAAATTTCGGATGATCAATTCTAAAAGCACCATAAACATGTAAATAAGACTCAGCACGGAGCCCTTCCAAAAGAAAAAATCGGCAGAATTTTTTTTTTTTCAGCCCCAAAATGTTCAATTTACCTCGGCTGGTGTCGAGTCCGGCGGACTAGAGAAATTTTGACAAGATATAGAACAACTCGGCTTCGCCCCTCAATGAATTCGAAGCTCACTTCTTCGACAGAAATAATAGAAATCGACGCCCCTTTTTTCGAAATCCCTAGCTGCGAAAATATTGAAAACCGGATGACGAAAATTCGAACAAGATGCGAGGAAAGGATGAATTTGTGCGATGTATGGTGTAGCCGAGAGTTTCAGGTGGGAGTTTTTCTCGAATTGCAAGGGCCAATTGCTTGGAGGCGGCGAACAAGGCTAGAAAATTTGAAGATTATGACTGAATGAATTCTGAGATCCCCTTTTATTTTTCAAAATTTTTGCGATAGCGCTGGAGCGCTATATAAGTGGCGCTGGAGCGCCCGTTCTTTTTCAGACACAGCGCTGGAGCGCTATATGCAGAGCGCTGGGGCGCTAAACGTTCGTCCTTGATGATACAGAACAGCGCTGGAGCGCTATATCTTCGACTTTGATGCTCACATACGAGCGCTGGAGCGCCGGAAAGATAGCGCTGGAGCGCGAAACTTTCGACTTTTCTAAAAAAAATCCAACGTAAGAACAGCGCTGGAGCGCTATATGGAGAGCGCTGGAGCGCTATATTCTCGAATTTCATACTCCAAAATGTGATTTTTGTGAAGAACAGAACCTGCAATAAAACTCCGAATTAGGACCAAAATTAGTAAAATAACTGAAATTTCAATAAAAGTAACTAAAAAATAATAATAATAAAATAATATAAAATAAAATAAAACAAAATTTTAAAAAATAAGAAATTTGGGTTGCCTCCCAAAGAGCGCTTGGTTTATCGTCGTCAGCCCGACTTTTCTGGAGTGTTTATGCAGGGTCTATCAAGGCAACTTTCTCCATGTTCCGCACTTCATTGCCAAAATAATGTTTCAACCTCTACCCATTGACTTGGAATGTCTGACCATCTTGACAGCTCAGTTCAATGGCGCCATAGGAATGCACTTTCACCACGGTGAACGGACCAGACCATCTTGATTTTAACTTACCTGGAAATAAGCGGAGACGAGAGTTAAATAATAATACATGTTGTCCACGCTCGAACTCCCTCTTCAGTAATATTTTGTCATGCCACTTTTTGGTTTGTTCTTTGTAGAGCTTGGCATTTTCGTAAGAATGATTACGAAACTCCTCAATCTCATGCAACTGCAACAATCGCTCTTCTCCAGCAGCTTTCATATCAAAATTCAACTTTTTCACCGCCCAATACGCTCGATGCTCTAACTCCACTAGCAGATGGCATGCTTTACCAAAGACCAACCTGTATGGAGACATGCCAATAGGAGTTTTGAACGCGGTCCGATATCCCCATAGTGCATCATCCAACTTAACTGCCCAATCCTTCCGGTTCGTGTTGACAGTCTTTTCTAGAATTTTCTTAATTTCCCGGTTGGATACTTCAGCTTGCCCATTTGTTTGTGGATGGTATGCACATGCCACTTTATGCCTAACACCATATTTTGTCAGCAATGAATTAAAGATTTTATTGAAAAAATGCGTACCTTCATCACTGATAATGGCCCTTGGTGTTCCAAACCTCGTGAAAATATTTTTCTGCACAAACTGCACCACTACACGAGCATCATTAGTGGAGGTGGCGATTGCTTCCACCCATTTCGAAACATAATCAACAGCTAATAAAATATACGATTGCCCAAAGGATATAGGAAATGGTCCCATAAAATCAATACCCCACACATCAAATAATTCAACCTCTAAAATATTTGTGAGCGGTAATTCATGACGCCTAGATATATTCCCAATCCTTTGACATCTATCACATGATTTTACCAAGGTATAACTGTCTTTGAATAAATTTGGCCAATAAAAACCAGACTGAAGTACCTTGGTGGCTGTCCGTGTGGCACCAAAGTGACCACCATACGGTGCAGAATGACATTGTTCCAAAATCTCTTTTGCTTCAGCTTCATCCACGCATCTCCTTATCACTTGGTCCGAACACTTCTTGTACACAAACGGATCATCCCACAGATAAAACTTGACATCATGAAAGAATTTCTTCCTTTGGTGATGATTGAGAACTGGAGGCATAACACCACACGAAAGAAAATTAGCAAAATCCGCAAACCAAGGAAGTTTAGAATTTACCTCAAAAAGATGTTCATCAGGAAATTGCTCCTTAATGAGTTCATGTTCAACTTTTCCTTCCAACTCCAAGCGAGACAGATGATCCGCTACTAAATTTTCACTCCCTTTCTTGTCTCTAATTTCGAAATCAAACTCTTGTAGTAAGAGTATCCACCGAATCAATCTTGGCTTGGCATCCTTCTTGGCAAAGAGATAACGAATAGCTGCATGGTCAGTATAAACAATTACTTTTGAGCCTATGAGATACGACCTGAATTTGTCGAAGGAGAACACCACAGCCAGCATCTCTTTTTCAGTAGTGGTGTAATTTTGTTGTGCTCCGTCAAGAGTGCGGCTGGCGTAGTAAATCGCCCGAAACATCTTATCTTTTCGTTGTCCCAAAACTGCTCCTACAGCATAATCGCTGGCATCACACATTACTTCAAACGGCTCCTTCCAGTCAGGCACAATCAAAATAGGCGCAGAAATTAGTGCCTCCTTGATTTTCGTGAACGCCTGCAAACACGCATTATCAAAAATAAATGATGTATCTTTTTCTAACAAATTACATAAAGGCTTAGTAATTTTAGAAAAATTTTTAATAAAGCGACGATAAAACGTGGCGTGTCCCAAGAAACTTCTAATGGCTTTCACATTATTTGGCGGTGGAAGCTTTTCAATCGCAACCACTTTTGCTCGATCCACCTCAAGCCCATTAGATGACACTTTATGCCCAAGTACGATGCCTTCTTGCACCATGAAGTGGCATTTTTCCCAGTTAAGCACTAGATTTTTCTCTTGACAACGCTGCAAAACAAGGGTCAGATTGTGCAAACAATGATCAAACGAAGACCCAAACACAGAAAAATCATCCTTAAAAATTTCCATGACTTCTTCCACCATGTCGGAAAAAATTGCCATCATGCACCGCTGAAAAGTAGCCAGTGCATTACACAAACCAAATGGCATTCTCCTAAAAGCATAAGTACCATAGGGACATGTGAAAGTTGTTTTCTCTTGATCCTCTGGCGCTATAGCAATTTGATTATAGCCAAAATAGCCATCTAAAAAACAGTAATGTTTATAACCTGCCAACCTGTCAAGCATCTGATCAATAAAAGGAAGAGGAAAATGATCTTTTCTAGTAGCCTTATTCAACCTTCTATAATCAATGCAAACTCTCCAACCAGTAACCGTACGAGTTGAAATCAACTCGTTTTTCTCATTTTTAACTACAGTCATACCTCCCTTTTTCGGCACAACCTGTACTGGTGACACCCAAGAACTGTCAGAAATAGCATAAATAATACCCGCATTCAATAATTTCAACACCTCAGCTTTTACCACTTCTTTCATCGCAGGATTTAACCTCCTTTGATGATCAACATAGGGATTATATGACTCCTCCATTAAAATCTTATGCATGCAAATATTGGGACTAATTCCCTTGATATCAGAAATTGACCAACCCAACGCAGATTTAAATTTTCTCAAAACTCTTAATAATTTATCTTTTTCATCATGAGTAAGAGAAGATGAAATAATTACCGGGTTAGTCGAATTTTCTCCCAAAAATGCATAACATAAATGACCAGGCAGTTCTTTCAATTCAGGAGTAGAAACTGATACCTCTTTTTCGACTTCCGAAGACAATGATTCAATTTTTTCTTGGCCATCTTTTTCCTTTGGCAAACTTTCAAGAGCGAGAAATTGCTCTCTAAGTTCCCAATCATCCCCATCAAATTGGGTTATGGAATTAATTAAGCACCTCGCCAAAACGTCCTCCAATTCCAATCCTGCACAAAAATTATTCTCATAAGAATTAGATAAATCAATGCGATTACAAGAATGTACCTCCTCTTGGTATTTCATGGTTTTATAGATATTGAAAGTGACAGCATCACCACCAACTCTTAGAGTTAGTTCACCCTCCTGCACATCAATTAACGCTCTGTCAGTCGCCAAGAATGGTCTCCCCAAAATTAGAGGGACATCTTGATCTTCTTCCATATCAAGCACTACAAAGTCAGCAGGAAAAATAAACTTATCTACTTTTACCAGTACATCTTCCACAACTCCTCTAGGATAAGTAAGAGAACGATCAGCCAATTGCAGAGTAATCGTGGTTGGTTTCACCTCGCCAAGCTCCAAAGACCTGAAAATAGACAAAGGCATTAAATTAATACTTGCACCTAAATCACATAATGCCCTATTAACAGTCGCACCACCAATAATACAAGAAATAGTGAAACTCCCTGGGTCTTTCAGTTTCTGTGGCAATTTCTTTTGTAGGATGGCGCTGCACTCCTCTGTCAACTTCACTGTTTCAAACTCTTCAAGCTTTCTCTTCCTAGCCATCACATCTTTCATGAATTTAGCATAGTGTGGCATCTTCTCCAAAGCATCAGCGAATGGAATATTGATATGAATTTTCTTGAAAATGTCAAGAAACTTAGAAAACCTCTCATCTAACGCTTTCTTCTTGAACCGCTGAGGATATGGTAGAACAGCTTTTGACACAAGCGGTTTCTTAGGAACAACTGCAGACTTGCTGGAAGTTTTGCTATCAGAATTTTTGGACTCCACCACAATCTCATCAACTTCCTCATCATCCACTGCCTTTGGATTATCAGTCCCAATTTCTTTACCACTTCTAAGAGTAACAACCTTACATTGCTCCCTAGGATTAACCTCAGTATTGCTAGGAAACACACCTCTCTGCTGATTATTCAATGCATTAGCCAGTTGACCAATTTGTGTTTCAAGATTTTTCATAGAAGCGCTCACATTGGTCAAGTGTGTCTCCATACTGTCAAGCCTATTTTCATTCCTCTTAAATCTTGTGGATGATTCTGCAATAAAACTACCCACCAAATCTTCCAACGATGCCTTACCCTCACCATTCTGAGTATTGAACCCCGGTGGAGGATTCAACACATTCTTATTGTTTCCATAAGAAAAATTCTCGTGATTACGCAAACTAGGATGATACTGATTGGGTACAGGATTACCTCGATAATTATTGTAATTCCTGTTGTTCACATATTGAGCTTGCTCCACACTCTCAAATCCATCAGCAGAATTTACGGTAGTCGCCAGTGATGCTGTCTCATTAGAACTTTGATTCCCTTTGGTCAGTGCAGCCAACTGTGTAGAAATAGTAGTCATCTGAGCGGTCAAAGCAGTGAATGCATCCACTTCATGAATTCCAGCAGCAGGCTTCCTTATTGCAGATCTCTCACTCGGCCACTGATAACTGTTAACAGTCATTTGCTCAAGCATCTCATAAGCCTGTTCAGGAAATTTAGAAAATATCGAACCTCCAGCTGCAGCATCCACAGAAATACGAGTTGGCCCATTCAAACCATTGTAGAATAATTCAATCTGTTCCCAGTCCGGAAAATTATGGTTTGGAAAATTTCTAAGCAACTCCTTGTACCGCTCCCAGGCTTCATACAACTGCTCAAAATCTTGCTGTTTGAATGTAGTAATCTCTATTTTCAACTGAGCCGACTTAGCAGGTGGAAAATACTTAGCCAGAAATTTGGAAGCCATATCATCCCATGTAGTGATACTCCCAAGAGGTAGTGATTGCAACCAACTACGAGCATTGTCCCTAAGAGAGAACGGGAACAATCGTAGTTTGATGGTGTCCTCAGTAACACCATGAATCTTTACTGTGTCAGCAATCTCCAAAAAAGTACGCAGGTGCAAATTTGGATCTTCAGTAGCTGCACCCCTGAACTGATTCTGCTGCACCATATTAATCAGAGCTGGCTTCAATTCAAAGTTATTCGCCGTGATGTTCTGCCGAGCAATCCCAGAATAATGTGTATTGATCACCGGTCGAAAGTGATCTCTGATCGGCACCTGAGCATTATTGACAGCTCTTTCCCTTTCTCTTTCTTCAGCCATTTGTTGCAACTCTTCTCTTCTAGCTTTTCGCAAAGCTTTAGCAGTTTTCTCGATTTCCGGATCAAAGAGCAGTGAGTCGTAACTTTGGCTTTTTCGCATAAACTGCATAGACAAAAATAAAAAAAAAATTTAAAATTAGAACCAACAAATAAAATAAAATGCTCTAAATCAAAATTAAGACTAATTAGCACAATTTAATATAAATCAAATAAAATTCATTCCCCGGCAACGGCGCCAAAAACTTGTTGCGTGTTTTTCGCTCGCAAGCGCATGATGTCAAGTTATAATACAGGACTTAAGTCCAGATCGTTCCCACGGAGAATGAATAAATGATATTATATCAAATATTTGCAACTAATATAATCCTAATCCTATGTAGAGCTACGAAGTTGATTTGATTTTTATAAAACTAAAATTTGCAAGAAACAAAACTAAATAACTACGAGTTCACGAGAAAAAAATTCAATAAGTGATGAATGCTAGAGGTTCGACTTCACTTGACTGTACACCACAATTTATTTCTAATGATTGTTCAATTATAAAATCTTCTAGTTTATTAGCCAAGAATCCCTATTATTTTCTACTACCTCTCTCGAGTGTCAAGCAGAAATTCGTATTCAATAACAAACTCAATATCTCTATCAAAGTTCAATTATTAAATCCGTTAAATAGCACAAGAATTCTTATAACAACTTCTATGGAGTTATATGCCTCTCGAACAGTATAAACACCAAAGATGTATTTTCCTATGTCGTATTCAAAATCTCCTCTCTCGAGTGATAGATTCTAAATAAAATATCATTCAATCTATGGCCAGTAAATTGAAAGCATTAAGATCAGGAAAACACACATAAACTGTGTGAAGAAATTTAAATATATAAATCAAAATATGTCAATCATGGGTTCCAGTCAAGATCCGTCTACCTCTAGACTAAGAAATTAGTTCATAACGCAATTCAAAATCAAATAACTCATGTTTTTCCAACAATCCATAAACTAAGAAAAACAGAGTTCAAAGAGAAAGTAGAACGAATTAGAATGAAGCTTCTCCGTCGCCGGATGCCGCCGTCTTCCGTCTTCGTACCGAATTCTCAAGCTCTTGTGCACTTCCAATCGCTCAATAGCCATCTTATGCTCTGAAAAATTCTCTCTAACCCTCGTATCCCTCAGAATCAGCCTTAAAATCCTTTCTTAAACTCGATCAAAAACTTTCCAAATTTTAGGATTGCGCAGCACTGGAGCGCTAGTCATTGGCGCTGGAGCGCCCGTCCAATTTCCTCAACAGCGCTGGAGCGCTGGTTTGATAGCGCTGGAGCGCTATTTCTTCGAATTTTCACCCTTCGGAAAGCTCCGTGTAGCGCTGGAGCGCTTGGCTTGTAGCGCTGGGGCGCTAGTCTGGGAAATTTTATTTCTTCTTCTTTTTTTTCAACTCTTTTTTCACCTCCTTTTCACTTCTTTTGGCCGATTAAAATGAATAACACTTAAATTCCTGCAAACAACACAAACAACAAGGAAAATGCATAATATCGCTCAAACACAACAAAAGCCAAGCTAAATCATATAAAATATAAGTGCATAAATTGCACTCATCAGATGCATTGCATATGTTCATACTAATCAAGGAAAGTTAAATCCTAGAGCCTTGAAAGGGATTTTTATAAGATATTAAAGGTTACAAAATTTGGTTATTGGATGATCTTAAATGCATAATCAGTTGGGATGTAATATTTAATAAGGATGAATCTTATAAGACTAACATGAAAAATTCAGTCATAGCCAGCTCTAAACAAGCTGAGCAGAATTCAAAGTTTCAGGTGGAGTCACAAGATCTGGACATCTTCTCAGATTCAGAGATTATTATGAAACAAGATCAAGGTGGAGAAACCTCTATAAAACCTGATAAGCACGATCATGAAAGTGCTGGACATGGTCAATCAGAAGCTGATTCTGAAACATATGAAGTGCTGAATCAAGGACAACCAAATGAGACTCAGAACGATCAGCAACTAAATGATTACATGCTTGCAAGAGACGGAGTTAGGAGAGAAATTAGACCACCTCCAAGGTTTGCAAGTTCTGATTTTACAGCTTTTGCTTTGAATGTGGCTGATCTTATTGAACTTGAAGAGCCGACTAATTACTCTGAAGCTGTAAAAAGTAAGAATTGTCCAGATTGGAAGAAAGCCATGGAAGAGGAACTTGAGTCATTAAACAAGAATAGCACTTGGGTTTTGATTGAAAAACCGAAAGGAACTAAGGTCATTGGGTGCAAGTGGGTGTTTAAAAAAAACAAGGTATTCCTGGGGTCGAAGCACCTAGATACAAAGCTAGATTAATAGCAAAAGGCTTTTCTCAAGTTGAAGGTATTGACTATCATGAAGTATTTTCCCCGGTTGTTAAACATACTTCAATTATGATCATATTAGCTATTACAGCTGTACACGACATGGAACTAGAACAATTAGATGTCAAGATAGATTTTCTACATGGAAATTTAGAGGAAAGCATCCTAATGACCCAACCTGAGGGTTTTGTTAAAAAGGGAGAAGCTGGAAAGTTTGTTTGCTACAAAAGTCGCTTTATGGACTTAAACAATCTCCAAGACAATGGTACTGCAGATTTGATGACTTTATGCTTCGAAGGGGCTTCCAAAGATCAAAATTTGATGGTTGTGTTTACTGTCAAAAGCTTCCAAATCTGTCATACATATATCTACTAATCTATGTAGATGACATGCTTATTGCATGCAAAGATCTAAAAGAAATACAGAAGTTGAAGGACATTTTCAATTCTGAATTTGATATGAAAGACCTTAGACCGGCAAAGCAAATTTTGGGAATGTATATTGTAAGAAACAGGAAGCTCAAGTCGCTATCAATATCTCAAGCAGGGTACTTACAAAAGGTTGTTGAGGTATTTGACATGAAGGATGCAAAAGAGGTAAAAACTCCGATTGGTGCACATTTTAAACTAAGATATGTCAAAGATGAAGATGCTGAAAATGAATCTGCACAAATGAAGAATGTTCCTTATACAAATGCAGTATGTAGCATCATGTATTCTATGGTATCAACAAGGCCGCATATAGCTTATGGCATGGGATTGGTGAGCAGATTCATGAGCAAGTCAAGTAGAGAACATTGGCAAGCTGTAAAATGGTTACTTAGATATATATAAGGGACAACCAATCTGAAATTAGTATACTCAGGAAACACACAATAATCTTGCGAAGTGATTGGATATTGTGGCTCGGATTATGCGGCTGATCTTGACAAAAGAAGATCATTATCTGGATATATTTTCACTATCAGTGGAAATGTTGTTAGTTGGAAGTCAAGTCTACAGCATGTATTAGCTCTTTCGACAACCGAAGCCGAGTATATCTCACTCACAGAAGCAGTAAAGGAAGCATTGTGGATTAAGGGATTTGTAACTGAAATAGGATATGGACAGAAGTATACAAGTGTCTTCTGTGATTCTCAAAGTGCAATCCACTTGTCAAATAATTCTATGTTTCATGAAAGAACTAAGCATATCAATGTGTGATTACACTTTTTTCGGGATATCATTTCTAGGAAGCTTGTTATTGTGAAGAAATTTGATACACAAGTGAATCCAGCCGATATGCTAATGAAAGTGATTCCAGTGAGCAAGCTCAAGGATGCATCGAGAATGCTCAATGTCCTGGAATGAATGCTGCATACAGTAGCTGTTAACTGTGTTTCATATGCATATTTTTGGTGTTAGTTTTGCATGCATTCATTTGTTATTGTTTTTGTTTTATTTAGTTTTAGCATGTTTTATTCATTTGATTGCATAATACTTTACCTGGTCCATTTTTTAGGGAATTATGGAAAAGTCAGATTTTTGTGCAGACATATGCTCGCTCAAGCGAAGGCTTATTCTCGCTCGAGAGAGCGAAAAAGTGACAATCGAGACAGAAGATTGCTCGCTCGAGCGAGAGTCTATGCTCGCTCGAGCGAGCGAGGCGTAAAAATTTACCTTCGGGGGAGAAGATTGCTCGCTCGAGCGAGAGCCTATGCTCGCTCGAGCGAGCTACGCATACAGAGTTTTTTAAAAAGGAAATTCTTGCTCGCGAAGGATACTATATTTTGAAGACCCTTGGGCATATAAATAGGAATTTATTTATCAGAATAGGGGTTACACACATCTTTTAAGGCAAGGAGGCGGCCAACATCATCTTCCATTCTTCTTTTCTTATTTTTCTTTTATTTTTGATTTCTAGTTGATGTTTTGGATTAACTCTTGTCTATGAACTATGTTGAACTTTGAGTAGTTTTTCTCTTTCGATCAAGGCCACATGATTGGGCCAGACAATTTATGTAGAAAACTCGTTTGTTTATTTGAAAATTTCAAACTTGATTTTATTTTATTGATTATCGAATTTATATTTGTCTTGTGAATTACCTGACCAGTTATTTGCTTGCATGTTAATCGATTCCAAGTCGGAGGAGGAGGTTTTGATTTCGATCACTTCGATATTCAACATGTTGTAAAACCAACTAGAAATAGAATTTGGTTTCAATGTGCGGTATAGGTGTTAACTGAATTTTCACAGTTATTCATGCATTCAAATTTGATTAGAATTACGAAAGATTAATCCGTCAAAATTTGAAGATATTAAAGGTTACAAAATTTGGTTATTGGATGATCTTAAATGCATAATCAGTTGGGATGTAATATTTAATAAGGATGAATCTTATAAGACTAACATGAAAAATTCAGTCATAGCCAGCTCTAAACAAGCTGAGCAGAATTCAAAGTTTCAGGTGGAGTCACAAGATCTGGACATCTTCTCAGATTCAGAGATTATTATGAAACAAGATCAAGGTGGAGAAACCTCTATAAAACCTGATAAGCACGATCATGAAAGTGCTGGACATGGTCAATCAGAAGCTGATTCTGAAACATATGAAGTGCTGAATCAAGGACAACCAAATGAGACTCAGAACGATCAGCAACTAAATGATTACATGCTTGCAAGAGACAGAGTTAGGAGAGAAATTAGACCACCTCCAAGGTTTGCAAGTTCTGATTTTACAGCTTTTGCTTTGAATGTGGCTGATCTTATTGAACTTGAAGAGCCGACTAATTACTCTGAAGCTGTAAAAAGTAAGAATTGTCCAGATTGGAAGAAAGCCATGGAAGAGGAACTTGAGTCATTAAACAAGAATAGCACTTGGGTTTTGATTGAAAAACCGAAAGGAACTAAGGTCATTGGGTGCAAGTGGGTGTTTAAAAAAAACAAGGTATTCCTGGGGTCGAAGCACCTAGATACAAAGCTAGATTAATAGCAAAAGGCTTTTCTCAAGTTGAAGGTATTGACTATCATGAAGTATTTTCCCCGGTTGTTAAACATACTTCAATTATGATCATATTAGCTATTACAGCTGTACACGACATGGAACTAGAACAATTAGATATCAAGATAGATTTTCTACATGGAAATTTAGAGGAAAGCATCCTAATGACCCAACCTGAGGGTTTTGTTAAAAAGGGAGAAGCTGGAAAGTTTGTTTGCTACAAAAGTCGCTTTATGGACTTAAAAAATCTCCAAGACAATGGTACTGCAGATTTGATGACTTTATGCTTCGAAGGGGCTTCCAAAGATCAAAATTTGATGGTTGTGTTTACTGTCAAAAGCTTCCAAATCTGTCATACATATATCTACTAATCTATGTAGATGACATGCTTATTGCATGCAAAGATCTAAAAGAAATACAGAAGTTGAAGGACATTTTCAATTCTGAATTTGATATGAAAGACCTTAGACCGGCAAAGCAAATTTTGGGAATGTATATTGTAAGAAACAGGAAGCTCAAGTCGCTATCAATATCTCAAGCAGGGTACTTACAAAAGGTTGTTGAGGTATTTGACATGAAGGATGCAAAAGAGGTAAAAACTCCGATTGGTGCACATTTTAAACTAAGATATGTCAAAGATGAAGATGCTGAAAATGAATCTGCACAAATGAAGAATGTTCCTTATACAAATGCAGTATGTAGCATCATGTATTCTATGGTATCAACAAGGCCGCATATAGCTTATGGCATGGGATTGGTGAGCAGATTCATGAGCAAGTCAAGTAGAGAACATTGGCAAGCTGTAAAATGGTTACTTAGATATATATAAGGGACAACCAATCTGAAATTAGTATACTCAGGAAACACACAATAATCTTGCGAAGTGATTGGATATTGTGGCTCGGATTATGCGGCTGATCTTGACAAAAGAAGATCATTATCTGGATATATTTTCACTATCAGTGGAAATGTTGTTAGTTGGAAGTCAAGTCTACAGCATGTATTAGCTCTTTCGACAACCGAAGCCGAGTATATCTCACTCACAGAAGCAGTAAAGGAAGCATTGTGGATTAAGGGATTTGTAACTGAAATAGGATATGGACAGAAGTATACAAGTGTCTTCTGTGATTCTCAAAGTGCAATCCACTTGTCAAATAATTCTATGTTTCATGAAAGAACTAAGCATATCAATGTGTGATTACACTTTTTTCGGGATATCATTTCTAGGAAGCTTGTTATTGTGAAGAAATTTGATACACAAGTGAATCCAGCCGATATGCTAATGAAAGTGATTCCAGTGAGCAAGCTCAAGGATGCATCGAGAATGCTCAATGTCCTGGAATGAATGTTGCATACAGTAGCTGTTAACTGTGTTTCATATGCATATTTTTGGTGTTAGTTTTGCATGCATTCATTTGTTATTGTTTTTGTTTTATTTAGTTTTAGCATGTTTTATTCATTTGATTGCATAATACTTTACCTGGTCCATTTTTTAGGGAATTATGGAAAAGTCAGATTTTTGTGCAGACATATGCTCGCTCAAGCGAAGGCTTATTCTCGCTCGAGAGAGCGAAAAAGTGACAATCGAGACAGAAGATTGCTCGCTCGAGCGAGAGTCTATGCTCGCTCGAGCGAGCGAGGCGTAAAAATTTACCTTCGGGGGAGAAGATTGCTCGCTCGAGCGAGAGCCTATGCTCGCTCGAGCGAGCTACGCATACAGAGTTTTTTAAAAAGGAAATTCTTGCTCGCGAAGGATACTATATTTTGAAGACCCTTGGGCATATAAATAGGAATTTATTTATCAGAATAGGGGTTACACACATCTTTGAAGGCAAGGAGGCGGCCAACATCATCTTCCATTCTTCTTTTCTTATTTTTCTTTTATTTTTGATTTCTAGTTGATGTTTTGGATTAACTCTTGTCTATGAACTATGTTGAACTTTGAGTAGTTTTTCTCTTTCGATCAAGGCCACATGATTGGGCCAGACAATTTATGTAGAAAACTCGTTTGTTTATTTGAAAATTTCAAACTTGATTTTATTTTATTGATTATCGAATTTATATTTGTCTTGTGAATTACCTGACCAGTTATTTGCTTGCATGTTAATCGATTCCAAGTCGGCGGAGGAGGTTTTGATTTCGATCACTTCGATATTCAACATGTTGTAAAACCAACTAGAAATAGAATTTGGTTTCAATGTGCGGTATAGGTGTTAACTGAATTTTCACAGTTATTCATGCATTCAAATTTGATTAGAATTACGAAAGATTAATCCGTCAAAATTTGAATAGTTTTGATTGTTCTAGAAATAGTCTTTTGAACAAATTAGGAAAATTCCCGTGAATTAAGATTAAGTCTAATGTCTTAGATGTACTACTTGTTACATGAATTGTCTGGTACCTACGTGAGTCCTTGATCGAGCTTTTCCCAAATTTGAATTAAATCCAAATTTTCTTGCTGCATTTTAGTTAATTTAATTTTATTTGCAATTTTAATTATTAGTTTAAAATCTGAATCACTTTTATTCATTAGTCTAGATTAAGTAGGAATAAATATAATTTGGTATTCATATTTATACAGTCCATGTGGGTTCGACATCTCAACCTTTGTCCACTATATTATAACTTGACCTGGTACGCTTGCCAGTTGATTTTTATCATACCGATTTTATCGGTCAAGTTTTTGGCGCCGTTGCCGGGGACTGTTTGATATCAGAATTTTTATTTCGCTTGAGATTAGACTTTATTGATTTTCGTAAATTATGACTATTATTTTTTGGTAATTTTCAGGTACCTTCTTTTGTGCATGCATAGCATTCGATCTAAGGAATTATTACCACTTTATTTGGAGATCGAACGCACGCTTAGCAGGATCTGAAAAGCCAAGAAATCTATCAATCTTGAATTAGAGTCAGAATCTGAATCAGAAGTTGAAATGGCGGACAACAGAACTGTTCTAGACATCATTCGTCCACCTACTGAAGGCTATGGATCTAGTATCATTCGCCCTGTTGTCGAGGCGAATAACTTTGAATTGAAGCCTTCAATCATTCAGATGATTCAGCTGCAAGCAAGATTTGGGGGTATATCTGTGGAAGACCCCTACGCTCATCTGGAGCGTTTTCTGTCGATCTGCGACACGTTCAAAGTGAATGGGGTACCATCTGATGCAGTGCGACTGCGGTTATTCTCATTCTCTCTACAAGGAGAAGCTGTTGAGTGGCTAGATGATTTGCCTACTGGTTCAATTACTACATGGGAACAACTTGTTCAGACTTTTCTGAACAAGTATTTTCCTCCCACGAAGATGGCAAAACTATTTTCTGACATCATATCATTCAGGCAGAAGGAAGCTGAATCTCTTCATGTGGCTTGGATCCGATTCAAAAAGATGTTGAGGATGTGTCCTCAACATAATCTTACTCAGAGCCAGCAGACTCAGACCTTCTACAATGGGACGGATCAATCTGTTCGATCCATGTTGGATGCTGTTGCTAACGGAAGCCTATTCATAAAGACACCGGCAGAAGCATGGGAAATCATTGGAAATATGGCTGAAAGCTACATTGGATGGCCAGATGCTAAGAAGGAGAAAAAGGCTGGAGTACTAGAAGTCGATGCACTGACAGCACTGAATGCCAAAATCGATGTTCTTACTCATCAGATGGCAGTTATGCAGGAAGCTTCAGCCAATCAAGTGCAAGATCAACAGCCCGAGGAACAAAAAGTATTTGAGGTTGATGCGGCGAATTTCATGGGAAATCAAGGGCGACAGCCATACAATCCCTACAGCAATACTTACAATCCTGGCTGGAAGAATCATCCAAACTTCTCATGGAAAGCTCCAGATCCTACCACCAACACATCAAAGCTGGTCGAGAAGAATCCCTCCTTTGAAGAAATCATGATGAAATATGTAGCGGGTACTGAAACTCGCCTACAGAATCAGGAGGCTATGCTGCAGAAGTTGGAAATTCAGATGGGGCAGATCGCAACACATTTGTCAAATCGCCTGATAAGTGCATTTTGTGTGCATTATTTCGTGATATGTTTATGTCTATTTTGTGTGCTTTCATATTATTTTTATGTGTTTTTATGTGTTTTAGTGCATGCTTGTGTATTTCACTCCTCGAGTTAATTTTGTAGGAAAATAATTTGTTGAAGAGTGAATTACGGAGCAGATTTGTTCAAAAACTCCAATTTAATTTTAGATAGATTCAAATCCAATCTCCATTGTTCAGAATGAAGTTCAAGATGTTTTAAAGCTTATGTCCAAATTTCAACTCTATCCGATGGCTAGATCTCGAGATATAAATTTTTCAAAATCAACGCTCGCAGCAGAATTTTAGTGTTGCGCGCGCGCGAGCGAGTTGCATGTTCAGACTTTGTTTTTTATTGCTGCGCGCGCGCGTGTTTCGGCGTCAGTTTTGTTCCGAAAAGTCCTATTTTGTGAAGGAAATTAATTGGTACAAGTTCCGGACCATATATATAGAAGATATAATATATTTTTGGGGGTTCCGAAGCTCCAGACGACAGACAGAGGCGGCGGCACGGGCGTGGAGATTGAAGACGCTCCATCAGAGTTTTTTTTTCTTTTCTTTTCTTCTTCTTATTTTTATTTTTGAATTATTGTTTTTAATTATTGAGTAGTTTATTTCAAACCAAGACGACGTGATTGGGCCGAACAAATTTATGTAAAAAACTTGGATGTTTGTTTGGGATTTTTCAGAGTTGATTTTATTTTATTGATTGTCAGATTTATATTTGTCTTGTGAATAGTATGATCAACTGTTTGCTTGCATGTTAATCGATTCCAAGTCGACAGAGGAGGTATTGATTTCGATCACTTTGATAATCAACATATTGTAAAACAGACTAGAAATAGAATTCGGTTTCAGTGTGCGATTTGGGTGTAAACTGAATTTTCACAAATATTTAATGCATTCAAATTTGATTAGAATTACGAAAGATTAGTTCATCAACATTTGAATAGGTTTGATTGTTCTAAAAATAGACCTTTGAACAAGTTAGGAGAATTCCCGTGATTTAAGATTAAATTTGAGTCCTGAATCGGCTACATGTTACATGATTTGTTCGGTACCTACGTGTGTCTTGGTTGTCTTGTTTTAATTAAATTTTTTTTTACTATTTTAATTCTTATTTTTAAGCAGTTTTTATTTTAAATTATTATTTTATTTAAATTAAATTGCGCTTTATGATTTTGTCTAGATTAAGCTAAATAATTAATTTTTGAGAATTGACTGCAGTTCATGTGGGGTCGATACTTGGACTCTCAGTCCACTTTACTATTACTTGACCTGGTACGCTTGCCAGTAGATTTTTATCAAACCGATTTTGTCGGTCAAGTTTTTGGCGCCGTTGTCGGGAACTGTTTAGTTAATATTAGGATAGATTATTTGATTGAGACTAGACATTTTTTTCCCTTCTATCTTTTCGTTCTTTTCGTTATTTTTAATTTTAATTTTAATTTTTCTTTGCTTGTGAGGTACTTGGAGATGGATCATCAACGGGTATTCACAAGACTTAGCCAACAATACTCAGAGTCTTTCTATGCTGCTTGGGGGAGATTCAATGAATTGGCGAACAGATTTCAATGTCATCAATTTTCGAACTACACGCTCACTCAGATTTTTTATGGTGGTTTGGATAAGACTACAAGAAGTTGGGTGGATTATGGAGCTTTGGCCACCGGCAGTCACCTGTTCAGAAGAGATGACGACAGTGCTATGCACTTCTTAAATGATATGGCGGATTTCGACTACCATTGGCATTGTGATCCTTCATTGCAAGGTTGGAGTCACAAATATCCTCCAGAATTCAACAAAAAAATTTGCGAACCAACCACTGGAGCAGCAAGAAGAGTGTGTAGGGTATTTTGAAGATCATGTGGCTCAGTTGGAGAATTTTGTGAAAAGGCAGGAAGAGACAAACAGTTCTTCGAAAGCCGCATCAAATTTTTGAGTCTTTTGGATGAACAGATTGCGCTTCATAGAGAACCAGTTTCTGAGATCTGCCAAGAGCGTGAAGTAATTGAGCCAGAGCATGAGGAAATAATTTTTGAGGAATCTTCTTGTGAGGATGAATCAAAAGTGACAATGAAGGAGGAAGAAACATACAAGGCTACATATTTTACCTCGTCAATGGTCGTTCCATGTGCACCGTTAGAAGATTCTTTCTTGCCATTGATGCCACCTCCAGCATATTCCATCCTCTATGAGCTATAGCCTAGATTCGGAGTCTTATTCCAAAAGAAAAATTTTAGACCAAGTGTTGTTGGACCGACGAGCTTACAAAGTATATATCACGCCAAGCTTGAGGGCGAAGGAAATCAAGACCCATACGTAGAGTCGTATGATTCTTACTATGGGCGGCAGCCGCTCTTTGATGGTTGCTTCTGCATAGTCGGGCATTAGACTATAAATTTAGCGCCGAATGGGAGGCAACCCAGTGTTCTTTCCCTTGTTTTTTATTTTATTTTTGGTTTTTGTTTTTTTATTTAATTTTTACTTCTCTCATTCCAGTTTGCCGAACCTGCCGATATACACAGTCTGCTGCTGCTTTCCCAGCTGATACTGTCAAGAATAAAGAGGATGAATCGAAAACCAGGGGAGTGTTATTTTTGTTCTCATTGTGTTTTTTGTTCGTCTTTGCATTTGTGTGTTTGTTATACATTCTGTTCATTGTTTTGAGGCATTGAGGGCAATGCTTTGGATAAGTATGGGGGGGTAGACTAGTTTATTGCATTGTTTGTTATGTTTGTGTTGCATATGTCATGTTTTGTGTTTGTTTGCATCTAGTCTGTTTTTGTTGTTGTTTGTTTTGTCTTGCATGAGTAAGATGAGTCATAATAGCCAATGATGATGAAGTTTATTTAAAAAAATTGGATTTTTGAAAAAATTTGCTCTTGACTTGACATGAGAAACTGTAGGTTGAACCGTGAATATTTATAAGCACTTGTGTTAGACCAGTGGAGCGTAACAATAGATTTGATGAAGTTTCTGTCTGTTTGACCATTGCACAGTAATAGGTGGTTTGTGGATCTTGATTGTGTCTATGAATTTTGATGAGGATCTAGTTTACACTTATGATCTTGGCCGCACCTAGAAAAAAAAAATTTTACAACTCCATCCGGGCTTGGACAATGATTGAAATCCTAATCATTGCTCCATAGCTAAGTTTGTGGGTAAAATGGGGTTGATGCTCCATCCAGGCTATAGACGAGGGGATTAAAAAAAAGAAAAAGATTTTTCGTATCCTAGCCAGTTATAGCTAAGTCAGCGGGTAATTATTGGGGCTAAAGCAATACCGGGTGCAAAATCCGGAGGTGAGTAATTCATTATCTCAAGGGAGGTGAGTTTAGTCTAGAAGTCGTTGGAAGAAATGGGCACTTGAAGAGTGAAACTTGCACTAATTTGTCATAGGTCGCTAAGCAGTTTTGAAACGAATTCGGTCTAAGTTGTATGAAACTGGAATGACAGTTCACACACACACGTTCACGTTAACCGAAGGTGTATTATGAAAAGTTGAGAGCATGTGAGATTTTGTTTTGTGATTGAACTTCTTGGAGGCTGTTCACATTCATGATTCGTCCTCACTTATGTTTTTGTTTTCATGTTGTTTTTGCATGTCTTGCTCGAGGGCGAGCAAGAGTTAAGTATGGGGGTGTTGATAAGTGCATTTTGTGTGCATTATTTCGTTATAGGTTTATATCTATTTTGTGTGCTTTCATATTGTTTTTATGTGTTTTAGTGCATGCTTGTGTATTTCACTCCTCGGGTTAATTTTGTAGGAAAATGATTTGTTGAAGAGTGAATTACAGAGCAGCTTTGTTAAAAAAATCAAATTTAATTTTAGATAGATCCAAATCCAATATTCACCGTTCAGAATGAAGATCAAGATGTTTTAAAGCTTCTGTCCAAATTTCAGTTTGATCCTACGGCTAGATCTCGAGATATGAATTTTTCAAAATCGTCGCTCGCAGCAGAATTTTAGTGTTGCGCGCGCGCGAGAATGGAGCTCGCGCGCGCGCGATTTGCATGTTCAGACTCTGTTTTTTATTTATGCGCGCGCGAGGCTTCTCCAGGCGCGTGCGCGCGTGTTTCGACGTCAGTTTTGTTCCGAAAAGTCCTATTTTGTGAAGGAAATTAATTGGTACAAGTTCCGGACCATATATATAGAAGATATAACATATTTTTGGGGGTTCCAAAGCTCCAGACGACAGACAGAGGCGGAGGCTACGGGCGTGGAGATTGAAGACGCTCCATCAGAGTTTTTTTTCTTTTTTTATTCTTATTTTTATTTTTGAATTATTGTTTTTAATTATTGAATAGTTTATTTTCAACCAAGACGGCGTGATTGGGCCGAACAAATTTATGTAGAAAATTTGGATGTTTGTTTGGGATTTTTCAGAGTTGATTTTATTTTATTGATTGTCAGATTTATATTTATCTTGTGAATAGTCTGATCAACTGTTTGCTTGCATGTTAATCGATTCCAAGTCGACAGAGGAGGTATTGATTTCGATCACTTTGATAATCAACATATTGTAAAACCGACTAGAAATAGAATTCGGTTTTAGTGTGCGGTTTGGGTGTAAACTGAATTTTCAAAAATATTTAATGCATTCAAATTTGATTAGAATTACGAAAGATTAGTTCATCAACATTTGAATAGGTTTGATTGTTCTAGAAATAGACCTTTGAACAAGTTAGGAGAATTCCCGTGATTTAAGATTAAATTTGAGTCCTGAATCGGCTACATGTTACATGATTTGTTCGGTACCTACGTATGTCTTGGTTGTCTTGTTTTAATTACATTTTTTTTTTACTATTTTAAATCTTATTTTTAAGCAGTTTTTATTTTAAATTATTATTTTATTTAAATCAAATTGCGCTTTATGATTTTGTCTAAATTAAGCTAAATAATTAATTCTTGAGAATTGACTACAGTCCCTGTGGGATCGATACTTGGACTCTCAGTCCACTTTACTATTACTTGACCTGGTACGCTTGCCAGTAGATTTTTATCAAACCGATTTTTCCGATCATCGCCCTACTGAAACTTTACCGAGTAACACCGAAACAAACCCCAAGGGCGTGAATGCTATCATGATCGTGACTCGAGCACAATCTGAAAATTCTAAGAAGATGGTAGAAGAGAAAAATATGGAGGGGACGAAAATTTCAGAAGTCAAGGAGGATGTGCGCACTGAAAATTTCTCCATGGCAGGTAAGACTTCAAAATTTGAAGTTAATAATGATGTTGATATTTCTACATTACCTTTCCCTCATAGAGCGAAGCAATTATTATTTGATCATCAATTTAAAAATTTTCTTGAAATCTTCAAGAAACTACATATTAACATACATTTTTGCAGATGCACTAGCTCAGATGCCGAACTATGCCAAATTTCTGAAGGACTTGCTGAAAAATAAAAAGAAGTTGAATGATGTGACGAAGGTCACAATGAATGAGAAGTGTTCGAATGTGCTTCAGAAGGAACTCTCACAAAAATTTCACGATCCTGGGAGTTTCTCCATACCTTGTCATATTGAAAATTCTAAGTCGATAATGTTTTGTGTGACTTAGGATCGAGTATAAATTTGATGTCTCATGCACTTGCTAAGAAATTGGGTATATGCAACAGTGAACCGGAAAATATTTCTCTTAAATTTTCTTATGGATCTAGTAAATACCCAAGGAGGATAGTTGAGAATGTTCTAGTCAAGATTGAGAAATTTATTTATCCTATTGATTTTGTTATTCTTGACATGAATGCAGATTGTGAGGTGCCTCTGATTTTAGGGAGTCCATTTTTAACCATGAGTAGGGCGTTAGTTGATGCTGAGAAAGGAGAGTTAATATTGAGACTGAATAATGAGCAAGTGGTGTTTAATATGCTTAAGTTGGCTAATGATAATCCAAATTTAAAATCTTGCTCTGATGTCAAATTTATTGATGTGTTTCATGTTATAGGTGATGAATGTCAGAAGGTTCAGATCTCCGCAGGGATTAGTCCATTGCAAAGTTCTATAGAGATGTAGCATGCAAGTGCAAGACTGATCTGAATTTTTCCAAGTCGAGGGATAAGCCACCTTGAATGTTGCCACTAAAGGGAGGTACAGTCGGGCTATAGACTATAAATTTAGGGCTGACCGAGAGGCAACCCGGTGCTCTTTTTCCTACTCTATTTTGTTTTTGTTTTCTTTTATTATTGTTTTAAGTTTTTTTTTAGTTTTATTTGTTTTCCTCGTTTTTTTTTGAAAAAAATAAAAATATTTTTTTTAAATGTCTCGCTCGAGCGAACTATTCTCTGTTGAAGTTTTGTTTTTGCAAACTTTTCTCGCTCGAGCGAGCACCCTAGCTAGCTCGAGCGAGAAACACTCTGGCCCCGACTTTATTTTAGGCTCGCTCGAGCGAGAGTGTCTTATACAGAATAAGTCGGGACGCCCCCTTCTTCTCTCCCTCACTTCTTCTCTCAATTTCTTCGAACCCTAAACCCCTAAATCACTCATAATTCGAAATTCTCACAAATTTGCAGGCTAAGCAATCCCGTGCATCTCACTATTATCTTCTCCGTCGGACATCACCTTATCACCTACGATTGTGCGTCGTTCTCCTCCACGCCGGACGTTCACTCACGATATTCATCATAGTCCGCCGCCTCTATGCCGATTCAGCCGCACGCCACCGATCTCTTCGCCGGAAATCCATACATCTTCTCCGCCGCACCTCCAAATTCCTCTTGTTCACCAGTTTGCCGCACCACCATCACACAAGTCTTGCCGAAATTTGCTAGTCCACTTTAAATTCGATGGGTCCAAAACAAGCACGATTGGATGGCGCCTCTTCATCCCAATGAGCTCCGGCGTCTTCGTCTTCCTCGGGCATCGCCGGAAAATTTGTAAATGCCACTGCAAAAGAAAGGTATGACCGAGCTAAACTGAATCGCACCCCTATTCTTGAGAGGGGTGTCGAATTAACTCATAGGGACAGTGCGGTCACAATTTTTATTCATCATCGGAATTGGGTTTTTTTTGTCAACAACCAAAGGCTGCGGTTGTGCCTTTAGTTAGAGAGTTTTATGCTAATGCTGCTAAAAGAGAGGATGATAAAGCCTATGTTAGAGGGAAAGTAGTTTCTTTTGATGAAAATGAATTGAATGCTTTACTTCAGACTCCTGCTGTTGATGATAGTTTGTATCAAAGTTTGAAGGTCGACCCCGGCTATAATGAAATTTTGCTGCAATTGTGCTATGAGGGGGCGGCTTGGCATGACCCGATTGCATATCTACATTTTTCGGAAAAATATCTGTTGTTGGACGAGTCCACTTGGTTCGCATTTGATGCAAAGCGTTTGATGTCTATATCTCATACGAGTAGTGTGAACATGGTGACTTCCATTCTGTTGTATGCCTTGAGTTTGGAGTGGCCGATCAATGTCGGTCGGCTTATTCATAGTGAGATTCGTCGCTCCATCTATACGTCATCCCCCTTGGGCCTTTTCTTTCCCAGCATTATTTCAGAGTTATGCATTCAGGCTGGGGTCCAGGTTCGAGCTGACGAGGAATGGCAGCAGCCACGACAGCCCATTGATGCCGCACTTGTTGCGAAGAATAAAGCGAAGAGGAAGAAGGACTTTCATCATGCCGGACGAGCGAGTTATAGTTCTGCTCCTGTACCTCCACCACGGCATCCCCGTCGTAGGCCATTTCCTGAGGCCATTCATGAGCTCACTGATTTTGCTCATGTTCAGAATGATTTTATGGCAGCTGCGACCGCCAATTTTCAAAGGATGGATGCTCTTCTTGAAAGAGTGGGTGCCCGGTGAGCCAACTTGTGGCTAAGGGCTTTGATGACTCTTTGTATAAACAATTTTTTGTTTAATATAATTTACACTTTTATTAATGGCAATTATCTTTCTTCATATTGTTATATTGTGATATACCGTTGTTATTTTGATAAAGACCTTGAATATACTATAGTGTATGTAAGATGTGGTAGAACATGGGGATGTCTATCATGAAACACATCTTATAGTCACTGTATATTCTAAACTGTTCCTAGTCGATTGAGCCGTCCGATAATAAGGATAAGGATCGCTCGAGTTTGAGACTAGCATTTGCGATGCAGAGTACCACGTTTCATTGGTAAGGAACATAGAGATGTTCGAAGCATGCAAATGGATATTCATATGATGAATGATCGAACTACCCTATCCGGACTTTCCAAGTGGTTATCACTTATCGAGTGGATAAAGTCCGCGGTTTTGGTTGTACACCATTAGTCCTTACTACTTGAAACATCATTGAGACTCTATATGCTAGTACTGTGCTTTGGCTCGTTTACCGACTCTATTGGGGTCATCAGGTGTCGGGATTGGGTACAGTTACAACACATATAGGAGTCGATGCTTTGTTGTCAAGGATTCACCACATACTTGCGAGTGTGGATATCCTATGCGATCTGAGGAGATATTAGTGTGACGAATCTCTGGCCAGAGTACATGATGTGATTTAAGAAATGTTTTCTTAGTAGCACATGCGATGTCACTATTTGATCTTCAAGATGCATTGCATAGTTATCGAATCTCGAGCGACTCTCGATATACCAATGGTTGTTGATTCGATCGGGATATATGGATGAAGGGACCGTACTGTACGCTAACCAAAATCTATTGGTTCTTGTAGGCACTATCAGTGATACCTAGGGAATCATGGGGCGATGTTGCTAGACGCTCTTACCATGATTCGATGGGCAAGTCGGAAATTGTTGTTCCGAGTCACAAGGAGTTGTGAGCCCACGGCTAGCTGTATCCCTGAACCATTGAGGGTCACACAGTGTAATGGATTTTTAATCCCCGTTGAGATAGTTAAATTTAAAGAGTTAAATTTAATGAACGAAGAAGTTGGACTTCTTATTTAAGAGTAGAGGAGTAAGATTTTCTAAAATGACATAGGGATGGCCATTTTTGGAAATCACTGAATTCGGATTCAGAAAAATTTATCTTGACTTTAAAAGGTGCAGAAATGGTTTCTGTGGACATTGGTGAAATCGGTTTATCAATCGGAGTCACGATGAATTTTATATTAATTTCTGAACATGCGGGCTTTGCTTGTCGGGCTTGAACTTATGACTAATGGGCCCTAAGCTGTTAGTGGCCTACATTATAAATAAGTTATTGCAGTACAGAAATTACACACAACAGGTCACAATTTTCGAAAAAACCCTATTTTTCTATCTGAAGTGGCCGACCCCCTCTCCCCTCTGCTCAGTAAAATCCAGTCTGTGAATTTTGAATTGCAGTCTGGTTTAACGGATCAAATTCGTTAATCTCTTCGTAGAAACTTCTGATAGATTTTCTAGTGCAATCTATCAGAGGAATTAAATATCCGTTCGTGGACCTGATTGAAGAACAGTTCGTCCATCAGTTCCAGGGATATACAACAAGAGCAGAGAAATCTGTTGGTGTCCAAAATCTCGATTCGAGATTAAAGGTAAAAATTTTATAATTGTTATTTAATTTTTACACACACAATTTAATCGTAAGGTTGATACCTATTATGGAATCGTTCCATACAAAAATTTTAAACTTCCACTGCACTGGGTATCAATCCTAATTGATCTGATCGCCGGGTTATCCAACAGTGGATGATAAGATATGATCTTATGTATATATTGAGTAAAATATGATTTTATGTATAAAATTGGATTTTATAGATAAAATATGATTTTATTTGATAAAAAGATAAAATATGATTTTGTATGTAAAATAAGATTTTATGTATGAAATATGATTTTATCCTTTTAAATTTAAATTGCCATTGCATGTTATCCAATAAATTAATTTTGAATTAAATGTTATTGGATAAGGATGATCGATTGCCATGACCAATTTTGTAGGTGTATGTTAGGAATTTACATTTGTTTTATTGTTGTTGGTTTTATTAATGGGCCTGGTTTATGGCCCAATATGAATGTCATATGTAATAAAAGTGGGCTTGGTTTATGGCCCGTTCCCACCCCTTAAAAATGTATCCCCTACTTGTCATTGTTATTTATTGTAAATACATTAGATTTAGTGGGAGATCAAGATTTGAAGATGGAGGTGGGCCCAGCAGACAATAAAGACAGAAGAAATGTAAATTGGAAGCAAATGTAATAGGATTGCATTGCATACTGCATATTACCTAGGATTGGACTAAGACTCGTGATTGGCAACCACGGGTCGATTAGAAATGGAATCGATCATCCTATATAATATGTGATATTATAGTTGTATGCATGTTTTAGACATAATTGTGTGAATCCGGCAAGCATACAAAAATTTTAAAAATGATGAGACAAATTTTTATAATTAAAATCCCTCATTTTAAATATAATTTAAAATTGATATCAAGATAAATAAAGGAAATTTAAATTTGTTTAAATGTTCCTACCTTCCATCAACGATCAATGTATGAGATGCTACCCGCGGATACGGTCCGGCTCATATTATTGGGGGGGCCCGTTCGTCGGAAAGCTGTACATTGGATCGACACATGTTGTAAGTTGGGTGGAACTCCCATGGGATCGACTCATATTATTGGGGGATCCACATGGCGACCGTCCATCACAACTTAATATTGATGGGTCATCTTGACATGTCACAATAAACGGCGTCATATTATTGGGCCCTTATTGGACATGAGGTAAAAACGTGGAGGTTGCTTTGAAAGCAATTGGGCTCTACCTTTTGAAAATTATGGTTGGCTGATATTATTCGGGACCATAAGTTTGTCAATTGGACTCCATGTTCTCACTAAGGAAAACAGTTTCCCGTTTTCACTAGAGGGTAGTGAAATCGTTAAAATAGTGGGAGTGAGATTCATAAAATAAATTTCGCCTATTTTATGTCTTAGTAAATTGCTTAAAAAATCACTGATATTTGTCTGTTTCTTTTCAGTATTTCATAAGATGAATTCGCGTAATCCACTTTTCTCGATCCTCGAACAAAATAAGTTGACTGGCGCAAACTATACGGAATGATTCCGTAAGTTGAAGATTGTCTTGACTTCGGAGAAGATGCTCTACGTGTTAGAAAAATCTCCTCCAAAGGAAGCACCAGCTGACGTAAGTCCGGAGGAGTTAGCCAAGCTTGATACATGGTGGGACCATGATATCAAGACCAAATGCTATATGCAATGTTGGAAAACGCGGCTCTCTGATCAATCACGATTGATACCCGATGCAGCGGAAGTTTAAAAATTTTATCATGGAACAATTCCATGGTGTGGGTATCAACCGTTCAACGATTAAATTATTGTGTGTGTAAAATTCAAATAACAATTAATTAAATTTTACCTTCAATCTCGAAGCGAGATTAATGGACACCACACAGATTTCTCTGCGCTTCTTGTATCTCCCAGGAACTGATGAACTCCTTCAATCAGGTCCACGAATGGGGTTTAAATCCCTCTGATAGATTGCACTAGAAAATCTATCAGAAGTTTTTCTGCGAAGAGATTAAACGAATCTGATTCGTTATTCCTGACTGCAATTCAAAATCACAGACCGGAATTTCTCGGGCAGAGTATGGGAGGGGTCGGCCGATTATTACTTTGAGAGGCTAGGGTTTTCGCTTTTGCTTCTCAAAAATAATGAGCTGTTGTGTGTAATTTCTGTACTGCAATAACTTATTTATAATGCAGGCCACTAACACTTAGGGCCCATTAGTCATAAGCTAGGGCCCGACAAGCAAAGCCCGCACGTTCAGAAATTAATATAAAATTCATCGTGACTCCGATTGATGAACCGATTTCACCAATGTGCACAGAAACCATTTCTGCACATTTTAAAGTCAAAATAAATTTTCCTGAATCCGAATTCAGTGGTTTCCTAATATGTCCATCCCTATGTCATTTTAGGAAATCCTACTCCCTTACTCTTATTTAAGAAGTCCAACTCCTTAGTTCATTAAATTTAAAAAACTCCATTACACTGTGTGACCCTCAATGGTTCAGGGATACAGCTAGCCGTGGGCTCACAACTCCTTGTGACTCGGAACAACGATTTCCGACTTGCCCAACGAATCATGGTAAAGCGCCTAGCAACATCGCCCCATGATTCCCTAGGTATCACTGATAGTGCCTACAAGAACCAGTAGATTTTGGTTAGCGTACAGTACGGTCCCTTCATCCATATATCCCGATCGAATCAACAACCATTGGTATATCGAGAGTCGCTCAAGATTCGATAACTATGCAATACATCTTGAAGATCAAATTAGTGACATCGCATGTGCTACTAAGAAACCATTTCTTAAATCACATCAAGTACTCTGGCCAGAGATTTGTCACACTAATATCTCCTCAGATCGCATAGGATATCCACACTCGCAAGTATGTGGTGAATCCTTGACAACAATGCATCGACTCCTATATGTGTCGTAACTGTACCCAATCCCGACACCTGATGACCCCCATAGAGTCGGTAAACGAGTCAAAGCACAGCACTAGCATATAGAGTCTCCATGATGTTTCAAGTCGTAAGGACTAATGGTGTACAACCAAAACCACGGACTTTATCCACTCGATAAGTGATAACCACTTGGAAAGTCCGGATAGGGTAGTTCGATTATTCATCCTATGAATATCCATTTGCATGCTTCGAACATCTCCATGTTCCCTACCAATGAAACGTGGTACTCCGCATCGCAAATGCTAGTCTCAAACTCGAGCGATCCTTATCCTTATTATCGGACGGCTCAATCGACTAGGAACAGTTTAGAATATACAGTGACTATAAGATGTATTTCATGATAGACATCTCCATGTTCTACCACATCTTACATACACTATAGTATATTCAAGGTCTTTATCAAAACAACAATAGTATATCACAATATCACATTTAGTTTTAACACATTGTTGCAACATTACTTGTATTTTTCATGAACATGTTAATTCTAATGATAGTGTTTTATCTCAATGTATTCTCGTCATGAAAGCAAAATGAGAAAAATATTTTTTGCTCATTCCTGAAATTTTTTTATGTGCTTTTGTTTTAGATCCTAGACTTAAATTAGATGGCTTAAGCGACATGTTAACATTATATTATGAATCTTTGGAGCCTATTGCGAAAACGATTCCTTCTATCTCATTGATTTTGTTTAATATTAAAACTCATTTACTTGATATTTATAATGAATATAACATCAAATATGGTGGACAAATTGTTTCACATGAAACACAATCCACTGCAACTAGTAATGTTTCTTCTAAACTTACTAAAGCACAACTTTTATTAAGGGAACAGACGAAACGTCCACAAGGATCCTCAAGTTTCAGTCAGGAACTTGAGAATTATTTTACCACTACTTTTGATTTTAGTGATACAGATGAGGAAAACTTCGATATTTTGAGATGGTGGTCGCAAAAAACACAAATATATCCAATTTTGGTTATAATGGCAAAAGAAATTCTAACTTGTCTGGTTTCAACAGTTGCAGTGGAGCAAGCATTTAGTATTGGAGGAAATACATTGGACGAGAGATGTTCTAGCTTAAGGCCGGAAAACTTGGAAGCCCAATGTTTGCTCAATGATTGGTCAAAAGCCGCTACTCGAACACAACATATTCAAAGTGATGAAGAAGACCAAGATGATACCGAAAGAACATCCGGAACTACGACGGGAGAAAATGCGAGTGAAGTAGAATAAAATGTAATAGATTTGTAATATTAAGTCATAAGATATTAAGATGTTGAAATTCTAATATATTGTTTATTTAATAAATGTAATAGATTTTCATTATGGAGATATGAAATATTTGATTGAGATTATTTAAAGAATATGTCTTATTAAAAATTTGTTTAAAAATTTAAAAAAAATTACATTTCGAAGGTGCAGTGCCCCAGCACTGCCAGCGCTGCCCCTTCGGATTTAATTCGAAGGTTTAGCGCCCCAGCGCCGCCAATTCAACGCTGGGGCGCTAAACCTTCGAATTAAAATCGAAGGTGCAGCGCCCCAGTGCTAAATTCGAAGGTGCAACGCCCCAGCGCTGGGGCGCTGCAATTTTTTTTTTTTTTAAAAAAATGGCACGGTTTAGCTCGGACCCTGAACAGGCGATTAACTGGACCCGGACTGGAACCGCCGGTTCACCAACCCGGACCGGAACCGGCCATTGGCGGGCCGGTTAAGGGTTGGCTAAATGCCAACCCGGACCCGGTAGATCCGACCCGGACTTGGACCGGACCCGGACCCGGACCGTGGCCAGGTCTACTCTCAGCTTCCAATATAATACCCACTTAATGAAGATATATAATATTGTGCACAATTAAATGAAATCTTAACATATATTCATATGTGCCACTTAATAAGAAAATATTTTGATACTTAAATAAAAACTTTCCTAAAGTTAGTGCAAATAATTTTTTTTTAAAATCCCTGACTCATGTTTATCTTATAAACAGGGACGGAACCAGACTTTTAGATTTAGGGGCTAAATCAAATATGTAATTTTGAGGTCGAGATCATGTTTAAAAAAAAACTAATGAAATATAATTTTTTTCAATTCCAACATAACATCTTATCGAAAAATATTATTCATCTCAATAAAAGTATAAATAAATACACCATTAATGATTACACCAAAAAATACACATTCATTCTCAACAACTAAAAAAATAAAAAAAATTACACCAAAAAAATAATAATCACATTCTATCTCAATATCTAAAACACGGAAACTAGTAACAAATTTATGTACATTTAGCTTAGAAAACCACAAATAACAATAAAACCACGATGAAAAATATTAATTATTTATTAAAAAAAATTAGAAAGTCACGATTTAATTTTTTAATAGTTAATTACATTACAAATTATAAACAAAATAACAAACACCAGTCACTATTTGAAAAAACATGTGTATAATAAATTGAATAGAGATTGGATCACTCGAATGAGCTAGATTAAAAAGTTAAATAATTCTTGAATGGGCTAAAACTCATAAGCATTTATTAAATTTATATTATTGGCCTATTGGGTTATACTTTATAAGAGAGGGGCTAGACTAGGCTCCTTTCTTTAAGTCCGTCCCTGCTTATAAGAGCACCCACAGTGGTTTGATTAACACCAACTGGGTATTTTGGTTTGAACAAGTGAGTATTATAATACCCAATTGATGTTCAAACCAATATGATACCCACTCAGCTGCCAACTAGATGAATAACAATGAACGCGTTCATTCAGTTTTTTTTTTCGAATTATTGGTCTAGTGCATGCATTAATCGCATGGGGTGGACCTGACAGCCACTCCACGCTTTTTGCATGTACGGTAACTTTTATATATTTTGTTTTCTTTAATTTAATTATTTTAATAAATTTGAATTAATTTAAAAAAAAATCATAAAATTTTCAACGACTAGTTAACTGCTAGTTTAATAAAAAAACAATAAAAAATTCATCTATAAATACTCACAAATTTGTACAAATATTTTCATTCCAACACATTATCCTATATCATATTACACTCTCAAATTCTACTATTTATTATTCTCACCGTATAAGTTTTATTTTTATTTCTACGGGCATATTTTTTATCCGAAATAGATGAAAATAATAGGGTATTTTTTAAAAATTTCGTGAATTCTACAAACACCCCGAAAGACTATTCATCTTTCCAAAATTCACAAATTCCACCAAATTATCAATATTCACGATATCCACATCAATTTTCAAATATCCAGTTTGTTCCACAAAATGTTCAAAATTTTCAAGGTTTTGGAAATTCTATGAATCATCCGAATAATGGCCCCGAGGTACATATCAACCGCTTACATCCGAATATTGGCAAAACCCGAGTCATCCATATTTCACGTAGCTGATTGTCCCCGCAAACAACTGGTATGCCCTCTACATCTCCGATGACAAATGAACCTGCAACTCCGACTTCTGTCCCCAAGACTCAACTTTCCGACCGTGAATCCCCAATTAAGGTTTCAAATTTAGAAAAAAAGCGGATTCAAATGCTAAGGGTATGATACAATAGTCAAGTTGGTGAAGGTTGAAGACGAGGTCTTAGCGAGATCTTTTGTCACTATTAGTGATGACACAATCATCGAAAATGATAAGAAGGCATACACTTTTTTGGAACGTATTGCAAGCTACTACAATGAGAATCGTCCCCCAAGTTCAAAAAACAGAAGTGAAAATGTGATACGATCACATTGAAACAATAAATATTCAAAAGAAGGTACATTGATTGAACGCAAATTACAATAGTATTTACGGTTCATATCGAAGCAGTTACAATAACGAAGATATATTGAGGGTTTGCGTACAAAAAATATCGCGACGAAAATAATGGCACTGCATTTAATCTCGAGCATGTGTGAAGAATTGTCAAAAACCGTTCAATGTTTACTCCACAGTCCGTTGATCACTTTGTTGCCACGAAGAAAGCGAGGACCTCGAAGTCGGGAGCAAACAACAAACACCTCCTCCAACCAAGATGTGAGTATAGACCTAACGAAAAAGATACTCGTCGAATGAGTCAGAAGACAACAAAAAGAAAGAGAAAATACAAAGTAAAATCGACCATGGAGGATATGATAGTAAACCACAGCAATATTTTTGCAAAGTTTACTGAGTATACAAGCGTAAAAAAGTTTGATGTTTATCTGAAACAAAAACAACTCGAAGTAGATGAGATTAAAAATGTATCAATTAAGCATATTAAAAAGATGAGAACAAGAGAATATGATACAAATACATGAACTATTATGAGCCTATCAATGACACTCGTGAAATAAAAAGAAAAAACTTTAAGTAATAAATATAGTTAAAAATAATAATAATGTTTTTAAAAATAATAATAATTTAAAATTGTAAATAAAATTGAAAATATATTTATTTAACATATAAAATAAAAATAAAGTTGAATGAGTAGACAGTGATACCCATAAGTAATGAGTGTTAATGTTAAAATGAATGTGGGTGAAATAGACGTTAATATGATGACATGTGTATCTCATGGTTTTGAAGATGTGACATATATTATAACGTTGACATGCGATTGTCGTAATGTATTTGGTGCACACATTATAGTTGGTAGGTCAATTTGGAAGGGCCAAATTGTTGAATTCCATTTGAATTTAGTACTATTTTTGCGTTAAGCATTCGAAGATATTTGGTCACATCCGTATCATTTCTAAAAGGTTTGTAGTGCTCAAATTTTGTTTTCTTTCTCAGATTTAATTTGAGCATTCTATTCTTGAGAACTCTCGTGCTTTTTTGTTTCGTGAGAATATACGTGGGAGAATATTTTGCTTCATCTTGAGGTGCGGTACTTGTGAGTACTTGGGATTTGATATTTTAAAAAACGTGTTGGCTTGTAAGTCTAATAATATTTGCAGATTATTAATCTCTCAATCATGATTTTAATAGCATCTCTTATCACATTAAACTCTGTCAAATCAATTATCATTTATTGACCTTAATCCCAGGTTCTCAAACAAATTAAATACAATTCAAATCACAATTCATTATTTTAAAATGGTTAGTTGTCCTACGTTGAGTGAATTAAATCGACCTTAAATAGTTGTAGATAGAGACTTGGACAATCTTTTCGGAGTTGAATTAGGTCCAAATCCATAATTTTATCATGGTATCAGAGTATAACTGTTATCAATATATGTTAGACTGCTAATGTACCACCTATTAATATCTCGAAAACTACGTCCTCCAAATATTTATTTCTAGTATGAGGAGCCTGTGTTAGTTTTTCCACACTAATTGGATTAAGTCGTTATATATATATATATATATATATATATATAGATTTGCACAATCATCGATTTGAATTGGATCACTGTATGCAATTATGCATTATGAAAGTCCTTGGTAAACGTGTTAAGTTTCATATTGATTTTCTTTTTCTTGTTTTTTTTTTGGGGTTAAATTTAAGAGGTAGATGTTCACATTGTGACGACTGAATCCTCATAGGATAAAAAACTAAATAACAAAAAACGAGAGGACATGACAGGAGCAATATTATACAACGTTATCCAGTCCAATTGGTGGTAGTTAGAATCTAGCCCCCCACAATTTAAATATATTAATAAATGTATTTATATATATGGATGTCATTCACCTAACCACAAGCACCAACTACCTCGCCTCGTCAATTCGTTTAACTTGTACATTTTGATTCCTTAAAAAATAAAATTTTACATTTTGATATATATAATAATTCGTGTTTATATATTTGCTTTTGTAAATCGATCAACGGATCAAGATTTCCATTCTTGCTAGGTGAAATATTTTTATGTTTGATGGGATATGATGAGTCTCTCTGAATAATAATTTCTTATATTATGTAATTGTCCTTGATTTGGTATTATATAAACTTTTTGTTTGTTTGTTTTTTTAATAAAATAATAATAATAATAATAATAAAATGGATTTTTTAAAATTGACCAATGTTGGATCGGAGTTGGTGAAATGTGAACTCCAATAACAACGAGTATCGTGAAATTGTGATGTTTCTTGTTTTGAATTCAGTATTATTTTGGTAACTTATACTTTGAAATTGTTATAGTCAATGTCAAATATCATTCTACAATGATTATTAATAACCATGAAATATACCCTCTTTTGTAATATATATATTTTTAAAAACAAAAGGAAGTAAATGACAATAACCCACCAACAAATGAGTTTATATAGGTTCAGGATACTTTTAAAAATTACTTGGTCAAAAAATTTATTTGATTTATGACCTTTATTTCAAAAAAATTAGAAAAATGACTTTCAAACATATAGGAAATACAAAGACTAAGTAAAGGATAAAAAATGTGTTGGAACATACCTGGTTTTGATGTTGACAAAACTACATAAACAAAATTCAGAGGTAAACTTCACTTCTCCACGAGAAGAACTGAAGAAGAAGACTAGACATGTTTTCGAGCAAAACTACAGACGTAAACTGAGTTGACTTTTACCAGAATTTAACTCATATTATCAAGCAGTCAAGTCAACTAAACTGTGTCACTGCATTCAGTTTAGTGAGCTAAACTGAATCAGTTTTTCAGAGCCAAACTACTTCTACTAAGCCAAACTAAATTACCAAAACTGAACTACTGCAAGAGTGAAACTACCCAAAGACTGCGTGACCCAAATATGGATGGCAACGTGGCGGGTTCGGGGCGGGTTTGAGCAAACCCGAGACCCGACCCGCCAACCTGTGGATCCAGTGGGTCCAATTCGGGTTAGACCCGTTGGACCCGCCAAATTAAATATAATTTAATTTTATTAAATAAAAAATTAAATAAGTTAAAAAATTAACAAATCATCATTAAATTTATTTTTAAAATTTATATTAATAATATTTAGAACAAAAAAATATTCCTACAAGTTAAAATATATAACTTTTTTATTTAATTAATAATTAATAACAAAAAAAATCATAATAATATATTTTCATATTAAAAATATCATAATATATTAAAATTATTTAAATCCAAAAATATTATAAACTCAAATTAGGGATAAAATATTGATTATGTAATATAAATAATATAATTATATATTATTAATATATATACATATATATTTTATATTTATATTAAAGTATATATAATATATATTTTTTGAGGGGCGGGTTCGGGGCAGGTCCGGCCAAAACCGGGACTCATCCCGGACCCGCATGTGGACCCGCTTGGCCTGGTCTAAACTCGCCCCTCCGTGTCGGGTTCAATGCAGGGCCGAGTTTAGATCCGACCCATTGCCATCCCTAGACCCAAACTAAATTCACTGCATTAATCTTACTTCTTCGGATAGACTTTTTCATACATAGCTGAAGCCGTAGAAGCCAAATCACAACAGTGTACTATCATGTCAGAAGATGTACGAGGACAAGATAACATAACGACCATTATTTGAATTAGAAATAGCCGTTACAAATCTAAGTATAAATAGATATCAAGTGATGCTTGAAGAAGCATCCAACTTTATAAAGAATTCATGAATATATTCAAGCTATCAAGAGGTAAACTGAACACTTTCAGTTTACTCAGAAGAAATATTCATTCATCAAAAAGCCGAAGAACACAAGCACGCATATCAGTGCACCAGATCAGTGACGATCACATTGTGCTAAGTGTTGATTTGTAATACAAGTGTTGTATTAGTTTATTAGTTAAGATGTTGTAAACCTCGTTGTAACAAATATCAGTCGAGGGCTGAGTTCTTGAGTCTAGGAGTTTTGGGATAGGCAGTTAAGTGTAAGTCTTAGTCTTGGAGTGAGTCATTGCAAAGTGTTGTAATAGTTAAAATCTTTTAGAGTGAATCATTCCGAGGTAGAAGAAAGGATGATGTAGGAGATTTAGCTCCGAACATCCATAAACAATTTCTTGTGTTGTTTAGTTTCTGTCAAACACGACTCACACACAATCATCCACTCCATCTTAAACAAGTTAAATCTGTTAGTAAATCTTATTCCGCACTTATTTAAAGTTAGATTAACATAGACACGTGAGAAAGAAAGCATTTTAGTTGACTAACCTCAACTGAACTCAACTTAGTAGATTCAAGGGTTAACTGCTACAAAAACTTGAGCTTGAGAAGTTAGCATTCACCTGTTGAGCATTTTCAGAGGATAACGACCCCCCAAAACCGATCCTAACAAGTGGTATTAGAGCGAGGTTCTTTCTCGTCTCCGAACTTATCTCATAATGGCTCTTTGAGCTAGATCGCCAAGAGCTTCTGGTACACCACTGTGGACAACTGCACTGCCAAAACTATTGAGACATGCTCCATGGCTAAGAATCTCTGGCAGTAGTTGATCAAGCTAGGCGATGAGGAAATAAAGACTGAAGAGAGCAGGAATCCATTAATCGAGCTTATTGACGAGCCCTGCTGCTCAAATAAAGCCACGAATATAAATGAAGAAAGCTACTTCATGGCTCATGATGATCAACCATCCATCAGAGAACAAGCTTCATAACAAACTTTCACAAGTGGACATGTATTTGATTTCAACTCTAATAATTTCACACGAGAAGATTTATCTGAAGCACTGCATGACATTACTAATGAGTACCAAAAACTGTGCTTAGCATTTGAGGAAGTCAGAGCAAAGCAAAGCAAAATGATTTTACCATACTGCTCAACTAAACACGACTGTGAGAAGTCAGTTGAAAATATCAGTCTATAGGCATAGGGATGACAATAGGGCGTGGCGGGGCGGGGACACGTCCCCGAATTCTAACCTCATCCCCATACATGCCCTGATCCCCATAATTTTTTATCGGGGATTTCCCATCCCCATCCCCATCTCCATCCCCGTGACGACCAAGTTCCTATCCCCGTACACATAACCAAATATATATATATATATACATACATATATTATAAATAAATTTTATTATTATTATATATATATATATATATATATATATATGATATCAATAAATTTTATTATATAAGAATATACAAATTATCATTCAATTTTATGATAAAATACATAAAATATTTTGGGTCAAATTTTTTATTATAATATTAACTTTTAAAATTAATAAAAATATTTTAAATAACAAATATTTCTATCAATAAAAATTATTATTTTAAAGAAAATAATATGTATCAAAAATTTATTAAAATTATATATTGTTTCTAAATTTATCAAAATAAATAAAAAAAATATACATAAATTAATATAAATAGTTTATATATGTACGTAATATGAATGAGATTCAAATAATATTTTTATGTTATAAAAAATTACGTTATCATAAACGGATGTATTATATTATAATGCATAAAAATATATATAAACCAAATAATAATAATACGTTTAATTTTAATTTTTTTATAATATTTAGATTTAATAAAATATTATAATTAAAATATTTGTATACTGTATTATTATTATTATTATTATTATTATTATTATTATTATTATTATTATTATTATTATTATTATTATTATTATTATTATTAGGGCGGGTTCGGGGATGTGAATATCATCCTCATACCCTTCCCAATATGTTGCGGGGATTTTTAAAAATCTTCGAACCCGAACTTATACCCAAAAATACTCCTTCGAACTCATCTCGTTTCGGGTTTTCCCTGCGAGAAAAATTGTCATCCCTATGTAGGCAGAGATTGCTAAGCTGAAGACTGAAAATGATAAGGTACAAGTTGAGAGTCAACAGTGAAATCAGAGAATATGAGGCTAACTGAACTGATTTAAACTTGGAATAAGTCCTCAGCTTTGTTGACACAAAACTGGTCTCGGGTTTAGTGACAAGGACTGCAGACCAATTGAGAAAAGTACTCGACCAAAACTGAATATATGCAAAGGCAAGTACATTCACTTTGTCAAATCCAGTTTGGTACATGAACATACTAGTCTTGCCCCACAGAATGATGAAATTGTTGAAACTTGAAACAATGTCCCGAAGTTTTAAATTGAATATGTGCCACAGAGCTCTTGTGCAAGACAAGATTGGACAACACAACCGTAGACCCTACATAAGGTTTGATCCAAAAGGATACAGAAAGATTCATGATGAGGGAAAAATAAAATCACATGAAAGGTTTTGACGTCTCAATTACAGAAATACCAGATATAAAATTTCAGAGTTAGTGTTATTTTCAGTGTTGTCAACACTTCGAAAAACACTTATGCAGCGGAATAATTAAACATAAAATAAATAACATAAATATTTATGCACAAGTAATTAATACTTGTGCGGTGCCTCATGACAAAATGATCACTAGAAAAACAAACCAGTTTACAAAAACCAACTAGTGAACATATATGAAAACCTAATTTTCTCAACAAATTGAGAAAATAAAGAACATCATAAAAACTAGTAGAACTAGAATAGAAAAACCAATATGATGTTTAACACATGTGCCGAAAAAAAACAAAAACCAAGGAACCACTTTCGAATCAACACTTCACTCGCGTGATTCTTCAAGTGTCTCCAACACTTTACGGCAACACGGTTATTCGGCAACGATCGGCAATAAAGTTTCTTCAGAAAAAAATCTCGATCAACTCTCAAATATATTCTGAACTATTCTCTCTGTGTTGATCTCGCTTCGTTGCTCTACCTCTCGTTCTGTAGGATAGTCTTCTTAAATAGATCTTTTAGAAATCCTACCAAAAAATTCAAACACAAAAGTTGTTAGGATAAAAATATTTGATCAACAAACTTGATAAGATATAAATCATCTCTTTAAACAAGAGATAAGTTATTCAACTAAAATATACACGATAAGATAAATATGATAAGATTAATTCAAACTCATGAGATCAATATAAGCACATGTCAAAGAAAGGAAAAATTCAAAAATTCTCAATTAGAGAATAACGTGATATACACGTTCTTTCAAACTCCCCCTTTTTGCCTTTCTGGACAAAACATACACAAATGCAATAACTCCTCCTGAGTTAGATAAGTACTGCTCCCCCTGAATTTTTTCACGTCAGCACTAAGTGGTGTGAGTTAGTGTTGGCAACACTTACTCTCAACACTCAACAGATCAGAGCAGCAAGTAGCATAAAAGCATATCTAAGCACTTATGCAACTTATCATGTAAGAAAGTAAGACTTCAGAGCAAAACACTTATATCAATAATAAGAGCAAACAAAAAAACCAATAAGAGAAACAAATCCAGCTTTCGGTTATTCTGTTTCATCAACTTCATATGCTCCAAAAGTACTTGCAGTGTATTTGTCTTTGTCACCACTGCCCTTTTTTGTCCACAAATGTTCAGTCCAAACAAATATCGTGTTGGAAACACACGACTCAACACCAAATGCAGACCAAGTTAGGTCTATATTCCTCTTTCCATTTCAATTTTATAACACAAGGAGCAACATCATCAATGTGTCCAATAAAAAAAAAACTATTGAGCAGAGAGTTAGATAGCAAATTGAACAATACAAAACAATGAATGTGATGTTAATCAAATTTGTGCAAAATATGGGGTGAACAAATCATCCATTGAACAATACAAAAAAATTCCACAATCAACCCTTCACCTTCCAAAAGACCTATGCAGAAACTCTTTCCAATGAGAAAAAATCAATGGGTAAACTTTTGAATTAAAGAGATAAAATTCAACCCAATTATGGAAATAATCCGAGATTAATAGCAGCCAAATATTCCCATGAATTACTCCACATCGGCTCAACTCCACTCAATCATTGTTAATCACAAAAATTCAATTTTCAGTAAATAGAGTATTTCACCAAATTTTGTTTGCTTAGAACCTCAAACACTGAACAGAAAATATTCACAATTTTGAATGCATATGCATGTCTTATTTTATGCCTAAAAACAGAATGTAACATAGAAATAAAATTTAACCACATGCACATGATATGTTCACAAGTGTAGTGTTGTCTCTCGTGTTGACAGCATCATCAACAACACCATAGTTTTTCAAAAAGTATTTGAGATTTACACACTTGATTACCTTTGATTTCAGAAAATTTTCAGAAGTGGTAGCCTGCACACTAAAAGAACAGTCTTCATTGGACTCAATTAGGTAGCTTTTTCCATTTTCTTCTGATGATTTACAAAGTTTTATATATGACATTGATCATCAAACTTATTAAAAAGCTGAACACTGAATTTGCGAAACCACCTTTTATATGAGACAAGAACATGGAATACACGTACATCCCTCAACTACTTCGTGGTTTAGTCAGAGTTCGGTTTGCAAGGGCCAGTGTGTTTCAATAAAAAATTTTCTAAAAAACTTGGCATTAGTCGAATCACTGTTATAGAGATTAAAACACTACACAGTACAAAGTGAATGCAGAATGCCTAAAATCCTAAACATGCATGAAAAGGAAAACAACAATGTTGTCTATGATGTTGTAACACCGACGACAACACCAACAAATGATTATAATGCACACATGTTGATAGAACTCCAAAGATTTGAGAATCTTTTTAAATCTAAAATATTTGTGAATATAACTGCCAGTTGGTTATTAGTTCCAACAAAATCCATTCGGATCACACCTTTCTCTACTAAATCTTGAATCAAGTGATTTTCAATGTCAATGTGTTTTGTGCAAGAGTATCAAGATGAGATCTTTGAAAATGTCAATTTCTCTCGAATTATCACAATAAAAACTTGCACATAAACACATACTGAGCATAACATCAAGATGACTAACATTCAAACACAAAATAAAACCAGTAATCTTGCAGTATCCAGTGTTTTCAACACAGTCTACAATACTGTCCTCACACAGTTTTTCATTCGAATCCATAGGTGTTTTATTTGGCACAATATTACAGATGAAAATAGAAGTGACTTACCTGTGAGTACACATAACTCATGCATACTAACCCAATCATCTTTCGATAGTCAACCTTCTCTTTGGTGAGCTAGCAATAAATATCCTCTCCAAGTTGATAACAATTGTCCGATGATCTGGTGCATGTCAAAATACAAAAAATATTCTTATCAAAAACTTCACAAAGAGTTTTATTGAATTTAACATAAAGATCATCATCACAAAGTTTACTAATGCTAATAAGATTAGCATTCAATCCTTCAACATGTAGAACATTGTGAAGCTTGGGCAGTCCTTCTACGTTCAATGTGCCTCTACCAACAATCTTTCCATTAGCTCCTCCTCCACATGTCACTTTTCCTTTATCTTGTTCAACATAATCAGCAAGATACTTTTTCAATCCTGTCATGTGATGAGAACTCTCATTGTCAAAATACCAATAACCTGCAACATTAGTTTTCAAGGAAGCATAAACAACATTACAATTAGATTTAGCTTTTGGAACCCCAATATTTTTCTCAGTATTTTTCTTCCTGGCAGTGTTCTGATGCAGTGTTGGCAACACTGGTGACATCACTTGCCTGATATTTGAGTACATATAATCATACCTGAGCTTAAAACAGTAAGGTTTTATGTGACCTGGTTTTTTATAGTAGTGACAGATGTACCGACGCTTCCTATGCTTGGTCCTCTGAGCAGGAACTTGTACTTTCAATGGAATTGGTTTTGGCTTAGGAGATTCACTTGGAATACTAGCAGAGCTATTGTTCTCTTTGACAAACACAGTTTTCGATGACTCTCCCACTTCAAACTTGTTGTTCTCAAATCCTAGTCCAGCTCTATCATTCTTTCCCATCATTAGCATTGATTTCAGTTTGACTTTGCTTGAGTTGAAATTGGCAAGTGTAGCTGTAGCTTTTTCAAGTTCCTCTTTTATTCTGTACAACTCCAAATCTTTCTTGCTCAGAAAAACTTCAAGTCTAGCCATTGCTGCTTTCAGTTCACTGTTCTCCTTTGATAGAGCAGAATTTGACTTGTTCCTTGTCACCCAATCAGCAAACAATTCTTCATACATCTTCTGGACATTTTCTAGAGAAAGCTCATCCTCATCAGCATCTTGATTATTCAAGTCTTCAGTTACCGATGCATTCCAGCACTTCTGTTTTCTGTGAGTGTTGTGGCTAAGTGTTGCAACACTGGCAACAACACTTCTTTTCTTTTGCATCAGAACAGTTAGTGCATTGTGAGATTCTTCTTCTCCTAGTTCTATACCCTCTTCAACTTCATCATCACTTAAGGAAGCATTCATTCCTCTTCGAAGTCTGGTTGAACACTCATTTGCATAGTGACCAAAACCTGTGCATTCATGACACTTCACAGAATCAATCCTCTTTGATATAGCCAGCATTTTTCCTTCACTGTGTGTTAAAGATTGACTCTTAGATGGGGTGGTGTTCTGTTCTGATCCACCAATTCTTAAGGGTCTTCCAACAGCAGGAGTGATTGGAGCTTTATATTTCTGTCCAGGTTTCTTTGAGTCCCTCATTATCTTTAAGTAGTTACCAAATTGTTTGGTAAGCAAGTCAATGGATTCATCTCCTAAGTCAGACTCATTTACTTCCTGCGTCAGATCAACAAAATCATTGTACGAGTCGTTAGAAACTTGTAGAGCAATAGACTTACCTTTGTCCTTTCTCCCCATATTCATATCTAACTCATACGTTCACAGTGAACTATCAGTTCATCCAAACTCAGAATTGATGTATCCTTAGATTCATCAATATCACATATCTTCATTTGAAATATTTCGGGCAGTGATCACAGCACTTTGCTAACAAGGCGTTCATTTGATATAGCATCTCCTAGATCGATTGCCTCATTTTCAATCTTCCTCAAGCGGCGTTCATATTCATCAATTTGTCTCACTTTTCTCCATTCTCAAATTTTCAAACTGAGAAGTGAGAATCCTTCTTTTGGTTCGGCACACACTTTCAGATCCTTCACAGTGCATCTGAAGTTTTTCTCAAGCCTGTTTAGCACAAATACAGTTAGTCATCAGTACAAACATGTTAGAATCAAGAGAAGTAAATATAGGATTATGGGCTTTGTTATTCATGTTTGAAGCTGCTGTTTTTTCAACATTCCAATCTGTTTCTGGTTTGAGGAGAAAATCTCCTTCTCCATCAGTTCTTTTGGGTGGACTCCAGCCTTGTAGCACTCGTTTCCAAGCTTTTTCATCAATGGATTTGATGTAGACTCGCATCCTAACTTTCCAAATAGCATAATTGGATCCATCCAAGGTTGGTGGTCATTCAGTAGTGCCGGAATATGGTATTTCCATAATAAACTCTGTCATACACAAAAACCAGAATCTCACTTAGTATCGTCAAGTGTTGGTCTCTGATGCCACTTGAAATGTTTTGACGTCTCAATTACAGAAATACCAGATATAAAATTTAAGAGGTAGTGTTATTTTCAGTGTTGTCAACACTTCGAAAAACACTTATGCAGCGGAATAATTAAACATAAAATAAATAACACAAATATTTATGCACAAGTAATTAATACTTGTGCGGTGCCTCATGGAAAAATGATCACTAGAAAAACAAACCTGTTTACAAAAACCAACTAGTGAAAATATATGAAAACCTACTTTTCTCAACAAATTGAGAAAATAAAAAATATCATAAAAACTAGTAGAAACTAGAGTAGAAAAACCAATATGATGTTCAACACATGTGCCGAAAAAAAACAAAAACCAAGGAACCACTTTCGAATCAACACTTCACTCGCGTGATTCTTCAAGTGTATCCAATACTTTACGGCAACACGGTTATTCTGCAACGATCGGAAATAAAGTTTCTTCAGAAAAAAATCTCGATCAACTCTCAAATATATTCTGAACTATTCTCTCTGTGTTGATCTGGCTTCGTTGCTCTACATCTTGTTTTGTAGGATAGTCTTCTTAAATAGATTTTTTTAGAAATCCTACCAAAAAATTCAAACACAAAAGTTGTTAGGATAAAAATATTTGATCAACAGACTTGATAAGATATAAATAATCTCTTTAAACAAGAGATAAGTTATTCAACTAAACTATACACGATAAGATAAATATGATAAGATTAATTTAAACTCATGAGATCAATATAAGCACATGTCAAAGAAAGGAAAAATTCTAAAATTCTCAATTAGAGAATAACGTGATATACACGTTCTTTCATCACACACTGCATCACAAGCATATTCACGAACACATCACCCACAATACAATGCTCATCATACACACCACTCACAGTTTAGTGCATATTATTACCTCACATGCACACAATACATAAAGCACAAACCTTATGAGACACATACAATGATAGAACAATAAGGTTAATCAAAGTCTGAATTCCTAAGGGACTAACTAATCGAGGACCCACACAGACTTGGGTACCATAGTCTAGTTTAATTTTGTGCTTGTAGGCGACAGGAATAGACGGATTCAAGAAATCAATTTGGGCATGCTGAAATTGATGAACTAAAGATATCGTACCCCAAACTAAAGTAGAAAGGAACTGAAAGAAAATCACTTTTGGAGGGAAACTGAAATGAGGGGGAACTTTGGTCTTACAAATTTTACTGAGGAATGCATAAATCTTGAAGACAACAACTGAATCACATATCTTGATTCAAGACTAAGCTTTCTTATCCTTAAACTCTTAAATTTAAGCATTAATTAGCTTTATTAATGTTTGCTTCGCAATTTCTGACACGTTTATGAAATTTCAGTTTCGATCATGTGTAAGCAATACTTTGCATGAATTGAAATAATGGAGCGCCATAGAAAATAAAAATAGATTTTATTCATAGATGATTTTTAAAATATCTATTTCCCATTCTAATGACATCATCCAAAAGCTCATCTAGGTGCCCAGTTTACCTGTAGATTCCTCTAGTAATTCTGCAGTAGAGGCGATTTTGTTTAGAATCTGAAGCTCTTTCATGAGCATCAGGAGGAAAACATCTTCAGAACAGAAGATGTATTCAAACTTGAAAATACCAACTCGTTGCTTATATTTCTCCAGCCTCTTATCTTCTTCTTGCGGAAGAGGAGCAGACATGAGTGATTGCAACTTCTCCACTTTAGTCTTGATAGAATCCGTTTTCTTAGAAACGATCCTCCATATTTCTACATTATTGCTTCCAAACTGACTTGAGCTGAATTTGTATATTCCATTGTTTGATACATTGATAAAATTTAATAAATATGTATCTCTTTTATGGACATACCCTAAGCCTACGAAGAGTCTTACACATGCTCACATTTTTCCTATAAACATCTCAGATACTCTTGAGATTACGAAGAGACAATACCTTTTCCAACATTACCCTTACAATGAAATCATCATTTGAGGGGGAACTAAATCGTGTTGCAGTAAGTCAACTGATAAAGTCAATTTTGCACCCCAAACTGAAGAAGACAGACTGAGCATACCAAATTTCAACAAGTATTATCAGTTGAGGCACAACTCATCACCAACAAGTTATATCATATGGGTCAAAAACAAGTGGCATATAAAAGAACATCAGTCGAGGTAGATGACGCATTCAAGCTTAGTTTTCACATTTGGAGCAGTGAGACATCACCCATTAAGGGGTAATTTTATACTTACAAAGATGGAGAATTTGTAGCAATTTGTGAAAAGATTGACCAAACGAAGCTAAAAACACTCTTTTAGAAGGAAGAACTAAAGAAGCAGTCGAGTGCTATTACGATAAATGCATTTGAAGAATTTTCAATGCTCGAATATGAAAGATACATGTCAAGAGCTTTGCCAACGCCAAAAAAGAGGAAATTGTTGGAACATACATGGTTTTGATGTTGAAAAAACTACATAAGAAAAATTCAGAGGTAAACTGCATTTGTCCACGAGAAGAACTGAAGAAGAAGACTGGACAAGTTTTCAAGAAAAGCTGCAGACGTAAACTGAGTTGACTTTGATCAGAGTCCAACTGAAATTATCAAGCAGTCAAGTCAACTAAACTGTGTTCACTTAGTAAACTACGTTCAGTTTAGGGATCTAACTGAATCAGTTTCTCTGAGCCAAACTGCTTCTACTAAGCCAAACAAAATTACAAAAGCTGAACTACTGCAAGACTGAAACTATACAAAGACTACGTGATCCAAACTGCACTCACTACATTAGTCTTACTTCTGTGGATAGAATTTTCCGTACATAGCTGATGCCGCAAAAACCAAAGCACAACAGTGTGCTATCATGTCAGAAGATGTACAAGGACAAGACAAGATAAAGACCACTATTTGAATTTGAAATAGCCGTTACAAATCCGAGTATAAATAAACATCAAGGGATGCTTGAATAAGCATCCAGCTATATAAAGAATTGACGAATATATTCAAGCTATCAAGAGATAAACTGAACACTTTTAGTTTACTCAGAAATATTCACTCATCAAGAAGGCGAATAACACAAGCACACATATCAGTGCACCAGATCAGTGAGGATTTCATTGTGCTAAATGTTGAGTTGTAATACAAGTGTTGTATCAGTTTATCAGCTGAGGTGCTGCAAACCTCGCTGTAACAAGAATCAGTCGAGGGCTGAGTTCTTGAGTCTAGGAGTTTTGGGATAGGCAGTTGAGTGTAAGTCCTAGTCTTGGAGTGAATTTTTGCAAAATGTTGTAATAGTCAAAATCTTCTAGAGTGAATCCTTCCGATATGGAAGAAGAGGTGACGTAGGAGATTTAGCTCCGAACATCCATAAACAATTTTTTGTGTTGTTCAGTTTCTGTCAAACTTTCTTACACAATCATCCAAGCCATCTTAAACAAGTTCAATCTGTTAGTAGACCTCAATCCGCATTTAGTTAAAGTTAGTTGATTAATATAGACACGCTAGAAAAAAAAAAGTTAAGTTGACTAACCTCAACTGCACTCAACTTAGTAGATTCAAGGGTTAACTGCGACAACAACTGGAGCTTGGGAAGTTAGCATTCACCTGTTGAGCAATTTCAGAGAGTAACGACCCCAAAACCGTTCCTAACAAAATTAGAAGATTATATTTCAAATTCATGGTCAAACAAATGTCGTTTAGTTAAATAATTCGATGAGAAGAACAAAAATTATTCACATTTCATTCTATGGTCAAAGGCAAATTGAAAACTAAACAGTGCGATTCCAAAGGAAAATAGAATAAGCTACTAAGAAGTTTTTCATCGTCTCGGATATATTATCATTTTCTTAATGAGTAACTATGATATTATCGATAATAAGTTAAGTTACATCATAGTATGCACATTCTAAATCTACCAAACTACAACTGAATTTTAACACGAAGTATCATGAATAAAATTTGCTTTTGTTCGTCAGTTATTTGTGCTGTGTGGGCCAAGTTTATGCAATGTATTCATCACTTTCAAAATTGACATATTTTTATTAATTCAATAAATATTTTACATAATTAAAATGAAAATCACTTAAATCGTGTGGTAAACAATGTTTTCATAACCGGAATGATGATCGAACCGGTCTATTTTATAAAAATGGTCCAATTATCGGTCAGACCGTTTTTATCCGAAAGTCAAATCAAAAAATCGTTTATATAATATAATAAATAATATATTTTAATTTTTAATTTTAAAAACCTAAAATATGTATATAAATAGACTAGTTCTTGACCGGCTAGACCGCTTAAACGGTTTTTAAATATGTTTCGAATCGGACATGTGACCAGTTCTCCGTAGAAAATTTATATCATATTTGCGATAAAAAATAATAAAAAATTTTAAAAATCAAAATAAATATTAAATGAAAAAAATCTATTATATACAATATGCAGTAATTTTTTTTCAAACATACAATATATACAAATGTAATCAATATTTCTTAAATCTATATAAAAAAAATAAATTTTAAAAATTTCGGGTCATATGGGGGTTAACTATGGTTGACCTGACCCAACCCGATACTGACTAATTTTTTGGAGTTAGCTTTTGGGTTTAATCCGATTTTATTCGAACCCAAAAATTCTCAAGTTTAACCCAATATTTTTCGGATCGATTCGTGTTGGGTTGATGAATCCTATTCATTTTTTACACTCCTAATACTCATAAAGAGTGTTAGGCATCAATTTGCAGAAGGAAAAAAAAAACTATCCAAGTTATTTGTAAAAAATTATATATATATATATATATATAATTTTGTTCTGCAAAATTATATTTTTTAGATGTATTATTTTGTTTTGTTTGGTCAACTGGAGAAAAAAAAATTGAAATAAAAGTGATCAAATTTTAGGTCTGCCCGCATATAAATGCGTGTGGTAATTAAAAGCAATCAGCGAGGAAGCTACCATGTCCCCATGACCACGAATGTGTTTGGGCAACTTCTGTAGTTGGTAGTGCTATTCCCTCTAAACCTACCAGACCAACTTATATGTATATGTGTGTATATATATATATATATATGTTTTGTTCCACTCTTATTCTAGTTTACATAAGATATTCACATGAACATCTGAATTAGAAACAAAAAAAGTAGCAATAAAACTGATCATATTTTTTGTTTTTATGTTTCTCTGAACATCGCATATAAAATCATATCGAAAATAACACTTGCGGTGTAACTTAAACATACAAACCGTGTAGTATATGTTATGCATGTGAATGTGCGAACCAAATAGCTCCATTTTTTTGACAATAGACAAGTCAATTTCACATATGGATACATCCCAATGATCATGTATGTATGTATGTACTACACCTACATATGCAATAATATATATAATATTATTGGTAGCTAAACCTGGTAAATTTTCACGAGTCGTAAGAGTTGTTGGATGGCTGAAACTCACGAAAACCCGATGGCGGCCGATGTGCTGGAGTGCTGCAAAATCGAGCCGGTGCCAGATACAGTGGCGGAGTTGACACTTCCGCTTCTGCACTTTGACATTTCGTGGCTCTATTTCCACCCGGTGGAGCGTCTGCTGTTCTTCGATTTCCCCATCTCCAAGTCCCTTTTCGTGGAATCCATCGTCCCCAAACTCAAGGAATCGTTGCTCCAGACGCTCAAGCATTTCCTGCCACTTGCTGGGAATATCGTCCACCCTCTGGATTCCAGCAGGCCCTATTCGAGATTCGTGGTGGGAGACTCTGTGTCGCTTACCATAGCCGAATGCAAGAAAGACTTCAATCACCTCACCGGGAACCACCCTCGAGTCGCCGACGAGTTGTACGCCTGCGTTCCGAATCTCCCGCCGGCTATTCATTCGACGGATGCCGTGGTTTTCCCTGTGTTAGCTGTGCAGGTCACGCTGTTCCCAGACCATGGAATCTGCCTGGGTTTCTCCAATCACCACGCCATCGGAGACGCCAGCTCGATTGTTCGTTTCATTAAAGCCTGGGCTTCCGTCAACAGATTCGGCGGCGATTCGAAGCTGATAGATGACAAGTCTTTGCCGTTCTACGACAGAACTGCTGTCCAAGATCCGGAGGGATTGGATTCCATTTACTGGAATATGACCAAAAAATCTCGGCCCGTCGAGTCACCGCCGATCAGTTTCCCACTGAACAGGGTATATATATATATATATATTTGGTTTGATTACCTTTCTGTACAAACATTTTTGTTTTTTACATCTTCCTTTGACTTTGTAGGTGCGTGCCACATTTGTCCTGACAAAGGAGGATGTTCAGAATCTGAAGAACTTCGTCCTTTTGAAGCGACCGGAGATGCGCGTGACAGCTTTCACGGTGACCTGTGCTTTGGTTTGGGTCTGCTTGGTGAAAACGGCGGCTGTGACGGAGGAGGTGGCCGACGAGGAACCCGAGTACTTCGGATTCGCCGCCGATTGCCGCGGCCGCCTGGATCCGCCGCTACCCACTACATATTTCGGCAACTGCTTAGCATTCGTGAAGGCGGAATCGACCCATGGGGTATTGAAAGGAAGAGATGGATTCTTGGTGGCAGTGGAGAGTGTGATCAAGGCTGTTCAGAAAACCGTGTACAATGAGAAGGGGATTCTTGATGGGGCGGAGGAGTGGCCTGTGGAATTCGGGAAACTGATCGGAAAACGCCTCTTCGGCGTGGCTGGGTCGCCAAGATTTGACCTTTACGACTCAGACTACGGTTGGGGAAGGCCGAAGAAGTTCGAATCTGCATCAATCGATTCGGATACGTCCATGTCTCTGTGTAAATCCAGGGATTTCGAAGGAGGGCTGGAGATTGGTCTGTCCAGGCCTAAGAAGAAACTGGATACATTTGCTGCCATCTTCACTGAAATTCTGAGGAAGCTATGAAATTTCTGATGCTTGTTGAAACACTTCTATTACACAAGAAAATGAACTTGATCAAACAAACTTTGTTGGCCGTAATGTCTTCTTCACATTCAAGTAGCTAGATTGTGCCACAATAAGTAAACATGTGCACCTTTGGTATTTAAATATTTGTATTGGTAATTATTCTGTTCCTTGTGTGTTGTACATAAGTTTGCTTGTGCAAAATGATACCGAAAGTTAAAAAGTATGGATTCTCGTTTCAAGTTGAGTATAATGTTTGTTTGGTGCCATTGTGAATTGAGTAAATCATATAGGACATGATTTCAACCATGTGAAATGATGGAAAAAATTGTCAAGTAAAATGTGATCTTGAAGTTAATTGTCATCGACTCATCGTACGATGCCTTCTCTTGTTAAAGTTTACAAATTTCATCAAGATAAATGAGTATCCGAAACTTGGTAATGCCCTAAATAAACATGAGCCAAATTACAAGGATGTTTTGTTGGCAACCTGCGGTCTGAGGATGAGTCATATCAAGTTGTTTAAACGTAAATGGAAATTTATTATACCGCGTTAATGAAATAATAGTTCATTTATAGGATTTAATTGCATTCACACCCCCTGTGAAAAATCTAAAAAACATAAAACATCCTGATGTTTGTAACTACCAAAGCGAACTGAATATAAGAGATTTCTAAGACTATCTGTTGGACAGAGCCGGCCTTTGCCCAGGGTGGGCAGGGTCCATGCCCAAGGCCGCACCCAAATATTTTTTAAAAATTATATATAATAATAATAATAATAATAATAATAATAATAATAATAATAATGGTGGGACCAGAAATTATTTAAATTATATTATAACTTTCATAAACACAAGTAAAGAGAAGGAAACACTTTACGCACCAACTGCTATTCAATCGATTTCACCATTCAATCGATTTCATTTTTTTTTACCCAAACGGTCAAACCCATAAGATATCACACTATCTATAATCGCCACTCCGATTGACATCTCTGTTTCAATCTTTTCGCTGTCCATCGTCGCCCCTTTCACGTCGCCGCACACCGCTCTTTCCTGCCGCTAGTCACAGATTCAAATATTTCGGGTGAGTTGTGGGTTGGGAAGCACAAAATCTTAAGACTTGATATTTATTAACAATATAATAATAATTATTATTATTTTTTATTATTAAAATTTTATAAGAATTTCGTACAAAAACTAAAAACATAAGACATAAAAATTATATTTTATATTAAAACTCATGAATATCTCAAGGTATTTATTATTTAGGCTTAAAAAAACCACCTAGACGCTAGGCGGTGGGTCGCCGCCCGCCATCGCCTAGCACTTTTTAGAACATTGATGTGAAGGATAATTTTGTATAGCTCAATTGTATTGTTGTGGTTGTACTTGGTGCAGCAGTATTTGAAGAAATATGATGCCTAAAAAGTACCCATCTGGAAGTGCTAAAAGAAAAAGAAAAGAAAAGAAAAGAAAAGCAAATAGAAAAGAAGATGACTCAATCAATTAAAAGTTCTATGGATAAGTTTGTTTTGAAAGAAACGAGTATAGTTTAAGAAAATTTGATTAAACATATCAATAATCAGAGCACACAAGAAATCATTCTGAAAACAAATAGAAGAGGTGTATGTTGCAAACACTATGTGTATTGAGGAAGAAAAAAATGATAACGAGAAAAATGAAAAGATAGATCATTCTTTGAATATATTTGATCCAAGAGTTTGATAGCCTTGATACAAAAATGAGGGATTTACTCATTGAAAAAGGTCCAATTAGAGAGGTTAATTTTGAATACCCGTATGATGAACTTGGTATACGTTTTTCCTCAGAGCAATATAATAGAGTGCTTCCAAACAAAATAAGCTATGAAAGAAAACGGCTATTTATTCAAAAGAGTTAGATACAGTATTTTGTTTATGTTGTAAGCTTTTCAAAACCTTTCAATCACGAAGTCAATTAGCAGAAAAGGTACCTAGAGACTGAAAGCATCTAAGTGAGAAGCTTAGAGAACATGAAAAATATCGTGAACATCTTGCTAATTTGAGATCGATGGTGGAGTTATAGGTGATATTGAGGAAAAATAAAACAATTGACAAAAAATTGTAGGAACAGATTAAAAATGAAACACACCATTGGAGTGGGGTTTTGACAAGAATTGTAGCAGTAGTAAAATATTTGGCTAAAAATATTTTATCCTTCCGTGAAAAGAATGAAAATTTGGAGGATAGTTCAAAGGGTAATTTCTTGGGCTTGATTGAGATGATTGTCGAGTTTGATCTTATAATGCAAGAACATCTCCGTCTCATTAAAGGAAAAGAAATTCATCATCATTACCTCAGTCATAAAATTCAAAATCAGTTGATAACAAATATGTCATTAAAAGTGAAAAATGTTGTCATTGAAATGGTTAAGAAAGCAAAGTATTATTCTGTGATACTTGATTGTACTCTTATGCAAGCCACAAAGAACAAATGACTTTAATATTGTTGTGTGTTGATGTTAAGAAATCTCTCAAGAACTTGTGTTCACGCGAGGAAGAAGAAGTAGGACAGTTAAAAACTAACTAACTCCCATTACCAGTATTAATAAGGAAGTCTAATCTCAAGACTTAATCACAGCCGTAGGAACAAGTATAAGTAGACTTGTTTAATCTTGGTCGTTGATATTAATATTGAGTCAAATTAGTCTAAACAAATCTCCACCTATTTGGCTCAATCTCTTGCATTTCAGTGATTCAAATGGAGTTACCCCAATGATACTGACCGCTAAAATCGGTATGATAAAAATCAACTGGCAAGTGTACCAGGTCAAGTTATAATATAGTGGACAAAGGTCCAGATGTCGAACCCACAGAGACTGTATAAATATGAATACCAAAATATATTTATTCCTACTTAATCTAGACTAATGAATAAAAGTGATTCAGATTTTAAAATAATAATTAAAATTGAAATTAAATTAACTAAAATGCAGCAAGAAAATTTGGATTTAATTCAAATTTGGGAAAAGCTCGATCAAGGACTCACGTAGGTACCAGAAAATTCATGTAACAAGCAGTCGATCTAAGACATCAGACTTAATCTTAATTCACGGGAATTTTCCTAATTTGTTCAAAAGACTATTTCTAGAACAATCAAACCTATTCAAAATTTGACGGATTAATCTTTCGTAATTCTAATCAAATTTGAATGCATGAATAACTGTGAAAATTCAGTTAACACCTAAAACACACATTGAAACCAAATCTATTTCTAGTTGGTTTTAAAACATGTTGAATATCGAAGTGATCAAAATCAAAACCTCCTCTGTCGACTTGGAATCGATTAACATGCAAGCAAATAACTGGCCAGGTAATTCACAAGACAAATATAAATTCGATAATCATTAAAATAAAATCAAGTCTGAAATTCTCAAATAAACAAACGAGTTTTCTACATAAATTGTCTGGCCCAATCACGTGGCCTTGATCGAAAGAGAAAAACTACTCAAAAGTTCAACATAGTTCATAGACAAGAGTTTTTAATCCAAAACATCAACTAGAAATCAAAAATAAAAGAAAAATAAGAAAAGAAGAATGGAAGATGATGTTGGCCGCCTCCTTGCCTCAAAGATGTGTGTAACCCCTATTCTGATGAATAAATTCCTATTTATATGCCCAAGGGTCTTCAAAAGATAGTATCCTTCCCGAGCAAGAATTTCTTTTTTAAAAAACTCTGTACGCGTAGTTCGCTCGAGCGAGCATAGGCTCTCGCTCGAGCGAGCAATCTTCTCCCCCGAAGGTAAATTTTCACGCCTCGCTCGCTCGAGCGAGCATAGCCTCTCGCTCGAGCGAGCAATCTTCTGTCTCGATTGTCACTTTTTCGCTCGCTCGAGCGAGAATAACCCTTCGCTCGAGCGAGCATATGTCTGCACACAAATATGACTTTTCCATAATTCCCTAAAAAATGGACCAGGTAAAGTATTATGCAATCAAATGAATAAAACATGCTAATACTAAATAAAACAACAACAATAACAAATGAATGCTTGCAAAACTAACACCAAAAATATACATATGAAACACAGTTAACAACTCCCCCATACTTAAGCCTTGCTCGCTCTCGAGAAAGATATACAACAAACACAATGCACTAACACAAGTAAGAATTACAAGACAGCCTCAGATAAGTTCTACTTCAATTTCCCAAAAACCAAAACAACTTTCGATTGTCCACAATACACTGTCAGTTGAACGCAAATGTGTGTGTGTTCCATTTATTCCAGTTTTGTGCAACTTCAAAAGAATCCATCATAAGAATGTTTAGCGACCTATGATAATTCAATGCAAGTATCACAATCTAGCACTCTGTCATCTCAACAATCCCAAACAAAAACATGCATTTTCTTGAGATTTACACATACCTCTTGATTTTGAAATTAATTTTCTAATGCCCCAATAATTACCCGCAGACTTAGCTATAACTAAGATAGGATTAGAATTTCAATCCCCTTGTCTATAGCCCGGATGGAACTACAATCTCATTTAACCCGAAAACTTAGCTATGGAGCAATGATTAGGATTTCAATAATTGTCCAAGCCCGGATGAAATCGCTATTTTAAAAATTTCAAAATTTTGATAACCCCATTAAATCCGAAAACTTAGTCAAGAATAAGGGATTAGTATTTCAATCCCTCACTCGTAACCCGGATGAAGTTAACTTACGCTTACAACTCAAGTAAAAGTTTTTTAAAGGTACGCCCAAAATTATGCATGTAATGTCTAACAACTATCAAGAATCCAAAACACTATCATGATCAACAAGCATCTATTGTCGTGCAATGGTCAAACAAACACGGATTTCATCAATTACTTCGCTACACTACACTAGTCTAACATGCGTGCTTAAGATGATTCACGATTCAATCAACAGTTTCTCATGTTCAATCAAAAGCAACATTTTTCAAAAAAAAAAAAACAATTTTCTTTCTCAACTCTATCATCATCGACTAACAGTCATCATCTTACTCGTATCCACACAAACAACACACAATGATATGCATGATTATGAACAAAACACCAAACGAACGAAACCAAATGAATGCAAAACAGAATGAGACAATGATGAACACAACAAACCCCCCCCCCCCCCCCCATACTTTTCCAAAGCATTGCCCTCAATGCTTCAGAAACACAAAACAAACACACAAACAAATGCAATGTACAAAACTAAAAACATAATGCACAAAACATAAAAAGGAACTCCCCTGGTCTACTGTAGTGCAAAAAGGTCGAGATCCTTCTCATGTTCGGGAGGAGGTTGTGGAACATAATCATCCTAAGCTGCAGGCGGGTACTGAAATGGGTGATCCTAAAATGATGAGGCTGGAGCAGCGTACTGAAAATGGAACGAAGGCGGGTATGGCACAGCATCAGGAATAGACGAGGTGTCGAGCCTCAAATGTGTAGTAATGCCATAGAGAAGTGTTGGATAACCCGGCGATCAGATCAATTAGGATTGATACCCAGTGCAGCGGAAGTTTAAAATTTTTGTATGGAACGATTCCATAATAGGTATCAACCTTACGATTAAATTGTGTGTGTAAAAATTAAATAACAATTATAAAATTTTTACCTTTAATCTCGAATCGAGATTTTGGACACCAACAAATTTCTCTGCTCTTGTTGTATATCCCTGGAACTGATGGACGAACTGTTCTTCAATCAGGTCCACGAACGGATATTTAATCCCTCTGATAGATTGCACTAGAAAATCTATCAAAAGTTTCTACGAAGAGATTAACGAATTTGATCCGTTAAACCAGACTGCAATTTAAAATTCACAGACTGGATTTTACTGAGCAAAGGGGAGAGGGGGTCGGCCACTTCAGATAGAAAAATAGGGTTTTTTCGAAAATTGTGACCTGTTGTGTGTAATTTCTGTACTGCAATAACTTATTTATAATGTAGGCCACTAACAGCTTAGGGCCCATTAGTCATAAGTTCAAGCCCGACAAGCAAAGCCCGCATGTTCAGAAATTAATATAAAATTCATCGTGACTCCGATTGATAAACCGATTTCACCAATGTGCACAGAAACCATTTCTGCACCTTTTAAAGTCAAGATAAATTTTTCTGAATCCGAATTCAGTGATTTCCAAAAATGGCCATCCCTATGTCATTTTAGGAAATCTTACTCCTCTACTCTTAAATAAGAAGTCCAACTTCTTCGTTCATTAAATTTAACTCTTTAAATTTAAATATCTCAACGGGGATTAAAAATCCATTACACTGTGTGACCCTCAATGGTTCAGGGATACAGCTAGCCGTGGGCTCACAACTCCTTGTGACTCGGAACAATAATTTCCGACTTGCCCATTGAATCATGGTAAGAGCGTCTAGCAACATCGCCCCATGATTCCCTAGGTATCACTGTTAGTGCCTACAAGAACCAATAGATTTTGGTTAGCGTACAGTACGGTCCCTTCATCCATATATCCCGATCGAATCAACAACCATTGGTATATCGAGAGTCGCTCGAGATTCGATAACTATGCAATGCATCTTGAAGATCAAATAGTGACATCGCATGTGCTACTAAGAAACCATTTCTTAAATCACATCATGTACTCTGGCCAGAGATTCGTCACACTAATATCTCCTCAGATCGCATAGGATATCCACACTCGCAAGTATGTGGTGAATCCTTGACAACAAAGCATCGACTCCTATATGTGTTGTAACTGTACCCAATCCCGACACCTGATGACTCCAATAGAGTCGGTAAACGAGTCAAAGCACAGTACTAGCATATAGAGTCTCAATGATGTTTCAAGTAGTAAGGACTAATGGTGTACAACCAAAACCGCGGACTTTATCCACTCGATAAGTGATAACCACTTGGAAAGTCCGGATAGGGTAGTTCGATCATTCATCATATGAATATCCATTTGCATGCTTCGAACATCTCTATGTTCCTTACCAATGAAATGTGGTACTCTGCATCGCAAATGCTAGTCTCAAACTCGAGCGATCCTTATCCTTATTATCGGACGGCTCAATCGACTAGGAAAAGTTTAGAATATACAGTGACTATAAGATGTGTTTCATGATAGACATCCCCATGTTCTACCACATCTTACATACACTATAGTATATTCAAGGTCTTTATCAAAACAACAATGGTATATCACAATATAACAATATGAAGAAAGATAAAGTCATTGCCATTAATAAAAGTGTAAATTATATTAAACAAAATATTGTTTATACAAAGAGTCATCAAAGCCCTTAGCCACAAGTTGGCTCACCGGGCACCCACTCTTTCAATCTCCCACTTGCCCTATATCCAACTAGTCATACTACGTAGACCCATTGCTTCGCGATGTTTGTCAAATAATGGTCCTGGCAAGGGCTTAGTAAGTGGATCAGCGATATTGTCTGCAGAGGCCACTCTTTCGACAGTGATGTCTCCTCTTTCCACAATCTCCCGGATGATGTGGTATTTCCTCAGTACGTGTTTGGATCTTTGATGAGACCTTGGTTCCTTTGCCTGAGCAACGGCACCCGTGTTGTCACAGTACACCGGGACTGAACCAACAACTTCAGGAATAACGCCCAACTCTTGGACGAAATTCCTCATCCAAACTGCCTCTTTAGCAGCAGCTGATGCTGCAATGTATTCAGCTTCAGTGGTGGAATCCGCTGTGGTGTCCTGCTTGGAACTCTTCCAAGAGACAGCACCGCCATTGAGCATGAACACAAATCCAGAGGTTGACTTTGAGTCATCCACGTCACTTTGGAAGCTAGAGTCGGTATAGCCTTCCAATTTTAGTTCTCTTCCTCCATATACCATGAACATATTCTTAGTCCTTCGTAAGTACTTAAGAATGTCCTTCACGGCTTTCCAATGCATTTGACCGGGATTAGCTTGATATCTGCTCGTGACACTCAGAGCAAATGCTACATCCGGTCTGGTAGATATCATCCCATACATGATACTACCTATGGCTGACGCATATGGTACATGTGTCATTTTCTCTATCTCTTCATCCGTCTTGGGACACATAGACTTGGATAGAGAAACTCCATGACACATGGGTAGATGTCCTCTCTTGGACCCATCCATTGAAAACCGTTTCAATATGGTGTCGATGTAGGTTGATTGAGTGAGTCCTATCATTCTCTTAGATCTATCTCTATAGATCTGTATCCCAAGAATATAGGATGTCTCACCCAAATCCTTCATCGAGAATCTACCTGATAACCATATCTTTGTTGACTGCAACATCCCTACATCATTCCCAATGAGTAGGATGTCATCAACATAAAGTACTAAGAATGTCACAACATCCTTAACTACTTTCTTGTACACGCATGGTTCCTCCGGGTTCTTGATGAAACCAAAATCCTTTATTGTTTCATCAAATTTCTGATTCCAACTTCTTGATGCTTGTTTTAGACCATAGATTGATCTCTGAAGCTTGCATACCTTATGCTCGCTTCCCATGGATGTGTACCCCTCAGGCTGCTTCATATAGATTTCTTCCTTAATGTCTCCATTAAGAAAAGCAGTCTTCACATCCATTTGCCATATCTCATAGTCATACCATGCAGCTATGGCAATAAGGATTCTTATGGACTTGAACATTGCAACTGGTGAAAAGGTTTCATCATAGTCAACTCCTTGTCTTTGAGTATAACCTTTTGCCACTAATCGCGCCTTGTAGGTCAATACCTTACCATCAGGCCCAAGCTTTCTTTTGTAGATCCATTTACACCCTATTGGAACAATTCCATCGGGAGGATCTACTAAAGACAAAACTTGGTTTGTATGCATCGAATCTATTTCCGACTGCATAGCTTCAAGCCATAAATTTGAATCCGCATAAAAAATTGCTTCCTTGAAGTTTCTTGGATCACATCCAACATCGGGTTCATCTTGATCCCCTTCAAGAAGAAGACCATATCGAATAGGAGGTCTAGAAGTCCTCTCGAATCTTCTAGGTATAGGCGTGTCCAGCAATGGTTCCTGAGGTGTAGGATCGTTATTTTGTATTTCGGGTTCTTCTCGAATTTCTTCGAGTTCCATCATCTCGCCTTTCTTATCCAATAAGAACTTCTTCTCCAAGAAGGTGGCATTCCTTGAAACAAACACCTTTGTTTCAGCAGGATAATAGAAATAATATCCGATTGAATTCTTCGGATACCCTACAAAATAACATAAGCTGGATCGACTATCCAACTTATCTCCCACTGTCCGCTTCACGTAAGCAGGACATCCCCAAATCCTCAAGTACGAATACTTAGGAGCTTTGCCATTCCATAACTCGTATGGTGTTTTGTCCACTGCTTTAGTGTGGACGTTGTTCAACAACAATACCGCCGTTTCAAGCGCATAGCCCCAAAACGAAGGTGGAAGCTCAGTGAAGCTCATCATGGACCGAACCATATCCAACAAAGTTCGATTACGACGCTCCGATACACCATTAAGCTGTGGTGTCATAGGAGGAGTCCACTGAGAGAGAATCTCATTCTCTTTTAGATAGTCCAAAAACTCGGTACTCAAGTATTGTCCACCTCGATCCGATCGAAGTGCTTTAATACTTTTACCTAGCTTGTTTTCTACTTCAGCCTTGAATTCTTTGAACTTTTCAAATGCTTCAGACTTATATTTCATTAAATATAAATACCCATACCTTGAATAATCATCAGTAAAGGTAATGAAGTAGGTGTGGCCATATTGAGTCCCAATTCTAAATGGACCACAAACATCTGTATGGATCAAATCCAACAGATTTTGACTACGCTCAGGTTTCCCCTTAAAAGGAGATTTAGTCATTTTTCCTTTTAGGCAGGATTCACAAGTAGGTAGAGAGTTAATATCAGACATATCAAACATGCCCTCTCCCACTAGCTTATTCATCCTCCTTGAGGAAATATGACCTAGCCTAGCGTGCCAAAGGTTTGCCGGGTTTTGGCTATCGATTTTCCTTTTGTTTGTTGTTGCCGGTTTATCAACATAATTTATTGGAACGTCTTTTAGTTTTAAGTTGTATAGATCGTTTTCAAGTTGTCCATTTCCAATCAAACATTCATTCTTGTAAATATTGCAAATCCCATTCACAAAATTGCAAGAATAACCATCTCTATCAAGCATAGAAACAGAAATAATGTTTTTAATCAAATCCGGAACAAATAAAACATCTCTTAAAAGTAACTTAAAACCATTCTGCAAAATTAAATAAACATCTCCCACGGCTTTTGCTTCAACTCTGGAACCATTTCCGAGCCTCAGCTGGGTCTCACCCATTCTAAGCCTGCGACTTCTTGTCATCACCTGCAAATCATTGCAAATGTGAGATCCACATCCGGTATCCAATACCCAAGAAGTAGTATTAAGTGAAAAATTTATTTCAATATAGAACATACCCTTTGCAGTTCGCAACTGCTCTAGATATTCCTTGCAGTTACGCTTCCAATGACCGGGCTTCTTGCAGTAATGGCAAACATCCTTGGATTTTTCCATGTTTGAAGCCTTTGTCTTGTACTTCTTCTCGGGTTCGATTTTCTTGGGTGGGGCAGAACGTTTCTTACCCTTTGTACTTGGCCCCTTCTTAGCAGAAGAAGAGGAGCCCACCAAGAAAGCCGGTTTATCCTTCTTTAATGTGGATTCATATGTCACAAGCATATTGACCATCTCTTCAAGGGAGGCCTCTATCTTGTTCATATTGAAATTTACCACAAATCCGTCAAACGAAGAAGGAAGAGACAGAAGTAGTAAGTCCACGTTGAGTTCATGCTCCAACACCAAATCAAGGGTTACCAACTTCTGTATGAGCCAAATCACTCGTACCCCATGATCATGGACCGAAGTCCCTTCACGCATGCGACACGTCATTAGCTCCTTTACAGTAGCGAACCTTTCAGCCCTCGATTGAGCCCCAAAAAGTTCCTTGAGTTGAACGTGAATGTCAGCAGCATTCACGGTGTCCTCAAATCGCCTCTGGAGTTCATCAGACATCGAGGCTTGCATGTAAGAGTGGGTGCCCAGTGAGCCAACTTGTGGCTATGGGCTTTGATGACTCTTTGTATAAACAATCTTTTGTTTAATATTATTTACACTTTTATGGCAATGACTTTATATTACTTCATATTATTATATTGTGATATACTATTGTTGTTTTGATAAAGACCTTGAATATACTATAGTGTATGTAAGATGTGGTAGAACATGGAGATGTCTATCATGAAATACATCTTATAGTCACTGTATATTCTAAACTGTTCCTAGTCGATTGAGCCGTCCGATAATAAGGATAAGGATCGCTCGAGTTTGAGACTAGCATTTGCGATGCGGAGTACCACGTTTCATTGGTAGGGAACATGGAGATGTTCGAAGCATGCAAATGGATATTCATAGGATGAATAATCGAACTACCCTATCCGGACTTTCCAAGTGGTTATCACTTATCGAGTGGATAAAGTCCGTGGTTTTGGTTGTACACCATTAGTCCTTACGACTTGAAACATCATGGAGACTCTATATGCTAGTGCTGTGCTTTGACTCGTTTACCGACTCTATGGGGGTCATCAGGTGTCGGGATTGGGTACAGTTACGACACATATAGGAGTCGATGCATTGTTGTCAAGGATTCACCACATACTTGCGAGTGTGGATATCCTATGCGATCTGAGGAGATATTAGTGTGACAAATCTCTGGCCAGAGTACTTGATGTGATTTAAGAAATGGTTTCTTAGTAGCACATGCGATGTCACTAATTTGATCTTCAAGATGTATTGCATAGTTATCGAATCTTGAGCGACTCTCGATATACCAATGGTTGTTGATTCGATCGGGATATATGGATGAAGGGACCGTACTGTACGCTAACCAAAATCTACTGGTTCTTGTAGGCACTATCAGTGATACCTAGGGAATCATGGGGCGATGTTGCTAGGCGCTTTACCATGATTCGTTGGGCAAGTCGGAAATCGTTGTTCCGAGTCACAAGGAGTTGTGAGCCCACGGCTAGCTGTATCCCTGAACCATTGAGGGTCACACAGTGTAATGGAGTTTTAATCCCCGTTGAGATAGTTAAATTTAAAGAGTTAAATTTAATGAACTAAGGAGTTGGACTTCTTAAATAAGAGTAAGGGAGTAGGATTTCCTAAAATGACATAGGGATGGACATTTTAGGAAACCACTGAATTCGGATTCAGGAAAATTTATTTTGACTTTAAAATGTGCAGAAATGGTTTCTGTGCACATTGGTGAAATCGGTTCATCAATCGGAGTCACGATGAATTTTATATTAATTTCTGAACGTGCGGGCTTTGCTTGTCGGGCCCTAGCTTATGACTAATGGGCCCTGTTGAATCCGATATTTTGGTGATAACAAACAACAACTCATTGTATAGGAATGTGCTGCCAACCATTGTATTTCAGGAATCTACTACAACTTCTACCGAAAGCTTGTCAACCGCCTTTATCTCTCGACCGGCTGAAGTCACAAGCCTATCGAATGGCTATCAAAACCAGCAGAGGATAAATCTATCTACCGGAAGCTTGTCAACCGCCTTTATCTCTCGACCGGTTGAAGTCACAAGCTTATCGACTGGTTATTCAAACCAGCAGAGGACAAATATCTCTACCGGTAGAATGCCAACTGCCTATCTAGATATCTCGAGACAAGTACCTGTGACAAGATGTTCTTTGCAGGATCCTTTATTAAAAGCAGAACCGGCGTTTCAGAAGATTTGTTGACTCCTGCAAATCAAGACAACAGGTTGTACCAAAATGGCAAAAACACAGAATGACTGCAGATAAAGCATTCGACCGTTTATTCCAGTTTTGGACCCTGGAAGTTGTCTGCAGTGTACGATCCTCATGCAGAATCATCAATGCATTTATGAGCATTAAATGTGCATTCAATGCAGCATCAGAACGTTCAAAATAAAGACGTTGATGATTGACCTATATAAAGGGAAGATTGCTCAAAAAGAGAACAACAACAAGAACAACAACAAGTGATACGAGACAACGAAGAGAGACAAGCAACTCAGAAAAATTTCAATCACTTGACTAATATCAGAAGTCCTCATCTGATATACTTGAGCACACTTACAAGATCATTCATCTGCTGCTCAAATAAACCCTCGCCTACAGTTCACATATCTGATCGTCAAGGATATCCTAGGGTTTTCAAGCCTCTCGACCGCTCTGCAGTCTGAGAAGCTCAACTCAACTATACTCAGTGTTGAAGAGACTTGAAGCTGCTCTGAAAGCTTCCACCAGTCTGATAAGAACTGAGAATCTTATCTGTGTAAATCTAGGAGTTTCGGATTAGGCATTGGATAAGTCCTAAGTCTGAAGTGGGTGTATTACAAGACGTTGTAATAACCAAAGTCTTCTAGTGAATTCCTTCCTAAGTGGAAGAAGGGGAGACGTAGAAGGATTAAGCCTTCGAACTTCCATAAAATCGTGCTTTAGCATTTACTGCCATTTATCTTATATCCTGCTCATACATTGCATTATAAACTTTGCATCACTAAAACCTCTGAACTATTTCCGCACTATTTAAGTTGTTCAAAACGTTTTAGAAGTTGAGAAAACTGATTAAGTGAACTAAACCTCACTTGATCATTTTAAAGAAGAAGAAGAAAAGTTTCAGAGTGTATTCACCCCCCCTCTACCCTCTGAACCGATCCCAACAAGTGGTATCAGAGCGGGTTCCTTTCTCAACTGCTGATCTGAAGTTTTCAAATCATGACTTCTTTCAACAGAATTCCTATGTTTTCTAAAGAAGAGTATGATGATTGGAAAATTCGCATGCAGGCACATCTTGCAGCACAGGATGATGACATGCTATATGTCATAACAGACGGTCCTATCAAAATTATGAAGGTCAACCCAGCTCTAGCCGATGGTGCAGGACAAATGATTGAGAAACCAAGAGCTGAGTGGACCACTGAGGACAAAAAGAAGGCCAATCTTGACAATGTGGCCCGGGACATCCTATACAAAACACTGGACAAGAATATGTTCAGCAAAATCAAGTCATGTTCCACAGCAAAGGAGATTTGGGAGAAGCTCACTCAGCTGTGTGAAGGGAATGACCAGACAAAGGAAAACAAGCTCACTCTGGCCATTCAAAAATATGACAACGCCAAAATGAAGCCAGGGGAAACCATGGCTGAATTTGATGAACGGTTCAGTAGTATCATCTGTGATCTTATTGCTTTAGGTAAAACTTATACTAACCGTGAAATTGCTGTGAAGGTTATGAGAGCTCTGCCCAAAGAATGGGAGATCAAGACAGTGGCCATGAGAGAGTCAAAAGACTTGAGCAAGGTTGAACTGCATGATCTCTTTGCAGATCTCAAAGCCTATGAGTTCGAGCTCAACATGAGAACAGAAGATGAACCATCTACTTCTCAACCAACCAAGGCCTTAACCTCAACCGTGATATGTCCACCGGTCGAGGAAGCTCCAAAGAGATCAGCTGAGCAAATCAGCAATGAAGCCATGACACTCTTTGTCAAGAAATTTGGTAAATTTATGCGTAAAAACAATTCTAAATTTAAAAATTATCATAAATCGGACCATACAAACGATGGTCCTACTTGTTTTAACTGTGGAAAGCCAGGCCACTTCATTGCAGACTGCACCAAGCCTAAGAACAATGATCAGAAGCAATTCTCCGAAAGAAGAAGGGGTAAGGAGGATAAAAGGACGTTTAGAAAAGGAAGAGACCAAAGGGTTCTAGTAGCAGACGAAAGCAAAAGCAAGTGGGCTGAGTCTGACTCTGACAACTCCAATACCGGAAGCTCTTCAGATGACAGCGATGATGAAAAAGTGGAATGCCTTATGGCCGACATCGAAGAAGAAGCTGAGGAGGTATTTGACTTTGGCTCACCTGAATTTACTCACAGTGATTTAGTTACTGCTTTACACGAAATGGCTAATGAATACAAAGCATTATCCAAGGAGTTCGAGGAAGTAAAGGCAGAAAGAGCTGACCTAAAAGATAAGTCAAGCAAATCAAGCTGCATGCAGCAAAAAGAGCTTGATGGTCTTAAGGTCAAGCTAAGTCTGCTGGCTACTGAGAACGACACCTTGAAAAGAGTATTCCAAGCTACCTTGATTGAGAATAAAAAACTACTTGAAACCATTAAGGCTTGGAATAAATCTTCGGTAACCATTGACAAGATTCAAGAAATCCAAAGACCGGTACATGATAAAACCGGTCTAGGGTTTGGAACAAATGAACAGTCTATGGAATCCTGTATTCAGTCAAGCCTGGACAAAGGCAATCTTAACAAAATAAGATTTGTCAGGTCCAGCACGATATATGAACACGATAAGTGCAGCTTTGACAAAAATCAGAAAGTATCGAACGAACGAAGCTCTAAGCATAGAGGGCTGGGATATGTGGATCCCCAGACCTCTAATCAAAGAGGAACTTGGATCAAACCAAAACCTAATGAAAGAAGAAAGGGAAACCAATCTAATTTCAAAAGGCCATGGAATGAGTCTAACTACTCTAAGAAAAGATGGTCAAAGGAGAAGCCTTACCAGTACTTTAATTGCAGGCCAGTTCAAAAGAGGTACAGGCTAACTGATGAAAATAAAAAAGGCAAGCAGCACACAGCAACCTCACAAGCACACACATTTACTGCCTATCGACCGCACAGATTTCTGGACACACACACGGGCAAACCTGTAAGGGTGTTCCAGGTGTGGGTCCCGAAAGGGCTAATCCGACCTGGACCCTACTAGATATGGGTACCAAAAGTTCTTCACTCTTTGCAGGTACTAAAAGTCCAAACGGGCGAGAAAACCACTTCTATCAAGGACACTACCTGGTATTTAGATAGCGGTTGCTCACGACACATGACAGGGAATCCAGAACTTCTAACAGAAGTGGTGTTGTGCAAAGGACCAAAGATCAGCTTTGGAGACAACTCCAAAGGTAAAACCGTGGGTAAGGGTAAGATCATCCATGGTAACATCATTATTAAAGATGTGTTACTTGTTGACAAACTATGCTATAATTTGATAAGTATTAGTCAACTATGTGACAATGATCATTCGGTCGAGTTTCACAAACACACTTGCCTCATAAAAAATGACAAAGGTGAGACTCTTATGACCGGTGTACGAGACCTAAACACCTACAAGGTAAACTGGTCTTGCTCACATTTCTTCACCTACTTGTCTTACTGCTCATCATGATAAACATTGGTTGTGGCATAAGCGGTTAAATCATCTAAATTTTAAGTCCATTTTTAACTTGAGGAAGCATGATTTGGTTTCTGGTCTGCCCGAAGGAGATTTTATAAAAGACAAAGTTTGTCCTGCTTGTCAACTAGGAAAGCAGGTGAGAGCAACTTTTAAAAATAAAGGGTGTATGTCTTCTTCCAAATGTTTAGACTTACTTCACATGGACCTATTTGGTCCTATACCAGTAAGAAGCATAGGGGGAATGAGATATGCTCTTGTTGTTATAGATGACTTTTCTCGATTTACTTGGGTCATCTTTCTCTCTTCAAAAGATCAAACTGCACCTCACCTGATTAAGCTTTTTAAAACGCTTGCAAAATGAACAATCTACTGTGATAGATAGAATCAGGAGTGATAGAGGGACTGAATTTTTAAACACCACTCTTATGACTTATCTAGATGATCAGGGAATCAAGCATGAGTTGTCAGCTGCTAGATCCCCACAGCAAAATGGGGTGGCTGAAAGAAGGAACCGTACTTTAAAAGAAGCAGCCAGAACTATGATTGCTGATTCAAATGTTTCTCAAAGACTTTGGGCAGAAGCAGTTAACACAACTTGCTATACTCAAAACAGATCTATGATTAATAAACGATTTAACAAAACTCCATATGAGATCTGGAATGGCACAAAACCTGATATTTCTTATTTCAAAATTTTTGGGTGCAAATGCTTTATCCACAACAATGGCAAAAACCATTTGACAGCCTTCGATGCCAAAGCAGACGAAGGAACTTTTATTGGTTACTCAGCCGTTAGCAGAGCTTATCGAGTGTTCAATCAAAGATCACTAACGGTCGAGGAAACCATTCATGTTGTTTTTGATGAATCTACTCTATGTACAGAACAAACTCAAGGGAGCATAAATGATCTGAGTCACAGACTGGAAAACACAAATCTACAGGAAGAGAGTGACAGTGATCTATATCCTCCAAAGAAGGATGATCCAGTTCCCTCTACCGGGTGTGATCAAACAAGGCCAGAAGTGGATCCACCGTTGATAACAATCCTCCAGCCAATGATGATCCAGTAAACGAGGACGTTCATCAACCAATTGATGACAACCCTTTAGGGAATTATTTTAGGTGGAACAAAGATCATCCACCTGGGTTGGTCATAGGTGACCCTTCTGCTCCTCGAAAAACACGTGGTCAAATGATTAATGAATTCTTGCATGCCGCTTTCATATCTCAGGTAGAGCCCAAGAAAATAGATGAAGCTCTATCATATGCCAGCTGGATTGAAGCTATGCAAGAAGAGTTGAATCAATTCACCCGCAACAATGTTTGGCATCTAGTTCCTCGACCGAAAAATCAAAATGTGATTGGAACTAGATGGGTGTTTCGTAACAAGCTCGATGAACATGGCACTGTTGTGCGTAACAAAGCTCGACTTGTTGCTCAAGGATTCAGACAAGAAGAAGGCATAGACTTTGAGGAATCTTTCGCGCCAGTTGCAAGACTAGAAGCAATCCGCATCTTTCTTGCTTATGCAGCCTTCAAGAATTTTAAAGTTTATCAAATGGATGTGAAGTCTGCATTCCTCAATGGTCTACTTCAAGAAGAGGTGTACGTTGAACAACCACCAGGTTTTGTCAATCCTACTCATCCTCAATATATCTATAAACTTGACAAAGCTCTCTATGGATTAAAACAAGCACCGCGTGCTTGGTATGACACTTTGCTAAAATTTTTACTGAACATGATTTCCAAATTGGAACGGTCGATAAGACCCTGTTTAAATTTGTAAAAGGTGATCATGTGTTACTAGTACAAATTTATGTTGATGACATTATATTTGGGTCAACTAACCCACAGTTGTGCTCAAAGTTCTCTAAACTGATGAAGGAGAAGTTTGAAATGAGCATGATGGGCGAGCTAAACTTCTTTCTTGGACTTCAAGTAAAGCAACTTGAAACTGGAATATTCATCAATCAGTCCAAGTATGCCAAGGAATTGGTAAAGAAGTTTGGAATGGAACAATGCTCAACTGTATCTACCCCCATGAGTACATCAATTAAGCTTGATAAAGATGAAGGGGGAATTCCGGTCGAGGTAACCATGTATCGAGGCCTTATTGGTTCATTGCTCTATTTGACTGCCAGTCGACCGGATATCATGTATTCAGTTTGTTTATGTGCTAGATTTCAAGCCGCACCTAAGCAATCTCATTTCATTGCTACCAAACGAATACTTAAATATATTAAAGGAACTACTAATGTGGGTCTTTGGTATCCCAAAGATTCAAATCTTAATCTTATTGGCTATTCAGATGCAGATTATGCAGGTTGTAGAATTGATCGCAAAAGTACAAGTGGCACATGTCAATTCCTTGGAGATAGACTAATTTCGTGGTCAAGTAAGAAGCAGACATCAATTGCTACCTCGACCGCCGAAGCAGAATACCTTGCTGCTGGCAGCTGTTGTGCTCAAATACTCTGGATTCAACAGCAGCTTAATGATTATGGGATTCGGTCGAGTGAAGCTCCAATCTACTGTGACAATACAAGTGCCATAGCCATCACTCACAATCCAGTGATGCACTCTCGGACAAAGCACATTGATGTCAGGCATCACTTTATCCAAGATCATGTCTTAAAGAAGGAAATCAGGCTGGAATACATCTCTACCGATCAGCAAGCAGCAGACATATTCACCAAGCCTCTACCGGACGCTAAGTTTTCATATTTTCGAAATATTCTTGGCTTAGTAGATTTAAGTTAGTATGCATGTGTTTAGGGGGAATGATTGTCAATATGACATTAATAGATTAGCTGTTACGTTGCCATTAATATTGGCATATCATCCGCCTTTAACTAGTCTCTGACAGGCTTCGTACTAGCAGCTTGGTGCTTTGAACCAAATGACATTAATTGGGCGCCGTGATTATGCTCTTCAAAACTTTTTGAATTTCAAAAATACTTTTCATGACATCACCCTATGGCCCATAGGTTCCTATATATACTTCTTTACACTCGTATATCAATCTTTCACCTTTGCTAAAAACTTTCATATTGTATTAAACGCTCCATCGAATTACTCTCAAGCTTTTGCTTACTCTTTGCTCGAGTTCTTATCTACAGATATCATGTCGATCCAGAAGACTTGCCTCGCCATCAACTTTGATTCCGTTGTTAAGGCAAACAACGCAGGAATAACTGAGGTCTTCACCATGCTTGAAGCCTCTGGACTGAAGAAATTTCTGGAATGCAGCGCCATCTGCGATTTGCCTGTTTTGAAGGAGTTCTTCGCAACCGCTCAAATCGAGCATGGGACTATCAAATGCTTGATCAAGACAGAGGTCTACTCCTTCAATCAGAAGTTCTTCGCCAGCACATTTGATCTGCCCTCCAGGGGTTTGACAAAATGCACGGATCTTCCAGATGGTAACTGCTCTTATTGGTTGAAGGAGTTCTCAACTACTGATGCTCCGATCAAACTGCCGGCCCAGAAGACATCTCTCAAAGCTCCATTCAGGCTACTGACTAATATCGTGGCCAAGAATCTTCTGGCCAAGGCTGGATCTTACGACAAGGTGACGCTGGAGAAATTTCAATACATGGCTTGTATTGCCTCCAAGATCAACATAAACTGGTCAGACATTCTGTTCAATATTCTATGTGAAATGATCAGGGGCAAAGGGCAATTCGAGGGATTTGCTTTGCAAATCTGCCACATCTTGGGCGTCCTTGGAGTGGACTTTTCCAAGACTGAGCCTCTGCATCCCACCAAATGGCTCAACAAGTCTACGATTCTCAAATTCCTGAACAAGAAAGAGACTGCGGTCGACACCTTGCCCTCAACCGCAAAGGTTATTGCTATCCCTCAACCGCTTTCAACGGTTTCGGTCGTGGCCAAACCAGTCCATACCAAAAAGTCTGCCAAGCGTCAACTGATCATCGAATCTGACTCTGAAGATGAATCACGTGAGAATGTTCCACTGATTCAAGCTTTCAGCAAGTCATCCCCTTCGGTCTCCAAAGCAGCTGTGTCATCCACGCCTGCAGGCGAGAAGAAGAGGCAGCACAAGAAGCTAAAGTCTCTTTCTGGACTTGCTCCTACCCTGCCAACGGTCGAGACTACTACCGTTGTTGCTTCTACTGCTCCTCGTCCTACAAAAGGTGTGATAATCCGGGAAGGTGCCTCATCAGCTCCTGAGGTCACTCTAGCTGATCCCAAAGACAAAGGGAAAGGTGTGATGATCTACACACCCAAGGCTCAACCAGCAGCTACGATAGAACTCAATATGATCATCTCTCACGTGCTCCGTACTGTCAAGCGTCATCTACAACGTTTTGACAGATGGCATCACTCCCGCACTCACTTGACACTCGCTCAAATATTTCCTAAATGGAAATCTCTAAACGTCATTGAGCAGAAGATGCTTCTATTTGCTGATACTGAAGACATCGTGGAGGCTCTGGGAAGAAGACATCTCATAGACTTGAAGCTTCGAGGAAGCCTGCTATCACTGCTAATTAATGAGCGTGTCAAGAATTTCAAATCCAAGAGTCCTACCGCTGCCGATGACTTTGTGATTTTGACTGGACTACAGGATAGTCTACGTCAAATCACTCAACTACTTCAGCACTTCCAAGCTCTCAACAATGTCAAAACACCAGCTTCAGCAGCCTGTTTGCAAGCTTATGTGCTGGAAGCACAAGTGATGATGAAAACCTTTCTCACTCAAGATCAGGGTGAAGAAGACGTCTATGCTCTCCCTTCTTCAGATGGGATTCTGACCGATCTCATCACTGCTGACCTCTTTCAATCATATGCTCTAAGATCGAGTGTAGCAGCATCTTCATCGGTCGACCCCTCCTCAACCGCAGTCCAAGCAGTTACTCAACCGGAAGCAGTTGTGATTGCTCACTCCTCTCCCGTGACGACCGCTCACACTTCTCCCGGTCATTCACAAGATGTTTTAGAAGTGGTTGCACAAGAGATACCTGTCACCTCTGTGACAGAGGCTCCTTGCAGTAGTGAAGCAACAGTGCCCCCAACGGAGATATCAAGCACTATTGTATCACCTGCATCTCCAGAACAGCAAGTGACTGATGCTGATCCAGCACTTCAACCGTCTCCATCTACTGAAAAGTTTATGGAAGATCTCATTATGGATGAACCAAGTGCTGATCCTGGTACTCCACCAACCATATTGGCTGCAGTCGAAACTATTACATCTCCAACTGTACCATTATTGGAAGGTCCATCGGGTAGCTCTCCAGCAAGTTCACCCGTACCACATCATCGTGAGTCTAGCCCGGTTTCACCAAGAAATGACTCAGAAGGGCAAATGATTCAGACTGATGATTCTTTAATTGAAGCCATGGCCGCAGCTCTAGATCATACCTTGATAAATCGGCTTCATGAGCTCATGCAAACGGTTAGGTCCTTCTCTCAAGACATAACAAACTCATCCTTATCGGTCGATAATTCACGCCAGACGATGATTCGGCATTTCGAGACCGTGTCTCGAGACCTTGCTCGTCTGTCCACAGAGATCACTAATCATCATCGCACTCAAATCAACACGCTCTCTACCGTCTCCGAACAAGTTATCCGATCCGAAAATCGCCTTCATAAGCAGTTGAATGATCGGATGGACACTATGCAAGCCACTCTACTTGCTCAAATCGATGCAAAAATAGACACTATGCAAGCCTGCCTTGGCACTCAACTCACTGAGGTCATCCTTCGGCTCAACCAAGGTGATGCCCAAAAGGGGGAAGAAGAGCAACGTAGAGCAGCAGAGGCAAGAAGACGTGAAGAAGAGTCCAGAAGAAAAGAAGAAGCCGACAGAAGAAGAAGAGAAGGCGATAGGTCAGGAGGAGCCAGTTGGTTCAAAAGATGAACAACTTATCTCTTCTTTACTTATCGCAGCCGCATCTTATTTTTTTTCTGTAGGTGTAATAAAAATGCTTATTGTACTTAATGAAATTCATTCTCTCAATGAAGTTCATTTTAATGCTTTCATATTGTTCTTGGAGCACTTAAGTTTTGTCATCACCAAAAAGGGGGAAATTGTTGAATCCGATATTTTGGTGATAACAAACAACAACTCATTGTATAGGAATGTGCTGCCAACCATTGTATTTCAGGAATCTACTACAACTTCTACCGGAAGCTTGTCAACCGCCTTTATCTCTCGACCGGCTGAAGTCACAAGCCTATCGACTGGCTATCAAAACCAGCAGAGGATAAATCTATCTACCGGAAGCTTGTCAACCGCCTTTATCTCTCGACCGGTTGAAGTCACAAGCTTATCGACTGGTTATTCAAACCAGCAGAGGACAAATATCTCTACCGGTAGAATGCCAACTGCCTATCTAGATATCTCGAGACAAGTACCTGTGACAAGATGTTCTTTGCAGGATCCTTTATTAAAAGCAGAACCGGCGTTTCAGAAGATTTGTTGACTCCTGCAAATCAAGACAACAGGTTGTACCAAAATGGCAAAAACACAGAATGACTGCAGATAAAGCATTCGACCGTTTATTCCAGTTTTGGACCCTGGAAGTTGTCTGCAGTGTACGATCCTCATGCAGAATCATCAATGCATTTATGAGCATTAAATGTGCATTCAATGCAGCATCAGAACGTTCAAAATAAAGACGTTGATGATTGACCTATATAAAGGGAAGATTGCTCAAAAAGAGAACAACAACAAGAACAACAACAAGTGATACGAGACAACGAAGAGAGACAAGCAACTCAGAAAAATTTCAATCACTTGACTAATATCAGAAGTCCTCATCTGATATACTTGAGCACACTTACAAGATCATTCATCTGCTGCTCAAATAAACCCTCGCCTACAGTTCACATATCTGATCGTCAAGGATCATCCTAGGGTTTTCAAGCCTCTCGACCGCTCTGCAGTCTGAGAAGCTCAACTCAACTATACTCAGTGTTGAAGAGACTTGAAGCTGCTCTGAAAGCTTCCACCAGTCTGATAAGAACTGAGAATCTTATCTGTGTAAATCTAGGAGTTTCGGATTAGGCATTGGATAAGTCCTAAGTCTGAAGTGGGTGTATTACAAGACGTTGTAATAACCAAAGTCTTCTAGTGAATTCCTTCCTAAGTGGAAGAAGGGGAGACGTAGAAGGATTAAGCCTTCGAACTTCCATAAAATCGTGCTTTAGCATTTACTGCCATTTATCTTACATCCTGCTCATACATTGCATTATAAACTTTGCATCACTAAAACCTCTGAACTATTTCCGCACTATTTAAGTTGTTCAAAACGTTTTAGAAGTTGAGAAAACTGATTAAGTGAACTAAACCTCACTTGATCATTTTAAAGAAGAAGAAGAAAAGTTTCAGAGTGTATTCACCCCCCCTCTACCCTCTGAACCGATCCCAACAGGCCCTAAGTGTTAGTGGCCTGCATTATAAATAAGTTATTGCAGTACAGAAATTACACACAACAGCTCATTATTTTGAGAAGCAAAAATCGAAAACCCTAGCCTCTCAAAGTAATAATCGGCCGACCTCTCCCATACTCTGCCCGAGAAATTCCGGTCTGTGATTTTGAATTGCAGTCAGGAATAACGAATCAGATTCGTTTAATCTCTTCGCAGAAAAACTTCTGATAGATTTTCTAGTGCAATCTATCAGAGGGATTTAAACCCCATTCGTGGACCTGATTGAAGGAGTTCATCAGTTCCTGGGAGATACAAGAAGCGCAGAGAAATCTGTGTGGTGTCCATTAATCTCGCTTCGAGATTGAAGGTAAAATTTAATTAATTGTTATTTGAATTTTACACACACAATAATTTAATCGTTGAACGGTTGATACCCACACCATGGAATTGTTCCATGATAAAATTTTTAAACTTCCGCTGCATCGGGTATCAATCGTGATTGATCAAAGAGCCGCGTTTTCCAACAGTGGTATCAGAGCCAGGTTGCTCAGATCAAACGATTGAATTAATCAATTGTACAAAATTTTTGAGTCTCGGTTTTTGAAACAAAATAAATATTTTTAAATAAAATTTTTTTTTTTTTCCGGGGCAAAACCCGGGCAGCGATTGGATCGCTGCCCGGAGGGGGCGGCGATGGTCGCTGCCCCCGGGGGAGGCGCACGGCGCCGCCCAGGGCAGCGCTGTGCGCTGCCCAGCGCAGCGCTGGGCGCTGCGCAGGGCAGCGCTCGGCGCTGCCCAGGGCGGCGCACAGCGCCGCCCAGGGCGACGCATGGCGCCGCCCAGCGGCGGCACCAGGCGCCGCCAGGGCAGCAATTGTTGCTGCCCTAAGGGGGCAGCCGGGCTGCCCCCGGCCCGCGCCCCGGGTGCGGACCGGCCCGGGAGTGTCCCGGGCGGCCCGCGGGAAAAATTAAATTTTTATTTAAAATTAATTTTAATGTGTTAAAATTTTATTTTTGGTCCGGTCAAAAATTGTTTTTGATTGGTTCACGAGATTTCGGATCGAATTGTTCGAGTCCGTAAATTTTAAAATTGATTTTGGATAAATTTGAATTTTTGGAAAATTTTAATATTTTATCCGTAAATTGAATTTTGAAATCAATTATTTTGGTACAATTGATGATAAGATATGATCTTATGATATATTGGGTAAAATATGATTTTATTTGTAAAATTGGATTTTATAGATAAAATATGATTTTATTTGATATAGAGATAAAATATGATTTTATATGTGAAATGAGATTTTATATATAAAATATGATTTTATCTTGTTTAAATTTGAATTGCCACTGCATGTTATCCAATAAATTAATTTTGAATTAAATGTTATTGGATAAGGATGATCGATTTCCATGACCAATTTTGTAGGTGTATGTTAGGAATTTACATTTTGTTTTTATTGTTGTTGGTTTTATTAATGGGCCTGGTTTATGGCCCGATATGAATGTCATATGTAATAAAAGTGGGCTTGGTTTATAGCCCGTTCCCACCCCTAAAAATGTATCCCCTACTTGTCATTGTTATTTATTGTAAATGCATTAGATTTAGTGGGAGATCAAGATTTGAAGATGGTGGGCCCAGCAGACAATAAAGACTGAAGAAATGTAAATTGGAAGCACATGTAATAGGATTGCATTGCATACTGCATATTACCTAGGATTGGACTAAGACCCGTGATTGGCAACCACGGGTCAATTAGAAATGGAATCGATCATCCTATATAATATTTGATATTATGATTGTATGCATGTTTAGACATAAATTGCGTGAATCCGGCAAGCATGCAATAAAATGAATATGATGAGACAAATATTTTTATAATTAAAAATCCCTCATTTTAAATATGATTTAAAATTTATATCAAGATAAATAAAGGAAATTTAAATTTGTTTAAATGTTCCCACCTTCCATCAACGGTCAATGTATGTGATGCTACCCGCGGATACGGTCCGGCTCATATTATTGGGGGGGCCCGTCAGTCGGAAAGCTGTACATTGGATCGACAAATGTTGTAAGTTGGGTGGAACTCCAATGGGATCGGCTCATATTATTGGGGGATCCACATGGCGACCGTCCATCACAACTTAATATTGATGGGTCATCTTGACATGTCACTTTAAACGGCGTCATATTATTGGGCCCTTATTGGACATGAGGTAAACACATGGGGGTTGCTTTGGAAGCAATTGGGCTCTACCTTTTGAGAATTATGGTTGGCTGATATTATTCGGGACCATAAGTTTGTCAATTGGACTCCATGTTCTCACTAAGGAAAAAGTTTCCCGTTTTCACTAGAGGGTGGTGAAATCGTTAAAATAGTGGGAGTGAGATTCATAAAATTAAATTCGCCTATTTTATGTCTTAGTAAATTGTTAAACAATCATTGATATATGTCTGTTTTTCTTTTCAGTATTTCATACAATGAATTCGCGAAATCCATTATTCTCGATCCTCGAACAAAACAAGTTAACTGGCGCAAACTATACGGAATGGTTCCGGAAGTTGAAGATTGTCTTGACTTCGGAGAAGATGCTCTACGTGTTAGAGAAATCACCTCCGAAGGAAGCACCAGCTGACGTAAGTCCGGAGGAATTGGCCAAACTTGATGCATGGTGGGACCATGACATCAAGACCAAATGCTATATGCAAGCCTCGATGTCTGATGAACTCCAGAGGCGATTTGAGGACACCGTGAATGCTGCTGACATTCACGCTCAACTCAAGGAACTTTTTGGGGCTCAATCGAGGGCTGAAAGGTTCTCTACTGTTAAGGAGCTAATGACGTGTCGCATGCGTGAAGGGACTTCGGTCCGTGATCATGGGGTACGAGTGATTTGGCTCATACAAAAGTTAGCGACCCTTGATTTGGTGTTGGAGCATGAACTCAACGTGGATTTACTGCTTCTGTCTCTTCCTTATTCGTTTGATGGATTTGTGGTAAATTTTAATATGAACAAGATAGAGGCCACCCTTGAAGAGATGGTCAATATGCTTGTGACATATGAATCCACACTTAAGAAGGATAAGCCAGCTTTCTTGGTGGGCTCCTCATCTTCTGCAAAGAAGGGGCCAAGTATGAAGGGCAAGAAACGTTCTGCCCCACCCAAGAAAGTCGAGCCCGAGAAGAAGCACAAGACAAAGGCTTCAAACAACGCAAAATCCAAGGATGTTTGCCATTACTGCAAGAAGCCCGGTCATTGGAAGCGCAACTGCAAGGAATATCTAGAGCAGTTGGGAACTGCAAAGGGTATGTTCTATATTGAAATAAACATTTCACTTAATACTACTTCTTGGGTATTGGATACCGGATGTGGATCTCACATTTGCAATGATTTGCAGGTGATGACAAGAAGTCGCAGGCTTAGAATGGGTGAGACCCAGCTGAGGCTCGGGAATGGTTCCAGAGTTGAAGCTACAGCCATTGGAGATGTTTGTTTAATTTTGCAGAACGGTTTTAAGTTATTTTTAAAAGATGTTTTATTTGTTCCGGATTTAATTAAAAACATTATTTCTGTTTCTATGCTAGATAGAGATGGTTATTCTTGCAATTTTGTGAATGGGATTTGCAATATTTACAAGAATGAATGTTTGATTGGAAATGGACAACTTGAAAACGATCTATACAACTTAAAACTAAAAGACGTTCCAATAAATTATGTTGATAAACCGGCGACAACAAACAAAAGGAAAATCGATAGTCAAAACCCGGCAAACCTTTGGCACGCTAGACTAGGTCATATTTCCTCAAGGAGGATGAACAAGCTAGTGGGAGAGGGCATGTTTGATATGTCTGATATTAACTCTCTACCTACTTGTGAATCCTACCTAAAAGGGAAAATGACTAAATCTCCTTTTAAGGGGAAACCTGAGCGTAGTCAAAATCTGTTGGATTTGATCCATACAGATGTTTGTGGACCATTTAGAGTTGGGACTCAATATGGCCACACCTACTTCATTACCTTTACTGACGATTATTCAAGGTATGGGTATTTATATTTAATGAAATATAAGTGTGAAGCATTTGAAAAGTTCAAAGAATTCAAGGCTGAAGTAGAAAACAAGCTAGGTAAAAGTATTAAAGCACTTCGATCGGATCGAGGTGGAGAATACTTAAGTACCGAGTTTTTGGACTATCTAAAAGAGAATGGGATTCTCTCTCAGTGGACTCCTCCTATGACACCACAGCTTAATGGTGTATCGGAGCGTCGTAATCGAACTTTGTTGGACATGGTTCGATCCATGATGAGCTTCACTGAACTTCCACCTTCGTTTTGGGGCTATGCGCTTGAAACGGCGGTATTGTTGTTGAACAACGTCCACACTAAAGCAGTGGACAAAACACCATACGAGTTATGGAATGGCAAAGCTCCTAAGTATTCGTACTTGAGGATTTGGGGATGTCCTGCTTACGTGAAGCGGACAGTGGGAGATAAGTTGGATAGTCGATCCAGCTTATGTTATTTTGTAGGGTATCCGAAGAATTCAATCGGATATTATTTTTATTATCCTGCTGAAACAAAGGTGTTTGTTTCTAGGAATGCCACCTTCTTGGAGAAGGAGTTCTTATTGGATAAGAAAGGCGAGATGATGGAACTCGAAGAAGTTCGAGAAGAACCCGAAATACAAAATAACGATCCTATGCCTCAGGAACCATTACCGGACACGCCTGAACCTAGAAGATCCGAGAGGACTTCTAGACCTCCTGTTCGATATGGTCTTCTTCTTGAAGGGGATCAAGATGAACCCGACATTGGATGTGATCCAAGAAACTTCAAGGAAGCAATTTCTGATGCGGATTCAAATTTATGGCTTGAAGCTATGCAGTCTGAATTGGATTCGATGCATACAAACCAAGTTTGGTCTTTAGTAGATCCTCCTGATGGAATTGTTCCAATAGGGTGTAAATGGATCTACAAGAGAAAGCTTGGGCCTGATGGTAAAGTATTGACCTACAAGGCACGATTGGTGGCAAAAGGTTATACTCAAAGACAAGGAGTTGACTATGATGAAACCTTTTCACCAGTTGCAATGTTCAAGTCCATAAGAATCCTTATTGCCATAGCTGCATGGTATGACTATGAGATATGGCAAATGGATGTGAAGACTGCCTTTCTTAATGGAGACATTAAGGAAGAAATCTATATGAAGCAGCCTGAGGGGTTCACATCCATGGGAAGCGAGCATAAGGTATGCAAGCTTCAGAGATCAATTTATGGTCTAAAACAAGCATCAAGAAGTTGGAACCAGAAATTTGATGAAACAATAAAAGATTTTGGTTTCATCAAGAACCCGGAGGAACCGTGCGTGTACAAGAAAGTAGTTAAGGATGCTGTGAAATTCTTAGTACTTTATGTTGATGACATCCTACTCATTGGGAATGATGTAGGGATGTTGCAGTCAACAAAGATATGGTTATCAGGTAGATTCTCGATGAAGGATTTGGGTGAGGCATCCTACATTCTTGGGATACAGATCTATAGAGATAGATCTAAGAGAATGATAGGACTCACTCAATCAACCTACATCGACACCATATTGAAACGGTTTTCAATGGATGGGTCCAAGAGAGGACATCTACCCATGTGTCATGGAGTTTCTCTATCCATGTCTATGTGTCCCAAGACTGATGCAGAAATAGAGAATATGACACATGTACCATATGCGTCAGCTATAGGTAGTATCATGTATGGGATGATATCTACCAGACCGGATGTAGCATTTGCTCTGAGTGTCACGAGCAGATATCAGTCTAATCCTGGTCAAATGCATTGGAAAGCCGTGAAGGACATTCTTAAGTACTTACGAAGGACTAAGAATATGTTCATGGTATATGGAGGACGAGATCTGAAATTGGAAGGCTATACCGACTCTAGCTTCCAAAGTGACGTGGATGACTCGAAGTCAACCTCTGGATTTGTGTTCATGCTCAATGGCGGTGCTGTCTCTTGGAAGAGTTCCAAGCAGGACACCACAGCGGATTCCACCACTGAGGCTGAATACATTGCAGCATCAGCTGCTGCTAAAGAGGCCGTTTGGATAAGGAAGTTCGTCCAAGAGTTGGGCGTCATTCCTGAATTTGTTGGTCCAGTCCCGGTGTACTGTGACAACACGGGTGCCGTTGCTCAAGCAAAGGAACCAAGGTCTCATCAAAGATCCAAACACGTACTGAGGAAATACCACATCATCCGGGAGATTGTGGAAAGAGGAGACATCACTGTCGAACGAGTGGCCTCTGCAGACAATATCGCTGATCCGCTTACTAAGCCCTTGCCAGGACCATTGTTTGACAAACATCGCGAAGCAATGGGTCTACGTAGTATGACTAGTTGGCTATAGGGCAAGTGGGAGATTGTAAGAGTGGGTGCCCAGTGAGCCAACTTGTGGCTATGGGCTTTGATGACTCTTTGTATAAACAATCTTTTGTTTAATATTATTTACACTTTTATGGCAATGACTTTATATTACTTCATATTAGAAGTAGGGTAATAAACACCGGATAATTGGTCACTAGCATCATTAAAAACTTTTAAAATTCACAAATACTAGTGCATATGTTCCATTGATTTGAAAACAAATAAATATCACGAGCTTGAACAAATTGATGAAAAAATGTACATAATAAATCTTTATATTCAAAAGAGGATAATAACAATTTATATGTTGAATTCCAACGAGTAGGAATATCTCGTGCAAACCGCTTAGGCTTCATACCATTTACTCTACAAAATTTTTCCCATTGCTTCATAACTTGAGGATGCGTCCATAAATAATGAATAGCGTTCCTAATTGGTTGAATATGTATGCCTAAACTTTTTAGTTCATCTTGAACACACAAATTTAAAATATGACATGTGCATCTAATATGAAAAAATTTGCCACCTAGTGATGGTTTACATATTTCAATAAGCTCACTAATACTAGAAGTATTTGCACTAGCATTATCAAAAGACATTGAAAAAACTTTGGTAGTTAGACCATATTCTTCTAAAATAACAAATATAAGTTGCGAAATATTTTGTGTCGTGTGTGATTGGTTGAAACATCTATATGCAAGCAACCTTTTTTGAATGTTCAAATTATTATCAATCCAATGACATGTAATACTCAATGTTTTTATAATCGAACCGGTCGACCACCAAAAAACGGTTCAACCGTTTCGACCGGTTCGACCGGACGGTTCAACCGAATTAATAAAAAAATAATATTATATTCATTTTATATAGTAAATAAAATTTTAATATATTTATTATTAATTATTTCATAGATTTTACTAAAATTTTATCATAGTATACTAGTACATAATCTCCAAAAATCAACAAAATATATTCTAAAATCTTATTCATAAATCATAATTAATCAACATGATATCTACTGCCTATTTTTGTTCATAAATCACAAGAAATCATCAATCATTTATATGTCTATTTTCGAACAACTCCAACATTCAAATTCCAAATATGTAATTGAAAATAAATAAATAAGCAAAACAAAAAACAAGACCCGTCTGCCAAAAATATAATTCATTTCTCCGTACTCCAAATCATAACTAACATTCCAAACTTCAAATTTCAAAGGCCAAATTTTTAATTGCTAAATAAATAAATAAAAACAAGTTTCGTATGCCATAATCCATAGTTCAATAGATGGTAGCGATAGAAAATAGGTGTCAAAAGATGTCCAAATATGGTTTCAATCTACCATTATCTCCGACGGACGGCGGTGTATAGGGGCGGCAAAAGCGGCAGCCTTGAAGATCAAGGTTGAGAATCGAGAGAAAGAAGAAAAATAGGGGAATGGCGGCTTCAACTCGTGCAATCGAAATGCTGAATAAGGGAATAAACAAACGAAACCCTACATCTTTCTAATTTTCAATTTTTAAATTTTTTTTTTTTTTAGTTTTTTTTTTAATAACCGGCCGGTTTACCGGTTTTATCGGTTTTTCCGGTTCAACCCGGTTTTTTCCGGTTCGATCGTATTTTTGGGTTTTAACATGCACCCGGACCGGTCTGGCTGCCGGTTCCTGGTTGAACCGGCCGGTCCGGTCCGGTTCCGACAACACTGGTAATACCCATATATGAACAATTTTGCCAATGATCACTCCAAATATCGGAACACAAAGAAACTTTATTGTTCAAACTATAAAATTCCTTAATTAATTCTTTCTTTTGATCAACGACTAACTTTTTCATTGTGCGTTTGAGACTATTTCTTGGAATACGTCTAATAGAAGGATTTGCACTTTTAGAAAGCCAATTTTCAAAAGATAATTTATCGCTAAAACTAAAAAAAAGTTGTTCAACCGCACAAAATTTAGTCGTTTCTTCTCTAAATCTAGCTTCGTTATATTTAAATAGTTGAGATTCATTACCCGATTGAGAAGAGAATGCCGGAATTTGAGTTTGACCACGATCAATACCAATTTCCACCAAATGATTTTTCTCGATATGCCGCGTCAAAGTTCCATAACCATCTCCTTGTTTAAATTTGTAACATTTTGAACAATATTTGCATTTGGCTTGCAAATCACCGGAGGGAAGCGTCACCTTGTCGAAGTATTTGGTGAAGATATCGGATGTCGGGCGAGGCACCGCTCGAGTTTGTCTTTGAGAGGCCGCCGGATCGTTCATACTTTTTTGACTTGCATGATGACGTGGTGGTGGTGGTGGTTGTTCAACTTGTTGTCTTTGTTGCGCTTCTTGTCGAATTTCTTGAATTTCATCATCGGAATATTCAAGATCAAATCCATCGACATTGAATTGAGGATACTCGACCTCGGGTGGTATGATGCTCTTTTCCTTTCCTTTTCCTTTGTCACCCCTACGACTTGATCCCGCTCCGGACATTTGTAATTGTATAAATATGAAAATAAATCAACAATTGACAATAAACCAATAATCGAAACTTAATATTTTTGATAATTCAAGAAATTAAAAGGAATTGAGAATAGAGAGAATGAAGAGAGAATTGTGTAAATAAAATGAAATAAGGTTGGGGGTATTTATAGATAAAATCATAAAAAGTAGGTTTTTTAAATTAAAAAAAAAAAAAAATTAGCCGGTTGACCCGGCGGGTCGAGCCGCCGGGTCGGGCGGGTCGACAACGGCCACAAGATCGTGGCCGTTGGACATTCAACGGCCACTTGCTAGTGGCCGTTGGATCTGGGCGCCCTGATGGGCGCCACGTGTCCAACCCGCCGGGTTGGACGGTTCCAACCCGGCAGGTCGGACCCGTTCAACCCGGCGGGTTGGACCCGCCAGGTTGCCGATTTTCCTAAGGGAAAACCGGGACCGGACCGCCTAGTGGCCGGTCCGGTCCCGGTTCCGGGTCGGGTCCGTTGACCACGGGCCGATTCCGGGCCGGTTTCGGGCCCAACCCGGCCCTTGGCCAGGTCTAGGCCTGAGAGGGTATTATATACCCACTCGGTTGTCATCCAGTTCGCAGCTGAGTGATATTATATTAGTTTGAATAACAATTGAATATTATAATACCTACTTGTTCAACCAATGTGGGTATTTTTACAAGATAAACATGAGTCGATGATTAAAAAAAAAGGATTTGTTTGCACTAACTGTAGAACAGTTTTTATTTAAGCGTCAAAATCTTTTTTTATTAAGTGACACATATGAATATATGTTAAGATTTTATTTAATTGTGCACAATATTATATCTTCATTAAGTGGTCAAATATTGAAAAATTTAGATGTACATAAATAAATAAAAATCTTACCTTTAGGTGTGCAAATCATATCTTTTTATTGTACATAAAATCTCATCGTGATATGCTGTAATTCCGGCTTTGGTCAACTAAGGTAATCAGCTCCCTATAGATAGTGGCTCTAAGGGTCTCTAAGCACACATACTTTCAAGAATTGCTTACACCATTTATAATAAGGTTTGGAGTGCTTAGAAGACTAAAGCGTAGGATAAATATTGAAGTGTTGTTCGAGGTTCTTTTGAAGTGCTGCTCAAAGCGTTCTTCATATCTTCAATGGATTCAATGGCTGGAGGTATGCATGATTTATTTAATTCTTACAGTTGATATCAGATCGGTTTTACCTCCGCCTTGATATTGTTAAACAAAATTTTTGAAAATCTCTATTACGTTATTTTTATGCAATTTTCGAAATTATTTCATAAAAGTTTGCAAGAACCCCTATTTTGTTATTTTGCGCTTCGAAAAAAAAAAATCACCCAAAATTTGGAGAAAACCCTAAATTCAAAATCATCCAAATTGGCTGTCGTACGGATGCCACCTCGACAATTCAGACAACTGGTCAACAGCCCACATCGGGGCGACCACCAAACGCCATCAGTCGGAGTATGAAGTCGTCATATTGACCCGATTTTGGGCAAAGTCGCGACCTGTTCACGATTTTATTCAAAAAAATAAAATAAAATTGTTGGTTGATAATACAACGGTGAGGTTGCGGCGAAGGGTCGGCGGTACTTGGGCTTCAATTAGCGACCAAAAATTTGGCCGGAGGAGGTGGCGACGCTAGGGTTCTAGATTGGGCTAAGTTCAATCTCAAAAATTAGGGCTTGCACAATTGATGATTTTTCAATTTAAGTGCCTATTTGGCTGCTGCGGATATTTTTAAAAAAATTATAATTTTTGGCCTTTAGAAATATTATCTTTCCAAATTAAGAATTTTTTGCATTTTAGAATTTATTTGGATAAGATATGCCAAATATCGTGATTTATTTGCATACAACTTAATATTTTGTATGATTTTATTTAGGGATTACTTGTTCAAAATTAAATTGTTATTTTTCCTCCATAAGTATAATTAAAGTTGCATAATAATTATGATGTGACATATGAAAGCATGATCCGAGAGAGTTCTCTATAAGACCGGTTTAAATCGTCGTGTAGTGACTGGTCTTCTTGGCGAACGTTGCTCTGTCTAGGAGATGGGTTTTTAAAGAGTTCTTAGACCTACCTACCCCCTGGGAGCACTCTTGGAAAGTGCTGATAATTATTATATAAAGAATTAAATAAAGCCAAAATATTGTCTAGTGAACCGTATAATTTTAAATAACTAAGTTTTATCCACACTCTTAATTATGTAAAAGTATACATTAAGTAGATTTAGTTCACATAATGGACATAAATTGTAATTAATTGTATAAGCACAATAAATTTTACCTCATAGAGATCTTTATTTTATTTATGTGATTAACTAGGATAAAATTTCAAAAAAAAAAAATTTAATTTACCCGCAGGAGTTAGGAAAAATTATTTTTGATAGTTTTATTATAAGTGACATAAAATCTAATTAAGTTAAAACTTCAGTCCACAGACAAATTTTATGTCGTTATATTTTATTAACATGATTTACATTGGTAAAACATGAAATTTTCTCAAAATATTTTAAAAATATGCATGTTTATTTAATCTTATGTAGTACAAATTGTTAATTTCTCTGATATGCATTGTGATATCCCCGAACTTAAAGGGAATTGTAAGACCCCGAAAATATTAAGTTATTAATTACGGAATTAGAGATTTAAATTCCGAATTTTGGAAAATATTAATTGGAGAAATTATGGAAATTAGAGATTTAATTTCCGAGTTGAAAATATTTAATTTGAGAATTTACGGATATTGAGATTTTATTTCCAGGATTCTTAAATTAAAATATTAAAATATTTGAATTGAATATTTATGGGATTAAGATTAAAATTCCATATTTCCAGAATTAAATAGGATTTAATTTGAAGAAGAAACTCGAGCAGGGACCGAATTGCAAATAGTGGACAATTCGGGGGCCAAAGTGCAAATATCATATTTTGAGTGGGACACTTGTCATTTGGCTGGATATAAACGAGTAAGTGCATGAATTGCATCAGATTGTTCAGCCAAGACAACCGAGAGCACTTCTTCTTTGGGATTTTCATCTTCAGAAATTGATATCTCAAGATCCGGCTGTCCGATTTCAAAACCGAGCATAGTTTTGGAATCCTCGCGACAAGAGATTCATTGTGATGTAAGTATCTCTTTGATCCAGCATGTCTCGAAATTATGATGTGTTGATGTTGGGAAAAATAAGAATTTGGTTATGGAAATGGTGTTCTTGATGTTATAAGCTTTACGACATCGAAACCGGAACGACGAACGGACATCATATGCAATTGTTATGATTTTCAGAATATATTTCGAACCCTTGCACCTTCTGATATGCTGGTTTAAGCTGATATGAGATGTGTATGTGTTGTTTATGATTGAGATTTTGGATAGAAATGAAGTTCGGGTTCCGAATTTGTACCGTTACGCCGTCAGTTTACGTTTGATAAATTCTGAAAATATATGCTGCTGATTTCGAGAATTAAGTGATTAAATAATATTGATATGAGTTATATATCAATGTTTAGATGATGTTTGAGTTGTTAGAATTATCAGTTTCGAACCGTTGCCTCGCCGGTTTGAATTCCAATCAAATTAGCAAGCCTTGAGTTGTTGAGCATTGGTTTGAGTTGAATAGTGTTCTTGGTAAGTTAGAATGCTATACTGAATGATTGATATGAATTTCAGATTGTTCAAGATTATATCGAGTTCGAGTTCGCAACGATTTGAATCAACTGAAGAATGGTCAAGGTTTGAGTTGCTAGCTTTGAGATTTCTACCATTCTAGCTAGTGAATTGATGCAAGCTTTGTGTGTATTGTAGCTTGAGGATTGGAGCTACTTAACTATAAATATTGGAAGGTATGATTCGATGATGACCAAAGCAGGGAATGAGCATCGAGATGTGTTTGATCTCTCGATCCCTTAAATCACACAATAGTTTCTAGTTTATGTGTTTATGTGTTTTGCTATTCTTTATTGGAGTTGAGCTGGTGGCTTATTTGTTAGGCTATATTATGAGGTGATTGTGTATTGTGTCATCTCTTTGTGTTTCCTTGCGCCTAACCTTTCTCTCCGATTTGCCTTGATATCGTTGATGAGTAATAAGCATTGATATCGTGTATCAGTGATGAGATTCGAGCATTGATACCTAAAGCCGGGTTTATAACATCAATGAGGAGTTCTAGCATTGATGGTGAGTGATGTGTTTTAGCATCTAAACCGATGTTGCCTTTGAGCCTTATTCCTTCTTAGCCATTTAATTTATTTTGCATTTCATAAGGTGTTATTTATGATTTGAAATGCATGTTATGGCTACTTGCGATTATTTATATGTTCCGTCTTTCATACTAAATCTTTAGACTTATCGGTTTTCCGGCTGTTGCTTTGTTTTTGTGTGAGCATTGGGAAGAGTTTAGAAGTGGTGCTCCGGGTTGTGTTGTAGCTTGTTGTTGGAAACTTACTTTTAAACCATGTTGAGTTTTGATGGTATCCAACTTTTGTATTGTATAGCTTTGCATAGTCTAGAGTTGTATAGATTATGTGTTGTTGGATCATGTTGGGAGTAAGTTTAGCATGCTTCTTGGTTGTTGAATCTTCAAGTTTTGAAGGGGAAACCAATGGTGTCATTTAATGGTTTATTTTTAACAGCAAAATCAGCACAAGTGATCTGCAGAATTTTCGAACAGGGCTTGGCTGCTCGATCGGTAGAGTTCTACTGATCGAGCGGGGCCTGTTTTTGCTCAAACCCGAGAGTTGGCAACTCTTTCTCGCTCGATCGGTGAAGTTCAACCGATCGAGCGAGGGTCATATTTTTAAAAAAAAAAATTGTTTGGTTCTTGTGCTGCTTCTTTTAAATGTTGTAATTGTTTAATTATGGTATTTTTATTAGACGAGCCCCGAGGTCCCACATTGTTTGGTATCAGAGCATAAGTTGTCTTGAGTCGACATTAGAAGCTGAGTGGGGTAGATTGAGTCGCATGAGTTCATTATGCATGAGTTAATGCATTGCTTGATTATGTGAATTCAATGCGAGCATGTTTCTACCTTTGAGAAATTGCCTGACTATATGCTAGCATGTGCTTATTTTTTTTATGATGAATATGCTGGCATCAAATTACATGCTTATGCTGGCATTAAATTACATGCTTATGTGTTGTAAATTATATGCTTATATGTTTATTGAGCATATTGATATTTGTGCTACACATGTAAATAGAAAATGATATGTGAGGAAGAAAAGGGTACGCTCATGAGTTTTATGAGTAGGGAATCGAGCAATACTCAGAAGACTGAGGAGTATGAGGTATGTCTCCTTGTCATGCAAGCCAAGGTATGCTCATGGAGTTTATTGAGTTAAGAAATGCTGGAACTGAGATTATGATTATGATTTATTGATGTTGTTGGTTGTATGGTCTCAGTATAACTTGTACGTCTCCATGTTACACAAGAAATTGTATGCTCTTGAGCTTAAAGAGTAGCGCTGGACTAAATCATGGTTATGTCATAGCTACGGTATAGGTAGAGAATTGATTGTGTTTAATTATGACCATTGTGTATCTGCATGAGATTTTGATTGCAGGTTTCTGTATGAGATAGATACGGAAAAGTCATATCAGAACTGGATGCGTTTGGCTAGTGATGTTATGAGGTTGAAAGGACAGAGATGAAATCTATTCTCGAGGAGATTGAGTTATCATTCCCTAAGACCTGCTGTGGCCGGAATTGAGTGAGGTAAGATCTGATATTGTGATGTCTATCGATGATTGAATTGATTTTATCAGATAACCTCAAGCAAAATAGAGATAAATCCTCGATATGATAGATTTCAGACTAGTCCAGGAAATTGATCAGATTAGATCAGTGATTGAAATATGGCAACAAGAATTCTTGGGATTAGAACGATTTCAGGAATGGGTTATAAGCTTTGTGCTAGTGTGGGAAACACTTTGAGATCAAAGCTAGAATTTTATATAACCTTTTACTGACAGATGAATCGATATAGAAGCAATACTAATTATGATTCCTTGATCAAGTAGAGATGATTTGGTGATCCAAATGTACCCTATAAGAATATTGAGTTTATGATATCTTTTGGGTTGAAGAGTATGCTAATGACATTAGTGTTTTGGGATTCAGAATTCAGTTACAGTTGAGCCTTCCTTCGATTATTTTGCTGATATTTGAGTTTTATCGTAGTCATGTATTCTTGATTCACATGACATTGAATTTTATGATTCTTGTCATTTGATCTCGATTGTTCTCTGAGTAGGAACTTGGGAAGTTATATTCTTGGTATTTGAATTTTTAGCTCTGGACCTTGATATTGAATTGCGTGAATTTTTATTGGATTCCATGGTGATCTACTTGTCTTTGTGCAATCATTGAAAATGCTTAGGACTCTGTCCTAATTGATACGTGTGTGTAGATATCTTATCATAAAGCCACGCTATCAACCTTGATTTGGGATATTGTTATAATATTGCATTATTGATGAATTGATCACCAGTTATGTTTATTGTTGATCGGCTCATATTTCTTATTTCTCGAGCTTGAATTGAAGAATTCACCCTAGTATTGTAATGCAAGTGAGTTGTTTTCACTTCGCAACGATTATTGTCTAGAATTTAATTTGTTTTATTGATCATGATTTGAGAAATTACCTTCGAAACTATCTGATGTTGAATTAGAGAATCATATATTTGGAAGTGATGGCTCGTAACTGATAGAGATTGCTAGTCAGAGAATACATGAGACCGGTTATTCTGCTTTGAAGTCCTTTGTTGCCAAAGGAATGGGTCGATGAGATTTTATTTCGACTATAGCCTATTGAACAGGACTACAGTAAAGTAGAAGTATCTGTTGCAGTAAATAGACGATTTGTTTAACCAATGGTATGGTGCTTTTGTCTATTCAAAGATTGTTTGAGTTTAGATATCATCAAGTGTAGATCAGTGAGGTAGTTGTGCCTAAGACCTGATTATGCTGTTGATGTGATGAATACTTCAGCGATGTTCATGAGTTTAATGAATAGAATCTGTCGGAGATTCATTGGTGAATTTATTGAGACATTCAGCGATGATATCTTGAGTTAGTTGATGAATGAGCCGAAGTTGACAGAGAAATTGTATGCCAAACTGTCCAGGTGCGAATTTTAGCTGGATAGAGTTGTGAATATTGGCTATATTGTTTCAAAGAACGGGATTGTGATGAATCCTAGCAAGATTGAGACAGTGAATAACTAAGGTCTTAGCAGAGATTGTTAGAGGGTTCTCCTGTAGTGCAAGATTATCACCCAATGAACCCTGACTGATGTGCAACAGACGAGTTGAGAAAATTTGCTGGAAGAGTATTATCCAGACAGATGTAATGCAACCACTGAAGCTTAAGTAGAAAGGTGTGCGATTTGATCTTATCTGCTATTGATGTGGTTATCTTGATCAAGAGTTATTGTGCTTTTAGCTTGAGTTTTTGTGTTATATTTGCAACTGAGTAGAGTATATGCAATCCAAGCTGAGCCAGTATTGATTGTGAGGGTTACAGAAGCACGGAAATCCACTCAGATTACGTGAATCTCGATAGAGAAAATCAGACTTAGACATGAGTTTGAGTATCAGTTGAATATGGATTAAGTTTGGTGTTTGCAACTACAGGTATTATTGTGCACAATATTTCAGAAGTGAGACAATAAATTCTGAAAGAGGCACATTACAATAAATTTTATATCTATCCAGATCAGAGTATGAGAGCAGATATGATAGAATTTGTGTTCCGATGCCTAAACTGTCAGCAATGAAAGCAAAACGAAAGCGACCATGTGGTCTATTGTACAGTTTGGCGTGTTCAGAATAAGAATGGGATCAAAACACGATGAAATATGTTCCGAAACTACCGAAATCATAGAGAGGATGTGATACAATAAGGTAGTTTATGATAGACTGAATAAATCTGATAGAGTATTTCTTATCAGATGCTATTCCGACATGACCATCTGATCACTTTGTATGACAGAGATGTTTTGAAAGGGCTTGTTGTGCTGAAGTTTGCTATCTCTACTTGAGATCCTCGATTTATTTCGTATACTTGGCACAGTTTGTAAGAAGTTTTGAGTACTCGTTTGCTTGAGAGTACAATGTAACATCCTCAGATTGATTGGCAATTAAGATAATTGATCTGGATTCGAGATGATGTATAGACTGGCTCTATGTATATTCTCGCAGCATTGATGACGAGTTATAGCATCGATGATGAGTTATAGCATTGATACCGTGATTCCAAGATATGACATCCATGATGAGTTATAGCATTGATGTCAGGATACCGAGTGTTAGCATCTACATGAGCTCAGCAAGAGAATTTAAGGTTCAAGATTACTCTTATTTGATAAACTTATTTATCATGTAATGATTTTCTACAAGAATGCTCATAAGCAAGCATGATAGTGCTTTTATTGTAGCGAGGTAGAAAGTAAAGGTCTTTCCGATGGTTGAATGATCTGTTTTGATGCTTCAGCAGTATAATATGCATAGTTTTTTTTATCTGAGATGAGATTTAAGTAGCATGAATGATTGAACCAGAATGGTCATGAGAAATGTCGGATGCAATTTTATTAATTCAGTTTGAAGCAGAGCAAGACCGATATGCCAATTATGCTAAGATCAGATGTAGACTTATGAGCATTTGGTAAGGTTTCAGTGTGTTTTAAGATATTTCCTTTCCAGGGTATTGTCAAATTTGGAACGCAAGGTAAGTTTTTACCGAGATATATTGAGCTTTATGCGATCTAGACTGCGTTCCAGATTTGGTATATAGATTGTTAGCAGGAACTTGGGCACCCTGACAAGAGCAAGTCGTGGGACGCACCCAGTTCATCGTTGATTAATTCTTATCATGTATGCATGAAATATTCCACATGTCTATAAAGAGGAAGTATGAGTTAAATATTTTCTATGTATTTTATCTAGGTGAGATATAACTGGATGATATTTTAAGCTAGGTGATGTGCAGCAGTATATATACAGTGTTGAGAAAGCTACCTGAGAATGAGAGCCGGATATGAGATAGATGTATCCGGAACTCGTCTTAAAAGGTGAAACTGTTTCAGTATTTATTCAACCCATGATATTGAGATTGAGATGCGATATCCTGAGCTAGGTCACAGAAGAGAGGTTGTTACTTCAGTCATTTATTCAGCCTATATCTATTAAAGGATGATTGCAAGCGATTTCGAGGGCGAAATCATATCTTAGAGGGGGAGAATTATAAGGCCCCGAAAATATTAAGTTATTAATTACGGAATTAGAGATTTAAATTTCGAATTTTGGAAAATATTAATTGGAGAAATTATGGAAATTAGAGATTTAATTTCCGAGTTGAAAATATTTAATTTGAGAATATACGGATATTGAGATTTTATTTCTGGGATTCTTAAATTAAAAGATTAAAATATTTGAATTGAATATTTATGGGATTAAGATTGAAATTCCATATTTCCAGAATTAAAGAGGATTTAATTTGAAGAAGAAACTCGAGCAGGGACCGAATTGCAAATAGGGGACAATTCGGGGGGCCAAAGTGCAAATATCAGATTTTGAGTGGGACACTTGTCATTTGGCTGGATATAAACGACTAAGTGCATGAATTTCATCAGATTGTTCAGCCAAGACAACCGAGAGCACTTCTTCTTTGGGATTTTCATCTTCAGAAATTGATATCTCAAGATCCGGCTGTCCGATTTCAAAACCAAGCATAGTTTTGGAATCCTCGCGACAAGAGCTTCGTTGTGATGTAAGTATCTCTTTGATCCAGCATGTCTCGAAATTATGATGTGTTGATGTTGGAAAAAATCAGAATTTGGTTATGGAAATGGTGTTCTTGATGTTATAAGCTTTACGATATCGAAACCGGAACGACGAACGGACATCGTATGCAATTGTTATGATTTTCAGAATATATTTCGAACCCTTGCACCTTCTGATATGCTGGTTTAAGCTAATATGAGATGTGTATGTGTTGTTTATGATTGAGATTTTGGATAGAAATGAAGTTCGGGTTCCGAATTTGTACCGTTACGCCGTCAGTTTACGTTTGATAAATTCTTGAAATATATGCTGCTGATTTCGAGAATTAAGTGATGAAATAATATTGATATGAGTTATATATCAATGTTTAGATGATGTTTGAGTTGTTAGAATTATCGGTTTCGAACCGTTGTGTCGCCGGTTTGAATTCCAATCAAATTAGCAAGCCTTGAGTTGTTGAGCATTGGTTTGAGTTGAATAGTGTTCTTGGTAAGTTAGAATGCTATACTGAATGATTGATATGAATTTCAGATTGTTCAAGATTATATCGAGTTCGAGTTCGCAACGATTTGAATCAACTGAAGAATGGTCAAGGTTTGAGTTGCTAGCTTTGAGATTTCTACCATTCTAGCTAGTGAATTGATGCAAGCTTTGTGTGTATTGTAGCTTGAGGATTGGAGCTACTTAACTATAAATATTGGAAGGTATGATTCGATGATGACCAAAGCAGGGAATGAGCATCGAGATGTGTTTGATCTCTCGATCCCTTAAATCACACAATAGTTTCTAGTTTATGTGTTTATGTGTTTTGCTATTCTTTATTGGAGTTGAGCTGGTGGCTTATTTGTTAGGCTATATTATGAGGTGATTGTGTATTGTGTCATCTCTTTGTGTTTCATTGCGCCTAACCTTTCTCTCCGATTTGCCTTGATATCGTTGATGAGTAATAAGCATCGATATCGTGTATCAGTGATGAGATTCGAGCATTGATACCTAAAGCCGGGTTTATAACATCAATTAGGAGTTCTAGCATTGATGGTGAGTGATGTGTTTTAGCATCTAAACAGGTGTTGCCTTTGAGCCTTATTCCTTCTTAGCCATTTAATTTATTTTGCATTTCATAAGGTGTTATTTATGATTTGAAATTCATGCTATGGCTACTTGCGATTATTTATATGTTCCGTCTTTCATACTAAGTCTTTAGACTTACTGGTTTTCCGGCTGTTGGTTTGTTTTTGTGTGTGCATTGCAACAGTTGTTTCAGGGCCAAGTTATAGGAGGCCATGAGCATTGGGAAGAGTTTAGAAGTGGTGCTCCGGGTTGTGTTGTAGCTTGTTATTGGGAACTTACTTTTAAACCATGTTGAGTTTTGATGGTATCCAACTTTTGTATTGTATAGCTTTGCATAGTCTAGAGTTGTATAGATTATGTGTTGTTGGATCATGTTGGGAGTAAGTTTAGCATGCTTCTTGGTTGTTGAATCTTCAAGTTTTGACGGGGAAACCAATGGTATCATTTAATGGTTTATTTTTAACAGCAAAATCAGCACAAGTGATCTGCAGAATTTTCGAACAGGGCTTGGTTGCTCGATCGGTAGAGTTCTACTGATCGAGCGGGGCCTGTTTTTGCTCAAACCCGAGAGTTGGCAACTCTTTCTCGCTCGATCGGTGAAGTTCAACCGATCGAGCGAGGGTCATATTTTTAAAAAAAAAAAATTTGTTTGGTTCTTGTGCTGCTTCTTTTAAATGTTGTAATTGTTTAATTATGGTATTTTTATTAGACAAGCCCCGGGGTCCCACAGGAATAATTACAAAGTCTTGAAGAAAAGAGTTCTCCTTCAATTAGGGTGGATGGATGAATGTTGACTATGCCATAAGGAAATACAGACCACCTACCATCACGGAATCTAGTGAACCTGATGAGATTGATTTTTATGAAAAGTGAGAGTGATCTAATCGTCTCAGCGTTAAGTTCATAAAGACTAAAATATCTGCTGGGTTCGATTGAGGGGTATGAAAAAGTCAAGGACCTACTTAAGGTAATTGATGAACAATTTGTAACTCTGTACAAGGCCCTGGCTAGCACCCTAATAATGGAGTTCTTGTCAGTAAGGCTCAGCAGTGTAAAAAGTGTGCGAGAGCACATCATGCAGATGAGGGATATAACGGCTTGATTGAAAACACTTGAGGTGGAATTATTTGATAACTTTCTTGTGCACTTTATTTTATGCACGCTTCCAAAGTAATTATATGGACCTTTTAAAATTTCCTACAATATATATAAGGATAAATGTCAATCAACGAGTTGTTGACCATGTGTGTTCAAGAAGAAGGGATGATGCCCAAACCGTATCAGGATCACCCCTAGTTAGAGATCATACATTCATATATATGGTGTCCAGACATGGATATGCATGATCCGAAATATTTCATCTCCTTCATTGATGATTACTCACGATACATGTATAACTACTTGCTTCATAATAAGAACAAAGTTTTGGATGCCTTTAATATTTTTAAGGATGAAGTAGAAAAACAATGTGATAAACAAATTAAGATCGTGTGGACTGATAGAGGAGGTGAATATTATTGGAGATACACCCAAAATGGACAAGCACTTGGGCCATTTGCGAAGTTTTTTCAAGAAAATGGTATTGTTGTCCAATATACCATGTCTGGTTCTCCGGACCAAAATAGTGTGGCTGGAAGAAGGAATTGAACTTTAATGGATATGGAAAGGAGTATGCGGAGTAACTCCAACCTTCCTAAGTCCTTGTGACTGATTCTCTTAAAACGACAGTGCATATATTAAACCGAGGGTTGTCTCAAAGATACCATTTGAATTATGGAAAGGTTGAAAACCTAGTTTACAATATATACACATTTGGAGATGCCAATCTAAAGTAAGAGTTTATAATCCACAAGAAGAAAAAAATTGGAACAAAGAACTATAAGTGGATATTTCATTGGGTATGTCGAAAAATCCAAGGGGTACAGATTCTACTATCCATCTCATAGCATTAGAATTGTGGAATCAAGGAATGCGAAGTTTCTTGAAGATGACTTGGTTAGTGGGAGCGATAAATCACAAGAAGTAATTCTTGAAAAAGATCACATTAAACCATCTTACCCAAGTGATCCACTGGCTGTCGTTTACACCCCTCAAGTCCCAACGGGTGTTGGAAAACCAACTATTGAAAATCCACAAATGCTAATAAAAATCTAGTTGATCAAACTGTTAATGAGGAACAAGAAGCAAATGTTGATCAAGATATTGAACAACACGTTTCTCAAATTAAAATGAAAACTTAAGAAGATCTATCTAGCTTCCAGACGAGTTAATGGTTGTAAGAGCAAGTATTTTGCTAGCAAATTAGTTGAACAAGTGGCCCAATGTAATTTGGGAAATGGATGCGAGCAATGTTGTTCACTCTATTTACCATCCAGAATCTTGAGCTCATGATGCGTCGATTGTGGATTTTGTTCGACGGTGCATCGTATATTCTCAAAATCGATCAATTCAAAATTGTCGTAGATCAGAAAATGAGGCGGCTCATACGCTTGCTTCTTTTGTTCTGTCGATTAGGGGTGGTGTTGATTATTTTGATTCTTGTCCTTATTTTTTAAGTCTTTTTGTAAAATGTGACTTGGTTGTTTAGTAATAATATGTCTTGTTTCTTCAAAAAAAAAAATCAAATCAAATCAAATCAAATCAAATCAAAACTACAACTCAAGACACGGACTCCAATGAAGTACGTACGTCACATACTAATATACCTCTTCAGTGACCCATTTTAATTCATCACAAAAACATTCAAACAAACAGACCAAATTAACTCATTACACCCGAAGAAAACTACCTAACTAAATATAAATTCTAAACTTATAATAAAGGTGGAAAAAACTCTTTTAAAAAACGGTCAGCGGTAGAAAGATTGTCATTCACCCCTAGCTCCTAGATGCTTAAGCAGCTGTCTAGGTGAATCTAAATATCCAATTCTTTTTGTTGATCTTAATATTTATCTAATAATTTATATTTATCAAATTCAAACTCAAAATCTCTGAACATATTCTTCCCTTCACCCAACTCAAATCGGTGAACAAATATGCTAAGGTAGTATTTGCAAACTCTAAATATAAGTGATTATGGATTTTTTGTTCACGAATTTGTAAATTAAAAATTATAATCACTCATTTTTAGAGGTTGCAAATACTCCCTAAATAATCTTTATAAAAAATTTAAAATTAAGAAAAAAAATTATACATTAATCTAGGTTTATTTTGAGCCGCCTAAGTGGCAATTAGGCAGCCTAAACAGCCGATTTATGTAACAAACTCCAGAGGCATCAATCGTCTAAAAAGTGAGGTGGTGGAAACCGCGGAAAAATAATTTAATTATGGTCCATATATTTTCATCAAATAAATTTGAGAGACGTCTCATGATATTTAAAAAGAAATAAAATAAAAAATATTATATGTGTTAAGATGATAAATATTTTAATATTTGATTTGGTACAGAAGAAGAATGAAACAAAGTGAGAGGCCAGGGGTCAAGGGAAAGAGCTGAGTCGATCAGGCTCGACGATCGGGAGAAGCAAAACAATCAAGATTTGGCTGAAAAAGAGGCGAGGCTATGGATACCATGATCGATATATCACGATTGATAAAGAAGAATCTTTCTGAATCACTTCGTATTAGCGGGGCCTTATTCAAGCATCCAAAATAGGTCGAGGTTGTAAATTGCATAACCTTCTTGGTAGAAAATGACGATTCCTTCATAAAAATAAAGTTATTTAAGTTCTTTTTTCCCAATGCATCAAGATTTGTCAAATCTTGACTCTCTATTTTGGTTAGAGAATACCTGTAAATGAAAAATTCGATGCTGGCATGTGAGGTTTCTATTGGCTTAAATCATGTGGGCCCCACATGCTTTGATGTGGGCTCCACATGATTGGCCAATAAAATGCTTTCACGTTACCCATGGGTAGCATCGACCAATTTCCTGTAAATAGTGGCCTACATGTATTTAGATCTGTGCAATTATTTAAAAAATACAACATCTCATAAATTGTATAAAAGTTTAGAAGATTTTTTTTTTCGCCTTTGTGAAATCTCGCTAGTTGCAGTCTCAAATTCAATATCAATAGCTAAATGTTAGAATTCATTCCTGCCTTTAATTTTTTTCGCATATCGCAATGCCTAAGCAGGCCTTTTAGAACAGTGGAAAAAACAAAGAAGAAACCTACGGCATATGTTGATTCTCGACATCATCGGCTTGTTGCTAAAAAAATATTTATAAATTAAAAAATGTAGAGAAGTGGAGAATCCATGGCAATTTGTTGGATATTAAGATTTTTTTTCAATGATTTAATATAGTTGAAGTAGGGTGTTTTTGGAATTTTAGTTGTATATCAAGATACCAAATATAGTTTGCTAATAGTCTCATGCTTTATTGGATATTGTACAGTTAAAATAATTATAATTATTTAAATTTAATCAAAAAAAATAAATATGATAATTTTTGTTATTTATAAATTAATGAATTTTAATAATATTCTTATTTATGAAAAGTGATATTGCCATCTAAATGGTCATATATATTTTGATACCTAGTCCTATATATATTGTATGACTTATATATAAATCATTAATTCGCAATTATTGCACCAATGCATATCATGATATACTGTTAGAAATTTTAAATTTTAAAAAAGTAAAAATAAAGAAAGTAATAATATTTTCTAAACTCATCTTCAAACACATATCAAATATCTTTCAAACTATTTTTTTTTTTTTAAAAAAAATATCCTTCAAAGTTCAAACAATGCCAACCATTCCCCTGCATGCGGAGAATGGGAATCCTTCACGTGTTATTTATGGGCGGTCTAAGCAAAAAAGTCAACACATATTTTGCTGATATTTTAATTAAATTAGTGTTCGTAAACTTTACATGATTATAATTTTTTTTAAAGTCAACTGAATTAACTAACATCCCACAATTCAACATATCAAATTATTCTGAAGAGATATTTGAGTTGGTGGAGTAGGTAAACTCTCGACAAATGATTAAAAGTTTGATTCTTTCTACCAACACTTTCTCATGCAAGTCTTGTCACAGAGATTGTTCAGTGTGAAACTGTGATTTAGCTGTGTTAGCCGGAGGTTTACCCAACACTCCATAACGAGTGTGGATTCCCATGACATATATTAACGAAATAGTTTTTATCATTTCAAAAATATCATTTACTCACCTCATATTCAATATTTTTCTTTTTCTCTTATTATTTTAAATTTTAAAAATAGTTATTTCTATTTTAAAATAAAAAATAATTATATTTTTGTTTATGAAGAGTGATATAGCCAATTAGCCATCTAAATGGTCATATTTGGATACCAATTATATATATATTGAACGACTTAGAAGGTGTTTAACTAAACTTATTAAAAACAGCTTATAAGCTCCTAGAACTTATAAAATATTTTAAGAACTTATAAGATGTTAGGTTATATTAAAAATATAGTTGTTAAAGTGTTTGAATAAACTTATTTTAAATAACTTAAAAATGTTGATGTGTTTGGTATTTTAAGATCTTTTTATTAACAAAATTACCAAAAAAGGTATAATATTATTAATGTAATGGAATAGTTACATATATATAAACAAACGAAGTAGTTTTACAATTTTATAAATAAATGTTAAACTTATATATATATATATATATATATAATTAAATCTATTTTATATTTAAATTTAGAAAAACTGAAAAAATAAATTAAAAATTTAATGTATCATTAATATTTCAAATAAAAATTATAGTTAAATACTACTCAATAATACGTCAGACACTTTTTTTAAAAAAATCCTAAAAAAAAATAGAAAAAGTTAGAACAAAAACCTTGTTAGGAAATAAAGTCGCGGCATGGGGAGAGACTTGTTAGGTTTGTAAATTCTGTGAAAGATAAACAGTAATTAATGAAAATATAGAGGGATATTTTGAAGAAGAGAATGATTAAAATAAGATCTTTTTGAAAAAAGTACCCTCCCTTTATTTTTTTAAAAACAGCTTATAAGCTGTCAAACTGTTTTTAAAATTATTTACCGCTGTTTTGGAGAGCTTATAAGTTCAGCCAAATACCCACTTAATATAAATCGTTAATTAATTGAAATTATTGCACCATTGCATATCATAACTACCGTTAAAAATTTAAAAATTTAAAAAGTAAAACTAAAAAAAGTTAAATATTGTCTAAAATCATCTTCACACTTATCGTATCAAATATCTTCCAAATTGTTTTTAAAAAAAAGTCCTTCAAAGTTCAAACAATGCCAAACATTCCCTTGCAAAGGGGCGGATTTACTTTAGGGCGAAGGGGGCCCCGCAAAAAATTTTGAAAATTTTATTATTATATAGTATGTATTTTTTAGGTTTTTGTATATATATTATTTGGTCCAATATTGTAACAGTTGTTGGCATTTGGCCTATTGGTTGACCTTCCAAACTTAATCTCCCGTTGAAATGAGAGATTCAGGTTTGATTCTTCAAACGCTACCCTTTCAATTTTTTTTATTTTTATTATTAGTATATATTATTATTACTTTAGCACCTTTAATTAAAAACACTATCACCATTTTTTTTTTTTTTTGAAAACTTAGCGCTTTTTATTTAAAACTGTATTACAACTTTTTATTTTGTATTATTTAAAATTATCATCATTTATTTAAAAAATTGATTTTTTAATTTTTAAAATTTCTTATTTAACTCAGCTTCAATAAACATCTTGCTCGCTTTTTTAGTAATTTGAAGTGATTTTAAGGTTTGAAATTTTGGGATTTTTTGGTAGCTGATAATTTCATTGTTTTTAAACCAAAGTTTGGTAAATTTTTCGAATTTTCTTAACATCAAATTTGGTTATGTTTTTTTCATTTTGTTTTGTAACTTCCTTAATATATTTCGTTGTATTTTTGTTTTATTCTATGATGCGTTTTATCTTCTTATATCTACCGTCTTGATCTTGAATCTTATAAATTAATTGCTTGTAAGTTGAAATAGTTTTTTTCTAATTGAAAAACTTACTCATCGACTTGGACAAAAAAATAACGTTGTGTCCACTTGTGCAGTTGGGCTTGCAAAATTAAAAAAAATACAATAAAAACTTAATTCATTGAACGAAAGATTACATATTATTTTTTTATTGTTAATATTTTAATAATATATAAAATGAAACATATTTGTGAATTGATACTGTGACTCTCGCTTAGCATGTTTCTTTTATTATAGACTTATAGATGAAAAAAATAATTATAAAATATAAAAAGACAATAAACTCTGATATGTACAACGATAGATTTTGATATATAATCAAAAATATTTTTTTACAAAATATTTGGCTTTCCTCTTTTGGGAAAAAATTTAATATTAACTTTTGATATTATATATATGTATTTTTTAAAAAATTGTATTAATGTCATTGAAAATTATAGAAACATATAATAATTATTTTCTTCATTTTAGTCTTGCATGTTTCGATTTTTGCAATTTCGGTATTTTTTATTCGAAAATGCTTACGTGGCACTGTACATGTCAGTTCCACATCAGCACTGAATTTGTGCCACATCAGCGTCACGTAGGAAAAAAAGGACTAAAATTGCCAAAAAAAAAATAAAGATAGCGGACTAAAACTGAAATCTGAAAATATAAAGGACTGAAATCGTAAAGTGACAAACATAAAGGACCAAAAAGACAATTTTCCCATTAACTAACATCCCACATTCAATATAACAAATTATTATTATTATGCGCTCAAGGGATGTTCGAGCTGGTGGAGTATGTAAACTCTCGACAAATGGTGAAAAATTTGATTCCCCCTGCCAACATTTTCTCAGGAAAGTCTGTCACATATGACTTTCTCAGTGTGATTTACCTGACTAGCCTAGTTTGTAGGCTCCAGGAACAGATTCAGGATGTAAGGTTTGGGGGTGCCACATGTTAAGTGACAAAAATATGCGACGATGTCGGATCTACCAATTTCCAGCGAGTACTATTAGTTTCTGGTCTATGCCTTATTTTCTTAAAAATGTATGTTTAATTGTGAGATATATAGAGAGAAATTTTTTTTTGAGAAACTTTATGTTCGAGGGTCGTATATATTTGTCAATATTAGCGAAATCAAAATTTAACTTAATAAAAAATCATAATTTTTGTGTGTAAATTTATACTTTATTTTTAAAATTTAATTTAAAGTTCAAAAGTATTTTTTAAATAATTTTTTAGATATTTTTCAATACAAAAATTGTAAAAGTTAAAAAAAAATTTTAAAAATAAAGTTTTAGTTTTGTAGGAGATACCCACGCTTAAAAATTTAATTCAATTTAACAAAGGCTCAACAATAGACATTAAAATTGGCACAATCATTAAAATTGACTCAATTAAAAAAAGATTGAAAATGTGTGTGCCAATTAATACATGAGTCCATGACAAATAAAAATAAACATCGAAATGATGCCAAAATACATGAGTTCAAGACAAATAATTTATAATAAAAAAAATGAAAAATTACATATATCACCTCTGTGAAATTTCGAGTTTGTTGATAATCCCTATAAAAGTTTTTTGAGCTAATAATCCCCTGTGATTATAGATATGAAGCATACATACCTTTTTTAGATAAAAAATGACAAAAATATCCCTACTTAAATATATAATTAAATTAATTTTATTTTATAATTCTATATTTAATTGAACAAAATAATCAAATTTTTGTTAAATAACTATGAAATTATATATAATTGTTTTATCTTAATATTTGTTATACGCGAAATATATTTTAATAGTAAATTGTATTATTATATTCTAACTTAATTCCCAACAAAATCAAAATTATTAAGCAAATTAGTCATTTTATATGGTATCCTTTTTTTTAAGCTATTAGAAACAATCTTATTTACCAAAATGACATTCGCTATATTTTTTTGTATTTTTAATTTTTAGATTAGATAATTTTTCTTTTTTTGTTTGAAAATTTTAGATTAAATCGTTATCACTCTTTTTTTTTTGTTACGTGGGAACCCGCGCCGCTACCTTCGGTGCGCACTGGGTAAACCTCCGAACTAATGTAATAACCTACAAATTACGTTACTCAGGTAAACCATACTAGGCAAGCCCTGTGTGACAGGCTAGTCCAAGAAGGTGTTGTAGGAAAAATCGAACTCCTGACCTCTGGCCAAGAATTCACCTACTACACCAACTTGAACACCCCCTTTGGGGCAGATCGTTATCACTTTTAAACTTTTGAATATCTAATTCAACATGTGAGTTCTAAAAATAACATAAAAATTAATTAACACAAAAAGAATTAAGTATACACACGCATGCATCGCATGTAAGGGATACTATTTACTAATGAAAGTTAAACCTGGTAAAGAGTTAACTTTTCGTATATTAACGAAATAGTTTTTAATTTTTTATCATTTGAAAAACATCATTTACTCACCTCATATTCGATATTTTTCTTTTTCTCTTATTATTTTAATTTAAAAAATAATAATTATTTTTATTTTGAAATAAAAAATACTTGATCTTTTTATTTTCGACTCACACGTTTTGATTGTGCCAGGACCGTTGACCTGCAAGTGGCCAGTAAGTAAAACAATTATGATGATAAAATTCTTAAAAAAAATGATGATAAATAATAATAATAATAATAATAATAATAATAATAATAATAATAATAATAATAATAATTGTTGAAAAATATTATTATTATTAATATTATGTTGAATATTGAATGTTGAATGTTGAATATTGAGTTGTAAAATATGGAAAATTAGTGTGTGATGATGTAGATGATGATGTATTTATTTTTGGACTAATCTCAAATGTGGATCTATAAATAGGTCTTCATTTGTGATGAAAAATACAATTAAATTGAGAAAAAAATATTTGTGAAGTGTAGAATTTGATATATTTTGAGTTTTGGAGTTTTTACTTTTTACCATAAATTTTTACTTTTTCACAACACGTTATCAGCACGATCGCTCGAAGATTTCCGACGCTCCAAAACACAAAGAGAAGATAAAAATATTCAACATGTAAGAATTTTTATTTTACTGTTTATATATTTTTATTGTGTATATATTTAATATATAATATCATGTTATATTTTTTAAAAAAACTTGTTATAAATCCTGGGAGGATGTTAAGACGATATCCCACACTCTCGGTAAGGGATACGACAAGTATAAAAGCCTCTAAAGTTTTTAAACATTATAATCATATTTGTATAATTTCACAATATTATATAAAAGGTTGTCTACGACACCGATCTTATAATAATGTGATATGATATACTATACCTGACTTTAGACTAACTTTATTAGTATAATTTCACAATATTATATAAAATGTTGTCTACGACACCGACCTTATAATAATGTGATATGATATACATAATTATTTAATTATGATTATCATTATATGCATTGCATCATTATCACAAAATTTTTATTCAACACATACTCGATTTTTCTTACCCCCAACGGTCACAAACGGTCATAAACGGCTAGTTTTTTTGCCTATATATATGATCACTCAAACTCATTTTCAATCACACCAAAATTCATTCTTTCTCTCAAAATATTTTATCCTCGATTTTTTCAAAGATGGAGATGATGACATTTATAAGGATATTTTTCATAACGACTATGATCATCATGCTCACGAGTTTTGTATTCACCGGCGATTTTCCACCACATATTTTTTATCTATTTATATACGCACTTGTAATCTACGTTCTTCCATTATTTTGTATTGTCATACTAATAGAAATTAACTAATAAAATGCATTGTTATTTTTCTAGTACCACCATGTCAAACTTGACAAAGATTGAATTCGTTGCGCTCGATATCACCGGAAAGAATTACATGCCAACAAGAAAAGGCAAAGTCTATGATTTTCTTACGTAGACATCTTGATGAAGGATTGAAATGTGAGTATCTCACAGAAAAAGACCCAATGATTTTATGGAAAGGGCTGAAAGAAAGATTTGAACATATAAGGGAAGTTATACTCCCGACCGCCCGTGATGAATGGAATATGTTAAGATTCCATGACTTTAAAAAAGTCAGTGATTATAATTCAGCGATGTATCGAATAGTCTCACAATTGAAATTCTGTGGACTTGAAGTCACGGAGATGGAAATGCTTGAGAAAACATTTTTCACTTTTCACGCATCGAATATAACTCTACAACAACAGTATAGAGTGCGTGGATTTTCGAGATATTCCGAACTAATCGCATGTCTTCTTGTGGCGGAAAAAAACAACGAATTGTTAGTAAGAAATCATCAATCCCGACCCACTGGATCAACGGCATTTCCTGAAGCAAATGTCATAATGAAAAATGAAAATCAAAATCAAAGGCATAGACCAGATTTTGGTCGTGGACGAGGTCGAGGAAATGGGCGTGGATGTGGACGTGGACGTAAAAATTATCGCGGTCGTGGTCGTGGCCATGGATATGAAAATAATCGAGATAGTTATTTCAATAACTCATCTCAAAAGAACGTCACGAATCACCACCAAAAAGGCAGCATGAAAATACGAGTGAAAATGAAAATCACTCAAAAAGATCTGAGAGTGTTTGTTATAGATGTGGCACTCCAGGACATTGGTCACATATTTGTCGAACCCCTGAGCACCTATGTAAGCTCTATAAAGAATCGACAAAGGGGAAAGGAAAAGAGACAAATTTTGTTGAAGATAGTGACCGTTTAATTGGTTCAACTAATTTCAATGCTGCAGATTTTTTGAATGATTTCGAAGACATTGATTAAAATATTGGTGGGACTACATTGTAACAAATTTGTATTTTTCATGTATTCTTGTATTATAAAGCATGTTATATTTTGCATTTGTATTGTAATTAATTTTTCTTTATTGCATTTTTTGTGAAGTTTGATATGGAAAATGCTATGAGCAAACATGGAAATAATATCATGGAAATTTGCATACCAGATAGTGGTGCAACACACACTATTCTGCGAGATGAAAGATATTTCTTGGAAATAAAACCAACAAAAACAATGGTGAATACCATATCAGGTCCTGTAGACTTGATTGAAGGTTGTGGAAAAGCACATTTTTTGTTACCTAATGGTACAAAATTTCTGATAAATGATGCTTTATATTCACCACAATCGAAAAGAAATTTGTTGAGTTTTAATAACATATACTCTCATGGGTATGATACTGAGACGATAACTGATGGAAATCAGAAATATATGTGTCTTACCACATATAAATCAGGAAAGAAATATGTGGTTGAAAAATTATCAATGCTCCCTACTGGATTGCATTATACACATATAAGGCCAATCGAATCAAATATGGTGGTTAATAGTTCTTCAATATTAACAAATTGGCATGATCGATTGGGACATCCTGGTTCAATAATGATGCGAAGAATTATTAAAAATACGCATGGTCATCCATTGAAAGACCAGAAGATCTTTCAGAAGAATAAGTTTCAATGTAAAGCATGTTCTCTTGGAAAACTTATTATAAGACCATCGCCAGCTAAAATCCAAACTGAATCACCCATATTTCTTGAACGTATTCAGGGTGATATTTGTGGGCCAATTCATCCACCATGTGGACCATTTCGATACTTTATGGTATTGATCGATGCCTCTAGCAGATGGTCACATGTATGCTTATTGTCAACTCGGAATGTGGCATTTGCAAGATTGATGGCTCAAATAATAAAATTGCGAAATCAATTTCCCGATTATACAATCAAGAAAATAAGACTTGATAATGCTGGAGAATTTACATCCCAGACTTTCAATGATTATTGTATGTCAATGAGAATCATTGTTGAACATCATGTAGCTCATGTTCATACGCAAAATGGATTAGTTGAATCATTGATTAAACGTCTACAACTGATTGCTAGACCAATGATTATGAAAACAAAACTCCCTATTTCTATATGGGGACATGCAATTTTACATGCTGCGGCATTAATTCGCATCAGACCAAGTGCATATCATAAATTCTCCTCATTGCAACTTGCATTTGGTAAAGAACCAAATATCTCTCATTTGAAAATTTTTGGATGTATGGTGTATGTGCCTATTGCACCACCTCAACGATAAAAAAAGGGTCCACAAAGAAAAATCGGTATTTATATCGGTTATGATAGTCCATCAATCATTTAATAACTTGAGCCTCAGACAGGCGATGTGTTTACAGCACGCTTTGCTGATTGTCATTTTAATGAAGAAATCTTCCCAGTGTTAGGGGGAGAAAAGAAATACATCGAAAAAGAAATCACATGGTATGTACCATCATTGTTACATTTGGATCCAAGGACCAAACAATGTGAGAAAGATGTACAGCAAATTGTGCACATGCAAAAAATTGCAAATCAAATGCCAGATGCATTTGCAGACACAAAAGGGGTAACAAAATCATATATACATGCTGTAAATGCCCCTGCTCGAATTGAAATTCCAAAGAAACAAATTGAAGACACTCATGATGTCATAAAATGCTTGAAGCGTAGAAGACCAGTCGTTTCCAAGGATAAAAATCCTCGGAAAAGAAAAGGCATAGAGAAACACGACGATCATAAAATAGAAAATGGTGTTCCAGAAGAATCACCTGATGATGAAAATATTCTGTCAGAACCATAAACTGACGAGAATCGTGAAATCTCTATCAATTATATTAATACTGGAAAAATATGGAACCGAAAAGATATAGAAGATATTGATGAGATATTTTCTTATAATGTGGCTTGTGACATCGTAAATGAAAATGAGGATCATGAACCAAAATCTTTTGGTGAATGTAAAACTCGTCATGATTGGGTCAAATGAAAAGATGCCATCCAGGTTGAATTGGATTCGCTGAATAAACGCAATGTTTTTGGACCTATAGTCCTCACACCTGAAGGTGTAAAACCTGTTGGATACAAATGGGTTTTTATTCGAAAGCGAAATGAGAAAAATGAAATAGTCAGATATAAAGCTAGACTTGTTGCACAAGGTTTTTCTCAAAGGCCTGGAATTGATTATGAAGAAACATATACTCCTGTTATGGATGCAATTACGTTTTGATATTTGATTAGTTTGGCAGTGTCTGAAAATTTGGAAATGTGTCTTATGGATGTTGTTACAGCTTACTTATACGGATCACTTGATAGTGATATATACATGAAAATCCCTGAAGGATTTAAGATGCCTGAAGCACAAAGTTAAAAACCCAGAGAATTTTATTCTGTAAAATTGCAAAGATCATTATATGGGTTAAAGCAATCTGGCCGAATGTGGTATAATCGGCTAAGTGAGCACTTGATGAAAAAGGGTTATGTAAATGATCCAATATGCCCTTGTGTTTTCATCAAGAAAACAACATCCGGATGTGTAATTATTGCTGTATATGTTGATGATTTAAACATCATTGGAACGAATAAAGAAATTCAAGAAGTTATGATGTACTTGAAGGAAGAATTCAAAATGAAGGATCTTGGAAAAACCAAGTATTGTTTGGGTTTGCAAATCGAACAAAAAGAATGTGGAATTTTTGTTCACCAGGCAAATTATACAGAAAAGATCCTTAAATGTTTTAATATGGATAAATCAAATCCATTAAGTACTCCAATGGTTGTAAGATCATTAAACATAGAAAAGGATCCATTCCGTCCATGTGGAGATGATGAAGTTATTCTTGGTCCAGAAGTACCATATCTAAGTGTCATTGGTGCCCTTATGTATCTTGCAAATTGCACTAGACCTGATATATCTTTTGCTGTAAATTTATTGGCAAGATTCAGTTCATATCCAACAAAGAGGCACTGGAACGGAATTAAACATATATTTCGTTATCTACGAGAAACAACAGATTTGGGACTTTTGTACTCAAAAGACACCAATCAAAGTATCATTGGTTATGCTGATGCTGGATATTTATCTGATCCACATAAGGCACGTTCTCAAACCGGATATGTATTTACTCGTGGAGGCACCGCAATTTCTTGGCGTTCACAGAAACAAACACTCGTAACAACTTCATCAAATCACGCTGAGATTATTGCGCTACATGAAGCAAGCCGTGAATGTGTTTGGCTAAAATCAATGACACAACATATCCAAACTTCTTGTGGATTATCAGTAGACAAGAAGCCTGTGACGTTGTATGAAGACAATGCTGCATGTATTGCTCAAATGAAAGAAGGATACATCAAAAGTGACAGAACAAAACATATACCCCCAAAGTTCTTTGCCTACACTCAAGAGCTTGAGAAGAATAAAGATATTGATATCTGTTATATTCAATCAAGTGAGAACTCATCAGATCTCTTCACAAAGGCACTTCCCACGACGATATTCAGAAAGCATATATACAACATTGGGATGCGCAATCTGCGGAATATGTGAAGAATCACTCATGTTAACATGAGGGGGAGTTTACGTGGCTGCACTCTTTTTTCCTTACTATGGTTTTTATCCCACTGGGTTTTTCCTAGTAAGGTTTTTAATGAGGCAGTATAAAACACGTAATGAAGACAGTCATCATATCACGATCATCATCACAAGGGGGAGTGTTGAAAAATATTATTATTATTAATATTATGTTGAATATTGAATGTTGAATGTTGAATATTGAGTTGTAAAATGTGGAAAATTAGTGTGTGATAATGTAGATGATGATGTATTTATTTTTGGACTAATCTCAAATGTGGATCTATAAATAGGTCTTCATTTGTGATGAAAAATACAATTGAATTGAGAGAAAAATATTTGTGAAGTGTAGAGTTTGATATATTTTGAGTTTTGGAGTTTTTATTTTTTACCATAAATTTTTACTTTTTCACAACAATAATAATAATATCTTTTTTGCATAACTTCGTTTTTAAATAGCTGCACAAATTTAAGGACTTGTGGGTAGAGCCGTCAATTTGGGTTAGACCCGTCGAATTGGCCCGGCCCGCCATATAATTTAAGTAGGTTGGGTTAAAATTTTTTCAACCCAACAAAAGGTGGGCCTAGATGGGCCAACCCGCCTAGGCCCATGACCCGCGCGGGTTGACCCACCCCGGGCCTGGAAAATTAATAAATTATTTTTATTTTTATTGTTATATATGTATTTTTTTAATAAAAGTTGTGATTTTTTTTGTATTAATTACTTTATATAAAATTTACACATATAAAATCAATAATTTAAATTTTTATTTATATGTTTCTATTAATATTTATTTATGAAATGATATTTATAATTAATTATAATATTTTGTATTTATTTTTATTTGTCGTGATCCAACCCACGGGCCGGCCCGCCTAACCCGCAACCCACCTTGGATTGGGCTGGGTTGAGAATTTTCAGCCCGCCAGGATAGTGGGTCGGCCCGCCAAAAGGTGGATTTTTGGTGGGCCGGCCCGTTTCGTCATGGGTTGGCCCGTTTGACAGCTCTATTTGTGGGACACTATTTAATTTATAGGTATTCTCTAACCAAAATAGAGTCAAGATTTGACAAATCTTGATGTTGATGCTTTAGAAAAAAAGAACTTGCGTAACTTCATTTTTTCTGCCAAGGGCGGACCTACACTATGGATGGCCCAATTTTTTTTTAAAAAAAATTAATATATTTTTGGGCCTTCTTTTGGTCACTTTGAGATTAGGCCGGGTAATGACAAAACTAATAAATAAAAAAAACCAAAAAAAATGATGCATTAACTCACTAATATAATCATCAATGGATTGATTATAGAAGCCAAAATATCTATGATCTAAGGTGTTAGAATTTTTTTTTTCTTAAGAGTAATTATTGTATGATTTTTGGGATTTTTTTTATTTGATATATTTTTTACAAAAAAAAAAATTCTAGCCCGAGCAAATTTGAATTCCTGGCTCCGCCATTGTTTCTAAAAGAGTCGTCATTTTCTACCAAGAAGGTTATGCCTCAAAAAAAATTTCTAGCCCGAGCAAATTTGAATTTCTGGCTCCGCCATTGTTTCTAAAAGAGTCATCATTTTCTACCAAGAAGGTTATGCCATTTACAACCCCAACATATTTCGGATGCTTGAAGGTCCCGCTAATCCGAAGTGATTTAGAATGATTCTTCTTTATTAACGGTGATATATCGGTCATGGTATCCATAGCTTCGCTTCTTTTTCAAACAAATGCTATTTTTTTTTGTTTCTCCCGATCGTCGAGCCTGATCGACTCGACTCTTTCCCCCAACCCCTGGCCTCTCACTTCATTTCATTTTTCTTCTGTATCGAATCAAATATTAAAACATTTATCATCTTTAACACACATAATATTCTTGATTTAATTTCTTTTTAAACATAAGACATCTTTCAAATTTATCTTGATGAAATATATGAACCATAATTAAATTATTTTAACGCGGTTTCCACCACCCCATTTTTTAGACGATTATGTCAATGGATTTTGTTGCATAAATCGGCTGCTAGCTAAGTGGCTCAAAATCTACCTAGATTAATGTATAATTTTTTTAATTTTCTTAATTTTAAATTTTTTAAAAAGATTATTTGACATATTTTTCCATCAATTTGTGTTGGGTGAAGGAGAGAATGTGTTCATGGATTTTGAGTTTGAATTTGATAAATATAAATTATTGGATAAATATTAAGGTCAACAAAAAAAAATTGATATTTAGGTCCGTCTAGCAGCTGCTTAAACATCTAAGAGCTAAGGGGTGCATGATCATCGGTCTAGGGCTGATCATTTTTTAAAAGAGTTTTTTCCACCTTTATTATAAGTTTACCATTTAAATTTAGTTGGGTAGTTTTTTTCGGGTGTAATGAGTTAATTAATTTGGTCTGTTTGTTTGAATGTTTTTGTGATGAATTAAAATGGATCACTGGAGAGGTATATTAGTATGTGACTTTAAGAACTTTCATTGGAGTCCGTGTCTTGAGTTGTAGTTTTGGTTTTGTTTTATTTTATTTTATTTATTTTTTCAAGAAACAATGCATATTCTTGCTAAACAACCAAAGTCACATTTTACAAAGAGGCTTAGAAAATAAGGACAAGAATCAAAATAATCAACTGGTGTACCTCTAATTAGGGGTGATAAAAAAAACTGAATTTTCTGTATATCGAAGTTACCGTACCGAAAAAATATCGAATTTACCGAATTTTCGATATACCGAAAATTTCGATACGGTAAGGTAACGGTATGAAATTTGAAAATTTTGGTATATACCAGTATACCGAAATAATATTAAAAAAAATAAAACCGAAATAATATTATAAAAATTAAAAATATATAATATTTATAAACAATAAATTTATAAAATTTGAAAACTATAAGTTTTTTTTCGATATAAAACGGTATATACCGATACCGTACACGGTACAGTATACCACCCTTACCCCTAATCGACAGACCAAAAGAAGCAAGTGTATGAGTCGCCTCGTTTTCTTATCTAAGACAATGTTGAATTGATCGATTCTGAGAATGTACGATCCGAACAAATTAAATTCACAATCGACGCATCAGGAACGTAATATTATGGATGGTAAATAGAGTGAACAACATTGCTCGCGTCCGTTTCCACAAACATTGGGCCACTGGTTCAACTATGCTAGCAAAATACTTACTCTTACAACCATTAACTCGGACTGGAAGCTAGATGAGCCCCTTCAATTCACTGCGTCTGAGCTGTTAAAACTAGGGGTGATTTTTTGGTATATCATACTAAAAATATTGGTATGAAAAAAATTCATACCGATACCGATAGCGAAATTTCGAAATTTTGGTATGGAAAAAATCCATATTGATACCATATAGATACCGAAAAAAAATTTGGTTTACCGAAAAAATATCTGTATATCGAAAAAAATTCGGTACGGTATGCCGAAAATTCGGTATTTTAGTCCGATATGACAGCCCTAGTTAAAATCGTGCCACTATCATCTCAAACAATAACAACCCACTCCGAAGGACTTCAAACCACGAATAACCGTTGCATTGACGTTAATATATACTATATTATACTATTATATAAAATATGATTACACTATAATAACTACCTTGAGGACATCAAAAGTGCGGAATATAAATTGTTCATAAATGAGAGTCAAATTTGACCCATATAGTTTTGATCTGTTTTATTCTTGTCCTAACATAAAGAAAATTATGTAGAATAAGGCACCGTTCTGTTCTTGGTATTACTAATATATGTATAACTCATCTCATCCTATCTCACGTTCTTCTCATCATATTATTTATCTATATATTAACTATTTATTTTACATCAATAAAATCATTAATTATTTATCTCACATCAATCAAATCATTGAATTCAAATTACTATATTACCCCTTATAAATAATATAATTTTTATTTTATTTATTTTTAAAAGGACAAAATAGTCATTTAACATTTTTATATAAAATTTAATCAATCAAATAAAATAAACCATAATCTATCAATCAAATCCAATACAATTTTAACTATCATTTCTTATTTATTTTTTTTATTACATTATACTACTTATCTATATATTACTTATATCATACCTCAAACCAAACGGTGCCTAAGATGATTGTGCATGCAATTGATGATAAGATTTTATACACACGCACTAGTAACAACTTATTATATATATTAAAAATTAGCCTCCTGAGCCATGTATAATAACCGACTTCAACTATCAATGTGACATGAATTAAATTTACATTCATAGTCCTCATATTTTAATTAAACTAATGAAAATATATTAACAAAAAATGGGAAAAACGAACCATTTAATTCTAAAGAAGCAAACCTTCATCGATCACCTTACCAAGTAACTTAGCTAAAAAAAACCATTGTATAATTCTTAAAAACAACATTTTCAAAAATTAAAAAATACATAACACATTGTTGGAACATACGCGGACGTGGTATTGGCAAAACTAAGCTAAAATCAGAGACTAATTGTGCTCTTACCTAAAAGAGAAGCAAAAGACATAAACTGGACAAGTTTTCAAGCTAAACTGAAGCCAAAAACTTAGTTGACTATTGACCAAAGCTCAACCGAAGATATGAGCTATAAACTGCATCCAGTTTAGGGAGCTAACTAAATAAAGCTAAACTGCTCCAGAAAACTGCACGATTGCCCGACTGAATCATCCAAGAGAACACATGAAAAAAGATCTTATTTTAACATTACATCTCTCTAAATATTTTCATAAATCTCCATCATATCCTCCACCCATTAAATATTAAATATTATTTTAAAAAAAAATTCCAAATCACATAAATTTTTCTAAATTAAAATATTAAAATAGTTTTATTTTTTTAATATAAGTTTATTCTAAAACTATTTTTGTATATGTATAACTCGAAACATTATTTTCATAGAATTATACCATTTTTTATAATTTTGACAATAAAAAGATCTTATAATACCAAACATCTCAATATATTTTATGTTGTTTGAAATAAATTAATCCAAAAACTTTAACAAATTATTTTAAAATCAGTCCTAACAGCTTATAAGCTCATAAAACAGCTTATAAACTTTTTTTAATAATCTCTTATATGTTTATTTAGGTGCTTATAAGATGTCAGGTCTTATTTTAAAAACAATTGTGTTTGAATGAAATTATCTAATTTATTTAAAAAAACTTAAAGATGTTAATGTGTTTGGTATTATAAGATTTTTTATTGTCAAAATTACCAAAAAAGATATAAATACTATGAAAATCATGTAATTAGTAATATATATACAAAAATAGTTTTAAATTTATCATAAATGTTAAACATATATTAAAAAATAAAACTATTTTTATTTTAATAAAAAAAATTGATAAATTATGTACAAAAATTGAGCAGAAGTCATGGTGGAAATTTAATAAAATATATAAGGATAATATAGAGAAGTAAAATATCCAAATAAGATATTTTCTAAAGATAGGCTGCCAAACAGCTTATTTTGATAGTTATAAGCTCTAAGACAACTTATAAGTTGTTTTCAAGAGTTTATAAACTCTGTCAAACACCCTCTTATATATAATAAACTGTTAATTCACAATTATTGCACCAATTCATATCATAAATACCGTTAAAAATTTTAAATTTTAAGAAGTAAAAAATAATAATATTTTCTAAAATCATCTTCAGATACATATCGTATCAATTATCTTTCAAATTGTTTTTGAAAAAAAAAATCCTTCAAAGTGCAATCAATGCCAAACATTCCCTTGCATGTGGATAATGGGAATACTTCACATGATTATTTATGTGCGGCCTTAACATAAAAGTCGCGTTTAAAACATCTTTTTTGTTGATATTTTTATCAAAATAATGTTTGCAAACTCTAAAAAAGTGATTATGTTTATTTAATACATTATTTGTAGATTTTAAAATAAGAGATTATGAATTTTTTCTTTACATATTTGATGAAAAAAATCTATAATAACTTATTTTTATAGTTTATAAACACTATCGAAGTCTGCTGAATTAACTAACATCCCACCATTTCCATATAACAAATTATTATTATGCGGTCAAGGGGTGTTCGAGTTGGTGGAGTATATATGTGAATTCTCGACAAATGGTTAAAAGTTCGATTTTTTTCCTACCAACACTTTCTCAGGAGAGTCTGTCACAAATGGCTTGCTCAGTGTGATTTACCTGAGGGATAATTGCATATACTACCCCCATGAAATCATAAGATTGCTAAAAAACTCTATGACTATAAACCCCTTGTGTTTTCAAATTTTGTGCACAAATACTCCTGAAAATATGTACGGACAAGGGGTTATTTGCTCAAATTTTGAAAACACGGGGAGATATGTGGTCAAAAATAAAAAAAAACGTAGGGAGCTGGTAGATCATTATTTTTTCATAAGAAATTTTTAGCAATCTCGATATTTCACAAAGATAATGTATGCAATTATCCCATTTACCTGATTAAATCACTAATATCTATTCTACCTATTCTATTATATAAAAGATAGCATACTATATTAAGTATCTTAGAGGACACTAAAATACATTAAGATAATGCTAAAGGTACAACAAATATCGTGTACAACGATATTTACAATAATTATATCATGAGATTTGCTATTTTATCGCGATATTTTGTATTCAATTTATCGTGAGATTTTGATATATTTAATTTTTACATTGTTTTGTAAGATTTGTTGTATAAAATTTGTTGTACATATAGCATTGCTCAATACATTATTACATAATTATTCTTTCTTATACATTATCCCACTAAATCTACCACTCATTCCATGTTTTGACTTTCAAAAAAAAAAATACATATAAAAAAAAATTTATTTTACACACGCAAAGTGTATGCGTCTTTCACTAGTTACTAATAAAAATTAAACCCGGTAAAGAGTTAACTTTTCGTATATTAACGAAATGGTTTTTAATTTTTTATCATTTGAATAACATCATTTACTCACCTCATATTCAATATTTTTCTTTTTCTCTTATTATTTTAATTTTAAAAAATAATTATTTTTTATTTTGAAATAAAAAATACTTGATCTTTTTTATTTTCGAGTCACACGTTTTGATTGTGCCAGGACCGTTGACCTGCAAGTGGCCAGTAAGGAAAACAATTATGATGATAAAATTCTTTAAAAAAAATGATGATAAATAAATAAATAAATAAATAAATAATAATAATAATAATAATAATAATAATAATAATAATAATAATAATAATAATAATAATAATAATAATAATAATAATAATAATAATAATAATAATATCATTTTTTTAAGCGTTTGTGCTCCACATCTACACCTAATTGCTTGCTGCCTCCGTCAATCTTCCATTACCATTTCATGATCCGAATTTCGTTGAAGATTCACTCGTGGTACCTCAAAGACACACAACTTCTTTAGTTTCATGTGCGATTTGTTTACTGTTCTATCAATTTCTGGTGAAATTCCATCTGGGTTTTTCGTCCATTTTATTTTATGTTTCCGCGTGATCATATTGTGCTGTTCGTATTTGCCTTGGTCAGATCGAAACTTAAGTCACTCTTATTGTTCTAACATTCTGTAGAAACCAGAAAGAGATCACAATTTTACAAGACATCATCGAATTGGACTCTTTATTTTATTTTTTAAAAACATGAGTGGTTAGTGGAGTGATTTGTTATATGGCGATTGGTGTTCGTCTAAATGCCTGTATTAGCGTTTTTCTTCATGCTATATATATATGATCATACTAGATGAGGATTGAGGAGGAGAGTTTGACATAGATGACTGAAGGCCGAGAGATGTTTCTGTGTTTAATGCCAAATAAAAATAAAGTATGTCGCATCTTCAAAAAAACAAATAAAAATAAAGTATGTCGCAGAGCCTAAAGTCATCTTTATTGGCTACGGGGGTATTACAACCAATGTGATCCAATCATGTCCTTTATGATTAAAAAATAAAATAAAATAAAATAAATGATTTGGCTTTTTTTTTTTTTTTTTTGATCTAGTGATTCATGGAATTTCTCTGCACGAAAAAAGGAGTGTCATGCTATTTACGTAAAAGGAATTACATACTTGATTTTTTTTTTCCTGCAGCTGCTGAATTGTAATTAACAATGGCAAGTTCGGATCTTGATTCTGAGAAATTTGTGAAGGAGTTTTATATCCCTAACTATATACTTGTGTCTGACTTGGAGGCTGAGTGTTTACCTGATGTACCCGAGTGCCCTGTTTTGGTATTTATCAATTCCAAAAGTGGTGGTCAGCTTGGTGGAGATCTTCTCGCTACTTACCAAACCATACTCAACAAAAACCAGGTGAAATTAGCTTTACTTGTTAGCGTTTACTTTTTTCATGAGTAAAATTTTTGGTAGGGGAGGAATCAACATTTTAGAAGTAACTAGAATCTTTGATACTGGTGGCATGGAGCAATGAAGAAAGAATATTGCTTATAATCAGAATAGTCAAATAATTGGTAATATTGATGTGGCTTTGTGGAACAACCAAGGGGTGCAGCTGCAACTTACTGCCATTAATGTCCTGTGTTTTGTAGGATTATTCTGGTAGTTTACCATGATATAAACAAATTTTATGGTCCTCTTTTGTTCAATTTTCAGGTGTTTGATTTAGGAGAAGAATCTCCCAACAATGTGCTGAATAGGATTTTTCTCAACCTGGAAAAGCTAAAGCTTAATGGCGATGAATTTGCTCCTATACTTGAGAAGAAGTTAAAAATAATAGTGAGTTTCATTACAAAAGATCGTGTGAAAGTTGATCTTTACTTTTTATGGTTATTTCGGTATCTCCTTGATTTCTATTTTTGCACAGCATGTGATAGTCTGTAACTTGTAGGCTGCTGGGGGAGATGGTACAGCTGGCTGGCTTCTTGGAGTGGTTTCTGATCTGAAATTGACTCAGCCACCACCTATTGCTACTGTGCCTTTGGGAACTGGAAATAATCTTCCATTTGCATTTGGATGGGTATGAAAAACTCTTCACCTTTTTGAAGCAATACCAGCTGATACCCTTCTGGAAATGCTCATCATTTTGAACTTGTTTGAGGATGATTTCTGAGGACTTGAGTTTGCCCACTGCAACTGAAATGTTGGTTGTTGGAAAATATTCAAATTTATGGCCATCGACTTTAATAAGATTTTCTTATCTGGCCTACAATCTTCAAAACTTGAACCACTGATCGTAACTTCCTCATGAATTGGTTTACATCCTGGGGATATAGTTTTTTACATAAGAACCCTAGTTTGTTAACAAATTCAGTCAATCTGGCACTGGCTAATTCCAAACTGTTGGAGTGTGTATGCTGAACTTATATCATCAGGACGAGCTCAGTTAATGTGGCAGTTACTTCTCTGGGATGAAATGCATGTTGTTATTTCAATGTCTTTGTAAATAATCTGTTCAAAACTTTGTCTAAGCCTTTTGTTTACAGGGTAAAAAAAATCCTGGAACAGATCGTAATTCTGTGCTCTCATTCTTGGATCAAGTGCGGAAAGCAAAAAAAATGAAGATCGACAGGTAATTTTCATTGACCTTTATCAAATTAAGAAAGTTTTTTCTAAATAATATGATCGTTTTAAGCTGTTCCAATTTGAAAATAATGGCAGAGATGAGCGTTAGGGATTGGAAATTTGGGACAAGATAAAGCTGAGAGTTGCAGCTTGGTTACACATCTTAACAGATTTCCAATCGTTTTCAATCTTAGATTTGTATAGGGATTGGAGATTGATTTTGAGTTAGCATAATACTAGAGAGACTTGAGAGTTTTTGTGGACCACTGGTCCACCTATATTTGTAACTCCTTTATTATTTTAATAATATTTGTGTTTCTTATAATAAAAAAAAATGAGCGTTAGGGACTAATTGCAGTATTAGCTAGGTTCTGCTCACCGACAATTATATCTCGGCCATCCATATTGTGGATTGATCTTCCTTTCATTTAGGAATGGGTTGACCTTTATTTTTAGTAATCTAGTATTCCACTTTCCTACTACAGAGAATTAGTATGGTAGACAGCTGTAAGGTTTCATCACATTATGTTCTCTTTAGCTCATAAGGGGATCCATTCTCATCGTAAGCTTAACCAACATTTACTTTATGTTTTTTATCGTTAAGCGGATCCTCAAATGGTCACCTTCTAACAACTAGGTATTACCCACACCACTCATGCATGATCATGGATGAATCTTTAATGCACTCTTATCCTACAAGTGATGTACCGAAAGTGACAGAAGAATTAACTTTTAGAGATACTTCTTAACACTGAGCTTTCAGTTTGCGATTATGGTAGCAAATAACTATATTAGAATCTATACAAAAACGCTTTGCTTACATTCTGTTCATAATTAAAGTTTGTCTTCAATCATTGTTTTCCACGGCCTCAGAGTTTAATAATGATTCGTGGTGTTAAAACTTAAAAATCAATACTGGTTTAAAGTACATTTACAGATTTTTTATATATCTCCCTGAGTCGGTTGGCTTGTCATTGTCTTCCAGTTGGCATATTCTTATGCGGATGAGAGCACCAAAAGAAGGCTCGTGTGATCCAATTGCCCCCATGGAGTTGCCACATTCGTTGCACGCATTTCATAAGGTTTCTTCAACAGATGATCTCAATGTGGTAAGATTTTATTGGCAACTCTTTTCTTGATCATTGCATCTCTCCGTAGTGCTGTAATTTTCTATGAACCTTAGGGGGCATCTGATGTTGAGTATCTCTGCCATGCCAGTATAAAAGTTTAGAGTTGTGGACGATAAATAAACTTAGTCTCCTATGCGCTCCTAAGTACTCCATGACATGAATGTCTTTGGACTTTGACTTATATTTGGAACAACCGGATTCTATTATCCAACTGTATTAAATTTATGACAACCTCAAGAACATAGAAAGTTTAAAGCGGTTTGTTACAACTAAGCCTGTCAGGTTTTCTTATCGTCTATATATTAATCTGGAGAGCATTTTCTCCTCAATCAAAAACGAAGTTGTTGAGTAAGATTACAGTAACATGGAAGGAAATCAGTCTAAATTGTTTTTATATGTTAATGTATTAAGTATAAACCATCGATTTAACTTATGCAACAAACAATTTAGTGTCTTAATTTCTTCTTTAACTAGAATCTGATAAATAATACTTTAAACGTTGAAAAAAAGACTGCTTCTCCTGTCTCACTGTTACATCTGTGAATGTTTCAGGAAGGTTGTGATACATTCCGCGGTGGATTTTGGAATTACTTCAGCATGGGTGAGAGAATGGTTCTCGATTGTTGAGCAAAGCAACACCTTGTTAATAAATTCTGCTTGTTATTTCTGCTCTGTGCGTTGATACTTTTCTGCTGTTAAATACTAGTAATTGCCGCTATACTTGAGCCTTCAGATATTACATCTTTCGAGATGCTATCTTTGTGCATTCTATACCAGCATAGAATGGTGAAATGTGTGGCATATAAAAGATTGTGCTGGCATTAGTTATTCTGCTTCTGCTGCCCTCTTATTCATGCTTTGTCTTGACCTAATGAATAGTGCAGCAACTAGTGATGATTTTATGGGTAACCTTGTTCAATTGAGTTGACATGTAGCTGAAACATTAGCTTGTTTTCTTCTATGTACTGCTAGAAATTCAAGCCTTTCCTTCTATTTAGGATGATGCAGTGTGATTTTTGTTGTTTAGTATGGATGTTTTATTGATTAAATTGAACTATTTTGAAGAATTACAATAAAATATTTACATTTTTACATAATTAACTTATCAGAGATCAAGAGTAAATTTTATATATCGCAGTAGTCACAAATGTGCGAGCAGTGGGATGCTGCAAACATTTTCTACAATTGCATGAATTTTTGGTTCACAATTCTATTTTTCTGTAATTAGGAATGGACGCACAAGTGTCTTATGCATTCCACACAGAGAGAAAGCTGCATCCAGAAAAATTCAAAAACCAGCTTCATAATCAGGTATTATACAAATATAATGTAAACACATTGTAATTTCCATCTCTACAAACAATCACACCATCGTAATTCTTTGATTGAAGACAGTTGGAAAGTGGAATGGTTTTATGCTGGCTCTATAAAAATATGGAGATAAATCGAACATTTTATTGAAATGAAACTTCACTGTTGACTAAATTTATTTCTCAGGATGCAAAAGCAAACCGTATGAGGCGGAAGTCTCACGTATGAATTGACTTCAGAAATATCACTACATATACAGTGACAAATGAGTATGAAAATCTCAGATAATATAACAATCTGTTTTGAGTACATAAAATATTCTTTGAATTCTCATTTCTCACCTTTAATAAAAAGTTTGCAAGTCTGGCATGCCATTGATAGATCTTCAGTGAATGGAACAATGTTGAGGGTTTTTCATAAAAGACAATGTAGAGTGGATTTCCATTCATTTCTGTTCTATCGCTTGAGTATGTGCTGAATCTTGAAACCTGTATTAATTGATCAAAGATTAAAATAACTTTTTCTTGTAGGTATTGCTTTTAGAGATAATGCTCTCATTGTTGTTACTATTCAGTGGCTGGAAATTACGTGGTTCTTGGGCATGTTGTACATTTGCTGTAAAAAATATGCTTCTATTGTTCTGCCAATAAACTGCGCAGCTTTCACACACTCAAAGTTGGGTGTATGATATGCTAGCCTTCAGTGCTGCTTTTGCATAAATTTTGTTGATAGCTTTTCGTTTATAATTGTTATGAGAGTCGGGAAGAAGATATGCATTCAACTGGTATTAATTTTTGTTAGAAAGAGTGATGCTCTTCTACTGCGTCTCAGAGTACATATGCAAAGATTGGATGCTCACAGGGATGGTTTATGGCTCCTATTGTTCACCCTTCTTCTAGGTGAGATTGTAAGCAGTGCCCAATATAATTTTTGCTTAATTTTAAATTCAAAAGAGATCTGATGGCTATTTTTCAGTAATTGAGTCACTTTGTTGGAGTTCCATATAACTCGTCTACATCACTAAAGAAACTCAACTTATGACAGATCTCTCAGTCATCAAATTGTCTGTTCCAGTACGTGACCGCTAAGTTAATTGGCATTCTTGCATAATATATATGTCAACTTAATTTTATTCGATTGCTACACCATAAAGCTTCAGGTTAATTGTCTTCCAGCACTTAGATGCTGATGTTTAAGGTGTTTCAAGACATCATCGTATTATTTTTTTAACTTTTTATTTATACCCTGAGCCACATGATCAACAGTTCTCTTAATCTGCACCTTATTATTCTCTTTTCTAACCAGTTTCTTTGTGTTCGGGTGTGGATTATGGATTTCATGTGTAATAATACTAATTTCTGATTACACTATCTCTAACTTTTCATATTCACCTTATTTGTTCCTTTTGACTACTCTTTTTATTTTCACACGAGTATGAGAAATTCAGTGGCACATATGACTAGCATATGAATCAGATTTCTGATTTTTGATGGTTCTGAGAGCCTGAGATAGCAATGAAAATTTATGCTACAGAATCAAAATGGTTATCATCCTGATGAAAATTTTAGTAATGTATCCATCAAAAAGAACACTGCATGCCTTCTTTCGCATAGGAACACCTGGAGGTTGTTTCTTGTCTGAAAACTTGAAGGTTACATTTGGATAGAAATATTGGATTTAAGAAAGTATTTGAGGGGTGAGATTTGAAAATCCTGTGTGTTGGGATGAATTTGAAATCCATCACAATTACCTAAAAACAACTATTTGGGTTTTGAAATTCATTGCCAAGTGGATTTGTAGAAACAACCCCGATGGATTTGAAATCCCTAGCTTCAAATCCATCAATCCAAATACAACCTAAAGTTCACAAACATTGAGATTTACAGTTGTTTTTTTTTGTTATTTGTTCAGAATGTCTCATAATAAAGTAGTCGTGTCTCTCGTTTTCTCTACAGAGTTTCAGTTTGGTGGGAACTAATGATAATTGTGACACAGGAATATAGCCCAACTTTGCAAGCTGAAGGTCATGAAAAGGCATGGTGATTGGCAAGAACTCCCCATTCCCCATAGGTATGATAATTATTTCATATGCCTAACTCTGTCTTTCCTGATGGATCTCATACTCTTGAATCAGTTGCGTGTTGAAAGTTGAAATACTGTGCTGTATATTAGTTGAAGAAAACTGTTATGGACTAGAGCTTCATGGGCTTTCTTATGAGTTTTGATAGATTGGATTTAGGCCCAAGAGTCTCAAGCCCATAGAAGAATCTAGATGCGTGAATGAAGAGGAATAAAACGTGGGAGTTGTAACTGGTTAAGATCATTCGGTTATTATTTTGGATTTGTAACTAGCTTTGGCTAGGGGTTTAATAGCAATTCTGCTAGGGTTTACAGAGCTTGCTCTGGGATTTAGTAATAACCGAATGATCCTAACCAGTTACAACTCCCACGTTTTATTCATGTTCATTCACGCATCTAGATTCTTCTATGGGCTTGAGACTCTTGGGCCCCAATCCAATCTATCAAAACTCATAAGAAAGCCCATGAAGCTCTAGTCCATAACAATACAACCCTCTCAAAAATCAGCCTTGGCCTCAAGGCTGAGATCAGCAACATCTTCTCTGTAAACCCTAGCAGAATTGCTAGTAAACCCCTAGCCAAAGCTAGTTACAAATCCAGAATAATAACCGAATGATCCTAACCAGTTACAACTCAAACGTTTTATTCCTCTTCATTCACGCATCTAGATTCTTCTATGGGCTTGAGACTCTTGGGCCTCAATCCAATCTATCAAAACTCATAAGAAAGCCCATGAAGCTCTAGTCCATAACAATACAACCCTCTCGAAAATCAGCCTTGGCCTCAAGGCTGAGATCAGCAACCTCTTCTTTGAATTCAGTAACCTTCTTCCGAATTCAGCAATCTTCCACCCAACATCGAAGACAACTATCGCAAAACCAAGTTCAAAAAACTCATTACCAAAATAGAAGAAATTAAGAGGATACTCTTCAACCCACTCGTTAGTTATCCCGGATTTACTGACTCTGTTGTAACATCCCTTTACTACAGCTACTTCCTGGGCAGCAACACCATGGTCTCGTTCCCAACAATCCATAACACCAGAAACAAGATTTTCTCTTTCATGCAGAGTAATTGACCACGTATGCACATAAGCCACTCGATAAAACAGCCACCAAATCATCCTATATCTTCTGGACAAACCCTCCACAAGAGTTTTCTGAGCACGGAAGCTTGTAGGTGGGCTAAAGGCCCATTCTTCCTCCTTAATCTCTTTCTGTCTTTGATCAACGAGGTTCTTTTCAAATTCTTGAAGCCCTGAACGCTTGTCTTCCTTTTCTTCAATTCCCTTTTGCAAAACGGTTAGGCTTTCCCGATTCCTTGTCCCTAGGCTTCGGTTATTGACCACAGTGGCCCAGCCGCTACGACGCTTCCATCCTCTGGTGAAACGTGGACTCCCTAGAGTGTTTCTTCCTTCCCCATTAGTGCGGCGTCTAGCGGATGGACTTGTCTTGCTCAAATTTAAAGCCAACCAGGATTGGGCCCAACCCATATTGCAGCTATTAGGCCAGTAGTAAACAAGCCCATTATTATCAAGCCCAATCTCAATATGGACAGAACACAACAACTCTTCTTTTAAGGTTACTTGACCGTCAAAAGATTCAAAACACAATTTCTCAACGTTGATGATTTTTATCGGGCTTTGATTCCTCGCCCAACTCAAAGTTTCTTTGGGCCCATCAATCACTTGACCCATGCCTTGTTCTTGAGTCCACTCTTGCGCCGACAACGTCTCAGTCTTCACGATATGCAGCCCTACTCTCGTGCGTCCCTTCATCAACTTCGCGTATCCATCATTCATGGCTTTGCGGCCACTGTACCTTTGAATCAATTCAACTTGACGTTGTTCCCATCTCATCCACCGGATCTTCCTGTCCACCCTCCCGCTCCAATTAAAAGTCCTCTCCCTGCAAATTTTGGTGTGCTGCTCCTCTACTTTCAATCCAGTTATCTCTGTGTATTCTCCTAGCGAATTTTTCTGTGCTTCAACATTTGGCGGCTTGCCTTTTGAGAGCTCCCCTGGGGCATCGCTCCACTCTTCAGGTTGCTTAATCACAACAATTGCGTCAGAATGCACTTCTTCGTAAGTCCCTCTTCCTTCCGAGTCTTGTTCTTGACAGAGCAACTCATGATTCACCTTCTCCTCTGGCTTGACTACACCTTGTTGGTTCGTTTCATCCCCCGAATTTTTATTCACCGATTTCTCCAACAGATCCTTGATATTATCTCGTTGGTCTGTTGCAATCCTGAATTTTCCCTGATCCTTGATCCACTGTACCATCAACACCCTCAGATCACTAAGGTCTCCGATAGCTTGATCAATCCTATCTAGCTTACCCTGCACCTGCAACATACTCTTCTGCAATCCCCTCACCGAATGCTCCATAGCTTCAAACTTCGCATCTGCTCCTGTGCTGGCCATCGTGAATCGACGCTCCTCGAAATCCGGCAGGTCGGACCAATGTTATGAACCCAAATTATATGAAGAAATTCAATATAAAATATATAAATCCCAGAGCAAGCTCTGTAAACCCTAGCAAAATTGCTAGTAAACCCCTAGCCAAAGCTAGTTACAAATCCAGAATAATAACCGAATGATCCTAACCAGTTACAACTCCCACGTTTTATTCCTCTTCATTCACGCATCTAGATTCTTCTATGGGCTTGAGACTCTTGGGCCTCAATCCAATCTATCAAAACTCATAAGAATGCCCATGACGCTCTAGTCCATAACAATACAACCCTCTCGAAAATCAGCCTTGGCCTCAAGGCTGAGATCAGCAACCTCTTCTCTGAATTCAGTAACCTTCTTCCGAATTCAGCAATCTTCCACCCAACATCGAAGACAACTATCGCAAAACCAAGTTCAAAAAACTCATTACCAAAATAGAAGAAATTAAGAGGATACTCTTCAACCCACTCGTTAGTTATCCTGGATTTACTGACTTTGTTGTAACATTCCTTTACTACAGCTACTTCCTGGGCAGCAACACCATGGTCTCGTTCCCAACAATCCATAACACCAGAAACAAGATTTTCTCTTTCATGCAGAGTAATTGACCACGTATGCACATAAGCCACTCGATAAAACAGCCACCAAATCATCCTATATCTTCTGGACAAACCCTCCACAAGAGTTTTCTGAGCACGGAAGCTTGTAGGTGGGCTAAAGGCCCATTCTTCCTCCTTAATCTCTTTCTGTCTTTGATCAACGAGGTTCTTTTCAAATTCTTGAAGCCCTGAACGCTTGTCTTCCTTTTCTTCAATTCCCTTTTGCAAAACGGTTAGGCTTTCCCGATTCCTTGTCCCTAGGCTTTGGTTATTGACCACAGTGGCCCAGCCGCTACAACGCTTCCATCCTCTGGTGAAACGAGGACTCCCTAGAGTGTTTCTTCCTTCCCCATTAGTGCGGCGTCTAGCGGATGGACTTGTCTTGCTCAAATTTAAAGCCAACCAGGATTGGGCCCAACCCATATTGCAGCTATTAGGCCAGTAGTAAACAAGCCCATTATTATCAAGCCCAATCTCAATATGGACAGAACACAACAACTCTTCTTTTAAGGTTACTTGACCGTCAAAAGATTCAAAACACAATTTCTCAACGTTGATGATTTTAATCTGGCTTTGATTCCTCGCCCAACTCAAAGTTTCTTTGGGCCCATCAATCACTTGACCCATGCCTTGTTCTAGAGTCCACTCTTCCGCTGACAACGTCTCAGTCTTCACGATATGCAGCCCTACTCTCGTGCGTCCCTTCATCAACTTCGCGTATCCATCATTCATGGCTTTGCGGCCACTGTACCTTTGAATCAATTCAACTTGACGTTGTTCCCATCTCATCCACCGGATCTTCCTGTCCACCCTCCCGCTCTAATTAAAAGTCCTCTCCCTGCAAATTTTGGTGTGCTGCTCCTCTACTTTCAATCCAGTTATCTCTGTGTATTCTCCTAGCGAATTTTTCTGTGCTTCAACATTTGGCGGCTTGCCTTTTGAGAGCTCCCCTGGGGCATCGCTCTACTCTTCAGGTTGCTTAATCACAACAATTGCGTCAGAATGCACTTCTTCGTAAGTCCCTCTTCCTTCCGAGTCTTGTTCTTGACAGAGCAACTCATGATTCACCTTCTCCTCTGGCTTGACTACACCTTGTTGGTTCGTTTCATCCCCCGAATTTTTATTCACCGATTTCTCCAACAGATCCTTGATATTATCTCGTTGGTCTGTTGCAATCCTGAATTTTCCCTGATCCTTGATCCACTGTACCATCAACACCCTCAGATCACTAAGGTCTCCGATAGCTTGATCAATCCTATCTAGCTTACCCTGCACCTGCAACATACTCTTCTGCAATCCCCTCACCGAATGCTCCATAGCTTCAAACTTCGCATCTGCTCCTGTGCTGGCCATCGTGAATCGACGCTCCTCGAAATCCGGCAGGTCGGACCAATGTTATGAACCCAAATTATATGAAGAAATTCAATATAAAATATATAAATCCCAGAGCAAGCTCTGTAAACCCTAGCAAAATTGCTAGTAAACCCCTAGCCAAAGCTAGTTACAAATCCAGAATAATAACCGAATGATCCTAACCAGTTACAACTCCCACGTTTTATTCCTCTTCATTCACGCATCTAGATTCTTCTATGGGCTTGAGACTCTTGGGCCTCAATCCAATCTATCAAAACTCATAAGAATGCCCATGACGCTCTAGTCCATAACAATACAACCCTCTCGAAAATCAGCCTTGGCCTCAAGGCTGAGATCAGCAACCTCTTCTCTGAATTCAGTAACCTTCTTCCGAATTCAGCAATCTTCCACCCAACATCGAAGACAACTATCGCAAAACCAAGTTCAAAAAACTCATTACCAAAATAGAAGAAATTAAGAGGATACTCTTCAACCCACTCGTTAGTTATCCTGGATTTACTGACTTTGTTGTAACATTCCTTTACTACAGCTACTTCCTGGGCAGCAACACCATGGTCTCGTTCCCAACAATCCATAACACCAGAAACAAGATTTTCTCTTTCATGCAGAGTAATTGACCACGTATGCACATAAGCCACTCGATAAAACAGCCACCAAATCATCCTATATCTTCTGGACAAACCCTCCACAAGAGTTTTCTGAGCACGGAAGCTTGTAGGTGGGCTAAAGGCCCATTCTTCCTCCTTAATCTCTTTCTGTCTTTGATCAACAAGGTTCTTTTCAAATTCTTGAAGCCCTGAACGCTTGTCTTCCTTTTCTTCAATTCCCTTTTGCAAAACGGTTAGGCTTTCCCGATTCCTTGTCCCTAGGCTTTGGTTATTGACCACAGTGGCCCAGCCGCTACAACGCTTCCATCCTCTGGTGAAACGAGGACTCCCTAGAGTGTTTCTTCCTTCCCCATTAGTGCGGCGTCTAGCGGATGGACTTGTCTTGCTCAAATTTAAAGCCAACCAGGATTGGGCCCAACCCATATTGCAGCTATTAGGCCAGTAGTAAACAAGCCCATTATTATCAAGCCCAATCTCAATATGGACAGAACACAACAACTCTTCTTTTTAGGTTACTTGACCGTCAAAAGATTCAAAACACAATTTCTCAACGTTGATGATTTTAATCTGGCTTTGATTCCTCGCCCAACTCAAAGTTTCTTTGGGCCCATCAATCACTTGACCCATGCCTTGTTCTAGAGTCCACTCTTCCGCTGACAACGTCTCAGTCTTCACGATATGCAGCCCTACTCTCGTGCGTCCCTTCATCAACTTCGCGTATCCATCATTCATGGCTTTGCGGCCACTGTACCTTTGAATCAATTCAACTTGACGTTGTTCCCATCTCATCCACCGGATCTTCCTGTCCACCCTCCCGCTCTAATTAAAAGTCCTCTCCCTGCAAATTTTGGTGTGCTGCTCCTCTACTTTCAATCCAGTTATCTCTGTGTATTCTCCTAGCGAATTTTTCTGTGCTTCAACATTTGGCGGCTTGCCTTTTGAGAGCTCCCCTGGGGCATCGTTCCACTCTTCAGGTTGCTTAATCACAACAATTGCGTCAGAATGCACTTCTTCGTAAGTCCCTCTTCCTTCCGAGTCTTGTTCTTGACAGAGCAACTCATGATTCACCTTCACCTCTGGCTTGACTACACCTTGTTGGTTCGTTTCATCCCCTGAATTTCTATTCACCGATTTCTCCACTCATTGGTCTGTTGCAATCCTGAATTTTCCCTGATCCTTGATCCACTGTACCATCAACACCCTCAGATCACTAAGGTCTCCGATAGCTTGATCAATCCTATCTAGCTTACCCTGCACCTGCAACATACTCTTCTGCAATCCCCTCACCGAATGCTCCATAGCTTCAAACTTCGCATCTGCTCCTGTGCTGGCCATCGTGAATCAACGCTCCTCGAAATCCAGCAGGTCGGACCAATGTTATGAACCCAAATTATATGAAGAAATTCAATATAAAATATATAAATCCCAGAGCAAACTCTGTAAACCCTAGCAGAATTGCTAGTAAACCCCTAGCCAAAGCTAGTTACAAATCCAGAATAATATCCGAATGATCCTAACCAGTTACAACTCAAACGTTTTATTCCTCTTCATTCACGCATCTAGATTCTTCTATGGGCTTGAGACTCTTGGGCCTCAATCCAATCTATCAAAACTCATAAGAATGCCCATGAAGCTCTAGTCCATAACAATACAACCCTCTCGAAAATCAGCCTTGGCCTCAAGGCTGAGATCAGCGACCTCCTCTTCTCTGAATTCAATAACCTTCTTCCGAATTCAGCAATCTTCCACCCAACATCGAAGACAACTATCGCAAAACCAAGTTCAAAAAACTCATTACCAAAATAGAAAAAATTAAGAGGATACTCTTCAATCCACTAGTTAGTTATCCCGGATTTACTGACTCTGTTGTAACATCCCTTTACTACAGCTACTTCCTGGGCAGCAACACCATGGTCTCGTTCCCAACAATCCATAACACCAGAAACAAGATTTTCTCTTTCATGCAGAGTAATTGACCACGTATGCACATAAGCCACTCGATAAAACAGCCACCAAATCATCCTATATCTTCTGGACAAACCCTCCACAAGAGTTGTCTTAGCACGGAAGCTTGTAGGTGGGCTAAAGGCCCATTCTTCCTCCTTAATCTCTTTCTGTCTTTGATCAACGAGGTTCTTTTCAAATTCTTGAAGCCCTGAACGCTTGTCTTCCTTTTCTTCAATTCCCTTTTGCAAAACGGTTAGGCTCTCCCGATTCCTTGTCCCTAGGCTTCGGTTATTGACCCCAGTGGCCCAGCCGCTACAACGCTTCCATCCTCTGGTGAAACGAGGACTCCCTAGAGTGTTTCTTCCTTCCCCATTAGTGCGGCGTCTAGCGGATGGACTTGTCTTGCTCAAATTTAAAGCCAACCAGGATTGGGCCCAACCCATATTGCAGCTATTAGGCCAGTAGTAAACAAGCCCATTATTATCAAGCCCAATCTCTATATGGACAGAACACAACAACTCTTCTTTTAAGGTTACTTGACCGTCAAAAGATTCAAAACACAATTTCTCAACGTTGATGATTTTAATCGGGCTTTGATTCCTCGCCCAACTCAAAGTTTTTTTGGGCCCATCAATCACTTGACCCATGCCTTGTTCTTGAGTCCACTCTTGCGCCGACAACGTCTCAGTCTTCACGATATGCAGCCCTACTCTCGTGCGTCCCTTCATCAACTTCGCGTATCCATCATTCATGGCTTTGCGGCCACTGTACCTTTGAATCAATTCAACTTGACGTTGTTCCCATCTCATCCACCGGATCTTCCTGTCCACCCTCCCGCTCCAATTAAAAGTCCTCTCCCTGCAAATTTTGGTGTGCTGCTCCTCTGCTTTCAATCCAATTATCTCTGTGTATTTTCCTAGCGAATTTTTCTGTGCTTCAATATTTGGCGGCTTGCCTTTTGAGAGCTCCCTTGGGGCATCGTTCCACTCTTCAGGTTGCTTAATCACAACAATTGCGTCAGAATGCACTTCTTCGTAAGTCCCTCTTCCTTCCGAGTCTTGTTCTTGACAGAGCAACTCATGATTCACCTTCTCCTCTGGTTTGACTACACCTTGTTGGTTCGTTTCATCCCCCGAATTTCTATTCACCGATTTCTCCAACAGACCCTTGATATTATCTCGTTGGTCTGTTGCAATCCTGAATTTTCCCTGATCCTTGATCCACTGCACCATCAACACCCTCAGATCACTAAGGTCTCCGATAGCTTGATCAATCCTATCTATCTTACCCTGCACCTGCAACATACTCTTCTGCAATCCCCTCACCGAATGCTCCATAGCTTCAAACTTCGCATGTGCTCCTGTGCTGGCCATCGTGAATCGACGCTCCTCGAAATCCGACAGGTCGGATTAATGTTATGTACCCAAATTATATGAAGAAATTCAATATAAAATATATAAATCCCAGAGCAAGCACTGTAAACCCTAGCAGAATTGCTAGTAAACCCCTAGCCAAAGCTAGTTACAAATCCAGAGTAATAACCGAATGATCCTAACCAGTTACAATTCCCACGTTTTATTCCTCTTCATTCACGCATCTAGATTCTTCTATGGGCTTGAGACTCTTGGGCCTCAATCCTATCTATCAAAACTCATAAGAAAGCCCATGAAGCTCTAGTCCATAACAAAAACATGATGAGAATCGGCACTTTCTAGATTCTTCTATGGGCTTGAGACTCTTGGGCCTCAATCCAATCTATCAAAACTCATAAGAAAGCCCATGAAGCTCTAGTCCATAACAAAAACATGATGAGAATCGGCACTTTCTAAGATTGGAGGATATTAACTATTATCCAGCTGTATGTGTTGATTTTAATATTTCCAATTAAACATGTAGTTTATGCATAAATTCAGGTACTGTCACATGTTTTCTTAAATTTTCACAGCTTAGACTAGGACAGATGTATGACACGTTTTTTAAACATTTGTTTTTTTTTGGGGTCAGATTCCCGGTTCTTGAAATAATGGAGCATACATTGTTTTGTGCTTCTGATACTTTAATCTTTTGTCTAACCATGCAGCATCAGGTCAATTGTATGCCTTAACTTGCCGAGTTTTTCTGGTGGACTAAACCCTTGGGGAACTCCAAATATTAACAAACGACGTGATGTCAGTAGTCTCCAGATGCATGTTTCCTTATCTTTGTTCCCAATGTTGCTCTTTGGAAAGATGAGAATTGTCAACTTCTGGAATTATGTATTTCTTAACCTTTTATTCTGTTTCATCTTGATATACAGAGAGAACTGACTGCACCTTATGTAGACGATGGCCTTATCGAGATTGTGGGCTTTAGAGATGCTTGGCATGGACTTGTTCTACTTGCTCCCAATGGACATGGGACACGTCTTGCGCAGGTTCGACTTGATTATTTATTAAGTACTTGATTATTTCTTTCTTACAGGCTATGTGATGAGAACCTCTATAATTCATTGATAAGGGTCTGCCTATGAATAATTGGAATTTGTCAATTTCGAATTTATCAAGATTATATTTTTTAGTATTTGGACTTATCATTACAAATTACAAAATATAGAAAAAGGGGTGAAATTTTAAACCTTGATGAAATTCTGTTTTTGATTATCATGTAATCGTTGGATTGGTTTGTCAAGTCAAGTCAAGTCAAGTCAGGATTTAAATTCTGGAATCTTAGTTTGTTGTATTTGATTGAATACATATGGTGGAACTTGTCGGAGTAATGGTTCTAGGTCTCATTAGTATATTCTAGAGCCTAACAGACAGCAGTACTAGGGAAAATTGGAATTTTAGTCCTGTAAGTTGGTCTGTTTTTGTTTTTGTTTTATGACTTTTCAAAGGTTGGTCTTAGTCGAGTAACTTGGATTTTTTTTGGGTTTTGATCATTTTCTAATCGGAAGTCACTAAATCAATCTAATATCACTTATTTGACGTCGATGTTCTCCTATTAGACTCGAGTGGTTAGAATTAAGCTTATATTACATATTAAAATATACCTAATCAAAATAAACCAAAACGACAAGTTTTTTTCCCTGATTTGTGGATATCGTGTTTCGTTTTTTCTTGATTTTTGCATAATGGATTTTAATTTGTGTAACATAAGTTTAATTCTTGCCAAATAAGTAATATTCGATTGATTCAGTGACTTTGGATTAAAAAAAGGACTAAAAACCCAAAAAAAATCCAAGCTACTGAACTAAGACCAAACGTTGAAAAGTTAATGGACTGAAACAAAAAACAGGCCAACTTGCAGGACTAAAATTGTAATTTTCCCGCAATACTACAAGTATACATTGCTCCATAGCTGTTAATTTTATGGATGATCAAATGACACGAATGCCCTTCATTTCAACCACCCCTGGTATCAACAAGTTGGTTGCATCAACTACTTTGATTGTTAAATGGTTATCCTAATAATGGAATCACGCTTGCAAGGAGTTATAAGTCACTTAGCATTTCAGTTGAATCAAGCCATTAATGTCTCACTTTTTCTTGTGTAGGCACACCGTATCCGTTTTGAATTCCATAAAGGTGCAGCTGACCACACATTCATGAGGATTGATGGGGAACCATGGAAGCAACCTCTTCCCGTTGATGATGACACAGTGGTGGTAGAAATTTCTCATCTAGGCCAAGTTAAGATGCTTGCGACTCACGATTGTAGATCCAAAAGTATTATGGACCCGTCATCTCCTATTCCCCAAGAAGCTGATGAAAGGGATAGTGACAATGAAGACGAATCTGTTGGAGATGAATGGAGAAAATTCGGGGCAGCAGATACGTTCAGGATTCCAGAAGACGTTGATATTTCTCATCTCAGTTAGCCTCTCTCTCCCTCCCTTCCTATCCAGGACAATGGTTTGGATGGTGCTTTTCTGTCTTTTTATGAATATCTGGTTTTGCATATTTCATTTTTTTGGTGGTGACACTGAAGCCAAATTATTTTTGAATAAGTGTGAAGGGTGATCCTTTGTTGACATATTGTAGGTGTTTATATTCAAGCCATTTGTTAATGAAGCTGTTGCATTTTTGTTACACCTTATCAGGTTAATCTCGGTTGTGTGTTTTGTCCAGTGTATTTACGTAAAAATAAGTTTGTAATTCTTGCAATATAAATGTATTTATAGTTGTGGGATTTGAGTCTGCTAAAGTGATCAAGGGAAACGAAATATATGGAATAAAGGGTACAGTGAACCGTATTTAAGAATATGTATCAGTATTACATAATGCTCATGCGTTGTGTGTGCTTAGATGTCGGTTCTTATTATGTTCTTGATGCCTTGTATATTCGTTCCCAGTGCTGCGTGTTTGGTGTCAATCCAATTACGCTGCTATCCCTCAACAAATTAAAACTCCAGTGCATTTTATCATTGACCTTGCAAAGGATAGATATGACATTACGAGGGATTTTGATGAGATGCTTGCTAGTTTTAAATGAATTATGTCTCTGTCACATACTTCATACAACAATGCCGACTCCTAACTGGAGAGATAACATTAATGTTCGAACAAGATTAATGTTAGACAGTCTCATACTTCAAGATTAACCCTTAGTTAATCTACTTACTGTCGATTAGATATTTTGAAAATTGATCTTGGTCGAACGTATTTTTTGAATTATAATATGATCTTTCTTATTATTATTTCGTACGATCTCGAGCATGAAAGCTAAACAAAGGCTAAATTTTGATAATGTTATGTTTCGAATTTAGGATAAACACATTTCACTTTCCTAAATATCACCACTTCTGGCCGATAATGGTATTGATCAAATTTCATTAGTGGGAATTTATTTTCCTAGAGTCCAAAAACTTTAAGAATTATCTCTATGAAATATCATATAATTCAAACTCTTTTACAAGCTTGTGTTTGTAAAAATCAGATATATGAACGGTTTTACGCCTGATTTAAAAAAAAAAAAAAAAAACCTCAAATGAAACGACGTCATTAGTCAATTTTATTAAACAAACTATTTTTAAGAACATCACCAACTCTTCTCTATTTCGGAAAATGATGAAAATCATTCCAATCATTCTCCATTTGCACTCTCTATTTTAGAGAGTGCTATGTAGCTATGGAGAATAATTTGAAGAATTGTACTGTTACAAAAATGTCATTATCCAAAAATTTAAAATTATAATTTTTTATTTTGATTTTTTGGTTCATTTCTTATATAGTGACCCGATTCAAATTACCTACTAATAAGAAATTTAGGCTTGTAATTAGGGGTGATATTTCGGTATAAAAAAAAAAAACCAATATTTTTTAAACTTTATAAATTTATTGTTTATAAATATTATATATTTTTAAATATTTTATATTGTTGCGGTATTTCGGTATTTCGGTATATCGGTATATACCGAAATTTTCAAATTTCATACCATTACCATACCGAAATCTTCAGTATACCAAAAATTCGGTATTTTTTCGGTACGATAACTTCGGTATACCGAGAATTCGGTATTCTTTCCCGCCCCTACATGTAATTAACTTAAACAGTTAAACATCGTCAGTGATAACTGCATAAACTTAAATAATTACCAACCCGACAAAATACAATCGAAAATAAATGAAAAACCAAAATAATTAATTATACAACCCAATCGAAACGAATACAATACCACTCAAATGTATTACACTAAACTACTAGCAACCTCTGCATACATGCCAGGGTCACAAACTACGCACAGCTCCAACTCATGAGCAACCTGGAACTGCTCCGTCGAATGGGGTGTCCATGGTAACAACACAAACATGGGCGACACATGCTCAGTACATAAATCAAGCATACATATCGACATAATTCATGCAAATGACTTGGTAACTGGTCAACTATCAAGTTCTGATCAGTCTAGACGCCAATGAGTGTGTAGTACCAATTGGGGTCAACTCCGCTGGGTAAACTCTCACACTCGTCGAGATCACCGTAAGGTCAGTCCCCGTTATCACGACGTCTCTTGGTGTCCGACCATATAACAAGGGTATAAGGCTGAGTAACCCTACTAGAAAAGACTATCTTGAAGGAGACACGACTCAATATAATATGTACATGCAACATAATATAATAAAATAATAAAACATGTATCATGTCATATAAAATGCAATATATAATCATACATATTCGCTGACAATCTCAGTAAGTACTTATGTACCTCTACTACTGATCTGCGTCAATACTTCCTATAGTTCATCACTACAAACCAAGACAATATCATATCACTAACATTGATCTAAAAACCTTAACTAAATTAATAGATACTCCCTAATACTACTAAGGATCTCGGATTATACCTGCGTCTGTCGTGAAACCATTGACGTCGAAGGTCCCAGCCCGAGCACATCCGCGCTATAAGCCCCGTAACACCTCGTTATCACTCTCGTCCTTGAGTATAATGCTAAAACACTAAGAATATACACTGATACACACTCCAAACACTTCAAACATGCACCAACTATGAGTAATCCTCGACATATTTATTGACGTAGTTCGGAAGTTTCGGACTCTGCATGTCTGCCACGTCTCAGACTACTATTGATGGGAAGTTCTGATCCTCTTCGGAAGCTTCGATCCTCACTTCGGACGTTCCGATCACCACGTGTTCGTACATACTTGACACCTAAAAAATGCGCATGTCCGAATTGAGCTCGGACGTTCCGAACTCACCCTCTTCATCCGAACTCAACTCCCATTCGAACAGTTCAAATCTTCGAACTACTCTTGGATTGAGTTCGGACATTCCGAACTACTCGGGTCCTTGGGGTCTTTCAGGCCATTTCTGGCATCCTGGGGTCACTTGGTTTTATCATATTAAAACTCCTTAATTATATTTTATCATTTTAAATATGTTTAGCTAATTTAATAACGTAAAAAGGGGATTAGAGTTAATACATCATATATATTTTTGTTCTTGTCAATTCATTTATTTAATTTTAGTGGCTTTTTTGGTCCTTTTATTTCAAGTTTCTCCTTTTTTTTTCTCACTTAATTATTGTCATACTATTTGGTAAAAAAACGCAAAGGGAAATAATGAACTAGGTCATGAATTTTAGTTGGAGAAGATTTTTAAAATAGAAAATAGAAATTTATATTGTATTGGATAGAGATTGAGCTGGAGAATCGGAGATATGCTTATTCGACCCGACACATTAATCTTATTTTATTTTTTTTATAAAAAATATTAATTTTTATTATAAACATAAATCGAGTATAAATATAACTTGGTTAGACCGACGATAGAAGTTAAACCGCTCTATTTTGAAAAAGAGATCTAAAATTTAAAGAGCATCGCCACGGGAAGTTATATTTTAAATTGAACATGTAATTTTTCTTTCATCTTCCCCCTTTTCAAAACCCTCCTGCCCACGCCTTTCTCTCCATCTATCTCATTCCAACATTTGATTTGAAGAGACTGACAATTGAGATGATGAAGTTACAGCTTCAGGCGGAGGCCTAGGGTTCGAAAACTTGGGTGAGCAATGCGCGAGTTTCATCTCTGTATTTTGTACTAAATTTTTATATGAAGCTGATGGTAATTGATTATTACATGATTTTACTTTGAAATCTTAAAAAATTTTGCTATAAACTTTTAGAATTTCGTTGTTACATGGTCAAACCCTATGCTAGTGGTTACCATGAGATTTCGATTGCCTCTTGAGCTTATCATGATATTAGATATCGTTTTATGAATCGATTTATCAGACTGAAGGGAGTAGATTGTTGATTTGGATTGTGTTATTTAAAATTTGAAGATTTGGTGGCTAGACGACTAGGTTGGAAAAAAAATTGCATTATATATGTTTTGGAAAAACTTTGATTCTGAGCGCATGAATATATATAATAAATGATTAATCTATTTTTGTTCGTTTTTACTTTAATAGAGTGAATAATTTCCATGGCGAAGCGAAGAGTACGGAAAAATACTAAACAGTCTGCGAGCACTGGGAACAATGATGTTCAAGATGGTATAACATTAGAGAAGAAAGAGACAGCATACCAAGATTATGAAGGTATTGGATTTCACCTGTACCCTTCTTGATCCTGTCATCTGATCCGAAATTTCAGTGATTTCTCACAAAGCGCTGTTCTAGCTTTGGGAAGCTGAAGATCTTATTTTTTACACAATTTCCTTTGAGTTTTGGTGTTGGCTCGCAATGCCAACGCCTCACGATTCTTTTCTGGAGTTTGTTTTTACCTTCTTTATTTATACTCTATACTTGCTATGTGGTGATCCTGAATATTAATTGTGTTTCATGCCCATATGATGTAATTTTAACAAGTTTTTTCTTATGTTATTTATCCTGATATGTTGGTGCTTAATTTTTGCACGACAATGGGCAAATTTGTATAATATTCTCTTATTGCTATTAGTTCCGTTTGCACACATGGATCTGAAATAATATATTCAAAAATGTAATTTAGATGTGAAGTTTGATATTTAAGACACTGGAGTTTAGTAGTAGAACTATGGTCCATATATTATTCCATTAGTAACTATATGATTCATTTCTCCACTGACCAACATCAGAAATTAAGATTCTGCTATCTTTTTTATATTTGTTTTACTGGCTCTTGTGGTGCACTTACATGGATGAAACTTAATTTTATTTTCCAGTTGAACGTCAAAGTGCTGCAATCAGGGCTCTTAGGGATGTAGAAATTGATCAACTGCAGACTATGTTACGGTTACTTCGTTCCTATTTCACCCAGGAACAGTTGCAAATCCCTGTACTGCAGTTTTTTAAGGAAAACCTTCCAAATCTGACCATTGCAGGGACTGGGAAGGATGATCAATATGATGTGCAATGGAAAGATGCGGACGGGAACTTAACTCTCAACCAGGCAGATGAGAGAATGATACACACTTCACTTTTGCATGGGCTGTCAGTTGCTTATCCTGATCTCTCCACTCAAATTCCATCTTTGGGTGGCTTTGAATTTTCAAATAAATCTGGTATTTAGAACTTTCTGATGCATAGATGGTTCCATTTCTTTCTATTTTTCTGACGCGCTTTATTGATTATATTGCAGTGAAAACAGTCCCTTTTGGTGCTGATACTTTGCAGATTAGGAGCCTTGTATGTCTGCATTCAACTGATACTAATTCGATACTCTTCATTGTGTCCCATGTCTACTTGTCTTAGTTTGCATCAAAAAATGCCACAGTCTCATTAATTTAAACAATTAAAACCATCCTTTTTTTTTTTTGAATAATCTTCCTAATTTCCTCTGGTGGAAATAGCTCAAGGCTTCTTGGTTCCTTTGGCTTTCCTAGTTTCGTCTTTCAGTTCTGATTCTCCGAAAAAAATAATTTTCAGGTCTTGGAAGGTCCTGATTCTCAAGTATATGAGCTGAAGAATGGCCTGCAAACTCCTGATGTATGTGTCTTTACATAGCTTCTAATGATAGCATGCAAGTGTGTTTTTTTTGCTGGTTTAAAATTGCAATAATTTAAAGATTGAAGTCAAGTTCAAGTTGCTGAAGTATAGACCACTGGAAAAGAAGAGCTTTCAACTGTTGATGTGATCGTTTAGAGCTAAATATGACCGTGATTAGCTTCTTACAATGTTAATCTTATCCATTTGGCGGCTTTATGATATGTTCAAAAGTGTCTTGAGTATTTGCATGTTGAATTACAATTGCAGGTTCACAACAACAGGTTGTCCGTTGGAATGACACCCAAAACTCTCAGGCTTCCAAAAGATGGGGAGATGCTTTTATCTGTACATGGATCGCCCCTTGGTGTGTACAAGGAAGACAACATGGAAACAATACAAGGTATGCTTTGCAGATATTTTAACTATTTCAAACTATACGACCGTCTAGAAATTTAAGCACGGCATATCTAGATAACTTCTGTATTTATTTCATATTGCAGAGACTGAAGATGGTTGAATATTTACTAGAAGCAGAATGATGTTAGCAGATATAGGTGTTTTAGCATTTCTCCAAGTACATTTGAGTGTAGTTACTGTATCTAGACATTTTACTGTTTTGTCAACAAAGCTATGTAGCTGGCGAGTTTTATGGCAGCCTATAGAATTATGGCAACAATATACATATCTTCAATGCTAAAATATGTACCCTCTTTTAGCCCTGTCCATATAGAAAAAGCGATTTTGCATGTATGCTTCTGACTAAATTGATGCTTTGATGAAAAGATTGGTGACTCTGGAGGGTGTTTTCATGAATCCCATATCATTTAATATAGTCCACTTTTATCTGAGAAAATCCATTTTTCTGTTCCTCTTCCACATCATGCAACTTAGAAACTGTATCTAGAACATAAGCTAACAGTTTCTTCATCTGGACACAAATCAAATTGGATTCCCTGAGGTTGTCCCGTCGACATCTTCTTCCAAATATAGTACTGTTTTTCAGGAGATCATGTTCAAAAGAAATATGTCTAGGCTTGCATAAATCTCGACGAACTTATGTCGTCTTTCCAACCATAAATTCCAAGTCTTCATACAACATACAAAAAATCAGGGGCAAAATATTGCAAAATTGTTGCCACCAATATTTTCTTTTTGATCTCTTGTTGCATGCGGAACTGTGTCTGATTAGCCCACGTTATTCTATGCTACACCTGGAATACTTCTTCCTTCATGATGTGGTCAAATATCAACCATTGGATCATCAAGACATATGTCAATTTTCATAAAAATATATAGGTCCCACGTGATCTAATGGTATTGAAATAGGGGGAAAAACACTCCAGGTGTAACATAAACTAACCCATAGACATGAATCTACCGGCATCATTGGTGTTTGAAATTGTTTATTCTTTAGTTCTATTGTTGCATCGCTGAACTCTTAGGCATTTTAAACATGCACTTGCTGTTACATAGAGCTATCAAAGTAGATTGAGTCATTGCCCTGCTAAATAGGGGTTGAGTTGCTAATTTTTCAACCCACCCAAATGACGGACTGGCCCGCACCGGTCCCATCTAGTCTCATCCCACCAAGTGGTGGGTTGTGCTTGCTTGTGGGCCAATCCACACCAACCCGGCAACATGCACCAACTAGTCATATCTCTCCTTATATATCTCTTCTTATATATAAAGAATCTCCTCCTTAGACACCATCTTTTCATTTGCCGAAATTGCCCTTATGTGATTTAAATATTACACTTTTATTTTTATTTTTTATTTTATTTTTTTGAAATTTCGATATTTCAAAATTTCATATTTTTCGCAACTAAACATTATAGATAAGATAAATTGATGGATAAATTTTAAATTTATTTTTATATTATTTTATAAAAGAAAAAAAATTAAATATTATCGAAAAAATAATATTTATACATAACATACAATATTATATATACTATTATATAAAAGTTGAGTACTTTATAGTAACTAATTTTTGGTGTGTCGACACACCAAAAACCATCTTCCAATTCTACCCTTCTTTGTCAACCTTTTTCTCAACATATTTTTTTCACTCCTTTTCTACATTTTCTTTAACCAAATTGTATCATGTTTGTTTTATAATTAATTTCACATGCATATATCTCAAATATCAAATTGATTATATTAGCATATTAAATTTATATTATCTTTCCAATAATTAATTTTTGATTACCATAAAAACTCATAAAATATTATATATTATATATACGACACACGCAACTGCGTGTGCTTCTATCGCTAGTTATATATAAAGAATTTCCCCATTAGACACCATCTTTTCATTTGCGAAAATTGCCCTTATGTGATTTAAATATTACACTTTTATTTTTATTTGTTTTTTTTTTAAATTTCGATATTTCAAATTTTCATAGTTTTCTCAACTAAACATTATAGATAAGATAAATTGATGAATAAATTTTAAATTTATTTTTATATTATTTTATAAACGAAAAAAAATAAATATTATCGAAAAAATAATATTTATAGATAACATACAATATTAAATATATTATATGATTTTATACACACGCAATGTGTATATGCGATTATGCTACTATAAATAAAATTTGGTCATGTCCTGCCAATTGACGAGTTTTGATGGGTTGCGAGTTGATCATCCCACCAACCCATTTTGACAACTCTGATGTTACGCTACAACCACGTACGATAGTAAAACGGTTAAATCTTAAACCATTCATGCCACTAGTACTTTTAGTGACATAGAACGGTTATCCTGTGGAAACAAGATCAATTTAGAAAAAATTAAGAGTTCAAGATTTAACCTTTAGAATAAAAATATATAGATAAGACTTACAAAAATATGAAAAAGCATAACCCAAAAATGTCAATTTTAGTATCGTGTATTGGGATGTGATGTTTTTTTATAAACAAATTGAAATATTAAACGTTCCGAAATGAATTTAGTACTTCTCTAAATCGTCCTATATATCCTATATATTAAGCAAGAGGGCTTTAGAAAAAAAGTATGACTGCCTTAATTAGTTATCATCTATTTATCTATTTTAAAATTCAAATTATTTGAAAAAAAAGAGTGAGAAATAACTAATATAATTAATAAATATATTATTTTTTAACTAATTATTATTCTTAACCCAAAAAACCTTCGTTTTTTGTTATTATAAATTTATTAGAATTTTTTTTATTGAAATTAATTTTAATAAAAAAATCAAGTTTTCGTCACAAGGCGGATGTGTGCAAATAGGCTAGTGTAGTTAAATAACCAATATCATTGTTAAATTTTTATAATTACGTGGCTGAAAATCTCTTGTGACATACAATATATTAAACAAGAGGCCTTCGAGAAACGGTATGATCTCTTGGTATGACAATCTTAGTTAATTATCATCTATTTATCTATTTTGAAATTCAAATAATTTGAAAAAAAGAGAAATAACTAATATAATTAATAAATTTATTATTTTTTAAATAATTATTATTCTTAACGTTCGTTTTTTGCTACTATAAATTTATTATAATTTTTTTATTGATATTAATTTTAATAAAAAAAATCAATTTTTGTCACACACAACGAATGTGTGCAATAGGCTAGTGTAGTTAAATAACCAATATCATTATTACGTGGCATGATATATGTTTTATCGCTTTTTATATTTATATGTCATGTGCACATACACATTGAACATGTACCTTGTTATACCCTGTTTATAGAGCCGCTCAGCTCTATACTTGATAGTCTGTCATTGAGAGTACCGCGACGGTAGGAACATGTATGTCTGACTACTCTGGTGTTTTAGACGAGTATGGTTGTACTTAGAGGTTGATCCGTGAGGTTACATCACTCATATGACGCCTGTACTGAGCATGACTTGTCAGACGACCCTTTACCAGTCATCACGGTTGCATTCATTATATACATATGTTTACTCATGTATATGTACTGGGAGTTAGTGCTCACGTCCTAGTTGTTATCTTGGACACCCTATTCTACGGGCAGGTCGCAGGATGGACGGAGCCGGTAGTTTGAAGCAGGACTAGAGAGCTGGAGTTTTTCAAGGGATTTTATACAACAGGATTTGTTTAGCTGTATAATGTTTTGAACAATTGTATTTTAAGATTTTTGATTTGGTTGTATCACTACTGATAATAAGCTTGGAACTTTTGTATTAAGCTGATATGTAAATTATGAGTTATGTTTTCGCACGTTTTTCTCTGTTTAGTATTTATGTTTTAATTAAGTTTAATGCATGTCATAGTTGCCAGATAGTAGGTGATTCAATGCTGTGTCACTACAGGCATGATATATGTTTTACTGATTTCCATATTCATATGTAATGTGCACATACACGTTGAGCATGTACCTTGATATACCTTAATTATAGAGCCGCTCAGCTCTATACTTATATTTAGTCTGTAACTTGGAGTACCCCGACGGCGGGGACATGTATGTCTGATTACTCCAGTGTATTAGACGAGTGTGGTTGTACCCAAAAGTTGATCCGTGAGGTTGCAGCACTCATGTGGCGCCTGTACCGAGCATGACTTATCTGATGACCCGTTAGTCATCACGGTTGCATGCATCATATACTTGTGTTTACTCATGTTTACGTATTGGGCGTTAGTCGCTTACGTCCTAGTTGTTATCTTGGACATCCCATTCCACGGGGCAGGTTGCAGGATGGACGGAGCTGGAGTTCGAGGCAGGACTAAGGAGCAAGAGCCTTGAGGATTTATTATACAGCAGGCTTCGATATAGCTGTATAATGTTTACTTTCTAGTTATTTTGATTTGGTTGTATCACTACAGTATTAAGCCTTGAACTTTTGTACTCAGTTATGTAATATATGAGTTTTGTTTCCGCACGTTTTACTCTGTTAAGTGTTTATCTATTAATTAAGATTAATGCATGTCATAGTTGCCAGTTAGTAGGTAATTCAATGCAGGGTCACTGCAAGTCATGTCCGGCCAACCGACGAGTTTTGATGGGTTGCAATTTGATCATCCCACTAACCCGTTTTGACAACTCTGATGTTACGCTACAACCACGTACGATATTATAACGGTTAAATCTTAAATCATTCATGTCACTAGTAGTTTTAGTGCCATATATGGAACCCTTATCCCGTGGAAACAAGATCAATTTAGAAAAAGTCAGAGTTCAAGATTACCATTAGAATAAAAATATATAGATAAAATTACAAAAAGATGAAATAAATAACGCAAAAATGTAAATTTTAGTATCGTGTATTGGGATGTGATGTTTTTTTATAAAAAAAAATAAAAAATATTGAACTATTAAATGTTCCGAAATGAATTTAGTACTTCTCATCTAAATCATCCTATGTATCCTCAATCACCGTATATATTAAGTAAGAGGGCCTTAGAAAAAATGTATGATTGCCTTAGTTAGTTATCATCTATTTATCTATTTTGAAATTCAAATAATTTGAAAAAAAAGAGTTGGAAATAACTAATATATTTAATAAATATATTATTTTTTAACTAATTATTATTTTTAACCCAAAAAACCTTCGTTTTTTGCTATTATAAATTTATTAAAATTTTTTATCGAAATTAATTTTAATAAAAAAAAAAATTTTCATCACACAACAGATGTGTGCAAATAGACTAGTGTAGTTAAAGAACCAATATCATTATTAAATTTTTATAATTACGTGGCTGAAAATCTCTTGTGACATGCAATATATTAAGCAAGAGGCCTTAGAGAAACTTATGGTCTCTTTGTATGAAAATTTAGTTATAATATTTTTATCTATTTTGAAATTCAAATAATTTGAAAAAAAAGAGAAATAACTAATATAATTAATAATTATATTATTTTTTAACTAATTATTATTCTTAACCCAAAAAACCTTCGTTTTTTGCTACTATAAGTTTATTAGAATTTTTTATTGATATTAATTTTAATTAAAAAAATCAATATTTCGTTGCACACAACGAATGTGTGCAATAGGCTAGTGTAGTTAAATAACGAATATCATTTTTAAATTTTTATAATTACATGGCTGAAAATCTCTTGTGACATGCATGCATATTTAACAACGTAATTACAAAAAATTAACGATGATATAAGCTAGTTACATATTTGACGACAATGACTAAAAATGATGACATAACATAATACATGACAACCATTAATTCAACGAAACATACATTAACTAAAAAATTTTAAAGCTCAATTTATATATGACTAAGGTAGTATTTGCAGATTTTAAAGTCCAAAAACCTTCGTTTTTTGCTACTATAAGTTTATTAGAATTTTTTTATTGATATTAATTTTAATTAAAAAAATTAATTTTTCGTCACACACAACGGATGTGTGCAATAGGCTAGTGTAGTTAAATAACCAATATCATTGTTAAATTTTTATAATTACATGGCTGAAAATCTCTTGTGACATGCATGCATATTTAACAACGTAATTACAAAAAATTAACGATGATATAAGCTAGTTACATATTTGACGACAATGACTAAAAATGATGACATAACATAATACATGACAACCATTAATTCAACGAAACATACATTAACTAAAAAATTTTAAAGCTCAATTTATATATGACTAAGGTAGTATTTGCAGATTCTAAAGCCCAAAAACTTTCGTTTTTTGCTACTATAAGTTTATTAGAATTTTTTATTGATATTAATTTTAATTAAAAAAATCAATTTTTCGTCACACACAACGAATGTGTGCAATAGGCTAGTGTAGTTAAATAACCAATATCATTGTTAAATTTTTATAATTACATGGCTGAAAATCTCTTGTGACATGCATGCATATTTAAAAACGTAATTACAAAAAATTAACGATGATATAAGTTAGTTACATATTTGACGACAATGACTAAAAATGATGACATAACATAATACATGACAACCATTAATTCAACGAAACATACATTAACTAAAAAGTTTTAAAGCTCAATTTATATATGACTAAGGTAGTATTTGCAGATTCTAAAGCCCAAAACCTTCGTTTTTTGCTACTATAAGTTTATTAGAATTTTTTATTGATATTAATTTTAATTAAAAAAATCAATTTTTCGTCACACACAAAGGATGTGTGCAATAGGCTAGTGTAATTAAATAACCAATATCATTGTTAAATTTTTATAATTACATGGCTGAAAATCTCTTGTGACATGCATGCATATTTAACAACGTAATTACAAAAAATTAACGATGATATAAGCTAGTTACATATTTGACGACAATGACTAAAAATGATGACATAACATAATACATGACAACCATTAATTCAACGAAACATACATTAATTAAAAAATTTTAAAGCTCAATTTATATATGACTAAGGTAGTATTTGCAGATTCTAAAGCCCAAAAACCTTCGTTTTTTGCTACTATAAGTTTATTAGAATTTTTTATTGATATTAATTTTAATTAAAAAATCAATTTTTCGTCACACACAACGGATGTGTGCAATAGGCTAATGTAGTTAAATAACCAATATCATTGTTAAATTTTTATAATTACATGGCTGAAAATCTCTTGTGACATGCATGCATATTTAACAACGTAATTACAAAAAATTAACGATGATATAAGCTAGTTACATATTTGACGACAATGACTAAAAATGATGACATAACATAATACATGACAACCATTAATTCAACGAAACATACATTAACTAAAAAATTTTAAAGCTCAATTTATATATGACTAAGGTAGTATTTGCATATTCTAAAGCCCAAAAACCTTCATTTTTTGCTACTATAAGTTTATTAGAATTTTTTATTGATATTAATTTTAATTAAAAAATCAATTTTTCGTCACACACAACGGATGTGTGCAATAGGCTAGTGTAGTTAAATAACCAATATCATTGTTAAATTTTTATAATTACATGGCTGAAAATCTCTTGTGACATGCATGCATATTTAACAACGTAATTACAAAAAATTAACAATGATATAAGCTAGTTACATATTTGACGACAATGACTAAAAATGATGACATAACATATTACATGACAACCATTAATTCAACGAAACATACATTAACTAAGACTAAGGTAGTATTTTCAGATTCTAAAAATAAGTTATTATGTATTTTTTTTCTTTAACAAAATTTGTAAATAAAAAATATATAATCACTTATTTTTAGAAGTTACAAACACTCTCTAAAATTGATTTTCAAAAAATGAAATTCTAATTATCCTTCTAAAAAAAAATTTTAGTGCTCCAAGAGATAAATGTAAGATCAAGATATTTTTTTTTTTTAAAAAAAAGAAAGATAAATTGATACTCACTCCGACATTTTGCCATGAACAAAATAGGCTACTGTCTTGTATCACCGTTAATATGGGCTGTAAATGGGCCCAGCCCACAAATGCGTGTGAAATAGAAAAAGAATTTCCGAATGGCGAACAAATGACAAACTTCCGACTCTTTACAGAAAAAATTAAATGAAACTACCGATTTTCTTTGTGATGGCGGCCGTTGAATCAGTATCTATCACGGCAATCGCTCAACTATCCGACCCGAAATTCCATAATCTTTAAGCATTTTTCCTTCTTCGAGCTCGATTTCTCGTATGGTGGGTTTACTGCATGTCCACTACCACAGGCAAGTATGATATGAAGGTTGGAAGGCTTTAATGTAGTAAGTTAATGAAAAGTACAAAAGAAGTATATATATATATATATTAAATATCAATAAAAAAATAATTGACTATTTATTGAAAAATTAAATTTCTATAAAAATAAATAGTTGATTAATTGATATTTTAATATATTTTGTGAGAAAATCAAGATTTTAAATCAAGATTGCATCTTGCAATAAATGAAATGAAATACTAATATTTTTAGTATTTCAAATCAAATCTTGAATCAAATGGAAGAAAATACTAATATTTTTAGTATTTAAAATCAAATATTGTGATTAATGGAAGATAATCACAAATGAATCATGAGGAGTCAATCAAATTGTGACACCTCATCAAATGAAAATGGTATGAATCTGCATCATTCAACTATAAATAGGGGGCAGATGACCAAGAAAAAGACACGACACAGAAGATTGAAGCAAATGAGTAGAAGAATTCAAGATTTTTCTCTCAAGTGATATTCAAGAAGTTTAAGGAAATCAACGAAGATCAAGGCACAATTCAAGACGTTATTCTTCAAATTCATCAAATTCAAGAAGATCAAGGCGTGATTCAAGGAATTGATTGCGTTATTCTTCAACATATTTAAGTACATTCAAATTTAAGAAGATTTTGTTCTTCACAAAATTCAAGATCAACAAAATTCAAGGCGCGATTCAAGACATTCATCGCGTTCTTCTCAAATTTTGAAGGTTAATTCGATAACAAGGTGTGAACCCATCGAATTAATGTTATCAAGATATCAAATCATCTTCCAAGAAGATCAAACACCCAAGAAATTCACATTTCACAAGAAATTGTCATAGAAGAGGAGAATCAAGCGATTATCTAGAGATTGTATTCACTAATCTTTATTTAATTCACTTTGTATCATTTTTTATTTCTTAATTTCAAGAAATAAAGAATTTTGCGCTACAAATTTTGGCACGCCCAGTGGGACCATCTCTACCCTTAATCTTTTCTCTTCGCCAAAAGTTCTATGTCATCATGTCCACCAATGACAAGATCTCCAACATAAAGATTTCTACTACGAAGTCAACTTAAAGTCTTGGAGTCAGCACAAGAAGTATGTCGAAGAAATTACAAGAATCTTCTGAGCGAGCTCGCTTCCTAGAAACCCATCAAAGCTCGCACATAGCACTCGTGATGGTGACAAATTCCACAACTTTAGAAGATCAAATAGCGAGTCTGACTAAGGCAATTGAGGGACTCTCGAAACATGTTCAAGAACAAGACTCCCAAATTATGAAGTTGATGGACAAGATAGACCATACTGATGCAAGTAACATGGACAAACAAGGTGAAACTAATGGTGAAACTGAGTCATCGTTGAAGAAAAAAGGAAAGGAACATACTAAAGATTTATATTTTTCACCTGATGGGTCAGTTCTTGTATACCAGTTAAAAAACTTCATCATGGGTACTATCAAAGAAAAACTTGACGGAAGCTCCAAGTCATCTCTCACATATGCCAAGCCTTACTCTCAAAAGATCGATGACTTGCGGATGCCCACTGATTACCAGCCTCCAAAGTTTCAACAGTTCGATGGCAAGGGAAACCCAAAACAACATGTGGCTCATTTCTTCGAGACATGTAACAATGCTGGAACATTTGGAGATTATCTGGTCAAACAATTTGTTCGCTCACTAAAAGGAAATGTGTTTGACTGGTATACTGATCTGAATCCATGCTCGATTAATAGTTGGAATCATCTAGAACAAGAATTTCTCAATCGCGTCTATAGTATTCGACGAATAGTTAGCATGATCGAGCTCACAAACTCACGATAGTGGAAGAAAGAGTCTGTCATTGACTATATCAATCGTTGGCGAAATTTGAGTCTTAACTGCAAAGATAGATTGTCAGAATCTTCTGCCATTGAGATGTGCATCCAAGGTATGCATTGGGGGTTTTGATACATCCTTCAAGGAAACCAGCCAAAGACATTCGAGGATCTAGCTACTCGAGCTCATGACATGGAATTGAGCATCGCTGCAAGTGGAGCAGAAGGACCTCCAGCTCACGAATCTCATAAAGCAAAAGAAAAAGAAAGCTTCAAGAAAGGAAACAAGCCTTTCACAAAGACCCCGACTAAAGAATCTATGTCACTTAATGTCACACCTGTCAAAGTCAAGGGAAACATAAGTGATAAAATCAATGGCCAGAAAGAAATATATCAAGAAAGAGAACGAAAAAAGCTGAGTTTAAAGGAGATGCAATCAAAACAGTACCCTTTTCTTGACTCTGATGTATCGGGGATATTTGATGATTTGCTCAAAGCAAACTTGATTGAATTACCAGAACTGAAGCGACCTGAAGAAGCTACACAAGCGGATGATCCGAAATATTGCAAATATCATCGGTTGATCGGGCATACTATTCATGATTGATTCATATTCAAGGATAAAATCATGCAGTTAGCTCGCCAAGGAAAAATATCATTTGAAAAGGATAATGAGAATGTCAATCAAGTTGAAATACAGGACCATGATAGTGCATCTTGCCACGTAATAGGTTTACAAGGAAGCCTCTTCAACCAGATCGGTCAGTCTGAAAATAAGAAAGATTGTGCAGCGACCTTAGCATTCACTGACGAAGATCTACCGTTTGGTTCTGACTTTCACAATCGGCCTCTATTCATCACGGGCTATAGTCGCGAGCAAAAAAATGAATAGGATATTGATCGATGGAGGCTCTGCAATTAATATCATGCCTTTGCGCACGATGAATGAGTTGAATATAGGCACAGAAGAACTTGCAAACAGTCACCTGATGATCCAATGATTCAATCAAGGAGGACAAATAGCTCTTGGGGCCATAAGATTAGAACTAATAATGGGTGACATGACCTCAAGTGCATTATTTCACGTCATAGACTCCCGAACATCATACAACATGTTGCTTGGTCGACCATGGCTTCATGAAAATGGGTTAGTTCCTTCTACGTGGCACCAATGTTTTAAATATTGTCGAGACGGGGTGGTGTTAAGGAAAGTACTTGGAGATGAGAGGTCATTTACTGAGACCGAGTCACACTTTGCCGATGTCAAGTATTACTTTGAGAATGAGAAGATATCAAGAATCGAAAAGTGTTCACCTCATCGGGAACCCAAAAGACGGGATGATGAAGAAAGTAAGATTAAAGAAACCTTGAAAGTTCATAAATACCGATCAAAAGGTAAATTGCCTATCAAAGAAGAAAATCCTTTGAAAAATATGGTACTTCCTCTAACGAAGCTTGATGAAAAATGACCATCTATCATAGGATTTGTCCGTCCAAATCAAGGGGCCGAGGTAAACATTGAGAATATTCAGAACTACAGAATGCAAAGGGATTTGATCCAAAAGCTTGTAAACTGCTTGTTAAAGCCAGATACAACCCAAATGAAAACCTCACCTTGGGTAAACTCCCCTCAGAAATTTCTAACAAACAAGCGCGTGGAATAACTGCCAAATGGCTCTTGAAAAAAGTACGCGAACTGTTCAAAAAACTCGACCAGGCCTTGGGTTCATTCCACAAAGTCCCATCCTTATTGCCATCAAAAGAGTCAGCCTTAACTATATTGCTAAAGATGAATATTTGTCAAACACCATTGTTGACGAACGAAGCAAAAAGGATCACCAAGTATCTGTCTTTGATAGGATGAGCCAACATAAAAGGCAAAGGAATATGAGCAAGAATCGAAAAATATGGAACTTTTCCAAGCATTTGCGTGAGGCGCATAATCGGAAAACCCCAAAAATATTGCGAAGTCTGATTCCATTTCGCGTGAAGTGATGTACCACGTTGATTATATCATGTGATAAGATCCTGAAGGCTAATATGCAAACAGTGGTTTACACTCGAACTCAAAAAGATGAAGATGATACAGAAAGCGTAGCTTCATGTCACATCACTTCAAATGAAGAAGAAACTCCATCAGAGGAAGATGCTGAAATCCCCCCCCCCCCCCCCCCCCTTGAACTTGAAGAATGGGTAAAATCCACTGTTGATGAACTGAAAGAAATTAATCTAGGTGACGATGATAACCTTAGACCAATCTACCTCAGCGCCCTATTGCCCATCAATGAAGAAGAAGCATACATCAAGCTACTGCATGAGTTTAAAGATATATTTGAACGGTCATACAAAGAGATGTCTGGGCTAGATCCAAAAGTGGTTGTCCATCACTTAGCTGTTAAAAAGGGAGCTTTGGCCTATCAAGCAAGCTCAACGAAGGTTCCGCCCTGAGTTAATCCCGCCAATCGAAACTGAGATTAACAAACTCATTGAGGTTGGATTCATCCGTGAAGTCAAGTATCCTACATGGATATCTAGCATAGTCCTTGTAAAGAAAAAGAATGGACAAATTCGGGTTTGTGTTGACTTTCGAGATCTAAATGATGTATGCCCAAAAGATGACTTTCCATTACCTATCACTGAACTCATGATTGACGCCACTATGAGTCACGAAGCATTGTCTTTCATGGATGAATCTTCTGGATATAATCAAATTCGCATGGCGCCAGAATATGAAGAGTTAACTGCATTTCGCACCCCAAAGGGTATATATTGCTACAAAGTGATGTCATTTGGATTAAAGAATGCTGGTGCCACTTATCAAAGGGCGATGCAAAAGATTTTTGACGACATGTTACACAAAAATGTCGAATGTTATGTCGATGATTTGGTTGTCAAATCAAAACAGAGAAATAATCATTTGGAAGATTTAAGAAGAATTTTTGAGTGCCTGAGAAAGTACCAGCTCAAGATGAACCCTTTTAAATGCGCATTCGGTGTCACATCAGGAAAATTTCTTGGATTTATTTTCCGACACCGAGGGATCGAAATCGAGCAAGCCAAAATTGATGAAATTTTAAAAATGTCTAGACCTAGAAATATCCACGAGCCGAAAAGTTTGCAAGGAAAATTGGCATATATCAGGAGATTTATTTCAAATTTGGCTGGGCGTTATCAACCATTTAGCCGCATCATGAAAAAAAGAGTTCCATTTAAGTGGGAAGAATCTTGCAAGAATGCTTTTGAAAGCATTAATGCTTATTTGATGAAGCCTCCCGTGTTGGCCGCCCCGGTGCTTGGACGCCCATTAACCCTCTATATCACTGCTCAAGAGTGTTCTGTTGAAGCTTTATTAGCTCAAGATAATAATAATGGGAAGGAAACTGCACCACATTGGGAGCCTTGTCCTTAATTAATGCTGTGATATCTTAATTGGACGTCAGCTCTGGCGTTTATTTCTTAAGCTGCAGGCCGCAATTGCAGCCACCTAACGTATTTACTTCACGTCAATTGAAGCTATGGGGTTATTTACTTCACGTCAAATCTTGAGTACCTCGATACCAGCAACCTCCCATTCTTGATCACCACTATTTCCTTCACTCATACCAGTAACCTCCCGTCTTGATCGAGGACGGGTATTTCCTTCGGTATTTTCTTCCCTCGTACCAGTAACCTCCCGTTTTAATTTCCTTCACCTCCCAACTTGTTATGGATACAAAATATAATACAGTGTTTTGGAACATTGTGACATGTCCACCAAAAAAAGATGATCCAAAATTGGTCTACATTATAACACGCCAAATTCTTAAAGATCATCAAATTTTTGGTACAGTTATTATTAATGGCTATGATTTTAAATATTGTATCACCGACGATGTAACAAAAGAAATAAATAAAACAGGCATCAGTATGAATTGGCTGAAATTAGCCGATCATGATGCAGCGATCTTGACTTTTATGGATAGTATTATTGGCTTGAAATTAAATTATAAGGTATCACAGGGAACAAAATTCAGTTGCATATTCATACGCGGGGATAATAAGTATGCGGAACTCTTACACAAGGTGGATTGGCAAGATGAGTACGAGGTTTTCCCTTTTCACCCCAAAGATGCACCAAGACAACTTTCAAATGCACCTCTAGCTTGTTCTTGTAAGAAAATGTGGTCGTTTAACGGTTTCTTAAATGGACATGGACCATGTTACTTCTATGTTTTAAGGGTCTTTGAAAGTGGAGATGAAGGAAGAGTGCAACGGTAGCCTAGAAGGCAGAGAGATTGCACAAGGGAGAAGGCGGCTGCTGTAGGCTTGGGAGAGAATATTTCTTTTCTTTCTTTTGTTCTTTTTTCTTAATTTTTGTTTAATTATTGTTTTCAATTATTGAGTAGTTTGTTTTCAACCAAGACGACGTGATTGGGACGAACAAATTCATGTAGAAAACATGGACATTTGTTTGGGATTTTTCAGAGTTGATTTTATTTTATTGATTGTTAGATTTATATTTGTCTTGTGAATAGTCTGATCAACTGTTTGCTTGCATGTTAATCGATTCCAAGTCGACAGAGGAGGTTTTGATTTTGATCACTTTGATAATCATCATATTGTAAAACCGACTAGAAATAGTATTCGGTTTCAGTGTGCGATTTGGGTGTAAACTGAATTTTCATAAATATTTAATGCATTCAAATTTGATTAAAATTACGAAAGATTATTTCATCAATATTTGAATAGGTTTGATTGTTCTAGAAATAGTCCTTTGAACAAATTAGGAGAATTCCTATGCGCGTGGACTAACTGCCAACCGGCTCTTGAAGAAAGTACGCGTACTGTTCAAAAAACTCGATCAGGCCTTGGGTTCATTCCACAAAGTCCCATCCTTATTGCCATAAAAAGATTCAGCCTTAACTATATTGCGAAAGATGAATATTCGTCAAACACTGTTGTTGAAGAACAAAGCAAAAAGGATCACCAAGTATCTGTCTTTGATAGGTTGAGCCAACGTAAAAGACAAAGGAATATGAGCAAGAATCGAAAAAGATGGAACTTTCCCAAGCATTTGCGTGAGGCGCATAATCGGAAAACCCTGAAAAGATTGCGAAGTCCGATTCCATTTCGCATGAAGCGATGCACCACATTGATTATATTATGTGATAAGATCCTGAAGGCTAAGATGCAAACAATGGTTTACACTCGAACTCAAAAAGATGAAGATGATACAGAAAGCGTAGCTTCATGTCACATCACTTCAAATGAAGAAGAAACTCCATCAGAGGAAGATGCTGAAATCGCCCCCCTTGAACTTGAAGAATGGGTAAAAGCCACCGTTGATGAACTGAAAGAAATTAATCTAGGTGACGATGATAACCTCAGACCAATCTACCTCAGCGCCCTATTGTCCATCAATGAAGAGGAAGCATACATCAAGCTACTGCATGAGTTTAAAGATATATTTGCATGGTCATACAAAGATATGTCTGGGCTAGATCTAAAAGTGGTTGTCCATCACTTAGCTATTAAAAAGGGAGCTTCGGCCTATCAAGAAAGCTCAACAAAGGTTCCGCCCTGAGTTAATCCCGCCAATCGAAACTGAGATTAACAAACTTATTGAGGTTGGATTCATCCGTGAAGTCAAGTATCCTACATGGATATCCAGCATAGTCCCTGTAAAGAATAAAAATGGAAAAATTTGGGTTTGTGTTGACTTTCGAGATCTGAATGATGCATGCCCAAAAGATGACTTTCCATTACCTATCACTGAACTGATGATTGACGCCACTATGGGTCAAGAAGCATTGTCTTTCATGGATGGATATTCTGGATATAATCAAATTCCCATGGCGCCAGAATATGAAGAGTTAACTGCATTTCGCACCTCAAATGGTATATATTGCTACAAAGTGATGCCATTTGGATTAAAGAATGCTGGTGTCACTTATCAAAGGGCGATGCAAAAGATTTTTGACGATATGTTACACAAAATGTCGAATGTTATGTTGATGATTTGGTTGTCAAATCAAAACAGAGAAATAATCATTTGGAAGATTTAAGAAGAATTTTTGAGCGCCTGAGAAAGAATCAGCTCAAGAAGAACACTTTGAAATGCGCATTCGGTGTCACATCAGGAAAATTTCTTGGATTTATTGTCCGACATCGAGGGATCGAAATCGAGCAAGCCAAAATTGATGCAATTTTAAAAATGTCTAGACCTCGAAATATTCAAGAGCTGAAAAGTTTGCAAGGAAACTTGGCATATATCAGGAGATTTATTTCAAATCTGGCTGGGCGTTGTCAACCATTTAGCCGCCTCATGAAAAAAAGAGTTTCATTTAAGTGGGATGAATCTTGCAAGAATGCTTTTGAAAGCATTAAGGCTTATTTGATGAAGCCTCCCGTGTTGGCCGCCCCGATGCCTGGACGCCCATTAACCCTCTATATCACTACTCAAGAGCTTTATGTTGGAGATTTATTAGCTCAAGATATTGATAATGGGAAGGAAACTGCACCACATTGGGAGCCTTGTCCTTAATTAATGTTGTGATATCTTAATTGGACGCCAGCTATGGAGTTTATTGCTTAAGCTGCAAGCCACAATTGCAGCCACCTAACGTATTTACTTCACGTCAATTGCAGCTATGGGGTTATTTACTTCACGTCAAATCTTGAGTACCTCGATACCAGCAACATCCCATTCTTGATCACCACTATTTCCTTCACTCGTACCAGTAACCTCCCGTCTTGATCGAGGACAGGTATTTCCTTCAGTATTTTCTTCCCTCGTACCAGTAACCTCCCGTTTTAATTTCCTTCACCTCCCAACTTGTTATGGATACAAAATATAATACAGTGTTTTGGGACATTGTGGCATGTCCACCAAAAAAAGATGATCCAAAATTGGTCTATATTAGAACACGCCAAATTCTTAAAGATCATCCAATTTTTGGTACAGTTCTTATTAATGGCTATGGGTTTAAATATTTTATCTCCGACGATGTAACAAAAGAAATAAATAAAGCAGGCATCAGGATGAATTGGTTGAAATATTCATCCGATCATGATGCATCGATCTTGACTTTTATGGATAGTATTATTGGCTTGAAATTCAATTATAAGGTACCACAGGGAAAAAAAGTCAGTTGCATATTCATAAGCGGGGATAATAAGTATGCGGAACTCTTACAAAAGGTGGATTGGTAAGATGAGTACGAGGTTTTCTTGGTTCACCCCAACGATGCACCAAGACAAATTTCAAATGCACCACTAGCTTGTTCTTGTAAGAAAATGTGGTCATTTAAGGGTTTTTTAAATGGACATGGACCGTGTTAGTTCTATGTTTTAAGGGCCTTTGAAAGTGGAGATGAAGGAAGAGTGCAACGGTGGCCTAGAAGGCAAAGAGATTTCACAAGGGAGAAGGAGGCTGCTGTAGGCTTGGGAGAGAAGATTTCTTTTCTTTCTTTTGTTCTTTTTTCTTAATTTTTGTTTAATTATTGTTTTCAATTATTGAGTAGTTTGTTTTCAACCAAGAAGGCGTGATTGGGCCAAACAAATTCATGTAGAAAACTTGGATGTTTGTTTGGGATTTTTCAGAGTTGATTTTATTTTATTGATTGTCAGATTTATATTTGTCTTGTGAATAGTCTGATCAACTGTTTGCTTGCATGTTAATCGATTCCAAGTCGAAAGAAGTGGTTTTGATTTTGATCCCTTTGATAATCATCATATTGTAAAACCGACTAGAAATAGTATTCGGTTTCATTGTGCGGTTTGGGTGTAAACTGAATTTTCATAAATATTTAATGCATTCAAATTTTATTAGAATTACGAAAGATTAGTTCATCAATATTTGAATAGGTTTGATTGTTCTAGAAATAGTCCTTTGAACAAATTAGGAGAATTTTTGTATGCGTGGAATAACTGCCAACCGGCTCTTGAAGAAAGTACGCGTACTGTTCAAAAAAACTCGATCAGGCCTTGGGTTCATTCCACAAAGTCCCATACTTATTGCCATCAAAAGAGTCAGCCTTAACTATATTGCTAAATATGAATATAAGTCAAACACCGTTGTTGACGAACAAAGCAAAAAGGATCACCAAGTATCTGTCTTTGATAGGTTGAGCCAATGTAAAAGGCAAAGGAATATGAGCAAGAATCGAAAAAGATGGAACTCTCCCAAGCATTTGCATGAGGCGCATAATCGGAAAAACCCAAAAAGATTGCGAAGTCTGATTCCATTTTGCATGAAGCGATTCACCACATTGATTATATCATGTGACAAGATCCTGAAGGCTAAGATGCAAACAGTGGTTTACATTCGAACTCAAAAAGATGAAGATGATACAGAAAGCGTAGCTTCATGTCACATCACTTCAAATGAAGAAGAAACTCAATCAGAGAAAGATGCTGAAATCGCCCCCCTTGAACTTGAAGAATGGGTAAAAGCCATTGTTGATGAACTGAAAGAAATTAATCTAGGTGACGATGATAACCCCAGACCAATCTACCTCAGCGCCTTATTGTCCATCAATGAAGAGGAAGCATACATCAAGCTACTACATGAGTTTAAAGATATATTTTCATGGTCATACAAAGAGATGCCTGGGCTAGATCCAAAAGTGGTTGTCCATCACTTAGCTGTTGAAAAGGGAGCTTCGGCCTATGAAGCAAGCTTAACGAAGGTTTCGCCCTGAGTTAATCCCGCCAATCGAAATTGAGATTAACAAACTCATTGAGGTTGGATTCATCCGTGAAGTCAAATATCCTACATGGATATCCAACATAGTCCCTATAAAGAAAAAGAATGGACAAATTTGGGTTTGTGTTGACTTTCGAGATCTGAATGATGCATGCCCAAAAGATGACTTTCCATTACCTATCACTGAACTCATGATTGACGCCACTATGGGTCACGAATCATTGTATTTCATGGATGGATCTTCTGGATATAATCAAATTCTCATGGCGCCAGAAGATGAAGAGTTAACTGCATTTCGCACCCCAAAGGGTATATATTGCTACAAAGTGATTCCATTTGGATTAAAGAATGCTGGTGCCAATTATCAAAGGGCGATGCAAAAGATTTTTGACGACATGTTACACAAAAATATCTAATATTATGTCGATGATTTGGTTGTCAAATCAAAACAGAAAAATAATCATTTGGAAGATTTAAGAAGAATTTTTGAGCGCCTGAGAAAGTACCAGCTCAAGATGGACCCTTTGAAATGCGCATTCGGTGTCACATAAGGAAAATTTCTTGGATTTACTATCCGACACCGAGGGATCGAAATCGAGCAAGCAAAAATTTAAGCAATTTTAAAAATGTCTAGACCTGGAAATATCCACGAGCTAAAAAGTTTGCAAGAAAAATTGGCATATATCAGGAGATTTATTTTAAATCTGGCTGGGCGTTGTCAACCATTTAGCCTCCTCATGAAAAAAAGAGTTCCATTTAAGTGGGATGAATCTTGCAAGAATGCTTTTGAAAGCATTAAGGCTTATTTTATGTAGCCTCCCGTGTTGGCCGCCCTGGTGCCTGGACGCCCATTAACCCTCTATATCACTGCTCAAGAGCGTTCTGTTGGAGATTTATTAGCTCAAGATAATGATAATGGGAAAGAAACTACACCACATTGGGAGCCTTGTCCTTAATTAATGCTGTGATATCTTAATTGGACGCCAACTATGGCATTTATTGCTTAAGCTACATGCCACAATTGCAGCCACCTAACATATTTACTTCACGTCAATTGTAGCTATGGGGTTATTGTCACGTCAAATCTTGAGTACCTCGATACCAACAACCTCCCATTCTTGATCACCACTATTTCCTTCACTCGTACCAGTAACCTCCCTTCTTGATCGAGGACGGGTATTTCCTTCAGTATTTTCTTCCCTCGTACCAGTAACCTCCCGTTTTAATTTCCTTCACCTCCCAACTTGTTATGGATACAAAATATAATACAAATTTTTGGGACATTAAGACATGTCCACCAAAAAAATATGATCCAAAATTGGTCTACATTAGAACACGCCAACTTCTTAAAGATCATCAAATTTTTGGTACAGTTCTATTAATGGCTATGGGTTTAAATATTGTATCCCCGACGATGTAACAAAAGAAATAAATAAAGCAGGCATCAGGATGAATTGGTTGAAATATTCAGCCGATCATGATGCAGCGATCTTGACTTTTATGGATAGTATTATTGGCTTGAAATTCAATTATAAGGTACCACAGGGAACAAAAGTCAGTTGCATATTCATAAGCGGGGATAATAAGTATGCGGAACTCTTACACAAGGTGGATTGGCAAGATGAGTACGAGGTTTTCTTGGTTCACCCCAACGATGCACCAAGATAAATTTCCAATGCACCACTAGCTTGTTCTTGTAAGAAAATGTGGTCGTTTAAGGGTTTCTTAAATGGACATGGACCATGTTAGTTCTATGTTTTAAGGGTCTTTGAAAGTGGAGATGAAGGGAGAGTGCAACGGTGGCCTAGCAAGTGAAATAGTGGGGTTTAGAGAGATTGATATGATTATATAATTATCTCTGTTTATTAATGTTTTGAAATTAGATTCAGCCCAAAAAAAATTAAAATAAAGAAACAGGAAGAACACAAGTGGGGGGAAGCACCAGAAAAAGAGGAAAAAAGAAGGAACCGACTGGATGGCAATGCAAAGTCTTGGAATTTGGACAGCGTTCCAAAAGCTACGAAATTCTGCAAACATGTGGAATGAAATTAATTAGAAGGAACAAAAAAGAAAAAGGCGTGAATTGAAAAAATAATTGAAGGTGCACACTGTATTGGGAAGTCAATTCAAACTCCACTCAAAAATCTTGGAAGGCGAGTCGAAAAGGTGCTGAAGTTTGCACAACTGATAGAGCCAAAATTAATAGAAAGGACAGACGAAATAAAAGAGAAAAGAGAATGGTGCGTACCTGTGCTTGATCAAGAAAAGACCTATCTCAACCTTTTTATAGTAGAAAGGGTGTGCATGAATGAAAGAAAAAAAAATTCATTCAAAGAGAATATATGGAGGGGGAATAAAAAGTTTTCATTTTTTAGAAGGAAGAAAATTTTGATTGCAAGGAAATATGATAAGGAAATTTGTAAAGAATGCAAGTTGGAAATAAACCAAGATTCACTCGACATAAACTTCCTTATGTTGCATGGGTTTCCCTTGATATTTGAAATCACGTGTGTTTTTCTTGCACTTGAACTCACGTGTGTTTCTCTTATTATATATATATATATATATATATATATATATATATATATATATATATATATATATCGAATAGATTAAAGAGGTCAATTTTGAAAGTAAATAATCGTGACTTATTTACTTAAAAAAAATAGTTGTGAATAAGTTTCGAGAGGGCATTTGTATACAATTAAATTTGTAGACCTAAAAAATTATGAAAAGTACAAAATAATATTAAATATCAATAAAAAATAATTTACTATTTATTGGAAATTAAATTCCTATAAAAAAAATAAATAGTTAATTAATTGATATTTTAATATTTTTGTAATCAAATCAATATTTTAAAATTAAGATTGCATCTTGCAATAAATGGAATGAAATACTAATATTTTTAGTATTTCAAATGAAATTTTGAATCAAATGGAAGAAAATACTAATATATTTAGTATTTAAAATCAAATCTTGTGACAATCACCAAATGAATCATGAGAAGCCAATCAAATTGCGACATCTCATACAATCAAAATGGTAGGAAGTCACTGTTGATGAATTGAAAGAAATTAATCTAGGTGACGATGATAACCCCAGGCCAATCTACCTCAGCGCCCTATTGTCCATCAATGAAGAGGAAGCATACATCAAGCTATTGCATGAGTTTAAAGATATATTTGCATGGTCATACAAAGAGATGCCTGGGCTAGATCCAAAAGTGTTTGTCCATCACTTAGCTGTTAAAAAGAGAGCTCAACCTATCAAGCAAGCTCAACGAAGGTTCTGCCCTGAGTTAATCCCGCCAATAGAAACTGAGATTAACAAACTCATTGAGGTTGGATTCATCCGTGAAGTCAAGTGTCCTACATGGATATCCAGCATAGTCCCTGTAAAGAAAAAGAATGGACAAATTTGGGTTTGTGTTGACTTTCGAGATCTGAGTGATGCATGCCCAAAAGATGACTTTCCATTACCTATCACTGAACTCATGATTGACGCCACTAGGGGTCACAAAGCATTGTCTTTCATGGATGGATCTTTTGGATATAATCAAATTCGCATGGCGCCAGAAGATGAAGAGTTAACTGCATTTCGCACCCCAAAGGGTATATATTGCTACAAAGTGATGTCATTTGAATTAAAGAATGCTGGTGCCACTTATCAAAGGGCGATGCAAAAGATTTTTGACGACATGTTACACAAAAATGTCGAATGTTATGTCGATGGTGTGGTTGTCAAATCAAAACAGAGAAATAATCATTTGGAAGATTTAAGAAGAATTTTTGAGCGCCTGAGAAAGTACCAGATCAAGATGAACCCTTTGAAATGCGCATTCGGTGTCACATCAGGAAAATTCCTTGGATTTATTGTCCGACACCGAGGGATCGAAATCGAGCGAGCCAAAATTGATGCAATTTTAAAAATGTCTGGACCTCGAAATATCCACGAGCTGAAAAGTTTGCAAGGAAAATTGGCATATATCAGAAGATTTATTTCAAATATGGCTGGGCGTTGTCAACCATTTAGCCGCCTCATGAAAAAAGGAGTTTCATTTAAGTGGGATGAATCTTGCAAGAACGCTTTTGAGAGCATTAAGGCTTATTTGATGAAGCCTCCCGTGTTGGCCTCCCCGGTGCCTGGACGCCCATTAACCCTCTATATCACTGCTCAAGAGCGTTCTGTTGGAGCTTTATTAGCTCAAGATAATGATGATGGAAAAGAAACTGCACTATACTATTTGAGTAGAATTATGACGCCAAATGAATTGAATTACTCACCAATAGAAAAGATATGCCTAGCCCTCATATTTGTCATTCAGAAGCTAAAACACTACTTCCAAGCCCACACTATTCGGCTTGTCTCAAAAGCAAACCCGCTAAAATATGTGATGACAAGACCGGTTCTTTCTGATAGGCTTGCAAGATGGTATCTCCAATTGCAGCAATTTAAAATTATATATGTTCCTCAAAAGGCTGTCAAAGGGGCAAGCATTAGCCGACTTTTTAGCGGAACACCCAATCCCTGCCGATTGGGAGATATCAAATGATTTTCCTGATGAAGATGTTCTTGTAATTGAAGTTAAACCTCCATGGAAAATGTATTTCGATAGAGCTTTGCATAAATAAGGAGCCGGCGCTGGAGTTATATTTGTGACATCTGATGGGGAAGTGTTGCCATATTTATTCACCTTGACTCAAAATTGCTCCAATAATGTGGTTGAATATCAAGCTCTAATCCATGGACTAGAAATGGCGGTCGAAATAAAGAAATTACATCTTCAAGTATATGGGGATTCGGCTCTGGTGATTAATCAGTTACTCGGATCATATGAAGTCAAAAACCTGAAGTACTCCCATATCATAATTATGCTAGGAAGATTATGGGGTGGCTCGGTGATGTGGAAATTGAGCATGTGCCAAGAAAAGAAAATAAACAAGCTGATACACTTGTCAAACTTGCTTCTACAATTTACATGTCAAACAATGAAGCTCGTGTGCCAATATGTAAAAATTGGGTAGTACCGCCACTTTTTGAGGATTAGAGTGATGAAGAAAAAGAAGATGATAATTATAATGTTGAAGTATTCAAAATTGAGAAAGAAGATTGGCATCAAGCATTTGTTGATTACTTGAAGTATGAAAAGTTGCCAAATGATCCGCGTCAAACGGTACACATTAGAATACGCACAACACTCTTCATCTACTACAATGATACCTTATATAGGCGCTCATTTGATGGAGTTTTCTTACCCGAGCGATGGAAGAAGCTCATTCTAGAATTTGTGGAGCCCGCCAATCTGGCCCAAATTTACATTTTCGGATTAAAAGAATGAGTTATTATTGGCCAACAATGGTGAAATATTGCATGGATTATGCATAACGGAGTCAAGCTTGTCAGTACCATGCAAATTTCATTCACCAACCGCCCGATGTGTTGCATCCTACAGTATCCTCTTGGCCATTTGACGCGTTGTATTTAGACGTAGTTGGACCGCTGACTAAATCTTCAAGTGGACATTTGTATATCTTGGCTGCAACGGACTACTTTTCTAAATGGGCTGAAGCAGTGCTTCTCAAAGAAGTGAAGAAGGAAAATGTTGCTGATTTTATTCGCACCCACATTATATATCGATATGGGATTCCTCGGTATATGATCACAGATAATGTTGCAACACTTTGATTTATAAACTCTGTGAAAAGTTCGGCTTCAAGCAAAGGAAGTCTTCTATGTACTATGCTGCTGCTAATGGTTTGGCCGAAGCTTTCAACAAAACCTTGTGTAATCTTCTGAAAAAGATAATTGCAAAATCAAAGAAAGACTGACATGAAAGGATTGGAGAGGTTCTATGGGCATATAGAATCACTTAAAGAACGCCTACTCAAGCAACTCCTTATGCATTAGTGTATGGTGTGGAAGTCATCGTGCCACTCGAGCAACAAATTCCATCACTAAGGATAGCTATACAAGAAGGCTTGACATAAAAGAAAAATGCACATTTGCGCCTCGAGGAGTTAGAAGCTCTCGATGAGAAAAGACTGGAAGCGCAACAAAGACTTGAGTGTTACCAAGATTGTCTCTCTACAGCTTTCAACAAAAAAGTGTGATCGCGCTCATTTCAAGTTGGTGATTTAGTACTCGCAATGAGAAGGCCCATCATCACAACTCATCGAACCGGGAACAAGTTTACATCAAAGTGGGATGGCCCGTATGTTGTCAAAGAGGTTTATACTATTGGTGCATACAGATTAGTGGCCGAAGATGGTTTAAGGATTGGTCCCATAAACGGGAAATTCTTGAAGCGTTATTTTGCATTAAAAAAATCAAAAAAATTATTTAAAAAAATCAAAAAAAGGATACTCCTGACCCAGAAGAGTATAAACTGTGAACGGCATCGACCAAAGGTATTACATGTGGTTAAACTGTTATGTCCCCACCAATAGTGAATTCATGTGGTTAAATTATATGTCTCCCACTTATGGCATTTTATGTGTTTACAATATTAAATCCCCACCTAGTCTAGGGTGGTTAAAAAATAGTTACTTCTGGCCCGCATGAGCATAAACTGTGCACTGCACTCCCCCAAACAATCAAAATTTTGAACTACGTTATGACTTGATCCCTATATTGGGTATGTAGGCAACTTAGATAATTTCTAAGTACACTCATGAACTTGATGTTTTCTTTTCACATGAAATAATAATTTATTTTCAAGTGAAATGTAAGCATAAAAAAATATATCAATCAAAGAAACAAATGTATAATTGTCTCAAAATGATGTTCATTACAAAAAAAAAAAAAAAAAAAAAAGATATGATGAAATGGAAACAAAAGGACTAAATTTCTTCAAGTCTTCTTTGGCAACTTCAAGATGGATCGTCGACATCTCCGATTGCAGTGATTTCTTCCTCGACTTTATGAACCTCTGCTTGAGCACTATACAACAATCATTGATGTCTCTTTAAGGAAGTAGATAATCTCTTCTTTCTCTTCTTTAAGTCATCAAGCTTTTTAGTAATGCGCTCCAACTCCTCATGAGTAGATTGAACTTGACACGCCTCTTTGCTCTCCCTAGTCTTGGCAGCATCAAGACGATCTTTGGCTTCACTCAGTTGTTGTGCAAGAATATCCTTGGCAGTCTGTTTGGAAGATTTTGACTGGGCTTCATCAAATGCAGCACCTTTGTCAAAAAATGATCCCAATAACTTTTCCAAACCAGAGAAATCAAAATAATGGAAACTCTTCATGGTATCAAGCACCAAAAACACATCACCTTTTAAGAGAAGAGATACAATCAATTGAAGTATTCATTATTTTTTCACGAAGGTCGACCCACAGTCTTTGAAGAAATTCATTTTGATGATCAAATAAAAATTTCCCTCCATCAAATGCAAGAAGGGCAGCAGGCTTGGGAGTTGCATTGGGAATCGCCAAAATAGAACCTTCTTTTGGTATTGCTTCACCGGCTGAAAGAACTGCAATTGATGTGTTTGGTCTCATGATCGATTTTTGGATGCCTTGTGAATCATGATTATCATCAGCATTCAATAAGTATTTCTCCACCTAAAAAATTTAATGACAAAAGAGTGTGTTGGAAAACAAATAAAAAAAAGAGAGAAAGGAAATAAAAAAAAATACCTCTCCCACAAAGCTTCCCACAAGTCTCGGGTCTCCGATTACACTATCAATGTCAATGACTCTTGGCTCAGAAGGGTTAGAGTTCTTTTTGGCCCTTTTCCAATGATGGTCCGCAGTGCTACTCTCACTATCTTGAAAGTCCTTTCTCTTATTAATCTCTAAAAGTTCAATGGCACGATCACTATGATCTTTGGGACGAGAGTCTTCACCAAGAAACCCATTTTCATACTCACAAGTTTTGTCTTCTCTCAAATTTTCACAAGACTTTGAGATAGTCAAAATCGTTATATTTTCTTCCAAATAATTTCCATGTACTATTTCCCAACACTTCTTATACTCATCGGAGCAGAATCACTTCGCATTTGGGGGCATGGATGGAAATTTCACTCTAGACATTGAATTGGAAAGAGTAATCAACCGCCAAAAAAGAAGCTCTTCATCCAAAGAAGCTTTGCGGACGTCTCAAACAAGAACCCCTGGTGGTATCTGGTAAAATCCAAACTGACGAATGAAGCGGTGAGGACTATAAGGTTCAACAAAGAAGCGGCTTCGTTGGCGCAAAGACAGATAGCTGGAACGGATGGCAATAAAATAATTATGCTCAAGTTCCTCCGTGTTTCCATTATCAAGATATAAAAAGTTCTTACTTCTTGTGATCATGGTGCAAGTCCAAGAAGCAAAATCTCCTTTGTGAATTCTTTTGCGAGCTTCAATTGAATCATAATGTTTTGCGCTCCCTTCGCCAGAAAAGATTGCCATTTTGGGGCCACGTGCTCCTTGCCAAACTTGGGTGTGAGTTTTAAAGTAATGCGCAAGCCAACCATAGATGAAGCGTGTAGAAAAAGTCGCACATGCACGAGATGGATTTCAAGAAGCAGCAATTTTCTTGAGGCCTCGATAAATGCTCGTCAACGTTGGAACAGCAAGACCCACCTTCCGCCCACTAGCCATGATGCTGGCCATCTTGAAGGTATTTGGACGAATCATTTTGGCACCGCTTTGAGGAAGGACAAATACACATAACCAACAAGATAAATATGCCGCCAAGTATGTCTAATCTCTAGAGTTATCTCTGATGCCAAGCTTCGAAAATATAGTATTCTCTAACCATTCTTCGTGTGTCTTGAGATCTCCAAGTGGATTATATGTGGATTCGGGAGGCACTGTCTTTTTATCTCTACGTGGGGGAGGTGAATGATACCGAAAAGCCTTCTTGAACCAAAATCTAACCCACTGATCAATAGTCACTTCAGAGCACAGATCATCTTTTGAATTTCCTCGAAGAATGTAAAAGACATGAAGTAAGTGAATGCAAGATCGAGGAAAGAATCTGCTACCCGCTTCATCAACGCCGGTGAGCTCCTTGGCACTAGGAACAACTTCATCATATAAATTTTCGGTAATGGACAGGCCCAACAAAGAGTGCAAATCCCACAAAGAGATAGATAATTCGCCATGTGAAGTCAATAACGTATTTGAACGGACACCATGCCTCGCAAAATGCCTTCATAATGTTGGGATCTCGGTCATATGTGAATAATGAAGCATAAATTGGGTCATACATTTGCGCCGCTCGAAGCCTATGATCACATCGGCTAATATTAATATCTTCAGCCCACTTCCAATATCCTTTGATGTAATGAAATTCGCCAAAAAATTAGAATGTGTCATCCTACTTTGCCTTGCCTTCAATAATACGTCTTCCCAATGATGACAATGAAACATGCTCTAGCAATTGCTGATGGTGAGTTGCCCGCAAAGCCCAAACTTTAGAATTCTTGGTGAAAGGAGTCTCGATGGACCACTCGGGAGTATAAAGTAAGTTTGTCAGTCTCGGCCATGGTTTTGCATAACGACCAGCCACGGGCTCATCAACAACCAAAATAGTGTCTTTCTCTTCGGGTTGACCTTATTCATCAAGAATCATCAAACGTTGAGTGCCGAAAGAAAAATATATGTCTTTGAAGAAGACCATTGTGCTACCTAAAAAAAATATTTGTAAATACATGTGTAATATAATATAAAAAAATAATAATAAATAAATAAAACAAACTGAATACGTGTAAATATGTAAATAATAACAACAGTAATAATAAAACTCAATATACATATATATATATATACGATTATGCATGTATACGTAAACTAAAAAATATATAATCATAATATAATAATAATAATAATAATAATAATAATAATAATAATAATAATAATAAAACATGTGTAGAAAATAAAAACATACATATATAAATACGATACGTAGCAAAATAATAATAACATAACATATGCACATATAAATAAAATGTAAGTAATATTTAAAAAATTAAAAGAGAAGAAAAGTGAAACTTACGTGTACAGAGTATATTGAGAAGCAACTCGGAGTTTCAATTAGTGTTTTAATAAACCCAAACTTCTGCATATTTAATCAACCCTATTCAAAGTTAAAAAAACAAAACAAAATAAATAAATAATACAAAATAAGATAAATAATAATGTATAGGAATGTGTATATTTACGTAAGTATATAAAATAATAATAATAATAATAATAATAATAATAATAATAATAGCAACAACAAGTATATTCATTGTGATCTAGACATGCACCTGTGTCATCCCGAACCAATGAAGATTTAAGGGGTTATGACAAGACAACTTTTGTCTTCAAAGACATGCATAAATTTCGTCAGAGAAAAAGAAGAAGAAAGTGCATGGGGCAAGTACCCAAAAAAATAAACAGAGGAAGGGCATACCCGTGCAACGTATGAAAAGTCAAATTGAAGTCTCAACTTCAACTCAAAATCGTGGATGTAAGCTTCGGGCCGAGTCTCTGCAAATTTCACAATTCGAGAAGTCAGAATCAGACAAAAAAAAAAGTGTAAGCACGGAAAAAAAGAAAAGAAAAAGAAAAGCCGTGAATGGAAAAGAGAAAATGGGATAGATGTTCATACTTATGCTTTGATCAAGAGAGACAAAGTTTACTCTAATGCTTCTCTAGTTGAAGAAGTGTGCATGAAAAAAAGGAAAAAAAAACTTCCATTCAAAGAGTATGCATGAATTGATAAATAAAAGTTTCTATATTTCTCTTACTTGAGCTGGAAGAAAAAAATTCTTTCTAAGGAAATATGAAAAATTCATAAATTAGAGATGGACAATACAAGATACGAAAATGAATTCTCCCACGTGGGACCGGCCTAAATTTCTTGAATTTGTCTCGAGGCTTGAATCCATTTGCGTCTGTCCTACTTCCATATTATGCATTAAAAAAATAGGAATAAAGAGCCTAATTTTTGGAAATAAATTATCTTGACTTATTCACATAAAAAATATCAGCATTTGTGAATAAGTCTCGAGGGGTCATTTGTAGACAATTAAATTTGTTGACCCTAAAATTATGGAAAGTACAAAAGAAGTATATATATTAAATATCATTAAAAAATAATTGACTATTTATTGAAAATTAAATTCCTACAAAAATAAATAGTTAATTAATTGATATTTTAATATATTTTGTGAGAAAATCAAGATTTTAAATCAAGATTGTATCTTGCAATAAATGGAATGAAATGCTAATATTTTTAATATTTCAAATCAAATCTTGAATCAAATGAAAAAAAATACTAATATTTTTAGTATTTAAAATCAAATATTGTGATTAATGAAAGATAATCACAAATAAATCAGGATGAGCCAATCAAATTATGACACATCATCAAATGGAAATTGTAGGAATCTGCATCCTTCAACTCTGCATCCTTCAACGGGGGCAAATGACCAAGAAAAAAAAATAACACAGAGAAGACTGAAGAAAAAGAGTAGAAGAATTCAAAATTTATCTCTCACGTCATCTTCAAGAAGTTCAACGAAGATCAAGGCAAGGCGTTATTCAAGGAATTGATTGCGTTATTCTTCAACATATTTAAATACATTCAAATTTAAGAAGATTTTGTTATTCACCAAATTCAAAATCAACAAAATTCAAGAAGCCATTCAAGGCATTCATCGCGTTCTTTTCAAATTTTGAAGGTTAATTCGATAACAATTTATGAACACATTGAATTAACATTATCAAGATATCTTCCAAGAACATCAAACACCAAAAAATTCACATTTCACAATAAATTGTCATAGAATCAAGGGATTATCTATTCACTAATCTTTATTTAATTCACTTTGTATCATTTTTTATTTCTTAATTTCAAGAAATTGCGCTACAAATATATTTGTTGACTTGTTTTTTGATTTGTTAATCTTTCTTTGCGTAGAATTTGTATTGATTGAGTTGTACTTGGTAGTGCCTTTTTCTTTGTGGATAAAGTTGTTGCGCATTGATTTCCGAATGCAATTTTGTGGTTCGAGGAGTGGATTGCACTTTTAGTAATGAAATGTTGCCTTGTATCTAATACATCAATGCTAGACTTGTCTGAGTTGTCTCCTTTGTTAACTCATGCATCGAATGTTATCGTATCCTTTGTTCAAGTGTAATTGAATATGCAGAAGAGGGCCTTGGTTCATCAAATGATAGGTTCTTAAACATGCTGATACATTTCTGTGGTTCTCATCTTTTTTTTATTCCTGGAAAATTTTCTGTTTTACTGAATTCATTAGAATTATTCAACCTCTAGTTTGGCTTCTAAACTCTTGTTTGTAAATTCTTTCCTTTCAGATGTGCTTGCTGAGTTGGAGACAAAGCTCAATTTCTTGAAAGGCATATTACATATAGAAGGCCATGTGTGATGCCATTTTTATCTTGATTTGCGCATATCATTATGTTTATGTTGCGACTTGGTGATGTGAAAATTTCACTCCCCGTTTCACGGAATCTGGCCATTTTAAGCCTCAAGGACATAAGAAAGGTCCTAAAAGCATCATCAGATGTTAAAAACCTCAAACTTGGTAAAAGCATTCATGCCCAATTGGTTATATCCAATCACATGTCAAGAGACCATGTAATCGAGAGGAACTCTTTGATCAATCTTTACTCAAAATGTGGTGAAATAGTGACTGCACGCAAACTATTTGATAAAATGCGGAAAAGGAATATTGTTTCATGGGGTAGTTTAATGGCTGGGTATTTGCACCACGGTCCTGAAGCAGAGGTTCTTAGGCTGTTTAGAAACATGGTCAAAGAGGGTAAACTAGACCCAAATAAGTTTATTCTAGCAACTGTTATTTCGTGTTGTTCTAAATGTGGGTTGCTTGATGAAGGTCAGCAATGTCATGGCTATGCTCTGAAATCCGGATCGATGATTCACCCATATGTAAAGAATGCACTTGTATTGTTGTATTCAACGTGGTCAGCTGTGAAAGAGGCCATGCAGGTTTTGGATTCAGCTAGTGGATCGGATATATGCACCTATAATTCTCTTTTAAGTGGTCTCCTGGATCAAGGGTATTTGAGGGAAGCATCAGATGTTCTGGGCATGATGATGGGTGAATGTGAGATCAAAGAGTGGGACATTGTAGCATTTGTTAATGTCCTTGGATTCTGTACTCTTGTCAAGGATTTAAATTTGGGCAGACAGATACACAACATAGTATCGAAGATTGGCGTGGATTGTGATTTATTTGTTGGTAGTGCCACCATAGATATGTATGGAAAATGTGGTGAAATATCATCCATGAGGAAAGTTTTTGACAGCTTGCAAACTAAAAATGTGGTTACCTGGACTTCACTATTATCAGCTTATATGCAGAATGAGTGCTTCGAAGAGGCATTGAAACAGCTTTCTCAAATAGACCTTGAGGATGTTGTTCCAAATGAATACACATTTGTCGTGCTTTTGAACTCATGTGCTGGTTTGTCTGCTGTTGGATACGGTAAATTATTACACGCACGTGTTGAGAAGATAGGGATGAATTTTTGCACGAACGTGGGAAATGCTGTGATTTACATGTATTCAAGGTGTGGTCTGATTGAAGATGCCAAAAGTGCTTTCACTCATATCTTATTTCCGGATGTCATATCTTGGAACTCAATTATTTCTGGTTGCTCCAACCACGGACTCGGGGAGGAGGCCTTGACTGCGTTTCAACAGATGTTAGCTGCAAAACAACGACCAAATTATGTAACTTTTGTTGGGGTGCTATCTGCTTGTGCATCCTTAGGCAGGGTAGATGAAGGGTTTTATTATATGGATCATATGATGCGAGAGATTGGCATTGAACCCGGATTAGAGCATTACACCTGTATTGTGGGGCTTCTGTGCAGGGCAGGAAGGCTTGATGAAGCTGAGAATTTTATGAGATCAAAACCAATAAGATGGGATGTTGTTGCGTGGAGAACTTTGCTCAATGCATGTCATGTTCACAGGCATTATGGCTTGGGAAAAAGAGTTGCAGAAATTGTGCTGCATATGAATCCTAGCGATGTCGGAACATACATCTTGATGTCAAATCTGCATGCTAAAGCAAGGAGATGGGATAAAGTGGTGGTAGTACGAAAGTTAACGAGAGAAAGGAAGATAAAGAAAGAGCCTGGACTGAGCTGGATAGAAATAAGGAATGACACACATATATTTGTTTCAGATGACAACAAACACGCGGAATCCGTTCAAATTCGTGAAAAGGTTAAGAAACTGTTGACAGAAATTAAATCTCTGGGTTATATTCCAGATACAGCTTCTGAGTTGCACGATGTGGAAGAAGAACAGAAAGAGGACTACCTTAGTTACCATAGTGAGAAGTTGGCTATATCATATGGACTCATGAAAACACCTCCAGGGGCACCAATTCGTGTGATTAAAAACCTAAGAATATGTGATGACTGTCATTCTGCTGCTAAATATATCTCGAAAGCCACAAAGAGAATGATAATTGTCAGAGATGTGCACCGTTTTCATCATTTTAGGGATGGACGTTGTTCATGTGCTGACTACTGGTGAAATGCGGCTCACTCTTAAGTCTTAATCATTTAATGGGAGATTAGAGGAAAATATTCCCGATGCGTTGGGTAGGCGATTTGATGCCCATTTGATTTGATGCAGCAGCCTCTCATTGTAAGATGCAGGAAATAGCCCAACCGAACACTTTTTTCACTGCTCTGTAAGTTGTTCAGAGCTCTTAAATTGATAAAATTCTCTGACGGTGGTTGAAGCACAAAATGTCCACTCCTGTTGTTACATATGTTTTGCCTGGTTATACATGCAGTTTAGTGGATGATTAATGTAACCTGTCGAAAGAAAATGTAATTTCTCCTTATTTAGCCGTTTGTACTTTGCTGCAGTCTTGACTCATAGAAGTATTTGTGCCGTAGGACAATAAGAAAGCAAGAATTAAAATCATGTACTTTTCACTTGACTGATATTATTCTAGTAATATTCAAACTGGAAAACTAGTGGCAACGATCATATGCATGACAGAAGATTGCCAAAAGATACCGTATGCTTACTTAACAAAAACTCTCCCAGCTATTCTGTGTTCTAATACACATAGTCGAGGTAAGTGAAATACCAGGGGTAGGTTAACAACTGTGTGCTTGGATATAAGTTGCATGCATATACAAGTGTAGTGAAAGAAGATGTATGCCTCTTTCAAGTCACTTGATATGTTAACATACTTCAATGATAGTAAGTCTGCTTATCTAAACATCTTTCAGACCATACAGAAGAACATGGAAGGCCGGCGTGGTTATTCAACCAGCAGGAAGTAGAAAGCATTTCTGTAACCCATACTTCGGCGGTTCAGCAGGCATGGGCAGTAGGTGAGAAGGACCAGCAGAAGCCGTTACTCCCCTTCATAATTTTTAAACTTCTATTTTTCATATTCCATTACATAAGTTTCTACATTCTAGCTCTGATGCTGGGCATCAAAAGCAATTTTATGTATCATCCTCGATATATAGAGTTCTTCCGTAAAGCTAAATGACATTTAGTGCGATGAGGTATACTGAAATTTCTCTTGATAATGAATGGCATTCAAGACAGTTTCCGAGAACATTACAATGTTGAGAGTGATAGGGAAAACTGTTGAAACAATTACTAGAATTCAAACAGAGTATAAGCATAGAATCAGATCTGTGACTCCAGTGAGGTGTTGTATTAAGTATTAACATTAAATTACATTGTACACACAAAAAAGAAAATAGAAGGTTCTATAGATGCTAGTAGTCGATAAATATCATCAGGATGTACGTAAAACCTCCAGATTCCAAACTCTTCTCACCTGATGTGGCCTCTATTCTAACATCTACTTGAACTTTAGAAAATAAAACGCTTGTCTCAAAGTTGATACATGCCATTGTTCTCGACGACGATCGTCTGAATGTAACAGAAGCTTGCTATTTACCGGTCAGCAGATTGGTACTCCCCTGAAAATTTTTTGACAGCCTCGTTTGCTTTCTGAGATTCCGCCGTCCTTTCTTCGATTTTCTTTTTCTCCCTGAAGATCACGTATCAGTGGAGGATGTTATTGAAAGGACGTACTAATTTGCGAGGACAAAGCTTAGTAAGCTTGTGCCACTGACAAGCATATTTATGACTACAGGTACAACCTCCAACAGGAAAATCATAAAAAGAGAACTAGAAATAAGCAAGCCTGAAAATGAGTAAGTGATTTACACTTGAATTGATATTATTACTGAATTAATTGAAAGTGGAAAATAATCCCATAAAAAGAATGAACTCTAGGATGAACATCTGATATGAACACAGTTGGAGAGGAGAATCTTTTACCTATCAACATATTCTTTTAACAGTTCTTTTGCTTGAACCAGTTTGGAAAGCAAATTGCGATAGACATCAAGATCCCGATCAACACTTTTCTTATTCACATTCAGAGCGCCACAAAGCTGTCAAGCATAAAAAAAAATATAAAATTCCATAGAATGCAAAACTCATTTGTATTGTTTTTCTCTTTAATGTGATAATATTGGTCTGACGCAACATTCATATTTCCTCACTTGCACAACAATTTATGTACAGCGAGTACAGAAAAAGACCAGACACTAATTTTCAAGTCTTGGTTTTCGTTTTTAATAGATTGATTCGGGGATTTATATCGATTAACTCATGGTATTGGCCCCGCCATCTCAGCCTGTCTGATTTTGGTTAAGAAAAAAGATGCGAGGACAAACAAGGTGGAATTAACTGCTACAAATTGGGAAACTAGTCTAAAACAATGAGAAGGCATTCATAGCCTGTTCCTGTTCTTCTAGGCTGTCCACCAAAACAGAGCCAGGGAAATGAGGATATTGTTGATGCATCCCAACTAAAGTTCTTCCATGTTCCAGTTTGAGTTGCCTATGGAAGACTCCAAAGTATGAAGGAATAAAGCTGTTGGACAGTAGGGCAAATAAACCCAAAAAAGAAAATAAAAGCAAGATGGCATTTCCGATATCCGCAGAAACCTTTTTGGTGTTTCCTTACCGTAAGGGGACTTCTCAAGAGATTAACTCTGATAAAATCAAATTTTGTAGCAAACAAAATTTAAGCTTGAGGTTGAGCATATTGTATGCTTCCTGGAAACTCCAAATAATCAGGTACCGACTGTTCGCACATGGTTTTGTCTAGACTCAGCCCACTCTACCAATTTGGAGATGTTTAACGGACTCAGCAAACACATCCATGAACTGAAACCTCCTCTCAGAGCTAAATGTGCCTTTCTGGAAGCTCCTTTATGTGAACTATACGGAAGTATATCTACCACCACACTAGCAACAATAGGGAAAAAGTATTACCTTTTCTAATACGGTTGGTTCAGTGGCATTTGCTAACTCGAGCAAACGGAAGAGACCAACTGCAAAAAAGCGGCTGTAGCTGAAACTTCCTGAGCTCCCGGCTCTTTCTGCAATATCTTTCATATAACCTTCAATTTCTCCTTCTCTCGATCCAAAATCAACTAAAGTACTAGAAGATTGAGCACGAGCCCATTCTTCTAACTTCACAGCATCAGCCCTGTTGTATAAAAAATACCAGAAGAAATTACCCTAGCCACTTTAAATCTGAGAGAAGTCTGCAACAAAGATATCGACATGTTTTTCCTATACATAAATACACAGAGACACACACTACTTTTAGGCAAAATTCTGATTAATGGAAGGCATGATATTCAGAATTTAGCAATATCAAGTCAGTGGCACAGAAGACGCTTCATAGCTGTTGACGCATGATGTACAATCAAAATTGAAATGACCCATTAACTATGACGAATAGTTATCTGTTTTGAACTTAAGTTACATCAGTGACAAATGAACCCAACAAACACAAAAAGGTAATAGAAAATGAACAGCAAAATGTTTTCCACGTGCCTGTATTGGGCAGGATCCTCCTTTAGAGCCTCGATGTAAGCTTTGAAAATGGCATCCCGATCCTCATCACTTGGGTAACCATCCATGAGTTGATCATACACGGTCACAAAACCAAGTGCAAACACCGGATCATATCGGTATGATTTCTTGTATCTCATCAAATGCTGCTGAACAATCAGCTCTTGTAGTACAGTGTTGTATATACTTGGAATTGGCCTTTTATAAGCCTTCAAGAAATTGAGCTTTGTCTCGGACACAGGAGGCACATCTGAAACCAACAAATTTCCTGATAAAATTACAGAAGCCGCTCTAAAGTAGAGCTAAAGTCCTAAACCGAATCAGAAATTCATTAAGACACAGTTTTCAGGAAAAAAAAAATACATTCAAGAATCTATGATAGATTGCTCTTCCATGTATTCCATCACACTTGCAAAGAGTAGGCAATTACAGCATTTTGAGCACAATACACGAGGCGACAACAAGATCACTAAAAATGTCACCTGGTCGTCAGAAAAAAAACCACAGATTGGCATTTCTCAACTTTTTATTTATGCACAAACAAAACGCAAGTATCAACTCAATCGATCCAATTACAATGTAAAATGCATAGAACGGAAAGAAGAAACCAATTACAGGAAAAGAAAACAAAAAACTGCCTTCAACTTCTACATCCGATTATGAGTTCAAAAATTGTTACGCTATCACGAAGCATTCGGCCGCTTCACACTCTCTTCTGCTGCAATTAAGAGAACCAACAGAATTCCGCACCAAATTTAACCAAAAAAAAAAAAAAAAAGAGGTGAAACCTGCCTGTGGTAGTGGACATGCAATGAACCACCATTCGAGTTGAACTGGAAGCACGGAAGCTGCACGCATCATACGACACCATACCGCGGAACCTAACAGCATCGAAATTGGAAGGCAACAGAGCATGGAATTTCCGGTCGGAGGATTGAGCGATAGCAGTGATGGATACAGAAGTAACGGCCGCCATTGCAGAGATCAGTTATCTGTTTTTTCATACAAATTTGAGTTCAGAGTGGGGATTGGCTCTCCATTTGGATTCAACAAGATGGGTGGATTGAAGGATTATCCGGGTGGGATTTTCTTTTATTTATTTTTAAATTTATCAATTCGCCCAATAGAAACTTGACACGTGGGCTCAACTCGAACCTTGGGATTTTTGGCAATGAAATAATAAAACAAAAATGAGTTTTCTGGAAAAAAACGCATACGGATTTTTTTGGATTTATTTTCGTAAAATATTTTTCATAAATACACTTACTTATATTTAACAAAAGAGAAAATTTTATTTTTCGTTTTTTTATGTTTGTTTTTTCGATTTTAATTTCATATATATTATAAAATTTCAGTTTTAATCTTACATTTTATTTTTTTATAATCTTTATTATTTTTCATTAAGAGTCGACTTTTATTTATAATCTTTATTATTTCTCATTAAGAGTTGACGAGTGACGACACGGATATTTTAATAATATTTTGCTAGGATGGTAAGAGTAAGATCAAGATCGTACGTAGATGATGATCACTTTCCCCTACGGCTTACCACATGCAATTTCTTAGAATATATATTTATTAAAATATTAGGACGACGTTTGGTGGTGTTAATGAGATCAGTGACTGTGAGAGATGCATAACAAATGTGATTAAAAACAAGATGAAATACGACTGGGTAATAAATAAAGATTTGATGTGTTTTTAAAATTTTTATGATATTTTACAAAATCTAAATTAAGCATAATTGCTAAAAAATATAATTGTAAATTTTCATTTATATCATACTTATCATACAGTCGCCCCTTATCACGTGGATGTCGGGACATGACTATTGACTAATGCAACCATATATAGTGACAGTGTTAAGTGTTAAATGGGATAATTGATGAAATTGAAGTGACTAAAAGTGAAATAAGGCATGATATATATGATTAAAAAAATATGTTTCATCTCATTTTCATCAAGTACACCAAATATATATATATAGTTTTGATTTCTTAGGCAATCACCATGGACAACTATGTGAATATCGGTTGATATGATGTCTTGTACATCCAATAAGTAAATGTCACGTCAAGTGGTGCTCATATAGTTACCCACTATGGTTGCACAAGAGATCAAAATTATATATATATATATATATATACATGAGCGGAGGCACATAGTGTCTTTGCAAAACATGACATGCTGCAATTAGGAATCCAATTTGAGCATTTTGATCATGTTTGACATTTTTCTTTTATCAGAACTCACTCAAAACTTATTTAATTGTTTAGATCTTGAGAGAGGTTTTGGTCTAGTCTCCCTCTTTTGTTTTTATTTTTTTATTTCTAATAATATCTCTCTTTCCTTTTTTTTTTTTTTAAAAAAAAGTCAAAAATCTATCTGCATGTGTTTACACTTTCAGTTTCTTCTTTGTTGGCCCCCTCTTGCGTGATCCTGACTCCGCCTCTGTATATATATATTATACATATCTTCTCTATCTTATTAAACACAAGGATAACATATCACTACAAGAAAAACGAATATTAAAGACTGGAAATTCGATCTCTAATCGGTCTTTACTAACGGTTTGCGACCGAATAGAGACCGAATTTCTTTGGTCTCCATTTTCTTGGTCGCTAAATATTAGCCACCAGGATTTGCTTTGGGTCTCTAAAAATAGAGACCGAATATGTTAGTTGGTCTCTAATTTAGAAACCGACATTTTGTTTCGGTCTCTAAATCAGAGACCGACATTTATTTGGCAGTCTCTAATTAATGACTGTTAAATTTAATTCGGTCTCTAATTAGAGACTTATTTGTAAAATTCAGTTTTTAAATTAGAGACTTTTTTGTATATTTCAGTCTTTAAATTAGAAACTGAAATACAAAAAGAGTAGCTATTCATCAGTCATCCAGCACACTCCTATAATTCATTTATGTAACCAATTTCAACCAAAACATCATATTAAATCACAATCAACATCATTACAGAAAATCAATGCACACTTCATATATATAAACAAATATTTGTACATAATATTCATAAATTCTTACAAAAACATTATAACTAGTAACTAATAAAGAACAATATCAAAAACTCTAAATACATAAGATATAAGTCAAAAGCTATTGTTCTCAACTCAATCCATATAAAACCTCTAAAATTTCAAAATATTGTTATATCTACATGTCATCATCTATGCCCAAACTATACCCTACACCAATTTCAACATCAATCTGCACAAAGAAAACAAAACAAAATTATAATTTGTCATTGCTTGTATAAAACGTAAGCTGTTCTTTGTGTTAAATAATATCACTATTGTACGTTTAAAAAAGGGTAAAACACTACTGTATTAGAAAAAGCATACATCTATTGTGCCAAGAAGAAATATACAGTAACTGCAGATAGGTCAAGATTATGACACAAGAATTCTCGATTGACAAAAAATTTCTTCAAACTTTAAAATGAAACAGGTTGCAAAATTTAAATCGCAAGAAAAATAAACACTGCAGAAAATAAACATCAATAAAGCCCGAAAATCTGGAAACAGATGACAAACACATCCAGAAGAGGAATGCAGTCAAATTGGAGGAGAAAACTGAAACATTGACATTTTGCATGACGTATCTTTTTTCCGGGGATTTTACTCCAAAATCTTCACCCATAGCAAGTCGTTCACTTGATAAAGACCTATTTTGGAATTTGTAAAAATATTTAAGACAACGGAAAATTGAAAAATGTCACAACACATTATGCATAATCAATCAATATAACCATCCAAAAAGTACAACGCAATATGAACATCAATATAACTATTCCAAGCCTCCAAGCCACTACTTATCAACACCAAAATCAACACAAATATTTATAAAAACTATTCAAGTATGAAAAATTAAATATTATTTCCCTTAAATCTATTGTTTTTGCTGATCAAACTAGTGAAAACTCAATTATCTCAAAAGATTACACCAAAATAACATTATGAAATATGTCATTGTAGCTTGTTTCAACTGGTTCGATGCTAGTTTGGAGAAACATGTTGAATCCCTTTGTGAAAAGCTGTTGTAATCACTCTTAAACTAATTATTTGCAACATTCTCCAGCACCTGAAAAGCTAGTTTTGTACGTTTGGTATGACAAAATCCAAAATATAAAAATAAATAAACACAGTTTTCTCCTCTTTCCCATTATCTCTCTTTGGCTGCGGTTGAAGCGATCAATTTAAAATTGGAAGAATTTTACTCGATAATAAATTATTTATCTCTCTTAAAATTACAGATCATTTACTTCTATCAACCGAAAACACAAATATTTTCTTCCGTAGACGTGCGAATCAATCTAAAGCATAAACAAAGTGATCAAGAGAAAGAAAATACATGACACATCTGAAAGCTTAGAGGTAAATGATAATTTATCACCAATTTCATGTTCGTTGAAATTTAATGAAATTCTTCATTTGTTTGCAGACGCTGAATCATATACAAGTAGTATTTAGTTCTCTTTTAATTAAGATAATATTTTCTCGATGGAAATTTAATTATTAAATTTATTGCATTTTTATTAGCATAATGTTTTCAACATGCAGATAAAATGTTCAAAGAAGCCTATATGACTCATCTATATCTATACTATATATAATAGTTGAGCATTTTAGAGTGAGGGCACCAAATTTTTTTTTCAAAGCTACCCTTACATAATATAAACAAGTAAAAGTGCATGTGGTCAATATAATATAAACCAAATTCATTTCAGTTTCCTTCAACATAGGAGAAGTGGGTTTAGTTATTAATAATGCATGTGTAGAATGCAGTTTTCAAAATGCAAGACAGTTTTTTTGTTTTTGTTTTTCACCTATTTTTACCATTTTTTTTCAATGTAAATATATTAAATTTTAAATAACTACCAAAGGTTAAATTGTAAATATATTTTGGTGTCATCAAAACACACCAAAGCAGTTTTTAAAAGTGGCTCAAGTTTTATAAGATAGTAAGATAAGAAAATTTGATTTTATTTATATATATTTTCATTTTTTTCTCAACAACTATTATAAATAGGATAAAATGATAAGTAATAACTTTTAAATTTACTTTTATATTAGAAACGAAAAAAATAATAATTTTAAAAATTAATTATAGAAAAAATATATTATTTGTATATAATATATAATACTAAATATATTATATTAATATTTTATATACATGCATTGCATGTATGCAGTTATGCTAGTTGATATAAAAAATTTATCAATATAATGCTATCGTTGGGAAGACTTTTTACGAATTTGGAGTGGCACTTAATGGTGAATGTTTTTACTCTCCAGCCGATCTTCAAATAATTTGTAAATGGTTGATCGTTCATGTATGTGTACTATGCTCATGTCATTAGTACATTAAACTAAAACTACATTTTCTATAAAACTACAAATAATTATACATGAGTGAATGACCAACGATTTCTAATGAAAATAAATTTATCAAGCGGACTAGGTCAAGTTATAGTAAATTGATTATGAGTCCAAGTATCTCATAAAAACTAATATTTAATTACTAAGATATAAATTATTAAATTTAATATAGGCTAAAGAAAAGACGTGATTTTTTGTGAATGATTAATTAAATTAAACAAAATTACTCTAAAGCAAATAATACAATTAAATTAAACGGTGAATTAAGATCATTAGGAGAGATCCAAATTCCTAGAAAATGACCGAGAACATACAACGGTATCGAACATCAATTATTGTCACATTCATATTTAATCAAACAATAATTATTTGACGCCACGATGAAATTCCATATCTTAATTATTAATATATTTCTATAACTAATAATATTAATTTTATTTTGATTTAACAATCCAATTATTTTGAACTTAATTTAATTAAAAAATACATTTAACAAATATGAAATTTCATTTTTAGCCTAAAATCGCATACTGAAATCGAATAATAGTCGATTATTTAACCATGTGATCAATATTTTTGAAGTGATTTTCAATATATTATATTTTGAGTCAAGATCAAATAACAAACATGCAATTAATTGGCTATATTAAATTCAAGAAATATATGCAATTATCAATCAATAACATAAAAATAAGTCAAAACAATAATCAATCTAATACATGAGAAAAATCAATAGTTTGGTCATATCGTGGGCCCAATCAAAAAATTACTACTCCATAAAATCAAAACCAGATTAAAAATCTAATATTAGAATTCATGATAATAAAAAAATAAAATAAAAATGAAAAAATCTCAACGATGACGCGTATAATGCGTCTTCTTCCACTCACTTCAAGCCCTAGTCATCATCTTGAAAAAGTGCCCAAAGTCTTCTCTAGTTGGGCCCAAACTTCCTTTTATATCCTTCCATAAAAGGCCCTCATTTTCCTTAAATTTGTGCCCAAGAAAGAATAAAACCCAAGTGCATAAGTTCTCAAAAATTACAAAATTCTGCTCAAAACGGGGAAAATTTTAGCGCAAGGGCATGGGTCGTGCCACATCCGGAAGGTGGTCCGACCACATCCGTGCATGCTTCGGACACAGGTCTGTGAATTATTTTTTTTTTTGCAGATTTTTCGAGACTGATTTTACAATGGTACGTACACATACCATGGTTTAGACCCCATACTTGGTCTATGAATTCGACTTCTTGATTTTTCGTGGAATTTTTCTTATAATTTTTCCTTGATTTCCGGCCCAATTCCAACGTGCGTGGAATTATAAAGTCCGACTTTCTCTTCCATTTTCAAGATTTTCAAATTTTTAGTCAAACCTACAATGTATAAAAATATGACGATTTAAACACAAAACTCGACATAAAATGCTAGATGATTAAGCACAAATATGACAAAATATATACAATTTTAAATCTACTATAGGATTCGTACTTATCAGTGAATCATCTGAGCATTGATATTATTTTTAACCATGAATTGATTGGGAATATATATGTTATTCACAATGAATAATATTTATATGTATGTTGAATGATGTGAGTATTCCACTAATTGACAGTTGAGACATCAGTTTATGGTATCTTTGTTACATGGACACAATTGTTTCGTTATTCATCTTTTTGTTTTAAGTATCTAGTCTTATTAGCAAATAGGAGGTTTTCATTTTTCAAAAAACCCTGGTTATATATGAAAATGTTTTATTGTTCTTAAGGTAAATTAGGTAATGGCTAGCATATATAAATTTGTTTCGAATTTTTTTATGCTCTCCAATTTGGATTCACACGTCATTTAAATTAAGTTGCTTGAGAACTTTTTTTAATATTCATGCAATTTTAGTATCATCTTAATAGCACTCGGATTTAAGTGCTTGAGATGCGGGCAGTTTCATTACATTGTTGTATCGTGTAGTTGTAATATTGATGAAATATTGTACTTGTACTCTCAAAAAAAAAAAAGTGTGTTAGATCTCACATTGTCTTCCCCATGGTAAATTTAATTATTATATTCAACTATAATATCAAAAGTATAAAAGTTTATCTTACTTATTTTTTATTTTTTTTGAAGGAATGTTACTTATTTTTTTGTCTCTTTAATTTGTAAAATTTTATAATAAAAACATACGTTTAAATTCCCCACCCCCTAATTTATACATTAATTATACAATTTCCATTTATTACGTTATACATGCAGCGCATGTGCGTCGCTGTTAGTGCTAGTATAATTATGAATAACAAAAATGATATATCCTAAATTGGTCAAAAAATGAAATACCATGGATAAAAAATTAGCGATCATGTCTTCATGACGAAAAATATTTAACAACCATCTCGATCAATTTTTATCTTTGTCTTGTCAGGGGCGATGAGGAATTTTGCCAAGTAGGGAAGACTGAAGAGAGGAGAACTAGCCAAATAATTTTTTTTGATGATCAATGTTGTTTTCAAACTATAAATATGTCCCCATGAATAAATTACTAATGACTTATTTTTCTTGAAAATATTAAATATATATTGTGAATGTATACACGCATAAAAAAAATTATGTTGTGGAATTGATGAAGCAACAAAAGTTGGCTTTTAGTATATTGGAAGCAATCTAAATTCTAAAGCCAAGAAACCTAGTTTTCATGGAGATCGTGAGTGAAAACAAAATTAGATGAAAATTTTGGAAATATTCTTCGGTCTCAATTATATAGACTACGTTTTTTTTTTGTCCCAAATATATAGTCTATATAATTGAGACCGAAATATTTTTTTTTTGTCCCAAATATATAGTCATATATCATATTTACCAATATTTTTTTACATTCCTTTATTAATAATCCCCTATTAACTACATCTTGAAAATTATACAATCATTTTTTAATACACTAAATAGAGATAAAATAGAAAGTTTGTATAAAATTTATTTTTCCAGTGATTTTTCTTAATATATGTGAAAAAAAGTAAGACTATATAATCGGGACGATGGAGTAATTTTATTTCTATTCAGATTCAGTAATTTCCAATTTTATAGTAAAATAACTCATTAGAAATCTCGATTTTATTTATGGATTATGAAGATACGTATTGGTACCTCCCTTTGTGCTATATGTCATCAACCTACGGAGAAAAACAAAGTTGTCAGACGGGCCAACTTATGACTGAGTGGAACGACTTGCCAAAAATCCATCGTTTGACCCGTCGATGGTGGGTAGGCGGATCCACCATTCCGACTGGCTTGAAATCCTCAACTCAATTCAACCTAAGGTGGGTTGCTGGTTAAGCATGCTAACCCTCGGGTTGACTCACTAAAAATAAATAAATAAAAATAAAAATCATTATAATTAATTATAAAATTTATTTCATAAATAAATATTAATAAAAATATATTAATAAAATTTCTAATTATTGATTTCACATGTGAAAATTTTATATAAAATAATTAATAAAAAAATTGACAATTTTTATTAAAAAATTATATATATCACCATAAAAGTTAAAAAATTTTAATTTTTTTTCTTGAAGCCCACGGGCCAACCCATGCCCGCTTAGGCCCAAGACCTGCACAGGGTTGTAAAACTGTCAAAATGGGCCGGCGGGGCGGGCCTACCAGCAATCCACCAAAACCCGCCACTTGGCGATGCGGGACGGGCCGGCCTACCATTTAGGTGGGTTGGAAAATTATCAACACAATTAATCCGTCTATTTTGCGGTATGGGGCCGACCGACCCGTCAAATTTTAGTTATATATATTTGGCAGGTTGAGTCGAGTTGGCCCGCAACCCACCACCCTAAGGAAAAGTATAATCAATGGGCCGATCTGAACTTTACCCTTAAACATTTGAATGAATCAGTAGGCTGAAGATTTGATTTGCAAAATGGACAAATTAATCCCGGCCCAGCTGAAAACCCAGAGATCCAAAATCCAAAATCCAAAATCAAATCAATTGTGTGCGGTTTCTCACGTGAAAGCCTGTGCATGCGAATCCTTCCATCCTTCACTTCCCAACGGTGCGTATCACATGGACTCACGTGCTTTTTCTGTGGATTCTCCACTAAACGAGACGACACCTTTTGTTTTGTCCTGTCAGGGAAAATTGCGTTGCCTCCCCATTGGTGGCATGCACATGACTCCCATTCTCCCAAATTCTGCGTGTCACTACGCTATTCTTCTTCTCCCAACCCCCTTATAAATACCCTACGCCCACAAAACAAATTACTCCACATGATTTTGCTACATTGAGAGGAAGATATACATCAAACAAAGATCAGTGAATTTGCGAAGAAGGATCATGAGTTACATGAACAGAGTGTGGATGGCAGCCAGCGTGGCTATTGTCAACACGCACCCCGATCAGGGCCAGACGTTCAGATCGGGTCTCCAGTCCCTCAACCACGTTGGCAACAACCATTTCTTCCACGCCGCCGCGGATCTCAGGCCGTTGTCCGGATTATTAATCCTCAGCTCCGATTCGGGATCAGCTTTCCGCGCCGAGGACAGCAGGAGGCGGCAGTCGGAAGAGTCGCTTTGCCAAGTGATGTACATGAACTGTTGGGGCCAGGGCTAGGGCTAGGGCTGACCTAGCTAGCTGCTTAATTTTATCTCGAATCACCCGAAAAGGGTTACGGTCGTGATCCAGTTAAAGACGGCGGAGAAGCGGCTGCCTGCCGCCGTTGGACCACCGAACTGCCGCCTTGCCTCAGCTAGCTCGTGGGTTGATGGTGTATATACATATATATAGGGGTTGAAATCGGAAATACTTGAAAGTTTTGAGGGACTCTTTAACAGAGACCTAATTAAATCGAATGTAATGGTTCAGCGTTGACCCCCAAAAGAAAATGACATATAATATACTTTCTTTGTGAAATTGTTCCATGTTTTTATCGTTACATTAATCTTTTTTTTTTTATTATATATGCATCCTCTGATATTATGTAAGTAGTATATTATCGAGTTTTAATTCATGCTTGGGCTCTAAAATTGCGTACTATAGCTAGGCTACTACCACCACGTTTGGTGATGCACGTGCAAATTAGTTAGGAGTTATGGTACGTAAAAAATAATATTATTGGTGGGGTGTGAAATGTATAATCAAAACGGTGTAATTAGTTCCAAATATTTCTAAGTTTAAAAAAAGCAAATCCTTTTCCAATTGATCAGAAGCTATGATATATATATGGTTCAAAGAGTGAATGGCAGTGCAAACTACTCGATTTTGATTTCAAAGATTATGTTTTTCCGGTGTTTGTCTTATTTTAACCGATTTTGTGATTATTAACGCAATTTATTAAAAAAAAAAATTGACAGCAAAATAAGAGACTCGGGACAACTTTAACGTCGTTTAGTCGAGAGGTGATGTTCATACATTAAGCAAATACACTAATAAATATCAAAAGAGTTGAAAAGAGTACAAGATCCTGAATGACATAAAAAAAAAAATATCTTCCCTTCCTTAGTTGAAATCTTGAAATCAGGATGAATACAATGGCACTGATATATAGAAGTTTGCATGTCTCAAGAATTGTCGCGAGTTAAAATGAACGGTTTCGTTTTTGCTCATTAGTTTTTTTTTTTTCCTTTTCTTTTTCTTTTTCATATTCACAATATATGATATTCGTTATCTCTCGAGAACTTACCTTCTTAAAAAATATATATATGCGAAATTCATGATTTAGAAAATTTTGACAATGAAAACGCATCTATCTTCTTGTTCTACGTGACAACGCTCGTCAATCTTCAAAATAACGAGAACTCTAATACACACACAACGCCATCATATCTTTCCACATATTCTAAATAATTGTTAATGTAAAGCTAAAGCTAATTACAAGTGGCTCTATATGACACCTATTCCGGTATTTGATTCATAGGATGATTTGGTAACATTTGATTCTTGCAGATCCGTAATCCCCGATTCTAGGTTATATATCTGATTCATAGGAATGATTCGATTTTAGAAAGCAATCCCAATTGTACGTGGTGTAATCCCGGATCCTAAATCAAGAAGTTTAGATTAATTTGTGCTAAAAAAATATGGAGATCAACCGACGTAGCCAAAGCCAAACCAGCTCGAATATTTGGAAAATGGGGTGAGTTATGGAGCAAGCCTACATGATGCTAACTTTGTTTTGTTTTGCACTACAATCATTATTATATTAGTCCCACGTGAAGCCCCATGAGCCCCCACTCCCTATCCCATGTCACTCTTCTGCCTCTTGTCTTCATTCCTTTTTTTGTCCTTTTCTAATCTATTAATTAATTAATTTTTTTGTAAAATACTTCATTTCATAATTGTCAAATTCTATGCTATATGTATCTCAACATGTTTCTTTCTTTTATTTATGAAAATAAAATACAAGTTACTTGAATGAAATAACATATTAAATTTAGACATTTCATTTCATCAAATGTAAAAAGTTTCAAAAACACATCCTGCAGAAGTGTATATAAATTATAAGGCAAAAAAAAAAAAGAGAATAAAAATTAATTGAAGAAGTGTAAAATTGGGATTATATATCCCGAGAAAGGAGGAGGAAGAAGAAAATAATAATGAAATGGGGATAAAGACAATAATGGGACCCACTCAAAGATGTAGCAATAATGAAGATGCATCGGTACTTTCAGATAAGGTCGCCACCTGCCCCCCCTTCAGTGTGACTCTCTCTGGACGTGTTTTACTTTATCATTTCATTTATTTAATTAACAAAAAAACAAAAAAAAGAAAAGGGAAAAAGGCAAAAGCTAATTAATTAATAAACTCTTTATTGAAAAAAATAATAATAATAATAAACTCTGGTCGACTAACCTTAGTTCCTTATCTTTAACCACGGTTAGTTACCACATTTACTAATTTACCCCCAACCCCTCTATAAATACAGTCTCTCTACTCCAACTCTTATCAACCAGAAAATTAAACCATACACTGAATCCTAAACATGAACAGAGTCTGGATGGCGGTAACAGTAGCGGCGAACACCCACTCCGATCAGGCCCAGAAGCTGAGATCTGGCCTCAACTCCATCAACCACGCCAAGGGCCGCTTGCTCTCCGGCGGAGCCGAAGCAGCCGATCTCCGGCCGTTGGCGGGGATCGTGAATTCCGATTCAGGAGCGAAGTTCCTCCACGGAGAGGAGGAGAAGAGTAGGCAGAAGGAGGAGTCCCTCCGCCAGGTCATGTACATGAACTGCTGGGGTCCTAGCTGATTGATTGTACAGGAGAAGGGTATTATTTGAAGGCGGGTCTCCGGAGTAGGGGGCGTCCGGCGGCATGACCCCTGCTTGCTTACAGCGGCGAGAGAAGTCATGAGCTGTTATTGAAAATTTCGGGAGTCGGAGGACTTGAATGTAAATTTTGTATAGTTGAAGGACTTATACTGAAACCCCTTGTGGTTATGATGGAAGGGACTGAAAGGAATGGTTTTAAATTTAATGGGCCATTAATGACATGACGCTTTCTTTATTTTAATTTTGTGGTGGTTCTATTATTGCTCTTTAATCTTCTTCCCTTTTTTTTTTTTTTAATTTTTTGGCCGTGGGGTTTATTTAATTATCCAAATTAGCTATTCCAAGTATTTGGAACCAAGAATATTTAATATTAATGTTGAATTAAATGGCACCAAGTAAAAATTTTTCCAAACTGATGTATATATGCTTAAAGCTGCAAAATATTTTCAATGCTTGGTAACGTTAAAATGTTGGTTTAAGCAAAAAAAAAAAAAAACGCATTGAAATGAAACGAATAAATTGTTTTTAAATATATTTTAATAATTTTTGCAAATATGGTTTTGAAGCAGAAATGAGATATATTTTTAGATATTTTAGAAACACATGTTTATTCTTAAAATTATTTTTAAAATATTTTTAAAAATATTCTTATAAAAATGTTTTTTTTTTTGAAACACTTATAAAAATGTTTTGATACATGTACAAAACGGAACTTCAATCTTTTCAAATAATATATAGACAGTGTGGAATAATTTGGCACCCAGAATCTAATGTCTAAAATCTATTGCTATGTAGGACGAGTGCAAGTGGGTGATACAGTAACTAGCCAAATATATAAATAAAATTTCTAAACTAACCCAAACTTAATTAAAAAAACAATAGCTGATTTAATAAATATTATTTATTCTCATATTACTTTTTCACAAGTTTTACCACGGAATGGGTGCTTCAAATTTTGAAAATAGTTCCCACCTTCATTTATTTAATTTCCCGAAATTTATTTATTTTTCTTACAAAACAAAAATTTTCAATATTTGTTCGATACGAGAGTCTAAGCAATAAGAGAGCAAGTATTAATTATTTTGGAAAAAAAATGAAGCAAGTGGAATAATTTGGCACCCACGGATACATGGATGAGGTTAAGATAATGAAAGGTGGTTGAATGATTCAAAGGATCTTTGTAAAAGATAGGGCCTCATCGAGTAACAACGTTATCTTTATTCTTTCACCCCCTAAATAATTGCAAGTATGACCAATTGATGTAAATCGTTGTTCTAGTCTAGATTAGGACAGGTTCCTATATTTGATTTGGACATGTATTCCATTTTTATGCATACTAAGTAATTATTGATATTATCTGCTTAAATTTGATATGTAAATATTTTAATTATTTTATTTAAATATTGCTCCTCAATAGTCTTTTTTTTAATGATAACAGTCACATTTCAACGTACGACGTTGATAATCTGAACCGAATATCTTAAAAACTACGTTAATAAAATAAATACATTCATCCAAATCAAGTTCGTCCATTCACATGTAATAAGATTTGAGTTCCATTTAGACAAATATTTTAAAAACTTTTTTAAAATATATGTTTGAACAACATTATATAAAGTGAAAAAAAAAAAACTACTACTCTAATTGATATTATCAAAGGCTTACATTATTTCCGTAAGTGCGATCTTGGAATTTGGATTGCGTACAAAGTGTTTGGAGTGCACAATGAAGGTAGCCGGCTCGCCGCATGTCTTGTTCCTTTATCATTTTCAATTTCATCTCAAGCGTTAATATATTAATTTTTTCTATATATACATTGAAAATTACTGATGAACAAGAAACTAAATTATTTATATTTGCAGCCTACATTATTAAAATATTAAATTGAATCTTTACCATGGCAAACACAAGCTATTAGCACGTATTTTGAGTATGTTTTGGCACCATAAGTATATGAAATTTCATTCTCTATAATATATATATATATATATATATATCACTGTAACGTTTCAGATTCGACGACTATATTCACTGTATTATTACGAGTTTTTCCAGCATGCTTATGTCCTCACTCACACGCACCCTGAGAAACTTTCCAGGGGTCACCCATCCTATAATTGTCTTAAGTCAAGCACGCTTAACTTTGAAATTCTTATATGATGAGCTCCCGAAAAAAAGATGCAATTTCGTGATATGAGTAGTACATATCAAATATTTTAAGTCCTCATAAACTGTGCAGTCTCATACCTACACAGTCTCAGAATCTCTCTCATTCCGATACGAGATCGGTTCATTCATGACTCTCTTCACCTAAAAGCCTGTCAGGACTAGGAGCCGCTCATTGTCCGTGCAACCTCTTGACACCAATTATCACTCCCCGCCTTTTTATTAGCCCGAGACGTCGCATTTGATGTATCGTTGATGTCATAGTAGTATTTTCATGCATTAGATGTGTAACTCTTCAATATTTTAAATGTTAAATTTTATGTTCAAGTGTGATGCATGTTTCAAAATTTTGGTGTGGAAATTTTTATTATATTTTAATTGATGGAACAACCATGGTTTTATTTCCTAAGATAAAAAAATCTTGCATTAATTTTCAATAAAATTACGGACGTTACAATATATGGGTGAATTGGTGTTCAGTCTCTATACCCAAACTCAAATGCATGATCAGTCCCTGTTAGAAAAAAAAATGGTTATTTGCACTCTCTGAGCCCACATGGTTTTTTCGGATAAAATTCGGTACAAAACATTGAAAATATGATACGAATACATGATATTTGAGTATAACTATATCAAATCTGGTATTAATGTATGAATTTTTAGTACTAAAAAATGTAAGCAAATATTGATATCAATGACACATGCATTTGTCTTCTTTGGATGGAAATCGGTACAAAACAATGGAAATACAGTACTAATATATGATATTTGAGTACCACACGTGTTAGATCTGGTAAAAATATATGATTTTTTTTCACTAAGTATGTTAATGACACATTTGTCTTATTTGGATGGAAATCGGTACAAAATATTAGAAATATGGTACTAATATATGCTATTTGAGTACCAAATGTGTTAGATCTGATACACATATATGATTTTTGAGTACTCAAACATATTTTTCAAGTGTTCGTGTTAATAAATATGTGCAGATTTTATACTCAAAATATTATTTTTTGTACCAGATCTAAACCAATTAGTGCTCGAATATCATGTATTCGTATCATATTTTCAATGTTTTGTATCGACTTTTATTCGAAAAAAATCATGTGAGTCCAGGTAGTGCAAACAACTATTTTTTATGGCATACACTGATCATGCATTCTTGGGCTGCTTGATTTGAAATAAACTCACTAGATATTAATTAAATATTTAAAATTAAAATATAATAAAAGATTACTTTATAATCATTGAACACTCACAAAATATTTAATGTTAACTATAAATTTTACATAGTGAAACGAATAAGATTTAGGCAGTGTTTGGGAGAGCTTCTAGGAAGCACTTCTCAACTTTTCCTTCACAAAATTTCACCAAATTTCAAAATTTTGTGAAAAAAAATATGAGAAGTGCCTTCTAGAAGTTTTGTCAAACACCACCTTAATCTACTGAAAATGTCCTTTACAATTTTAATTTTAATAGTAAATAAGTCATCAATTATTCAATCAATGTCTTATTTACGGTAAACTTACATTCAATGTAGACAATCATATAATTTTTCAAGAACTTGTCTTCATATTATTCCGGAGAAAAGTTTTAAGAAGTTTCAAGGATGAGAATGATCATTATGTTTTTGCAATAAAAACAAGAAGTGTTAAAAGAAGATGAATCGGTACGTCAATTAAGTGATAATGGTGTGTCTTTTAGATTCTATTAAATACTAATCACTAACCTAATTCAGACCTCAAAACTTAATTGAGATGCAAATTTCTCATTTATGTATAACCAACACCATGTTAGAATAAACAAGGCTGAAAATTTAAATTATTCCTTACAAATAGTTATCATCACTAGAATAAACAACTCCTAAGTTCAAATTCATGTTGTCATATTACTTGATATCCATTAAAAAAAACTAATTTAAACTTTATATCATACATTATCTGAACACATTTAAAAATTTCAAGGTACTATAGAAAAAAATTTGTTCAATTTAATATTAATTAATGAAACTAAATTAAAATAATAAAGTTTGTTATTAATGTGACATAATTTAAACAATTTTTAAACAATTAATTAAATAATCAACTGAATCTATGCAAAATTAGATGAAGACAGAGTTCGAGGGAAGAATTAATCAGAATAAATATGCATAAAAAGTCTCAATTATCACTCGTTCGTGTAATATCGTTTCTTTGCTCGGGGGACGATGCTCTGAAATTTTTTTTTTTTGCTAATGATGGCTCTCTTTTTTTTTTTTTTTTCCTTGTTTATGATGGCAAATGAATTGAAATAAAATGGGCTTGAAAAATTGGTTTCAAAATGAGCTAAATAACTAATTCACTGACACAAAAAACTTGGTCAGCCCATACTTAAGAAATTCATCCTAGGCTACATCAAAATCACATATATATTAATACTACCAAAAAAAAAATTTAACCAGGGCTGGGGTGGCTCCGCCCCTGCATATATTTGAGTTTGAGTATAGAGACTGAACATTAATTTACTGAAATAATATACAATCCGATAATTAAACCACATAATATGCGTATTCATCTAATGTAGTATACTTGAGACTCATCACCAGACAACTAGATATTTCAAACTTAATTATATATGTACCATCAAAATATTTTAATATTATAAAGGATAATTACGTACCTCTTATTTACATAAGGGCATGTACAACGGGCGAGGAAGCACACGCAAGGAAGTAGGCTTCCTCGCCCATCTAATTTCTCGCCCCTTCAAGGGGCAAGGAAGTTGCACGAGAGAGGGCCCTCGTGCAATGTTGCAGGCGGGACCCGCGTGGATACTTTCCGCAAGATGAAGCCCGCCCTGAAACAATTATTTTTTTATTTTGTTTAATTATTTTTTTTAAAGCTTGTTGATCTAACATCCCGTTAGAGATCAAACGACCAGATTTAATCTAGCCGTTTTAAATTATTAAAATAATTTAAATTTTTTTAAAAATAAAATTAATAATAAAATATTTTTAAAAAAAATATAAAAGAGTGGATGAGATTATTTGGTCGTTGTAGATCAATAGTCAATATTATACTAGTAACCACAACACACGCTTTGCGTATGTAATATAATATATATTAGAGACCGTGACATGTCATTTTCACGTGCTCGATAATTTGATATAAATAGAGAGAAATTGTTAAAAATTATGCAAAAAATTTAATAGAAATTGATAAATGATTAAATTTTAAAAAAGATATAAAGATAAAAGGAGATAAGAATGTTAGAGAAAAGTGAGGAAAATTTAGTCATTTAAGATCTAAAATAAAAGAGACGCGTGTTAAATTTAGGGGTAAAATAGGAAGAATTTTTTGTGTAATTTGACACACCAAAATCGGTTAGTATAATAGCTTGAACTATTATAATATAGTATAGATTAGCCTTTAAAAGACAACGCTTTTAGTGAAAAGGGTTGTCTTTTTTTAAAAGACAACGCTTTTAGTGAAAAGCGTTGTCGTTATATATATTTTATTCATCAAAGACAACGCTTTTTTAAAAACGCGTTGTCTATTAGCGTTTTTTTTAGGTCAAAGACAACGCTTTTAAAAGTGTTGTCTATGAGCGCTTTTTTTCCTATATACAACAACACTTTTTAAAAAAATGTTGTAAAAAAAAATATAATTTTTATTTAAAATAAAACTTAAAATAAATATTACACTTCCTTAACACACCAAAATCCCCAAACCCCTTCTCGATCACCTTCTCTGATCCCTTTTGCCTTTTTATCTCTTTCAAATCAAAATCTGCTTTCCCATGTCGATTTTTGCTGGTCTTGCTCGATTCATCAACGATTTTTCAAGTGAGCTCTGAGAAGCCCATCTTAAGATAAGAAAAATCATTCACGAGTCTCTCGTGCTCTCACGATTCCACCAAGACCCAACCCTAGCCACCCATTTCTTGTCGTCGATTCGCTGCCATGGGCATCGGAAATTTGTTATTGGAGCTAGAATTCGGTTAGAGCTCATCCTAAGCCTGTGCCCAAGGTGGCGCATATCATGAAAATTCTGTGTGGCCAGGAGATTTATAGGTGGGTAGTCCATGGATTAATTAAATTTACTTGTATTTTTTTCTAGGTTGTGGGTAGGCAAAATACTATGTTTTGTTTGTAGGTATGCTTTGATGGAGACAGGGCTAGATGTTTCGGATATACCGTTCGGTATGTTGACGGATCACCATTTGAAAAGATGTAAGTTATTTGCCCAGTCTTGATCTTTATTAAGTGTTTCAACTACACTTTCTCATGAATGGGAATAATGCAGGTGAAGATGCCCTATTGGAATTTGTGAAGAAGCTCAAGCGGCAGAAAGAAACAGGGATGAAGGGCGAAGCGATGTGGTCTGGTTTTAGCCAAAGAATGTTTACTCTTATGCTTTCAACAAGACCGTTTATTTTCCGAGATTCTAATGATCTTGCTGATCACGTGAGTGTTCCAAAAACTCTGAAATACTGGAAATTAAACACTGTATCCAAATACTTTGAAATTATGTTGTGAGCGTTGCTATGGATTCATTGAATGCTAATTTTGAAAGAGACGTGCAGGTTGTGTCTGCATTCGAGACTTTAAGAGATATAAACTCGGCTTCACGGATCATAGGAGATATTTCCGGTTCAACTCTTGATGACCCTCTGTTTGAAGTATATAAGAAATTGAGATGTTCCATATCTCCATTAGAGAAAGAAGCCCATGATTACAAGATGATAGCAAAATATCTGGAGAAAACTTATGAACCGGTCAAAGTCGGCGAAATTGTAAGACTGATTAGTCTCGTCCTTTGTCGTCTGTTTATCTTATAACATCGAGTCCAAATTGTTTGCATATTTGACACTGTTTCTTCTGACATTTCCCCTAGAGTTATGGAGTAACAATTGAGAATGTTTATTCTGTGGAATTTAGTGCTTGCCCCTCGCTCGAGGAAATCAAGAAGCTAACGAACAAAGTCCTCCTGTGGTGTGGTATGACCGGAACAGGACACCTTCCTTGTGTATCCTTTTTCAAACTCCTCCCGGGTTTTTAATCATTCATATATCAGGTACTCGAAGTCCTAATATGCTGCGTCACCTTCAGAAAGGATTCTTGCTAGCTCCATGCTCTCTACCCATCCCCGGTTACATGGCAAGATCGATTAATCATCTATCATGCTTGCACCTTTTGTTACATGCTTTTTTTATTGTTTCGTCGAACATATGGTATGTTTTTCTTATGTACAGTTTGGCAAGGCTATAGTTTGTTCAGATGCTGCATCAGAAGCAGCCCGGTACAGAATTGACATCAACTCCAGAGGTATTGATTCGCAGCTCGTTCTTTTTGCCTTCGTCGTCATACTTTACTTTGCAAGTTGCAACTTCTCATGCGTTCATGTTAGGATTCGTCATCTCTTGAGAAGAAGAAACATGGAGTAGTAGGCCGTGGCCGGAAGAAAACCAATGAGTCGGAGCATTTCATGTGGAAAGATGACGTAAAAGTGCCATGCGGCCGACTGATCCCGTCTGAGTCGTCTGAGCACAAGAATAGTCCTCTCGAGTACAATGAATATGCAATCTACGATCCCCAAAAGGTACGAACAAACATATGCCATCATACTCTTTTTTCTCCATTGGATTGGAACGTCTCAAATCTCAATTTTTTGCCCATTTGACAGGTCACAATAAGGTTTCTGGTGGCTGTGAAGTTGGAAGAGAAAGATGTGGTGTACGATGTAGAACAAGAATGATTAATATATTATGAAAGAATAATAATATGATATATATTTTGGGTCCTTTTAAAGTAGAAGTTTGTTGGTGAAAAGGGTGGGATTTTGGTGAACATACATGATTGGCTCATGTTTTTGCTGCTGAAGTGGTCGATCTCAGACAGGAAAAAATATATATATTTTGCATGTAATATGTCAGAAGATTTATCATCTTTTTTGCCTCTATTCCGTGGACATCGATCTTATCTTTGTTATAGTGTAAATGTTTATATATAGTGTAACTAAACTGGTCACCCACATCCCCTTACAAATTACAAATCTCACATTTTCCTACCTAATAATTTGCATTCTATATTGTTTTAATTTTACAATTTACAATTCTTGATTGTATTGTAATATGCACCAGTGGTTCGTTAGTGGATTGAATCGCTTTCTATAAAATGTGCCCGTGCGCGTGTTCAACTTTAATTTAATTTAAATGTATGGTTTTTTTTTTTAAATTTGGTTAATGACAAATTGAGTGTTTTGTTCAATCGATAGGCACAAATATGTTATTCCATTTCATTTGCATTTTTTTACTGTGTTATATTTAATATCATTAAATATTTCTCTTAAAAAGTCATCTTACTCTTGATGCTTGTTGTTTACTCACATCTCACATGAGTTAATTCCAGCTTCGAGCTCGGGGTCATGGGCTGGGCAGAAAGCGTGGCGCAGATGTCAGCACAAGAGGTATATAATCCTTGACTCTAATATTTAGCCAATTCCAGTGTGTTTATTCTGATTTTCCATTCTGAGATGAAATACTTTCCCGGGATTTCATTAAATTCCATATATCCTGCATTTTAACTAATGATCTCCTTTGTGAAGCTGCTAGGGTGTTTATTATTCGTTTTACCAGTTTTCAAAAATAAAGCCAAGGCTATAGTAGCTGAAAATAAAAGAAAAGGACACGGGGATGGCACTCTAGGAATGCTTTCGTGGCTTATTGTTGCGGTCCTTGATGGGTACTTGAATTGTTTTTCAGAAATTATTTGGTTTATTTATCTGTGTTCACGTCCTATATAATCTCATTCAGGATTACTCTTATTTTTCACCTAACATGATTGCCATTTTATGCCACAGGTCACTAAATGTTTTGATAACGAACCCAATATGGGTTCTTGTGACTCGTATGCAGGTAGCATATTTAGTTATTTATGGCAATTATGTTCCTTCTGAGAATAATACTGTGCACCAATTTCCATTTTCTGTTCCTAAACTTAAGTAGTTTGAGTGGTCAAGTATGTGAGGACTGAAGTGCATTATATAGTATTACTTAATTGATGCAAATAGTTTGAAAACATCTATTTTGTGATTCATATTCCAGCTCCTTGTCCTGTCAGTTTTATAAATTCGAGTTAAATATTTTTGCACTCTAATTTAATGTTATAGTTTGAGTGTTTAAGTGTGCTCTTAAGTAAAGTACAAGCAATAAAATGCTACACACAAGACACCAAAAAACACAGAACAATTACACAGCCTTTCACCAAATATAAAAACATCAATTCATTATAAACGACAGCATTTCTACAAATCAACAAAAGTAAAGTACAAGCAATAAAATGCTACTAAGACTTCATTGCATCAGTAGAATTATTGGCTTTCATTAAATTCTCCTTCTCGGCAGATTGGTCAAACTGAGCCTCAATGGGCTTAATCTCTGTTTTCTTCTTCTCCTTCAACACTTGCCTTGACATAACTTCTATTAAGAAGTTTCCTCCATTCCATACCGTTGCAATAACCTTGAGTAATTGGAAAGTAACCTTGAGTCGGCAAAAATAAGTTATCATGAATGTGTACACACACACATTGGTCTTTTAAATTTTGTAGTGTTTTTGAACATGAGAGTGAAAAGGACAGGGATGGAGACCCGCAGCTAGCGCCTTCTTGTGTTCATTTTAAGTTTTTAACTCTTGATATATATATGGAATTAATGGATCCCAGTTACTGTCATTTTATTTATTTGGACATAAACTCTCTTTAAAAAAACTAATTTTTTATTGGACATAAACGAAAGAAAGAATTAGGACCTCTAAATTTATGATCTTAAATAAATTTGAGGTTGTTTTTTTTATTAGTACTAGAAGTACACCTCTAAATTTTTTTATTGAAATACAGTTCTTCGTTTACTTATTAGGATGCACCTTCATTAGGTGTCTTGTGATATTCCTAAAGTTGTTTATGAAGGAAGAATTAGGATGAATGGAAAAGTGAGAAATCCCATTTAATAAGGTGCACATTCGTGTGTTTTGTGCAAACAGTTGCACATTTTCACGCATAAATTTCTTGATAGCGAGGAACATGACAATTTTCTTATGCTTTTCCACTTATATTGCTTTCACCAGTAGCAACATAAGTTAGACGTTATCCATATAATGGATAGTGGCTCAGCCTAACACAAATGCCACCCTGGAAACATTCTGCCTTGAACAGAAAAATAATCATCAATTTAAATGACAAACATTGTTGCTTGCTAGCGGGCTTGAATTGGATACCTGTTCTTGTTTGACTAGAGCGCATTTATACAAGTATGAAAACAGCACAATTTCTCTTACTTTACAGATATCAAATACATGGTATTTTTCATATTTCGGAACAATAATCATCTAATGGTAGTGCACATAAGTTCCTCAAGTTTGACTTAAATCTATTGGTTGTCCCTTTTTGGCATGTGTTTTTTGAGTTCATAATCTGCATACTAATATATGTTTAAAGTTTAGGTGCTTTACATGTTTATTCTACTTTCAGGACGCAAGCCTGGCCATTCCTTTGCTTTCACCTGTTCTTGTTCCAATGGCTCAAAGCATTGGGCCACTTTTGTCACAAATAGCATCATCACCATGGTGTGTCAAATATTTTTTAGCTTGATTTTACATGAAGAATTGACTAACAATTCAATTGTTGTTCTTGGTGAGGCTAGAAGTTTGCCAACAGATAAACTGAGAGTTTTCTATATTTCGAGTAATTGCGCAATTTACTTTATACAGGTGACTTCCACATACTTTTTTGGGACATACATTGTGAATCACTACTAGCTCTTGGGTTTTAGTCGTGTGTGCATTTGTTTTGATTTATGGTGGTTGTTACCATCTTCTCATCCAGTATTCTATCATGCGTGTATTTCTAGAGAATGCCCATAAGATAATATGGGGCTTATGATGAATCCTACCTTTATATTAAAGCAAGCAAATTACGAAGTTGTTCAGCACATTTCCAGTCCTCCAAATGGATTTAGCATTCTGAGAGTTGGTATGATCGCCGACTCCGGTTTGAGGCAGAAAGCATAGCGCAAATGGCCGAGATGAACATGAAGAATTTGATTATTTGTTATATTTGAATGATTTTTATTATATTTGAATGATTTATAATATTGAAATATTGTATATTAGATTTAATTTTCAAAAAATTTGAATATTGAGTGATAATATTGAAAATTTGTGAATTATATTTTTTTTGTTTTTTATTTGAGAAAAGACAACGCTTTTTAAACGTTGTCGTAGGTGGAAAAAGCGTTGTCGTTACTAAAAAAGACAACGCTTAAAAAGCTTTTGAACTACGACAACGCTTTTTCCGCGTTGTCTTTGAGCGTGGTCTTTTACAACACTGGCTACGACAACGATTTTTTGGGGACATTAACAACGCGAAAAAAGCGTTGTATTTGACCGTTTTTCTTGTAGTGTATGCATAAAAAGTCTCAATTATCACTCGTTCGTGTAATATCGTTTCTTTGCTCGGGGGACGATGCTCTGAAAATTTTTTTTTTGCTAATGATGGCTCCTTTTTTTTTTTTTTTTTCCTTGTTTATGATGGCAAATGAATTGAAATAAAATGGGCTTGAAAAATTGGTTTCAAAATGGGCTAAATAACTAATTCACTGACACAAAAAACTTGGTCAGCCCATACTTAAGAAATTCATCCTAGGCTACATCAAAATCACATATATATTAATACTACCAAAAAACAAATTTAACCAGGGCTGGGGTGGCTCCGCCCCTGCATATATTTGAGTTTGAGTATAGAGACTGAACATCAATTTACTGAAATAATATACAATCCGATAATTAAACCACATAATATGCGTATTCATCTAATGTAGTATACTTGAGACTCATCACCAGACAACTAGATATTTCAAACTTAATTATATATGTACCATCAAAATATTTTAATATTATAAAGGATAATTACGTACCTCTTATTTACATAAGGGCATATACAACGGGCGAGGAAGCACACGCAAGGAAGTAGGCTTCCTCGCCCATCTAATTTTTCGCCCCTTCAAGGGGCAAGGAAGTTGCACGAGAGAGGGCCCTCGTGCAATGTTGCAGGCGGGTCCCGCGTGGATACTTTCCGCATGATGAAGCCCGCCCTGAAACAATTATTTTTTTATTTTGTTTAATTATTTTTTTTTAAAGCTTGTTGATCTAACATCCCGTTAGAGATCAAACGGCCAGATTTAATCTAGCCGTTTTAAATTATTAAAATAATTTAATTTTTTTTAAAAATAAAATTAATAATAAAATATTTTTAAAAAAAATATAAAAGAGTGGATGAGATTATTTGGTCGTTGTAGATCAATAGTCAATATTATACTAGTAACCACAACACACGCTTTGCGTATGTAATATAATATATATTAGAGACCGTGACATGTCATTTTCACGTGCTCGATAATTTGATATAAATATAGAGAAATTGTTAAAAATTATGCAAAAAATTTAATAGAAATTGATAAATGATTAAATTTTAAAAAATATATAAAGATAAAAGGAGATAAGAATTTTAGAGAAAAGTGAGGAAAATTTAGTCATTTAAGATCTAAAATAAAAGAGACGCGTGTTAAATTTAGGGGTAAAATAGGAAGAATTTTTTGTGTAATTTGACACACCAAAATCGGTTAGTATAATAGCTTGAACTATTATAATATAGTATAGATTAGCCTTTATTTTTTTAAAAAAATAGAAAAATCATTTTTAAAAAATTTAAAAAAATTGCATCAAAATCTCCAACGGCTAGTAACGAGTACTATATTCTTGAATCTCTTATAAATTGACTTCATTATAGCTTCAAATAATCAATTTTCTTCCACTTCCATTCTAAAAACAATCCAACATCTTTCAAATAATTAACAAATTTTAAACGCATTTGTTTATCATGCCATACACAAGTTCTTCTTCTTCTTCTTCTTCTTCTTCTACACCATAATCGGATGATGAAATTTTCGATCCCATGATTGATCAATTTTTATTCACGACAAGACGACAACCGAGCTATCGATTTTTGGAGCGCACGCGTTTTTTGCATGAAATGAGAGAGTCAAACCGCAAACGTGGCTACAAAAAGAAACAAAAAGATCTATTTTTGGAGCACACCGCTTTTTTCATTCTCTACCGTATATAATCACAATGAACTCTCTAATCTCACGAGTCAAATATGTATTAATTTATAATACAAATAAAATAAGAATCATCAAACTAAAATTTTTGTAAATAATTTATTTTTATCATAAAAAAAATAAAAACTATAATTTAAATACTAATGGATGAAAGGAATAGTTATGATATATTTGAGTAAAAATCAGCCCAACAGTCGAATAAAAAAATTACGAGATTTTAGAATCTCAAAGATCAAAGACCAAATAAATTAAAATAAAATACCAACCGCAATATCACAAATAGAAAAAAAAATTCAATAAAAAAATGACAAATAGTTGACATAGTTTGAATAATCTAATTTACCTGAATGAAGTAATTTAACGACAAATTTTTTTTTAACAAGAAATATGTTTTTTTAACCCAAAGAAATGATAAAAAAATATAAAATATTGAACACAATTTCAAATGTTTAACAAAAATATTAAGAGACACACGTAATATTTTAAATAAAAAATTTATTGATAATTAAATAAAATATAAAAATCGAGGCCCCAGGCCCTAGACAACCGTCATTTGCAGTTTTTCCACTTTTGGTTTTATTTACGGTGAAGTGTCTTTTTAGTATACTTGTAACTTAACATTTTATTTTATTTTTCATTTTGATCTCTTTTTTGACATGATTAATACATCTTGTTAGCTGGATAAGCTGCAACATCTGGCAGACACTCCGAGAAAAAAAAAACAAATTAAAATTAAATAACATACAAGTTACATGACTAAAAATGCGAATTCAATGTTGACATGAACAAGAATGAAACAAAAAATTGAAGTTATAAGATTAGAAATACAAATTCATTTTTAACAGTCCACCAAAAGAGTTAATTACGTACATTTTCCTTGAGGCTTATCACAATTACAAAAAAAAACCCCCAAAAAACGTGAAAAATAACAACTACTTCATTGATATTTTGACATGTCTTACATATTACCCCTTCTATTAAAAAAAATAATAATTTTTTTTATCTTCCAAAAATCTTTACAACATTCCAAATTTACCCTTTATTAATATTACTTATACGAATTGTAACTTTTAATGTCTTTATAATTATTTTCTTGAAAAATTTCATATTTTAATATTTCAAAAAATTTTATTTACTAAAAAATATGTTTGGAATGTTTTAGAGTTTTTTTATTACATACTCTTTTATTAATATTTGTTGAATCCTAACTTTTGGTGATAACAAAACAATACTTCATTGTTATAGTTCGGCCGCCGTTTACGTGTATAACAGGTGACAAAGAGAAATCTATAGACTTCAACATATCAGCTGACAATGGAAGATATATATCGACTGGAGTATGCAGTATCAACTGATCTAAGCATGTTAACCATTATCTGTCAACTGATCTAAGCACATCAACCGACTAATGCTCAACTGATCTGGGCTGAGTTCATAAGTTGCTAAAATATCTGCCGAATTCAAAAAGTCACGAATCAGTATCGGATAGTTGACAAAACAATTTAAATGCAAAAGACGAAGCATTTAAGGAGCCGTCTGATAAAGTGAGAAAAACCATAAATAGCATTTAATGCCGAGACATATTAAATAGACAATTTAAGGCATTTCGAGTACAGATACTTCAGAAGATAAAGACACATTTCACAAATCAATGAATGATATCTGACACTCAAGACGTTTCCCACCGTTGACAAATTAAAGAAAAAAAACGTTGGAGAAACTGATATAAATATCAGAGCTCACCAAGAAAAAACTGAACTACGTTTTATGAAGATTTACATACTTGAGCACTTGACACTACTCTGAGCACTCGACTGCTCACTTAACCCTTCTCGTCCAAAGCACATCTGATCTATCAAGAGATCTACTCAAGGGTTACTTAGATCCAAGCTGTTGTTTGAAGAACATTCATATCGTTACAAGGATTTGAGATTCTAAGCTCTCAAACAGCTTAGACGTAAATCATCATCAACTGAAGAAAAGTTTGATAAGAACTTGAGATTTTATCAGTGTAAATCTAGGAGTTCCATCTTAGGCGATTGATAAGTCCTAACTTGGATCGGTGTATTATAAGACGTTGTAATAACCAAAGTCTTCTAGTGTATCCTTTCCGTGAGTAAGAAGAGGTGATGTTGGAGATTGATTTTCGAACATCCATAAACATATATGTGTTTATTTACGTTACTGCATTACACTACTTTCCATCTTTATCACCTAGCTTAGTGAGAACTGTTTTCGCACTACTCTAGTAGTTCTTATTTATCTAGGAAGCTAAAAGAAAAATTGGTTGAGTAGACTAACATTTGCTCAATCACCGTGTTTTTAAAGTAAAAAATCTATAAGTGTGCATTCACCTCCACTCTACACACATATTCGATCCCCACAATATTTCTTATAAATATATTAATTTTTTACGATTTTAAATTTAGTTTTTAGAAGTATCCATCTTAATTATTTTTATTCGTGTAAAATTTTGATTTAGCTTAATTAAAATATGAAAATTTACCAGTTTTTTTATTAATTTTATTACATGTATAATTTGATCATAATTATTTATATTAAATTTTTTTTGAGGTGCAATAATTTTTTCTTGTTGGTAGAGCGATCGAACCATGACGCTTGGACTGTTGTGCGGTTTAAAAGATTTTAGTTGCACCATTACCACCAGCTATAACTTTTGGTAAAACGGCAAGCGCTCGATTAAACAATCTATATCAGAGCCAAGGTCATGAGTTTGATTCTTATTTGATTGCAAGGAGTGCAGTTATTGGGAGATAGATTGTTGAGGTGCAATAATTGTCCCTGTTGGTAAAGCGATCGAACCATGACGCTTAAGCTGTTGTGCGATTTAAAAGATTTAAGTTACACCATTATCACCAGCTATAGTTTTTAGTAAAGCAGCAAGCGTTCGGTCCTACAATATTTTTTTAAAAATTTGACAAATTTATTTAAAATTACTATCAAAATTAAATTCATCGGAATTAATTTTATTTTATTTATCTTTTAATTTTTTTTAAATATGAAATATTTTTTATTATAAATTTTATTATATATAATTTAATTAACACTATTTTCACCAAATAAAAATAATTAAGACGATATTAAAAATTTGAAATTAAATGTGCCTAATATTAAAAATATCTATTTAATCTAAAAAACTGTGAAATGTTCTCAACATTATAATGAAAACATTAAAAAAATGCAAGTTTGCATAAATAATATCGATAAAGGGTAGATTTGGAATTTTGTAATGATTTTTGAAATATAAAAATACTTTTAGTAATTTTTTTAGTGGAGGGGTAATATGTTAGATGTATAAAAATGTTAAGGGGGTAATTGTTATTTCACATTTAGTTGGAGTTTTTTTGTAATTGATAAACCTCAAGGGAGGTAAATGTAATTAACCCCCACCAAAATTGAAAAGCTAATGTGATATTAAAAAAAATGATGATGTGACACTGAATAATATTAACATAATATCATATATTACTAATATGCATGTCTTATATTACGTTAACATTCCGATGAAAAATGGCCAAATTAAAATTTTAAATTTGTTTGCTAGTTTTACTAAACTACAACTATGAATCGATTAATAACATATATGATTAACAATGAAAAATATGGAAATTACAAAATAAAAACTATCGTTTTTTCATAATCTTTTTTATTTTATTAAAGTTGAGGGATTGGTATGTTGGTAATTTGGTATGACCAATTCCTTTATTTTTACTCTTTAATGTATATTTAATTACCAAAATACCATTTATTTGTGTCTAATGATAATTACTAATTTACAAAAATACCATTTTTATAAAACTAATTTATTTATATAAAAAAAACACTTTTTAAAATTATTCTATACTTTTATTTTTTATATTTCGTAAAAAAAACACTTTTTAATTCACGAGGACTCGAACCCTAGATATTAATTAGTCCCATGCCCGTCCGGCCGCCCCCTATCCTTTAAAACACAAAGGACGGAGACTAGCGTAGTTTGCAGGTTATTGCGTTAGTCCGGAGGTTTATTCAGAGCGCATCTAAGGGTAACGGCTGCGGATTTCCACGTCGGTAAAAAGAATAATAAATGTCACATCACATATTACTCTTGATCCTTTGAGTAGACAAATAGAACCAACTTGTGAACATTTTCAGCCTACTTAAGAAGTATTAAATTTGTATACGAAATGATCAAATTCGATGATTGCACATGATTGAATTAATTCGGTACATGTACCAACGGCAACCGTACCCTATTTTCGAAAATATCGTAGATTATTTGATGCTCCACAAATAATTATTGATGTAACCAAAATTTTATTTTTAGGGGTCATCACTTACTATATTATATCTTAAGTAAAATACCACTAATTATTAAACGCTCAACACAAATTTAACAAGATTTTCCCCACATATATGCAACATATATACCCAATATTTTTGTCGTCTTATATATATCCTTGTAGTGTTGTTATTAGCAACAAATTAGTATACAGTGAGAGCTAAATTTAATATATGTTAATTAAAGTGGGCCAAATCGGCCACGGACATATAATGTAAGATATTTGATGATTCCAATATAATCAGTGGCCATTAGTGATTTTCTCAATTGGGAGCTTATCAATCAAATATATACATTAGCTTAATTATCACAAGTCACAACAAAAAAGCATTCTCATGGCCCAGTCAAGTTTTATCTAGTGGAAATTGTGTTGAGCCTTTGTTCTTGTTATTTTAACAATGGAGTTTGCACAATTTGGATGTTAGTATTCTTGATTTTTAACGAGTTTGGTTCACATATTGATCCTCCTAACGTAACTTTTAGACATGGTTTGGCTCATGATATATAGGATGACGAACTTTTAGACATGGTTTGACTCATGATATATATGACGATGAATGATATATAATATGAGGATAATATAATCAATTAACATATTTGGATAAAACTCTAAAAAAAACATATTTGGATAAGATAATGGTGCATAACATAAGTCTTTTATAAAATTTGAGCCGTGCATTGAACATGATGAATAATCAACCAATTAATATCTTATCATCAACATCAAGCAGTACCTTAATGTCCAAAAATCTATCATGAATTAATTGGGGTGAATCCATAAATTTTGTCATTAGATCTAGGGCAGAGCAGATCCAGAATATATATATATATATATATAATATTTTTTAAATTTTATATTTAACTTACAATATCTCATACGACTTGAAATTTTTTGAAAATAATTAATAATAACTAATGTAAGAAGCTAAGTAATTAAACTTTCATTCAAATTTCATCTTTCATTACTTTCATTGAAATGCCGACAAAGAGCTAGCAATAGAAATAAATTATAATAACAAGGAAGAAAGTCATTTTTTCACTCTTAAAACGCGTGTCTTAGGTTAATGGTGGGGGGTTTGGACGATATTCTATAACTTTATAATAATTATGTGTACAATTTTAAAAGTTTAAAGATGCTTTAAACTTAATATTCTATAACTTAATAATAATTATGTAGCGCCACCCCTGTAAACTATGTCATATATATGCTCATTTATATATAATAATAATAATTATACATATTATAATACAATAAACGTACACTCATCTATATAAAGTTTTAAGCATATTTGAGTATCACAATATTAAAAATTTCTATATTTTTATTAATTTTGGAATTCAAGATTGGAAAACACAGACGACGCAACTCCGGCCTGCATCTCCGTCTATCGAGCAGAGAGCGGCGACACTTGCGACAGCATGGCTAAAGGGTTCGATATGATATGTCACTACAAAACTTCGCAACGTACCCTGAATCCGATCCTAGCTCAAATGCAACGCGAAGGTCAGTGGCTCTGCGTTGAGCTAGGGTTCTGATTCTGCATGAGATAATATATGCTGAATAAAGCATGCATGTTCATTGTAGTCTGTAGAAATGTTGCTTTCCAACTGTATGTTAATTGTATCGTGCCACATGAATGGTAGGGGGAAAAACAGAAAAGATAACAAAAAAAAAGCTTATACATATATATAGTTAATTATTATACGAAGAAAATTTATGTATATAATTATGTAGGAGACTGCATTATGAAATGTATTTATAAGCTCACTCCGTAACGGTTTAATAAATATCTTTTTCGATTCTATTACAATTTACTGGGTACTGGTCATGTTTTATAATTTAGAAATATTTTAATTAGTTTCATTTTGAATAATAGTATAAAGACGATCAATTTTATTTTAATTGGACACCAATATATATGTATATACCTAATTGGATAGACAAAATCAAGCAATTATATATATTGTCCGAATGTATTTTACACACACAAATATATTAACCCACGTCTCACCTTTATCGGTATTCATTTTATTTTAGCCATATGTATATATATACAATTTATAATCATAAAATGTGTTTATATATATATATATATATATAATAATAAGTTTATATGAATTATGTGAAAAAAGTATATATATGAATTATATATGATCATTTAAAAATTAAAAAGTGTAGATCAAGATTAAAAAGTATATATTAGATGTATTAGTTATATATAGGGTGAAATAAATTTACTGAAATACGTTTATAATATATTTATTGAATAAACAATGGAATGTTTTAATTTGTTCTTAAAAATCATGATATTTTTGGTTTATGAAAACAATATTATGACGCCAAAGTTTATAATTCTGTAATACACTAGTATAGAATTGAGAGCAAATTGATTACTCCGCAGCCTCGAATCAAAACATTTTAAATTACGCTAAGTTGTTTCAATCCTAGTTTGCATAAAGCGCCAACAAAAATTACATAAAATTAACAAGTAAATATCAAGGTCCAAGACTATGACTCTCCAACCCAAATATATCGTAACAAAATTTTGATTAGGTCTTTTGTGATATGGTTTTACGGATGTCTCAAGAGATAATTGATGTTTTAGATATAAAGAATAATATATTTTTAATAAGAAGTTTGTGTTATTTTTATATGAAATACAATTAATACTCAAACGATTAACAAATTTACAGGGTACGGCACTCCCATCATTAGTCATCCTGTTTAACGAAAAAAATCATAAAATCCACCTAGTTAATTTTCTTTCATATAAAAATCTTCATGCAATAATCTAAAATAAAAAACTATCAATAACAAAGGTTTACACAGTAAATAAAGGAAAAATAATTTTTTTGGTCAATTAACGTGTTCATTTTTTTTTTCATTTTGGTATTAACTTTTCAAAGTTTAGTGTTGGTATACTAAATTTTAGTTTTTGGCTATTTTGGTTTAACTGTTGATGTAGCACTGGAAAATGATGCCGTGATATTGGAAAATGATGATATGGCATCGAAAAATGCTGATATGTCAAGCTGTTACGTTAGCAATTGGACAAAAATGATCGAAAATTAAAAGTTAGTATACTAAAATCAAAATTTGAAAAGTTAATGATGGAACAAAACCAAAAAATAGATAAGTTAATGGACCAAAAAATCATTTTTCCGTAAATAAATCACCCGTAGCAAGAACTTAATTAATTTTTCATTTGAAAGAGCAATCTTTACTTAATTATCCTTCACAAGATTTATGCATTGTGAGCAACATTTCCAATATTTTTGTCTTCTTCAACCGTTCTAGTGTTGTTATAATTAGAAAATTAATAATAATAAAATGATAATTAAATTTTAATTATGTGAAAGCTGGCCATAATCCGGCAAAGATAATTGATAATTCCAATATAATGTGTACTATAAATTAAGTGCATGGGTGCAACTCATCTTATTTAAGAACGCACAAGTCCATCGTAAACAATCTCACAAATTTAGTATACAAAAAAAAGAACATATATAGAATTGGCATACATGGCCAAGTCAAGTTCAATCAAGTGGATTCTTCTTGTGTTGAGTCTCGTTCTTGTTATTCTGTCAATGGTGGAGTCTGCAAAATTTGGTAGTAAGTATATATATTAATTCTTATAGTTTCTTAATTTTGGTTTTGGTTCACATACATATGACGTTTCCTCCAAATAAATAAATAATCACATATATAATAGATTTTTTGGGAATGCAGTTGGCTTTGGAAACACAGGCACAGTTCCCAGCTGCTCCTCGGTGTATGGAGCAGAGAGTGGCGACACTTGCGATAGTGTGGCTAAAGGGTTCGATATGTCGCTACAACACTTCGAAACCCTTAATCCCAATATCAACTGCAATGCTATATTTGTGGGACAGTGGCTCTGTATTGAGGCTTGATCTGCATCGATATCATCGTCTGCTAGCTATCATTATATATATATAATAATTAAAATATCATTAATAAATGAATAAATATTTTATCGATCTCATCGTTTTGCATATGGCTAGCTAGATTCATAAAACATGCATGCTCGTTCTTGATGTTTTTTTGTATTGGCTACGTACGTCCAAGTACTACTGTATTAATGACAATTTCTAATTATATATATATTTGTTTCGTGCCTCAATTGTTACGAGTTTTTTTTTTATTTTTTTTTTATTCCAGTGGTGTATACAAGAATTTAATTAATCAAAACAAAAGAAACAAAAGAAACCCAACAAAAAATCTATATATTATAATCGTATATTACCAAGAAAATTAAAGTATATAATAATGTGGGAGAGTGCAACTTTTTCATGTTTCACAAGATTAAAGAAATTAATTCGGATTTTAAAGGTTCTCTTGTTTATAATTAGCACCCAAGTTGAGTTTAATAATTTGTACCATTAAGAATATGGGAAGCACTAAAGCAAACCCAATTTTTTATTTTTTTATTTTTGGAAAACAAATGAATATATATTTATTGACAAAAACTCTTATGAGACGGTCTCAAGGGTCATTTTTTTGAGACGGATCTCTTATATGAGTTATCCATTAAAAAATATTATATTTTATACTAATATATGATTGTTTTAGTGCACAAACATGTGTTGCAAGTGTTGATATTAATAACTTTGTTCTAATTGTATACTTGAAATCTTATATTTTGAACCATATCTAAACTAATTGGTGCTCAAAAATCATATATTACAATTAATATCATATTTTGTATTGATTTTTTTTACCTGTGAAAATACATGTGTGTCTAGAGAGTGCACAAACATTTTTGTAGCTCAGATGGTGCAAAACACAACACATTTTTTCTGACTATACCAAATGTAAATTTAAGTTTAGGATTGGGGTACAATACAACATATTTATACGGAGCACGTACACATGCTACGCCATTGAACAGACAAATAACATCACCTCGTACTTCTCTAGTTCCAAATCTAAGTTGTGACAACATTTTCATGTACAATGGCTGTTGATCTTCTGAGAAAAATGTGTTCGTATAAAATTTCCCAAAACTACAAAATAAAAAGGAGCTAAAATCAATTAAGTGGTGGCATGAAACTGCAACTGATGCAAAACAATCGTCTGAATTAGGGCTGGGATACCGAGCTAAAATACCGACTTTTCGGCATATCGTACCGAACTTTTTTTGAAATATATGTTGCTCTCAGGTGCGGCATCACGAGATAGAAACTATGAAAATTGAAGAATAAAATAGACACCAAGATTTACGTAGAAAACCCCCAAAATTATTTGGGTAAAAACCACGGGCAAGACCAAAAGATTTCACTATAATATTTGGAGAATTACAACCTCTCTCTGTGTTTCCAAAGAGACACACACTCTCTTAATACAGGAGAAAACATATCTCACAAATATATATAGAAACACACTCAAAACACTTGAATGTTTAACTGAAGAAATGAACTCGAGATGGGATGATTCTTCATTCCAAGAGAATGCACCTATTTATAGGTGCAATCTCTCGGTTATAAATGAGAAGGAAAATTCTCTTTTGTACGCACAAGTGTGCCTGAATCATCATTCCACTTTGACACTTGTACCGCTTGACTTTTTCCTCTGCCACATGCCTTCAATTTTAAGCATACATTTAATGTCATTTGCCAACATTTCTCCCACTTGGAGATTTGATTGAGAATCAAACACATCTCCACACATCCTTTCAATCTTGTCATTCCCGCTGCTTACGTTCCTGCTAGGCCACTTGAGGATCTGCACCACTCAAACTTCTCTGTACTCACTGGCTTGGTCAGAATATCAGCAATGTTATCCTTCGTATGGATCTTCTGCATATCCACATTTCCTTCCTCTACTACTTCTCGTACAAAGTAAAATTGTACTCCAATGTGTTTAGTCTTGAAATGAAAGGCTGGATTTCTTGTAATGTGCAAGGCACTTTGACTATCACAAAACAGAGGAATCTTTTCTTGTTTGTGCCCAAACTCCTCCAATAACCTTTTAATCCATATTGCCTCTTTGCAAGCTTGAGTAGCTGCCATGTATTCTACTTCCGTTGTAGATAATGCCACAACTGTTTGCAGTTTTGAAACCCAGCTGACTGCACCTCCTGCAACTGTAAACACATAACCAGTAGTAGATTTTCTCTTATCTGGATCACCTGCGTAATCTGAATCCACATAGCCCCTGAGTGTAAAATCTGATCCTCCAAAACATAATGCAGCATTCGAGGTACCCTTAATGTATCTAAGGATCCTCTTAACCGTGCTCCAATGCTCTTGTCCAGGATTCGCCATATATCAACTGACTGCTCCCAGTGCTTGTGCAATGTCTGGTCTTGTACAAATCATGGCGAACATTAAACTTTCCACTGCTGATGCATACGGTACTCAAGACATCTCCATCTTCTCTGCTTCACTGCTAGGACACATCTCAGAAGATAACTTGAAGTTAATAGGGAGAGGGGTTGAAACTGGTTTACTATCTTGCATGTTGAAGCATTGCAAAACTTTCTTCAAATATCTTTTCTGAGAAAGCCAAATCTTCCTATTGCTTCTGTCTCGATGAACTTGCATCCCTAGAATCTTGTTTGCTGGTCCCAAGTCCTTCATATCAAATTCCCTAGCCAATCGTGCCTTCAATTCTTGGACTCGATCTTTGTTGAGGCCTGCTACCAACATGTCGTCCATGTACAACAGCAAAATGATATAATCATCATCACCAAACCTCTTGAAATATGTACAAGGGTCTGCACTGAGTCTGTTATACCCAAGGCTCATGATATAGGAATCAAATCTCTTGTACCAACACCTCGGCATCTGTTTGAGACCGTACAGAGATTTGTTCAACCTGCAAACCAAGTTCTCTTTGCCTTTTTCTGAAAAACCTTCTGGCTGGAGCATATAGATTTATTCTTCAAGATCGCCATGAAAAATGCCGTTTTCACATCTAGCTGTTCTAGATGTAGGTCAAACACCACACACAATGCCAATACTACTCTGACTGTTGAAAGTCGAAGCACAGGAGAAAATATTTTATTCTTCAATTTTCATAGTTTCTATCTCGTAATGAAACACCCTAGTACTACTAAATGCGGAAAAAACTTTTTTTTTTTTTTTATATACTAAAGATAATATTATACATATACGCCCATACATATATGTATATACTTTAAAACTGATATTACAAATAATAACTCGCTTAATAAAATAATAAACATTTATTTGATAAAATCTTGAGTCATGCAATAAATAAAATAATGTCTATCGTGAAAATTCATAACTTATGTCTACTAAAATCATAAAAATTCAATAATTAATCATAACCAATAAAAACATAAAAAATATCCTAAATATATAACTCATGCATAAATAAAATCCTAGCGAGACGGTCACGGGGCCACTGCCATGCTCGCTCATACGTCCTCGCCACCGGTAGGAGCTACATCATACTCACCTGCACCATATAAGCGTAGTGAGCCTAGAGGCTCAACATGTCTAATCCTTTATAACAAGCTTAAAAATAATGCATCACGTAAATACTAATACATATACATGTACATGAGCATGCGTGGAAACATTTTTCATAACATAAATGCTTAATCATAAATCTTATACATAACATAACTTTCTTCATCATACATAACATAATTGAGCATGTCATAAACATAAAAACTGTGTATGGTCATATCCATGAATGTGACTAATAACTGTGCCGACTGATCAGTCTAAAGAACCATCGTACGTGGCGGTGGATAAATCCACCTCTATGCTGGTAGTAAACTACCTCTGTGCCAGTGGTAAAACCCACTTCTATGCCGGTAGTAGAACTACCTCTGTGTCAGTGGTAGAACCCACTTCTATGCTGTCACATCACTTCAATTTCCATAAAAATATTTTTCATGCTCAATTCTTAATCATAAACACATCATAAAATATTTTATGTATGCATGCACTTAAAATATGTCCGTAATATATATTTAATTAATTTTAATAATAAATATACTTTTACTTAAAATAGACTTCATGCATAAAAATAATTAAATATATATTCCGGACTTAGTTTATTTTCATGGATTGGTCCAGACTGCTGGTCTCTCTACTAACCCCTTAACTGACTTAAAGCCTGTTAACTAACTTAAAGCCCATAATTAAATAATTAATTTTAAAAATTATAATTTTTACTAAAATAAAATACTTAAATGTTATTGGGCTTAAATAAAAATATTTAGGCCCAATAACTAATTAATTCATAAAAATTCCTAGACTGACCCAATAAAATCACCGACTAGCCCAAAAATTCCGATGGGCCCACGGACCCATAAAATTATTGGGTTAACTTAAAAATAATTTAAAAAGCCCAAATAAAATTATTTGGAGGCCCAAATAATTTTCTAACTAATTAAATGGCCCAAACAACCAATTAAATCATTAAATATTTTAAAATTAAAATACTCGAGCCCGGCCCACCTAGCCCGGACCCGGACCTTCCTGACCCGACCCTAGACCCTACTGACCCGACCCACTACCCTGACCCGACCCGGAACAACCCAGCACCCCCCTACCCGACGCCCCCCTCTCCTAGCCCTCGGCTGCGCGAGCAGCAGCCCTTTAGGGGCTGCTGCCGCCTCGCTCCGGCCGCCCCTGGCTGGAGCGCCGTCGGCAGGACCTTCTCAGGGTCCTGCCGGTTCGAGCCATGCCATGGTTAGGCTGGTTCATGGCCTAGCATGAACCAGCCGTGACCTCTTCCCTACAACCCTAGCCGTGCCCCTCCAAGACCAAAACCTTACACTAGCTTGGAACCAGCCGTGAGCCACCCTAACCCCTGACCTTGCTCGACCCTAACGAACCTCCGAACACCCCTTGGCCGAGACCTAGCCCCTGGACCGTGCCATGTTGGTCAAAACGTGAGTCATGACAAGAAATACCCAAACATGCATAAACCTCCATAAAATTGCATAAATTTCTAAATATTCAAATGAAATCAAAATAAAACATTATGCAAGATTAATAGCTTATATGGTGTTCAAACGAAGGAATAGACATGCCTTTGATAATTATTTGACAACGAACGGTGCGTTTACGGGACTCCGGGACGACGAACGGACCAAAATAAACCAAGACAATGATGGATCGGCTATGGAGGTTGAGGTTTTCTGTCAAAACTATGGTGGAGGCTGATGAAACGTGAGGAAGATGATGAACAGGATGAAAGTGACGGCTTGGTAGTGGGTTGTGGGGTTGGGTAGGTTAGATAATAGGTTAAAAAATATATTATTAAATAATATAACATTATTCTATAAAACTAATATTTGAAAACCCTTAATAAATAATAATAATTTGATGGGAAAATGCTAAATCCCGAAATTAAAACTTAAGGGATTTTTAAATATTAACAAAAGTCATTAAAATGACTTATTTTGGCTAAAATTCAACCCTTAAATAAATATATAATTAAATACTAAAATTTTCTTGACAAAATACCTTAAAAATATTATTTTAAGGCTCATAAAACTCATAAAATATTTTTGGCTAAATATTTTGGCATCTCGTCCGACCACGGTCCCGTCTACGCGATCAAAACCAATTAATTTCCATAAATCACAAAAATCACAAATTTTGGGTTAAATGCTAAAATAACTTAAATCATGCATATAAATCACATAATAACACATAAATTCATTTAACCCTTATTTTAAAATTAATTTCTCCTAATTATGCATGCGAATTTACGTATTAAAATTCCGGGTGTTACAATTCTCCCCCCTTAAATTGAATTTCGTCCTCGAAATTCGACGGATCAAATTTCTAATAACGGAGTTCTTCAACAATCCAATTCACTAAACTCATTATCACATATCTAGTTCCCAAGTTTCGGTATCCCAAACGTAATGCTTCTGCTGCGCACTCTGATAAACAAAATATTTTTAACTTCACCAAAGTTCCCTTAAAAGAATAGGTTAGGGCATACCGGAGATTAAAGAGGTGTTTGGGTCTGCCCCAGCTGCTTGCATGACAAACACTCTCCCTGTGGTGTTCTTCTTCCTTGGACAATTAATGGACATGTGCCCTGGCTCCTTGCAATGGAAACACACATTCGACCCACTCAGGCACAGATCCGAATGTGGTTTCTGACACTTCGGGCAAAGTGGTACTCCTCCTGCCTTAGGGGCCCCGCCCCTCTGTTGCTGCTGCTGCTGACCCTGCTGACTCTGCGGGTTAGGGTCCGTAGATGGCCCTGTGTACTGCTTCTTCGTGGGTGGCTGCGAAGATGGTTGATAAGATTCCAGCTGGAGCTGTCTCTTACGCTGCTGTTCCTTCTGGATCTCTCTCCGACCCTCCTCGGAACGCAAAGCTCTACTCACTGCAGACTCGTATGTAAAGACGTCTGCCATACGCACATCATGCCTGATCTCAGCCTTCAGGCCCTCCACAAACTGTCGCAGCTTCTCCTGCGGACTGTCAGCAATCATGGTCATGGGCACAAAGCGACAGCCCCTCTCAAACTGGCTCACATACTCCACAACAGACCTGTCCCCCTGACGGAGACTCATGAACTCACGGATCATGCGACTGCGCACATCCTCAGTGAAGAACTTGGCGTAGAAGATACGCCTGAACTCCGTCCACGTCAGTGTGGGCAAGTGGACTCCCCTAACTGCACCCTCCCACCAAAGGGCTGCATCCCCTCTCATCATGTACGTCGCACAGTTCACCCTGTCGGTGTCTGTGATCCCCATGTAGTCAAAGATAGACTCTAGTGATCGGATCCATCCCTCGGCAATGAGCGGATCAGTGGTGCCTGTAAACTCCTTGGGTCCCTTCTTCTGGAACCTCTCAGCCACGTCCTCCTCATGGGATAGTCTGGGACGTGCAGCCTGCTGCTCCAACAGAGCAGTGATCCCTGCCATCATCGTAGCACTGGCCTGCTCCAGTGCTGTCCTAGGGTTCTGCGGAGGTGGCGGTGGAGGTGGAGGTCTTCCGCGTCTATTCATCTGTCTGGGAGGCATTCTGTACCACCACATATTTCTTTACGTAAATCGCAATGCATAACTAAGGGTTTCAAAAATCTTACTGAACATGAAATACTTAAAATTAATACATATGCTCCTTCTAATCTTATTAAAACATTTAAAACTTACAGACCAGTAGCAGGATTTCTGAGCTTCACGTGGCAGATGGACACCCTCCGAGGACCGTGCTCTGATACCAATTGAAACACCCTAGTACTACTAAATGCGGAAAAAACTTTTTTTTTTTTTTTTTTATATACTAAAGATAATATTATACATATACGCCCATACATATATGTATATACTTTAAAACTGATATTACAAATAATAACTCGCTTAATAAAATAATAAACATTTATTTGATAAAATCTTGAGTCATGCAATAAATAAAATAATGTCTATCGTGAAAATTCATAACTTATGTCTACTAAAATCATAAAAATTCAATAATTAATCATAACCAATAAAAACATAAAAAATATCCTAAATATATAACTCATGCATAAATAAAATCCTAGCGAGACGGTCACGGGGCCACTGCCATGCTCGCTCATACGTCCTCGCCACCGGTAGGAGCTACATCATGCTCACCTGCACCATATAAGCGTAGTGAGCCTAGAGGCTCAACATGTCTAATCCTTTATAACAAGCTTAAAAATAATGCATCACGTAAATACTAATACATATACATGTACATGAGCATGCGTGGAAACATTTTTCATAACATAAATGCTTAATCATAAATCTTATACATAACATAACTTTCTTCATCATACATAACATAATTGAGCATGTCATAAACATAAAAACTGTGTATGGTCATATCCATGAATGTGACTAATAACTGTGCCGACTGATCAGTCTAAAGAACCATCGTACGTGGCGGTGGATAAATCCACCTCTATGCTGGTAGTAAACTACCTCTGTGCCAGTGATAAAACCCACTTCTATGCCGGTAGTAGAACTACCTCTGTGTCAGTGGTAGAACCCACTTCTATGCTGTCACATCACTTCAATTTCCATAAAAATATTTTTCATGCTCAATTCTTAATCATAAACACATCATAAAATATTTCATGTATGCATGCACTTAAAATATGTCCGTAATATATATTTAATTAATTTTAATAATAAATATACTTTTACTTAAAATAGACTTCATGCATAAAAATAATTAAATATATATTCCGGACTTAGTTTATTTTCATGGATTGGTCCAGACTGCTGGTCTCTACTAACCCCTTAACTGACTTAAAGCCTGTTAACTAACTTAAAGCCCATAATTAAATAATTAATTTTAAAAATTATAATTTTTACTAAAATAAAATACTTAAATGTTATTGGGCTTAAATAAAAATATTTAGGCCCAATAACTAATTAATTCATAAAAATTCCTAGACTGACCCAATAAAATCACCGACTAGCCCAAAAATTCCGATGGGCCCACGGACCCATAAAATTATTGGGTTAACTTAAAAATAATTTAAAAAGCCCAAATAAAATTATTTGGAGGCCCAAATAATTTTCTAACTAATTAAATGGCCCAAACAACCAATTAAATCATTAAATATTTTAAAATTAAAATACTCGAGCCCGGCCCACCTAGCCTGGACTCGGACCTGCCTGACCCGACCCTAGACCCTACTGACCCGACCCACTACCCTGACCCGACCCGGAACAACCCAGCACCCCCCTACCCGACGCCCCCCTCTACTAGCCCTCGGCTGCGCGAGCAGCAGCCCTTTAGGGGCTGCTGCCGCCTCGCTCCGGCCGCCCCTGGCTGGAGCGCCGTCGGCAGGACCTTCTCAGGGTCCTGCCGGTTCGAGCCATGCCATGGTTAGGCTGGTTCATGGCCTAGCATGAACCAGCCGTGACCTCTTCCCTACAACCCTAGCCGTGCCCCTCCAAGACCAAAACCTTACACTAGCTTGGAACCAGCCGTGAGTGTAACACCCGGTATTTTTAATTACATAAATCCGCCTGCATAATTAAGATATTTAATTATTTAAATTTATGATTTATGGGTTAAATAATTATGTGAATTATTTGTGCATGATTTAATTTATTTTTTTAAGCATTTAACCCATAATTAGTAATTTTTATGATTGTTAGTATTTTAATTATTTGATCGCGTAGACGGGACCGTGGACGGACGAGATGACAACTTTCCACCCAAATTATTTTATGAGCCTTTTTAGAGCCTTAAAATATTATTTTGAGTTTTATTATCTCAAAATTTTAAGTATTTAATTTTATTTAATTTTAGGAGTCCATTTTTATTCAAATTAAGCCAAAATATTGACTTTTTATTATCTTTAAAATTCCCTAAAATTATTATTTCGAGATTTTATAATATTTATGTTAGTATTATTATTTTTAAAGTTGGGATTATTTTAATTATTAAACCATTATCTACCTAAAATAATCCCCAAACCCTACGCCATTCTCCTAGCATCAGCCGCCTACCTCCCTCCATTCTCCATATTCTTCATCAGATAGCATTCTCCAAGGACTCCATAGCCTCAATTCGTGTGGTTTTCAAGCCGAGTCATCGTCCCGTCGTCCCGGAACCGCCCCACGCTCGTGTTTTCTCGTCATCTTCGGTGAAAGGCATGATTTTCTTTCAACTTTTCGTGCCAATCAGATATCTATATTGTGTTGATGGTTTATGCATTAAATCTTTCGAATTTTTTTTAGAAAAGAGTTGAAGGGTTCGATTTTTTTTCCTGGCCTTGCTTCATGTTCACGTTTTGTTGATATAGATCGGTCAAGGGCTGTTGGCTAGGGTTCAAGAGGGTCCTAAGGAGCCTTAGGGTCGGTTGGAGTCGGACGGTTCAGGCTGGAATGGAGCCATGACCGAGCTACATCAATCGGCCCCAAGATGGTCACAGTTTAGGGTTACGGGTTCAGGGGCTTCGGGTTCAGGGTTCCTGGCTGCATGGGGACTGGGGCCCGACTGGGTTAGGTCCGCCCGGACGTGGGCTACGTCCGGGCGGTGGCGCTCCGGCCAGGGGCGGCCGGAGCCGGCCGGCAGCAGGCCAAGAGGGCCTGCTGCTCACGGCCGAGAGGCAAGGGGGGGAGGGGGATCGGGCTGGGCTAGTTTAGGTGTCCGGGTCGGGTCTGAGTGGTCCGGGTCGGGTCGGTTAGGTAGTGGGTCGGGTCAGTGAGTTCGGGTCCGAGTTTGGTGGGCCGGGCTCGAGTATTTTATTTTTTAAGTATTTTACAAAATCATGTGTTTTTGAGACTAATAAATTGAAATAAAATTATTTGGACTCCCAAATAATTTTATTTGGACTTTTAAAATTTTAATTAAGTTAGTCCATTAATTTTGTGGGCTTTTGAGCCCATAAAAGTTATTGGGCCAGTCTTTGGGTTTTTGGGCCCATTGGGCCAGTTTAAGTGTTATTGGGCTTAGTGAAATTTTAATGGGCTTTATTAATTTAATTGGGCTTAGAATAATTATTTGGGCTTAAGGTTTGAAATAATGGGCTTAAGTATGCTAATGGGCCAGATTTAAGATAATGGGCTTGAGTGTAGGGCCAGCAGTCCAGGACCATCCATGAGAAAGTTTGCATGTGTCCTGATTATATATTTAATTATTTTTATGCATTGAAGTTATTTTTATATTTATATGTTAGTAAGAAATTAAATTGAATATATAGGATGGACACATATTTTATTCAAGTGCATGCATTCATGAAATATTATTTTATGCATGATTTAATGTTAAGTTGAGCAATAAAATATTTTATGTTGGAAGTTGAAGTAGTGTGACAATTTAAGGGGGACTTGTCCCCATATGATTGAAGGGCAGTTTACTGCCAATTTAAGAGGTGATTCGTCACCGGCCACGTACGTAGGTTTCCACGCTGATCAGTATTTAATGTATGATTTAAGGTTACACTACGGATACAACCATGCGATGTTAGAAAATAAATTGCTCAATAATGTTATGTATTATGTTATGTATTATGTTATTTAATTAAGTTATGTTATGTAATTTTTAAGCATGCTCATTCATGTATATGTATGTATTAGTATTAAATTGGTTTAAATTATTTTAAACCCTTGTTATGTTAGCATGTTGGGCCTCTAGGCTCACTACACTGGTATGGTGCAGGTGAGTACGTTGAGGATGACATTGTACCCACCGGAGGCGAGGACGTATGAGCATGCATGCAGTGGCCCCGTGACCGTGAAATATTCTGAGTCGCTATGCATGTTTTTGTGTTGTCAGCATGATACATATTTTTATTATTTTCAGTGCATGCAAACTTTTATTTATTTATGCAGTATATTTTTAATTAATGTTTGACTCAGATATTTATTATTATATTTTTAAGAATGCATTTTTATTTAAGTATTTAATTGGTTATTCATTTTAAATACCTTTATTCGGTGCATATATGTATGGGCATATATGTACATATTATATTTAGTAAGTATAAAAAAAAAAAAAAAAAAATTTTTCCGCATATTTATTCATTATAGAGTTAGGGTCGTTTCAGTTGGTATCAGAGCACGGTCCTCGGAGGGGTCCTCACTGCTATGCGAGCTCAGAAATCCACGCTACCGGTCTGTAAGTTTTAAATGTTTATAGCATGATTTAATTTCTAGAATTTAAGTTAGTATTAATTTCAAAACACTTAGTTATGCATGGCGATTTACGTAAATAAATATGTGGTGGTGCAGAATGCCTCCCAGACAGGTGAATCGACGTGGGAGACCTCCACATCCACCTCCACCTCCACCGCCACCTCAGCAGCACCCTATTACAGCACTGGAGCAGGCCAGTGCCACTATGATGGCGGGTATTACTGCCTTGCTGGAGCAGCAGGCAGCCCATCCCAGACTGTCCCACGAGGAGGACGTCGCCGAGAGGTTCCAGAAGAAGGGGCCTAAGGAGTTCTTGGGGACCACCGATCCGTTGGTGGCTGAGGGATGGATTCGCTCACTTGAGTCCATCTTTGACTATATGGGGATCACAGACGCCGACAGGGTGAGTTGTGCTACATACATGATGCGAGGCGATGCAGCCTCATGGTGGGAGGGTGCAGTACGAGGAGTCCATCTACCTACTCTGACATGGGCTGAGTTTAGGCGTATCTTCTACGCCAAATATTTCACTGAGGATGTGCGCAGTCGCATGATCCGGGAGTTCATGAGTCTCCGTCAGGGGGACAGATCTGTGGTGGAGTACATAAGCCAGTTTGAGAGGGGCTGTCGTTTTGTGCCCATGATTGCCGATAGTCCGCAGGAGAAGCTGCGACAGTTTGTTGAGGGCCTGAAGGCTGAGATCAGGCATGACGTGCGCATGGCAGACGTGTTTACATATGAGTCTGCAGTCAGCAGGGCCTTGCGTTCTGAGGAGGGTCGGAGAGCGATCCAGAGAGAGCAGCAGGGCAAGAGGCAGTTTGTACAGACAGGATATCAGCGACCATCTTCGCAGCCACCTGCGAAGAAGCAGTATACAGGGCCGGCTAAGGGCCCGAATCAGCAGCAGAGGCCACAGCAGCAGAGGCCGCAGCAGCAGAGGGGCGGGGCCCCTAATGCCATAGCTCATCCCACTTGCCCGAAGTGCCAGAAGATGCATTCGGGACCTTGCCTATTGGGAGCAGGAGTTTGCTTCCACTGCAGAGAGCCGGGGCATCAGATTGCTAACTGCCCCAAGAAGAAGAACACCGCTGGTAGGGTGTTCGTGATGCAGGCTGAGGAGGTCGATCCTGACACCTCCTTGATCACCGGTACATCCTATCCCTAGTATTTTAATAAATTCTCCGTTGGTTAAAGATTTAGTATTTAATTTGAAATTCTTGTTATTTGGGTCATTTAACTGCATGTTAGAATAGAAAGCATGTTTTACTTGTGATTAGAATTAAGAACTTGTAGTGACTCGTTTGGGAAAAATTAGAAGTGGTATGAAACTGTTGGGAATTTTCTGCGTGCAGGGAGAATTCTAGTTGGAGGCAACTCCACGTTTGCGTTGCTAGATTCAGGGGCTACGCATTCGTTTATCTCCCTGGAGTTTATCAGGCGGGTAGGCATTACACCTGAGAGTAGTGACAGTGGGTATGATGTTACTATGCCGTCAGGGCAGATTATGTCTACCTCGAAGGTTATTCGAGGATTGGAGTTAGAGCTGCAGGGACACTCCATTCGAGCAGATGTAGTAGTCTTGCCTTTGAGTGGATTTGATCTTATTTTGGGTATGGACTGGTTGACAGTCAATGGAGCTTCGATTGATTTTCGTCGGAGATCAGTGTCAGTGAGACCTACAGGGGGCGACCCGTTCACTTTTCATGCATCTCAGAGCAGTGATATTCCTCAGGTGATATCCTATATTCAGGCGAAGAAGTTGTTGAGACGGGGTTGCCAGGGGTTTCTAGCGAGTATTGTCACGACTTCAGAGCCATCTAGCAGATCATTACCAGAGTTAGAGGTGGTTCGTGACTTTTCGGATGTCTTTCCGGAGGATGTTGCCGGAATTCCACCAGTGAGAGAGGTGGAGTTCAGTATTGACTTAGTGCCAGACACCGTGCCTATCTCTAAGGCACCGTACAGGCTTGCTCCTACCGAGATGAAAGAGTTGAAGGAGCAGATTCAGGAGTTGTTAGAGAAAGGATTTGTTCGACCTAGCTTTTCTCCTTGGGGAGCTCCGGTGTTGTTTGTGAAGAAGAAGGATGGCAGTATGAGACTGTGCATCGATTACCGAGAGCTTAACAGAGTCACAGTGAAGAACAAGTATCCACTGCCGAGGATAGAGGACTTGTTTGACCAGTTGCAGGGAGCTTCAGTGTTCTCCAAGATCGATCTGCGATCTGGTTACCATCAGTTGCGTGTTAGGGATGCAGATGTGTCCAAGACTGCTTTCCGGACACGATATGGGCATTACGAGTTCTTGGTGATGCCATTTGGGTTGACCAATGCTCCAGCGGTTTTCATGGATCTCATGAACCGAGTATTTCAGCCATATCTGGATCAGTTCATCATAGTCTTTATTGATGATATTTTGATCTATTCTAGGAGCATCGAGGAGCATAGACAGCACCTTCAGACCGCATTGCAGACTTTGAGGGAGCATCGGTTGTATGCCAAGTTCAGCAAGTGCGAGTTTTGGCTTGAGCAGGTGGCATTTCTTGGCCACATTATTTCGAGGGATGGAGTTGCAGTCGATCAGTCTAAGGTGGAGGCAGTGCAGAATTGGGGCATTCCAAAGAATGCTTCAGAGATTCGCAGTTTCTTGGGTTTGGCCGGATACTACAGGAAGCTCATCAAGGGTTTTTCCTCTATTGCAGTACCCTTGACTTCCTTGACCAAGAAGAATGCGAAGTTTATATGGAGTTCAGACTGTCAGAGGAGTTTCGATCAGCTGAAGGAAGCACTCACTACAGCACCAGTGTTAGCGATGACAGTACCACATGAGGAGTTAGTGGTTTACACCGACGCGTCTAAACTTGGTTTAGGCGCAGTGCTTATGCAGTGTGGTAAGGTTATTGCGTATGCGTCGAGACAGTTGAAGATTCATGAGCAGAACTACCCGACGCATGACTTGGAGTTGGCAGCAGTGGTTTTCGCTTTGAAAATCTGGAGGCACTACCTTTACGGCGAGAAGTGCAAGATTTTCACCGACCACAAGAGCCTCAAGTACTTCTTCACCCAGAAGAAGTTGAACATGAGGCAGCGCAGATGGCTTGAGCTTGTTAAGGACTACGACTGTGACATTAGCTACCATCCGGGTAAGGCTAATGTAGTGGCAGATGCTTTGAGTCGAAAGTCGTCAGTGGTATCATGTTTGACTGCACAGTTACCACTACAGACCGAGATTCAGAGATTTGGTTTGGAGTGCTATCCGAGGGGCCATGCACCGAGTTTGTCAGTGTTGACGGTGCAGCCAGTGTTGAGAGATCGGATTAGAGAGGGACAGTCCACTGATGAGGAGCTACAGCGATGGAGACAGAGAGATGAGGCCAGAGGTAATCTCTTGTATACAGTGGAGGATGGCATCGTTCAGTACCGTGGGAGGATGTGGGTACCGAACGTTGATCAGTTGAGAGCCGAGATTCTAGCAGAGGCTCATGCATCTCCGTACTCCATTCACCCCGGAAGTACGAAGATGTACCGAGACTTACAGTTATTGTATTGGTGGCCCGGGATGAAGAGTGACATCGGGAGAGTGGTGTCAGAGTGCTTGACTTGTCAGCAAGTCAAAGCAGAGCATCAGCGTCCAGCGGGACTTCTTAGACCTCTTCCTATTCCGGAATGGAAATGGGAGAATATTACGATGGACTTTGTGGTTGGCTTACCGAGGAGTGCCAGAGGTTGTACAGCGATTTGGGTGATTGTGGATAGACTCACCAAGTCAGCTCATTTCTTGCCGGTAAGGACTAATTACACCTTGACACAGTATGCAGAGCTTTACATCAGAGAGATTGTTAGACTGCATGGCATACCAGTGTCTATCGTGTCAGACAGAGATCCGAGGTTCACCTCAGCGTTTTGGAAGAGTCTGCACACAGCTTTGGGGACTAGACTTTTGTTCAGTACAGCTTTTCATCCCCAGACAGATGGTCAGTCTGAGAGAGTGATCCAGGTTCTCGAGGATCTTCTGAGAGCTTGTGTTATCGATTTTCGAGGATCTTGGGAGACTAGACTGCCTTTAGTGGAGTTTACCTATAACAACAGCTTTCAGTCGTCTATAGGTATGGCTCCATATGCAGCACTTTATGGGAGGAGATGCAGATCTCCGGTGCATTGGGATGAGGTTGGTGAGAGGATTTTGTTGGGTCCGGAGATTGTGCAGCAGACAGCTGACATTGTGACGCAGATTCGAGACAGGATGAGGACAGCGCAGAGTCGGCAGAAGAGTTATGCCGATGCCAGACGACGCGATTTGGAGTTCGCAGTAGGTGATCACGTATTCTTGAAGGTGTCACCTATGAAAGGAGTAGCGCGTTTTGGACGCAGAGGCAAGCTTAATCCGAGGTATATAGGGCCATTCGAGATCTTGGAGCGAGTTGGCACGTTGGCCTATCGTTTAGCTCTACCTCCAGGGCTAGCGGCAGTGCACAACGTTTTCCATGTATCCATGCTTCGGAGATATGTCTCCAATCCGTCGCATGTGTTGGATTTTGAGCCCTTACAGTTGCCACCAGATCTTGTTTACGAGGAGAGACCAGTGCGGATTTTGGCTAGAGAGGAGCGGAGGCTTAGGACGCGGGTCATACCGATGGTCAGAGTCCAGTGGCTGAATCACTCGGAGGAGGAAGCTACTTGGGAGACCGAGGAGGATATAAGGACTCGCTACCCGGAGATGTTCGGGTAAGTACTTTAATTTCGAGGACGAAATTCAATTTAAGGGGGGGAGAATTGTAACACCCGGTATTTTTAATTACATAAATCCGCCTGCATAATTAAGATATTTAATTATTTAAATTTATGATTTATGGGTTAAATAATTATGTGAATTATTTGTGCATGATTTAATTTATTTTTTTAAGCATTTAACCCATAATTAGTAATTTTTATGATTGTTAGTATTTTAATTATTTGATCGCGTAGACGGGACCGTGGACGGACGAGATGACAACTTTCCACCCAAATTATTTTATGAGCCTTTTTAGAGCCTTAAAATATTATTTTGAGTTTTATTATCTCAAAATTTTAAGTATTTAATTTTATTTAATTTTAGGAGTCCATTTTTATTCAAATTAAGCCAAAATATTGACTTTTTATTATCTTTAAAATTCCCTAAAATTATTATTTCGAGATTTTATAATATTTATGTTAGTATTATTATTTTTAAAGTTGGGATTATTTTAATTATTAAACCATTATCTACCTAAAATAATCCCCAAACCCTACGCCATTCTCCTAGCATCAGCCGCCTACCTCCCCTCCATTCTCCATATTCTTCATCAGATAGCATTCTCCAAGGACTCCATAGCCTCAATTCGTGTGGTTTTCAAGCCGAGTCATCGTCCCGTCGTCCCGGAACCGCCCCACGCTCGTGTTTTCTCGTCATCTTCGGTGAAAGGCATGATTTTCTTTCAACTTTTCGTGCCAATCAGATATCTATATTGTGTTGATGGTTTATGCATTAAATCTTTCGAATTTTTTTTAGAAAAGAGTTGAAGGGTTCGATTTTTTTTCCTGGCCTTGCTTCATGTTCACGTTTTGTTGATATAGATCGGTCAAGGGCTGTTGGCTAGGGTTCAAGAGGGTCCTAAGGAGCCTTAGGGTCGGTTGGAGTCGGACGGTTCAGGCTGGAATGGAGCCATGACCGAGCTACATCAATCGGCCCCAAGATGGTCACAGTTTAGGGTTACGGGTTCAGGGGCTTCGGGTTCAGGGTTCCTGGCTGCATGGGGACTGGGGCCCGACTGGGTTAGGTCCGCCCGGACGTGGGCTACGTCCGGGCGGCGGCGCTCCGGCCAGGGGCGGCCGGAGCCGGCCGGCAGCAGGCCAAGAGGGCCTGCTGCTCACGGCCGAGAGGCAAGGGGGGGAGGGGGATCGGGCTGGGCTAGTTTAGGTGTCCGGGTCGGGTCTGAGTGGTCCGGGTCGGGTCGGTTAGGTAGTGGGTCGGGTCAGTGAGTTCGGGTCCGAGTTTGGTGGGCCGGGCTCGAGTATTTTATTTTTTAAGTATTTTACAAAATCATGTGTTTTTGAGACTAATAAATTGAAATAAAATTATTTGGACTCCCAAATAATTTTATTTGGACTTTTAAAATTTTAATTAAGTTAGTCCATTAATTTTGTGGGCTTTTGAGCCCATAAAAGTTATTGGGCCAGTCTTTGGGTTTTTGGGCCCATTGGGCCAGTTTAAGTGTTATTGGGCTTAGTGAAATTTTAATGGGCTTTATTAATTTAATTGGGCTTAGAATAATTATTTGGGCTTAAGGTTTGAAATAATGGGCTTAAGTATGTTAATGGGCCAGATTTAAGATAATGGGCTTGAGTGTAGGGCCAGCAGTCCAGGACCATCCATGAGAAAGTTTGCATGTGTCCTGATTATATATTTAATTATTTTTATGCATTGAAGTTATTTTTATATTTATATGTTAGTAAGAAATTAAATTGAATATATAGGATGGACACATATTTTATTCAAGTGCATGCATTCATGAAATATTATTTTATGCATGATTTAATGTTAAGTTGAGCAATAAAATATTTTATGTTGGAAGTTGAAGTAGTGTGACAATTTAAGGGGGACTTGTCCCCATATGATTGAAGGGCAGTTTACTGCCAATTTAAGAGGTGATTCGTCACCGGCCACGTACGTAGGTTTCCACGCTGATCAGTATTTAATGTATGATTTAAGGTTACACTACGGATACAACCATGCGATGTTAGAAAATAAATTGCTCAATAATGTTATGTATTATGTTATGTATTATGTTATTTAATTAAGTTATGTTATGTAATTTTTAAGCATGCTCATTCATGTATATGTATGTATTAGTATTAAATTGGTTTAAATTATTTTAAACCCTTGTTATGTTAGCATGTTGGGCCTCTAGGCTCACTACACTGGTATGGTGCAGGTGAGTACGTTGAGGATGACATTGTACCCACCGGAGGCGAGGACGTATGAGCATGCATGCAGTGGCCCCGTGACCGTGAAATATTCTGAGTCGCTATGCATGTTTTTGTGTTGTCAGCATGATACATATTTTTATTATTTTCAGTGCATGCAAACTTTTATTTATTTATGCAGTATATTTTTAATTAATGTTTGACTCAGATATTTATTATTATATTTTTAAGAATGCATTTTTATTTAAGTATTTAATTGGTTATTCATTTTAAATACCTTTATTCGGTGCATATATGTATGGGCATATATGTACATATTATATTTAGTAAGTATAAAAAAAAAAAAAAAAAAATTTTCCGCATATTTATTCATTATAGAGTTAGGGTCGTTTCAGTGAGCCACCCTAACCCCTGACCTTGCTCGACCCTAACGAACCTCCGAACACCCCTTGGCCGAGACCTAGCCCCTGGACCGTGCCATGTTGGTCAAAACGTGAGTCATGACAAGAAATACCCAAACATGCATAAACCTCCATAAAATTGCATAAATTTCTAAATATTCAAATGAAATCAAAATAAAACATTATGCAAGATTAATAGCTTATATGGTGTTCAAACGAAGGAATAGACATGCCTTTGATAATTATTTGACAACGAACGGTGCGTTTACGGGACTCCGGGACGACGAACGGACCAAAATAAACCAAGACAATGATGGATCGGCTATGGAGGTTGAGGTTTTCTGTCAAAACTATGGTGGAGGCTGATGAAACGTGAGGAAGATGATGAACAGGATGAAAGTGACGGCTTGGTAGTGGGTTGTGGGGTTGGGTAGGTTAGATAATAGGTTAAAAAATATATTATTAAATAATATAACATTATTCTATAAAACTAATATTTGAAAACCCTTAATAAATAATAATAATTTGATGGGAAAATGCTAAATCCCGAAATTAAAACTTAAGGGATTTTTAAATATTAACAAAAGTCATTAAAATGACTTATTTTGGCTAAAATTCAACCCTTAAATAAATATATAATTAAATACTAAAATTTTCTTGACAAAATACCTTAAAAATATTATTTTAAGGCTCATAAAACTCATAAAATATTTTTGGCTAAATATTTTGGCATCTCGTCCGACCACGGTCCCGTCTACGCGATCAAAACCAATTAATTTCCATAAATCACAAAAATCACAAATTTTGGGTTAAATGCTAAAATAACTTAAATCATGCATATAAATCACATAATAACACATAAATTCATTTAACCCTTATTTTAAAATTAATTTCTCCTAATTATGCATGCGAATTTACGTATTAAAATTCCGGGTGTTACACGTAATGCCGCACCTAAATCCAGAAAGTGTATCTTCTTGGGGTATGCTGATGGAGTAAAGGGGTTTCGCTTGTGGGATCCTACTGTCCACAAGCTTATCATCAGCAGAGATGTTATCTTTGAGGAAGATAAAGTGAAGGGAGACAAATGCACACTGAATTCAGAAACTACTATCATTCAGGTGGAAAATAAGACAGACGAAGATCAAGTTTCTTGTGAAGCAGTACCAGAGCATGAGGAACAAGAACCAGTTGAGTCAGAGGTTTTCAAAGTAAGGCAGTCAACTCGAGAGAGAAGACCACCAGGTTGGCTTTCAGATTATGTCACTGAAAGCAACATTGCATATTGTCTATTAACAGAGGATGGTGAGCCGTCGAGTTTCCATGAGGCTACTCAAAGCTCGGATGTATCCCTGTGGATGACAGCGATGCAGGAAGAATTGGAAGCATTGGACAGGAACAAAATTTGGGATCTTGTTACACTACCACGAGGAAGGAAAGCTATCGGTAACAGATGGGTCTATAAGATCAAGTGTGATGGCAATAACCAAGTGGAGCGATATCGTGCGAGATTGGTTGTCAAAGGGTACGCTCAGAAATAAGGAATTGACTTCAATGAGATATTTTCTCCGGTGGTTTGACTTTCAACAGTCAGAGTAGTATTGGCATTGTGTGCGGTGTTTGACCTACATCTAGAACAGCTATATGTGAAAACGACATTTTTTCATGGCGATCTTGAAGAAGAAATCTATATGCTCCAGCCAGAAGGTTTTTCAGAAAAAGGCAAAGAGAACTTGGTTTGCAGGTTGAACAAATCTCTGTACGGTCTCAAACAGGCGCCGAGGTATTGGTACAAGAGATTTGATTCCTATATCATGAGCCTTGGGTACAACAGACTCAGTGCAGACCCTTGTACATATTTCAAGAGGTTTGGTGATGATGATTATATCATTTTGCTGTTGTACGTGGACGACACGTTGGTAGCAGGCCCCAACAAAGATCGAGTTCAAGAATTGAAGGCACAGTTGGCTAGGAAATTTGATATGAAGGACTTGGGACCAGCAATATAGATATTTTTTTGGTATATTGAATTTTTTTCTGGTATCTATATGGTACCAATATAGATTTTTTCCATACCAATATTTCAGAATTTAGATATTGATACCGGTATAAATTTTTTTCATTTTAATATTTTTTATACGGTATACCGAAAATCCACCCCTAGTCTGAATCAAAGAATGATAGTTAGAAAGGATCAGAAGTGTGTTCCAGCATATATTTTCCAACTCTCAAGTCAAATATATGCTCAAAAATGTGTGCTCAAAGAGATCAAAACACGAGACATTAATTGTCTTTAATCTTAATGATTCTTCGAGTTGACGATCATAAACGTACGTACATACAATTGATGTAAGAAAACTAATAGAATGTTTTCATATTTTAAACGCTAAAAAAAACTTTTAAAATAATTATGTTTTTTTCTTCTAAAATCTTGCCCCCAAAAAATATTATGTATATATCGAAGCAAATTCAATATTCAAATACCTTATAGCGTATATATACATATAAATATATCATTTTAATCGATTTGACGTTAAGATTTAATGTTAAAAGATATCAATTCAAGAATTCAAATAAATCACACCAATTATTGAATGTGTGCTCGTACTGTGTACATACTAGGAAATTCTAATGATCTTGAATTCGTACTGCCCAATTATTGTAATTTAATTTTGGCCATTGCTTAACAAAGTATTGTATTAATTTTCCAATAAAATTTTGCCCAAAATATTAGCTTCTAAACCTAATCGGAGCGTCCGTAATAGCCGTTTACTATTCAACGGTCGCGATGGAGCGGAGATGGCCAATAACGTATATTTCCTCTCCAACGGTCGAAAATCTCAAAAAAATAAAAACTCCCTAAGATAGATCCCAACCCCCATTATCACATCTCTTTCCCGACTCTGATTCATCGAAATCGAAAATATTTCAAGAAATCTCCCAATTTTTTCTCGAAATCTTTCTTTTGATCGCAATCCCATTAGAGAACTTCAAGAGTAATTCAATTTCCAGAAGGCATGAGTTATTACGCTACTGAGGTACAGATTTGGAACAACGCTGCGTTTGACAATGGAGATTCTGAAGATTTGACGTCGAATAGGCCCTCGTGGGGTTCTTTAAAGTCGACTTTTGAGAATCCGAAAGCTTCTTTTGATTCGGTTTCGGGTAAGGAAAATGAAGGTTATTTTCTGGAGAATCAGATCTCCTCTGTTTCTTCTTCTCTGGTGTCGCCAACTGTTACGCCCTTTAAGCCAATTAACACAGATGGGGCTATGGTGAAATCAAGAAATAAAGGATTTTCGAAGATGGGGGATGAAGAAACCAAGTTATCGAGACGTATCAACGAAAAGGAGATTCGGGATGATAAGAAGATCGACGAAGAGATTAAAGAGATCGAGAATGAAATTCGTAGGTTGAGTTCAAGATTGGAATCTTTAAGATTGGAAAAAGTGGAGATGAGCCTGCGGGTTTCGGAGAAGAGAGGCAGAGTGGTGCCCGCAAAGTTTCTGGATCAGAAACAAAGTGTTGTTGCTAAGAACACAGAAGAGAAGAAAAAGATGGATGAGATTTCATCAAAATCGAGAATTCAAAGAAGAGGGGTTAGTTTGGGGCCATCAGAAATTGTGTCCGGAGTTCGAAGGGGGATGAGTATGGGGCCATCCGAGATTTTCCGATCAATGAAACCGAAGGGATCAGGCAAGCAAAACACGATCACCCCTGCTCCGAGTAGAAGAAAATCTTGTTTTTTGAAGCTCCAAGAAATAGATGAAGAAAAGGAGGTTGAAAAGGAAAGTGTAAAAGGTTCAAGTGTAAGTCCCAAATCAAGAAAAGTTGCATTCAAGAGTCAACTTCTTCCTAGGCAGGCCGTAACCACAATTGCATCCAGAAAGGGTACTAAGAAGGAAGATGGGATCATCAGTTCAATTCAGCCAAAGAAACTGTTCAAAGAGGCTGAAAATTTGGTAAATAAGAAGCCACTCAAGCCAGGAAGAGTTGTGGCGAGCCGCTACAATCAGAGTAACAGCCAAGCTTCAGTGGTGAGAAAGAGGTCCTTGCCTGAGAATGACAAGGATGATACTAAACGATGTGAAAAGAAACGCTCGACATCAGCTGGGAAATCTCGGGTCGTGGATACAGATGAAACCAAGAATGTAGGAACCGAATCTCGACTTAAGAAGAAGCAGTGGGAAATTCCTAGTGAGATTGTAGTTCACAGAAGTCTTGAAGAGGATGAAAAGTCTCCAGACACCGTGGTAGTGGTTCCGAATTTGCTTCCAAGAATCAGAATCGCTCGTTGCATAAACGAGAGCCCCCGGGATTCTGGACCCGCTAAACGGGTGGCTGAATTGACAGGGAAGAACTCATATTTCTCTAATACTGATGGGGAGATGGAGCCATCAATCTGTCAAGCCCTGAATTACGCAGAAGAAGACCAAGATAGTTAAAAAAGAAGGTTTTGCAATAGTTTGTGTATGTAAGTATAAGTACTTTGAACTCAAATTTGTGCAATGCTTTACTTCAACATAGCATGAAGAAGCATTAAAGATGATATTTCACGTTATGATTCGTGTGATATATACTGCAAGTGGAATAAGTCTGTCTTCTTATGAATTGTATCAAATCTAAGGGATTTGGGCAAGCATTCTTGTGCTTTCCATTGTGAAATGGTTAATATGCATTATTATCAGTTGTACGTACATAACCCTGACATGTGATTGATGCCACACCTCTCGTCAACATAAATAACTCGATGTTGAATGCGTCTAATGTCTTGGATGGATGCAATCACGATAATATTGAAGCACAGAAACTCACGAAGGTATCACAAAAAACAACTGATGATAGGCCAGTGAACATGAGCCGATAAGAGGGATGGGGGCTTAGGCCGAGAGAGGAGGGGCGTGCATGAGAGTCAGATGAGTGTTGCCTAAGACGAATCTCCTATGAAACAAGAGTGATTTTTCCAACCAGAAACAGATTGCAAGTGACAAATGAAACATTTCGTCATATTTCATTATTTTGGTCCGAAAAGCTTAGTGGAAACATTATAAAAATACAACTATACAAGAAACAAAACACACACTTTTCCTTCTTGTCCACAAGTATCCTCTTAGTTTCCTCCGTTTGATAAACTTGTCTCAGTAGGTTGAACGAGCGACCCCGGCTAAGCAACCTTCTTCATATCGAGCAAAAGGACAATTTAAGATTCCATCCCAATTTTTGTAGTTGTTTTTCAACTTTAAAAATATTCCGGAAATTGAAAGGACAAAAGAGAAAAGAAGAAAGTAAATGATAGTAATTTTTATTTGGAAATGACAACATTTGGGAGGAACAAATATTTTGGTTGAGAATGCAGCAATTTTCCTTACATTTTATTTTTTTTTCTATGCCATAACAAACAACTCTCAAACAAAACTACTTTATTTTCATTTCAAACCTTTTTATTTTCCCCACATTCTAACTCCCAAATGAGGCCTTGAAAGTTGAATCTTGATCACATTTCTCTGGATACCTTGCCTACTCTAAAATACCTCATTTTCCTAGTATCAACAAATACAACAACAATATTTAATTTTATTATTACTTTTAAAGATTCCACTAGATGATACTAAATTTTTAAAACTGGACCAAACCGATCGGTAGACAAAAAAATCGTTGACTGATCAATATAAACCATGTCACATAACTTAAACGATCAAAAACCGATCCGACCGAAAACCAGTCCAGAACGGTTAACCTCATTTTTAAATTTTTTTTTACCTTTTTTTTAAAAAAAATTAGATTTAGGTTATTTCTTATCACTTCAAATAAATTTATTTTTTATATTAAAAATTTTATTTTTGATCGTATAGAAATATTTAATTATTAGAAAATTTAAATTTAAAATTTATTAAAAATATTATATAGTAATATATGAGCTTATTTTAGTTTAATTTTTATTTTTCAAAATAATATAAGTAATTTAGATTTTAAACTTTATAATATATTATATACGGCCAACAAGTTTTACCTTCCACCAGGATCAAATGAGTCATTTGAAATCATTCATTACTTATATTTTATCATCATATTTCCAAACATCAACAAATATAACAACATTTATTTTACTTTTATTTTCATACGTAAATAAAAAGAATTTCAATGTAATGGAGGTTTTGAAGAGGCAAAGAGTAATTTTTTTGGTGTTATCTTTCTCCATCGGAGCCATATTTAGACCGTCTCCTGAACCAACTCCTCATCCGGCATGAGCTTTGGGAATACTAGGATCATTGTTGACATAACCACAGCTTCATAAGACAAAGGCCCAGACTCGTTTACCCACCCCAAGCTACTCCCCTTTCCCATTCTCATTCGGCTGGATACCACCTAGGCAGACAAAGCAAGATGAGACATTATGGGCCGTTAGAGGCCACCGCAGACAGGACCACCATTTGGATTTGGCAAAGAAAAAGAGAGAATCACCAAACGTAAGATAGAAACGTTAGGTCCATTGAAACATTGACGTAGATTTGGAGAAAAATGGCAAGAATGGGAGAAATTTAAATGCCACATGGTTCTGTTTAACACTATTTCAAACAAAAAGGAAAATTATGTTAGTTCATGCATTAACAAAACATATTGCTTCCTATAATAACTACTAGATCAATTAAATTCAACAAAGACTCTTATGAGTCTATGCATGAGACATATCTCTAATTTGGTTAAAGACATACTCTAAATTCAATTATAAAAATTTTAATTAAGGAGCATTATCGCGGAAAGAGAAATCTTCTCATAATCAAAATTTAGTGAAGTTAGTTTGACTCCAATCTCATGAGAAATTTCAAGAGATGAAGCTGATGATTACACAACAATATACGAGTTTTTCAGACCCTAGACCCAATTCTTTTAAACTTGTGGGCAAGAGTATAGTTAAACTCCAATCACACACACAAAAAGTTCAAACAACAATTATAATGAAAAGAATGTGCCTCAGTAAATGAATATTTGATCATTTGTAATGCAGATTCACCAAGTGGGTTCTCCTGCAAAAGCAGGTACTTGGCTTCACTGCAACTCATTTACTATCCAACAAACATCATCGGCTGATACTTTAGAAAAGGTTATTTCTTGTTTTTAAACTGGAAAATTATCAAAACAAACCAAATACATCAATTTTCGATCGAACAGATCAAACCCATTAAAGATTTCAGAAAACATAAACAGGCTCAGAAATTCCAAGCAATTTCATAAATGATGTAGCAACCCCAAGTAGGTTCTCCTTGAAAGCCAAGGATTTGGGATCAGCTACAACTCAATTATCTGGAAAACTCATCATTGAATACGAAACAATCAGCAAGAAAAATAACTCAAAACACATTAAAACAAGAACACAATTTTGGGAAAATCACTGAAGATTTGAGAGGCTCAGATATAGTATACAGCTCTATCAATCACGTATATTCAGAAGCAGAACTGGCATAATTAAGCTGTTGAACAATCATCACGGCCAACAAAATCCCCAGCAACCAAAAACAATTTCTTGTTAATAAATCAAAACAAAACTAAGAGTCGAAAGCTAATTTACCCAATGGCTCATATCAAGAAATTCAACCATTATCTCATCTATCTTCAAAGATCATGAATCTCAGAAGCGCGGATAAAATTTAATCACTGCCAACTTGTAAAGGGTAAAAATTTTGAACTTTTGATTGGAATCAAAGAGAATATAGCGGATATTTTTAGAGGTAAAACAATGGAAAAAAACGTAAAACCCCCACGTGAAGACCGCTTAAAATTTGAGCCTCTATGACTAGACCTTTTTCCATAAATCATCAGAAAAAAAGCTAAAGGTGTGGAGAGGCAAATTGAATGCTTCAAAAAAATAACGATTTCAATAGGGGGAAGAAATGTAGCCGCCGATTTGACACAGATTTGCCGTGAAGGAAAGGTACAGAGGCGAATCTGCAACACTTGGCGGCTCCGATTTGGCACGAGTATTGGGGCCTTTTCTTCAGCTTCGATTTTTCCGAGGAGCCCGGGAGACTACGTGCGGATCATGTAAATTACAGAGTAAAATCATTGACGCAAGAGACACACAAATAAATTATTTTCGGCGACGGAAGATGAGTATTTGCAAGGCAAATTCATATGAAGATGAAGAAGTGAAAGTGAATTGGGGGGTGTATATATAGTGATTAGAAACCCTAAAGGCAAAAACCCTAAATTGATACAAGCGGCTGCCGCAGCCCATTTATATTCCGGATCCAATGGATCCTTAAGGGGCACTGAGATCAATGTAAGTGGACGAAGCCCATTGGATTAAAGAGTGGAAGCCCATATCGTGAACTATTTATTTCATATATTATATTTGGGTGGCCTGGACCCAAATTTCACAATTATCCTTTTTGTTTTAATCATAATTCATAAGCATCGTCTATCGTTTATAAGACTTTATTTCTTTCTCGTGCAAGTTGTAAAAATTGTTTTTCAAAAATTGTGCCATGCTAATATGCTTTCCATTTATTTCTTTTTAATTGCATTGTAATCTGCAACATTTTGGTTTGTCATATTTTATATGAAAACCCTTACAATCGATACACACGTTGCATTTTTATTACAACATAAAAAATTCCAATCAGATGAATTCCCTGGGCCAATGCTGAGTACGAGTAACAACAGGTAGAAAGACTGGATGATTACATATTGGGAAAATACACATAAATATGAAGGGATCAAAAATCCTAGCAAAGATTCTAATGGTTGTGAACATCAAAACTACAAGAAACCCTCTTGCGTGAATTAAACAATCATCCAAGTCAAATGCCGATATCCAGCCCACTTTGCAGCAAGGCGCACACCGATTGCCAGTGCAGCACACAACAATGGAACCGGAACCCTGTTGTCGATGGCCCCTGAATCCTCCCCTTCTTGCACGTCGACATGGTACTTAGAATGATGAAAAACAGCCAATGATAAATATGAAACCATCGCAATGGCTCTCACCCAAGGCTCTCCGACCGCAGCTAAAACAGCAGCCGGAGCAAGTGCTGAAGAAACATAATCTCTTTTCTTGATGAGCTTCGCATACCCAAACATACAGACCAGTAATGTCCAGAAAAAGAGCTCGGATATGTAGTTTCTCACAGCAGCAAAGCCAATTAGGCCAGCCAATGAGAGGAGATATGGCTGGCTGTTTACCGAGTCTGGAACGGTGGCTTCTGCTATAGCAAGTACAGCGGATGCTAACATTATGATAGTTACAAGTTCTTGAACTGGAGCATATGAAATAACACTGGAATAGAAAGCTCGGACGGTGTAGAGAGCCGTCTCAAAGCCATGAATTAAAGATGTAACTGGATCTCCAATAAAATGGAATATAAGAGCCAAAACAAGTTTTGAGATGTATCCCAAGAATCGAAAGATGGCTCCGACAGCCTTTTTCCAATTAGAAAGTTCCCACAACACCGCCCTCCAGGCATACATCAAGAATCCCAGTACTGCAGCAAAAACAAACAATGTATTTTTTTTTTTAATAAAACAACATAAAAAAGGAGCCAATTTCACTTAGAAACAAATGATTGGATGATTAATGGCGTGGTCAAGTAAAAAGCTAACAATAGACATGAGATATTAAATCATTATTAATTTAAAATAAATGAATAAACTTAAGCAGCAATAGAGATGAAAGCAGCTTTAGCATGTAAAGCGGGAAGCAATATTTTTCAAACTGAGAAATAAAATCATCTGCACAGACACCATAAGAGTAAGTACAACTTAACCAGGAATTACAAAAGGTAATAAAAACAGTTAAAAGAACATCATTACCAATGGTGATAATGAATGTAAACAAATCAACTGAATACAAACGAAAATGTTCAGAAAACAAGAACATAAAAATGTTAAAGTTAAATTGTGTGTCCAATAACAATTTAATTTCAATATCTATTTTCCTTCGATGGTTCAAACACTCAAATTTTTTTGCAAAAAGTGATGCATGTTTAGGAAGTATACCTCTTCACCATGTGAATGTAACTTTTCCATATTAATGGGAAATGAAGAAGAGAAGTACAGCGAGACCTTTTACTACAGGTAAAAGAGTAGATAGCATTTGGCCGCAATTAAAGGCGTAGCAAGTGAAAATGGATGGTGCAAGAACATATATGCTTACTGTTGACTGAAAGATTATAAAATGTTCGCATGAATATCTATATGGATGCATTCCAAATAAGTCAAATGCCACTACAATGAATTTCAAATATGTTAGTTTTTTTTCTTCTTTACCACTCAACTAGAGGCTTTACAGTAAATTATATCAATGTCTAACATCAATAGCGTGGGCAAGTTTACCGTGGTAAGGATTGAGTTTTTTGAAGGGTAAACGTGCAATAGAAACATCGAAGAACAAATGGGAATTGGGAATCAAACCAAAATTGGATTCTTGCAAAACAATATCTGCTAGACTATTGTTTGTGCACCAGAAAATAAAGGCAACAAGATGATTCTAAGAACAAGTCAAGCGAAGAACTAGAACACATTACATATTTCCATCTATGGATTATTTGCATATAAAATATATTTTATGAATTCTTAAAAACAATAATTGACAACCAGGTTAAAGGTAGAGACTGGAGAGAATCACAGCTGATAACAAAATCCTATGCATAACTTAAAGACTGAATCATTCTTACTAAAATTTAACCTTGAATTTAAAAGTAGAGCAAATTTATAGATCCATTGTTTTTTTCTGTTAAGAATCCATACATAAATTAGCATATAAGAATTTTTTGCTTCACATACAGCAGCAGCATAAATCCTTTTCCAACCTGCGTGTTGCATGTTTCCTGTCGTTCTATTATAATTTTTGGCAGGACAGTGAAATCATTTCCCATGTTTCCCCACCTTTAATTGGTGAACCAGTTCAAGAACTATAAAACACGCTGGTATTATAATTGAGATAGAAATCAAGATACAAAAAGAGTTTAACTTGCGTGGAATTTTGGCCTCTTTAAGCTGAATATAATAAGATGGAGTTGAAAAGTGTCAAACACGAAATTCCTAACTACAACGAACCCACACACACTCTCTCTACTCTGTGTGTGTACACCGACCATACACGATAATCTTGGCATTTTTTCGTTTTAAACCAATCAGAGTTGACACCTCTCTCGTGACTCAGACCGATTGAAAACGAACAATTCAATTCATTACCTCAGTTACTCTTATCGATTATCCACCATATGAAGCACATAGTAGAATATCCCAATTCCTATTTATTTACAACACATGCTTATAATCTATAGAAATCCAAGCAGCGAGCTCATGTATATGAGCATGAAAAATAAAAGAATCCATAGCAATGAATAATGAGCCACATAAAAGCCTAAAGGATTCATAATCATGTATTTAATGTTTCAGAAATTCATCTTGCACACAAAACCCGAATTATATCAAAGATAAACACAAATTCTGAGCTTCAAGAAAAGCATTCCCCTCACCAATAAGCCATGGCCATCTCACAGACTTTTCAGGAGCCTCTTTGGTCAAATATCTGAATCTTTCGGGCATACTGCTTCGTCCACGAGCCTCCATTTCATCATCCCCGGCTTTTTCCTCGCTGTACTCAGAAATCCCACTTTCATTTTGTGCTTTTGCAACAAACACACAAGATCTCTGTGCTATATCTGATGGAAAACCACTCAAATTCCGCTTCGAATTCCCGTAAAATCTATGGAGTTCATTTAAAGGCTTAAAATTTGTGGTAATTGAGGGAAAAGTGAAAGGAAAAGAAAGGCTTTTTTGATGAATTCTGGGAAAAGATGGAAGTTTATGGGAGCAGAATTTGAATCTTGCTGGGGTTTTGGAGAGTGGAGTTGAGAGGGTTATCGGCATTTTACGGTTTACTGGCGACACCACATGCCGCAAAACAACTGAGATTTTAAAATAATATGATTTACTTTTGTATTAATTAATAACTTGATTAATTAAAAAAAGACAGCTTTTTGTTTTTTTCGTTGGTAAGTAAGAATAATATTTTTATACTATATATTAATTTCAAAGTTGAGTGTGGGTAAAAATTTAATTATCCCAGACCAGAGAAGGAGAAGTGCAGGATATTATTCTATATTAAAAAAATTAAATATATATATTTGTAGTTATTTGATCATAATAATATCCCCTGTTTCATTTTAATTATATCTACTACTATACAAACATATACGATATAATAATTTTACTTATCTGAAATTTAAAATTAAAGATTAATTATATATATTTGAATTAATAAAGATAAAGATAAATAGGCAATAATTGCTCTGATAGGCTATTACGAGACTTTTAACAACCTTAATATTTTTTTTCAAAAAAAAAATCCTTAATATTTTCATCGTGTACCAAGTTGAATTGACAATTTGCAAGTATCTAATCGGCTATTAAAGGGACTTCTAAAAGCCTTTTCCGGCCAAAGGTGTTTATTGCAAACATAAAAGTATTTAAAGTCAAATTTTCATTTATTTTTCATCAAAACTCTCTTTAACCATTTTAATAAATGCATTTGATGATTAAGCGATGAAACAAACCCATTTTTCTATTATGTCAATTTCATGCATTCAATTTTGTTTATAAAAAATTTACAATATTGAGATTGAAGTTTTTTTTTTTTTTTTTTTTTCATTTTTATGCTTTTAAACTTACATTCGTCTTCCACATGAGAGATATTTATCATCGTCAATATCTTTTGAGTAAAATATAAATTCTGGATCATTAATTTTTTATTTATTTTTGTTTAGAACCATTGAATGATTTTTAGTACTTTTCGAGATAGGTATTTCCGAATAAAGTTTTTATGTATATAATTCGAAGTTGAATTGAAAATATTAATTATTATTTTCAATGTCATGATTTTCTTGCTTTTATTTTAAAAACTCTGTCCAAACTCCAAACCGACACAAAGACAGCAGCTCAACTTTGGGTGTTTTTGGGATTAAAAACCAAAAAAATTTAGAATACAATTCTACAAATAAGTAACTTATGAAAATTAAGGTAGTATTTGGGAGAATTTATGAAAAACAATTCTCAACTTTTACTTCATAAAAATTTGAAATTTTATGAAATTTTGTTAACGAAAAGTTGAGAAGTGTTTGTTAGAAGCTCTCTTCAACACTAACTAAGAGCCCGTTTGGATTTTGTAGAAATTTTTTAAAATAAGTGCTTTTAAAAGCTATAATTTTTTGTTTTTAAAAAAGCTCTAATTTTGACTCAAAAAATTGCTTATTTATGCACTTTTTTGGTCAATCAAACATCTTGTTAACTGAAAAGCACTTAAAAAAGTGTTTTTTTGGCCTGGCTTTTGAAACCATAGGTCTAAGTGGTCAATAAGTGTTTATAGTAAAGTTGTAGGACTAATTTGCATATTTTACCCCGGCTGCCACGAGGTGTGACAGATCTCATTCTTCAGCACGATTCCAACTGTTTCTTCACTGATTTTCTCTCTTCTTTGCCGCTAACATCACAAACCCACTTCTAATCTAGCTTCCATTCGTCCATTCAGTATTCAGATTTTCATTTTTTCCACTTTTATATGATATTTTCAGGCTTTATTTGTACATAGCATTGGTTGTTTACACAAATAATAAATGAGGCGCCGAGGCCAAGATTATAGGAGACCAGTGAGGCGGCGTTTTTCGAATGTATTTTGGATAACCCTTTGTGGGTTAGTGGTTTTGCTGTTTATCGTGGTGTTGAGCAGAGAGAATCGGAAACCCAGTCCAAGATCGGTTTATACTAAGGTACATTTCGATCTGTGTATGTTTCTTGTTATGTATGTAGTATTAGATATGGGCTATTTGAGGTTCGTGATGTTCAGTCTTTGCTGATAATTGATGAAAATTATTGAGATGATGCCACGGTCGAAGTATGTAAAAAAAATATGAAGTGTGAAGAAATGTGGTATTGGTACAGGAAATGTCTTGGATTATTAGTGGGAAGTGGAAAATAGGAGGTGATGTAAGTGATGCTCAAGTCTTTGTAGAACTGTTGCAAATTGCTGTTACTGGCTATCGGTACGAGAGGGAGCAACAACTCGTGTAGTCCTCATGTAAACTTATTCTAGGACTCGTAAATTTACTTGTGACTTGTGAGTGTGATTTATCAATTCTTCCATTTTAAAGTCAGATGGTGACCGGATAAGATCTATTTTAACCATTGAAAACTAGACTCTTTCTGTTAACTTAACTGAAATTGGAACAGTTATAAATCTACTCTCCTCAAGATATTTGAAGAATATGCGATAGATATTGTTTACGAGATACATCAAATGAAAAACTGCTGTCAACATTAGGAAGCTTGAATGGGGATCGAAATTATTAAAACAAAGTGTTTGCGGAGCACCTTGAGTAACTGTTGTAGATTGAAGATATATATCTCTTGGGGTGTAATGAAGAACTTAAGCTGCAATTACCTTTCCAATCAGATTAGATTTTGATTTTGAAGATTTATATAAGGATCCTATGCTATCTCACCATATTTGCATGTTTCCCTCTATGTCATCTTCATCTCCAGTTTAGGTAATTTTTGTCAATATTTAGAATCCTTGAGATGCCATCAAGACCCTAAGATGGTTCGAATCTTGCTTAGTTCTGATATGGCTTGATTGCTGCATTTATTGGCCCAAATTATTTGTCCCAGAAAACTTGTTAGTGCGTGAGCTGCATTATTCCTATTCCTAGCGTGAAGCTGCAACAAGTCATTACAATATACATGCTTCTAGTTAATTTAGAAATCATAAAGATTAAGTCATTAAGCATTAAACTTTTAGTTAATCAAGTGTAAAATGTGGTATATCTGCATTGAGTTTTACACTGTATGCATTGGTGTGATATAGTCGTGACTAATCGTATTGACCAAAAATAGAATTCTTCTGAAGTGAACAGATGTAGTGGTACTTCTCTAAGTACGTGTAAGTTGGTCATAACATGAGGTATAAAGGAGTCTGTGGTGTGCGGTATTTTGCTGTATTTCGTTATATTTGTTGCAGCGTCAGCCAATAGTGGTGAGAAACTGGGACCAATTCTTCATGGCTTGTCTTAATATTTATCTTGGATGATGACTGCCATTTTAAATTCTTATAAACGAGTAAGAATTTATAAGGAGAAGAAAGGGTGAAAATTAAGATTCAAGATCTCTTATTGGTCAATGGCATAAATGTCATATCTAGTTTTATGTGGTCTATTCGAGGAAATGTGCTTCGACTAATTCACTCAAAATTTTGACACCTTTAATTTCGATTAAGGTGAAAACTCTCTATATTACCAGGGAATGCAATACAGGGGTTGCAATATATGTAAAATTATAGAATGGGCCATTGTCAATGTAATTTATTTTAATGGTTTCCTATTTCATTTTTTTTAGGAAATATTTAGTTTAGATATAAATATGTGGAGTAGAATTTACTTTCTACTAAAGGTGTAAATTTCGTGGAATACAGTAGAGTAGTATTTTTGTCGATAAATTTTTTTCATGTTAACAATTTTCAATGTTAAGTTAATTTACTTTGGAAGTCTACGTTCGGTTCCACCTTTACTTTTTTATGTCACACAAGACGGCATCGGCCAAGATGTGTTACAGCAAATTCATGTTGAGGTGCTGAAAGTTGGTTAACAACTTTCAACACAGGTTGGTACAACAAAGCTTTTGGTGAAGACTGCTCGCAATCTCATCATTTTAATTTTGAAGGAATTTTAATGTTATGAAACCATTCAGCACTTATTAAATCTGAAGAATTGTATTAACAATGTACTCAATTATCCCAAAAATGATGTTCTTCAGAAAGTTGATGGAAGCTCGTAGTGAAGTGCCTCTGCTTTTCTAAATTTGATTGCTGGTTTCCTCAACAGGATAGGTCACGGGGCATTGAATTATGTGGCCTTCTCATCATATTATTTCTCTGTTTGGTTCACTTTCGAGTTTTTTTCTTGCTCGCCATACTATTCTAATTTAGTGTTCAAGTTGCCAAATTTACATCTGCTATTCTGTCATGCAGAGATCATTTAGACATGATAAGATCATAGAAGGGCTTAACATCACTGACGAAATGTTGAGTCCAGACTCGGTAACAAGGCAACTGAATGACCAAATTTCTTTAGCGAAGGCATTTATTGTCATTGCAAAACACAGCAACAACCTCCAATTTGCATGGGAGCTTAGTGCTCAAATCCGCAACTCACAGATCCTCCTCTCGAATGCTGCTTTACGAAGAACTCCATTGACGACCAGTGAATCAGAGGCTGCCATTCGTGACATGGCACTTTTGCTTTTTCAGGCTCAGCAACTCCACTATGACAGTTCTACCATGATCATGAGATTGAAGGCGCAGATTCAGGGTCTCGAAGAGGATATGAGTTCTGCAAAAGATAAGAGTTCCAAATATGGGCAAATTGCTGCGGAAGAAGTTCCGAAGAGCCTGTATTGCCTCGGTGTTCGATTAACAAGTGAGTGGTTCAAGAACGGTAATTTACACAGGAAACTCAAGGAGAAGAGGCAAATAGCTATGAAACTCAAAGATAACAGTCTTTACCATTTCTGTGTCTTTTCTGACAACATCCTCGCAACGTCGGTTGTTGTGAATTCAACTGCCTCAAGTTCCCAAAACCCTGATAAGGTCGTTTTCCATCTCATTACTGACGAGGTGAATTATGCAGCAATGAAGGCCTGGTTCACAATGAACAGTTTCGGAGGAGTGACTATTGATGTTCAAAAGATAGAAGAATTCACCTGGCTAAACGCTTCCTATGTTCCTGTTCTTAAGCAGCTTCAAGATTCTGAAACACAGAGTTACTACTTCTCTGGTAAGGGTGGCGATAACCGGACTCCAATCAAATTCCGGAACCCAAAATATCTGTCCATGCTCAACCATCTTAGGTTCTACATACCCGAAGTTTTTCCAGAGTTGAAGAAACTGGTGTTTCTTGACGATGACGTGGTTGTCCAGAAAGATCTTTCGCCTTTATTTTCTATTGATCTAAACGGGAATGTGAATGGAGCAGTCGAGACATGCATGGAAACATTTCACCGGTACCACAAGTACTTAAACTACTCCCACCCTCTAATTCGCGAACATTTCGACCCAGACGCCTGCGGATGGGCCTTCGGGATGAACATTTTCGACTTGGTGCAGTGGCGTAGAAGAAACGTCACTGGCATCTACCACTACTGGCAAGAAAAGAACGTGGACAGAACCTTATGGAAGCTCGGGACCTTGCCTCCCGGACTGTTGACCTTTTACGGATTGACAGAGCCGTTGAATCCGTCATGGCATGTGTTAGGATTGGGATACACGAATGTCGACCCGCAGTTGATAGAGAAGGGGGCTGTGCTGCATTTCAATGGGAACTCGAAACCTTGGTTGAAGATCGGGATGGAGAAGTATAAACCTCTTTGGGATAAATATGTGGATTATGGTCATCCTTTATTACAACAATGCAATGCCCATTAGTTTCAAATTAATGGTTCACATAATATTTGGAGACCCATTCTTTGTACACTTGATGAATTGTGTAGGAGTTTATTACGATATGGAGAAGGCCAGCAGGGTACATTGTTGTTTTTTTTTTTTTTTGCTTCGTTGTTCTCATTTGTTGTTGTAATATAATCTTATAGATTTAATTAGATCCGTTGAAGAATGAACTTTCTAAATTTAGGGCATCCGCATCCGTCAGCGTTATAACACGTCGTCTCTTCAAAATCATGGGGTTCACATATCACATACTCATTATATTAAAATATTCATTGCATTCGATTCCTTTTAACATTAACACTCGTTATTCGTTCTTCTTTATTTTTATTTTATATTAAATAAATAAATTTTTAATTTTATTTACAATCTTTAAATGATTATTATTTTTATTTATAAAAATAATATTATTATTTTAAAATATATTTATTACTTAATTTTTTTTCATTTCACGATTGTCATTGATAGGGTCATAATAGTTTATGTATTTATATCATATTATCTTGTTCTCATCTTTTTAATATGTTTAATTGATGTATTTTTTTTGTTATTTTGTAGCAAGAATAAGTTTAATATGTTTAATTGATGCCGTTGAAAATTTTATGGATTTTTTTTAATTAATTCGAATTTATTAAAATAAAGTAAGGAAAATAAAATTAATTTAATATATAAATGTTATCATTTAAATAAAAAATTAAATATAAAAAATTAAAAGAGATGTAGAAAGTGTGGGGTGGCTGTCATCCCACGCGATTTTCTTGCAAGCGCCAGAATGAGATTACAAAAAAAAAAAAAAAAAAAAATTGGATGAATGCGTTCATCTAGGCGACATCTCAGTGGGTATTACAATACTCACTCATATTGGTTTGAACACCAATTAAGTATTAAATACCTATTTTGAACAACCAATGTGGGTGCTCTTATAGACTAAAGTTTTTGCATATATAACATTTATTTAGCAATGAAAACATTATATCAATGGAGAATGCCAACCATCTACTCAGTAATTTGTTTGCAATACTATAAGTCACCATCGGGTAGGTCACCGTCTGACTGATTCATGGTCAATTCATGAAAAGGCCCGTGTCTTGATTTAATATTTAATGATCAAACAACCAGGATTAACTAATGTAAACAGCGAAAACGAGTTAAAAATTTGCGTTTTGGGCCTACAGAAAATTCGGCATGACCTATTCGTAAATAGGACATCCCAAAAACCTGTACAACACAACCAGCAATATATACTCGAAAATAGAGACACAACACCAATTTACAAACCTATAGCCGCACTGGCCAGCACTAAACACATGCAGAGCCGGCAAGGCTCGATCACACAAATAACAATCCAAAACAAAGTCCAAAACTATCGATACAGATACACAGGGCATCACCCCGGCAAATATAAAACTCGCTAAACTGATATATACATATATCTGGGAACTCGACTCCACGCTCGACTCACTGGGTACCACTAGATGACGCTCGACTCACTGGGTACCACTAGATGACGCTCCACCAGATGCATCAAATCCCCCTGGATAACCTGCTATGGAATCACAAACAACCACAACATAAAAAGAAAACAGGGGTCGGACTCCAGTACGACGAACTAGAAAAATTACGACAAATATAACTGACATGAATAAAATCAAGTACAATGCAATGACATGCAATGCAATGCGTGACAGGTATCAATAGAATAAAGAATACCAAATGGAGTCCAAATAATCGTATCACAATAATCTCAGTGGCCACCCGTGCCAGGAACGCAGCAGACCTCGAATCATCACTGCTAATCCACACACGTAGCATTGAGAGCACAGTTGCTACCCGCTCGGTCTCGTGCTAACTCAGGAGTGCACTAAATAATGTCACTCGCTCCATCGATTACTCAATACATCTCAAGAGATCAATATCAATAGCAATCAAAGGAGTCAAGGCTCAACGTGCTATGAAAAATTGTAAATGAGTGAATGCAATCATATAATCCACATAAGCACAAAAAGCACGTTATCACTCATTACAAAATACTAAATATCATTAAATGCCATTATAGGCGTCGTAATATAAGCAGCTCATACGTACCTCAATCAACACTTAATTACCACAAAAATATCTCACGTATTTCTCGAATAGTCCAATCCTGTGAAAACATCATTTATTCATATTAATTCCTATTCCTTTGTACAAATATGAGAATTATCGGAACTAAGTCTAAAAATCCAAATTAATATTTCTCAATATTCATAATTCATAGTAAATCATCCTATCAATGTCCAAATATCGAATAAACGACTCTAAAAGTCGAAATACCAACATATTCAGATTCTGAATTTTTCCAAAAAATTTCCAAAAATTCTGAAATTTATATATATCAATTCCGATATAAAACCTACAACCAATAATAAATCAAATATCAATTAACGGAAGTCAATTAAATCAAAATTCCCAAAATTTGGAACTCTAATCTCGAAATCTACCTCAAAGCTAAGACATAAAGCTTCAACTAGCCTGAATAACCTTCCTCCTGCAGCAAGCGGCGATCGGCGGCGAAGCAGGCGGCGAACGGTGGCGGCTGTCGGAATTCGAGCTTCGAGCGACGCGAGAAAACCATACAATATTGGTATAAAAAGAAAGCTTATGTCGCGAGGATTCCAGAACTATATTTACTTTTGAAATCCGGCCAAAAACGAAGAAGATACGAGCATTTAAAGCGACGGGAAAATTGTTGAAATAAAAGAACGAAGAAGACGACGCAGAGAAGGAATCTGGAGGAGAGAGAAAACCGAGGAAAAGAGATATATCTATCTTGTATGTATATCCATTTTATTAGATATGCATTGGTTTAATGTGTGTCTTATTTTATTCATTCGGGGTTAAATTTTGACTCGGTTCGAGTTATTTCAACTCTTGTGTGCTCTATAAATAAAATATGCATTTTAATATCGTCTATAAACCGATATTTATTCATACATATTTTTAACACACAAATTAATTAACATATTAAAATCGGATCCTTATATTTCTCCCCCTCTAAAAAGTATATTTCATCCTCGAAATCAACACACATCAAACTTATATACAAGTGGTCAAAAATCTACTACTGATAGTACATAGGGAAATCAGAGTACATGGCATAATTCAACACAATTTCAAACAAATGAGGCCATTCTTGACGCATTCTAGACTCCAATTCCCATGTAGCTTCTTCTCTCCCATGTCTACTCCATTCCACCATAACTAAAGGAATCGTCTTATTCCTAAGTTGCTTTTCTTTACGATCAAGAATCTGCACTGGATATTCAACATAGATAAGGGAACTATCCAAATCCACATCATCAGCCCTCAAGATATGAGAAGGATCTGGTTCATACTTCCGTAGCATAGATACGTGAAATACATCATGTATCGCAGACAAACTCTGCGCCAAGTTCAAACGATACGCCAAAATATCAATCTTCTCAACAATCTTGTACGGACCGATATAACGAGGAGCTAATTTTCCTTTACGCCCAAATCTCATAGTACCATGAAATGGTGATACTTTCAAGAAAACAAAATCGCCAACCTGAAATTCTAAAGGTCTACTCCTGTTATTAGCATAGCTGACTTAATGATCCTGGGCTGCTTTCATTCTTTTCCTGATCAGTTCAACTTTTTCTTTCATCTCTTGAATAAACTCTGGTCCTGACAACTGTCGTTCTCCTACTTCTTCCCAACATATCGGAGATCTACATTTTCTGCCATATAAGGCTTCAAATGGTGTCATCCCGATAGATACTTGATAACTATTATTGTAATAGAATTCCACCAAAGCTAAAGATTCTTGCCAACCACCACTGAAATCCATCAAAACAGCTCGTAATAAATCTTCAAGCGTCTGAATAATTCTTTCAGATTGACCATCTGTCTATGGATGATAGGCAGTACTCATGGCCAATTTAGAACCCAAAGCTGATTGCAAACTAGACCAAAACTTAGAAGTAAATTTGGGATCACGGTCTGATACTATAGTAACTGGCACACCATGCAATCGCACTATCTGATCAATGTACATTTTCGCCATTTTCGTATATGTCCAAGTACGATCATATGGAATAAAATGGGCAGATTTAGAAAATCTATCCACAATAACCCAAATGACATCACAACCACGATTAGATCGAGGTAGGTATGTCACGAAATCCATAGTAATGTGTTCCCAATTCCACTGTGGTACTTCAAGAATAAGTAACATACCACCTGGTCTCATTCTTTCAGCCTTCACTTGTTGACACGTCAAACACTTAGCCACAAAATCAGAAATATCTTTCTTCATATCTTCCCACCAGTAATGGGCTTTTAAGATATGATACATCTTTCGAATTCCAGGATGTATACTATGTCGACTACAATGAGCTTCTCGTAGTATTTTTTCTTTCAAATCTATCAAATTTCGAACCACAAGTCTACCATTATAACGCAAACATCCATCAGAAGCAACAAGAAATTTCCCTGACTGACCAGCTGGATTTAATTCTTTCAAGTGATGAATGTATGGATCAGTCTTTTGTGCTGCTTTGATTTTTGAAATTATTCGTGGTTCAACTTGAATAGATGAAACTATGAAATGATTACCTTTAGCTCGATAAGTCCATCCTGAAGTTCCCAAATGCTCATGAAGTTTAGAAATAGTTAAAGATGCCAACATCTTAGTATGAACTTTTCTGCTCAAAGCATCTGCAACTTGATTCACATTTCCTGGCTGGTATTGAATATCACAGTCAAAATCCTTAAGCAGTTCCAACCATCAACGTTGTCTCATATTCAAATCAGACTGTGTGAATAAATATTTTAGACTCTTATGATCGGAATAAATCACAAACTGTTCACCGTACAGATAATGATGTCATATTTTCAATGCATGCACAATGGCAGCCAATTCTAAATCATGAACTGGATAACGAGTCTCATGTGGTTTCAATTGACGAGATGCATACGTAATCACGCATCCATTTTGCATCAAAACACAACCCAGTCCATTCAAAGAAGCATCTGTACAGACAACAAATCCACCTGAGCCTGAAGGTAATGCTAGTACTGGATCCGTAGTCAATTTTTCTTTCAAAGTTTGAAAACTAGCTTCACATTCCTCAGTCCACACAAAACGTCGATCTTTTTGAGTCAATATCATCATAGGCCTTTCTATGCCAGAAAATCCCTTAATAAAACGCCTGTAATATCCAGCCTGACCCAAAAAGCTACGAATCTCAAAGACATTGGTTGGACTAGACCAATTAAGAATAGCTTCAACTTTACTAGGATCGACAGATACCCCTTGTACTGATATCACATGTCCTAGAAATAATATTCTATCCAACCAAAACTCGCACTTAGAAAACTTAGCATATAATTGTGATGTTCTGAGTGTCTGAAGTACTAATGTCAAATGTTCTTTATGCTCCTTCCTTGACTTAGAATAAATCAAAATGTCATCAATAAACACGATAAAAAATCGATCTATAAATTCTCGAAACACACGATTCATTAAATCCATAAAAATCGTTGGAGCATTAGTCAACCCAAAAGGCACAACTAAGAATTCATCATGTCCATAACGCGTTCGAAATGCTGTCTTGGGAACATCTTCCTCTCGAACTCTAAGTTGATGATATCCGGAACGAAGATCAATTTTAGAATACACAGATGTACCCTGCAACTGATCAAACAAGTCATCAATTCGTGGCAAAGGATACTTATTATTCACAGTAGCCTGGTTCAATTGCCGATAATCGATGCACATTCTCATAGTTCCGTCTTTCTTCTTCACAAATAATACTGGAGCACCCCAAGGCGACACACTCTGTCTAATATAACCTTTTTCCAGAAAATCTTGCAATTGTGTCTTAAGTTCTTTCAATTCTGCTGGAGCTAATCGATATGGGGCTCGGAAAATAGGACTTGTCCCTGACATCAACTCAATGCTCAGATCTATTTCCCTCTGAGGCGGAAAACCCGGAATCTCATCAGGAAATACATCAGGAAAATCCTTGACGACAGGAATATCTGAAACTTTCAATTTCTCCTCCTTCGTCACATCAAGAGCATAAATTATAAATCCTTCATTTCCTATCGACAATAATCTAAACATTTCCATTGCCGATACTAATGGAATGCGAGATAATCGATGCACATTCTCATATCTATTGATTATAACAATAGATATGCTAATTCCCGATAATCGATGCACATTCTCATAGTTCTGTCTTTCTTCTTCACAAATAAGACTGGAGCACCCCAAGGCGACACACTTGGTATAATATAACCTTTTTCCAGCAAATCTTGCAATTGTGTCTTAAGTTCTTTCAATTCTGCTGGAGCTAATCGATATGGGGCTCGGAAAATAGGACTTGTCCCTGACATCAAATCAATGCTCAGATCTATTTCCCTCTGAGGCGGAAAACCCAGAATCTCATCAGGAAATATATCAGGAAAATCCTTGACGACAGGAATATCTGAAACTTTCAATTTCTCCTCCTTCGTCACATCAAGAGCATAAATCATAAATCCTTCATTTCCTATCGACAATAATCTAAACATTTCCATTGCCGATACTAATGGAATGCGAGATTGTGAATCAGTACCATAAAAATTCTATTTATTGCCATAATACGGTCTAAATCTCACAATTCCATGGAAACAATCAACAGTAGCTCTATAATTCATCAGTGTATCCATACCCAAGATACAGTCAAAATCAGACATAGCTAGTTTGATTAGATTGGTTATCATGATCTTATCCTCAAATCTAATCACACAATTCAAAACTATCTTATTAGACATCAAGAAAACACCAGCAGGAGTAGCAACAGACACAGTATCTAATAACGGAGTAAAAGCAATCTCATGCTCATCAGCAAATGTAACAGATAAAAGTGAATGAGATGCTCCTGTGTCTATCAAGATACGTGCAGGATACTCAAAAATATAACAAATACCTGCAATAACTCCCCCAGGTGCATCTTGTGCCTGATCCTGAGTCGTGGCATGCACTTGAGCCTGCTGTGGACCTGAAAAACGCTGCTGACTCTGAGAATATGGATACCTAGGCTGATGCGTTGGCTGTACCGAAACATAAGGCTGTGTAGGAGCAAATTGCGGTACAGGAGCATATGGCCTGAACGATGGTCTTCTAGGAAACTGACCAAACTGTTGTGGTTGAGATTGTTGTCTTCCCGCATTTGGACACGCTCTGACCAAATGTCCAACCTGACCACAGATAAAACAAGTCCCTGAAAATTTTGTACAATGTGCACTCAAATGGTTACCACCACATCTATCACAGTACACTCTACTAGTCGATCCAACTGAACTTCCACCACGACTACCACTGGAACTCGATGAACTGGACTGTTGTTTCTTTTTAAATTGTTTTCCTCGCAGTTTAAACCAAGGCTTCTTCGCTTGCTGAGAAGACTGAGTAGGCTAATATGGAGGTAAACCCATCGGTGTCTGTGAACTGCTTCCAGCTCCTTGAGGAACAGATGCTGAAATTGATTGTGGTTCACCCCTGAGTAGACTTGCTTCAATCTTTTTTGCCTTTTCTACGGCTTTCATATAATTTGATGGAGTTGAAAGAGTTGATGCCCCGTTAGCCAACTTGTGGCTAAGGGCTTTGAGAGTCTCTTTTTGTAAACAATCTTTGTTTAATATAATATACGTTCTTTAAATGGCGTTCACTTTATCTTATTATTATATAATGATATACTATTGCTATTTTGATAAAGACTTTGAATATATTAAAGTAAGATGAGATAGTGAATATAGAAAGATCACTATCATGAAACACATCTTATGTTCACTGTATATTCTAAACAGTTCCTAGTCAATTGAGCCGTCCACAAATAAGGATAAGGATCGCTCGAGATTGAGACTAGCATTTGTGATGCCGAGTACCATGTTTCATTGGTATGGAACATAGAGATGTTCGAAGCATGCAAATAGATATTCATATGATGAATGATCGAACTACCCTATTCGGACTTTCCAAGTGGTTATCACTTATCGAGTGGATATAGTCCGCGGTTTTGGTTGTACACCATTAGTTCTTATTACTTGAAACATCATTGAGACTCTATATGCTAATACTGTGCTTTGACTCGTTTACCGACTCTATTAGGGTCATCAGGTGTCGGGATTGGGTACAATTACGACACATATAGGATTCGATGCTTTGTTGTCAAGGATTCACCGCACACTTGCGAGTGTGGATATCCTATGCAATCTGAGGAGATATTAGTGTGACAAATCTCTGGCCAGAGTACATGATGTGCTTTAAGAAATGGTTTCTTAGTAGCACATGCGATGTCACTATTTGATCTTCAAGATGCATTGCATAGTTATCGAATCTCGAACGACTCTCGATTTACCAATGGTTGTTGATTCGATCGGGATATATGGTTGAAGGGACCGTACTGTGCGCTAACCAAAATCTACTGGTTCTTGCAGGCACTATCAGTGATACCTAGGGAATCATGGGGCGATGTTTCTAGACGCTCTTACCATGATTCGATGGGCAAGTCGGAAATTATTGTTCCGAGTCACAAGGAGTTGTGAGCCCACGGCTAGCTGTATCCCTGAACCATTGAGGGTCACACAAGTAATGGATTTCTAATCCCCGTTGAGATAATTAAATTTAAAGAGTTAAATTTAGTGGATAAAGAAGTAGGACTTCTTATTTAAAAGTAGAGGGAGTAAGGTTTCCTAAAATGACATATTGATGGATATTTTTGGAAACCACTGAATTCGGATTCAGAAAATTTGTCTTGACTTTAAAAGATGCAGAAATGGTTTCTGTGCACATTGGTGAAATTGGTTTATCAATCTGAGTCACGATGAATTTTATATTAATTTCTGAACATGTGGGCTTTGCTTGTCATGCTTGAACTTATGACTAATGGACCCTAAGTTGTTAGCAGCCCACATTATAAATAAGTTATTGCAGTACAGAAATTGACAAAAAAAAAAGGTCAAAAATTTCGAAACCCTAGAGAGCATTCTCTCAAGGGATTCGGCCAACCCCTCCCCCTCTCTCACAGTGTTCGAAAATTCAGTCTGTGAATTTTTGAATTTGTAGATTGATTTAACAGATCATATCTGTTATATCTCATCGTAAAAACTTTTGATAGACTTTCTAGTGCAGTCTGTCAGAGGGATTAAATTTCTGTTCGTGGACCTGATTGAAGAATTGTTCGTTCATCAGTTCCTGGGATATACAACAAGAGCAGATTAATCTGTTGGTGTCCATAATCTCGCTTCGAGATTTTAAGGTAAAATTTATATGATTTAAATTTTATGTTATCAATTTTAATCGTAGGAATTTGATACCCATGATATGGAATTGTTCCATATAAAATTTTAAAACTTCTGCTGCACCGGGTATCACTTTCTTTTCGATTCGAATAACGACAGTGTTCCAACAGGAGTTCTAATAGTTACCAACGTGTGGATAGTTTGTGTAAGCCCCTTCAGAAAGTGTGAAAGCTTTGACCGATCATTCTTTGCAACGTGTGGGACATAAGGTAGAAGAGCAGAAAACTGAGAAGCATATTCAGCAACAGATTTATTGCCTTGCACCAACAGATTAATTCATCTTCCTTAGCAGAATAGTATGATGGTGGTGCATATTCCTGTGCAAATTGAGTACGAAATACTTCCCATGTAATCTTTTCACCAGAAGCAGAAAGTGTTTCTGTCGTCGTTTCCCACCAAAGTTGCGCTCGATCTTTAAGTTGAAATGGAACTAACTTCAATCGAATTTCATCAGGATACTCTAGTCCATTAAACATATTATTGAGACTTTTCAACCAACTAGCAGTTTTCTCACTTCCTTCATTGCCAAAGAACTTTTGAGGACGCAACTCCTGAAATTGAGAAATTATTAATCGTATTCCTCTCATTTTCTCAGTCAATTGGGTCACTGGATTAGCCTCAGCCTGGACAGCTTTTCCCTTGCAGGATTTACCCATGGCTGTTGTTCCACCTCTAATTCCACATCTTTCGGAGGCTGAACAGCTGGTCGACCACGTCTTTCTCTGACAATATCATCAAGATTTCTAACATTTTCCGCTGCAGACTATTCTACAACTTCTTTTCCTTTTCTACCTCTTTCTCCCGGTGCCATTCTACAAGACACAAGGATTTAAATACACAGGCAGAAAGAACGTAACGAACAGAAAACTATGATAGGAACTCAGAGTTCTAATAAGAATTCATAAACTAAGTTGGAAAGCCAAGAACTACTGGTTCTATCAGATAAGTTCAAATCAAACAAAACAAGTCACGTAAGAACAAGTAGTCACACACATATGCAACCATTTTGTTAGTGTCTAAACTCGAGTGTCCTAAAATCTAATTCGAGCATATCCCAGTTTATGCTCTGATCCAAATGAAAGGGCCCGTGTCCTGATTTAATATTTAATGATCAAACAATCAGGATTAACTAATGTATACAGCGAAAACGAGTTAAAAATTTGCGTTTTGGGCCTACAGAAAATTTGGCATGACCTATTCGTAAATAGGACATCCTAAAAACCTGTACAACACAACCAGCAATATATACTCGAAAATAAAGACACAACACCAATTTACAAACCTATAGCCGCACTGGCCAGGACTAAACACATGCAGAGCTGGCAAGGCTCGATAACACAAATAACAATCCAAAACAAAGTCCAAAACTATCGATACAGATACACAGGCATCACCCCGGCAAATATAAAACTCGCTAAACTGATATATATACATATATCTGGGAACTCGACTCCACGCTCGACTCACTGGGTACCACTAGATGACACTCCACCAGATGCGTCAAATCCCCCTGGATAACCTGCTATGGAATCACAAACAACCACAACATAAAAAGAAAACAGGGGTCGGACCCCAGTACGACGAACTAGAAAAATTACGATAAATATAACTGACATGAATAAAATCAAGTACAATGCAATGACATGCAATGCAATGCATGACAGGTACCAATAGAATAAAGGATACCAAATGGAGTCCAAATAATCGTATCACAATAATCTCAGTGGCCACCCGTGCCAGAAACGCAGCAAACCTCGAATCATCACTGCTAATCCACACACGTAGCATCGAGGGCGACAGGAGCTACCCGTCTGACCTCGTTCTGTCATCAGGAGTGTCGTACGTAGCATCGAGAGCACGGTTTCTACCCGCTCGGTCTCGTGCTAACTCAGGAGTGCACTAAATAATGTCACTCGCTCCATCGATGACTCAATACATCTCAAGAGATCAATATCAATAGCAATCAAAGGAGTCAAGACTCAACGTGCTATGAAAAATTGTAAATGAGTGAATGCAATCATATAATCCACATAAGCACATAAAACACGTTATCACTCATTACAAAATACTAAATATCATTAAATGCCATTATAGGCGTCGTAATATAAGCAGCTCATACGTACCTCAATCAACACTTAATTACCACAGAAATATCTCACTTATTTCTCGAATAGTCCAATCCTGTGGAAACATCATTTATTCATATTAATTCCTATTCCTTTGTACAAATATGAGAATTATCGGAACTAAGTCTAAAAATCCAAATTAATATTTCCCAATATTCATAATTCATAGTAAATCATCCTATCAATGTCCAAATATCGAATAAACGACTCTAAAAGTCGAAATACCAACATATTCAGATTATGAATTTTTCCAGAAAATTCCCAAAAATTCTGAAATTTATATATATCAATTTCGATATAAAACCTACAACCAATAATAAATAAAATATCAATTAACGGAATTCAATTGAATCAAAATTCCCAAAATTTGAAAATCTAATCTCGAAATCTACCTCAAAGCTAAGACATAAAGCTCCAACTAGCCTGAATAACCTTCCTCCTGCAGCAAGCGGTGATCGGCGGCGAAGCAGGCGGCGGCTGTCGGAATTCGAGCTTCGAGCGACGCGAGAAAATCGTACAATATTGGTATCAAAATAAAGCTTACGTCGCGAGGATTCCAGAACTATATTTACTTTTGAAATCCGGCCAAAAACGAAGAAGATACGAGCATTTAAAGCGACGGGAAAATTGTTGAAATAAAAGAACGAAGAAGTCGACGCAGAGAAGGAATCTGGAGGAGAGAGAAAACCGAGGAAAAGAGATATATCTATCTTGTATGTATATCCATTTTATTAGATATGCATTGGTTTAATGTGTGTCTTATTTTATTCATTCGGGGTTAAATTTTGACTCGGTTCGAGTTATTTCAACTCTTGTGTGCTCTATAAATAAAATATGCATTTTAATATCGTCTATAAACCGATATTTATTCATACATATTTTTAACACACAAATTAATTAACATATTAAAATCGGGTCCTTACATTTCTTCCCCTCTAAAAATTAGATTTCGTCCTCGAAATCAACACACATCAAACTTATATACAAGTGGTCAAACATCTGCTACTGATAGTACATAGGGAAATCAGAGTACATGGCATAATTCAACACAATGTCAAACAAATGAGGCCATTCTTGACGCATTCTAGACTCCAATTCCCATGTATCTTCTTCTCTCCCATGTCTACTCTATTCCACCATAACTAAAGGAATCGTCTTATTCCTAAGTTTCTTTTCTTTACGATCAAGAATCTGCACTGGATATTCAACATAGCTAAGGGAACTATCCAACTCCACATCATCAGCCCTCAAGATATGAGAAGGATCTGGTTCATACTTCCGTAGCATAGATACGTGAAATACATCATGTATCGCAGACAAACTCTGTGGCAAGTTCAAACGATACGCCAAAATATCAATCTTCTCAACAATCTTGTACTGACCGATATAACGAGGAGCTAATTTTACTTTACGCCCAAATCTCATAGTACCATGAAATGGTGATACTTTCAAGAAAACAAAATCGCCAACCTGAAATTCTAAAGGTCTACGTCTGTTATTAGCATAGCTGGTTTGACGATCCTGGGCTGCTTTCATTCTTTTCCTGATCAGTTCAACTTTTTCTTTCATCTCTTGAATAAACTCTGGTCCTGACAAATGTCGTTATCCTACTTCTTCCCAACATATCGGAGATCTACATTTTCTGCCATATAAGGCTTCAAATGGTGACATCCCGATAGATACTTGATAACTATTATTGTAAGAGAATTCCACCAAAGCTAAAGATTCTTGCCAACCACCACTGAAATCCATCACAACAGCTCGTAATAAATCTTCAAGCGTCTGAATAGTTCTTTCAGATTGACCATCTGTCTGTGGATGATAGGCAGTACTCATGGCCAATTTAGAACCCAAAGCTGATTGCAAACTAGACCAAAACTTAGAAGTAAATCTGGGATCACGGTCTGATACTCTAGTAACTGGCACACCATGCAATCGCACTATCTGATCAATGTACATTTTTGCCATTTTTGTATATGTCCAAGTATGATCATATGGAATAAAATGGGCAGATTTAGACAATCTATCCACAATAACCCAAATGATATCACAACCACGATTAGATCGAGGTAGGTGTGTCACGAAATCCATAGTAATGTGTTCCCAATTCCACTGTGGTACTTCAAGAATAAGTAACATACCACCTGGTCTCATTCTTTCAGCCTTCACTTGTTGACACGTCAAACACTTAGCCACAAAATCAGAAATATCTTTCTTCATATCTTCCCACCAGTAATGGGATTTCAAGATATGATACATCTTTCGAATTCCAGGATGTATACTATGTTGACTACCATGAGCTTCTTGTAGTATTTCTTCTTTCAAATCTATCAAATTTGGAACCACAAGTATACCATTATAACGCAAACATCCATCAGAAGCAACAAAGAATTTCCCTGACTGACCAGCTGGAGTTAATTTCTTTCAAGTGATGAATGTATGGATCAGTTTTTTGTGCTACTTTGATTTTCGAAATTATTCGTGGTTCAACTTGAATAGATGAAACTATGAAATGATTACCTTTAGCTCGATAAGTCCATCCTGAAGTTCCCAAATGCTCATGAAGTTTAGAAATAGTTAAAGATGTCAACATCTTAGTATGAACTTTTCTGCTCAAAGCATCTGCAACTTGATTCACATTTCCTGGCTGGTATTGAATATCACAGTCAAAATCCTTAAGCAGTTCCAACCATCGACGTTGTCTCATATTCAAATCAGACTGTGTGAATAAATATTTCAGACTCTTATGATCGGAATAAATCACAAACTGTTCACCGTACAGATAATGACGCCATATTTTCAATGCATGCACAATGGCAGCCAATTCTAAATCATGAACTGGATAACGAGTCTCATGTGGTTCAATTGACGAGATGTATACGCAATCACGCGTCCATTTTGCATCAAAACACAACCCAGTCCATTCAAAGAAGCATCTGTACAGACAACAAATCCACCTGAGCCTGAAGGTAATGCTAAAACTGGAGCCGTAGTCAATTTTTCTTTCAAAGTCTGAAAACTAGCTTCACATTCCTCAGTCCACACAAAACGTCGATCTTTTTGAGTCAATATCGTCATAGGCCTTGCTATGCCAGAAAATCCCTTAATAAAACGCCTGTAATATCCAGCCAAATCCAAAAAGCTTCGAATCTCAAAGACATTGGTTGGACTAGACCAATTAAGAACAACTTAAACTTTACTAGGATCTACAGATACCCCTTGTGCTGATATCACATGTCCTAGAAATAATACTCTATCCAACCAAAACTCGCACTTAGAAAACTTAGCATATAATTGTGATGTTCTGAGTGTCTGAAGTACTAATGTCAAATGTTCTTTATGCTCCTTCCTTGACTTGGAATAAATCAAAATGTCATCAATAAACACGATAACAAATCGATCTATAAATTCTCAAAACACACGATTCATTAAATCCATAAAAACCGTTGGAGTATTAGTCAACCCGAAAGGCACAACTAAGAATTCATAATGTCCATAACGCATTCAAAATGTTGTCTTGGGAACAACTTCCTCTCGAACTCTAAGTTGATAATATCCGGAACGAAGATCAATTTTAGAATACACAGATGTACCCTGCAACTGATCAAACAAGTCATCAATTCGTGGCAAAGGATACTTATTCTTCACAGTAGCCTGGTTCAATTGCCGATAATCGATGCACATTCTCATAGTTCCGTCTTTCTTCTTCACAAATAATACTGGAGCACCCCAAGGCGACACACTTGGTCTAATATAACCTTTTTCCAGCAAATCTTGCAATTATGTCTTAAGTTCTTTCAATTCTGCTGGAGCTAATCGATATGGGGCTCGGAAAATAGGACTTGTCCCTGACATCAACTCAATGCTCAGATCTATTTCCCTCTGAGGCGGAAAACTCGAAATCTCATCAGAAAATACATCAGGAAAATCCTTGACGACAGGAATATCTGAAACTTTCAATTTCTCCTCCTTCGTCACATCAAGAGCATAAATCATAAATCCTTCATTTCCTATCGACAATAATCTAAACATTTCCATTGCCGATACTAATGGAATGCGAGATTGTGAATCAGTACCATAAAAATTCCATTTATTGCCATAATACGGTCTAAATCTCACAATTCCATGGAAACAATCAACAGTAGCTCTATCATTCATCAGTGTATCCATACCCAAGATACAGTCAAAATCAGACATAGCTAGTTTGATTAGATTGGTTATCATGATCTTATCCTCAAATCTAATCACACAATTCAAAACTATCTCATTAGACATCAAGAAAACACCAGCAGGAGTAGCAACAGACACAGTATCCAATAACGGAGTAAAAGCAATCTCATGCTCATCAGCAAATGTAACAGATAAAAATGAATGAGATGCTCCTGTGTCTATAAAGATACGTGCAGGATACTCAAAAATATAACAAATACCTGCAATAACTCCCCCAGGTGCATCTTGTGCCTGATCCTGAGTCGTGGCATGCACTTGAGCCTGCTGTGGACCTGAAAAACGCTGCTGACTCTGAGAATATGGATACCTAGGCTGATGCGTTGGCTGTACCGGAACATAAGGCTGTGTAGGAGCAAATTGCGGTACAGGAGCATATGGCCTGAACGATGGTCTTCCAGGAAACTGACCAAATTGTTGTGGTTGAGACTGTTGTCTTCCCGCATTTGGACACGCTCTGGCCAAATGTCCAACCTGACCACAGATAAAACAAGTCCCTGAAAATCCTGTACAATGTGCACTCAAATGGTTACCACCATATCTATCACAGTACACTCTACTAGTCGATCCAACTGAACTTCCACCACGACTACCACTGGAACTCGATGAACTGGACTGCTGTTTCTTTTTAAATTGTTTTCCTCGCAGTTTAAACCAAGGCTCCTTCGCTTGCTGAGAAGACTGAGTAGGCTGATATGGAGGTAAACCCATCGGTGTCTGTGAACTGCTTCCAGCTCCTTGAGGAACAGATGCTGGAATTGATTGTGGTTCACCCCTGAGTAGACTTTCTTCAATCTTTTTTGCCTTTTCTACGACTTTCATATAAGTTGATGGAGTTCCAATAGTTACCAACGTGTGGATAGTTTGTGTAAGCCCCTTCAGAAAGTGTGAAAGCTTTGACCGATCATTCTTTGCAACGTGTGGGACATAAGGCATAAGAGCAGAAAACTGAGAAGCATATTCAGCAACAGATTTATTGCCTTGCACCAACAGATTAAATTCATCTTCCTTAGCAGAATAGTATGATGGTGGTGCATATTCCTGTGCAAATTCAGTACGAAATACTTTCCATGTAATCTTTTCACCAGAAGCAGAAAGTGTTTCTGTCGTCGTTTCCCACCAAAGTTGCGCTCGATCTTTAAGTTGAAATGGAACTAACTTCAATCGAATTTCATCAGGATACTCTAGTCCATTAAACATATTATTGAGACTTTTCAACCAACTAGCAGTTTTCTCACTTCCTTCATTGCCAAAGAACTTTTGAGGACGCAACTCCTGAAATAGAGAAATTATTAATCGTATTCCTCTCATTTTCTCAGTCAATTGGGTAACTGGATTAGCCTCAGCCTGGACAGCTTTTCCCTTGCAGGATTTACCCATGGCTGTTGTTCCACCTCTAATTCCACATCTTTCGGAGGCTGAACAGCTGGTCGACCACGTCTTTCTCTGACAATATCATCAAGATTTCTAACATTTTCCGCTGCAGACTATTCTACAACTTCTTTTCCTTTTCTACCTCTTTCTCCCGGTGCCATTCTACAAGACACAAGGATTTAAATACACAGGCAGAAAGAACGTAACGAACAGAAAACTATGATAGGAACTCAGAGTTCTAATAAGAATTCATAAACTAAGTTGGAAAGCCAAGAACTACTGGTTCTATCAGATAAGTTCAAATCAAACAAAACAAGTCACGTAAGAACAAGTAGTCACACACATATGCAACCATTTTGTTAGTGTCTAAACTCGAGTGTCCTAAAATCTAATTCGAGCATATCCCAGTTTATGCTCTGATACCAAATGAAAGGGCCCGTGTCCTGATTTAATATTTAATGATCAAACAACCAGGATTAACTAATGTATACAGCGAAAACGAGTTAAAAATTTGCGTTTTGGGCCTACAGAAAATTTGGCATGACCTATTCGTAAATAGGACATCCTAAAAACCTGTACAACACAACCAGCAATATATACTCGAAAATAGAGACACAACACCAATTTACAAACCTATAGCCGCACTGGCCAGGACTAAACACATGCAGAGCTGGCAAGGCTCGATAACACAAATAACAATCCAAAACAAAGTCCAAAACTATCGATACAGATACACAGGCATCACCCCGGCAAATATAAAACTCGCTAAACTGATATATATACATATATCTGGGAACTCGACTCCACGCTCGACTCACTGGGTACCACTAGATGACGCTCCACCAGATGCGTCAAATCCCCTGGATAACCTGCTATGGAATCACAAACAACCACAACATAAAAAGAAAACAGGGGTCGGACCCCAGTACGACGAACTAGAAAAATTACGATAAATATAACTGACATGAATAAAATCAAGTACAATGCAATGACATGCAATGCAATGCATGACAGGTATCAATAGAATAAAGGATACCAAATGGAGTCCAAATAATCGTATCACAATAATCTCAGTGGCCACCCGTGCCAGAAATGCAGCAAACCTCGAATCATCACTGCTAATCCACACACGTAGCATCGAGGGCGACAGGAGCTACCCGTCTGACCTCGTTCTGTCATCAGGAGTGTCGTACGTAGCATCGAGAGCACGGTTTCTACCCGCTCGGTCTCGTGCTAACTCAGGAGTGCACTAAATAATGTCACTCGCTCCATCGATGACTCAATACATCTCAAGAGATCAATATCAATAGCAATCAAAGGAGTCAAGACTCAACGTGCTATGAAAAATTGTAAATGAGTGAATGCAATCATATAATCCACATAAGCACATAAAACACGTTATCACTCATTACAAAATACTAAATATCATTAAATGCCATTATAGGCATCGTAATATAAGCAGCTCATACGTACCTCAATCAACACTTAATTACCACAGAAATATCTCACGTATTTCTCGAATAGTCCAATCCTGTGGAAACATCATTTATTCATATTAATTCCTATTCCTTTGTACAAATATGAGAATTATCGGAACTAAGTCTAAAAATCCAAATTAATATTTCCCAATATTCATAATTCATAGTAAATCATCCTATCAATGTCCAAATATCGAATAAACGACTCTAAAAGTCGAAATACCAACATATTCAGATTATGAATTTTTCCAGAAAATTCCCAAAAATTCTGAAATTTATATATATCAATTTCGATATAAAACCTACAACCAATAATAAATAAAATATCAATTAACGGAAGTCAACTGAATCAAAATTCCCAAAATTTGAAAATCTAATCTCGAAATCTACCTCAAAGCTAAGACATAAAGCTCCAACTAGCCTGAATAACCTTCCTCCTGCAGCAAGCGGTGATCAGCGGCGAGGCAAGCGGCGGCTGTCGGAATTCGAGCTTTGAGCGACGCGAGAAAATCGTACAATATTGGTATCAAAAGAAAGCTTACGTCGCGAGGATTCCAGAACTATATTTACTTTTGAAATCCGGCCAAAAACGAAGAAGATACGAGCATTTAAAGCGACGGGAAAATTGTTGAAATAAAAGAACGAAGAAGACGACGCAGAGAAGGAATCTGGAGGAGAGAGAAAACCGAGGAAAAGAGATATATCTATCTTGTATGTATATCCATTTTATTAGATATGCATTGGTTTAATGTGTGTCTTATTTTATTCATTCGGGGTTAAATTTTGACTCGGTTCGAGTTATTTCAACTCTTGTGTGCTCTATAAATAAAATATGCATTTTAATATCGTCTATAAACCGATATTTATTCATATATATTTTTAACACACAAATTAATTAACAGATTAAAATCGGGTCCTTACATTTCTTCCCCTCTAAAAAGTAGATTTCGTCCTCGAAATCAACACACATCAAACTTATATACAAGTGGTCAAACATCTACTACTGATAGTACATAGGGAAATCAGAGTACATGGCATAATTCAACACAATGTCAAACAAATGAGGCCATTCTTGACGCATTCTAGACTCCAATTCCCATGTAGCTTCTTCTCTCCCATGTCTACTCCATTCCACCATAACTAAAGGAATCGTCTTATTCCTAAGTTGCTTTTCTTTACGATCAAGAATCTGCACTGGATATTCAACATAGCTAAGGGAACTATCCAACTCCACATCATCAGCCCTCAAGATATGAGAAGGATCTGGTTCATACTTCCGTAGCATAGATACGTGAAATACATCATGTATCGCAGACAAACTCTGCGGCAAGTTCAAACGATACGCCAAAATATCAATCTTCTCAACAATCTTGTACTGACCGATATAACGAGGAGCTAATTTTCCTTTACGCCCAAATCTCATAGTACCATGAAATGGTGATACTTTCAAGAAAACAAAATCGCCAACCTGAAATTCTAAAGGTCTACGTCTGTTATTAGCATAGCTGGTTTGACGATCCTGGGCTGCTTTCATTCTTTTCCTGATCAGTTCAACTTTTTCTTTCATCTCTTGAATAAACTCTGGTCCTGACAACTGTCTTTATCCTACTTCTTCCCAACATATCGGAGATCTACATTTTCTGCCATATAAGGCTTCAAATGGTGACATCCCGATAGATACTTGATAACTATTATTGTAAGAGAATTCCACCAAAGCTAAAGATTCTTGCCAACCACCACTGAAATCCATCACAACAGCTCGTAATAAATCTTCAAGCGTCTGAATAGTTTTTTCAAATTGACCATCTGTCTGTGGATGATAGGCAGTACTCATGGACAATTTAGAACCCAAAGCTGATTTTAAACTAGACCAAAACTTAGAAGTAAATCTGGGATCACGGTCTGATACTCTAGTAACTGGCACACCATGCAATCGCACTATCTGATCAATGTACATTTTCGTCATTTTTGTATATGTCCAAGTATGATCATATGGAATAAAATGGGCAGATTTAGACAATCTATCCACAATAACCCAAATGATATCACAACCACGATTAGATCGAGGTAGGTGTGTCACGAAATCCATAGTAATGTGTTCCCAATTCCACTGTGGTACTTCAAAAATAAGTAACATACCACCTGGTCTCATTCTTTCAGCCTTCACTTGTTGACACGTCAAACACTTAGCCACAAAATCAGAAATATCTTTCTTCATATCTTCCCACTAGTAATGGGATTTCAAGATATGATACATCTTTCGAATTCCAGGATGTATACTATGTTGACTACCATGAGCTTCTCGTAGTATTTCTTCTTTCAAATCTATCAAATTTGGAACCACAAGTCTACCATTATAAAGCAAACATCCATCAGAAGCAACAAGGAATTTCCCTGACTGACCAGCTGGAGTTAATTTCTTTCAAGTGATGAATGTATGGATCAGTTTTTTGTGCTACTTTGATTTTCGAAATTATTCGTGGTTCGACTTGAATAGATGAAACTATGAAATGATTACCTTTAGCTCGATAAGTCCATCCTGAATTTCCCAAATGCTCATGAAGTTTAGAAATAGTTAAAGATGCCAACATCTTAGTATGAACTTTTCTGCTCAAAGCATCTGCAACTTGATTCACATTTCCTGGCTGGTATTGAATATCACAGTCAAAATCCTTAAGCAGTTCCAACCATCGACGTTGTCTCATATTCAAATCAGACTGTGTGAATAAATATTTCAGACTCTTATGATCGGAATAAATCACAAACTGTTCACCGTACAGATAATGACGCCATATTTTCAATGCATGCACAATGGCAGCCAATTCTAAATCATGAACTGGATAACGAGTCTCATGTGGTTTCAATTGACGAGATGTATACGCAATCACGCGTCCATTTTGCATCAAAACACAACCCAGTCCATTCAAAGAAGCATCTATACAGACAACAAATCCACCTGAGCCTGAAGGTAATGCTAGAACTGGAGCCGTAGTCAATTTTTCTTTCAAAGTCTGAAAACTATCTTCACATTCCTCAGTCCACACAAAACGTCGATCTTTTTGAGTCAATATCGTCATAGGCCTTGCTATGACAGAAAATCCCTTAATAAAACGCCTGTAATATCCATCCAGATCCAAAAAGCTTCGAATCTCAAAGACATTGGTTGGACTAGACCAATTAAGAACAACTTCAACTTTACTAGGATCTACAGATACCCCTTGTGCTGATATCACATGTCCTAGAAATAATACTCTATCCAACCAAAACTCGCACTTAGAAAACTTAGCATATAATTGTGATGTTCTGAGTGTCTGAAGTACTAATGTCAAATGTTCTTTATGCTCCTTCCTTGACTTGGAATAAATCAAAATGTCATCAATAAACACGATAACAAATCGATCTATAAATTCTCAAAACACACGATTCATTAAATCCATAAAAATCGTTGGAGTATTAGTCAACCCGAAAGGCACAACTAAGAATTCATAATGTCCATAACGCATTCGAAATGCTGTCTTGGGAACAACTTCCTCTCGAACTCTAAGTTGATGATATCCGGAACGAAGATCAATTTTAGAATACACAGATGTACCCTGCAACTGATCAAACAAGTCATCAATGCGTGGCAAAGGATACTTATTCTTCACAGTAGCCTGGTTCAATTGCCGATAACCGATGCACATTCTCATAGTTCCGTCTTTCTTCTTCACAAATAAGACTGGAGCCCCCAAGGCGACACACTTGGTCTAATATAACCTTTTTCCAGCAAATCTTGCAATTGTGTCTTAAGTTCTTTCAATTCTGCTGGAGCTAATCGATATGGGGCTCGAAAAATAGGACTTGTCCCTGACATCAACTCAATGCTCAGATCTATTTCCCTCTGAGGCGGAAAACTCGGAATCTCATCAGGAAATACATCAGGAAAATCCTTGACGACAGGAATATCTGAAACTTTCAATTTCTCCTCCTTCGTCACATCAAGAGCATAAATCATAAATCCTTCATTTCCTATCGACAATAATCTAAACATTTCCATTGCCGATACTAATGAAATGCGAGATTGTGAATCAGTACCATAAAAATTCCATTTATTGCCATAATACGATCTAAATCTCACAATTCCATGGAAACAATCAACAGTAGCTCTATCATTCATCAGTGTATCCATACCCAAGATACAGTCAAAATCAGACATAGCTAGTTTGATTAGATTGGTTATCATGATCTTATCCTCAAATCTAATCACACAATTCAAAACTATCTCATTAGACATCAAGAAAACACCAGCAGGAGTAGCAACAGACACAGTATCCAATAACGGAGTAAAAGCAATCTCATGCTCATCAGCAAATGTAACAGATAAAAATGAATGAGATGCTCCTGTGTCTATAAAGATACGTGCAGGATACTCAAAAATATAACAAATACCTGCAATAACTCCCCCAGGTGCATCTTGTGCCTGATCCTGAGTCGTGGCATGCACTTGAGCCTGCTGTGGACCTGAAAAACGCTGCTGAATCTGAGAATATGGATACCTAGGCTGATGCGTTGGCTGTACCGGAACATAAGGCTGTGTAGGAGCAAATTGCGGTACAGGAGCATATGGCCTGAACGATGGTCTTCCAGGAAACTGACCAAATTGTTGTGGTTGAGACTGTTGTCTTCCCGCATTTGGACACGCTCTGGCCAAATGTCCAACCTGACCACAGATAAAACAAGTCCCTGAAAATCCTGTACAATGTGCACTCAAATGGTTACCACCATATCTATCACAGTACACTCTACTAGTCGATCCAACTGAACTTCCACCACGACTACCACTGGAACTCGATGAACTGGACTGCTGTTTCTTTTTAAATTGTTTTCCTCGCAGTTTAAACCAAGGCTTCTTCGCTTGCTGAGAAGACTGAGTAGGCTGATATGGAGGTAAACCCATCGGTGTCTGTGAACTGCTTCCAGCTCCTTGAGGAACAGATGCTGGAATTGATTGTGGTTCACCCCTGACTAGACTTGCTTCAATCTTTTTTGCCTTTTCTACGACTTTCATATAAGTTGATGGAGTTTCAATAGTTACCAACGTGTGGATAGTTTGTGTAAGCCCCTTCAGAAAGTGTGAAAGCTTTGACCGATCATCCTTTGCAACGTGTGGGACATAAGGCAGAAGAGCATAAAACTGAGAAGCATATTCAGCAACAGATTTATTGTCTTGCACCAACAGATTAAATTCATCTTCCTTAGCAGAATAGTATGATGGTGGTGCATATTCCTGTGAAAATTGAGTACGAAATACTTCCCATGTAATCTTTTCACCAGAAGCAGAAAGTGTTTCTGTCGTTGTTTCCCACCAAAGTTGCGCTCGATCTTTAAGTTGAAATGGAACTAACTTCAATCGAATTTCATCAGGATACTCTAGTCCATTAAACATATTATTGAGACTTTTCAACCAACTAGCAGCTTTCTCACTTCCTTCATTGCCAAAAAACTTTTGAGGACGCAACTACTGAAATTGAGAAATTATTAATCGTATTCCTCCCATTTTCTCAGTCAATTGGGTCACTGGATCAGCCTCAGCCTGGACAGCTTTTCCTTTGTCAGGATTTACCCGTGGCTGTTGTTCCACCTCTAATTCCACATCTTTCGGAGGATGAATAGTTGGTCGACCACGTCTTTCCCTGACAATATCATCAAGATTTCTAACATTTTCCACTGCAGACTATTCTACAACTTCTTTTCCTTTTCTACCTCTTTCTCCCGGTGCCATTCTACAAGACACAAGGATTTAAATACACAAGCAGAAAGAATGTAACGAACAGAAAACTATGATAAGAACTCAGAGTTCTAATAAGAATTCATAAACTAAGTTGGAAAGCCAAGAACTACTGGATCTATCAGATAAGTTCAAATCAAACAAAACAAGTCACGTAAGAACAAGTAGTCACACACATACGCAACCATTTTGTTAGTGTCTAAACTCGAGTGTCCTAAACTCTAATTCGAGCATATCCCAGTTTATGCTCTTATACCAAATGAAAGGGCCCGTGTCCTGATTTAATATTTAATGATCAAACAACCAGGATTAACTAATGTATACAGCGAAAACGAGTTAAAAATTTGCGTTTTGGGCCTACAGAAAATTCGGCATGACCTATTTGTAAATAGGACATCCAAAAAAACCTGTACAACACAACCAGCAATATATACTCGAAAATAGAGTCCAAATATAACTGACATGAATAAAATCAAGTACAATGCAATGACATGCAATGCAATGCGTGACAGGTATCAATAGAATAAAGGATACCAAATGGAGTCCAAATAATCGTATCACAATAATCTCAGTGGCCACCCATGTCAGAAATGCATCAAACCAGAATCATCACTGCTAATCCACACACGTAGCATCGAGGGCGACAGGAGCTACCCGTCCGACCTCATGCTGTCATCAGGAGTGTCGTACGTAGCATCGAGAGCACGGTTGCTACCCGCTCGGTTTCGTGCTAACTCAGGAGTGCACTAAATAATGTCACTCGCTCCATCGATGACTCAATACATCTCAAGAGATCAATATCAATAGCAATCAAAGGAGTCAAGGCTCAACGTACTATGAAAAATTGTAAATGAGTGAATGCAATCATATAATCCACATAAGCACATAAAACACGTTATCACTCATTACAAAATACTAAATATCATTAAATGTCATTATAGGCATCGTAATATAAGCAGCTCATACGTACCTCAATCAACACTTAATTACCACAGAAATATCTCACGTATTTCTCGAATAGTCCAATCCTGTGGAAACATCATTTATTCATATTAATTCCTATTCCTTTGTACAAATATGAGAATTATCGGAACTAAGTCTAAAAATCCAAATTAATATTTCTCAATATTCATAATTCATAGTAAATCATCCTATCAATGTCCAAATATCGAATAAACGACTCTAAAAGTCAAAATACCAACATATTCAGATTCTGAATTTTTCCATAAAATTCCCAAATATTCTGAAATTTATATATATCAATTCCGATATAAAACCTACAACCAATAATAAATCAAATATCAATTAACGGAAGTCAATTGAATCAAAATTCCCAAAATTTGAAACTCTAATCTCGAAATCTACCTCAAAGCTAAGGCATAAAGCTCCAACTATCCTGAATAACCTTCCTTCTGCAGCAAGCGGCGATCGGCGGCGATCGGCGGCGGCTGTCGGAATTCGAGCTTCGAGTGACGCGAGAAAACCGTACAATATTGGTATCAAAAGAAAGCTTACGTCGCGAGGATTCCAGAACTATATTTACTTTTGCAATTCGGCCAAAAACGAAGAAGATACGAGTATTTAAAGCGACGGAAAAATTGTTGAAATAAAAGAACGAAGAAGACGACGCAGAGAAGGAATCTGGAGGAGAGAGAAAACCGAGGAAAAGAGATATATCTATCTTGTATGTATATCCATTTTATTAGATATGCATTGGTTTAATGTGTGTCTTATTTTATTCATTCGGGGTTAAATTTTGACTCGGTTCGAGTTATTTCAACTCTTGTGTGCTCTATAAATAAAATATGCATTTTAATATCGTCTATAAACTGATATTTATTCATACATATTTTTAACACACAAATTAATTAACATATTAAAATCGGGTCCTTACAATTCAAGTGGAAATTGATATTTTTGAGATAAAAATATTATTTTTTTATGGATCGAATCGATTAAGATATTCATTTCATAAAATTAAGTCGTGAGACGGACTCACAAAAACTCTTGTGTTAACAAGAATATGATGTCATATAAAACATCATTATTTTTAACAATGCACCCAATATATATTATGCAATTCACACGTATGAGTCTATGCATTGTTTTTGTTTTACTTTTCAAAATGTTATTTATCAAATCCCGTTATTTAACTATATTATATGTTTGATGTGCATGATAATGTGAGATTATGTCTTGTTTTTTGAGTTATCATTTGTTCGGTGTATTTTTTAATAAACTCACTCAATCATTCAATTTTGTGATTAGGTGGAATAAAGTGTGGGAAAATAAGCACTTCTTCATTCCTAGTATTAACAATCCATCTTTTAAACATTTATATTGTATCCAAAATTGACCTTTAGCTTAGAAACAAAAAGCCCAACTGCCCAAACAAAAGATGGTTAAAATTGTAATTAAAATATGTTCGAAAAGTAATTTAGTCAGAAGATTAAAATATTCTTAATTTATCCCACCCACAAAATTTATACCAAACATAATACTATTTTATTATATTTCTCCATCAATAATTCTTTTTATCATTTATTTACTATAATAGTATCGTCCGAACCAAACACAATCAAACATTAAGAACTAGGGCCAATTATAAAATATACTATTACTAACATAAACAGCATGGAGTAAAGTAGATAGATATATGATCTGTTTTCAATTATAGAATCCATAGTTGTTTTATTATTATTATTATTATTATTTAAAACACTCTTACCTTCTTGTAAAACTACAATTATAGCCCAACTAAAAAAAAAAAAAAAAAAGCTACAATTATAGCCAAATAACCATTATAATTCGAGTAACAAATCTCACTCCAGAATGTAAATCCCAACTACTCAACAAGTGCTGTATGGCTAGTCGAATATTTGACTAGCGAGGTTGAAGGCAAAATTAATCTAAATTTCTTATTTGATTTTTCTTACATGTTAATAATAAAAGGAGACAGCTTTAGTTTTTAAATTTCAAAACTCCTTGACCAATTCTGTGACTTAGTCTAACGTCTTCCTTGTACAGAGGAATTAGTTTAGGAGTTTGTTTGTAATCTTGTGTATATAATTACATTATTGAGATGAGAATACATATAACAATTTCACCATTTTCTATATCTATTTTATGGTATCAAAGCCATAACTTTTTTTTCCTTCGTTCCATCATGGCCACCACCGATTCTACCCACAATATAGTTGCTTCACAAAACAATTTAGTTAGCTTCAATGTTGCTGCCCAAACTCCATTAAAACTCACCTACACTAATTATGTCTCTTGGAAACTACAGTTTCAAACTTTGTTCATCGGCTATGATCTAATGGGATATATAGATGGCTCCTTACCATGCCCAGCTGCTATCCTCACACAAAACACTCCAAATCCTGCCTATACAATCTGGATCAGGCAAGATCAGTTAATCCTAAATGCAATCGTTGGCTCCCTATCTCCGGCCATAATTCCATTCATAGCCCGAGCAAAAACCTCAAAAGAAGCTTGGACCATATTAGCCACCACATATGCGACGCCATCTCGAGGACGAATCAAGCAAGTAAAAACTCACCTCAAGAATCTTACCAAAGGCTCTATGTCTATTACTGAATTCCTGCAGACCATCAAAGCGAGAGCAGACGAACTTGCTATTCTTGGTGCACCGATTGACGATGAAGACCTCATCGACAAAATTCTGGACAATCTTGGCGAAGAATACAAAGAACTTGTTCGTGTTGTCCAAGCGAGAGATAACCCAATTTCTTTTGAAGAATACATGAAAAACTTTTGAATTTTGAAGTCTCTCTCCACAGTACCAAAAACGAGCCTTCATATTTTCCCGCTTCGGCCAATCCAACAAGCCGCAACTACTCACATTCTGGAGCTAACTCGAAAAACTTTAGCAACAACTGGCGATCATCTTCAAAACCTGGAACTAACAGTATGGGATCTCGAACATCGCCTAATTCATTTACTCGCCCCGGTGCCTCAACTGGTCCTACCACACCATGGTCAGAATGTCCTTCTTCACGCCCTTATCTCGGCTACTGCCAAATTTGCTGATATCAAGGACACACTGTGAAATATTGCCCGTCATTCCGACTAGTACCAATTGAGCCAACCAACAACTATAGCACTCAAACATCCCCCACTCCATGGCAACCAAAGGCTCATTTTGACAGCAACATTGCAGCTCCAACATGGCTATTGGACAGTGGTGCTTCACACCATGTCACTTCTGACCTGAGCAATCTATCTCTTCATTCATCGTACACGGGCTCTGATGACATTATGATTGGAGATGGCACTAATCTTCCAATCACTCATACTGGTTCAACATCTCTAAAAACCCCCAATGCTCAATTTACCTTAGATAATGTCCTTTATGTTCCAGACATGAAAAAGAATCTGATTTCCATTTCCAAATTTTGCATCTCTAACAATGTTTTCATTGAATTCTTACCTCATTCTTTTATTGTGAAGGATCTTCGCACATGGGTAACAATATTGAAAGGTCAAACTAAAGATGGTGTATATGAGTGGCCAACAACCTTTCCATCCTCTCAGCCTTCTGCATTCTCGAGTGTCAAGACCACCTCATCCACATGGCATAGCAGATTAGGACATCCTGCTCTGCCCATCCTGCAGCATATTGTTTCTAGTTTCAAGTTAGATTTATCATCCTCTGTCAATTCAAAATTTTCATGTAATGCATGTCGTTGCAATAAGAGTCACAAACTTTCTTTCTCGCACTCTACCTTAGTTTCCAATCGACCTCTTCAAATAATCTTCTCTGATGTTTGGACCTCACCAATAATTTCTCACGATAGCTTTAAATATTATGTCATCTTTGTCGATCATTTTATGAAGTATATCTGGTTTTATCCTCTCAAACAAAAATCAGAAGTCAAAGATGTTTTCATAAGATTTAAAGCAATCGTGGAAAAGTTTTTTAACCACAACATCAATACCTTCTATTCAGACAATGGTGGTGAATATATTGCACTCACTAGTTTTCTACCTCTCAATGGTATATCTCATCTCACTACTCCGCCTCACATACCCGAGCACAACGGTTTCTCCGAACGGCATCATATTCACATTGTCGAAACAAGTCTTACCTTACTATCTCATGCCTCCATACCATTAACATTTTGGCCTCATGCCCTTTCTACTGCTGTTTATTTAATCAATCGCATGCCAACTCCTACCTTAGAATATCAGTCTCCTTATGAAAAAAATTTTGGTATAGCACCCAATTATTCAAAGTTAAAAATTTTTGGTTGTTTGTGTTATCCTTGGCTTCGACCATATTCCTCTCACAAACTTGAATCACATTCAAAACCATGCGTCTTTCTTGGATATTCTCTTACTCAAAGTGCATATTCTTGCTATGACCCATCCACAAACAAAATCTATGTTTCTAGGCATGTCCGGTTTACTGAGTCAGTATTTCCTTTTACTTCACTATGTCTGCAAAATGCACGCCCAGAATCAACTACTCTTTCTAGTTGGATACCACCACCAATAAAGGTCAATATTCCACCTCCAACCATATCACCATCTGAAGTTTTCATTCAATAGCCCCGGTGTGAAGATCCACCAGAATCTACAACCCTAACTAACCAAAATACCCAAAACCAATCCCTTCCAGCAAATTCTACCACCAACACCTCCCCAAACCCAATACACCATACACAAACCAATCCACAACCAACTCACCCAATGAGAACTCGTGCCAAAGATAACATTCAGAAACGTATTCAAAAATTAAACCTTCTTACCCAATTATCCAAATCACCTGAACTTGAACCGAACTCCCCAACCCAAGCCTTGAAAGAACCCAAATGGCGTAAGGCGATGTCTGAAGAATATGATGCTCTTGTTCGGAATGGGACGTGGGAATTAGTTCCATCTGATCCTGATCAAAATGTTGTTGTTTGTAAGTGGATTTTTCGAATTAAACATAAATCTGATGGTTCCATTGGCAGGTATAAAGCTCGATTGATTGCAAAGGGATTTCATCAATGTCCAGGAGTAGATTATCATGATACCTTTAGTCCAGTAATCAAGCCCACTACCATCCGTCTTGTTCTCAGTCTTGCAGTAAGCCATGGCTGGTCTCTTCGATAACTAGACATCAACAATGCATTTTTACAAGGCCATCTCACTGAAAATGTTTACATGAGTCAACCTCCAGGCTTCATTGATCGTGATTTTCCCTCACATGTTTGTAAGCTCCGAAAAGCTATATATGGGCTGAAGCAAGCTCCTCGAGCATGGTACCAAGAATTACGCTCCTTCCTTCTTCAATCTGGATTTAAGAATTCTTATTCTGATACATCTCTATTTGTTCTCAAGTCTGATGGTCACACACTATATTTACTTGTTTATGTTGATGATCTAATCGTTACTGGGGACAATGATATAATGGTGAATCATTTTGTTCAATCATTATCAAGTCGATTCTCTCTTAAGGATTCGGGAATGTTGTCTTATTTTCTTGGAGTGGAAGTGCTTCCAAATAAGCATGGTCTTTTCCTGTCTCAAAGGCGCTACCTTTTAAATCTTTTGGCTCGTGTGAAAATGTTGGAGGCAAAACCAGTACAAACACCAATGCCAACAAATTCATCATTATCTCTATACTCTGGAGCCAATTTATCTGATCCCACAGAATTTCGAGCAGTAGTTGGAAGTCTACAATATTTGTTGCTTACGCGTCTAGATATTGCATTTGCTGTGAATAAATTATCTCAATACATGCACAAGCCAACTATTGAACATTGGACTCTTGTGAAACGATTACTAAGATATCTTTGCGGCACACTTCACCATGGTCTCCAGCTGTATCGTGACTCTCCGATCTCATTGCATGCATTCTCTGACGCGGATTGGGCAGGGAACGTCGATGACTTTTCTTCCACCAGCGCTTATATTGTTTACTTGGGTCGAAATGCTATATCTTGGAGTTCTAAAAAGCAACGAATTGTTGCTCGCTCGTCTACGAAAGCCGAATATCGATCTGTTGCTAATACTACTGCAGAAATAAATTGGATTTGCTCTTTGGTAAATGATCTTGGTCTTCAACTCTCTACATGCCCAGTGATATATTGTGACAACATTGGAACAAATCAGTTATGCTCAAACCCTGTATTCCACTCACGGATGTTCATTCGGGATCAGGTGCAAAATGAAACTTTATGGGTTGCGCATGTCTCCTCAGTTGATCAACTAGCTGATATCTTAACAAAGCCACTACCTCCGGCTCGATTTTTATCTCTACGGGACAAGATTGGACTCTGTCATTGAGATCCATCTTGAGGGGGCCTAATAAAAGGAGTCAGCTTTAGTTTTTAAATTTCAAAACTCCTTGACCAATTCTGTAACTTAGTCTAACGTCTTCCTTATACAGAGGAATTAGTTTAGGAGTTTGTTTGTAATCTTATGTATATAATTACATTATTGAGATGAGAATACATATAACAATTTCACCATTTTCTATATCTCTTTTAGTTAAATCTAAATCTAAATTAATGTAATATATGAGATTTGGAACTAAAATCTTAAGCATTTCAACTAAAAAGTATATAGTTTTATACTTTTATTTAGAGACACGTAGCATTATGAGGAAATTTAAGCTATCATTTTTTTTGGACTAACATTTTTACATATATCATCATAACTAAAAATTTGTCGCAGGCTTAGATTGATATATTTCAAAAATTGAGAATGTTATATTTGAAATTCATCACATATAAATGTCATTTTATTAAATATTCCCTCTATTTATGTGACATGCTCGTATACACGAAACAATCTGAATAAAATGTTGCAAATATATATGTAAAATAATTTTTTTTTAAAAACTATTCATCAAAAAAATTATTGCACTAGACCCCTTTATTTAACTAACATATTGTTATACTTGTTTTTTTTTTTTAAGATTAAGATAACAATTATTGAATTGTTATCTAAAATCCAAAGCTTTAGGCTTCTGGGCTCTGGCTGGAACTGGATTTAGTACATGCCGTCAGTAGGGCATTACCCTGCGGGTGACGTATAACCCCATGATTAGTCAAAATTAATGAGTTCCACGTGGGGCCCACTGATTTTAACCAATCATGAGTCGTCACGTCACCCGCAGGGCACTTGTGAAACCCCGTATTTTTAAAGGTTACAATATATTAAAATATTGTTTTTATTTAATTATTTTGAAGGTGATTATACCAAGATAAATTAATACCAAGAATATTAGATTTTGAAAGTTTGCATATCGGAGATAAAATATATGCAAGATAAGTAGATTTGGTGAGAATCTTTTCATATATTTATTCATTATTAATTTTGTGAGATATTTAGTTTACAAAAATAAGATAAGTAATTAACATTTAGATGAAGTCAAATCTTGAGAGATAGAATTTCCATTCAAACTTTGATTATCGGTATCTTAGTTAATCTTAAGCTTCTATTGGGTGCCTATAAATAGAGAAGCAATGTTTAAGAAAAATCATACCACAAGTTCTCTCAAATTCGTGTGAGAGTAGGCGAAACGCTGCAGAGATTTTTCTTAAAGTTTGAAAAATCAGCCCTAGTACGAGATCTACTGTTGATGGTACAGAGATTTGAATCCAATCTCACCATTCAAATTGAAGAGGAAGATGTTATCGAGTTGAAGTCCAAATTTCAGCCCGATCCAACGGCTAGAATATTTTATACAATTTTTACAAGATTTCTGCACAGATTCTACTTGGGAATTGAGCAGCTTTTGTTCGTGGACAAGAAACGAATACAAACAGCGTTGAAACCAGATCTCCACCGTTCACAATTTAGATCATATCCTTAGAGAAGTCCAGACCAAATTTCATATTGATCCGACGGTTCAATATGTCATAGACGTTTCATCAAGATGACTGAATTTTTGCGACAATACAAGTATTTGATTTTGCACGGGTAGCGAGGTAAGTGGGCTTTTGTTTTAAAACCTTATGTATGATTTAAAATTTCGATCGTTCATGATATTCTTTCGAATTTTGCTATGTAATTGTTATTCTTGATGAATTTGTTATAAGTATGTTTTGACACTGTTATGACTCAAATTAAGAGTGGAAAGGAAATTTTCGAACCATGTTTTGATATGGCCCTGATGCGGTAGGTAATAATAATCGTTCCATGACCTCACCCTTTAGAGGTATTACATATAGGGGACTGATCAGTTAGCCACGAATAATGAGAGGAATTTCAGTGTCTGGCCAAAATATGGAAATCATGTCTATTTTGTTATGATGGTGATGTTATGTTTTGTTATGCTTTGTTGGGACATGAAAGAAATGTTTTTGTTACGGAATATATTACAAGTTTTGAGAAAAATATATATATGTATATATTTGATGTGATCGATCGGCCCCCACTTGCTGAGTGTTTTCCAAAGCACTCACCCCTTACTTTTTCCCTCCCAGATGGTGAAGATGATGATGTTGAGGAACGAGAACAAGATATGTTTTGGGGAGGTGATAGAAGAATATTTTAAGAATTTATTTTGTTATTTTTATTTTTGGGATTGATACGTTATACGTTAATATTTTATTATTTAAGTTTATAGTCGCTTGCGCAGTTATTTATTAGTTTTTGAATTATCGAGTTGTAAAGACAATATTTTTGGAGCTTTTATTTATGATAAAAGAATGGTTTGTATGCGTGACAGCTAGGGGTGGGCGTCGAGTCGGGTTCCTCGGGTTCGGGTAGTTCGGGTCGGGTACCCTAACTTTTCGGGTAGTAAAAATACTACCCGAACCCGAAATTTATTATGCACTACCCGACCATTCGGTTACCCGAAAAAGTCGGGTAGTTTCGGGTACCCGACCTCGGGTACCCGAAATTTATAACCAAAAAACAGAAAAGAGTCATTGCACTCCCTCAATTCTCCCCTTTTGAGTTTTAATATAATATATATGTATAAATTATAATATATATATATATATATATATATATATATATATATGTGCCATAATTATTTTATAAATATATAATATATATAGGTCGATTACCTGAATAAATTTCGGGTAGACACTTGTCTACCCGACACCAACCCGAACACAAATAATCGGATTCGGGTAATTACCCGAACCCGATATTTTCATAAAATTACCCGACCCGATCGGGTCGGTACCGATACCCGATGTAAAAACGCCCACCCCTAGACTGACAGCACTAGCTACAAAGTTTAACCAAAAACTCTTCCCAATCTGTTCATTAATATTATTTGTGAGATTTGATGTTCAAGATTTGGAGGTTTCTCAGAATTTAGTTAGTTGCTTGCTTGCAATGAAATCACGGCCTCATCCTATTTCAATGGTGTAAATTTTCTTGGGTATTCATTCATTTTTCTGCAACTCGTGATTCCGTGAAAAGCTGGCGTTTTACCCCTGGAAAATGTTAAAACAAATGCTAGGCTGCTGCAAAGTTTACATATCTGAAAGCAGAAACAAAGCTGCATTGGAGGCAATTGAGAAGGCAGCAAAATTGTATCCAATTTCCCCGATTGTGAACAAATTTGAGGATGAAACTTACAACAGAGTTGGGTATACCCTTGTCTCGGAAATGGGTCAAAACCCAATTTCATGTTCGTTGAAAAGCTGTGTTTTTGAAATGGTAAAAGTAGCCTTTCAAGAAATTGATCTTGAAACCCACAGTGGGACTCACCCTAGGCTTGGTGTCGTGGACCACATTTGTTTTCACTCTTTGGGTGGCATTTCACTGGACCATGTTGCAGCAACTGCTAAATCTTTGGCTGCTGATGTTGGCTCAAAGCTACAAGGTTTGGTTTTTTATTTCAATAATGGCTCCAAGTACCATTTTGAAGGTTTTTTACAGTTGAAAACTTCTCGGTTTATGGGACATGAAATTGTAGTGATGTCTTCATATTATTCTTGGAACTTTTTTCAACAATTCCCTCCCTTGCAGTCAATGATCCGTGAGGATTTTAGGAGTTCAGTTCATGTATTCTTTTGGCAAAAAAGTTGGAACATCATTGCATACATGAAAATTGATATTTAAGGCCAACTGATGGTTCAATCGTATAGAAAAATAGCACATCTTGCAGGATATCTTTGGCTAATATATGTCAAGCACGCAGTTGTTGCATCAAATTTTTCGTTACCGAGTCTGTGTGCGAGTGAAGAACATGATTATTTTTGAGTCAGAGTTTTGGGTGGAAGATCTTGAGTTCGGTGTGAGTGATGTGGTTTCAGACCTTTTGGTTTGTGTTGGATATGCTAGTTCAAACGTAATAGAGACTCGGTATCATGCATTCCTGTGTTCAATTTGTGAGGAGACATTAAAATCATAGGCTGCTGTAAGATAACTCTTTAGACGTAGGTGAAGTGTGAGTTCAGAGCAAAAGACTCACCTTACCTCTAAAACATGGTAGCTCGGGAAGACATAAAGAGTCGTGATTTCTCTTCAGGATCAGTTCAGTTGATTCATTTAGCATAAAGATTCGACCTTGTTGAGTCGAAATGTAGAAACAAACTTCAATGCGCGCTCTTTCATAATCTTGAAAGTGCTCTGGTTAAGTTTAAAGATTAGTCTAATGTTGTTTGTGTTGCTATGTTTTACGAAGGTATTAGTTTGTGGTTCTAGCCACAAGTTCATGCAAGTTATCCTGATTTTTCTACAGCCATTAGAGAATTTGATTTCTTTACATTGTAACTCTACATTAGTTTCCTGAGCCTGCAGTTGCTACCTTCCTATACGGAGCAGCACATCATGAGGGAAGATCCCTCGATTCTATCAGAAGAGAGCTTGGTTACTTCAAGCCGAACTCCACGGGGAATCAGTGGACCGGTGGGCTGAGATCAGAATCTTTGCAACTGACTCCAGACGAGGGCCCTCCTCGAGCTCTTCAAAGAAAAGGTGTTCTTGTGATTGGAGCAACCCGATGGGTTGATAACTACAACATCCCAGTTTTCTCCCATGACATAACCACTGTTCGTAAAATTTCAAGAAGGGTAAGTGGTAGGGGAGGGGGCCTAGCGTCTGTGCAATCTATGGCACTTGCTCATGGCGACGACGTGATTGAGGTGGCTTGCAACTTACTCGATCCTAGTAAAATTGGTGGCGACGAAGTCCAGCTTCATGTTGAGCAGCTCGCGAAGGAGGAGCGAGTGGAAGTGGGGAAGGGATACTATACTGATCTTTCACAGGACATGTTAGTTGATAAATATTTTGAACTGATTCGTACGGCTAAAGATGCATAGGCCAAAATTTTTCCCCCTTTTGTTGATACTTGGGGGCGGAGTTTAAAAATTACGACGAGTCTTGAACGCGAGACCTCTTCCGAGACAGGGATGCTGGTGCCAATTAGGCCAACATGTCTGTGGCAAGGCCAAAGTTGATTAAGCCTCTGTTTTTACCCCATTTATTTGATAGCAATTACACTTTTTGTTTTCTTTTTGGTCTTTCTGTATGATTTATTATTATTGTTATTGTTATTATTAATTTTGTAAAGTCTGGAGCACAAGGATCCTTATTAGTTATTGCATTTAACCAATATATGTACCTACATTTGACCAAAATTAAAATTTTAGAATATCCTTATTAAATTAACTATTCTGACTTATGATAATCAATAATTATCTAACTAATCACAAATTTTCTTATAAAAAATCACTAATATAATTCTCTACTTTAACTTAAGTTCTCACTTATGGAACGAAATTCTACTCGATATAATTCCTATTATACAGTTGTGCAAGTCTTCTAATTTTCATTATTTGACAAGTAGATGTTTGTATGAATGAATATTTATATCATATGATAAAAAATATTTATATCATTTATATTTGTATAGCAGGAAACGTATAACAAAATGGAATGGAGGATTTCATTCGCTCCAACGTATAAAAAAATGTAAAAAAAAAAATAATTATGTACGGGTAAAATATCTGCATTTGGTTCCGTTAATAAAAAAAAGACAAAAAAAAAAAAAATTAGTTGCAACTGATAGAACAACGATCAAAATGGGTTAACTTCGTGCTGCTAGTCAAATAGACAAAATGGGTCGATAATTTTTAAATAACCAAATGGAAGGTCATTTGGTCTGTCGAATGGTGGATTGTGACAAGTTACTTACCTAAGGACTTATCCGCTTCGACTCATCTAATATAACTAAAAATTTATAGTTTCGTCGGATTATTCCGTCACGACCAAACCACCAAAGTGAAGGATGGATAGCGGCTAAATGATGTATCGAGATGGGTTGCAGATTCGTTCATCCCGTCAGCGGGTTTTGACAGTCTCAAGCACGATTCACGAAGCATTTCAATTTTTAACCTCATATGTAATCTAATATGGGCCGAATCGACAGATTCTGTCAAATAGCTTTCCCATTATGACCCAATAACTTTTACCCACTAAACTAACTTTGGGCCGAAAACACAACTTCAAAAAATGCTGTAAATCTTTCATGCATAAAAGCCGAACAACAAAACATGAAAGTAAATTATTGTTTTTTTTAAGGAAAAACAAAATCAAAAATCAAAAGGACTTAAAGATTGTATTTGAATGGGCAACTTGGAAATAGGTACCCAAGCCAAACAAAAGTTTGAGTTGCATTTTTCAAAAATGCCCTTGTCGTTATTTTAATCATTTTTATTTCTTGAATTATCAAATGTGGAATCAGATTCAAAATCTGATTCACTTGATTCATCAAGATAATAAATATTTTCATCGTCGGATGAAAATTCAATTGTTTCTACTGGATAGAATCCAATAGTATATATTTCTTCAAGAAGTTTAACTTTATTTTTTTTTTCGTTTCGTTTTGGACATTCATTCGCATAATGTCCTTCTTCGTTGCATAACCAACATGTGCAATTCTTTCCTTTACCCTTTGGGCAATGTGGTTTTTTGTTATCAAATTTTTTATAAAATTTTCTTTTATAAGGTTTTCTGAAAAAAATTCTTTTAAATTTCTTTTTCTTATAGGGAATAAATTTTCTATTAAAAGATTTATAAGGTTTATTAAATTTATTCTGTTTCTGTCGTTTTAAATATTTGTGTGACATATTTGTTTTGCAACCGTATTCTTTTACTGTGAATTTCATTTTGTCACAACAAAGTTTATTGTTTTGTTTGTAAGATCTGGATATTCTTTTATTTAATGTTACTTCATGACATTTCTTTGTTATAACATCTTTAATGAATTTAATAGCTCCTCCTAGTGTTTTGGCATAAGCGCTAGTTAAGAATTCATCTTTACTATTTATTGGTATATTAGGTATTTTATTAAAAACACTTAATTTATAATGTTCTTTTTTTATCAGCATCTATTAACTGATAATAGTTTGTTTCATAATCATATATAAATTCTTTTAGATAACATAAATTACATAGTTTAATATTATCTAGAATAAAAATTGCTCTATTTTGTTCTATGTTCTTAGCTACCAGATTAGCATCATTATTAGAAACTCCTAAAAATTCTTGGTACAAGGCATCAACAAATAGTTCAAAATATCGATGTCCTGTCATTCCTTGTGGTAGATTAGTAATTACTAGGTTTTCAGCCCAAGTTCTTACTGCTCCTACCTATGTCATTTTTATCATCCCATGAGTTAAAACTTGAATATTCTCACTTTTGTCTAATAATGATGTTAATTGAATTTGTACCGATAGTTCATTTGCCCAATGATCTATCTTTGATTTTCTTTCTTTAGCTGTCGAACAACCTAAATCTAAAATATTTTGTTTCACAAATCTTGATGTTTTTGATTCTCTAAGAATGTCTCTAACATCTTTATAAGATCCAGAGTATTGGTCTCTGTTGTATTTAAATTCTTCATCATCTCTTCCACCACTACCTTCTACATTCGTTCGTAGATTTAATTGTGGTCTAGAATCATCTTCAGACTCTGATTCTGAAATATCTATATCTCTGTATTGTTCTGATTCCTGATTTGAATGATATAATTCTTCTGTATTTATTCCTATTTGTTCAGATTCGTCTGTTTCACTAAATATCTCCATATTTATGTTTTCCATAACTAAGGGGATTTCTATACCATGATTCAATTTTGAATGGTGGTTCTTCTTCCATTTTCATTTTTCCTTTATCTATTGGAAGAACTTCCTTAAGATAGTTTAATATTTCATTACTATGTCTTTCTTGTTCAATTATTTATCTAGTCGTTGCTAAATCAATATATTCTTTGAAATTTTTCTCTAATTCTTGTATTGATAGATTGATCTTATTAATATTATTTTTTAAATCTCCTAGATCTTTTTCTAATTTTATTAAGGACGTCATTGCGATGAGGTTGACTCATTAACAATAGCTTGTTTAATTTTAAGAATATTTTGATTCATGGTTCCAATTTTTTCAAGAATATCTTCATCATTTCTAGCAAATGATAATGATCTTCTTGGTACAGACTGTTTTGTGATTTGGAGGTCATCTGAACTCCATCTTTTATAGGGATTTATTTTTTCAATAAATGCTTTTCGAGGGTGTTCAATTCTTGTAATATTTTCAAACATTCTTTCAACAAAAATAGTTGGTTTTGTTGAAATTATTCTTGTTTGAGAATTATTACTTATTGATAAACCGACAACATAGTTTATATTGATCGGATGGTTTCCTGTTAACATAAGATTATTCCTATAAAAGTAATAATCTAATGTTAAAACGTCATTTATGTTTTTAAAAAAGAGATATATTGTATTGTGGATAAATACAAAATTTTATCTTTTTGTAACATAAATTTCCTTCAGTTTTTCCAAGGATAGAATCCTCAAAATTACGTATCCTTTTGTCACGAACTGTGATTTCAATTTGTGTATCTATTCCTTCTCGGTAGTGAGCTGATACTATTATTTCGATTCCTCCAATGTGAACATATTTCAGTTCAGATCGTTCTTTTTCACTGGCTTTTGCCATGATGGTATCAATATCTTGAGTTGTTAATAACTTCAGAGTATTAGACCTTGATTCGTTATTTATTTTACAAGATCGTTCTTTTGTACGAATCGAATAATAAATTAAATTTTTTTTGGGATTAATAAAATTTGAAATCTTGCTTAATATTCCTGGTTGGTCTATTAGATTTGTTTTTGAATTAGAAAACCTTGTTTTCTGTATCTCAGCAAACTTATTCTGATTAAATATAATATTTAAATTATACTTTTGGTTCTCTTCAGATTCATCAATTTGACTATTTTGATTTGGAATTGTTACTTCTGTCATTTTAACAGATGATAGAACTTCTTAATTTTCTTAAGGCTATTAAAAGCCTTTTTGTTGAATCTATCTGTTCTAATAAATTCTGAAAATTTTCGAAACTATCAATTGAAAATTGACAATTTTTAAGATGTTTCAAATTGTTTTCACAATTTTCTATATCAAAATTTATATTTTGAGAATATAAATTAAAGATATTCATTTTTGTATTTTCATACATTTTACATTTAGTAAAAATTGTTACTTTTATTATTTTGTTTTTGTTGATCGGATTTCGATAACAAAGTTTGTTCTTATTTATAACATATTGTTATGTCTTCAATTTCATCGTTTTCAGAAATTTGAATTATCATTTTCCAGTTGCTTGAAAAATGTTTTTTTTTATGATTTTTGAAATAAAAGGTTTGGAGATCTTTTATTTTATTCCATAATTGATCTGCGGAATTCTTCAAATTCTTATGAATTTTATCATTCATGGCTTTACAGATCTGATTCATTTATAACAGATAAATGTTTTCAGATTAGTTTGGTTCCATTCATAGGTTATAATTACAAATTTTAGTTGATAAATTGATTCGAATATGGTTAAATCAGAAGTATTTAAACGATATTCATGAAATGTATCATATTCATGATCATCTTCTATTTCAAACCAGTTTTTTATTATCAATCTTCCATTTTTTATGAAGGATGATGACATGATTAACGTATTTTGAATATTTCTTTGAATTAAGGGCGGCAGGAGATTTAGGAAGGTTACCTTGTTTGAATGAATCTTGGTTTTGAGCAGAGGCCAAATCCTTGCTTTTCCTTAATGATCACTTGATCAACTGGTACTTGCTCTATGGATCTCCAGGTTTACTCTAACCATGAATCTTCAATGGTTGGTTTCCAACCTTATCCTCCTTACGCCCTGCTTGTTTAGTTATTAGTCATATGGCTTATTTTTATTTTTGATTTTATGTTTCTTAGTTTCTGATAGTTTTCATACATCTTGTATGAACCAGATTGTAAAAAACTTAAGAAGAGAGAGATACTCAAACTTTACTTATTTATTTTCAGCACAAAACATCTCCTTTTATAGGCATGAAGAAACGCATACATAATAAAAGAAAAGAGGGGGACCACCCGACACTACATAATGGAAAACAACTCATTTTACATCTGAGTGGATGCCTTTAACATGTGGTGTGGTCCAAGATTTCATTTGTTTTTACATTGTGTCACTTTCTGAATCACTGGTACATTCGGACCATTTCTTTATTGGTTTGTCTTCTTTGACAGCTGCTTCTTCTGTCTGAATGGGTTGGCAATGTCCACATTTGCGTGTGGAAATCATTGTTCTTAGTCTTTGACATAGCATTTGTTGGGTTTCTCGGGTCATGTCAACTCTTGCTTCATAGATTGGAGCTTCGAATTGAGCTAACATGGCTTGTTCTTTCTTTTGGATTGTCTCTTTGTGTCCAGTGGTTAATAAAATTTTATTGGTTGTAAAATTTATTTTAACCTTTGAGTTTCCATCAATCTTTCCTGTCTTTGAGATCATGTCAATCAATGTCTTTATTCTTATCTCAGGAAGTGTTGAGATATCCATTACTGGTTTCTCTTCATTTGATTCTTCGAATAAGAACTTGTCTTTTTGTTTTCGACATTGAATATATACCATTGGTTGATAGAATTTGTTATCATCCCAATCTGGAAGGGTTGAGTGAATACTCAATGTTAATACTGGATCGTCCTTAAAGACTGCTTTCTTGAACTGAATGATACTATTTCTCAACTGATATGGAAATAGTTCTATTTCTTGATTGTTGGGACTGACTTTCAATCCACTTAATAATCCATTTGAAAATAATCTTGCGACTTCATGCGCTGGAGCACCTTGCAGTGTTATTGCTCTTGATATGCTCTGTGTGTCACAAGTTTGTAGCCAAGATTATGTAGATGGTTTGACTATTCTTAAATAGTTTAGTGTTTCAAAGAATTCAGTCTTGAGTTTTTCTGGAAAATTTGTTTTTTCAAAATTGGTTTTTGTGGTCGTAGATTGACCATCTTTCTTTCTCTTGCTTCAAGGGCACTTTTAAACGTCCTTTCTTTTTTTTTTTTCTCGGTGTTGGCTGTGACCACCGGTTCTTTCTTCTTTTCTTTTTCTTGGTTATCAGTGTTGGCTGTGACTACTGACTGTTTTTCATTCATCTCCATTATTTTGTTAAATGGAGTTGCTAACTTGATTGGAGTTTTTGGTGAGGATGATGATGATGATGTTGTCATCTTTTCTTTAATCCTCTGAATTTTTCCTTTTATATTTTTTTTTCTTTGTTGAAGAATCTGAATTTCTTCATCTATGTCAATCAATTGTTCTTCTAATTGATTTAATTGCTCCATCCTGCACAATAAAACATATATATATATATATATATATATATATATATAAATGGTTAAAAATTTAACTCTTTTTCGTGAGTAACTCGGATAGTTTTATTATGCGTATCATTGCATTTATGAAATTCTTTTGCAAGAATTGAATCAATCTTCATAAATGAGATTGATTGTCTTTACTCATAGAGCAATTCATGTTTCTGAATATAAATCTCATTTTCATCAATTTATATTTCCCATGCTTTTTGAGGCATGTTCGGATGACTGAAAGTCATAAAATAATTCATGTCTCTGAATATAAATCTCATTTTATGAATTTATATTCCCCATGCTTTCTAAGGCATGTTCGGATGACTCGTGGTCATTTTATGGATCACTTAGGATCTCTTTTGTTATTCCGTTACTACGGATAGTATAGTTTGGATGAAGTTCTCTGGTTAATGCGTCGGGTAATGAATTATCCGTTCCTTTGACATGTTGGATCTCGAACTGATAATGGTTCAATTTCAATTGTCATCTAATTAGCCTTGCTGCATTTCTCCCTGCATTTCTTGATATTTTCCTTGTCTTGAAATATGTTAAGTTCATATTATCTGTTCTTACTAAAAATGGTTTAGGAATAAGATAAATTTCATAAGTCCTAATTGAGAATATTAAAGCTAATAATTCTTTTTCATTGGAATGATAATTTAATTGTGCACCTTGAAAAATTCCTGATGTATAATTGCATAATTCTTCATTATTTCTAGTAGCTGTTTTAGTAAGTTCTTCTAAATTTATTTCTCCAGTATAAGCTTTTAAACATGCTCCCCAGTATTCATCTGAAGCGTCTATTTCAATTATTATTATATCTTTATTGGAAGGAAAATATAACTCAGGAAGATTACTAATTATTTTCTTTTTAATAGTGTCTATATAATTAGTATCTTCTTTAGACCATTTTCACTTGTAGTATTGTTTAAGTTTTACCTGAAGAGGTTTTCTGATTTCTACAAGTTTCTTAATGTAATTTCCAGAATAAGTTAATAATCCTAAAAATCTTCTTAATTGATCTTTATCCTTGATTTCACTAGGAAAATCGTGAATTTTCTTAAGTATATGCTGTTGTAAACAATGTTTTCCATCTTCTATTTGTAATCCTAAATAATTTATTTTTGTTTTAAACAATCGTGCTTTCTTTTCAGAAAGTATAATTCCATCTTTATGACAAATATCTAATATTGTCATGAGGTCTTTATAATATTGATCTAGTGTTTTCGAATAAATTAATATGTCATCTATATAAACACAACAAAAATCTACATATGATTTAAAAGATTCATCCATATATATTTGAAAGATACCTGGTGCTTGTTTAAGTCCGAAAGGTAATACAGTCCATTGATACTGTCCTTTTGGACAACTGAATGATGTAAGTAATTGTGTTTGTGGTTCTAGCTGAATTTGCCAGAATCCTTATTTACAATCTAAACGGAAGAAATATTTCATTCCTCCTATATAAGATAGTAAATCATTCTTGTTTGGGATGTAATATCCATCCATAATTGTTGCATTATTCATTTTTCGATAATCAATTACCATTCTTTTCTTATCAGTGTCTTTCTTACTGACATAAAAGGCCGGTGAAGAGTGTGGACTCTTGCTTGAGATGATTATCTTAAGTTTTAGTAATTCTTGAACCTCTTTTTCGAATATTTTTACATCATCCATGTTGCATCTTCTTGGTGCTTTACGAATTGTGATATTAGGGTCTTTAAGTTTTATTGAAGCAATGAATTGTTTTTTTTTTTTATTAATTTTGTCCTGAGGATTTTCAGAACAAATATTATGAAATTTCTTCATGATTTCTTTTTCATGATTAATTGTTAAAATATTTTTTATTTTTAGTTCTATTGGATTTGTATTTCGTTTATGAAAATTCTCTGTAAATCCTTCATTTCCTACACGAAATGCTGTTCGTATTTTAGGAATATAAATCATTAATGATCCTTTGTTTAAAATTATGTGATTTTCAAATTGTGTAAAGGGAAGATATTCTCGTAAAAAGTTATTTTCTATTATAATGTCCATTCCTGATTCTATTTGATATATAATGGGTATTACAAATTTTGTTTTTTCTATTTCTATTTTTAATTTTTCTGCTACTGTATTAAGCATGATTATTGATCCATCTCCTATTCGAACTTTTAATCCTTTGTCGTATTTCTTTCAATAATGAGTTGGGAATATGTGTTTACTTGCTAGACACATACTTGCTCCCGTATCAACATAAGCATGCATATATATGATATGATTTATGTTATTTGATTTTAATTTGAATTTTTATATAAATACTATTTGGATTTGTTTTGTTTTTAGTATCCATTCTCTCACCTTTTTTTTTTAGTGATTTATTAGAATTTTTAATAGATAAGGGTAGAATTGGTATTTTTAAACAAAATTTTCTCTCTTCAGGGAGTAGAAAATAAGTTTTAATGGATTAGATATTAAAATGTAAGATGAAAATAGGTTTGGATATGAATTTATAATTTACCCTATTTGAATCGATAGATTTGAAACTCTTGATTTAGTTTCAAATTCATGATAAAAAAAAATCTATTGTTTTTTTTTATTTGAGTATATCCGCTTTAATTTTATAACAAATTTAACTTCTCAATTCGTTGGTCTTTTGAATCATTACTATGAATTTTAAATCCATCTCAATATAAAATTATTATAAATTCATTTTTCAAATATTTTTTCAAATCAAAATCCGCGAATTCAAATACAAACTGAAAGACTGGTGAGAAACTCATTTTATAATAAAGAAAAGGTAATAATTGATTAGTAATCAATATATAAAGTGATGGAAAATATTTTATATAAGTAGTGGCATTTAATTTAGCAGCAATCCGACATCGGATTCTAGTGGAACGAGTATTTATGGTTTGTTTGCCTTTAATTTCAATGGGGACATTGTATATAATCCCTCAACTATAATATTCATTTGGGTTCTGTCTTTGAATTAATTAATTTATTTTAAATGAAATACTTTTTTTAAAAAAGAACATAATTTTGATTAATTAATTGATTTCCCATTTGATGTTATTATGGTAATCACAAACATTAGTACTGTTCCTCCATGATTGCTTGTCTTTTTTTTATAGTAACATTTTGTTGTTGTTGTTATCTTAATTCGAAGGGACATGCATCAAAGTTACAATTATTATATGCACGATTATATAAATTATAACACAAAAATTTTTATGAGACGATTTTACGATTAATTTTGTGATAAGTATCTCTAATTTTACTTGACACGTAAAAAATATAATTTTTTTATGTCAATTTTTTTTTTCATTATAGATGTGATTCGAATCGACATGTTTAATAAATATAAATCGACAATCTCACAAAAAACCTACTCAAAATAGAATTTAATGAAAAGATGGGTCATATATCCTAATTTAATTCGTTATTTTATATCTTGTCATACATGATAAAAGCATAAAGTTATAGTTAATTTGTCTTTCACTACTCTAAAGTCTAAACTATGAATTAGGACGCCTTTAGTATGGTCGACGAGAGTGTCATTAGTTGGTCAACTTACATGATCAATCATACACCAAATTTGAGTAATCATTCTATACTATTTTCGTTTCAATTATATACTTTTTATTTTTTTAATCGATTGTCACAGTAGTTTTTTTCTTTCAAGATTTTGTAATATGTTTATTAGCATATCAGACAACGTGTAACTATTTTTTGAATAATTTTCTTAATTTATGTGAAAAATAAACAAATCAATACATATGATACGGTTCTACGAATAAAGTAAAAAATTACTTGTATCTATCAAATTTTCACGATTGAAACTCATATTATATATCCGTCATCATCGATCATAAAAGCAAGTAATTATATTGCACGAGAATGACAATGATATCTTACGATAAAGACTTTAACTCTAATCTTAATTCAAATATGTTATATATTAAATGCAGCTCAATCAAATCTTAAAAACCTAACACACTCTTGGATTATTATATTATAATGATAAAATTAAGCGTTCTTGCTGTTTGAACTTTGAACATTGAAACGATATTATTAATTCCCAGATATATTTTTTTGCATTGGAGATTTTGAAAAGTAACGATTAAATGAATTTCATTACATACTTGTTTAGTTAATATCTTTATCACCTACACGTTTTTACACATTCATACATGAAATAACACACATAATATTGAATTTTTTTTTATATCGGTTAATATTTTTTTAGACTAAAAGCTAAAAGTAATGTTGTCGTATATAATAGCGAAGGAGAAGCTCGTGAAGTATACAAGTGACGTTTCACGTTTGAAACTAAAAATTTGTATTATCGAGGATAACACGTCATATGTATTAGAGACCAGATAAACATTTTGTCAGTAATATAATATAATATATATATATATATATTAATGTTTTGAAAGTTTTGATTTAATAAAATAAAAAGACATATATTTTTTCACAATTATAAAATATAAAAATTCACGCATATTTGAAAAAAAATCTAAGCTTACTTCACCCGAGGTGTAAACCATAAAATATAAAATGTTGTAGTCTTATATATATATATATATATATATATATATATATATATATATATATATATCAAAATTGTGAGCATGATTACGATTTATTTTTTCATGCGGTTTTGTGATGATGATAGTAGAGTTAAAAAGTGTAAGCCCAAAGGTTACTAAATGTGACCTAAGGTTTTCATAGCACTTATTTGATAAAAGGTTAAAAAGGGTCTCCACGAAAAACGAGCCAAACTATAAAAAAATAATAGCAAAGTACGCATTTTCGAAAACCTCGTCCTCTCCCCATGTCGTATTTTCTCCACATCCCCATAACCCGAAAATTTGTAGTTGGTTATTTTAAAAAAAGATTTGTAGTTAGTAATATACATTAAAATCATTTCTTTTTATTTTATTTGAACTTCACCATATACTTCTCATATGAAAACATGATTATAATCAAGCACGTCGTGATATTGTTTGATATTGTGAATGAAATGAATGAAAGTTGTGTACAAATTTGATAAAAATATGATAAAATATGAACGAGTAATATATAGAGATAATACTATGTTTTTTAAATATTTTGTATGATTATTATGTTTATTATTATATAATATATAATGTACATTTCATTGTTGATTGTAAACAAATGAGAGAAAAATTAATAGATATATTCGTAAAACTTCATCCATATCAAGTCAATTATGTCCTCATCACATGAGTTAGGAGTGATGTTGTATCCAATCCATATGCAATGAAATCACGAGTCGTGTGAAGAAATTAAGTTAATCAAAATATGAGACAAACGTGAGGTGACTAAAAAATTGTAAATCATCTCATTTTTATCTAGCTATTGTATCAAACAGTGTTTGTTAGAGGACGTGGAAGTGGGTATGGGTTCGTGCATGTGTTTGCTTTTTAATATTTCTAGCAACTCGCACCAAGTCTCTTGTTGTTTATATATGTTAGTATTAGAAAACACGCGTTACGTGCTTATGCAATATTTTTTTAAAATGAAAACAAAAAAATTCAGAGAACAATTTTGAAAAGTTTTTTTGTAAATAAATTAATTTTACAAACGTAATATTTTCATAAATAAGAAGTTATCAATGTAGAAAATAAAATGGTATTTTGATAATTAAATATATACTAAATGACAAAATAATAAGATGTTAGGCATACCAATGTATCAACGACTCAAATTTAATAAAATAGAATATATATATATATATATATATATATATATACAATGTATCAACGACTCAAATTTAATAAAATAGAATATATATATATATATATATATATATATATATATATATATATATAAGTCTCGTAACTGTTGACGTGACGTCTATTTATTGGACGCACAATTTTGATATTTCATCACATCCAATAAATAAACGCCATGTCAACGACGTTCACGTAGATATGTGTAAACATACATGGTATATATATGAATTTTCACCTGCCCAACCAATGCTGTTCAACTCGTTCCCGATAACTGAAACCCGATATCGTATTTTAGTGATACGAAAAATTAAAAACAAACAACTTTAGTGATTGGGGACGATGTGAGCAGGAATGGTTGGACAACTAAAAATTACTTTATATAAAAATATATAAATATATATACATGTGTGTGTGTGAATATTTTGTTTTATGTACACTGCATATGATGTATTTTTAAATATATACCTAGATAAGCGTCTTATATATGTGTGTGTATATATATTCATTGGAGTCATGTCATGCAACTACTGCTAGTGCCTCCAAATTCATCGTTAAATTTATTTATTCCATTATTATAATATAATAATGAATAAAAATTGAAAATTGGGCACGACATTTGTTTGGCCAGCTCTGTTCTCTCTGCCAAACACAAACAAACCTCATTCATCAACCAAACCCCAAATAATAATTACTCTTTTCTTTTTAATAATCATTTTTCTTTTTCTTTTCCTATAACACTCACACCACCCCCCCCCCCCACCCACCCACCCAAAAACACACACAAACACACACCCGGGCTCTATAAAATACCCCATCGCTCCTCCTTTTCAACGCTTCTCTCCACCAGATCTCTCCTCTTTTGAGATGCGTACTTTCTGATACAATCTCCATCTTTTAAGTCCCTTTTCTAGGTTCTTCCTCTTTCTCTCTCTACAATCTACCTTACCTGTGCATACGCATATATATATATATATGTGTGTGTATGTGTGAAGGGTATATATAAATGTATATGTAATGAGTGTGCATACATACAATCTATAAATGCGCACACAAAAACACGCAAGTGGCGGAGAACCCATCTGCTGTATTCAATTGTTTTCGTGGTTTTATGCGTTTTCTGATGTGGGTTCTTATTTTATTTTATTTTACATAACCTTTTTATTCTCTTGTTGCGACGCAGAGTGTGCGAGAGAAAAACGAGATTTGAGGAGACACAATGAGTGAAGATAGGAAGAGGAAAAACATGGAGAATAATGGTGGAGCAGGAGGAGGCGCAGTCGTTTTGTTCAGCGATGAGGAAGTGAGAGACATCAGTGGATTCCAGCGATGTGATGATTACGTAATGGTGACGTGTGGCTGCACAAGCCACACTTATGGTGATGCTGTTGGGACTCTTAGGGTTTTCGCTTCTGGCGAACTCGAAATTCGCTGCGAATGCACTCCGGGTTGTCAAGAAGGTTTGAAACTACGGCTATGTTAATGAACTTGCGCACTATCATATGATTGTTCTTTGTTGTTTTCGACGCAGAAGATTGTGATGTGCCTGTAACACGTGAAAAATAGCTCTATTTTTCACTGGTAATGGGATTCTGATGTGGTGCATGAATGTCTCGATGGCTTTGTTTTATGGGTTTTAATCAATAGAGTTAGGGGTTTGATTGGTTTATATGTAAAATGTGTTCTGATTTGTCATATAGGATTGATGTGTTCTTGTTATTTGGCGAAAACTTCAGTTTCTTGCTATGGATGTTGCACGTGGTTCGTGATTAATGTATTCTGGTTTTTCATTCAAAGATTGTGTTTTTATGGAGTTTGAGAGGTACCAAAAGCATAGACAGTGGATGAGAGTTCATGAGACGACCTACCACATTCTCCGAGTATGATTTTATGTATTTGCGTTTAGGCAGAGCTCTGTTGTTCTGTTTGAAGAAAATGAAATCTGCAATCTTTTATTTTCTGGTGGACTGTTACTTCTGGGTTTTCTTGTATATGGATTTGATTTGCCAGTTTGCATTTTGCTGTAAAATCTGGTTCAATTCTTGTGATTGCTTAAACGGAGCTGGGATAGGACTGCTTGATGATCGGAATTTCTCCTTATGTATGTGGCAGCATATTGAGTTCTCATCCTGGAACTCTACGCTTATATGAATTTATAAATAAGCTTTTCTGCTCAAGGATCCAAGCGTCAGATATATTTTTTCATTTTTTCTCTATGAAATAACCACTCAAAATCATGTTAGTTTAACATGATCAACCTTACACAGGTATTGGAATCATGTTATGTTAATGCAGACATTTTTTGGTATTCTCTTGGATAACAGCTTGGACAAGAGTTGAATTTCTTTAAGCTTCTTTATGAAAATTGTGCAGTTTCACTTCGGAGTCTGTTAGTTTGAACATCCTCTAAGTTTATTTAACCTCATGCCTCATTATATTACGTGCGATGCCACTTTGTGTATGCTTTAGTCATGTACCTAATCAAAATTTTGTGGCCTGATTATGCAGTTTACTCAAAAGTTTCCTTGTGGATTTCAGTTTTTAGTCTCAGTTAATCATAATTATATTTACTTTGCTTTGATGGGTTTTACTTGCTTTGCTGAGAAAATTTGATTCATGTGATTAGACAAGTTAACTCCAGCAGCATTTGAGAAGCATTCTGGACGTGAAACGGCTAGGAAATGGAAGAATAATATATGGGTTATTGTTGATGGAGAGAAGGTTCCTATATTTAAGACGGCCCTGCTCAAGTATTACAATGAAGCATCAAAACATGCAAATGGATCCCAGAGATCTACTGGAAAAACCGGTCATCGTGATGAGTTCATTCGATGCAGTCAGTGTAACAAATTGCGCAGGTTCCGACTTCGCAACAAGGACGAATGCCAGATTTACCATGATGCTTTCTTAAGCGTGAACTGGACATGCAGTGATATGCCTCATGACAAGTATGCTCTTGTTCGCCAAAATCTTGAAATTTTTACATGATGGCATATCTAAATTTCAAGCCACCTCTGGCTCTAAATAATTTATCCTTCATATTCCTGCTTATCACCTTGTTATCTCAAAAAATCTTTTTGGATGTATGAAATGGTCATTTTGGTACGCGGGAGGGAGCCTTCATGACAATAAATTTCATCCACAAGTTTATATTTGTTATGTTAGCTACCTCTTATGACTCTTAAGAGTTTGTGCAATATAAGCTGTTAAGTGGCCATTTGAATCATTCTTTCTTTCCTTCAAGCATGATTTTTTTCCTTCAAAGACTCAAACATTGGTGATGGAATATTGTTTTCTCCAGGATATCTCAATATAGCAAATCATCAAGATTTAGGTCAATCATTGTCAGGATATTATCACTATGCTTCCTGTTTGTTCATTCTAGAAATGGAATTTTTCTGTCAGTATTCTATCGAGAGAAAAAAATAAAATACTCTTGGTATTGTATTAGTATGAGCTTACTTTTCAGAGTCGCTAAAGTATTAACATGTTTTTTCGAAAATAGAAATGTCATGAAGCTTCAGAGTAGATATTCTAGTAAATCTTCCTGCTCGTGGTTTCGTATAAAAAATCCTCAAGCAGCAGATTATGCACCGAATCTGCTGATTGCATCTTACTTCTTAGGAGTTCGTATATCGAAGCTCAGCTTGAAGAATTTCACGCACTTAACTGTGGTTAAAAACTTTAAGATTCTCCATGACTGAACCTTGTCTTAGAATCAACCATTTGGTTTTTTTTGCAACCAACCATTTGAGAGTGGTTATAGTCTATGTTTTTTTTATCATTGCTTGAAAGACTGAACTTTGCTGAGTGCGCCACTGGACTAGCAAGTTAAAAATTAAAAGTAGCTACTCCTGTCACCTTTTGTCTTTCTGCTTTACTGCGAGAAAAACATAACATTGTCCTACGGAAGCACTTCCTTTCAGACTTGGTAAACTGATTCACCTCATGGCTCATTAAATAAAAGCGGAAATTATTTACAGCAGTCTTCGTGAAATTCCTCGTCTTCTTGTCCCTAATGGTTCAATTTGCATTTTCAAGCTTTGAGGTTTAATCTAAGTAACAAAGTTATATGTTTTTTATCAACATTATAATGCAGATGATATGCTTAGTATGTATGCTGCTTGATTATGTTTTGGAGTGGTCACAGTTTGAAATCAATATCACAGTTGTACTGTTCCAAGAATTTTTATTGTGTCTAAAGTCTCAACATACATGTTGCATTGATTGTTACTGCACTTGATAATGATCTTCCAAAGATTTCTAACTCGATCTGGCATCAGAGAATACTGAATGAACGAACAGCCTTATTTTTCCTGAAAATATAAGCTGGTATGGGTTTGAATGATTCTCTCTTGATGAGCTTTTGAGCTAAATATTATGTGGTGCAAAGTATTCTTCCTCACGTAATAAATTATGTCAGGACAGGTCTTTCTTAGTGTCTTCATCGCCTTGCCATTTACGCTTGAATTTGAACTTTTGAGATTCCATTTCACATCTATCTTCCTTGTACAATTGTTTCTTGAGTTTTCTAGTGTATTTTCCGTCTTGGCCATCTGTTTTATACAGGCGTCGCGTTTTCTGTGTAAAATGCTGACTGCTCTCCAGTATAATTTACATGCAAGATAAGATTTACAGGTGAGCATCTAGTTTATGAGGAAAGATAGGATTAAGGATTCCTGAGTTCTAAAATGATATCCTCTCGGTAAAAGAAGTGCTTTTCATTTGCAGTCAGAAGTAGGTTGGTTCTCTGTTACAATGTGGTCCAGGTTCATAGTGAAATTATTGTGTGATATGGTGTGCAGTCACCATTGTGGTCTTCGTACACCACTTTGACATTATTGAAGGAGAAGAATGAATGACAATTGACAAATCATAGAATTAACTCTTTTAGTAACTTGGATTAATTGCTTGCGCAAATGATAATATGCAGATTAGTTATTGGACTCATTGTGTAGAATCTTGGTTGCACCCAGGCTCATCATGCGAGCCTAGAGCGCGACAGAAATTGAGTTATCAATGAGCACAAATCATTAGTTTTGCAGCATTCGATAGATGCACATCCATTTTTCGTCTGATTCACTGTTTTCCCTACCATAGAACTGACCTTATGCTTGACGTGTATCAGAATTACATGTGATGATGATGAGGAGCGAGCAAGCCGGAGGGTTTATAGGGGTTGCACTCGCTCTCCAACTTGCAAAGGATGCACCACCTGCGTGTGTTTCGGGTGCCAGACTTGCCGCTTCTCGGGCTGCTGCTGCCAGACTTGCATGGATTTCACCGCAAATGCTAAATCTTGATTACAATAAAATGATACATCTCTAATTTATTGTCTTGTCTTTTCTTTTCGTGTCTTGTCTTTTCTTTTCTCTATTTATCGTTTTTTCTCGTTGGTTCATTTTCCTGATTATTATCCTAACCCATAGTGAAAAGCAGCAGAATTTGCTGGAATTTTACCCCTTGCGGTAGCTATAACTTGAGATTACAGTTTCCAATTTTCAGTGCTTTTCCCTGAACTAGAGCCAGAGATATTTTTTTCCTTCTTGATCATTCAATTTTTGTCATCAAATCTTTATTTTTTATTCTTTATTAATTATTGTTGTTAATATTAACCATATTAATCAGGTAAATCAAATATGACAGTCTAGCTCATGAGACTTTGGTAGGATAATTGAACTCACGATCATTTGTTAAACGTGGACCTATTTCATTAACTCATGCACTCGTGATCATTTGTTATCAAAAACAGATACTCAAAATGTAAGTGTTTTTCATTGTAACAATTCACAAAAAATTTATGAAAAATTAGAATATAATTTTTTTTTAAAAAAAATGATAGGCCGGCTCTCAAACGAACCACTGCAACTGTAACTCTATTCACCTATTTTTTGTGACAATACAATCGTTTTGACGACTCTACATTATGTTTTATGTTATAGGGACTCGAGTAGTCGAGTCAAAGGTGGAATGCCACTTTGCCAACATTGTTGATCAACAATTATATATATATATATATATATATACAATAGATGAGTTGACCTGTACAATAGATGAGTTGACTTGTACATGGTAAACATGAAGTGGGCATATACGCACACACACACACATATATATATATATATATATATATATATATATATGAGTTCTTTTATCACCATATGCCCACTTCATGCCCACCATGTACAAGTCAACTCATCTATTGTACCGGTCAACTCATCTATTGTACATGGTGGACATGAAGTGAGCATATATTGTTGGGCACCATAAAAGAACTCTACATATATATATATATATATGATATATATATATAGGACTTTTAAGTTGCCCAACAATATTTTTTCACCTCGTTACCGACCACTAAAACCTGATACCGGGTTTTAGTTATTTTTTTTCGCATAACTAAAACACGATACCGGGTTTTAGTGGTCGGGGACGAGTTGAGTATCATTGGTTGAGCAGCTGAAAATTTCTATATATATATATAGATGAAGTTTTCAGCTGCGCAACAAATTCCTTCCCACTTCATCTCGATCACTAAAACCCGGTGGTGGGTTTTAGTGGTGAAAAAAATCAAAAACAAAAACCACTAAAATCGGATTATAATTGTCGGGCATGAAGTGAAGAGAAATTGTTGCGCAGCTGAAAATATATATATATATATATATTTGAGTTGGACAAGAATTTATTTTTCATTGACCTAGTGGGTTTTCCAAACAATCTCATTTTAAATTTTCAAAAAATTACCTACTTCCCAACAGTGCTAACATTGAAAACATGCATTCCATTGTTGAGAATTTGCATGTGATTGATAGTCGTTATTTTCACGGTTGTCTGGTTGTTTCTTAGGAAATGGACGTCCACCGAATATCAGTATGTGGGTATATTTGTTAGGAAAAACTAGAATATGGCAGAAGAAAATAGTAAAAAAATTCAACAGTTGAGGCTCATGTTGAACACAATTTTCTTAAAATGATTTTGACTCGCTCTTTGTACTTACGGTGTTTGACAATCTTCTCCCAAGATACAACAACTCCTGTTTGTGATTACAGCACTGGAAAATCACAACTTTCTTGACCAGAAATGTTAATTATAAAGTCTCTTTTATAGAAAGAAAGGAATGAGCAAGATGAATGCAATGCATGTCTTTCAAAATTTGAGAATTTATGTATAAAATGATGTTTGATTCTCATATTTATGTTGTTTCTGTGTAAAAACAAAACTTTTCAATCACGTGGTGTGTCTTTTGGTTCAAATAATTGATAAAAATCACCAAAAAAAGTCAAAAAACATTAGAAAACTCGAAAAAGGCATGCATTTTTTTGTGAAAAAGTGTCACATGCGTCCCAATCAGAAGCACCAGTGCAGAGGCGCTATATATTGCGCCCTTGCGCCATCCCAGGCACCTAGGCCCCCCTGCTCGCATGGAAAAATGCCCAGGCAACAAGACCAGTGCAGGGGCGCAATATTTAGCGCCCAAGCGCAACAAATTTTTTTTTTCATTGCCTTTTTTCGAAATTCTCATTGCTTAATTTCAATTCATTAAGCACAAATAAAATTTCCAACAACCCCCCACATGAATGAAATTAATGCATGAATGCATATGATGTCAAAGAGAGTTCACACAAAAATTTATTGCATCAGAAGAGGTAACTCTTGGCTTTGAACCTTCCGTAGTAGAATACTATCGGATTTAATAGGCCACGAAGTGAACATGATGTCTTGAACTTCTTGGAGGTTTGTGTAAAACCAGACAATAGTACCTACACAATGACTTTTCTTTATTTCTATTGGTTTTCCGGTTGTGTTCGTTTTGGCCATGGAACATATCTTGGCTTTATAAATGTTTCATCGAGGTGGCCCGTCCTCACACTTACATAGGTGGTCTCCTCATAAGAGTATTCTACCATACTCCGCCATTTTTAGGCAAGGAACCATAAAAAGTTCAAACTTAACCTTACTACATGTGTAGACAACAACACTCTTCGTTCTAGGAATGAGTTAGAAAAAATTCCTGAGTGTTTACTCAAGTTCTCATAATTTAGTTGTCCCATTAAACTAAGATTTTGGGATCTCCAATCAACAAGGTTGAGTTACCACTATGAAAGCTTTATTTTGTAGACTTTAAGCCCATTCCTCTTGACAAGTTGTACACTTGATCTTTATTCAATGCTTTTGTAAGCAGATCCGCCAAGTTATTCTTTGATTTAATATAATCAATAGTGACAACTCCATTAGAGATTACTTGTCGTACAGTATTGTGTCTTCGATGAATATGTCGAGACTTACCATTATATATAATATTATATGCCATTGCAATTGCCGATTGACTGTCACAGTGTATCATAATTATAGGCATTGGCTTTGACTAACAAGGAATATCCTCCAGAAAATTTCTAAGTCATTCTGCCTTTTCTGCAGCTTTATCAAGTGCTATGAATTCAGATTCCATTGTGGATCTAGCGATGCAAGTTTGTTTCGACGACCTCTAAGAAACTGCGCCACCACCAATGCTAAATACATAACCACTAGTGGATTTGGAGTCTTTGGTGTCAGAAATCCAGTTTACATCACTATATACCTCTAGAACCGCAAGCTATTTAGTATAGTACAGTCCATACTCCAAGGTGTACCTTAGATATCTAAGCATCTGTGTTAAATCTTTTCAATGAACATCATTTGGGCTACTGGTAAATCGGCTCAGTTTATTTACCGCACAAGCGATATCGGGCCGTGTAAAGTTCGTGATGTACATAAGACTTCCAATAATTTTGGAGTATTCTAATTGAGAAACCGGTTTCCCATGATTTTTACTCAAGTGGGCGCTCATATCAAGAGACGTCTTTGCAGGGGAACAATCATATGCATTGAACATTTTCAAGACAGTCTCAACATAATGAGACTAAGAAAGGACAATAGCCTCTGAAGTCCTAGAGATTTTAATCCCTAGTATAACATTGGCGATGCCCAAATCCTTCATGTCAAAATATTTTGTCAAAATTTTCTTTGTTTCATTTATCATATCTTGATTACTCTCAATTATAAGCATGTCATCAACATATAGACATACTATCACATAAGAATCTTTTGTGCCCCTTATGTAGACATATTTGTCATACTCGTTAATCTTAAATCCATTTGTCAACATAGCTTTGTCAAACTTTTCATGTCATTATTTAGGCGCTTGCTTAAGTCCATATAAAGACTTAATGAGTCGACACACTTTTTTTTCTTTACCCCGAACAACAAATCCTTTGGGTTGATCCATGTAGATCTTTTCTTCTAACTCACCATTCAAAAATGCAGTTTTGACATCCATTTGATGTATCTCAAGGTTATGCAATGCTGAACTTGCGATGAGCACACGAATGGATGTTATTCTTGAGACTGGTGAATAAGTATCGAAAAAATCAAGACCTTCCTTTTGTCTGTATCCTTTAGCCACTAATCTAACCTTGTATTTTTTGACTGTTTCATCGGCTTTATATTTTCGTTTCAAGACCCATTTGCAGCCTAATGTCTTGGTACCTGGTGGAATATCCACCAATTCCCAAGTATGATTTTTCTTAATGGAATTCATTTTTGTGTTAATGGCTTCTTTCCAGTATGGAGCTTCAGGGCTAGACAATGCATCTCACAAGGTCTTTGGTTCATTTTCTAGCATGTAAGTGAGAAAATTTGGACCAAAAGACTTCACGATTCGAGCCCTTTTACTTTGCCGAGGTTCTTCCTTATGTGCAGAACCTTCATTCACCATTTCTCTGGTTTTTTTACTAGAATTAGGATCTTTCTTTTCAGAATCGTGTTTCAAATTACGAGGAAATTCTTCTTGACAAATGCTTTTACTTGCCAATTTAATTATGCCTCTATTAGTATTCGGTTCATATCCTTGAGAAGAACCTTCATTTGACATTTATTTTGTTCTTTGACTATCCGTGTCATGTTCCCTCTTTTTGCAGGGAAATATTCTTTCAAAAAATACTGCATTTCTGGACTCAATAGTTATCCCGTTGGTCATTCCAGAAATTTCAGATTTGTGCACTATAAATCTATAGGCACTACTATTATGTGTATATCCAATGAATATGCAGTCGACCGTATTTGGTCCTATTCTCACTTGTTTTGGATTTGGTATTTCAACCTTGGCCAAACACCCTGTACTTGTAGGAAGGTTCGTGACCTTTCTATAATTCATATGGCGATTTGTCATTTTTCTTGTGGGGAATCTTGTTCAGTATGTGATTAGCCGACAATATTGCTTCCTCACACAAGTTTTGAGGTAAGCCCGATGTTATCAACATGACGTTCATCATTTATTTCAGAGTTCGATTTTTTCTTTCAGCAATCCCATTAGATTGAGGCGAATATGGAGCAGTAGTTTGATGTATAATACCCAAGAATGAGCAAAACTAATCAAATGGAGCTCCATATTCTCCTCCTCTATCACTGCGAATACTTTTTATTTGCTTACCAAGTTGATTTTCAACTTCGGTTCTGTAGGTTTTGAAAGCATCAAGTGTTTCATATTTACCCCTCAAAAGATATACATAGTCGTATCTTGTGCAATCGTCAATGAACGTTATGTAGTATTTCTTGTCTTCTCTAGTTTGCACAAACTTAAGTCACCAATATCGATGTGAATCAATTCAAGAGTTGTTGTACATCTTTCAATAGAATGAAAAGACGCTTTGGTCATTTTTGCTTCAACACATATTTCGCATTTATGTGTTGGATCAATTTTGTATTTTGGCAATAATTCCAAATTCATTAAACGTCTCAGAGTATTAAAATTTACGTGTCCCAAACGAACATGCCATAAATCAGAACACTCAAGCAAATAAATCAAATCGTTATCTTTATTGCCATCGATGTTGCGGTTAACCGCAATTACATTCGACTTGAAGAGGCTCTCATTGAGATACCCCTTCCCAACAAAATGACCATTATTGGTCAATACAAACTTGTTTGATCCAAATACCAGCCTAAACCCATGTTTTACAAGTGCTGACCCGATAATAGATTCTTCTTTATTTCAGGAACATGTATCACTTCAGCGAGGGTCACTTCCATTCCAAACATCATTCTCAAGTTAACTTTTCCAACCCCCACAATGTCCGATATGACAGAGTTTCTCATAAACAACTTTCTCCCAGAAGTTGGAGTGTATGTGGAAAACATATCCTTATCGGAGCATATGTGGCGGGTAGCACCCGTATCAACCCACCAATCGTTTGGGTTGTCCAGCAGATTCGTCTCAGAACACAACTGCAGTTAAATCAAGTTCAGAAAAATTAAAAGATACCTACCTTTCTTGAACCATGTTTGCTTGTTCCTTCCCTTTCTTTGGGCATCTGCAATCCTTAACCATATGATTCGGTTTTCCGCAGTTGTAACAGTTTTCTTTAAACTTCTTTTGATATTTCGATGGTTTTTGTTCACTCACAAACTTTTTCTTCTTCCCTTTGTTGCTCGATTCCACTATATTAACTTTTGCAGCCATCCTACTTTTCTTGTTCTCAGTAGCACGGTTATCTTCTTCAATCCTCAGTCTTGTGATCAAATCTTCGATTTTCATTTCCTTTCTCTTGTGCTTTAAGTAATTTTTGAAATCCTTCCACAAAAGAGGGAGTTTCTTAATCAATGCAACAACATGGAATGACTCGCTTAGACTCATCCCCTCCGCATGAATCTCGTGCAGTAGTATTTGTATTTCCTGCACTTGACTCACTACAGATTTGGAGTCTGCTATCTTGAAGTCTAGGAAACGTCCAACAATAAACTTTTTGAGGCCAACATCCTCTGCTTTGTATTTCTTTTCAAGCACTCCCACAATTCCTTTGCAATTTTGACTTGACAATACACGTTGTATAATACATTATCTAGTCCATTCAAAATGTAGTTCTTGAAAAGAAATTCGCTTTGGTTCCATGAGTTTACTACGGCCCTTTTGCAATGATCGACTTCATCTTCAGGAATGGAAGGAGGATCTTCTTTCAGAAATCTGGCCAGACTCAAATTTGTGAGATAGAACAACATTAACTGTTGCCATATTTTGAAGTCTGCACCATTAAATTTTTCAGGATTTTCTCCATGTGTCGCAAAAGTATTCGTCGTTGTTGATGATGATGCCATATTCAAGTTTGTTCAGAAAATCTTCTTAAGATTATGGGTATATTTGTTAGGAAAAACTTGAATATGGCAAAAGAAAACAGAGAAAGAATTCAACAATTGAGGCTCGTATTGAACACGATTTTCTTAAGAAGATTTTGTCCCGCTCTTGGTGCTTACGATGTTTGGCAATCTTCTCCCAAGATGCAATAACTTCTGCTTGTGATTACAGCATTGTAAAATCACAAGTTTCTTGACCAGAAATATATGTTTATAAACTCTCTTTTGTAGAAATAAAAAAAAAGGAGCAAGATGAATGCAATTAATGTCTTTCAAAATATGAGAATTTATATATAAAATGATGTTTGATTCTCATATTTATGTTGTTTCTGTGTAAAGACAAAAATTTTCAATCATATTGTGTAATGGACTGGGCCCGCACCCTCTGCTCTAGCCCATCTGGCCTCTGCTCTGGGCCGGCCCAACCATATTCTACTCATTGGCCTTCTCCCCACCTGGAAAGGGGAGTTCATGTCCTCCCCAGAGATTGAACCTTGTACCTTCAGCCTTAAGTACAAAGTATTCTGATCCATGGTACCACTTGAGCTACTGTCCATTACAAAAAAGGGCGCCCTTTTTTAAATGGACTGGGCCCGCACCCTCTGCTCTGGGCCAACCCAGCCATATTCTACTCATGACCTTCTCTCCACCTGGAAAGGGGAGTTTCATGCCCTCCCCAAGATTCGAACTTGCACCCCAGGCATAAGTGCAAATTCTTATCAATCCTGGTACCACTTGAGCTACTAGGACAGATGGGCTAGAGCAGAGGGTGCGGGCCCAGTCCATTACATGTTTGTGTCTTTTGGTTCAAATAACCGAAAAAAATCACCAAAATAAGTAAAAAAAAATCAAAAAACTCGAAAAAGGCATGCACTTTTTCTTGAAAAAGTGTCACATGCACCCCAGGCAGAAGCACTAGTGTAGGGGCGCAATATATTGGATATATACTTTATTTTTTTAAAAAAAATCCTTTATATCTCCAGTCCAAATTTATTAAGCCCAACCTATATTTATGTATTATTTTTGATATATTCTATGAATTTTATTGATACATTGATTTTTTAAAAATCTTAACCACCCATTTCTAGGAATTTTATTGATTATTGATTTTTCAAAAATCTTAACTACTCCTTCATTTATTTCTGACTCCGCCCCTTTGTGTTGAATTCGAAAAGGCTAGCTAGAAAAACGGACGGACTACCATGCCCATCATATTAAATAGAAGATACAGCTAGCACAAATATTACAGCTATTAATATTTTATCAAATTTATTTTTTTGCTGCATCCAGTTGTATATATTATATATGCATGTGAGTTATCTGACCCCAAAACCAACACAACTTACTCTGAAGTCACGTAAATATAGCTGCATAACAATGACATTTACCTCTATTTATTATTATTAATTTGTACTATTTTATCCAAAAATATTGTATTATGTGATTGTTGAAACTCTCCTAAAGCATTTTTAGGTCATGTTCTTTCGATGAAAGAGCGATTAGGTGTTATATATATATATATATATTTTCTTTGAACACCTTGTATTGATGTTATATATATAATTTTGATACGCTGCACGAAGGTGTGCGGGATATCGTTGAACGCTTGCAGAAATTCGGTAGTGTGTTTTAGAAACTCAATGGCCAAGTAAATTTTTGTTCTAAAACACACCATCAGATTTCTGAAGGCGTCCAAAAATTGCAGGAGAAACACGATGGCCAAGTATATTTTTGTTCAAAAACACACCACCGAGTTTCTGAAGGCGTCCAAAAATTCCCTGCACACCTTCATGCAAGGTTCAGAATTGGTTGTATAATATATGCATTAATTGAAGGGCAAAAAATCATACTATTTGAAGCATCCCAATAAATCGAGCAATTAATTTTTTTTAAAACTAAAAGGTTTCTGTAAATGGATATTCATTTTTTTTACCAAATTAGTTAATTAATTAAACAATCGTGAAAATTAAATAACATTTTTCCTAAGCTTTTGCATGCTAACTTTGAGACGTTGACGTTGCACTAGATACGTGATGTAGTCAAATATTATTCAATCAAAAATGATATTGACATATATTATATACTACGTACTATGATTATATTAAAGTATACATTATTCAATCAAATATTTAATATTGTCACAAATATTGCGCAACCACCATACATTTTTCTATAGCATTGGACCACTTGCTCTACTTAAACTTACATTAATTCATATTTCATTCCGTGAGTCATTTAATTCTTCCAACCACTCAATCTTTAATTTACAATTATTAATTATTATAATCTCTGGACAATTTCAAATTTGTATCGACTTCATGTACCCCCAGGGGGCCAACTATTTTTAGCTGTAATATAGGTAAATAATTTAACTCATATAATTTATTATTTGCCTTATTTTTGGGGCTAAAAATAAATTGCCATCCTCAAGAATTTAATGTTCTTTTTTTTTAATAAATGAATTTATCATATATTTAGATATTTCATATACACGAACACATGAACATGAAGAACATCTTTTCATTTCCAAAAAAGATTAATCAACATGAAAATGAATTTATAAATAAATTACCACAAAGCGCTTATGATTCAACTAAAATAAAATTAGAAATCAGTGATACATTCCAGATCTCAAGTTAAAATAAACGTATAATATAAGACTAGAATTTATTTCTCTAATTCCAAAGAGGAGAACTAGCTACAACACTAGCAAAAACAATGTTAATTAAAATAACCCAACAAATAAAAATTTAACAATATTCCATGCTAATACAAACCAAAGTCTCCAAAGGTAAAAATAAAATATAATAGAAAAAATAGCCAATAAAATTTTTGGTCAAAAAAAAAAAAAACAATATTATTATTCACTGGTACGACCTTAACATGGCACCACAAAATGTGCAAATAATAGCCCTCCAATTTTGCCAGTAGAATGGCACATAACAGAACCTGGTGGCCGTCTTCATGTCCGCCACGCTGGCGCCGCCGCCGCACCGTGAACATATCCCGGCGGCGGGCTTGCTCCGCCGGACCTTCTTCGTTTGATCAACAAGAAAACAGAAGCACACCATTTTTTTAATTTTAATGTATATATTTGAATTTCTGGAGGAAAAAAAAATTAAAATAATTAGAGGAAGAAGTTCTGCGGGAGAAGTGCTTCTTTTTTTGTTAGGTTATGTTTCATAAAGAGGCAGAGGGAGGAAGGTATTTTATAGGCATGAAGGAAGTTGGAAGGTAGATATGTTCTTTAATATTTTTTCACTTGACTTTTTTGTTTTTATTTTTTTAATCCCCCATTACATGGGGTGCTGTTCACAAAAATTAATAATTTAATATTATTATGTTCCTATACATATTATTTTTCTGGGAAAATGTTTTCGAAATTTTAATTGACATGTTTCGGGTTTTGGTCTTCTAAAGTAGTTAAAATTGAGAATCTTGTTCTTTTAAATTTGTTCGTCTTTTGCTTTTGATGATACTTTATCGACGTGTTGTGTAATGCCGAATATGTTAGTATTTTTTTGGTGTAATGTCAGCATTTTCTGATTTCATATCAGGATTAGTAAAACATATAATACTGAATTTATATATATATATTTTAAAAAACGACCGAGTTGGTTTTGACTACTCAAAGTTCCCAAACTTGAAATAGGTAAAAACTAAATTAGAGTAAGATTTGGCTATATATATATATATATATATATGTGTGTGTGTGAGTTGTCTTAGGACAATCTTTGTCCATTGTATGTGTATGTAGGTAAAAGTCCAATATATCCTAATATTATTTATAATTCACTTTCCGCTACACATACTCGACGTAATAAATAAAAATACAAATGTTTTATTCATAAAGATATAATTATAATTGTATGGGTTGTCAATCACCATCTCCATAAATCTGAAAATTCAGTGCTACTCGATTAAATCACAAATCCAATTAAATTTCACATGAGAAAATACAACTCATCCCAGGTATCAGCATCATTCGATTATTCGAATAATCGCTCGAACTTGCGACCCGATCGAACAGCAGGGAAGCGGACGCACTGGGCCCGCTAAATTTTGATCAACTTTTTTTCAAGTTGAGTTTAAGTCAAAACTGTAATTAATTTCTAAAATATTTTTTAAATTCAACTCAATTAGTTGATACAAAAGCACGATCAAACTTTGAAATTGAGTGATTGAATACGAGCTAGTACTGTGAAACAAAAAATCAACCAACAGTATAATAGACAACGATATATTTATAATGTAAAATTATATATATATATATATTTTAAAAAAACAATCGAAATTGATCAAAATACACGAGAATCGAAGAAACAGATATAGGTGTCCTCATTTATGTCTGTCTTCAAGTGGCATTTGATGTTGGGCTGTTAACTGTCAAACCAATTACAGTTTAAGGCTTACTTAGCTTCTTTGGCACATGGGGGTTTCAATTTTCTTTTATTATTTGTTCTAAATAACAATTATGTATTTATGTTTCTAATAATTCAATTCTCACTATCTTTTTTTTTTTTTTTTTTTGCCAATAACCGTTGAAAGATTTGATTTGCACAATTATATTCAAAAGTTATTTTGATAAAATGGTAAACACTAATAATTGTTTGGTATGGATAACACAATATTATATATAGATATGATCATTTGTAAAATTTATGCCAAATATTGAATGAAAAAATAATGTGTAAATTAAAACCTCCAATTATATATATTTTATTTGTATTATTTGTTGTAAACACAATTATTGTTTAATAATTAATTTTTTTCCCGAAGAAACGCTGACGTCAAATACACATTATATCAATCATGCAATCTGAAAGAGATGATTTCCACAACCATATTCAAATTACGTAATCAATTTTTTGTACCGTGGTAAACACACGTCGTCGTTCGATATGAATATAACAATTTGAAAAACTTGAATAAAATAAAATAAAATAACACAAATATGTTGTTATTTAATATATATATCATTTGAGCCAAAGAATGATAATACCATGGGAGTAACATTAACCTACAGAACCCAGATGAATGGTCGGAATTAATATCATTATATGATGAATTCATGGATATGTTGCAGGCTAATTTTGTCGAACTGGAGTCTGGGTGGCAATCCAGCACTATGGGCCCACTGGGCCTCCATCATGTTATCCTCGGTGGAATGACTAAGACGTTCGGAACAACAAGGGCCTCAATTTGGGCCATTACGACAAACTTGTCATTAACCACATTGGGTTGTCAGTACCATACATTTCACTCCAACAGCTAATTTTCCGGGGCAATGTTGGCTAGTTCCATTTTACACAATATTTTTAAAACAATTGGAATTGAAATTGAAAATTACACGATTCAAATTCTCAAATTGCTTTAAAACGATCATAGAATTGCACCGTGGAATCAAATGTAGCTAGCATGTGTTGCCTTAATCAACATCCATCAAGTTAAATTTTCACCGTCGGCTTTAACTTTTAGTAAAATGACAACGTAACGTATATAATGTATATGCGTAACTGGAACTGCTAAAAATAAGAGAAATAATATTGCTGTCTGATATAAATTATGGAGATGCAATAAACAATATTTGCTGTCAAAGATCCATCCGACCACACCTTTCAGCTATAATAATTCTTTTGACGTCACATGATATATTACTATACGTACTATCTCCACTTGTGCATGCATGCATGCCCTCAAGAGACATGTTTCACGAGCACACAACAATGGCCACAAAGCTCCTTTTCCCTTTCCTCCATGACGGGCTCGAAGCTCCGCCACCCGCTCCTGTCCGAGGCGGCGGTGTCGAAGACGTGCACCTCGTTTCTCAGCCGTGACTCCCCACCGGGGACCTTGTATCCCGTCAAGAAATACAGCCGGTTCCCGATGGGAGCCATCGTCAGGTACATCCTCCGCATGGGGGCGACGTGATCGTCTCGCGTGAAATTTCGCGAAAGATTGTCGTAGTGTGATCCGTGGACTACATTCCACATCTTTTCCGTCTCGCTGTAAGTCTCCACATGTCCCTTCCAAGGTATCAAGCAGTCCCCTGAGCTGAAAAGCTTCCCATTTATTGCTACTATCTGGTATGGAGGGATGTCTAGATCCCACATTCTCGCCAGAAATTCCCAGCTGCATGCATGTAATAGTGGTACAAAAAACTTGGTTAAAGACTCTATTTGGGAAAGCATCAAAGAAGCTAGTTCTCAACTTTTCCTTATAAAATCTCACAAAATTTTGTTACGAAAAAGCTTAGAAGTGCATTTTAGAAAACTCTCGCCAACACTACCTAAGATCAAAAGACACTTGTTCTGAACACTCCAACTTATAAAATATTTGCCAAGTAATATTATACAAGTGTGTTAATGCACGCAACAATAGTTTTGTAATTAATTTGATTTATATTCAAATAAGACTAATATCATAGTTATAAAAATTATCGAGAGATTAAATTATAATTTGAAATATCGAAATAAAAAAAAACAAAAATATAATATCTATATTATATAAGGGCAATTTTGATAAAAGAAAGAATGATCGAGGTTAGATAACAAAATACCCCGGTTGCGTACTTACCTATCGTGTTCGGGGTCGTAGACTTCCCCCGAACTCCGAGTGGTGTTAAATGGACCAGAGATGATGTTGTCACCTCCATCTCCCTTCTCTGCAAATCCTCCGAGAACATGTATTTTCCCTTGCCATGTGGCTCCTACACATTTGTATCTTTTGGTGCTCATGTTGGCAAGAAACCTCCATTCATCCGAACTTGTGTCGTACATTTCTGCAGACGAGATCCCCCTAGCTTGGTCTAAAGTTTCTTGCCCCCCGGCGACGAAGATTTGGTCGCCACAGACCGTGCAGGCGAAGTCGAATCTCGGGGAATTCATCGGCTGGCATGTCTCCCAAGAGTCCGTCCTCGTGTCGTACCTGCGAACGCAGTCGAGGACCATTAAGTTTTTCTCTTCAACAATGCATATGTCAGTGTCGTTTGATCCGACCACCTTTCGACACAGACGGCCACCGATAATGTAAATGTGGTGTCCTATCGAAACCATTGCGAAATTCTTTAGAACAAGGTTGTCCCCGGGGCTTGAAGTGCCTGGTATGGACGTGACCCGATGCCACGAGTTGTGAGACGGGTCGTAACAATCTATCACGTTCGAGATATTGCAAGATGCATCCTTGAAGCAAAAAATTGCGTAGATCAGATGGTTATGATCATGAGCGCCCTCGGAAGCGTCGGAGGTGTCTGGAAAGAATCGCGAAAGCGATCCCATGTTCGAATGAAAAAAGAAACGCTAGCTAGCTAGCTAGCTAGATTGTGGTTTTGATCTTGCTATAGACCATATTCTACACGGGAGGAGAAGGTAAAGAGATTTTGATTCTTTGCAGAAGGCATAAATAAGTGATCTCGGGCGTAAATTACAACGGGCATTTTTTGGTTTTTGGAGATTACAATGGTCGTTTATGTTGTTATCTTAAAGAATATGAAGCATAGGGTGACAATTTCTATGTCATATATGTTCTTGTTATTTTGAGGATCACTTTCTGCAGTCTCCTAGGATCTTTTGTAGAACAAATTTTGGTGGCATTTTCAAGAACTAATTAACCATTTTTGTATCGAAGGGGTAATTAGTAAGCAAAATAATACTTGAAGAGGACATAATTAAATTAACTAAATTCCTCACTGACAATATTGTTTGGTTTTAAAGTGAATGTATTTGAATTAGGAATGGGCCACGTCCAAAAATATAGCATGCCGATGGGTTTGAAAAAACTATATATCTATGTGCTTGAGCATGGTCTGTAGGTTTATCCAACGTGCGTGGTATGCAGATTATTGAATATACGAACACTAAAAAGGTTGTAACCATCCGTCGTTCTTCGTCATTAAGGAAAAAAAATAGGGGGATTGGATCCCCTGCTGTGGGGTGCCCACATCAAGGGATGTTGTGGGGGTAAACGGCCACATCACATTATTTATTAGGAAGACTTGGGAAAAAATCCCTACACACACAACTTGAAGTTCAGTCCTTAAGTAAGAATTATTTGTTCTGCACTCCCTCGTACATCTAAACTCTTTTTCCTCCCTCCCTATTTCATTATTTTAATTTATTTTATATCTATTAATGATAATATAATACTATTTTCCTTAAATATTATTTTATTTCCTCTTTGTTTCTCTTTCCTCTCCCTTCCTCTTTCACGATTCAATTCCCCTCCTCTTTCACGGCTGAAGACAGAAATCCCTACCCCAAATGATCCACCGGCCGATTTGACCAACGACCGGCTAAGTTGGCTCCATGTGATTGCCTTTGCGTCTCTTCAAACTCAGGATAGCTTCGGCCCCGTCTCTCTTCTTGCCTCCACTTCTCTCCGATCCCTAATTGCCACCGTAGCTTGCCACTGCCGCCTTAGTCACTCGCCATTAATCTCTTTCAACCCAGTTTGCTCTATTTTTGAATTTTTATGTTGTTATGTGCTTGTGTTCTTATTAATTTGTAAAGTAGGATTTTAGATTGCAAGTTGGTGTAGAAAATTGGGATATAGGGTTATGATTGATATTTGATATATCGATTATTGAGACTAATCATTTTAGGGCGAAGGACATAATATCATACTGTTCTAATTTTTATTTTATTTTTTTTGGAAAGGTGTGCAATGTGGTAACGAGTGGGAAATGATTATTCGGTTGATTGTAGAGCTTATCTAGCGTCTTGCGAATTTGATGTTATTTAATGGTAGCTAATGTGATATCTATATGCATTCTATGCTTAAGCAGCATGCTTAGGCTGTGGGTTTTTTTTTAATTGTAAATATTTTTTGGCTCATTACAATGTTTCAATAAAATTGCTAGGTTGGTTGTTAAGTGATGTGAAGTTTTCTTAACAATTCAAACTTGATTTATCAATGATTTTTTTTTTGGGAAAATAAGGTATAGACTGTTCAAACTAATTTTTTTTTTCTTTGGTTTAATTGTATTTTTTCTGCTTTGTTACCATGAAAGTTGTTTATCATATTTATGACATGCTGTTTTATTTTTTGATTTAGAAATTGTTCTAAAACGAGTATGATAAGGAAGTAATGTAGATATGCAGATATATATGTATTATTTCATATTGGTGTGAGGTCCCATTGGTTTTTATTTGTGTGGAGTAATGAAAAAGGGAATTTGTGCTGGGAAACTCAATAAACAGTCCATATGATAGGGCAAGTGTGAGGAAATTTTTAAGTATTGCATTATTGTACCTTCGTCATTATGTGATGCAATTACTTTACTATTACAATAATTTGATTTATGTCTAGGTTGAATTTTTGTTAGGACACTTGAGGATTTTCAAGGATGTTGACTTTGCCAATTACAATGTGAGATTCCCAAAGTGAGGAAACCAAGGGACTAGTTCGGATTGTGGTGTGTGTTTACTTGCTTATGGACGGAGTGCTATGCCCGTGATGACCTTTTTACATGGAATTATCAGACTGATTTCAACATAGACGGTACAAGGGCACACATTGCTGCAACCATACTAAATGACGAATATGGGTTGATGGAAATGGATTCAGAAAAATGAGAATGGAGTGGACAATTAGTTTAGGTGTATTTTGTACTGTATTTTGATCGGATGAATAACTGTCTTGATGAAGTTTGTACTGTATTTTGGCAGAATGGATGTGTAATTTCCATTTATTGAATCGCTAATATATGTCGGTTGTGGTTGTTAACACTTATAAATTGATTGCGTCACACTTTTATACAAAATTTGACAAAAAAATTAAACTTCACATAACCAATGTTATACTACATTTACCTGTTAATGTACAACGACTCAATACAACTGGTATTAAGTTTCTGACCTATCAACAAAATATTATACCACGTTAAACCAATTTTATACTACACTTGTCTAATAATGTACTACAAGTTAATACAACTAGTACTCTGTTTTTTTAATACAAACCAACACCACCATGATAAAAAGTATGAAAGATGTACCAAATTTAACATAACATTATACCACAATAAGTCTCTATCATACTTTCTTTTCCATCTACTGTACTGCTAGTCAATATAATCTGTACTGCGTTTCTGACCACGAACCAACACCACCATGGTAAACATGTATGGAAGATATACCAAATTTAACATAATCTCATACCGCAAATAGTCTCTATTATACTTCCTTTTCCATCTATTGTACTACTGATTAATATAACTAGTATTGCGTTTCTGACCACGAACCAACACCACCATGGTAAACATGTTGGAAGATGTACCAAATTTAACAACATATAATACCACAAATAGTCTCCATTATACCTTAGTTTTCATATATTGTACTACGGGATAATATAACCACTACTGCGTTTCTGACCGCGCATCAACACCACCATGGTTAACATGTATAGAAGATGTATCAAATTTAACATAAACTCATACCGCAAATAGCCTATATTATACTTCATTTTCCATATTGTACTACTGATCAATATAACTAGTACTGCATTTCTTACAACGAACCAACACTACCATGGTAAATATGTATGGAAGATGTAAAAAATTTAAAAACACATAATACCTCAAATAGCCTATATTATACCTCATTTTCCATATATTGTACTACCGGATATATAACCATTACTGCGTTTCTGACCATGCACCAACACCACCATGGTAAAATATGTATGGAAGATGTACCAAAGTTAACAACACATAATACCGCAAATAGCCTCCATTATACCACATTTTCCATATTTTATACTACTGGGCTCTAAAATCGATATTGTGTTTCTGATTGCGCACCAACACCACCATAGTAAATATGTATGGAAGATGTACCAAATTTACCAAACCATCATATCGCAAATAGTCTCCATTATACTTTATTTTTGATCTATTGTACTACTGTTCAATATAACCAGTACTACGTCTGACCACACACCAACATCACCATTGATGTTACAAAATTAGGACATTGGATGCATACATAAGGTTGTTTTAACCATAGATTGAAACATCCTAGACTTATAAATTTCAAAAATGCGGAAAATTTAAAAATTTTTCTTTTTCTTTTAAATTTTAAAATAAATACTAAGTAAAATATTTATATATATATATATATATACATATATGCCCATACATATATGTACAACCATAAAAGAGATTTAAAATTTAATAAATAATTATGCAACATAAAAATAATTACTAAAACGTCTGAATCATGCAATACTTAAAATAATTCAAAACAATTTAATCAATAGTGCATACACTAAAAAGTTGCGTGAAAATAATACTTAAATCTCAACACTGGAATAAAATCTTCAAACAAAATAGTGTTTAAAAATATTCATGCATAGAACACTAGCACGATGCAGACTACGGTCACGGGGCCACTGCAGCTCCGCTCATACGTCCTCACCACCGTAGGGGTAACCTGCTCCTCTACGTACTCACCTGCACCATATCAGTGTAGTGAGCCTAGAGGCCCAACATGCATACTAACAAGGGTTTAAAATATTTAATACACTTTCATACATAATACTTAACCTATAAATGCATGAGCATGCCTCAAAAATAATAACATAAATGTTGCTTAAAGAAATCACTGAATTATACGTAACATACATAATATCATACATACTTGAGTTGTTGAGCACTTATTTTCTTAACATCGAATGGTCCTATCCGTAAGTGTGACCCATACTTAAAGTGCGACTGATCAGTCTAAGAAACCATCGTACGAGGCTGGTGGCGAACCACCCATACATAAATGGCAGAAACTGCCCATACATAAATGGCCACACTACTTCAATTTCCACCTAAAATATTTTATTTGCTCAACCATAGAACTTCAATCATAGCATAAAAATTTGATTTCATGAATGCATGTACTTTAAATAAATTGTGTGTCCTTCATTTATATTTAATTTATTTTCTAATATCATATAAATATTCAAATAACTTTTCATGCATAAAATAATTAAATATAAACTCAGGACACGTGAAATTTCTCATGGTTTGATTCAACTGCTGGCCCTAGACATGCAAGCCCATTAACTTAAGACTTGGCCCATTAGTGTACTTAAGCCCATTAACAACTTTTCTAGGCCCAATAAATCAACCAAAGCCCATTAAGACTAACTTAGGCCCAATAACACTGTCCCTGGCCCAATGGGCCCAAAAGCCCAATAACAGGCCCAATAACTTTCATGGGCTCCCAAGCCCATAAAAATTTCTGGCCAACTTAAAAATTTAAATAAAAATTAATAAAAGCCCAAAAATAATTAAATTAACCCAAAATAATTTAATGGAGCCCAAATAGATTAAATGGTACTAATTAAACTTTTTTTGGAAATTTAATTAGTCCATTTAACTCCTAATTAACTTAAAAACTTAAAAATAAAAATACCCGAGCCCAATTAAAATAACCCGGACCCGGACCCAACTAACTTAACCCATATTATTTTAGACCCGACCCGGACCACATGACCCGACCCGGATCCACCAACAACCCAAAACCCAAAACCCTAATACTCCCTCTTCCCCCCTTGCCGCGGCCGCACGAGCAGCAGGCCTTCACGGCCTGCTGCAGCCCAGCTCCGACCACCGTGGCCGGAGCCCCGCTGGCAGGACCTCCCCAGGGTCCTGCCGGTTCGAACCATGCCCTGGCCCGAACCCCATGCTGCCTCCTTCCCCAACACCGAACCCTCTTCCAAGACAACCCTAACCTGCGCGCCCATGGCTTCCCTTCTGAAACTCGATCGGCCGTGACTCCTAGCCCAAACCCAGCCAAAGCCGACCAATCTAGACACTCTAGGGACCCCGTAGGACCTAGCCAGCAGCCCCCTTCAAGCCATGGATAGTAAAAACGTGAGCATGAACATCACAAAGCCAAAACCGAGTGCATAAGAGAAAGAATTCGAAAACTTGCTGTAAAAAATGATAGGTCTCGATGCTACACACCCACACACATACATACACTGATATAGGATTGAAAAGAGAAGAAAATCATGCCTTAACACCGATTTGATAGAGCTAAAACGTGCACGACGGGCTTCGGGACGACGGGGCGACGACGACGAGCTTCGAACCTACACAAGTGTGGCTATGGTGTTCTTGAGCTTTCTGGATCGAAGGAGCTGATGAAGATGGTGGGGTGAGGCGGCTGAGTGAAGGTGAGTAATCGGTTGAGGGAATTTGGGCGATGATTTGGGTAGTGTAGGATAATAATTTAGGTAGATAATATTTTAATAACTAATTAGGAGATAATAACAACTTAAAAAGATCTCCTAACTAAATCAAATACTAGCTAACTTAATAAAATAATTAAATCCCGAAATAAAGAATTAAGGGAATTTTAAAGAAAATAAAAAGTCATTAAAATGGTATAATTTAGATAAAAATGGACTCCTAAAATTATATAAAATTAAATACTTAAAATTTTGAGATAATTAAACTCAAAAATAATATTTTAGGGCTCTAAAAAGACTCGTAAAATAATTTGGCTAGAAAGTTGTCATCTCGTCTGTCCACGGTCCCGTCTACGCGATCAAATAATTAAAATACTAAAAATCATAAAAATCACTAATTATGGGTTAAATGCTTAAAAATAAATTAAATCATGCACAAATAATTCACATAATTATTTAACCCATAAATCTAAAATTTAAATAATTAAATATCCTAATTATGCATGCGGATTTACGTATTAAAAAAATACCGGGTGTTACAATTCTCCCCCCCTTAGATTGAATTTCGTCCTCGAAATTAAAGTACTTACCCGAACAACTCCGGGTAGCGAGTCCTCATGTCTGCCTCGGTCTCCCAAGTAGCTTCCTCCTCCGAGTGATTCAGCCACTGGACTCTGACCATCGGTATGACCCGCGTCCTAAGCCTCCGCTCCTCCCTTGCCAAGATCCGCACTGGCCTCTCCTCATACACTAGATCTGGTGGCAACTGTAAGGGCTCGAAATCCAACACATGCGACGGGTTGGAGACATATCTCCGAAGCATGGATACATGAAAAACGTTGTGCACTGCCGCTAGCCCTGGTGGTAGAGCTAAACGGTAGGCCAACGTGCCAACTCTCTCCAAGATCTCGAATGGCCCTATATACCTCGGATTAAGCTTGCCTCTCCGGCCAAAACGCACTACTCCCTTCATAGGTGACACCTTCAGGAATACGTGATCACCTACAGCGAACTCCAAATCTCGTCGTCTGACATCTGCATAACTCTTCTGCCGACTCTGAGCTGTCCTCATCCTATCTCGAATCTGAGTCACAATGTCAGCTGTCTGCTGCACAATCTCTGGACCCAGTAAAATCCGCTCACCAACCTCATCCCAATGCACAGGAGATCTACATCTCCTCCCATACAATGCTGCATAAGGAGCCATACCTATAGACGACTGGAAACTGTTGTTATAGGTAAACTCCACTAATGGCAGTCTAGTCTCCCAAGAGCCCCGAAAATCAATGACACAAGCTCTCAGAAGATCCTCGAGAACCTGGATCACTCTCTCAGACTGACCATCTGTCTGGGGATGAAATGCTGTACTGAACAGAAGCCTAGTCCCCATAGCCGTGTGCAGACTCTTCCAAAATGCAGATGTGAATCTCGGATCTCTGTCTGACACAATAGACACTGGTATGCCATGCAGTCTAACAATCTCCCTAATGTAAAGCTCTGCATACTGTGTCAAAGTATAAGTAGTCCTCACCGGCAAGAAATGAGCTGACTTGGTGAGTCTATCCACAATCACCCAAATCGCTGTACAACCTCTGGCACTCCTCGGTAAGCCAACCACAAAGTCCATCGTAATATTCTCCCATTTCCATTCCGGAATGGGAAGAGGTCTAAGAAGTCCTGCTGGACGCTGATGCTCTGCCTTGACTTGCTGACAAGTCAAGCACTCTGACACCACTCTCCCGATGTCACTCTTCATCCCGGGCCACCAATACAATAGCTGCAAGTCTTTGTACATCTTCGTACTTCCGGGGTGAATGGAGTACGGAGATGTGTGAGCCTCTGCCAAAATCTCAGCTCTCAACTGATCGACGTTCGGTACCCACATCCTACCACGGTACTGAACAATACCATCCTCCACTGTATACAAAAGATTACCTATAGCCTCATCTCTCTGTCTCCATCGCTGTAACTCCTCATCAGTAGACTGTCCCTCTCTAATCCGATCTCGCAGAACTGGCTGCACCGTCAACACTGACAAGCTCGGTGCATGGCCACTCGGATAACACTCCAAGCCAAAACTCTGAATCTCGCTCTGTAGTGGTAACTGTACGGTCAGACATGATACCACTGACGACTTCCGACTCAAAGCATCGGCCACTACATTAGCTTTACCCGGATGGTAGCTAATGTCACAATCATAGTCCTTCACCAACTCCAACCATCTGCGCTGTCTCATGTTCAACTCCTTCTGTGTGAAGAAGTACTTGAGACTCTTGTGGTCTGTGAAAATCTTGCACTTTTCGCCATACAGCTCATGAATCTTCAGCTGTCTCAACGCATACGCAATAACCTTACCACACTGCATAAGCACTGCGCCTAAACCCAGTTTAGACGCGTCGGTGTACACCACTAACTCCTCATGTGGCACTGTCATAGCTAACACAGGTGCTGAAGTAAGTGCATCCTTCAGTTGATTAAAGCTCCTCTGACAATCTGGACTCCAAATATACTTCGCGTTCTTCTTGGTTAAGGAAGTCAAGGGTACTGCAATAGAGGAAAAACCCTTGATGAACTTCCTATAGTATCCTGCTAAACCCAAGAAGCTGCGAATCTCCGAAGCATTCTTTGGAATCCCCCAATCCCTCACTGCCTGCACCTTGGAATGATCCACTGCAATCCCATCCCTAGAAATAATGTGGCCTAGAAACGCCACCTGCTCCAACCAAAACTCACACTTACTGAACTTTGCAAACAGTCGATGCTCCCTCAAAGTCTGCAAGGCTGTATGCAAATGTTGTATATGCTCCTCAATGCTCCTCGAGTAGATCAATATGTCATCAATGAATACAATGACAAACTGATCTAGATACGGCTGGAAGACACGATGCATGAGATCCATAAAAACTGCTGGAGCATTGGTCAACCCAAAGGGCATCACCAAGAACTCATAGTGCCTATATCGTGTCCTAAAGGCAGTCTTAGACACGTCTGAATCTCTGACTCTCAGCTGATGGTAACCAGATCGCAGATCGATCTTGGAGAATACCGAAGCTCCCTGCAACTGATCGAATAAATCCTCTATCCTCGGTAGTGGATACTTATTCTTCACTGTGACTCTGTTGAGCTCTCGGTAGTCGATGCACAATCTCATGCTGCCGTCCTTCTTCTTCTTCACAAACAACACTGGAGCTCCCCATGGAGAAAAGCTAGGACGAACAAATCCCTTCTCCAACAGCTCCTGAATCTGCTCCTTCAACTCTCTCATCTCTGTAGGAGCAAGTCGATACGGTGCCTTAGAGATAGGCACAGTATCCGGCAACAACTCAATACTGAACTCCACCTCTCTCACTGGTGGAACTCCTGCAACATCGTCAGGAAAAACATCTGGATAGTCACGTACCACCTCTATATCTGATAAAGATCTGCTAGAAACGTCTGAGGTAGTGACCACACTAGCAAGAAAGCCCTGACATCCATGGCGCAATAATTTCCTCGCACGAACAAGTGATATCATATGAGGAATACTGCTAGACTGAGATGCAAAGAAAGTAAACATCTCACCTCCTGCTGGCTTCACTGACACTGTCCTACGTCGGAAATCAATCGAAGCTCCATTAACTGATAGCCAGTCCATACCCAAAATCAAGTCAAACCCGGTCAATGGAAGAACCACTAGATCTGCTCGAATGGAGTGTCCCTGCAACTCCAATTCCAGATCCCTGATAACACTAGTGGTAGTGATAGTCTGTCCGGATGGCATGGTAACATCGTAACCACAGTCGACAACCTCCGGTGTAATGCCTATCCGTCTGATAAAATCTCGGGAGATAAACGAATGCGTGGCTCCTGAATCTAGCAACGCAAACGTGGAGTTGCCTCCAACTAGAATTCTCCCTGCACGCAGAAGATTCCCAACAATTCATACCACTACGCTCCCAAGGTTAAAACACTACAATCCTTAATTCTAATCACAAAGAAACAAAATTCATATTCTAGCATGCTGATAATTAAACTCAAGTAACAGGCATTCAGATATAATCGCAATAAACAAAAGCAAAGAATTGAAAAAGTTTTAGGGGTTAGGTATACCGGTGATCAAGGAGGTATCTGGGTCTGCCTCCTCTGCCTGCATCACATATACTCGCCCACTGACGTTCTGCCTCTACGGGCAGTTGGCAATCTGATGCCCCGGCTCTTTGCAACGATAGCAGACTCCTGCTCCCATAAGACACTGCCCGGAATGCATCTTCTGACACTTCGGACATACTGGATATCTCCCTGGAGTAGGGGCCCCGCCCCTAGTCTGCTGCTGTGGTTTCCCCTGAGGCCTCTGCTGATTCGGGCCCTTAGATGGCCCTGTAAACTGCTTCTTCGCAGGAGGCTGCGAAGATGGTCGCTGATACCCCGTCTGCTGAAACTGCCTCTTACCCTGCTGCTCTCTCTGGATCTCTCTCCGACCCTCCTCGGAACGCAAGGCCCTACTGACTGCAGACTCATAAGTAAGTACGTCTGCCATGCGAACATCATGCTTGATATCCGCCTTCAAACCTTCCACAAACTGCCTCAACTTCTCTGGTGGACTATCAGAAATCATAGGCACAAAGCGACAGCCCTTCTCGAACTGTCTCACATACTCGACCACTGTCTTGTCCCCCTGACGGAGACTCATAAACTCCCGGATCATGCGACTGCGCACATCCTCAGTGAAGTACTTGGCGTAGAAGATACGCCTGAACTCGGTCCACGTCAGTGTAGGTAGATGGACTCCTCTAACTGCACCCTCCCACCAAAGGGCTGCATCTCCTCTCATCATGTACGTCGCACAGCTCACCCTGTCGGTGTCTGTGATCCCCATATAATCAAAGATGGACTCAAGAGAGCGAATCCATCCCTCAGCCACCAAAGGATCGGTGGTACCAACAAACTCCTTGGGCTCCTTCTTCTGGAACCTCTCAGCAACGTCCTCCTCATGGGACAGTCTGGGACGTGCAGCCTGCTGCTCCAACAGAGCAGTAATACCCGCCATCATATTAGCATTGGCCTGCTCCAATGCTGATAAAGGATTCTGCGGAGGTGGCGGTGGAGGCGGAGGTCCCCCACGTCGGTTCACTGGTCTGGGAGGCATTCTGCACCACCACATATTACTTTACGTAAATCGCCATGCATAACTAAGTGGTTTAAAAGTAATGCTAACTTAAATTCAAAGAATTAAATCATGCTATAAACACTTAAAACTTACAGACCGGTAGCGTGGATTTCTGAGCTAGCATAGCAGTAATGACCCCTCCAAGGACCGTGCTTTGATACCAACTGAAACATCCTAGACTTATAAATTTCAAAAATGCGGAAAATTTAAAAATTTTTCTTTTTCTTTTAAATTTTAAAATAAATACTAAGTAAAATATTTATATATATATATACATATATGCCCATACATATATGTACAACCATAAAAGAGATTTAAAATTTAATAAATAATTATGCAACATAAAAATAATTACTAAAACGTCTGAATCATGCAATACTTAAAATAATTCAAAACAATTTAATCAATAGTGCATACACTAAAAAGTTGCGTGACAATAATACTTAAATCTCAACACTGGAATAAAATCTTCAAACAAAATAGTGTTTAAAAATATTCATGCATAGAACACTAGCACGATGCAGACTACGGTCACGGGGCCACTGCAGCTCCGCTCATACGTCCTCACCACCGTAGGGGTAACCTGCTCCTCTACGTACTCACCTGCACCATATCAGTGTAGTGAGCCTAGAGGCCCAACATGCATACTAACAAGGGTTTAAAATAATTTAATACACTTTCATACATAATACTTAACCTATAAATGCATGAGCATGCCTCAAAAATAATAACATAAATGTTGCTTAAAGAAATCACTGAATTATACGTAACATACATAATATCATACATACTTGAGTTGTTGAGCACTTATTTTCTTAACATCGAATGGTCCTATCCGTAAGTGTGACCCATACTTAAAGTGCGACTGATCAGTCTAAGAAACCATCGTACGAGGCTGGTGGCGAACCACCCATACATAAATGGCAGAAACTGCCCATACATAAATGGCCACACTACTTCAATTTCCACCTAAAATATTTTATTTGCTCAACCATAGAACTTCAATCATAGCATAAAAATTGATTTCATGAATGCATGTACTTTAAATAAATTGTGTGTCCTTCATTTATATTTAATTTATTTTCTAATATCATATAAATATTCAAATAACTTTTCATGCATAAAATAATTAAATATAAACTCAGGACACGTGAAATTTCTCATGGTTTGATTCAACTGCTGGCCCTAGACATGCAAGCCCATTAACTTAAGACTTGGCCCATTAGTGTACTTAAGCCCATTAACAACTTTTCTAGGCCCAATAAATCAACCAAAGCCCATTAAGACTAACTTAGGCCCAATAACACTGTCCCTGGCCCAATGGGCCCAAAAGCCCAATAACAGGCCCAATAACTTTCATGGGCTCCCAAGCCCATAAAAATTTCTGGCCAACTTAAAAATTTAAATAAAAATTAATAAAAGCCCAAAAATAATTAAATTAACCCAAAATAATTTAATGGAGCCCAAATAGATTAAATGGTACTAATTAAACTTTTTTTGGGAATTTAATTAGTCCATTTAACTCCTAATTAACTTAAAAACTTAAAAATAAAAATACCCGAGCCCAATTAAAATAACCCGGACCCGGACCCAACTAACTTAACCCATATTATTTTAGACCCGACCCGGACCACATGACCCGACCCGGATCCACCAACAACCCAAAACCCGAAACCCTAATACTCCCTCTTCCCCCCTTGCCGCGGCCGCACGAGCAGCAGGCCTTCACGGCCTGCTGCAGCCCAGCTCCGACCACCGTGGCCGGAGCCCCGCCGGCAGGACCTCCCCAGGGTCCTGCCGGTTTGAACCATGCCCTGGCCCAAACCCCATGCTGCCTCCTTCCCCAACACCGAACCCTCTTCCAAGACAACCCTAACCTGCGCGCCCATGGCTTCCCTTCTGAAACTCGATCGGCTGTGACTCCTAGCCCCAACCCAGCCAAAGCCGACCCATCTAGACACTCTAGGGACCCCGTAGGACCTAGACAGCAGCCCCCTTCAAGCCATGGATAGTAAAAACGTGAGCATGAACATCACAAAGCCAAAACCGAGTGCATAAGAGAAAGAATTCAAAAACTTGCTGTAAAAAATGATAGGTCTCGATGCTACACACCCACACACATACATACACTGATATAGGATTGAAAAGAGAAGAAAATCATGCCTTAACACCGATTTGATAGAGCTAAAACGTGCACGACGGGCTTCGGGACGACGGGGCGACGACGACGAGCTTCGAACCTACACAAGTGTGGCTATGGTGTTCTTGAGCTTTCTGGATCGAAGGAGCTGATGAAGATGGTGGGGTGAGGCGGCTGAGTGAAGGTGAGTAATCGGTTGAGGGAATTTGGGCGATGATTTGGGTAGTGTAGGATAATAATTTAGGTAGATAATATTTTAATAACTAATTAGGAGATAATAACAACTTAAAAAGATCTCCTAACTAAATCAAATACTAGCTAACTTAATAAAATAATTAAATCCCGAAATAAAGAATTAAGGGAATTTTAAAGAAAATAAAAAGTCATTAAAATGGTTTAATTTGGATAAAAATGGACTCCTAAAATTATATAAAATTAAATACTTAAAATTTTGAGATAATTAAACTCAAAAATAATATTTTAGGGCTCTAAAAAGACTCGTAAAATAATTTGGCTAGAAAGTTGTCATCTCGTCCGTCCACGGTCCCGTCTACGCGATCAAATAATTAAAATACTAAAAATCATAAAAATCACTAATTATGGGTTAAATGCTTAAAAATAAATTAAATAATGCACAAATAATTCACATAATTATTTAACCCATAAATCTAAAATTTAAATAATTAAATATCCTAATTATGCATGCGGATTTACGTATTAAAAAAATACCGGGTGTTACATAGATGTTACAAACATATACATTTGTTAATCATCATATATGCTATCAAATTAGACATTAAAATGCATAAACATGTGATAATCATTATTGATGCTACAAAATTAGGACATTGGATGCATACATAATGTTGTTTTAACCATAGATGTTACAAACATATACAATGGATACATATACATGTGTTTGTTAATCACCATATATGCAACCAAATTAGTCATTTCATGCATAAACATGTGTCAATCATCATTGATGCTATAAAATTAGACATTTTATGCATAAACATGTGTATATGCACTCTAATGTCTAATTTAGTAGCATATATGGTTCTTAACAAATATAAATATGTATTCATTGTATATGTTTGTAACATCTATGATTAAAACAACTTTATCTATGCATACAATGTCCTGATTTTATATCATCAATGGTGATTAACACATGTTTACACATAAAATGTCTAATTTTGTAGTATAAACCAAAATATTTTAGCTTGAAAATGAAGTAGTCAACAACGCAGTACCATTTATATCTATATGTAGTACTTTAGCTAGCAAATAAAGTATAATAGCGTTTAATTGTGGTATACAAATGTGTTAAATTTGATACATCTTCTATACATATTTTACATTGTGGTGTTGGTGTGTGGTCAGAAACATAGTACTATTTGTATTGATACGTAGTACCGTTGCTTAAAACTAAAGTATAATAACGTCTAATTGTAGTATGCGAATTTGTTAAATTTGGTACATCTTTCATACATGTTTTACATTATGGTGTTGGTGCGTGGTCAGAAACACAGTACCATTTATATCTATACGTAGTACTTTAGTTAGCAAATAAAGTATAATAACCTCGAATTATGGTGTTGGTTTATGGTTCAGAAACGTAGTACCATTATATTGATACGTAGTACGTTTACTTGAAAATGAAGTATAATAACATCTAATTGTGGTATGAGAATCTGTTAAATTTAGTACATATTTCATACATGTTTTACATTGTGGTGTTGGTGTGTGATAAAAAATGCAGTACAATTTGAACTATACGTAGTACTTTTGCTTGAAAATAAAGTATAATAACGTCTAATTTTGGTATGAGAATTTGTTAAATTTGGTACATCTTCCATACATGTTTTACATTGTGATGTTGATGCGTGATCAGAAATGCAGTATTATTTGTAACTATACGTAGTACTTTTGCTTGAAAATGAAGCATAATAACGTCTAATTGTGGTATGAGAACTGGTTAAATTTGGTACATCTTCCATACATGTTTTACATTGTGGTGTTGAGGCGTGATCAGAAACGCAGTACCATTTGTAACTATACGTAGTACTTTTGCTTGAAAATAAAGTATAATAATATTTAATTGTGGTATGAAAATTTGTTAAATTTGGTACATCTTTCATTCATGTTTTACATTGTGGTGTTGGTGCGTGATCAGAAATGCAGTACCATTTGTAACTATACGTAGTACTTTTACTTGAAAATAAAGTATAATAACGTCTAATTATAGTATGAGAATTTGTTAAATTTGGTACATTTTACATACATATTTTACATTATGGTGTTGGTGCGTGATTAGAAATGCAGTATCATTTGTAACGATACATAATACTTTTGATTGAAAATAAAATATAATAATGTCTAATTGTGATATGCAAATTTGTTAAATTTGGTACATCTTCCATAAATGTTTTACATTGTAGTGTTGTTGCTTGGTCAGAAACGCAGTACAATTTATAACGATACGTAGTACATTTGCTTGAAAATGAAGTATAATAACGTCTAACTGTGGTATGAGAATTAAACATAAATTCTACCAAAATTAAACATCCAACTTCATCAACATATCTATAAATGAAAATTAAATATCCATTTCACCAAAATACAGTACCACATTCATCAACATAATTATAAATAGAAATTAAACATCAATTATACCAAATACAGTACCAACTTCATCAACATAGTTATACATCCGATCAAAGTACAGTGCAAAATTCACCAACAAAATTGTTCACTCCATTTTCATTTCCCTTAGTACTTCTCCATCACACCATATTCGTCGTTTAGGATGGTTGCAACAACGTGTGCCCTTTTACCGTCTATGTTGAAATCAGTCTAATTAGTCCATGTAAAAGGGTCATCACGAGCATAGCACTCCACCCATAAGCAAGTAAACACACCACAATCTGGATTAGGCCCTTGGACTCTATAATTTGGAAATTCCGCGTTGCAATTTCCAAGCTCAAGATCCTTGAAAATCCTCAAGTATCCTAATTGAAATTCAACCTGGACACAAATCGAATTATTGTAATAGTAAAACTAATTGCATCACATAATGAGGAAGGTAAAATAATGCATTACTTACAAATTGACTCGCACTTGTCCTGCCATATCGGATGTCTATTGAGTTCCTCATCACAAATTCCTTTTTTTCATTATTCCACACAAGCAAAAACCAGTGAGATCTCACACCAATAGAGAATTATAAAACATATCTGCATATCTCCATTACTTCCTTTTCTAGATCGTGTAGCTTCACCACGGTACTGTTCGTACACTTGGAGAGGAAGTTCACATATTGATCCTCAAGTGGTTTGTTATTGTAGTGCTTACCAAGTACATGTAATATTTTGTTATTGTAGTGCTTATCAAGTGGAGAGAAAGTCCACATATCGTGTAGTTTGTTATTGTAGTGCTTACAAAAAAAAATGTGACAAATATTTTATTTAAATAATTTTGATTCTAATTTCAGGACAAATTTTAGAATATTTCATACTAGTATATATAATACACTATTTCATGGAAATTTTCAAACTTTTTTCATCCCCTGCATTATATAAGAGCTCATCTTCAATTGCGCAAACCCCAAATTTGTTTCAAAAATCACAGTCACATTCGTCAAATACCAATCAACTAAAATGCAAATCACCGCCCCAATGAGCAACACGACTATCAATATAGTAGTAACCATAAAACACACGCCATCATAGTCGATTCCAAACAAAATAACAAGAACCCATTAAAAATTGCAGCAATAATAACATTCAGAAGAAGGGAAAAACAAAAAACAAAATCGGCTTCATGAATGAAAATAAAGGTAAGATTTGAACTGTCAAGACTACAAATAAAATTTTCAAAATTTCGCATACAAACAATTTTAAAAATTGATTTCCACAGCTTCGAGAGAATTTCAACAACCTAGCTGAAATTGAATAAAAAGTTGGACAAATCGAATAAACACATCAGAAGATCAAAGATATCAAAAGAAACTCACTTTCCTCTCTTGTTTACATCTGCTCGTTGTCCCACGTCAGTGGCAGCTTCCAAATCGTCAGTTTCAAGTCCGTGAGTTTTGCGTGGATGCTAGATGTTGGGAGAAGAGATGTATATTGGTCGAGAAAAAATTGGGAGAGGAGAGAAGAGGATGGAAAGAGGTGAAAAAAGGTGTTAGGGATTTAACTGAGCCGCAAGCAAAATGAGGGAAGGGAAGAAGAAAAAAGGCCTTGAAAAGTGAGAGAAAATAATATTAAAAAATGATATAAAATAAAAATTTAAGAGAAAAAAAGATAAAACATGAAAAATGAAGTGGAAAGAAAGATTTTAGTGGTATTAGGTAGTTTAAAATTTAAATTTATGACATAGGTACTGAATCCAAAACTAAGTTCTTGATTGGGTATTTATACCCAATTTACCGTTATTATTATTATTTTTTTATCTTTTTATTATATATTTAATTATCTATTTTTATTTACATTTTTGTGCTTTTTTTTTTTTGCTAAAATTTTTGGGTTTTTTTTTTCTATCTTTTGACCTTTCTTTTTTTAATTATACATTTTAATTTTTTTTAAAAAATATGTCATTTTTTTTTAAAAATATTTCAATTTTTTTATCTTGTTATTTTTTGTATCATTTTTAACACATTATGCTTGAAAAAAATAAGAAAAATTAAGTATAATATTAAATATATAAACATTTAAAAATATCATAAAGTATATGTAAATTTTAAAAAAATAACAAATTAACCGATTTATTTTTTAAACCGTAAAAATATAAAATATAAAATTAATAATTGAATATGAAATTTTTATCATAATAAAATACATTATGCTTGATAAATTAAAAATAAGAAAAATTAATTATAATATTAAATATATAAATATTTAAAGAATATCGTAAATTATATGTAAAGTCTAATAAAAATAAAAAAATATAAATTATAAGACGAAAAAAATGATACAAGAAAATGATAAGATAAAAAATGAATGTTTACAAAAAATAAAATGTATAATTTTAAAAGTTCAAAATATAGAACAAAAACCCCAAAATTTTAGAAAAAAATTAAACACAAAATTATTTAAAAAAAAAAATTAAAGAATTAAATATATTTTAAAAAAGCAAAAAAATAAAATAAAAAGAATATTGTGCTATGGAGGTAAATGGTGCACAACACCCCCTGCTGTAGGCACCCCAAAAAATAGGGGAGAGTCTATGCTATTTCTGGAGGTATATTTCCCATCTTTATTTGTGGAAACCTGTCCACCTTATTCCCTTTTTGTTTTTTTCCTTTCCTGTTTTCTCTCTCCCTTTTCGATCAATTGTCTTGTTTTATTTTCTTATTTTTCGTTTTCACTTATTTTATCTTCCTTTGCTAATTTTATTTATTTACTCTTATTTTTAACCATGTCATTCTTATCATTTTTAACCATTAATATTTATAAATAAGATTTAATTTTGGATAATAAAATTAAAAGTTTCGAAATTTATATGATAGAATTTAAAAATTAAAAGGAATTTCTAATTACTAAAAAAAGTCTAACTCTTTTGTAAACTATTATTTTACACACAATTTATGTGAAAAAATAGATAAAATTTTTATTTATATATTTTAATTCATATTTAATTATTATTATCTAAACTAAATTATAAAAAAATTATTTCTAAGAAATATATATATTATAAATAAATAAATAAAATAAAATTATAAACAACAAATTATTTTAAAAATTTTAAAAATATTATTAACCTAGACTTCTTTTAAACTATGGGGAGAAATTTTTTAAAAATAATAATATTTTAGAAGTTAGAGTTTTTTAGAACACACATAATTAATTTTTTTCACTGTGATTGAAAATTAAAATTAGTGTTAAAAACAAAGTGAAACAAACACAAAAAACTACATGAATTTGAAGTTAAAAACAAATATGCATTCTCGTGTAATTTTTGCATTTATTGAATTTAGTTTTTTTTAAAAATGAAGAATACAAATTTATTATCAATTTAATAGTAGTATCTTACTTTAAAATTCTAAAGTTTAACAAAAACATTATTATTATGTTTTTGTATTCTTACTTTAAAATTATAGTAAATATAAATTTCTTGTAATTTTTAAAATTTATTATTATGATGTCTTTTTGTTGATGATGGTAGGAATAACCATGGTTAGATTGGTTGGAACTTAGAAGTAAAATAAATTGAAATAATGAAATATGATTTTTTTTAAAAATAAATTAATAAAAGAAGAGAAAGTAAGTGAAAATAAGAAAGAAAATGAATAAATAGAATGCATGGAAAAGGAAGAGAAAACATAAAATAAATAAGGAAGAGAAATTAATAAAAAAAAGAAATAAGATGGACACGTGTCCACAAATGAAAATGGGGAGTATATCTCCCGGGAGTAGCATAGACTCGCCCAAAAAATAGACGTGTTAAAAGCTGAATTTTATGTTTTCACCAAACTATACATGGATGAAGCAACAATCAATATAGTTAATTACCAAAAATATGCAATTTATTATATACTAGTTCATTTCAATTATATAGATTTCATTTCATATTTTTTTTCACTTCTGTCAAATACATTATCTAGTTTATGCGTTTAATAGTAATTTTTTTTTCTTGTTCTTTACTAATGTATCTCGTCTTGCTAAACTTACAACCATCTTTTGAATTAATTAATCAGGGAAAAAATAAAATAAAAATTTATTTATAAACTCTTATCTTCTAATTAATATTTTCTTAACGTGTCCTATATATTTGGAATTGTGTGACTATTAATTAATGGATTAATTAGCATTCAATCTAATGTACTACGTACATTAGTCAATATATATTAAGCAACCGTAATTAATTTGTGTCCTAAATCCACTCAAACGAAAATTTCTTATGGCAAACAACAATATGTTTTTATTAATAGTGAACAATTTTTTTTGTTTTTTTTTTAAAGAATAGCAAGCATGCTACAAGCCATGGGTGGCAAACTGAACATTAAGTAATTCTCTCATGAATATTTGATGCCAAAACACGAGCCACGAGAGCATCACACTTCAATCATCAATGCTTCCAAACTTCAACGACAATCAAGTAAAAACACGACCAATCATGTGCTTCAGAAAATCTCCAAAATTCTCTCAAGTTGCACGCTCAGAAGCTCTCAGAAATCTCTCTTGGTCATCTATCTCACTTGTTCAATGTACACGCCATATATATATATACATATATATATATATATACATATATATATAACAAAGAGTCTTCAACTCTTTGTTTCCTTGTGGGCGTGTGTTTCTTATCAAAGTCTTGATCTTATTCGAATCAAATCAAATCTACAAAGATAACGAAAAGATCATTAAGATATGAGATAAATAAATATTATGATAAAAACAATAATATCTCAAATCTCCTAACTAAGGAAATAAATTAATTAAATTAATAAAAAAATCTCAATCAATTTGAAACTTCAAGTCCAAAAAAGACAAAAGACTTAAATAAATCTTTTTAAACTTTAAGGGATTTTTAGTAAATAAATATTCCCTTCAATCTCCTCATTTTTGCCTTTCTGGATAAAACACATATAAACAATTTAGTACATATCAAGTCTCCCCCTAAATTTCAAAACTCCCCCTGAATTCAAGAAAGTCTCCCCCTTAGTCTAAGCAGAGGTGTTGGCGGAGATGTCGGCAACATCTGTACACAAAATTGAAGACCAATATTAGTAGAGTAAAGAAAACAGAACAATTAAGGAAGAACACATTAGAAAGAATCAAATCAAATCATTGATTATAACCAGAACATAACAAAACTAACTCAGAAAAAATAAACTAAACGAAAAAATAAACTCAAAACCAACTAGACCAAAACACTAAAATTTATTTCTCTCAGATGAGCCATCATCAGCAGCTTCAGCTTCAGCTTCAGCTTCTCCTTCTTCTCCCCCTTTTTGTCCAGAAGAGGTACCAACTCCCAGGAGACTGTGATAGTGAGCTCGCAAAGCCTCATAATAGGCAAGATATGCTTTCGCTTGAATAATATTTTGCTCAGCATGCAGTAATTGAGCTTGGATGAAGGTGGTATCCACTATCTGAGATGAAGAAGGTGGAAAAAATACGGCAGTGGCAGGGGCAGTGTTGGCAACATGCCACAACACCTTCAGCAACAGTTGTTTCTGACCAGGGAAGATCTATCTTCCTGTTTTCTCTAAGCAGAGCAGGGGAAATCTTCAAGTCTTCACCCGGATCAGTAAGACCTTCATCATAATCTTTTTCAATGCCTTGACTCACCATCATCAGAGATGGATAAGGTAGTTTGAAAGTGGCCTGGTTACAGTTAGCAAAGGCCATGTGTGAGACCTCGTTTCTAATCAACTAATATCAGACAACAAGCGATAAGTAATCAAGGACCCAATATATATATATTTTTTTAAAAGGAGGCTCGCGCGCCCGCGCTGACATCAGCGCGCCCGCGCCTACGCCCCACAAATCCCAGCGCGCCCGCGCCAAAGGAAGCGCGCCCACGCTCATACCTCGCAAAGAGGCCGCGCGCCCGGGCCAACAACCGCGCGCCCGCGCCAACAACCGTGCGCCCGCGCCGTCCCCTCGCCCAGAAAAGTTAAGGCACTGTAATAAACTCAATCAAAACCTAAACACTTGCATTAAGAGTATTTGACATTCCAATAACAATACAAGAAAGGTTTAGGGAAGAGCAACATTCAATTCGATAGCACCTACATCATTTCTTGCTTACAAAACATATACGAGAAGTTCGAATGACTAAACATGATCGCAAAACATAACTAGGTTGACATGCTGATTCGACTTCTAAACGAGTCTCACTTCTATCTCTTGCTCTGGACGCTAACCAGGTCTATGCTGACTTGATCCTGCCCTTCCTGTTGCCAAGTACACATACAAAACAAAGCAACAGCCGGATAACCGGTGAGAATGATAATTCCAGTAAAAGCAACATATCAAGTAATACAACAATAAACATGCTTCCAAGACAACAAAAAAATTAATAACAACGTAATGAAATGCATGTCTTTAAACCGGGATATCAAATCTGATAACAAAGGATTGCTGCTGTGCTTTTGGGATCCCGAGGATGAGATCACGTGACGACTCACCGACTCTCCCAATCGAGGTGGTGCCACATATCCCACTCCTCTAGACTTTGAGAAACTATAATGAGTATGCTAGCACTAGGCGCAATGACTACGTCCTAGGCCACTCGAATATAGCTCCCAAACGTCTAAAAAAAGGCTGTTCTGCCCATCAAAACAATAGTGCTGGCTCAATATGAATGCATATGGAAACAAAAGGAACTTAGCCATATAATTCATTCAAATAATCAACAAAATACAGGTTCCATAAACTAGAACCAGTATCAATGCAATATGTGATTTCAAGGGAAACTCGAGAACCAACTGTCCCGAGTATGCTATCCCGCTACAAAGATTGCTTTTACCTTTCAATGCCGTAGATCCAACTCCGGACAAGCTACAACAAAAGATTGTATCAACAACTAGACAACCTAAACAACAAACAACGGTTCAAGGAAATCTCTTTACCGTTCTTCGTCCAACTCTCGACGAACAATGCTGCTAACACAGGGCTCGACACACTCCAACGAATCTGTACGAATACAAGAGTTGATCAACAACCACGATCATTCACAAGCCAAGGCTTCACTCAATACCAAAAACGATTCGAAGACCCAAAACTCAAACCGACGGCATAACGGCTATAAACTGAACAAACCGGAAATGCAGACAGCAGTTCAATACTGATATAACCTCATATCAATGCCCAAAACAACAATAACAAGGCAAACCCATCAATCTCAAAATCCACATTTTCAAAAATGGCTTCCAAAAATCATAACAAATCCGAACGTCGCTCTAATTCAAAACCGACAGATAATAAACGATCAGAACTCTGTCTATAACAACATACTCGAATCTCGAACGATTCTAACAACATTCAAAAACTAGAATGTATCCGATCGTAGAAGAACTTACAATATAACAGAGCTCTCACTGCAGTGATCGATAATCTGCCTTCAGAAATAAATTCCAACGGCCGGATCGAGCTCGGACTGGATTCTGGGAGCTTGGAGAAACGTTTAAAGCGTTTCAATGGAGGGGAGGCGGCTAAGGGAAGGTGATGAATGAATAATACAAGTCATTTCCCTTATAAATATCTAATAAAACCGATATTTGCGTTTTAGTCCCTGAAAAATCCAAAATTTGCAAAAAGGACCCTGATCAAAATCAAGTCGGCTCGTGAACTCTGTAATCTCCGATTAACTCAAATAAACTCATTTAAGATAAAAACGGGGCGTTATAATTCTCCCCCACTAAGAAGAGATTTCGTCCTCGAAATCCACAAGAACCATAACTCATAAGATAGAATAAAGAACTAAAGACAGTAAGAAGAACTCACGTCATCCGAATAACTCCGGAAATCGCTGTCTCATGTCAGATTCTGTCTCCCAAGTCGCTTCCTCGACGCCGTGACGGCTCCACTGCACTTTCACCAACGGAATCAACTTGGTTCTGAGTTTCTTCTCCTTCCGATCAAAAATCTGAATCGGTCGCTCAAAGTAGCTCAAAGTCTCGTCTAACTCGGCTTCGTCAGGCTGAAGAACATGAGAAGGATCTGGATGATACTTTCGCAGCATAGAGACGTGAAAAACGTCGTGAATACCCGATAAAGATGGAGGAAGTGCAAGTCTGTAGGCAAGATCGCCTATCTTCTCGAGAATCTCGTACGGACCGATGAATCTCGGAGATAACTTTCCTCTCTTCCCAAATCTAACAGTGCCTCTGAAAGGTGAAATCTTCAGAAAGACTCGGTCTCCCTGATCAAAACTCAGAGGTCTACGCCTGACATTCGCATACTTCGCCTGTCTATCTTGAGCTGACTTCATTCTGGTCTGAATGATCTTAACCTGCTCTGCCATATCTCTAAGCATCTCCGGTCCCAAATCTGGCGACTCGGACAATTCATCCCAAAACAACGGAGATCGGCACTTCTTACCATACAAAGCCTCAAAAGGCGCCATACCGATACTCGCTTGGAAGCTGTTGTTGTAAGAAAACTCGACAAGAGGAAAAGAATCCTGCCAACTAGTGCCAAAGTCTAGCACTACCGCTCGCAGCATATCCTCTAACGTCTGGATAGTCCGCTCTGACTGTCCATCGGTCTGAGGATGATAAGCTGTACTCAGATGCAATCGAGTACCAAGTGCCCCCTGAAGACTGTGCCAGAAGTGAGAAGTGAATCTAGGATCTCTGTCTGAAACGATCGACTTCGGCACACCATGCAGTCTCACAACATTGCTAACATACAACTCAGCCATCTGATCATGACGATACGTCATCCTGTACGGAATAAAACACGCAGACTTCGTCAATCGGTCGATCACTAACCAAATGGCATCGCATCCTCGAACGGATCGTGGTAGCTTCGTGACGAAATCCATGGAAATGTGATCCCACTTCCATTGAGGAACAGATAGACTGTGCAACAGACCTCATGGTCGCTTCCGTTCTGCTTTCACCTGCTGACAATTCAAACACCGAGATACAAACCTCGCTACGTCGCTCTTCATTCTCTTCCACCAAAACTGAATCTTGAGATCATTGTACATCTTACGACCTCCAGGATGAATACTAAACCGACTGCAATGAGCCTCTCGAATAATACGCTGCCTCAATTCCGAAATATCAGGCACAACAATACGGTTATTCACATACAGTACATCATCTCTAACCTGGAATTCAGACTGATGCCCAGATCTGACTTTCTCTACTGAAACCTGAATGCTCGGCTCAGAATTCTGTGCTTCTCTGATTGCAACAAACAACTCCGGTTCGGCTTGAATAGCAAACACTCTGATAGTCTCCCTATCTGTTTCAAACTCTAAACCAGAAGTGCAACAATCATCGATCAACTGAGAAACACCAATAGTAGTAAGAGATAAAGAACATAGCTTTCGGCTCAAGGCATCTGCAACTGCATTCGACTTTCCCGGATAATATTTGATTTCACAATCGAAATCCTTCAACAGATCTAACCATCTTCTCTGTCTCATATTCAGCTCTGCCTGTGAAAACAAGTACTTAAGGCTCTTATGGTCAGAAAAGATCTCGAAAGACTCACCATAAAGATAGTGACGCCAGATCTTCAGAGCAAAGACGATCGCAGCTAGTTCAAGATCATGAACCGGATAACGGTCTCGTGCGGTTTTAGCTGTCTCGATGCATACACTACCACATGCTTATGCTGCATAAGAACACAACCCAAGCCTCGGTTAGAAGCATCACAATAGACTGTGAAACCTCCAGTACCCTTCGGAATAGAAAGAATTGGAGCACTGGTCAGTCTCCTCTTCAGATCAACAAAGCTAGCCTCACAATCTGCAGTCCAAACAAAAGGCGCATTCTTCTGAGTCAGCTGGGTAATAGGCTTGGAAATAGATGAGAAACCCTCGATGAAACGACGGTAATAACCAGCTAAACCCATGAAGCTTCGGATCTCCGGCACTGAAGTAGGTCTAGGCCAATTCATAACCGCTTCAATCTTGCTGGGATCGACAGAAATCCCATATTCAGAAATAATATGACCGAGAAAGACAACTCGATCTAACCAGAATTCACACTTAGACATCTTGGCAAACAACTGCTCAACTCGCAAAATCTGCAGTACGGTCCTCAAGTGCTCTGCATGGTCAGTACGGTTCTTCGAGTAGATAAGGATATCATCGATAAAGATAATGACAAACTCATCTAAATAACGCTGAAAGATACGGTTCATCAAACCCATAAAAATCGCTGGAGCGTTAGTCAAACCGAACGGCATGACTATAAACTCAAAATGACCATACCTCGTTCTGAATGCGGTCTTATGAACGTCTTCCTCTCGCACTCTCAACTGGTGATAACCTGACCTCAGATCAATCTTAGAGTAGACAGAAGAACCCTGCAGTTGATCAAACAAGTCATCTATTCGGGGTAAAGGATACCTGTTCTTAATTGTAGCCTGATTCAATTGGCGGTAGTCGATATAGAGCCGCATAGAACCATCCTTCTTCCGAACAAAAAGCACAGGAGCACCCCAAGGCGATACACTAGGTCTGATGTATCCCTTGGCAATCAAATCCTCAAGTTGCTCCTTCAACTCTCTCAATTCAACAAGTGCCATACGATAAGGAGCTTTTGAAATAGGTTGAGTACCTGGCACTAAGTCAATGCTGAATTCAACCTCTCGAATGGGTGGCAATCCAGGAACATCTTCCGGAAATACATCAGCAAAATCTCTAACCACTGGTAAGTCAACCAAAGCTGGGCTAGATTTCAGTACATCAACCGCATAAACCAAAAATCCTTCTGCACCTCTCTGTAACAAACGAGTCATAGATAACACTAAAATCAAAGGAATTCTAGATCGAGAACCCTTACCAAAGAATTTCCACTCGTCTGCCATTTCAGGTCTGAACCTGACAAATTTCAGAAAATAATCGACTGTTGCCCTGTACTTGGTTAAAGCATCTATACCGACAATACAATCAAAATCTGACAACCCAAGCACAATACAGTCGAATTCTAACAAATTCCCCTCGAAACAAAGTTCACAGTTCCTGACTAGTCTGACAGAAACAATTCCTCCACCCAAAGGTGAAGTAACAACTACTACTGTAGGCAACAATTCAGTTGGCAAGGCATGCAATAACACAAATTTCTCAGAGATAAAGGAATGTGAAGCACCTGTATCTATCAAGACATAAACAGAATAACCGAAAATCGAACAGTTACCTGCTATAACATCATCAGGTGCTGCTTGAGCCTGATCCTCTGTCAGAGCAAAGACTCGTGCTTGCTGTCTCGGAGGCTGGTTCGCACTAGTGCTACCTCCCTATCTGTTCTGCTGTTGCTGAGGTTGGAAAGAGTGCACTGCAGACGATTGCCTTTTCGGCTGAGCTGCAGATCTAGACGAACTCCCACTCTGAGCTCTATCTCTATTACGTTGAGGGCACACTTTAGAGAAGTGTCCCGGTTGCTGACATGTGTTACAATTACCGAAGACTCCCACACACTGATCCGGTGAGTGTCTTCCCCCACACTTGCTGCAGTACAAGGCTGAAGATCCAGAACTCTGTCCGGAACCGAATTGCTTCGAACCACTGGAACTCGAAGAACTGTTCCCCTGCCTCTTGAACTGTTTACCTCTTGCTTTGTACTGATCTTTTCTGTTTCTCCCACTGTTTCCACCTTCATACCTTTGCTGCTGGTTCTGATGCTGCGGTGGCTGATTCTGATACTGAGATGGTGGGTTCTGATACTGCCTCTGTTGCTGAGGTGCTACATGGTTACCTTTTTGCCTCCACAAGCCTGCTTTCGCTCCCTTTGCGTAATTCATAGCATCCACAAAGTTGTTAGGCCTGTTGGTGTTTACCAACGTGAAGACGTCGGGGTTCAAACCATTGATGAACTGATCTGCCTTAGCTTCTTCATCTCCGGCAATTAGCGGTGCAAAACGCAATAGACTATCGAACTTAGCCACGTACTCTTCAATGTTCAGATTCCCTTGCCTCAGGTTGGCAAACTCAGCTCCCTTATCTTTGCGATACGAGATAGGGAAAAACCGCTTATAAAACTCAGATTTAAAAAGAGTCCAAGTAACTTCCGTACCTCTACTCTCCATTGCTTTCTTTGTCATGATCCACCAGCTCTTAGCAACCCCACGTAGCTGATGAACGACTAACCTGATTCTACGGTCATCTGTGTAATCAATGGAATCGAATAGCTGATCAATATCATCCAACCAACTCTCGCAGTCAACTGGATTTTCTGAACCCATCAATAACGGCGGATTGAACGACTGAAACCTCTTCAGCAAGGTTTCCATAGGCGTTGCTGAAGCATCCAACTGATCAACTTCAGTGCTAGCCTGCTCAGTCGCAGGGATAACTGGCGGTGTGTTTCTGTTTATCACTCGACGATGACCCATCTTATAATCAAAGGTTAGGACACGAGATATCTCAATCGCTACAATCAGTGCCCTTACAACCGCTTGGAATACCGGATACCAGTCGGTAACAGAAACAGTTATATCTCAAGTAGATCATGCTTTATAAATTAAATCACATAACCATGTAATTCAATAATTCTAAATAATAAAGCATGCTCGCATGGAATTAAGTACATAGTTAAAATAATTCAAACACATGCGAGGAGCCAATACACGCAGACTCGATCTACCCGCTCACTCTAGTTCGACCAAGAATCTTAACTCTCTGATACCACTTAATGTGAGACCTCGTTTCTAATCAACTAATATCAGACAACAAGCGATAAGTAATCAAGGACCCAATATATATATATATTTTTTTAAAAAGAGGCTCGCGCGCCCGCGCTGACATCAGCGCGCCCGCGCTGACATCAGCGCGCCCGCGCTGACATCAGCGCGCCCGCGCCTACGCCCCGAAAATCCCAGCGCGCCCGCGCCAAAGGAAGCGCGCCCGCGCTCATACCTCGCAAAGAGGCCGTGCGCCCGTGCCAACAACCGCGCGCCCGTGCCGTCCCCTCGCCCAGAAAAGTTAAGGCACTGTAATAAACTCAATCAAAACCTAAACACTTGCATTAAGAGTATTTGACATTCCAATAACAATACAAGAAAGGTTTAGGGAAGAGCAACATTCAATTCGATAGCACCTACATCGTTTCTTGCTTACAAAACATATACGAGAAGTTCGAATGACTAAACATGATCGCAAAACATAAATAGGTTGACATGCTGATTCGACTTCTAAACGAGTCTCACTTCTATCTCTTGCTCTGGACGCTAACCAGGTCTATGCTGACTTGATCCTGCCCTTCCTGTTGCCAAGTACACATACAAAACAAAGCAACAGCCGGATAACCAGTGAGAATGATAATCCCAGTAAAAGCAACATATCAAGTAATACAACAATAAACATGCTTCCAAGACAACAACAAAATTAATAACAACGTAATGAAATGCATGTCTTTAAACCGGGATATCAAATCTGATAACAAAGGATTGCTGCTATGCTTTTGGGATCCCGAGGATGAGATCACGTGACGACTCACCGACTCTCCCAATCGAGGTGGTGCCACGTATCCCACTCCTCTAGACTTTGAGCAACTATAATGAGTATGCTAGCACTAGGCGCAACGACTACGTCCTAGGCCACTCGAATATAGCTCCCAAACGTCTAACAAAAGGCTGTTCTGCCCATCGAAACAATAGTGCTGGCTCAATATGAATGCATATGGAAACAAAAGGAACTTAGCCATATAATTCATTCAAATAATCAACAAAATATAGGTTCCATAAACTAGAACCAGTATCAATGCAATATGTGATTTCAAGTGAAACTCGAGAACCAACTGTCCCGAGTATGCTATCCCGCTACAAAGATTGCTTTTACCTTTCAATGCCGTAGATCCAACTCCGAACAAGCTACAACAAAAGATTGTATCAACAACTAGACAACCTAAACAACAAACAACGGTTCAAGGAAATCTCTTTACCGTTCTTCGTCCAACTCTCGACGAACAATGCTGCTAACACAGGGCTCGACACACTCCAACGAATCTGTACGAATACAAGAGTTGATCAACAACCACGATCATTCACAAGCCAAGGCTTCACTCAATACCAAAAACGATTCGAAAACCCAAAACTCAAACCGACGGCATAACGGCTATAAACTGAACAAACCGGAAATGCAGACAGCAGTTCAATACTGATATAACCTCATATCAATGCCCAAAACAACAATAACAAGGCAAACCCATCAATCTCAAAATCCACATTTTCAAAAATGGCTTCCAAAAATCATAACAAATCCGAACGTCGCTCTAATTCAAAACTGACAGATAATAAACGATCAGAACTCTGCCTATAAAAACATACTCGAATCTCGAACGATTCTAACAACATCCAAAAACTAGAATGTATCCGATCGTAGAAGAACTTACAATATAACAGAGCTCTCACTGCAGTGATCGATAATCTGCCTTCAGAAATAAATTCCAACGGCCGGATCGAGCTCGGACTGGATTCTGGGAGCTTGGAGAAACGTTTAAAGCGTTTCAATGGAGGGGAGGCGGCTAAGGGAAGGTGATGAATGAATAATATAAGTCATTTCCCTTATAAATATCTAATAAAACCGATATTTGCGTTTTAGTCCCTGAAAAATCCAAAATTTGCAAAAAGGACCCTGATCAAAATCAAGTCGGCTCGTGAACTCTGTAATCTCCGATTAACTCAAATAAACTCATTTAAGATAAAAACGGGGCGTTACACCATGACTGTGTTAAACACTAGTCGGCCAAAGTTAAAGGCTGCACCTGTACCAATGGCATACAAAACCGGTGTCTGATTCTTGGTGACAACAGTAGAGTTCCCGGAGGGAGTCCAGGTCTTTACAGCGATCTTGTGCAAAACCGGGTAGAGGGATATAAGCTTAGTCGCTAACAGCTTGTAAGGATGTGCTGGAAATTTGGTAACAAATCCACCAGTGATGACAGAAGTCATCACATCTAGTGTAGGTAACTCAACAGCATCTTCATTTGTAGAATGAAAGAACGCATTGATCACCGTAGGGCTAAATTCAACAATCTGTCCCCGTACATACACTTTCCCATATTTAGCATACCGTGGTCCTTCATGGCTTCAGTTAGGTTATAATAAAACTCCAAGACCAGTGGTCGACAGTAAGAACCGAAAATATTAAGTTATTAATTACAAAATTTGAGAATTAAATTCCGTATTTTGGGAAAATATTGATTTGAGACGTTATGGAAATTAGAGATTTAATTTTCGAGCCGAAAATATTTAATTTGAGAATTTACGGATTTTGAAAATTACATTCCGGGAATTATTAAATTAAAAGAATAAATATTCGATTTGAATATTTATGAAATTTAAGATTAAATTCCAAGTTTTGGGAAGTAATATGATTTAATTCGATGGTGAAATCCGAGCAGGGATCAATTTGAAAATATTGAGAAGTTCAAGGATTAAACTGCGATAAGGTCCGTAATTCATTAATTTTAATCCGAGAATATTTAATTTAAGAATATTTAGAGTTTTGATTTAAATTCTAATATTCTTAAATTATTTTGAATTGAAATTGAATTAAAAAGAGGGCCGATGATTGAATTGCAATTTTTGAAGTTTCAGGGGCTAAATTGCAAATATGAGAATACATATACGATTTTTGAATAAGGAGCCGACCTTGATACGTGTTATCTCCTTTTGCATTCAGAAAACTTGAAGAACAGAGGAAGCCGAGACCTTTGTTTTCTTTTGATTTCTGGTTTTCAAAACCCCGTAACTTTTGATCCGATCGTCCGATTTCGATTTCGAAAATTGTTCTGGAATCCTTGCAATGAGGACTTCAATTTGATGTAAGTCTTGATTTATTTCGGCATGTTTTTAAGATTGAAATCTGGCGGAGATCAGAATTTGATTGTATATTTGTGTTCTTTAATGTTTATACTTCGTATATTCAACATCGAATCGACGAACGGCTATCATTTGTGTTTGTTATGATTTCCAACATGTGTTCTATTTTTATAGACTATGATTACGCTGGTTTTGATGCTTTATGACTGAGATTAATTGAGTAGAAGTTTCTTATGAAGTTAGAATGGTTTCGATATGTTGTCGGTTACCGATTTTCAATCGCTACGCCGTCGATTCATGATTTTAAGCCGTTTTGATAGTCGATGATTGAGCTGAGACATTTTTTGATATTTTATTGATGTTGTAGAAATTTTATTCTTCAATTTCAGATTAGTTTTGAAGGCTAACGAATCAAGAACTTTGAATTCGAACCGAAGAACAAGAAGTTGAGGTTTGAAGTGAATTTGTGTAGTGACCCTTACCCGGATCACCTACTAACAGAACTTAGGCATGCAATTAACTTAATTAAACAGATATCAGAATAAAACTGCGGAAACCATAAATATTATACAATCCCAAGTAAAGGAATCTGTAATTTATCCAAATAATATGCAACCAAATCGAATAGCTGTATCAACCTCAAAACAATAGAAATAAAACCTAGACGAAGCTCCAGCTGGTCAACCACTGACTAGCCCCTCCTGGGTCCACCCGCCTCTTCCAATCGCAAACCTGCCCCATGGAATAGGGTGTCCAGAAACACAGAGTACGAGACGTGAGCATAAAACGCTCAGTACGAGATTATGAGTATACATGCATGCAAAGTGAACTCCCTATAAACTCGAGGTCAAGGATCAGATAACAGAGACAGACCGGGCCCTGGTATGTAGCACGCTGTGCCGTCGCTTCAGGAGGTGGCTCCCATACCATAATACCAGTGGATATGCCGGACCCAAATCGATGGAAGTCCACTAACAGGATATGGAAAAACCCTACTAACAGACATCTCGAAGGAGATAGCTCAGTATGCAAATGAATGCAGCATAAATCAATGACATATAAACCATGCAGTCACATAATACATGCATACTCAGTCAGGATATCTCGAACAGTACTTTCGTACCTCAAATCAGTGCAAGCTCTACCAACTCTAGGTCCACGCCTATAGTCTGTTCTACACTGCCAAATGATACTACTATCATTAAAGTGCTCTAAAAGCCTTAACTAAGCTATTGCATACTCCTAAATATTTATAGGAAGCAAAAGCTATACCTTCGTCCGTCGTTAGCCCTTTGATGTCGATGCCTCCAGAACTTGGGCACAACTCTGCTACGACTTCCGAGCGCCTCGCCGACCGCTGGGTCAAGCCTAGGAAGGCTAGAACAACTCGAATAGACTAGAAAGGAGAGGGAAATACTCGAAATTGGCAATTGGAAATGAAGCCTCGGCCTTCTATTTATAGACAACGATCGGAACTTCCGATCCTCGATCGGAACGTACGAACCTCGATCGGAACGTCCGATCCTGCCATCGGAGCTTTCGAAGATCCTGATCTGCCACGTGTCAAAATATCACTTGTTGACTTCGGATAGGGGTGATCGGAGCTTCCGATCCTGATCGAAGCTTCCGATCCAACCACACGTCATGAATGACGTAATATCATCGGTGCCTCCGATCGCTCATCGGAGCTTCCGATCCTATTCGGAGCTTCCGATCGTGCCTTCGGAGCTTCCGATCCGTCCGATACCCAATTTATTTAATTAGCATTAATCCTTTAATTACTCAATTAGGGTACGGGCTACTACATTCTCTCCCACTTAAGATATTTCATCCTCGAAATCAGATCTTAAGTACCGAATGCAATACAGAAATCAGAAACATTCTTTATTCAAATCAAACGTTTACAGAGTTTGCAACTGAATACAACTTAAGAATGAAATCAAAACAACTCAGGATGGTCTTCACGCATCCTGTCCTCAAGCTCCCAAGTAGCTTCCTCAGTGCCTCGGCGCTGCCACTGAACTAAAACCAAAGGAATGACTTTGTTCCGTAAAACCTTATCCTTATAATCCAGGATACGAATAGGTTTCTCAACATAGGTCAAATCCTTGTTCACCTGAACCTCAGACCGCTGCAGAATATGAGATTCATCCGCCACATACCGTCGCAACAGAGATACGTGGAACACGTCGTGAATACTGGATAGATGCGGTGGTAAAGCTAGTCGATAAGCCAAATCGCCAATGCTCTCCAAGATCTCAAACGGACCGATAAACCTGGGAGATAACTTTCCCTTAAGGCCAAATCTGAGAATCTTGCGGAAAGGTGACACTCTCAGAAACACTTTCTCCCCGACATCGAACTGCAAAGGCCTACGCTTGATATTAGCATAGCTGTCCTGACGATCCTGTGCAGTCTTAATCCGTTTCTTGATCTGATCAACAATGTCTATCGCCTGCTGGATAAACTCCGGTCCCTCAGCCTGTCTCTCCCCCACTTCTTCCCAGAAGAGTGGAGTACGACAACGTCGCCCGTACAACGCCTCAAAAGGTGTCATCCCAATACTAGTATGATAGCTATTGTTGTACGCGAAATCAATCAATGGCAAATGATCCTGCCAGGCTGAACCAAAATCCATGACACACGCTCTAAGCATATCCTCCAAAGTACGGATAGTGCGCTCCGACTGACCATAAGTCTCCGGATGATAGGCAGTACTCAAACTGAGAGTAGTACCCATCGCACGCTGAACACTCCCCCAGAACCTAGAAGTAAACCTGGGGTCCCGATTGCTGACAATGCTCACAGGCACTCCATGAAGTCGAACGATCTCCTGAATGTACAACCGTGCCATACGATCCACATTGTACTCACGGCTATAGGCAATGAAATGCGTTGACTTGGTGAGTCGATCCACCATAACCCAGATAGCATCACAGTTCCTCGGGGATAACGGCAAATGGGTCACAAAGTCCATGGTGATAATCTCCCATTTCCATTCAGGAATAGGCAGACTGTGAAGCAATCCTCCAGGTCGTCGGTGCTCTGCCTTGACCTGTTGACACACCAAACATCTCGAAACAAACTGATAAACACTGCGTTTCATTCCCTTCCACCAGAAACGAGTACGTAGATCCTTGTACATCTTGTTGCTCCCAGGATGAATACTCAACTTAGTGCGATGCGCCTGAGACAAAATCTCCTCTCGCAACTCTTCATCCTGCGGAATCACAAGTCTACTAGACAAACACAGAAAACCATCTGACTGATAATGAAATCCAGACGAGCTACCCTCGTTAGCTAGACGAGCTAAACGCTGGGTCTTCGAATCAGACATCTGAGCATCTCGAATCCGTGAATACAAAGCTGGCTCAGATAATATCGCAAACATCTGGATACTCTGCATACCTTTCTTATGCTTGAAGGTATAACCTGAAGTACAACAGTCACTGATCGCACTAGACATCGAACAAGTCTGAAGTGCGGATAGTCGCACCTTGCGACTCAAAGCATCAGCGGTGAGATTAGCAGCTCCTGGATGGTACTTTATCTCGCAATCATAGTCCTTAAGCAAGTCTATCCAACGTCTCTGCCTCATGTTCAACTCCGCCTGAGTGAACAAATACTTGAGACTCTTATGGTCAGTGAAGATCTCAAATTTCTCGCCATACAGATAATGACGCCAGATCTTCAAAGAGAACACAATGGCTGCAAACTCCAAATCATGGACTGGATAGTTGTCCTTATGAAGCTTCAGCTGTCTAGAAGCGTATGCGATCACATGCCCATTCTGAGTCAGGACACAACCTAACCCCTGAAGAGAAGCATCCGTGTATACCACATACCCTCCATATCCTGACGGTAATGCCAACACCGGCGTAGAAGTCAACCGCCGTCGAAACTCACATAAATTCTCCTCACACTCGGAGGACCACTCGAAATCCACACCCTTGCGGGTAAGCTGCGTCAAAGGTCGAGCTAGTTGAGAGAAGTTCAAAATGAAGCGACGATAATACCCTGCTAGACCCAGAAAACTACGGATCTCAGCAACTGTCGTCAGACGCGACCAATTAAGTACCGCTTCAATCTTGCTTGGATCAACAGAAATCCCTTCCCTGGATATGATATGGCCAAGAAAGACCACTCGATCCATCCAAAACTCACACTTGCTCAGCTTGGCATACAACTGCTCATCCCGAAGAGTCTGTAGTACCAACCGCAAGTGAGAAACATGCTCTTCCGTATTACGTGAATACACCAAGATGTCGTCAATGAAGACCACGAAAAACTTGTCCAAATACTCCCTGAAGACACGGTTCATCAAATTCATGAATATAGCCGGCGCATTAGTCAAACCAAATGGCATCACTAGAAACTCGTAATGCCCATAGCGAGTACGGAATGCAGTCTTGGCTACGTCCTGATCACGAACTCTCAACTGATGATACCCAGATCTCAAGTCAATCTTGGAGTAAACTGACGTGCCCTGCAGCTGATCAAACAAGTCATCAATACAAGGCAACGAATACTTGTTCTTTACAGTGACTCGATTCAGCTGCCGATAGTCAATGCACAACCGCATCGACCCGTCCTTCTTCTTTACAAAAAAAACAGGAGCTCCCCAAGGAGATACACTAGGATGAATGTACCCCTTGTCCAAAAGATCCTGTAGCTGATTCTTCAATTCACGCATCTCTGACGGAGCCAGACGATACGGTGCTCGAGAAATAGGTGAAGTACCCGGCATCAACTCTATGCCAAACTCGACTTCCCTAGCAGGAGAAAAACCCGGAATCTCGTCAGGAAATACATCTGGGAATTCATCCACAACAGGAATGCTCTCTAACCCAATGCTCTCAGCGGACAAATCAACTGCATAGATAAGGTAGCCTTCTCCGCCAGACTCTAGAGCTCAACAGGCTCTCAAAGCTGATACTAAAGGCATCGGAGGTCGCGCTCTCTCACCATAGAAAAACCAGCTCTCACTCCCCTCCGGATGAAAGCGTACTAATCTCTGATAGCAGTCCACTGAAGCTCGATAGGTAGTCAACATATCTATTCCCAGAATGCAATCAAAGTCGTCCATTGCCAGGACCATGAGATTCGCAATCAAAATGTTACCCTCGAACTCTAAAGGGCAACTCATCACTAGACGCTTAGCCAAAGCAGATTGGCCCGTCGGAGTAGAAACAGACATCACTACGTCTAGTGCAATGCATGGTAACTTATGCCTCTTAACAAAACGTGTAGAAATGAAGGAATAAGATGCACCAGTGTCAATAAGTACAAGAGCAAGTATACCATAAAGCAGAAATGTACCTGCGATGAATTTCTCATTCTCCTCCACTTCCTGATCATGTCTCAGGGCAAACACCTGGCCAGAAGCTCGTGGCCTCAAATGAGAACTCCCAGCAGGCTGTCCCTGCGACCTCTGCTGAACGGTGGCCTGAGAACCAGATCCTGAACTAGAACCAGAACCGCCTCCCCCAGACAGTGGACAATCCCTCCGGATATGACCAGTCTCTCCACAACGGAAACAAGCTCCAGAAGCTCTACGACACTTGTCGGATGGATGGTTCTTCTCACAGTGATCACACTTGTCCTTCTTACCGAAATGGACAACACCTCCAGAACCAGAGGAAGAAGTAGATCCAGACTTCTTGAAAGATTGGGCACGGGGACCCAAAGAACTAGCAGGCCTCGACTGAGAAAAATACCTGTTCTGCCGAATGCTGTCCTCTGCCTGGTGACAATGGCTCACCAAACCCTCGTAGGACATGTCGTCGCCAACCGCCACACGGTCATGGATCTCAGGGTTAAGGCCCTGAAGGAACAGATTATACTTCATCTCTGAGCTATCAGCAATCTCGGGGCAATAGGATAGCAGATCAAAGAACCTCTATTGATACTCATCAATAGACATGGCTCCCTGTCGCAGACTCAGTAGCTCGCCTGCCTTCGACTGACGGAGTGCAGGAGGAAAATACCGCTTTTGGAAAGCTGTGCGGAACTCGGCCCAGGTGGCCACTCCTCTCGCCGCAATAAAGGGTGCAGAAGTAAACCTCCACCACCTACGGGCCGCCCATCCAGAAGATAGCCAAGGGTCTCCATCTTCTGCTCCTCGGTGCATTGGAAATTCTGAAAAGTCATCTCCATGCGGTCTAACCAATTTTCCGCATCCTCCGGAGACTCACCTCCAACTAAGGGCTTAGGACCCATAGCTAAGAATCGACGCACAGTGAAACGCTCGTCGTCATGATGACGATGACGCCGTTCTCGACGATGCTCTCGGTCGGCATCACCCCAACGCCCACCAATACTGCCATGAGAACTCTGGTCATCACGATTTGCCATCTACAAAAATACCTCATGATGAGACTAAATCCCAAGAATACTTTTGCATGCTCTGATACCATAAATATAGTGACCCTTACCCGGATCACCTACTAACAGAACTTAGGCATACAATTAACTTAATTAAACAGATATCAGAATAAAACTGCGGAAACCATAAACATTATACAATCCCAAGTAAAGGAATCTGTAATTTATCCAAATAATATGCAACCAAATCGAATAGCTGTATCAACCTCAAAACAACAGAAATAAAACCTAGACGAAGCTCCAGCTGGTCAACCACTGACTAGCCCCTCCTGGGTCCACCCGCCTCGTCCAATCGCAAACCTGCCCCATGGAATAGGGTGTCCAAAAACACAGAGTACGAGAGCATAAAACGCTCAGTACGAGAGTATGAGTATACATGCATGCAAAGTGAACTCCCTATAAACTCGAGGTCAAGGATCAGATAACAGAGACAGACCGGGCCCTGGTATGTAGCACGCTGTGCCGTCGCTTCAGGAGGTGGCTCCCATACCATAATACCAGTGGATATGCCGGACCCAAATCTATGGAAGTCCAACCACTAACAGGATAGGGAAAAACCCTACTAACAGACATCTCGAAGGAGATAGCTCAGTATGCAAATGAATGCAGCATAAATCAATGACATATAAACCATGCAGTCATATAATACATGCATACTCAGTCAGGATATCTCGAACAGTACTTTCATACCTCAAATCAGTGCAAGCTCTACCAACTCTAGATCCACGCCTATAGTCTGCTCTACACTGCCAAATGATACTACTATCATTAAAGTGCTCTAAAAGCCTTAACTAAGCTATTGCATACTCCTAAATATTTATAGGAAGCAAAAGCTATACCTTCATCCGTCGTTAGCCCTTTGATGTCGATGCCTCCAAAACTTGGGCACAACTCTGCTACGACTTCCGAACGCCTCGCCGACCGCCGGGTCAAGCCTATGAAGGCTAGAACAACTCGAATAGACTAGAAAGGAGAGGGAAATACTCGGAATTGGCAATTGGAAATGAAGCCTCGGCCCTCTATTTATAGACAACGATCGGAACTTCCGATCCTCGATCGGAACGTCCGAACCTCGATCGGAACGTCCGATCCTGCCATCCGAGCTTCCGAAGATCCTGATCTGCCACATGTCAAAATATCACTTGTTGACTTCGGATAGGTGTGATCGGAGCTTCCGATCCTGATCGGAGCTTCCGATCCAACCACACGTCATGAATGACGTAATATCATTGGTGCCTCCGATCGCTCATCGGAGCTTCCGATCCTGTTCGGAGCTTCCGATCGTGCCTTCGGAGCTTCCGATCCGTCCGATACCCAATTTATTTAATTAGCATTAATCCTTTAATTACTCAATTAGGGTACGGGCTACTACAATTTGATTGAAGATGAATGATGATTTTGAATCGATTATGAAATGATAAGAATGAATGAAGTTTGATATGAATGTTTTGATGTTATGTTTCAGATTTGAAACGTTCAAAACAGAGAAAATACGATGGTATAAGACGACATCGCTAGTCAGGGATTTAAAACTCGAGAATGAAGCTTCTTGAGTTGTCCCGCCAAAATCACATACTTGTTTATCTTTTCGATTTGATTTTGATGATTTCGATCCATATCAGGTAGTGGATCTTTGAGTCGATATGATTACGATGATGAGATGATATTATATTGAATTGATTCTATGCCAAGATCTGAGGAGATTTTATTTTCTAGTCTGAGACGACTACGATAGATGGATATCCATGTCAAGATCGGTTACGAATCTTGATGGCAACGACGATATATGAATCAATTCTTTATTGATATATGCGTTATTTACTCTATTGTTGAGTCGATTATGATTAGAGTCGATATGATTTATTTAACGCTTTATATGTCGATTATACTGGGAATGATTTCTCATCGGAGTTTATCCGGCTGTTGCTTTGTTTTATATGTGTGCATTGCAACAGATGGGGCATGAGCTAGTGTGATTGGACATTAACAGCTCGGGAGCGAGATGTAGCAAGTATGGACTCGGGTTTAAGTTGAAGAATGGTAGATAGATAACATCAAACATGTTAGAACTATTATGGTTTGAAGTTCATGTATGAGACTCAATGTAGTTATGACTTTTATTGATTTTTGAACGATCCATTTGATGTACTAAATGCATGATTATATGCTTGAGAATTCATATATGTTTATATGAAAGTTTGAGAATTGATAAACTATGTTTTGGAGTTGATTTTTGATGATTTGGATTGAAGGTCAAGCTTTGATAGCAAAATGCAATCTGCAGAATTCTGAAGCAGAGGTGCACGCTCAATCCTGTGAACTCGTAGGATCGAGCGCGTACCTTAAATTGCAAAAATAGAGAATTGAGCAATTGAAGCTCGCTCGATCGTGTGAGTACATGGGATCGAGGGCGGCCTGAAAATCCTGAAATCCGAGAGCTAAGGAATTGGGATCGCTCGATCGGACGAGTTCATCCGATCGAGCGAGGTTCTTGAAATTTTTTTTAAAAAATTTAGCTCTTGGTTGTAATATTCATTTATTGTTTGATTAATTGTTTTATTAATCATTAATTGCCCTAAGATGAGATTAGCAACCCGAGGTCCCCACAACAAGTGGTATCAGAGCGGAAGTTTCTTGGACTGAGATAGAAGTTGAGCGGGGTAGATTGAGTCGCATGCATTTATAGTATTGCATGATTATGCATTACTTGATTTGATGATTTGATGAATTGCATGTGAGCATGATCTCCTCTTGAAACTAAACTGCCTGATTTACTGAATAGTAAATTTTTGAATTTCTTACTGATTTTGTTATAAGATTTTTCGGGTGATGTAGGCACCCAGAATTGAATAGAACAGTATTCTTTGGGTGAATTAAGCCCCCCAAACTGAACAAAACTGTATGACTCAACTGAAAGAAGTATTTTCGATTGAACAGAACAGTATACCAGCGAATGAATAGATGCTATTGCAGGTAGAAGTTGGCTTAAAGAACTTGATCAGTTGTTCAAATACGTGAAAGATACAGATGAATGTCGTATCAAATTGATTGTATACCAACTTCAAGACCTAGAAACCAGCTGGTAGATGTTGATGAAGAAATTCTGAGAGAGAATAGGTATATTGATTTCTTGGCAAGTGCTTAGAATAGAGATTTATTAGCGGTTCTTTGCTATAACAGATAGAAATGATGAGAAAAAAAAGATTGTGCCAAGAAAGAAGAATAGCCAGAAAACAGAATATACCAATCATAAGCAGAGCAATTCGAATACTGAAGAATATTAGTTTATTAGATTTTCAAGCCCACTACGATTTTTTGAATTGTAGATGATGAAGAAGCTCAAGATTGAGTTGTTTATCCATGGCTTGAATTCGGAGATTATGTCTGAGTAAATGTTGACGATTGAAACATTTTATGAAAGTAGTTCTTTAACTCTAATGAACCGAGACAGATTGGTCTGGGTCTGAATGCAGAGTATGTTAGAGATTATTGCATTTTTTGTGGAGAGAGATATCCTAGCAATCAGTACAAAGACATTTCAAGCAGATGTGCTAGAATATGTTCGAAGCAAATCAGATTCTGAGAAAATTTGAATAAAGAACAGTTCCAAAAATATACAGAGGATCAAAATGAAAGTGCACCTGGAAATGAGATTGCAGGTAACAGATTTATTTTATTTTAACCTGTTTATGTTATTGGTGCAAGAGATATATGATAGCTAAAAGCTTATTATATTTCCACCTCTGTATCAGAAAAGAGAATTTGTGAATTGAACTGAAGAATTGAACTACTGCTTCGATGAAATGAAACTGAACATGATTTTGTTTGTATTTGAGATATCTGTTTATGTTTCATGGTAGATGATACTGCAATAACCAAGTACAGATTGGCAGAAGATTGATGATAGGAAGCGATTAAATTAGATGAACAAGAGCATAATGTGCATATAAATATGATGATATGATATGGGATCTAGAATTAAGATTCTTTGATTTCGGTTCAGTATATCTTATGTTTGATTACAAAAATGTTTCGAAATAAGTATATTCTATGCACTAGATATATTCAAGATCTAAACCAGCATTGGTAGATATGTCAATGAGTAGAGACTGTAGATATGTTCCAGTAACATTTCAACTTTAGTTTAAGTTGTGAACTAAAATTTAATAGCGAATTGATGAGTTTATGAATTGAATACTGCTTTTGAGGTTGATAGAATAGATGACGATATGAAAATCAGTTACAGTTGAATATTTTCTTTGATTATGCTAAATCGATTACATCAATTGGAAATATGATTCTTGAAATGTTTGATTTGAGTGGCTCTCCTTGTTTTGTTCATAGAGACTGAGTTGATTTACTCATTCTGAGTTATGAGATGCAAGTGAGTTGTTTTCACTTAGCAGAGTTTGTTATCCAAAAAATTTGATTTTGGATGACCTTGATTGAGAGATTTTCTCAATCTTGATTTATTCTTTTGATTTTGAGAATTATTGATCCTTTGATGGATATTTCAGCATATTTTGAGATTTTTGGCTCGTAACTGATAGAAAAATTAGATTACTATCCAGATTTTGGATTGATTGTATGATTTTTCTGTACTTTGGAAATAAATGTGAGAAATGAAATAGGCATTCGATCGATTGATTTCAGATTTCTGTGTATTCTGGTTTGAATATATTCAGACGAATGCATAACCAATCAGAATGATTTTCGATTGGAAATGAGCCAGATTTGTTCAGCAGATGAAAGAAACACAGAAAGTAAATCAAAGTGATTAGAATTCGGTTAAGAATGCCAGATTGAGATATGAATTGAAGTCGCAGATTAGAATGGATGAATTATATTGTGATTGACTATATGATTGTGCTTGATATTTCCGAAAAGAGATATCAGATTCTGAAAGAAATGCACAACAATGAATTAAATATTCATCCAATAATTGTTTTATCAGAGGATAAAGCAAACAGATGTAACAGAATTTGTACGTTTTAGAAGCTAAACGTATAGAGAGAGTTTCAATTGAAGTTGAAAAGCATTGACCAGATGAGTTCAGTGACAGTTTAGAGACTCCAGAATTGGAATGAAGTCATGATTTGATAGATTACTTTACTAACCTACCAAATGAAACAGTATGCATAATGTAAACTATGGTAGTGATGATTGAATTGATTTGAATTACTGAATAATATGATATGACTTATTATCAGATTGATTGACAATACTGAATAAGATGATCTATAATCATGATCAGATCACTGATTTGTGATCAGAATTGTTGTGAGATTACACATTAAGCCAAGGATTATTGTTTCATATTGAGACAGTAGGTTTACTATTGAATTATGATTCAGAGTATCTAAAACTCTGAGTACTCTTTGATGTGAAAGTACAACATATTATCCTTGAATTGAAGGATTGTCAGGGCAGATGAATCGAATTTTAAGAATAAACTATATCAGACATGATATAGATTATCAAAAGCTCTGAGTACTTTGAAATCTGTGAATACATCATATTATTATCTGATTAATGGATAGTCCGAACAGACTAATCAGATTTTTCAGAATATGCTGTATGAGATGTGATACAGATATGAATAGATAGCCATTAAGAAGTTAATGATATGATGAGATTACATGAATTATTGAAATCTATAGTCAAGATCGAGGCTTTAGATTTTTTTTGATAGATTGTGGCATCGATTGATTGATGTTCTGAGTGTTTGGTTATATGTGATTGCATTATACCATTCTCGGATCAATGGATTATCTGAGTTGATTTTCCAGAATTTTGAGAATATACTCAAAACTTTAATACCTGATTCGGTATTAATTGACTTGATATATTGCCACTTGATTATTATGATTCCTGTAACAGCTATCAAGTCGATATTGAGATAGTGCTTTGATGATACGATAAGAAGGAAACCAGATTCTTTGTGTTGAAATGATATTTCAGAAGTATCCGACATCGGATCAGATGTGATTGGAAATACACAGAGAATATAAATATGAATCTGTACGAAATGAGAACAGAGAAGAAGAAACAGAGTTAGTAAGTGAATGATAGATATAACTTTTAAAAGCTGAAACTGATTGGTCAGCGAAAAAGTTATTCGTGAAACATCTTTCGATTCAGAATAGAGAAAGAGCCGTATATGAATTACAGATTCAGAATATACATGGTGGATAATGATCTTGAAGCGATGAACAGAATGACAGTGTAGACTTGATATATCTTTTATGCAGATCATAGAATGATATAGAGAAAGAAACAAGTCGTCACTGAAACTGAATTTCACTGAATGAGATATCACACAGGATTGATGATTTTATTGAAAGAATTATTCTTTCCAACTTGATATGATGGATCAGATTTGTTCCATGTATCTAAGTGAAGAAAGTATCAATAGATTCTTCCTATGTGTTTTAATCAGATGAAGTAGATATTGAAAAGATTATGAGTTAAGTCGATTATTCGACAGATCCTTGATTAAGGAGAGAAACAACTCAGAAATAAGTCTTTCAGTTAATTAAAGTATGAATGAATAGATACAGAATACAAGAGAATAGACGCAGATTAGAAGAGATAATCTGATGAGAGATGAAGAGATGAGATACAAAGATCAGAATTATATGATTGAAGTAAGAATTACTTCATATAATCATTCAGTCTATCAGAATTGATAGTTCGATTGAATACGATTTCGAGGACGAAATCATTCCTTAGAGGGAAAGAATTGTAAGGCCCGAAAATATTAAGTTATTAATTATGGAATTTGAGAATTAAATTCCGTATTTTGGGCAAATATTGATTTGAGACGTTATGAAAATTAGAGATTTAATTTTCAAGCCGAAAATATTTAATTTGAGAATTTGCGGATTTTGAGAATTACATTCCGGGAATTCTTAAATTAAAAGAATAAATATTTGATTTGAATATTTATGGAATTTAAGATTAAATTCCAAGTTTTGGGAAGTAATATGATTTAATTCGACGGTGAAATCCGAGCAGGGATCAATTTACAAATATTGAGAAGTTCAAGGACTAAACTGCGATAAGATCCGAAATTCGTTAATTTTAATGCGAGAATTTTTAATTTGAGAATATTTAAAGTTTCAATTTAAATTCTAATATTCTTAAATTATTTGGGATTGAAATTGAATTAAAAAGAGGGCCGATGACTGATTGCAATTTTTGAAGTTTTCGGGGCTAAATTGCAAATATGACAATACATATCCGATTTTTGAATAAGGAGTCGACCTTGATACGTGTTATCTCCTTTTTCATTCAGAAAACTTGAAGAACAGAGGAAGCCGAGACCTTTGTTTTCTTTTGATTTCTGATTTTCAAAACCCCGTAACTTTTGATCCGATCGTCCGATTTCGATTCCAAAAATTGTTCTGGAATCCTTGCGACGAGGACTTTGATTTGATGTAAGTCTTGATTTATTTTGGCAATGTTTTGAAGATTTAAATCTGGTGGAGATCAGAATTTGATTGTATATTTGTGTTCTTGAATGTTTATACTTCGTATATTCAAAATCGAATCGACGAACGGCTATCGTTTGTGTTTGTTATGATTTTCAACATGTGTTCGATTTGTATAGACTATGATGATGCTGGTTTCGATGGTTTATGACTGAGATTAATTGAGTAAAAGTTGCTTATGAAGTTAGAATGGTTTCGATATGTTGTCGGTTACCAATTTTCAATCGCTACGCCGTCGATTCATGATTTGAAGCCGTTTTGATAGCCGATGATTGAGCTGAGACATTCTTTGAGATGTTATTGATGTTGTAGCAATTTTATTCTTCAATTTCAGATTAGTTTTGAAGGCTAACGAATCAAGAACTTTGAATTCGAACCGAAGAAGAAGAAGTTGAGTTTTGAAGTGAATTTGATTGAAGATGAATGATGATTTTGAATCGATTATGAAATGATAAGATTGAATGAAGTTTGATATGAATGTTTTGATGTTATGTTTCAGATTTGAAGCATTCAAAACAGAGAAAATACGAAGGTATAAGACGACATCGCGAGTCAGGGATTTGAAACTCGAGAATGAAGCTTCTTGAGTTGTCCCACCAAAATCACATACTTGTTTATCTTTTCGATTTGATTTTTATGTTGTCGATCCATCTCAGGTAATGGATATTTGAGTCGATATGATTATGATGATGAGATGATATTATATTGAATTGATTCTATGCCAAGATCTGAGGCGATCTTATTTTCTAGTCTGAGACGACTACGATAGATGAATATCCATGTCAAGATCGGTTACGAATCTTGATGGCAACGACGATATATGAATCAATTCTTGATCGATATATGTGTTATTTACTCTATTGTTGAGTCGATTATGATTAGAGTCGATATGATTTATTTAACGCTTTATATGTCGATTATACTGGGAATGATTTCTCACCGGAGTTTATCTGGCTGTTGCTTTGTTTTGTATGTGTGCATTGCAACAGATGGGGCAGGAGCTAGTGTGATAGGACATTAACAGCTCGGGAGCGAGATGTAGCAAGTGTGGACTCGGGTTTAAGTTGAAGAATGATAGTTAGATAGCATCAAACATGTTAGAACTATTATGGTTTGAAGTTCATGTATGAGACTCAATGTAGTTATGACTTTTATTGCTTTTTGAATGATCCGTTTGATGTACTAAATGCATGATTATATGCTTGAGACTTCATATATGTTTATATGCAAGTTCAATAATTGATAAACTATGTTTTGGAGTTGATTTTTGATGATTTGGATTGAAGGTCAAGCTTTGACAGCAAAATACAATCTGCAGAATTCTGAAGCAGAGGTGCACGCTCGATCTTGTGAACTTGTAGGATCGAGCGCGGCCCTTAAATTGCAAAAAATAGAGAATTGAGCAGTTGGAGCTTGCTCGATCGTGTGAGTACATGGGATCGAGCGCGGCCTAAAAATCCTGAAATTCGAGAGCTGAGGAATTGGGCTCGCTCGATCGGACGAGTTCATCCGATCGAGCGAGGTTCTTGAAATTATTTTAAAATTTTTTTTAGCTCTTGGTTGTAATATTCACTTATTGTTTGATTAATTTTTTTATTAATAATTAATTTTCCTAAGATGAGATTAGCAACCCGAGGTCCCCACATCGACAGTAAGGAGTGACATTGGTAACAATAGCTAACATATTTATCAGTTTGAAGAAGCTTACCTAATACGAATCTGGAAGGCGCTCGAAGATTCGTAATGTTTCAAGAATGGCTCTATGATTGGACTCCGAGGATTGACGGATTTGGAATACATGGAAATCAAGTTGGAGCACTTGAAGGGCAATTTGAAGATGTCATTCAAATCCAAAAAGATCAACAAGTGAAGGAAAATGCAAAAACAAAATATTTGGTTCGAATCACAGGCGCGCCCCGCATTGCTTATGGACAAGCGCGCCCGTGCCATCGGGTGAAATTAATGATGGAGTTACGACGCTCATGCGCGCCCACGCCTTACTGAGCGGCAAGCGTGCGCGTCCACGCCTACTACCTCGCGCGCCCGTGCCTGCTTTCTCTCTCACACACTCTGTATGTTTATGTGTGTGCGGGATTTTTGATATTTTATATTATTTTTATATTTTGAGTATTATAAGTCTACTAGGAAGTTTTTATATGATATCTTTAGATATATTTTGCATTATCTTTTATTAGTTTGGAGTTATAATCCAACTAGAAAATCTATAGTATGATTCTATTAGGATTCTTAGTTTATTTTCTTTTATATATTGTAAACTTTACATTCATTAGAGAACAAGTTATTATTGAGTTATTGATTTTATCAATTGAAATTCTCTCTAGAATTTTGTTCAAAGCTTTGCTTTGTTTTTCAAATCACACTTATCAAAGTTTAATAATTTTGTGGAGTTTGTCGATTGATTATCTTCGTAGATTGTCATAAACAAGTTTTCTGAAAGTTCTGTTGTGATTAATTATTTATTCCGCGATTATCTGTTGCTAGTTTTATTGTAAACTAGAGGTGAAAATCCAATACTTACTTGTGTCAAAATTGTTGGGACAACAATTCGAGTTTTTTTTTATTGAATTGAGGGTGCGATTCTTTATAATCGTGTTTGCTTTTCATGTCAATAAAGATTCTTATCATTACCTGATTATAAGCTTCATATGCTGCCAAATTAATGTTGTGATCCTCATAAAAGTCACGACTGACATAGTGTTTCCAATAATTTGCAGCAGTCTCAGTATAGGAAGAGGAGGAATAGGAATGGCTCACATAATATTCTTCAGCAAAAACATCCAAGGTGATTTCATAGGTGTCGACAGCACCTTTGGAAACATCTTTCTCAGAACCACTTTCAGAGTCATTAGTATCTGACTCTTCTTCCAAGTCTTCTTCAGCATCTGAGTCTTCACTTGACTCAGTGGTAGAATCATCATTGTTAGGACGGTTTTCAGCATATTCCTGCATCATCTCCTCGTAGGGTTCATCTTCAAAGGCAAGAGGAGTGACAACAGGTTTCTGGCCCTTTGCTTGCTTCATACTCGCCATAAACTTGGCTATGGATGCTTCTTCATCATCAAAAAACACCAGAGGAGCAGTAGATGCTAATGGTCCAGGAACAGACATTGATGCAGAGGCATCTTCATCAACAGTTGTGGTTTGAGTCTCTGTCTCAATAGACTCATCATTAGAGGAGGAATCACCTTTTGAATTAATTTCATCAGCAAATGGAACAGGAATGGCATCACCGTCGGTCCCTGTGAACTTGCTTTTCCTCTTTTTTGAGGCGCAAGATTGAAATCCTCATCTGAGCTAGCATCACCAGATGAATATTCGGTGACACATCATGGATGTAATCAGGGTTATACCCAGTCTGTCGCTTTTTTCGGCAAGTCAAGGGTTTCGCGAGAAACACCTTGTTAAGAGTAGATAAGTCTTGTATATTCTCCACATCAAGAGCATTTCCAGGCTCTCCTGGCGCAATGGAATCCAGGGGCACATGTTTCTCAGCAATAGGAACAATAGCCTGCTCGATCTCGGGGTGTGGTTACTGAGGTGTTGTCACACCTTGAGCAACATCTTCCTTAAATCCCATCTCAGAGATAATATCGTGAGAATCAAATTGATTTCCTTCCATTTAATTTATGAGAACAAAAGTAGAAACAAAATTAGGACAAGAGAAAAATGGGGACGGTGAGTGATCAGAGGGAAAACGAAGGCAGGAAGAAGGAAATAATATATTTCTAAAATAGATAAATACCCAATATATATCACAACACATCTTCTGTGAGACCTCGGTTCTAAACATCTAATCTCGGATTAAACAATAATTAAGCATACAAGATCCAAGATTAAAAGCAATAAAAGAAATTTTTTTTAAAAGAACATGCCCGGACCCCGTGCACACATCCGTGCACGGGTTCGTGCATTTAACTGAAGAGCACACGGACCCCGCACCACCTCCGTGTCCGGGTCCGTGCCTAATCAATGCACTAAAAACTTGAGTTTCTGTCCGACCACACGCACCCTCACCCGGAGGTGGCACGGGGTCCATGCACTCAAAACAAAGGCATACTCCAAAGCTTGCGAGGGGACAAGGACCCTTGCACGGACGTGGCATGGGGTCCTTGCCCTGCTGCACCAGAAAAGGAAAAGCATGACAGAACAAATTCCATGCTAACACAATCCAATTCTTCAATTCCACAATGCTACAAACTCAATAAAATATGCATAAAGAGTACAAGGTAGATCTAGATTTGTACATTATTCAAACCAGTAGAACATGCTTCGGTTCTAGATTACAATCCGAATACAAAACAAGTTCTAATTACAAATCGACTTCTAAAAACCGGGTCCTCACTTCTACTCAACTCAACCCCTAGCATGCTGCCTCTGACTTGATCCTACCCCACCTGTCGCCAAGTACACATATAAAACCAAGCAACAGCCGGATAACTCCGGTAAGAATGATATTCTCAGTAAAAGAAACATAACATGCAATACAAGTAATATATCAACAACATGAATAAAGACAACATATTCAATGTTAATACGAATGAAATGCATGTCTTTAAAATCGGGATATCAACTCTGATAAACAAGGGATTGTTGCTATGCTTTTGGGATCTCGAGGATGAGATCACGTAACAACCCACCAACTCTCCCGATTGAGGTGGTGCCATGTATCTCTATCCTCTAGACTTTGGTGCGACTACAAGGAGTATGCTGACACTAGGTGAACTTCTATACCCAGGCCACTCGATTATAGCCCCCAAAACGTCTAACAAAAAGGGCTTACAACACGCTGAAATCAAAGATTTAGGCTCGAGATGAATGCATAAGAAAAACGTAAAGCATTAAGCCATATAACAAAAGCTCAAACAACAAAATACAAGTCCCACATTCTAAAACAAGTATTGATGCAAGTATGTGATTTAAGAGAAACTCGAGAACCAACTGTCTCAAGTGTGCTATCCCGCTAAAACGATGACTGCTTGTACCTTTCGATGCAAATAGCTCCAACTCTGGATATGCTACAAAAGAGGTTATATCAAAATCTATACAACCTAAACAACAACAACGTTCAAGGTAAACTCTTTACCGCTCTTCGTCCAACTCTTCGAAGATCGACTTCTGCTAACTCTGGGCTCGACAAACTTCAAAAGAATCTGTACAGAGGCAAAAGATGATCAACAACAACGAACAAACCCGATTGCCAAAGTTCAATCAATTCAAACGGTTCAAAATCCCAAAACTCAAACCGGCGACATAACAACTATAAACTGATCAAACTGGAAATGCAGACAACAATACATCATTGAAAACCACTCAATGCAATGCTAAAATAACAATAACAATCCGAATCCAACAAATAAAAAAAACCCCATTTTCGAATTATGCTTTCAAAAATCATAACTATTCCAAACGAAGCTCTAATTCAAAACCGACTGAGAATAATCGATAAGAACTATCTCAAGAGCAACATAACCAAAACTCAATCGATTCTAAAAACATCCGAAAAAAGAAGTATAACTGATCGGAGAAATACTTACGATAAAACGAAGCTCTCGCTGCCGTGATCGCTAATCTGCTTTCAGATTAAAATTCTAACGGACGGATCGACCGGAAACCAGGATCTGAAAGCTTGAAGAAACGTTTCCCAAGCTTTAATGGAGGAATCACGATGGAATGGAAGGGTGAAGACTAATTCGAAGTCAAACAAGTTGTAGATAATATATAAAATCTCTTATTTGCGTTTTAGTCCCTGAAATTTCAGAAAATTGCAAAATAGACCCTGATCAAAATCAAATCGGCTTTTGAACTCTGTAATCTCCGATTATCTCAAATAAATTCAATTAAGATAAATTTGGGGCGTTACACCTTCTCTCCTAATCACATTCAGATTGACAGCCCCCCTCAACGGTAAAGATTTCTCCAACGGTAAAAAAATTCAAACGACAACAAAATCCAATTTCAATTAGGAATCAAATCTTTCGATTCTAGGCCCAAATATTATTACCCAATATTTCCAAATTAACTCTTAATTGGATTATAATACCACTGAAACAAAATCAATCACATTCAAAATCAAAATTTAGTGGATAGGGCACATCACTAAATTTTTCATTTAATTAAAACTTCAAACTTCCTTAGCCAAATATATTCAAACAATAAATATGCATGTCCTAAATATGTCTAAAACAGATTTTGACATAAAAATAAAATGCAATCACATGACAAATGTATGTTGACAAGTGAAGTGTTATCGACGATGTTGGAAACATCTTGCAGCAACACTCAAGATTTCCAGAAATGTTACATGAACAGACAGCCATATAAAATTATTGCAACAGAAGTGGTAGCCTGCACACTAAAGGAACGGTCTTCAAAGGACTCCTTTACGTAGCTTTTTCCATTTTCTTCTGAATTTCCATTAGACTGGATGATCAAATGAATTGTCATTGATAATTCCATCAAGTTGAGATTCTAAATTTGCGAAATCGCTGTTCACATGGGACAAGATTGTGGAATACACAAACATCCCTCAACTACTTAGTGATTTAGTCAGAACTCCAAAATAAAGTACCAACTATTAGGCTGTAAAATAATTTTGCATATAAATCTGAGTGTAGACTGGTTGATGGTTACAAAGAATCAAACACTTCACAAAACAGTATGAATACATGAATGCAAAATGCCTAAAGATCCTAAAAATGTACATGCATGTTTAGGTGTTGTCTTAGGTGTTGGCAACACTAAAGACAACATCCATGCTCTGTTTATAATCCACACATGCTGAGAGACTTCCTTAGACTTGAGAATATCTCAAAATCCAAAGCTTTTGTGAATATATAAGCTAATTGGTTTAGTTCCAACAAACTCAATGCAGATCATGTCTTTCTCGACCAAATCTTGAATGAAGAGATGTCTAATGTCAATGTGTTTGGTTCGAGAGTGTTTTACTGGATTTTTGGATATATCAATGACACTAGAATTATCACAGTACACTATGGAGTATCACTCTTAATTCCATAATCATTCAGCATTTGGTTCATCCATAGAAGTTGAGAGCAATAACTTCCAACAGCTACATATTCAGATTTGGCTGTTGAAAGAGAAACACAATTTTGTTTCTTACTATACCATGACACTAAATTTTTTCCCAAGTAGAAACATCCTCTCGAAGTGCTCTTTCTCTCATCTAGATCCCCAACCCAGTCAGCATCACTAAACCCAACCAAATTTGAATTAGTTTCTTTAGTGTACCATAAACCCAAATTCAAAGTACCCGCCACATATTTCAGTATACGTTTCATGGCCTTAAGATGTGTAAATTTTGGATTAGACTGGTATCTATCACACAAATAGACGCTAAGCATGATATCAGGCCTAGTAGCACTCAAATATAGAAGACTTCCAATCATGCTTCTGTAGAGGGTGCTATCAACACCTTCGGCAACATTGTCCCTCGACAGTTTTTCACTAGACCCCATAGGTGTACGCATGTGTTTAGAGTTGTCATTCAAGAACTTTTTCACCAAATTTATAGCATACTTACTCTGACACAAAAATATACCATCATGAATTTGTTTCACTTGCAATCCCAAGAAATAATTCAACTCACCAACCATGCTCATCTCGAATATAGAAGACATGCACTTCACAAATTCATCAACAAGTTTATCACATGAAGCACAAAAGATTATGTCATCTACATAAACTTGACAAATAAGAATATTACCTTGAGACTTTTTTCACAAATAAAGTCTTATCAACTTCACCTCTTTTGAATCCAAGATTAAGCAAGTATTCAGTTAATCTTCCATACTAAGCACATGGTGCTTGCTTCAATCCATATAATGCAATTTTCAATTTATACACATAATCAAGATGATTTGGATCCTCAAACCCTTTAGTTTGTTTCACATATACTTCTTCATTCAAGATCCCATTCAAAAAGTCACTTTTTACGTCCATTTGAAAATTTTTCATACCCATATAACATGAAATAGCAAGCAAAATTCGGGCAGACTCAATGCGGGCTATAAGAGCAAAGGTATCATCAAAATCCACCCCCTCAACCTGTGTATACCCTTGAGCTACAAACCTTGCTTTGTTTCTTAGGATGTTTCCTGATTCATCAGTCTTATTTTTGAAAATTTATTTTGTTCCTATAACATTACCATGATCAGGACACGGAACCAGATTCCAAACATCATTTCTAATAAGCTGTTCTAACTCCTCATGCATAAAATTGACCCAAAATTCATCTTTCAAGGCTTCTTCAACCTTTTTGGGTTCAATTTTTGACACAAAGTACGAAAATCTTACTTGAAAATACGTAGAGCTCATGTAGATTAGTCCAGCCATTTTTCTGTAATCTACCTTCTCTTTCCTTCGGGTTTGCATGTCTCTATGTACATCTCCAATGACCTATGAAGTTGGATGTTTCTTCTGAATTTTATTAGGTACATTCTTACCAACTTTATTTACTTCAATGTCCTCATCCTCATTCTCATCAGTGAGCTGTTCAACTTTCGTTTCTGGAGATTCTACATAAGGTGTTGACATAGGTGTTATGACACCTTGTACAACACCTGAATTTCCAAATTTTCAAGCAAGTCATCAACCTCGTCCTCAACAGTTTTCTTCTTTAAATCTGGAAAATCATCAAACACAACATTAATAAACTCAAAAATAGTCTTTGTTCTCAAGTTAAACATCCTATAGGCTCGACTATTTGATGAGTATCCTAAGAACACACATTTATCACTTTTTGCATTAAACTTAGCAAGATGATCTCTATCATTCAAAACGTAACATACACATCCAAATACATGAAAATACTTAAGGTTCGACCTCTTTCCCATGATAATTTCCTAAGAAGTCATAGTAGAACCATTTCTTCAAATATACTATATTTGACATATGACATGCAATGTTTAATGCTTCTGCACAAAAACGTTTCGAAATATTCTTTGAACTTAACATCACTCTTGTCATCTCTTGCAAAGTTCTATTCTTTCTTTCAGCAATTCCATTCTGTTGTGGAGTTTTAGGAGCAGAAAATTCATGAGAAATACATTACTTATCATACAAACTTTCAAAAGAAGAATTTTCGAACTCTTTACCATGATCAGTGCGAATTCTGACTATTTTCAGGTTGTGTAGATTCACAATCTTAATGAGCAATTTCTTGAATGCATCAAACGTGTCTGATTTTTCTCTCAAAAAATTTACTCATGTGTATCTTGAAAAATCATCAACACAAAAAAAAGAGTATTTCTTACCTCTGAAGCTTTCAACATCCATTGAACTCATTAAGTTCATATGTATAAGCTCAAGACAACGTGTTGCCTCAGATGTTGGCAACATCTGGTGTGACACCCTTGTTTACTTCCCTTTTTGACATGCTTCAAAAACAAATGAAATTCCAGATTTTAGATTAGGCATACCTCTAACAACATAAAGCTTACTCAAGTTCTTCAAAGTCTTGAAGTTTGCATGTCCCAAATTTTGATGCCAAAGGTTGAATTCATTCACTTTTGTATGCCTACAAGCCATCTCTTCTCCAAGTTGATAACAGTTATCAGATGACCTAGTACCTGTCATTACACACATGTCAGAACTATCAAAAACTTTGCATAATTTTTTATCAAATTGCACATGCAAGTTATCATCACAAAGCTGGCTAGTGTTTATTAGATTTGCAGTTAATCCTTCAACATGAAGCACATTGCGAAGCTTAGGCAAACCCGCAACATTCAATGTTCCTTTTCCAACAATATTCTCCTTCGAACCTCCTCCATAGGTTACTTTTCCACTCTTCTGTTCAACGTAGTCAGTGAGAAATTTCTTGGAACCTGTCATATGACATGAGCTACCGCTATCAAAGTACCAAGCACCTGAAATATTAGTTCTCAAAGCAGTATAGATCATATAACAATGAATTTTAGCTTTTGGTACCCAAACCTTTCTCATAGTGGATTTGTTCCTGGAGATATTGTGGGAGGTGTTGTGCAACACCTTAGATGCAGACCTCTATCTGTAATCTTCCTGCAACTTAAAACAGTATGGTTTGATATGACCAGGCCTATGACAGTAGTGACATATAAACTTATGTTTCCTTCCATGATTTTTTGGAACAGTAGACTATGACTCTCCTTTTGCTGGTTCGGTTGGTGTGACCATTTTGGGAGAGATTCCCATACAACATCTTTCTTTAAAAAACACACGAGTATTTGAAGATTCACCAACCTCGAATTTGTTGTTTTCAAAACCTAATCCAACCTTACCATCTCTTCCCATTATGAGCAGCGAGTCAAGCTTGGTTGTACTTGAGTTAAACTTGGCCAGAGTATCCTTAACTTTCATGAGTTCATCCTTTACCTGACACAGTTCCAGGTCCTTCTTACTCAGCACAACTTCAAGTCTAGATTCAAATCAGTGTTTTCTTTGGAAAGAATAGTATTTGACTTATTCCTTTCAATCCAGTCAACATATAAGTCTGCATACATCATACGTACATCTTTCATAGACATTGTTTCATTATCTGCATCAGAATTGCACTTATCATTAGCAGTAGAAGAAGTCAAACATACTGACCTTTGGGAGATGTTGCGGCCAGGTGTGGCAACATCTGCGACAACACCTAATGGATTGACTTGAAAAAACTTCTTGCTTTTCAATAAAGCTCACAGAGCTGTGTGACTTTCTTCATCATCCTGTTATTCATCTTCATTAGACTCTTCATCACTCAAGGATGTGTTCATTCCCTTCTGAAGAGTATTCGCACGCTCATTGGCACAATGTCCAAAGCCTTGACATGCATGACATTGTACATTGTCTATCTTCTTTGAAGTAGGCTTCTTATTTCCTTCTAACATCAGTTGAGGCTTCTGAGGATCAGAAAACTTCCTTGGTGATTGATCTGGTCCAGTAATTCTTAAAGGCTTGTTAGATAACATTGGAGCCTTAAGCTTCTGATCAGAATTCTTGATCTCCTTCATCTTCCTCAGATAGTCATTGAACTTTTTGGCGATGAGTGAGATCGTATCATCCTCTAGATCATATTGAAGAACTTCTTTTCAGAACTGAACAAAGTCCTCATATGTGTCATTTGAGACTTAAAAAGATATAGACTTTCCTTTGTCCTTATTCTATGCAGTAGTATTCATCTCAAACACTTGAAGAATGCTTATCAATTCTGTCAACTTCTTCTTTGAAGTATCTTTTACTTCTTCAAGCGCCCAAATCTTCCCATTAAATCTTTCTGGTAAGGACCGAAGGACCTTATTCACAAGTCTTTCATTAGCAGTTGGTTCTCCAAGAGTGAATGCTTCAGTGACTAACTCTCGAAGACGCTGATCATATTCAGAGATCGTTTCATCATCATTCATCCTGAGATTTTTGAATTTTGAATGCAGTAACCTCATCATTGTTTTCTTGACACTTTCAGACCCTTCACAATGCTTTTGAAGAGTATCTCATGCATCATTGGCAGTAACACAGTCAGAAATAAGCTCAAACATTCTCATGTCCATGCTTGAGAATATAGCATTGATAGCCTTAGCGTTGAAGCTTGAGATTTGTGCCTCCTCGGTTGTCCATGTGGTTTCTGGTTTTATGATGTAGTCTCTGTTGCGTAATTTTGTGTCCGCAAGTGCACGGTGTCAAGTTTTAATAAAGTGATGAATAGAGTATCGTTCCCACGAGAAGTAATGTGAAAATTATACTGTGCTTGTAATTAGAATAGTCCAAACTTTATCTAGAAAATTAAATAAGAGAATTTTGATTTTTTTAAATTAAATAAATTCAGAAAACTTTAGCCAAGCGCGCGCACAACTTCATAAAAAATATCAATGAGAGAAAATGGTCTAGAGGTTCAGATTTCACCTGGTTTCGACACCAACTACTCCTAATTAATTAATTTTCATGAATTCCATTCAATTAATAACCAAGAACACTAAATTGTATTATTTCCTCTCCCGAGCAACAAATAATGTGTATCAACTAAAATTCAATTTCAATATCCCTATTAAAAATCTAGTCTTAGTGATATGTGTAAAACGATGTTCTTCCTAAGGCTCCATTAACGCTATATACTCTCCCGAACTATATAAACAATTAACGGTGTAATTTCTATTGATCCTATTCAAAATCTCCTCTCTCGAGCAATGATTTTAAATAAATATAACAATTCAATTAGTGATCAAGTAACTGAAAAGACAATTAATACTAGAAAAAACAATTAATCTAGTAGAATTCAATTAAATAAAATTAAAAACTCGTAGAAGAGTCTACACCACGTTTCATCGTCCCTCTAGACTAAGAAAATTTAGTTCATAATCAAAATATTATAAAAATAAATCATGTTCGTAAAACTAGACATCAATTCAATAAATAAATTCAAAGTAAGAATAACAAATCCGAATAGCGACGCAATTTCTGATCGATCGATCTTCGTATTTGATGATTGATGTTCTTCACGTTAATTGATTCCAGATTTCTCACGCCTTCTTCCAACTCTAGAATTGATCTCTCTATTTTCTGAAGTGTGGCGGCTGCTTCCCCAATTTTACGTTCAAAAACTCCTTTTATATGTGTATAAAAGCCCAAAGCCTAGAATCTAGAGTTTTCAGATTTCCAAACTCTGATTTTTTTTCCTAATATACACAGATGCGCATGATTCCACGCAGAAGCGCTTCCATAGATTTCTCATGTTGCACAGATGCGTGAGTATTCAGCAGAAGCGCAAGGCTTCTTTCTCATATTTTGCGCAGAAGCTCAAACTTTGCGCAGAAGCTTCTCTCAATTTTCCTCACTTTCTGATCATTCTACGCAGGAGCTTGTGAATTAATGCATCTGCTTCATTCTTCATGCAGAAGCTTCTTGTTTTCGTACAAAATTTTGCGCAGAAGCGCCTATTTTGCGCAGAGGCACACCAACTCCTTGTTACATTCTCGCTTCACGTAGATGATTTCTACAGCGCGGGACAATTTTCAAAAAATCATATCTCACAATATAACCATCGGATTGAGCTGAAATTTTGACAGCAGCTTTAAAACATCCAAAAATTTATTATGAACGGTGAAGATTGGATTTGAATGTTTCTAAAATTTCCAGTAACTTTATGAAATTGCTACTCAATAATTCATCTTTCCGCTTCTTCTTGCTATTTTTGCGCCAATTCTTTCAACTCACAAAAACAACAACTAACACGCATAAAATTCACTCGATACATCACAAAATCCAAGTAAAATTATATATAAATTAAGTGCATAAATTGCACTTATCAATCTCCATCTTTGTCCATAATTTTTGTTGCAATCCAACCGGTAGTATACTTTTCCATGCACGTTGATCCATAACTTTGATAGTGAAGCGCATCCTCGTCTTCCACAATGCATAATTAGTGCCATCAAGAACTGGAGGTTTTAAAAACAAATTTGCAGTTGTATTTGAGTCCATATTATTCCCTGAAAATAAAAATCAACCATGATCAGTTCTTAGTGTATCAAGAATGTGTCTCTGATGCCACTTGTAATGAATAACTGACTGCACATAAAATCAGATTCAGATGTTGTCACTAGGTGTTGACAACATCTTCAACAACATGCAGCAGAAATATGTATAAACGTGATTAAAATAAACAATCAACCAAATAAAAAAACTCAAATGTTTAAGCAAGAGTATAAAATAGTCTTGCAACGCCTCACGGTAAAACTTTAACTAGAAAACCAAATCAAAGAGTTTTACAAACCCTAAAACTATTGATGACAGAAGCCATCTCTTCTCCAAGTTGATAACAGTTATCAAATGACCTAGTACCTGTCATTACACACATGTCAGAACTATCAAAAACTTTGCATAATTTCTTATCAAATTGCACATGCAAGTTATCATCACAAAGCTTGCTAGTGTTTATTAGATTTGCAGTTAATCCTTCAACATGAAGCACATTGCGAAGCTTAGGCAAACCCGCAACATTCAATGTGCCTTTTCCAACAATATTGTCCTTCGAACCTCCTCCATAGGTTACTTTTCCACTCTTCTGTTCAACGTAGTCAGTGAGAAATTTCTTGGAACCTGTCATATGACATGAGCTACCGCTATCAAAGTACCAAGCACCTGAAATATTAGTTCTCAAAGCAGTATAGATCATATAACAATGAATTTTAGCTTTTGGTACCCAAACCTTTCTCATAGTGGATTTGTTCCTGGAGATGTTGTGGGAGGTGTTGTGCAACACCTTAGATGCAGACCTCTATCTGTAATCTTCCTGCAACTTAAAATAGTATGGTTTGATATGACCAGGCCTATGATAGTAGTGACATATAAACTTATGTTTCCTTCCATGATTTTTTGGAACAGTAGGCTATGACTCTCCTTTTGATGGTTCGGTTGGTGTGACCATTTTGGGAGAGATTCCCATACAACATCTTTCTTTAAAAAACACATGAGTATTTGAAGATTCACCAACCTCGAATTTGTTGTTTTCAAAACCTAATCCAACCTTATCATCTCTTCCCATCATGAGCAGCGAGTCAAGCTTGGTTGTACTTGAGTTAAAATTGGCCAGAGTAGCCTTAGCTTTCATGAGTTCATCCTTTACCTGACACAGTTCCAGGTCCTTCTTACTCAGCACAACTTCAAGTCTAGATTCAAATCAGTGTTTTCTTTGGAAAGAATAGTATTCGACTTATTCCTTTCAATCCAGTCAACATATAAGTCTTCATACATCATACGTACATCTTTCATAGACATTGTTTCATCATCTGCATCAGAATTGCACTTATCATTAGCAGTAGAAGAAGTCAAACATACTGACCTTTGGGAGATGTTGCGGCCAGGTGTGGCAACATCTGCGGCAATACCTAATGGATTGACTTGAAAAAACTTCTTGCTTTTCAATAAAGCTCACAGAGTTGTGTGACTTTCTTCATCATCCTGTTATTCATCTTCATTAGACTCTTCATCACTCAAGGATGTGTTCATTCCCTTCTGAAGAGTATTCGCACACTCATTGGCACAATGTCCAAAGCCTTGACATGCATGACATTGTACATTGTCTATCTTCTTTGAAGTAGGCTTCTTATTTCCTTCTAACATCAGTTGAGGCTTCTGAGGATCAGAAAACTTCCTTGGTGATTGATCTGGTCCAGTAATTCTTAAAGGCTTGTTAGATAACATTGGAGCCTTAAGCTTCTGATCAGAATTCTTGTTCTCCTTCATCTTCCTCAGATAGTCATTGAACTTTTTGGCGATGAGTGAGATCGTATCATCCTCTAGATCATATTGAAGAACTTCTTTTCAGAATTGAACAAAGTCCTCATATGTGTCATTTGAGACTTAAAAAGATATAGACTTTTCTTTGTCCTTATTCTATGCAGTAGTATTCATCTCAAACACTTGAAGAATGCTTATCAATTCTGTCAACTTCTTCTTTGAAGTATCTTTTACTTCTTCAAGTGCCCAAATCTTCCCATTAAATCTTTCTGGTAAGGACCGAAGGACCTTATTCACAAGTCTTTCATTAGCAGTTGGTTCTCCAAGAGTGAATGCTTCAGTGACTAACTCTCGAAGACGCTGATCATATTCAGAGATCGTTTCATCATCATTCATCCTGAGATTTTTGAATTTTGAATGCAGTAACCTCATCATTGTTTTCTTGACACTTTCAGACCCTTCACAATGCTTTTGAAGAGTATCTCATGCATCATTGGCAGTAACACAGTCAGAAATAAGCTCAAACATTCTCATGTCCATGCTTGAGAATATAGCATTGATAGCCTTAGCGTTGAAGCTTGAGATTTGTGCCTCCTCGGTTGTCCATGTGGTTTCTGGTTTTATGATGTAGTCTCTGTTGCGTAATTTTGTGTCCGCAAGTGCACGGTGTCAAGTTTTAATAAAGTGATGAATAGAGTATCGTTTCCACGAGAAGTAATGTGAAAATTATATTGTGCTTGTAATTAGAATAGTCCAAACTTTATCTAGAAAATTAAATAAGAGAATTTTGATTTTTTTTTAAATTAAATAAATTCAGAAAACTTTAGCCAAGCGCGCCCACAACTTCAAAAAAAATATCAATGAGATAAAATGGTCTAGAGGTTCAGATTTCACCTGGTTTCGACACCAACTACTCCTAATTAATTAATTTTCATGAATTCCATTCAATTAATAACCAAGAATACTAAATTGTATTATTTTCCTCTCCCGAGCAACAAATAATCTGTATCAACTAAAATTCAATTTCAATATCCCTATTAAAAATCTAGTCTTAGTGATATGTGTAAAACGACGTTCTTCCTAAGGCTCCATTAATGCTATATACTCTCCCGAACTATATAAACAATTAACGGTGTAATTTCTATTGATCCTATTCAAAATCTCCTCTCTCGAGCAATGGTTTTAAATAAATATAACAATTCAATTAGTGATCAAGTAACTGAAAAGACAATTAATACTAGAAAAAATAATTAATCTAGTAGAATTCAATTAAATAAAATTAAAAACTCGTAGAAGAGTCTACACCACGTTCCATCGTCCCTCTAGACTAAGAAAATTTAGTTCATAATCAAAATATTATAAAAATAAATCATGTTTGTAAAACTAGACATCAATTCAATAAATAAATTCAAAGTAAGAATAACAAATCCGAATATGCGACGCAATTTCTGGTTGATCGATCTTCGTATTTGATGATTGATGTTCTTCACGTTAATTGATTCCAGATTTCTCATGCCTTCTTCCAACTCTAGAATTGATCTCTCTATTTTCTGAAGTGTGGCGGCTTCTTCCCCAATTTCACGTTCAAAAACTCCTTTTATATGTGTATAAAAGCCCAAAGCCTAGAATCTAGAGTTTTCAGATTTCCAAACTCTGATTTTTTTTCCTAATCTACACAGATGCGCATGATTCCACGCAGAAGCGCTTCCATAGATTTCTCATGTTGCACAGATGCGTGAGTATTTAGCAGAAGCGCAAGGCTTCTTTCTCATATTTTGCGCAAAAGCTCAAACTTTGCGCAGAAGCTTCTCCCAAATTTTCCTCACTTTCTGATCATTCTACGCAGGAGCTTGTGAATTAATGCATCTGCTTCATTCTTCATGCAGAAGCTTCTTGTTTTCGTACAAAATTTTGCGCAGAAGCGCCTATTTTGTGCAGAGGCACACCAACTCCTTGTTACATTCTCGCTTCGTGTAGATGATTTCTGCAGCGCGGGACAATTTTCAAAAAATCATATCTCACAATATAACCGTCGGATTGAGCTGAAATTTTGACAGCAGCTTTAAAACATCCAAAAATTTATTATGAACAATGAAGATTGGATTTGAATGTTTCTAAAATTTCTAGTAACTTTATGAAATTGCTGCTCAATAATTCATCTTTCCGCTTCTTCTTGCTATTTTTGCGCCAATTCATGCAACTCACAAAAACAAAAACTAACACGCATAAAATTCACTCGATACATCACAAAATCCAAGTAAAATTATATATAAATTAAGTGCATAAATTGCACTTATCAATCTCCATCTTTGTCCATAATTTTTGGTGCAATCCAACCGGTAGTATACTTTTCCATGCACGTTCATCCATAACTTTGATAGTGAAGCGCATCCTCGTCTTCCACAATGCATAATTAGTGCCATCAAGAACTGGAGGTTTTAAAAACAAATTTGCAGTTGGATTTGAGTCCATATTATTCCCTGAAAATAAAAATCAACCATGATCAGTTCTTAGTGTATCAAGAATGTGTCTCTGATGCCACTTGTAATGAATAACTGATTGCACATAAAATCAGATTCAGATGTTGTCACTAGGTGTTGACAACATCTTCAACAACATGCAGCGGAAATATATATAAACGTGATTAAAATAAACAATCAACCAAATAAAAAAACTCAAATGTTTAAGCAAGAGTATAAAATAGTCTTACAACGCCTCACGGTAAAACTTTAACTAGAAAACCAAATCAAAGAGTTTTACAAACCCCAAAACTAGTGAATTATTGTAAAAGTCAATTTTCTCAAAACATGTGAGAAAATTAAAAAATAAAAACATCTCCTAAAAATTTTATATGAAATAGAATAAGAAAAACATAATAAGGAGATGAATCTTTGATGCCAAAACACGAGCCACAAGAGCATCACACTTCAATCTTCAATGCTTCCAAAACTTCAACGACAATCAAGTAAAAACACGACCAATCATGTGCTTCAGAAAATCTCCAGAATTCTCTCAAGTTGCACGCTCAGAAGCTCTCAGAAATCTCTCTTAGTCGTCTATCTCACTTGTTCAATGTACATGCCTCATATATATAACAAAGAGACTTAAACCTTTGTTTCCTTGTGGGCGTGTGTTCCTTATCAAAGTCTTGATCTTATTCCTTTTAATCAAATCAAATCTATAAAGATAAGAAAAAGATCATTAAGATATGAGATAAATAAATATTATGATAAAAACAATAATATCTCAAATCTCCTAACTAAGGAAATAAATTAATTGAATTAATAAAAGAATCTCAATCAATTTGAAACTTCAAGTCCAAGAAAAGAAAAAGACTTAAATAAATCTTTTTAAACTTTAAGGGATTTTTAGGAAATACATATTCCCTTCACATGATTAATAGTTACTATCTAAATAAATCAAGGGATTAAAATATGAATTATGGACATTGAATTCATTGGAAAGATTGGAAGGTCCGAGGACCAGTTCGAAGGAACCGAACCAAGCCCTTGTTCATGTTTGAAAACAGACCAGTTCGAAAGATCCGAATTTTGCACACTTTGGAAGCAATTAAACAGTTCGGAAGCAAGGATATAGTTCAGAATGCCCGAACCCCCTCAGCCAAGTCATCCATGATGTGTCACGAAGAAAATTGATATATGGCGCAGTTCGGACCATCTGAAGTTGAAACGACTAGGTCCTACTACTACTAAATTTTTTTTAACAAATAAATAACTAAATATTTAATATAAAATATATTTAAAAAATTATGCATCCATAATCTATAAGTAAATAAATAACTAGCTAAATATATAATATATTATATATCTAATAAAACGTGTATATATATATATATACATAAATTAAATAATTACTTAACTATTTTAAACATAATTAAATTTCTAAAAAAAATAATATTCAAACTAAAACTCCATAATATTTTGCATGCAAATAAATATCCATAAATTCATGCATCAAAATCATCAACAGACTCTCATGAAATCTTTAACCAATAAATCCCAAAACTCATAAATAATTCATAAAAACATGTGCGAAATATTAATATTCATAACAACTACTGAAACATAGACTAGAGCGATGGTCACGGGCTAGCCAACTGCCGGGATCTCATACGTCCTCACCGCCAGTCGGGGCAAAATGCTCTACATCAGTGTTTACCTGCTCACCTGCACCATTTAAGTCTAGTGAGTCTAGATGCTCAGCATGCTCTATCTCATAATAACAACATGATTAAAAATAATGCATCACATAACACATGCACGATACATAATAAATAATATATATACATGCATGTCCTAAAATACATAGCTCATGGTCATCTCATAACATAATATACATACACATAACATAATCATCATGCATCATAATTAGAGCATATCATAATTTAAAAACTCTGAAGGTTATATCCATGCCATGTGATCGTGTAAGTAATTGATCAATCAAAGAACCAACGTACGTGGAGATGAAATCTCCACCTATTGGCCACTTCACTAGGCTGACCCCGGATCTGTAGGCAATTCATCATAACATATGGAAAGGCAATCGGCCCCCAGAATCCCGACTCTCAGTCCCGTACTCTATGGAAAGGGCTCCGGGCCTAGGTATTTCATCCCCAATCCCATATTTGTCACACACTCACTTCAACTTCCTTAAAATATTTTATGCCCAACATCATACATATACATTCATTATCATGCACATCATAAAAATCATTCATGATCTTATTTTCATAAAATATTGTCCGTAAACATATATTTAATTATTTAATAATTAATGTAAAAATAATACTTTTTCATACTTAAAATATTCATGCAATAATTAAATATATATTTACGGACCATGCATAATTTCATGGATTGGTTCAGGCTGCTGACTCCTTAGACTTAAGCCCATCAAATTACATTTAAGCCTAAATAATTTATTCAAGCCCAATAAGACACATCTGGCCCAATAACAAAGCTCAAGCCCATTACTCACCTAGACTGACCCAATGGGCCCAATATCCCAAAAACTAGTCCAATAATTTCCATAAGCGAGGCCCATAAAAAATTATTGGACTTACTTAAATAATTTTCTAAGCCCAATTAATAAAACCAAGGTGATCCATTTAATTTAATTACTTAGACTAAGCCCATTAAAAATTCATAACTAATAATTAATTTAAAATTTAAAAAATATCCGAGCTCAACAAACACAATTCGGACCCAACTAACTTGACCCGCATTATTTTAGACCCAACCCGAACCCAAGACCCAAGCCCGGCCCGCCTAAAAACCCATAACCCGAAATAAAAGAAATCCAATTTCCCAAACCCATCACGTATAGACTTCCCCCACCCCTCTCGTATCCTCTCGGCCGTGCAGCAGCAAGCTTCGTGGCCTGCTGCCAGCCAGCTCCGGCCACCCATCGACCGGAGCTCCACCGCCCAAATGTAGCCCACATCTGATCAATTCCAACAAGCCATGCCTCGACTAAAACCGATCCCTACATAGCCCTAACGAACCACTTTCGAAAATCCCGAAAACTTTCGACTTGTGAAGCAACCAAAAGTAAAAGGCTTCGGCCTTCATCCTCTTAGCCCCTAGCGACCAAACCAACATGAACTTTAGACCTCTAGGGACCCTAGTACACCCCTAAATAGTAGCAGCAGCCATGGCCGATCACATGAGAAGAAATAGAACAGAAAACGTGAGGCTCTAACATGGAACCGTAAGTATTATATGAAAGCATTCAAGATCAACAAAAAAATTCACGTTCAACATGCTACATCAAATGTTTTATGAGTGCATCAGATTAATATGACTTAAACGGTGGCCAAGAAGAGAATTCAAACGTGCTTTTCTTGAAGATTTTGAAGAAAACGATAATATGGCGCGTACGACGATCACCGGGACGAACGACCTTCAAAACTTCGATTAAATCTTAAAAGTGCTCGTGTGTGCTGTGAGTTTTCTGCTGAAAACATGAGAATGAAGATGGAGATGGCGGCTAAGGTATATTTAATGTGAAAAAGGAATGAAAATATAGGCTAAAATATTATTTGGTGATTATCACAATTATTTAGAATTTTGGAAAGATAATATATCATATTTAATGCAGAAAAATATATAACTCTTAAAAGTTAAATAAATTTTCATAAATTTTCGTAATATAAAATTATTTAATTTTTAAATCTCCTTAAAAGTCTTTTAAATAGCTTATTTTTGTGGAAATTGATTTAATATATATCTATATATATAAAAACTATTATTTTATGAAAATAATATCTTAAAATAATATTTTAAGGCTCTTAAAATTATCTCAAAAATATTTAGACTAAAATCCATATATCTCGTCCGTCTGCGGTATCATCTACGCGATCGAAAAACTTTATTTCTAAAATATCATAAATAAAAAAAATGCGGGTTAAATGCTATAAATAATATTTAAATCATGAAAATAAATTCACATAATCCACATAAAGTCATTTAACCCATTTTCTAAATTTTAATTTAATTATTATTCCTAGTTATGCATGCGAAATCACCTAAGAAAATTCTGGACGTTACAACTCTCTCCCCTTAAATTGAATTTTGTCCTCGAAATTAGATTACGTACCAAATAACTCCGGATAACGAGTCCTCATGTCGGCCTCGGTCTCCCAAGTAGCTTCCTCCTCGGAATGATTCAGCCACTAGACCTTGGCCATCGGAATAGACTGCGTCCTAAGCCTCCTTTCCTCACGAGCCAAGATCCGAACGAGTCTCTCCTCGAATGCTAACTATGGTGACAGCTGTAGAGGCTCAAAATCCAACACATACGACGGATTAGACACATACTTCCGAAGCATAGATACGTGAAACACGTTGTGAACTGTCGCAAGCTTCGGTGGTAGTGCCAAGCGGTAGGTCAACGTGCCAATCCTCTCTAAAATCTCGAACGGACCAATATACCACGGGTTGAGCTTGCCTTTTCTACCAAAACGCATTACGCCTTTCATAGGCGAGACCTTCAAGAATACATGATCTCCCATGGCAAACTCGAGGTCTCGTCGTTGTCGATCAGCATAATTCTTCTGACGACTCTGTGCGGTCCTCATATGCTCTTGGATCTGAGCTACAATATCCGTTGTCTGCTGCACAATCTCGGGTCCTAGCAAGGCCCTCTCTCCAACCTCGTCCTAATGCACAGGAGATCTACACCGCCTCCCGTAGAGAGCCTTGTATGGAGCCATACCTATAGACGCCTGAAAATTGTTGTTATAGGTAAACTCCAGTAAAGGCAATCTCGACTCCCACGAGCCCTGGAAATCAATCACACATGCCCTCAACAAATCCTCAAGTGTCTGGATTACCCTCTCCGACTGACCATCTGTCTGAGGATGAAAAGCAGTGCTGAACAATAACTTAGTCCCCAAAGCTGCGTGCAAACTCTTTCAAAATGCATAAGTGAACCTTGGATCTCAGTCTGACACGATGGCCACTGGAATACCGTGAAGTCTGACTATCTCCTTAATGTAAAGTTCTGCAAACTGAGTCATAGTAAAAGTAGTCCTCACCGGCAGAAAATGTGCAGATTTGGTGAGTCGATTGACAATCACCCAAATTGTTGTCGATACTCTAGTACTCCTCGGTAGCCCAACTACAAAATCCATAGAGATGTTTTCCCATTTTAACTCCGGAATGGAAAGTGTTCGTAACAATCCCGCTGGTCACTGATGTTTTGCCTTGACTTGCTGACAAGTCAAGCATTCGGAAACAAACCGAACAATATCTCTCTTCATACCCGGCCACCAATACAAGGTCCTCAAATCTCGGTACATCTTCGTACCCCCTGGATGGATGGAATACGGAGATGCATGTGCCTCCGACATGATATCTGCTCTCAACTGATCAGTACTCGGCAACCCACATACGTCCTATCGAACAATGCCATCATCCACTGTATAAAGAAGACTACCCTTCAACTCATCCTTGTGCCTCATGCGCTGCAACTGCTCATCAGTGGTCCATCCCTCTTGAATCTGATCCTGTAGGGTCGGCTGTATTACAAGAGCGGATAATCTTGGTGCGTGCCCACTGGAGTAAATCTCTAGGTCAAACCTCTGAATCTCAGCCTGTAGAGGTTGCTGAACTGAAATATAAGACAACACTAAAGTATTCCGACTCAAAGCATCGGCTACTACATTAGCTTTATCCGGTTGGTGGATAATGTCACAGTCGTAATCCTTAACTAACTCCAACCATCGGCACTGTCTCATATTCAACTCCTTCTGGGTGAAGAAGTACTTGAGACTCTTGTGATCAGTGAAAATTTGGCACTTCTCACCGTACAAGTAATGTCTCCATATCTTGAGCGCAAACACAATAGCTGCAAGCTCTAAGTCATGCGTCGGATAGTTCTGCTCATGAGTCTTCAACTATCTCGATGCATAAGCAATCACCTTACCATTCTGCATAAGAACAGCGCCTAAGCCCATCTTAGACGCATCTGTATACACCACAAACTCCTCATGATCCACTGGCATTGCTAACACTGGTGCAGAAGTAAGTGCCTCCTTAAGCTGATCAAAGCTCCTCTGACACTCTGGGCTCCAAACATACTTGGCGTAATTCTTGGTCAGTGATGTCAAGGGTACTGCTATAGAAGTGAAACCCTTGATGAACTTCCGATAATAACCAGCTAAACCCAAGAAGCTGCGTATCTCAGAGCCATTCTTCGTAATTCCCCAATTATGGACAGCCTCGACTTTTGATGGATCCACTACTATGCCCTCGTTAGAAATGTTGGAGAACGGTGATCAGATCAATCAGAATTGATACCCGGTGCAGCGGAAGTTTAAAAATTTTTATATGGAACGATTCCATAATGGGTATCAAAACTTTTACGATTAAATTGTGCGTGTAAAAATTAAATAACAATTATAAATTTTTACCCCCAATCTCGAATCGAGATTATGGACACCAACAGATTACTCTGCTCTTGTTGTATATCCCAGGAACTGATGGACGAACTGTTCTTCAATCAGGTCCACGAACAGAGATTTAATCCCTCTGATAGATTGCACTAGAAAATCTATCAGAAGTTTCTACGAAGAGAATTAACGAATTTGATCCGTTAAACCAGACTGCAATTCAAAATTCACAGGCTGGATTTTCCCGACAGAGAGGGAGGGGGGCGGCGACCACTGTTAAGAAAAACCAGGGTTTTCGAAAAATATTTTGTGACCTCTGTTGTGTAATTTCTATACTGCAATAACTTATTTATGATGTGGGCTGCTAACAGCTTAGGACCCATTAGTCATAAGTTCAAGCCTGACAAGCAAAGCCCGCATGTTCAGAAATTAATATAAAATTCATCGTGACTCAGATTGATAAATCAATTTCACCAATGTGCACAGAAACCATTTCTGCATCTTTTAAAGTCAAGATAAATTTTCTGAATCCGAATTCAGTGATTTCCAAAAATGCTCATCCCTATGTCATTTTAGGAAATCTTACTCCTCTACTCTTAAATAAGAAGTCCCACTTCTTCGTTCATTAAATTTAACTCTTTAAATTTAACTATCTCAACGGGGATTAAAAATCCATTACTCTGTGTGACCCTCAATGGTTCAGGGATACAGCTAGCCGTGGGCTCACAACTCCTTGTGACTCGGAACAACAATTTTTGACTTGCCCATCGAATCATGGTATGAGCGCCTAGCAACATCGCCCCATGATTCCCTAGGTATCACTGATAGTGCCTGCAAGAACCAATAGATTTTGGTTAGCATACAATACGGTCCCTTCATCCATATATCCCGATCGAATCAACAACCATTGGTAAATCGAGAGTCGTTCGAGATTCGATAACTATGCAATACATCTTGAAGATCAAATAGTGACATCGCATGTGCTACTAAGAAACCATTTCTTAAAACACATCATGTACTCTGGCCAGAGATTCGTCACACTAATATCTCCTCAGATTGCATAGGATATCCACACTCGCAAGTATGTGGTGAATCCTTGACAACCAAGCATCGACTCCTATATGTGTTGTAACTGTACCCAATCCCGACACCTGATGACCCCAATAGAGTCGGTAAACGAGTCAAAGCACAGTACTAGCATATAGAGTCTCAATGATGTTTCAAGTAGTAAGGACTAATGGTGTACAACCAAAACCGCGGACTTTATCCACTCGATAAGTGATACCCACTTGGAAAGTCCGGATAGGGTAGTTCGATCATTCATCGTATGAATATCCATTTGCATGCTTTGAACATCTCTATGTTCTATACCAATGAAAGGTGGTACTCGGCATCGCAAATGCTAGTCTCAATCTCAAGCGATCCTTATCCTTATTAACGGACGGCTCAATCGACTAGGAACCATTTAGAATATACAGTGACTATAAGATGTGTTTCATGATAGACATCCCCATGTACTACCACATCTTACATATACTATAGTATATTCAAGGTCTTTATCAAAACAACAATAGTATATCACAATATAACAATATGAAGAAAGATAAAGTCATTTCCATTAATAAAAGTGTAAATTATATTAAACAAAAGATTGTTTATACAAAGAGTCATCAAAGCCCTTAGCCACAAGTTGGCTCACCGGGCACCCACTCTTTCAATCTCCCACTTGCCCTAAAGCCAACTAGTCATACTACGTAGACCCATTGCTTCGCGATGTTTGTCAAATAATGGTCCTGACAAGGGCTTAGTAAGTGGATCAGCGATATTGTCTGCAGAGGCCACTCTTTCGACAGTGATGTCTCCTCTTTCCACGATCTCCCGGATGATGTGGTATTTCCTCAGTACGTGTTTGGATCTTTGATGAGACCTTGGTTCCTTTGCCTGAGCAATGGCAACCGTGTTGTCACAGTACACCGGGACTGGACCAATAACTTCCGGAATAACGCCTAACTCTTGGACGAAATTCCTCATCCAAACGGCCTCTTTAGCAGCAGCTGATGCTGCAATGTATTCTGCCTCAGTGGGGGAATCCGCTGTGGTGTCCTGCTTGGAACTCTTCCAAGAGACAGCACCGCCATTGAGCATGAACACAAATCCAGAGGTTGACTTCGAGTCATCCACGTCACTTTGGAAGCTAGAGTCGGTATAGCCTTCCAATTTTAGTTCTCTTCCTCCATATACCATGAACATATTCTTAGTCCTTCGTAAGTACTTAAGAATGTCCTTCACGGCTTTCCAATGAATTTGACCGGGATTAGCTTGATATCTGCTCGTGACACTCAGAGCAAATGCTACATCCGGTCTGGTAGATATCATCCCATACATGATACTACCTATGGCTGACGCATATGGTACATGTGTCATTTTCTCTATCTCTTCATCAGTCTTGGGACACATAGACTTTGATAGAGAAACTCCATGACACATAGGTAGATGTCCTCTCTTGGACCCATCCATTGAAAATCGTTTCAATATGGTGTCGATGTAGGTTGCTTGAGTGAGTCCTATCATTCTCTTAGATATATCTCTATAAATCTGTATCCCTAGAATATAGGATGCCTCACCCAAATCCTTCATCGAGAATCTACCTGATAACCATATCTTTGTTGACTGCAACATCCCTACGTCATTCCCAATGAGTAGGATGTCATCAACATAAAGTACTAAGAATGTCACAGCATCCTTAACTACTTTCTTGTACACGCACGGTTCCTCCGGGTTCTTGATGAAACCAAAATCCTTTATTGTTTCATCAAATTTCTGGTTCCAACTTCTTGATGCTTGTTTGAGACCATAGATTGATCTCTGAAGCTTGCATACCTTATGCTCGCTTCCCATGGATGTGTATCCCTCAGGCTGCGTTATATAGATCTCTTCCTTAATGTTTCCATTAAGAAATGCAGTTTTCACATCCATTTGCCATATCTCATAGTCATACCAAGCAGCTATGGCAATAAGGATTCTTATGGACTTGAACATTGCAACTGGTGAAAAGGTTTCATCATAGTCAACTCCTTGTCTTTGAGTATAACCTTTCGCCACCAATCGCGCCTTGTAGGTCAATACCTTACCATCAGGCCCAAGCTTTCTCTTGTAGATCCATTTACACCCTATTGGAACAATTCCATCGGGAGGATCTACTAAAGACCAAACTTGGTTTGTATGCATCGAATTTATTTCCGACTGCATAGCTTCAAGCCATAAATTTGAATCCGCATCAGAAATTGCTTCCTTGAAATTTCTTGGATCACATCCAACATCGGGTTCATCTTGATCCCCTTCAAGAAGAAGACCATATCGAATGGGAGGTCTAGAAGTCCTATCGGATCTTCTAGGTATAGGCGTGTGCATCAATGGTTCCTGAGGTGTAGGATCATTATTTTGTATTTCGGGTTCTTCTCGAATTTCTTCGAGTTCCATCATCTCGCCTTTCTTATCCAATAAGAACTCCTTCTCCAAGAAGATGGCATTCCTTGAAACAAACACATTTGTTTCAGCAGGATGATAGAAATAATATCCGATTGAATTCTTCGGATACCCTACAAAATAACATAAGGTGGATCGATTATCAAACTTATCTCCCACTGTCTGCTTTACGTAAGCAGAACATCCCCAAATTCTCAAGTACGAATACTTAGGAGCTTTGCCATTCCATAACTCGTATGGTGTTTTGTCCACTGCTTTGGTGTGGACGTTGTTCAACAACAACACCTCCGTTTCAAGCGCGTAGCCCCAAAACGAAGGTGGAAGCTCAGTGAAGCTCATCATGGATCAAACCATGTCCAACAGAGTTCGATTACGACGCTCCGATACACCATTCAGCTGAGGTGTCATAGGAGGAGTCCACTGAGAGAGAATCCCATTCTCTTTCAGATAATCCAAAAACTCGGTACTTAAGTATTCTCCACCTCGATCCGATCGAAGTGCTTTAATACTTTTACCTAGCTTGTTTTCTACTTCAGCCTTGAATTCTTTGAACTTTTCAAATGCTTCAGACTTATATTTCATTAAATATAAATACCCATACCTAGAATAATCATCAGTAAAGGTAATGAAGTAGGTGTGGCCATATTGAGTACCAATTTTAAATGGACCACAAACATCTGTATGGATCAAATCCAACAGATTTTGACTATGCTCAGGTTTCCCCTTAAAAGGAGATTTAGTCATTTTTCCTTTCAGGCAGGACTCACAAGTAGGTAGAGAGTTAATATCAGACATATCAAACATGCCCTCTCCCACTAGCTTGTTCATCCTCCTTGAGGAAATATGACCTAGCCTAGCATGCCATAGGTTTGCCGGGTTTTGACTATCAATTTTCCTTTTGTTTGTTGTTACCGGTTTATCAACATAATTTATTGGAACGTCTTTTAATTTTAAGTTATATAGATCGTTTTCAAGTTGTCTATTTCCAATCAAACATTCATTCTTGTAAATATTGCAAATCCCATTCACAAAATTGCAAGAATAACCATCTCTATCAAGCATAGAAACAAAAATAATGTTTTTAATCAAATCTGAAACAAATAAAACATCTCTCAAAAGTAACTTAAAATCGTTCTGCAAAATTAAATAAACATCTCCCACAGCTTTAGCTTCAACTCTAGAACCATTTCCGAGCCTCAGCTGGGTCTCACCCATTCTAAGCTTGCGACTTCTTATCATCACCTGCAAATCATTGCAAATGTGAGATCCAAATCCGGTATCCAATACCCAAGAAGTAGTATTAAGTGAAACATTTATTTCAATATAGAACATACCCTTCGCAGTTCGCAACTGCTCTAGATATTCCTTGCAGTTACGTTTCCAATGACCGGGTTTCTTGCAGTGATGGCAAACATCCTTGGACTTTACCATGTTTGAAGCCTTTTTCTTGTACTTCTTCTCGGGTTCGGTTTTCTTGGGTGGGGCAGAATGTTTCTTACTCTTTGTACTTGGCCCCTTCTTAGCAGAAGAAGAGGAGCCCAACAAGAAAGCCGATTTATCCTTCTTTAAAGTGGATTCATATGTTACAAGCATATTGACCATCTCTTCAAGGGAGGCCTCTATCTTGTTCATATTGAAATTCACCACAAATCCGTCAAACGAAGAAGGAAGATATAGAAGTAATAAGTCCACGTTGAGTTCATGCTCCAACACCAAATCAAGCGTTACCAACTTCTGTATGAGCCAAATCACTCGTACCCCATGATCACGGACCGAAGTCCCTTCACGCATGCGACACGTCATTAGCTCTTTTACAGTAGCGAACCTTTCAGCTCTCGATTGAGCCCCAAAAAGTTCCTTGAGTTGTACGTGAATGTCAGCAGCATTCACGGTATCCTCAAATCGCCTCTGGAGTTCATCAGACATCGAGGCTTGCATATAGCATTTGGCCTTGATATCATGGTCCCACCATGTATCAAGTTTGGCCAACTCTTCCGGACTTACATCAGCTGGTGCTTCCTTCGGAGGAGATTTTTCTAACACGTAGAGCATCTTCTCCAAGGTCAAGACAATCTTCAACTTACGGAACCATTCCGTATAGTTTGCGCCTGTCAGTTTATTTTGTTCGAGAATAGAGAATAGTGGATTGCGCGAATTCATCTTTATGAAATACTGAAAAGAAACAGACAATTATCAGTGATTGTTTAATTAATTTACTAAGACATAAAATATGGCGAGATTTATTTTATGAATCTCACTCCCACTATTTTAACGGTTTCACTACCCTCTAGTGAAAACGGGAAACTGTTTTCCTTAGTGGGAACATGGAGTCCAACTGACAAACTATGGTCCCGAATAATATCAGCCAACCATAATTTTCAAAAGGTAGAGCCCAATTGCTTCCAAAGCAACCTCCACGTTTTTACCTCATGTCCAATAAGGGCCCAATAATATGACGCCGTTTATTGTGACATGTCAAGATGACCCATCAATATTAAGTTGTGATGGACGGTCGCCATGTGGATCCCCCAATAATATGAGCCGATCCCATGGGAGTTCCACCCAACTTACAACATGTGTCGATCCAATGTACAGCTTTCCGACGAACGGGCCCCCCCAATAATATGAGCCGGACCGTATCCGCGGGTAGCATCTCATACATTGATCGTTGATGGAAGGTAGGAACATTTAAACAATATTTAAATTTCCTTTATTTATCTTGATATCAATTTTAAATCATATTTAAAATGAGAGATTTTAATTTTTGAAAATGTGTCTCATCATTTTAAAATTTGTATGCTTGCTGGATTCATACAATTTAGTCTAAAACATGCATACAACGATAATATCATATATTATATAGGATGATCGATTCCATTTCTAATCGACCCGTGGTTGCCAATCACGAGTCTAAGTCCAATCCTAGGTAATATGCAGGTATGCAATGCAATCCTATTACATTGAGCTTCCAATTTACATTTCTTCTGTCTTTATTGTCTGCTGGGCCCACCTCCGTCTTCAAATCTTCATCTCCCACTAAGTCTATGTATTTACAATAAATAACCATGACAAGTAGGGGATACATTTTAAGGGGTGGGAACGGGCCATAAACCAGGACCACTTTTATTACATATGACAATTCATATTGGGCCATAAACCAGGCCCATTAATAAATCCAACAACAATAAAAACAAATGTAAATTCCTAACATACACCTACAAAATTGGTCATGGCAATCGATCATCCTTATCCAATAACATTTAATTCAAAATTAATTTATTGGATAACATGCAATGGCAATTAAATTTAAAAGGATAAAATCATATTCCATATATAAAATCTTATTTTACATACAAAATCATATTTTATCTTTTTATCAAATAAAATCATATTTTACATATAAAATCCAATTTTATACATAAAATCATATTTTACTCAATATTTCCATAAGATCATATCTTATCATCAATTGTACCAAAAATAATTAATTTCATAAAATCTGATTTAACGGATAAAATCTATAAATTTTCCAAAAATTCAAATTTATCCAAAAATCAATTTTAAAATTTTCGGACTCGAACAATTCGATCCGAAGCCTCGTAGACCAATCAAAAACAATTTTCGATCGGACCAAAAATAGAATTTTAACATATTAAAATTTTAATTTAAAAATAAAAAATTAATTTTTCCCGGGCCGTCCGGGACGCTCCCGGGCTGCCCGCACCCCAAAGGGGCTCGGGCCGGGCAGCCCGTCGCTGCCCCTAGGGCAGTGCCGTGCGCTGCGCTGGGCAGCGCTGTGCGCTGCCTTGGGCAGCACCGTGCGCTGCCCTGGGCAGCGACCATCGCTGCCCCCCGGGCAGCGTGTTTTGCCCGAAAAAAAAAAATTATTTTAAAAAATTTATTTTGTTTCAAAAATCGAGGCTTAAAATTTTTTGTACAATCGATTAATTTAATCGCTTGATCTGAGCAACCTGGCTCTGATACCACTGTTGGAGAACGGTGATCAGATCAATCAGAATTGATACCCGGTGCAGCGGAAGTTTAAAAATTTTTATATGGAACGATTCCATAATGGGTATCAAAACTTTTACGATTAAAATGTGCGTGTAAAAATTAAATAACAATTATAAATTTTTACCTCCAATCTCGAATCGAGATTATGGACACCAACAGATTACTCTGCTCTTGTTGTATATCCCAGGAACTGATGGACGAACTGTTCTTCAATCAGGTCCACGAACAGAGATTTAATCCCTCTGATAGATTGCACTAGAAAATCTATCAGAAGTTTCTACGAAGAGAATTAACGAATTTGATCCGTTAAACCAGACTGCAATTCAAAATTCACAGGCTGGATTTTCCCGACAGAGAGGGAGGGGGGCGGCGGCCACTGTTAAGAAAAACCAGGGTTTTCGAAAAATATTTTGTGACCTCTGTTGTGTAATTTCTGTACTGCAATAACTTATTTATAATGTGGGCTGCTAACAGCTTAGGGCCCATTAGTCATAAGTTCAAGCCTGACAAGCAAATCCCGCATGTTCAGAAATTAATATAAAATTCATCGTGACTCAGATTGATAAACCAATTTCACCAATGTGCACAGAAACCATTTCTGCATCTTTTAAAGTCAAGATAAATTTTCTGAATCCGAATTCAGTGATTTCCAAAAATGCCCATCCCTATGTCATTTTAGGAAATCTTACTCCTCTACTCTTAAATAAGAAGTCCCACTTCTTCGTTCATTAAATTTAACTCTTTAAATTTAACTATCTCAACGGGGATTAAAAATCCATTACTCTGTGTGACCCTCAATGGTTCAGGGATACAGCTAGCCATGGGCTCACAACTCCTTGTGACTCGGAACAACAATTTCCGACTTGCCCATCGAATCATGGTATGAGCGCCTAGCAACATCGCCCCATGATTCCCTAGGTATCACTGATAGTGCCTGCAAGAACCAATAGATTTTGGTTAGCGTACAGTACGGTCCCTTCATCCATATATCCCGATCGAATCAACAACCATTGGTAAATCGAGAGTCGTTCGAGATTCGATAACTATGCAATACATCTTGAAGATCAAATAGTGACATCGCATGTGCTACTAAGAAACCATTTCTTAAAACACATCATGTACTCTGGCCAGAGATTCGTCACACTAATATCTCCTCAGATTGCATAGGATATCCACACTCGCAAGTATGTGGTGAATCCTTGACAACAAAGCATCGACTCCTATATGTGTTGTAACTGTACCCAATCCCGACACCTGATGACCCCAATAGAGTCGGTAAACGAGTCAAAGCACAGTACTAGCATATAGAGTCTCAATGATGTTTCAAGTAGTAAGGACTAATGGTGTACAACCAAAACCGCGGACTTTATCCACTCGATAAGTGATAACCACTTGGAAAGTCCGGATAGGGTAGTTCGATCATTCATCGTATGAATATCCATTTGCATGCTTTGAACATCTCTATGTTCCATACCAATGAAACGTGGTACTCGGCATCGCAAATGCTAGTCTCAATCTCGAGCGATCCTTATCCTTATTAACGGACGGCTCAATCGACTAGGAACCATTTAGAATATACAGTGACTATAAGATGTGTTTCATGATAGACATCCCCATGTACTACCACATCTTACATACACTATAGTATATTCAAGGTCTTTATCAAAACAACAATAGTATATCACAATATAACAATATGAAAAAAGATAAAGTCATTGCCATTAATAAAAGTGTAAATTATATTAAACAAAAGATTGTTTATACAAAGAGTCATCAAAGCCCTTAGCCACAAGTTGGCTCACCGGGCACCCACTCTTTCAAGAAACAATGTGGCCCAAGAATGCCACCTGCTTGAGCCAAAACTCGCACTTGCTGAATTTCGCAAACAACTTCTGCTCTCTCAAAGTCTGCAAAGCTGTCTGAAAATTATGTTGTCTATTATCCTCCATGCTCCTCGAATATATCAGAATATCGTCAATGAAGACAATGACAAACTGATCAAGATATGGCCTAAAGACACGGTTCATGAGATCCATGAAAACCGCCGGTGCATTAGTCAGTCCAAAAGGCATTACCATAAACTCGTAATGCCCATAACGTGTCCGAAAAGCAGTCTTGGACACATCCTCCTCTCTGGCTCGAAGCTGATGATAACTCGATCGCAGATCAATCTTAGAAAACACCGAAGCTCCATGCAACTGATCGAATAAATCCTCTATCCTCGGCAGTGGATACTTATTCTTCACAGTGACTTTGTTCAGCTCTCGATAGTCAATACATTGCCTTATACTACCGTCTTTCTTCTTCACAAATAAAATCGGTGCACCCCAAGGTGACACACTAGGGCGAATAAAGCCCTTCTCTAGCAACTCCTGAATCTGATTCCTCAACTCTTTCATCTCAGTGGGAGCAAGACGATACGACGCCTTAGAGATAGGCAAAGTACCCGGCATCAGCTCAATGCTGAACTCCACCTCTCTGACTGGTGGAACTCCTATTACATCTGTAGTGCCTGAAATTTTCATGATTTAAATATTCATGCCTAAATTAATTTTCAGTATTTATATTTATATTTTTGAATGTCTTGAATTTAATTGCTTAGTTTTCTTTCAAAGCTAGAGTTGCTCAATTTGTTAAGTTATTTATTTAAAAATGCTTGAGTAAGAGGTTATCGGTTCCGGCAAGCGGTGATGGAGGATTCGGCGGTTAATTTTCAAGACTTTAATTTTTAGAATTTTAGATAAAAAAAATGAAGGTTTGGACCGAGAGTTTGACTTTTGAATTTTCCGGGTGTTAAAGACCGCTTTTATCCTTTTCTTGAGATTATTTATTTACTTTTCAAAATTTAAAAATTTATTAGACCCGGATTGATAAAGATTTAATTTAAAGACCTTGACTTGAGATTTTAAATTTAAGAGTTTTAAAGGTGCATAGAAGTTGAGCTAAAGTTTTAGCTAGTGTAGCATTTTTATAAAGTGTACTAGCACCTTTAATACTTACACCTACACATATATGTACACACCTTTACACTTAAAATAAAACACAAAACAATTTCTTAAAACCCTAGACCTAAAAGGCAAGCCCTAGCCGCCTCTAAGCTCTCCTCTCCCCCTACACTCTCTCGGCCGACCCACCCCCCCCCCCCCCTTCAACCAGCCGCCGCCGCCGCCGCCTCCAGCTGCCGCCTCTGCCACCGGAGCACCGCCTTGGGAGGTCTTCACATAGCTGGCCGAAATCCCAGCTCTCTTCCTCCTTGCTTTCGATTTTTGGGGTAAAAGCTAGACAAGGCAAGTGTTGGCTTTTCTTTGGGCATACAAGTTAGCTACATAGTTTTTCCTTCTTGTTTCTTGACATATTTCGAAATGCTTAAGATTTTCAGTAGGTAAGTTTCGAATTTTCCATATTTTTCAGCATGATGATATGTCATTTTCGAAAATTGATGTATGCTTTGAGTTTAAAAGATTACATGGTGATTGTGATTGGAAAGTTGAAAAGTATTGATTGCATATGTTGATTTTCGAAAATTCCAGAAGTTGTATGCATAAAATTTCGGATTTATATGGTGGAAGGGCTGTAATTGATGTGAGTTTGAACTATTTTAATGATTTGCATTGAGCATGATTGAATGTTTATGAGTTTGTTGCATTTCGAAGCATTATCTAGTAAATTTTGAATTGTGGTGTTGAAGTGCATTTGAGGGCTGCCAAGGTGTTTGTGATAAGTCCTAAGAGAGTTTTTTTGGTGTGTTTGGTGGTTTGGATGGGTGGTAGAGGCAAGGATATATGATTGGAGGTGTTTTCACAAGGTAGTTGTGTGTTTGAGTGTGTTTGCTTTGAACAAGGCAGTTGGGTTTCGGGGCAGGGCAGGTTCTGGGCGAGACCTGGGCAGGTCATGGGCGGGTCCTAGGTTTAGTTCATGATGTTGTGGTCGCGTCGGTATAAAATGGGCTCGTATCGGATAAGTATTCAATAAGTTATGAATTTTTAAAGTTAAGGTATCGATGCAGAAATTTTGAGGCAAAGTTGGCTGTCCGGTTTTGGTTTTTGGTTTTTTTGCTTAGGCTTTCAAATGAAGTTGACACCTGGTCATATGGTTGGTTTGGAGTGTTTGGAAAGTGTCGGTTTGAGCGGGGTCACATTTGGTTAAGGGATGATAGAGTTAAGAGATTTTTGGTGCGATTGCTCGGGTTATTGCCTCGAATGTGAGATGAAGAGTTAAGGAATGAGTTTACACTTAGGGGCAGCCCCTCTCTCACCCATTACCCACATTTTGTGTTGAGCATTCATTCATGAAAAGGCATACACGTGTTTACTTTTAAAGGCTTGGCCTTGGGTCGAGCAAGAAGTTATAAAGAAAGGCATTCTTTTTAATTGCATGCTAAATATTTTGAGTCGAAGTCAAAGAAAGAAAGGAAAAATATTTTTATGAGCAAGGTGATTTGATTGTGACGAGACAGGGTATTGTGGGGTGGGGTATGCCTCACTCCCTTGCCAAATAGACGGGTAGAACGAGACTGGGAGACATCCCAGGATCCCTACAAAACTAGACGGGTAGAGTGAGATCGGGAGAAATCTCGGGATCCCTACCAAATGAAGGAAAATGAAAGAAAAATGGGTAAGTCGCGTCGGGAGAAATCCTGACGTCTTGCCGGCATAGTGCACTGCAGCCATTGATCGATCAAAACAAAGGGTCACAATTCAAGGAGCTAAGTTTATGTTTAAAGTTGAAATTTCAGATTCAAAACTGCTTTGACTCGTCTTATTTTATTTAGTTTATAGCAAAAAGCATGATGAATAGTTAAGAAAGGAAAGGTTAAAAGATTCGTTGCGTGAGTTCATTGTTGGAGATTGTTTTATTCCTCATGCATCATGTACATGTTTAGCTAAACTTTCAAAAGTATAGTATGTACCGTATTTTGAGTATGACTGCCTGTATTTTTAATCCTTGTTATTATACTGCTTATGCTTGCTGAGTCATTAGACTCACTACGCTTGCTTGTTTGCCAGGTGAGGATGAGATCGTAGGGACCGAGGGGCAGGACCTTTGAGACGAGGCACTCCGGTGGTGCAAGGCCCTATGACCGTTGTTATTTTCATGTTTTCGCACTAAGTTATGATTGTAATAAAGAGGTTTAAACATGTGTACTTTTGATGATAGCCAGGATGTGTTTTCCCTGTGCTTGGAGTTTTACTTTTTATGATTCGAAGTTTGTTATCGCTATCCGTGTGGGGTTGTTTTACTTCGGAGTTATGGTAATCTTTTATTGCATTTATGGCGCTTTTGTTTTTACTTGTGGTTTGAGACAGGGTGGCTTGTCTATTTACAAACAAGTCATGGCAATTTTTTTTTAAAAATTCGTACTTTCTTTTATTATTTAATTAAGTTTAGAGGTTAGGGTCGTCTCAACATCATCCGGAAAGACATCCGGAAACTCACGAACGATCTCAACATCTCCAATAGATTTAGAAGACGGCTCATCCGCTACAGCTACTAAACTTGCAAGGAAGCCCTGGCAACCCTTGCGCAATAACTTCTTTGCACGCACATAAGATATGACATGCGAAGCACCACTGCTCTGAGCTGCAAAGAATATGAAAGAATCTCCGCCTGACGGATTCACTGAAACTGATCGCCTCCGAAAATATATCGAAGCTCCATTAAGCCCGTAACAGCATCCTTGGGTATGATGCCTACCCGCCTAACAAATTCTTGAGAGATAAACGAATACGTAGCTCCTGAGTCTAGCAACGCATACGTAGCATTACCTCTAACTAGGATCTTCCATGCACTCATAAAATGGCTCGTTGGAATCGCCCAGACGTGGGCTACGTCTAGGCGATGGAGCTCCGGCCAGTAGGCGGCCAGAGCTGGCCGACAGCAAGCCTAAAGTCTTGCTGCTGCACGGCCAAAGGAAAAACAAAATAATAAATTGAGAGGAGATCGGGTTCTATTTTTTTTACGGGCTGGGTTGGCCATCACGGGTCCGAGTGGGTCGGTTATGTCATGGGTCAAGTTAGATGGGTTCGGTTTCAGGTTGTGTTAGTTGGGTTCGGGTATTTTATTTTTAATTTAATTAATATTTTAAGTGAGATTATGGGCCTATTTTGGGTTAATTAATTATTTGGACTTCATGGGTTTACTAAATTGGGCTTAAATAATTAATTAAGTAAGTCCAATAATTTTTATGGGTCTAGGGCCCATAGAAGTTATTGGGCCATGTTTTGGGCCCATTGGGCCAGTCTAGGTTGTTATTGGGCTTGAGCTTCTTTATTGGGTCAGATATGTCTTATTGGACTTGAATAAATTATTTGGGCTTAAATATAAGTTATTGGGCTTGGGCTTCTTTATTGGGCCAGATATGTTTTATTGGACTTGAATAAATTATTTGGGCTTAAATATAAGTTAAGGGCTTAAGTTGAGTTATTGGGTCAGTCTAGAAGTTAATGAGCCTAAGTCTAAGGAGTCAGCAGCCTGAACCAATCCATGAAAAATATGCATGGTCCGTAAATATGTATTTAATTAGTGCATGAATATTTTAAGTAAGAAAAAGTATTATTTTTATAATTATATTATTAATTAATTAAATATATATTTACGGACAATATTTTTATGAAAATAAGATCATGAATGATTTTTATGATGTGCATGATAATGTACGTATATGTATGATGTTGGGCATAAAAATATTTTAAGGAAGTTGAAGTGGGTGTGTGACAATTACGGGATTGGAGATGGGATACCTAGGCCCGGAGCTCTTTTCATAGAGTACGGGACTGAGAGTCGGGATTCTGGGGCCCGATTGCCTTTCCATATGTTATGATGAATTGCCTATAGATCCGGGGTCAGCCTGGTGAAGGGGCCAAGAGGTGGAGATTCCACCGCCACGTACGTTGGTTCTTTGATTGATCAATCACTTACACGGTCACACGACATGGATGTAACCTTCAGATTTTTTTTAATTATGATATGCCCTAATTATGATGCATGATGATTATGTTATGAGTATGTATGTTATGTTACGAGATGACCATGAGCTATGTATTTTAGGACATGCGTGTATATATATTATTTATTATGTATCGTGCATTTGTTATGTAATACATTATTTTTAATCATGTTGTTATTATGAGATAGAGCGTGCCGAGCCTCTAGGCTCACTAGACTTAGATGGTGCAGGTGAGCAGATAGATTTTGATGTAGAGAACTTAGCCCCGACTGGTGGTGAGGATGTATGAGCTCCCGACGATTGGCTAGCCCGTGACCTACGCTCTAGACTTTATTTCAGTGGTTTTGAATATTAAAACGTTTTCCGCATATATATTTTATGATTTACTCATGAGTTGTGGATTTTTATGTTGAGATGTTATAAGAGTTAAGTGATATTATTTTATGCATGGATTTATGGATATTTAAAGATATTTTAATTGCATGCAAAGTATTGAGATTTTTATGTAGAATATTTTTATGGATATTTATTCATGTTTAAAAATATTTAAGAAATTATTTATTTAATATATGTATATGTGTACACGTTTTAATTATATATGTTATATTAAGTATTTAGTTAGTTATTTATTTATTTATAGAGGCATGATTTCTAAATACATTTATGTATTATTTTAGTAATACACGTTTTTAATATATGTATAATATATTTAAGAATTTAATTAGTGATTATTTTTATTTGCATGCAAAAATGTAGTATTATGTGTGAATATTTTATTTTAAATTATTTTAAACTTATGTGCATATATTTATGGGCATATATGTATTACTTTTACTTTAAATTAATATATGTATTTATATATACATTTATATAATACGGAGTATTTTTTAAAAAAAAAAAATTCAGTAGTAGTAGGATCGAGTCGTTTCATAAGTTCTAGATCGGAACGTCGGATGACGTGGCCAATGACTAAGAAGAATTCGGACGCGTGTAATTGCATGTAGAGTTCAGAAGATCCGAACCCAGCCAGCCAGATACGTGACTTGCATGCAGAGTTCGAAAGATCCGAACTCCCGTTCGAAGTTTCCGAACTCCGCCTATAAATAGGGGTCCGAGGCCTCAGTTATAGGTAGAGATGTAAATGAGCCGAGTCAAAAACAGTATCAGGCTCGGGATCGGCTCGAGCTCGGCTCGTTTATCATATATCAAACGAGTCTAGCTCGAGTTTGGCTCGTTTTCAGGCTAATTAAATGAGATCGTTAAGCAGGCTCATTAGCGAGCTCGTTTTCAGACTCGTTAAAAAGGCTCGTTAGTGAGCTCGTTTCGAGGCTCATTAAGCGTGTTTGTTTTCAAGCTCATTATAAGTGAGCTCGTTAAGTAAGCTCGTTTTCGAACTCGTTAAGCGAGCTCGTTTTCAGGTTCATAAGCGAGCAGACTCCTTAGCGAGCTCGTTTTCGGACTCGTTAAGCAAGATCATTTTCAGACTCTTTTTCTGGCTCGTCGGGCTTACAACGAATCATCTTTATTTTGATTTTTTCGATTATAGTTTCTTGATAAAATTGACTATAACTTTATTTACAACCTTACCATGATCTAAAATTTCAACCTCCATCCCAATTTCGAAAAAATCTACCAATTTCATTCATCAAAGTTTTCGATCTTTATGAATTTACAGCATCATTACTAACTTCTTAAGTCATGACATATCCCGAAATTTCTGAATTTATTATAGATCTAATATTCTAGATGAAAATTTCAGTCACAAACCTTCGACTGTTTCCAAGCTGTACAAGTTCAATTTGCACTTTTATCTGCTATATAATACAAAGTTATATTCATCATTCCAAAAATTTCATCATATGATCAAATAAATAATAAACTCAAAATGCAAGCTTTGTTTCTCTTTCAAATATATAATATCTGAAACTCCCAACTAAAAATGCTAAACCCAAGTTTCGAGTACTTACCCTTGAAGAAAATCAGCAATGTACTATGCTTAGTTTACAAATATATAAAAATTTATTGTGCGACTTAATTATTATAATATATATTTATTTAAATTTCATAAAAAAATTTAATTTATTTTAAAATATTTTTAAAAAACCGCCACACTGTTATTTTTAAAACGAGATATAAGCATTATCTGTGACACGATCCGTCATTATATGAAATATTTTATTTAATGATATTCTATAACTTAATTAAAATATTGTGCATATGTATATATTGAGTTAACAAATTATAACTCAATAAATTTAATTTAGATAATTTCATAAAATTTTTTAACTAAAATTTTGAATATCATTCATCTATCATATATAGTTCTAATTCTTGTAAGATATTTTAAATAAAATTGTTATTTCAATTCATTATAAATTTATTGATTGAATTGTCATCCATTAGTAATATTGCACATATAAATATTTTATTTATTGTGTTTTTAAGAGCACTTTAATACAATAATTTTCAAGAATAAAAAATGCAAATTGTGGCTACATCATATGTGTTGTAATATAAATTCATATTTCTTTCAACAAATTATTGTGTTCCAATAATGTCATTTGCATTAGTATTAATATTTTTTTTATTTGTCCACTCAACATATGAGCCGAGCATGAGCTTTCTCACAAGCCATATAACATATTCAGAATATATATAAGAATCAAACTCAAACTAGATAAAGGAACCGAATTCGGGCTTGCAAATCCATATAAATTAAATGAACATATTCGCGAGCCTCCTAAACGAGCCGTGCCCGAGCTCGCGAGCCTCCTAAATGAGCCGAGCCCGAGCCCTAGCCCGAGCTCGAGCTCGCGTGAAACGACCCTAACTCGTAATTTTTTTTTATATTACATATATGCCCATACTATATGTATCTATACTTAAAATAGATTTCCATAAAATTTAATACATAATAAAAAGCGATTTCATGTCAAAACTTAAATACTCGAAAAAATTATAAATCCATGCGTAAATATTCAATAACGTAAAATGCGGAAAATAATTTGATACAATCACATAATCATTGAAACATAAAAGCGCTAAGGTCACGGGTGTGCTAGCTTGCCACGAATGCTAAGAGGTCCTCGCCGCCAGTTTGGACCAAAACCTCCTGACTAACATCATACTCATCTGCACACCATTTAGATCTAATGAGCCTAGAGGCTCAGCGTGCTCTATTCTTCAATAACAAATACTAAATAATAAAACCGCATGCAAGCACATATCGTATCAAAATATCTTGAGGTATCTTATGCATGCATGATCATAAAAACGTTTGCATAATGCTGAATCATAAACCTAAACATCATCGTAATCTTGATCATGGTCATAATACGTAACGTAAATAAATAACATAAGCATTGGCATGTCATAAACATAAAAATCATTTTTTGTGGGTCATATCAGTGAAGTGTGATCATAAACATAAGCGATTGATCAATCTATAAACCAACGTACGCGGCGGCGAGGTTCTCCCAACCTTAACACGGGGATTCCATATGCCTCTTATGCCACTTCACCCAACCTTAACACGGGGATCCGTAGGCTCCTGAACATAATTGCCACAATTCACATCAACTTCCCAAAAAATTTTTCTTTACATGCCTTTAATATTAACATAAAATACATGCATGAATCACGAACTTAAAAATATCATTTTCCTTAAAATTATGCACGTAAATATATATTTAATTCATGTTCCATAAAAATCATACTTATATCAAAATATACATATATATCTATTAAATATATATTTACGGACTATTTTGTTTGTCACTGGCTAGTTCGAGTTTCTGCCCCCCCCTTAACTAAAATCCTTAAACTTAGATTCGTTTGATAACACTTAGACTGATCCATTAATACTTAACTTGGCCCAATAATACTTATATTAGCTCAATCACACTTAAATTGACCCATTTAGACTTAGATTGGCCCAATAGTACTTAGTCCAACTTAGAATTTAGCCCAGCCAAATAAATTAAACAACTTAGATCCATTAACAAATTTAGCTTAATTATTAAATTAAGCCTTCAATAACTATCTTAAGCCCAATAAGCTTGTCTCAATAACTAAATCAATTCAGTCAAGCTCAAATAACACTTTATCCCAAATAAACAACTCAAGCCCAATAAATAAATTAAACCCAATAAATATTTTTAGGCCCAATAACTAAATTAAGCCCAATGAACATCTTAGGCTCAATAACGAATTTGGCCCAATTAATAAACTAAACACTTAGACTCTTAAATAAATTACCCGGCCCAAAATAAAATAATTCGGACCCAAACCATAACATATGACCCTAATACACTTGACCCGACCCAGACAACCCACTTGCCTGAGCCTGCCTAAATTGTCCGCTAGATAGACCACCCTTACAACCATCCAACTGTTCACCTAGCCGACACTAGTTCAAGACATATTAACCAAGACCCAAAAGGGACCTAACCCAGCCATCAAACCTGTGAACAGAAACTAAGACCCAGCCATGACAGAAAAATCATTCACAACCAAGTCACAATGCATAAAAACGTGAATGATGCATGAATTAAAACTTGAGCTACCATATCCACATAAAAATGCAATAACACAATTTTTAATCTTCAAATAGTGAATATACTGATCTAAATGGGTGAGCAAGGAAGGGTATAACATGTCTTTGCATTTAGAATGCACGAAAAACTTATACAGTTGCTGTTGCGCATATCGGGACTCGGGAATTTCATAATTATCCAATTCTGGAAGCACAAATCCCATAACTGTTGATTTCTGCCTCTAATTATCCTCAACTGGCTTCCGATCTGCGAAAAATCATATAATGGTCAAACTTTGACCAACAATTACCAAACTTTATTGTGCTCTCACCGCTTAACGGTTTCGAATATCGGCTCAAAACTTGGATATTTGGATCCATCACGTCAAACCGATCGAAAATGGTTAACATGTCAAAACTCACCAAAAAATTGGGGAAGGCGACGGCGGCGCGGCGGCGATCTGCAAATCAACTCCAAAATTCACGAAATTTGGCAGGGTTGTAGAGCTCAACGAGAAGAATCCAACGCACTAAGCCACGACCAGAACGAAGCTCTGACGCACCCGGGATCTGAGAAAAATAGGGTGATTTCGGCGAGAGCTTCCAAACTCCGATCTGTATGATTTTTCAACGAAAAATGCTCCAATAAGATTGGAAAATTCTCTGCACATCATTTACTATCATCTAGCATCTTTAAATCCTAGAAAAACGAGCTCAAATCTCAAAAATCTTACCGGAGAATATGATGAACAAATCCCGTCCGTTCTTCTTCATTTTTCCGGCGATCTAACCGTTCAAACTTCGATTTCTTGGTATCAATGGAATCTTTTGGACCTTAGCTATCTATTCACCGTTGGGATTTCCGATCCGAGCACCGACGAACGGCTGGCAATGGCAAAAACGATTTGGCCCTAGTGTGTGTTCTTGGTGTAGTGTGTGAGAGAGAGAGTATCACTTACCATGTGTAGAAAGTTGGTCAAAAAATGACCCGATTTGATCTTATTTCAATGCTCTTGTGTTATTTTACTCAAATATATAATTTAACACATTATAAAGTTATCTGGAATAGTGAACTATGACCAGTCAACTAGACTAGTAAATTCTCAATAAATAAATTGAGTCAATCTTGGGCTTTGACCAGTCATCCAAACTGATTATTTTCTCCAATTTAAATTATCTGGTATAAATAAATATTTTAATTTCATTATCTCAATAATTATCTCAAAATGCCAATATTATCAGATATCCAGAAACAGTCAAACTCATTGACTAATTGACACGTGTATTTTATAAATACACTCTGTAACTCAATTGGAGACGTGTATTTTATAAATACACTCTGTAACTCAGTTGGACACAATAATTATTTTATCCACTCATTAATTATTTTAATTTTCAATTAATTCGGTATTAAATTTTTGGGGTGTTACATCGCGAGCCTCCTAAACAAGCCGAGCCCGAGCTCGAGTTTCCGAGCCTATTAACAAACATGTTTGCGGGCTTACGAACTGAACATCCTTAAGCTCAAGCTCGGCTCGTAAAAATTATCGAGCTCAAAATCAAGTTCGGGCTCAGCTCGATAAGCTTAACAAACGAGCTCGAATGAGCTTTTTACTGACCCAAGTTTCGAATAGCTCGCGAACCGTTCAATTCGTTTATATATATCCCTAGTTATAGATACAATTTCCTCAATCCCCTTCTTGACCAATATATAAATAAGAGGGCCCGGTGATAATAGTGAGGTGCTTTTGGAATAGCAACCAGTGGAGAGTAGAAACTAGGTTATATATCGACGCCTATGGGCTAACGACGGATGAATGTATGGTCCGAGAATCCTATTAGATTTATAGAAGTATCTGTTAGCTTAGTTAAGGCTTCTAAAGTATGATTAGTGCATGATGTGATGATTACTTGACTGTGGGCTTGGAACCTAGACCCTGGTTATACTTGATCTATCGTTTAGAGGTACATAAGTACCGACTGAGATTGCTAGCTGAGTATGCATGCTTATATGTTGCATTTATGTGTCATGATACATGTTTTACTGTTTTTCATACATACTGTATGTGCACATACACAATGAGTCGTATCTCCTTCGAGATAGCCTTTCTCGTAGGGTTGCTCAGCCCTACACCTGTTTATACTGTCTGATAACGGGAGTTACCGCAATGTGCAAAGACTGATACTACAGTGTTTTAGATTATTGTGTGAGTCACCCACGGTCGGATTCCCAGATGGTACTATGTACTCATTGACAACTAGTTTGAGCAGGACTTGGTAGTTGACCAGTCACCTCAATCATCTCACACTGCATGCATTATATCATTTTTGTATACTCATATTTACATACTGAGTGTTAGTCGCTCACGTCCACGGTGTTATCTTGGACATGCCATTCCACGGGGCAGGTCTCAGGTTGGATGGAGCGGGTGGATCCAGACAGTGTTAGAAGCATGTCCAGGAGATGTTGGGAGTTTTGTACCTACAATCGGTTTTATGTTGTAAATACTTATGGGAAAAAACACTTGAGTTTTTAGTACCAGTTGTATTCCGTCGATTTTGTTTGTAGTAGGTTTTTAAGTTTTCTAAATAAACTCTGTGTTTTAATAATAATAAATATTTTTATATTAAGCTAATTGTATGCATAAGACTCCAAGTTAGTAGATGATCTAGACTGGGTCACTACATAGATGCACTCGTTGGGTGCTTCTATAGTTCAATTTTTAATGGTAAAAAAAAGAAAAATATATTGTGGAAAGTTACAAAAATGATGTTTTCATATAAAAATATCTACCAAAAGGAAAAAAAAAATTGACATTTCTATAATTAAACAACTATCAAAGGACTAATTAATTAATTAATATCATGTTTAACAAATAAATTAATGTCATGTTTAAAATATTAATTAAATTAAATTATTGTAAATTTGACATTGGGATGAAGACGGACCATGACCCTAAAAAGTCTCATGTTTAATAATACAGATATGCATGACTCTTCTTGGGTTTTTTTTTTCGAAATGCTTATGTAACGCCTGAACATTTTGACGTGACATAGAGAAATACTAAGGTATCTAGAGTCATAACAACACTTAAAAAAAAAAGAGTATCAAAAGCCAAGACAAAACTTAGCGTACTTGATCAAAACCTATATCTGGATATTTATAAGAACAAAACACAAAAAATAAAATAATAAACTTGAATAATAATTTTGGCTATTATCCCTCTTATTATGTAAAAAAACTATACTATTGTATTTTTTAAAACAAACTTTACAACATATCCACTGATGATACAAAAATTTTACCTCGAGCTCGGTCTGGTAGAGTGAATCTTCAAAGCTTTCACAAGTTGGGTCGGGTCGGAACGGACAAAACTTAGTTCTGCACAAACAGAAACTAGGTTAGGGGGCGACGAAGGTGTTTTCGGCGCGACCCTTCGATGCCTAAGTCAGTGCTCAGAAGACGAATAGCGTGATGAAATTAAAAGAACAAGAGAATATAAGTAAGTGAATGCGTGAGCAAAAGTGAATGTATAAAATCATAAGAAATATCTTGTATTTATAGAGACTGGAGGGGTAAAGTTACCTTCCTAGGGTAGAGTTCTTGTTAGGGCAAGACTCTACTCAAGGTAGGAGACTAGATTAAGTAGAACTCAATTACTATGGCGGCTAGAACTCTGAACCGACTTAATAGTCTCATCCTAATCCCGAATGTATTGGGATTCTCTTTATCTATTGTAGTTCTCAAGCATTTCCGATCTTCCAAACTCCTCGTATCGGGCCTGGTTCGGGCGTCCACCTTACCCAGACAGGGCTCGTCCCAATGGGCTCAGCAATTTAGGTTTGGACTATGAATCCATGATTATTACCTCTTGTCTTGGTTTGGGATTTTTACACCTTGGTCTTTGACATAAAGTTAGGCTTGATGGGGCTCCAGGGTGCTTTTACAAATATAAGTTGTTGGACTCGGGTTGGACCAGACTCAATTATTTTTAGGGGCATCATCTACTATTTATTAAGTTTGGGCTTAAGATCACGTTCAAAAATGTGAGGAAGTTGGTGTGATGTTGTTGATAACTTAATTGCATGATGATGTTAGCATTGATAACTTCATTGTATGTTTCTATAGTGGTGTGGTGATGTTGTATTGATGATGTTGAAATATTATTATTTTTTTATTATATTTAATAAATTTTTTAAAAACATAATAAAATTGCACATATACATAAAAAATTTAAAATACACATAATTAAAATTTAAAACTTACTTGAAATACAAAAAACACACAAAATAAATAATACACGAAATAACAGAGGACGCGAAATAAAAAAAAATAAATTTAAAAGATTACACTGAATAAATATAATGATATACTACCGAAATAAATTACTAAATGAATCTTTTTCGAAGAATTTGTTTTTGCATTTTATTAATACTGACGTTGAATATCAGTAAGCCTTGGATCGTTAACATCTTTCCCCATGATTCGATTTTCTTGCTCTATATCCATTCTTTGTTGTTCCCTCACCCACATCTCATGCTCCATCATCCTCATTTCAAATTTCTTTTCTATATTTTGAGTCATTGTTGTATAATATTCTTTTGTCAAAGCAGTCCTCTCATCATGCTTTTTTTTCTCTCTACTTCATGTATTATTTTTAACATTTCTATCATGTTTGCATCTTTCGATCATTCTCCTCTCATTGTCCTTTTGAATGTCTTCCTTCCCATCTACCTGGTGGTTTTTCTCACTCTGCACATCGTCTCCTTCTTCGATGGTTTGTGTCTCAAATGATGTGGAGAAAGGAGCTGGAGAGGATTCACCAATATTCTTCAGTTTTTTTGTAGCATTAGTCGAACCTCATACGAATTTATCGAACGACCATATCTTTCATTTTGGTTGATCCTTCAACACAAACCAAGCTTTCTAATTCGACCATAAATGGTTATGATCTTGCTCATACATCGTCTGAGCTTGAGCATACTAACAAACAAAAAAAAAACCAAGTTCAAATATATTAAATTTTAATATAAAAATAATTGTGTATTCATACCCTCATATCAAATAAAAATCTGCTTTGGTTGAGTGCTTCAAGTTTGCTCATTTTGTTTTGGAATGCGAACACTCGTCTTGAGACATCATTCCAATGTCGTCGCATATTGTCCGGTGAATGTACTTTCCATCCATTTGGCAACTCATTGTTATATCCATTCCAAACCAATCCTCAGAAACTCGCATTGCTTTGATCATTACCAAGTGTCAGATTGGTGGAAGCGCTGCGCCATGTCTTTGCGAGACGTTCATCTTCGATTTTCGCCCAATGTTTCTTTTTGATGACATCACCCCATTGCCAACAACAATCTTCTTTCCTTTCCTTCTAGATTTAGTAGACATGGTTTCAAAAGTAGGAGGCAAGATTTCAATGGGATTTTGGGAGAATTGAGTTTGCTTGAACATAAAACTCAACATTTGTTTATCGATGAATTGAAAAGTATTTGGTGAAGGAGTATTGAGATCATTATTTTTTCATAAATTCATTTTTCGAAAGTGAATTGAAAATGAAACGAAAATTGAAGAATATTAAGTTTTTAGAATTCAAGGGGAAGAAATTGTGAATTTTTTTAGATGTATCCAAACCAATTTATAAAATAATACTTGAATTTTGAAAATACGGTCGTTTGTACTTTTTTTGAATTTAAAAAAAATCGGATTTTTTCTACTTTAAATAAGTTTTTTTAAAAAATTTCAGACTAAGAATGATCTGGCTGTTGATCTATAACGACCATGCCAGATCATCCCAGCCTTTCCATTTTCCTTTTTCCATTTTATTTTTTAAAAAAATGAAAGGCCAGATTTTTCTGACCATTTATTATTATTATTTTTAAATCGTGGTGAGCTTCATCGCGCGGAAGGCCCCACCATATCCTCACATGCGGAAGACTTCCGTGTGCGAAAACCTCGTCCTTTGGAGGGGCAAAAAGGACGCACTTGATCGCGCGCTTTCCTCCCCTTTGAAGGTGCTCTAATAGAGCCAATATCGTGTCTTGGTTTGTTATTTTGTTTTTTCCCCTTATCTTTTTTCTTTTTTGTTTTTTTTATTTCATTAATTCAAGTTACAATATAGCTCTCTTTAATTTTTATAAATATGATATGATCATTCTTATATAAATATAATCAATTCAAATTGTAGTATAATCATTCACTAGTCACTACTTTACACAATTATAAAATTACTTCTATTTGAATATAAATAAAATTAATGATAAATAAAATAATGTACAAAAATGAAATACGTGTGTCGGTACACTAGTAACATACATTCGACTGTCCTGTTGCTGGCCCTTAAACTAGTTTTCCTAATTAAATTTTTTGGACGAATTCCATTAACACTCAGAGCATGTGAAATTAATTTCATTAGAATGTACATTATGCTTTAAAAAATTAGAATTAAAATTTTGATGCAATATTTAGCACTGCATTATTCTTATCGTTTAGACACATATACACATCACCAAACTATTATTTTCAAAACATTTCTTTGATATTTATGTGCATTTATTTTTCTGATATACCAAAAAATGTTAATTTTCGGACCCTTCTACTATTTTATTCACAGTCTAGTACTCTAGTCTCTAAGTTGTCTCTCGGGCTCTCCGCTCTCGGCTGTATGTCTGAACAAATATATGTAAACTTTTATTATAAAGTGCAATTGCATAAATGGACAGGACAAAATCTTTCCACCCATAAAGCTAATTTATACGGTCATTTTATTTTATTTTATATATTTAAAAAAAATCACATCCGAATTTGAAGTTAGAAATTTAGTTGATGCCTCAAAATTTTTGTTATTTTATTTTTTAACTAGATAAAGGATATATTTGTATTCTTCACATGAATTTACCAAATATCAATCTTTCTCATAAATTTGATTTGTTTCAAATTCAATTCCCCCATCTATTTTAATTTTGTTGACGGATCATTTATATCAATCAATTTCAATTTTATCTTATTTTTTTCCCCACGCTTTCAAATATTTTTTTTTTACCTTTATATAAATTTATTATGTGTTATGTACAATTTTCCTCATAGACTGTCGATTAGTTTCTAGAATGATATTAAATTATTTATATTTATTATTTTTTAACACATTTATCATAAAATATATTTTTTGATATTAAATTACGCCAATGTAATCTCCAACCAAATTTGTTTACATCGTGACTTGCGGTCGGCTGGACCAACAACAATTTTGGCATGACACAACCAAAAATAATGTTTTATATGGTTTTGAAATAACTGGTGTTACATTGATGATGGAATTGACGTCACACACACATATTTATATATATGAAATTTCAATTATTTTTCTAATTAAATCATAGTTATATATAAATTTGTCACACCAATAAATTAAAATTCTATGCGTGACAGTATTATAGAAAATGTCATGAAAAATGATGTAGGAGAATTTTTACCCGACACAAGTTAAAAGTACATGCCTAAAGCGAAAAACAACTCATGATATATATATATATATATATATATATATAATTTTCAGCTGCCCAACCAATGATGTTCAACTCGTTCTCGACCACTAAAACCTGGTACCGTGTTTTAGTGATGCGAAAAATAAAAAAAAATAACTAAAACTCGATATCGGGTTTTAGTGGTCGGCAACGAGTTGAGTAGAAATTGTTGGACAGTTGAAAATTTCTATATAAATTGGTTTGTAAGTTTTAATTAATGCTTGGAATGCGTGTAAACTCAAATTAATCATAAGTTTTAATTTCAAAAACTATACATTGCCTACATAATTCGTATAGTATAAAAAAACTACATGATTGGTAGAAACCAAATCTACACTCTAGTTAATTTTTAATTAAAATAAATGTTTATAGTAGTTTGTTAATTATTTTCTTCTTTGTTAAAATATAAAGGAATAAAGTTCAATTCAAATCGGTCTGTTAAAATCGTAACAAAATTAAATAATTAAAATTCAAGCGATATCTTGTTCTTATTACAATTTTTGTCGAGATTAGAGGTAGGCAGTAGGCTAGCCATCTGATAATTTTCCCAATCCGAGCATGCTATATATTCATAATGAGATTTCACTACAAGCTGTCACTAAACTTTCGATACAAATTGAACTAAACAGTGAACTTTGGCGTGCGTTTAAGAGACTACCCTAGCTTCACTTTTTTTTTTAATTTATACGCTTGTATCCGCAAACTTCCATTTACATATATCTCAATTATTAGTTTAAAAAATGGAAAAATAATACTTACTCAACTCGTAGGCATTAAAAAACTCATCTATCTATTTTATAGCTAAAAAATTAATATTAAGTGAAATGAAGAAACCCTATATATATTTGATGAATTTGACACGCATCTCTTTTGCGTGTTGTAATTTTTGCATTTGATCAGAAAAAAGAGGGAAGTTCACAATTTTGACATAATAACTTGCTCGTCTTCTATTTGTAGGAGTTTACAAGTTGCATTTGTGAGTTTGGTTGGAGTAGTCCGTGGAACAATATATATATATATATATATATATATATATATATATATATATATATATAGATAATCTAAATATTGAGTGGGATTATATATAATATTTTTTTAAAAAATGTATATATTTTGACTGGATTATATGTGGAATATATGATATAGTATTAATAAAACAATTAATAATTAGCTTTGCCCTACCTTTTTTTTTTTTTTTTCTGGTTGTGGGTGAATATATATATCCATAAATTGTGGATTAGTTAATTAGTGGTTATCCAGATGGTCTTTGCTTGGTCAACGCAAATGTCAAATTTTGCTGTCAAAAATAAATTTATTTTGAAAACAGTGGATATTATGTAAATGTGTGTGTGAATCTACCTTTTATTATTATTATTATTATTATTATTATTATTATTATTATTATTATTATTATTATTATTATTATTATTATTAATGATTTTGTGATTTTTGCAATCATTTCCTCCTTATTTATTGTATTTCAGACTTATTTATTGGGAGAATTGCCATTTTGGTCAATTTTTAGTTAGGTAACTTTTGAAGTTGTAGTTTTAGTAATGTAAGTTGGTAATTATTTTCATCATTTTACATAAGAGTGTTAAACTTGACATTAGACACATTAATAATTTTTTATGTCACATCATCCATTTTTGATATCATATTAACACTCCGATAAAAAAAATTAATTGAAAGATATTTGCAATTTTTTAAGTATATATATATATATACAATTTTTTTTATAAAAAAATATATTTGAAATGATTGCAAAAAAATAATGTTTTCAAGTATATAATATATTGTTAAATGATCTTGCAAAATAGTAATAATAATAATATTATTGTATATATAATTATTATTATTATTATTTTTAAGTATATATATATATATATATATATTAATTGAAAGATATTTGCAATTATTAATATTTTTATATACTTAAAAAATTGCAAATATCTTTCAATTAATTTTTTTTATTGGAGTGTTAATATGATATCGAAAATGGATGATGTGACATAAAAAATTATTAACGTGTCTAATGTTAAGTTTAACACTCTCATGTAAAATGATGAAAATAATTACCAACTTACATTACTAAAACTACAACTTCAAAAGTTACCTAACTAAAAATTGACCAAAATGGAAATTCTCCCAATAAATAAGTCTGAAATACAATAAATAAGGAGGAAATGATTGCAAAAATCACAAAATCATAATAATAATAATAATAATAATAATAATAATAATAATAATAATAATAATAATAAAAGGTAGATTCACACACACATTTACCTAATAACCACTGTTTTCAAAATAAATTTATTTTTGACAGCAAAATTTGACATTTGCGTTGACCAAGCAAAGACCATCTGGATAACCACTAATTAACTAATCCACAATTTATGGATATATATTTTCACCCACAACCAGAAAAAAAAAAAAAAAAAAAATTTAGGGCAAAGCTAATTATTAATTGTTTTATTAATACTATATCATATATTCCACATATAATCCAGTCAAAATATATACAATTTTTTAAAAAATATTATATATAATCCCACTCAATATTTAGATTATCTTAATAAACAATCTCACCCGTTGATCCCTACATTAATCACAATCAATTAACTAGAATTGGTCCCGGATTTGGCAGATCTTTTATTCTTTATTTGACCCAAATTATACGATCAAAATTCAAACTTTTTTCCCAAAGTCATAACCCCCCATTTCATTTTATTTCTTTTTTTAAAAAAGAAGATAAAGAACTTGTATATTATTATTAAAAGGCAAATCATAATGCTTAATGAATGCAAGAAATGCATAAATGAAGCTTATCTTTGAACGGTGGGAGTTTAATGAGGGAGACAGAGACAGATACTGAAACATGTTTTAATGCAAGAAATGCATAAATTAATTAATGTTTCTTCACCTTGTGTTTTAATGTTGTTTAGGAGGATTCTGAATGAATGCTCAAGAGTCTCGCATTCATCCCCCCACGCATGCTTTTGGGACCTTGCTTGTTTTCTCCAGTTTATTGCCTCAATTCTGGTACCTTAATCGCTTGTTTTAATCAGAGCCCGTCACTTTCTGTTCAGAATAATATAATATATAATTAAAAGTTTTTATTTTGAGAAAAAAAAATCGTTTGGTTTTCGGTTTCTTGGCTCACAAAACGCCTGCTCTGGTCTCAAATTGTGATTCAAACGTCTCTCCATTTTCATGCATTGCTTTTGGCAAGAAAGGAGTTTTATTTTTATTTGTTTTCTTGAGTTTTGAATGGATTTGGGATTGTGGGCTGGGTTTTGATTTCGATTTCTATGGAGGGGTGAGAGTTTTTTTTTTTTTTTTGAAGAATAAATTTCGGGTTTTCGGAGAAGAATTCTGGGTTTTGACGAAGAAGAGAAAATCTTGGCCGAGTCCAAGTTTCAGTGTGATTGAATTCAAGCTGTCTTTGAATTCGATATTCTTTGTCTTTTTTTGGAGAGAGATGTTAACTTCATCCATAGTCCAAGAAAGAAAAAATATTACTATAATTCTTTATTTTTGGAAACTAGTTTGTTCGTAAATCAAAGGGTGGAAATATTTTTGGTCACAGAATTATTCTTTTAATTTAATTTTTTTTGCTAGTTTTCTTGCCTCCATACAAACAGAAAAAAGAAAGAAATCCCGTCAATTTCTCTTTCCCTTTTCCCTCAATAAATTTTCTTCCTCTAAATTCTTCATCCCCTTTGCTGCCTCGCCTCTTCTGTATCCAAAGGCTTTGGGGGGAGAGAATTAGACCAAATTCTCTCTCTTTTTACACAGAAATCATGCTGAATTTCGACCAGGCTTCAATGCTAACAAACCTGGAATCCTTTTTGGATAGCATAACACCCATGGTCCCATCTCAATTTTTGTGCAAGGTATGCCATTCCCACCTATTTTTCATGTTCAGATAGTCATTTGAATCATAATCTTGATTTGTGGTTTTTTTTTTGGTTGGCTTGTGTATATAAAATATGTATGTCTTTGAGCAGAGTGATGTGAAGAAGCTTAATAGGGTATGGCATCCTATGGAAAGGGAGAAAGTTGAATATTTTATGTTGGGTGATCTTTGGAATAGTTTTGATGAATGGAGTGCCTATGGGGCTGGAGTCCCAGTTACTGCTGACGATGGCAAGAATTTAGACCAATATTTTGTGCCTTATCTCTCTGCAATCCAAATTTTCACCTCCTCTTCATTGATTAACTGTCTAAAGTAAGCAGATTCTGTTGTTAGAAATTTAATTTGTGAATTGAATGCGTGATTCGAGCTCATTTGCTGTCAGCTTTGTTTGTTTTGTACTTGTACTTACGTCACTTTCTTTCTTCAAGAGTTAATTTTGTTTTAGTCGACGGATGGAAGTATAGGGATTCATGGTGTTTTTCGTCTTTGGTAGATTGAACGGTGATGCTTTTGATAATTGTTAGGGATAGGGAAGAGACAGACTCGACGAGTGAGACTAGGGATTCATTTAATGATTCGTTCAGTGATGAGAGCGAGAGTGAGAAGTTGTCCAGATGGGATGGATGCTCATCTGACGAAGGACCAAACGAGCATGATAACTTCTGGCATCCGAATGAAAAATTGGGTAGTCTTTACTTTCAGTATTTCGAGAAATCGTCCCCATATGGAAGAGTTCCTCTCATGGACAAGGTAATTAATCCCTTCCTCTTTTCCACCTGTCCTTTTTCGAGACCATTACTCTTAGATACCGAGCATTATGTTTCTTTTGTTTGTGATCGGTTACTTCTAAGAATGATATGAAAAGCAGGTTCTTGTGGATATGATGGAACAAGCTAAAATCCGTTCAAATTAGACTTCTAATAAGAATTCATACACAACTTTTGAGAAGATTGAATATGCTAGTTTTAGTGGCGAACTGATCTTTCTCATTAGGCTGCAAGTTCTTGCATTTGTTAAACATTAAATTTAGTCATTTTCAATTGGTTTCACTCCTTGTGCTATGTATAGTATCAGCACAGTTTGAATGTTTGATTTAACAGGTAAGCAGCTTAGCTCAACGTTATCCTGGATTAATGTCGTTGAGAAGTGTAGATCTTTCACCAGCTAGTTGGATGGCGGTCGCGTGGTTCGTCTCTATCAAATCCTTTCCTTTAGTTTCAACCCTTCATAAATATTTTTTTCCTGGAACATGAAAATGGTGTGGATGACCTTTTTCATGTGATAATCCAGGTACCCTATTTATCACATCCCTACCACCGGAAGAACTTTTAAAGACTTGCAAGCGTGCTTTCTCACATATCACACCCTTTCTTCTTCCTTTCAAGGTACAAAAATATTGATGAAAGATTCGCGATAGTTGTCCATGATGCTTGTTGTCTCACTGTTGTATGAAACTTATCAAATCATTCTGAATTGATGATGGATAGATATGGAATTGGAATACGAGGTAGAAAATGTCGATAAAAAAACTGAAGCAGGGGTTGCTATCTCCCTTCCTCCATTTGGTTTGGCCACTTACAAGATGCAAGGCGACATGTGGATCTCGGACAAAAATGCTCGTGGCAAAGAAAAGTTAGGATCACTTTTGAGTGCGGCAGATTCATGGCTTAAGCAACTTGGTGTCCAACATCACGACTTCGACTACTTCATGGGCATTAGGCATGGATGAAAACGGCACAAGAGACCGTCTTGAATCTCATGAGATAAATTTGCGAGGATGCTTCATAAGATATATTTTTCTTCATATTTTCAGAAAAAAAATATTGTACAGTCCTCACAACTGCAGCAACAGATCCAGGAGTTCAGTCGAGTAATCGAACTCGTTTATTTTGTGATAACGAGATTTACGCCGCGGGTAAGGCCCTTTTTTTTTTGGAAAGAGTAGGCATAATTTCAAGGGGATTTCATGAAAGTTTGTAGAGGTTTGAGGCAGTGAGGCCTTCCTTTGTCACATGTTACTTGTATATATCACATTTGATCCAAATCTCATCTCAGTTTGTGAAACGTTCTATAAACTTGTGTTGACCAAATATCACTTGTTGGGCATTACATCCCTCGGGTTGTGTGTTCGATTTTTTTTCCAACTTTTCACTAAATTTACGTCATTGACATCTAATATATATGGGTTTTGTCCGTGCTGTACCATTGTTCGAATGAGAATCTAACGGCTTTATTTATTGCAATTGAGATTTTATGTGAACATCTCAAATGCACAAAAAATATGAGCCGTCAGATGCAGCGCATGTGCTAGCATAAACTTTCCCAATATATGGACTTTATTTCAGTCCGTGTGCGTGTAAGTGTTTATGGTGAGTACTCATCTTACATAATTTTATTTTAAAATTATAAATGTATTATATATTTATTATTTTAAAATAAAACCCCTTATCTTAAATTAAAGTTGCGGAGGGTTTTATTACTGTATTTTTATAAGACAAGATTTTAAAAGATAATTAATTTCATATAATGTAAGGAAACATCCGTTTGCTTAGGTCTTCACACTAGTCTTTCAACGTAGCCGAGAGCAGAGTAGAATGTTATCTGCTAATATCATATTAATATATTATATATACATACAATACAAATATATGATAACCTATGAATATTTACAGAAATGAAATATAGATATGTTGGTTTTCTCACAACTTCAATTCAATTCTTTTGTTATAATTATTTATATTGTATTTTTTTTATAAAAATAAAATTATAAAATGATCCAACTTTGTTTTTTTTAATAAAATATCAGTGAGCTATTGTATTTTTTTTAAAAAAAAATAAACAAATAAATATCAATGAGCGAGAATCCAAGCTGAAGCGCTGATTGGAGAAAATAAGGTAAAGTGGGCCATTGTCTTAAATAATAATCCACACTTATCCCTTCTCCCAATATCCCAACACAGTCTCCCTTAAAACTCCACTGCTAACACACACACTAAACCCACTCCAAAAAACACACTCCCAAATCTTTCATTTAATGCAACAATGTCTCTCCAAGCAGCTTCTTTGGTTTCATCGACCCTCTCCATTCCCAAAGAGGTGCACAAGATTCACTCATATGGGGCTGACATATATATAGATTACTTTTTCTTGTAATAATTTCTTGTTTTTACATGAAGTTTGTGGGTTGAAATTCTAAACTTTTGAAGCTTTTTTTTTCTGTTTTTTTTAATGAATTGTTGTAGAACAAGGCAAGTGGTTTGAAAGAGACATCCCTTTTTGGATCTTCATTACCTCTCACTCTTAAAGCTGAATGCAACTCTTCTTTGAACAAGGTAACAATATATATTTCTTGAATTTGGTAATTTATTATATCATTTCATTGCAGTTTTGAAGCAGTAATATTGCATCAAATCTTGTAAGAAAGTTGATGAATTGAACGTGTTTTTCATTTCTTGAAAGACTTTGATTTGGTAGATTAAACTTCATATTCGGTGGTTGGAGGGTTCACTTGAAAAGACCGATTCTTGGCCTTTTGTGGGTTTCGAATTTCATAATTTATAGATATATATTTCCAAATTACACCAATCCAACCCCTTTTTGGTATTATAGTAGAATATCTTATATTCATATTTTACGCTTAATTAGCTTTATCTCCGATGATCTTGCTACTCGAATATTTTGACACTGAAACAGTCGTTTGATTTGTTTTGAGACCAAGAATTCTATGTTGAACAAATGGGAGTAATTGTAGCTTACAGAGACTCAACAATATCCTATGGAAACCGTGGTTTCGAATTGACAATCTAAATCTTTGTGGTTTTACACATAATGATGAAGTTAACTGTGCAGGAATTAAGAAAGAAACTGGCAAATGGACCAATTAAAGCACAAACGATAGCCACAGCTCCATCCATCAATCAGGCTTCAACAGAAGAGAAGAAAACTCGAACCAAAGGCACCGTTATAGTCACCGGAGCATCCTCAGGACTAGGCCTTGCGGCTGCAAAGTCTCTGGCCGAAACAGGAAAATGGCATGTTATCATGGCCTGCAGGAATTTCCTCAAGGCCGAAAAAGCTGCGAAATCCATTGGCATCGCTAAGGAAGACTACACAGTCATGCATCTTGACCTTGCCTCTCTTGAAAGTGTCCGCCAGTTTGTTGATGCTTTTCGACTTTCAGGGAGGCCGCTTGATGTGCTGGTTTGCAATGCTGCGGTTTACTTTCCAACTGCTAATCAGCCGACGTTTACTGCTGAGGGGTTCGAGCTCAGTGTTGGCACAAATCATCTAGGCCATTTCCTTCTTTGTAGGTTGCTATTGGAAGATCTGAAAAAATCAGAATATCCGCAGAGGCGCCTCATCATCGTTGGTTCCATCACAGGTAGTGCTCTGAGTTCCTCAATTTTTTGCTTGGTTGAAATCAAGACCGGAGGTGATTTATCTCAGTATGTGATTCATCATCATAATAGTGTTGCAATCCTCATCAACTGTTTGGCAAGCTGCAAGTGTTTTTTGTAGAATTCTCAAGAATGCCACTGTAACGAGTTTCATCCATTGCAGCATGAAACACTCGACTGATTTTCCTTTTTGTTCTCGATAGGTAACACGAACACCTTGGCCGGAAACGTGCCTCCAAAGGCCAACTTAGGGGATTTAAGGGGACTCAGAGGAGGTTTGAATGGACTAGGCAGCTCGTCCATGATCGATGGGGGCGAATTTGATGGTGCCAAAGCCTACAAAGACAGCAAAGTCTGCAACATGCTCACCATGCAAGAGTTTCACAGACGTTACCACGAGGAAACCGGCATTACCTTCGCATCGCTCTATCCCGGATGCATCGCTGAAACGGGACTATTCAGAGAACACATTCCACTTTTCAGGATTCTCTTCCCACCTTTCCAGAAGTATATCACCAAAGGCTATGTCTCCGAAGCAGAAGCTGGACAAAGACTTGCGCAGGTTAGTCAAAACACTAATCCAAGAAGCTGATTTTCGTTCTCCATCCGTAGTCCCCTCAAACCCACAAATATAAATACTTAAATATTTTTCTTGAAATTCAGGTTGTTAGTGATCCAAACCTCTCAAAGTCGGGTGTATATTGGAGCTGGAATAACAACTCTTCATCTTTTGAGAATACGCTCTCAAAAGAAGCAAGCGATGCTGAGAAAGCCACTAAACTGTGGGAAGTCAGCGAAAAACTCGTCGGATTGGCTTGATGCAGTTTCGAAATCCTTCTGTATGGGAGAATAGTTATGTTACACAAGCATTTATAGAGATAGAAAGTTATGTTCTAAAGACAGGCTGTAAGAAGCGAAAATCCCATGTTGCAACTGCAATGTTTGTTGTCTTTGTAATTACTAAATAGAGACCTGGATTCATGTTTGAATTCTAAAGAATAGTACTATAGTAGTATATGTCAAAATTCGAGATGAAAGAAGAATGTCTCGAAACTTAAGTTGTGGCTCTTCGGAGTTAGCGACGGGTCCAGGAATTTAGTTTATGACAAAACTTCAAGCCATTCCAGATGGGGCGAAGGGGGTGTGACAACTTTTGACTTGATTCAATGGAAAATGCAATGTCTATTAACCAAAAAAACATTCAAATGATACGAAACAACTATACAATGTTCACTTGTTAAAAATTTAGTCTATTCTTCGTAATACAAATATATCGTATCAGTATTTCCACTAAATTTGAAATTAGATCAACCATATGATAAAAACAGCCAACTGTGCACTCGGAGCTCAAAATCATTAAGGCCAGACATAACCTGATTCGACCTAAGCTCATAGTATTATGAAATAAAGGGAATAAAGGGGTAAAACATAGGCTAGAAATGCTAGAAGAAAACTAGCCGGCGGCGAAGACGATAATAATTAAAAAAAAAACGATGACGAAGGATACTTGACATTCATTACCTCCAGAACGTGACTAAAATTTGGATGCAGGGTTGCTACAGTAATTACATGGGATGTTCAACTATATAAAGCACCGACCTAAAGTTTCTTTTTTGTCCTCCTTTTTCATCCATCCAAAGTATTATTTCCAGACACAGAGTGAGATAAGAGTAGTCACATCATAGTCGTCATTATCACCATTACATTATAAAATCAACCGCCACCTCCAGATCCATATTTCTTGCCCCAGACAAGCACCTGCAATTTGTCGTAGCCAGCTAGCACACCGGCACCAGCAACCGCCCTTAGGATGTTGGCTCCAGCACCTTTAAAGAGCGATTTGGTGCCTTCCTTCTTGACAATCTGGGAGAATGCATCCATTGAGCTCTTATATTTCACAGCCTCTCCCGAAGTCATCATCATCCTTCTACGCACTGTATCGATTGGGTATGAAGCCAGGCCAGCACCAATCGTGATACCCCACCCCAGCATGAAACTAGCCATAAAACTATCCTGCAATTACGGAAACAAAATAGTTATGTTAGTAGCCTCCACCTGGCAATTGCTTTCCAGTATTGACTTGTGTAGTGGCCCTCAAATTAGGAATATGGCATCAAACAAGGCTTCGTAAAGCTTGACCATATTAAGAGTTGTGCATATCCATCATACAAGATCATCCGGAAACTATATGGAAAGGTTAAAATATTCATGAGAATGCCTAAGCTTAGAAAAATAATCATTTTCACAGATTGTCGCTCACCAACCTTATATTTCACATAAAATTCCGTAGGCTACTAACCTGCAACGAACCAGTCAGAACAACAGGCTTCAGGGAATCATACATTCCAAAGTAAAGCCCTCGGTATACTATAATTCCAATGCAAGAGATGTTAAATCCTCGGTAAAGTCCCGCAACACCATCAGATTTTAGCGTTTTCTTGTAAACATCGACCAAGCCATTAAACTGCCTTTCACCACCCTTTTTCGCAGCCTTTGAATCATTTGCCAATCGTGTTCGGGCAAAATCAAGGGAGTAAACAAACAGAAGAGAAGAGGCACCAGCAGCACCACCAGATGCCAAGTTTCCTGCAAACCACTTCCAGTAGCCATCTTTGTCCTTCTTGAAGTTAAACAATCTCTTGAAGTAATCTTTGAAAGCAAAGTTCAGGGCCTAACTCCAAATTAAAACTAGAGGAATCAGAGAATGTTATGATCTCCCATTGTCATATTAAATGGATCGATGCCGAACTGAAAGACTCTACATTAGCTTTGAAGTACATACATTGATCCTTTTTTATTTGTAGATTACATGAATTAAAGGAACGTGCATATTCAAAACAGCACCTAGCTGCGGACAATTTGATATCTAAAATAATTTTCAGAAAGCTGCATAAACCAACTACTACATAAATGGTTAAATGCCATAATGCATTTAGATTTTTGTCACCAACTTTTCTATGTTATACTTTTATATTATATAAAATCAGAATAAACCTCCTGAATTTGGAGAACTTATTATCAAGAAGATATATTAACCTGGGTAGGAAAGTATCTGATAACATTTGCAGTGTTGCCTCTCCATAAAGAAATGACACCTTCATCTTTGATAGTTCTGGCAAAGCAGTCAGTGATTCCTTTGTATGGTTCAGACAGCCGACCAGCTCTAATCATCTCATCCTGGTTCTGAATCAAGAGCTTAACTCTCTCAATTGGAGCAGCAGCGGTTTTTGACACTGCAGCAGAAACACCTCCCATGAGGAAATCCACCATAAAACTGGAAAAACCTCTTTCTTTCTCAGCAGGAGCCTGGATAAGTAAAGGAGTCCGTGGCAAAACAATTTCCAGGTCAGTTCCTCGGTGTGATGGCATGGACAAACTTTGTAGGCCATAATTGACGGATCTGCCAGTCAATATGTGTAACTTGGCATCATTACATTGTATTTGAGGACAAACTCGAGAGAAAAAATAAGATTGTCCATGTATCTTTTGAAGTACGGATGGATGCTTTGTGCCATCCACCATAATTGCAAATTAATGCTGTGCCCTGAAAAACAACAAAGCTAGACAGACTGAGAAAAAACCAATTCAACAAAAGAAGTTCACATGGCTTCACAGTTAATCTGAGAGATATATTATCATCAGAAACCACAATAGGCGTGTCTTGAATGTTGCAGAGAGTAAGAAAAGACACAACCCAAACTTTACTTCAGTAGTAAAAGATTTCAACATAGAATACCAAAAGGTTTCAACATAGAATACCAAAGTATACCACATGTCATCACAAGCACGTCCGTCTTGCCGATTATCTTTTAACCGTCTACAAATGTGCAGATGTAGAAACACAATATATAGAATCTCAGGCATGCACACCATTGAATGTAATTATATAGATCCGACTCTGATTTAGAAGTCAACCGAATAAACCCCATTATTTTAAACAAATTAACAAAAATAGTAAACTATCCTTACAACCAGTGAAAAAACAACGAAGTACATAACACCCAATTAAGAAGCCACACTTTCAGATCCATCCCAATGCTATATTTAAAAAAATAATAATAATAACAAACATTTTTTCCTTACACAAGTGTTTCGGACGAAATCCAGCTATATGATGACATCAAAACCACTGTTCTCACAGCTTATTTTCAGTGCATGAATGACAACCAACGACACCATAACAGAAACATTTCTTTTCACGTATTTACCAATCAAATATAATACACTTCTCCACGTTCACTATCACTGAGCAGAGGACAGTCAACAAACTTCGATCATGAACTAAAAAATAAATTTCAGAACAAGGAACTCCGTTTCATCAGTAAAACCCATAACCGGATAAACTTTCTATTTTCTTTCAAGATATAAGCTTATGAACTTTCAAGAACACAAAAATCAGAAACCCAAAAATAACACACAACGTATACTTCAGAAATTACAGATAAAATCGCACCATTACAATTCCAGTAAAAAAATTACAGTAATATATGGTGATTTAAGCTTTAATGTCGAACAAAAAAATAAGAAATGAGAGTAAAATTACACCTGAACAACGATCAAGATAAGATCTAAACAAAACAACGAAATTCCGGTGAAGAATTCAAATTTAAAATAAAATTTTCAATACCAGACAAAATTTACCGATTAAAAAACCCCAATGAAAGTTTTAATTCGCCTTGAATCCACCGTATGACAGAATGAGGATCTGAAACCGTTGAGATTTGACTCGGATATATCAGTCAAGATTCAGTGTTAGGGTTTTACTGTAGTTACTTTTTCCCCCCTTCAATTTTACAGAAATCACAGTAATGCCATCTCGTAATGGAATCTTATCCTATCCATTATCTAATCATGCTAATTAAAACATAATTATTTACTAACCACGGCGTACACACAGTACGTGTAACGTTATATATAAATATTATATTATGTGTGTGTATTATATAAATTTATTTTTTAAGCATTTGATTTTAATTTTAAATTTTTTTTCAAGTTGATAATTTTGTGAGAGAGTTTTTTTTGAATTTTTTTTAAAAGTAAGCATATCAAGAAACCACTAAAATATTCTTACTTTATATATAATATAGATATAGTCATATAGATAACAAATGGGGCCCAACCATATCCGAAGACAGAAAATTTTGGTAGGGTGTAATAAAGTATGTTCCATTTTAGATAAGATTAGGGAAAGCCCATTTATTTTTTTTATTGACAAATTTAATGAAATATTATGTCAATTATATCGAAATGATTTGGCAGAAAATAATGTACAGAAATTATTATTCATAAAATATACTTCCTCCGTTCTGATTACATTGTCTTGTTTTGTCTTTCATACATATTAAGAAAAATTTATTGGAAAAGCAATTTTATATAAACTTACTATTTTATCCTTATTTAATGTATTAAAAAATTATTGCACAATTTTTAAGGTGTAGTTAATATGGGATATATTAGTAAATAAGTGTAAAAAATATTACTAAATATGATATGTGACTATATATTTGGAACAAACAAAAAAGAAAACATAAACATTATAATTGAAACGGAGGGAGTACTTTTTTCCTAATGATTTAATTTTAGAATTAATAATATATACCGTTACCACAAAAATTTGCTAGCGTGCAGAAACGACACGAAATTTTATTTTAAAAAATAATAATAATAATTGGTTCTAGCCTCTTCGGAATAGGATGCCAAGAAACAAAGACTAATTAAATTTCTTGAATAAAAATTCACATTCTTCTCTTTGGGATTCATGACTTTTATCCTTCAATATTTGTGAAAGCATGGCTTGATCTGTTACTCCTTTGCCACAAAGAAACACTAGAGTATGAATTGAAACAGTGTCGGACCTGAGTTTATGAAACCTGAGGCGAGCACAAAAAAAATAATTCCCTTAAAACTTAATATTCATATATTTTTTAATCGATAAATATGATTGTATAAATAATATGAATTCTAAAAATAAAAGATAGAAATAATATATCATCTAAAACAATATGTCATTAGAAAATACTAATAAAGTTAAGACATTCCAAACAAAATATGAAATTCATGTTTTGAACCCGTACATAATCACTTGAATATTACTCACCTCACAGTTTTTGGAAGCGAAAGTATTGATTCCTTTGATATCAAGAACTTTTTTCTTGATAAATAACATAGCTTAATGCTCACGGAGGCATAGACGAGTTAGTAAGGCTTGAGGTGACGTGAGAAGAAATTCTTCAGCGTTGCAAGTTCGATTCTCGTGTGGAGCATATTCTCTGCTGAAATATTGTGGGGGTATGCTATGGGGGTTGGCCATGTTGCTCCCTCCCTCAGGTCTCTGCCGCTCATGCACATCCCTCGATTTAACCTCCGCATAAGCTAATGGGCCTATGACTCATGTGAGATGGGGTCCCCTTCGAGGTCAACCCTTTTTTTAAAAAAAATAATAACATAGCTTAGTCATTTAGTCTTTCTTATAACATAAGTTATCGGAGATAAATTTCGAGCAACTTCAACTTGAAAATGGATCTTCTGAAAATATCCTGAAACGGATCGATAGACAGAAATCGAGGGATTGCGAGCTTGATCATCAAAGAATAGTGTAGAATTTTTTTTTTGGGTGGGACTTATAAGAGAGATATTTGCAATGATTATCGATTCTTGCTTAATGTTTATGAGTAAGATAAATAGATAAATGGACGGTGAGAGTGAGGCTTCTATTTTTCATGTTAGGCTACTACCATTATTAATGATTATTTGTAGGATGAACTAATGGATTAACTATATTATACTATTAGGCAGTGTTTGGTAAAAGAGATTAGACGGGTTTGTGTGCGAGTTTTGGTATAATCCATTGTTTGGTAGGATTTTTATTGAAACAACCTAATCTATTCTAGGAAGGACAAAGTGGTATTATAGGTGATTAAATAAACCCTTCACCCACCTTAGTATAACTCATTTTTGTCTTTATCATTAACATAAATTCCATGAATACCTTTTTTCCTCCAACCTAAAATCAGGTATTAATTTAATTATTCAATAAAATATAAAAAATATTTTTGGCAAAAAAATTTTAAACCATTATTTATCTTATTCCTAAAATTCAAACCAAACACAATACTATTTTCAACACAAACTACCAATTTTTATTTATCGTATCTTTTATCATTCATTTACTAATCATTCAATAATATTATCTCTTGTACCAAACAGTGTCTTAGTATAATATTTTAAATTTTGGTGCCCTCAAAAGTTTGGGCCCGAGGCGCTTGCCTCAAATTTTATTTTATACTACAGGTCCGGGCCTGAATTGAAAAGCCATCATTTGGTTATTGGAACCTTGATCCGAAATCCATCTCTCGCATGGCTATGCTGCAAAGTACTTGAATACCTGTGTCGTTTTCTTGGTTACTTTCTTTCTTTCTTTTTTTCTTTCATTTAATCACCAAAACTCACCAATTAAGCTCAAGAACCAGCCGCTGGTCGATTAAGGCCAGAATTTCATCCTTTTGGAACAATAGAAAATACGTGGAGCATTGCTTTGGTGGAACCGATCACGGAGATCGGTCCACATCTCGCAAGCAGTAGGAATGTACGTTAGGCTATCTGCAATCTCTCGGATCACTGAATTCAACAGCCATGAAATCACCATATTGTTACATATTCTCTAAGGCGTCATACAACAAAATCGTCGAAGAGGGCTGAAGAATAGATCCGCCGACAAAACCTACTTTGTTCTTAGCAACTAATGACATGGTCATTGCTTGGAACCATGTGTTATAGTTGCTGCCAAAGAGCGGATGGGAGACGAGCTCTAAACCTACCTAGTTTAGTTACCATGGTTATCGCCATTGTGAAGGAAGTAAGGACTACCAGATCAGTCCTAAAAAATTGGCCGCGGAGGCGGAAGAACTACCTGTTGATTCAACTTGACCATAATCGGAGGAAATGGAAGCAATCTAGAGCAAGATCAGAGTTGCGGAGCGGATTCACTCTCTGATACCATATCAGAATATCGAGAGCAAACCATGGTGCAGAGAAGAAAATTATCTTCTATTAATTTCATGAATTTGTACAAATGAATTATGAGAGTCCCATTACATGGGAGAATGTTGTTGACCCTTATATACGTGTGGTAATTGTCTAACGTGTGTGTCTAATAATTGGTAAAATTGTGCTAACCAGTCTCTAATAGTCTCAAATATTAATTCTAATACTAGCTGGTTTTTTCCCGAAATAGTAGTGTTTCTACACAAGTATATACGACATCCTTAATCACGAACCTTTCACGTGAAAAATATTATGAAAATAAAGAAATTTTGTTATTTTAAACCCACCGATAGTAATTATTTACTTTACATAATTCCCACTTATCAAATAATAATTTAGGTCTCTATTCCATAAAAAAAAAAACTACCAAAAAACATTACTCATCATATCGACTTCTTAAAATGATCACGCGGCACCTAAATGTTGGTCAGATTCTAATGGAAAAAGTGAACACAAAAGAAGCTTGAAAGAATTAACCTGGGCTAGCATCTCGTCTATTGCTTTTCCTCCAAAGCACACACTAAGAAGAAGTCTAACTTATTCAGGTAGCCACAGCCACAGGTGACTCCATAACAGGATCATCCCTCTTCAATGACTCCCATTCAACCTCTCGAAGAATTTTAAACCGGTCATCCAACATCACAAACCCAGACTGGGGCACCACAACACCACAGCTACCAGCTTTATAGATCAGAACCATGCTAGCTCCCATGTCTGGCCCATGGAGCTTTCCTGTTAGCAAAACGCGGAGGGGCATGAAGAGTGATTTCCCCTGGATTGGAAATCACTGTGAGTAAAATGATTCACAGATGAAGAAAGATAAGGATAATAATCTCTCTTCATAAAAAGGCTAACCTTGCGTTTCAGTGATTTACCGAAACTCTTCACCCACTTTTGCCATCCAGCGTGACCTTCCTCGAGCGCACTTTTGAGATCACCACTGTCATAGGCAGCTAACAAACTCGAAGCAATTTCTGATAGCCCATCTTCTAAGACAGGTTTAGCTTCAGGACTGCAGTAATCAAAGTATAAATTTTCATCACTACGATCATGGCATTTCTAGACTGTCTTTGATGGAAATAAAGATTTAATATAGTGCTGGTTTGGCCTTCCTCAACCCTCTGCAAGGTACATATATGTGTATCACATGCATAAATTATTCACAAGATTGTGCATGAGAAGCCCACAAATGAACCAAAAAAATTGACATATGGAAATGTGATACATGAGCGGAAACCATAGCAACGAGAAGAAAATAAAGTGTGTGCCAAGCCAGTTAACTGACTGTATAGTTTAATCTAAATGATGAATGATGACTTGAATTGCAGATACAATTAGCTATGTGTTAGTTACGTATAGTTAAGGTTGGAGAGTATAAAAGAGAGGAGGAAAAAAGAAAGTATAGCATCCAATGTATTTTGTGACTCAAACAGAGAGATTCTTTTTCTAATGCCATTTTCTCTTCTCTGAATCTCTCTTCAAATTCTCTCATTCTTTTCTCAAATTCTTGGAGGTTGGCTAACCTCGAATCAGCTCACGCATTAGTATGAGAGTCAAGACAAAATTGATTTTATCAATCTCCAGAGCAATTTCAATTAAACAAAGATCAAGGTAATGAACTAACACAATGTATCACTTGCTTGTATTAGTTTTCTGAGGTTATAGCTATATTGCCACTATAAATAATGGAACCAACTTAACATCTTTAATTAATTTTGGTCGAGTAAGCAGGTGGTAAATTGCTAAAAAATCAGCTTTACACATATAATCTACTTAATTAATATTTGGTGAAGTAAGCATGTGAGATAAATTGCTAAAAATTTTAAAAGCTTCAAATTTTATATGTAAACTTCCATTTCACAAGACAATTCAAGTCAATGAGCTACTAGTACTAGCCTCCTGGGACACTCCCATATGACCAAGGGCCCAAAAATAGGCATAGATCAAATTGAGCAAAAATCAAACAAGAAACTCATTAAAATTTATTATGGTGAAAAATCATGGCAGTACTTTGGTAATGAGAACAAACAATATACTTCAGAGTTCAAATTTCAAGAATATTATTTGCAGTAAAGTTCTAGAACAGTTTAAAATCAGAATGGGCTAAAGTGGGAGTACTGCAAATAATATTCTTGGAATTTGAACTCTGAAGTATATTGTTTGTTCTCATTACCAAAGTACTACATGATTTTTCACCATAATAAATTTTAATGAGTTTCTTGTTTGCTTTTAGCTCAATTTGATCTATGCTTGCATATTATGCACTATGCAAAACGAAATCAAGAAACTGCAAACTCATGGAGTCTAAATTACCTAGTGAGTGTGGCGTATAACGAATAAGACATCAAGTTCGAAAGAGACATGTCCGCATCAGTAATCAAGTCAATCGAATCCTTCAGCAGCTGTACAGCTTCCTGACAATATGGATTACCGATGGGATGTAAATGCAAGTACTAAGACCAATGGATTGTTTGTGTAAGACAGTAAGTATTTGGAACATGGAATAGAAAGATAGTACTTCTATAAAACTCCCCTCTGACTCTGTAACAAAGCCAACACTCTTCCAGCGCTCACCAATAAGCTTGATCAGCTTTTCAAATGAGAGAGATCTCAAATGCTGACCATTCATCCACCTTCAGTGTTCAACATATGTGGAAAGATGAGCACACGTAATCAATTGAAAACACAGATCTTTCATAGTAGAAATTTGAAATTCCAGAAAAAAATGCCTATTGTGATACCTCTTGCATATAATGTAGGAACCTTAACCAAATATTATCTAACAAACATCATTACCTTAACTTGGTAGAATCGAAAACTGCTCCACTTTTATTGACACGCTCAATTGTGAATTTATCAACTGCAAACAATGTCAGAAGATATGAAGCAGTCATTGGTTGAACACATTGGCACACAAAGACCCATAAACAACAAGGAACAACTAGAAAAATGTTTGGACAAAATATAATTAACTAACCAAGTTGGTCGAGAGTGAAAAATTCATTCTCGGTACCATCACCCCAGCCCAATAGAGCAAGATAGTTGACCATTGCCTGAGGCAGAAATCCCATCTCCGCGAACTTTAAAATGAAAATATAAAATTACAATAAGAAAACATTAGTTCAGGGAAACATGAGTAGAAAATCACAACAGAGTAAGACATAGGATCATATTTCTAAGCTGATAATTGTAGATTCTAGACTAAATATGATAATCCAAAAATTATTAACTGGAAAAAAATCCAGATAAAACGATGCATGATTACCTGACCTACTGAAGTTGCACCATGCCGTTTTGAGAGTTTGCTCTTATCAGGTGCCAAAATCAAAGAAACATGTGCAAACTGAGGCATTGGAAATCCCAGAGCCTGGTTGGAAGTAAATATTTCATAAATTTGTTAGTACGCGTGCCAACAAAAATCACAACCATAAAACTACAACTTAACTTCAAACTTCCTAGAACGGCATACGGATTGATACCTTATAAATCAAACCTTGTCTCAAGGTATTTGGCAAGTGTTCCTCTGCTCTGAAGAACGAGTTCTGATCAGAAAACCAAGGCTGTAATGGTAACTAAAGAACAGATAAGTGGCATTGGCATCGATATGCCTGTACTTTACCTTATAACATGTGAGATAGCCATGGTAGCGTCATCAACCGTGACACAAAAATTGTAAACAGGCTGTCCGTTACTTCTCATAATCACGAAATCTCCGAGTGTATCAAAGTTCCAACTTACCTACATGACAATATCAAGAAAAACTATAAGCAAATAAAAAATGTGGTGGAGACAAAATGTCACAAGAATCTGGCCAGTATTCAGAAAAGGTATTCTACTAAGTCTTATTCGAGATGTCAAGATTTTATGGATTGTGAAAACGGTATTCCAGTAAATTAGTCTAACGCATGCTCATTACTGACCCAGTTCTCACAATCCATGGCTGCGTCAAAACTGACATGCAATATCATAAGATTCATAACCCTCCATCACCTCACAGTCTATAAAGCATTGAAAATTTCCAGAAAGTTATAAGACCATGTTTCGCATTACATTTGTGAAATTTTTTTTTGAAGAAACATGGTTGAGAAACAATTCAACTAACTCAAATAAGATCATATAAATTTACCATAACCATTATGATAACTTGATTCCATATTATTACTGATTCAAATGTGTTGATTGGAGACTGCAGGTAAATTATTTACATTTTGAAGACATGACAAATGTTCGTAAAAAGCCTTAGTGGTGTTAAAGGTGAAAAAAAAGAGAGAGGAAAAAACCCTTCTGTCAAAGAAGCAATGGGAAAAACACAGAAATATGGCAAGGGACAAGATATCCAGAGGCAGGGACGACCAAACTCCTGGAACTGGAAAACAGGAGGCTATGGTCCTATGGATCTCAAACAACCTAGAGGTTTCAACCTACACTTGTCTCCTTCATATTCTGCTTTATGTGAAGTTTGTTATTTGATTGTTTAAATGAATGAATAGCTTAATTTTCGTAAATGTCATTGTGTGCCGAAGGGGTTTTCTTACGTGTGTAGCACAGACAACATGTTCGACAGTTAGACATGCTGGGTCATGAATATCTTAGTTCTTTTTAAGAGACTGCACGGATAAATTTTTTTGAACATTAACACGTACACCATAAAACACTTCAAACAAGTAGAATGATGAACACAAACTTCGCAATGGTTACGACTTCTAAGAACTCCTGTCCAAAGGAAGATCAATATAAGGTATCCTGAAAATTCCTAATTTGCAAATATGTCATTAACGCAAGCACATGGATAGAGGCATTTAAATCATGATCTGATTACCTCACCACGGATGAGATCATCAATGATCAAACTTCCTTGCTTGGGAACTCTAAATCGATAGGTATAAGGAGTTCCCTTTCCCAGCTCCTCTTGCACTTCCGCATCTGTTGCACTGGACCACTTGCCTGCGTATACAGGCGGAAGCTGCTTCAATTTTGCAATCTCCTTCATACTTTCCAGCTCCTAGAGATATGGTTATAGCAGAAAAAACTGAATATCCAAGTCTGAAATATTGAAGTGGTCATTTATTGGAAATTTCTAAAATGATCACCTCGTTCGAGCAAAAACAACGGTAAACATGACCAGATTGCAGAAGTTGGTTCGCATATTGCCTGTAAAGCGTATTCCGCTCAGACTGCCGGTAGGGGCCGTAGTTCCCTCCAACACCAGGGCCTACAAATCCATCGCACGATAAAGTAACGATTAACAAGAACACGAGACAAGGAATTAACATTAACATGGGCAGTCAACGATATACAACCGAGTTCAACCAAGGAAAAATTCAAAGAACAAGTGAAAATGATTCATTCCGAGTGCTGGTAGGAGAGGGAAAACCTTAAGTAAATGGAGATATAACTCAACCTTCATCCCAATCGAGACCAAGCCAAGAAAGATCACGAAGCAAGGAGTCCTCGGACTCCTTGGTAGATCTTTCCAAGTCAGTGTCCTCAATTCGAAGAACAAACTTTCCGCCTCTGGACCTGGCGAACAAGTAGTTGAATAGCGCAGTTCTGGCACCGCCGACGTGAAGATTCCCGGTGGGGGAAGGTGCAAATCGGACCCGAATCGACTCGGTCACCGGAGAAGATGCCGAGACTGTAAAGCTTCTGAGCGCCGCCCTTGATCGGAAAAACAGCCACGGAGGAGCCACATGAGAGCACTTGATTGGCGCCCCCACCACGCTACACATTTCTTCTGTCGCAAAGAGAAAGAGGGTATCCGTATCGTTGCTGCTGCGGTCTTCTCCTATGGATAACGGTAGCTTTTTCTGGCTTTTTTTTAAAAAAAAAAAAAATAATAATAATAATAATAATAATAATAATAATAAGAATTGGGACGGTGTCATTGTTATTTTTTTGAGACGTGTGTGTATCTTTTATGTCAAAAGTATTATTTATTATTATAAATATGGGTAGGCTTGACACGTCTCACGAATAAGACTGTCTCACAAGAGTGTTACTCGAAGGGGAAATTGCATTTAAATTCCCATTAACAATCTCAAGTTGTCCCTCGGTGGCTGTTTGAGAGTTTATGTTTCCAATCTCTAACAAAAGCATGTGTTTGAATTGGAGCTGTCAAACGGGTCAACTCATGGACGGGTCAACTCATGGCGGGGCGGGTTGGCCCACCAAAAACCCGCCAAACAGCTGGTCGAGGGCGGGTCGGCCCACCATCCCGGTGGGCTGAAATTCTTCAACTCAATCCAATCTAAGATGGGTTGCGGGTTAAGCGGGTCGGCTCGCGGGTTGGCTCATTACAAATAAAAATAAATAAATAACATTATAATTAGTTATAAATTTCATAAATAAATAAATGTTAATAGAAACATATTAACAAAATGTTTAATCATTGATTTTATGTGTAAATTTAATATAAAATAATTAATACAAAAAAAATTCACAGCTTTCATTAAAAAATGAATATATCACAATAAAAGTAAAAATAATAATAATAATTATCCAGGCCCGCGGTGGGCTAACTCGCGCGGGTCGTGGGCCTCAGCGGGTCATCCCACCTAAGCCCACCTTTAGTTGAGTTGAAAAAATATCAACTCAACCCACTTAAATTGTGTGGCGGGACGGGCCGACCCGACGAGCCTAACCCACATTGACGGCTCTAGTTTGAACTCCCTAATTGAGTCTAAAACTACGAAATTACCCTCAACTTTGAATGAAACTCAACAATACCCGTTTGAACAATAAATTTATATTTAATCATAGTTCTTTTCTCTTTCCAATCCAAAGTTTCCTCAATCTTCCCTATACTTGAACCCTTACGGATAAATCAACGACGTTCTACACATTTGTGTCGTCATTTGGTGAAACAAATTGAGGCGAAAAGAGTTTAAAACCAAGAAACATTAGATTTTGAAATTCTTTGCGCAAAAATAGCATCGAACGAAGTTCAAGGTATGATTTTTTTTTTCTGAAAATTAAGAAATTTTTTATATGAAATTATGTCTTGATGATTGGGTTTTTTTTTTCTTTTTCAATTGAGTTATTCTTTGAGGGTTGTGTACTTGTGTATGTTGTGTTGTGGTTATGTTGAAGTTCCATACATCGCATGAATTATATAGATTTGATGGACAATATTTAAGTTTTATGTATATGAGTGGTTCTGTGTTCATCTCAACTAATTGTAATTATTTGAAATTCGTAATTGTTATCGATTATAACGATTTTATTGTCAATTTTTATAATTTAGTACTAGATTATAAATATTATATGGATGATTTATAGTATTCAAATCTGCTGCCTAAAAGTTAATTTTGTGATTTTTGTCGTTGTTATGGAATATATTATGAATAAAGTCATTATCTTCATTGTTTATCTTATTATATTGAATTGCATGCTTTTATTGATAGGGTTGTGAATGAAATCTGAAAATGGTTCTTGCAATCTTGCATTTTTTGGTTGTTTAAGTACAAGAAACAGATGTATGTGATCTCAATCGTAGTGGTTATATGTTGATGGATATATTTTTTAGGCTCGACAAACATATATAAATTTCTCTTGAATTCTTAATTTTGCAATTCATAGCACCACAATATAAGATTTCGATGTCTCTACACATAGATAATGTTGTCCTTAATATAATTCGCTTTTACTTGTATATGAAGCTCACAATGATTAATGTTTATGTTACATCTATTAATATTGAATTGTATTTTGATATTGTTTTGTATATTTGATTAATGTTTTAGTACTAATAATATTACTTAAATTATGTTCCTTGTATATAAAATTTTATAGTTATTGTTCATTATATATATTTTTAATTTTATATTAAATTGATTAGGGTCCATGAGGAAGACATACAATCAATGATAGAGAAATGGATACATGCGGTGAAAACAAACTACATAACAGATGATATCCTAGAGCCAATGCATTAATTATCGCGAATGTGGTGAAAGAAAAACTGATATGAGAATCCTCTTATTTTTCTTCTACTATTCAGAAAAACTTGTAGAGAAATTATATCGTAGAGTTATACTATCACAAATAGTGGAAGGGCAAGGAGTCGATGACGCATGATATTCATGATGGCACAAATGAAGAATGCTATGATAGATTAAAATGGTACAGCAGAACACTCTGAGACTATCAAGACAACAAACAACTATTTGTGGGGAATCATTTTTATGTATCATGTGCAGTTATTTTTAATTCTAATTTATTAGACCTTTTGTGGTTAGAAGTTATTGTGTAGTTAAAAATAATATCAGATGATGAAGTAATATATTATGTGAATTTTGTACATGTTTTTTTTTCAATTGAGGTTGTAGTGTTGATTTATAGAATGATTTTGATTGTAACACGTGTATGAAATATTTTAATTTGTTTCAAAAAAAAAAATTTATTGCTTCATTTATGAGAAACAAATTGATATGCATGAATATACATTATCATACTATTATTCGAAAAGAGAATTAATTATAAATTTTTAAAAAAAATTATGTACTGTTTGGTATTAAGTTGGTACTAATTGGTATTAATTTGATACTAACTGATGAGAATTCAACACTAATTGATAGTCTTTTTTATCCCGATATATAAAATAATTTATGCTGAATTACACTGTATATGTACTTTTATTCTATGTGATATCATGCATACACTTTTAATAACAGAGTTCAAATATAAGTATTTTATTATAAATTGGGATAATTGATGCTTAAATATAATATTCAATAATTTTTGAAGTTTTTAATTACATTTACTTATACAAATATAGACATTTGACAATTAATGATAACACAACATGTGATTTCATTCAACAATGAACAATGCATTCTTCTTCTACATTTGTCAAAATAGTGCACATAACATTCGATGATCAACATTAATGCAATAGAGAGATAATTTATACGACAATGAAACTCATCATAAGTATAATAATATGTATTATGCACCAAATCATAATATCTTTGTGTGTATGCAGATAATAAGTCTCTCTCATACTAAATTGCTTTTCTATTTTTGTTGCAAATTTTAGAGATTGTTCCATATTAATATGGAATGGTTCCGAATCCCAAACAATTTGAACATTATTATTTTCACTTGGAAATGTTGATCTTAGTGGCCTGAAATTTTATCCCGATAATTAGAAAATTTATGCTAAATTAGACCGCATATGTACTCTTGTTGTTAATGTGTTGTGTCATACCCCATGATCACGCATGTTCTTTTAATAGTGAAATTCAAATATAAGAGTCGTCTTACTAGTTAGGCTAATCAATGTCTACATATCATATTTAACAAAATTTAAAGTTTATAATTACATCTAGTACACAATTATAAATATTGGGCAATAAATGATATCATTGTGTGTGATCTCTTCAATAATAAATAATGCATGCATCTTTTATTTGTAAGTAGTGAATAATTCAAACTTTCAAACTCCTAAGTTGTTGAATCTGAGTTTTTATTATCTTTTACATCAATTTGTAATACGACGCATGTATTCCAACTCCACTAATCTCAAATAATATGAGACTACGAGATCTGGCACAACGCGTACGCATTAATAGGATACATTAGCCTTAATCGAGCATAAATTGTTCCAACTTAAAGGACAATCATTTGGGCCATCAAGATCACTCTGTCCTAGCGTCCAAGATTTTGGCTCTAAATGTCAGGTATTTGGAACAATCCAAGCAATATCACGGAGAATACTCTTAATTTCTGGCACAATAGGATATGTCATCGTGAACTTGAGATTTATCGTTTGCACATGCACCAAAATGCTACAATATATTTCATAACAAACGTTATGAGGAGTTTTCAATACTTCAAGGTCGGTAGAACAATTACCCAAATGTTTGTCATGTAATGTCTTGTGCACTACTTTATCTAAAGTATACGAGGAACACAATTTTCATTACTCAATGAGACCACATTTGTTGATGTTAATTGTCTCTCAATGACTACAATTGGATAATAATTCAAACTTTGAAACTCATAAGTTGTTGAATCTGAGTTTTTATCATCTATTACATCGATTTGTAAGACGAGCATGTATTCCAACTCCACTAATCCTAAAGAATATGAGATTACGAGATCCGACACAACACGTACACATTAATAGAATACATTGGCATTAATTGAGCATAAATTGTTTCAACTTGAAGGACAATCATTTGGGTCATCAAGATCACTCTTTCCTAGCGTTCAAGATTTTGGCTCCAAAATGTCAGGTATTTGGAACAATCCCAGCAATATCATGGATAATACTCTTGATTTCCTGCACAATTATACATGTCATTGTGAAAATTGAGATTCATCGTTTGCACATACACCAAGATACTACAATATGTCTCATAACAAACATTATGAGGAGTTTTCAATACCTCAAGATCGGTAGAACAATTACACAAGTGTTTGTCATGTAATATTTTGTTCACTACTTTGTCTAAGGTATAAGAGGAACACAATGATTATTACTCAATGAGATCACATTTGTTGATTTCAATTGTCTCTCAATGGCTACAATTGGGTAATAATTCAAACTTTGAAATTCATAAGTTGTAGAATATGAGTTTTTATCATATATTACATCAATTTGCAAGACGACGCATGTATTTAAACTCCACTAATTCCAAATAATACGATATTACGAGATCCGGCACAACACATACACATTAATAGAATTTATTAGCCTTAATAGAGCACAAATTGTTCCAACTTTAAGGACAATCATTTGGGCCATCAAGATCATTATTTCTCAACGTCCAAGATTTCGGCTCTAAATGTCAGGTATTTTGAACAATCCCAGCAATATCAGGGATAATACTCTCGATTTTTGGCATAATAGAACATGTCATTGTAAACTTGAGATTCATCGTTTGCACATGCACCAAGATGCTACAATATTTCTCATAACAAATGTTTATGAGGAGTTTTCAATACCTTAAGATCGGTAGAACAATTACCCAAATGTTTGTCATGTAATGTCTTGTGCACTACTTTGTCTAAGGTATAGGAGAAATACAATGATCATTACTCAATGCGATCACATTTATTGATGTCAATTGTCTCCCAAAGACTACAATTGGGTAATAATTTAAACTTTGAAACTCATAAGTTGTTGAATCTGATTTTTTATCATCTATTACATAAATTTGTAAGGACGCATGTATTTCAACTTCACTAATCCAAAATAAATGAGACTACGAGATCCGACACAACACGCACACATTAATAGAATACATTAGCCTTAATTGAGCATAAATTGTTCCAACTTCAAGGACTTTGGGCCATCAAGATCACTCTTTCACAGCGGCCAAGATTTCGGCTCTAAATGAGAGGTATTTGGAACACTCTCAGAAAGATTAGGGATAATACGCTTGATTTCCGGCACAAGACGACTGTGACCAATATTCTTGAAATTACTCTTTTGACCATCACAATAAAAAAAAAATTAATAGCTTTATGAAAGTGACCAATCAAAGGCTTTTACTACCACCTACCTCTCATTATTGAGTTTGTTGATACAATACATCTATCATTCACTCGTTTCTTCAAGTTCTACCTTGTAAAAAAAATATTTTGCAGATATAATTGAAGATTGCACCACAATGTTTGTGTGGCACAACACATGAGCTAGAAAAGTACAAATGTGTCTCAATTGAGCATATAACGTTCTACTTCTCAGGATAAAATTTTGGGTCACTATGACCGACCTTTCCCAAGTGATAGTAAATTAGTTTCAATTGTCTTCGATTCGAGATAATTTCAAATATATTTGGAACAACACAAGATAACACAATACATAAGAGTATACTACAACTAGTACTCAAATTAATATAAAACAACTCTGTGTTTCACAAAATCAACAAATTAAGCTTAAACCAACAATGCTTCTACTGGAACATGTATATCTCCTCGAAGGTCTGTGCTCGAGCCAACTTCCATAACCGCTTTCTCCTATGCAAGTGTAAAGATGGAGCATACGTTGCTTTCTTGATTATTGAAGCCCAATATTTTTGTTATGTCGACGGTAACTTCTCAACACCTAAATAAAAACAAAATAATTATCTACTAAATGTTACAAACAATAACATGACGACTCCCTATAAACAGTGTTGGGATCGGTTCAGAGGGTAGAGGGGGGGGGGGGGTGAATACACTCTGAAACTTTTCTTCTACTTCTTTAAAATGATCAAGTGAAGTTTAGTTCACTTAATCAGTTTTCTCAACTTCTAAAACGTTTTGAACAACTTAAATAGTGCGGAAATAGTTCAGAGGTTTTAGTGATGCAAAGTTTATAATGCAATGTATGAGCAGGATGTGAGATAAGTGGCAGTAAATGCTAAAGCACGATTTTATGGAAGTTCGAAGGCTTAATCCTTCTACGTCTCCCCTTCTTCCACTTAGGAAGGAATTCACTAGAAGACTTTGGTTATTACAACGTCTTGTAATACACCCACTTCAGACTTAGGACTTATCCAATGCCTAATCCGAAACTCCTAGATTTACACAGATAAGATTCTCAGTTCTTATCAGACTGGTGGAAGCTTTCAGAGCAGCTTCAAGTCTCTTCAACACTGAGTATAGTTGAGTTGAGCTTCTCAGACTGCAGAGCGGTCGAGAGGCTTGAAAACCCTAGGATGATCCTTGACGATCAGATATGTGAACTGTAGGCGAGGGTTTATTTGAGCAGCAGATGATTGATCTTGTAAGTGTGCTCAAGTATATCAAATGAGGACTTCTGATATTAGTCAAGTGATTGAAATTTTTCTGAGTTGCTTGTCTCTCTTCGTTGTCTCGTATCACTTGTTGTTGTTGTTTGAGCAATCTTCCCTTTATATAGGTCAATCATCAACGTCTTTATTTTGAACGTTCTGATGCTGCATTGAATGCACATTTAATGATCATAAATGCATTGATGATTCTGCATGAGGATCGTACACTGCAGACAACTTCCAGGGTCCAAAACTGGAATAAACGGTCGAATGCTTTATCTGCAGTCATTCTGTGTTTTTGCCATTTTGGTACAACCTGTTGTCTTGATTTGCAGGAGTCAACAAATCTTCTGAAACGCCGGTTCTGCTTTTAATAAAAGATCCTGCAAAGAACATCTTGTCATAGGTACTTGTCTCGAGATATCTAGATAGGCAGTTGGCATTCTACCGGTAGAGATATTTGTCCTCTGCTGGTTTGAATAACCAGTCGATAAGCTTGTGACTTCAACCGGTCGAGAGATAAAGGCGGTTGACAAGCTTCCGGTAGATAGATTTATCCTCTGCTGGTCTTGATAGCCAGTTGATAGGCTTGTGACTTCAGCCGGTCGAGAGATAAAGGCGGTTGACAAGCTTCCGGTAGATAGATTTATCCTCTGCTGGTCTTGATAGCCAGTTGATAGGCTTGTGACTTCAGCCGGTCGAGAGCAAAGGCGGTTGACAAGCTTTCGGTAGAAGTTGTAGTAGGTTCCTGAAATACAATGGTTGGCAGCACATTCCTATACAATGAGTTGTTGTTTGTTATCACCAAAATATCGGATTCAACAATTTCCCCCTTTTTGGTGATGACAAAACTTAAGTGCTCCAAGAACAATATGAAAGCATTAAAATGAACTTCATTGAGAGAATGAATTTCATTAAGTACAATAAGCATTTTTATTACACCTACAGAAAAAAAGATGCGGCTGCGATAAGTAAAGAAGAGATAAGTTGTTCATCTTTTGAACCAACTGGCTCCTCCTGACCTATCGCCTTCTCTTCTTCTTCTGTCGGCTTCTTCTTTTCTTCTGGACTCTTCTTCACGTCTTCTTGCCTCTGCTGCTCTACGTTGCTCTTCTTCCCCCTTTTTGGCATCACCTTGGTTAAGCCGAAGGATGACCTCAGTGAGTTGAGTGCCAAGGCAGGCTTGCATAGTGTCTATTTTTGCATCGATTTGAGCAAGTAGAGTGGCTTGCATAGTGTCCATCCGATCATTCAACTGCTTATGAAGGCGATTTTCGGATCGGATAACTTGTTCGGAGACGGTAGAGAGCGTGTTGATTTGAGTGCGATGATGATTAGTGATCTCTGTGGACAGACGAGCGAGGTCTCGAGACACGGTCTCGAAATGCCGAATCATCGTCTGGCGTGAATTATCGACCGATAAGGATGAGTTTGTTATGTCTTGAGAGAAGGACCTAACCGTTTGCATGAGCTCATGAAGCCGATTTATCAAGGTATGATCTAGAGCTGCGGCCATGGCTTCAATTAAAGAATCATCAGTCTGAATCATTTGCCCTTCTGAGTCATTTCTTGGTGAAACAGGGCTAGACTCACGATGATGTGGTGCGGGTGAACTTGCTGGAGAGCTACCCGATGGACCTTCCAATAATGGTACAGTTGGAGATGTAATAGTTTCGACTGCAGCCAATATGGTTGGTGGAGTACCAGGATCAGCACTTGGTTCATCCATAATGAGATCTTCCATAAACTTTTCAGTAGATGGAGACGGTTGAAGTGCTGGATCAGCATCAGTCACTTGTTGTTCTGGAGATGCAGGTGATACAATAGTGCTTGATATCTCCGTTGGGGGCACTGTTGCTTCACTACTGCAAGGAGCCTCTGTCACAGAGGTGACAGGTATCTCTTGTGCAGCCACTTCTAAAACATCTTGTGAATGACCGGGAGAAGTGTGAGCGGTCGTCACGGGAGAGGAGCGAGCAATCACAACTGCTTCCGGTGGAGTAACTACTTGGACTGCGGTTGAGGAGGGGTCGACCGATGAAGATGCTGCTACACTCGATCTTAGAGCATATGATTGAAAGAGGTCAGCAGTGATGAGATCGGTCAGAATCCCATCTGAAGAAGGAAGAGCATAGACGTCTTCTTCACCCTGATCTTGAGTGAGAAAGGTTTTCATCATCACTTGTGCTTCCAGCACATAAGCTTGCAAACAGGCTGCTGAAGCTGGTGTTTTGACATTGTTGAGAGCTTGGAAGTGCTGAAGTAGTTGAGTGATTTGACGTAGACTATCCTGTAGTCCAGTCAAAATCACAAAGTCATCGGCAGCGGTAGGACTCTTGGATTTGAAATTCTTGACACGCTCATTAATTAGCAGTGATAGCAGGCTTCCTCGAAGCTTCAAGTCTATGAGATGTCTTCTTCCCAGAGCCTCCACGATGTCTTCAGTATCAGCAAATAGAAGCATCTTCTGCTCAATGACGTTTAGAGATTTCCATTTAGGAAATATTTGAGCGAGTGTCAAGTGAGTGCGGGAGTGATGCCATCTGTCAAAACGTTGTAGATGACGCTTGATAGTACGGAGTACGTGAGAGATGATCATATTGAGTTCTATCGTAGCTGCTGGTTGAGCCTTGGGTGTGTAGATCATCACACCTTTCCCTTTGTCTTTGGGATCAGCTAGAGTGACCTCAGGAGCTGATGAGGCACCTTCTCGGATTATCACACCTTTTGTAGGACGAGGAGCAGTAGAAGCAACAACGGTAGTAGTCTCGACCGTTGGCAGGGTAGGAGCAAGTCCAGAAAGAGACTTTAGCTTCTTGTGCTGCCTCTTCTTCTCGCCTGCAGGCGTGGATGACACAGCTGCTTTGGAGACCGAAGGGGATGACCTGCTGAAAGCTTGAATCAGTGGAACATTCTCACGTGATTCATCCTCAGAGTCAGATTCGATGATCAGTTGACGCTTGGCAGACTTTTTGGTATGGACTGGTTTGGCCACGACCGAAACCGTTGAAAGCGGTTGAGGGATAGCAATAACCTTTGCGGTTGAGGGCAAGGTGTCGACCGCAGTCTCTTTCTTGTTCAGGAATTTGAGAATCGTAGACTGGTTGAGCCATTTGGTGGGATGCAGAGGCTCAGTCTTGGAAAAGTCCACTCCAAGGACGCCCAAGATGTGGCAGATTTGCAAAGCAAATCCCTCGGATTGCCCTTTGCCCCTGATCATTTCACATAGAATATTGAACAGAATGTCTGACCAGTTTATGTTGATCTTGGAGGCAATACAAGCCATGTATTGAAATTTCTCCAGCGTCACCTTGTCGTAAGATCCAGCCTTGGCCAGAAGATTCTTGGCCACGATATTAGTCAGTAGCCTGAATGGAGCTTTGAGAGATGTCTTCTGGGCCGGCAGTTTGATCGGAGCATCAGTAGTTGAGAACTCCTTCAACCAATAAGAGCAGTTACCATCTGGAAGATCCGTGCATTTTGTCAAACCCCTGGAGGGCAGATCAAATGTGCTGGCGAAGAACTTCTGATTGAAGGAGTAGACCTCTGTCTTGATCAAGCATTTGATAGTCCCATGCTCGATTTGAGCGGTTGCGAAGAACTCCTTCAAAACAGGCAAATCGCAGATGGCGCTGCATTCCAGAAATTTCCTCAGTCCAGAGGCTTCAAGCATGGTGAAGACCTCAGTTATTCCTGCGTTGTTTGCCTTAACAACGGAATCAAAGTTGATGGCGAGGCAAGTCTTCTGGATCGACATGATATCTATAGATAAGAACTCGAGCAAAGAGTAAGCAAAAGCTTGAGAGTAATTCGATGGAGCGTTTAATACAATATGAAAGTTTTTAGCAAAGGTGAAAAATTGATATACGAGTGTAAAGAAGTATATATAGGAACCTATGGGCCATAGGGTGATGTCATGAAAAGTATTTTTGAAATTCAAAAAGTTTTGAAGAGCATAATCACGGCGCCCAATTAATGTCATTTGGTTCAAAGCACCAAGCTGCTAGTACGAAGCCTGTCAGAGACTAGTTAAAGGCGGATGATATGTCAATATTAATGGCAACGTAACAGCTGATCTATTAATGTCATATTGACAATCATTCCCCCTAAACACATGCATACTAACTTAAATCTACTAAGCCAAGAATATTTCGAAAATATGAAAACTTAGCGTCCGGTAGAGGCTTGGTGAATATGTCTGCTGCTTGCTGATCGGTAGAGATGTATTCCAGCCTAATTTCCTTCTTTAAGACATGATCTCGGATAAAGTGATGCCTGACATCAATGTGCTTTGTCCGAGAGTGCATCACTGGATTGTGAGTGATGGCTATGGCACTTGTATTGTCACAGTAGATTGGAGCTTCACTCGACCGAATCCCATAATCATTAAGCTGCTGTTGAATCCAGAGTATTTGAGCACAACAGCTGCCAGCAGCAAGGTATTCTGCTTCGGCGGTCGAGGTAGCAATTGATGTCTGCTTCTTACTTGACCACGAGATTAGTCTATCTCCAAGGAATTGACATGTGCCACTTGTACTTTTGCGATCAATTCTACAACCTGCATAATCTGCATCTGAATAGCCAATAAGATTAAGATTTGAATCTTTGGGATACCAAAGACCCACATTAGTAGTTCCTTTAATATATTTAAGTATTCGTTTGGTAGCAATGAAATGAGATTGCTTAGGTGCGGCTTGAAATCTAGCACATAAACAAACTGAATACATGATATCCGGTCGACTGGCAGTCAAATAGAGCAGTGAACCAATAAGGCCTCGATACATGGTTACCTCAACCGGAATTCCCCCTTCATCTTTATCAAGCTTAATTGATGTACTCATGGGGGTAGATACAGTTGAGCATTGTTCCATTCCAAACTTCTTTACCAATTCCTTGGCATACTTGGACTGATTGATGAATATTCCAGTTTCAAGTTGCTTTACTTGAAGTCCAAGAAAGAAGTTTAGCTCGCCCATCATGCTCATTTCAAACTTCTCCTTCATCAGTTTAGAGAACTTTGAGCACAACTTGGGGTTAGTTGACCCAAATATAATGTCATCAACATAAATTTGTACTAGTAACACATGATCACCTTTTACAAATTTAAACAGGGTCTTATCGACCGTTCCAATTTGGAAATCATGTTCCAGTAAAAATTTTAGCAAAGTGTCATACCAAGCACGCGGTGCTTGTTTTAATCCATAGAGAGCTTTGTCAAGTTTATAGATATATTGAGGATGAGTAGGATTGACAAAACCTGGTGGTTGTTCAACGTACACCTCTTCTTGAAGTAGACCATTGAGGAATGCAGACTTCACATCCATTTGATAAACTTTAAAATTCTTGAAGGCTGCATAAGCAAGAAAGATGCGGATTGCTTCTAGTCTTGCAACTGGCGCGAAAGATTCCTCAAAGTCTATGCCTTCTTCTTGTCTGAATCCTTGAGCAACAAGTCGAGCTTTGTTACGCACAACAGTGCCATGTTCATCGAGCTTGTTACGAAACACCCATCTAGTTCCAATCACATTTTGATTTTTCGGTCGAGGAACTAGATGCCAAATATTGTTGCGGGTGAATTGATTCAACTCTTCTTGCATAGCTTCAATCCAGCTGGCATCTGATAGAGCTTCATCTATTTTCTTGGGCTCTACCTGAGATATGAAAGCTGCATGCAAGAATTCATTAATCATTTGACCACGTGTTTTTCGAGGAGCAGAAGGGTCACCTATGACCAACCCAGGTGGATGATCTTTGTTCCACCTAAAATAATTCCCTAAAGGGTTGTCATCAATTGGTTGATGAACGTCCTCGTTTACTGGATCATCATTGGCTGGAGGATTGTTATCAACCGGTGGATCCACTTCTGGCCTTGTTTGATCACACCCGGTAGAGGGAACTGGATCATCCTTCTTTGGAGGATATAGATCACTGTCATTCTCTTCCTGTAGATTTGTGTTTTCCAGTCTGTGACTCAGATCATTTATGCTCCCTTGAGTTTGTTCTGTACATAGAGTAGATTCATCAAAAACAACATGAATGGTTTCCTCGACCGTTAGTGATCTTTGATTGAACACTCGATAAGCTCTGCTAACGGCTGAGTAACCAATAAAAGTTCCTTCGTCTGCTTTGGCATCGAAGGCTGTCAAATGGTTTTTGCCATTGTTGTGGATAAAGCATTTGCACCCAAAAATTTTGAAATAAGAAATGTCAGGTTTTGTGCCATTCCAGATCTCATATGGAGTTTTGTTAAATCGTTTATTAATCATAGATCTGTTTTGAGTATAGCAAGCTGTGTTAACTGCTTCTGCCCAAAGTCTTTGAGAAACATTTGAATCAGCAATCATAGTTCTGGCTGCTTCTTTTAAAGTACGGTTCCTTCTTTCAGCCACCCCATTTTGCTGTGGGGATCTAGCAGCTGACAACTCATGCTTGATTCCCTGATCATCTAGATAAGTCATAAGAGTGGTGTTTAAAAATTCAGTCCCTCTATCACTCCTGATTCTATCTATCACAGTAGATTGTTCATTTTGCAAGCGTTTAAAAAGCTTAATCAGGTGAGGTGCAGTTTGATCTTTTGAAGAGAGAAAGATGACCCAAGTAAATCGAGAAAAGTCATCTATAACAACAAGAGCATATCTCATTCCCCCTATGCTTCTTACTGGTATAGGACCAAATAGGTCCATGTGAAGTAAGTCTAAACATTTGGAAGAAGACATACACCCTTTATTTTTAAAAGTTGCTCTCACCTGCTTTCCTAGTTGACAAGCAGGACAAACTTTGTCTTTTATAAAATCTCCTTCGGGCAGACCAGAAACCAAATCATGCTTCCTCAAGTTAAAAATGGACTTAAAATTTAGATGATTTAACCGCTTATGCCACAACCAATGTTTATCATGATGAGCAGTAAGACAAGTGGGTGAAGAAATATGTGAGCAAGACCAGTTTACCTTGTAGGTGTTTAGGTCTCGTACACCGGTCATAAGAGTCTCACCTTTGTCATTTTTTATGAGGCAAGTGTGTTTGTGAAACTCGACCGAATGATCATTGTCACATAGTTGACTAATACTTATCAAATTATAGCATAGTTTGTCAACAAGTAACACATCTTTAATAATGATGTTACCATGGATGATCTTACCCTTACCCACGGTTTTACCTTTGGAGTTGTCTCCAAAGCTGATCTTTGGTCCTTTGCACAACACCACTTCTGTTAAAAGTTCTGGATTCCCTGTCATGTGTCGTGAGCAACCGCTATCTAAATACCAGGTAGTGTCCTTGATAGAAGTGGTTTTCTCGCCCGTTTGGACTTTTAGTACCTGCAAAGAGTGAAGAACTTTTGGTACCCATATCTAGTAGGGTCCAGGTCGGATTAGCCCTTTCGGGACCCACACCTGGAACACCCTTACAGGTTTGCCCGTGTGTGTCCAGAAATCTGTGCGGTTGATAGGCAGTAAATGTGTGTGCTTGTGAGGTTGCTGTGTGCTGCTTGCCTTTTTTATTTTCATCAGTTAGCATGTACCTCTTTTGAACTGGCCTGCAATTAAAGTACTGGTAAGGCTTCTCCTTTGACCATATTTTCTTAGAGTAGTTAGACTCATTCCATGGCCTTTTGAAATTAGATTGGTTTTCCTTTCTTCTTTCATTAGGTTTTGGTTTGATCCAAGTTCCTCTTTGATTAGAGGTCTGGGGATCCACATATCCCAGCCCTTTATGCTTAGAGCTTCGTTCGTTCGATACTTTCTGATTTTTGTCAAAGCTGCACTCATCGTGTTCATATATCGTGCTGGACCTGACAAATCTTATTTTGTTAAGATTGCCTTTGTCCAGGCTTGACTGAATACAGGATTCCATAGACTGTTCATTTGTTCCAAACCCTAGACCGGTTTTATCATGTACCGGTCTTTGGATTTCTTGAATCTTGTCAATGGTTATCGAAGATTTATTCCAAGCCTTAATGGTTTCAAGTAGTTTTTTATTTTCAATCAAGGTAGCTTGGAATACTCTTTTCAAGGTGTCGTTCTCAGTAGCCAGCAGACTTAGCTTGACCTTAAGACCATCAAGCTCTTTTTGCTGCATGCAGCTTGATTTGCTTGACTTATCTTTTAGATTAGCTCTTTCTGCCTTTACTTCCTCGAACTCCTTGGATAATGCTTTGTATTCATTAGCCATTTCGTGTAAAGCAGTAACTAAATCACTGTGAGTAAATTCAGGTGAGCCAAAGTCAAATACCTCCTCAGCTTCTTCTTCGATGTCGGCCATAAGGCATTCCACTTTTTCATCATCGCTGTCATCTGAAGAGCTTCCGGTATTGGAGTTGTCAGAGTCAGACTCAGCCCACTTGCTTTTGCTTTCATCTGCTACTAGAACCCTTTGGTCTTTTCCTTTTCTAAACGTCCTTTTATCCTCCTTACCCCTTCTTCTTTCGGAGAATTGCTTCTGATCATTGTTCTTAGGCTTGGTGCAGTCTGCAATGAAATGGCCTGGCTTTCCACAGTTAAAACAAGTAGGACCATCGTTTGTATGGTCCGATTTATGATAATTTTTAAATTTAGAATTGTTTTTACGCATAAATTTACCAAATTTCTTGACAAAGAGTGTCATGGCTTCATTGCTGATTTGCTCAGCTGATCTCTTTGGAGGTTCCTCGACCGGTGGACGTATCACGGTTGAGGTTAAGGCCTTGGTTGGTTGAGATGTGGATGGTTCATCTTCTGTTCTCATGTTGAGCTCGAACTCGTAGGCTTTGAGATCAGCAAAGAGATCATGCAGTTCAACCTTGCTCAAGTCTTTTGACTCTCTCATGGCCACTGTCTTGATCTCCCATTCTTTGGGCAGAGCTCTCATAACCTTCACAGCAATTTCTCGGTTAGTATAAGTTTTACCTAAAGCAGTAAGATCACAGATGATACTACTGAACCGTTCATCAAATTCAGCCATGGTTTCCCCTGGCTTCATTTTGGCGTTGTCATATTTTTGAATGGCCAGAGTGAGCTTGTTTTCCTTTGTCTGGTCATTCCCTTCACACAGCTGAGTGAGCTTCTCCCAAATCTCCTTTGCTGTGGAACATGACTTGATTTTGCTGAACATATTCTTGTCCAGTGTTTTGTATAGGATGTCCCGGGCCACATTGTCAAGATTGGCCTTCTTTTTGTCCTCAGTGGTCCACTCAGCTCTTGGTTTCTCAATCATTTGTCCTGCACCATCGGCTAGAGCTGGGTTGACCTTCATAATTTTGATAGGACCGTCTGTTATGACATATAGCATGTCATCATCCTGTGCTGCAAGATGTGCCTGCATGCGAATTTTCCAATCATCATACTCTTCTTTAGAAAACATAGGAATTCTGTTGAAAGAAGTCATGATTTGAAAACTTCAGATCAGCAGTTGAGAAAGGAACCCGCTCTGATACCACTTGTTGGGATCGGTTCAGAGGGTAGAGGAGGGGGGGGGGTGAATACACTCTGAAACTTTTCTTCTACTTCTTTAAAATGATCAAGTGAAGTTTAGTTCACTTAATCAGTTTTCTCAACTTCTAAAACGTTTTGAACAACTTAAATAGTGCGGAAATAGTTCAGAGGTTTTAGTGATGCAAAGTTTATAATGCAATGTATGAGCAGGATGTGAGATAAGTGGCAGTAAATGCTAAAGCACGATTTTATGGAAGTTCGAAGGCTTAATCCTTCTACGTCTCCCCTTCTTCCACTTAGGAAGGAATTCACTAGAAGACTTTGGTTATTACAACGTCTTGTAATACACCCACTTCAGACTTAGGACTTATCCAATGCCTAATCCGAAACTCCTAGATTTACACAGATAAGATTCTCAGTTCTTATCAGACTGGTGGAAGCTTTCAGAGCAGCTTCAAGTCTCTTCAACACTGAGTATAGTTGAGTTGAGCTTCTCAGACTGCAGAGCGGTCGAGAGGCTTGAAAACCCTAGGATGATCCTTGACGATCAGATATGTGAACTGTAGGCGAGGGTTTATTTGAGCAGCAGATGATTGATCTTGTAAGTGTGCTCAAGTATATCAAATGAGGACTTCTGATATTAGTCAAGTGATTGAAATTTTTCTGAGTTGCTTGTCTCTCTTCGTTGTCTCGTATCACTTGTTGTTGTTGTTTGAGCAATCTTCCCTTTATATAGGTCAATCATCAACGTCTTTATTTTGAACGTTCTGATGCTGCATTGAATGCACATTTAATGCTCATAAATGCATTGATGATTCTGCATGAGGATCGTACACTGCAGACAACTTCCAGGGTCCAAAACTGGAATAAACGGTCGAATGCTTTATCTGCAGTCATTCTGTGTTTTTGCCATTTTGGTACAACCTGTTGTCTTGATTTGCAGGAGTCAACAAATCTTCTGAAACGCCGGTTCTGCTTTTAATAAAAGATCCTGCAAAGAACATCTTGTCATAGGTACTTGTCTCGAGATATCTAGATAGGCAGTTGGCATTCTACCGGTAGAGATATTTGTCCTCTGCTGGTTTGAATAACCAGTCGATAAGCTTGTGACTTCAACCGGTCGAGAGATAAAGGCGGTTGACAAGCTTCCGGTAGATAGATTTATCCTCTGCTGGTCTTGATAGCCAGTTGATAGGCTTGTGACTTCAGCCGGTCGAGAGATAAAGGCGGTTGACAAGCTTCCGGTAGATAGATTTATCCTCTGCTGGTCTTGATAGCCAGTTGATAGGCTTGTGACTTCAGCCGGTCGAGAGCAAAGGCGGTTGACAAGCTTTCGGTAGAAGTTGTAGTAGGTTCCTGAAATACAATGGTTGGCAGCACATTCCTATACAATGAGTTGTTGTTTGTTATCACCAAAATATCGGATTCAACAAACAGTCGTTCAACTGCCTTGATAATCTCAGGATGTCTGTCCGAAAAAAAGTGAACTCGTCGAAATAAAGTGCATTGATATGAAAGTAAAATACTTCTCAAATGATAGTGGAGATACGTATCGAAAAATCATGATTTACTTCTTAATTATATAAAAATCAAATTTTACTCTATAATAATTAATTTTTCATTACACGTATAAAACGCGTGCTCGGATTATTAGCATATGTAATAGATAATATAGAAAAATTTATAAAAAATGGGGCAACATCATCGTGGACCTAGTGGTGGCCGGTGGGATTACAAAAACAAATAATAAGGAATCTCTGAATCCGGAGCAGACATTAAAGCCCGCCCGTGAATTTAATCACGGGTTGGCTTCCCAACTGTCCTCTTCCCAATTGCCAAACTTCTTCATTTACATTATATTTATTTATATTTTATTTTCCAGATTCATGAAATCCCGCCCGTGATTATAAACTTCTTCGCTATATATTCTCTAACTTCCCCACCTTCTTGATTGTATATATTCAGAAATTCATCCCATCTCTTGTTTTCCTTTTCTGGACTTCCCAACCTTCTTCACTTATATATATTCAGACTTGGTTGAATCATTGGATGTCTTGTTCTCTTTTTCTAAAGGTAAGTTCTCGGTTTTTTTGGTGATGTATATATTTAATTTTTATTATATTATAATTATAATAAATATATATTTTTAATTTTTATGATGTTTTTATATAGTTATATGTTTTGTTCTAATCGTTTTTTTTTAAAAATAAATATTATCAGATTATAATTGAATTCTTCGATTTATCTTAACTTCTGACACGGTTGAAAGCTAATTATCGTAATTACTTTGTTATATATTTTAATTGCCGTAAAAAATGAATTTAATTTAGTATAGAAGTTTTAATATGTACTTTGTGCTTAGAGTACTGATATATCAAATATGATTAATTTAGATTTTGATGTAATTATTTTAGGAATAGAGTAGTTAATTAATTTTGAATATGAACAATTAGTTAAATGATATTGCGTCATATTTATGGTATAAATTTTTCATTTTTTGCGATACTGTTAACATTAAAAAACGTTGTTATACTCCATTTATTGTGAAAAGGCACTATTTTAGTAGTTAAAAATCACATATAATTTTAAATTTACGGACTTTATAAAATTCTATGTTTTTATTATTTTTTAAAAATAAATCCGTTGCTACGGCATTAGTATTATATTAGCAATTGAGGCACACCAGATGTGTGTGCGGCGTAATACATATTATTTATGTATATATAGATATGAGAACAGTCTTGTCCATATAATTGAGAAGAAAAGAGAGTGAATTGAAAATGGGGAAAAAAAATTAAAAAAAAGTGTAAATTGAAAGTAATAGAAAGAACATGAGTGAGTGGAAGAGTATTTTTGGATTAAGAAAATCCAGATCAAAACACCAAAACAGTTTTTTTAAAGCTATTAACCTTAATAAAATAGTAAAGATATGTAAATCCAGTAAAAAAAAAAAGTATTATATATATAAATCAAAAAATTTTTAAATTATGTTTTTTTATTATATAGAGAAGAAAAGGCCGATGACATAGGTGTTTTTTTTATTAAATAATATAAAATTAAAAAAGATTAATAAAAATTGTGTAAACTGAAGATGCTTATGGATCTAGTACAATTCGGAACAGTCTGTCCCGGATTCTCTGCTGAATCCGTGACAGTCTGTCCCAAAACTTTTTTTATTTTTATTTTTTAAATTAAGACATTTTTTTTTCGGGTTTATAAATTAAAAAAAGGACTTGACCAGACTCCTTTATTGAATTCGGAGCAGACTGCTCCGGATTCATAAAGGTGCAACCTTCATAAAGGTGTCAGGTTGTAGTCTGCTCCGGATTCAATAAAGGGCTGTTGCCCATGATTTAAATTCATGGGTGAATAACCCCTTGCTCATTCAATGATCCAATATATATACTGGCACCTTGCTCACTCTCCATGCTATCTTCTTGTTTCGCATACTATCTGCTTCCTTCTTGTATGGTGTTTCTTATTTTTTGAGGTAGTCCTAATGCTCATTTTATTATTGCTTTTTGTTATAATTTTTTATTTAGTCGTGTGTTTTTATTTTATTTTTAAATAATACTACAGTATAATTTAATTCGGGGTTTGAACTGGACGTTCATTTCTTCTCTTGTTTATTAAAGGTAAGCACCTATTGTTTATTAAAGGTAAGCACCTATGTTTAATTTTTACTATGTTGTAATAAATTTTTTTGTTATGATTTTTTATTTAGTTGTATATTTTGTTCTAATTTGTTTAGAAATATTTTCTGATTATAATTTAATCCGTTATTTGATCTTTAATACTTTCATTATTAACACGTAATTATCGTAATTAAACTTTATATACCAACTTCCGAGGAGCAAGTTGTTAAAAATCTCTAATACGATTCTTTTACTTTTGTTTTTAAAATAAACTAAACTTTTAATTTAGTACTTTTTTCATGATTGTAATATATAAAATAACAACAAAATTATATTAGAATAAATTTTATTATTTAAAATATTATATTAGTTTTATTTATATTGTGTAGATAAAACACTAATTTAAGATTAAATTATTTCTATATTATTTATTTTGAAGATTGTTATATAATAATATATTAGTTATGAATTTATACATATTTTATTTGAACACGTATGAGTGTATATATCTCTTTTATAAGATATTATTGTTAATTAAGTAAACCTACTTTTTTTTAATTTATAATAAAACTTGAAGGAGATGTAAAATGAAAAAAAGAAATGGCAAGAAAAAATGTAAATTTGTCTAGAATAAATTTAAAAAATTATATGAAATGACAGTAATAATTAGCTTTTATTATTTTTGTGCATCTTTTATATATTATTTAACGATAATAACTACATTTTTAAAATATTGTTTTGGATAATTATTTTAAGAATCAAAATTATTAATGAATTTATCAAAATAAAGAAATCAATATGAAGGGATTCCTTGTCAATTTTTAGAATTAATTTTTTTGATGAAGATTAATTAATAAAATATGAAGTGTAAATAACATTCATAATAATTATACATACTCGTATAATTATGCATTATTTATTTTTTAAATAAATATTTAGCGATAATAATATGATATTATTATTCAAATAATAACAAATAAACTAATAACATTGTTGATGATGGATATAAAATAGTGTTATTTATGCAGAAAATTAAAAGTTTTGATTAATAATTATGTAATACAAACATTACAAAATAAAAAATAAATAAATTATCAATCATAAAATAATATAATAATAATAATTTGAGTAAGAAGATCTTGAATAATAGTAAATAGTAATTAATAAGCTAGTTATATTATTCGTCAGTATTGTTAATAATAAGAAATTATGGTGTAATAATGAGTTGAGTTAAATAATTTTTTGATATGATATCGTCAATTTCTCAACATGATAATTTAAAAAACTTGTTGAAAAATGATGGACATCAAATTAAGTTATTGAAATATGATAATTACACATTTTATAAAATGAGAACAACTTTTACTTGATTTTTCTAACCACTTAAAATCTCATATACGCTAATTCATATTAAAAATTGATACTTTTATTAAATTCTTACTATTAATAATATAAATGTTTGTATGGTGTTTTTATTGAATGTCATCAGTTATTTTTAGATATCAAAAGTAATATAAATTAAATCCATATTTTATTAATTGTAGGATGGCGGAAAATGTACAAAATGTGTTGTATTTACAAGATAGACATATTTCGAACAATATCAATGCCGAGAACATGGATTCACTTATACCCCACGTCGTTCCGATCATTCTCTATGGACATTGTATATTGAAAGAATTCACCATCGTGTTCGTCTATGTTTGACTCGCATGAGTTTTTATGGTATATATATTACAGTGTGGACCGATAAAATATTATGATAATCACTTGCTTACAGCCATGGTAGAGAAATGACATCAAGAAACACACACATTCCACATTTCAGTCGGTGAGACCACGATAACCCTACAGGATGTTGCAATAATTTGGGGTTTGAATATCAATGACATTCCCTCACTGGTGTAGAACGTCATGTAGGGTTTTCGTGGTCTCACCGACGGGAAGGTGGAACGTGTGTGTTTCTCGATGCCATCTCTCTACCATGGCTGTAAGCAAGTGATTATCATAATATTTTATTGGTCCACAATGTAATATACCATAAAAACCCATGAGAGCCAAACATAAACGAACACGATGGTGAATTCTTTCACTATACAATGTCCATAGAGAATGATCGGAACGACGTGAGGTATAAGTGAATCCATGTTCTCGGCATTGATATTGTTCGAAATATGTCTATCTTGTAAATACAACATATTTTGTGCATTTTCCGCCATCCTACAATTAATAAAATATGGATGTAAGTTATATTACTTTTGATATCTAAAAATAACCGATGACATTCAATAAAAACACCATACAAACATTTATATTATTAATAGTAAGAATTAAATAAAGGTATAAATTTTTAATATGAATTAGTGTGTGTCAAGTAAAAGTTGTTTTCGTTTCATAAAATGTGTAATTATCATATTTCAATAACTTAATTTGATGTCTATTATTTTTCAACAAGTTTTTTAAATTATAATGTTGAATATTTACGATTATCATATCAAAAACTTATTTAACTCAACTCATTATTACACCATAATTTCTTATTATTAACAATACTGACAAATAATATAACTAGCTTATTAATTACTATTTACTATTATTCAATATTTTCTTACACAAATTATTATTATTATATTATTTTATGATTGATAATTTATTTCTTTTTTATTTTGTAATGTTTGTATTATATAATTATTAATCAATTAAAACTTTTAATTTTATGCATAAATAACACTATTTTACATCCATTATCAAGAATGTTATTACTTTATTTGTTATTATTTGAATAATAATATCATATTATTATCACTAAATATTTATTTAAAAAATAAATAATGTATAATTATACGAGTATGTATAATTATTATGAGTGTTATTTAAACTCCATATTTTATTAATTAACCTTCATAAAAAAATTGACAAGGATACCCTTCATATTGATTTCTTTATTTTGGTAAATTCATTAATAGTTTCGATTCTTAAAATAATTATCCAAAATAATATTTTAAAAATGTAGTTATTATCTTTAAATAATATATAAAAGATGCACAAAAATAATAAAAGCTAATTATTACTGTCATTTCATCTAATTTATTATTTTTTAAAATTTATTTTAAACAAATTTACATTTCTTCTTGCCATATCTTTTTTTCATTTCACATCTCCTTGAAGTTTTATTATAAATTAAAAAAAAGTAGATTTTTAATTAAAAATAATATCTTATAAAAAAGATATATATACTCATACGTGTTCAAATAAAATATTATGAATAAATTCATAACTAATATATTATTATATAACAATCTTCAAAATAAATAATATAGACATAAATTAATCTTAAATTAGTATTTTATCTACATAATATAAATAAAACTAAAATAATATTTTAAATAATAAAATTTATTCTAATATAATTTTTTTGTTATTTTATATATTAGGATCATGAAAAAAGTACTAAATTAAAATTTAAATTTTATTAAAAAAAGTAAAAGAATCGTATTAGAGATTTTTAATAACTTGCTTCTCGGAAGTTGGTATATAAAATTTAATTACGATAATTATATGTTAACAATGTAAGTATTAAAGATCAAATAACGGATTAAATTATAATCAAAAAATATATTTAAACAAATTAGAACAAAATATAAAACTAAATAAAAATCATAAAACAAAATTTATTACAACAGAGTAAAAATTAAACATAGGTGCTTAAGAGAAGAAATGAATGTACAGTTCAAACCCCGAATTAAATTATACTGCAACATTATTTAAAAATAAAATAAAAACACACGACTAAATAAAAAATTATAACAAAAAGCAATAATAAAAATATAAAATGAGCATTAGGACTACCTCAAAAAAATAAGAAACACGATACAAGAAGGTAGCAGATAGTATGCGAAACAAGAGGATAGCGTGGAGAGTGAGCAAGGTGCCAATATATATATTGGATCATTGAATGAGCAAGGGGTTGTTCACCCGTGAATTTAAGTCACGGGCAACATCCCTTTATTGAATCCGTAGCAGACTACAACCTGACACCTTTATGAATCCGGAGCAGTCTGCTTTGGATTCAATAAAGGAGTCTGGTCAAGTTCTTTTAATTTTAAATTTATAAACCCGAAAAAAATGTCTTAATTTAAAAAAATAAAAAAAAGAATTTCGGGACAAACTGTCCCGGATTTAGTAGAGAATCCGGGACAACCTATTCCAGATTGTATTAGATCCATAAGCACCTCCAGTTTACACTATTTTTATTAATCTTTTTTAATTTTATAGTATTTAGTAAAAAAAACCCGATGACATAGCGTACTTCGATTTATTTGAAATATTTTGTGTTTAGTGGACTAAAATTGGAGTATAGGACAGGACTAATGGCTCACTCGTGAATAAAAAATCTTTAGGTCGAGGGAGAAAGATTAAATTAAAAAATTAAAATGTTGGGATAGATGAAAGATATCTCAATTTCATACAATTGTGCACGAGCATAACTCATAAAAATTTAGAAATTGAAACTTTTATATAATATAATATAATTTTCTTTTTACGATTTATATTATTTATGTTGTCAAAATAATATACTCGTTTTAGTTCTGTTTTTAGACAAATTTAATCATTTTATAGGAGTGTTATTGATGTGGCATGCACACGACAGGGTCATTACTTCGCCAATATGTGACCATCATAGTGCCACATCAATGTCATACAAAACATAAATAAAATTGCAAAAGAAATTAGAATATGACATATATAGATAAGATGAAAATTTACTTATGAGTTTGATAAAAAAAATTTATTAGATAAAATTATAAAAATTTTAATTATTGTTTAAAATTTCGATTGAAAAAATAATATATGATTTTTTATATATCTTTATAATTTTTTTTAATTAATAACAGTTTTATATGATTTTTTATATATCTTTATAATATATGATTTTTTATATATCTTTATAATTTTACACTACCAAAATAAAGAAGTCAATTTTAACGGTGGAAGATTATTTCTTCATGTGATTATCATAAAATATTTATAACAGTGAGTATAGTTATTTATATATTTTTTTTAATAAATGGTAATAATATTTATAGAATAATATACTAATAAAAATATGTGTGATGCATGTAATAAACATGAGTATTGATATTAAAATTAATAACGGTTTATATCATAGTAATGTTTGGTTGGAGTATTTTTAATCCCGATATAACTTATTTCATCCAATCTCGCGTTCTTCTTGACATATTATTTATCAATCTCTTAATTATTTATTTTACATCAATCAAATCATTAATTATTTATCTTACATCAATTAAATCGAATTCAAATTACTATATTACCCCTTATAAATAATATTATTTATATTTTATTTATTGTTAAAAGGACAAAATGTTAATTTATTATTTTTTATATATAATTTAATAAATCAAATCAATAAATTATAATCTATCAATCAAATCAAATATTATATTAACTATCATTTCTAATTTATTCTTATTACATTACATTACTTATCCATATATTATCAATCCTATCACACGAACCAAACTGAGCTACTAGTAACAACAGTAATAATAATGTTAATGAATAGATTTATTACGTACAATTATTCTAGTGACAATATTGCTTATAGTATCATAATGTTAGCTACTAATAATCTTTTTATCAATAAGGATTTTTGTAAAAGAAAATACTCATAAAAGTAATGACGATAATGACGATAAACATGAATTATTAATTATTAATTTTTAGTCGAGTTATTAAATTCATTAGTAGCGTAATTGATAGGATCGGTTGAAAGTGTAGAGAGGGGATGAATATACTTTCAAACAGTTTAGTAAGAATAATTGAACTCGATCAGTTTAGTGACTGAGTTCGAGACTTATCTTAATATCTGATGTAATTTGACAAACAAAATATGTGCGAAAATATGTCAAATTACAGATATGAACACTAAGTAGATATCAGTTTAGGTTAGGTGACGATAGTGGGTAAACTAAAATAACACAAGCAATTATTTATGGATGTTCGAAGATTTCAAACACTCCTACGTCACCCCTTCTTCCACCTCGAAAGGATATCACTAGAAAACTTTGAATTTTACAAGAAATTTGCAAAACCCTGATCCGGTTTAGGACTTAACACTGCCTAAACAAGAACTCCTAGTACAACACCTCAGTTTCAGTCCTAGATTGATAAAAGAATAAAGACGATTACAACTCGAACTTCTTAGCACAAATTGATCATTCAATGATCAGAATGACACTTCGGCGTTTTTTCTTCGAGTTTTTTGATCAATTCTTGAGCGTGTAAGACTTTGAAAAATTCTCGTAAAATAGCAAAAATTGCAGAGCGTGAGAGAGAGCTCCTTTGTTCGATCAAGATCTCTATTTATAACCTTGGATTGTTAACTGTCATAAATTCGAATTGAATCTTCAGATAGGATTTTGAATTATTCTCGTTGGATTTGTCACTATCAACAACAAATTCTGGAGCTGACTTTGCCCTTTGCATCGCGGCACTACCTTCTGCAAAGAGTGTCAGAGTACGGAAGAACTTATCCATAAAAGGCACGGTAGTAGACTGATGAGGAGTAAAATAATGAAGTCAGTTTGGCGAGTGTAAACTGATGAAGTCAGTTTAGCTTCTTCGGCCAGTTGAGCTCGGTGATTAAGCGTGAATTAGTTTAGTTCCATATATTAGTTTAGTGCTTCTTAGTTGCTTGATTAGTTTGACCTTCTTTTTATCTTTGTAATTGTAAACACCAAAACTAAATTTCCCAACAATTTTCTCTTTTTTGGTGTTTATCAAAATTTTGAGATAGCACACAATAAACTGATATTCAATATAAAGTGATCTTTGTCAAAGATATTCAGTTTCAAGTTCTTCTAAAATCTTCCCCCTTTTTGATAAGACAACAATAAAGAGCTTGAGGTGAAGATACAAGTGTAGATAACATAAGAAGTGTGTGATGACACAAAATGAGTCATCGCCGATCGGATGATGATCTGTGAATTGAAGAGCTGCGAGATGGTGGATGAGCTGCCGAAGTATGATGTCCCGATGATTGAGCTTCGTACTGAGTTTGCAAGATATTCTGAGAGAGATTTGTCAAGTTTGTAAGTTGCTTGGAGAGTCCCTGAAAATTGGATTGAACTGAGTTGTGCAAAGTTTGAACAAATCCATTCAAGTGGTCAACTTTTGTCTCCAGAGACTGATGAGAATGTTGCAGTTGAGAGTCTTGAGACAGTGAACTGGTCAGTTGACTAGAATCCAATAATACTTTGTCCAATAGTGCAAGTTTTTATTGAAGTTTGATTAATTCTGCATTCATTGATTGTCTCAGAAAAGAAACGTTGCTGGAAGTTTCTTGTTGATTTTCTTTGAGAGCAGTGACAGTTTTGGACATAGTGTAGTTTGAATCTTCCATCTGAGAGATTAACTCACACCAATCTTCTTCTTGATCTGATTTGGAGGATGGCATATCTTTTCCACTGAAGGAAAGATCAGTGTATAGAAATTTTGTATTCTGTCCTTTAGGAGGAGATGAATGTGCAGTGGAGGTTATCTCAATTTTCTCCTTTCCTTTTTTTTTTTTTTTTTTTTTCATTTTTTGCTGTGATGAAGAGCCAGGGACATAGTGAACAATTTGTGCAAGAGTTGGAGACTGGGTCTCAATCTTAATTGCAGTATCATCGTGAAGTAAGCTTCTGCTGTTCTGTGGATGTGTTGGTGTTTTGGTTAATGGTTCTCGGAGCTGGTCATCAATGACAAGAGAAGGTATGGCTGGCAAGACAACAGTTGCACTAGATGGCCGAGGTAGTTCCATTTAGGTGAACTTGAAGAAGCAGGAATGTAACGCCCAGAAATTCGGCACGTAAATCCGCATGCATAACTAGGGGATTTAATAATTTTAAAATAATGTGAAAATGTGTTAAATTAATTTTATATGTTATTATGTGAATTATATGATTTATTAGCATGTTTTAAATATTTGTTCGGCATTTAAATAGGTATGATGTGATTTATGAATTTATTTGAGAAAGTTTACTTTTTGATCGCGTAGGCGGGGCCGTGGACGGACGAGATGTTATTTTCACCCAAATTCTTTTATGAATTTTTAGGAGCTTTAAAATATTATTTTAAGGTATTTTGTCAAGAAAATTTTAGTATTTAATAATATATTTATTTAAGGATTTATGTTTAGCCAAAATAAGTCATTTTAATGACTTTTATTGATCTTTAAAAATCCTTTAATTCTATATTTCGTGATTTACTATTATATATCAGATTAGTAGATATTTTTAAAGTTAAAAATCTTATATTTAGGTTATATTATCTACCTAATCAATTTATATTGGTTATTATCCTATTTTCTACCTAATCTACCCAATATTAAACCCCAAATTTCTCCCTACCCTACGTCTCTCCCCACTCAGCCGACACCCTTTCTTCCTCACCACCATTCTCACGACTTTTGACAGAAAACACTAGCTCTTAGCCGATCTCTTCAAGGTTTTGGTGTTCTTCGTCGTCCCGTCGTCCCGGCGAGCCCGATACGTGTCGATATCAACGTTTTGTTCAAATCTTCAACAAGGCACGTTTCGAATCCATTCTTGAACACCATTTAAATCATTATACACTGATTTATGCATAAAATATTGGATGTTGCATGTGTATGTGGTTTTAGAATAAAAATCTTCATGTTCATGCCAAGCATTCACGTTTTATTTACATGTTGGCTTATTTATGCATGATTTTGATCCATGGGCTGTTCGAGGAGCTAACCATCGGTTTAAGGTTCGAGCTAGGGTCCTTAGGGTCGGTTTTGGCTAGGTGGTTCATGGCTGGAAGGGCTGGAGCCATCCTGGAGTCGGCCATGACAGCAGCTACGCGCGAGCAGTGGCATCTGTTGGGTTTAGGGGGCTTGGCCGAGCCATGCATGGGCTTGGCTCGAGGCAGGCCTGGTCTTGGGGATGCACTTGGACCCTGGGGTGGTCCAGATGCCGGAGCTCCGGCCTTTGGTGGCCGGAGCTGGTCGGATCATGCAAAGCATTAGGGGCTGTCCAGAATATGGGGCTGCGCAGGTTGTAGGGAGTTAAGGACCCTTGGCCGAGCCATGCACTTCATGGTTCGAACCATGGATGGACCAGGAAGGACCCACAGGACCATGGGGTGGTCTTGTGGGCGGGGCTCCGGCCAGGGGCGGCCGGAGCAGGGCGGTCTAAGGCTAAAGTGAGGAGCTGCCGCATGGGGTTTAATGTAGGATCGGCAGTTTCGGGATTCCCGAATCGTGTGTCGCTAGGACGGTGTAGGGATCGGTTCAAGGCGAGGCTTGGTTCGTTGGAACCGCCCAGACGTGGACTACGTCTGGGCGGTGGAGCTCCGGCCATTCGGCGGCCGGAGCTGGCCGGCAGCAGGCCTCAAAGCCTGCTGCTACACGGCCGTGACCTGCACAATTTTTGTGCAGGTCACGTTGGGTATTGTGGAAGTGAGCCGTGGGTTTGGGGTGTTTTTGGGCCGGGCTTGGGTCCTTGGATCCGGGTCCGGTTCGGGTCTAAATTGATGGGTCAAATAATTTTAGCCGGGTCTAGATTTTTATTATTTGGGCTCGGGTGTTTTTATTTTAATTAAATGAGAGATTAATTAACAATTAATGGGTTTGGGCTTGATTAATTAATTAATTGGACTAGTTTAATGGGATTAAATAATTATGAAAGCGAGCCCATTAATTTGTCATGGACCATGTGATCCATGAGAATTATTGGGCCAAGTGTAGTCGGGTTTAATAATTTTATCGGTCTAGTTTATAATTAATGGTTAAATAATACTTTTATTAATTAAATGTTAAGTTAATTAGTTAATGGACTTAAAGTATATTTTAAGTGAGCCCATTAGTTTTTCTTGGGCTTGAGGGCCCAAGAAGCTTAATGGGCCAGGTCAGGGTGGGCTTTTGGGTTTTTGGGGCCAGTCTAAGAATTTTTGAGTTTAAGTCTAGTGGTCAGCAGCTCGAACAAGTCCTTGGAAAAATAAATGTTCGTAAATATATATTTAATTCATGCATGAATTTTTATTAGATATATAAGTATTATTTTTTAAGAAAATAAATTAAATATATATTTACGGACAAATTTTCATGAAAATAAAGAAATAATGAGAATTTTAAGTTCATGCATCATTAAGAATTTTCATGATAAGTTTAAGAGCATGTTATGAAAAAAATATTTTTATGGAACTTGAAGTGAAGGTGGAAAGTGATGTGGTTGGAGGCCGGGATACCTGGGCCCGGTGACCTTCCTAATGATGTATAAGTATGATGAGCCTATGGATCCAGCTGAGAGGGTTGGTGAAGTGGCAGCACAGAGGTGGAAACCCCACCGCCGCGTACGTTGGTTTATAGATTGATCAATCGCTCAGTATGATGCCACCGACATGGATACGACCTGTTGAGAACTAAGAAAATATGATAAGTTAATTTATGATATTTATGATGATACATGTTATAGTATGATGATTAAATAGTATGATTTTATTTCATGTTTATATTCATAATATTTTAAGAGCATGCACGTATAATTATTATTCACGTATTTTATATGATGTGTGCTTGTGTGTGGTTTCATTTTGTTATATAAGGATAGAACGTGCTGAGCCTCTAGGCTCACTAGATTTAAATGGTGCAGGTGAGCAGAATAATAATGAAGTTAATGTGCTCCCGACTGGCGGCGAGGGCGTATGAGCATCCAGACGGCTAGTACCCGTGACCATCGCTCAATTATGAATTTTATGTTGAGACTAGAACATTTATTTCCGCATATGTTTTATTATTAGATTTTTAGTATTTATTTTATAAGTTTGCATGGATTTTTGTCAAGGAAATATTCTTTAGGAATTTTATTATGGCAATCTTATGAAAGATTATTTAGTAATTAATTTTAAGTATTTAATTGCATGCAAGTACTTTTATTGTATTTATTGTGTATATGTATTTTAAATTAAGTAAAGTATTTTTTTTAAAAAAAGTACAATATATATATATATATGTATGGGCATATATATATATTTATATTTATTATTTTATAGTTAGAGAGTTATTTTAAAAAAAAAAATTTCACTAGAAGTTCTAGGATGTTTCATTTGGTATCAGAGCCTTGGTCCTTGGAGGGTTACTAGCCTGCTACACGGAGCTCAGAAGCCGCACTGCCAGTCTGTAAGTTTTAATGTTTTAAATTATGATTTATGCATGGGACACATGAGTTATGTTTTTATTTATTTATGAAAATGAGAATTTAAAGTTACGACAGTCTTAAAGTCAAAAATATTAGTTATGCATGGCGATTTACGTAAAGAAATATGTGGTGGTACAGAATGCCTCCGAGACCAGTGAACAGACGTGGGGGACCTCCACCTCCACCTCCACAGAATCCTCTTTCAGCATTGGAGCAGGCCAATGCGAATATGATGGCTGGGATTACTGCTCTGTTGGAGCAGCAGGCGGCACGTCCGAGGCTTTCACACGATGAGGATGTGGCTGAGCGGTTCCAAAAGAAGGGACCCAAGGAGTTTACAGGCACCACTGATCCGCTCATTGCCGAGGGATGGATCCGATCACTAGAGTCTATCTTTGACTACATGGGGATTACAGATGTGGACAGAGTCAAGTGTGCAATTTATATGATGAGAGGGGATGCAGCCTCGTGGTGGGAAGGCGCTGTTAGAGGCGTGAACCTACCTACTTTGACTTGGATAGAGTTTAGACGTATGTTCTTTGCCAAGTATTTCACTGAGGATGTGCGCAGCCGCATGATCCGGGAGTTCATGAGTCTCCGTCAGGGGGACAAGTCTGTGGTGGAGTACATTACACAGTTCGAGAGGGGGTGTCGCTTCGTACCCCTTATTTCTGACAGTGCACCGGAGAAATTGAGACAGTTTGTTGATGGGCTTAGGGCGGACATCAAGCATGATGTACGCATGTTGGACGTCACCACTTATGAGGCAGCGGTGAGTAGGGCACTACGATCCGAGGAGGGTAGGAAGGATATCTTGAGGGAGCAACAGAGGAAGAGGCAGCTACAAACATCGTACCATGAGTCGTATCCACAGCAGGATGCAAAGAAGCAGTTTACTGGGCCGTCGAAAGGCCCAAATCCACTGAGACAGCAAGGAGCTATCGTTCCTCGTGCAGAAGCACTACCTCTCTGCCAGAAATGCCAGAAGCCCCATCCAGGACCGTGTATGAAGGGATCAGGCATGTGCTACCATTGCAAGGAACCGGGACACATTATGCTGCATTGTCCCAAGAAGAATGCTGCTGGACGAGTCTTTGTGATGCAGGCAGAGGAAGCAGCACCAGATACTTTGCGCATCACGGGTAATGTTATTTAATGCATTAAATTTGTCATTTGGATGGCTCGATTGGGAACTACACGGGAAAACTTGTTCTTGCCTAGAGTTCGTTTCAATTTCGAGGGCGAAATTCCATTTAAGGGGGAGAGAATTGTAACGCCCAGAAATTCGGCACGTAAATCCGCATGCATAACTAGGGGATTTAATAATTTTAAAATAATGTGAAAATGTGTTAAATTAATTTTATATGTTATTATGTGAATTATATGATTTATTAGCATGTTTTAAATATTTGTTCGGCATTTAAATAGGTATGATGTGATTTATGAATTTATTTGAGAAAGTTTACTTTTTGATCGCGTAGGCGGGGCCGTGGACGGACGAGATGTTATTTTCACCCAAATTCTTTTATGAATTTTTAGGAGCTTTAAAATATTATTTTAAGGTATTTTGTCAAGAAAATTTTAGTATTTAATAATATATTTATTTAAGGATTTATGTTTAGCCAAAATAAGTCATTTTAATGACTTTTATTGATCTTTAAAAATCCTTTAATTCTATATTTCGTGATTTACTATTATATATCAGATTAGTAGATATTTTTAAAGTTAAAAATCTTATATTTAGGTTATATTATCTACCTAATCAATTTATATTGGTTATTATCCTATTTTCTACCTAATCTACCCAATATTAAACCCCAAATTTCTCCCTACCCTACGTCTCTCCCCACTCAGCCGACACCCTTTCTTCCTCACCACCATTCTCACGACTTTTGACAGAAAACACTAGCTCTTAGCCGATCTCTTCAAGGTTTTGGTGTTCTTCGTCGTCCCGTCGTCCCGGCGAGCCCGATACGTGTCGATATCAACGTTTTGTTCAAATCTTCAACAAGGCACGTTTCGAATCCATTCTTGAACACCATTTAAATCATTATACACTGATTTATGCATAAAATATTGGATGTTGCATGTGTATGTGGTTTTAGAATAAAAATCTTCATGTTCATGCCAAGCATTCACGTTTTATTTACATGTTGGCTTATTTATGCATGATTTTGATCCATGGGCTGTTCGAGGAGCTAACCATCGGTTTAAGGTTCGAGCTAGGGTCCTTAGGGTCGGTTTTGGCTAGGTGGTTCATGGCTGGAAGGGCTGGAGCCATCCTGGAGTCGGCCATGACAGCAGCTACGCGCGAGCAGTGGCATCTGTTGGTTTAGGGGGCTTGGCCGAGCCATGCATGGGCTTGGCTCGAGGCAGGCCTGGTCTTGGGGATGCACTTGGACCCTGGGGTGGTCCAGATGCCGGAGCTCCGGCCTTTGGTGGCCGGAGCTGGTCGGATCATGCAAAGCATTAGGGGCAGTCCAGAATATGGGGCTGCGCAGGTTGTAGGGAGTTAAGGACCCTTGGCCGAGCCATGCACTTCATGGTTCGAACCATGGATGGACCAGGAAGGACCCACAGGACCATGGGGTGGTCTTGTGGGCGGGGCTCCGGCCAGGGGCGGCCGGAGCAGGGCGGTCTAAGGCTAAAGTGAGGAGCTGCCGCATGGGGTTTAATGTAGGATCGGCAGTTTCGGGATTCCCGAATCGTGTGTCGCTAGGACGGTGTAGGGATCGGTTCAAGGCGAGGCTTGGTTCGTTGGAACCGCCCAGACGTGGACTACGTCTGGGCGGTGGAGCTCCGGCCATTCGGCGGCCGGAGCTGGCCGGCAGCAGGCCTCAAAGCCTGCTGCTACACGGCCGTGACCTGCACAATTTTTGTGCAGGTCACGTTGGGTATTGTGGAAGTGAGCCGTGGGTTTGGGGTGTTTTGGGCCGGGCTTGGGTCCTTGGATCCGGGTCCGGTTCGGGTCTAAATTGATGGGTCAAATAATTTTAGCCGGGTCTAGATTTTTATTATTTGGGCTCGGGTGTTTTTATTTTAATTAAATGAGAGATTAATTAACAATTAATGGGTTTGGGCTTGATTAATTAATTAATTGGACTAGTTTAATGGGATTAAATAATTATGAAAGCGAGCCCATTAATTTGTCATGGACCATGTGATCCATGAGAATTATTGGGCCAAGTGTAGTCGGGTTTAATAATTTTATCGGTCTAGTTTATAATTAATGGTTAAATAATACTTTTATTAATTAAATGTTAAGTTAATTAGTTAATGGACTTAAAGTATATTTTAAGTGAGCCCATTAGTTTTTCTTGGGCTTGAGGGCCCAAGAAGCTTAATGGGCCAGGTCAGGGTGGGCTTTTGGGTTTTTGGGGCCAGTCTAAGAATTTTTGAGTTTAAGTCTAGTGGTCAGCAGCTCGAACAAGTCCTTGGAAAAATAAATGTTCGTAAATATATATTTAATTCATGCATGAATTTTTATTAGATATATAAGTATTATTTTTTAAGAAAATAAATTAAATATATATTTACGGACAAATTTTCATGAAAATAAAGAAATAATGAGAATTTTAAGTTCATGCATCATTAAGAATTTTCATGATAAGTTTAAGAGCATGTTATGAAAAAAATATTTTTATGGAACTTGAAGTGAAGGTGGAAAGTGATGTGGTTGGAGGCCGGGATACCTGGGCTCGGTGACCTTCCTAATGATGTATAAGTATGATGAGCCTATGGATCCAGCTGAGAGGGTTGGTGAAGTGGCAGCACAGAGGTGGAAACCCCACCGCCGCGTACGTTGGTTTATAGATTGATCAATCGCTCAGTATGATGCCACCGACATGGATACGACCTGTTGAGAACTAAGAAAATATGATAAGTTAATTTATGATATTTATGATGATACATGTTATAGTATGATGATTAAATAGTATGATTTTATTTCATGTTTATATTCATAATATTTTAAGAGCATGCACGTATAATTATTATTCACGTATTTTATATGATGTGTGCTTGTGTGTGGTTTCATTTTGTTATATAAGGATAGAACGTGCTGAGCCTCTAGGCTCACTAGATTTAAATGGTGCAGGTGAGCAGAATAATAATGAAGTTAATGTGCTCCCGACTGGCGGCGAGGGCGTATGAGCATCCAGACGGCTAGTACCCGTGACCATCGCTCAATTATGAATTTTATGTTGAGACTAGAACATTTATTTCCGCATATGTTTTATTATTAGATTTTTAGTATTTATTTTATAAGTTTGCATGGATTTTTGTCAAGGAAATATTCTTTAGGAATTTTATTATGGCAATCTTATGAAAGATTATTTAGTAATTAATTTTAAGTATTTAATTGCATGCAAGTACTTTTATTGTATTTATTGTGTATATGTATTTTAAATTAAGTAAAGTATTTTTTTAAAAAAAAGTACAATATATATATATATGTATGGGCATATATATATTTATATTTATTATTTTATAGTTAGAGAGTTATTTAAAAAAAAAAAATTTCACTAGAAGTTCTAGGATGTTCCAAGGAATGACATCAATTTGGAATGGAATCTCCAGAGGCACTGAGTCTTTCCTTGATTCTTTCAGTGCTGGTTCAGTAGGAGTTGGAGGAGATAAATCTTTCATTGGAGTAGTTTGCTGCTCTGCAGATTCCATATGAGATAGAGTTAATGTCTCATCTCCATGTGCATGAGTTGGAGGAGGTAAATCTTCCATTGGAGTAGTTTGCTGTTCTGCAGATTCCATATGAGACAGAGTTAATGTCTCATCTCCATGTGCATGAATTGGAGGAGGTGGTGTTTCCCTAAGGATCAGTTGAGGTTCTTCAAGCTCCTCTTGATGAGTTTTTGAATGAACAACGTCTTCTAAAGAGGTTTCTATCAAGAGAGGAGGTTGTTGATCTTCATCTTCAATGTGAGACATTACTTCATCAACGTTCATTAATTGGATTTCAGGTAGGGCAGTTTCAGTGCCTGAGGTGTGAAATTGTTGCTCAATGGATGTGTCTGTTGTATGTTGAGCAACTGCAGCTTCTTTTTGAATCTCTTTGAACGCCTGATCAACTGAATGGTTGGAGGATTCAGTGGTGGTATGACCCTGCTTGCTTTTCTTTTGTTTGGATCTCGACTTGGAGTGAGATTTGTGTTTCTTCCAAACAAATGGTTCTGGAATCTCCAAAGTTTTATCAGTTTCCCAAAACTTAACTCCCATTTGAATATTTATAAGATCAAGTTGAAGTTGGGAAAAAATGGAGTGATCTTCATAAGAAGTTCTGGCCAGGGGATCATAATTCTCCTGAAATTATGCAACAGTTTGACTTAGTTTCCTTATTCGCATTAGATCGTAGAAGTATTTTCTTCTGGTCAAAGCTTCTTGAATGTCAGCAGTCTTGACGATTCTCAACACAATTTCTTCTAGTTTAACAAAATTATGAAGGGTATTCTTCTTTGTCAGATGTCTAGCCAGAGTAGAAGTCCTGTATTTATGCCAAGCATCAAATATTTCATCAGTACGTTTTTCAGCATATTCCAGTACTTCGTCCATGGTGAGGTCTATCTGCAGTTGAATTGCATTTAAAGCTCTGTCAAGATCTGAAGAAGAGGCAATTTGAGAGCTGCCTGTTGCCAAATCTAGTCCTGAGTGAGTATATTCAACTATCTGTTTGGATGAAAGCACCTGGATGTCTAGCAAGAGGCAAAACTACCAAGGGTGAGATAGATTGAAGAGAAGCTTGTTGGACGTTAATCCTTTCTACGGAATCTTCGGGTGCAGGGATTTCTGGAGAAGGACTTAGGATTTGAATGGGTTCAACAACCATTGGTTGTTTTCCTTTGAGGGCAGTTTTGGCTGGATTGACTAGCTCCTCAACTGATTCATCTAAAGAATGTGTGTATTCAGTGGAGGCCGCATCCATTGGTTTGGAAATTGCAGAGATGATCAGTTTAGTTGGAGATGTGATAGCTTTTGTTTGTAAAGTTCTTGTACGCTTTTGGGGCTTCACAATTTCTTCACTTTTGGTGCCCTCACTGTCATGAAGAACAAGATTTCTCTTCTTTTTGGCAGGTTTCTTGACTGCTGATTTGTGCAGTTTTGTGATGACTAAATAAGTGGATTCTTTGGAGTGAAAACTTGTCAGATATTAAACATTCATGAGTCGAAGCTTGTGTAGTTAAGAGGCTTCTTGAAGAGAAATTCCCAAATTTTCAAGTAAGCGACTGACTTGTAATACATATCCCAAGGATTGCTTTGTTGGAGTCATCATTTGAACAAAAATTTTGAATAAAAGGTTATTCCAGTTGATCTTTACACCTTTCATGATTGCCGTCATTACCTTGAATTTTTCTACAGTTAATTTGGCGAAGGATCCTCTTTTTGCCAAAATGCTTTTAGCAACAATATCAGCTAGAAGTTGATATTCAAGCTTCAAGTCTCGTTTGAAGCCAGACATAGATATGGGTTGATTTGAGCCAGAGAATGCGTTTTGCATTTCAGTGATATCAGTAGTGGATATTGCATTGAAGTCAATAGTACCTGAAGTAGGTAAACTGAAGGTGTTGGCAAAAAATTCTTCACTAATTTGGACACGGTGTCCACCGAGAGAAATTAAGAGTTGGCCATCGTCCTTGATCTCACAGTTGTGGTATAAAGATACCAAATCCTTTTGATAGAAGTCCAGAGCTTTGATATCAAGAAAGGATCGAAGCCCAGTTTGTTCAAGTGTTGTGCAAATCTCGGTGATGCCTGGTTTATTCATTCCATATAGGGATTCAAAACCGACGGCGAGGGCGTTGAGAATGAATACTGCTGATGAAGTAGATGAAGTAACCATTGTAGTGATCTCTGCAAAGCAATAGAGAAGTGTAGGTGAAATTAGTAAAAGGTTAGGGTTTGCGAGAAACTGAAGTTCTTGTGAGGGTGTGTCACTTGGTTAATACGACAAGTGAATGACATGGCATATATAAAAGTTTAAAATTCAAAATAAATAGTACAAATCAGCGCGGGAGATAGTACACACATTTTCCTCTAAAATTGCCACTTATTACTACTATAAATAATGAGCTAAAATACTTAGAAATTTTATCATTTCAGTTGTGCAAACAAAAAGAATGAGTAACATAATTCCCTTGTTTGGTTTTGGTCACGACCCCTACGTGGCATGTGAGGCATGCAAAGAAAATTACTTTGAGGCTGAGAAGAAAAAGATTTAGGAAAGAATTTATGAGAAAGTTATGAAAGTTTGGTTGAAGATTGAAGAGCTCCATATGTATCATAATGCACGGTTTCATCCAAGGAAATTTGAGGAAACTGAAGAAATAGCTCAAAGGAAAATGTACTACATGATAGCGCATGATTCAGTTGATCCCAGAGACATTTTTAAGGATAAAAATGTTCTCTACATGATGCTCAGCAATGAGTATGTATCATTGGTTCGCATTGCATCGGATGAGCTGATGGATCCTTTAGTTGCCCCTCTTCGAGCCTGGGTGATGAACTAGAGTTTTGAGATTTTTCTCATGATGAGGAATATTAGGCATGTGTAATTGTTGCTCTTAAATTCCTATTAATAATAAGAGAAGGTTTACTAAACTGAGTATGTTTATGAACTGTTGATTTAAACTATTTCAGTTTAGCTACTAAGTTTAACATAAGTAAACTGCAATACGTAAGAAAAATCACGAATATCGATGTTATCAGGCAATTATTACATGCAATCAAATTTCAGAGATTTTATCATAAAAGATGTCTTATTTTCGTGAAATACACGTAAGTGACTCTTCATATTTCCGATAAAAGGAATTTTTAAACTTAAAAAAATAAACAAGATATTAAATGTAAGAGACGCTTCAATGTCTGAACTTCTTCACTATAAGAAGAAAACAAAGTTAGATCATTTAAGCATCAAGTAAACAAGAAACAACAAGAAGGAAAAAAATGGAAAATTGGAGAATAGCTCATGAGAACTTTGTTGAAGAGAAACTGGCTCGACTACGGGTAAAACTTATTCGGATGCAATTTTGAGGGTTAAGAGCCCTTGGTCCTGAGGAGTTGCGAAGCCTCGAAAAGTATAAATTGGTGCTGGGAGTCAACGACCCTGCTTGTAAGGCCCGAAATTATTTAATTTAATCTAGGATTATTTGATTTAATCCGAACTTATTTAATTTTAATCCGAGTATATTTAATTTGGGAATATTTAGAGTTTCGATTTAAATTCTAATATTATTAAATTATTTAGGATTGAAATTGAATTAAAAAGAGGACCGATGACTGAATTGCAATTTATGAAGTTCTAGGGACTAAATTGCAATATTGATTGAAGTTATCAGAATTATTATGAGATTATCAGCATGAATACGTGTATATGTCATAAGGAATTCAGAAAAACAGAGCAGAGAAGCCGAGATCTTCTTATTTCTTTTGATTTCCGATTTTCAAAACCCCGTAACTTTTGATCCGATTGTCCGATTTCGATTCCGAAAATAGTTTTGGAATCCTTGCGATGACGGCTTCGATCTAGTGTAAGTTTCTACTTATTTCGGTATGTTTTGAAGATCAAAATCTGGTATATATCAGAAATCGATGTTATGTATGCGTTCTTGAAGTTTTATACATTCCAATATCGAAACCGGATCGAAGAGTTTATCTTATTTGTACTTAATCATGAATTCCATCTTATATTCGATGATTATAACTGCTGATATGAGGATTATGATGATGTTTTTCTGATTTGAATATGCGTATGAATTGTATTGAAGTCGAAAATGGTTTCGATATTTTGTCGGTTACCGATTTTCAATCGCTACGCCGTCGATTCATGTTTTGAGACCGTTTTGATAGTCTATGATTGAGCTGATGTGGGGCCTCAGGTTGCTAATCTCAAATCTTAAGGGGCAATTAATGAATAAGCATCATTAATCTAATAAGGAAAGAATAAGGATCAATAATTTTTTTTTTTCAAAAGGGAGTGGGCTCGGGCGGTAAAAAACTACCGCCCGGGCGCCCCTGATTTTTCCAAAACAGAAGGCTCCCGCTCGGGCTGCTAAAAACTGCAGCTCGGGCGCTTCCTGGGCAGAATTTCACCCTGTTTTTCAGCAGCCATTCTTGATCCTTTCTATCCATTCCAAGCTATCAAATTCAAGTCTAAAACATGTTATAAAATCTAAGAACATGCATACATTCATATATCAAGTTCCTAACATCAAATCATGCATTTATTACATCAAATAAATAGCTCAAAAGGCATGAAACTACAAGCTACACCAAGTCTCAAAAGTGAGCTTCTAAAACATAAGTTTTATGTCAAGTTTTTCAACTTAAAACCCGAGTCCACACTTGCTAAATCTCGCTCCCGAGCTATCAACATCCTCTCAGACTAGCTCCTGCCCCATCTGTTGCAATGCACACATACAAAATAAAGCAACAGCCGGATAAACTCCGGTGAGAAATCATCTCAGTATAAGCAACATATCAAAAGCGTTAAATAAATCATATCGACTCTATTTAACTCGACTCAACAAATAGAGTAAATAACGCTTCTTTCGATCGATCAAGAATTGATTCATTCAAATTCATTGCCATCAAGATTCGTATCCGATCTTGACATGAATATTCATCTAACGTAGCCATTCTGGGCTAGAAAATAAGGTTAAACGCAATCTTGGCATAGAATCAATTCAATATAGTCTCGTATCATAATCATATCGACTCAAATCAAAGATCCACTACCTGAAATGGATCGACAACATCAAAATCAAATCAAAACAATAAATACGTATGTGATTTTGGCGGGATAACTCAAGAATAGTCGTTCTTGAGTTTCAAAGTCCCTGACTCGTGATGTCGTCATTATACCTTCGTATTTCTTCTATTTTGAACGCTTCAAATCTGAAACATAGCATCAAAACATTCATATCAATCTTCATTCTATTCAATCATTTCAGAATCGAGTCAAAATCATCAACACATCTTCAATCAAATTCATTTCAAACCTCACTTCTTCTTATTCGGTACAACTCGGAGTCGTGAGTCGTTAGCCTTCGAAACTCATCCAAAACTGAGAAATAAAAATGCTATATCATCGATAACACAATGTATTAACTCAGTCATAGGCTATCAAAACGGTTCAAAAACACAAATCGACGGCGTAGCGATTAAAAATCGATAACCGACGAAATATCGAATTCGAATCTAACTTATTTAACTTCAACCCAATTCATACGTCCATTCCAAAACATTAATACATCATTCTAATCCTCATAACAGCAGCTAAGTATATCAAATACAATCTGGACATCATAACAAGTTCATTCCTTAATTCATTTTCAATCCGGCTTCGATATCGAACGACATACAACTCAAGAACACAAACATAAATTCATAATCTGATCTCTGCCATATTTCGATCTTCAAAACATGCCGAGATAATAAAATACTTACATCAAGTCGAAGTTCTCATCGCAAGGATTCCAAAACATCTTTCGAAATCGAAATCGGACGATCGGATCAAAAGTTACGGCGTTTTGAAAATCAATAATTCAAAAGAAATGGAAGACTTCGGCTTCCCTGTTCTTCACTTCTGAATTCTGAAGTAAATACACGTATCATGCTGAATAATTAAGTTAAAATCGGATATGTATTGAATATTTGCAATTTAGTCCCTCAAGTCTTCATTAATTGCAATTCAGTCCTCGGCCTTCGTTTTAATTCAATTTCAATCCAAAATAATTTAAGAATATTAGAATTAAAATCGAAACTCTAAATATTCTCAAATTAAATATACTCGAATAAAAATTAAATAAATTCGAATTAATTAAATAATCCCGGCCTTTTGCATTTTAGCCCTTAAAACTTCGATATTTTCAAATCAGTCTCTGATTGAGTTGTATCTTCAAAATTAATATTCTTTAATTTCCGAAATATGGAATTTAATCTTAAATTCCATAAATATTCAAATCGAATATTTATTCTTTTTATTTAAGAATTCTCGAAATTTAAATCTCAAAATCCGTTAATTCTCAAATTAAATATTTTCGGCTTGGAAATTAAATCTATCATTTTCATAACTTTTCAAATCAATATTAGCCCATAATATGGAATTTAATTCTCAAATCCCATAATTAATAATTTAATATTTTCGGGCCTTACAGCTGAGATGTTATTTGAGATATTGTTGATGTTGTAGCAATTTTATGCTTTCATTTCAGACTAGTTTTGAAGGCTAACGACTCAAGAACTTTGAATTTGAACCGAAGAAGAAGAAGAAGAAGTCAAGGTTTGAACTCATTTGGTTGAAGATGTAATGATAATTTTGAACAGAATTTGGAATGATAGAATTGAAGGAAGATTGATATGATTGTTTTGATGTTATGTTTCATATTTGAAGCGATCAAAACCGAGAAAACCAGAAGGTATAAGACGACTTCGCGAGTCAGTGATTTGAAACTCAAGAATGAAGCTTCTTGAGTTGTCCCGCCAAAATCACATACTTGTTTATCTTTTCGATTTGATTTTGATGTTGTTGATCCATCTCAGGTAGTGGATCTTTGAGTTTGAGTCGATATTATTATGATATGATATGATATTGAATTGATTCTATGCCGAGTTCGGAAGCGACCTTATTTTCTAGTCTAGAATGACTACGATAGATGGATATCCATGTCAAGATCTTTTACGAATCTTGATGGCAACGACGTTTTATGAATCAATTTTTGATCGATATATGCGTTAATTACTCTACTGTCGAGTCGATTATGATTAGAGTTGATATGATTTATTTAACGCTTTATATATGTCGATTATACTGGAAATGATTTCTCACCGGATTTGGATTTTATCCGGCTGTTGCTTTGTTTTGTATGTGTGCATGGCAACAGAGGGGGCAGGAGCTTTTCAAAGACGTCATTGACAGCTTGGGAGAGAGATGCAGCAAGTGTGGACTCGGGTTATAGCTGAAATTTTATGTCTAGAAGCATCAAACATCATAGAATTATTTTGGGTTGAAGTTTATGTATAAGTATTGATGTCGTTGTGACTTTTATCGCTTTTTGAACGACTAGTTTGATGTAATAAGCGCATGGTTTGATGCTAGGGACTTAATACATGTATGTATGCATGTTTCCAGATTTTATAACATGTTTAGAATCCATGTTTGATGATGAATCATGTCATGTTCCAAGTTTTGACAACAAAAACCTGTTCTGCAGATTTTCTGGAAATGGAGCCCGCTCGATCGGGTGAACTCATCCGATCTAGCGCGGCCTGTGAATTTGAAAACCCGAGAGACATGTTTTTGGGCTCGCTCGATCGGACGAGTTCACCCGATCGAGCGAGGCCAAAAATGATGCAGACCCGAGAGCTTGGATTCCTAGCTCGCTCGATCGGCTGAATTTTCCCGATCGAGCGAGATGCTGTGTTTTAAAAAGAACTTAAACAAGAACTCGAACTTCTTAGCACAAAATTGATCCTTCAATGATCAGAATGACACTTCGGAGTTTGTGCTTCGAGTTTCTTGATCAATTCTTGAGCGTGTAAGACTTTGAAAAATTCTCGTAAAATAGCAAAAATTGCAGAGCATGAGAGAGAGCTCCTTTGTTCGATCAAGATCTCTATTTTTACCATTGGATTGTTAATGGTCATAAATTCAAATTGAATCTTTAGATAGGGTTTTGAATTATTCCCGTTGGATTTGTCACTATCAACAAAAAATTCTAGAGCTGACATTGCCCTTGGCTTCGCGGCACTACCTTATGCAGAGAGTGTCAGAGTACGGAAGAACTTATCCATAAAAGGCACGGTAGTAGACTGATGAGGAGTAAACTGATGAAGTCAGTTTGGCGAGTGTAACTGATGAAGTCAGTTTAGCTTCTTCGGCCAGTTGAGCGCGGTGATTAAGCGTTAAGTAGTTTAGCTCCATATATCAGTTTAGTGCTTCTTAGTTGCTTGATTAGTTTGGCCTTCTTTTTATCTTTGTAATTGTAAACACCAAAACTAAATTTCTCAATAGTAATTTTGTGAAGACCTCGGGTGCTAATCTCAATTATCAACATTCAATCAGAATTACACTGATAATTAAACTAATAACTTACAAGCAAACAAATTAAACTTGAAAGCAAAAGCAATAAATTTTTTTTTTTTAAAACAACAAGGCCTCGCTCGATCGGTTACAATTAGCCGATCGAGCGAGCACAAGTTCAGCAGGTGTCTGCCCGCCAATCTACACTTCCTCACTCGATCGGTTGAAGTTCACCGATCGAGCGAGAATGCTCTATACAGAAAAAAATCAGAATCTGCTGTTGCTATCCAGGCTAACCATGCTATAAGATCATCTAACAACTTATGCCAATGCTACACCATCATATCCAAGAGAATATAAACAAGTTCATGCTAACTCCTCCAAGATATATCAAGCTAATGACATAAATAACACTAGCATATTCATAACTAAGAGCACATGACACTACAATAAGATAAGTCTCATTTCTTCATATAAACCAATTCAAGTTTACATGTATCATCTAGAAAATTAACTCAACTAGATTTCAAGATAGCAACAACATATACATCTAGATTCAAGACTAGTCTCAAGCTTTAATAAAAACATCAAAATATGAAAAGATAATAAAGTTTCAACCAATGTTTCAACGTCTCAACATTGGAATCCAAATCTAACATATTTGACAAAACAAAAACTTCTTCTAACACCCGAGTCTCCACTCTAATATCTCAATATCTTGTTTCCATGACGAGTCCGACTCGTATATTCTTCAACCTGATGCAATGCACACATACAAGCAAAACAACAGCCGGATAACTTCGGTAAGAATAAATCTCAGTATGAAAGACATCTATATAAATCAAATAGAAATAACTCAATCAAGTAATTTACTATTACAATCAACAATTTCCTTATACCTTACCTGCCGGATGTCTTTCAAATAAACTCATTAAATATCATAAAGACTCGAATACGGTTGAAGGTTAAAGGATTCAAGTCTTACAGAATCGATAATTTAAAAATTCATATCGTTGGGATCCCGGGAATATAATCAGGCCATAAAAATATCAAGCCTTCCACCTACGCTCCCGCTCGGGGTGGTAAAATATGATATTCCCTGGACTGTGAACACTATATTGAGAACCGTGGCAAAAGAAATCAAATCAGATCCCTAGCCTCTCGCATATAAGTTCACCACGTCCAATATTTTCTTTTCGATTATGTTTTCAAGGTTTCGAAAGAATTGTGACTCAAAGGGTTTACTCTCAACTCTATAATCAATCTACCACAACTCAACACTTCAAAATAATCTAAACCAACAATCTTAAATAAATTATCCATCATATATCTCAACAAGAAATCATGTTGGAAGCAAACAACTCATATATCAATTAACTAAGTCAAGTAATTCATAGAATCATATAAGATTAAGTAGAACACCTAATCATGCATGTATGTGATTTAATAAACTCAAAAACCACCACGTTTTCGAGTTATTCTAACTGTCTAATTAATGTCGAATCATACCTTTCTTCTCTTTTTCTAAACTTCTCAAACTCTTGTCACTTCTGATCACACAAACTTCCACAAAAATCTGCTCAAACTTTCATGCTATTTCAAAATCTAGTTGTGTCCAACTTGTAGCTCATTTCAAGTCAATTCCGGTCTCGTCGACTCGACTTCGATACCTTTCAAATTAAATCTGAATTGAAGTGTTTACAAGTCATATATTAGCATTCAATTTCATCCAATCTCACAATTGCTTTAACATTTCAAAACTTGCCAAGATAACCGACATTCAAACCGGTATCGTATCGATTACAAACCGGCACCGAGAAGTTCTATCTATTCATTCTAACAACTTACACATCCTACAAACATTGATATCCACTTCATATCAATATCATTTCACCACTACACATTCAAATTCAGTAATTGCATTTTTCAGAAATTCAACAAACAAAAATCGACGGCGTAACGGATCGAATTCGGTAATTCCAAAAGCATAAACACTATCAATACTATACTTCAAACTCATTTCCATACTCATTCCAATCTAAGGTACACGAAATCAGCAGCCTAGAATTTCCAAAACTTCAGAAAATATTCGATAAATGAAAAACATGTCCAAACGACGATCTTTTTGCGAACCGTCTTAAATATACTATCGTCGTATATACTAGAACACGTTTATACAATAAAATCTTAATTCTAACAACATCTCAAAATTAAAACATGGTAGAATTTGGCCAAACTTACGTCAAAGTGTAGCACTCGAAGCCGTGATCGCAAATATACGATCAATTTAAAATTTTACCGGCCGGATTGAGTTATAAGAATTTTGAAAATGAAAGAATCGGCCTTTCTTCTTCTTCCTTAGCTGAAATCGTGACTTCTGCAATTGAATCTGATGGAGTTACACGTTAAAAGCTATTCATGCCATGTGTAAGTCCACTTGCATTAAGAAATTGCACTTTGGCCCTTAAATTCTTGGCTAATTGCAAATCGATCCTCAGACAAGCGATTTAATTCAATTTCAATCCTAAATAATTTAAGAATAATAGAATTTAATTCTAAACTTCAAATATTCTCAAATTAAATATTCTCAGATTAAAATCGCATTTTAGTCCTTGAACTTCTCAATATTTGCAAATTGGTCCCTGCTCGAGTTTCTTCTTCAAATTAAATCCTCTAATTCTCGGAACATGGAATTTAAATCTTAAATCCCACAAATATTCAATTAGAATATTTATTCTTTTAATTTAAGAATCCCGGAATTTTTAATTCTCAAAACCCGTAAATTCTAAAATTAAATATTTTCGGCTCGGAAATTAAATCTCTAATTTTCATGAATTTCAAATTGAATATTTTCCAAATACGAAATTTAAATCTCTAATTTCGTAATTAATATTCATATTTTCAGGGTCTTACAAATTTAGTTTCACTGCTGTTTTATGAATACAATCAGCTGGTCTTCCAATTATTTTTAGTATGACCTCGAATTACTATAAAAACTCTGTTTTGTTACTGAATCCCAGAAATTGGTAATAACAGATCATTTGTTATAATTTGAGGAAAATATATACCAATAATATCATTTAGAAAAATATGTGACCAATAAAAAATAATTTAATTATAATAATAACCATCCTCATCTAAGAAAGTTGATATCATATCTTTTTTGTTCAATAAAAAATGGATGTTGTGAGTGCATTGCTCTACATATGTGGTTATGTCAATGTCGAAAATAAAATTGTCGGATATAGTATATCAGCAACTAGGGCCCGGCCATGCAAATATCACATTCCACTACATTTTCTCAATTGGTGAATGAGGTGCATCACCTCCTTCTGATCGACACGTCACAATTCAGCATTAAAATATCAACCAAGTATTTTTACGATGCGATGTCTCGTCATATTGAAGATCATAACTACATCACATACATTTGTATCCATTTGGGAGATGATATCCAACCATGGTCGTAGGTACTACCGTCGGAGAGACAAAAATATGAAAAATACGACGGTATCAACCAATATACTCTATCGTCGTGTCAGGTGTACCAGGTACGATAAATTTCTCGCCCATGACAAAATTAAACCTATCACTCCACATATTTACTAAATGTTTGTGAAAAAGCGTCTCAATCATAATTGGGGTGCCCTTGTCGTGTCAATTTTTGAAATTTTCGTAGTTATTGGCAAGTGGGGGAATACCCTAACACATTCCAAATTGTCGAAGACACCTTTCTGGTTGGTGCATATCAACAATATCAAATTTATCAGTAGACATGCAGACCAACATAAGATATTTTTATTTTCCTGAGGAACCTAGTCATCTTTGGTGACCACATATCATATACGGTCCATTTAAATTGTTGAATAATAAAAAATACAAAAAAAAAATTAGCACGCTTATCTTATAACAATTTTTTAAATATTTTTATAGTCATAGATGTTTAAAAAAATTATATGTCCGTCAACTATCCTGTCAAACATATATCTCATTGTACGAATAGATTAACGCACAATGTGCACTTATGAAAATCCATGTTTCCACCTATGATATGAATATTTAAACAATGTAGGACATTACAAAGAAGCAATAAAATCTTATTAAAAAGTAGTTGTTTGTATAGAGTATTGGCACGATAAGATGGAAATGATAATCTCTGAAGCACATCGACAGCATGCTCCGATGTCATGTGATTTAATTGTAACCTATTTGGAGAGAGAAGTGTAATCCTTGACCAAACTCAAATCTGCATTGATATACAATATGTAATTCACATAAAACAATTTAACAAGAATATATGTGTAATGACCCTGCAATGAATCACCTACTAACTGGCAACTAATGACATACATTAAACTTAATAAAGCAAAAATGCTTAACAGAGTAAAATGTGCGGAAACATAATCTATAATTTACATATCAACTTAGTAAACATATCCAGGCTTAATACTGTAGTGATATAACCATTTCGAAAAGCTTAAAAGTAAATATTATACAGCTATATCGAATCCTGCTGTATAAATAACTTCTCAAGGCTCATGCTCCCTAGTCTTGCCTTGAACTACCAGCTCCGTCCATCCTGCGACCTGCCCCGTGGAATAAGGTGTGCAAGATAACAACTAGGACGTGAGCGCTAACGCTCAATACATAAACATGAGTAAACATATATATATGATGCATGCAACATGATGACTGGTAAATGGTCATCTGAAAAGTCATGCTCAGTACCGGCGCCACATGAGTGCTGCCACCGCACGGATCAACCTCTGGGTGCAATCACACTCGTCTAGTACACCAGAGTAGTCAGAAATACATGTTCCCGCCGTCGCGGTACTCTCAGTGATAGACTATTGAGTATAGAGCTGAGCGGCTCTATAATCAGGTATAACAAGGTATAGGCTCAACGTGTATGTGCACATGACATATGAATATGGAAAGCGGTAAATCATATATCATGCCACATAATAATGCCAAGTAAATGCAACATATAAACATGTATACTCGCTGGCAATCTCAGTCAATGTGTACGTACCTCTAGGCTAGTTCAAGTCTAGTAGGATCCTAGGTTCCAAGCCTATATTCAAAAGTTCACCGTATCACGACACAAGTTCTATAAGACTTAACTAAGCTAATAAGTACTCCCAAAACTTAAATAGATTCTCAGACCATAACTTCGTCCGTAGTAAGCCCTTTGGAGTCGCTAGTCCCGGATGACTATAACCACATCTTGGTTATTCCAGAACTTTACTATAAACCGATAGGGCCCTCAGTGTATCGCTTACTATAGACTGAACACTCTAAATGTTTTCTTATCGACTTTAACATCCGAATGCCCCAATTTATAGGCAAATTTCACGACGGAGATCGGAAGCTTTCGGGATCGGAAGCTCCGATCTCTGCATGCGCGACACTTGTCAAAATCTGAATCTTAGTCATCGGCGCACGTCATCGGAAGCTGTGGTTGTTGATCGGAAGCTCCGATCGCCATCGGACGTTCCGATCCCTATCGGAAGCTCCGATCTCTTACCGGAAGTTCCGATTGCTTAAACATCCATTAATGACTGATTAACCATGTAATTACTTAAACCGGGGTACGGGTTACTACAATATGTTGTTTGTATATAAGTGTAATCGTACCTGAAGTATTCGAAGAGGCCTACATAAATCCTTCTTTAACTCCATGTTAGTGTTGCATATCTCTTGGTAAAGATAGACCAATAATGTAGAACCCCATCTATATGTATTCACTCTATCGATGTCCTGAAGAATTTGTAAATACATAAGTTTCACAGCAGCACTTTCTGAGTCCGGAAACATACAACCACTGATAATCAGCAATGCCACACAATGAGAATATTTTGTAACATCCTCATCTTGTTGTCATCATGAATCATATGATCAAGACAGTGCTTTCGTATACCGTTGAGAGAAAGGTGGCCACCTTTAATTTTATTTCACCCAGACATGAAACCCAACTAATGTAAACAACGCTGTTGCAACTCATTTTTATCGTACACAGTATCTACACCAGTGATGAGAATGTCATTGATATTCTAACCCAAAATCATTGCAATGTCTTGTAGGGTTATCGTGGACTCGCCCACTGGAAGATGCAACGTGTGGCTTTCTCGATGTCATCTATCTACCATGACTGTAAACAAGTGATTATCAAAATATTTTATTGGTCCACACTATAAAATACCGTAAAAACTCAGGTGTCCCAAACATAGGATAACACAATTGTGATTTTTTTCATTTTACAATGCCCATAGAGAATTATTATCGGAACGACGTGGAGGTATTAGTGAATCCATGTTTTCGGCATTGATATTATTCAAAATATGTCTATCTTGTAACTAAAACACATATTTTCAAATATATCATCGATTATATTTGGTATTAAAAGTGATAATATGCCATCGATTATATTTGGATATTAAAAGTGATATATCTGATATTCGGATTTTATTGATTGTGGGATGGCCGAAAATGCGGATAATGTGTTGTATTTACAGAATGACATATTTTGAATAATATCAATTCCGAGAATATGGATTCACTAATACCTCCACGTCGTTCTTATAATTCTCTACGGGCATTTTACAATGAAAGAATTCACAATCGTGTTTGCTTATGTTTGGCAACATATGAGTTTTCACGGTATCTTATAGTGTGGACTAATAAAATATTTTGATGATTACTTGCTTAAAGCCATGGTAGGTAGATGGCATCGAAAAACCCACACGTTTCACCTTTCAGTGGGCGAGGTCACTATAACCCTACAAGACATTGTAACAATTTGGGGTTTGAATATCCATGACATTCTCATTACTGGTGTAGATACCGTAGAATAAAACATGAGTTGCAGCATTGTTGTTTATATTGGTTGCGTTTCATGTCTGAATAAAATAAAATTTAAAGGTGACTACATTTCTATCAGAGATATACGAAACAATTGTCTTGATCATATGATTCATGATGACAACACAGATGTTGCAAAATATTCTCATTGTGTGGCATTGTTGATTATCGGTAGATGCATATTTTTGGACTAAAAAAGTGTTGTTGTTAAGCTTATTGACCTATCTTTACCAAGAGTTATGCAACACTGTCATAGAGTTAAAGAAGGGCTTATATGAGTCTCTTCAAATATTTCAGATACGATTATAATTATAAACAAATGATATATATTCTGGTTAAATTATTTTTATGTGAAGTATATATTGTATATAATTGTAGATTTGGGTTTAGTCAAGAATTACACTCATTTCTCCAGATATGTTACAATTAAGTCGCATGACATCGGAGCATGTTGCCGATGAGCTTCAGAGACTATCCTTCCCACCTTACGACACACAATAATCTTTACAAACACTTACTTTTAATAAAATTTTGTTCCTTCTTTGTAATGTCCAACATTGTTTACTATTCATATCATAAGTGGAAACATGGATTTTCATGGGTGCACTTGTGTGTCATTCTGTTCGTTAAATGAGATATATATGTTTGACAAGATTTTAGACTGACAAGTAATTTTTTAAAACATCTATTACTATAAAAATATTTTAAAATTTTTTATAAGATAATCGTACTAATATTTTATTTTTATTTTTATTATTCAACAGTTTAAATGGACCATATATGATATGGAGTGACCGAAGGTGAATAGGTTCCGTTAAGGAAATAGAAATATCATATGTTGGTCTGCATGTTCGCTGATAATTTTTGTATTGTTGATATGCACGGACCAGAGAGCTGTCTTTGACAATTTAAAATGTGTCAAGGTATTATTTGCCACTAACTACGAAAAATTTCATAAATTGACACGATAAGGGCGACCTATGATTTGGCCGCTTTTCACAAACAATTTGTAAATACGTGGAGTGATAGATTTATATAATTTTGTCATGGACGGAAATTCATTGTACCTAGTACACCGATATGACAATGGAGTATATTGGTTGATACCCTCGTATTTCTCGTATTTTTGTCTCTTCGACAATAGTACCTATGACCATGGTTGTATATCATCTTATATATGTAAGTTACCGATAATTTTTCGTAAGATATCTTATGTTTATTTTTATTCGATTAATTTTTAAGTTTGAAAAGTTGTTTTTTGTTTTTTTAAACACATCTTCTTATTCTATTTTTCAATATAAGCACACCAATATCAACAACGTGATTATGCATCTACATTGTAACCTCCCATGTGGACACAAAATGAGGGCCAGACCGGAACTTCTACAACAAATAATCCCAGGTGGACACAAAAAAGCAACATAATAATGTCAAATCAAATATAAATTGAAGACTATCATCATCAGTTATGCAGATATGTTCTTCAATATGATGAGACATCACATCGTAAGAATATTTGATTGACAATTTAATGCTGAATTGTGATGTGTCAATTAGAATGAGGCGATGCACCTCATTTACCAACTGAGTGAGATTTTCATGGGCCTAGTTGCTGACATGCTATATCATGCCCTTTCATTTTCGACAATGACATAACCACCTATGTAGAACAATGCACCCACGACATTCATTTTTAATTTGAAAAAAAGATATAATATTAATATTCTTATATTATTATTATTATTATTATTATTATTATTATTATTATTATTATTATTATTATTATTATTATTATTATTATTATTATTATTATTATTATAACTAAATTATTTTTTATTGGTGACGTAGTTTTTTTAAATGCTATTATTGGTATATATGTTTCTCAAATTATAACAAAGGATTTGATATTACCAATTTGTGGGATTTCTAAGTAACAAACGAGAGTTTTTTTAGTAATTCGAGGTCATACTACTTAAAATAATTCGATGACTTGCTAATTGCATTCATTAAATAATAGTGAAACTAATTACGCTAATAAAATTTAATAAACTCAGCTTAAAATTAATACTCATGTATATCCTCATTATTTTTATGAGTATTTTATTTTACAAATATACATATTGATAAAAATATTATTAGTAAGTGACATTATAATTTTATAACCAATACAGTTGTACTTAATAAATCTATATTAACATTTTTATTACTATTATTAATTACTTGATTACTAAACTAATATTACTATGATTTAAACCATTATTACTTTTATATCGATAACTCATGTTTATTACGTGCATCACAAATATTTTATTAGTATATTCTTCTCTAAATATTATCACCGTTGATTAAAAAAATAGATAAATACGTAATGATATCCAACTATACTCGTCTTTATAAATAATTAGAGCCGTCAAAATGGATCAGACTCATCGGGTCAACCCATCCCGTCATGAAAAATTGATGGGTTGGGCTAAGGTTTTACTTGCTTGTTTGGAGGCAGGCATAAACGGGTCAACCCAAACGGACCATGGGTTGGGCCGAGCCGGCCTGCCAATTTTTTTTAAAAATTATAATATATATTTAATACTCAAACATGTTGGATTTGAACATAAGATCAAATGGATTTGGGACCTCGCTCTTGCCACTAGGCCAAGAGTTCATTTTTTGTTTATTTGTTTGTTTTTTTTTTTTTTCTGTTTTTTGTTTTTAAATTATGGGCATAATAACAATTATTTTAAATAATGTGATTTTAAAATTTTAAAACTAGTATTTGTAATATTTTTAATATCTTAAATTATTATTTTTATGGTTAAATATCTATTTATATTATTAATATTATCTGAAAATATATTTTTTTATACAAAATATAATAGTTAACATCAAAATTTTATATGATTTGTTTAATTGTGATATTTATTATTTTTTATTGTGTAATATTTGTTGATATATTTTTTTTAATCTCAAATAATAATTTTTTTTTTGAATTTTTATTTTTTTTTATTTTTTCAAAATTTGGGTGGGTTGGCCCTAGGGGTGCAAACGAACCGAATCGAGCCGAATAATGGTAAAATTTTAAGGCTCGAATTCGGCTCGATAAGAATATATTCGAGTTCGAGCTCGATTCGAAGTTCGATAATTTTAAATATTTTGGCTCGAGCTCGGCTCGAAATGAAGTTCGAGTTCGAGTTCGGTTTGAAATATTCGAACTTATTTGTGAACTATTCGGATATTATGGTTCGAAAAGCTCGAAATGTATATATTTATTATATAATTATATTATATTAATTAAATATTAAGGCTCGCGAACTATTCGCGAACTATCGAACAGAGTAATTTCGGCTCGAGCTCGGCTCGGAAAAAAGTTCGAACATGTTCGAATTCGGTTCGAGTTCGATAAGCTCGAATACGAATTAAATATTTATCAAGTGGGCTCGTAAAACTCACGAACAGGTTCAGTTCGTTTGCACCCCTAGTTGGCCCGCCTGACCCAAGACCCAAAATGGGTTGGGCTGGGTTGGAAATTTCCCAACCTGCCCGCCCCACCAACCCATTCCGACAGTTCTATAAATAAGTCATGATAATCACATTAGAGTGCGCTTGGTAGGTGTGATGAGATTATTAATGTATACCAAGAATTAAGGATAAAGTGATGATAATTTTTAATGAGGATAAATTTTGTATTTGTTTGGTAGTATTTTTTTATGTTGGGATAAAATGATGTTCCAAATTTTAAAGACTATTTTACCCTTTGATTACCAGTAAAACTTGACTCATTTTCATAACGATAGCTTTCTTCAACATGAGAAAATCAAAAATCCCCAAGTTTTCGTGTGTGAAATCTTAGATCTGGGCTATAAGAAAAATCCATTTCCAAACAAAGATCCAAGATCTGGTGTCGAAGAACCAGTAAGTATTTTCCCTTCTCGTTGAACATTTGCAAACACGTATTTTCAGATCTAAAGCATTTTTTTCCTTCCAAATCGTAACACATTTTATGCAAAGCATTTTTACGAACCGATTTCGAAAACTATATGTCGACAAAGATTGACATTTGAAAATGAACAGAGATCATCTTCCAACCGAAGCACTTATCAAATCTGGAGAAATGACGGATAAATGATGGTGTTGAGTAATGAGATTTTCTTTTTTCGAGCAAAGGGCATAATAGTCAATAAATTCGATTTTGGTGCACTGTACACATCGAACAAATTAATAACAGGGGTATGAGGTGGTTTATTAATGAAGTCTTTTCCATCTGATACAGTGCTTTATCACGGGCCCATGAGTTTAAGCGAAATGGTTAAAAAACCAATCAAACGGGAGATAATTAAATAATCAAGGCACAATCCGGGCTATCAAACACAGCCTTAGGATAATATTAAGAGTGAAATTGTTATTAATAAAAGAAATATAAAAAAATATCTAAATAATCATATATTATTTTTTCAATCAAAATTTTAAGCAAGAACTAAATTTTTTTCACAAAATGAAAACTTGTATGTAATAAATTTTTTTATCAAACTCATTAATTAGTTTTCATCTTATCTGGCCAATAAAATATTTTTTTTTATATTTATCGATAATTTTTAAATTTTAAAATCAATAACCATGTCACTCAATTATTCAAAATAAAAAAACCATGTCACTCAAAATTAACAATCTTTTTAAATTTATTTTCTAATTATTTTAATTTCATTATATTTTTAAAGTTTTAAAAGAATATAAATTAACATAAAATTTTAGATAAAATCGAAGACTCCATTTAACTCTAAAAATATTGATAAAAAATGATATCGAATCGGCAGTTTATATTAAAATTTTAATTGAGATAAATAAAAATAACAACAACAACACCAACAACAAATGATCTCTTGATATACCAAAAATTCATGATTGAACTTGTCGTAGCCCAATTTCATTTTATAAGATTAATTTTCAAATAAAGATTAGATTTAATGAAGCATGATTAAAAGATTTTTATATGATCAACGGATCAAGGAATTGGTTCCAAAACGGCCGAAAAATGCTTTATGGACTTAAATGGGTTCGGAAAATTCGGAGGATCCGAACCAAGAGAGTTCGGAGGCATGAATTGAGTTCGAAATGAGGGTGAGATCGGACGATCCGATCAGGCGGTCAGACGGTCCGAACTCTCTAAGGACATTTTGTATCATAGTTATCGATTCCTGAGTGGAAATGAAAATTATCACGATGGACTTTGTGACCCATTTACTAGTATTCTCGAGGAATTATGATACTATCAGAGTTGTGATATATCGAATCACCAGGACAACGCATTTCTTTCTGCGTAATCAAAACTTCACTTTTGATAATAGTGATTAATTACACTTTCAAGAGATTGTAAGATTCCATGGAATACCAGTAAGCTTTGTCAGTAATAGAGACTCCAGATGTGTTTTCAGATTATGGGGGAGTTTCAAGTATGACTCAAGGAATATTTTCAATGTGAGTACAACCTATCGTTTGGAGAATAATGACCAGTCATAACATAATATATGTATTCTGAGAACATATTATGAGCTTGCACTATAGATTTTGACCAACTTGGCAAAATCAGGTTTCAGTGAATGAGATTGTACACAACAACAACTATCACCGTAGAATTGGTATGACACCTATTGAGGCGTTGTACGAACAATGATGTCGTATTCCACTGTTCTGGGAAAAATTAGGGGGAGCGACAGATAGAAGAACCAAAATTAATTCAACCGGGGGTTGATATAGATGATTTATCCGAAAGATATCTTTAGAGTTTATTGGTACAATTGGGATGTTGGACAATAAATGTGTTATAGTACAGACTAGCATTATCGCCACATGAGTTTAGTATCCACGATGTGTTCCATGTATCACTGTGGTGGTGATTTTTGATAGATATGTCTACATTTTGCAATCATTCAAGGTACAGTAGATACAAATTTGACATGTGTGGAGAGACCATGTTGTTACTGAATCATAACAAAACAATATTTTGGAATAAGATGTTTCTTTTGTGGTATAGTTTCAGTATTGAGACACTACTGATGATTCTTTGGATTATAGTGGGATCTTGTAAAATATTATGAGAGAATAAGAACCTGTTGTTCTTATTTAAATTCGTGACAACACTTAAGATTTATTTCGAGGATGAAATTATCTTAAGTGGGGGAGAATGTAGTAGCCCGATTATATTTTACGAGATTAATTTGCTAATCATGATTGAATTAATAAATCATGATTAAAAGATTTTGATATGATCTAACGAAGGAGGGAATTGGGTCCATAACGGCCGAAAATTCTTTATCGACTTAAATGTGTTCGAGAAGTTTGGAGGATCCGAACTGGATTCGGAGGATCAGAACCAGGAGAGTTCGGAGGCATGAATTGAGTTCGGAAGAAGGGTGAGATCAGAACTGTCTAAGGACGGGTGTCTTAATCTTGTGTAAGGGATAACATCATGGATGATGTCACTAGGATCAATCGGACAATCCAAAGAGGGATCAGACCGTCCGAACTTGAATGCATGCGATGTTGAAATCATGCAAAAATCGGACCATACGACTTGGGGATCGGACGATCCGAACTCTGTCTGTAATTAGAGGCCGAAATGGTTCATTTTGAAATGAAAATGAATCCTATCCTCTCCCGTAAAGACTCTATTTTAAGGGCTTTGGGACTCTTTCTTTAAGACTTGGAGTAGGAAGTAGTATTTTTATAGTGGACAGTGTCCATGGTAGCAGCCAAGCGGCGGAGCTCTGGCGAGGTGTTAAGTAGTCGTAGCAAGGCTGTGCCCAAGCTCTGGGGCATTCGACATCAGAAGGCTGACGATGGACGAAGGTATAGCTCTGGCTTCTTATAGAAATAGAGAGTATGCTATAGTTTAATTAAGGCTTTTAGGGCTTGATAGATGATGTTGGCATGCTAGATGATACATGGTTATTATGTATTGTAGTGTTTCATGATAGGTCTAGAACCTAGATGGAAGCTTCTAGGATCAGCCTTAAAAAGGTACGAAAGCACTGTTTGAGATATCCAGACTGAGTATGCATGTATTATGTGGTTGCATGTTTTATATGCCTTTATCTGTACAGCATGTCATGACTGTATGTTGCATACATGAGAATATTGATCCCATATCCTTGAGATATTCTGTAGTAGTAGGGCGCTTACCCTACGAGTCGTGGATGGTTGGATACGTAAGTCCTATGTCAGGTCACCGTTATGGTTGGAAACTTGTACTAGTATCAGGTCACCATTATCCACTGGGTATAAGAGCCACCTCCTTATGCGACAACGCAGCATGCTATATATCCTGTGCCCGATCTATGAGCAAGACTTCTTGACCTTGTGTCTTGGTATCTAGTGCACTTGCATACATGCACATATTGTGGAGACCCCGGGTTCATAACGCAACACGGCAAACAACCATTCAAAACCGGGAATAAATAAACCAATTTTATTTTAAACGGGGCGGCGCAGGCGTGCCCATCACCGGCGAGGGCGCGCCTCCGCTACACATTTCTACGCAAAGATCGCACCCCGCAAGGCGGCGGAGCTTCCACGCCTCCCGGCAGCGCGAGCGCGCTCCCGCCTCAATTTTTGACCTGTATTTTCATGTTTCTTTCCAAAATCAAGCCGGACATGATGTAATCTCGATACATGGCCAAAAAGTATAATTCAAGGGGTCCAGAAAACATGAAATTACAGGCCCAATATAACAAGTTTAAAATTCCACCCGGAGTACCACTTCTATACTTAAACCCAAACTCTCATGACCTCCTGTTACTCGTCCTGGTTCACCTGCCATGTAGCGACCCATACCGGATCCGCTACCTAATCAGAGATAAGAGCATAATTAAGCATGCATTAAATAAAATCGCTGTGGAAGACTTAAATACAAGAAGACCGGCAGAATACAATCGGCTAAACAAACTCGATTATACAACCCAATCGAATTACTTAAATAAACCTACAACTAATCTTGTTGTCTTTCAAGTGTTACTGGCCCCTCCAAGCTCCTGGTGCTCAATCCCGCACCTAAACCTGCCCCGTCGAATGGGGTGTCCAGATACACAGAAAAGACTGTACGTGAGCGCTAAGCTCAATACGAAAGCACGGATAAACATACAAATATGATGCATGCAAATGACAGGGTATCCATATCTGGGATAACTGTATACAAACTGCTCAGACTGGCGCCTGGAATATGAGCTCGTCACATCGGGGTAGCTAACCACTGTGTGCGACCACTCACTACCGAATCTCGGACGCGGACCACGGAGTCCTCTAGGTATCAGTACCTAAGGGTACTCGATATCAAACGTCCAAACAGGGCTGAGTAACCCTAACTGGCTCATCTCAAAATATGTACAGACGTACATGCACAAGATGATATGTACATGCCATATATCAATAACAATAACATGCAAACACATAAATACAACATATAAGCATGCATATCCGCTGGCAATCTCAGTCAGTACTTACGTACCTTTCTACAGGAAGTCCTAGCAGTCCAACTCTAGGTTCCAAGCCTATCATCAACTCTACAATGTAAATACCCATGCATCATTCATTATGCTCTAAAAGCCTTAACTAAGCTACTACATACTCCTAAATAATTTAAGGAGACTATAGCTATACCTGCGTCCGTCGTTAGCCCACTAATGGCGACTATCCCGCAACTAGGGGCACACCCCTGCTACAGCTCCACAGCCTCGAGCACTGCTCCGCTACACGAGCATTGCTCCGCTACACAAGCACTGATCCGCTACCATGTCAGACACTGTCTGACTATACTATAATATTTTTTTCTACTCCAACTCTAAAATAAGAGTACCCAAAGCCCTAAAATAGAGCCATGTGGGCGAAAGAGAGCAACTCGGAATTCGCACCAAATGAGGAGCTCGGACCTCATATTTATAGAGCACATTCGGATCGTCTGAACTGCTTTGGGCCGTCCGATCGCCTCATCGGATCGTTCGATCTCCGCCACGAATCCAACCAATCGCATGCAACCATACACCTGTCCAATACACTGTTCGGGCCGTCCGAACCGGCTCTTCGGATCATCCAAACATCTCCCCGATGATGTCACCAATGACGTATTATTTTGGGACAGCTGGCCGCATGAGTTCGGATCGTCCGAACCCACTTCGGACCGTCCGAAGTCTTCAGAGCCTCCGAAGCCTGGCTCCGTCCATGTTCGGATCCTCCGAACTCAAGTTTGGAGCGCCCGAACCTGCCGAACCATACCCACCATTTTTTAGTGTCCTGGATCCATTTCTGGACTCCGTTAATCCATTTGAAATTTCCTTAATCATGTTTTACTTAATCCAAACATGATCCTTCAATTAATTACTCATTAATTGTTAGTTTTGGATACAGGCTACTACATTCTCCCCCCCTTGAAATATTTCGTCCTCGAAATCTAGGGTAAACCCCGAGAACGTAACACAGACCACTTGCCCAATCCACCAATAGTTTCAGTTCGAAACATCTGGTCGGATAACTTTGACAACCCCAAACCTCGCTAAACCTACAGGGTCTTGTTCAATCACATCAGAACATATAATTGGTTTAGAATCCGCACTGATTCCAAACTCTCATGTCTTTAACAATTATCCTGACAATCACTGCCTTCTTATCAGAAATCCTGCGAAAATTTGAGTAACACTACTGACTACCGTCAGTTTTCCTTCGTTAACCGCAAACGACACGGAACCTTCGATCCAAACTGCTGGCTGTATCAGCCGTACTAACTACAGATCTTGGTGATGACACTCTTGTTAAGATCATAATTAGTCCTTAGCTACCTCTAGACACTCACGAATTCCATCGCTGCCCATCGAGAAAACAAGATACAATACATTGTATCTCACTGGTCTAACGATAACATCGCATCCCTCGATGTTATTGCAAGGCGCAAAACAATCGATCTAGATTCAATCTTTCGGTCAAATCTTAGATATCCCTTTCCAAGAACTCGTCCAAGTTATTCCTTATCACTAAAGATAAAATATTTATTCCCAAAATAATACCTTATGCGAAGAGAAATGGAAATTACCGGCCACCAGCTCGCAAAGCAATCGCATTGCTGCACATCACTCTAACCATCTGAAATCCTAAGACTAATTGCGATCAACCTTGATCCGAATCTCGCTATCATAGATAGCATCTACTTGATCACATTAGTCATCATGTCATGGATAACAACCAAATCCTGACAATTCCTGGCATCATAGTACGTACTTTCAGAACTTACCCTGTCTGATGCTGACGGATGTTCCCAAGAACATCAACTAAGTAAACAGATGGAAAAATCTCTGTCTACTAACCCCAATAGTGACAAAAATCATTGTACACAATTTCTTGTCTTAATGCACTCTTCAAGGTCATCGCCTCGAAATATACTACCATCCTGCTGAAACTCTCGGATGGACTAACACCATCCTCAGCATTAGTAGTCTATATCGAACGCTTACCTCTAAATCGTCACTAGAGATAGTATCGATGAAAACGATTTTAGTTATCTTATCCTAGATAACGAAAAACCCTTGACTCGCTAACTGAAATAACCAAACTGGTTCACCTTAATCCCACACATAATCTATCAATACTAGAGGCAATCCCGCTATCTCAACCTCTCAATGACACAGCATATCAGAACGGACTGGGATATCAGCGACAATACTCATGCCAGACTTAGAAACACAAGTCTCAGCTGTTGTCTCATCCCATGAAGCAACTAATGCTAACCTGCAAATGCGCGTTGAAATCCATAAGCACTTGTCGAATCGTCCCTCAAGAATAACTCTTGAGAACTATGCTGGAAGCACCCAAGCAAAACACTTCGACTAACAGTCCCCAAAACTTTGTCTGCTGACAATCCTGGGACAATCACTAACTCATATTTCCGCAACCTGGATCAATCGTTGCTAACACCAAGCTATGCTCAAATCAAAATCCGCCCAATGGTAATCTCAGCAACGCTATCAACGAACTATGATCACAAGAGTCAACCTAAGACCACTTTCGTGATTTGCAGAATCCAAAAGCCCCGATTCCCGCATTCATGGGGATTCCTAACGACTGAAGAATTCCCTAAATGTACCTGAATCGCTGTATCTATGCATACCATACTTCTAGTATTATCCCCAGTACTTCTCGACTCCCTATATCCCAATTCAGCACCGGTTGGAATAATCTGATCGATCAAGTCAATCTACTGTGGCTCTCGTTCTACCTGACGATATCAAACCTAATCAGACAATTACTTATCAAGAAAAACTCTCAGGGCTCGATCAATATCGATGATCTCACTGCCACACGTCCGCAAATCCTAAATACTTGAAATCAAAGGAATCACACTTGATTCAATCCTCTATCTCTGACAGAGTCAAACAACAGCTACACGTAGTCACTAGTGTCATGCCTGCACCAGTCTAGACATACTATCCACTGTCTATATTCATTCAAGATGATCATTAGGACTTGCCAGATCCAAAACGCACTACAAGTCTGAAAGATTCCAACTAACACTGAACATGTTCCTGATAATTATATCTCTCGCTAAGGCTGCAACAATTTAAGATTGAGGTAACCTGCCACGATGTCTCATCTGAAATCACTACCAAGTGTACACTGTCATAAGTCACGCTTCCCTCACGTCTCAAATAGTCATGTACAATCCTTAGCTTCAGATATAACTCATTACTGAAGGAAACCATCATTGCTGGAAAATACTTCCCTCGGGTCAATGTTTCAGACAATTTTACAAAACCATCTCCTGGATAACTCCTACCACAAGAAAATCCAATCGTCGACTAGATCCACTAGTCTCGCAATATCCCATTGACTAAAACTATATGCTCAGAGTACACGCTCGTCAAGGAAATCCCTCCAGGACTAGTCCTTACGGCAGAAATCCAAACCAATATCTCCGACGATAGTCAGACAATATCTGAACCACTGATACCTAACCAGGCATCTAATCCAAGGTCATATACCGTCGTGACTATTACCAAGACTCTATACTGAGAAGCCTTCCCACCGCCGATCCTGAAGCACAAGGGCTTCCAAACAATCTCCGAAGTACAAAAACTCCCAGAGTAACACTGGCATAGGGTCGCGCCCCATCACATCTAGTCATGGTCATAGTCCACAACTCAGCATATACTCGACCTGGTTCCTGATGAAATCCCATCATCGCAATTCCCAACCTAACGAAGGTCAAACAGACTACCGTTCTAAGGAAACAACCTAGAACAAAGCCCAAAGTTCCTATCCGAATAATATTTACATACCTCCAGATGAATCACCTCAGTCATTCACAAATTCCTGGATAATTAATACATGTATCATTACTTCAAGTTATGTACAACTTCTTTATTACAATCCCATGTAATACATACAGTATTCAAAATACAACTAAATGTACAACCAATAACTTGAAATGATACAACCGGATTATGATGATTCATTACAACTGAAATACTGTTTACAACTACAACAATACAGTATTTAAAATCATCGTACTCGTATTCGTTTCTTGATCATGAAGCCTCTAATTGACACACGCATCGATACAAGCATACTCCCGTCCAATTCTCTCTACATGTCCTCCTGCGAAGAACTCCGGAGAAATGGCACGTGATAGCTAACCAGCTATGCTCTGCGTCAGTGCATGTCAGTCGACCACCTCTGCTCATGATCTACCATCAGCATTCTTCTTGTATCCATATCATGCTTTTGAACATGAAGTTTCCCATTTTCCTACCAAAAGCATCGATACAAGCATACCGGCAAAACCATGTTCCGCATGAGTTTAATGACCTTACACTCAAAACCCGTCATGCCTTAAGCACTCGAGGCATTTCATGGTGAAGGTCTATATGACAGTCTCTCCAATTATGAGTGGAGAATCTCTTCGGACAGAAACCACATGGGTTATTACACACCATTCGTTCCAAAAAGCCCTCAAAGGTATCTGACACGATATACTCGTTTTTCTCTTCCAGTCGTTTCCGGCTGGAATCCATATGTTCTTCGATCAGCATCCCAATGCATCGAATGATAATCCGTACACAGCAGTCAATCTATCTATCGATATGCTACTACTGGTGTTCTCATCACTGTTGCATTCCTTATAGTAAAGACTTCTGCCGCAAACCTCGGCAATGAAGAACCAAATCTTCTTTCGTTAGGTCTCCTCAATCCTACAAGGATAATCCAACGTCTCAGTACTATTTCCCAAGTATCTTGCATGCAGCTTTGATACCATAAATGTAGCGACCCATACCGGATCCGCTACCTAATCAGAGATAAGAGCATAATTAAGCATGCATTAAATAAAATCGCTGCGGAAGACTTAAATACAAGAAGATCGGCAAAATACAACCGGCTAAACAAACTCGATTATACAACCCAATAGAATTACTTAAATAAACCTACAGCTAATCTTGCTGTCTTTCAAGGGTTATTGGCCTCTCCAAGCTCCTGGTGGTCAATCCCGCACCTAAACCTGCCCCGTCGAATGGGGTGTCCAGATACACAGCAAAGGCTGGACGTGAGCGCTAAGCTCAATATGAAAGCACGGATAAACATACAAATATGATGCATGAAAATGACAGGGTATCCATATCTGGGATAACTGTATACAAACTGCTCAGACTGGCACCTGAAATATGAGCTCGTCACATCGGGGTAGCTAACCACTGTGTGCGACCACTCACTCCCAAATCTCGGACGCGGACCACGGAGTCCTCTAGGTATCAGTATCTGTAACACCCCAATTATCTTAATTGACTTTATTTGAGATAATCAATGATTTCAGAATTCGAAAGCCGACTTTTTATTGATCAGGGACTTTTTTGCAATTTTCGGAAATTTCAGGGACTAAAATGCAAAATTGAGCTTTGTTATATATTGGACTTTGACTAAGTCTTTTGCACCACTCCATCATCCCCTCCACAATGTTCTATCTCCATTGAAGGCGAGAAAAAAGCTTCCAAGCTTTTGTGATTTCGATTTTAAATCGATCCGTCCGTTGGAATTTGATCTGAAGTAGATATCTGCGATCACAACATCGAGTGCTCCGTTTGGAAGTAAGTTTCTCTTATTTCTACGAGGTTTGAATTTTTGGATGTCTTTAGAATTGATTGATATTCGGAGAGGATGTTCTTGAGGTTGCTGTGATAGTATATCTAAGACGGTTCGGAGATATATCGACGATCGGATTTGTTATGATTTTTCTTGATTTTTGAAACTTAGATTTTTGAGATGTGTTGGGTTTGACTTGGAAATTATATTAGATGATTGTTATGAGTAGATTGGATTGATATTCTGCTGTCTGCAATTTCGGTTTGATCAGTTTATAGCCGTTATGCAGTCTGTTTGAGTTCGGGATATCGTTTCTATTGATTTGATTATACCGAGTTTGATGAGGTTTTGCTATCGATATTGATCTTGTGACTTCTTCTGTTAGATTGATTTGAAGTCCTTGGAGTTGCTAGAGTTGCAGCTTTTGTCAGTTTGGAAGAGTTGAGCTGGTATAGTATCGATGTCTTTCTATATCGATTGATGAACTTGAGTTGATATTGAATTGAGGATTTATTGTTTTACAGATTGAAGAGTGTGAAGCGACGAGAAGAGGTATAAGACGACTTTGGAATGAAATAGGACGATTAACTTGAATCCGGATTGATTCGAGTGTCCTAGAAGAAATCACATATTGCATGTTTATATGCTTATTTGAACTTATGATTGAATTGATGATTGAATGCATGAGATTTTATATGCATTCATTTTGAGCTGATTGATTATTCATTTTGAATTAGACAATCTGGAGATTATAGTTGAGTGGCCTTGGTAGGCGATTTACTACAAGTGTCGATTAACTCACTATAATGCCCTAGAGTCTAGAGGATTACAATATACCTCATCCACCTCAAAAGGGGAGTTCGGTGTGATTGTTGGATATTTTAACCTCGGAATCCCAAACCGAAGAAAGAAAGAAGAATTTCTTTTGATTATCTTATTATGATAATCCAGAAGTTTTAAAGTCATGCATATCATTTTATATCCGCAATTGAATGAATTACTTGAGGTATATGTGGAATTTGATTCTATATCATGTTTTGATATATTATGTGATATTGTATGCTAGTCTCTTTTACTGGGAATATTATTCTCACCGGATTATCCGGCTGTTGTCTTTGTTTGTATGTGTACTTGGCAACAGGTGGGGCAGGATCAAGTCAGAGACCTCATGGCTAGATCGGGAATGAGATGATAGAAGTGAGGCTTAGATGTTAGGAGTCATTTATGTATTTTTGAACTCCTGTTGTTTTGTATAAGTCGAACTAGTTGGAACTTATGCATGATTTTTGTTGAAGATTGTATGCATCTAGAATCGAATACTTTTATATCTTGTTGAATGGTATTATGATGTTTGGAATGTATTTGATAGAGTTGAAGTTGAATTTTTGAGGAAAAACAAGATTTATTTCTGGTACAGAGCATCTCGCTCGATCGGTAGAAGTTCACCGATCGAGCGAGCACCCCTGTACCAAAGCAGAGAGTTGGACATTTTTGTGTCCGCTCGATCGGTAAGATTTTACCGATCGAGCGGGCGTCCTGATTTCTGGGCAGTGGCTTTAGAATTCTTTGGCCGCTCGATCGGTAGGATCTTACCGATCGAGCGGGCCCCTTAAAAAAAATATTTTGATGTCTTAATCCTTATTGTTTAATTGTGTTGATCAATTGTTTTACTCTTAGATTATGATTAGAATCGAGGCCTCACATTAAGTGGTATCAGAGCGCATTAAGATCTTGGACTGAATTTAGAAAAAAACGGGGTAGATCGAGTCTGTTTGTATTGGATTCTCGCATATGTTTGAGTTATTTAATTAATTTATTAAATACGATGCGAGCATGCTTTATTAATTGAGAATTATTTGAATTACATGATTATGTGATTTAATTTGTAAAGCATGGATTGATTGAGATATGAACTATAATCATTCATTGGATCCGAGTTCCATCTTTTGAATTGTGTTAGAAGATCAGAGGTTGTGGGACACTGGAATTATGATATTGAGATATCTGTGTCCTAATCCCTTTGATTTTAGATGGGTACTCGAAGAAGATTGAACATGAATTCTCCGCCAGTTTTTGCTACGACTGAAACTCCACCTGTAGTGACTCCTCAGAATGACCAGGGCGATACGGTTGAGAATCAGATGGATGCCACGGCTACCCCTATGGAAACCTTACTGAAGAGGTTTCAGTCTTTCCGACCACCGATCTTGAAAGGTACGGAGAATCCCGTGGATTGCGAGGGCTGGTTGGATGATATAGATCAGCTTTTTGATTCTCTCGACTATTCCGATGACCGGCGAATTAGATTGGTTATTCATCAGCTGCACGGAGTGGCTAAGAAATGGTGGACCTCGACTAAGAAAGCCATGGAGAACAGAGGTACGCTTATCATCTGGATTCTATTCAAGACTGAGTTTTATAAACGATTCTTCCCAGTTTCGTACCGTAAGGATAAGAATGCCGAGTTCTCAAATTTGAAGCAAGAAAATTTGAGTATCGAAGATTATGTTACCAAATTTGACAGTCTATTGAGGTTTGATCCACACATTTCTGACAATGAGGAAGCGAAAGCTGACCATTTTATTAACGGTCTGAACCCTGATATCTTTGTTCTGGTGAATATCGGAAGGCCGGATAACTTTTATGATGCAATGGATCATGCCAAGGGTACGGAAGCTGGACTGTTAAGGCAGAGAGGGAATCAGTTTGCCCCTCAGCAACAACAGAGGCAGTTTCAGGCCCAACCGTCCCAATACCAGAATCAACCACCGAGGACTGAAGGTGGTAGCAGTGGAGGTAATAAGAAGAATTACTTTCGTCTCAAAGGAAAACAGTTTAAGAACTCGGGAAGCAGTTCTTCAAGTTCTGGTGGATCGAAACAGAACAGTTACTGTAAGGCCCCAGATTAATTAATATTAATCCGAATTTATTAAATTTTAATCCGAGTATATTTAATTTGGGAATATTTAGAGTTTCGATTTAAATTCTAATATTCTTAAATTATTTAGGATTGAAATTGAATGAAAATAAGGGCCGATGACTAAATTGAAATTATTGAAGTCTTGAGGGACTAAAGTGCAATTTTGGTTGAAAGTTATCAGATTTTATTGCAAGACTCAGCATGTGCACGTGTAATTCCTTCTCAAATTCAGAAAATAAGAACAGAGCATCCGAGATCTTCTTGTTTTCTTTAGAATTTTGATCTTCAAATCCTTATATCTTTTGAACCGGTTATTCGATTTCGATTCCGTAAATTGTTTTGGAATCCTTACAACGAGGGATTCTATCTTGTGTAAGTTTTATGTTGTGTTATTGGGATTTCGAAATCATTATGGAGCAGATATCAGTTTTTTAGTTATTGATTGTGTTCTTGCATGTGTATCGTTTCTATTTTCGAAACCGGATCAAAGTTGGATGATTGAATGGATTGGTTATGACTTCTAGCATGTATATCGATGAGTATAGCTGCTGATATGATGTTATGTGACTGAGTTTTATAAGATATATGCTGATATATGAATTTGAGTTACAAGTTTCGAAGTCGGGATTACGTCGGTTACCGATTTTGAATCGCTACGTCGTTTAATCGAGTTTTGGAACTGTTTTAATAGCCGATATTTGAGTTGATGTTGTTTTTGAGATGTTTTGAATGTTATAGTATTTTTCTTATTCAGTTTCAGTTGAGTTTGAAGGCTAAACGACACAAGACGCCGACTTGAACTAACGAAGAAAGAGTTGAGGTTTGAAATGCAATTGATTGATGAATTCTTGATGGTTTTGACTCGTTTCTGAAATGATAGATTGATATGAAGTTTGATATATGTATTTTGATTATATCTCACAGATTTGAAGAGTTCAGAACCTCGATAAACGAAGGTATAATGATGACATCGCGAAGTAGGGACTTTGAAACTCAAGAACGACTAGTTTTGAGTTGGCCCGCAAAAACCATATACTTGTTTATGTTTTTGATTTGATTGTGATGTTTTCGATCCATCTCAGGTAGTGGATCTTTAAATTTGAGTTGATATGATGCTATATTGAATTGATTCTATGCCAAGGTTGCTGTTAACCTTATTTGCGAGTCGGTTACGAACTCGTTAGATGGATATCCATGTCAAGATCATTTATAAATCTTGATGGCCTCGAAGTTACGTGAATCAATTCGTATTTGAAGCGTTTATGTACTCTATTTGTTGAGTTGAGTTTTAAATAGAGTCGATATGATTTATTTAACGCTTTCTATATGTTGGTTATACTGAGAATTGTATCTCACCGGAGTTTATCCGGCTGTTGTCTTGTTTTGTATGTGTGCATGACAACAGATGGGGCAGGAGCTAGTCATCGACGTCATTGACAGTTGGGAGAGAGTCTAGCACGTGAGGACTCGGGTTGTAGATGTATTTAGAAGCATGGTAGAACACTTAACATGATATGTTGGAAGAACTTTGAAACAAGTTGTGTAATCTTATGTTTTGAGTAGTTTGTGATCTAGTTGAAGTTGTAAAAGCTAGTTTATTATGCTCAAGACTTGATTTATGAGTATATGTATGTTTATAGAAGTTATATCATGTTAGTATCTTTGATTGATGTTGTATTGTGCCAAGATGCAAGCCTTGACAGCAAAAACTTTTATGCTGAATTTCTGGAAAATGTGCCGTGCTCGATCCGCAGAATTTGGCGGATCTAGCCAGCCCTGATTTTTCCAAAACAGAGAAGCTGAAAAATGTGTCGTGCTCGATCCGCAGAAGTTGGCGGATCTAGCCAGCCCTGATTTTTCCAAAACAGAGAAGCTGAAAAATGTGCCGTGCTCGATCCGCAGAAGTTGGCAGATCAAGCCAGGTACTATTCACAAAAAAAAAAAAAAATTTTTGAATTATTCTTTTTGAGTATTTGTTTTATATATGATTAATTGGTTTTAATCATTAATTGCTCTAAGATGAGATTAGCAACCCGAGGTCCCCACAACAGGTGATATCAGAGCATAAGTTTCTCGGACTGAGAATAGATGAGCGGGGTTAGATCGAGTCTTTTATTCTGATTTAGTTATTCTTGAAGCATGTTTATTATTTGACTTGATTTACAGCTTTAAGAATTGCATGTTATCTGTTATCTGATATGATTGGAAGCATGTATGATTACGACTGAATCAGATTCGATCTTTTGAGAAGGCATTGTGAGTTGAAACAGAATGGTTTTATCTGAGATTGAACTGTACACTAATCTGTTTGATTATCAGATATGCCTCCCCGACCAGCACCGAGGGTTAGACAGACATTGTCTATGAATGAGCCTGAACAGACAAATGCTGCACAGGTCCCAGTGGCAGCAACTGAACATGGACAGGGTAGTACTTCTACTGATGAGTTTAGTGATGCTAATCTGATGGAGAAACTTCTGAAACGATTCCAGTCATTCCAACCCCCGAAGTTGCAAGGAACTGAGAATGCTGTGGAATGTGAGAATTGGCTGGAAGATATTGAGCAGTTATATGAGTCTATTGACTATTCAGATGATCGTCGTGTGAGATTGGTTATTCATCAACTGCATGGCCTTGCCAAGAGTTGGTGGATAACGACGAAGAAAGCATTGGAAAACCAAGGTACTGTTATTACCTGGTCTGTATTTCGAACTGCTTTCTATCAGCGTTTCTTTCCTGTGTCTTATCGCAAGGACAAAGGAGCAGAGTTTGCCAGTTTGCAACAGGGGCAGTTGAATATCGAGGAATATGTTGCCAAATTCACTAGCCTGTTGAAGTTTGCTCCACATATTGATGTTAGTGATGAAGCTCAAGCCGATCAATTCATCAATGGCTTGAATCCTTAGGTGTTTACACTTGTGAACTCGGGAAGACCAAATACCTTTGCTGATGCTCTGAATCGAGCAAAGGGTGCAGAAGCAGGGATATTGAAACAACGAGGAGCACAGTTTGTGACACAGCCAGTGAGACAGTCTCAAGAACAGTCACAGATTCCACCGCCACCTCGATTTGAAGCTGGAGGTAGCAGTAGTGGAAAGAAGAATTTTTTTAAGGGCAAGAGTAAACAGTTCAAGAGATCTGGTGGTAGTAGCTCTTCGAGTTCAGGTAGTTCCCGACAGTCTAGGGCTGGACAAAAGCCTGATGTGTATTGCACCAAGTGTGGTGGACGCCATACCAATGAACAATGCCAAGGTGTATTTGGAAGCTGCCACATTTGCAACAAGATGGGACATTTTGCACGAGTGTGTCCACAACGAGGATCTGAAGGTGCACAGGGTGCGGGATCATCGAGACTGGTAGGTCAATCTACATCTTCTGTTCACTCTTTTCAACCACAGCCTGCAGCACCGAGTAGAGGAGGAGGTCAGACGGTGAATCAACCTCCAAGGCAACAAGCACGAGTGTTTGCATTGATAGAAGAGCAAGCACAAGTAGCACCGGACGATGTGATTGCAGGTAACTGTTTTCTTTGTGGTTATCCTGCCTATGTCTTATTCGATACTGGTGCGTCGCATACCTTCATATCTGAACAATTTGTTACGATGTATTCATTGCCTGTTGAGTCATTAGCTACTGTAGTGTCTATATCTTCACCGTTGGGAAAAGGTATAGTATCAGTGAAATCTATTAGAAACTGTGTACTACAGTACGAAGGTAATGAAGTTGAGCTTGACTGTATCGTTCTTGGTTTATCTGATTTTGATTGTATAATCAGTATCAATATGTTAACCAAGTACAGAGCAACAGTTGACTGTTTTCAGAAGATTTTGCAGTTCAGACCTGATATGACTGATGAATGGAAATTTTATGGTAAGGGATCACGAGCTAAAATTCCTTTGATATCTGTTATTGCTATGACTGATTTGTTACAGAAGGGAGCAGATGGATTTTTGATCTATGCAGTTGATATACTGAATTCTAGTCCAAAATTGACTGATATACCGGTGGTGAGTGAGTTTGCAGATGTATTCCCTGATGAGATTCCAGGATTGCCACCATACAGAGAGGTAGATTTCGGTATTGAATTGATGCCAGGTACACATCCGATATCGAAAGCACCTTATCGAATGACACCGATTGAACTGAAAGAATTGAAAGACCAACTCGAAGATTTGTTGGCCAAGGGATATATCAGACCGAGTGTTTCCCCTTGGGGTGCTCCGGTGTTATTTGTTCGAAAGAAGGACGGATCGATGAGATTATGTATTGACTACCAGCAATTGAACAAGGCAACGGTAAATAATCGCTATCCTTTACCTTGTATCGATGATTTATTTGATCAATTGCAGGGTTCGTCGGTATATTCGAAGATTGATCTACGATTCGGATATCATCAATTGAGGGTTAGAGACGAGGACATTCCTAAGACTGTGTTTAGAACCAGGTATGGCCATTATGAATTTATAGTCATTCCTTTTGGTCTAACGAATGCACCAGCAGTTTTTATGGGATTGATGAATAGAGTATTTCAAAGATATCTAGACGACTTTGTGATTATCTTTATTGATGATATATTGATATACTCTAAGAATCTATGTGAACATGTTGATCATCTCCGAACTGTATTGAGAATATTAAGAGAAGAGAAATTGTATGCCAAGTTATCCAAATGTGAGTTTTGGTTGCAGCGAGTTGTTTTTCTTGGTCATGTGATTTCAGGAGATGGCATTTCAGTGGATCCGAGTAAGGTTGAAGCTGTGATCAGTTGGCAGAGACCGACATCTGTGCCAGAAATTCGAAGTTTTATGGGCTTGGCAGGTTATTACCGTCGATTCATTCGAGATTTTTCCTCGATAGCGAAGCCTATTACACAGCTTACACAGAAGAATTCACCATTTCTTTGGTCTGAGGCGTGTGAAAGAAGTTTTATCGAACTTAAGAAGAGAGTGCCGATTTTAATAATCCCTATAGCTACGGGTGATTTTGTTGTTTATTGTGATGCTTCTCACCAGGGTTTGGGATGTATTTTGATGCAGAAAGGACATGTTGTCGCTTATGCTTCTCGACAACTGAAACCACATGAAGTCAGGTATCCGATTCATGATCTTGAATTGGCTGCAATCGTTTTTGCATTGAAGATTTGGAGACATTACTTATACGGCAAGAAGTTTGAAATCTTTTTTGATCACAAAAGTTTGAAGTATTTGTTCTCACAGTCTGAATTGAACATGAGACAACGACGATGGCTTGATTTATTGAAGGATTTTGATTGTGAAATCAAATATTATCCGGGAAAATCTAACGCAGCAGCAGATGCCCTGAGTAGAAAAGTATGTGCTCTATCTTTATCTACTGTAGGTGTATCTAATTTGATTGAGGATTGTTGTATTTTTGGGTATGTATTTGAGATAGATAGAAGGCCTATGAGAGTGTATGCAATCAGTGCTGAGCCAGAGTTATTGATTCGTATCAAAGAAGCACAAAAATCTGATCAGAATGTGCAGAAATCGATTGAAATGATCCGATCAGGACATCATTCTGAGTACAAGGTTAGTGATGATGATATCTTGCATGTGAATAACCGAATAGTTGTTCCCAATATTGCAGACTTGAGATAGAATATTCTTAAAGAAGCCCATTGTAGTCGCTTTAGTGTTCACCCTGGAGGCAAAAAGATGTACAACGACTTGAAGAGTCAGTACTGGTGGAAACAAATGAAGTCTGATGTGACTGAATTTGTGTCTAAATGTTTGAATTGCCAACAAGTGAAGGCTGAACGAAAGAAACCAGGTGGCTTATTACAGAGTTTATCGATTCCTGAATGGAAATGGGATCACATTTCCATGGACTTTGTAACGAAGTTGCCACGATCATCTCGAGGATGTGATGCTGTCTAGGTGATCATCGATAGATTGACAAAATCTGCGTGCTTTATTCCTTACCGAATGACTTATCGTCATGATCAAATGGCGGATCTCTATATTCGAGAAGTGGTAAGACTACACGGTGTGCCAAAGTCAATTGTATCTGACCGAGATCCGAGGTTCACTTCGCACTTTTGGCATAGCCTACAGGAAGCTCTAGGTACGCGTTTACATTTGAGTACTGCTTATCATCCTCAAACTGACGGTCAATCCGAACGAACTATTCAGACTCTTGAGGATATGCTTAGAGCTGTCGTAATTGATTTTGGGACTACATGGCAAGATTATATACCACTCGTGGAATTTTCTTATAACAACAGTTATCAGACGATTATAGAGATGACACCATTCGAAGCATTATATGGAAAGAAGTGTCGATCGCCTTTGTATTGGGATGATGTTTCAGAGGTACCTGAGTTAGGGAAAGATATGATCAGACAGATGACTGAGAAGGTGAAACTGATACAGAAAAGAATGAGAACAACACAACACAGACAGATGAGATATGCGAATGTACGACGACGACCGTTATCTTTTGATCAGGGAGATAGAGTGTTTCTGAATATTTCACCGTTCAGAGGCACCGTTCGATTTGGCAAATGAGGGAAATTATCTCCGAGGTATATTGGGCCGTATGAGATTCTCGAGAAGATAGGCAATCTAGCTTATCGACTCGCTCTTCCTATGTCTTTATCTGGAATACATGATGTCTTTCATGTATCGATGTTGAGGAAGTACATATCTGATGCATCTCATGTGATTCGCTCCGATGAAGCTGAGTTGGATGACACTCTTAGCTATTTCGAGCAACCTATTCAGATTCTTGATAGGAAGACAAAGCAACTCCGAACGAAGACCATTCCATTGGTGAAGATTCAATGGAGTAGACACGGAGTTGAAGAAGCAACGTGGGAAGTCGAAGAAGATATGAAGCAACGATTTCCTTATCTATTTCACTAATGTGAGTTCTTATTCAGTTTTCAGTTATTTTTTATTCTTATGAGCATGCGGACTGCATATCTATACTGTTTATGAATTCGAGGACAAACTCATGTCTTAGTGGGGGAGAAATGTAAGGCCCCGGATTAATTAATATTAATCCGAATTTATTAAATTTTAATCCGAGTATATTTAATTTGGGAATATTTAGAGTTTCGATTTAAATTCTAATATTCTTAAATTATTTAGGATTGAAATTGAATGAAAATAAGGGCCGAAGACTAAATTGCAATTATTAAAGTCTTGAGGGACTAAAGTGCAATTTTGGTTGAAAGTTATCAGATTTTATTTCAAGACTCAGCGTGTGCACGTGTAATTCCTTCTCAAATTCAGAAAATAAGAACAGAGCATCCGAGATCTTCTTGTTTTCTTTAGAATTTTAATCTTCAAATCCTTATATCTTTTGAACCGGTTATCCGATTTCGATTCCGTAAATTGTTCTGGAATCCTTACAACGAGGGATTCGATCACGTGTAAGTTTTATGTTGTGTTATTGGGATTTCAAAATCAGTATGGAGCAGATATCAGTTTTTCAGTTATTGATTGTGTTCTTGCATGTGTATCGTTTCTATTTTCAAAACCGGATCAAAGTTGGATGATTGAATGGATTGGTTATGACTTCTAGCATGTATATCGATGAGTATAGCTGCTGATATGATGTTATGTGACTGAGTTTTATAAGATATATGCTGATATATGAATTTGAGTTACAAGTTTCGAATTCGGGATTACGTCGGTTACCGATTTTGAATTGCTACGTCGTTTAATCGAGTTTTGGAACTGTTTTGATAGCCAATATTTGAGTTGAAGTTGTTGTTGAGATGTTTTGAATGTTATAGTATTTTTCTTATTCAGTTTCAGTTGAGTTTGAAGGCTAAACGACACAAGACGCCGACTTGAACTAACGAAGAAAGAGTTGAGGTTTGAAATGCGATTGATTGATGAATTCTTGATGGTTTTGACTCGTTTCTGAAATGATAGATTGATATGAAGTTTGATATATGTATTTTGATTATATCTCACAGATTTGAAGAGTTCAGAACCTCGATAAACGAAGGTATAATGACGACATCACGAAGTAGGGACTTTGAAACTCAAGAACGACTATTTTTGAGTTGGCCCGCAAAAACCATATACTTGTTTATGTTTTTGATTTGATTGTGATGTTGTCTATCCATCTCAGGTAGTGGATCTTTAAATTTGAGTTGATATGATGCTATATTGAATTGATTCTATGCCAAGGTTGCTGTTAACCTTATTTGCGAGTCGGTTACGAACTCGTTAGATGGATATCCATGTCAAGATCAGTTATGAATCTTGATGGCCTCGAAGTTACGTGAATCAATTTGTATTTGAAGCGTTTATGTACTCTATTTGTTGAGTCGAGTTTTAAATAGATTCGATATGATTTATTTAACGCTTTCTATATGTTGGTTATACTGAGAATTGTATCTCACCGGAGTTTATCCGGCTGTTGTCTTGTTTTGTATGTGTGCATGACAACAGATGGGGCAGGAGCTAGTCATCGACGTCATTGACAGCTGGGAGAGAGTCTAGCACGTGAGGACTCGGGTTGTAGATGTATTTAGAAGCATGGTAGAACACTTAACATGATATGTTGGAAGAACTTTGAAACAAGTTGTGTAATCTTATGTTTTGAGTAGTTTGTGATCTAGTTGAAGTTGTAAAAGCTAGTTTATTATGCTCAAGACTTGATTTATGAGTATATGTATGTTTATAGAAGTTATATCATGTTAGTATCTTTGATTGATATTGTATTGTGCCAAGATGCAAGCCTTGACAGCAAAAACTTTTATGCTGAATTTCTGGAAAATGTGCCGTGCTCGATCCGCAGAAGTTGGCGGATCTAGCCAGCCCTGATTTTTCCAAAACAGAGAAGCTGAAAAATGTGCCGTGCTCGATCCGCAAAAGTTGGCGGATCTAGCCAGCCCTGATTTTTCCAAAACAGAGAAGCTGAAAAATGTGCCGTGCTCGATCCGCAGAAATTGGCGGATCTAGTCAGGTACTATTGACAAAAAAAAAAAAAAATTTTGAATTATTCTTTTTGAGTATTTGTTTTATATATTATTAATTGATTTTAATCATTAATTTCCCTAAGATAAGATTAGCAACCCGAGGTCTCCACAGTTACAGCCAAGGTTCAGGTTCCTCTGGTACTTCTTGTAGCAAGTGTGGAGGTCTTCACTCAAGTGACCAGTGTAGGGGAATATTTGGGAATTGTTATATTTGTCAGCAGACGGGGCATTATGCTAGACTTTGTCCTCAACGGGGCTCTGAGCAAGCACAGAGTGGAAATGCTTCTCGACAGTCATCTCAGCCTCAGAGGCAATTGAATGCAGTTCACTCTTTCCAACCTCAACAACAGAATCGTCAAGGAGGCAACCAGAATTTGAACCAACCTCCTAGACAGCAGGCGAGAGTGTATGCTCTGAATGAGGATCAGGCTCAGGCTGCACCTGATGATGTGATTGCAGGTAATTGTTCAATCTTTGATTATCCTGCTAATATTTTGCTAGATACAGGTGCTTCTCACTCTTTCATATCTGAGAAATTTGTGTTGATGCACTGCACCTGATGATGTGATTGCAGGTAATCATTCGATCTTTGATTATCCTGCTAATATTTTGATAGATACAGGTGCTTCTCACTCTTTCATATCTGAGAAATTTGTGTTGATGCATGCCTTGCCTTTTGAGTCATTACCTGCTGTAGTTTCTGTTACTTCACCTTTGGGTGGAGGAATTGTTTCGAGGAATTTTGTTAGGAATTGTGAATTGAGTTTTGAAGGAAATTTGATCGAGTTCGACTATATTGTACTTGGTTTGTCTGACTTTGACTGCATAGTTGGCATAGATGTTTTGACTAAGTACAGGGCTACATTAGATTGTTTTCAGAAGATAGTCCGTTTCAGACCAGAGATGTCAGACGAGTGGAGATTCTTTGGTAAGGGTTCTCGTTCTAGAATTCCTTTGATTTCTGTATTGTCTATGACTAGATTGTTGCAGAAAGGAGCCGAGGGATTTTTTATTTATGCGGTCTATGTTTTGAAGTCTAGCCCTGAGTTGAATGACATACCAGTGGTTAGAGAGTTTCCTGATGTGTTCTCGGATGAGATTCCGGGATTACCACCTATTCGTGAGATTGAATTTGGCATCGAATTGACGTCAGGTACTCAGCCGATTTCTAAAGCTCCGTATAGAATGGCTCCGATTGAATTGAAGGAATTAAAGGAGCAGTTGGAAGAATTGATTTCCAAGGGATACATTCGACCTAGTGTATTTCCTTGGGGTGCTCCTGTTCTGTTTGTTAGAAAGAAATATGGATCTATGCGTCTCTGCATTGACTACTGCCAATTGAACCAGGCGACGGTTAAGAACAGGTATCCTTTACCTCGTATAGATGATCTTTTTGACCAATTGCAGGGTTCGTGTATCTATTCGAAGATAGATTTGAGGTCTGGGTATCATCAACTGAGAGTCCGTGAAGAGGATGTTCCTAAGACTGCGTTTCGAACGAGGTATGGCCACTTTGAATTTCTTGTCATGCCATTAGGTTTGACTAACGCCCCAGCAGTCTTTATGGGGTTGATGAACCGAATCTTTCAGTGTTTTCTAGATGAGTTTGTTATTATTTTCATTGATGATATCCTGATCTATTCGAAGAGCCGTGCTGATCATGCAGAGCATCTGAGGATTGTTTTGCAGATTTTGAGAACCGAACAGTTGTTTGCCAAACTGTCGAAGTGCGAGTTTTGGTTAGACCGAGTCGTTTTTCTTGGTCACATTATCTTGGGAGATGGGATTTCTGTCGATCCCAGCAAGATCGAGGCAGTTATGAACTGGCGTAGGCCGACTTCTGTGCCTGAGATTCGAAGTTTTATGGGTTTAGCTGGTTACTGTCGCAGATTTATCCAGGGTTTCTCTTTTATTGCGAAGCCGATTACCCAGCTGACTCAGAATAACGCGCCTTTTGTTTGGACTGAAGAGTGTGAGAACAGTTTCATTGAGTTGAAGAAGAGATTGACTAGTGCTCCGATACTTTCTATTCCATCAGGTTCTGGAGGTTTTACGGTATATTGCGATGCTTCTCATTTTGGTCTTGGATGTATTCTTATGCAGAGAAAGCACGTGATAGCGTATGCATCGAGGCAGTTGAAACCGCACGAGACTCGCTATCTAGTTCACGATCTTGAACTTGCTGCTATTGTTTTTGCCTTGAAGATCTGGCGTCACTATTTGTACGGTGAGTCTTTTGAGATCTTTTCTGATCATAAGAGTCTTAAATACTTGTTTTCACAGTCTGAGTTGAATATGAGACAGAGGAGATGGCTAGATTTATTGAAGGACTTTGACTGCGAGATTAAGTATTACCCGGGGAAGTCGAATGCAGCTGCCGATACTTTGAGTCGCAAGCTTTGTTCTTTATCTCTTTCGACTATCGGTGTGTCTTGTTTGATTCACGACTATTGCAATTCTGGATTGGAGTTTGAATCAGATAAGAGTCCTATCAGAGTTTGTGCTATCCAGGCTGAGCCAGAGTTGTTTGTGTCGATCAGAGAAGCACAGAAATCCAATGAGAGTATTCAGAATTCGATAGAGAAAGTGAGATCTGGACACCAGTCTGAGTTTCAGGTCAGGTATGATGTTTTATTTGTGAATAATCATATTGTCGTGCCTGATATTGATGAGATGAGACAGAGTATTCTGCGAGAGGCGCATTGCAGTTGGTTCAGTGTTCATCCAGGAGGCCGAAAGATGTATAACGACCTGAAGAGTCAGTTTTGGTGGAAGAAGATGAAGAGTGACGTTGCGAGGTTTGTATCCCGTTGTTTGAACTGTCAGAAGGTGAAAGCCGAGAGAAAGAGGCCGGGAGGTCTTTTTCACAGTGTATCTATTCCGGAATGGAAGTGGTATCATATCTCGATGGATTTCATCACGAAACTAACCTGATCTGTTCGAGGATGCGATGCCATTTGGGTAGTGATTGATCGTTTGACAAAGTCTGCTTGTTTTATTCCGTATCGGATGACATATCGTCACGATCAGATGACCGAGTTGTATGTAAGAGAGATTGTCAGATTTCACGGTGTGCCAAGATCGATTGTTTCAGACCGAGATCCTCGGTTTACTTCTCATTTCTGGCACAGTATACAGGAGGCTCTTGGTACTCGTTTGCACTTTATTACAGCTTACCATCCTTAGACCGACGGTCAATCAGAACGGACGATTCAGACTCTGGAGGATATGTTACGAGCAGTGGTGCTTGACTTTGGCACTACTTGGCAAGATTCATTGCCTCTCGTTGAGTTTTCGTACAACAACAGCTTCCAGACGAGTATAGGAATGGCACCATTAGAAGCGTTGTGCGGAAAGAAGTGCAGATCTCCTCTGTACTGGGATGAGATGCCTGAGTCCCCAGGCTTGGGACCAGATATGATTCGTGATATGGCTGAGCAGGTGAAGATTATTTGATTGAGAATGAAGACTGCTCAGGATCGACAAGCGAAGTATGCGAATATCCGTCGCAAACCTCTATCTTTCGATCAGGGGGACCGAGTATTCTTGAATATTTCTCTGTTTAGAGGTACTGTTAGATTTGGAAAGAGAGGGAAGTTGTCACCGAGATTCATCCGTCCGTATGAGATTTTGCAGAAGATAGGCGATCTAGCCTACAAATTAGCACTTCCTCCTTCTTTATCTGGAATTCACGACGTATTTCACGTCTTGATGTTGAGGAAATATCACCCCGATCCTTCTCATGTTCTTCAACCTGACGAAGCCGAACTTGATGAAACTCTGAGTTATTTCGAGAGACCGATTCAGATCCTTGATAGAAAGGAAAAACAGCTCAGAACAAAATCGATCTCTTTGGTGAAAGTTCAGTGGAGTCGTCACGGAGTCGAATAAGCGACTTGGGAGACAGAATCTGATATGAGACAGAGATTTCCAGATTTGTTTATCTGATGTGAGTCCTTAATTCTGTTCTTGAATTCTTTATTCTTTCTTATGAGTTGATATCTTTGGTTTCGAGGACGAAATTTATTTTTAGAGGGGAAGAATTGTAACACCCCAATTATCTTAATTGACTTTATTTGAGATAATTAGTGATTTCAAAATTCGAAAGCCGACTTTTTATTGATCAGGGACCTTTTTGCAATTTTTGGAAATTTCAGGGCCAAAAATGCAAAATTGAGCTTTGTTATATATTGGACTATGACTAAGTCTTTTGCACCACTCCATCATCCCCTCCACAACGTTCTATCTCCATTGAAGGCGAGAGAAAAGCTTCCAAGCTTTTGTGATTTTGATTTTAACTCGATCCGTCCGTTGGAATTTGATCTGAAGTAGATATCTGCGATCACAACATCGAGTTCTCCGTTTGGAAGTAAGTTTCTCTTATTTCTACGAGGTTTGAATTTTTGGATGTCTTTAGAATTGATTGATATTCGGAGAGGATGTTCTTGAGGTTGCTGTGATAGTATATCTAAGACGGTTCGGAAATATATCGACGATCGGATTTGTTATGATTTTTCTTGATTTTTGAAACTTAGATTTTTGAGATGTGTTGGGTTTGACTTGGAAATTATATTAGATGATTGTTATGAGTAGATTGGATTGATATTCTGCTGTCTGCAATTTCGGTTTGATCAGTTTATAGTCGTTATGCCGTCTGTTTGAGTTTCGGGATATCGTTTCTATTGATTTGATTATACCGAGTTTGACGAGGTTTTGCTATCGATATTGATCTTGTGACTTCTTTTGTTAGATTGATTTGAAGTCCTTGGAGTTGCTAGAGTTGCAGCTTTTGTCAATTTGGAAGAGTTGAGCCGGTATAGTATCGATGTCTTTCTATATCGATTGATGAACTTGAGTTGATATTGAATTGAGGATTTATTGTTTTACAGATTGAAGAGTGTGAAGCGACGAGAAGAGGTATAAGACGACTTTGGAATGAAATAGGACGATTAACTTGAATCCGGATTGATTCGAGTGTCCTAGAAGAAATCACATATTGCATGTTTATATGCTTATTTGAACTTATGATTGAATTGATGATTGAATGCATGAGATTTTATATGCATTCATTTTGAGCTGATTGATTATTCATTTTGAATTAGACGATCTGGAGATTATAGTTGAGTGGCCTTGGTAGGCGATTTACTACAAGTGTCGATTAACTCACTATAATGCCCTAGAGTCTAGAGGATTACAATATACCTCATCCACCTCGAAAGGGGAGTTCGGTGTGATTGTTGGATATTTTAACCTCGAGATCCCAAACTGAAGAAAGAAAGAATAATTCTTTTTGATTATCTGAGTCTGATAATCCAGAAGTTTTAAAGTCATGCATATCATTTTAATTCCGCAATTGAATGAATTACTTGAGGTATATGTGGAATTTGATTATATATCATGTTTTGATATATTATGTGATATTGTCTGCTAGTCTCTTTTACTGAGAATATTATTCTGACCGGATTATCCGGCTGTTGTCTTTGTTTGTATGTGTACTTGGCAACAGGTGGGGCAGGATCAAGTTAGAGACCTCATGGCTAGATCGGGAATGAGATGATAGAAGTGAGGCTTAGATGTTAGGAGTCATTTATGTATTTTTGAGGAAAAACCAGTTTTATTTTTGGTACAGAGCATCTCGCTCGATCGGTAGAAGTTCACCGATCGAGCGAGCACCCCTGTACCAAAGCAGAGAGTTGGACATTTTTGTGTCCGCTCGATCGATAAGATTTTACTGATCGAGCGGGCATCCTGATTTCTGGGCAGTGGCTTTAGAATTCTTTGGCCGCTCGATCGGTAGGATCTTACCGATCGAGCGGGCCCCTTAAAATTTTTTTCTTTGATGTCTTAATCCTTATTTTTTAATTGTGTTGATCAATTGTTTTACTCTTAGATTATGATTAGAATCGAGGCCTCACAGTACCTAAGGGTACTCGATATCAAACGTCCAAATAGGGCTGAGTAACCTTAACTGGCTCATCTCAAAAGATGTACAGACGTACATACACAAGATGATATGTACATGCCATATATCAATAACAATAACATGCAAACACATAAATACAACATATAAGCATGCATATCCGCTGGCAATCTCAGTCAGTACTTACGTACCTTTCTATAGGCAGTCCTAGCAGTCCAACTCTAGGTTCCAAGCCTATCATCAACTCTACAATGTAAATACCCATGCATCATTCATTATGCTCTAAAAGCCTTAACTAAGCTATTACATACTCCTAAATAATTTAAGGAGACTATAGCTATACTTGCGTCCGTCGTCAGCCCACTGATGGAGACTATCCCGCAACTAGGGGCACACCCCTGCTGCAGCTCCACAGCCTCGAGCACTGCTCTGCTACTATGTCAGACACTGTCTGACTATACTATAATATTTTTCCCTACTCCAACTCTAAAATAAGAATACCCAAAGCCCTAAAATAGAGCCACGTGGGCGAAAGAGAGGAACTCGGAATTCGCACCAAATGAGGAGCTCGAACCTCATATTTATAGAGCACGTTCGGATCGTCCGATCCTGACTTTGGATCGTCCGAACTTCTTTGGGCCGTCCGATCGCCTCATCGGATCGTCCGATCTCCGCCACGAATCCAACCAATCGCATGCAACCATACACCTGTCCAATACACTGTTCGGGCCGTCCGAACCGGCTCTTCGGATCGTCCGAACATCTCCCCGATGATGTCACCAATGACGTATTATTTTGGGACAGCTGGCCGCATGAGTTCGGATTGTCGGAACCCACTTCGGACCATCCGAAGTCTTCAGATCCTCCGAAGCCTGGCTCCGTCCATGTTCGGATCCTCCGAACTCAAGTTCGGAGCGCCCGAACCTGCCGAACCATACCCACCATTTTTGAGTGTCCTGGATCCATTTCTGAACTCCTTTAATCCATTTGAAATTTCCTTAATCATGTTTTACTTAATCCGAACATGATCCTTCAATTAATTACTCATTAATTGTTAGTTTTGGATACGGGCTACTACATGCCAACTGACATTAAAATCAAGTACAACAGCTCTCAACATATCCTATAGAGTCTGGATAGTCCACTCTGACTATCCATCGGTATGAGGATGGTACGCTGTACTCAAATGCAGAGGAGTACCGAGAGCTTCCTGCAAACTGTGCCAAAAGTGCGAAGTAAAACAAGGATCTTGATCGAACACAATAGACTTCGGCACACCGTGCAATCTCATGAAATATTTGACATAAATATTGTCCATCTGATCATGTCGGTATGTCATCTGATAAAGAATAAAGCAAGCAAAATTCGTAAGCCTGTCCAAAACTACCCTGATTGCATCGCAACCTCTCGATGATCTTGGTAGTTTCATGACAAAATCCATAGTGATGTGATCTCATTTTCACTTTGGAACTGATAAACTGTGTAATATACCACCTGATCGCTTTCTTTCTGCTTTCACTTGCTGACAGTTTAGGCATCCAGATACAAATTCTGTCACATCTGTTTTCATCCATTTCCACCAGAATTGACTTTTCAAGTCATTATACATTTTTCTGCCACTTGGATGGACACTGAACTTACTGCAATGTGCCTATTTCAAAATCTGTTGTCTCAAATCAGAGACATCTGGCACAACGATACGATTATTCACAAACAAAATTCCGTCATTACTGACTTGGTATTCTGACTGATGTCCCAATTTGAATTTCTCTACTGAACTCTGAATATTTTGATCGAATTTCTACGCTTCTTTAATTCTCATAAGCAATTCTGGTTCAGCTTGGATTGCAAAAATCCTGATCGGCTAAACATCTGTCTCAAAACTCAAACCAAAAGTGCAGCAATCCTCAATCAATTTAGATAAGGACAAATTGCATTCCTTTCTAATTAGGGCATCGGCAGCTGCGTTATACTTTCCTGGAAAATACTTAATCTCAGAGTCAAAATATTTCAGCAAGTCTAACCAACGTCTCTGTCTCATATTCAGTTTAGCTTGAGAAAATAGATACTTCAAGCTTTTATGGTCAGAGAATATCTCAAAGGTCTCACCGGACAAATAATGTCGAAAAATCTTTAAAGCAAAGACAATAGCTGCAAGCTCAAGATCATGTACGGGATATCGGGTCTCATGTGGCTTCAATTTTCTCGATGCATAGGCTATTACGTGGCCTCTCTGCATAAGCACACAACCAAAACCTATGTGAGACGCATAAAAATAAACAACAAAACCACTTGTACTTGATGGAATAGTCAACACAGGAGCACTGATTAGTCTTTTCTTCAACTCAATAAAACTTGCCTCACAATCTTCTATCCAAATAAAAAGAGCGTTCTTCTGGGTTAATTGGGTAATCGGTTTTGCAATACTTGAGAACCCTGCGATAAATCTGCGATAATACCCTGCTAAACCCATAAAACTGCGTATCTCAGGAAAAGAATTAGGTCTAGGCCAGTTGATCACTGCCTCAACCTTAAAGGGATCAAATGCAATTCCATATCCTGAAACAACATGGCCAAGAAATAAAAACTCTGTCCAACCAAAACTCAAATTCCCTAACAGGCGGAAAACCCAAAATCTCATCTGAAAATACATCTGAGAATTCATTCACAACTGGCAGACTCTCTATACCAACGTTCTCAGCGGACAAATCAACTGCGTAGATGAGGTATCCTTCCCCTCGAGACTCTAGAGCTCGACAGGCTCTCAAAGCTGATACCAACAACATCAAAGGTCGCGCTCCCTCACCATAGAAAAACCAACTATCACCCTCAATCGGATGAAAGCAAACTAATCTCTGATAGCAGTCCACCAAAGCTCGGTACGTAGTCAATATGTCTGTAGTAGCCCGTAGCCAGAATTAGTGAGTAATTGTTATTTAATCCAATAATCATGTTATTTTAGATTAAACATGATTAAAGGGATTTATAATGGATTAGCGGAGTACATAAATGGACCCAGAATGATCAGAAATGGTCCGGAGGGTCAGGTGGAACAGACGCAACGTTCGGGGATTGGATGCAACGTTCGTGCTAGCAGAATGCGTCACTGCTTACGCACTTGATGGGACATCGGAAGCAACGATGGTGAACGGATGCAACGTTCGTCAGGCAGAACGGACGCAAAGATGAGGAACGGACGTTCCGTTCCATGTCTATAAATAGAGGTGCCAAGATTCACTTTCAGACGCACCATTCACCTCTCTTCTCTCGATTCATTGGTCTTCTAGCTTAGATCTAGGGAATTCTAAGCGTCCCGTTGGGAATCCGAAAGTGGCATAGCAGTCCAGGCGTCGTAGCGGAGCTGTGGCCTAGTTTTGAGGCAATCGACAACAAAGGGCTGACGACGGACGAAGGTATAACTTTTGCTTCCTAAAAATATTTCGGAGTATGCAATAGCTTAGTTAAGGCTTTTAGAGCACTATAATGATATTAGTATCATTTCACAGTATAGTGCAGACTATAGGCGTGGACTTAGGACTGGTAGCACTTGCCTAGTATTTGAGGTACGAAAGTACTGTTCGAGATATCCTGACTGAGTATGCATGTATTATGTGACTGCATGATTTATATGACATGATTTATGCTGCATACATTTGCATCTTGAGCTATCTCTTTTGAGATGTCTGTTAGTAGGGTTTTATCCTATCCTGTTAGTGGTTGGACTTCCATCGATTTGGGTCCGGCGTATCCACTGATATTTTGGTATGTGAGCCACCTCCTGAAGCGACGGCACAACGTGCTACATACCAGGGCCCGGTTTGTCTTTGTTATCTGATTATTGACCTCTAGTCAGTAGGCGGTACACTTGCATTCATGTATACTCATACTCTCGTGCTGAGCATTTTATGCTCATGTCTTGTACTCTATGTTTCTGGACACCCTATTCCATGGGAAAGGTTTGCGATTGGATGAGGCGGGCGGATCCAAGAGGGGCTAGGCAGTGGTTGGTCAGCTGGAGCTTCGCCTAGGGTTAATTATGTTGTTATTGGGTTGATACAGCATTCAATTTGGTTGTATAAATATTTGGGTATTGCATATTCCTTTCCTTGGGATTGTATATAATGTTTATTGATTCCGCAGCTTAATTTTGGTTTTCTGTTTGATTAAGTTAATTGCATGCCTAAGTTCTGTTTAGTAGGTGATCTCGGTAAGGGTCACTACATTTATGGTATCAGAGCATGCATAGTATTCTTGGGATTTAGATTCTGCATAAGATAACCGCGAGGTAATTTTTGTAGATGGCAGATCGTGATGATTAGAGTAGCCATGACAGTATAGATGGACGTTGGGGCGATACCGACCGGGAGCGTCGTCTGGAACGCCATCATCGTCATCATGATGATCAGCATTTCAGTGTGCGCCGATTCTTACAGATGGGTCCTAAGACCTTGGTTGGAGGCGAGTCTCCGGAGGATGCAGAGATTTGGCTAGATCGCATGGAGACGACTTTTCAGGCATTTCACAGTACTGAGGAGCAGAAGATGGAGACGCTTGGTTATCTTCTGGATGGGCGAGCCCGTAGGTGGTGGAGGTTTACTTCTGCACCTTTTGTTGCGGTGAGAGGAGTGGCCACCTGGGCCGAGTTCCGCACAACTTTTCAGAAGCTGTATTTTCCTCCTGCACTCCGTCAGACGAAGGCCGGTGAGTTACTGAGCTTGCAGCAGGGAGCTATGTCTATTGAGGAGTATCAGCAGAAGTTCTTTGATCTGTTGTCTTATTGCCCCGAGATCGCTGATAGTTCTGAGATGAAGTACAATCTGTTCCTTCAGGGCCTTAACCTTGAGATTCATGACCGTGTGGCGGTCGGTGATGACATGTCCTACGAGGGAGTTGTGAGCCGATGTCATCAAGCAGAGGATAGCATTCGGCGGAACAGGTCTTTCTCTCAGTCTAGGCCTGCGAGTTGTTTACGTCCCCATGCTCAGTCTTTCAAGAAATCCGGATCAACTTCTTCTTCCACTGGTTCCGCTGGTGTTGTTCGTTTTGGGAAGAATGAGAGGTGCGACCATTGCGGGAAGAACCATCCGACCGACCGATGTCGTAAAGCTTCTGGAGCTTGTTTCTGATGTGGAGAGGTTGGTCATCTCCGGAGGGATTGTCCACTATCTGGGGGAGGCGGTTCTGGTTCTGGTTCAGGGCCTGGTTCTTAGGCTACCTTTCAGCAGAGGTCGCAGGGACAGTCTGCTGGGAGTTCTCACTTGAGGCCGCGGGCTTCTGGCCAGGTGTTTTTCTTGAGACACGATCAGGCAGTGGAGGAGAATGAGAAGGTCTTCACAGGTACATTTTTGTTATATGGCATACCTGCTCTTGTACTTATTGACACTGGTGCATCGCATTCCTTCATTTCTGCATGTTTTGTTAAGAGGCATAAATTACCATGCATTGCACTAGACGTAGTAGTTTCTGTTTCTACTCCGACGGGTCAATCTGCTTTGGCTAAGCGTCTAGTGATGGGTTTCTCATTAGAGTTCGAAGGGAACATTCTGTTATCGAATCTCATGGTTCTTGCGATGGACGATTTTGATTGTATTCTGGGGATAGACATGCTGACTACCTATCGAGTTTCAGTGGATGATATCAGAGATTAGTACGCTTTCATCATGATGGGAGTGATAGCTGGTTTTTCTATGGTGAGGGAGCGTGACCCCCGATGCCTTTGGTATCAGCCTTGAGAGCCTGTCGAGCTCTAGAGTCTGGCGGGGAAGGTTACCTCACTTATGCAGTTGATTTTTCCGCTGAAAGCATTGGGATAGAGAGCATTCCGTTTTGGATGAATTCCCAGATGTATTTCCTTATGAGATTCCGGGTTTTCCTCCTGCTAGAGAAGTCGAGTTTGGCATAGAGTTGATGTCGGGTACTTCTCCTATTTCTCGAGCACCGTATCTTCTGGCTTCGTCAGAGATGCGAGAGCTGAAGAATCAGTTACAGGATCTTTTGGACAAGGGGTACATTCATCCTAGTGTATCTCCTTGGGGAGCTCCTGTTCTCTTTGTGAAGAAGAAGGATGGGTCTATGCGGTTGTGCATTGACTATCGGCAGCTGAACCGAGTTACTGTGAAGAACAAGTATCCTTTGCCTCGTATTGATGACTTGTTTGATCAGTTGTAGGGTACTTCAGTTTACTCCAAGATTGACTTGAGATCTGAATATCATCAGATGAGAGTCCGAGATCAGGACATAGCCAAGACTGCATTCCGTACTCGCTATGGGCATTACGAGTTTCTAGTGATGCCATTTGGTTTGACTAATGCTCCGGCTATATTTATGAATCTAATGAACCGTGTTTTCAGGGAGTATTTGGACAAGTTTGTCGTAGTCTTTATTGACGACATTCTGGTGTATTCGCGCAATGCGGATGATCATGTTTCTCACTTACGGTTGGTACTGAAGACTCTTCGGGATGAGCAGTTGTATGCCAAACTGAGTAAGTGTGAGTTCTGTATGGATCGAGTGGTCTTTCTTGACATATCATATCCAGGGAGGGGATTTCTGTTGATCCGGGCAAGATTGAGGCTGTGCTAAATTGGTCACGACCGACGACGGTTGCGGAGATCCGTAGTTTTTTTGGGTCTAGCAGGATATTATCGTCGCTTTATTTTGAACTTATCTCAGCTAGCTCGATCGTTGACGCAGCTTACCCGCAAGGGTGTTGATTTTGAGTGGTCCTCCGAGTGTGAGGAAAATTTTTGTGAACTTCGACGGCGGTTGAATTTTGCGCCGATGTTGGCATTACCGTCCGGATCTGGAGGGTATGTGGTATACACAGATGCTTCTCTTCAGGGGTTGGGTTGTGTCCTGACTTAGAATGGGCATGTGATTGCATACGCTTCTAGACAGTTGAAGTTGCACGAAGACAATTATCCAGTTCATGATTTGGAGTTGGCAGCTATTATGTTTGCTTTGAAGATCTGGCGTCATTATCTGTATGGCGAGAAATTTGAGATCTTCACTGACCACAAGAGTCTCAAGTATTTGTTCACTCACGCGGAGTTGAACATGAGGCAGAGACGTTGGATGGATTTGCTTAAGGACTATGATTGCGAGATTAAGTACCATCCGGGGGCTGCTAATCTCACTGCTGATGTCTTGAGTCGCAAGGTGCGACTATCCGCACTTCAGACTTGTTTGATGTCTAGTACGATTGAGGATTGTTGTTCTTCAGGGTATACCTTCAAGCATAAGAAAGGTATGCATAGTATCCAGATGTTCAAAATTTTATCTGAGCCAGCTTTGTATTCGCGGATTCGGGATGCTCAGATGTCTGATCCGAAGACCCAGCGTTTGGCTCGTCTAGCCAACGAGGGTAGTACGTCTGGATTTCACTATCAGTCAGATGGTTTTCTGTGTTTGTCTGGTAGGCTTGTGATTCCGGAGGATGAAGAGTTGCGAGAGGAGATTTTGTCTCAGGCACATAGCACTAAGTTGAGTATTCATCCGGGGAGCAACAAGATGTACAAGGATCTACGTACTCGATTTTGGTGGAAGGGAATGAAACGCTGTGTGTATCAGTTTGTCTCAATATGTTTGGTGTGTCAGCAGGTCAAGGCAGAGCACCGACGACCTGGAGGTTTGCTTCACAGTCTGCCTATTCCTGAGTGGAAATGAGAGTTTATCACGATGGATTTTGTGACCCCATTTACCTGTATCCTCTTGGAGCTGTGATGCTATCTGGGTTGTGGTGGACCGACTCACCAAGTCAGCTCATTTCATTTCCTATAGCCGAGAGTACAATGTGGATCGTATGGCTCGGTTGTACATTCAGGAGATCGTTTGACTTCATGGAGTGCCTGTGAGCATTGTCATCGATTGAGACCCCAGGTTTACTTCTAGGTTCTGGGGGAGTGTTCAGTGTGCGATGGGCACTACTCTCAGTTTGAGTACTGCCTATCATCCGAAGATAGATGGTCAGTCTGAGCGCACTATCCGTACTTTGGAGGATATGCTTCGAGCGTGCGTTATGGATTTTGGTTCAGCCTGGCAGGATCATTTGCCATTGATTGAGTTCGCGTACAACAACAGCTATCATCGTAGCATTGGGATGACACATTTTGAGGCGTTGTACGGACGACATTGTCGCACTCCACTCTTTTGTGAAGAAGTGGGGGAGAGACAGGCTGAGGGACCGGAGTTAATCCAGCAGGCAACAAATGTTGTTGATCAGATCAAGAAACGGATTAAGACTGCACAGGATCGTTAGACCAGCTATGCTAATACTAAGCGTAGGCCTTTGCAGTTTTATTTTGGGGAGAAAGTATTTTTGAGAGTGTCACCTTTCCGCAGGATTCTCAGATTTGGCCTTAAGGGTAAATTGTCTCCCAGGTTTATCGGTCAGTTTGAGATCTTGGAGAGCATTGGCGATTTGGCTTATCAGCTAGCTTTGCCACCGTACCTGTCCAGTATTCATGACGTGTTCTACGTATCTCTATTGCGACGGTATGTGGCGGATCAGTCTCATATTCTACAACCGTCAGAGGTTCAGGTGGATACGGATTTGACCTACGTTGAGAGACTATTCGTATCCTGGATCATAAGGATAAGGTCTTGCAGAATAAAGTCATTCCTCTAGTTTTAGTTCAGTGTCAGCGTCAAGGAACTGAAGAAGCTGCTTGGGAGCTCGAGAGCAGGATGCGTTCAGAACATCCTGAGTTATTTTGATTTCATTTTCGAGTTGTATTCAGTTGTAAACTCTGTGAATTTTGCATTTGAATAAAAGAATGTTTTTGCATATTGTTTTATATTCATTACTTAAGATTTGATTTCGAGGACGAAATATCTTAAGTGGGGGAGAATGTAGTAGCCCGTACCCAGAATTAGTGAGTAATTGTTATTTAATCCAATAATCATGTTAGTTTAGATTAAACATGATTAAAGGGACTTTAAATGGATTAGCGGAGTACAGAAATGGACCCAGAATGATCAGAAATAGTCCAGAGGGTCAGGTGGAATGGACGCAACGTTCGGGGATCGAACGCAACATTCATGCCAGCAGAATACGTCACTTCTTACACACTTGATGGGACAACGGAAGCAACGATGGTGAACGGATGCAACGTTCTTCAGGAAAAACGGACGCAACAATGAGGAATGGACGTTCTGTTCCGTGTCTATAAATAGAGGTGCCGAGATTCACTTTCAGATGCACCATTCACCTCTCTTCTCTCGATTCATTGGTCTTCTAGCTTAGATCTAGGGCATTCTAGGCGTCCCGTTGGGAATCCGGAAGTGGCATAGTGGTCCAGGCATCGTAGCGGAGCTGTGGCCTAGTTTTGAGGCAATCGACAGAAAAGGGCTGACGACGGACGAAGGTATATCTTTTGCTTCCTAAAAATATTTAGGATTATTCAATAGCTTAGTTAAGGCTTTCAAAGCACTATAATGATATTAGTATCATTTCGCAGTGTAGTGCAAACTATAGGCGTGGACTTAGGACTGGTAGCACTTGCCTAGTATTTGAGGTACGAAAGTATTGTTCGAGATATCCTGACTGAGTATGCATGTATTATGTGACTGCATGATTTATATGACATGATTTATGCTGCATACATTTGCATCTTGAGTTATCTCTTTTGAGATGTCTGTTAGTAGGGTTTTACCCTATCCTATTAGTGGTTGGATTTCCATCGATTTGGGTCTAGCGTATCCACTGGTATTTCGGTATGTGAGCCACCTCCTGAAGCGACAGCACAACGTGCTACATACTAGGGCCCGGTCTGTATTTGTTATCTGATTCTTGACCTCTAGTCAGTAGGCGGTACGCTTGCATTCATGTATACTCATACTCTCGTGCTGAGCATTTTATGCTCACGTCTCGTACTCTGTGTTTCTGGACATCCTATCCATGGGGCAGGTTTGCGATTGGATGAGGCGGGCGGATCCAAGAGGGGCTAGGCAGTGGTTGGACAGCTGGAGCTTCGCCTAGGGTTTATTATGTTGTTATTGGGTTGATACAGCGTTCGATTTGGTTGTATAACTATTTGGGTATTGCAGATTACTTTCCTTGGGATTGTATATAATGTTTATTGTTTTCGCAGCTTAATTCTGGTTTTCTGTTTGATTAAGTTAATTGCATGCCTAAGTTCTATTTAGTAGGTGATCTCGGCAAGGGTCACTACAATGTCTATCCCCAGAATACAATCAAAGTCTTCCATTGTTAGAACCATGATATTCGATATCAGAATGTTTCCTTCAAACTCTAAAGGGCAATCCATCACTAGACGTTTAGCCACAGCAGATTGACCCGTCGGAGTAAAAACAGAAATCACTACTTCTAGTACGATGCATGGTAACTTATGCCTCTTAACAAAATGTGCAGAGATAAAAGAATGAGATGCACCAGTGTCAATGAGTACAAGAGCAGGTATGCCATATAACAGAAATGTACCTGCGATGACCTTCTCATTCTCCACCACTGCCTGATCGTGCCTCAAGGCAAACACCTGGCCAGAAGCCCGCGGCTTCAGATGAGAACTTTCAGCAGACTGTCCCTGCGATCTCTACTAAACGGTAGTCTGAGAACCCGATCCTGGTCCAGAACCAGAACCGCCTGCTAGTGGACAATCCCTCCGGAGATGACCAACATCTCCACATCGAAAGCATGCCCCATAAGCTTTATGGCATCTGTCCGTCGGATGATTCTTTCCACAATGATCGCACTTCTCCTTCTTCCCAAAATGCACAACACCACCGAAACCAGAGGAATAAGTAGATCTAGACTTCTTGAAAGACTGAGCACGGGGACCCAAGGAACTCGCAGGCCTAGAATGAGAGAAAAACCTGTTACGCCGAATGCTATCCTCCGCCTGGTGACATCGGCTCACCAATCCTTCATAAGTCATATCATCACCAACCGCTATCCGGTCATGAATCTCCGGAGTAAGGCCTTGAAGAAACAGATTATACTTCATCTCGGAGCTATCAGCAATATCAGGGCAATAGGACAACAAGTCAACAAACTTCTGCTGGTACTCGTCAATCGACATGGATCCCTGAAGTAAACTCAACAACTCACTCGCCTTCGCCTGGGGAAGTGCAGGAGGAAAGTGCAACTTCTGAAAAGCTGTGCGAAACTTGGCCCAAGTGGCAACTCCTCTCACCGCAATGAATGGTGCAGAAGTGAACCTCCACCACTTACGGGCTCGTCCCTCCAAGAGATAACCAAGCTTCTCCATCTTCTGCTCCTCGGTACAGTGGAATGTCTGAAAACAACTCTCCATGCGCTCTAACCAGTTCTCAGCATCCTCAGGAGTCTCGCCTCCAACCAAGGACTTAGGACCCATCTGTATGAACCGATGCATACTGAAATGATGATGGTCATCACGATGACGATGATGGCGCTCCCAACGATGATTATGATCATCATCTTCCCAGCGTCCACCTACGCTGACATGGCTACTCTGGTCATCAAAATTCTCCATCTACAAAATTACCCCACGGTTATCTTATGCAGAATCTAAATCCCAAGATTACTATACATGCTCTGATACCATAAATGTAGTGACCCTTACCGAGATCACCTACTAATCAGAAACTTAAGCATGCAATTAACTTAAAGTAAACCAGAATAAACTGCAGAAGCAATAATCATTATACAATTCCTAGTAAAAAAATCTATAAATACCCAAATAATTATACAACCATATCGAATAATGAATTAATCCCAAATACATCAGAAAATAAGGAAGGAAAAACCCTAACTTTTCGTACACTGCCTAGCCCTTCCTGGATCCACCCGTCTCGTCCAAACGCAAACCTGTCCCATGGAATAGGGTGTCCAGATACACAAAGTACGAGACGTGAGCATAAAATGCTCCGCACAAGAGTATGAGTATACCGTATTATATAATTACATAAATTCAAGTGTACTACCTAATGAACTAGAGGCCAAGAAGCAGATAACAAAGATAGACCGGGCCCTGGTATGTAGAACGTTGTGCCGTTGCTTCACGAGGTGGCTCCCATATCAAATACCAGTGGATACTCCGAATCCAAATCGATGGAAATCCATTCACTAACAGAATATGGTAAAACCCTACTACCAGAAATCTAAAAAGAGGTGGCTCAATATGCAAATGTATGAAGCATAAAGTCATGACACATAAATCATTCAAACACATAATACATGCATACTCAGTCAGGATATCTCGAACAATATTTTCGTACCTCAACTAAAGGAAATCTCTACCAGCTCTAAGTCCACGCCTATAGCCCGCGCTACAAAGACAAATGATGCTAATATCATTATATAACTCTAAAAGCCTTAACTAGACTATAGCATACTCCCTATTTACTATAAGTAGCCAAAGCTATACATGCATCCGTCATCAGCCCTTTGCTGTCACTTGCCTCAAAACTAGGCCACAGCTCCGCTACGATGCTTGGACCGCGCTGCCGCTTCCGGATTCCCAAAAGAAAGCCTAGAAATCCCTAGATCTAAGCTGGAAGACTAAGGAATCAAGAGAAGAAAAGTGATTGGTGCATCTGAAAATGAGACTCGGCACCTGGTAGCGCTTATTTCGTACGCCCAAATTACCCGACTCAATCAGATAAACAAATAATGCAGTAGCATGAGTAGGGATCGTTCCCACGAGGAAAGGTAAATTTAAAAGTGTTCTTTAAAATAAAAGGGGGTTTTGGAGTTTGGATTAACTACTAAAAACTTTAAGCAATCAAAATTCACTAGCATGCAAAATTTAAATAAAAGACTGGAGAATTCAATAAGAGACGAGACTTGGTATCGGTCGACTACACCCTTGATATTCATTCATTCAATCATCGATTCTCTAAAATAATTAATCTTATTAAATATTCGTCATTAAAAATTCAATTCATGTTTCACCGTAATATTAGTTAATTAGAAAACAGCATTCTTAATTAACCCTTACCAATGGACCAACCCGATAACAGCAATCTAGATTTAAATCCACGGTAGCATTCAAACTAGTAAAACTGACGAAACTAGACAACACAACACCAGTGGTTATATTTAGCCTATCCAATAATTGACCCTACGAGATAATAAATTCAACAGCAGAAATTATCACATGTAGTTGCTTCGCAAATTAGAGGTTTCAAACAATTACGGATTTGAATTCTAATTTAGCTATCGCTTGCAATACAAAATCCTAAGATGGCCAATCCTAAAATCTCGCATACAAACATAAAATAAAACAGATCAAAAATTGATACTTAATAAAGATTAAAACACTACAAATCAAATCTCATAAATGAAACATACCAAGGGTTCGTCTCCCTCAACCAAGTAAAAGAGTTTAGTTACAACGATTCATAGCAAAATTCACAAAATTCAAAGAAGAAAACTAGAATTAAGAATTCAAGAAGAAAAACCTAGCCTCCAATGTGTCTCCACAAGTCTGATAAAAAATCCTACTAAAACGGAATAATAGTCTAATTAAGGCTAGAAACTAAATTAATAAAGTTTTCAAAAATAAATTTTTTTTCCGAAACAAAACGCCCGCTCGATCCGCAAACATTCTGCGGATCGAGCGAGAGAAATTTCAACTGCTACTGCCTCACGTAAAAAAAAGGGCTCGCTCGATCGGTAAACATCTGCGGATCGAGCGAGAGAGAAGTTCCATCCTACTGTCCTCAAAATATAAGCGCTCGCTCGATCTGCATACTCTTGCGGATCGAGCGAGAGAGCATTTCCAGAAATTGACTTGAATTTCCCTTGCTTCAAATCTCCGTTCCTCCGAGGTTGCATCTTAGTCCGCAAAATAAGCGACCTAACCACAAAAACAAGAATCCCATCATGCAAACACAGAAAATGCAATACGAACAAAATGCTAAAATAAAACATGCAACTAATGCAAAACAACAACAAAAATGATACTAACAAATGCAACAAAAACACAAATATCAAATACCCCCACACTTAATCCTTGCTCGCCCTCGAGCAAGTTATGCAAAAACAAAATGAAACAGAACAAACATGTAAGCAAGGATGAATCACATAATTCATAGCCTCAGAGAAAACTATTTTCATCTAAAATAAGCTCATAGCAACTCTCAATTATCAATGATACACCTACAGTCGAATGCGAACGTGTGTGTATGCCATGTTACCCCAGTTACATGCAACTTCAAAAGAACAAAGTTTCAAGACTGTTCGCCGACCTATAACAATTCAGTGTAAGCTACACCATCAAGAACTCTTCTCCCAACAATCCTTCAACACAACACAACTTCCTTGAGAATAATTACGCACCTCCGGATTTTGCACCCGGTATTGCTTTAGCCCCAATAATTACCCGCAAACTTAGCTACAACTAAGACAGGATTAGAATTTCAATCCCCTCGTCTATAGCCCGAATGGAGCATCAACCCCATTTTATCCGCATACTTAGCCTGAATTTGATTTTTTAGGATTAGGATTTCAATCCTTTTCAGGCCCGGATGGAGTTGTAAAATTTATTCTTTTTTTTTTCTAGGTGCGCCCAAGATCGTTTATGCCATATCAAAGAAATCATCAAGATTCAAACACTATCAAGTTTCACAAACACCTATTGTCATGCAATGGTCCAACAGACATCCACAATATCTAATACATCGCTACACTTCACTGGTTAAACATGCGTGCTTAAGAATATTCAACAAACAACCTCCGGTTTCTCATATCCAATCAAGAGTTAAATTTTTTTCAAAAATCCATTTTTCAACTATCTCGTCATAGGCTAATGATTTCATCCTCAACTCATGTATTTGGATAACACAACGAAAATAACAACAATACGATGCATAACAACACAAGACAATGCAACAACGAAACAAAAGAAACAAAATGCATGTAATGCAACCCCCCCACACTTAAACAACACATTGTCCTCAATGCAAAAACAAAAGAAGAACACAACCAAACAACGAAACAGAATGAAATGCAAGAACGCAAAACGGGACTCCCCTGGTTCACAGGTCTGCGGCATCTTCCTCTTCAGCCTCCGGAGGAAGGAAAGGGGCGGCGTATTGGAATGGGAAAGGTGGTGGATACGGCAGAGCGGCTGGCACAACATTTGGATCAAGACCATGGTGGATTGTCATATTGCGCAACAAAGAATCCAAAGCCTGCGAATTATGCGCCGCCACTGTATTGTATGCATTCTGATGTTGGGCGAAAGCCGTGAGTTCGCGGATGGCATCAGCTTGAGATCGCCGAAGAGGATGAGGTGGCCTTGGCTGGGCTTGTGGTGGTGGTTGAAAGTGACCATCCTGCATAAAATGCTTGACACAGTGCGCCCTCTTTGCTTCGATGAAAGCGGAGTCGAGTGGTCGCTGAGGTGACATCCACTCTTCATCATTCCGAACTGAAATGCCGGCGCGTAAGCATAAACAGGAGATGATCATGGGGAAATAGAGACCCACGGTGACATTATGGATGGACTTTTGGATCTCGCTATGAAGAACCCGCCCCACATTAATGGGTGCTCCTATTTCCAGCGCATAAAGAATGGTGGCGCGCTCTAGACTGACGTCACTTGAATGCAAGATCGGCATCAGACGCCGAATCACAAAAGCATGCCATGTTGCAGGAATCACACGCAAGAACCGCTCCTTGAAGGTCAAAATAGAAGCTGGATTGAGCCATGTAGCACCGGGGTACGCTAGTTGTTCAAGTAGTTCATCCAAATGCGGGCCGTTTTGCAAGCTTTGGTAGAGCGAGTCATCCACCTCCGGTATTTCCAATAACGCATTCAGCTCATGGGGCATGAAAGAGATCAGTTTCCCCCGAACAAATGCCTTGCTATTTGTTCGCTCAGCTGCATTTGCATAGAATTCGCGGACAAGCGGCACTACAGCTGGCGGAGGATCCTCGCAAAATTTCATCCACCCACGCTCATGAATAGTATGGACAATATCTGGATAGGCCAAGTTTTCTTCAAAACCACGTTCAGGGATGGGTGAACGACTGACCTTGGCTTCGAAGTACCGATGACGAGCGGCGTCATTGACAAAGTGGCCGACAAACTCGGCATAGGAACGATCAGCAGCCCGAGAAGAGGATTCGCCTTGGTGTCGGGTGCGTTTGGGCCCCATTGATAGTAGGAAGAAGATAGCAAAAGGGAAGAGGAAATTTGTCGAACACCTGGCGTGCGAAGAATAGTCCGAAAACCCCTTGAAGAACACAAGATCAACAATGAAGAACTACGTCTGGGAGATGCCTAAGGAGAAAAGCTCGACGAAAATAACCCACGACGACAAAAATTGAGGATGGTGATCGGCGGTAGGCGTGACGTGAGAGAGGTCGGAGAAGATGATCGGAGAAGATGGCGTCCGAAGAGTTGTGGTGGAACTTCCGAGAGATTTGCCTGCGAATTAAAAGATGGAAATATGAAATTAGGGAGGAAAATTAGCTAAAAACGAAAGGTGGGGTTTTAGGGAGACACAAGAGAGAAAAGAGAGAATAAGAAGGAAAGAAAGAAAGAAGGGGGAAGGGAGTCGGCGTTTTTATTAAGGTAAAAGTGCTCTCGCTCGATCCGCAAGATATTGCGGATTGAGCGAGACAAATTATGTAACTTACTGTCCCAACGAAAAAAATGCTCTCGCTCGATCTGCAAGATATTGCGGATCGAGCGAGACAAATTGTTAACCTTACTGTCCCGAGCAAAAAAGCTCTCGCTCGATCTGCAAGATATTGCGGATCGAGCGAGACAACAAAAAATAATTTTTTTGGATTTTTCAAAATTTTCGAAAAACAAAAAACAACATAAACATAAAATTAAGACTAAAGAAAGTAAAAGAAATAAAAACGAGCAGAAGTAAAAAAGAAAGAAACACTGGGTTGCCTCCCAGTCAGTGCTAAATTTGCAGTCAGTCTATAGCTCGACTGCATGCCGTGATTTATTCGACATTTGGCGGAGCATCGAGAGTGATATCGTGCTCTTCCACTCCGACGTTCACTTGGACTCCTTCATAATAGTGCTTAAGCCGGTGGCCATTCACCTTGAAAGTTTTGGATGTGTCCAAACTTTGAATTTCGACTGCACCATGAGGAAAGACGTTAGTGACAACAAAAAGGTCCATTCCAACGCGAACGCAACTTACTTGGAAACAACCGAAGTCGTGAATGATATAGCAGAACTTTCTGACCGACTTCGAAGTTCCGTCGAGAGATCATCTTGTCATGGAATACCTTTGTTTTGTCTTTGTAAATTTTAGAGCTGGCATAAGCATCATTGCGGATCTCTTCCAATTCTTGCAACTGCAGCTTTCGATGTTCGCCGCTCTCATCCATCTGCATGTTGAAATTCTTTATAGCCCAATAGGCTCTATGCTCCAATTCGACTGGCAAATGACAGGCTTTCCCAAAAATTAACCGATATGGTGACATTCCAATTGGCGTTTTGAACGCAGTTCTATAAGCCCACAAGGCGTCATCTATTCGCAAGCTCCAATCCTTTCTCGTAGGATTCATTGTCTTCTCTAGGATAGATTTGATTTCTCTGTTGGATACCTCAGCTTGACCGTTGGATTGTGGATGATATGCCGTGGAAATCCTATGCGTCACATGATATTTCTTCAGTATACTCGCCACGGTTCGGTTGCAGAAGTGTGTGCCTCTATCACTGATGAGGGCTCTAGGAATTCCAAACCTAGAGAAAATGTGATGCTTGATAAACTCTGCAACAACTTGAGAATCGTCAGTACGGGTGGCCTTTGCTTCCACCCACTTTGAGACATAATCCACAGCAAGTAATATATAAATATAACCATGTGAATTCGGAAAGGGTCCCATGAAGTCGATGCCCCAAACATCAAAGATCTCACAAACTAGAATGGGTTGTTGGGGCATCTCCTTTCGTTGGGAGATATTTCCTGTCTTTTGGCATTGTGCGCACGACTTACAGAACAGGTAGGCGTCTCGAAATAATGAGGGCCAAAAGAATCCGCTGTCCAACACCTTCCTCGATGTCTTTCTCGGTCCAAAGTGGCCACCACATGCATAGGAATGACAAAACGTGAGAATAGGGATTACCTCGCTCGCGGGAACGCATCGTCGTATAACTTGATCAGCGCAGTGCTTCCACAAGTATGGATCATCCCACACATAATACTTCGCATCACTTCTCACTTTGTCTTTTTGTGCCTTAGAAAATTCAGAGGGGAAACCATTAGTAACTAAATAATTCACAATATTTGCGTACCATGGAAATTCGGTGGTCGTCGAGAACAGCTGTTCATCAGGAAAGTCGTCACGCAAATTCAGCTCCTCATCAATATGAACTAGACGACTCAAGTGATCAGCAACTTAATTCTCGGCCCCTCTTTTGTCTTTGATTTCTATATCGAATTCATTCAGCAGAAGTATCCATCGGATCAGCCTTGGTTTTGCCTCTTTCTTCGCCATCAGAAAATGAAGAGCTGCATGGTCAGAATAAACAATAACCTTAGCACCAAGTAAATATGAACGAAACTTATCTAAAGCAAAAACTACTGCTAAAAGCTCCTTTTCAGTAGTGGAGTAGTTTCGTTGGGCATCGTTCAAAATGCGCGAAGCGTAGTAGATAGCATGCGATGCTTTCCCAACTTTCTGGCCTAAGACAGCACCGATGGCATAGTCACTGGCGTCACACATAATCTCAAAGGGCTTGCTCCAATACGGTGGTTGGATTATTGGTGCAGATGTCAAGGAGTTCTTTAATTTGTCAAAGGATGATTTGCATGACTCATCAAACTCAAATGACACATTTTTTTGTAATAGCCTGCACATGGGGTATGCGATCTTGGCGAAATCTTGAATGTACCTCCTGTAAAAACCTGCATGGCCAAGAAAAAAGCACACTTCCCGCACACATGTGGGGTAAGGTAGAGATTGAATGATATCAATTTTAGCTCTATCTACCTCTATCCCTTTTGATGACACAACATGACCCAAAACCACACCTTGCCCAACCATAAAATGACATTTTTTAGAATTCAAAACGAGGTTGGTTTCGACACACCTCTTAAGGACAAGTGCAAGGTTAGATAGACAGTTTTCAAAGGAATCACCATAGACAGTGAAGTCATCCATAAAAACTTCTAAGATATGCTCAATAAAGTCTGAAAAAATACTAACCATACACCGTTGGAAAGTGGCCGGTGCGTTGCAAAGTCCAAAGGGCATCCGTCGATAAGCAAAAGTGCCAAACGGGCATGTGAATGTCGTTTTTTCCTGATCCTCTGGCGCGATAGCAATCTGAAAATAACCAGAATATCCATCAAGAAAACAATAGTAAGGATGGCACGCTAACCTTTCAATCATTTGATCAATAAAGGGTAAAGGAAAGTGGTCCTTTCGGGTTCCGGCATTCAGCTTCCTATAGTCAATACAAACCCTCCACCCATTTTGAATACGGGTGGGAACCATCTCGTCATCCTTATTATTCACAACGGTGATTCCGGTTTTCTTGGGTCCACTTGGACCGGACTGACCCACTGACTGTCAGAAATTGGATAGATAACCCCAACTTCAAGTAGCTTCAGAATCTCAGCCTTTACCACCTCCATCATCGGTGGATTCAGTTTGCGTTGTGGCTGACGTGAGGGGTTTGCTCCTTCCTCCATCAGAATTTGGTGCATGCATGTCAACGGGCTAATTCCTTTAATGTCTGCTATGGTCCACCCAATAGCAGTCTTGTGCTCTTGTAACACCTTGACTAATTGCTCCTCTTGATCAACTTCCAAGATGTTGGAGATGATAACTGGTAATGTTTCTCCTTTACCAAGGAAAACATACTTTAGATGGTTTGGAAGTGTCTTCAATTCGACCTCTGGTGCCTGCAAAATAGATGGAAGACGCCTAGTATTAGAAACTGGCAAAGCTAAGTAAGAGACATTACCTGACTGAGGTAGCTCAGGCGAACTATTCAGAAGTTTCTCAATCTCTTCTATTTCTTGATTGCATCGAATTCCATCTTCCGTCTGCATAATGGGTGCTGTAATAGCCACTTCTAGATCATCTTTCCCTGCATGCTCACAATACTCTTGTGCCAAGAAATCCACAATATCAACAGAAAACACGCAATCATCACTATCAGGGAATTTCATGGCATCATAAATATTAAATTTTACAACCTCGCCATCGAATTCCATAGTAAGTGTGCCACTGTGAACATCAATTTTCGTCATGGAAATTTTCAAAAACAGTCTGCCTAACAAAATAGGACTATTATGATCACCGTTTTCCATATCTAGCACATAAAAATATGCAGGGAACACTAATTCATTTACTTGCACCAGCACATCTTCTACTACTCCCCTAGGGTATGCATTAGACCTATCCACTAACTGTATGACAATTCCAGTTTTGTTCAATGGGCCAAGTTTTAAGGATGCATATATAGAATAAGGCATAACATTAATTGATGCTCCTAGATCTAGCATGGCTTTCTCAAGTCTAACATTCCCTATAGTGCATGGGATAGAAAACATACCTGGATCCTTACATTTTGCGGGTAGTTTCCTTTGGATCACTGCAGATACATTCTCACCAAGTTCCACTTTTTGACAGCCCTTCAATGTATGCTTCCTCTTTGCTGTGCACAACTCCTTCAAAAACTTTGCGTATCGAGGTACCTACTTAATCGCATCTAGCAATGGAATATTGACCTCACATCTACGAAAAGTTTCATAGAGCTCCTTAATCCCCTAACCTTTTCTAGAGTCCTTAAGTGCTAAGGAAAAAGGGGCAACAGGCTTATATTCAGATAAAGGAGGAAACTTACCTCTTGGCGAATCATCCTTGGATGATTTTTCTTCACTTACCTTTTGCTCTTCTTCTTCTTCTTTCAGCTTCTCTTTGGGCTCAACCTCAACTTCTTTCTCCTTCATTTTCAACTCCTTCCCATTCCTTAAAGTTATTGCACTTGCGTTCTCTCTTGGGTTCACCACAGTTTGAGATGGCAGACTGCTAGAATTTTGTGATTCCAGCTTGTTGATTGCTGTAGCTAGCTGTCCCATTTGAGTGGTTAAGTTTTGTATACTTGCCCGGGTGTCCTGTTGAAAAGATGCAGTGTTAGTGGCAAGTTCCTTAACTATATTTTCGAGAAACTCACCTGGAGTTGGTATCTGAGGTCTCTGCTGTTGCTGTTGAGGATACAGCGGCCTATAAGTTTGATTATGTGGTGGTGCTTGAGGCCCGATTGACTTGCTTGAGGATTCCCATATCTTAGATTTGGATGATCCTTCCAACCAGGATTGAATGTGTTGGAATAAGGATCATACTTCCGTTGTGGTGGTCCAGGAAATCCGCCAGTAGCGTTTACCTGTTCAACTGAGTCCTCTTGAAGTGTAGGACACATATCAGTGGCATGTCCTATTGCAGCGCAAATGCCACATGCCTTCGCAGTCTGTCCATTCCCGACAGCCATCTGACACACAACAGTCGTCAATTCAATTAATTGCTGTTCAAGGGAAGAAACATTTATCTCGTTGTTCTTCCTTGGTACATGCTCATTCCTGTTGGTGCCGAATTGTTGAGAATTGGCAGCCATATTTTCAATCAAATTCCGTGCTTGTACTGGCGTTTTGTCCATGAAAACACCTCCACTCGCCGCATCCAACATGCTCCTGTCATGAGGCAACAAACCTTCATAGCATAATTGAATCAACTGGTTTTTACTTATCTGGTGTTGCGGACAACTAGCGCAAAGCTTCTTGAACCGCTCCCAATATTCGTGCAGTGATTCCCCTGAATATTGCTTGATGCCATAAATTTCTTTCCGGATGTTCGCAGCTCGAGAGGCTGGAAAAAATTTATCCAGAAAGATCCTTTTCATCTCCGTCCACGTGGTGATAGAGCCAGAGGGCAAGTAGTATAGTCAATCCTTAGCAGCACTCTTCAAAGAGAAAGGAAAGGCCCTCAGTTGAATCTGCTCCTCCGTCACTCCATGGGGTTTCATACTAGTGCAAACCACGTGGAATTCCATCAAGTGTTTGTTCGGGTCTTCACCTGCAAGACCATGAAAAGCAGGTAGTAAGTGAATTAAACCAGATTTAAGTTCAAAAGTAGCATTATTTTTTAATGTAGGAAAAGTAATGCATAGAGGTTGTTGATTGGGATCAGGAGTGCCCAATTGTCTCAGACTCAGGTCAGCATTAGCAGCCATCTCTTCTTCTGGAAAAGCAGCTCGAGCAGCGGCTTCTTGTTGTTGCCTACGGATTTCTCGCCTTTGCCTATGCAAAGTATTTTCGATCTCTGGATCGTAGAAAAAATCCTCTTCAACAAGATCACCTGAAAGCATGAACTAAAAAGAACTAGAAACAAAGAAAAGAAAAGACAGTAAGATTAATAAAAATAAAATAAAAAGAAAATGAACACAAAAAAAATTTACACCGTTCCCCGGCAACGGCGCCAAAATTTGGTAGCTCTTATCGAGTACGCCCAAATTACCCGACTCAATCAGATAAACAAATAATGCAGTAGCGTGAGTAGGGATCGTTTTCACGAGAAAAGGTAAATTTAAAAGTGTTCTTTAAAATAAAAGGGGGTTTTGGAGTTTGGATTAACTACTAAAAACTTTAAGTAATCAAAATTCACTAGCATGCAAAATTTAAATAAAAGACTGGAGAAATTCAATAAGAGAGGAGACTTGGTATCGGTCGACTACACCCTTGATATTCATTCATTCAATCATCGATTCTCTAAAATAATTAATCTTATTAAATATTCGTCATTGAAAATTCAATTCCTGTTTCACCGTAATATTAGTTAATTAGAAAACAGCATTCTTAATTAACCCTTACCAATGGACCAACCCGATAACAGCAATCTAGATTTAAATCCACGGTAGCATTCAAACTAGTAAAACTGACGAAACTAGACAACACAACACCAGCGGTTATATTTAGCCTATCCAATAATTGACCCTACGAGATAATAAACTCAACAGCAGAAATTAGCACGCGTAGTTGCTTCGCAAATTAGAGGTTTCAAACAATTACGGATTTGAATTCTAATTTAGCTATCGCTTGCAATACAAAATCCTAAGATGGCCAATCCTAAAATCTCGCATACAAACATAAAATAAAACAGATCAAAAATTGATACTTAATAAAGATTAAAACACTACAAATCAAATCTCATAAATGAAACATACCAAGGGTTCGTCTCCCTCAACCAAGTAAAAGAGTTTAGTTACAACGATTCATAGCAAAATTCACAAAATTCAAAGAAGAAAACTAGAATTAAGAATTCAAGAAGAAAAACCTAGCCTCCAATGTGTCTCCACAAGTCTGATAAAAAATCCTACTAAAACGGAATAATAGTCTAATTAAGGCTAGGAACTAAATTAATAAAGTTTCCAAAAATAAATTTTTTTCCCGAAACAAAACGCCCGCTCGATCTGCAACATTCTGCGGATCGAGCGAGAGAAATTTCAACTGCTACTGCCTCACGTAAAAAAAAGGGCTCGCTCGATCGGTAAACATCTGCGGATCGAGCGAGAGAGAAGTTCCATCCTACTGTCCTCAAAATATAAGCGCTCGCTCGATCTGCATACTCTTGCGGATCGAGCGAGAGAGAATTTCCAGAAATTGACTTGAATTTCCCTTGCTTCAAATCTCCATTCCTCCGAGGTTCCATCTTAGTCCGCAAAATAAGCGACCTAACCACAAAAACAAGAATCCCATCATGCAAACACAGAAAATGCAATACGAACAAAATGCTAAAATAAAACATGCAACTAATGCAAAACAACAACAAAAATGATACTAACAAATGAAACAAAAACACAACTATCAGCACCCCTATTTATAGAACACGATCGGAACCTCCGATCCTCGATCGAAACATCCGATCTTGACATCGGAGCTTCCGATGTCCCATCAATACGTAAGCAATGACGTCATTTTGCTGAGCTCATCCCTCACATCATGTTCGGAGCCTCCGATCACCGTTCAGAGCTTCCGATCGTATCGAAACTTCCGTTCCCACCTTCGAAGCTTCCGATCTCCATCAGTCCTTAATGGTACATTTCGTGTTGATTAATCTCTAAATTACCTTATTTGGTTACGGGCTACTACACACCCCCTTTACACACCGTTTTTGATCCCATCAATTGGTACCAGAGCAGGTTGTTCTTGAAAGAGCATTTGAAACTGATTTTGATCTTTCAAATTTGTTTTTCATGATTTTTCTAACATATATATGCCTAGTTGAGTTTTCTGGCAGCTTGCAACGACTTTGGAAAAAAAATGACATAACTCCTTGTTCGAGTGTCCAAATGACAAACCGTTTTTTGGATTGGAAACTAGTCTTGTAGAGGATCAAAACTGTATAAAATTTACAACCTGTTGATGCACGAGGAGAAGCAGTTTATTTTGTGAATTTGAACCAGTGTGCTGCCGCGCAAAAAAGAGCAAAGGACATGAGTTTGTGTTTTGTCATGAAACTCAAGGATGTTGCACTCATCGATTGCATGGACTTATTACCTCGAATCACAGTCATACATTGTCAAGAAAACCTTGGTACACTCATTTTATAATTTTTTGTTATAGAGCACTTGAAGTTGACTGCCAATATGATGTTCTACTTGTGCTAACATGTCTTTGATATTAAGCATGTCTAGTAAATTCCCTTACATCAGTATTTGTGCTTAAATATTAAAAAGGAATGCTTAATTGATTTATGAATATTTCAGTTAGAATGTCAATCTTGATTTTGTGTAGCTTGGCGGTTAGAGCTAATTTGGTCTATACTTGATGAAGTTTTCTAGTTGCTCAACTTGTTTTTTTGTGTTGGAAATTTTTGTGCACTGCATATTTTGAAAATATGTTGGTTAGTTACCCCTCTAATTTTATTGATTTTAAACTTTCAAAAAAATAATGGGAGAACTAATTATAATTTTAAGGGGGAGAAAATATTTGCTTAATTTGTGTCTTTTTTATTCACACAAAAGGGGGAGAAATATGTTAGATAAAAATATGACTTTTGCATTACTTGAGTTTCAATGTTAATATTTTTATCCAATTTTGTGATCATAAAGAAGGGAGAGATTGTTGGGTTTTGGAACACAAGCAATCTTGATTTTGATGATAACAAAACTTTTTATTGTGTTTCTAACATATTTACTCTAGTGTGAAGTTGTTAGACTCAAGATGGAAGCCAAAACTCAAAATTAGCCAAACTAATTTTCTGGCGAGCTCCAGTATTTCGATGATATCTCATAGATAAGTGATGAAAATGATTAGACGTCAAAATGATTGCATAGAAAACTCAATTTGGAACATATTTTATTTCAAGTCAGTTGAGAAAAAACGGATGTTATCTATACCAAACTAACGTCGCACTACCAAACAGAATCCGATCATTTTAGCAAAAAACACACCATCAGTTTACCTCAAGCGGTTCTGGTATATTGGCCATATATTGTAGCTCGATTATCCAAATAGAATGATTCAACCTGATTTGGAAATATAAGAAAATGATATACAAATCATATTCACAAGTCAAAGACTGAATCAGATCCTAAGGAGCTGCTAAACTGCATTGAAGTTACTGGTTCGGAACTAAAATTCTGCATAGCAAAATTTCTGGCACAGTCTGGTATATCAAGCATAACTCTCTCATATGAAATCCAAATCGAGTGATTGTTGATTCCATGGAAATTAAGAGAAAGGGCTACAATGTTCATTGTGAGGCCTCGATTCTAAACATCTAATCTCGGATTAAACAACAATAATTTAGCATACAAAATCCAAGCTTAAAACAAGACAATTTTTTTTAAAAGGGCCTCGCTCGATCGGTAGAATTCAACCGATCGAGCGAGAAAAGAATGCAAACTCTCTGCCCGAAGAATTCCAGCACCGCTCGATCGGTAATATTCAACCGATCGAGCGGGCACCCTCTTGAAAAAAGAAAAACATGGCTGCAGCTCCACCGCTCGATCGGTTAAACTCTACCGATCGAGCGGCCAACTCTGTACAGAAAAACAGCAGAAAACTCTTCAAAATTCAATTCCAACAACAATCATAATCCAACACAAAATAGTTGTAGAGTTATACAAACTCAACTAGTAGAACATGCTTCGGTTCTAAGTTATACAATACAACTCACAATACGTTTGAATACAATAAGTTCGAATTATAATTTCGACTTCTCAAAACACCAAGTCCTCACTTCTAATCGACTCAACCATCTAGCCATGCGATCTCTGACTCGGTCTTGCCCCACCTGTCGCCATGCACACATACAAAGACAAGACAACAGCCGGATAATCCGGTAAGAATCACATTCCCAGTATAAGCAACATCATGTCATAACAAATAAGCATTTAAAACAAGAAATACATCAACTTCCAGATATTCAAATACCAATGATGCAATTCAAAGAGAAATCTAAATGAAATGCATGTCTTTCAATTCCGGGATTATCAAGTCTGGATAATCAAAGGTACTCCGGTTATTCTCTTCTTCTTCGATTGGGATCCCGAGGATGAAATACCACAAACAATCACACCGAACTCCCTTTCAAGGTGGATGATGTGTACTTCAATCCTCTAGACTCTGAAGCAACTATAGAGAGTTAAGTCGGTCATTGTAGTAAATCGCCTGCCAATGCCCCCCTGCTATAATTCTCAGAACTTCTAATTCAAAATGAAATAAATCATTTGGCTCAATATGAATGCAATGCAAAACATAACTCATTCAACTAAAATCAAACAATTCAATTAACATGCAAGTATGTGATTTCTTCGGAACACTCGAATCAAGTCGGATTCGAGTCAATCATTCCATTCAAGTCTAAGTCGTCTTATACCTCTTCTCAAGATGTCGATGCTCCAAACCTGGAAACAACAACAATATACTCATTCAATGACTCACTCAAATCTTCTTCAAACGATAAGAAATTGATACTATACCGGTTAAACTTGAGAACAATTCAAATCTGAAATCTCGCAACTCAAAGGCCTTCAATCAAATCTGTAGAAGAAGTCAGAAAGATCAATATCGACCTTCAAACTACAATTCAAACTTTGTTCGATTCAATCAAACGAAAACGATAAACAAAACTCAAACTGACGGCATAACGGCTCTATTCTGATCAAACCGAAAACACATACAGTAGTATAACATCGATACTAACTCAAATAAATATCACATCATCAATAACAACTCAAAACAAACAAATATCAAAATTCCAATTCTCGAAAATCACAAGAAAATTCAAAACAAATTCGAACGACGCTCTATTTCCAAACCGACTGAGAATAAACGATAAGAGCTAGCTCAAGAACAACATATCCGATACTCAGTCGATTCTAACAACATCCAAAAATAGAATTCTAGCTGATCGGAGAAATACTTACTATAGAACGAAGCTCTCGCTGCCGTGATCGCTAATATGCCTTCAGAAATAAATTCTAACGGACGGATCGACCGGAAACCGAAATCACAAAGCTTGGGAAAGCTTAGAGGCGCCTTCAATGGAGGGAGACGGCTTGGAGGGGAAGGAAATTAAGTTGAAGAAGTCAAAGAGCTTATAAATATCTAACAAATCCATAATTTGCATTTTAGTCCCTTAAATTTCCAAAAATTGCAAAATAATCCCTCATCAAAATCAAATCGGCCCTCGACTTCTATAATCTCTTATTATCTCAAATAAAGTCAATTAAGATAAATTCGAGGCTTTACAATCATGTTTATCACTTTGCCCAGAAATCAACGAATCAAGAGATATAACACTAAACTGATCATATGCACTCAACTGATTTTGTGCTCAACTGAAGTTTGAGCATCTCTGGTATTTCGAGCATAACTTTTGCATATGAACTCCGAATTGTTTGATTTTGGTGGCGTTAGAAATCGAGATCAAGGGCTACAACTTTTGTTTTAATCATTTTACCCAAATATCAACGGATCATGCGGAGCTACTTGATCAGTTGATCTCCAAGATATTCAATCAGTTGAGCTTCGAGTTATTCCATCAGTCTAGTACTCAGAGTTATTCCATCATTCTAGCACTCCGAGATATTCGATCAATTTAGTACTCTAAAAACGGTACAAAAACATTATAACGTCTATATTTCTGTGTCTAACGGCTATATCTCTCTTGGAGCCTATAAATACAACATCTTGAAGATATAACATAAGAGTTTGAAGGAGATTCAAACCATAGGAAACCTACTTGAAGAAATCTGCTAGATTGAGAGCAAAGCCCAAGGTGTGAAGAACAAGAAGAAAGATGAGCGTTCACTGTCAAGTTCTTCACATCAAACCAAGTTTATAGAACAATATTCCTTGTTTGAAATATTTGTATATCAGTTGAAGAGAACCCAACTCACTGACATATTCGAGAGATGTATTCATAGATTAGTTAAGTGATAGTCTTAACATAAAGGCGTTAAAGATTGTGTTTATAGTCTTGACATAAAGATGTTAAACATTATGCGGATTGTGAGGTTGCGACCTACAATCATTTGAGTGGCTAGGAGTTTTTGTTTAGGTAGTGGGTAAGTCTTAAACCGGAGTGGGTTTGTACAAATGGGTTGTATAAATCAATGTTTTCTAGTGATATCCTTTCGAGGAGGAAAATTGGGTGACGTAGGAGTCGTTGAAATATCCGAACATCCATAAACAAATTCAGGTCCATTTATCGCATTTATTTTACTTATGTTACTGATTTTCAAGATGCATTGTTGAAGCATTTTATATGTTGTTCATAACATACAAAGTGTTTGATAAAATGCTTCAACCAAATTATTTGCATCCATCAACTTGCATCTTTTTAAAATGATTTACAAAATGATAAATCGGTTTCTACGAAGGATTATTTCGAGTATTTTTCGCTTGGTTTTGAAACCAAACTCGATCTAATTCATCGGTGCTCAATATTTCAAAAACCAAGCTATTGTAGTTCAAAATATTTTAAAAATATGTATTCAACCCCTATACACACCGTTTTCGATACTATCAAAACTATATGATATTGTGTAATAGCTTGATTTGGTTACCAATATAATAAAATAATTCAAAATAAAACTAATAGAATAATTAATTTCTATGTAGGAAAATTAATAAAATATTTTGAATAAATAAAGACACCTGAATAATTTTTCAAAAAATAATACTATCTCCGTTCCAATTATATTGTCCACGTTTCCTTTTTTGTTTGTCCCAAATATATAGTCATATACCATATTTAGTAATATTTTTTGACACTTCTTTACTAATATATCTCTATTAACTACACCTTGAAAATTGTGCAATCATTTTTTAATACATTGAATAGGGATAAAATAGGAAGTTTATATAGAATTTGCTTTTCCAATACATTTTTCTTAATCTGTGTGAAAATCCAAAGAGGACAATATATATAGGATGGAGGGAGTAATTTTCATTTGTACGAATATAAAAATAATTAGAGAAAAATTATATTAATTGTAATAATTTTTACTAGCACGTGAAAAAATAAATATTGTATATAAATCAAAATATATACGACAAGATCAACTTGTTTCTTCTCTTTAACAAAACATTATTTCAAATATTTTGATATATATATTTATATATAAATTTTCAGTTGTCCAATCAATGATGTTCAACTCCTTCCCGACCACTAAAATCCGATACCGTGTTTTAATGATGCGAAAACTAAAACACGGTACCGGATTTTAGTTGTCGGGGACGATGTGAAAAAATATTGTTGGCAGCTGAAAAGTCCTTATATATATATATATATATATATATATATATATATATATATATATATATATACTATTATATAAAACATAAGCACACTATAATAACTACCTTGAGGAAACCAAATTTCACTAAATCTCTTCCACTCCTCCATGTTTTATTTTTTTTAAAAAAAATTAAATATAAAAGCTTCTCTTTTACACACGCAATGCGTGTGCATTTTCGCTAGTATATATAATAATTATACATTGTAACAAAATTTTTTTAAAAAATAATATGAAAATAAAAATAACTTATAAAAATATAGCATATTATAAAATATGTAATATAAAATTATATGTAATTTTTCACTATCAAAGTACTGTTTTTTCACGATAAATTAATGGAGTACAACAACGTTTACCTAATTTTCACAGGCGGCTTTATTTTTCTAAAAAAAAATGTTAACCTAATTTTAACAGTGTTAATAAAAATTAACATCATAAATATAAAGTTACCATTAAATAAAATCTAAACCATGGTAAATTTTGGCTTATTTCTTTATCATTTTTTAAAAAAAATAAATAATATTCTTCTAATTAATAAAAAAAATGTGAAGTTCCTTTTTATTTATAAAAAGAGAGAGATAATGTTTACACTCTGTATATTATTAAATGCACTCTATTTTTTTTTTTCCAAAACGATATTAAATCCGAGGAATTTTGTCGGATTGTTATATTTTGATAAAGTTTTTAATTTTTATAATAATTAATTAAAAAACCCTCCGCCTCCAGACATAATATTTTTCTTTAAAATATGACTTAATTGACTACATATTTTCACCCAAACATAGTGTCGGTACAAGGCTTGAGATTCACAGTGACTTCATTGGCTCAAAGAGAGAAAATTCATACTCATGGCCAATTAGATAGCAGGTAAAAGATGCTTACTTTTACAGTTTTCCCAAACAATTCTTACCTATACAGATGAGCTAAATAGATCATTTTTAAAGGGGTTTGAGAGATCATTCTTGATCCTAACTTTGAAAAACTGGAGAACATAACAGCCACCACATTGCCTTTTCTGAAATCAGCCACCCCATGCTCAAGGACAGCTAGTAAATTACAATTTGAAACAAAAGACTCCGAGTGTTTCTCGTAGAGCGAGCTCTTTTTGAAACTTAAAAACAGGTAAGATCGTCTCCGGATAATTCATAGGTGAATAAAAGAGCCTCTGAAACTGAAACAATGCGGGCGGACCAAGATGAAATGTCTGGTGAATCTTGCTTTGGGGGGTACTGATCACAGGTCGTCGTTGCAAGCTGATTAAATTAAAACATTACCAAATTGAAAACACACTCTATCATGGATACATATTTGTCGTTTCACAAATAAGTCCAACAGCTAAATCCAAGGGAAAACAATGACATTCAATTGCTGTTAACAATGCAGTGACCCTTGTCCACAACAATCAAATACTAGTTCACTAGAAACGTCCATTACTGGAAAAAGGAGACGGCATCCAAATGTTGCAAGCATGAAAGTTTTGCTTCAAAATACCATTGACCCCAACCAAACTAGAAACTTAAATCACCGAACATCATAGAGCACTCGTAAGTAATCTCAGACAATTTTGATTCCAACATTTATCAGCGTGAAAAAATGTCATTCTTCGTACGAGAAAATATGATATAAACCAGCGAGCAAGTACAATATGTCAATATCTCTGACAAAAGAGTTCCTTAATAAATGAAACGCTTTCATCCATGTACAAAAATAAAAAACAGCATATATATTAATTTAAGATGATGCCTTCTCGATTAAAAAACTATGAAAGAGAATCGTGTACTCTAGTCAAGGGTAACAAAGACAAATGAAGGGAGCGGGAGCCCTACATTATCAATATCAGGATAGGCATTGGAAAGTAGCAGCTGTCTAGGGAAGAAATAAAATTTTAATAAAAAAAGGTGTATGACATATTCATTGTGATCACTTGACGGAATTCAACATCATCATCCATAAAGATAAAGGACGGCGGTAAAGGCAAGTGCAAGGAGGATATGAAGGAAATGTTGGGAGCCAACAAATTGGCTTGAACCCTAAATTGTACAACAATTTGGTAATGCTTCAGATGGCACAGGGACACCAGATATACTAGCTACTAGCTTACCAAAGACGTGAAAATTGACAAAAGCAGCGAGGAGGGCCTTCTAGATGTTGCTAGATACCTAAATCGATAATAAAGAAGCGCCAATAGTAAGGTAGTGAGACATTATTTTGTTGAATCACTCATAATATGTCCGGATCACAATAGAGGATAAAAACTTAGTCACAAAAACACGCATACCATCCATCGCATCGTCAATCATACACAAGATGAGATGATACTACACATTTAATTGGCATATATTGTCACACACAATACACATACAAGAGAACAAAATTAAAATTAACACCTGCTAAGTGCAATTTTTGCACTTATATTCTATATGAATTAACTTGATTTTTGTTATTGTATCGAGCGGTATTATGCGTCTCTTGTCTTGTGGTGTTGTTGCAGGAGTTCAGGTGACAATCAATTTTTGTTGAAGTGGCGAAATCGAGTGGAAAAGAATTATAGAGAAACGAAGAGATCAAGAAAGATCGAGACTCAAGGAAAAAAGTTGAAAAATGAAGAAGGCCAGACAGAGCCTCAGCGCTAGGGGTGTTTTGAAGGGAAAAAAATGGTCGGCGATTAGCGCCTCTGCGCTGATGGACTAGCTCGGCCACACTGTGCAGTCTTTCAATAGTTTTGGAAACTTTTCTGGGTGGTTTAAAGGGAACTTTGGGCGTTTTTTAGATAACTTTTCGAGGGTTTGCAGCGTAGAGATGACGGCTAGGAATTTTGGAGCACACAAGAGCCAAAGAACTCGGTACGAAGACGAAAGATGGTAGCATCCGAGGACGGAGAAACTTATTTTAACTTCGTTCTTGTTACTCTCTCATTCTATTTTTTTGTTTGATGAAGTGTTGGAAGAACATGTTTTGTTTTATTTTTAAAGTCATCACATACTATTCTTTTAGTCGTTGACGGATCTTGACTTGAACACATGATTTTGATATTTTGATTTATATATTTGAATTCTTCACATAGTTTATTTGTATTTTCCTGTTCTTAATTAACGCTTTCAATTTTAATGGTCATAGATTGAATGATTAATTGGTTAGAATTTATCACTCAGGAGAGAGAATTTTGAATACGACATTGTAAAATACATTGTTTGTGTTTATATTGTTCGAAAGACGTATAACTCCATTGAAGCCATTATAAAAATCAGTGTGCCATTTACCGGATTTAATATTCAAACTCTGATAGAAATATTGAGTTTAATATTAGATATAAACTTTTCCTATCACTTAGGACATAGAGTAGAAAATAATTAATTGGATTATTGGCAAATAGATTTGAAGAATTTATAATTAAGAAATCAATAGGTAGTCAAGTGAAGTTGAACCTCTAGAATTTATTTCTCATTGATTTTTCGTCGTACAAACTCATCTTAAGTTAAATTCATTTGTTGCAATTGGTAGTTAATCGTAGGATTGAGATTTTATTAGTTACAAATATTTAGTATAATATCATTTTATTCATTCGCTGGGCGATCAACTTGGATTTAATTTCTATGTTAAAAGTTGACACCGGAAGCTTGCGAGCGAAAATACAGCAACAACGCCCACTAGTTAAATGAATAACGACAAATTTGATCCTAGAGCATGTAAAAGAAAAGATATAAAATATTTAAATAGAAAAGGGATATTGGAAATCACAACCAAAATACAGTTTGTTTATTATGTCTTGTACACAAGAAATAGTTCATAGGAAATAACTAGTTTCAGCAAGTAAGTTTGTTCACAAACCCTTCTCTTTGCCCTACCTTCCCTTTCTCACCCTATCAAACTAGAAAAGAAGTTTGTTCCCCTTCACCAGAGGACATGAAAAAACACAACATATACACACACAAACACACATGATAGCAATCGATAAGTCATACACATGAAGTATGACAGAGCATTAAGCCAAAGATTCATAAATATTCAAAATCCACAGCAAAGAACAGATTTTCCCAAAAAAAAAAGCATAATTAAACATATCGGACCGTACCTTCAAGAATCCAGCCAAAATCACAACGAGAAACTGTGAGCATCGATATCATCAATGCCGATGCAGTGGATGTATGGTACGGTTGCATCGACTCTAAGCACGCGCTCATCTCAGCAGGACACCTTAATTCCCAATTTGTCCAAAGCAAAAGGCAAAACAAACTACTATTAAAGGAATTCGGAAAATAACTGGCAATTTTATCAGTATAAGTGGGGGATTTGAATTTGGCTCAGTTCGTAATTTGCATTTACAGAGAAATGGAAGTACCGAAAGAGGCGGTGCGCGAGTGGAGTTCTGGAAGGGACGCGAAACGCCGAGCGAGTGAATTTAGCGTCGAAGGCGAGCCTGGCGGCGGCGTTACGAACAGTTGATGACCGGAAAATGGATCTGACCGCAGTAGACGCGACAGCGATGTTCATTGCGACCACGGTCCTGTCCTGTGTACGCAGGGTTTTTGGAACAACCAACAAGTCCCATATTTTATTCGTCTTATTAATTCAATTGAAATATGGTCGAGAAACATTAAATAAAAATAAATTCAATTGTTGTTCTTCGTGACTTTCTAAACATGTTATAATATTTTTGCTTCAAAAAAAAAATATATGTTATAATATTTCGATTAGTGGGTTTTAGTGGTTTTTGTAATCATGCTATATATATATATATATAGTAATGATCACCGGGTTTTAGTGGGTTTTAGAGAAATGATCATCGGTTTTAGTGGGTTTTAAAGAAATTTTCAGCTGCCCAACCATGTTTTTTCACTTAGTCCGCGACCACTAAAACCCGATAGTGGGTTTTAGTGGTTTTTGTATTTTTTTTTCGCATCACTAAAACTCACTACCAGGTTTTAGTGGTCGCGAACCAAGTGAAAAAACATGGTTGGGCAACTGAAAATTCCTCTATATATATATATATATAAGTAAAAGTTATGTGCGATGCACGTGAGAACATATTTTGTTGTCGGTAACGTTGTTAAATAAATTAATTGAGATGAGAAGATATTAACACACAGTTAATAAATGATTTTCATGGTAATAATATATATTTTTTGAAAAAAAAAACCTATTATATGTTTTCGTGATGTAATCAATATAATATTCGACATTGCAACTAATAAAAATATTTGCAACATTTTCGACAATGTAACACTTGCAGTTTCAATGTTGTATTATTTACGGTCATGATTATTTTACATCCACATTAACAGTTTAGAATAAGATATTATCAATAATTCATGTAAGCTTATAAATATAAGTGTTACGTTTATTGTAGTTTTACATTAACACAATTGATATTGAAACTTATGTAATTATTACAGCTCGATCGAGTTTTTTATTTTTTTTATTAATCTTGAGAAATTATGACATGCTTCGTACTATGAATTCGTCTTATTTTTTATCTCATGTATGTATGATTTATTCTTCATTTGTTAATAAGGCGAGATATGTTAATCAAATTATATTAAATATGATTTTGTAATTTTCTATGTTATATGTTGATCACTATTGATTTATGAAAAAAAAAAATTGGTATAGATAATGCATTATAAACCCTAATTTAAATTATTGCGTCAAATAATTTTTTTTATTTTATATTTGAGTTTTTTTCTCTCTTTAACGATTTTTCATATCGTGTGTTTTTATTCTCCATGAAAGAATCATTTATATCATCATCTTTAATAGCAATTCTTGTGATACTATCTTCATCAATCATTTTCATTTTTATATCGTTATTATTTAATCACACGATCTCTTTTTTATGCTAAAAGTATTTACTTGCAAAGAATAACAATAATTTCATCATCCCCATCTGCATTCTGGTATGTTATCGTCTTCCATTACTTGTATGTCATTATCGTTAACGATCAATGTATTTGTTGGACATTCTCTTTTCTTTTTGATTTTTCGTTTTTCGAAATCTATTGATCTCTTTTTGCTTACAATGCTCTCATTGCTGAAATTTTTGATTGAATTTTGATTGTCTTTAATTACATGTTAACATTCCATATTTTATATCAACCGTTTTGTTGCATATTTTTCTTTATTTATTCATCTGATTGAAAATTGGCATCAATGTAATTTTTACAGGATCTTTAATTTAATGTGAGACGTGTAATCCATAATTTTTCTAGACTTTTTTATTTATTTATTAATAACTAACTCGTAGTAGATTGATTAACATAAATATATTTACAGACTTCAATAATATTTAAATAATATCAATCTTATAGTTTTGCTAAAAACAATTGAATATATATCTCTAACTCTTGTAAAAATATTCCTTCATTAATTGTAGCATCATCTCATAAAAGTAATTGTTATAGTTTTTAGATTTTTTGAGGAAAAATAGTTAATTTTTTAAATTTCAACTTTTACATATATGATATTTGTGTATTTGTTTGTTTTTTATTTATTATTTTGGATTAAAACTTGACTCCACATGAATTGATTTATTTTAACATCGATATGTAATTTAATTATATATATATTAATAACGTTTAAAAATCAGATATTTTGTTATATTTATGAACTCATGATATATTTATTTAGTTCAATAGGTCCTTACGTAAATTAAAATACATAAAATTTTTTGTTGAAAAAATATGTCATTCCATCTACAAACAAATAAAAACTAAAGTATTTTGGTTTTTCAATATTTTTGCAAACTGAATAGTATTTAATTTAATTAAATTTTTTGTGAAAAAAATATGTTCATTTTATCTACAAAAAAATAAAAACTAAAGTATTTTGATATTTCAATCTTTTTGGAAAGTGGAACCTTATCTAATATGCACATATTGTCAATTTTGACCTTATCATAATAATGGAGTTTACAAAAGTATCCTCGTAGAATTTATCAAGTGTGTACTAACCAAGGATAAAGTTGAAAATACACAATGAAAAACTTTGACTTTGGTTCACACTTTTATAATTGGTATGGTATAGATAAGTAATATAATATATTACTTTTATGTTCTATCTAATATTTAACTTTTACATTTATATCATTATATATATTTATTTTTACATAAATTTGTGTAAAGTAAAAATGCAAAGTTGTAGATTCACAATTGTAAAACTTTACTCTTTTATTCACACTTTTAGATAGGTAATAGATCTATACTGTTAATAAAGGGAGAGTCCTTTTAAAAATTATTTTTGGTGAAACTTTTTTTTGTTCCAAAAATACCCTTAGCTCTCCACTTTCAAATTTTTTAATCGGTCATCACTTTGCTTATAAGTTTTATGCAGTAACCGATTTCATTTTCCTAAATTGATAAACTTTATTTTTATTTTCTCAAGAAAAAAAAGTTTTATTCTCCATTTTTTTCACGAGCAGCGGTTTTTTATGCACACATGTTGCTAGTATATATATGTATATATATATATATATATGTATGTATGTATGTATGTATAATACAATTACAGCTTCATTTCGATACATACTTACGAAACATGTGTTATAAAAAAATGTGCGAAAATAACTTGCTCTGTTAAATTAAGAACGTGTGACGAACTAAATCGACCTAAATACTAAGAATTGTTTGATTAGAGTTCGAATTATTTTTAATATCTGGTTTAACTACATATTTTTTCAACCGAAGTTTCATTATAGTTGTCATCTAGATCTAAGATTGTGTTGGAAAAATTGGGTTGTGTACTCATTTAAAATCGATAAAATATTTGTAATAAATTATTTCTCAATTACCAATTAGGGTGAATGAGAAATTAATAAAATGCTCACAAACAATTGTTCGAATTTTATCGAATTAAAATATTGAATAGAAAAATATTATATATTATATATTATATAATATATATTATTAAAATAAAAATAAAATGAAGAATGCAACAAGTGGCAAAGGCCACCGAAACCTCTTGGAACAAATCAAATTGGATTTGTTAAATTGAAATTGAATTTGAATTCAATATTCAGATTTGAATTCGGCAATTCAAATTGGAAATATCCATCCAAGCCGAATGGTTGCATGTGAGGGGTAGTTATGCTTGCTTGACATCTTTTGATGAAGAGTTTTAATTGATGTGTTGCTCCTTTTCATTCAAGGCTTTCAATATTTATAAATAGAACTCATATGTTTAATAGAAAAAAGTAAGATATTCTGAAAATTCGAATATACAGTAATTTTGTACTGTTCATATTGCTGCATTCAATATTTGTTCATCATTTTTCAGAAAGTCAAAAAAACATTTTCGAAGTTCGCCGGGTTTTTTAATTTGGAGTGCTCCTATTACAAAACGAATTCGTTGTATCTTGGAAGACGATTGCCGTATTTCATAAGCACCGTGTGTGGGGAAAATTCGTCTTAAGGACATAGAGTTTAACTCTAGCCTCGGCTAAAAATTTCAGATCAAATATCTGTCTTTGTCTCAAGTCGTGTCCCGACATCAGTCAAGACAACTGATGAAACTTAAAATTTGTAATTATTTATATGTTAAAAGTTGTGTTTTAAAATTAAAGTTTCATTAAAATTATGAAGTTGTATTATTTTAGTGTTGTGTGTTTATATTTACTTGTTTTACTAAAAATGTTGTATTTTACGTTTTGCGCAGGTTTCGTAAAAATAAAATTACTCAAGATACAAAGGTCATATTGGAGTAATCTCAAATCTCGTAGAATCACAAAAGAGGCATCTTCAACTTTGTAGAAGACAAGAAATTCCAAAAACCTCATTAAGATGATCAAAATAATCAAACATAAAAAAGGAGACAGATTTACTTTTACTATGACTAGCTTGTAGTAAAAATATCATAACTATTTCACCTTTTATCCAAAAGAGGTGAATTATATGTCCAAACACATCTACACAAAATATCCTACGTGTTCTATGTTGAATGGAGAGGCTGAATCGGTGGTCTATGGCATCAAAAATGCCAATTAACATTGGGTCAAGGTATTGACATTCAAGGAGATAACCACCCACCAACTTTACTATTCAACATTTAATGAGTCTTGGAATTTTTCTCTCATTTAGCCTATAAATAGATGTGTTGTATAAGCTTTGTAGTGTGCAAGAGTATAGAGAAGTCCTCATTTGTAAAATAAATATTGTGTGTGTGAGAATAAAAGTTTGAGTGTGCATATTTCTCAAGTTCAAGTATGAAATTTATTTTATCCTTACTCTTGAGTTTCATGTTCATGGCAAGCTAAATCTTTTTATGTCAAGGTGAAAAGGTTTCATTATTGGTCAAGTAAAATTGTTTATATTTTGTATATTCTTCTCTTTTTCTATTTCTATTTTGTTTTTCTAATTGATCCTTATTTGTAGGTATAATTTTGAAAGATTTGTTGTTATCCATTTACATCAAATGCTTGGTACCTTGAATGTGGTTACCTTGATTTGTTTTCAAATATGATACAATAAATACTACAATAATTATATACTATAAATATAAGTATCTATTTATAATAAAGTCATATATATTATTTAGACGATAGCGTGACACTGTCGGTTGTTCTAAATAATATATTGTGATTTGAACTAACATTTACTTTCTCGCATCTAACTTTTACTTTATCGCAACTAACATTTACTTTTCCGCAACTAACATTTACTTTCTCGCATATAACATTTATTTTTCCGCAACTAACATTTACTTTATCGCATCTAACATAAAGTCATATATTTTATTTAGACGATAGCGTGACTCTGCCGGTTGTTCTAAATGAAATATTGTGATTTGATCTAACATTTACTTTTATGTCAATTTATATTTATGCATTTATATATATATTATGGGTACCATGTATTAAATATCGGCTGATATTAATATAGTGGGAACTATATTATATGATATACTTGTTTAAATATTTAATTGTTCTTTTTATGTTTATATTTATTCATCTATATATATATTATGGGTACCATGTATTAAATATCGGTTAATCTGATATTAATATAGTGGGAACTATATTATATGATATACTTGTTTAAATATTTCATTGTTCTTTTATGTTTATTCTTATTTTAGTTTCTTTTATTTATTTTTATTAAGAAATCTTAAATAAACCAACAATGAACCTTTGAAACCTTGATAATTTTATAATTTGTGTATTTGAAATTTCATAATAATATTTCCATCTATAATATATCATGCTAAAATTAAACTTACAGCATCCTCTCCGTGGATCGATCTCGTACTCACGAGTATATTACTTGCAGACAACCTACACTTGGGTGAATTACAATTTAAGTTGTAGCAAGTTTTTGGCGCCGTTGTCGGGGAGGTATATATAAATTAATTTTAATTTTGTTGTTTATGTTATTATGTAAATAGTATGTTGTTTTTAATTGTATGATTGTTTGGAGTCGTAAACAAAGTGGTAAACTTGTTCGAGTAACTGAAAATGTTTTAAACATGGACGATAATTCTAATAATCAAGATAATAATAATAATAATAATAATAATAATAATAATAATAATAATAATAATAATAATAATAATAATAATAATAATAATAATAATAATAATAATAATAATAATAATAATAATAATAATAATAATAATAATAATAATAATCATCATCATCATCATCAAGAACATGAACAACCAAGAACACTTAGGCACCATATGAATCCAATAAGAACTAGTACACCATCTTGTTTAGTTTTTCCTCCTGATACATCTAATTTCAATTTTAAGCCACAAGTCATTCAACTTTTACCAAATTTTCATGGCTTAGATTCTGAAAATCCATATTTGTATTTAAGAGAATTTGAGGAGGTTTGCAACACTTATAATGATCAAAATTGTAGCATGGATATTGTTCGATTAAAGCTTTTCCCTTTTTCCTTAAAAGATAAAGCTAAAACATGGTTGCAAAATTTGAGATCAAGTTCAATAAGATCATGGGAAGAAATGCAACAACAATTTCTAAAAAAGTTTTTTCCTTCCCATAGAACAAACTCTTTTAAAAGACAAATTACAATTTTTTCTCAGAAACAAGGGGAAACATTTTATCAATGTTGGGATAGATATAAAGAGTTACTTAATACATGCCCACATCATGGTTTTGAAATATGGAGAATAGTTTCTCACTTTTATGAAGGTTTAATACCTAAAGATAGGCAAATGATAGAATTCATGTGTAATGGAACTTTTGAAGATAAAAACCCAAATGAAGCTATGGAATATTTGGAGTCATTAGCAGAAAATGCTCAAAATTGGGATAATATAGGCTCAATTGAACCACCAAGTAAAACCAATAATTCAGCAAATGGGGTTGGTATTTATCATCTTCAAGAAGATGTAGATATTCAAGCTAAACTTGCATCCTTAGCAAGAAAAATAGAGTCATTAGAAATGAAAAATAGTGATCAATTAAAAAGTGTTCAAGAAATTGTCTGTCATATATGTGATACACATGATCATCTTACAAAAAATTGTCCTACTTTGTCTTCATTTAAAGAATGTCTCCATGAACAAGCAATTATGTTAACAATTTTAAAAAACCAACATTAGATCCTTTTTCACAAACATATAATCCTGGTTGGAGAAATCATCCCAATTTTAGTTGGAGGAATGATAATAATGCACAACCTTCACAACAACCTTTTCAAAATAACCAAAATCATCAAGGTTATGCTCCTTATATCCCACCTCCAAGAAAATATTTTGAAGATGAAATTCATGCATACATTCAAAAGCAAGAGTCTATCAATATTCAAAACATTCAATCTATGAATGATTTGAAAGAAACTCTTGCAAAATTTGCATCTGCACTTAATATTCATGAAAAAGGAAAATTTTCATCTCAACCACAACCTAATCCTAAAAATCAAGATAAATTTGATCAAGTAAAATATGTTATTACTCTTAGAAGTGGTAAAATAGTTAATGATCCATATAGTGATGAAAACAAAGATCAATTAAACTCAAAGAGTAAGGATTCAAATCCTGATACTTTTGAGAAAGATGATGCTTTGAGTCCTAAAAATAAGAAAATTGATGATAAAATAAATAAACATGTTTCTTTTCCTCATGCATTAGTAAATAATAAAAAACAAAAAAATGATTCTGATATTTATGAAGTTTTTAAACAAGTAAAAATAAATATTCCATTATTAGATGCTATTAAACAAGTGCCTTCTTATGCAAAGTTTTTAAAAGATTTATGTACTGTGAAAAGACAATTGCATGTAAAGAAGAAAGCATTCTTAACGGAGCAAGTAAGTTCTATTATTCAAAATAATTCTACCTTGAAATATAAAGATCCTGGTTGTCCAACAATTTCATGTATTATTGGAAAAAATAAAATTAAAAAAGCTTTGTTAGATTTGGGAGCAAGTGTGAATTTACTTCCTTATTCAGTTTATGAAAAACTTAAGTTGAGAGATTTAAAGCCTACATCTGTCACTCTTTTACTAGCCGATAGGTCAATCAAAATACCTAGAGGTATCATAGAATATGTGTTAGTTCAAGTCGATAAATTCATATATCCTGTGGATTTTATTGTTTTGGATACACAACCAATAGAAGTGCATAATGAAATTCCAATAATATTGGGACGTCCATTTCTCGCAACTTCAAATGCTTTAATAAATTGTCGAAATGAAATAATGAAATTATCTTTTGGAAACATGACTTTGGAACTTAATGTGTTCAATTTGAGTAAACAACCAAGTATTAATGAAGATGAAGATGATAATACAATAGAAACTATCGTGGAAGAATGTCAACAAGATAACTTAAATCAACAATCTGATGTTTGTTTAGTGAAAAATTTTGATTCGGAAAATATTTTTGAATCAAAATTATTTGAAAAAGACAATCAACTTGAAGAAGATAATGTAGTAGCCGATCAGTTATCAAGAATAATTTCTGAATCATCTCAAAATAAAATACCAATAAATAAAAATTTTCCGGATGATCAACTATTTTATGCTACTACTATGCCTTGGTCTGCTAATATTATAAATTTTCTTGTAACAAAGAAAATGTCTTCTCATTGGAGTTCACAAGATAAAAATAAATTATTCAAAAAGGTAAAAAAATTTTATTGGGATGATCCTTATTTGTTTAAGTATTGTCCTGATCAAATTTTTCGACGATGCATACCCGACAATGAGGCAAGTAGTGTCATTAAATTTCTTCATTCTGAGGTATGTGGAGATCAATTGTTGTCAAAGAAAACAGCTAAAAATGCAAAAATTTATAAAGATAAAACTAAAGCCTTTTATGATAAAAATATTATGAGAAAATCTTTTGAAAACAGGCAAAAAGTTTTACTTTATAATTCTTGCTTGCATTTGTTTTCAGAAAAACTTAGATCACAATGGTGTGGACCATTTATTGTTAAAAAATTTTATCTTCATGGTGCTGTTGATGTTGAAAATCCTAAAAATAATAATGTATTTAAAGTTAATGGGCAAAGACTTAAACCAATTTTAGAAAATAAAATTCTTGATGATGAATTTATGCCTTTATATGATCCAACTTAATTGTTATTAATATTTTCATTTTATTTTTGCAGAAATTAGGTCACTTCCCGGTTAAGTGGCAGATAACGGTACTCCGTGGCTCTTACAGTCGGTTAAATTGGTTTCCCACAATAACTAATCCAAAAAAAAAAAAAATTCTTTATTTTCAAAATGGAAGAAGCTATCAAAGAACATGGAAAATATATTTGTTCTTCTGTTTCTAAAAAGGTTCGAAGAATGATTTATGAATGCAGACGTGAAAGATTGAGAATGCTTATGCAAAAAAGAATTCCGGAGGATATTCGTCTTATAATTGATGCCAAGGTTCGAATAGGTGGCGAAGTTACAAAATTCTTACATGTTAGAAATATGTCCGGACTAGGAAAAAACACCTATGCGAAGAAAAGGAGGGCAAAAGGGTTAGATGTTTGTCATAAATGTGCCAGATGGACTTGTAACAAACGATGCAGATCTTTGGGATGTGTTTTCATAAATAGAGAAGATAAAATTGATTTCATTAAGAATGGACTGAGTAAAGAGTCATTGGATGATATCTCATTGACTCTTGAGACGCATTCTAGTGAAGATGTACAAGGTCAACTTCTCCGTTTAAGAAAACTATTCCAAGCGCAGCGTCATGGTAATGGTCTTGGGAATCTGACTAAAAAAGACCCTATTTGCCAATTTATAAGAAAATTGGATGGGAAGCCAACCCTCAACTCATAAGAAGACGTTGAAGTCATCATTGATTCAACATGTCACGAAATGGTTTGTGTTTGTTCCTCATCTTCAATAAATTCCAGGTGATATCTCTTTCATCATGTACTCTTTTTTTTAATAAAAAAAATTAAAAAAATGTCATATTCAGGTTTGGGGGAGGGTTTATCCTTTAAAAAAAAAATTAAAAAATTAAAAAAAAATATATTTCTATAATAATATTTATTTTTCTTTTTCAATGGCAGAGTAAGGATTCAAAAACTCCTGACACGCATTAGTTTTTATTTATCATCTTATCACAATAGATTAGATTTTAATATTCCGTATATATTTAAATTGCAAACTACTAAGAAAATGAAGTCTTTTTGTATAGATGTTTATTTATTCTTCTTTTTATCAATTTAATAGAAAATATATAATTGATGGGATATAAGTTATAAATAATATATAATTGTGTGTTTTCAAATAACATATTTTCTAAAACTTTTATGAGTATATAATTAAAGTGATATTGATTGAATGAATAATAACATGTATAATTGAGGGAATTAATTTGTAAAAGTGCAATATTTACTCACATAAATTTTGTGAGTGAGGGGTAGGGGTGAGAATTGAGAAAACAACTTATAAGCTTTTATTGATTATTAAGAAATGGTTGATTACTAGATTAAACCCATTTTGAAAAAAAAAAAAAGAAAAATGAAAATTGGCTGCAAAGTTGTTTGAAGTTTGATTGTAAAGATGTAGAGTATTAATACCTCTACTATAATTATTAATGTAATAGATTTACCTCATAAAAAATAAAAAAAATAAATAAACTTTGAAAAAAAAATGTTACATTTTCAAAGTTTATTGGAGGTATTTGATTATGTAAAAACAATTTTGCAGCCAAGAAAAAAAAAACAAAAAAAAAACAAAAAAAAAAATGGGTTTATTCTTTGTAAATTATCCTATCTTATTTTCAATATTAGGTTATTTGATGGTCTGCTTTACTAGCCATTTTCAAAGAGTGTATAATTTTCTTCCAACTTCATGAGTGAAAAACAGCTATATATGAAATACTTTAACCCGAGAGAATATGGAGTTGAGACTTTTACATTAATATTCCTGATGATATACATGTTATGAAAATGATTTCTATTATCCTTTTAATTATATTATTTTCAAAGTTTTTAGAAAATATTTATGTAAAAAAAATATTTATATATATTTAATATTTTGATATTGTGTGAAATATATATGTATAGCCCATCCAATTACATATTAATATATTGGTTGATAATGAGATTTATAAATAAACATATGGATCGATCTCGTACTCACGAGTATATTACTTGCAGACAACCTACACTTGGGTGAATTACAATTTAAGTTGTAGCAACAACAACCGAAAAATCATCTCAGATTTGCACTGCACTCCGATACCAACAATCTTAAGATGAATTACAACTGTGCATTATGAAATGTCATCCTCATCTACCGCCCATGTTCTTGCCCCATTCCAGCAACACATGTTGAGAAATTGGAAAAGTTTGGAGGCCATAACTTCGAAAAGATGATGCTCTATCATACTACATTGCTTCTGGTGAATTTTATGCATGGGAGGGCTCCAACAATATCTGAGAAGGAAATTGACAGTAGAAAAATAATGGCTTATGAAGTATGAAAACAAAATTGGTACGTTTTTCAATTTCAAAATGGTTGATTTCAAATCTGTTATGATATAATTGCAGGAATCGCAAGTGTTATGAAATAATTTTCATGTCGAAGGTATGCAATAGGTGAACCATTTTAAGTTACTACAATAATTGAGAAATTTTCATTTTCGTGGATGAATTTCAAAAATTATTGAAAGCATAAACGAAAGGAAATTGGTCTCAAGGGTCTGATTGTTTGACTGCGTATTGAATAAGATAACGCAAGCAATCTGAACCAAAGAAAAATTATCCATATATATGGAAGGGCTAATTTGGTTGAACCAAATTCTAGCAAAAGGATTTAATATCTTAACAAGTGCAATGTCAAAAGATTCTAAGGAAACTAATATAAATGTGATGATCCAAATCACATGGCCAAGGACTGTATATGTCCAAAGAAAGGCAAACGAATTCAAGTTAACATGACTGTTGCAGATCTTGTCGCAACAGGTCTTGAGACAGACTGTGATACAGACTTCATTATTGATGATTTCTGATTAAAACTTGTTGAATAACCAAGTGAAATGGTGTGTCAACTATATACATAATGTTGTATTGTTTTGACAAGTTGTTGTGATACTTGTCGTTTCATTCGAAGTGAATTTTGTAAGCTTTGTATGCTTAAAACTTGTATTTACAAGAAATAAAATCTTGAATCAAGTTTTATAAGCCTTTTGCGCTTAAAATTCATGTTGTGAATGAAACTCGAGAGTTCAAGTTCAAATTTGATAAGCCATCACGCTTAATCTAAATTTACAAGACATAAAATCTTGAATTTAGAGTTCTTAGCTATAACGCTTAAATTTGGAAAACTTGAAAGTTTGAACACCAATCCTATAACAAGTGAAGTGATAAATTGGAGAATATAATATTGTCAAATTTGGTGACAATGTATGATATTTGAATTCTTTACGCTATCATGCTTAAATACAAATTTAACAAGATATAAAATCTTGAGTTTGGATTTCTAAGTTTTAATGCTTATAATTCGAAAAGCTATGATTACCCAAAAATGTGGGGGAAGTGATTGAATTTATAAATTGTATTCACAATTTAAACTACACAAGAAAATAGATAAGACCCCTTATGAATTGTGGAAAGACCACAAGCCTACCTACAAATATCTAAAATTGTGGGGGTGTTTGTCTAAGGTGGAAATCCTAAGCCGCAACAAGTGAAAATTGGACCAAAGACAATCAATTGTATTTTATTGGTTGTGCTAATAATAGTACTGCATATTGAATTTTGGTGCACAAGTCAAACATTCCAGATGTCCACAGAGGGACGTCAATTGATTCACATAATTTTTTTTGCTCTTTGAGGATACATTTCCTAACAAAGAAGAGAAAAATGAACTGTGTCCCGAAGCATGTCGCAACATGTATCAGGACAAGAATGAGACAGAATGTTGTCATGACAAATACATGGATAAAAATGTCTGTAAAACTCATCCTAGATAAAATATGGATGATAATGGACTACCTCTTCTTGAATATAACCAAGAAACTGCTACTGAAGAGAATCGTAGCAACAAAAGAGGAAATGAAACTGCGAAAAATCATGAAAATGATAACGAATTAAGACGCAATTAAAGGTCTAGAAAGAGAAAGACTTTTGATCTTGACTTTCTGACTTATGTATTGGAAAATAAACCTCGAACAATAATGGAAGCATTATCGAGTCTCGAGGCTCTATTGTGAAAAGCTATTAATAGCAAAATAGACTCCATCATGTAAATCCATACATGGGAATTGGTGGATATTACACCAGGAACAAAGCTTTTAGGATGCAAGTGAATCCTAAAACGAAAATACAAGGCTGATGGATCTATAGACAATTATAAGGCCCGGTTGGTGGCTAAAGGCTTCAATTAAAAATAAGGTCTGAAATTCTTTGATACTTATTCACCAGTGACTAGGATTAATTTCATTTGAGTTCTCATCACCATTGCTGCATTGCAAGACTTTGAGATGCATCTAATTGATGTGAAAAATATGTTCCTAAATGGTGAATTGGATGAAGAAATATACATAGCACAACCTGAAGGGTTTGTGGCTCTCGGACAGGAGCATAAGGTGTGTAAAGTCGTTATGTTGTTTTATGAATTGATACTAGCGCCAAAACAGTGGCACGAGAAATTTGACAAAACTATGTTGTCAAATAGTTTCAAGATAAACGAGTATGAAAAATGAAGTTATTTCAAAGACACACCTGAATCGTTCGTCATAGTATATTTATACATAGACGATATTCTTATTATGAGAAGTGATCATAATGTGATTATGATCAAAATTTGTGTTTGATAAATGAAAGGTTCTCATTCAAGAACAAATAGATGTATACACCAAATTGGTGGATTGTATTCTATTGAATATGTCAATAACTACAGTGACAATCAAAATTGATGAACCATTAAAACATTGCAAAGAAATCTCAATGTTGTGAAGCATGTCGCGACAACTGTCAAGACATAACTAAGGCAGAATATTCGTCGTAATAAATGACGATGAAGTTGTAATTGGAACTTGTCCTAAGAAAATATAGATGAATTTGAAGTTCGTTACAACAGAAAATATGCAACGAATTCTTGACAAAATAAAAGTTATTGCAAAATTTGTCGCAACATGAGAAGAAACAAAAGTGCAAACAATCATAGAATGGATGATTGAATGAAATGTTCACTGTATACAGTGATGATAAACATGAAAGTTGTTGACAAATGACTTTGACATAAGATATATGGGTACAAAGAATGTGATATGTGAAACTATGATCATTAAGACATGTGAAGGAATTGTCCTCATACATTCTCATTACATTGAGATGGTGCTAATAAGATTTGATGTTTATGATCTTATTTATATCGAAACTCCAGTAGATACAAATCTAAAAGTGGATGAGAAAAATGGAGAACTCATATAATGTTTGCAATATTCAATTGTAATTGAAAGTTTGATGTACGTCACAAACTGTACACGTTTGGATATTGGTTAAAGGTCAACAAACTTAAATATGTATATGAGATATGTAAAATATCATTAGAAGGCTATTGTGATGCAAAATGCATATTGGACACAAAAGACTTGGTTAAAAAACCATTGTGTATAAGTCGATATGTTATGAAATCCGAGTTTATAGCCTTGAATAAAGCCATCAAAGAGGCTGAATGATTGATAAATATATTGGAGAATATCTCATATTGATTAAAGCTGGTGTTTTCCATGATAATACATTGTAATGGCCAAATGATCATTGGAAAGACACGGGGCTATGAGTACAATGGTATATCAGGATATGTTGATCGTAGACATAATACCATTATGCATTTGATCTCTAATGAAGTTATCTTAGTCGACATTGTGGAATTTAAAGACAACTTGATGGATGTGTACACAAAAATTTTGAGTAGAGATCAAAATACTGCTCATCAAGGGGAATGAGACTAAAAATCTACAATCAAAACGATCTTAACGGAAACCCAACCTTGCTGACTGGAGATCCCCAAGATATTGGTTCAATGGAAAAACGAAGTTTTGAGAGTTGTTGCAACAGCACTTGAGACAAGCTTTATAAAAAGTTGTCTTCTCATTCCTAGGGTGAAAACGTGCTGCCTACCACATGTAGTGAGGTTAAGCCTATGCTTTTAATGATTCTTATACTTGAAAAAGTCGAGTTTGGTAGGATACTCGTTATAGGAGATCACCTATGTAAGTGTGAAGACAAGCCGCTTCAATGAAACATTTATCAATCCAAGAGCGTGTTCATGGCTAAAACGGACACAACCATGAGAACTAGTAAGATGTGAGAAAGGTTATTGTGTTGATACCATTGTCTTGGTTTACACAAACGGCTGGGTAGTTCAAGACATCGCGTTCACTAACTAGCTAGTAAATCCGATGATATTCTACTACGGAAGGTTCAAAGACAAAAGTTACCTCTCCCGATGCAGTAATCTTTCGTTTGGACTTTCTAATGTGTCTGCATTTGCATACATGCATTAATTTCCATTCATGTGGGGGATTGTTGGAAAAATTGGGTTGTGTACCTATTTAGAATCGATAAAATATTTGTGATAAATTATTTCTCGATTACCAATTAGGGTGATTGGAAATTAATAAAATGCTCACAAATAATTTTTCGAATTTTATCGAGTTAAAAGATTGAATAGAAAAATATTATATATTATATAATATATATTATTAAAAGAAAATGAAAATGAAGAATGCAACAAGTGGCAAAGGCCACCAAAACCTCTTGGAACAAATCAAATTGGATTTGTTAAATTGAAATTGAATTTGAATTCAATATTCAGATTTGAATTCGGCAATTCAAATTGAAAATATTCATTCAGCCGAATGGTTGCATGTGAGGGGTAGTTATGCTTGCTTGACATCTTTTAATGAAGAGTTTTAATTGATGTGTTGCACCTTTTCATTCAAGGCTTTCAATCTTTATAAATAGAACTCATATGTTTAATGGAAAAAGTAAGATATTTTGAAAATTCGAATATACAGTAATTTTGTACTGTTCATATTGCTGCATTCAATATTTGTTCATCATTTTTCAGAAAGTCAAAAAAGCATTTTCAAAGTTCGCCGGGTTTTGTAATTTAGAGTGCTCCTATTACAAAACAAAGTCGTTGTATCTTGGAAGACGATTGTCGTATTCCATAAGCACCGTGTGTGGGGAAAATTTGTCTTAAGGACATAGAGTTTAACTCTAGCCTCGACTAAAAATTTTAGATCAAATATCTGTCTTTGTCTCAAGTCGTGTCCCGATATCAGTCAAGACAACAACCGAAAAATCATCTCAGATTTGCACTGCACTCCGATACCAATAGATTGTACTTGTACTCTAAAAAAAATGTTTATAAAAATGTGTGAAAATAACTTACTCTGTTAAATCATGAAGACATGAACGCATGACAAATTAAATCAACCTAAACACTAATAATTGTTTGATTATAATTTGATTATTTTTTTATATCGGAGTTTAACCGCAATTCTTTCAATCGAATTGATCATCGAGTTTTATAATAAAAATGTTTGTAAAGAGTGTGTGAAAATAACTTAATCTGTTAAATCAAAAACACATGACAAATTAAATGACATAAACACTAATAACTATTCGGTTAGGCTTCAAATTAATTTTTATATCGGGGTTTAACAACAAATTCATTCGGCCGAATTGATCATCGAGTTTTATCAAACAAATATTTCTATTTAAGTTTAATAGCCAGTGAATTGTTTAACGACATACTAGAGAATTTAGTTTTATTGAACATATAGATTTTTAAATATATATTATATATAAATAAATCATTGCAAATTTTATATGGTACCGAAAACTATTATAAGACTATATCGCCCATCAATTTTGTGATAAAGCTGTCAAAAAGAGCCAACAAGGCAGGTCAACCATCGACCGACCAAAACTCACAAATTGAACGGTTTGAGAAATTGACAACCCAGCTCATCTATTTGGGAAGGCAAGTCACCTAATAATTTTTAGTTATATTTGGTGGATTAGAGTGGGCTGACCCACAACTCACCAATTGACGGACAAGCCGATCCAACTGACCAATTAACGGATAAATATTCGTGAAATCATCTTACATGAGACCTATTATAACATTTGAAGTAGAACTCTTACAAGACGGGTCAACTTTACTCGTATTTTTATAAAATATAGTACTCTTTTATAGAAAATATTAAGATTCTACGATATAACTTAACAAATCACATATTATAATTCCAACATTATAACATCAAATTTAAAATGAGTTCAAAATTACAAAACTAATAAAATTCCACAAATTTACTCTACTTCTCCAAAAAATTTTACTTAGTATTCTCCATATTTTTCTTCTCTTCTCTTTGTAAATGCCTTTGAAAGGGTTTTCGTGTAAGGATGAATAAAATTTTTCATCAATTTTTTTATTGGGCTCATGATTTAAAAACCAAAAAAAAAATTCCGCCTAAGGCCATGTAGAGCCCTTAGTCCCGCCTAAGGCCGGCTGACTAGCACTTTTTCGGTGCGCGCTGTGTAGTCGATTTTTTTATAATACTGTCCAATATTTTTTTGTTTTATCTAACCTGAATATATATGCAGCTCTGAATGAGCACGATTACATTAGCTTTGGAGTTGTCACCATTTTGGATATATACATTTTATACACACTAAAAAAAAAGGTTTAGAACGGTTAATGATAGGCTGTCAGCGCAGCTAAAGCTTTTAGAAGCAAAAATAGCTCTCGGTGCTACATCTCCGCTGATAGTTGCAATTGTATATCTTCTGATGCGGTTGTGGAATAGAACAGATCCTATGGGTAATTAGTAGAAGCGGTGTGGAACCGCATTTAATGGAATGTTTCTGAGGCGGTTTGTAACCGCGTTCGTAGGAAAATGTAGAAGCGATTGAGAACCGCTGCGGAAACCATGTTTTAGAAACATTAAATGACTGCTTTTGTTGGATTCCTATAGACCGATCCTAAAGCTTTCTTTTGCACCTGTTTAAATTACCAACGAGATCTTTATAATTTAAATTGAGATCAATATATTCTTATTTTCAAAACTAAATGCATTACCAAATCAATTAATGACATTCAACTTTCATTCAAGAAAACTGATACATATCATTGACAAAATATAACAATAGTACATTCAAGAAAATGAGTGTCATTGACATTTACTCCACAAATCCACAAAACCACAATATTCAACCAAGTGAACTTTCTCCTATTCGCAAATCTTATACAACTTTCAATAAAAAGTCTTCTCTACACAAAAACAAGCATCAGAAGGAATACAACTTAATCTTGAACTTGAAGTCCTAAGTCCTAACCGAAAAAGTCTACAATCTTCCATACATAAGTTGTCTTTACTTGGATATTGTAACATTGCATTTGCTCCAAGAGATGCAAGATAAGAATCTGTATATTCCATACATAACTCAAAACTAGCACAAAAGTCAAGCGTTAAACATATATGAACACAATGAAAAAAACAATACAAGTGAAGTGATATAAATTATAAAATGAAGGTTGAAGCAAAATACCGTCCTGACCATAATATGTGATAGAATCATAAGTCACACAGATATACCATTGCTCATCGTGTCACAAATCATCGGCGACCGCCAACCTGTCGCTCAAACAAAATCCAGAATATCCAAAAACAATAAACTCATAGTAATTGCATAGGGCCCACACCATCAAAATCATACATACCTTGAATAATCCAAAATACTCTGAAAAACCCAAGAGAATAACAGGCTGAAATCGAAAGATGACGATCAAAAATTACGATTTCATTCCTAGCCAAATATAATGAAATGAAACTCATGGTTCACTTCTCTGATTCCGAAATCGCTGAAAATACCTATCATTCACAAAATAATTCATAAACATATTCAAAGCATATGCTTAAATCCAAAATGTTCAAACTAGCTAAAGGAATAGGCCTTTTATCTGATAAGACACGTTCATCTTATTTCAGTTTGAGCAGGGTTCGATTTTAAGCTTATATCCAACTCCTTGTTTATCCAAAAATTACAAGATCTTTATTTTCGAACTCCTTACTTGATTAGCTTCATTTCATAAGGAGTCGAAGAGAAAAGAGTTCATTTACCATGCCTAAATTGCATCACAGGAAAATGCCAGATGCACACAAGGCTATTTTACATTTCTTACTTGTCATATTATCATAGAAAAAGCATATAAATTTCATTTTAGATTTAAATCATTCGGGACCAGTTGCGAATGATAGCCAACTCAATGGACTGCATGACATTTTTTATACTCAGAGGTAAATGAGTTGCAAGTGATAGCCAACTCAATGAACTGCATGACATCTTTTATATTCAGAGGTAAATGAGTTTGTTTACCTCTTCGGCATTACCCCGTAAAGTAGCTGTTACAATAGAATACCTGAAAATGGCACATATTAGGAGAAAATTCATAAGTAATTCGTTTGTGACTCAAATGTCTTATAATCCATGTCATTTAAAAGCTAACACAAAGATCTACCACGTAGTATAGACATCATCATCGAATTATGTATAAATTGATACCAAATTTAGGGAGTGTTTGGTAGAGCTTCTACAAAGTGCTTTTTAGCTTCTAGCTGCATAGAAGTGCTTTTGAGTGTTTGTGAATGTTAAATTCTGCTTTAACTTCTACAACTTTTACCCAAAAGCAAAAAGCTAAAATTTGATGTTTTATTTTGCTTCTGTGTTTTTTTTTAAGTATAAAATTACAAATTGATCATATAACATATGCTTTTATTTTTTTAATTTTACATTATTATTACAAGCATTTTTTTAAACCCACTCTCTTCCTCTTCCTTTTGTCGTTTGAGGCAGAAAACTGGAGTAGGTATTTCTCTTGTATTTTCGATCAAGAATCTATGTATTTGTTTTATTTAATTGTTATGAATTTGTGCATCGCCGCTTCTAGGGTTTATGGACTTCTGTATTTTTTCCCCAAATAAATGGAACTTCCCTCTGAGTCTTCGGCTATCATTCCAGAATTTCTTGAATTCTCGGCCAAGTGGGGTTGGTCAAAACGTTGCTGGGTCTCTAGCCTTTATTGAAGCAGTGGTACAACAAAGAAACATATTAAACAATTGGAAACTTTTTGCACCAGAAGAATTTCAATATGGAAGAAGGTAGCTTTTTAATATGTAGATTTTTTTTGAAAAATATTAGATATACCGTGATTGAATTCCAATATTTTATTTGTTTTGATTTGATATACTTGTTGGATTTTACGTTTGATTTTTTTTGGGTATTAACATCAAACACCAACTCACGCAAAAACACACAAATTGCACAAGTATTTACGCGGTTCGACAAAAAATTTGTCAACGTCCACGGGAGAGCAACACAACACTTTATTAATCACGAACAAGAAAAATCCAAACTCAAACTAGAGCTTGTTACAGACCCAGACCAGAACATTTTAGACGCTAAATACAGACACAATTCAAAGTTCAATACTTTGAATTCTTCCCATCACAATTTGCGTCTTTGTTCACTCTCTGAATTAATCTCTTCTTTCTTTTCTCTCTCGAAAATCTTTTCTCTGGAGGTTGAAGAATTTGATTTTCGGTTATTTTGGTTATGTCTGGCTTCCATATGCTTATATAGAGAAAATACACTAACTTTCTTCTTGGGCTTTTAGATCAACGAGTTGTTCCGGCCCATTCATTAAGTCAATCATGGCCCAAATCCGATAAGCTATCCGCATCTTGATGCAATCGATCAGCCCTCACGTTTGATTTGCTTCTGCGCACTAAGCTCCAAACTCCATGAGCAATCGATCTGCTAGCTTAACTCATCTGCCCAACGACTTCGATCTGATCACAGTTCTTGATCTGACCATGAACTCATCTGATCACTGAGCTCATCTGACCACTGCACTTCGATCTGATCCCTCTCATTTTCCAGTCGAGCTGATAGAAGTACACTTCAACACATCGAATCAGAAAATAAAACAAAATGATTTTATCTAAAAATGAAAAACAACGATTCTTCACTGCTCTACATCACATGGTTGTTCTTCACTGCTCTACATCACACGATTGACTTGGTGGATACGGCAGATGCAGGAAAAAAAATTTAGGGTTCTCGTGATTTGAGGGATACGGTTGCTGCAGAGAGAGAACCTTCTCAAAGAAAATGACCCGTTTTCACAATGACCCAGTTTCTGGCCCTTCACATGACCAGCACGTTTTTTTCAAGAACACTTAAAAACACCTTTCAAATGTTTTTAAAAAAGTCTTCTCCAAGAACACTTAAAAAACACTTTTTTAAAAAAATATTTTTCAAGATGGTTTAAATTTTTTTTTATCCAAACACAAATTTTAAAATTTTTATACTTATAAAACATTAAAAACGTTTTGCAGGTATACGTCCAAACGAAGCCTTAGTTTTTGGTGCTATGCTTCTGTCAGATTATAAAAACTGGTGTTGGATTTTGTATGCTTCAAAATTTAACCAAGAGTTGAAAACACTGCAGAATAAGGATTAGCGGTTGATATGACTGTATAGAATGACGGACAATTGGTGCCTAAATTTAAGATTTATATGAATTCATTCTGTGCAGTACGAGAAACTTTTAATTTCTTAGTTGGGTTTGTAAAACGAAGTTAATTTTTTTTTGTCCCGCATTTGTTTGAGGCAACGTAGTCTACTAACGCTGAAATTCTGCATGTACACAAATACCATACCCCACACTTGCACAGAAGCCACATAAGATGCATGGGACAGGAACACTATTGTTGATCGAGTTTATCTTTGACTATATGCCATCATACTCAAACCTAGCTCACAAAACTTGTTGTTTATAAATTTGACTTCGCGTTGGCTTTTCGATGTCCGGACGTTCCTTTTGACGATGATATGTAGTCGTGCATTAGGTATAGCTATAAGACTTTGTGCCCTCAATTATATTTAGCAGAGATTCGGGGAGAGCACGCTAGCTGAAGTTGGGATCCATGCTAACGGTAACGGATGGGCAAGTCGGCAGGTTTGGTGACATATTACCTTCACAAGCTGCTAGACTACTTTCATCATTCACTACTTCAAGAGATAAGATTCTTGATCCTCGAAACAACGATAATTTTTCATATCTTTAATATATAGTTCCCATTTTTCGGAGATTAATTCGTGTACTGAGAGAATTCCTTTAATTTTCACGCACTGCACTGGAGAGGATACACCACAACAGGGAAAAGTCATGAGTCGTATTTGTTGCTTGATGTTCTCCAAGAGTTCTTTTTATGCTTTGTAATTAAAGTAAAATCACGTCTATTTAATTCATTTTATACGTTTGTTCGAACTCGTTACCCAATCCTGATTAATTCAAATTTAGATATATGTTTTTATCTCCTCTGGGTTCGAATCTGACTCACAGTCACCAAATATATTGAATAATATGGATATAGTATACCCCTTGAAAAAAATAAATAAATAAATAAATAAAAGAAAGAAAGATGATGTATACATATATATGCTATAATGAAAATAATTCACAAAATCGAACCGAATTAATAAAAAAAATCGTTAATTATGAATCAATTATAAAAATGATCAGTTCTTTGATTAAAAATAGCTGAGTACAACGGTATATTGCTAGCACAACACAGACTATATTAAAAACACAATAAGTCATGTGATATATATCCTCTCATTGATCAATTTTATGAAACATACTTTTTACTTTAAAAAATCATTATTATGTCAACAGTATTCTTCGTTCCGTCTCAATATAAATATGTTAAGTTTCTTTTTTGTTTGTTCTAAATATATATATAGCATGTACTATATTTATTAGTAATTTTCTACTCTTTCACTAATATATACTAATAAGAAGCACGTGCGAGACACGTGAACAACGTATTAGTCTATTATATAGAATATAAAATAAATTTAAATTTATTCACATTTATAATAAAAATAAAATTATCAATAATTAAAATTTCAAATAATCTATTTGTTTTATTTTTTTTAGATGTATTAAGTTTCTATTAGTTGATAAAGGTCTTATGCTTGAGTCTTAAATATTATTTCTCTAATGAGTTTTTTTTACTTCTATTCACATTCTTATTGATAGAACATATTAAATACAAACTCTCTTTTTATAATTTCAATGAAAAATACTTTTTTTTTTCTTGACAAACATACATTCACTTTGGTTTAAAAAAAACATAAATATATTCACTTTTATATATCATTTTTTAGATTTTCTAAAAATTACGAAGATGACTATGGAATTAATCAAAATTATATACAATTTAAGGGCAAATTAAATTAAGTACAAAATCCACAACGAAAAGTTTTGTTATTTTATTAACTTTTTCTCGTTCTATATATATATTCATAAATTTATAGGTATAATAGATTAAATATATAAATATATATATATATATATATATATTACTTCAAAAAAAAATATATATATATAAATATATAAATATATATATATATATAAATATATATATATATATATATATATATTTATATATATATATATATTCTCTTTTAATGCTTTTAATTAGTGAAATTATACTTTTATTATCAAACATCTAATCATTTATTCGGCTGATTATTTTTAGATTCCTAAGAAATATATTTCAAAAGATTGTTATATATTTCTTTAATGTATTTTTATTATCAAATATCTATTTAATTTTAATGTATTATTGTTTTCAAATTTTTTTATAATTATGTTGTAACCAAATGTTATTTTTCTATAACTATTCTGCTCCTCACATGTTTTGATTTTGTTGTCTTAAATTCATAGGAAATGCGTTAAATCAATCAAGTCATTGAAAGCGAATTTGTGTAATAAAATAAGAAGTGAATTGATACATAATATTTTTTTATAGTAAAAAAACTATATCAAAATAGTTTATTTATTAATTGCACTTATGTTACAATAGTGTAAGACCGAGCACTTGCCGCTTTACCAAAAGCTATAGTTGGCGGTAATGGTGCAACTCAAATCTTTTAAACCGCATAGGCGGCATAGCAGCTCAAGCATCATGGTTCGATCGCTCAACCTAGCAGGGAAAATTATTGCACCCCAACAATATTCCTCTCAATAATTGCACTCCTTGCAATCATCAATTGGTATCGAACACATGACCTTGGTTTTTATATCAATTGTAGGACCGAGTGTTTGCGGCTTTACGAAAAGCTATAGTTGGTGGTAATGGTACAACTTAAATCTTTTAAACCGCACAGCAGCCAAGGGCGAAGCTACATATGCTGCCACCCGAGCTTTAGCCCGGGTGGCACAAAATTTTTTTGAAATTTTTTATATATTAATTTTGAAATATTTTGGGTTAATTTGATCTTAGTCCGGGTAGCTCAATTCAAAAAATTAAAGCATTGGAGGGCTTAAAATTCTAGCCCGGGTATATTAAAATTTTTGGCTCCGCCATTGACAGCAGCTCAAGCGTCATTGTTCGATCGCTCAATCTAGCAGGGATAATTATTGCACCCAAACAAATAGTATATGAGGTTAACTTTTCGATGCAATATGATGTTTGAAAACCAATTAAAATTTTATCTTTAATGAGTTAAAAAATGTCATATTATTTTATTTTCTCTCTAATATGTGTTTTTATTAGCATATTAAATTATGAAACTTATTCTTAATAACATATATGATGATCCTCTTTATCCATATATTATCTTAAATAAAACTTTTGTAGAAGTGAAAATATTGTTAAAAAAAATTAAATGATGATTTATTTTTATTGTGATAGTGCGAAATGAAGATGATAATATCAATAATATTAAATAAACTATATCAAAATAGCTTATTAATTAATTGCTCTTATATTACAATAATATATGATGTTAACTTTACAAATGTAGTATGATGTTTTGAAAATCAATTAAAATATTATGTTTAATGCGTTAAAAATAGCATATTATTTTTATTTTCTTACTAATATAGTATGTTTTTTATTAGGATAGTAAATCGCGTAACTTATTTTAAATAACACACACACACATATATATATGATTCTTTCTATCTACATATATTATATCTTAAACACAAATTTGTATAAGTTTAAATATTGCTAAAAAAATTTAAATGATTAATTATTTTTATTGTAATAGTGGGAAATGACGTTAATAATTTCAATAATAATAAATAAAATATATCAAAATAGTTTATTCATTGATTGCACTTATAATACGTGGTTAACTTTATAAATATAATATGATGTATATAAAACCAAAAACATATATAATCACATGAGTTTTTTTGTCTCTTAATTTACCTCATACTTCTACATATTTCAAGATATATAAAAACAAATATCACCGGATAATACTCACCTATACTATTTAATAAAGCAAGAGAAGTGTATAAAAACTATTTTTGGTATTACTATGTGAAATTCCAGAAATAACCTTTAAAATAATGAAAGAGAAGAGAAACTGACAAATTATACTGTAATTTCACTCATTCTTTTACTTTATTTATTGATTTATTGATGCAGTTTTTAACACATTCTTTTAACCAAAACCATCTTTTTCAATCCACCTTTTTTATGGTAGGGGTAAAATTTGTGTTCAATTTAATTTTCTTCTTTAGTTTTAGAAATCTACAAATATTCTAATCGAAAATACGGGAAAGATGTCGATATACGTAATTTTATGACATTACTACATGATATTAATTTATTATCTTGCACACATTTTGTGTGCACGTACGTCGAGATAGTTTTCAACTCATTATTTTAACCGCAACCTTCTTCTTCAATCCACCATTTTTTTATGTTAGGAGTAAAATTTTGTGCTCAATTTAATTTAATTTTTTAGTTTTAGAAATCTAACAATATTCTAATCAAAAATACGGAAAAGATGTTGATATTGTGAAAACTAACTAAGTATACTGTAATTTTGTGACATTGCTACATGATATTAATTTATTTTTTTGGACACACATTGTGTGTGCATGTTACCTAGTAACTATTAAACTAAGAATGATTCATGAATTAGAAAATTGACAATAATTTTTTAAAAAAAAATAGATGATAGAAATATTTTATATCTATAATTTTTTCTCGTGTTTTCTTTAATGACTTTAGGAATATGATGAAAATCAATTAAAAATTCTGTAATATGCAATGATTCAAAAAAATAAATATACCAATTAAATTATTTATAAAAAATAGATGGCATAAATATTTTATATCTGTAATTTTTTTCTCATGTTTTCTTTAGAATAACTTTTAAAATATGATGAAAATCAATAAAATATTGTATTTAATGAGTCAAATATAAATGCACAAATTAAACGGTTTATATAAAAAAATATATTAGATGATAGAAATATTTTATATCTATAATTTTCTTCACATGTTTTCTTTAGAATGACTTTAGGAATATGATGAAATTAAAATCAATTAAAATGTTGTATTCAATGATTTAAAAAATAAATGCACAAATTTATAAGCAACACGGTTTAATACATTGATTCTCCACAAATTTGACCCTAATTTTTACGGTTAATGAGATCCTAACATATGGTTAATACTCAAATCATGCATCCAATGGTTTGTATTTTTACACATAGGCGTAATTAATGATATATTGTTGACATGGCAAATCATAAGACATTAGATCTATCATTTGGGTAATACTCATATGCTAGGTTGAACTCTACCAATTTTCACACCATTTTTTCCACGCAATGCTCATGCAATTAATACATATAACTCATAGTTTTTGGGCAATGTATAGTAAATACATAATGCAAAAACTTTACTCATCATTCATATTTTTATAGTAGAAATAGATAGATAGATATCTATATTAATTACATCTTGAAAAAACATGCACATTTTTTAAAATTAATTAAGTATAGATAAATTAGGAAGTTTGTGACCATAGGGCGAAGGTGGGCAACGGCCCCCCCAAAAATTTTGAAATTTGTTTTAGTATATATATATATATTGTTAAATGGTATTATATATAAAAAACCTGGTCCCTCAATTGATTGAATGCACCACGGGCGTAAAGGTAGCCTAGCGTGTTTTTCTCATAAAGTACTTAGGTTCGAATCTCTGTCGTACCAATTTTTTTTTCTTCATTTTTTCCTTTATTTTTTTATTAAAATATATAAATTATTGTTTTCAATATATATAAAATAAAAATTTTCCAACTAATACAAATAAAAATAAATGGTCTATTCATTCAAACTAATAAAAATAAATGGTCTATTCATTCAAACTAATAAAAATAAATGGTCTATTCATTCAAACTAATAAAAATAGAAAGTAAAAACCTCTATTCTTCTAATTTTTTTCTTCTAAATTTCCTCTAAAAATATATAAAATATAAAATTTCAAACTAATAAATTAAAAATAAATGGAAATTCATCGTGAAAAGTGAAAATACATATGATTTCATCTAAATATATATATATATATATATATAATAAAAAAATTTCAAACTAATAAAAATAAAAATAAAAAAAGGGTTGTTCATTTTGAAAAGTGAAAAATCATACTCTTTTAATTTATTTATTTTTAATCAAGAGGTTTGGAATGCATGCTTATTTGAATTATTGTTTTAGCATGTTATTTAAGAAGTGTTTGCAATAGATTGTGATTTTGTAGAATTGATTAATTTATAGATTATAAAAAAATTAAGAAAAATCAAAAGTTGGTAGTGTTTGAAAACAAATGTGAAAATCTAAAAATCAAATTTTGGTAGTGTTTGATAAATAAGTGATTAGAATGATTTTAAAAATGACCTTCTTATTAGAATCACTTTTGTAGAATCATAATCACCACATGACTAGCTTTTGGATTTTAATTAAGTTAAGCATAAGCTAACACATAATCTAGGTTTAAAAAACATACAAAAATGATTTTTTAAGCCAAAAGTTAACAATCACTTTTTTTTAGTGATTGCAAACACTCCCTTAATAGTATAATATATATACTCCACAAATCATATATATTATAAAATTTATGCATTATAATACTTTATGCATGCTTATTATAATGTTTTAGCATGTTATTTTTAAGATCGAATCATGTTTTAATTAAATACATTATTATTTTGAGATTGTATATTTTATAATTTCGAGTTGCATGTAAAAAGAAGTTCAGACGTTCTTGTATACATTAGTATCATTTTGTTCAACGAGATTTTAAATAAGTTTCGAGTCATATGATTTTTGACTCGTTGAATGAACTTAATTTTATGTATGATATTTTATACCTACGAACAAAACGCATCATTTAAAAATCAAAAAATTATTTCGCATTTCATATTTTCATAAGCATCAATTAAATATACGAGACATCACGATATTTATTTTTTTATTTATTGTATTCTTATTATATAAAGTTATAAATAAACATATAATAATTATTTTTATCATTGTGTATATTGACACGGCCCCTCCTAGCATAACATCCTGGATCCACCCCTGAGTGTACAATTTGTTTTTCAAATAATTTTTCTTCATATGTGTGAAAAAAAAAAGTTTATATAATCGAGAATGAGATAGAAATGATACTCTTTATTATATATATGAATCAAGTTGACTCATCCATCCCACATGAGACCAATATATTTGTTATCCCACATGAGTGAAGAATTGATCTTACCTATATAGATCGTGCCCATCGACCCAAAATTTTCATAACACCAGATTTTCACACCACCAACTGGTGAGTCGTGTTGCAAAAATCTTGGATCGTCGATCGTAGAATATCTCACTGAATGCATGAATAGAATTGAAATGACCGACACATGAGTACGTATTAAGAAGTTAACTCGCGTCGGCGGAGATCATGAGATGGCTTTTCACCGGATCCTCATCTGCTATATTTGAAGCTCCGGCAACGAAATCCGTGACAATTTTCACGTGAATTGGAATTAAATTGAAAGTGTCCCGTAGCAATATAATGCTTGTGTTGGGATGTGGCCTTTCTTTCTATCTCAGGTCTCCCATGTTTTCTGACCCCAAATATTTGGACCCTTCTTGTTCATTGGTCTCTGTCCAACATTTATTGCGCATTGTACAAATCTTTTTTTTTTTAATGTCAAATTGAGGCTCTTTACGCCTACCCCCTATTTATTGCAAGGTAAAAGTGATCATAATCCACTAATTTTCATGTGACCAAATTCATTCACAGTGGTGATTAATTAAATATTTCGTCGTAAAAAACTTGTCACGGGACTTCGAATTGTTACATAAATAAATAGATTTTTTTAATTTATATATATATATATATATAATTCTTTGTTTTGTATATTATAGATAAGGGTAATTAGAACCGTTTACAAGTAGCACAACAAAATTATTTAAATATGACCAAGTCAGATTCTGAACAATAATATATGGTCAAATTGATACATCATTTAAAATTAAATAAATAAATATGTTGCTGTCAATAGAGACGTGTTTCGCAGCCAAAATTGAAACCATTATCAACAGAATTATTATTATTATTTTCTATTTTTTTAAATATATTTTTATATTTTTGTTGAGAAGTGTGGAAGAATGATCTTTTTTTTTATCCAAAGTGTAAACCAAAAAATATCTATTACATTTCTCATCGTCAATATAGTACATTTGATCCCATTATTCCCCTACACAATATGAATGGAAAGGGTAGTATAACTTCTTTTATTGCCTATGATCTCTATAAGAATAATTGTTTTCATCTCGGACATTATTTACATGGTAATAGAACAGCACTTTACTTATTGTTCTTGTAGCCAAAAGGGATAAGTATACAGATTCATCAAGAAAATGGATTCGACGAGGCAGTTGTATCGAGCCACAGACGAGGTTGGGGTGCTTCCTAAGCTTCTGGTATAGGTGTCATCAGTTCCTGTTTAAGATTGAGCATATTCAAGCATAGTTTCATTAAAAAAAAAAAACAACATACTAATAATAAGTAAAATGATCGGATCATTTGGACCTCGGAGCACCCCGAATGCTGATGCTTGATCGTTGTAAAATCGCCTCCCGTTGCCTTTAAACCATGGTTTTGAGTCTTTGTGTCCTCGACAACATATGAACGTCGAGATATAGGTTTTTTCGGTGCAGTAGGCAGAGTACGCCAAAGCCAAGAATCTGATGGAGATTTAGGCAACGGTGGGAACTCATAGTGGCATTGATGAGAGTCTTCCAAAGTTACTTTCTTCCTTGGAATCTTTTCTGAAACCTCAGTTGTTTGTTTTTCCTCCACTAGTACATCTTCTGTATTGGTTGAGTAAAGCTCAAGATCTTTTTTATCAATCGAATATTCGACTATGGAGTCCCTGAATTCGTAAGCAACGGGAAGATGCTTCTCTTCCCCATTCCTAGAATCCAACTTGTTGACATCCTCAAGAGATGAATCCAATGTCTGTTTCATATCTGGAGATGGAATCTTTTTGGGGGATTCTACTTTGTGAACAGTATCTACATATAGAGTTTTCTCGACCACAGGAGATTCTGGACTTTCACCGTCGGCCAAAAACTCTCCGAAGGTTTTGCAGCCATTCTTCCTGTATCTGATGTCCTTAATCCCGGTGTTCTTTGCTTCTTGAGCAATGCTGGGGACTTCTTTCTCTTCAACAAAGGACATAGGTGCATCAAAATATGCCGATCCCTTTCGGCTGTGTAAATGGCTTTGATCATTTCTCAATCTACTCTTAGTCTCATTAAGTTCAACTATTTGGACTTTATCAATAGGTCTTGGTTCTGAAACATCAGATTTCAGCTGAAACAATAACAGAAAGGAACATCTGAGAAACAAAATAAATATGCAAACCAAGTAGTCTCATATACGTGGGCGAAAATTAGAACTCAAAAAAGTTTAGGGGAAGTAAAATTCTACTTATATACTCGAGATGGAGGGTGGTGATCGCATGGTTCCGCCTCTAATTCCTACACGAGCCTTAAGGGAAGGGGGAAAAGGAATTATAAGTCGTTACCTCGGTCTCTGTCTCGCTGTAGGAACCAGATGATGAGGAACTAGTTTGCATTTTATAGCCGGGCAAATCTGGTACTCGAGATCTCATGCTCATTGTAGGCAAAGGATTTAAACGGCAGAGTGAATTCTTGAAACAAAACCGCGGCAACAACCCACAAACCGAAGGCAAATTTGGACTTTGATCAAAGTTGCTCTCTTCGTCGCTCTCTTCTTCTTGATCACCGTGATAATGGGAATAGCGCATTGCGAAACTAGGCCCATAACGAAGGGAAGGCTGATCTTGCATAAGTATTTTCTTTAATTGCTGTGGCTGTTCTTGAGCTACATGTTTTTTTGGTGCATAATGAGGCGCCTCCGATGTCATTGCTTTTGCTGCAGGCAGAAACCTATCCATCATAAACTCCCGAGTTTGTGGATCCGTCGAAAAGCTTCCCGACGGTTTCAGTTTAGCATCTAAATTATCGAAGCCACTTACGCCACTCATACTACAATTCAAGAAAAATGATTCAGTTCTTGAAAGTGTATCAAGTGCATCAGTAAATGCTTCATCGGTATCCCCTGACTCCGAACTCTCCTCTGCTGCTTTCTCTTTACCACTCTCAAAATTCTTCGCATTTTCGTCAAGAAGAACACTATTCTTATAATGCTGAGGGATTTCATCACTACCACTTAGAAAACGTTTCCGGGTATCCTGCTGGCTAGCCTTCGGATCTCTTCCGGGAGGAAGGTTCGGGGCAACTGGAGGTATCACAAAATTTTGAGCTTGCTGTGTCCTCTCTTCCTTCGGTTGTCCCGGGGTCTGCTCCCATAGAAATGGGACAGTCCCGGGATTGCTAACAGGACCGGATTTCAGTTGTGGTACACGAGAAGGTAGCCTAGGTATACCCGAAAAAGAATGGTTGGTTTTCCTTCTGTCTTCTTTTCTTGAGTTCACTATAGGTGAGTTTCTTCTTACTGATAAAAATGGTTGATTGAAATCCAATTGCTTCTCCTCCATCTGATGCAATGGACTATTTACAACCCGAAAACATTCGATCTTGTTCCAAACTCAATAACTGGAAAATCCTCAAATCACATTGTCCAAATCATCCCTAAGCATCACTGCAATTACTAAAAACCAATAAATCCCAAAAAAACACATGATTTAAAGATAAATTTTAAGCATAAGATGAGGTAGCACAAATTTTCCACCCCAATGACAGCTGTATTGTTTTATTCTACACCAGCATAAATCAAACGTACTTCCAGACCTCACTAAATTTAAACTTTTTTTCAGAATAATTATTACAATGGAACCTACGCTTTCAAGATGGTTAGTTGCATTTACATTGCCTGAGGACAGATATAGGACCAACAAAACATGACAGACAAAACCAGATCACCTTAAACTCCAACAAAATATAAAGCAGACAGAATTTGTTACCTGTCGGAAATGATACAAGAAATCTTGAAAGAAACACAAACACTTAACAGTCCAGAATCAAACTGTTTAATTTAACTAAAAATCCATTCCGAGTTCCCCACTCATAACTCCCACACATGATTTCTGGGATTTAAATTTCCCTTCAGATTACAAAAAAAAAAAAAAAAAAAAAAATACAGGGGGATGTGAAAATCAGGAACAAGCAAGATTTTACCTTTTTTGTGAAATGAGGAATCTTGAGACTTGACTGGCTATGAAAGCCAAGTTCATATAGGAGATGCTGATGCACCACCGCCTAGGAAAATAAATGGAATAATTAATGATGGGAGATGAAGAAGAACAAAGGGAAAGTGTTGATTCTTGAAGAGGACATATAGAATGAATGAAGCTCGAGTAATATGATTGATTGCCTTGTGCAAAGGTAAACGTAGCTGCTTATCTTCTTGTAATAAATTGGCATTTTCTTGCGTGCCAAATTTGAAATTTTGTTATGCCATCGAGGACCCCAGGCACTATCTTTGCGGGCTTGGATAATGCACTTGGCCTTCTTTTTAAATCAATTTTATTTGATATTTACTCACCAAACAAATATTAAATTCCAAAAACAATATAAGATAAAATTATCATCAACTGACTCACCGTATGTATATTAATTTAAAATACATAGAAAATGATTATTTTCGCAAAAAAACAAAACATATTTGCAGCTTTAAAAAACACTGGAGTACATATTATTGTTAAAAATATTAATCTTTACATATGCTCTTTTTTTTTCGAAGAAATCTTTACATATGCTCTTGAAATATTATCGCTCGTAGATATTCCCTTCATTGATGAGAATCAATACGTTACTTTTGGCCTACTGATAGTATAACGTTGATTTGGCACTAAAACTTTGACAGGAACACGCTTCACAACAAAAAAATAAGAACTTTGATAGGAACAGGCTTCAAACAGGGACCCTATCCTTGTCTGCTTTTTTTTTTTTTTTTTTATTATTATTATTATTATTATTATTATTATTATTATTATTATTATTTACAACTTACATTCTATAATAAATTTGATTTTCAACAACACATAATCGACAGATTTTTACAAATTCCAGTGTTAACAAAAAGTTTCTTCATTTACTGAGTGGCATTCGAGCACGAGGATTTCATCCATTTATTCAAAGCGTAACCTAAATGATCGAGCATAAAAGAAAATTAATACTGTAGGTTTTTTATATCCAAAATACTTACCTCTTTTGATAATATCTGGTTTGATTTTTTTTGGTATTCGTTTTGTCTTTAGATCATGTGATTGGTTATTAATTTAGGTCCCCTAATGTCGTCATGTCATGTGTTTGGGTCATCTTTCATTCCACATAATAATTTTATTTTTTAGGGATTTGATTTGATATTAAATTTGGGACCATGAAAAGTTTTTGCAACTTGCCAATTGATATCTCGATAGGAATTAGATTTGATCATTTCAAATGATGCTTACCATATAATTGCATTAGAAAAAAGTGAGACTTTAGAGTAATAAATTATTTTATTTTGAGCCTATAATCATTAGGTGGATTGTCTTCTTAATATCTCTTTCTTTATCTATTAGCTTAGTCACACACTTGAATGATTAGCCTCTAAAGTACGTAAATATTATATTAAATATTCACTAAAATAAATAAAATATGTCCAAAAATTATCATGAAAACTATCGTGAGATGAATCTTTGGCCCGACTCGATCTAAAAATTTATTACTATTTATATCAAAACTTTTGGTTTCACTACGTACATGTATGGATCAAGTCGACTCATCTAACGAATGTAGATCCATGTGACCATATCATATAAAACTTACTATAAAAATGTTTTAATTGTTATGTTAGATTGAGACCTGGCAACGAGATAGGAAGGCCGATTGATTACAGCTTTGAAAGTTGGTATTAATTAGTGAGATTAGTTAGTAAACAACATTATAAAAAATAAATACGAAATTACAATATTTTTTTTTTGAAATCAAAAGAAAATATTTAAGAAGGGGTCCAGGCATCAATTTGGAATATTTCGAGATGACTCAATGAAATTTTATTAGATTTTTTGTAGTTTTGCGAAAATTCATTTCTCATACTAAAAATTAATTACCATAAATGAAGAATTTATTTATAATATAAGATATAAATTAAAATTAAATTTCGATTAAATATTTTTTTAAAAATAGTTAGTTTGAGGGAATTTACTTAGCTTATTTTAGAAATAATATTAAAAAAATTCATATCATGAGAAATGTTAATTAGTGAAATAAACATATATAACTACTATAGATGTTATAGAAAATAATTATTTTAAATATAAACCAAATTAACATATTTATCTCAATTATATATTTCACATAACGTGTTTTTTTAAAAGCATAAAGTGATAAAAACAGGTTATTCAATAACAATATAATTAACCTCCACAAACTTTATTTACCTTCGAACAAACGCCTTATAGGCTCGGAAAACAATTTTTTTTTTTTAATGAGTTTGTTATAACTGGGCTTTGAAATAAGATATTTTTGAATTTTAGATCTTGATGTTAGATGAAATCGACGACTCGACAAAACTCTATAATGTTCTAGCAGAGGATTGTGATATTACAAATTATAACTCATATATTTTGTTATCCAAAACTCTAGTTAAAGATTTAACGTGACAAATAAATTTAAATATTGTCACATGCATCGTGGTAACATAAAAAAATGTGGACAAATGATAATACTCCATTTACTATATTATTTTCCAATGTTTTAATCTATTTTTTTTAAAATGACGTAATAACATTTTTAGTTGCTATATTTCGATGAATAATAATTAAACTCAGAGACTAATATAATAATTTACAAAACATTTTAATTAGATAAATCACGCTAAATAAGTTTTGTGCGTTAGATTCGCACCAGAATGTATGATAAAATATATCAAGTAATAATACTTTTTAAATTTGAGTGACCAATTGAGTGTTTTTAAAAAACCAATTATATATATATATATATATATATATATATATATATATATATATATATATATATATATCGGCAAATGATAAATAAATCCCTATCATCAAACTTATATTTGCCCTCAGTCCCCATGTCAGCAAATATTTGTTCCCACTCCCTGACAAAGTTCTGGCATTTGTTTCAACTCCCTATTTGAGCACAAAATACGAAAATGCCCTCACTTTCTTTTGAAACTCAATAATACCCCCCACTCTTTAAAAATAAAATAAAAATTACTTATAAGGAAGACAACGTACAGTTTCTTTCCCTCATTCTTGTTGAAATTCTCCACAAATTTATACATCAATCGTAAAGGACTAATCCAACGATCGCAATATTGCAGATCTACTTCGAATCGGATTGAAGAAAGTTGCTAATCGTTGTGAATTGTTTCTGGACCATGAAAATCTTTTTGAAGAACATTATTTCAAAGATTTTAAGGTAATATTTTAGGTTTTTAAAAATTTGCAGCCAAGAAATTGCATTATAGTGTTTGATGTAGTGTAATTATTTTTATATATCCTTTTTAATTGAACGATTTTTGAGATTTGTTATGGTTTTAGTGATTCTATTAAATTTTTGTGTCATCGTGTGAATTGTAGAGATTTTTTTTATCAATCTCTGGTTTTTCCGTATATGGGTGGGAATGAATCTCATTTATTGGAATTTCGAGATAGAGTAACTGAAATTCCTTGTTGTTCTCGAATATAACGATTTAATTCCGAATCATAATGGTTTTAGTGCTGCATTATGACCTAGATATTGATAATTTTTTATCATTAAAATAAAAATGGGCTGCTTGAATTTTTTATTGTGCACTGTTTTTTTGTATGTCATGTGTTATACGAATGAATGTATGATTTTCAATTTAGATCTTATTGTATTGAATGTAGTTTTTTTTAATAGTTTGATAATGAAATTTAGAAGTGATTTTTGTGATTTTTTTTTTGTTATTACAAGTAAAAAAAACAGATTTTTGTGATTTAAATCTTCAGTGGATGTAGCTTGATGGATATTTTTGTGAGTCTAAGAACAATGTGACGAATTTGTTTGGACTCCCCAAATGAGGTGAAATTATGAAATTACCCTGACATAATATGAAAACTCACTAATACCCATTGACCAATAAATATTTATTTAATAGCTCTTCTACTCTCTTTTGAATCCAACGTTTTTCCAATTTGTCTTCTACTTGAATCCTTCATTGACGGCTAAATCAACGACGATCAATATATTTGTGTCGATGTTTTGTGTGACAATTGAGGCGAAAAGAGTTTAAAGCTAAGAATCGTTAGATTTTGAAAATCTTTTCGAAGAACCAACATCGAAACAACAAGTTTAAGGGAGATTTTTTTTGAAAATTTAAGAAATTTTTAGATGCAATTCCATCTGGATGATTGAGTTTTTTTTTTCTTTTCTAATTGAGTGATTCTTTGAGTGTTTTGTATGTTGTGTTGTGGTTATGTTGAAGTTCCGTACATAGCATGAATTATACAAATTTGATGGACAACTTTTAGATTTTACATATATAAGTGGGTCTGTGGTTTATCTCAACCAATTGTGTATTGATTATCTAAAATTTGTAATTATTCTCAATTATATTGATTTCATTGTCAATTTTCATCGTTTAGTACTGGATTATAAATATTATGTGGATATTCCTTGTAATATCCAAATCAGCTGCCTAAGTTTGATCTAGTTATTATTTTTGTTGTTGTGAAATGTGTTATGAATAAAGCCCCGATCTTTATTTTTTAGTTTTATTGTATTGAATGTTATGTTTTTTATTGATTGTGTTGAGAATGAAATCTATAAATGATCGTAGGTGAAGACGGATATGAAACCGATAAAAAGTTTGAAGGTTTTTTTTTTTCAAAATATGTTTTCATCTTGGAAATCGATTAAATATCATTTTTCCACAAATATTTGAAGGTTTCTGCGTTTTGGTGTTGATTTTTGGTGTTTTTTTTTTTTTTGTAATTCTCGATTGTGTCATTTTGTCCCAAATTTGTAGTGTTCTAGTGTTGATTGTGGTCACTCTCTTGTTTAAATTATTTATTTGTTTCCTTTGATTAATTGTTCAAAATTGTTGAATGATTATGCAGAAGTTCGTAAATTTTGTTTTAAATGCTTCACTTTGATTTCGTTATCGAAAATTGCGAGTGTTTTATTATTTAGTTTGATAAAAACATACTCATTTATTTATTTAGTTGTCACAGTGGATTTTTTACTCTAAATCCTTCAATTGTATTTTAAGGTTCATAAATTATTTTTTAGTTATTTATTTTCATGTGTTTATCTCTATTTTTATGTTTTTGTTCTTGAATTTGTTATATGATTTCTGTTGATATTGTTGGCTGCTTCATTGGAATAATTATTTATTTGAAATGATTAAGTGATTATGGTAAATCCAATTTTTTTTAAACTTTATTTTGGTTCTTCAATTTTTTTGAATCTGTTTGTTAATGTATTTTGTGATTTCATTGGAGTAGCCCGCAAAAGAAATGAGGACAAATAAAAAGACGGTGAAGATGGACACTAGAGTATTTGTCTAGTAATGTGTTTTGCCCCACTCTTGTCTAAGTTGTAGGATGAAGACATTGATCATGACCCAATGAGAGCACCATTTGTGGATGTCCATTGTCACCCAATGTAAACAATAGGGATATATTTTCAAAAATTCAAACTCTTAACTTGTTTAATATGATGTTTTCTCATCTATGAGGACTATCATTTACTCTAATTCCACTCATATTTGAGAACACGTGAGTGCGAGATCGAGCACAACTAGTACGCATAGATGGGATAAATATTATTGAATCGCGAACAATGTGTTCCGATTTTAGGACAAACATTGTGGGTCATGAGGATCATACTCTCCTAGTTAAAGTGGCTTTGGATCAAAATGTCATGTATTAGGAACAATCTCAGATTTATGCAGAATAATATTTTTGATTTGCAGAACAAGAAGACATGTCCATGTTAACATGCATCAATATCCTATAATACACTGCATGACACAAGTGGATAGGAGTTTTCAATCCCTAGAGATTGGTAGAACCATCACCCAAGTGTTTGTCTAGTAATGTGTCTTGCCCCACTCTTGTCTAAGGTGTATGAGGAAGACATTGATCATGACCCAATGAGAGCACCATTTGTGGATGTCCATTGTCACCCAATGTATACAATAGGGATATATTTTCCAAAATCCAAACTCTTAACTTGTTTAATATGATGTTTTCTCATCTTTGAGGACAATCATTTACTCTAATTCCACTCATTTTTCAGAATATGTGAGTGCGAGATCGAGCACAAATAGTACGCATAGATGGAATAAATATTATTGAATCGAGAACAATGTGTTCCGATTGTAGGACAAACATTGTGGGTCATGAGGATCAAACTATCCAAGTTAAAGTGGCTTTGGAACAAAATATCATGTATTAGGAACAATCTCAGACTTATGCAGAATAATATTTTTGATTTGCGGAACAAGAAGACATGACCATGTTAATATGCATCAATATCCTATAATACACTGCATGACACAAGTGGAGAGAAGTTTTCAATCCCTAGAGTTTGGTAGAACCATCACCCAAGTGTTTGTCTAGTAATGTATCTTGTCCCACTCTTGTCTAAGGTGTATGAGGAAGACATTGATCATGACCCAATGAGAGCACCATTTGTGGATGTCCATTACCACCCAATGTATATAATAGGGGTATATTTTCAAAAATTCAAACTCTTAACTTGTTAAATATGATGTTTTCTCATTTATGAGGACTATCATTACTCTAATTCCACTCATCTTTCAGAACACATGAGTACGAGATCGAGCACAACTAGTACGCATAGATGAGATAAATATTATTGAATCGAGAACAATGTGTTCTGATTGTAGGACAAACATTGTGGGTCATGAGGATCATACACTTCTAGCTAAAGTGACTTTGGATAAAAATGTCATGTATTAGGAACTGAAACGACCCTAACTCTATAATTAATAAATAAATATGCGAATTTTTTTTTTTTTATACTTACTAAATATAACATGTACATACATGCCCATACATATATGCACAAAATAAAAAGATTTAAAATAAATAAATAACTTAAATAAAAATGCATTCTTTAATAAAATAAATATCTGAGTCAAATACGTAATTAAAATGTTGTCATAAGAAAATAATTAAAAACTGCATGCACTGAAAATATTTAAATAAATTATCCAAAAACTCAACCACTGAAACTAATTAAAAATATTTAACGTGCTGGAATATTCAAACATGCATCATGACTCAGATATCTATCACGGTCACGGGGATCACTGCCAGGCTGCTCATACGTCATCGCCTCCGGTGGGTACTACGTCCTCTACGTACTCACCTGCACCATACCAGTGTAGTGAGCCTAGAAGCCTAACATGCTAACATAACAAGGATTTAAAATAATTTAAATCACTTTAATACTAATACATAACATATACATGAATGAGCATGCTTAAAATAACATCATGACATAACATAACTTAAATTAACTTAAATATCATAATCATACATAATACATAAACATTGTTGAGCAAATTATTTTCTAACATCGCATGGTTGTATCCATAGTGTAACCTTAAATCATACATCAAATACTGATCAGCGTGGAAACCAACGTACGTGGCAGTGACGAATCACCTCTTAAATTGACAGTAAACTGCCCTTCAATAGTTCACATATGGGGACGAATCCCCCTCAAATTGTCACACTACTTCAACTTCCAACATAAAATATTTTTTTTTGCTCAACCTTAAACATTAAATCATGCATAAAAATTATTTCATGAATGCATGTACTTAAATAAAATGTGTGTCCCTCATATATATTTAATTTAATTTCATACTAACATATAAATATTAAAAATAACTTCCATGCATAAAATAATTAAATATATATTCAGGACACATGCAAATTTCTCATGGATTGTACTGAACTGCTGGCCCTAACACTCAAGCTCATTTACTTAAATCTGGCCCATTAACACTGAGACTGGCCCAATAACATACTTAAGCCCAATAAAAATTATTTTAAGCCCAATTAATTAATTAAAGCCCATTAAAACTTTCCTGGCCCAATAACAACCTATTTTGGCCCAATGGGCCCTAAAGCCCAAAGATTGGCACAATAACTTCCATGGGCCCTAAAGCCCATAAAAATTAGTGGGCTCACTTAATTAAATTAATTAAGCCCAAATACTTAAATTTAACCCAAAGTAATTAAATGGAACCCAAAACATTTTATTTCAAATTAAATGGCCCAAAAACCAATTAAATCATAAAATACTTTAAAATTAAAAAAACTCGAGTCCGGCCCACCAACCCGGACCCGGACCAACTTAACCCGACCCACTACCCTACTGACCCGACCCGGACCACTCAGACCCGGCCTAGACCCGAAACTAGCCCAAAACCTCCTCTCCCTACCCCTTTCTCGGCCAACAGTTTGAGCAGTTCCACGAGATTCGTTCGTGCCATCTGCTCCAGAAACATTTGGCCGTGAAACCACCTCACGAACGTAGTGCACTCAAATAAGTTTCCAAAAAGCTAAAACCCAGCCAAAATGATGGCATAACGAAGGAGAACGGACCTCTGCAAGTCAGCCTATCCTAGACTTGCGCGCAAACCTGAGCAGCGCCGGGACTTTCGATCGTTCTTCCTACTCCGGCCATATTTTTCCGTGAAACCACTTCTCAATCCTAACCAACATCTAGATGGTTCAAACCCTTCAGGCCTCACCCAAAATAGTGGCCTGGAGAAGGAGAACGTAGTCTTCTTCCTCAGAACCCTGAACCTGCGCACCCTTGGACCCAGAACTGATGCAGCTCGACTCCAGCCCTATTCCAGCCTTAACCATCCAACCAAACCCAGCGTAGGGACCCTAAGACCCCTCTGAACCATGGGCCAGTAGCCATGCACGCCCATAACCATAAAAACGTGAGTATGTTAATGAAATCAAAGAACCATGTGCATACCTCCAGAAATCCGATTTGTTTTACTGAAAATTTCAATGAAAAGTTTGATGCCTACACACACACACGCATAATAACTGATATGGCATGAAAAATAGAGAAAGAATCATGCCTTGCACCGTAGTTTGAAGAGAAAGGAGTGCGTAGAACGATTCCGGGACGACGGGGCGATGACAACCGGCTTGGAAGCTTCAAAATCGAGCTATGGAGGCTGAAGAACTTGAAGAACACGATGGAGATGGGGGTGAGAAACTGATGGAGGCGGCTGAGTGAGAGTGATCGGGTGAGGGGTTTGGGTAGAATAGGTTTAGGTTTTTAATTTAATTGAAAGTAAGTTTTAGGATAATTAAAATATATTAATAAGGGTTTTTAAATTTAAAATATATAACTTAAAAACTCTAACTAACAATTAAAATCTGATAATAAATTTAAAAATCCCGAAATACATAATTAAGGGAATTTTAAAAATAATTAAAAGTCACTATTTTGGCTTATTTTGAATAAAAACGGACTCCTAAAATTATATAAAATTAAATACTAAAAATATTGAGGAAATAAAACTCAAAATAATATTTTTAGGCTCTAAAAAGACTCATAAAATAATTTGGATAGAAAGTTGTCATCTCGTCCGTCCACAGTCCCGTCAACGCGATAAAATAATTCAAATACCAATAATTCATGAAAATCACTAATTATGGGTTAAATACTTAAAATAACTTAAATCATGCACAAATAATTTCACATAATTATTTAACCCATAATCTAAAATTCTAAATAAATAAAATCCCTAATTATGCATGCGAATTTACGTATTAAAAGTACCGGGTGTTACAATTCTCCCCCCTTAAATTGAATTTCGTCCTCGAAATTAAAGTACTTACCCGAACAACTCCGGGTAGCGAGTCCTCATGTCTGCCTCGGTCTCCCAAGTAGCTTCCTCATCTGAGTGATTCAGCCACTGGACTCTGACCATCGGTATGACCCGCGTCCTAAGCCTCCGCTCCTCCCTAGCCAAGATCCGTATAGGCCTCTCCTCAAATGCTAACTCCGGTGTCAACTGAAGAGGCTCAAAATCCAACACATGCGACGGGTTGGAGACATACCTCCGAAGCATGGATACATGGAAAACGTTGTGCACTGCCGCTAGCCCTGGTGGTAGAGCTAAACGGTAGGCCAACGTGCCAACTCTCTCCAAGATCTCGAATGGCCCTATATACCTCGGATTAAGCTTGCCTCTCCGGCCAAATCGCACTACTCCCTTCATAGGTGACACCTTCAAGAATACGTGATCACCTACAGTGAACTCCAAATCTCGTCGTCTGGTATCTGCATAACTCTTCTGGCGACTCTGAGCAGTCCTCATCCGATCTCGAATCTGAGTCACAATGTCAGTTGTCTGCTGCACAATATCAGGACCAAGTAAAATCCTCTCACCAACCTCATCCCAATGCACAGGAGATCTGCATCTCCTCCCATACAATGCTGCATAAGGAGCCATACCTATAGACGACTGAAAACTGTTGTTATAGGTAAACTCCACTAATGGCAGTCTAGTCTCCCACGAGCCCTGAAAATCGATGACACAAGCTCTCAGAAGATCCTCGAGAACCTGAATCACTCTCTCAGACTGACCATCTGTCTGGGGATGGAATGCTGTGCTGAACAAAAGTCTAGTCCCCATAGCTGTGTGCAGACTCTTCCAAAACGCGGATGTGAATCTCGGATCTCTGTCTGACACAATTGACACTGGTATGCCATGCAACCTAACAATCTCCTTGATGTAAAGCTCTGCATACTGTGTCAATGAGTAAGTAGTCCTCACCGGCAAGAAATGAGCTGACTTGGTGAGTCTATCCACAATCACCCAAATCGCTGTGCAACCTCTGGCACTCCTCGGTAAGCCAACCACAAAGTCCATCGTAATATTCTCCCATTTCCATTCCGGAATAGGAAGAGGTCTAAGAAGTCCTGCTGGACGCTGATGCTCTGCCTTGTCTTGCTGACAAGTCAAGCACTCTGACACCACTCTTCCGATGTTTCTCTTCATCCCGGGCCACCAATACAATAGCTGCAAATCTCTGTACATCTTCTTACTTCCGGGGTGAATGGAGTACGGAGATGTGTGAGCCTCTGCTAAAATCTCAGCTCTCAACTGATCGATGTTCGGTACCCACATCCTACCACGGTACTGAACAATGCCATCCACCACTGTATACAAGAGATTACCCCTAGCCTCATCTCTCTGTCTCCATCGCTGCAACTCCTCATCAGTAGACTGTCCATCCCTGATCCGATCTCGCAGAACTGGCTGCACCGTCAACACTGACAAGCTTGGTGCATGACCACTAGGATAACACTCCAAGTCAAATCTCTGAATCTCGCTCTGTAGTGGTAACTGTACGGTCAAACATGATACCACTGACGACTTCCGACTCAAAGCATCTGCTACAACATTAGCTTTACCCGGATGGTAGCTAATGTCACAGTCATAATCCTTCACCAACTCCAACCATCTCCGTTGCCTCATGTTCAACTCCTTCTGGGTGAAGAAGTACTTGAGGCTCTTGTGATCAGTGAAAATCTTGCACTTCTCGCCATACAGATAGTGCCTCCAGATTTTCAAAGCGAAAACCACTGCTGCTAACTCCAAGTCATGCGTCGGGTAATTCTGCTCATGAACCTTCAGCTGCCTCGACGCATACGCAATAACCTTGCCACACTGCATAAGTTCTGCGCCTAAACCCAGCTTAGACGCGTCGGTGTACACCACTAACTCCTCGTGTGGTACTGTCACCGCTAACACCGGTGCAGTAATGAGTGCTTCCTTCAGCTGATCGAAGCTCCTCTGACAGTCTGAACTCCAGATAAACTTCGCATTCTTCTTGGTTAAGGAAGTAAAGGGTACTGCAATAGAGGAAAAACCCTTGATGAACTTCCTATAATATCCTGCCAAACCCAAGAAACTGCGAATCTCCGAAGCATTCTTCGGAATACCCCAATTCTGCATTGCCCCAACCTTCGACTAATCAACTGCAATCTCATCTCTCGAAATAATGTGGCCAAGAAATGCCACCTGCTCAAGCCAAAACTCGCACTTGCTGAACTTGGCATACAAACGATGCTCCCTCAAAGTCTGCAAGGCTGTCTATAGATGCTGTCTATGCTCCTCAATGCTCCTAGAGTAGATCAAGATATCATCAATGAAGACTATGATGAACTGATCTAGATACGGCTGAAAAACTCGGTTCATGAGATCCATGAAAACCGCTGGAGCATTGGTCATCCCAAATGGCATCACTAGGAACTCGTAATGCCCATACCGTGTCCGGAAAGCAGTCTTGGACACATCTGCATCTCTAACACGCAGCTGATGATAACCAGATCGCAGGTCGATCTTGGAGAACACTGTAGCTCCCTGCAACTGATCAAATAAATCCTTTATCCTCGGCAGTGGATACTTATTCTTCACTGTGACCCTATTGAGCTCTCGATAATCGATGCACAGTCTCATACTGCCATCCTTCTTCTTCACAAATAACACTGGAGCCCCCCATGGAGAAAAGCTAGGACGAACAAAGCCTTTCTCTAATAACTCCTGAATTTGCTCCTTCAACTCTTTCATCTCGATCGGAGCAAGTCTGTACGGTGCCTTAGAGATAGGCACGGTGTCTGGCACCAAGTCGATGCTGAACTCCACATCTCTCACTGGTGGGATTCCTGCAACATCCTCCGGAAAGACATCCGGAAAGTCATGAACCACCTCTATCTCTGATAATGATCTGCTAGATGGTTCTGAGGCCGTGACAATACTCGCTAGAAACCTCTGGCAACCCCGTCTCAAAAACGTCCTCGCCTGAATAAGAGATATCAACTGAGGAAAATCACTGCTCTGAGATGCATGGAAAGTAAACGGGTCGCCTCCTGACAGTTTCACTGACACTGACCTCCGAAAAAAATCAATCGAAGCTCCATTGACTGTCAACCAGTCCATACCCAAAATCAAATCAAAACCACTCAATGGCAAAACCACCACATCTGCTCGAATGGAGTGTCCCTGAAGCTCCAACTCCAGTCCTCGAATAACCTTCGAGGTAGAAATAATCTGCCCTGATGGCATAGTAACATTATACCCACTGTCAATAATCTCAGGTGTGATGCCTATCCGCCTGATAAACTCCAGGGAGATAAACGAATGCATAGCCCCTGAATCTAGCAACGCAAACGTGGAGTTGCCTCCAACTAGAATTCTCCCTGCACGCAGAAAATTCCCAACAATTTCATACCACTACTAAACTTTTCCCCAACGAGTCACTACTAACCCTTAATTCTAATCACAAGTAAAACATGCTTCTTATTCTAACATGCAGATAGATAACCCAAAGAACAACAATTCCATAAAGAAAACGAAATTCTTAACCAAAGGAAAAATTATAAAATACTAGGGATAAGATATACCGGTGATCAAGGAGGTGTCTGGGTCTGCCTCCTCTGCCTGCATGACGAACACTCTACCAGCAGTGTTCTTCTTCCTTGGGCAATTAGCTATCTGATGCCCTGGCTCCCTACAGTGGTAACAAACTCCTGCTCCCAACAGACAAGGTCCCGAATGCATCTTCTGACACTTCGGGCAAGTAGGAAAACCTATAGCATTAGGGGCCCCGCCCCTCTGCTGTTGTGGCCTCTGCTGCTGCGGCCTCTGCTGCGGATTCGGGCCCTTAGCCGGCCCAGTAAACTGCTTCTTCGCAGGAGGCTGCGAAGATGGTCGCTGATACCCCGACTGAAACTGTCTCTTCCCCTGCTGCTCTCGATGCATCTCTCTCCTACCCTCCTCTGACCTCAGTGCTCTACTAACTGCCGCCTCATATGTAGCGACGTCCATCATACGTACGTCGTGCTTAATATCCGCTCTCAGTCCCTCCACAAACTGTCTCATCTTCTCCGGTGGACTGTCTGCAATCAGAGGCACAAAATGACAGCCCCTCTCGAACTGGCTCACGTACTCCACCACTGACATGTCCCCCTGCCGGAGACTCATAAACTCCGGGATCATGCGACTCCTCACATCCTCCGTGAAATACTTGGCGTAGAAGACACGCCTGAACTCCGCCCAAGACAGTGTAGGGAGGTGTACTCCCCTGGCAGCACCCTCCCACCAAAGAGCTGCGTCTCCCCTCAACATATACGTCGCACAGTTCACCCTGTCCGCATCTGTGATCCCCATATAAGCAAAGATGGACTCCAAAGAACGAATCCACCCCTCAGCCACCAATGGATCGGTGGTACCAAGGAACTCCTTCGGCCCCTTCTTCTGGAACCGCTCAGCTACGTCCTCCTCATGGGACATTCTGGGACGTGAAGTCTGCTGCTCTAACAGAGCAGTAACTCCTGCCATCAAGGTAGCATTGGCCTGCTCCAATGCTGCAAGTGGGTTCTGCGGAGGTGGAGGTGGAGGTGGAGGTGTAGGTGGAGATCCCCCACGTCTGTTCATCGGTCTGGGAGGCATTCTGCACCACCACATATTTCTTTACGTAAATCGCCATGCATAACTAAGTGGTTTAAAAGTAATGCTAACTTAAATCCTTAAAAAAATAAATCATACTATAAACACTTAAAACTTACAGACCGGTAGCGTGGATTTCTGAGCTCGCATAGCAGTAATAACCCCTCCAAGAACCGTGCTTTGATACCAACTGAAACGACCCTAACTCTATAATTAATAAATAAATATGCGGAATTTTTTTTTTTATACTTACTAAATATAACATGTACATACATGCCCATACATATATGCACAAAATAAAAAGATTTAAAATAAATAAATAACTTAAATAAAAATGCATTCTTTAATAAAATAAATATCTGAGTCAAATACGTAATTAAAATGCTGTCATAAGAAAATAATTAAAAACTGCATGCACTGAAAATATTTAAATAAATTATCCAAAAACTCAACCACTGAAACTAATTAAAAATATTTAACGTGCTGGAATATTCAAACATGCATCATGACTCAGATATCTATCACGGTCACGGGGATCACTGCCAGGCTGCTCATACGTCATCGCCTCCGGTGGGTACTACGTCCTCTACGTACTCACCTGCACCATACCAGTGTAGTGAGCCTAGAAGCCCAACATGCTAACATAACAAGGATTTAAAATAATTTAAATCACTTTAATACTAATACATAACATATACATGAATGAGCATGCTTAAAATAACATCATGACATAACATAACTTAAATTAACTTAAATATCATAATCATACATAATACATAAACATTGTTGAGCAAATTATTTTCTAACATCGCATGGTTGTATCCATAGTGTAACCTTAAATCATACATCAAATACTGATCAGCGTGGAAACCAACGTACGTGGCGGTGACGAATCACCTCTTAAATTGGCAGTAAACTGCCCTTCAATAGTTCACATATGGGGACGAATCCCCCTCAAATTGTCACACTACTTCAACTTTCAACATAAAATATTTTCTTTTGCTCAACCTTAAACATTAAATCATGCATAAAAATTATTTCATGAATGCATGTACTTAAATAAAATGTGTGTCCCTCATATATATTTAATTTAATTTCATACTAACATATAAATATTAAAAATAACTTCCATGCATAAAATAATTAAATATATATTCAGGACACATGCAAATTTCTCATGGATTGTACAGAACTGCTGGCCCTAACACTCAAGCCCATTTACTTAAATCTGTCCCATTAACACTGAGACTGGCCCAATAACATACTTAAGCCCAATAAAAATTATTCTAAGCCCAATTAATTAATTAAAGCCCATTAAAACCTTCCTGGCCCAATAACAACCTATTTTGGCCCAATGGGCCCTAAAGCCCAAAGATTGGTCCAATAACTTCCATGGGCCCTAAAGCCCATAAAAATTAGTGGGCTCAATTAATTAAATTAATTAAGCCCAAATACTTAAATTTAACCCAAAGTAATTAAATGGAACCCAAAACATTTTATTTCAAATTAAATGGCCCAAAAACCAATTAAATCATAAAATACTTTAAAATAAAAAAGACTCAAGCCCGGCCCACCAACCCGGACCAACTTAACCCGACCCACTACCCTACTGACCCGACCCGGACCACTCAGACCCGGCCCAGACCCGAAACTAGCCCAAAACCTCCTCTCCCTACCCCTTTCTCGACCAACAGTTTGAGCAGTTCCACGAGATTCGTTCGTGCCATCTAATCTAGAAACATTTGGCCGTGAAACCACCTCACAAACGTAGTGCACTCAAATACGTTTCCAAAAAGCTAAAACCCAGCCAAAATGATGGCATAACGAAGGAGAACGGACCTCTGCAAGTCAGCCTATCCTAGACTTGCGCGCAGACCTGAGCAGCGCCGGAACTTTCAATCGTTCTTCCTACTCCGGACATATTTTTCCGTGAAACCACTTCTCAATCCTAACCAACATCTAGATGGTTCAAACCCTTCAGGCCTCACCCAAAATAGTGGCCTGGAGAAGGAGAACGTAGTCTTCTTCCTCAGAACCCTGAACCTGCGCACCCTTGGACCCAGAACTGATGCAGCTCGACTCCAGCCCTGTTCCAGCCTTAACCATCCAACCAAACCCAGCCTAGGGACCCTAAGACCCCTCTGAACCATGGACCAGCAGCCATGCACGCCCATAACCATAAAAACGTGAGTATGTTAATGAAATCAAAGAACCATGTGCATACCTCCAGAAATCCGATTTGTTTTACTGAAAATTTCAATGAAAAGTTTGATGCCTACACACACACATGCATAATAACTGATATGGCACAAAAAATAGAGAAAGAATCATGCCTTGCACCGTAGTTTGAAGAGAAAGGAGTGCGTAGAACGATTCCGGGACGACGGGGCGATGACAACCGGCTTGGAAGCTTCAAAATCGAGCTATGGAGGCTGAAGAACTTGAAGAACACGATGGAGATGGGGGTGAGAAACTGATGGAGGCGGCTGAGTGAGAGTGATCGGGTGAGGGGTTTGGGTAGAATAGGTTTAGGTTTTTAATTTAATTAAAAGTAAGTTTTAGGATAATTAAAATATATTAATAAGGGTTTTTAAATTTAAAATATATAAATTAAAAACTCTAACTAACAATTAGAATCTGATAATAAATTTAAAAATCCCGAAATACATAATTAAGGGAATTTTAAAAATAATTAAAAGTCACTATTTTGGCTTATTTTGAATAAAAACGGACTCCTAAAATTATATAAAATTAAATACTAAAAATATTGAGGAAATAAAACTCAAAATAATATTTTTGGGCTCTAAAAAGACTCATAAAATAATTTGGATAGAAAGTTTTCATCTCGTCCGTCCACGGTCCCGTCAACGCGATAAAATAATTCAAATATCAATAATTCATGAAAATCACTAATTATGGGTTAAATACTTAAAATAACTTAAATCATGCACAAATAATTTCACATAATTATTTAACCCATAATCTAAAATTCTAAATAAATAAAATCCCTAATTATGCATGCGAATTTACGTATTAAAAGTACCGGGTGTTACAGGAACAATCTCAGACTTATGCAGAATAATATTTTTGATTTGTGGAACAAGAAGACATGTCCATGTTAACATGCATCAATATCCTATAGTACACTGCATGGCACAAGTGGATAGGAGTTTTCAATCCCTAGATATTGGTAGAACCATCACCCAAGTGTTTGTCTAGTAATGTGTCTTGCCCCACTCTTGTCTAAAGTGTATGAGGAAGACATTGATCATGACTCAATGAGAGCACCATTTGTGGATGTCCATTGTCACCCAATGTATACAATAGGGATATATTTTCCAAAATCCAAACTCTTAACTTGTTTAATATAATGTTTTCTCATCTTTGAGGACTATCATTTACTCTAATTCCACTCATCTTTTCAGAACATGTGAGTGCGAGATCGAGCACAACTAGTACGCATAGATGAGATAAATATTATTGAATCGAGAACAATGTGTTTCGATTTTAGGACAAACATTATGGGTCATGAGAATCATACTCTCCTAGTTAAAGTGGATTTGGATCAAAATGTCATGTATTAGGATCAATCTCAGATTTATGCAGAATAATATTTTTGATTTGAGGAACAAGAAGACATGTCCATGTTAACATGCACCAATATCCTATAATACACTGCATGACACAAGTGGAGCAGAGTTTTCAATCCCTAAAGATTGGTAGAACCATCACCCAAGTGTTTGTCTAGTAATGTGTCTTGCCCCACTCTTGTCTAAGGTGTAGGAGGAAGACATTGATCATGACCCAATGAGAGCACCATTTTTGAATGTCCATTGTCACCCAATGTATACAATAGGGGTATATTTTTCAAAATACAAACTCTTAACTTGTTTAATATGATGTTTTCTCATCTTTGAGGACTATCATTTACTCTAATTTCACTCATCTTTCAGAACATGTGAGTGCGAGATCGAGCACAACTAGTACGCATAGATGAGATAAATATTATTGAATCGAGAACAATGTTTTCCGATTGTAGGACAAACATTGTAGGTTATGAGGATCACACTCTCCTAGTAGACATTGACCAATCAAAGAGTACAAATGTGTCTCAATTGAGCACATAACGTTCTACCTCTTTAGATAAATTTTGGGCCACAATGATCGACGTTCCCAAGAGATATTAAATTAGTTTCAATGCCTTGATTCGGGATAATTTCAAATATATTTGAAACAATCTTGGATATTTGCGGGATAAGCAGACAAACAGTTTGGAATGTGAGATATTCATTCTTTGCAAATGCACAAACTTTGTCAAATATATTAGACGCATGCATTGTCTTTGATTTGGGATAATTTCAAATATATTTGGAATAATCTCAGACTTTTTTGGAATAAACAAATAGTCAATTGAGAATTAAATATTCAATTTTTAGGCAATATGACGCACTTTTATGACTCGTTCATTTGAGGCATTATGAAACTCACTTTTTTGGTAATGTATGATTCAAATTCCCGAATTTAATTGAGTACATTGAATATGTTGATTTTTTTATGTTGTAACGTGTAAAGTTCTAGGATATAAAGACAGAGATCAGTCGCACAAGTGATAATATGTAGTACTCATGGTACGTACATAAAATACAAAATGACTATCTGATTTATGATCATAAAATTATATTTTACCCTCACAATAAAACAAAAAGTAACATCATTATGACCTGCCCTGCTCACTACATAAAAAATGTGTCTTAATCATAAATCAAACATTGATTGCGCCTCAAATCATAAATCAAACATTGAAATTTAAATAAAAACTAAATTAAACATAGAACATATTTCATAAATTAACACTGAAAGTACTCATCATTCAAGTGTCTATCATCATCTTTAAACACAAAAATAAGTTTCGACCAAACAATTTTTAAATAAACTATGACTTACGAACCAACTTCACACGATACGACAACACAAGAGAACCCAATACATAAGAGTACACTACAATCAGAACTCAAATTAATATAAAACAATAGTGTGTTCCAGAGAATCGTCAAATCAAGCGTAAACCAACAATGCTTCCGCTAGAACAAGCATATCTCCTCGAAGGTCCGTGCTCGAGCCAACTTTCATAACCGCTTTCTCCTATGTAAGTGTAAAGATGGAGCATACGTTGCTTTCTTGATTATGGAAGCCCAATATTTTTTGTTATGTAGACGGTAACTTCTCAACACCTAAATAAAAACAAAATAATTTACATTGAGCTTAAAAAGATAAAATCGTGTATGAAAATTTTAATAAAAGTAGAGAATAATAAATAATTTAGTATTATTAGCTTCATAAAATTATCTACTAAATGTTGCAAACAATAAGCATGATGAGTCCCCATAAATATTCATTCAGCTGCCTTGATAATCTCAAGATGTCTATCCGAGAAAAAATGAACTCGTCGAATAGAGTGCATTGATATGAAAGTAGAATACTTCTCAAACTGTAGTAGAGATACATATCGAAAAATCATGGTTTCTAATGAAATTTCAGCACATTGTTCTCAGGATCACAAAAATATTCATCAAGCTACATCCAATGAAGATTGAAATCACAAAAATCTGTATTTTTACTTGTAGCAACCAAAAAAGGAGATATTACAAGAATCGCTTCTAGATTTCATTATCAAACTATTAAAAAAATTACATTCAATATAATAAGATCTAAATTGAAAATCATATATTCATTCGTATAACACATGTCATACAAAAAAACAGTACACAATAACAAATTCAAGTAGCCCATTTTTATTTTAATGATAAAAAAATCATCAATATCTAAGTCATAATGCAGCACTAAAACATTACGATTCGGAATTATATCGTTATAATCGAGAACAACAATAAATTTCAGTTACTCTATCTCAAAATTCCAATAAATGAGATTCATTCTCACCCACAGACGGGAAAACCAGATATTGATAAAAAAACTCTGTACAATTCACACGATAACACAAAAATTTAATACAATCACTAAAACCATAACAAATCTCAAAGAATCGTTCAATTAAAAATGATATATAAAAATAATTACACTACATCAAACACAGTAATGCAATTTCTTGGCTGCAAATTTTTAAAAACCTAAAATATTACCTTAAAATCTTTGAAATAATGGTTCTTCAAAAAGATTTTCATGGTCTAGAAACAATTCACAACGATTAGCAATTTTTTTCAATCTGATTCGAAGCAGATCTGCAATATTGCAATCGGTGGATTAGTCGTTTACGATTGATGGATAAATTTGTGGAGAATTTCAACAAGAATGAGGGAAATAAACTGTACGTTGTCTTCCTTATAAGTAATTTTTATTTTATTTTTAAAGAGTGAGGGGTATTATTGGGTTTCAAAAGAAAGTGAGGGCATTTTCGTATTTTGTGCTCAAATAGGGAGTTAAAACAAATGCCAGAACTTTGTCAGGGAGTGGGAACAAATATTTGCTGACATGGGGACTGAGGGCAAAGATAAGTTTGCTCATGGGGATTTATTGATCATTTCCCCTATATATATATATATATATATATATATATATACCATATATAAAGCAAGAGCACTTTAGTGGTCTCTTGGTATGCGCCCACTTTTAATATTTTTTTCAAAAAAAACTTTACAAAATTATCAACTTGCAAAAAAAAAATCACATACTTAAAAAAATAAATATATATTATATGCACACAGAACATAACATTTGTATATAATGTTAAATACGCAATGTGTGCGCTGCTGCTAGTGTATATATAAAGCCTGAACAATTGAGTGGTTACGTTGGTCGGATAGATTGGATAATAATGCAAATAAAATGATCTAAAAAAATGACGTGATTGGATAAATGATTGATATGTGATATTTAATTCATAATTTTTTACATACTTTTTTTTTGAAATGACTTTTTACATAATATTTAATTCATCGTTTTCGTTTGGTAATATAACCTAAAATATACTTGAGTCAAAGGCTCATAACCTATCCTGGTGAAGCCGTGAAGGCACCAAATTTGAGATAAAACCTCATATTCGAAAATCAACTATAATAAAAATAATTTTAAAAAGTAAAAACTCAAAAATATACTAAATTATTTGACCCTTGAAAAATAATAAACATCTTTACTAGATTATAAGGGCTCCACCCTTTAAAAAAATTGTTTTGGTAATTTAAGTGTTCAGAAAAAATTGTTCTTTTTCTAAAATTATAATTACATGCATTGCGAATTGAAAAAAAGTAAAATTTTTTAATACACATACCCAAATTACTCCTAAAAATCCATATGTCCACTTCTTAATATCAAACATACAAGTTCATACCACAAACCCACTAACTAACTTTCAATTTTTTTTATAGTTTATAGTATTTGTTTCTTCAACATTTTGAAATCATCTATCTCATTTTCAAAATAAATTTTATCGCAAAAAAAGTACACGATTATGTAAAAAAATATCACCATATCAAGTAAAAAGAATATATATTTCAATTAAAAAAATAAAATTTTATATACATGAAGACGTGTATTTCGTGGCTAGTATTAAATAATGATGCAATTAATCAACTAATTAATAAAAAAAGCTGGTCTGAAAATAGAAACATGGACCGAATATTATCCATGTTGTCAAGTAACTCATCCACGCGTTCAAGAATCATAGGCCACTGGGATTCATACCGATGATGATATAAGCACTCTGCGGCGGCGATTCACCTCAAAATCCTCCGCTCCGAGCCCGGGAAGCCGAAGCAATGTCGTTCGGAACCATTTCGAAGCTCCACAACGTGACCGCGTGGCTGACGAGCTCCCCGAAATTGGTCTACGGCCAAGATTCTTGGGCCCAGAAAAGAATCGCTTCTTCCAGGATACGAACGGCTGCGGTATCATCGAGCGGCAGCGAAGTGGCGGAGGGATTCGAGGAGGGGCAGCTGGAGAGACCCAAATGGACTGGAGAAACTCCGATTTCCCGCCTAGTTGCAGCTATCATTTCGTTCAAACCTTTGTATTCTGTCCTCAAGTATGGCGCCAGACAAGTGATCATCAGGTTGACTATAATTAAGCATCCCACTCTTAGCTTTTTGTAGTTCTTTTGCAGTTTATGCTGATTGATTGTGGTGGATTTTTTAAATATTTTTCATATTTGTATCGGAGGTATGTAAAGTGTAGCCAATGTCATTTGTAATTTTTTGGGAAAATGTGAGTTTTAGTTCCGGTTATAAATCTTGGGTTCGTTAGTTAGCTCTAGAATTAGTTTCTTATCTTTCTTTATTTTGCGAGCATGAGATTTTTTTTTATCTTTCTGATGAACGAGATCATAAAAACTAAATCTATTTGCATTGGGATTTGGACAGTACAGCTGAGAAATCCAACATCCCATGGAGAGATATGGCACAAGAAATCTTGGAGTCAGATGTGTACAAGGAGAAGGACGTCATCGAGGATCCCTCTGTTGTTTATCCTGATTGTAATTTCCTCGGCCTCTATTTTATTCTATCATCATCTTTTGTGCATGCATTGGCGCTTTATTTTTATCAACTTATCTGGATCCCTACATTAGAGTGTAAGTTTAGGGACGAAAGTCTGGGTTAAATATAAAACCTTGGATCCCCCTTTCAGTTATACCATTTGATTTCCGGTAATGTGTGACGTATATTTCGAGACTTTTAAGTAGCGATTGGATTCTAAAAGATCACGCACACAGAAGAAATCCATAGAGCTCTTTAGAGCTGAATGATCATATATGTATTGTGTGAACTTGTTATCACCTTTGAAAGGCCAACATCTTGGCTAAAACAAGCAAGTTTTGTGACAAAATAATTCAAAGAAAAGAACATTGCATTTTGTGAGGATTGACAATACAGCTACTCGTCATGGTTGATTAGGATTTCACAATAGTTTCTGGTGAGAGGTGATGCTGCCCGGTGGATTCCCAGGAAGTTGTCAGCTAGGTATTAGTCATTGAACAGTAAAACAGCTCCATTTCCTGCTGAAACATGTAGCTAATCTAGTATTGTTCGCATGTTTGTTTTAGAGGTATGTTAGTGTAACTCATAGTGAAGTGATGATGGACATGATTTTTAAATTTCGTTGAGTAATTTTTCAAAAATGTGATTTTTAGTTCCTTCATAAATCTTGGGTTTGTTCGTTAGCTCGACGACAATCTCATATTTAACTAGTTTCTTGTCATTCTTCATTAATGCTTAGATTATTAGTGGTAAGTTAAATGCTTTAGAGGTGCGGCAGGTGCCACTGCCCAGTAGATTCCCAGGAAGTCATCTGGTAGTTGCATGGTCTTTGAATGTCAAACAGGCTCCATTTCAAATGTAGCTAATCTAGAACCCCGGGGGAAGAGGGGGTGGGAGTTGTTAATTTCTGCATGTTGTTGCTGTTCTATTCAGTATCTCTCATGTCTTAATTGGGTCAAGAATGGTTGAATAACGGGAAGTCCGTTCATTATTTAACGCAGATTATCTCAGTCCTTTCCATGCATATGACGAGGGAAATCTTTCTTGGCTGGTTAGTGATTTAATGGCTTTTTTCTTGTATTTTCGATCTTTTACTTCCATTTGGTCTAGCAGAAGGAAAGGTGTTTCTCAGTCCTGTAGTTGTGGCTGTATGCTTTGCTATTTTGTAAACAGATTTTTAGAAATCAACGGTCTCAATTATGATGGACAAATCTTTGTATAATCCATGTATAACCATACTCCTCTTCTGCATTGGAGTGAAATGCCGTTTTTTGAATGTTTAATCCCGTCTTCGTTGGACTCTACATGTTTGGCTTATACCTATACAAATACAAAATTTTGTTTTGTGAAAGCCATAAAAATGTTGTGTTTATTCAGAATAAAACGAAAAGATGCAATGATCTTCTAAAGCCGTTTGTCTACAACAGGCTGCAGCAGAAGCGGAGGCTGCAACTATGTCAATTGCAAAGCGGGCTATTCCTAATGCATCCTCGATTGAAGAGGCAAATAAAATAATTCGTGGAAATTGGCTTCAAGAAATTGAAAACCATCATAAAAAATATTCAAATTCCACAATTAGTGATATTCTGGACATTGGATGTTCGGTTGGAGTGAGCACAAGATTTCTTTCTGACAAATTTACCTCTGCCCAAGTCACTGTGAGTACAAATAAAAAAAAATACCATGATTCTTGTAGTTCTGTTGGAAATCGGGGAGCCGAACTACACCAGTTTTTGTTGTAAGTGGATCGATGCTGATTAGTTTTTACCCTGTTTGCATTGTTTCAGGGACTTGATTTATCGCCTTACTTTGTTGCTGTTGCACAATATAAAGATAAACTTGGGAATCAGGGAAAAAATTCAATAAGATGGATCCATGCAAATGGCGAAAGCACGGGCTTGCCTTCGCAATCTTTTGACGTTGTTTCCATTTCTTATGTGGTAAGTCCCATATTCTGTTTAATCCATTTTCCTTCTTTCCTTCACCATATTACGTCACTGATGACGGTTCTTCCTTTTCTCTTGGCATTTTGTATGTGTTCCTGTATAGTTGTTTGAATGGCTGATATATGTGAATATCGAATGACTTTAATAGAAATGGCGTATTCCTTCTATCTATATATGAGAAGCCTTGACTCTCTTAGTTTAAATGTTTTATTTGTCTTCAATTTTCTCAAATCGATGCCCAAAACCCCTTAAGGCCATTTATTAATGGGATAGATCTTTCATGCTGATGTTTTCCTTTGCTTATTTCGCATTACAACATCCCAGTGTTCAGGTTTGACCCCCACCCCCTCTCTTTGTGTGATGTTTCAGTCTCTGATCTACGGATTAGAGTCTGCCTAGCTCTTGTTGGCGGTTCATTTTTTGTCTAGGAAAAAACAAACTACTAACTCCACTGCAGAAAACCAGATCAAAAACAGAGAAGGGAGCCAAGTGTAACAACCTCTCAACAGTAAACAGAAAAGGACTAAAGGATTACTATAAGCTTAAGTTTTCACTAGAAACCCAAAGCCTTTAACAATCCGTTGACCTTTAAAAACATTTAGGGGTAGGTTCCGATTTTTCGCTTCACCATGGGAACTTTGTAATCAATGATTTTTGTTATGTTTCTCCCTTGCATGAATGCAGTTTCATGAGTGCCCAGAAAGAGCAATCAGGAACATGATCAAAGAAGCCTTCCGGCTCCTTCGACCTGGTGGCACTTTTGCTCTCACTGATAATTCGGTAATTATCTTATCATGGACCCTAAAGTTTACATCGATCCCTTGTTTTTCCTTCGTCCTAGGACAACATTGCTTACAATGTACTTAAAACTTTTTTCCTTTTCTTTCTTTGCAGCCAAAATCAAAGATTCTTCAGGTAACCCTCAGTGTTAACTTCATCATATTCTTTGGTACAAGTTTAGTTTTGGTGATAAGTTTCTGAAACAAGGACACATGTATTATGGAGAACGTGATCTCGTATACGTCGCATGACCATAACATTTTCCAAAACAATTCAAAATCATCTGAGAAGTTCAAACACGATGATGCGAACATCGACAATATCTCCTCAAGTTTTCCATAACTTGATGTAAAGCTTTTTTCTTGACTTGTGCATGAATGTAGGAGCTACCACCTGTTCTGTTCACATTGATGAAGAGCACAGAACCTTTTCTCGACGAATACTATCTTACTGATATCGACTCAGTACTGATGCAAGTTGGTTTTGTGAATGCACACTCAGTTTTGACAGATCCTCGACACGTTACCGTGACTGCTACTGTGCCTTACTGAATATCATGATGATTTTTAGTATTTTAATTTCCCTCTGGCTAATTTTGTTGAAAAATGTTATGATTGTATTAAACCAGGCTAAGGCATGTATAGAAAAGCTAAACTCAAAATAGGGTTTATTCCTGTACTTTTGCTCTTGCAACTCCATCATTTATTCAGTTTCATTATGTATGTGACTCCAACTCTCCTCTGTTTGTGTCTTTGTGATGGTCGCTGACCAGGTTTGAAATGATTTGAGATACACGCGAATGCATCCGACATTAATAATATTTAGGAATATATACGTGAACAACTATTTTAAAAACGGAAATGCAAATGCTACGTGTAGACATTGAGTTACACATTGGGTTACACAATGCACATGAAATAACAAAATTATCCTTCCATTTTATTTGAAAAAATTCTTTCCAAAATAAATTAAGTATATTTATGTAATTTCAAGTGCAACGTGTAACCCAACGTGTAACCTTCCGTGTACATGTAACATCATACTTTTAAAAAAAATATTTCTTTAGTTAAAAGGTGTTTGAATAAATATTTTTTAAAAAATGATTAATAATATATCAACTATTATCTAAAACTGGTAATAGTTTTTCGCTTGTATTGCTTCTACTTGTACGGTCGGTTTTTTGGCAAAATTATTTATATAATTTTATTTGTGCGGTTCAAGTATTTTATTTTGATTAACAAACGATATTTTTGTGATTTATATACAATAATATATTCAACAAACTTATTAGTACGACTGTCACATCTTGATATTTTAAGATTATTAAAAACAATTCTTTATTCGTATCCAATCGGCAATCTTCTAACAATTTTAAAACTCTTTTTAAAATTTCTTATTTAATTAAGAAAAAAAAATCCAAAATGATCTTCTAGCTTTGTTTATTTTGTGTTTTGGTTCAGTATTTAAATTTGAGTTTAATTCAGTCGAGATACCTTTCTGTAACTACTATATGAGTGTATTTATTTATTTATTTATTTTTGCATCCGGGAATCTCATTACTAATTTGTTTATTATTGTTTGTTATTAGTAACTATACGATTCTTAATTTGTCGTATTTGAAATATATATATATATATATAGAATAATAATAATAATAATAATAACAACAACTAGTATTTGCGTGCTTGTGCAGTCCATTTTATTTTTACAAAAAACTAAAAATAAAAGTAGAGAATAATTTTAAAAAATGTTTTTTGTATATAAATAAATTAATTTTATAAAAGTGAAATTTTCGTAAATTAGTAGTTATTATTGAATAAAAATAAAAACGACATTTTGATAATTAAATATATATATTAAATTAAAAGATAAAATAAAAAAGTTGACCATACCAACATACCAACCCCCAATTTTAATAAAATAGAAAGGATAGAAAGGATAATAATAATAATAATAATAATAATAATAATAATAATAATAATAATGATTTTATTATTTTAAATCAGAAAAATTCAGTTAATTAGCTCAACCTCAAATAAAAATTGTTTTGTTCGAAAGGTTGTGAATCCGCAGTACTGAGCTTTAATATTTTATTAAAATAATATAATAATATATTATATAATTATATTTTGAGCATTTATTTTTGAGCAGCTCGCGAACAAGTTCAAAAATGTGAGTCAAAATCTAACTCGAGCTTGATTCGTATTGAATTAAGCAAAAAAATATTAAAATTTTTGAGTTTCAAATCAAACTTGAGCTCGATGTAACTCTTTAGATCAAAATAATTAAAAAAATTTAACGTACTAAAATCAAAATTTGAAAACCTAATGGTCCAAAAAACCTAAAATTCAACAAGCTTGTGGGCAAAAAAAAAAAAAAAAAATTCCAAAAGATATTTGAAAATGGAATTAAGGATGACGTTTAGGCCGCTAGGGGATGAACGTAATTTCTTGAATTAGCATGCGATTTTCTTTTAATTTCTCTCTTTTAAATCTTTGAAACTGAATTTTTACCTTTAATAGCCGTTGTCAGAATATCCTTGATTACTTTTCAAAAAAAATAAAAAATAAAAAATCCTTGAATCAGACGCTTTTAATTGCTCCGATTTTAAAATATGAAATTTCAACGTCTACCCATCCTTTTTTGATATTAACATTAACATTAACATTACCAATTACAAATACTCTTAAAAATAATTCATTTTTCACATGATACAACTATATGTACGTGGAATCCAACATTCACGATCTAAAAGCACATGGATGGTGAACTCTTTTATTGCTCATGCATCTTGGTCCAAGGTTTTTTTGTGGCCAGTCGTGTTCTCTCGGTGGCTCATGTCAGCATCGGGACCCCTTACCCCTATTCTTGCACTCGACACATGTGTTTGGGACATATTCCCATCCAGTTGACCTAATGATGGCATCGAAGTACAACTCCATCACAATTATCGTGGAGTAGTCGAACCATAGTAGCCCAAGGTTCGGGACAAATTCTAAAATGTGTGTCTCAAGCTTTGGTGGAGCCATCGTCAATGATGAATTTTGGAAGACAAATGTACTCTGGGAGACCAAGTTCTTTTTAACTTTGGTCATAGGCAAAAACATTAACTTTGAAACACTGCAATGGTCTCTCAGAGTATGAAATCTATGGTATCATAGATAATCACATTCTCGGAAGAGTTGTTTGTCCGATTTGGCATACAGTGTATCCTGAAATGCTAGGAATGTAGTTTCGTAAAATGCACATTTTTCAGTATGATTGACAATGACAATAACTTGGGATCCTAGTCTGGCAAATTTTTCAAATTAATAAACTTCGCTATGAAACCAACGCCAAAAACAGCTGATAAATCAGAAGATATTATGTTAAGAAAAACTTATATAACACGGTACGTAGTTCAACTGGAGGAAAGAATTTGGACACAAAAATTTGAAACTCATTAACTGTGCCATGCCCGAGGTGTCGTGACTCGGCGCCTATCTCAATTTTCAAAACCCAAGTTCGTCAAGCCTATGAAACCAAAACGTATAGCTAGAATAATTAAGTCATTAAACTCGAAAATAAGATTTTTGATACAGTACTCCAAATTAAATAACAATGAAAATTATAATAAACATTGTTATCAAATGCAGCGAAATGAAATCTAAAACTACATACCAGAAACTGAAATGAGTATCGATAGTTTTCTTCTTCCCTACCAGTCCCAAAACTAAGTTTGTTCATCTTATTCGATACATTCTTCATTCTCATATGAGAGAGGTGAGTTAGTGAGGTAAGAGAATCACTTACAAGGTGGGAGATAATCCTACCAGTCTTTAAAATTGTTTTCGACAGAAATAATATATATAACAGTAGTAACAAGTATAACAAAATCCAAACTTTTATGGAATATATACAAGTATCAAAGTTGTGCATTATGAATTTCATGGTTAACTGATATCAATCCCTTATACTTTAATCCTCTGTAGGATGAGACGGGAATAAGGAATAACAGGAATCTGTTATCTCGAAGGATACACTCCTATCATTAGTTAATTAATTTTTAGTGCTATACGAAAACATAAACTTATTTTGAAATTACATACTTTGAACACATGATGTACATACCAAGAGGGTTTTTAATCACATGCACTAGTTAAAACATAAAGCTCACTTATAGTAAAAATGCTCAAAAATTGCGAGAAGTGTCCTAGTATAGGCTTCTGAATCTGCTGGAGCTTTTTTGAGCGAATATAATGCAAAAAACTTTTTGGGTGACTCTTGCTTCATAATTTGTGCAACCATTCTTCAAAATATCAAGTGTTATTTACAGGGATAAATTTTGAATACTCACACATGAAATAACTCCTCATTTTACTATTCATTATTTGTCATCAATCTTTATTAATATAGCAATTACAATTGCTAGTTGGCTGCTGAAAGATCTGTTGGCATTCAGCTTAAGATTGTTTGCTTTGCTAAGGCTGCTGATTTCCTTGCTGACGGCTGTTGGTTGTAGTGTTGAGTGTTACTAACCCCAGATTTTTGTTGTTGATAGCCCTCCTAGAGTGCTGGTGATTCACAAACTGTGCCGATGTGGAAAACTCCAAATTCTGGAGCATGTTGGTTCATGGTGATTTTGGTCATGCTAGCTCTGTCTCTGACCAGCACGATGTTGGTTTGGTTCGCGGGCATGATTACAAACATTTCATAGATATTTTGTTGGACATTAATATAGAACATTTTGACAAGATTTGTAGGATCTACAGTCAATGCTTCTGCAACTGTTTTGAAAGCTCCCCAAGATGTTTTCGACACCATCATATCGAATTGTAACTCTGCTGCTAGTGTGACAGAGGCATGACGAAGAGAAGAATATTGTTTTCTAGAAAGTAAATTGAAATGTTGGCTATCATTCCCGTCACAATGAGGAATGGTGTCAAGAACATCATAAACCTCATCAACATGATCAAAGTGCTTTAAAATTTGGAGAGAAAAGATTAGACAGAAACTAATTCAAGTTTTATATGGATTGAAGCAAGCAACATTAAGAGAATGATATGATATTATCTCAGTTTTCAATGATTAATGATATGGCTTTGAATTAAATCAATTCAAAAACAAAAATGTTTTCTTGAAATTATTAATGATGTGGCATTGAGTTGTCCTAAAACTTAATTATATCTTTTACTAAGTATGTAAAGACAATGCATGTTCATTTGAATTCATATATGAGATTGAGTTTTTTTGGCTTAGCTCATATTGAACTTGAACACAGAAGTTCTAGTTTTTTCTAACTATTTTCTGTCTAAACTTTTGTCTCCAAATTCTAAAACACCTTCATCATGTCGAGAATGTCTATGATCTTCTTGAAATCATTGCTCAATCTGATCGCAATGATAGTCGACATTTCCATTTACTTATCTTTCACTCATCATCATGCCTCTACCAAACCAGCTGTTTAAAATTGTTGATTTGACACAGTACCATTTGTAACGGTGTTGATTTGACACAGGGAGTAAACGAGTCTGATCTAGGAGATGATTCCATTGCCTTTCTTACCAAACAATTTGGTACCTATTTGAAAAGGATGAGAGATTCAAAGAAACCTGGTCAGAAGCCCAAAGTTTTAAATACTCCTGCTGTTGGAAAACCCTTAAGAATCGGTGGACCAGAACAGAATACCATCCCATCAAAGAGTCAAAATCGATTTCAGAATGAAGGAAAAACCTTGAATAACTCAAAGAGGTTTGAGTCTGTGAAGTGTCATGAGTGCACTGGCTTCGGTCACTTTGCTAATGAGTGTCCAAACAGACTTCGCAAAGGAATGAGTGCTTCCCTAAGTGATGATGAAGATGAGGAGGGTACAGAACAAGGAGATGATGAGACTCACAATGCACTGTTAGTTCTGGTACAGCAGAAAAACAGTGTTGTCACAGGTGTCCCAACACTTGGTCACAACACTGACCAAAAGTTATTCTGTCTGAATGCATCTGTTTCTGGAGACTCAAATCAGGAAGCTGGTGAAGTAGAACTTTCTTGGGATAATGCTCAGAAGATGTATGAAGAATTGTATAATGATTGGATAGTAAGGAACAAGTCAAATTCTGCTTTAACAAAGGAGAACAGTGAACTAAAAGCTTCCGTGGCTAGACTTGAAGTTGTTCTGAGCAAGAAGGATTTAGAACTTGGCAAGGTTAAAGAAGAGCTTGGAAGAGCCAATGCAACTCTTGCAAAGTTTAATTCGATCAAGACCAAGCTGGATTCAATTCTGATGATGGGAAAAGATGATAGAGCTGGTCTAGGCTTTCATAATAGCAAGTTTGAAGAAGGGGAGTCATCAAAAACTATTTTTGTCAAGGAGAACAATAACTCTGTTAAGAATCCAACTGTAATTCCAAAAGAAAAACCAATTCCTTTGAAGACACAAGCTCCTCTTCAGAGGAAAAATCAAAGGAAGCGTATGTTTGTTTGTCATTACTGTCACAAGCAAGGTCACATCAAGCCTTACTGTTTCAAACTCAGGTATGACTATATGCATGTACTGGAATTCCAGGCAAGAGCTGTCATCAGTGTTGCCAACACTGAACCAGAACACTGCCAGGAGGAAAAATATTGAGAAAAAGGTTTGGGTACCAAAAGCTAAATCCAGTTGTAATGTTGTTTATACTTCCTTGAAAACTAATGTTGCAGGTCATTGGTACTTCGACAGTGGCAGTTCACGCCATATGACAGGATTGAAGAAGAATCTTTCTGACTATGTTGAACAGGATAAATGAAAAGTGACTTATGGAGGAGGAGCTAATGGAAAGATTGTTGGAAAAGGCACATTGTATGTAGAAGGACTGCCTAAGCTTCACAATGTTCTACATGTTGAAGGATTAAATGCTAATCTTATTAGCATTAGTCAACTTTGTGATGATGATCTTTATGTTAAATTTGATAAGAATCTATGTCAAGTATTTGATAAAAGTAACTCTTGTGTTTTGACATGAACTAGATCATCGGACAACTGTTATCAACTTGGAGAAGAAATTTCTTGTAAATTCACCAAGGTTGATGATTTGAATTTGTGGCATCAAAAGTTAGGACATGCTAACTTCAAAGCTCTGAAGAAACTGAGCAAGTATGAAGCTGTTCGTGGGATGCCAAATTTGACTTCTGGAGTTCCATACGTGTGTGGAGACTGTCAAAAAGATCTGAAAGGGAAAACAATTGAAGACCATATTGATGATCTGCTAGATACTGCTGCTCCACAGACTGATTCCAGTGTTGTCAATAGTGTTGTCCCACCTGAAAAATCACCCAGCACAACACTGAGTCCAACACTGACTATGGATGAACAGAATACAGAAGATCATGATGATTTTGAAGATGAAATACAAGATGCTGGACATGATGTACCTAGCAAAATTCAGAAAAATCATCCTACTTCACAAATCATAGGAGATGCACAAGGAAGGATGCAGACCCAAAGAAAGGAAAAAGTTGATTATCGAAAGATGAGCGGGTTAGTGTGCATGACTTCCGCATACTCTCAGGTAAGACATTCTTGCTTTGTGTCTAGTATTGAACCAAAAAATATTGGTAAAGCTTTAAAAGACAAGTTTTGGGTCAATGATATGCATGATGAACTTGAACAATTTGTTAGGAATGATGTGTGGATCTTAGTTCCTCCACCTGATCATAGTAATATCATTGGAACAAAGTGGATTTTTAAGAACAAAACTGATGAATCATGAAATATTGTAAGGAACAAAGCTAGATTAGTAGCTCAAGGGTATACACAAGTTGAGGGGGTGGACTTTGATGAAACCTTCGCACCTGTAGCCCGAATAGAGTCTGTTAAATTACTGTTAGCTATTGCTTGTCACATGAAAATGAAACTTTTTCAAATGGATGTCAAAAGCGCATTTTTGAATGGAATTTTGAATGAAGAAGTTTATGTAAGATAACCAAAGGGATTTGAAGATCCAAATCATTTTGATCATGTTTATAAGTTGAAGAAGGCCTTATATGGATTGAAACAAGCACCTCGTGCTTGGTATGGAAGGCTCACGGAATATTTGCTTGACATTGGATTCAAAAGAGGTGAGGTAGATAAAACACTTTTTGTTCAAAAAGTACAAGGTAACATTCTTATCTGTCAAATCTATGTTGATGACATAATTTTCTGTGCTTCATCTCAAAAACTTGTAAATGATTTTGTTGAAAGCATGACTGCTACCTTTGAAATGAGCATGGTAGGTGAGTTGAATTATTTTCTAGGATTACAAGTGAAACAAATGAGTGATGGAATCTTCTTGTGTCAAAGCAAATATGCTAGAAACTTGATAAAGGGGTTTTGTACTGATCATGTTAGACATATGAAAACACCAATGGGAACTAATGAAAAACTGTGCAAAGACAGTGTTGCTGACAATGTTGACAACACTTTGTACAGAAGCATAATTGGAAGTTTGCTATATTTGAGTGCAAGTCGACCTGATATTATGTTCAGTGTGTGTTTGTGTGCCCGATATCAATCTGATCCTAAAGTCACACATATGAAAGCTGTAAAAAGAATTTTGAAGTATGTTGCAGGCACTTTAGACTTAGGGTTATGGTACACTAAAGAAACCAATACTAATTTGGTAGGCTATAGTGATGCTGATTGGGCAGGGGATGTTGATGAGAGAAAGAGCACCACGGGTGGTTGTTTTTATTTGAGTAACAACTTGGTGTCATGGTATAGTAGGAAACAGAACTGTGTCACTTTCCACTGCTGAATCCGAATATATAGCAGCGGAAAGTTGCTGTTCTCAATTAATTTGGATGAATCAAATGCTGCAAGACTATGATCTTAAAAGTAAAACATCAATTGTGTACTGTGATAACTCAAGTGCTATAGATATATCAAAAAACCCAGTACAACACTTTCGAACTAAACACATTGACATAAGACATCACTTTATTCGAGATTTAGTTGAGAAGGACATGATCCAAATGGAGTTTGTTGGGACCAATAATCAACTGGCCGATATTTTTAAAAAAGCATTAAACTTTGAGAGATTCTCCAGTTTAAAGAAATCTCTCAACATGTGTTCTTTATAAGCACTCACAGTTGCTATCCTGAAGTGTTGCCAACACTAAAGGACAACACCAATCATGCATGTGCATTTTTAGGACTTTAGGCATACTGCATATTCATAATGTTCTATGTTTTGCACTGGTTGATAATACTGACTAACACTTTGTAGTTCTTCTGCCAAAGTTATTTTCAGATCACACTTGCCATGAAAAAGTGCTTTAAACCACGAAGTATTTGAGGGATGTTCGTGTATTCCATGATCTTGTCCCATGTGAAAAGTGGTTTTAAAAATTAAAAAGCATGGTTTGATAAAATTTCAGTGACCAATGTCTTGAAAATCAAACAAAAATCGGAATAAAATTGAAAAAAGCTACCTAAAAGAGTCCAATGAATACCGTTCTTTTAGTGTGCAGGCTACCACTTCTGAATCAAAATAAAAAGAAGAAAAACATGGCTCTGGAAGTGTGAAAAAGTTCAAAATATTTTGAAGACTACAGTGTTGTTGGAAGGTGTTGCCAACACTAGTGCTTAGCACGTACTGCACACACTTTGCATACATTTTTGATCTAATCTCATTACATTCTGTTTAGACATAAATTAGGTCATGCATTTTGCATTTTTGTGATCATATCAAGCTCAGGGTTAAAAGTTCAAAGACGAACAAAAATTGGAAAAATTGCCCAACTTGCTGAAAATTGAAATTGTTTGTGATTGAACATGTTTCAGTGGTGTTAAAACTCGATGTGGAGTTATTTATTTTGGGAAATTATTGATATTTTCTTAAGTGAGAGTTTTCAGAGTTTCCTTAATTAATCAAATTGAATTTCCTTAATTAAGAGATTTTTACCCGTTGAGGATTATTACCGTTAGGGGGAGAATCCTAGTCTGATTTGAGGGATAGGGGCGTTTGATTTTTTTTTACCGTTTGAACCTCGTATCCCTATATATTTCTATTACTGTAGAAATTTCTTTTATCGTTTTCAACCTTCTCTAATTTTCTCTCTGCTAAAATTTTCTAAAACCCTTACTCTCTAAATTGTGTATAATGGCAGGCAAAGCTTTTGATTCGCATGATATACGATCGGAGATGGGATACCAAGAGGAAGACAAACCTTCAGAGGTTCATTCTGAAAACCCCACTCTCGCGATTGTTCCTGTTGCCATTCAACCTACACCTTTGGCAGAAATTGCTCCAGGAGAACTAGGGAACGAAATCTACCTTGAGAATCCTCTTGATTTCTCATTGTTGAATCGTGTGTTCCCAACACAACCAATAGCAAGGAGGTCAAAGCACCAAGCGGGATTCAACCCCGATTTTACTACCACCAAGAGATTTCGTGGAAAGGGGGAGACTTCTCATCCTATTGTAGATGATCCAGATTTTTCATCTGAAGATGATTCTGCAGATCAAGACTTTGAGGTAGTTGCCATACCAAAACCTTCTGTTGCTGCAAAGGCCAACTCAAAGCATGAGGAATCATCAACGAGTGATGATTCATCTAAAGAAGATTCTACTGTTGTGGCTTCGAGTGAGAAAGAGCCAACTGCTGCTGTTGTTGATGATACCACAAAGACAACCACAGAGGTTCCAGTGTCTACTGATGAGGAAATTTCATTGGCCACTTTCATGGCGAATATTCGAAAGACCAAGGCTAAACCCGTTGCATCTTCACAGGTTCCATCTGATGATGATGAACCAGATTCTGAAATGATGAAGGAATTTGAGGATAACAGGCCCCAGAAGTCTGATAGTTCATCCTCTTCAAGTTCTGAAGAATAAAATTATGAGGATGCTGCTTCTGATGAATCTGGAAGTTCTGAGGAACAAGCTGCTGATGACAGTGTTTCCAACACTGATGACAACACTACAGCCGAATCTGACTCTGAGATTGATCCGGATAAAGCATACAATCTTCAGTTTTATTCAAAAGAGTCTGCTGACGAATGGGAGAGTCTGTCTGAAAATGACTGTTTGGAAGAAAGGAATATTGATGAAGTGTCCTTCGAAAAGCAGAATTTGGTGACATTCTTGAAACATCAGAATCTATATTCTACTGTCACCACTGCTGGACCTTTTTTCAGGAAAGTTGTTTTAGAATTTTACTGCAACCTGAACATCAAGACTGGAGATGAAGAATCATTCAAGTTTGGAAGAGTATACTGTAGACAATTAAATTTGTCTAGCTTAAATTTATGGAAAATACCAAAAGAAATATATATATTAAATATCAATAAAAAAAATAATTGACTATTTATTTATAGGAAATTAAATTCCTACAAAAAAAATAAATAGTTAATTAAATTGATATTTTAATATATTTTGTGATCAAATCAAGATTTTAAATCAAGATTGCATCTTACAAAAATGGAATGAAATACTAATATTTTTAGTATTTCAAATCAAATCTTGAATCAAATGGAAGAAAATACTAATATTTTTAGTATTTAAAATCAAATATTGTGATTAATGGAAAATAATCACCAAATGAATCATGAGGAGCCAATCAAATTGCGACACCTCATCAAATGGAAATGGAAACATTCTGCATCCTTCACCTATAAATAGGAGGCAGATGATCAAGAAGAAAAACACAACACAGAAGACAAAGAAGCAGAGGAGTAGAAGAATTCAATATTTTTCTCTCAAGTCATCTTCAAGAAGTTCAAGGAAATCAACGAAGATCAAGGCGAAATTCAAGGCGTTCTTCATCAAATTCATTAAATTCAAGAAGATCAAGGCGTGATTCAAGGAATTAATTGCGTTATTCTTCAAACACATTTAAATTCATTCAAATCCAAGAAGATTTCGTTCTTCACCAAATTCAAGATCAACAAAATTCAAGGCGTGATTCAAGGAGTTCATCGCGTTCTTCCCAAATTTTGAAGGTTAATTCGATAACAAGGTGTGAACCCATCGAATTAACGTTATCAAGATATCAAATCATCTTCCAAGAAGATCAAACACTCAAGAAATTCACATTTCACAAGAAATTGCCATTGAAGAGAAAAATCAAGGGATTATCTAGAGATTGTATTCACTAATCTTTATTTAAATCACTTTGTATCGATTTTTTATTTCTTAATTTTAAGAAATAAAGAATTTGAGCTACAAATTTTGGCACGCCCAGTGGGACCATCTCTACCCTTCATCTTTTCTCTTCGCCAAAAGTTCTAAGTCATCATGTCCACCAATAACAAGATCTCAACTGAAAGTCTTGGGGTCGTCACAAGAAGTATGTCGAAGAAATCTTCTGAGCAAGCTCGTTTCTTAGAAACCCATCAAAACTCGCACATAGCACCAGTAATGGTGACAAATGCCTCAACTTTAGAAGATCAAATAGCAAATCTGACGAAGGCAATTGAGGGACTCTCGAGACATGTTCAAGATCAAGACTCCCAAATCATGAAGTTGATGGAAAAGATAGACCATACTGATGCAAGTCACATGGACAAACAAGGTGAAACTAACGGTGAAACTGAATCATCGTTGAAGAAAAAAGGAAAGGAACATACTAAAGATTTAAATTTTTCACCTGATGGGTCAGTTCCTGTAGACCAATTAAAAGACTTCATCATGGGTACTATCAAAGAAAAACTTGATGAAAGCTCCAAGTCATCTCTCACATATGCCAAGCCTTACTCGCAAAAGATCGATGACTTGAGGATGCCCCCTGGTTACCAGCCTCCAAAGTTTCAACAGTTCGATGGCAAGGGAAATCCAAAACAACACGTGGCTCATTTCATCGAGACATGTAACAATGCTGGAACATACGGAGATTATCTGGTCAAACAATTTGTTCGCTCACTAAAAGGAAATGCGTTTGACTGGTATACTGATCTGGAGCCATGCTCGATTAATAGTTGGAATCAGCTAGAACAAGAATTTCTCAATCGCTTCTATAGTACTCGACGAATAGTTAGCATGATCGAGCTGACAAACTCACGACAGTGGAAAGAAGAGCCTGTCATTGACTATATCAATCTTTGGAGAAATTTGAGTCTTAACTGCAAAGATCGATTGTCGGAATCTTCCGCCATTGAGATGTGCATCCAAGGTATGCATTGGGGGCTTCGATACATCCTTCAAGGAATCCAGCCAAAGACATTCGAGGATCTAGCTACTCGAGCTCATGACATGGAATTAAGTATGGCTGCAAGTGGAGCAGAGGGACCTCCAGCTCATGAATCTCATAAAGCAAAAGAAAAGGAAGTCTTCAAGAAAGGAGGCAAGCCTTTCACAAAGACCCCGACCAAAGAATCGATGACAGTTAATGCCACACCTGTCAAAGTCAAGGGAAATATAAATGATAAAAGCAATGGAAAGAAAGAGATATATCAGGAAAGAGGGCAAAAAAAGTTGAGTTTAAAGGAAATGCAATCAAAACAGTACCCTTTTCTCGACTCTGATGTATCGGGGATATTTGATGATTTGGTCAAAGCAAACTTGATTGAATTACCAGAACTGAAGCGACCTGAAGAAGCTAAACGAGTGGATGACCCAAAATATTGCAAATATCACCGGTTGATCGGGCATCCTATTCATGATTGCTTCATATTCAAGGATAAAATCATGCAGTTGGCTCGCCAAGGAAAAATATCACTTGAAGAGGATAATGTGAATGTCAATCAAATCGAAATACATAACAATGATGGTGCATCATGCTACGTAACAGGTTTACAAGAAAGTCTCTTCAACCAGATCGATCAGTCCGAAAATAAGAAAGATTGTGTAGCGACCTTAGCATTCACTGACGAAGATCTACCATTTGGTTCTGACTTTCACAATCGACCTTTATTTGTCACGGGATATAGTCGCGAGCAAAAGGTGAATAGGATATTAATTGATGGAGGCTCTGCAGTTAATATTATGCCTTTGCGCACGATGAAGGAGTTGAATATTGCCACAGAAGAACTTGCAAATAGTCGCTTGATGATCCAAGGATTCAATCAAGGAGGACAAAGGGCTCTCGGGGCCATAAGATTAGAACTAATAATGGATGACATGACCTCAAGTGCATTCTTCCATGTCATAGACTCCAGGACATCATACAACATGTTGCTTGGTCGACCATGGCTTCACGAAAATGGGGTAGTTCCTTCTACATGGCATCAATGTTTTAAATACTGTCAAGATGGGGTGGTAAGAAAAGTACTTGGAGATGATAAACCATTTACCGAGGCCGAATCACACTTTGCCGATGCCAAGTACTATTTTGAGAATGAGAAGACATCAAGAATCGAAGAATGTTCACCTCATCGGGAACCCGAAGGACAGGATGATGAAAAAAGTAAGATTATGTAAGAGTGGGTGCCCAGTGAGCCAACTGTGTGGCTATGGGCTTTGATGACTCTTTGTATAAACAATCTTTTGTTTAATATTATTTACACTTTTATGGCAATGACTTTATATTACTTCATATTGTTATATTGTGATATACTATTGTTGTTTTGATAAAGACCTTGAATATACTATAGTGTATGTAAGATGTGGTAGAACATGGAGATGTCTATCATGAAATACATCTTATAGTCACTGTATATTCTAAAAACCGTTCCTAGTCGATTGAGCCGTCCGATAATAAGGATAAGGATCGCTCGAGTTTGAGACTAGCATTTGCGATGCGGAGTACCACGTTTCATTGGTAGGGAACATGGAGATGTTCGAAGCATGCAAATGGATATTCATAGGATGAATAATCGAACTACCCTATCCGGACTTTCCAAGTGGTTATCACTTATCGAGTGGATAAAGTCCGCGGTTTTGGTTGTACACCATTAGTCCTTACGACTTGAAACATCATGGAGACTCTATATGCTAGTGCTGTGCTTTGACTCGTTTACCGACTCTATGGGGTCATCAGGTGTCGAGATTGGGTACAGTTACGACACATATAGGAGTCAATGCATTGTTGTCAAGGATTCACCACATACTTGCGAGTGTGGATATCCTATGCGATTTGAGGAGATATTAGTGTGACAAATCTCTGGCCAGAGTACTTGATGTGATTTAAGAAATGGTTTCTTAGTAGCACATGCGGTGTCACTAATTTGATCTTCAAGATGTATTGCATAGTTATCGAATCTTGAGCGACTCTCGATATACCAATGGTTGTTGATTCGATCGGGATATATGGATGAAGGGACTGTACTGTACGCTAACCAAAATCTACTGGTTCTTGTAGGCACTATCAGTGATGCCTAGGGAATCATGGGGCGATGTTGCTAGGCGCTTTACCTTGATTCGTTGGGCAAGTCGGAAAGTGTTGTTCCGAGTCACAAGGAGTTGTGAGCCCACGGCTAGCTGTATCCCTGAACCATTGAGGGTCACACAGTGTAATGGAGTTTTAATCCCCGTTGAGATAGTTAAATTTAAAGAGTTAAATTTAATGAACTAAAGAGTTGGACTTCTTAAATAAGAGTAAGGGAGTAGGATTTCCTAAAATGACATAGGGATGGACATTTTTGGAAACCACTGAATTCGGATTCAGGAAAATTTATTTTGACTTTAAAATGTGCAGAAATGGTTTTCGTGCACATTGGTGAAATTGGTTCATCGATCGGAGTCACGATGAATTTTATATTAATTTCTGAACGTGCGGGCTTTGCTTGTCGGGCCCTAGCTTATGACTAATGGGCCCTAAGGTGTTAGTGGCCTGCATTATAAATAAGTTATTTCAGTACAGAAATTACACACAACAGGTCATAATTTTTGAGACAGGATTTTCGAAACCCTAGCCTCCTCTCAAAAGAAATCGGCCGAACCCTCCCCCTCTGTCCGAGAAATTCCGGTCTGTGATTTTTAATTGCAGTCAGGAATAACGAATCAGATTCGTTTAATCTCTTCGCAGAAAAACTTCTGATAGATTTTCTAGTGCAATCTATCAGAGGGATTTAAACCCCATTCGTGGACCTGATTGAAGGAGTTCATCAGTTCCTGGGAGATACAAGAAGCGCAGAGAAATCTGTGTGGTGTCCATTAATCTCGCTTCGAGATTGGAGGTAAAATTTAATTAATTGTTATTTGAATTTTACACACACAATAATTTAATCGTTGAATGGTTGATACCCACACCATGGAATTGTTCCATGATAAAAATTTTTAAACTTCCGCTGCACCGGGTATCAATCGTGATTGATCTGACCGCCAGTTTTTCAACAGTGGTATCAGAGCCAGGTTGCTCAGATCAAACGATTAAATTAATCGATTGTACAAAATTTTTGAATCTCGGTTTTTTTGAAAACAAAATAAATATTTTTAAATAAAAATTTTTTTTTTCCGGGGCAAAACCCGGGCAGCGATTGGATCGCTGCCCGGTGGGGCAGCAATTGTTGCTGCCCCGGTGGGGCAGCAATTGTTGCTGCCCCGGGCGGCGCACGGCGCCGCCCAAAGGGGGCGCATGGCGCCGCCCAGGACGGCGACCGTCGCCGCCCAGGGCGGCGCACGGCGCCGCCCAGGGGCGGCGCTCGGCGCCACCCAGCAGCGGCGCCAGGCGCCGCCAGGGCAGCAATTGTTGCTGCCCTAAGGGGGCAGCCGGGCTGCCCCCGGCCCGCGCCCCGGGTGCGGGCCGGCCCGGGAGTGTCCCGGGCGGCCCGCGGGAAAAATTATATTTTTATTAAAAATTAATTTTAATATGTTAAAATTTTATTTTTGGTCCGGTCAAAAATTGTTTTTGATTGGTTCACGAGATTTCGGATCGAATTGTTCGAGTCCGTAAATTTTAAAATTGATTTTGGATAAATTTGAATTTTTGGAAAATTTTAATGTTTTATCCGTAAATTGAATTTTGAAATCAATTATTTTGGTACAATTGATGATAAGATATGATCTTATGATATATTGAGTAAAATATGATTTTATTTGTAAAATTGGATTTTATAGATAAAATATGATTTTATTTGATATAGAGATAAAATATGATTTTATATGTGAAATGTGATTTTATATATAAAATATGATTTTATCTTGTTTAAATTTGAATTGCCACTGCATGTTATCCAATAAATTAATTTTGAATTAAATGTTATTGGATAAGGATGATCGATTGCCATGACCAATTTTGTAGGTGTATGTTAGGAATTTACATTTTGTTTTTATTGTTGTTGGTTTTATTAATGGGCCTGGTTTATGGCCCGATATGAATGTCATATGTAATAAAAGTGGGCTTGGTTTATAGCCCGTTCCCACCCCTAAAAATGTATCCCTACTTGTCATTGTTATTTATTGTAAATACATTAGATTTAGTGAGAGATCAAGATTTGAAGACGGTGGGCCCAGCAGACAATAAAGACTGAAGAAATGTAAATTGGAAGCACATGTAATAGGATTGCATTGCATACTGCATATTACCTAGGATTGGACTAAGACCCGTGATTGGCAACCACGGGTCAATTAGAAATGGAATCGATCATCCTATATAATATTTGATATTATGATTGTATGCATGTTTAGACATAAATTGCGTGAATCCGGCAAGCATGCAATAAAATGAATATGATGAGACAAATATTTTTATAATTAAAAATCCCTCATTTTAAATATGATTTAAAATTTATATCAAGATAAATAAAGGAAATTTAAATTTGTTTAAATGTTCCCACCTTCCATCAACGGTCAATGTATGTGACGCTACCCGCGGATACGGTCCGGCTCATATTATTGGGGGGGCCCGTCCGTCGGAAAGCTGTACATTGGATCGACAAATGTTGTAAGTTGGGTGGAACTCCCATGGGATCGGCTCATATTATTGGGGGATCCACATGGCGACCGTCCATCACAACTTAATATTGATGGGTCATCTTGACATGTCACTTTAAACGGCGTCATATTATTGGGCCCTTATTGGACATGAGGTAAACACATGGGGGTTGCTTTGGAAGCAATTGGGCTCTACCTTTTGAGAATTATGGTTGGCTGATATTATTCGGGACCATAAGTTTGTCAATTGGACTCCATGTTCTCACTAAGGAAAAAGTTTCCCGTTTTCACTAGAGGGTGGTGAAATCGTTAAAATAGTGGGAGTGAGATTCATAAAATTAAATTCGCCTATTTTATGTCTTAGTAAATTGTTAAACAATCATTGATATATGTCTGTTTTTCTTTTCAGTATTTCATACAATGAATTCGCGAAATCCATTATTCTCGATCCTCGAACAAAACAAGTTGACTGGCGCCAACTATACGGAATGGTTCCGGAAGTTGAAGATTGTCTTAACTTCGGAGAAAATGCTCTACGTGTTAGAGAAAGCACCTCCAAAGGAAGCACCAGCTGACATAAGTCCGGAGGAATTGGCCAAACTTGATGCATGGTGTGACCATGACATCAAGACCAAATGCTATATGCAAGCCTCGATGTCTGATGAACTCCAGAGGCGATTTGAGGACACGGTGAATGCTGCTGACATTCACACGCAACTCAAGGAACTTTTTGGGGCTCAGTCGAGGGCTGAAAGGTTCGCTACTGTTAAGGAGTTGATGACGTGCCGCATGCGTGAAGGGACTTCGGTCCGTGATCATGGGGTACGAGTGATTTGGCTCATACAGAAGTTGGCGACCCTAGATTTGGTGTTGGAGCATGAACTCAATGTGGATTTATTGCTTCTGTCTCTTCCTTCTTCATTTGATGGATTTGTGATAAATTTTAATATGAACAAGATAGAGGCCACCCTTGAAGAGATGGTCAATATGCTCGTTACATATGAATCCACACTTAAGAAGGATAAGCCAGCTTTCTTGGTGGGCTCCTCATCTTCTGCGAAGAAGGGGCCAAGTATGAAGGGCAAGAAACGTTCTACCCCACCCAAGAAAGTTGAGCCGAGAAGAAGCAAAAGACAAAGGCTTCAAACAATGGAAAATCCAAGGATGTTTGCCATTACTGCAAGAAGCCGGGTCATTGGAAGCGCAACTGCAAGGAATATCTTGAGCAGTTGGGAACTGCAAAGGGTATGTTCTATATTGAAATAAACATGTCACTTAATACAACTTCTTGGGTATTGGATACCGGATGTGGATCTCACATTTGCAATGATTTGCAGGTGATGACAAGAAGTCGCAGGCTTAGAATGGGTGTGAGACCCAGCTGAGGCTCGGGAATGGTTCCAGAGTTGAAGCTACGGCCATTGGAGATGTTTGTTTGACTTTGCAGAACGGTTTTAAATTATTGTTAAGAGATGTTTTATTTGTGCCAGATTTAATTAAAAACATTATTTCTATTTCTATGCTTGATAGAGATGGTTATTCTTGCAATTTTGTGAATGAGATTTGCAATATTTACAAGAATGAATGTTTAATTGGAAATGGACAACTTGAAAACGATCTATACAACTTAAAACTAAAAGACGTTCCAGTGAATTATGTTGATAAACCGGCGACAACAAACAAAAGGAAAATCGATAGTCAAAACCCGGCAAACCTTTGGCATGCTAGGCTAGGTCATATTTCCTCAAGGAGGATGAACAAGCTAGTGGGAGAGGGCATGTTTGATATGTCTGATATTAATTCTCTACCTACTTGTGAATCCTGCCTAAAAGGAAAAATGACTAAATCTCCTTTTAAGGGGAAACCTGAGCGTAGTCAGAATCTGTTGGATTTGATCCATACAGATGTTTGTGGTCCATTTAGAGTAGGGACTCAACATGGCCACACCTACTTCATTACCTTTACTGATGATTATTCAAGGTATGGGTATTTATATTTAATGAAATATAAGTCTGAAGCATTTGAAAAGTTCAAAGAATTCAAGGCTGAAGTAGAAAACAAGCTAGGTAAAAGTATTAAAGCACTTCGATCGGATCGAGGTGGAGAATACTTGAGTACCGAGTTTTTGGACTATCTGAAAGAGAATGGGATTCTCTCTCAGTGGACTCCTCCTATGACACCACAGCTTAATGGTGTATCGGAGCGTCGTAATCGAACTTTGTTGGACATGGTTCGATCTATGATGAGCTTCACTGAGCTTCCACCTTCGTTTTGGGGCTATGCGCTTGAAACGGCGGTATTGTTGTTGAACAACGTCCACACTAAAGCAGTGGACAAAACACCATACGAGTTATGGAATGGCAAAGCTCCTAAGTATTCGTACTTGAGGATTTGGGGATGTCCTGCTTACGTGAAGCGGACAGTGGGAGATAAGTTGGATAGTCGATCCAGCTTATGTTATTTTGTAGGGTATCCGAAGAATTCAATCGGATATTATTTCTATTATCCTGCTGAAACAAAGGTGTTTGTTTCTAGGAATGCCACCTTCTTGGAGAAGGAATTCTTATTGGATAAGAAAGGCGAGATGATGGAACTCGAAGAAGTTCGAGAAGAACCCGAAATACAAAATAACGATCCTACACCTCAGGAACCATTGCTGGACACGCCTGCACCTAGAAGATCCGAAAGGACTTCTAGACCTCCAGTTCGATATGGTCTTCTTCTTGAAGGGGATCAAGATGAACCCGACATTGGATGTGATCCAAGAAACTTCAAGGAAGCAATTTCTGATGCGGATTCGAATTTATGGCTTGAAGCTATGCAGTCAGAATTGGATTCGATGCATACAAACCAAGTTTGGTCTTTAGTAGATCCTCCCGATGGAATTGTTCCGATAGGGTGTAAATGGATCTACAAAAGAAAGCTTGGGCCTGATGGTAAGGTATTGACCTACAAGGCGCGATTGGTGGCTAAAGGTTATACTCAAAGGCAAGGAGTTGACTATGACGAAACCTTTTCACCAGTTGCAATGTTCAAGTCCATAAGAATCCTAATTGCCATAGCTGCATGGTATGACTATGAGATATGGCAAATGGATGTGAAGACTGCTTTTCTTAATGGAGACATTAAGGAGGAAATCTATATGAAGCAGCCTGAGGGGTACACATCCATGGGAAGCGAGCATAAGGTATGCAAGCTTCAGAGATCAATTTATGGTCTAAAACAAGCATCAAGAAGTTGGAACCAGAAATTTGATGAAACAATAAAAGATTTTGGTTTCATCAAGAACCCGGAGGAACCTTGCGTGTACAAGAAAGTAGTTAAGGATGCGGTGACATTCTTAGTACTTTATGTTGATGACATCCTACTCATTGGGAATGATGTAGGGATGTTGCAGTCAACAAAGATATGGTTATCAGGTAGATTTTCGATGAAGGATTTGGGAGAGGCATCCTACATTCTTGGGATACAGATCTATAGAGATAGGTCTAAGAGAATGATAGGACTCACTCAATCAACCTACATCGATACCATATTGAAACGGTTTTCAATGGATGGGTCCAAAAGAGGACATCTACCCATGTGTCATGGAGTTTCTCTATCCAAGTCTATGTGTCCCAAGACTGATGAAGAGATAGAGAATATGACACATGTACCATATGCGTCAGCTATAGGTAGTATCATGTATGGGATGATATCTACCAGACCGGATGTAGCATTTGCTCTGAGTGTCACGAGCAGATATCAGTCTAATCCTGGTCAAATGCATTGGAAAGCCGTGAAGGACATTCTTAAGTACTTGCGAAGGACTAAGAATATGTTCATGGTTTATGGAGGACGAGAACTCAAATTGGAAGGCTATACCGACTCTAGCTTCCAAAGTGATGTGGATGACTCGAAGTCAACCTCTGGATTTGTGTTCATGCTCAATGGCGGTGCTGTCTCTTGGAAGAGTTCCAAGCAGGACACCACAGCGGATTCCACCACTGAGGCTGAATACATTGCAGCATCAGCTGCTGCTAAAGAGGCCGTTTGGATGAGGAAGTTCATCCAAGAGTTGGGCGTCATTCCTGAATTTGTTGGTCCAGTCCCGGTGTACTGTGACAACACGGGTGCCATTGCTCAAGCAAAGGAACCAAGGTCTCATCAAAGATCCAAACACGTACTGAGGAAATACCACATAATCCGGGAGATTGTGGAAAGAGGAGACATCATTGTCGAACGAGTGGCCTCTGCAGACAATATCGCTGATCCGCTTACTAAGCCCTTGCCAGGACCATTGTTTGACAAACATCGCGAAGCAATGGGTCTACGTAGTATGACTAGTTGGCTATAGGGCAAGTGGGAGATTGTAAGAGTGGGTGCCCAGTGAGCCAACTGTGTGGCTATGGGCTTTGATGACTCTTTGTATAAACAATCTTTTGTTTAATATTATTTACACTTTTATGGCAATGACTTTATATTACTTCATATTGTTATATTGTGATATACTATTGTTGTTTTGATAAAGACCTTGAATATACTATAGTGTATGTAAGATGTGGTAGAACATGGAGATGTCTATCATGAAATACATCTTATAGTCACTGTATATTCTAAAAACCGTTCCTAGTCGATTGAGCCGTCCGATAATAAGGATAAGGATCGCTCGAGTTTGAGACTAGCATTTGCGATGCGGAGTACCACGTTTCATTGGTAGGGAACATGGAGATGTTCGAAGCATGCAAATGGATATTCATAGGATGAATAATCGAACTACCCTATCCGGACTTTCCAAGTGGTTATCACTTATCGAGTGGATAAAGTCCGCGGTTTTGGTTGTACACCATTAGTCCTTACGACTTGAAACATCATGGAGACTCTATATGCTAGTGCTGTGCTTTGACTCGTTTACCGACTCTATGGGGGTCATCAGGTGTCGAGATTGGGTACAGTTACGACACATATAGGAGTCAATGCATTGTTGTCAAGGATTCACCACATACTTGCGAGTGTGGATATCCTATGCGATCTGAGGAGATATTAGTGTGACAAATCTCTGGCCAGAGTACTTGATGTGATTTAAGAAATGGTTTCTTAGTAGCACATGCGATGTCACTAATTTGATCTTCAAGATGTATTGCATAGTTATCGAATCTTGAGCGACTCTCGATATACCAATGGTTGTTGATTCGATCGGGATATATGGATGAAGGGACCGTACTGTACGCTAACCAAAATCTACTGGTTCTTGTAGGCACTATCAGTGATACCTAGGGAATCATGGGGCGATGTTGCTAGGCGCTTTACCTTGATTCGTTGGGCAAGTCGGAAAGTGTTGTTCCGAGTCACAAGGAGTTGTGAGCCCACGGCTAGCTGTATCCCTGAACCATTGAGGGTCACACAGTGTAATGGAGTTTTAATCCCCGTTGAGATAGTTAAATTTAAAGAGTTAAATTTAATGAACTAAAGAGTTGGACTTCTTAAATAAGAGTAAGGGAGTAGGATTTCCTAAAATGACATAGGGATGGACATTTTTGGAAACCACTGAATTCGGATTCAGGAAAATTTATTTTGACTTTAAAATGTGCAGAAATGGTTTCTGTGCACATTGGTGAAATTGGTTCATCGATCGGAGTCACGATGAATTTTATATTAATTTCTGAACGTGCGGGCTTTGCTTGTCGGGCCCTAGCTTATGACTAATGGGCCCTAAGGTGTTAGTGGCCTGCATTATAAATAAGTTATTTCAGTACAGAAATTACACACAACAGGTCATAATTTTTGAGACAGGATTTTCGAAACCCTAGCCTCCTCTCAAAAGAAATCGGCCGAACCCTCCCCCTCTGTCCGAGAAATTCCGGTCTGTGATTTTTAATTGCAGTCAGGAATAACGAATCAGATTCGTTTAATCTCTTCGCAGAAAAACTTCTGATAGATTTTCTAGTGCAATCTATCAGAGGGATTTAAACCCCATTCGTGGACCTGATTGAAGGAGTTCATCAGTTCCTGGGAGATACAAGAAGCGCAGAGAAATCTGTGTGGTGTCCATTAATCTCGCTTCGAGATTGGAGGTAAAATTTAATTAATTGTTATTTGAATTTTACACACACAATAATTTAATCGTTGAATGGTTGATACCCACACCATGGAATTGTTCCATGATAAAAATTTTTAAACTTCCGCTGCACCGGGTATCAATCGTGATTGATCTGACCGCCAGTTTTTCAACAGATTAAAGAAGCCTTGGAAGTTCATGAAGACCAATCAAAAGGTAAATTGCCTGTCCAAGAAGAAAATCCTTTGAAAAAGATGGTACTTCCTTTAACAAAACTTGATGAAAAACGACCATCTATCATCGGATTTGTCCGTCCAACTCAAGGGGCCGAGGTAGAACATGGGGAGTACTCAGAACTACAGAATGCGAAGGGCTTTGATCCAAAAGCTTATAAACTACTCGTTAAAGCCGGATACAACCCAAGTGAAAACCTCACCTTGGGTAAACTCCCCTCAGGAGTTTCTAACAAACAAGCGGCTCTTGAAGGAAATGCGCGTACTGTTCAAAAAACTCGACCAGGCCTTGGGTTCATTCCACAAAGTCCCATCCGCATTGCCATCAAAAGAGTCAGCCTCAACTATATTGCTGAAGATGAGTACTCGTCAAACACCGTTGTTGACAAACAAAATAAAAAGGATCAACGAGTGTCTGTCTTTGATAGGCTGGGCCAACGTAAAAGGCAAAGGAATCAACAAAAATTGAACTTTTCCAAGCATTTGCGTGAGGCTCATAATCAGCAAACCCCGAAAAGATTGCGAAGTTTGATTCCATCCCGCATGAAGCGATGCACCACATTGATTATATCATGCGATAAGATCCTGAAGGCTAAGATGAAAACAGTGATTTACACTCAAACTCAAAAGGATGAGGATGATACAGAAAGTGTTGCTTCTTGTCACATCACTTCAAATGAAGAAGAAAATCCATTAGAGGAAGATGCTGAAATTGCTCCCCTTGAACTTGAAGAAGGGGTAAAGGCCACTGTTGATAAACTAAAAGAGATTAATCTAGGCGACGATGATAACCCGAGACCAATCTACCTCAGCGCCCTATTGTCCATCAATGAAGAGGAAGCATATATCGAGCTACTGCAAGAGTTTAGAGATATATTTGCATGGTCATACAAAGAAATGCCTGGGCTGGATCCGAAAGTGGTTGTTCATCACTTAGCTGTTAAAAAGGGATCTCGACCTATCAAGCAAGCTCAACGAAGGTTCCGCCCTGAGTTAATCCCTCCAATCGAAACTGAGATTAACAAACTCATTGAGGTTGGATTCATCCGTGAAGTCAAGTATCCTACATGGATATCCAACATAGTTCCTGTAAAGAAAAAGAATGGACAAATTCGGGTTTGTGTTGACTTTCGAGATCTGAATAATGCATGCCCAAAAGATGACTTTCCGTTACCTATCACTGAACTCATGATTGATGCAACTATGGGTCACGAAGCATTGTCTTTCATGGATGGATCTTCTGGATATAATCAAGTTCGCATGGCGCCAGAAGATGAAGAGTTAACTGCATTTCGCACTCCAAAGGGTATATATTGCTACAAAGTAATGCCATTTGGATTAAAGAATGCTGGTGCCACTTATCAAAGGGCAATGCAGAACATTTTTGACGACATGTTACACAAAAATGTCGAATGCTATGTTGATGATGTGGTTGTTAAATCCAAACAGAGAAATAACCATTTGGAAGATTTAAGAAGAATTTTTGAGCGCGTAAGAAAGTACCAACTCAAGATGAATCCTTTGAAATGCGCATTCGGTGTCACATCAGGAAAATTCCTTGGATTTATTGTCCGGCATCGAGGGATTGAAATTGAGCAAGCCAAAATTGATGCAATCTTAAAAATGCCCGGACCTCGAAATATCCACGAGCTGAAAAGTTTGCAAGGAAAATTGGCATATATCAGGAGGTTCATCTCAAATTTGGCTGGGCGTTGTCAACCATTTAGCCGCCTCATGAAAAAAGGAGTTCCATTTAAGTGGGACGAATCTTGCGAGAATGCTTTCAAGAGCATTAAGGATTATTTGATGAAGCCTCCCGTGTTGGCAGCCCCGGTGTCTGAACGCCCATTAACCCTCTATATCACTGCTCAAGAGCGTTCCGTCGGAGCTTTATTAGCTCAAGATAATGATGATGGAAAGGAAGCTGCACTATACTATTTGAGTAGAATGATGACGCCAAATGAATTGAACTACTCACCAATAGAGAAGTTATGCCTAGCCCTCATATTTGTCATTCAAAAGCTAAAGCACTACTTTCAAGCCCACACTGTCCGGCTTGTCTCAAAGGCAAACCCGCTAAAATATGTGATGTCAAGACCGGTTCTTTTTGATAGACTTGCAAGATGGTATCTCCAATTGCAGCAATTTGAAATTATATATGTTCCTCAGAAGGCTGTCAAAGGGCAAGCATTAGCTGACTTTTTAGCTGACCACCCAATCCCTGCCGATTGGGAGCTATCTAATGAATTTCCGGATGAAGATGTTCTTGTAATTGAAGTTAAACCCCCATGGAAAATGTATTTTGATGGAGCTTCGAATAAGGAAGGAGCCGGTGCTGGAGTTATATTTGTGACATCTGACGGGGAAGTGTTGCCATACTCATTCACATTGACTCAAAATTGCTCTAATAATGTTGCTGAATATCAAGCTCTAATCCTTGGACTAGAAATGGCGATCGATATAAAGCAATTGCATCTTCAAGTATATGGGGATTCGGCTCTGGTGATTAATCAGTTACTCGGATCATATGAAGTCAGAAAGCCTGAATTACTCCCATATCATAATTATGCTAGGAAGCTTATGGGGTGGCTCGGTGATGTGGAGATTGAGCATGTGCCGAGAAAAGACAATAAACAAGCTGATGCACTGGCCAAGCTTGCTTCTACAATTTCCATGCCAAACAATGAAGCTCGTGTGCCAATATGTAAAAATTGGGTAGTACCGCCACTTTTTGAGGATGAGAGTGATGAAGAAAAAGAAGATGATAACTACACTGTCGAAGTATTCGAAATTGAGAAAGAAGATTGGCGTCAAGCATTTGTCGATTACTTGAAGTATGAAAAGTTGCCAAATGATCCGCGTCAAAGGGTAGACATTAGAAGACGCGCAACGCGCTTCATCTACTACAATGATACCTTATATAGGCGCTCATTTGATGGAGTCTTCTTACGGTGTTTAGGAGATGAAGAAACCACCCGAGCAATGGAAGAAGCTCATTCTGGAATTTGCGGAGCCCATCAATCAGGTCCAAAGCTACATTTTCGAATAAAAAGAATGGGTTATTACTGGCCAACAATGGTGAAAGATTGCATGGATTATGCACAAAGGTGTCAAGCTTGCCAGTACCATTCAAATTTCATTCACCAACCGCCTGAAGTGTTGCACCCTACAGTAGCCTCTTGGCCATTTGACGCATGGGGTTTAGACGTAGTTGGACCGCTGACTAAATCTTCAAGTGGGCATTTTTATATCTTGGCTGCAACAGACTATTTTTCTAAATGGGCTGAAGCAGTGCCTCTCAAAGAAGTGAAGAAGGAAAATGTTGCTGATTTTATTCGCACCCACATTATATACCGGTATGGAATTCCTCGATACATGATCACAGATAATGGGAAACCTTTTTGCAACACTTTGATTGATAAGCTCTGCGAAAATTTCGGTTTCAAGCAAAGAAAGTCTTCTATGTACTATGCTGCTGCTAATGGTTTGGCCGAAGCTTTCAACAAAACCTTGTGTAATCTCTTGAAAAAAATAATTGCAAAATCAAAGAAAGACTGGCATGAAAGGATTGGAGAGGCTCTATGGGCATATAGAACAACTTACAGAACGCCTACTCAAGCAACTCCTTATGCATTGGTGTATGGTGTGGAAGCCGTCGTGCCACTCGAGCAACAAATTCCATCACTAAGGATAGCCATACAAGAAGGCTTGACAGAAGAAGAAAATGCAAGTTTGCGCCTCGAGGAGTTAGAAGCTCTCGATGAGAAAAGACTAGAAGCGCAACAAAGACTTGAGTGTTACCAAGCTCGTCTCTCTAGAGCTTTCAACAAAAAAGTGCGGTCACGCTCATTTGAAGTCGGTGATTTAGTACTCGCAGTGAGAAGGCCCATCATCACAACTCATCGAACCGGAAACAAGTTCACATCAAAATGGGATGGCCCATATGTTTTCAAAGAGGTTTATACTAATGGCGCATACAAACTGGTGGCCGAAGATGGCTTAAGGATTGGTCCCATAAACGGGAAATTCTTGAAGCGTTACTATGCATAAAAAAAAAGAAAAAAAGAAAAAAGAACTCCTAACCCACACGAGTATAAACTGTGAATGGTGCCCACCAAAGGTATTATATGTGGTTAAACTGTTATGTCCCCACCAATAGTGAATTCATGTGGTTAAACTGTATTTCTCCCACTTATGGTATTTTATGTGGTTAAAATATTAAATCCCCACCTAGTCTAGGGTGGTTAAGAAATAGATACTCCTGGCCCACATGAGTATAAACTGTGCACGGCACCCCCCAAACAATCAAATTTTGAACTACGTTATGACTTGATCCCTATGTTGGGTACGTAGGCAACTTAGATATTTTCTAAGTACAGTCATGAACTTGCTGTTTTCGTTTCCCATGAAATTATAATTCATTTTATATTTCAAGTGGAGTGTAAGCAAAAAAAAAAATAAAAAAATAAAAAATATATGAATCAAAGAAGTACATTTATAAACCTCTCAAAGTGATGTTCATTACAAAATATAAAAGGAAATGAAAGTTATAAACAAATTCTAAACAAAGGGACTAAATTTCTTCAAGTCTTCTTTGGCAACTTCAAGATGGATCGTCGACATCTTCAAATTCTCGACGGCCCCATCAACAAAAGGGGAAACATCTCCGATGGCAGTGACTTCTTCCTCAATCTTATGAACCTCCGCTTGAGCACTGGATAACAATCGTTGTTGTCTCTTTAAGGAAGCAGATAAACTCTTCTTTCTCTTCTTCAAATCATCGAGTTCCTTAGTAAGGCACTCCAACTCCTCATGAGTATATTGAACTTGACTTGCCTCTTTGCTCTCCCTAGTCTTAGCAGCATCAAGATGATCTTTGGATTCACTCAGTTGTTGTGCAAGAATCTCCTGGGCAGCCTGTTCGGAAGATTTTGACTGGGCTTCATCAAATGCAGCAGCTTTGTCAAACAATGATCCCAATAACTTTTCCAAACCAGAGAAATCAAAATCATGAAAAGTATTCATGGTATCAAGCACCAAGAACACGTCTCCTTTGAGAGAAGAGATACAATCAATTGAAATATTCATTATCTTTTCACGAAGGTCGACCCACAGTCTTTGAAGAAATTCTTTCTGTTGATCAAATAAAAATTTCCCTCCATCAAATGCATGAAGGGCAGCAGGCTTGGGAGTTGCATTAGGAATCGCCAGAATAGAACCTTCTTTTGGTATAGGTTCACCGGTTGAAAGAATTGCTAGTGATGTGTTCGGTCCCATGATCGATTTTTGGCTGCCTTGTGAACCATGAGTATCATCAACATTCAATAACTCTTTCTCCACCTAAAAAAAAAAAGGAATGACAAAAGGGTTTGATGGAAAATACAAAAAATAAAAAAAAAATAAGAGAAAGGAAGTTTCTTAAAAAAAAAAAATAAATTACCTCTCTCACAAAGCTTCCCACAAGTCTCGGGTCTCTGATTACACTATCAATGTCAATAACTCTTGGCTCGGAAGGATTAGAGGTCTTTTTGGCCCTTTTCCAATGATGGTCTGCAGTACTACTCTCACTATCTTGAAAGTCTTTTCTCTTGTTTATCTCTAAAAGTTCGATTGCACGAGCACTATGATCTTTGGGACGAGAGTCTTCACCGAGAAACCCATTTTCATCCTCACAAACTTTACCTTCTCGCAAATTTTCACAAGGCTTCGAGATAGTTAAAATGGTAAAGTTTTCTTCCAAATAATTTCCATGAACTATTGTCCACCACTTCTTATACTCATCGGAGCAGAATCTCTTCGCATTTGGGGGCATGGATGGAAATTGCACTCTAGACATTGAGTTGGAAAGAGTAATCAACCGCCAAAAAAGAAGCCCTTCATCCAAAGAAGCTTTGCGGACGTCTCAAACAAGAACCCCTGGGGGTATTTGATAAAATCCAAACTGACGACTGAAGCGGTGAGGACTATAAGGTTCAACCAAGAAGCGACTTCCTTGGCGCAAAGATAGATAGCCGGAACGGATGGCGATAAAATAATTCTGCTCAAGTTCCTCCGTGTTTCCATTATCAAGATATAAAAATTCTTTACTCCTTGTGATCATGGTGCAAGTCCAAGAAGCAAAATCTCCTTTGTGAATTCTTTTGCGAGCTTCAATTGAATCATAATGTTTTGCGCTCCCTTCGCCGGAAAAAGTCACCATTTTTGGACCACGTGCTCCTTGCCAAACTTGGGTGTGAGTCTTAAAGTAATGCGCGAGCCAACCGTAGATGAAGTGTGTAGGAAAAGTCGCACATGCACGAGATGGATTTGAAGAAGCAGCAGTTTTGTTGAGGCCTCGATAAATGCTCGTCAATGTTGGAATAGCAAGACCCACCTTCCGCCCACTAGCCATGATGCTTGCCATCTTGAAAGTACTTGGACGAATAATTTTGGCACCACTTTGAGGAAGGACAAATACACATAACCAACAAGATACATATGCCGCCAAGTATGTCTCATCTTTTGAGTTGTCTCTGATTCCAAGCTTCGAAAATATAGCCTTCTCTGTAGGGGACCATTCTTCGTGTGTCTTGATATCGCCAAGTGGATTATATGTGGATTCAGGAGGCGTTGCCTTTTTATCTCTACGAGGGGGAGGTGAATGATACCGAAAAGCCTTCTTGAACCAAAATCTAACCCACTGATCAATAGTCACTTGAGAGCATGGATCATCTTTTGAATTTCCTCGAAGAATGTGAAAAGCATGAAGTAAGTGATTGCATGATCGAGGAAAGAATCTACTACCCGCTTCATCAATGTCGGTGAGCTCCTTGGCACTAGGGACGACTTCATCATATAAATTTCCGGTGATAGACAGGCCCGATAAAGAGTGCAGAAAAGAGATTGTGCTGCACGTGTTTGCCTAGCAAACAAACAAAAAGAGAAGAAAAGAATACAGAAAATAAGTAAAATAAAAGAAACAAGGTGGGGCAAGCACCGAAAAAAAAAAAAAGTAGAGGAAGCACTGAAAAAAAAAAAAGGCAAGAAAGAAAAGGGAAGAGGCACCCGTACCGGATGACAATTCAAAGTGGAAGGAGTCAAAGTCTTGTATGCTTTCTTAAAGGCCAATCAACCTGCAGACACATGGAGTCAAAATCGAACAAATATTAATAGTTGAAGAGTAAAGGGGCACACCTTTTAGTATGGGCCAAAATACTCTGTCTTCGAGAACCAATGAAATTTGAGAATCTGCAATGTGGCAATTTCGTGTTGCTTAGCCTTTCGTTGAAGAATTGGTCGGTTTGCAAGGATCACTCCTGCACAGAAAATTAGACGACATAAGTTATGGCAGCATCATCTCAAAAAAAACACGAAAAAAAAGAATTGGGAGACAATTTTCGTACTTACGAAGAATATAATTTTTGCCCTACATGCTCCTCCTTTTTATAGAGGAGGGATATGTATAAAAAGGAAAAAAAAAAATTCCATTCAAAGAAGATGCATATGGAAGAAATAAAAGTTTCCATTTTTTTTCTTGCTTGGTAAAGAAGAAAATTTTATTGAAGGGAAATATGCAAGATCCACCCACGTGGGCCGGTGTGAGATTGTTTGTGCTGCATGGATTTCCTCGAGGATAGAATCTATTTTTTTTTTCTTTCTTCCATATATATAAACGTGTATATATATAATATAAAATAAAGTGGTTTTGGAAGTAAATTATCGTTACTTATTCACTAGGAAAAAAAAACACATTTGTGAATAAGTCTCGAGGGGGCATTTGTAGACAATTAAATTTGTCTAGCTTAAATTTATGGAAAATACCAAAAGAAATATATATATTAAATATCAATAAAAAAAATAATTGACTATTTATTTATAGGAAATTAAATTCCTACAAAAAAAATAAATAGTTAATTAAATTGATATTTTAATATATTTTGTGATCAAATCAAGATTTTAAATCAAGATTGCATCTTACAAAAATGGAATGAAATACTAATATTTTTAGTATTTCAAATCAAATCTTGAATCAAATGGAAGAAAATACTAATATTTTTAGTATTTAAAATCAAATATTGTGATTAATGGAAAATAATCACCAAATGAATCATGAGGAGCCAATCAAATTGCGACACCTCATCAAATGGAAATGGAAACATTCTGCATCCTTCACCTATAAATAGGAGGCAGATGATCAAGAAGAAAAACACAACACAGAAGACAAAGAAGCAGAGGAGTAGAAGAATTCAATATTTTTCTCTCAAGTCATCTTCAAGAAGTTCAAGGAAATCAACGAAGATCAAGGCGAAATTCAAGGCGTTCTTCATCAAATTCATTAAATTCAAGAAGATCAAGGCGTGATTCAAGGAATTAATTGCGTTATTCTTCAAACACATTTAAATTCATTCAAATCCAAGAAGATTTCGTTCTTCACCAAATTCAAGATCAACAAAATTCAAGGCGTGATTCAAGGAGTTCATCGCGTTCTTCCCAAATTTTGAAGGTTAATTCGATAACAAGGTGTGAACCCATCGAATTAACGTTATCAAGATATCAAATCATCTTCCAAGAAGATCAAACACTCAAGAAATTCACATTTCACAAGAAATTGCCATTGAAGAGAAAAATCAAGGGATTATCTAGAGATTGTATTCACTAATCTTTATTTAAATCACTTTGTATCGATTTTCTATTTCTTAATTTTAAGAAATAAAGAATTTGAGCTACATATACATCAGGGGAAAGGTGAATGATTTTACTCCTGTTTTGATCAATGAGCACTACAATACTGCTGATTTCGAAGATGATGCAGTTACTGAAGACATTGATCAAGTCACAAAGGTGATCACTGGTGGCATGGTTCACAAATTTCCACTGCACCCAGACAGGTTGTCAGCTGCAAAGCTTACCTCTTTCTTTTTTGTGCTTCACAAGATTACAATCAGGAATTGGACGCCATCGACCAATACAACCGTGGTAACTAAGCCACAAGCACTTGCATTGTTTGCTATTGGAACTCAAGCACCTTTGGACTTTGGAAATTTGGTGTTTGAAAATATTATGACCTTTAGAGAAGGTGGTTGGCAAGAAACAAATTTTCCGTTTCCTTCTTTGATCTATGGTATGCTGGAATCTCAAGGTTTCAAACCAGAGGATGATGAAGAATTGATCGGAGGAGAAGAGCTTATCAAGATTGCACCTGGACTGTTGAAAGGAAATAGGAAGCTTGATCTACCATGGACTGGTGTTGTACCCAGTGTTGCCAACACTGAGTCAGTTCCACTTATGACCGTTCATAACACTGCTCAGATTATGTTGAATGCTACTGCTATTCACTCTCAAATGGCTCATGCTGAACAGAAAATTGCTCAAGCCAAAGCTGATCTCGAGTATTATGAAGCCTTAATGGCTGAGTACAGGCTTAAACTTGGACTACAAGGGCCCTCTGGACAAAAAGGGGGAGTAGGATCAAGTGCTGATCAAGCTGAAGAGGAAGCTGTTTAGATATTTGGTTTTAAGATTTTTCTTATCCTTATCTATTAGTTTGTTATTTTGCTTTAAGTTCGAAAATATTTATTAATCTCTGATATGCTAATGCACTATCTGATACTCTGATCTTGTGTGTTGAGAGTCGGTGTTGACAATACAACCACACAACACTGTTTCTGAGATGCTTAAATTCAGGGGGAGCATTAGTTGCATAAAGATAGGGGGAGCTATTTGAACTTGTTTGTGTGTTTTGTCCAGAAAGACAAAAAGGGGGAGTTTGAAAGATCATGTTGTGCACATGTCTTTTAAATTATTTCCTTATTACATTCGATTTCTATCTTTGGAGTTTTGCCTTTCTTAGACAAGTGTTAAAGTTGGTAATATTGATTAAATCTGATACGAAATATTCAATATCTAATGATATTTTGTTTCCCTGATATGTAGGTTCTTATTTATGGAAACAATTTGAAGTTCTATTTAAAGGAGTGCATAGGATCGATCAAAGAAGACAATCAAGAGAGAAGAGAGTGAAATATAGAGAGCAAAATACATAGAGAAAGTACTGCAGAAATTCTAAAGTATTGAAGATCAATCGTTGAAGAATTTCTGAAGTGTTCATCGCTACTACACTGTGTTGCCGAGTAGTGTTGGAAACACTGAAGAACACACGAGTGAAGTATTGTTCAGAAATTGTTTCTTTGATTTTCGTTTTTCGGCTTAGTACTTCCTATTGATGTTTTATTCTAGTTCTTACTAGTTTTTAAGAAGTCTTTTATTTTTTCAATTTGTTGAGAAAAATAGTTTTTCATAAAACAATCACTAGTTGGTTTTTGTAAAATGATTTTATTTTTCTAGTGATTATTTCGCCATGAGGCATCGCGCAAGTACTTGATACTTGTGCATAATTATCTGTGTTATTGTTTACTTTTGCTATTAGTTAAATAATCTGCTGCACAGTGTTATCGTGAAGTGTTGACAACACTAACAGATAACACTTACTCAAAAAATTTTCTGGTATTTCTGTGATTTTAGACTGTCCAAACCTAACATGAACTATTTTGAATTGTAATAAATTTTTTAGTTTATTCTAGTAAGATCAAAATGTGCAATAATATTTTTTTAACTCATATTATATTAATTTATCCAAGTTGTAAAAATTATATGACATAAGAGCACCCACATTAGTTTGAACAAGCGAGTATTATAATACCTAATTGGTGTTCAAACCATTATGAGTGGGTATTATGATACCCACTCAGCTGCCAACTAGATAAAGGCATTCAAAGTTTTGAACGCGTTCATCCAGTTTTTTATTATGTTTTTTGAACTCTCAGTCGAACGCACCTGACAGCCACCCCATGCTTTCTGCATCCCTTTTTATTTTATTTTTTTAAACGGTAAAATTCTTATATTAAATTAATTTTATTTTCTTTAATTTATTTTAATAAATCTGAATTAATTAAAAAAATCCTTAAAATTTTCAATGGCTAGTTTAATTAAAAAAAACCCCAAAAATTCATCTATAAATACTCACCAATTGTATAAATATTTTCATTCTAACACATTATCCTATATCATATTACACTCTCAAATTCTACTTTATATTATTCTCACATTCTAAATTTTTTTTTTTTTTCTACAATCATATTTTCTATCCGAAATGGATGAAAATAATAGGTATTTTTTAGAAATTTCGTGAATTGTACAAACATCCCGAAAGAATATTTATCTTTCCAAAATTCACAAATTCCAAAAAATTACCAATATTCACAATATCCACATAAATTTCTAAATATCCAGTTTGTTCAACAAAATGTTCAAAATTTCCAAGATTTTGGAAATTCTATGAATCATCCGAATAACGTCCCCGAGGTCCATATCAACTGTCTACACCCAAATATTGGTAAAACATGATTCATCCATATTTCACGCAGCCGGTTGTTCATGGATATGGTACCCCGAAAACAACTGGTATGCTCTCTACATCTCCGATAGTAAGTGAACCCGCAACTCCGACTTCTATTCTGGAGACTCAACTTTCCGACCATGAATTTCCCAATTGAGGTGGAAAATTTATAAAAAGCGGATTCAAACACTGAGGGTACGAGAAAGCGGTCAAGTTAGAGAAAGGTTGAAGACGATGTCTTAGCGAGATCTTTTGTCACTATTAGCGATGACCCAATCATCGACAATAATGATCAGAAGGCGGACGCTTTTTAGAGACGTGTTGCAATCTACTAAAATGATAATCATCCCCTAGGTTCAAACAACAAAAGTGCGAATCTAATATGGTAATATTGACACAATATAATCCAAAAGAAGGTATATCCATTCAAAAAAAATTGCAATAGTGTTTACAGTTCATATCGAAACGGTTACAGTGACGAAGATATATTGAGGTTTGTGTACCGCGACGAAAATAATGGCGTTGCATTTAATCTCGAGCATGTGTGGAGAATTGTCAAAGGTCGTCCAATGTTTACTCCACAGTTCGCTGATCACTTTTTTGTCACAAAGAAGGCGAGGACCTCGGAGTCAGGAGCAAGAAACATGTCCTCCAACCAAGATGGGAGTGTAGACCTAAACGAAGAAGATGCTCGTCTAATGGGTAAGAAGGCATAAAAAAAAAAGACAGTCAAATCGACCATGGAGAATATGACAGTAAACTACAATAATATTTTTCAAAGTTTACTGAGTATACAAGTATAAGCGTAAAAAGTCCGAAGTTGATATGAAACAAAAACAACTCGAAGTAGAGGAGATTAAGGCAAAAACTACCTTATCCAAATCTGAAGCTAGGAATCGTCGATTGAAGTTGGAGTACAAAATCTTGAACAAATACACCTCACAAATCACAAAGGAGAAGGAATGTATATCCCATGATATTAGGAAGAGATGAAATATCAAATATATGTATTCAACGTTCAATTTCTAGTTTTATTTCATTTTCTGTTAATGTAATTTTTAATTAATGCATTTCTCCTTTTGATTAATATGATTTTCAATTACTGTAATCCTTCTATCGATTATTCAATTTTTAAATAATTTAATCTAGCCATTTGCATAGTATCCGTTTAAAACTAGCCGTTGCAAAGTAGTCGTTGGAAACTGGCCGTTGCAAAGTAGCCGTGGAAAACTAGTCGTTGCAAAGTAGTCGTTGGAAACTAACTGTTTCAAATTAGCCGTTGGAAACTAACCGCTGCATGAGAAGAACAATATATATAGACACCTTGTGCTATGCAATTATTCATTCTACTAACATACCATTTCGCAAACACATATACTAAAACGTGTTTCCTAAAAAATGTTTCATTATTCCACCAACTCTAGCTCAAGTTCTAGCTCCAGAAGTGAAAACATAGTCCAAGTTGAAATCGACGACAAAGGTTATGATCCGGGTGAAGAACTAATTTTATTGATACTTCAACAAAGCCGGCGACTTATGTTTCGCATATATCAAAGGAGTAACGAAACCCGGCGGAGAATAAGGTTCGTCCAAAGAATCGTGAAGCCGGGTATGAGAGACTCCTTAATGATTATTTCTATACAAACCCGGTATATCCAGATCAAATATTTCAAAGATGATTTCAAATACGAAGAGAGTTATTTCTTCGCATAGTGAATGTACTTGATAATAATTCATGGTATTTTCAACAGAGGGATGATGCTGCACGAAAAAAAGGCTTGTCACCACTACAAAAATACACGGTTGTGATTCGTCGATTGGCTTATGGAGTCTCCGCCAACCATCTTGACGAGTATCTACGTATAGGTGAATCAACTGCCATCAAGTATCTTTTCAAGTTCTGTGAATACATGGTTGAACTATTTGGTGATCGGTACTTGAGAAGACCAAATGTTGAAGATGTTCAACGTCTTCTTCAAATGCATGATGAGAGACACTGCTTTCCTGGAATATTGGGCAACCTTGATTGTATGCAATGAAAATGGAAAAATTGTCCAATTACTTGGAAATGTCAATTTACAAGAGGTCGTGTCTCAAGACTTGTGGATATGACATGCATTCTTTGGATTCGTCGGTTCACGTAATTATATTAACGTGCTATACGAATCTCCCATATTCAATAACATTTTGCAAGGAAATGCAACAGAGATTAATTTCATGGTGAACGACACTGAATATACAAAGAGGTATTATCTAACATATGGAATATATCTAGAATGAGCTACTTTCGTGAAGGCTTTTCCTTGCCCGGAGAACTCCAAGAGAAAATTGTTTAAAGAAAGACAAGAGTTTGCAAGAAAAGATGTCGAACGGGAATTTGGGATGCTCCAATCTCGATGGATGATTGTCTGTAGTTCAGCTCGTAATTATTACAGGAAAAAGTTAAAACAAACTATATTGGCATGTATTATTTTGCATAATATGATTGTTGAAGATGAGGGAGGTCACGTGACAAATTGGTACAACGATGAAGGTGATGAACCCGCACAACCTGTCCATGGCTCAAACCGAGGATTTCAGGATTATATTCTGACAAATCTGAACTACGTGACACTCAAGTGAATTACCAACTTCACGCCGACTTAGTTGAGCATATTTGGGGACAATACAATAACAATCCGTGAATTAGTATTTTATATATTTCAAAACGTTTAAATTATATGTTGTTTTAATTTTATGAAAGTGTGTTTTTTTTTTTCTATTTATTATTGTTTCATTTCAAATTTATAATTGCAATATAATAAAATTTTTATTTTAAATAAATGACACGTGAAATAAGAAGAAATAAATTTAAGTAATAAATATTTAAAAATAATAATAATATATTTTTAAAATAATAATCATTTAAAGATTGTAAGTTAAAATTGAAAATATATTTATTTAATATAAAATAAAAATAAAAATAAAGATAATTGAGTGAACAGTGGAACCCATAAATAATGAGTGTTAATGTTAAAATAAATGTGGGTGAAAAAAAATGTTAATATAATGATTATGTGGCATGTGAACCCCATGCTTTTGAAGAGATGACATGTGTTATAACGTTGACGGATGCGGATACCCTAAAGACAATATAATATTTCATGTTACAAAATATATAATAGTAATATTTATGTAATCGCTGACAATTTTTTTTATCTTTGTTCTTGTAATTACATATTGTGTCATTGAAAGAGACTCATTTGGAGGCCCCGAGGTCGGTCGATTAGTCAAACTCCGAAGTAGACGACCTCCTAGTAGGCGACAAACCAAATATCCATCTCTATGAATATCTCTTGCAGGGGTACAATTCTCAATCTATGGCTTTGACCCCAAAATTTTTCCAAGTTTATTATTACATTATTCTTATAAATTCCAAGTTTGGTTCTGGACTTTGGTTTAATATATCTTGTATTCACTTTCAACGCATATTTTTACCCAATATTTGAGTATTTGACTCTAGTGTCGGAGGGGATACGTCGGAGTACACCTCCATCCCTCTTTAAACGTTCATTCTTTCAATTTCAAGAGACTAGGTAGTCTAGACTTATTTTCAGAGACCACATGACTTAACAACATGAATCTTATTCAATGATCATTGGAAAATATATGACCCATATTCTCAGGAGCATCACTTGGCGCCGTCTATGGGGAAATTTGAGCCAAGACATAGAAATGACTGGAAGAAGAGGAAGACGTCACTCGAGAAAACGGGTCAAGATCAGAACAGGAAATGAATCACCACCGAAAATGAATGTGGGGAAATGATCTTGGTGCAACTAACCCAGTTCAACACCCAAACTATGGAAAAAGCCATGAAAGGGATTCAGGTGAGACAATTGCAAATGGAATAGGAGCCACTAGAGAACGGGGCGAGACACCGGAAGTACAATAAAGTCATGCTGATGGTTCAAAATTCCTTGAGAGAATTTATCTAACAATTCAACATGACTGCATTGGTCAAAAGCTTTTATTACCCAAGGCCTCCGAGGTGGCGAATTGTTCAAATCTTTGGTCAAAAAGCCCCCATATAATTATTATAAGCTTCGGGCCTGAGCTGAGAAGTACATGAACTTGAAAGACGCCCAAATATGGGCGAGAAGAATGCCAGGGGCTTCTTGGGACGAGGGGAGACAATGGAAAGAGAAAAATAGAGGTAAATAAACTAGTAGTAAAGGACCAAGCTAGACCGTTGATAAGTGCATTTTGTATGCATTATTTCATGTTATTTTTATGTCTATTTTGTGTGCATTCATATTATTTTTATGTGTTTTTATGTGTTTTAGTGCATGTGTGTGTATTTCACTCCTTGGGTTAATTTTGTAGGAAAATATATTGTTGAAAAGTGAATTGCGGACCAGCTTTGTTCAAAAAATCAAATTTAATTTTAGAGAGCTCCAAATCCGATCTCTACCAGTCAGATTAAAGTTCACGATGTTTTGAAGCTTCTGTCCAAATTTCAGCTCAATCCGACGGCTAGATCTTGAGATATGAATTTTTGAAAATCGTCGCTCGGTGCAGAAAACTTGTACTGCGCGCGCGCGAGAATCAAGCTCGCGCGCGCGCGAGTTTCGTGATCAGATCTCTGTTTTTAACTTCTGCGCGCGCGCGAGGCTTCTCTTGCGCGCGCGCGCGTGTTCGGGGGTCATATGTATTCCGAAAAATCCTTATTTTGAGAGGAAATTAACTGGTAGGCGTCCCGGACCATATATATAGAGGATATAACATATTTTTGAGGGTTTCGAAAGCTCCAGAGCGCAGACAACGCAAGAGGAGGCGGCTACAAGGCTTGGGAGAGAAGATTTCTTCTTTCTTTTCTTCTTTTTATTTTTATTTTTGAATTATTGTTTTTAATTATTGAGTAGTTTATTTTCAACCAAGACGGCGTGATTGGGCCGAACAAATTTATGTAAAAAACTTGGATGTTTGTTTGGAATTTTTTTAGAGTTGAATTGAGTTTATTGATTATCAGATTTATCTTTGCCTTACAAATTTCTTGGCCAGTTATTTGTTTGCTTGTTAATCGATTCCAATTTGTACAGAGGAGGTTTTGATTTTGATCACTCTGATAATTAACATATTGTAAAACCGACTAGAAATAGAATTCGGTTTCAGTGTGCGGTTTAGGTGTAAACTGAATTTTCACAAATATTTAATGCATTCAAATTTGATTAGAATTACGAAAGATTAGTTCATCAATATTTGAATAGGTTTGATTGTTCTAGAAATAGACCTTTGAACAAATTAGGAGAATTCCCGTGAATTAAAATTAAATCTGAGTCCTGAATCGACTACATGTTACGTGATTTGTTCGGTACCTACGTGTGTCTTGGTTGTCTTAGTCTTAATTATTTTTATCTTCAGTTATTTTTATTCTTATTTCTTAATCAGTTTTTATTTTATATTCTTATTTTATTTAATTCAAAATCCTTCTATTATTTTGTCTAGATTAAGTAAAATAATTAATTCTTGAGAATTGACTGCAGTCTCTGTGGGATCGATACTTGGACTCTCAGTCCACTTTACTATTACTTGACCTGGTGTGCTTGCCAGTAGATTTTTATCAAACCGATTTAGCCGGTCAACCGTCTTTCCGTCCTCATGTTTTTTTGCCTATGAGGGTGGACAAGGCCCTATAAATTCAAACGGGTGAGATTGTATATGGAGAAGAAGGGGGAGTGGACGGGTCCTAATCAAACTCAAGGGGCGGAGGTCCAACGATGCTACCTAGTACTTTTGCCCCATGATTGAAGTACAAACCCCTTGTGGGCACGAAGAGGAGGTGCGAGTGGTATAGCCATTCCAAGAGCTCAGGAGGCCCCACGAGAGCCTGAGCAACAAAGAAGGCGTATTGATGATGATGATGATGATGATGATGAAATATGAAAGATGGATGTTGAAAGATGAAAGATGAAAGATTCACATGATTTCAAGAGGATCCGCCAATGGGGATTCTGGGCGAGCATGGACTGTTCATGAGACTAAGATGAAGAGTTTTCAAATCTCCGAGGAGGCGAGCAAATACCTCGATCTTGTTATTAGTTTTGAACTCGAGGACCTCCAGAATATCATGGCTTTGAACATACGAAAGAGCTTTAGATTCACAGGTTCACGAGTCTTGCTATTCGACCTCTTGGTCAGGTTTCCCTCTCTCCATGGGAAGTGGACCTGGCTAGGTCACCAAAACGGCCCTTTTCATAATGATAGATACTTTTTTTTCCTTACAATGTCTTAAAATGGAGACTTGCAATGAAATATTTCGGACTTGTAGCTTTCAAATATGATACGACAAAAAATGGAGTAATAACATAAAATAAGAGAAGCCAAATGTCAATAGAACTCTTTTGGGTAATATTTAGGAAGAAGTTAGATGGAGTTAGCAGTTTATTAAGGTGAGATAAAGAAAATGTATAAATAATACTACAATGCAAGTTATCTTTGGACGAATGTGAATGAACTTCTTCTCCTTCTCTTAATTTACTTTACTATCTTCTCTTATATTTTCTTGTTCTATAAAAGATCGATCATCTTGAATTTGTTCTCTAACATTTGGTGATTTTTGTTGACTCACACTTGAGGACTCGCTAATTCAATTTTCAATGCTTTTTTGAAGCTTCAATCGTGGAGGATGGCATAACAAAGGTAAAATTTGATGACATTCTCCACAAGCTAACGAATTTGCAAGAAAATCAAGTCATATTGATCAATAAATAACACCATAGCCTTCAATTACCAATCTGATGAAAGGTATTGAGCTTGAACTACGAAACCTTGACGTGAAATTGGTGCAGTATATAGCAACTTTCTCTAGCTTCTCTCACAAGTACATCGATCTATTTCATATGTTTTCTTTTCTTCCATTTTCTTCGACCATTTTTGCCGCCCGCCTTGGCTAGAAACCAAAAATTTTTGAGGGCTTATGAAACTTTGAGCTATGAACCATCAACTTTGAAGCTCAATTTCGTGCAACCCGAAGCTCTAGCACGACCTATTTTTGTGCGTTGTTCTTCTTTACTTTTTCAAACGATTTTTGCACAGATCTCTAGTTGTTTTGTGGTCTTATAACTTGGACCTGAAGCTTAGATTATGTTACAATGGTCCCATATTGGAAATTATTAAACTAATAAAAAAGTAGTTTATAAACCTATGAAGTTACAGCACCCAATAGGCAGTCTTTTAGGATGGTACCCTTCATGGGTTTATAATATAACATTGGTGCTCTGATTGAGAGTCATAGGCTCGTAGCGGAAGAGGAGATCTAAGAAAGGGATACCATCAGATCATTGTAGATCTGGATTGGGGTGCATGCACCGAATACTGAAAGGTTGGCTTCTCAAGGGGTTATCAATGTTAGAATTGTTCCACATTGGTAATTAATTAAACTAATAAAAGAGTGACTTATAAACCAATGATGTTACACCACCCAATATGCAAGCTTTCTGGAATGAAATACCTCTTGGGTTTATATATAACAATTGTTACAATTGTCTCACATCGAAAACTAAACTAATAAAAAAAGTGTTTTATAAACTCATAAGATTACACCACCCTTTTTGGAATGGAACGCCTCTTGGTTTATAACCTACTAGATTCTTGGTTTTGTCAAGCCCGAAGCTTTCCGTTTGTTTCCAGCTAGGATTTAAGATTTTCGGCGAGTACGTCGTTGCATAACTGCGAGACAGCCCTACTCCAGTCTCAGTATATAGTTTTATCTTCAACTCTCAGTGTTTTAAGCTCGTTTTCCAGCATGTTTCTTCGAGTCTTATAGGTTTCCGGGTATCGAGATTTTACCCATTCCAAATTAATTCGTTTTCGTTGATTTTATCGCATTATATTGAATTATTAATTGGGTTATATTATAGGTTCAATCGTTGCAGATCACCGAATTATTAGTGTGATATATTGAAGGAACTATGGTTGTGCGGTTATTGTTAGATTAATTGGGTGAAGTGCAAGCTAGAAATAATTTTAATAATAGTATAGTTTGAAATGTTGGAAAATAATTCAACTTTGTTTTGGATAATCATGAAACATCTGGAGTTTTGTAAGATTTATTGTGGTATTTTTTTAGTTGACTAGTAAAGGTAACGAATTCATATTGATTCATGATCCTAGAAAATATTATTTGCATTGTTGAACGTGCATTTATATTTTGAGTCGTGATCCTTTTATTTATGAGATGAGTGTTCACTCTTTGATGATTACTATTTATTTAGACATCAAAGCCAAGGGCATGTTAACATCATAGTTTTGTTGGATCCAGGTTTGATATCCAAGATTTTTCTAGTACCTCACTTGCATTGCACCATTGCATTGGTTATTTTACATGTCATTTATATTTGATGTATTTGATCTTAGTACTTTATTTGATCTTCATAATGGGGCTTGTCTCCTTTAAGGCTGTTGTGGTTTTGTTTGTGATGTCATGACAACTGGTGTAGTTTCTACCAGTGGAGCCTAGTGAGTTTTTGAGTTGTATTGTCGAGTTCCATATATTGTTATATCTTTATGGAGTCTATACATTTTTCGGAAATATGCCCCGCTAGATATATGTCGTCGTGATTTGTTGTTGGATTTATTTTGTGTGATTGAGTCTGGCTGGCTCTGCATGTGTTTTAGTCTTGACCAGTGCGGCTGTAGGTTTGTGTGATGACTCTTTGTATTATATTAGAGCGTATTATTAGTGTTTTTGAGTTATTTGTTTCCACCAGTATGTCAAAGATCAGGACAAATTTTCGGTAGGCCCGAAAGTACAATTTTAAACTCATTTTCATTTTTTACGCTAACTAATTCCAACTACATGCTAATTAAATATTGATCAGGGCACATACTCTCACATATGACATGTTCGAATTATAACAATCCATTGAAATCAATGTGTTTGGAAGCTTCACGTTTTTCTGGTGAACATCATCGGCATGGGTATCAATGATACAAAGGTACTTTGATTTTTATAATACTCCACATCCATAATGCTTAATAATTGCTTCTTTTATTTGGATGGTGATGTCATAGTTTGGTATGAGAGGATGCGTAAAGGATTTTATTGGCATTAGAAAAACAATTTGGTATGTCGGACAATGAGGATTTTTTTGGACCATTAAGTGAAGTGCAACTTGGTTCATCAATAAAGTCCCACCATATGTTTGATCAATTTTCCAACAAGAGTATTGATGAGAAGGAACCAAGGAACATTACTGTCTTTGCTCTTCTACCATTGTTCCTATACTTTTGAAATTTCAGTCCTTGAGAGAAAGTGGATATGGTTGACAAGGATAGAGTTGCAATGAAATCATGCGACATGCATGGATCCTACGGGTTCTGTTGGGACTAATTTTCATATGAAGGTTCTTGATTGGATTGAGTTTGGGAATGAGGTGAAGGTACTCACGCCTCAATGATATCCATTCAATTGGTGATGGCTCTGCACATTCTACATGATATAATGTCATTTCTATTGAATATGGTAAAAATACCAACATCAGAGAGGAGTCATCCATCATGCAAAAAGTGGCAATAGAAATTGTTCCAACTTCCAAAGGATTGGATGCAAGATGGAGAAAGTGCTGAGATTTTTGCTATACATGAATCACGTCAAAGCTGAAGATTCATGTAAAATAGGAAATTTGGAGAATGTAATGTGGCTGGCGAAGGTAGATTATACTTATCAACTTCATGGAACAAGACCTCATCGATTCTGAAACACTTATATTAGAGAGCACAACTCAAGATTACAAATAAAAAACAAAAATCTAATTTACACAAAGTTCCAAAATAATTTATTTATGTGGTATATCATCATAATTCAGGGTAATAAATCATTAGGGAAAATTGCTTTTTTGGTCCTTTATGTTTGTTACTTTGCGATTTCAGTCCTTTAAATTTTCAGATTTCAGTTTTAGTCCGCTATCTTTATTTTTTTGGCAATTTTAGTCCTTTTCCGATGTGGCGCTGATGTGGCACCATTTCAATGCTGATGTGGAGCTGACGTGTACAGTGCCACGTAAGCATTTTTTAATAAAAAGGACCGAAATTGCCAAAAATCAAAACATACAGGACTAAAACTGAAATGTGAAAACTTAGAGGACCAAAATCTCAAAGTGACAAACATACAGGACTAAATTTGCAATTTTCCCTAAATCATTATGTCCACAGGGAAGTTGCTTCAGTCAAAAATGGAAATCGAAGAAAAAGGAGATATTGCTCTCCTATGCTATTTTTAGGGGACTTGGTATGGAGCCGACTTGTTGGGACTTGGGGTAACACGTACCGGTTTTTATTTTGAACTAAGAAATTTTACTCATTTTTACTTAGGTTGTGTTTGGATGGATGAATTTCAAATCAATGAGTTTCAATTATAGATCATTATTTACAATAAACCAGTAGATTAAATCTTAAAACAACATCTTGCTTATGTACACATTACTAATACAAATATGTTGAAGCACAGAACACCAGAAAACAAATATCACGCACAGCAGCAGCAATCGCAATGAACACTAAGTATAACCGAAAACATAAAAGCACAAGAACACAAGAGATTACTTGGTTCGGATTGAGATCAATCCTACATCCAAGGATCTGGGAATCTTCCCATATGAATTCACTAGTAAACTACCAAATCAAGTTCAATACAATCGATTCTAATCTATAAACCTCAAGCTAAAATTACAGAGACTTCGTTTATAGCAATCAAGAACCAGGAATTCCAAAAGAATGATCTTCGAAGTTCCAGCTCTCCTCAGTTGCTCTTCGAAGATGATCCTTTAATTACAGATGGAAATATCCTTTGAAGTTCTTCAGAGAACAAGATCAAACATGGAAGAGAGATAATAGATCTTAATCGTGATGATTCCTTATGCACAGATTATAGCCCCTTAAACCGACTTTGAGCTAACTAACGGCCATAACTAACCAAGATTATATCCTAGCCATCAGATCAAAGTTTTAACCTTTGGATTGATCCTAGCCATCCAAAGCAAATTAATTTAAAGTCAACACAAGTCATCACAAATCTCTACCTTTGACTGATTATGGTTGCTTACTGTTAACTCAATGAGATGATCCCATCAAACAAGCTAGTTCAGATTACTCTAGCTTTAGTATTCTCAATGCTTGATTGAGCTTGCTCACAGGTACCACTTTGGTTAATATATCCGCAGGGTTAACCAATGTATCAATCTTCTTGATTATAGCTAAACCTTTTGATATAACGCCCCTCACAAAATGCAATCTAACATCTATGTGTTTTGTCCTTTCATGAAAGACAGAATTCTTGGACAAGTGTATTGCACTTTGTGAGTCACAAAAGATGGTCACACCTTTCTGCTCAAATCCCATTTCTGCCACAAAACCAGTAATCCAAAGACCTTCCTTCACAGCTTCAGTTAGGCTAATGTATTCTGCTTCAGTAGTTGATAAAGCAACCACACTTTGTAGGCTTGATTTCCAGCTCACCACATTGCCTCCAACTGTGAATATATATCCAAAAATTGATATTCTTTTGTCTAGATCAGCCGCATAATCAGAGTCACAATATCCTGTTACCTCACATATGTTTGAAGCAGAATCTGAGTATTTTAGTTTCAGCTCTGAAGTTCCCTTTAAGTACTTCATTAGCCATTGTACTGCCTTCCAATGCTCTCTACTTGGTTTACTCATGAATCTACTTACAAGACTCAAACCATATGTAATGTCTGGTCTAGTAAAAACCATCATATACATAATACTTCCTACTGCATTAGAATAAGGTATGTTCTTCATGTGAATTGCCTCTAGTTCCTCTTGATCTTGCTGTACAGCCATCAACTTGAAATGAGCACCAATAGGAGTGCTTATTGTCTTAGCTTCTGCCATCTTGAAGAGACTTTGAACCTTATTTATGTACCTTTCTTGTGACAAGGTCAGAGTTCTCATCTTTCTATCTCTTCTTATCTCAACTCCTAAAATTTGTTTGGCTGCCCCAAGGTCTTTCATCTCAAATTCAATATTAAGTTGATGCTTAAGCTTCTGAATTTCCTTAAAGTCTTTACATGCTATGAGCATGTCATCAACATAAATCAACAGGTAGATGAAAGACTGATTTTGTAACTTCATGTAGTACACATAGTTGTCATACTTCGATCTCATGTATCTCTGCTGTAACATGAAGTCATCAAACCGTTTATACCACTGCCTAGGGGATTGCTTTAGCCCATAAAGGAACTTCTGCAGCAGGCAAACTTTTCCAGCTTGAGGGTCAATCTCAAAACCTTTTGGTTGAGTCATCAAGATATTTTCTTCAAGATTCCCATGTAAGAATGTTGTTTTAACATCTAACTGCTCAAGCTCCAAGTCTTGCATTGCTGTGATTGCAAGTAAGATGCGAATGGATGAATGCTTTATCACTGGTGAGAAAACCTCATGATAATCAATTCCTTCAACCTGTGAGAATCCCTTTGCCACCAATCTAGCCTTGAACTTTGGCCCTTCAACCCCTAGAACTCCAGGTTTTCTTTTGAATACCCATTTACAGCCTATTACTCTCTTATCTTTTGGTTTGTCAACTAACATCCATGTGTTATTTTTTATTAAGGATCTGAATTCCTCTTTCATGGCTTTCAACCATTGAGCACTGTCATTACTCTTTATGGCCTCCTCATAGGTGGTTGGTTCTTCCAAAACCATCATATCAGCCACACTTAGAGCAAATGCTGTGAATTCAGAAGATGCAAATCTAGATGGCAATCTAATTTCCCTTCTGACCCTATCTCTTGCTAGCAAGTAATCTTCTAGATGTTGATCACTTACTGTATCATCTCTTTGCTCATCTCTGTTTTCCTCCAATATATCAGAAGTATGATGAGTTTTATCAATTTCTTCATGACTCAAATCAAAGAAATTTTCAGCTAACTTGTGGTCAGCTCCACCTTCTTCCTTAACAGAGGTATTGCTTTGAGTTTGGAGCAGCTCTTTATCCTGAAAATTCTGCTCAGCTTGTTTGGAGTTGGCTAATTCTGATACTTGATTGTTAGCTTTATAAAAAAATAGATTCATTGAAAATTGCATCTCTACTAATAATGCATTTAAGATCATCTAGGAGCCAGACTTTGTATCCTTTTACACCAGTAGGATGACCAAGGAAAATGCCCTTCTTTTCTCTAGGATTTAACTTACCTTGATTTGCATGAATATACACAACACATCCAAAAGTCCTTAGGTGTTTATAGTTTGGTTTTAAACTAGACCATTTAAATTCTGGAACCATGAAGTCGATGGCAGAGGATGGTGATAGGTTGATCAAGTAACAGGCAGTAGAGGCTGCCTCTGCCCAGAATTTAGAAGGCAGTCCACTCTCACTAAGCATGCATCTTAATTTGTTCATGATAGTTCTATTCATGCGTTCTGCAACTCCATTCTGTTGTGGTGTATATGTACAATTCCTATGTCTAGCAATACCATTCTTAGCACAATATTTATCAAACTCATGGTTGCAAAATTCCAATCCATTATCTGTTCTTAATACCTTTATTTTGTTTCCAGATTGATTTTCAACTAAGTTTTTTCATTCAACAAACTTACTAAAATCTTGATCCTTAGTTTTCAGAAAATAGATCAAAACCTTTCTAGAACAGTCATCAATTAAGGAAATAAAATATTGGCATTTAGAGAGTGATTGAGGTACCTTAGAGGACCCCCAGAGATCAGCATGTATATAATCCAGAGGTGACTTTGTCTTGTGAGTGGTTGTATTGAAGCTCAGTCTATGTGTCTTACCTAAGACACAATTCTCACAGAAGTTCGGTTTGCTGATTTGTTTGGAATCTAGCAGCCCTTGCTTGCACAACTCTTGTAGCCCTCTTAAGCTCATATGGCCGAGCCTTTGATGCCAAAGGAGTGTATGATTTTTATCAGATGTAGTCACATGAGTTTCGGATGATAATGTTATACCTTGAAGCACACACGGTCCTTGTTTCAGGGTAGCTTTCATTATAACTAATGAACCTTTTACTACCTTAAGTATGTCTCCTTGTGCTATGTAGTTTAAGCCCTTCTGATCTAAGGTACCTAAAGAGATTAAGTTTATCTTTAGATCAGGAATGTATCTTACTTCAGATAAGATCTTTACAGAGCCATCCCACATCTTTAGTTTTACTGAGCCAGTACCATGAATCTTACATGATTCATTGTTTCCCAGCAACACATTACCTGTATTTACTTCTTCAAAGTCTGAAAACCAGTCCCTCCTAGGAGACATATGATAGGTACATCCTGAATCTAGAATTCATTCCTCGTTTGGATCATCTATTGAAATAGTTAAGACCTCACCCTCTTCATATCCTTCCAGCAGGTTTGCTGCATCAGTAGCATTGAATTGTTCCTGTCCTTGATTCACTTTCCTTTGAGGGCATAATCTTCTTATATGACCTTCCTTCTTGCAAGACCAGCAAGTCCTCTTTGGTCTTGACTTAGACCTTGATCTAGAGCTCCATCTATTGCTTGAACTTTTTCTTTCAAGAGATCTCCCTCTAACTTTTAACCCTTCACCAGCAGGATTTTGAAGCTTTCCATTAGCCTTCAAATCCAATTCCTTAGAATATGCATCTCCTGTCACTTCTTCAAGGGTAAGTGTTTCCCTGCCATACTTCAAGGTATCCCTCAACTGATCATATGCTTTCGACACGGAGTTAAGTAGGAAGATTTCTTGGTCTTCCTCATCAATCTTCACCTCCATATTCTCAAGATCGGATAACAACTTAGTGAATTCATCAATTTTCTCATCAATGGACTTGCTTTTATCCATTTTGTAGCTATAAAACTTCTGTTTTAGATATTCTATTGGGTAGTGCCTTTGTCATGTACAACTGTTCCAGCTTCAGTCACATTTCAGCAGTCTTTTCCCTAACCACCTTTCTAAGAATTTGATCACTCAAGCTAAGAACAATCGTGTTTCTTGCTTTCTTTAATATATCAACTTTGTTTTCTTTTGTACTCGGAATAGCAGATTCACCTTGCAATGCATCATCCAATCCCAGATTTCCAAGATGTGCAATCATCTTTTCTCTCCAAAGATTAAAGTCGTTCTTTCCATCAAATTTCTCCACCTCAAATCTCGAAGTGGACATTGATAAAGAGTGCCCCTGGCCAGTAGACATCCTTCTCAAGAAAACCTCAACGAGAATCGATACAAAGATCTAATATAAGAAGATTTGATGCAGCAAGATTCGAACCCTTGAGCCCAAGATATTAAATCTCAGGCTCTGATACCACTTGTTGAAGCACACAGTAGACATCCTTCTCAAGAAAACCTCAACGAGAATCGATACAAAGATCTAATATAAGAAGATTTGATGCAGCAAGATTCGAACCCTTGAGCCCAAGATATTAAATCTCAGGCTCTGATACCACTTGTTGAAGCACAGAACACCAGAAAACAAATACCACGCACAGCAGCAGCAATCGCAATGAACACTAAGTATAACCGAAAACATAAAAGCACAAGAACACAAGAGATTACTTGGTTCGGATTGAGATCAATCCTACATCCAAGGATCTGGGAATCTTCCCATATGAATTCACTAGTAAACGACCAAATCAAGTTCAATACAATCGATTCTAATCTATAAACCTCAAGCTCAAATTACAGAGACTTCGTCTATAGCAATCAAGAACCAGGAATGCCAAAAGAATGATCTTCGAAGTTCCAGCTCTCCTCAGTTGCTCTTCGAAGATGATCCTTTAATTCCAGATGGAAATCTCCTTTGATGTTCTTCAGAGAACAAGATCGAACATGGAAGAGAGATAATAGATCTTAATCGTGATGATTTCTTATGCACAAATTATAGCCCCTTAAAACGACTTTGAGCTAACTAACGACCATAACTAACCAAGATTATATCCTAGCCATCAGATCAAAGTTTTAACCTTTGGATTGATCCTAGCCGTCCAAAGCAACTTAATTTAAAGTCAACACAAATCATCACAAAATATAACGTGAACTTGAAATTCATCATAATTAACATGAAATATTATATAAACATGTAACAGGTGAATTTAAAGTTAATGATTTTATTTATCTAAACAACAAAAATATATTTGAAATCTATTAATTTGAAATTTATCATTCCAAACACAACTTTTGTATCCCTAGTTCATGAAAAATAAGAGACAGAAAGCCCAACCACAAACGAACTTCTGCCATTTTAGGAAAATTCGACTAATTTGTCACCCAAAAAAAAAAATGCCCAGTTATGGGATCAATCTTATTACTTTAATTCTCAATCTCAACACGTACAAATATATTTGTAAGTAAACTTATTTTCGTGAAACGAATATAAAATATTTATTATATAACTCTATTGTAAAGTCTCGTGTAACACGAGACTGATAATATGGGGAAGAAGACAGTCCAAACGGAGAAATATACGTTTGACTTTGTATAGCATTATCTTTAAATCAACGGTTTGACAACGACAGAATGACGTCGTTTTGATTCTTCTGATTGAAAGAAAAAGCACAGGTTTCGAATAAACGATTTGTCCCCAATTGCCGGCTCCACCCTCCTTAGTCCGTTCTAGATCAAAGAAAATTGATGCGGAGTACCCTGTCCATTTGCAAAATTCGATTCAATTAGGTTATTTTTATTGACTTCATTCTATCAATTTGTTTCCGATTTGTAATACTGTTAACCAACAACACATGGAGAAAGAAAAGAAAACAGAAGAATCGGCGGTGGCGTCAGCTGCGGAAGAAGAAGCAATCGAGCTGGTTCTGTTTCAAGTTTCAGAGTGCTATGTTTACTTGGTAAATCGCTTTTTCATATCCATTTCACTCCTTTTATGCTTAATTGTGAATACTAATATCAATATGTAGGTTAAAGTTTCATTTATTTTTATGTGATTTTGTGACCTTTTTTTCAATATTTTTTAGATTATAGTTCTTTTGAAGTTTTGAGCAATGCATATGGATTGCTTTTGTTTTGTTTTTAGTTTTCTGGTTGTAAGACTGGTTTTGTATAACCGATGACGAACTGACCTAAAACATTTGCCTACCACAGCTATTATGTTAAATTCATATTTATATTGCAATTAAGCTGCCGGAAGATGAAAATAACTTATCATTTTTGGCCCGTAATGTTGCTGATCTTCGCATGCTTGCTGAATACCTGGTTTATTTTCCGTAAATGAATTATATTTCATATAACAAACCATGCGAGAAATTCTGAGTCTAGGGGAAGGAATTAAAAAAAAATTTGTTTGGAGGCCATGAGGACAGGACCCTACAAATGATGAAATTCATTTTGGATCATGATGTTATGATCTAACTTGTTGAGTACCCACTCTGAATTTCCCTTCTTGAGGTCGAATCAGCAGCAGGTTTAATTCATTGACTTTGCATTGATTACTGATTTGATCGATTTTGCAATACTATGGTTCAGTTTGAGGCCTGTATTTTACTAAGTAATTAATGTATCTTAATGATGCCCTTTTCTCCTTCAAGTTTGGTTTCTTTCTTTTTTCTTTTGTGGCGACCGTTGCTACATTCTCCTTAAAATACCCTTTGTTTTTTTTTTTTCCATTTAGTGTAACTTAATAAATTCTAGCCAATATAATTTAGTGAACCTATGCTGGTTCAGTTTTATCGTGGAAAAAAAATTAATGGAGAAGCAGGAAGATGTTTTAGTACTTATCTTTTATTTTGTGAGAATTCTTTCCACTCTCCGCATCATGTTTGAATATTCTCGTTCACTTAAATTCTTATATAGGATGTGTTTTCATAACCAAACAGAATTTATGTGGGAAAACTTGTACCTGCTAACTGCTTTCCTTTGAAGTGTGGTATATTTTATTTTTAAGATAATATACAATCTAGCTGTCAAGGGTTTATGCTGGTCGACAGGTAGTGAGGTTAACTGTTCTTATTATGCAATAAGGTTAAAGGATTTGCCTGGAAAGTGGAATCCGTAAAAATCAGTTTAGATTCTCTCTAGCTAAACATAATTTGTCTAGAGATTGGAATTTTTCTTGATGTCAATTTGGCATTTTTGCTTCCTGAAGTATACTTCATTATAAGAAATAGGTGAAGCTATGAACAGCATAACTGTCACCCTTAAGATGGTTTCATAGCAGCGGGGACACAATAATGCATATTCTCTTCAAACATACGCATACCCTAGCACTCGATCAAATGATGACTCTATTTTGTTGGTTCCTCCTTTGAAATTTTTATTGGGATCACAGTTCATCCATTTGTAGGTCCTCTCTCTTTTTATGACCTTTTTGCATGTTAAAAGCTGGTAGGTAGATGATTATTATGTGCTACAGATATATGACCTTAATCTCAAAAAATTTCCTTATTTGACATTTGAGGTTCACCTTTTGCATTCATTTGTTGATTTGGAAGTTACTTTGGCATCAAAGCTAACATTTCCTCTTTAATAAATTTTCAGATACCTCCACGCAAAAGTGCAGCTTCTTACAGGTTTTCTCTCCTTCATTCAATTTTTTGGCAAGATTTGCATCTTGACATAGCTGTACGATCCTAATTCCTGATCATTGGTTCTTGATGTAGTTAAAAAATTCCCGAAACCTACAAGGCTATTTGTTCTCGCGCTTAGCCAGTTCTATCATAGTTTTGAGAACTCCACAACTGCAGTGTGTTAGTAAATGAATACCAAAAAACGAGGAGATTGATTACATATATCCAATTGAATCTGATATAACTTTTGAAAGTCTTGGACATTGGTCATTAAAGCTTTTGGCGACCAAAATTTTGAATGTTTCTTTATAGTTACTATTTTCCTATCCAATTTTCATTAGATATATTTTTTGAAATCTTATGTGTGTTTGTCTAGTCATCAATGTTGTAAATGGCGGGAGGCAGTGGTGGGGCGGTCAGTGACTTCCTACCCTTCGGCCGCCTAGGCAGTGAATTTTTTTAGCAAATTTTTTATAGATAATTGTATATAATCACGCAATGTAATTACAAATTGTCATACTTTTTTGTGTAATATATGTAATTAAATAATATTTATGCATAAAGAAGCTTCATTCAATATAATACAATCTAGACAAAGTGCAAATAAATATACAAATGCACTCTTCAAAAAAAAAAAATATACAAATGCAAACTAACAAGATAATTAAGGTGGTGGCTAATGGTGGCAGCGGCAGAGGGTGGATGGAGGCAGTTTGAGGTAGATGGTGGTTGATGGTGGACACTTGATGCCAAAAGTAAATACAAAGAGAGTGAGTTGTTTTTATAATATCAAAGGTTTTTAAAATTTATTAAATTTGACTGGTTTTTAAAATTATTTGACTTTAATAGTTGACTGGGATTTTAAAATCATTAACCGCCTTGCTCGCCGTATGGCCTCAGATCGCCTACAGAGACCGCTTTAGACAAAGGCAGGGCGCCGCCTACCGCCTAGACCGCCATTTAGAACACTGTTAGTCATTAGTGTACTAACAGGGAAGTTTAGATTGCTTGTATCCAAGAGATATTGGCCTATTCTACCTCCAGCATATCACATTTTATTCCAGAGCTGATGCAATTTGCTGTTAGGGTATACCTTACTGCCCCACCCCACTTTTTATGGGACCTAGTTCAATAAAAAATAAATTATGTGCTATCCCATTGTTATGGGCCTAGGTTATCGTTATGGTCTCACTTGTATCGGACTGAGAAAGCCCACATAGGAATTCCAAAATCAGAGAGGCCCAGGCCTTATATTGCGCTAGGAGGCTTGGGCCTCTCTGACTTTGGACCTCCTTCTTGGGCTTTCTCGGTCCTAACAAGTGAGACCATAACAATAACCTAGATCGATAACACCCGCAATAAAAAAATAATAATTTTGTGCTGTTCTAACAATATTTTCCTATGGACAAGATTCATGCATAACATTGTAGACACAGCAATATTTAATTTCTTTGGAGTCATTTGATGAGCTCAAGAATTTAGAAATAAAATCTTATTTCACTTAGGGCGGATGAATGGGATGTCAATAAATGGGCATGGGAAGGCACTTTGAAAGTTATAAGTAAAGGAGAAGAATGCATCATTCGTCTAGCAGATAAAACAACAGGTGTATTTTCTTGAACTCCAAAAATTTTTATTCAAAATTTATAAATTTTCATGTCTCATCTAGATTTTGTATCTTTTAATGACTACTATTTGCATGGTAGGGGACTTGTATGCTCGGGCCTTTTTGAGAGATGGGGAGCCACATCCAGTGGAACCTGTTATTGATAGCAGCAGGTGGGATACATACCATGCATTCAGATCACCTGTTTGAGAAAGCAGTTGTTGTATACTTAGATATATTTTGGAGTTTCATCTTTTGGATTTCCATGGTATTGATGTAGTCATTCAATTTTAACTTAGTTGTCTGTTTCTTTCGCTGTCACTGCTCTTAACTCTTTCTTTGATTTTGGTTATTTGCAGATATTTCGTTCTTCGGGTAGAAGAGAATCTTGGTAATCTTGGATTCTTCTCTCTCCTTCTTAAGCATATTTACTTATCTTAGATATTGGGTCATTTCAAGAAACTATTCAAGAAGTTATCAGAATTCTTATTGGATTCGCAAATGAACTAAGCTGATGTTAATCAATAATATATTCAAAACCTTCCAAGTTGCTAGATTCTCAATGCTGAATGTTGTCTTGGGACAGTAGAATATTTGCTTGCAGATATTGCATGGACCAGGCACTTTTCAGGATGTTCTGTGCAAGATATTTACCTTATCATGGTTTTCCTGAATGTGATTCCATCCTTCTGCCATGCTTTATAGGTGTCTTTTTCTTCTCCTAACTATTCTGCTTCCAACCTATCAAACGAAAGAGAGTGATTCTCACAGGCGTCTGACTTACCTTGCTCTTGAAGAAATTGGCAGAGTTCTGTTTACAATGTTGATGACTTCTTGTTCTCTGTTGAAGTATTGTTTGATGTAGGCCATCTATAATATTATAATCTATAGAGTACTCTAATTGTTTTTAGTTGGTTATGCAACAAGCCAACAACTATAATGGTTGGGCACTTCAGTAAATAGAATTGGACATGAGATTAAACTCGTAAACTCTTTCCAAAAAAATATGTTTGGCATTCAAACAATTTGATAATTAATTTATTAAACTTGTAAACCTGCCATAAGCACATGTTTCAAACACTTAATATAAGTTGTGTCAAATGATATATCGTGATATGTAAGAAAATTATTGGTAACTTGTTCAAGTCTTTGGTTGCTGATTTACATTATCAATTTCATCTGTGTCGTTGCGGGTAACTTGATATATTTCTTTAATATTAAGCATGCTTTCATGTGTCTCCAACTTTAAAAAAATATTATATTCTTGCTAATAAAATATTTCAGTATTACTTTTAAATAAAAATTCTTATTGTTAATAAATGTGTCTTGGGTTGCTACTAATATGTTTCAGTATTACTATTAATTCTAGTACAAATGTTCGGGCTTAACTTCTTTGGATGTGTAATAATTTGTTTTTCTTTTGGCTGCCATTATTACTGCAGAATAGGACATATGTTACTTTTCCCTCTTGAATTGACGTTGGATTTTAGCATGGTTTCGTATCTACTGTGTGCATGTTGTATGTTAACGGCAATGATATTGAATATGAACAGGTGGACGTCTTCGCCATGCTTTCATTGGTATTGGATTTAGAGAAAGAACTGAAGCTTATGACTTCCAAGCTGCCCTTCATGACCATATGAAGTACCTCCTTGTTACTCCTGTCCCCTTTTTGTATTATGCCGCGTTTGTTTTCATATAGCGACTCATGAATTCTGTTTAGGGTAACTTTATCAACATCCTGTGAGATTATGCAAATTACTGAAAAAACACGTCTTGGAGTCCTGCTGTGACCTTGCCAATCATTAAATAGACATCATAAAAACTATTTACGTTCATGACAAAATTTCATAGTAAATAGATCTCATGGCTTGTCGTTGTAATTTGTAAATGCTCATGTATCAGAGTTTTGATGTCATAGTAAATAGATCTCATGGCCAGTCATTAACCCTTTGTGTAAATCTGACACTCAGCTTTGCACGTGTGAAATATTGGAAAAAATTATGCTAAATTGTTACTATAGGTTTATCGGATAACCCGAAAAGTATTTGTGTAAGATCAAATAAGACTTTGGGTGTTGTAACTTGCAACCATTCAAACCATTGGGACGGTTCGTACCAAAGCTGAGGTTTTAATGTTTTCATTTGTCTTTTCTTGGGTGGATATTGCTTTTTCAGGCATTTTAGAGGCTTTCAGCTTTCTTGTGAATTTCGCACGTGTGTCTGTGTTTGTGTTTTCTTTTTAACTCCCCCTGATTTATTCACTAGAGAAAGGAGCACCGTTGTTTTATAAGGCTGTGTATTTAAATTTTTCTTCCTCAATTAGCTCTTGTATTTGGTCCTGCCTGACCTGATGAAACTGTGCATAACTGTTCAACTTTAACTTTTGAAGGTACCTCAATAAGAAGAAAACCGCAGAAGAGATGGAGCAACAATACCAGAATACTAACTCAGTTGACTACAGTTTAAAAGAGGGGGAGACTTTGGTGCTTCAATTAAAGAATGTATGAATATCCTATAATTTCAAATTTTCTGAAATGATCTATAGTTTCGTTTACCCCCTCTTAATATGTTATCATATATATGTTTTTCGCGAAATAACAGAAAGGTAGTGGCGGCATAAAATCCAAGTTTTTTGAGCAAGGCTTGAATAATCTCTCAGTGGAGGATAAGAATAACAACAAAGAAACATCGACAAATCTCAAACTGCCTCCACCTCCACCTTCTCCACTCTCACCTGTTCGTGCGGCTGGAACAGCTCCCTTGCGATTGCCTTCAAAACTTAGCCTAGAAGAATCTTCTGAAGTGAATGAATCTGAGGCACAGAAGAATTTGTCCAAAGAATCGGAATACATTGAAAAACGAAGTGCAGAAGATCTTCCAGATGATGATTTTGGAGATTTTCAAGCTGCTGGATAATGCAATGTTAATAATGGTCTGTATGTGTTTAATTGGTGTGAGATGTAATCGTTCAACGTACTTTGAGAAATCATTTTCAGTATATTATAAATATATATCTGAGTTGATATTTGGGGGGAAAAAAACTATCGTGCTTCAAATTTGATTATGTTCCTTGGAAGATGTTTGCATGCAAATCGTGTGAGGATTAGTAGACTTGTCATCCAATAAATATGATCATGATATGCGTAGGATTGCTGGATTACTCGAACTCGATGGGATGTAAAAATTCAAGTACATGTGAAATTTCATGTATCCGATAGTCCAACGTCGGGTATATTTTAAAATATTTATATTTGGTCGGAATGAAAAAATCATTCCCTGATCATATTAATATTTTTGCTATTTTATGGCTTGGTTGTTTGTTGTAGGGTACAACATGAGGTTCTTGAATGGAATGCAGCCCTGTATGCAACTTATACGTTAATAGCCATAAACGGCTAAAACAATGATATGCAAAATAATATTTTTTTAAAAAAATAGTGTAGGTTTAATTTAATTACACCGGAGAAATATAAACAAAAATGTAGCATCCCTCGTATAGGAATCACGTACAATTTTACGTAGAAAATTTTGGGTAAACTATGGTATTTATTTTTAAAAACACTAAAAATAGTTAAGTAAGAAAATTTCACCAGTTTAATAGAATAATTTATTTAGTAGTAGTACAAAACGCAAAATCTATGAATCACAAAATATTTCAAATTTTCACTGACTGCATTTGGATTGATGGATCTCAAATGAGTCAAATCTATACATTTTGATTATATAATTTTATTGTTTACCATGACAAAAATAGATTTTTTTAATTAAATTTTTCTCATGAAAAAATAGATTAAATCTCCTTTTTTTAGTTAAAATAGATTAAATCTTAAATTCACATCATGATATAAAATAAAATAAATTTCAAATTACACTATTATTCAGTAAACTTAAAAATCATCGTAATTGACATGAAGTTATTGAATGCTAAAAATTTCTCGACTTTTTTTTATTCTCGATTGAAAACATTTATAACAAAAATAAACTCAAATTTAAGAAACTCAACAAACTCCCGACGACGTCCTACACTCTTTTAAATATCAATTTACCATTTACCTAATATTCATTTCAATAAATTAACACATCACACTAATCTTTTTGTTGGATATCTCAAAATCCTTCCTTGAATCAAATCACTTCCTCCAAATGCCGGGGAAATATTTTAGAACATTAAACTATTTTTAACGAGAACGACTAAACTGATGGTAGGATTAATCCTACCTATACAGACATTGTTTTGACATACATCTAACGGTTGACATTTATCAATAAATGTCGGACCCATTATTTTTTAATGGACTCTGCATGTATTGATAAATGATACCCTTAGATCTATCATGGGTAGTGCCTGTAAAGGTAGCTTGAAATGAATCGATTAAAAAAGATAGGCACATTCAGAATGCTAAAAGAATAATACCCTCCCGGACACATTTTATACAGAGAATACCTTGATGGAAGCAGGAAGCCACTACTAGTTTGTTACATCGAATGACGATTAGGAACCAGGGCAAACTATCGAACTGACCAGTTTCTGTCAGCAATGTACAAAACTACTCGACGAGCACATCTTACAGCTACGGTTAATGTACAGATCTGATCTCGACGTCTACTAGTCATCTACTCATGCATTGCACCAATTCGGTAAATCAAAATGAAGCATCCAAGGGGAGGACAGCAAATATTGAATCAATCATACAGTTATTGTTGCTAGAAGTAGTTGAAACACTCCCCCCCATTGTCATGTTGAGAGTCATGAGATCTGCAAGTTAACGTGAAACAAGATTAATCATGCAATAAGTAAATAAGAATCTCAAGCCAGAGACATATCTATAATATATATCATCTTATAAAGCATGAAAGTTTTAGACTAACTCTGTTGTCTTTGGTATATCACATCTTATCCACTTTCGGAATTTTTTTAATTTACATCTTTGTCTATAACTCCCATTAAATTTTTTGATATCATTTCTGATTTTAAAAAAATGCGCAAATGAATGTTAATTATTTCAACTGTATAAGAACACATTGCGTGCGAGAGACACTAGTGCAATTATAATGCATTAGTGTAGAGTTCATATTCATGCTACACCCTGCTATTTACACTCCACGCATTTGTGGAGGATAGAACATATTATAGACAGTAGCAGTGACCCTACTCAAATATCTCAACTTGCACAGCAGACAAACGCCACATTTCAGTCGTTATGCTACGGCAAACGTGAAAGATCGTTTTTCAACAATTCATCACATTGTATTGTGAAGAACTTCCTGTTATCGTGTAAAACACGTAATCGTTGTGAGCCACAAAGTGTAGCCCACATCATACAAACGGCTAACTAATTATCGCCTTTTTTTCTCTCCTTTTTCCCTTTCCTCTTTTCTTCATCTTCACAAAATACCATCACAGCTACTCACACACAGACAGAACATTAAATACAGCTCATTCCATTTATTTGTGCACATTGCTTGTTCAGCAGAAATGTTAAACTCGAACATTGCATTAAATTAGGGACCTTTTAAAATATATAAACCCATTAGATCACCAGACAAAAGTTACCGGTGGACACGATAAAATAACCATATAGCCAGGAAATGAGACCATTGGATTTTAATTTTATCGTTTTTCCAGGTATAGTATTTTTCTTAACAGTGAAACGTTTTCCACAACATTGGATAAGTGACCATCAGAGCAAATATCAAGTACCATATATCATTTATTCGAAGTACCAAAAATTTAAAGGATTTCATAAATAGTTACGCCTGATCAACATTTGTGTTAAACAGAGTAACTAACCTCCTTTTGGAGTAAAGGGTCCCAAATTACTATGGATAATTCAAAATGATTAACGAGTGAAAACATGTCGTCCACATAAACAAATGGAGTAACCTCAAAATCAGACAGCTGCGACATAAAATTGGTTCGGAAGTAACTTGAACTCAGAAAAGTGAGCTTGTCAGCAAATTTCAATGTAAATTTAACAAAAGGATTACATAACACCCGGTAAATAAAGTTCATCTAAGTTTTTATAATGCTCCTTGTTTAGATTGACATCTAAGAGAGCCTCCTTTTTCTCAATTCAGTCAGCTGCGAATTGAATAGTAAAAGTAGTGCCTTAAGCTCTAAAGAAACGTTTTACATGAGAACCAAATAATCTCTTTGCTCATCGACTCAACCTCAAAAGTCTGACTGTTTAGTAATTCGTTATCAAAAGGTTGAACTACATGACCAGAACGTCAGACATATCTGACAAGCCAGACATATCTGACAACCGAACTCCATTTCAAGAAAATATCACAAGTATCTGGCTAAGTAAAAAGTAATATAAAAATAAGAAGACGGAAAACTACAAATAGTGTAAGTAAATAAAGTTCAACAGTAAACAGAATAACCCTATACTTGTAACTGGCTATACTTTGAGTTCAACGTAATATTAACAGGAATTGTGTGATATGTTGCATTTCTTGCATACCTGAAAAACAAGTGTCTTATTTTTTCCACCCTTCACAACTCTATCATGGTGTTTTTTTTTTTAACCTAAAACCATCATTTTCCTATACCAAACACCCATTTAGCCTTATCAAAAGCGTACGTTCCAGAAAGACACAGATAAAACATGCCAAATAGCTTCCCGGTTTCTTTTGAAAAGGTTAATATGATTGATTGATCAACAACACTTCCTTATAACCATTCTCATGGAAAAAACAGCAACTCAATTTGGACGTGTGATCTAGAATTGACTAGTTAGGATCCAAAGGCATAAGTTCTGTCTGCGGCGAAATCCGAAGTGAAGGCATGATTCTGATATTGAATGGTCAATTACTGCTTAATCATATTTTGCATGGGATAAAAGATTTTGTTAGTTTGGCCCACGTGGACGAAGTACCACAATGAAAGCAACATGACATTTATAGTATTTCCTGCTGCAGATCATAACTTGCTAAGTATGAAAATGGTGGGAAAACTCCACTTGTTCACATAGGCACGTGGATGCTAAGTAGCAAAAATTTGACATACTAAAGCACAGTATAGACCATGCTCTGAGTTCTCAAAATCGAGAAACTAATGGGAAGATAAGCACCAAGTCAATGAGAGTGACTTCTCATAGGATGTAAAACAAGAAATTATTCTACCTCGGCTCACTCCATTGGCGACCGGCCACTTTCAGATCCGGAAGAACTTTCACCATCAGAGTCTGTAAAGCATAATATTCATAAGCAGGGTGCACGAGGATTCCATAATAATTGTGAAAAAACTATTCTAAATGAACCATAGCTGGTCGTTAAATTTGTTTGAGAAAGAAAAATGATTAAATGTCAAAGAATACCACTGGATGAAGATCCTGAACTAGCACTAGAGCTACTTGCTCCTTGGTTTTTATCATTTCCTCCAAGCTCTTCTAGTTGAGCTGGAGGTGTGGCTACTTTCTTTTCATCTATATGTCAACAAGATAAGAAACAAAATAATAATTGCGCAATAATCAACTATATGTATATAGAATAATGTTTGTATGCTGAAAATTTTACCTTTCCTTCTTTCTTTTGGTGTTTCCGTAACAACCGAAGCAGGAATCTAGGAAAAGGAGAAAAATAAATGCGCATAAATAACATCCAAAATAAGCTAAGCAACAATTGCAAGAGACAAGTAAGTTACCTTTTCTTGGGTGTTTCGCTCAGGACCAGCAATCGATTGGTTTAAAGATTCAGCAAGTCTCTTGTTTTTGCTCAAACTCTTCTTGTAATTGGTAATAAACCTATCAAGCTCCCAAAGTGTTTCAGTATCAACACAGTCTATGTCAACCTCGATCTCATCGTCTTGCTGTGAAACCGAGGGATTCCTCTTCCTTATAATGTGAACAACATTCTCAAGCTTCTCAGAAGGTAGACTCTGCAGATTTATGCTAAGTTTTTGCTTTTCATCATATGTCATCTCCCTTTTATTCAGATCTTTTGCCTTAGGTTTCTTTGGAGTAGTAACCTTACCAGATTGGGCGGCGTTCACAAGTTTTCGTTTAGGCTCAGCAGAGTAGGTCGTAGATTCTGATCTATCTAGAGTTTTTTTCTTATCGGGTGCTAATTTTGACTGTTGAGGAGCCTTCCGCGAGGTAGTTGTAGGAGACCCTACATCAAAATCCACAGCAAGCTTTAATTCCCGCGTGCAATCAGCCTCTATGAGAGTCCATTTCTCCTCAAACACCTGGGCCAACTGTTGAGCCATCACATAAACATCTTGTTCCTTTGGGTTATATGTCATCGCATTTTGAAATGTGAGTCTTACATCCTCAGCAAATTCTACAGGAGACTTGTACCAACTCTGATTCAGCCTGGTTTTCACAGTACCAAGGTCCATGGGTTTTTTTATAATTTCAAAATAGTCGTGCAAACCAAGGCCAGCAGCATCAACCGGGGTATTAAACACCCAACCATGCTTGTGCTTCATCAATCTTTCCAACAGCGCATTACAACTTTTAAGTATTTGCTTCGGAAACTTAGCTGACACGGATCTGTGCCCCGTTTCACTCGTTCCTCCTTTCTTCCCACTAGACTTCAATTTCTTGTTATTTTCCGGTGGAGGAAACTTATCCTTTGCGAGCAAGAACTCTGAATTCCTATACATTTGATTGGCCTTGGGCGTCCTCTTCTCTTTCTCTACACTCTCGCTTCCCCCTTTGCTATTCTCAAATACCGACACACTCAACTGTTTCAACGGCTTCGACGTGCGAGCTGGTCCCACGCCCTCAGTTACTTTAATTCCACCACTATTTCCATAGGCACGTGCCACATTCTTTTCTCCCTCATTCGCCTCAATCTTCCTCATTAAACTTCGTATCATATCCCTTTCACCCTCCAGTTTTCTCCTCAGCTCAAGTGCCTCAGATTTCGACTTCATAGACAGACTAATCCAAACCTTATCTTCCTGCCTCAAAACCCCACCCTTCCCAGGCAACCCATCCCGATTCAAACTCGAAAAATTATCTGATCCCGCATCGAAACTAGAGTTTCCTAATCTTTTGTGCGAGTTCAACCCATCAGGAACCACAGCTAGAGCTTTTGGAGGTTCTCTAGTAGAATTACTAGTGTTTATATTATTTTTCAACCCTTTAAACGACTTTCTCGAGTAAACCTTACGCTCACCCAACTTTTCTTCATCTTTAGACCCTTCATCTCCCCCACTCAACATTTTGTCAAAATCAGAACACTATCAAATTCTTCAACTCAGCACAAATATCTCACACATCTTCTCTCTCCCAAACTAAGTCCAAACACACACGCAAGAAACAAGTAACAACAATACAGCGAAATTAGGTCCGGAAATCATACCTTTCAAGGAAGTACAACCCTTTGTCTGAAATCTCGGTTTCCACTGTCTTTATGTTTTGAGAGAGAAGTGAGGGTGGTGAGTTGAATACAAAGTTCACGCGACAGCGTGAGTGTGATAAGCACGCTGTTTTTTAAGGGCTAGGATTGCGTCACTTTAATTGTGAAGAGGATTTTGACGATGGAGATTGATGTGCTGTTGGAGCTGTAATGGTTCTTACACTGAACAGTGATTCTTTCACCAGTTGCGCTGGGTGGCGCGTGTAAACGAATCGCCGCTTTGCTAAACTTATCCTTCCACTGGACCCGGTTCATCTTTATTTGGTTTTTACTTCACGATCATTCGGTTTGGATGATTCGGATGTTGATCGAATTCCAATCGTGTTTGTCTGTGCTATATCAAAAATGTTATTTTCGATGTAGTTTTATACAAGATGATCATGTGAGATCTATTTTTTTTTTTTTTATTTATAACTGAAATGTTCACATGAACATATTATGAAAATCACACTTTCAGTATAACATAGATAAATTCGTTTTTATCGAATTACTAATGTAAGGGTTTGTCCAATCGATTTTTTTTATTGAGTCAGGGTCCTCCAATTTAAAATTTACTTTTTATAAGATTTTGTTTTATGATCCAAAATATAATAAATTACCTCTCTCGGATTTCAAACTCGACTCAACTGTTACAATGTCTCTCAACTAAAAAAAATATGAAGTCATAAAAGATTTTAAAAAAGTGTGGATGCTTCAGATCTTTCACGTGCTAGCAATGTAGTCGTCCCAACCTATATGTTCATTAGTAAATATACCATATTCTATTCCAACACTTTTAGCCTTCCAAATGTAACGTGGATGCAGCTTTCTTTCCTACAGAACAAAAAATTGTCTTGTATTGCATGGTGAGGAAAGATGATGGCAGTTTCTTCGGAGCTCGAACTTGTGTTGTCAATGGTGTTGATGATGTCAAAGAAGGTGAAGCTATCGGGATTCTTGAAGCTCTTTTATGGGTACAAAGTTTGGGCCTGAAAAATGTATGCTTCGAACTTGATGCAAAAGTAGTAGTGGAGGCAATTAATGAATCAAACATAGGTGTCTCTGAGTTTAGCTCTATCGTGTGCTAATGCAAAAACTTGATAAGAAGCGAGCAAGATTTCTCAATAAAATTTGTCCGGCGACAAGCGAACGAGTGTGCTCATGCTCGTGATGCTCCTATGCTAGTCCCATGGTTTAGAGCGAGACTCCAAGTTTAATTTCTTCTCTTTTGAATTTTGTGTGTAATGAATCACGCATTATTAATAAGTTTTCTGTTGTTGAGTTAAAAAAAAAAAAAAAAAAAAAAAAAGGTTGGAATATAACAAAAATGTATTATATTTGGTAAAAAGAGAAGAGTGTGTGTGTGTGTGGGTGGGTGGGCTTCTTGATCATTGCATGATTTGGGGATGGTTGTATGAGATGATTTAGGTAATGTTTAACATAGCGAAATTGTGTCAAAATATTTATAAATTTTTTAAAAAATCAAAATTAAAGAGGGCGAAACTATGTCAAAATATTTATTTAACATTTTATTACTCTTACTTTAATTAGGGGTTGGACAAGAATAAATTTTTACTTAAGTTCGTCTTCTTGATCATTGCATGATTTGGGGATGGTTGTATGAGATGATTTAGGTAATGTTTAAGATAGCGAAATTGTGTCAAAATATTTATAAATTTTTTAAAAAATCAAAATTAAAGAGGGCGAAACTGTGTCAAAATATTTATTTAACATTTTATTACTCTTACTTTAATTAGTTATAAATTAATTTATATATATATATAAAGTTGAGTGGCCATCACCTCCCCTCTAGCTCCGTCGCTGCTTATCAATTTTTTTTTAACAAAATTTCAAAATTTTGTTAAGGAAAAGCTGAGAAGTGCTTCCTGAAAACTTTCTAAAAACACTAACTTATTACGTTAGTTTGGCATTTGTCTGATTGCAGGTCAATTAATGTTAGGGGGAAATCGGAATGCTATAATTTAAAATAAGGGGTTTTTATGAAAAGCTGATTGGATATAAATTTTAGAAATCGGTAAAAAAAATAATAAATAAATAAAAGTTTAAAAATATCATCGATGTTATAAGAAGAAGCCCGCGCAAAATTTATTGATAGAAAGGAGCTAAATAAGAGTATAGTTGTATGATAATTAAACATTTTGATATAAAAATTCAAAAAAAAATAAAATTTAAGATTGTTGTAGTTATTGAAAAATTAATTGGATAATGTAAAACTTGTGCCACAGGAAGAATATTCCTTGACAGGAAAATCGTGATGTGCATAGGGCTTCTAAAAAGTATTTGGAATTTTCCTTTTTCTTCGGATTTGGAGAGTGGCTTTTATACGAATCATTCTCAATCTCGAGATTTTGTCCTAAATTACACTACCAAGAATTGTGGGATTTGGGTTAACCTGTCTGGAGCTTTACTAATTTGTCAACAAATAAGTCGAATTAAGTCAAATATTTAGTCATTTTGAAAGTTCAACTCAACTTAAAATTTCGACTTCAGTCAAACGATGAACTTTTACAAAATATCAACAATATTAAAACTTTCCACTCAAATTAGCGGAATATTCAGTTACTTATTGCACTGGTCAACTTTTCATTTTTGATTCAAAAAAAAAAAATCTTTTCATTTTGAAATTCATCTCTCAAAACGAAAAGTTGGCCATAAATAAAAGGGAAATGATATATTTATAATTAGAGTTACATACAAGTTTATGCATTATTTTCGAGATTACAAACATATATATCCTAAAACTGTTTTTGAAATTAAAATGCATTTAGGGTAGTTCATAATCTCAATAGCCACTAACGGAGCCAGAAATCTAAATCTAGTCGGACTAGAATTTTAAACTCTAGAATCCTTTAATTTTTTGAATCGAACCACTCGAGCTAGTATCAAATTAATCCAAAATTTTCCTAAATTAATATACAGAAACTTTAAAAAAAAAAAATTGGGGCACCCAGGCCAAAGCTTAGGTGACATTATATGTGGCTCGCCACTGTCAATATCAATATGTAGCCATGTGTAATCGTCATTGTAAATAAAGCACAGCTCTAACTCTTAATTTGTGGCTTATGCTGCAACAACAAAACCTCCTATGTTCGTTTGTTTCTTGCAGCCTTCAAGAAAGCTACGCCATATCAGGGCATTTGGGGGGATAGGCATCCCCAGAATCAGCTGCTCAGCTTCTTTCAGATGCCCATGTTTGGCCAGTAGATCTACTATCAGGAGATAGTGATCCATTTCTGGTTCAACGCCGTACTTCGATTTCATTTGGTTGAACAATGCCATCCCTTCTTTCACAAATCCAACGTGTCTACAAGCCGAGAAGACGGCAAGAAAAGCAACCTTGTCGGGCTTGAAACCGCTACGCTGCATCTCTTCAAATCTTTCTAATGCTTCATTTGTGTAACCGTGCTGCCCGAGGGCGGATATAAGAGCTGTCCAAGAAATGACGTTCCTCTCCACCATATCGTTAAAGATCATGACCGAGCTCTCGAGGCTCCCACATTTCCCATACATATCGACCATGACGTTGCAGAGAAATGTGTCGCATAGCGCAAAATCAGTCTTCACGATGAGGCCATGCAGAGAACTGCCAAGAGCAATGTTACACAATTTGGTGCAAACACTGAAGAGGCTAACGTAAGTGTAGTTGTCGGGATAGACTTGGGAATTACGCATATGGTGAAAAAGTTCAAACGCCTCTTCATAATCTCCACTCCTGGAACAAGCAGCGATCAAAGTATTCCAAGAAATGGTGTCAGGATCCTGCATTATAGCATATAACTCTTGAGTTTTATCATATTGGCCGGTTCGGTTGTAAATCCATGCAATTGCATTTGATGAAGCAACAGGAAGTGTAGTGTTGTCGTGCTCGAAAAAAGTTAAGGCATCAGATACCAGACCATTCCTTGCATATGAGCTGATTAGAGAACTTAATGCATAATCATCTTTGTGGTAACCCATTTTTATCATCACGGAGTGAAGTTGAAGCAGTTCTAACGGCGCTGATGATTTAACAACAATTGAAAACGACAACTCGTTAGGGCGACAGCCAGTATTAATCATTTCTCGAAGCAGCTTAACCGCAACAAAAGAACCTCTGTTTGAATATCCCAGGATAAGTGAATTCCAAGAAACCAAATTCTTCTCTTTTATTCCATCAAAACAAACTTGTGCTTCTTCCAATTTATCACATTTGGCGTAAAAATCAACCAAAGAAGTACCAGCATACACACTAGATTCAAATCTCCTCTTTATCATCTTGGCATGGATGAATTCCCCGAATGAAGAAGCCCGCAGTCTACAACATGAGCTAACAACATTAACGAAAGTCGTCTCATTCGGCAACAATCCAGTAGCGCACATTTCAAGGAAGGTATCCAATGCTTTGCTCGGTCTACCACAACTTTCCATTGCCCCGATCAGCGTGTTCCACGAAACAATATCCCTAACAGAAGCCTCCTCAAACATTTTCTCTGCCAAGCATGAGTCGGCACACTTTGCATACATACTAATCAGACAATTAGAGACAGACACAACAGTATCGAATCCATGCTTTATCACAATCCCATGTATTAGCCGTCCCAATTCCATGTCACCATCTTGAAAACAGGATAAAACATTGACGAAAGTGTACAGAGATAATTCCATCCGACTCCTCATCATCTCAGATAACATATAGATGCAATATTCAGAGAAACCAATCTGTCCAAATACAGATACCATATTATTCCAGGTGACTAAGTTCTTTTGAGGCATGCATTCAAATACAGCAACAGCTTCATGTAGATACCCATTCCTCCCATACATTCCCAGTAACGCCGTTCCAGAAAAAGGTTCAGCGCAAAGTAACCCAGTCTTCTCCATCAAAGCATGTAACTGCATCCCTTGCAAGACGTCCAAGGAATAACACGACAACAAACCGCCAAACGTGAATTGTGTAGGCTTCAGATCACATTTTCTCATTTCAGAGAGCAGTTCCCAGGCTTCCAGCAAAAACCCATCTCGGCTGTACGAGCCTATCATAGTATTATACGACACAACATTTCTTTCAGTCATTTCGTCAAACAGCATGCGAGCCAGGAAAGTATCTCCCAGAGATACATACATCGAGATGATTCTGTTGTTAACAAAGACAGGTTCTTGCATTGGCATTGGACCCATTGTAATGGCGAGCGCGTGCAGAGATTTCGCTTCGTCCAGGAAACGGATTTTTTCTGGGTTTTGGAGGATATGTATAGCATTTTGGCGCCCGATGTTTTGAGCACTGGAGCTGACAGAAAAGTGAAGCTTTTGGGTGGATGAAAGTGCATTGTTAAAATCTATGGCCAAATGATGATTTCTCACGCTTTTCGGAAAATCTAACGTTATTCTTCTCATGCATCAGCGGGAAATCAAATAGAAAAACTCGATCCTCACATTCGGCTCCAGCAATACAAGCAATCCTTTCAACTGATTTCGTGCTAGAGATTCAAAACTCCACATCATGTTGATATTTCATCATATACTTCTTTTATTCAACATGGATCCTTCACTTTGTCTCAGGTTTTTCCATAAATTCCTATTTTTCATTGCATTCAATGTTATCAAACACATTTTATATATAAATGTAATTAATACGTCGAACCCAAATACACAACTTCACATTTACAATGGGTTTGTTGCATGATTTGGTCGGGATTTGGTGGGATTTGAATTTACAAATATGTTTGGTAAAATAGAATTTTAAAATCGGATTGATTTTTGATGAGAGTGAAATTCTTAAAAAAAATTGATCTAATTTCATGGGTTTTTATGGGATTTGTGTTTATAAAAACAATAAAATTATTTCTAATAATAAATTTATAAACTTTAGTTATAAATTTAAGTTTTTTTAACATTTTTTTTACAAAATATTACTTTCCTAACATTTATGCTATTAAATTTCAATATATATTTTAATTTTTTTTCAAACACCAAAATGAAATTTTTGAATTTCATAAATTTAAAATCCAAATCCAATTTCAAATTTTATTTTTTAGACATCCAAACATACCATTATTCAAAGTCAATTTGCATACAAAAGTTGTAAGTTAAGAAAATTTTAATAACATCAATTTTTTTAAGTATTTTTATTTATAAAAGTAGAATAAATATTGTCATTTGAATAAATGTTTAAAAATTATTTTTATTTAAAAATTTTAAATATAGTTAAAAGTAAAAAACCAAAAAGTTAGAAATTATATTTTTTTAAAAAAAAACAAGTGTTTTTTAAAAATGATTTTTGTAACCAAACTCAATAATTTTTAAGAAAAGATTTTTTTAAAAAAATTATCCTCCACTCCTTCAACAAAACACTTCGATACCTACATAATTTTATTTAATATTATTAGTCCTTGAACTTTAAAAAATATAACAAAATTAATCCTTACTCTTAATTCTATGTTTAAATATAATGAAAAGGACTAAATCGTTATATTTATTATAATTTAGGAACCAAAAATGACGAAAAAGAATTAAAAAATAAAATTTCGGTAAAGATAAAGAATGTATATAGCAGCATATCTACAAAATAAATATATATTAATTATATATTATGAACGAAAATTTATATGAATTTTGTGTATAAATCATTAGCAAAAAAAACTTAGATAAACAGCTCAAGATGAATTAAAATTTGTGGTTAAAAAGTTATGCCATAAATCATTTTTAAATAAAAACTTATACAATATGTCATAAAAATAAACTTTGTTGGTTCACATACTAAAAAATTTAAATTTTTTATAAATATATATAAATTTTATTTGGCTTAAATATTAATGTAATTATTATATATATTTTTATGTTAAGAGTATTAAAATTTTCAAACTTGTTAAAATTACGATGTTATCATTTGATTATTTTTATAGTGGCAATGGATTCTATGCTGATAGTGCAAACAGTCATTGTCCTTTTATCTGATTTGAGCTATGGTAGATTTCAACCTAGCATATGGGTAATACCCCAATGATAGATCTAATGTACTTCCGAAATTAGAGATGTTTTGAAGTATCCCACTTTCACTGCACTTGTGCATTAGAATAAACTAGCTAATAGCGTAGCAGATAATATTGTTTCTTTTGCTTCTTCCTCACATTCGCCCTTTATTTGAGTGAATGGTGAGTTTTCTCATTGGTTGGTTTGTATTGAATGATTTCTCGTAATAATATTTACAAGTTTTGCTTGCTCAAAAATTAAAAAAAAATATTTTTAAAACTAAAATAAAAAATGAGCGTTTCAAGATTAATTTTTGTACAGGATGCATTATTTTATTTTTTGTAATTCATTATCAATGTTTTAATATTTACAAACATAATTTTTTATACTACTACGTATTTATATTTGATATCTTAAAAAAATAAAATTGTACTTATTCGGTATCTTAATATTAATATATTTAAATAATTAGCTAGATTTGACATATAGAGCCCGTTTAGGAACAGTAGACATTTTGAAAAAATCACTTATTTTTTTAAAAAAAGTGCTTTTCTTAAAAAGTTACGTGTTTGGTTACAATAGACGTTTTAAAAAAAAAACTTATTTAAGCCCAAATAAGTGCTTTTTTAAAAGCCAAAAATTTTGGTTTTTGGGCTTCTGCTTATGTTTTAAATTTAAAAAGCACTTTTTTAACATTTATCCAAACACTAAAACTACTTCTGCTTTTTTTAATAAAAGCATTTTAAAAAGATGAACTTATTTAAGTGCTTTTTTAAGCCAATAACTTTTGTTTCCAAACGAGCTCATAGTAAAGATAATAAAACTAGATTTTGTTTCCAAACAAGCTCATAGTAAAGATAATAAAACTAGATTTTATTTTAGGAAATTACTAGAAGGCTGATTTAAAAAATATATATGCATATTAAAATATTTCTATTATATTTTAATCTTGAAAACATGTTTGACTATTATTTTATGTTAAAAAAAACACAAAGTACTAGCTAGAGAGGAATGTCAATTTCCTCCGAACTCGATGGGAGAATTCGATACCCGATCCAAATGGAGGAGGAACATAGAATTATTCATGTATTTATTATATTAACTTTTTTAATATTTATTATATTAAATAAATATTATTTTTAATTTACTTTTTTTAAATGATGGTAGTTTGATAGAACATAGAAAATTATTAGTATAAAACTAACGTTATTTTGTAGAATAATGATGTAGGATAAATTATATTTTTATTTATTTATTTCTTATATTATGTTTAGTTTGTTAATTTTTTTACTTTCATATTTTTTTTATTGTTCTTATAAAAATTTGATGATAAGCATAGTTTTATCAAAATAATCAAATTTGAAAAAATGCAATTGTATGTGGTGACAGGATATTTGAATAGGGTATGGGTATTCATCTTCCGATGATTTTGGGGATGAGAATGAAAGTTGAATATTCAACGGAGATGGGCATGGACATGGGGTGAATATATATAATAAATGAGGATGAAGACGAATGTATGATATCCTACACGAACGTGATTCATTGTCATTCCTAGCTAGTACTACAGTCGATATTTTTTTTGTATAAATAAAAACTACAGTAAATTTTATTTACATATAATAATATTATAAAAAATAATAAGTATATTCGTGTTGTAGAAGATGTGATTGTTTATGGTCTTAATCTTTTTTATAAAATTTTTATTATTAACGTGTATTCATTTTTTAATAAATATCATAAATTAACCTCACAGTTAGATTTAACCAAAAAATTAATATCAATGATTGATATATAGTGTCACAATTTTCAAAGTTTAAAAACTAAAAGTGTTATGTTAAAATGTATTTTTCCCCTAGAATTCTATTTATTGTTGCTTGATGAGACATTTTTGGGGAAAAATAAGTAAGATGCTTATTTACATCTGATTAAATAGAATTCTTTACTTTTCTTCTTCTTCTTTTTTTTTTCTTTCCAAATCGTATAAAAGTTAATTTCGTTCAATATAAATGCTTAGCAAATAGGAACCTGTCATAAAAGATTGCCACATGTACATGAAATTGACATACTGTGGTAGATATATAAATATTTTGAAAATTGATATCTAATTAAAATATGGCTCATACTAGATTTAGAGTTAATTGGTAAAAAAAACCTCATATATTATATTTGATTAGGATTTAGTTCCTGTCGAAATTTTAGTTTTTTGTATGCATTTTCTGATTGATAAAAAGTTTGTATGTACTCCTTGAGCCCACAAATCATTTTCGAAGTAAAAAATAAGTATAAACAATTGAAAATCAGGTATAAATATATGCTATTTCAGTACTAACTATTTCAGATCTGGTATAAAAACAAGTTTTCTCGGTATAAAACTTTTTGTGTTATATTTCATCTCTCTAAAATTGAAAATATAAATATAATCATGATAATGTACTCAATTTGAGGTAACTGATGCCATAAATATATAAAAAAATACGTAAATTAAATATTTTTGTACTGAAATTTCTTAAATTAGTGTACACAAATTGTTAATTTTGTGATTTTTAAAATACTAATGTATGTACTGATTAATAATGCACAAGTTTTTTAATATAAATATTTTGTACATAAACATGACTTATGTACAATAAGTTGTTGTTATTAATAAATTTATGGGCAATTTGCTCAAAAATCCCCAAATGCAAACATGTTTTGCTTTGGGGTCCCTAGTCATAAAATGTGGTACAAAACAATACAAGATGTGGTACAAACCATACAAGATGTGGTACAAATTAACAAAAAATGTGGTACAAAAAAGTGGCTAGGGAGTTCAGTGCAAAACATGTTTGCATTAGGGATTTTTGAGCAATTTGCACTAAATTTATTCTAATTTTATACTCAAAATCTTAAATTTCACATCAGATCTGAAACTGTCATTACTCCAATATTATATATTAATATCATATATTTAAATTTTTATACCGATTTTCATCCATAAAAAGAAAAATGAAACCATGGAGTTCAAACAAAATTTTGTGATATAGAAACTACATCGTAATTAACTCATAAATTAAGTCAGAGACTGAATCTTAAGTTAGCCTTAGATTTATCAATTGCTTACTTATATTTCATATTTAAAGGGGGAAAAATTAAAAACCAACCTCAGCATAAAAAAGGGTTAATTATTAATTTATGCCGGCCAAGTCACTTTCCAACTAGGAAGTAGGAACTCATGCGTAACAGAATAAAACAGAAGCATTCTTTAATGATGGTTTTCTTTTACAATGATAAAGTCAAAGATTCTGAGATTATTAGATAATCATCAAGTGGAATACATAGTCATAATATGAACTTAAGTAGTAACCCATCATTAAAAGTGCTATTCCTTTTGTAGCAAATTAGTCATTACTAAGTTTAAATATTTTAGGATAATGTTGTGTAATTAATATCAAATGCTTCTAGCTTTGTATGGCTAAAAAGAAAATGTGTACGAATTAATATATTTTATAGCTTATATATGATAATAATACTTTGATTATCTCCGGCAATTTTTTATGTTATCTAGTTAAATCACAAATTATGAAATTAAAAGTATATATATATTGTTATTTTGTTTTTAACATTTCGTTAATAAACTCAAGTTCTGTACCTATGACGCGCGAGTTCTAAAACGAGTCTGCTTCATGATGAGCTATCGAAATTGCTTGGGCTGAAAACGAGCTCACTTAATGAGCCGAACTCAAGTCAAACTGATTGAAAATGATAAACGATCTATTAATAAACCAAGCTCGATCGAGTTGTTCGCAAGCGTTTAGTAATTCCAAACAAGCGAGCTCAAGTCTACTATTAATTGTTGGACTCCACTCATTTACATCTCTGGCTACATGCCTACACATTATATATCTTTAGGATGGAAGACCAAATTATATTGCATCCAAAATCTCATGAACTAAAGTTTGCACTGATCAATTTATTCAAGGAACTCCGTCAAATGGGAACCGATAAAAAGATAATATTGATTATCACGAAGATTTGATAAGTTGTACAATTTCAATACATTATACATACATTAAACTCTTCTATCCGCATGCAAGACGTACGTTTGCCTCGTTTCTTTTTCTAGACGTACGTATCTTCAATGCATTGGGACGTTGATGAAGTGATGCTGGGGATCAGGACCTCCGGGACTAGCCCGCCTCGGCTTGTATCGACCATTCACGTAGTCGTCGCCTGCATCAGTATCCTGGTTTTTCTCGATAATCATCTTTCTTCGAAACATGGCTCGAAAAGATTCCGAAACAATCATGCTCTTACCATGGATGATCCTAGCTTCCGATCGATGACGACCCATGGTTGCCGAAAGCAATATAAAGCACATGAAGATCAGTTTGAAGCTCATGTGGCACATTGTATTATGAGTATATACTTAATGATTCAATATTGCATGGGTATAAATAGAGAGGCATCGACATCATGGCTTTGCAAGCAAACAAATGAAGCTAGGGCAACCTAGTACCTTTTTGCTTGTGATGGCTTTATTTTTTGTGCCAAGTTTTTGGTTTTTAATGTTGTCAAAAGTGACTGTCTAGTCATGAATTTTGGCCTACTCAACTTATATGTGATGTTGAGAGACTGAAAGGACATTTACATAGTACTTTGACTGAGATGAAGCTTATTGTTTTTTCTGACCAATTTTGCCCGTTTCTAACCATCAAAGGGTCACTATCTTCATCATTAAAACCCTCCTTTTTTGGATAAATTATTTGGTCTCATTTAACATATTTTCATGAACATCACATGGAACTACTTTGGATTTTACTCAATCCCAATGCCGAAAATTCGGAATTATCCGCTTACCGCTTGTATCCCGAGTTTGAGACGAAGTTTTTTTGTTCAAGACAATCTAATTGTAACAAATATTAATACACTCAACTAATTGTTTCTATTTTTGCAAGTATTATACATCCAATTCACCATATTCAAATTAATATATATATATATATATATATATATATATATATATATTTACAAAAGAAATGGGATTGCGCATACGTCTTAGCTGATTTGGTTCTTGATATGTATATTGTCGTTTGCTACATTTCCTTATGGACCATGAATTAGATCCGTTTCAATGTTAAATTTTTGGCCTAATCTCCTCTCATGTATCTGGGGTTCGCAAAAACCCCACCACAATACTGTAGACAATTAAATTTGTCAACCTTCAAATATGGCAAGTACAAATAATTAAATATCAATAAAAACAATTAGTTATTTTTGGGAAGATTAAATTCCTAAAAAATAAATAGTTAATTAATTGATATTTTAATATATTTTGTGATCAAATCAAGATTTTTAAATCAAGATTGCATCTTGCACAAATTGGAAGAGAATACTAATATTTTTAGTATTTGAGATCAAATCTTGCATCAAATAGAAGAAAATACTAATATTTTTAGTATTTAAAATCAAATCTTGTGATTAATGGAAGATAATCATCAAATAAATCTGGAGGAACCAACCAAATTGCGACACCTCATCAAATAAAAATGGTAGGAATCTGCATCCTTCAGCTATAAATAGGGGCAGATGACCAAAAAGAAAACACAGCAAAGAAGACTGAAGCAAAGAAGTAGAAGAATTCAAGATTTTTCTCTCAAGTCACATTCAAGAAGTTCAAGGCGCAATTCAAGGCGTTCTTCTTCAAAATCATCAAATTTGAGAAGATCAAGGCGTGATTCAAGGGATTAATTGCGTTCTTCTTCAAATATACTTAAATTCATTCAAATTCAAGAAGATCGTGTTCTTCATCAAATTCAAGAAGTTCGTGTTCTTCATCAAACAAATCAAATTCAAGAAGATCGTGTTCTTCATCAAATTCAAGAAGTTCGTGTTCTTCAACAAATAAATCAAATTCAAGAAGATTGTGCTCTTCATCAAATTCAAAAAGCTCGCATTCTTCATCAAACAAATCAAATTTAAGAAGATCATGGTCTTCATCAAATTGAAGAAGTTCATGTTCTTCAACAAATAAATCAAATTCAAGAAGATTGTGCTCTTCATCAAATTCAAGAAGCTCGCATTCTTCATCAAATAAATCAAATTCAAGTAGATTGCGTTCTTCATCAAATCCAAAAAGTTCATGTTCTTCAACAAATAAATCAAATTCAAGAAGATCGTGTTCTTCATCAAATTCAAAATAACAAATTTCAAGGCGCGATTCAAGGAGTTCATCGCATTTTTTCCAAATTTTGAAGTTTAATTCGATATCAAGGTGTTAACCCATCGAATTAACTTTATCAAGACATCAAATCAAATCTCAAGACATCAAATCGTCTTCTAGAAGATCAAATACTCAAGAAATTGTCATTGAAGAGGAAAATCAAGGGATTATCCAGAGATTGTATTCACTAATCTTTATTAAATTCACTTTGTATCAATTTTCTATTTCTTGATTTTAAGAAATAAAGAATTTTGAGCTACAAATTTTGGCATGCCCAGTGGGACCATCTCTACCCTTCATCTTTTCTCTTCATCAAAAGTTTTAAGCCAACATGTCTACCTATGAAAATATCTCGAGCATGAAGATTTTTGCAATTAAGTCTACTGGAAGTCTTGGAGTCATCACGAGAAGTATGTCCAAGAAATTACAAATATCTTCGGAGGCAACCCATTTCCTTGAGACCCATCCGAACTCTCACATAGAAAGCGTGATGGTAACAAATGACACAACTCTAGAAGATCAAATAGCAAACTTGACAAAGGCCATTGAGGGACTTGCAAAACATGTTCAAGAATGAGACTCCCAAATTATGAAGTTGATGGACAAGATAAATCATACTTATACAAGTTACATGGACAAAGAAGATGAAACTAATGATGAAACTGAGTCATCATTGAAGAAAAAAACAAAATGAACAAACTAAAGACTTACATTTTTCATCTGATGAGTCAGTTTCCATGGACCAGTTAAAAGACTTCATCATGGGTACTATCAAAGAAAAACTTGACGGAAGCTCCAAGCCATCTCTCACCTATGCCAAGCTATATTCACAAAGGATTGATAACTTAAGAATGCCAAATGGCTATCAACCTCCAAAGTTTCAACAATTTGATGGCAAAGAAAACCCAAAGCAACATGTGGCTCATTTCATTGAAACGTGTAACAATGTTGGGACATACGGAGATTACCTAGTCAAGAAATTTGTTCGTTCACTAAAAGGGAATGCATTTGATTGTTACACTGATCTGGAGGCATGCTCAATTGATAGTTGGAAACAACTAGAACAAGAATTTCTCAATCGCTTCTATAGTACTCGACGAGTAATTAGCATGATTGAGCTAACAAACTCACGACAATGGAAAGAAGAGACTGTCATTGACTTTATCAATCGATGGAGAAATTTGAGCCTTAACTGCAAAGATCGATTGTCCGAATCTTCTGAAATTGAGATGTGCATCCAAGGTATGCATTGGGGACTTCGATATATCCTTCAAGGAATCCAACCAAAGACATTTGAAGAATTAGCTACTCGAGCTCATGACATGGAGTTGAGCATAACTACAAGTGGATCAGAAGGGCCTCCAACTCAAGAATATCATAGAGCAAGAGAAGCAGAAAAATCCAAGAAAGAAGATGAGTATTTCACCAATACTCCTGACCCACAAGAGTATAAACTGTGAACGGTATTCACCAAAAGTCTTACATGTGGTTAAACTGTTATGTGCTCCACCAAAGGTATTATATGTGGTTAAACTGTTATGTCCCCACCAATAGTGAATTCATATGGTTAAACTGTATTTCTCCCACTTATGGTATTTTATGTGGTTAAAATATTAAATCCCCACCTAGTCTAGGGTGGTTAAGAAATAGATACTCTTGGCCCGCATGAGTATAAACTGTGCACGGCACCCCCCCATCTCAAACAATCAATTTTTTTGAACTACGTTATGACTTGATCCCTATATTGGGTACGTAGGCAACTTAGATTTATTCTGAGTACAGTCATGAACTTGCTGTTTTCTTTTCACATGAAATATTAATATGTTTTATATTTTCAGTGAAAGTTAAACATAATCAAAAGATCGCAAAAAAAATTTTCAAGTATTTTTAGGCAACTTCAAGAGGGATCCTTGACGTGTTCAAATTCTTGATAACGTCATCATCGAAAGGAGAAATATTTTCAATCATAGTGTATTTTCTCAATGTAGTAACCCGGAACCCATTTTAAGATAATAATATGTTAAACATGATTAAGGGTTGGTAATTGATCTATTTCGGAGTGTTATTGGACTTCGGAAGAGGAATTTGGGCTTTTGACTTCGGGCCAGATCGGAAGCTCCGATCCCAGTTCGGAAGCTCCGATCCTGACCACTTCGGAAGCAGATCGGATGCACGGGGATCAGACGTTCCGATCAGGAACGGAGGTTCCGATCTCAGCCAGCCAGCAATGCTCGATGACTCAGCCGTGAGTTTTGACAAGTGTTGGTCGGGGGTTCGATCGGAAGTTCCGATCCCGGAACGGTGGTTCCGATCCCGACGTGTTGGACATGCACAGAATGAGCTGGAATCGGAAGCTCCGATCCCGAGATCGGTGGTTCCGATCGTTGCCGAGATTTTGGCTATAAATAGGGCTCATTTGCTTCAGTTTTGAAATACGAATTCCCGCGTTTCCTTCTTCAGTTATATAGTGTGAGATATACACTTGAGGGCCCTATCGGTTAATAGTGAGGTTCTGAAATAACCACGGTGAGGTTATAGTCATTCAGGACTAGCGACTCCAAAGGGCTAACTACGGACGAAGGTATGGTCCGGGAATCTATTTAAGTTTTGGGAGTACTTATTAGCTTAGTTAAGACTTATAGAATTTATGTAGTGATACGATAAATTTTTGAATATAGGCTTGGAACCTAGGATCTATTATACTTGAACTAGCCTAGAGGTACGTACACATTGACTGAGATTGCCAGCGAGTATACATGTTTATATGTTGCATTTATTTGGCATTATTATATGGCATGATGTATGATTTACCGTTTTCTATACTCATATGTCATGTGCATATACACGTTGAGCCTATACCTTGTTATACCTGACTATAGAGCCGCTCAGCTCTATACTCGATAGTCTGTCACTGAGAGTACCGCGATGGCGGGGGCATTTATGTCTGTCTACTCTGGTGTACTAGACGAGTGTGGTTGCACCCAGAGGTTGATCCGTGCGGTGGCAGCACTCATATGGCGCCGGTACTGAGCATGACTTTTCAGATGACCCTGTACCAGTCATCATGTTGCATGCATTATATACATATGTTTACTCATGTCTATGTACTGGGCGTAGCGCTCACGTCCTAGTTGTTATCTTGGACACCCTATTCCATGGGGCAGGTCGCAGGATGGACGGAGCTGGTAGTTCAAGGCAGGACTAGGGAGCAGGAGCTTTGAAAGTTTTTATACAGCACGATTTATTAGCTGTATAATGTTTACTTTTAAGAATTTCGATATGGTTGTATCACTACAGATTTAAGCCTGGACTATATTACTAAGCTGATATGTAAATTATGGATTATGTTTCCGCACGTTTTTACTCTGTTAAGTATTTTGCTGTATTAAGTTTAATGCATGCTATTAGTTGCCAGTTAGTAGGTGATTCCATGCAGGGTCACTACATTTTTGGTATCAGAGCATGCATAGATTTTGGGATTAGTACTTGGGATTGAGTTTAGTCTTGAGTAATTCTTGCGCATTTGGGATTTTAATGTGCAATTCTTTTCAGGATATGGCTGACGAGAGTCACGGTAGTGTTGGCCAGGGAAGTGGTCATCATCATCGTCGCCATCATCATCAGGATGATCAACATCGTCCTCATGAGGGTCGACGTTGCTATACTATTAATAAGTTTATGCAGGTAGGACCGAAACCCTTAGTGGGAGGCGAGAATCCTGAACAAGCTAGAAGTTGGATGTCTAAACTTAAGAGCACGTTCCGAGCTTTTGAGTGTACTGAGGAGCAGAAACTGGAAGTTCTAGAATTCGTTCTAGAGGATAGAGCACGTTTTTGGTGGGATGCCAAGGTTGCTCAGGCACGTACTGAGAGAGGACAGGTGACTTGGGGGGATTTCTGTCGGGAGTTCCAGAAATTGTATTTTCCTCCGGCTGTTCGCCAAGCACGATCTATGGAGTTGCTTACTTTAAGGCAAGGATCAATGACTATTGATCAGTATCAGCAGCGATTTCTGGATCTGCTACCCTTTAGTCCTCATATCAATGCGAGTAATGCGTCGAAGTATGATATCTTTCTGCAAGGCCTGAACCAAGATATCTACTCTCAGGTTGTCGTCTGTGATGACCCGGTATCTTATGAGACTTTGGTGAACCGTTGCCGTCTTGTGGAGACTAGCAACAGGCGTGGACAGTTGATGATGTCAGCACAGCCTAGTGGATTTATTGAGCCTCGAGCTCAATCTGTTGTGTCATCTGTACCTACGTCTTCTTCTACTCCTACTACTTCGTCTGGTTCTCGTGGTTCACGAGGTACTTTCCGTTTTGGGAAGAAGAAGAAGAAGGAGGAATTTTGTAGTCATTGTGGTGGGAAGCATCCTGCAGCTTCATGTCGGAGAGCTACTGGTGCTTGTTATATTTGCGGTCAGCAGGGACATCTGCGGAGAGATTGTCCTCAGCGTATGGGTTTTGCTAGTGGATCGGGATCACAAGTTGGGTCTCAGGCTTCTATTGTTCCACGTCAGCAGCCAGCACCACAGAGTTCTTCTGGTTATCATCCCCAGACTCAAGGGCAGGTGTTTGCTCTGTCTCAGGAGCAGGCTACTGAGGGAAGCGATCGCATGTTGGCAGGTAACTTCTTGTTATGTGGTATTCCTGCACTTGTATTAATTGATACCGGAGCATCGCATTCCTTTATTTCTAGTCGCTTCGTTAAGAGACATAGATTACCTTATGTATCATTAGATATGGATTTAGTTGTATCTACTCCGTTGGAGCAGGAGGTAGTAACTAAGCGTCTAGTGATGGGTTGCCTTCTGGAGTTTGAGGGTAATGTGTTATCGGCTAATTTGATGATATTAGCGATGACGGATTTTGACTGTATCTTGGGAATAGATATGCTGACTTTGTATCACGCTACTGTGGATTGTTATCAGCGTCTGGTACAGTTTCATCCTGTTGAGGGTGATAGTTGGTACTTTTATGGTGAGGGTGCGCGACCTCCGATGCCACTTGTTTCGGCTCTGAAGGCATGTCATGTCTTGGAGTCAGGTGGGGAGGGCTACCTCATCTATGCAGTTGATATGTCCATGAGTAGTACGGGTATTGATCAGCTACCGGTTGTCAGCGAGTTTCCTGACGTATTCCCTGATGAGATTCCTGGTTTTCCTCCGGTTCGAGAGGTTGAATTTGGTATTGATCTAGTACCAGGAACTACGCCTATATCCCGAGCACCTTATCGTCTGGCACCGTCAGAGATGAGGGAATTGAAACAGCAGTTGCAAGATCTACTTGATAAGGGATATATTCGTCCGAGTGTTTCTCCGTGGGGAGCACCTGTTTTGTTTGTCAAAAAGAAGGATGGATCGATGCGATTATGTATTGATTACAGGCAGTTGAATCGTGTCACCATCAAGAATAAGTATCCTTTGCCGCGGATTGATGATCTGTTTGATCAACTACAGGGTACTTCTGTTTATTCGAAGATAGATTTGAGATCTGGATACCATCAGATGCGGGTACGAGACTCAGATATATCTACGACTGCTTTCAGGACCAGATACGGGCATTATGAGTTTCTGGTGATGCCATTCGGTTTGACAAATGCACCGGCAGTCTTTATGAATCTGATGAATCAGATATTTCGAGATTATCTGGATAGATTTGTCATCGTCTTCATAGATGATATTCTTGTCTATTCTCATGACAAGGATGAGCATGCACAGCATTTGAGAATTGTTCTACAGACGTTACGAGATAAGCAGCTATATGCGAAATTGAGCAAGTGTGAATTCTGGCTTGATCGGGTAGTGTTTCTCGGTCATGTGATTTCTAATGAAGGGATATCTGTTGATCCTAGTAAGATAGAGGCAGTGCTGAACTGGTCTCGACCGACGACGGTTGCTGAGATTCGTAGTTTCTTGGGTCTAGCGGGATATTACCGTCGGTTTATCGAGAATTTTTCACAGTTGGCCAGGCCTTTGACTCAGCTTACACGGAAAGATGTTGCCTTCATTTGGTCCTCGGATTGTGAGGAGTCATTTCACGAGCTGCGTAGACGTCTTACTACTGCACCTGTGCTAGCTCTACCTTCTGGATCAGGAGGTTATGTTGTCTATACTGATGCCTCTGGTCAGGGGTTAGGATGTGTTTTGACACAGCATGGACATGTTATTGCCTATGCTTCTCGACAGTTGAAGTTGCATGAGAGTAATTATCCAGTGCATGATCTCGAGTTAGCCGCCATTGTATTTGCGCTCAAGATTTGGAGACATTATCTTTATGGCGAGAAATTTGAGATATTTACGGATCACAAGAGTTTGAAGTATTTATTCACTCAGGCAGAGTTGAATATGCGACAGAGACGCTGGATGGATCTCCTGAAGGATTATGATTGTGAAATCAAATATCATCCAGGTTCTGCTAATCTTACTGCTGATGCCTTGAGTCGGCAGGTGAGACTGTCTGCACTTCAGACTAATGAAATATCTCATATGATTCAAGAGTGCTGTTCATTGAGTTTTACGCTCAAGCACAAGAAAGGGAGGAATGGGATTCGTTTGTATACTATTCTATCTGAGCCAGCATTGTATTCTCGAATCAGAGATGCTCAGATATCTGATGTTAAGACTCAGCAATTGGCACGTCTAGCCAATGGAGTTAATACATCTGGATTCCATTTTCAGGCAAATGGTTTATTGTGCCTATCCAATAGAGTGGTTGTACCTAATGTTGCGGAGCTCAGGAATGATATTCTTTCTCAAGCTCACAGGAGTCGATTATCAGTTCATCCTGGAAGTATGAAAATGTATAAGGACTTGCGAACTAGATTCTGGTGGAAGGGGATGAAGCGAAGTGTGTATCAATTTGTTTCGAGATGTTTGGTTTGTCAACAGGTCAAGGCTGAACATCGACGACCAGGTGGATTACTGCAGAATCTTGAGATTCCCGAATGAAAGTGGGAACACGTGACTATGGATTTTGTCACCCACTTACCTATGACGTCACGTCAGTGTGATGCTATCTGGGTTGTCGTTGACCGTTTGACAAAATCAGCACATTTCATTCCTTATAACCGGGAGTATTCTTATGATCGCATGGCACGCTTATATATCCAGGAGATTGTGCGATTACATGGGATTCCAGTGAGTATTGTCAGTGATAGAGATCCGCGATTTACTTCACGTTTTTGGGGTAGTTTTCAGGAAGCGTTGGGTACCACTCTGAGTTTGAGCACTGCGTATCATCCGGAGACTGATGGGCAGTCAGAGCGCACTATTCGTACGCTGGAGGATATGCTACGTTCTTCTGTCATGGATTTTGGTTTATCTTGGCAGGATCAGTTATCTTTGATTGAATTTGCCTACAATAACAGTTATCATCGTAGTATTGATATGGCACCTTTCAAGGCATTGTATGGTCGACGGTGTCGTACTCCGTTATTCTGGGATGAAGTCGGGGAACGGCAAGTCGAGGGTCCTGAATTGGTGCAGCAGATTGTAGACAAGGTAGATTTGATCAAGCATAGGATCAAAGTTGCTCAAGATAGACAAGCCAGTTATGCGAATATTCGCCGTAGGCCACTTCAGTTTGAGCCTGGTGAATATGTATTTCTCTGGGTATCACCTTTCAGGAAGGTGATGAGATTTGGTGTGAAAGGCAAGTTGTCTCCTCGTTACATTGGGCCTTTCCAGATACTGGAGAAGATCGGAGATGTTGCTTATCGTTTGGCTTTACCGCCATCTCTTTCCAGTATACACAATGTTTTTCATGTGTCGTTGCTTCGACAGTACATAGCTGATGAATCTCATGTGATTCAGTCTATTGATATTCAGCTAGAGCCAGATCTGTCTTTTGTTGAACGACCAATCTGTATCCTAGACAGGAAGGAGAAAGTTTTTCGGAACAAGACTATACCACTTGTGATGGTACAGTGGCAGCGTCGAGGCGTTGAAGAAGCAACTTGGGAAACTGAGAGTCGTATGCGAGCAGAATATCCTGAGTTGTTTGCTTTGTATTTTGATTACCATATAAGATGTAATTACCGTTGTTGTAATAATACATGGTTTGATGTTTCATATTGTTATCTTTATTGTCTTTAGATGTTATTTCGCGGACGAAATATCTAAAGGTGGGGAGAATGTAGTAACCCGGAACCCATTTTAAGATAATAATATGTTAAACATGATTAAGGGTTGGTAATTGATCTATTTCGGAGTGTTATTGGACTTCGGAAGAGGAATTTGGGCTTTTGACTTCGGGCCAGATCGGAAGCTCCGATCCCAGTTCGGAAGCTCCGATCCTGACCACTTCGGAAGCAGATCGGATGCACGGGGATCAGACGTTCCGATCAGGAACGGAGGTTCCGATCTCAGCCAGCCAGCAATGCTCGATGACTCAGCCGTGAGTTTTGACAAGTGTTGGTCGGGGGTTCGATCGGAAGTTCCGATCCCGGAACGGTGGTTCCGATCCCGACGTGTCGGACATGCACAGAATGAGCTGGAATCGGAAGCTCCGATCCCGAGATCGGTGGTTCCGATCGTTGCCGAGATTTTGGCTATAAATAGGGCTCATTTGCTTCAGTTTTGAAATACGAATTCCCGCGTTTCCTTCTTCAGTTATATAGTGTGAGATATACACTTGAGGGCCCTATCGGTTAATAGTGAGGTTCTGAAATAACCACGATGAGGTTATAGTCATTCAGGACTAGCGACTCCAAAGGGCTAACTACGGACGAAGGTATGGTCCGGGAATCTATTTAAGTTTTGGGAGTACTTATTAGCTTAGTTAAGACTTATAGAATTTATGTAGTGATACGATGAATTTTTGAATATAGGCTTGGAACCTAGGATCTATTATACTTGAACTAGCCTAGAGGTACGTACACATTGACTGAGATTGCCAGCGAGTATACATGTTTATATGTTGCATTTATTTGGCATTATTATATGGCATGATGTATGATTTACCGTTTTCTATACTCATATGTCATGTGCATATACACGTTGAGCCTATACCTTGTTATACCTGACTATAGAGCCGCTCAGCTCTATACTCGATAGTCTGTCACTGAGAGTACCGCGACGGCGGGGGCATTTATGTCTGTCTACTCTGGTGTACTAGACGAGTGTGGTTGCACCCAGAGGTTGATCCGTGCGGTGGCAGCACTCATATGGCGCCGGTACTGAGCATGACTTTTCAGATGACCCTGTACCAGTCATCATGTTGCATGCATTATATACATATGTTTACTCATGTCTATGTACTGGGCGTAGCGCTCACGTCCTAGTTGTTATCTTGGACACCCTATTCCATGGGGCAGGTCGCAGGATGGACGGAGCTGGTAGTTCAAGGCAGGACTAGGGAGCAGGAGCTTTGAAAGTTTTTATACAGCATGATTTATTAGCTGTATAATGTTTACTTTTAAGAATTTCGATATGGTTGTATCACTACAGATTTAAGCCTGGACTATATTACTAAGCTGATATGTAAATTATGGATTATGTTTCCGCACGTTTTTACTCTGTTAAGTATTTTGCTGTATTAAGTTTAATGCATGCTATTAGTTGCCAGTTAGTAGGTGATTCCATGCAGGGTCACTACACTCAATCTTATGAAGTGGTTGAACATTGGAAAATATTCCTCATTGTCTCTTCAAGAAAGTGAATTATTTTCACTTCTTCAAATCACCAAGCCTTCAAATTATGCGCTTCCACCATCTTGAGTTGATTGGACCTGACCCACCTTTCGAAATCTCTCGAAGTATGTGATGTGCAGCCGCAAGATTGAGAAAAATATTTTAAATATATGCTTCATCAATGCTGGTGAATTCTTTGGCATCTTGAATGACTTCATCATATAGATGTCCGACGATGGAGAGGCCCAACAAAGAAAATGTAAATGGTTCACAATGTAAAAGTCAATAGTTTATTATTGAGTGGACACCATGCTTCTCAAAATGTTTTCATAATGTTGGAATCTCGATCGAATGTGAATAATGAATCATACACAGGGTCGTATATTTGCACTGCCTGAAGCCTATGATCACTCCGGTAAAGAATGCCTTCAGTACACTTCCAATATCATTTGATGTAATGAAATTCGCCAAATAATTAAAGTGTACTGTCTTGTATTGCCTTTTGTTCAATGATCCGTCACTTCGATGATGGATATGAACATAAGGAAGAAAAAAAAAATTCATCCAAAGAAGATGCATGAAGGGGAAATAAAAGTTTCTATCTTTCGCTTGCTTGGTGAAGAAGAAAATATGGATGCAAAAAAATTTGGAGGGAATTAAATTTGAATTGAGGATTCGTGAAACCTCAAAGAAATTGCAACAACTAAATTATCGTGACTTATTCACTCAAAAACAAATCATTTGTGAATAAGTCTCGAGGGGGCATTTGTAGACAATTAAATTTGTCAACCTTCAAATATGGCAAGTACAAAATAATTAAATATCAATAAAAATAATTAGCTATTTTTGGGAAGATTAAATTCCTAAAAAATAAATAGTTAATTAATTGATATTTTAATATATTTTGTGATCAAATCAAGATTTTTAAATCAAGATTGCATCTTGCACAAATTGGAAGAGAATACTAATATTTTTAGTATTTGAGATCAAATCTTGCATCAAATAGAAGAAAATACTAATATTTTTAGTATTTATAATCAAATCTTGTGATTAATGAAAGATAATCACCAAATAAATCAGGAGGAGTCAACCAAATTGCGACATCTCATCAAATAAAAATGGTAGGAATCTGCATCCTTCAGCTATAAATAGGGGCAGATGACCAAGAAGAAAACACAACAAAGAAGACTGAAGCAAAGAAGTAGAAGAATTCAAGATTTTTCTCTCAAGTCACATTCAAGAAGTTCAAGGCGCAATTCAAGGCGTTCTTCTTCAAAATCATCAAATTCGAGAAGATCAAGGCGTGATTCAAGGTATTAATTACGTTCTTCTTCAAATATACTTAAATTCATTTAAATTCAAGAATATCGTGTTCTTCATCAAATTCAAGAAGTTCGTGTTCTTCATCAAACAAATCAAATTCAAGAAGATCGCGTTCTTCATCAAATTCAAGAAGTTCGTGTTCTTCAACAAATAAATCAAATTCAAGAAGATTGTGTTCATCAAATTCAAGAGGACAAATAAATCAAATTCAAGAAGATTGTGTTCTTCATCAAATTCAAGAGGCTCGCATTCTTCATCAAACAAATCAAATTCAAGAAGATCGTAGTCTTCATCAAATTCAAGAAGTTCGTGTTCTTCAACAAATAAATCAAATTCAAAAAGATTGTGCTCTTCATCAAATTCAAGAAGCTCGCATTCTTCATCAAATAAATCAAATTCAAGAAGATTGTGTTCTTCATCAAATTCAAGAAGTTCATGTTCTTCAGCAAATAAATCAAATTCAAGAAGATCGTGTTCTTCATCAAATTCAAGATAACAAATTTCAAGGCGCGATTCAAGGAGTTCATCGCGTTCTTTCCAAATTTTGAAGTTTAATTCGATATCAAGGTGTTAACCCATCGAATTAACTTTATCAAGACATCAAATCTTCTTCTAGAAGATCAAATACTCAAGAAATTCAAATTTATCAAGAAATTGTCATTGAAGAAGAAAATCAAGGGATTATCTAGAGATTGTATTCACTAATCTTATTAAATTCATTTTGTATCAATTTTCTATTTCTTGATTTTAAGAAATAAAGAATTTTGAGCTACAAACACAGCGGAGGAGATCACTTTCAAATCATTTTTTTGCATGTGCTGATTTTTTTAAAAAAACTAGAAATTAAATTAAGCCTTTCACTTTTTTTTTATTCCGTATACCTAATAATACCAATTATTCTAATAAAAACTACTTTCATATACACTAAATATACATATTAAAGATATTTTTCATGTTTATTAATCCTTAATTCTCGTTGATAAAAACTAATATCTATTTTATATTGAGCTATTAGTGACGATGTCATGGATTATATTTGCGAAAACATGTTGACTTGATTCATATTTATAATGAAAAGAATTACTTTTGACATAAAAAAGTAATATTTTTCATATGTCGGGTCAATTCAAATATTTGCATCACAAAATTGATGTGTGAAACAATTTCATACGAGTTTTTTTTGTTTTATAATTAAACAAAGGGCAACTTATAGATAACTCCCTAAATCAAACATAACTTTCAATTTACTCCCTATATTTGTCTTTCCGAAAATGCCCTTGTCGTTATTTTAATCATTATTATTTCTTGAATTATCAAATGTGGAATCGGATTCAAAATCTGATTCACTTGATTCATCAAGATAATAAATATTTTCATCGTCGGATGAAAATTCAATTGTTTCTAAGGGATAGAATCCAATAGTATATATTTCTTCAAGAAGTTTAATTTTATTTTTCTTTTCGTTTCGTTTTGGGCATTCATTCGCATAATGTCCTTCTTCGTTGCACAACCAACATGTGCAATTCTTTCTTTTACCCTTTGGGTAAGGTGGTTTTTTGTTATCAAACTTTTTATAAAATTTTCTTTTATAAGGTTTTCTGAAGAAATTCTTTTTAAATTTCTTTTTCTTATAGGGAATAAATTTCTTATTAAAAGATTTATAAGGTTTATTAAATTTATTCTGTTTCTGTCGTTTTAAATATTTGTGTGACATGTTTGTTTTGCAACCGTATTCTTTTACTGTGAATTCCATTTTGTCACAACAAAGTTTATTGTTTTGTTTGTAGGATTTAGAGATTCTTTTATTTAGTGTTACTTCATGACATTTCTTTGTTATTATGTCTTTGATGAATTTAATAGCTCCTCCTAAAGTTTTAGCATAAGGACTAGTTAAGAATTCATCTTTACTGTGTATAGGTATATTAGGTATCTTATTAAAGATACTTAGTTTATAATGTTCCTTTTTATCAGCATCTATTAATTGAAAATAGTTTGTTTCATAATCACAAATAAATTCTTCTAAGTAACATAAATTGCATAATTTAATATTATCTAATATAAAGATTGCTCTATTTTGTTCTATATTCTTAGCTACCAAATTAGCATCATTATTAGAAACTCCTAAAAATTCTTGGTACAAGGCATCGACAAATAGTTCGAAATATCGATGTCCTGTCATTCCTTGTGGTAGATTAGTAATTACTAGGTTTTCAGCCCAAGTTCTTACTGCTCCTACCAGTGTCATTTTTATCATCCCATGAGTTAAAACTTGAATATTCTCACTTTTGTCTAATAATGATGTTAATTGAATTTGTACTGATAGTTCATTTGCCCAATGATCTATCTTTGATTTTCTTTCTTTGGCTGTTGAACAACCTAAATCTAAGATATTCTGTTTCACAAATCCTGATGTTTTTGATTCTCTAAGAATATCTCTAACATCTTTATAAGATCCAGAGTATTGGTCTCTGTTATATTTAAATTCTTCATCATCTCTTCCACCACTACCTTCTACATTCATTCGTAGATTTAATCGTGGTCTAGAATCATCTTCAGATTCTGATTCTGAAATATCCATATCTCTTTATTGTTCTGAGTCCTGATGTGAATGATATAATTCTTCTGTATTTACTCCTATTTGTTCAAAATCAGATGAGTCGGTTTCACTAAACATCTCCATACTTATTTTGCCATAACTAAGAGGATTTCTATACCATGATTCAATTTTGAATGGTGGTTCTTCTTTCTTTTTTCTTTTTCCTTTATCTATTGGAAAAACTTCCTTAAGATAGTTTAATATTTAATTACTATGTTTTTCTTGTTCAATTATTAATCTAGTCGTTGCTAAATCAATATATTCTTTGAAATTCTTCTCTAATTCTTGTATTGATAAATTGATCTTATTAATATTATTTTTTAAATCTCCTAGATCTTTTTCTAATTTTATTAAGGACGTTATTGCGATGAGATTGACTCATTAACAATAGCTTGTTTAATTTTAAGAATATTTTGATTCATGGTTCCAATCTTATCAAGAATATCTTCATCATTTCTAGCAAATGATAATGATCTTCTTGGTACAGACTGTTTTGTGATTTGGAGGTCATCTGAACTCCATCTTTTATAGGAATTTATTTTTTCAATAAATTCTTTTCGAGGGTGTTCAATTCTTGTAATATTTTCAAACATTTTTTCAACAGAAATAGTTGGTTTTGTTGAAATTATTCCTGTTTGAGAATTATTACTTATTGCTAAACCGACAACATAGTTTATATTGATCGGATGGTTTCCTGTTAACATAAGATTATTTCTATAAAAATAATAATCTAATGTTAAAACGTCATTTATGTTTTTAAAAAGAGATATATTGTATTGTGGATAAATACAAAATTTCATCTTTTTGTAACATAAATTTCCTTCAATTTTTCCAAGGATAGAATCCTCGAAATTACGTATTCTTTTGTCACGAACTGTTATTTCAATTGGTGTATCTATTCCTTCTCGGTAGTGAGCTGATATTATTATTTCAATTCCTCCGATATGAACATATTTCAGTTCAGATCGTTCTTTTTCACTAGCTTTTGCCATGATGGTATTAATATCTTGAGTTGTTAATAACTTCATAGTATTGGACCTTGATTCGTTATTTATTTTACAAGATCGTTCTTTTGTACGAATCGAATAATAAATTAAATTTTTTCTGGGATTAATAAAATTTGAAATCTTACTTAGTATTTCTGGTTGGTCTATTAGATTTGTTTTTGAATTAGAAAACCCTGTTTTCTGTATTTCAGCAAACTTACTTTGATTGAATATAATATTCAAATTATACTCTTGGTTTTCTTCAGATTCTTCAGATTCATCGACCAGGTTGTTTTGATTTGGAATTGTTACTTCTGTCATTTTAACAGATGATAGAACTTCTTAATTTTCTTAAGGCTATTAAAAGTCTTTTTGTTGAATCTATCTGTTCTAATAAATTCTGAAAATCTTCGAAACTATCAATTGAGGATTGACAATTTTTAAGATGTTTCAAATTGTTTTCACAATTTTCTATATCAAAATTTATATTTTGAGAATATAAATTAAAGATATTTATTTTTGTATTTTCATACATTTTCCATTTAGTAAAAATTGTTACTTTTATTATTTTGTTTTTGTTGATCGGATTTCGATAACAAAGTTTGTTCTTATTCATAACATATTGTTATGTCTTCAATTTCATCGTTTTCAGAAATTTGAATTATCATTTTTCAGTTGCTTGAAAAATGTTTTTTTTTATGATTTTTGAAATAAAAGGTTTGGAGATCTTTTATTTTATTTCATAATTCATCTATTTGACGTAAATCTTTTAGTAAGATTATTTATCAAATAAATTTTTAATCTCAATATCTAAAGTTAATCCAGACATTAATAATCTGCTTTATTTAAGCTCTGATATCAGGTTGCGGAATTCTTCAAATTCTTATGAATTTTCTTATTCATGGATTTACAGATCTGATTCATGGAATTCTTATGAATTTTCTTATTCATGGATTTACAGATCTGATTCATGGAATTCTTATGAATTTTCTTATTCATGGATTTACAGATCTGATTCATTTATAACAGATAAATGTTTTCATATTAGTTTGGTTTCATTCATGGATTATTAATACAAATTTTAGTTGATAAATTGATTCAAATATGGTTAAATCAAAAGTATTTAAACGATATTCACGAAATGTATCATATTCATGATCATCTTCTATTTCGAACCAGTTTTTATTATTAATCTTCTATTTCTTATAAAGGATGATGACATGATTAATGTATTTTGACTATTTTTTTGAATTAAGGGCTGCAGGAGGTTTAGGAAGGTTACCTTGTTTGAATGAATCTTGGTTTTGAGCAGAGGCCAAATCCTTGCTTTCCCTTAACGATCACTTGATCAACTGGTACTTGCTCTATGGATCTCCAGGTTTACTCTTAACCATGAATATTCAATGATTGGTTTCCAACCTTATCCTCCTTACGCCCTACTTGTTTAGTTATTAGCCATAAGGCTTATTTTGTTCTGATTTTATGTTTCTTAGTTTCTAATAGTTTTCATACGTCTTGTATGAACCAGATTGTAAGAAACTTTTAAGAAGAGAGAGATACTCAAACTTCACTTCCCCTTTTACAGCACAAAACATCTCCTTTTATAGGCGTGGAGAAACGCATACATAATTAAAAATAAAAGAAAAGAGGGGGACCACCCGACACTACATAATGGAAACAGCTCATTTTACATCTGAGTGGATGCTTTTAACATGTGGTGTAGTCCACGATTTCATTTGTTTTTACATTGTGTCACTCTCTGAATCACTGGTGCATTCGGACCATTTCTTTATTGGTTTGTCTTTTTGATAGCTGGTTTGTCCTCTTTGACATTTGCTTCTTCTGTCTGAATGGGTTGGCAATGTCCACATTTGTGAGTGGAAATCATTGTTCTTAGTCTTTGACATAACATTTGTTGGGTTTCTCGGGTCATGTCAACTCTTGCTTCATAGATTGGAGCTTCGAATTGAGCTAACATGGCTTGTTCTTTCTTTTGGATTGTCTCCTTGTGTCCAGTGGTTAATAAAATTTTACTGGTTGCAAAATTTATTTTAACCTTTGAGTTTCCATCAATCTTTCCTGTCTTTGAAATCATATCAATCAATGTCTTTATTCTTATCTCAGGAAGTGTTGAGATATCCATTACTGATTTCTCTTCATTTGATCCTTCGAATAAGAACTTGTCTTTTTGTTTTCGACATTGAATATATACCATTGGTTGATAGAATTTGTTATCATCCCAATCTGGAAGGGTTGAGTGAATACTTAATATTAATACTGGATCGTCCTTAAAGACTGCTTTCTTGAACTGGATGATACTATTTCTCAACTGATATGGAAATAGTTCTATTTCTTGATTGTTAGGACTGACTTCCAATCCACTTAATAATCCATTTGAAAAGAATCTTGCGACTTCATGCGTTGGAGCACCTTGCAGTGTTCTTGCTCTTGATATTCTCTGTGTGTCACAAGTTTGTAGCCAAGATTCTGCAGATGGTTTGGCTATTCTCAAATAGTTTAGTGTTTCAAAGAATTCAGTCTTGAGTTTTTCTAAAAAATTTGTTTTTTCAAAAATTGGTTTTTGTGGTCGCAGATTGACTATCTTTCTTTCTTTCTTTTCAAGGGCACTTTTAAACATCTTTTACTCTTTTTTATTTTTCTCGGTGCTGTTTGTGTCCACCGGTTCTTTTTTCTTTTCTTTTTCTTTGTCAGTGTTGGCTGTGATCACTGACTGTTTCTCTTTTATCTCCATTATTTTGTCAAATGGAGTTGCCATTTTGATTGGTGTTCTTGGTGAGGATGACGATGATGAAGTTATCATCTTTTCTTCTGTCCTTTGAATTTTTCTACTCAAATTCCTTTCTTTTAGTTGAAGAATTTGAATTTCTTCCCGCAATTCAATCAATTGTTCCTTTAATTGACTTAGTTGCTCCATCTTGATTATACTCTGCACAAGAAAACATATTTATATATATAATGGTTAGTAAAATAACTCTTTTCGTGAGTAATTCGGATAGTTTTATTATGCGTATCATTGCATTTATAGATTTTTTTGCAAGAATTGAATCAATCTTAAATTGATTATTTTACTCAAAGAGTAATTTATGTTTCTGAATATAAATCTCATTTCATTAATTTATATTCCCCATGCTTTCTGAGGCATGTTCAGATGACTGAAAGTCATAAAATAATTCATGTTTCTGAATATAAATCTCATTTCATCAATTTATATTCTCCATGCTTTCTGAGGCATGTTCGGATGACTCACAGTCATTTTTTGGATCACTTAGGATCTCCTTTGTTATTCCGTTACTACGGATAGTATAGTTTAGATGAAGTTCTCTGGTTAATGCGTCGGGTAATGAATTATCCGTTCCTTTGACATGTTGGATCTCGAACTGATAATGGTTCAATTCCAATTGCCATCTAATTAGCCTTGTTGCATTTTTCCCTGCATTTCTTGATATTTTCCTTGTTTTGAAATATGTTAAATTCATATTATCTGTTCTTACTAAAAACGGTTTAGAAATAAGATAAATTTCATAAGTTCTAATTGTGAATATTAAAGCTAATAATTCTTTTTCATTCGAATGATAATTTAATTGTGCACCTTGAAAAGTTCCTGATGTATAGTTGCATAATTCTTCATTATTTCTAGTAGCTGTTTTAGTAAGTTCTTCTAAATTTCTTTCTCCAGTATAAGCTTTTAAACATGCTCCCCAGTATTCATCTGAAGCGTCTGTTTCAATTATTATTATATCTTTATTTGAAGGAAAATATAATTCAGGAAGATTACTAATTATTTTCTTTTTAATAGTGTCTATGTAATTAGTATCTTTTTTCGACCATTTTCACTTATAGTCTTGTTTAAGTTTTACCTGAAGAGGTTTTCTGATTTCTGCAAGTTTCTTAATGTAATTTCCAGAATAAGTTAATAATCCTAAAAATCTTCTTAATTGATCTTTATCCTTGATTTCACTAGGAAAATCATGAATTTTCTTAAGTATATGCGGTTGTAAACAATGTTTTTCATCTTCTATTTGTAATCCTAAATAATTTATTTTTGTTTTGAATAATTGTGCTTTCTTTTCAGAAAGTATAATTCCATCTTTATGACAAATATCTAAAACTGTCATGAGATCTTTATAATGTTGATCTAGTATTTTTGAATAAATTAATATGTCATCTATATAAACACAACAAAAATCTATATATGATTTAAAAGATTCATCCATATATCTTTGAAAGATACCTGGTGCTTGTTTAAGTCCGAAAGGTAATACAGTCCATTGATACTGTCCTTTTGGACAACTGAATGCTGTAAGTAATTGTGTTTGTGGTTCTAGTTGAATTTGCCAGAATCCTGATTTACAATCTAAACTGGAAAAATATTTCATTTCTCCTATATAAGATAGTAAATCATTCTTATTTGGGATATAATATCAATCCATAATTGTTGCTTTATTCATCTTTCGATAATCAATTATCATTCTTTTCTTATCAGTATCTTTCTTACTGACATAAAAGGCTGGTGAAGAGTGTGAACTTTTACTAGGGATGATTATCTTAAGTTTTAATAATTCTTGAACTTCTTTTTCAAATATTTTTATATCATCCATGTTACATCTTCTTGGTGCTTCACGGATTGTGATATTAGGGTTTTTGAGTTTTATTGAAGCAATGAATTGTTTTCTTTTCTTAATTTTGTCCTGAGGATTTTCAGAACATATATCATGAAATTTTCTCATGATTTTTTTTTCAGGATTAATCGTTAAAATATTTTCTATTTTTAGTTCTATTGGATTTGTATTTCGTTTATGAAAATTCTTTGTAAATCCTTCATTTCCTACGCGAAATGCTGTTCGTATTTTGGGAATGTAAATCATTGATGATCCTTTGTTTAAAGTTATGTAATCTTCAAATTGTGTAAAGGAAAGATATTCTCTTAAAAAGTTATTTCCTATTATAATGTCCATTCCTGATTCTATTTGATATATAATGGGTATTACAAATTTTGTTTCTTCTATTTCTATTTTTAATTTTTCTGCTACTGTATTAAGCATGATTATTGATCCATCTCCTATTCGAACTTTTAATCATTTATCATATTTCTTCCAATAATGATTTGAAAGTATATGCTTGCTTCCTAAACACATACTTGCTCCTGTATCAACATAAGCATGTATATGATATGGTTTATGTTCTTTGATTTTAATTTGAATTTTTATATATATACTATTTGGATTAGTTTTGTTTTTATTATCCATTCTCTCATAAGGGTAAAATTGGTATTTAGAAACAAAAATTTCTCTCTCCAGGGAGTTGAAAGTAAGTTTTATTTATGTAGAAATTTATAAATAAGTTATAAAGTGGTTTAGGGAGTGATTGTCAATTAACCTTTAAACAAACCCATCATACCGAGCACTATTATATATATGACTTGTTTTAGATAAAATCATTTTTTTAATTAATTTTACTTAACGCGTGCAAATATAAACTAGACTAGTAATTCATTCTCGCGCGCTTCGCGTGAATGAATAATTTATGTTATATTTAAAAATAAATTAATATTTTTTCTTATTTTAAATTGAAAAAATAAAAATTGAACGATGATTCGTATAAGTAGTAAATAATAAATTTATTAAAATATAAAATAATTAGTATTTGTTTTCTATCTATTAAAATTATCAAAGTGATTATTCGAAGAGTTCATGTATTATTTAAAAAATATATAGAATAGTATAGATAACCGAAGGAATCGAGGGATCGGCAGATAAAGATGTGTAATCTTTGTGGGATTACGTAGTGCTCTTATATGTACATTCAATATTGGTTTTTTTGTTAGTTTTTCTTTCACTAAAAAGAATAACTAAAGATAAAGAATCTGCTAAAGCCCGTGATCTTTGGATTAAGGTGATCCACTCTCTGATAAGAATCGTGTAAGCTGTTTCTTTGTCGTTTTCACGTTTTTATTATTTAAAATTTCACTCCATCTCGAAATGACGAGTCAAAATTGGCATTTTAGGCACAAATCTATCGTTATTTTGACTTTTGAGTCATTATTTTTGGTGGGTGTTATCTTCATGTTTTATTGCTAAAAAGAATTTGCGTTTATGGCCTCGGATACATGCCAGCCAATGAACAATGGCCCGACCAAACGGAGTGCTAGCACTCAGTTGCCCTTCCCATATTGAATACGAGTGATTGGAGTACATAAATCGGGGTTAAAGTACCCAAAATCTATTTGGTTCGCTTAAATAGGAAAAAAATAATAACAACACAAGCACAAAAAAGAAAGAAGTTTTATGATAAAGTAAATCAGTAGTTTGATATTATTTGACGGAATAGAGATCTCATTTTTTACCCACTTTTCAATTTTCAGTAACATAGGGGTGATTGTTACTATATTTAAATTTTATTTGCAGAGTGATTTGAAAAGATGCACAAATGACAGATTTGGACGATTTTATTGATTCAACAACATGCATAATATCCATGCTTCATGAGTACCCACACCAGGCTTAGGACAATATGAGTTGTTGGCAATCACTGTGGCCAAAATACGAGTTCATGGGCACCACTGTTAGGAATCAAGTCAACAACGAAAGCACGAAGATTCCCCATATTACTTTTTATTTCTTTCCTCTTAGTTTCGCACCAAGAGCCCTCTCAAGTTTAGAAATTATCTGCTGATTCGGGATTGCCTTCCCAGATTCATATTCCTGAATGATTTGGGGTTTCTCATTTATTAACTGCAGCAGAATGAGGCCGGTCATGAAAATTTCAGTTACCAGTTAGATGCTGAATGCAAACATGATAATGCATGTTTGTATATGATGTGTTAAGATGGGTGGAACTGGAAAGTCGAGAAATAACAAACCTGAGCAAGTTGAGACTGTGTCAGTTTCTTATCTATTCGAGCTTGCATGATAGCCTTTTTCAATTCGGTGGGAACCCTGTCATCTACGACAAGGTAAAAGTAGGAGAATATGAGCTTTGATGTTTATAACTCAAGCTGCATGGAATCATTCACTGATTATCACGACAAAGTAGATACTCAAACCACCATAATAATTAGAAGCATCATTCACTGGAATAAAGAAGAAACCGGATTTTTTTCCATTGTACCATCCACTTATGCAGGAAAACAGCAGTATTAACATGTCCAACACTAAAATTACTCAAAACAACGAAGCAATAAATAGAAAAAGGCTTTTGGCTTCCAATCAACAATTTAAGAGGGACACCGAGCGAATAATTAGAGTACAAACAAGGAGAAGGATTGCAGATTCTGTAACTGCTGGGTAGTTATCCAACTATGAAATGTTGCAGAGCAGAGACTGTATCACATTTGAGTTTCTAATTCTTTCCCACTTTCTGCTGTTCAAGTTCAGGTATATAAGATTTAGGTTCATTGCAAAAGCGGGAAATAAAGGTTGTACCAGCAAGATAAGAGGATGATGAAACGCTAAAAAATTGAAGAGGGCTCCAGTCACAGGTGACAGCAGCTTGATTTACAAACAAAAACAAAAGGCTGTAGAACAAGAGGATGCTTACATGTTTTGGAATTTGGGGGGATCCACTGATGTGCATAGTCAATGGTTTTCATTAATGTGGGCTATTCCGTGTTTACAAACTGGTGTGTGGCCTATACCATATGACTTGATAGGTGAGAGTTCACATAGGCAGTACTAGGGAGTAGGGATAGTTTGTCAGAAGAGTCGCATTTGACTTATAAATAATTTGCCATTCATTCATAGTATTCAGAATGGTACATATATTGTTTTCTATAAATCCTCTCTCTTATTTGCTTTCTCTCTTGAGCCTCCCAAGCTCGAATGCTGGAAATTAACCGAAAGATGATTCCTAAAGATTATGCACCACTGCATGGAAGAGGCGAGGGCATTAAAAAGGTAGGTTTAGAGCAATCTAAAACAATACAATCCATTTATCACCGTGATGCGAGAGAGGCACTGTTTAAGAGTTTTGTTAGTTTCATTTTAGGCTGAAGTAGAGTAGTTTCAAGTGAGGTTATGCCCATCCAATCATTCATCTTAAAAACAAGCAGAACCCAGAGAAGAAAAACAATTTCAGTAGTTAATATCAGGCCCAATGACTAGTATACATTACGTTTCACACCTTAGCTCGTATTGATGGGCAATGTTTCATATGCAAACAACATGAATGTTTGGAGTATCAAGAATGAAACTACAAAATTCATGAAGTGAACATAAAGATTGAACTAATTCAATAAGATGAAAACAAGAAGCAACTACGTTCAACTCACGAGACAAATTTTCTGTTTCCTCATCAAGCTTCCTAGTGTTCAACGAGGTGCCGCTTGAAGCAGCCTTGTTTGTTCCCGCAGTTGCTGTAGTTTAATATAGAGTTAGAATCAGAGAATAAAATGTCCAGGAAAAACAACACAAACACTAAGCGTAAGGGAAAATCAGACCCAATTTAAACCAAGGGCATGCTCGTACTTGGTTTCACATGTATAAAAGAAACTGTACTAAGTGAATAATCTAGACTTCGATAGAAAGCTGCATAAGATACAATGGGTATAACAGAAACATAATAAATCTCGAAGTAAGAAATAAAAATGGAAAGGAGGTTGCATACACAATAACTAAAACTCAATCAAGAACGAATTCCAATTTTGAACTAGAGTTGTAATTGTTTAAAAAATTAACATTCCGGTTGGCTTCAAGAACCACATGAAACACATGTCATGACTACAGGAAGGCTTACAGGACTGCCAGGGTAGCATAAGTGCATCGACTCGACCTGAGAAAAAAAATTATCCAACTTTTGTATTATTTTTTTCCCGGAACTAGAGGTAAGTCGTTCGATTGAATACTGTTTATAAAATTGGTCATGCAAATCTACTTCAGCACAGGTATGAATGAATTCACGATAACACTGAAAATTTGACAAACAAAATAAACCCTAAAATACAACTAATTTTACCCAATCAAATTAACACGACATGAGAAGTTATCATAGCATTCACATTTCATACCCTGAACCATATAAATTTACCCTGAGACAATAAATAAAAAAATAAAGGAGCATAAAGTAACGAATAAAATTTCAGTTCCATAACGAAATAACGAATACTCACACTTCTTGATGGTTTCTATTTCAGCTCCCGCCCGTCGGGCGGCGTTGACGGCTTTCTCATCCTTACGTGCGGCGGCGGTAGGCGCCTTCTTCCGGATCACCACTGGCTCCCAATCTTGAGAGATTCCGGCCATTATCGCGAGGGTATAACTTGATGAAAATTTTGTGTAGTTTTTCAGCTGGGTGGGTATATTTGGAGAAGTCACCTTATTGGCTGGTCATATTAATATATGGAGGAACAGGAAAGCCCAGTTTGGCTCGAGTATAATAAAAAATAAATAAAAACAAATAATAGTGCAAGGAATAATAATATGTTTTTGAGATTACATATTATCGAGAATGAAAATTAGTCAAAAATAAGTTACTTATGCGGCGATAAATAAATTAAACCAGTCCTAGAAATAGATTGAAAAAAAAAAAAGAACGGATGATTAAATGAATCCTTGAGTCTATTAATGTTTGTGCAAGTTCATGGGGCAAAAGAAGAATATTTTTGGTCGTTTTATTCAATGGAATGCACGAAAGTAAAAATAATATCGCTCTTTTTTGTTAATTACCGACCTGTGATGTAAAAGCTAAAAATCCTCCACCGATGGCGACCATCTCATCATATACATGTGTCAAGACGAGTTAGTTGATGGAGGGACTCATCTCGGTCCACTTTTTTGGCGAATGGTCAAATTGCTAATCCAGCTTATCTATTTTAATTGATAGGACAGTCCGGAGAACTTAGCCAATTTTATGTCCGATTTGGTGGTACAGACACATTGTAACCAACATAAGCAAGGCGACCATTCATTTTTCGTGGGTTTGAAATTGTAAACCAATACATATTTTTTATATGATAGGAGGAGCTTAACCAATTTAATGTCTAATTTGATGAATTGAGATGGGGGTGGGTCGACATGCCATCTTCGTGAATTGAGATATTAATATCCATTTATTTTATATAATGAGAAAAATCGGTCCAATAAACTTATCTCAATTTATCTATAATTTTATATATCGATTTATGTGGAAAAATTTTAAAGACAAGGAGACGACCGTTGTAATATGCCGACCTTCAATTTCTTGTTTCAAGTCAAATTCGAAAAGATTTTTACAAGAATAATGTTAGAGGTACAACCAATATATCGTACAACGATATTTACTACAATTATGTTGTGATATTTTGTTATTATCTCCTGAGATTTTGATATGACATCGTGATATTTTGCATTCAATTTATCTTGAGATTTGATAAATTAAAATTTTGTATTGAATTTTTTGTGGTGTAAAAATTGTTGTACAAATTTGGTTGTACATATAGCATTGCTCATTTTGAATTACAATATGACTGACATTTTTTTTTTCTTTTAATTATCGGTTGTCATTATTGTTTGCACGTCAAGTAATGAAAAGATATATGAGCCAAATTCGAGCAACATACCAAAAGGTCAACTTTCATGCTATACGTTCCTAATTCTCACGGAGAAAAATCTCATTATTATGCATGAAAGAAACTAGCGAAAGCCCATGAGTCGGTACTTGGTAGCTTTACTTGGGAGGCACGGGCGATTTACATTTAGCTAATTGAGATTCTAGAAGCTTCTAGATGTTTCATACACCATCAAATCATCTTCGAATTCATTCCGTGGCGGATCCACCCTAAAAGTCCACGTTGGAACCAAAAAAATGTACATATATATGTATATACATATGTATGTATATAATTTTTTTTACCTAAATTTTAAAAAATTTACCTACTACAATTACATGCTTAGATGTCGGATCCAAAAAACAACTTTTTTTTTTCTTTTAATTATTTTATACCTAAATTTTAGGCTCAAATTTTTACAAACTTCTTTATAATATTTTCTCCTCACAAGTCACAAACTTCGTACACTTTGATTAATAATTCTTTCAATTCATATTTCTTACTTTTTCACCTTTCATATTGTTTATAAAATCCAAAATTTAACCAAAATTTAAGTTCCATTTTTTTTTCATTGTTAGTCAATCATTTAATTATTTTAAAATTGTGTGTTGTTTTGCAATCGAGAATGTATTCTTGCATATTTTCGAATGTAGAGTTTATATTTTCTATCAAAAAAATTTTATTGCAAATTATGTGCGCTCTGTTCTTCATCATATTTTCGGTGTTTTAACATCAATTAACAGGCATTTTAACATCAATTAACATGTGCTACTGTAAAGACTTATGTTGACTTAAGATTAGTTGCGATCAACGGTCAAGATCAACTCTGAGATTAATTGGATTGATATGATGGACAAGATTAAAAGCCTGTGTTAGTTATGGTAGTTAAGGAGCTAAGTTCTATTAAGAGGCTTAAAAGGAGATTGGTCAAGATAGATTCGGATCATCTTTGTGATTTGAGGGTTTTCAATTCAAGATTACACAAGCTGCCATATCCTTTGAGTTAGAGATTTGTTCGAAGAGCCATTTCAAGAGCTGCAACTTCGAAGAGCTTTGTATACTATACTGATTTAGTGTATTGTTGAAAAGCGTATATCTCTAATTGTGTTTATCTTGTATCTTGGAGGTTGTATCGAATTGATTCAGAGTTGATTCTTAGTGGATTCATATGGGTAAAAACCCAGAACCTTGGATGTAGGATTTATATAATCCGAACCTAGTAATTCCTCTGTGTTCTTAGTGTTTTCGTTCTAATTCTTCATGTCTGGAATGTTGATTTTGTTTCGATTCTTTAGTGCGTGAATATCATATCTTTTGTGGATTGGTGTTTGTGTTTTTTGTGCTCTGATTTACAACAACTACGTACTGGTTACATGTAGATTATGTTCATACCTTAGAAAATATTATTTTTGATTGTCGATTAATCGGTGCTCTTTTTTTATTTATTAATTATAGTATATTGATGCCTACACTGAATAATATTCCTAACTCCGCCCCTGAATCCATTAATTTATTTTTATCATAAAATGAACTTCAAAATAGTACAATTTTTATGTCAAAAAGTAAAAAAATTATCACTCTCCACGCCATTGACTTTAAACCGAATGAAATCTAATCTCAAACTATGCTATATTTTATGCTGAAAATAGATATCTTATCTCAACTAATGGCCTCAATTCTTGCATATATTTTCTATATTATATGCAATTTGAGTAAAGAGATTATTGTATATACAATTACGAACCATAGTTTTGTAGAGAAAGAAAATTTTATCAATCCCGAAGCAATTAAGTACAATTTCTTGCAACAAAGAAAGAAACTCTGAATCTTTTCAAATTACAAGATTCAAACAAGAAGAAGGAAATTTAGCAAAGCTATGAGCAGCTATGATAGCTTGTCCGCACATGTGTTGAATTCTCAAAAACTTTTAGTAATACAACAGATGACCTTTAATACTGATAATCAATGAGAACTCTGGACCGAAAAACTCAATAGTTGTACTCATTGTTCGAATTGTGTGACAACGATTATGAGAAAAGCCACACATTGGAAATATCACAATGTTTACAAAGATTCAGTCCATGCAAAATGGTTGTTAATTCACCCCTAAACACCGAGCCTAGAATGTAGATCGTTGAGCCATGCCAACGACTGTTAGGATCGAAATACGTGTGTAGAGGGGGGGGGGGGGGGGGGAAGGGAAATACACTATTTTGAAATTTAGAGTTTCTTCGATCTGATTTGTGAAAATCAGACAAAAATTTTGTTGTTTAAAACTTTGATCTTCTCGAAAAATCTGAGGAACTCAGGAGGAAGAAATCTTCCTCGCAGATTGAATACTTGTGAAGCTAAGGCAGATAGAATAATGTAAGTGCAGTAAAAAAAGAGATAGGGTTGTTTCTGGATGTTCGGAGATGAATCCTCCTACGTCACCCCTTCTTCTGTTTCCAAAAGGATTCCACTAGAAGACTTTGATTCATACAAGGCTTTGTACAAGTCCAATCCAATCAATCTTTTGAAAGAAACTCCTAGCAATACTTTCTATTCGAAGCAGAACAAACTCTCTGCTTTGAGTTACGCAATGAAGCTACAGAATGTGCTTCGATGATTTGATCTGGATAGCTGTGAATAGCTTTGATCTGGATCAATTTCGTATAAGATTTCTTTGGAGTTGATCGATCTTGAAATATTCTCTAACTCAGAATGTCGAGACTTTTATTTGATTATATAGGTATCTGAGTTATGCTGAGTGAAGGCTTATCAATTTGAATGAACTTTGATTTGATAACTTGTGTTTTTCACTTTTGGTCTCGTGTTTGAATCTTTGAGGTGTTTGAGTATTTATAATCTTCAAAAGTAGCCGGTGGGCTGCCAACAGTTTCTGATGATGAGCCGCCAACAATCTCTGATAATGAGCCGCCAACATATCTTATTAAATAGCTCACAAATCTTGAATTTGATGGAGGCAGATCAACATTCAAAATACCATTAAATGATTTTGTCTTTTTTTTTCAACAACTTCAGCAACGGTTACTTAGAAGTAAGACTTTGATCTGGTTGATAGCTTACTTGATCTCTCTTGGATCGATCTGTATAATCTGTTGAAAGTCTTTTTGATTCATCCAAATATCGGACACTTGATCTGGTAGTTCATACTTCGATTGGTTTATCCGAATATCTGGCATTTGATCTGGCATAAGATTTGGTCCGTTTAAGATTTTGGACATTTGATGTAGCACCTAAAATCCAATCTATTAAATCACATGCATTAAATTAAATAAATATTAAGATTATTATTTTTAAGTTTAATCGATTTAAAATTCTTTGTCTTAATTATTTGTTAATGAAATATTTATTATTTATTTAAATGTTTTTATTGTACTAACTATTTAATTAATACTTTTAATTTCTTAAGTTTAATTGCCAAAATGATTTTTATTGTGCAACTTATTTGTTTTAAATATTTTAAAGGTTTAAGTTTGCCTAATTAAATGATTTTAATTATTTAGTTTATTCGTTTAAATGATCCTAACTGTCCCACTCATTTATTTAAAATGATTTAAGTTTATTGGATAGTTATTTAAATAATTTTAACTGTTAAGCTTATTTATTTAAATATTTTTGGATGGTCCAATTTATTTTTTTTAAATAACTTAAGTTTAGCGGTTAGTTATTTTAAATCATTTTAAATATCTAGCTTATTTATTTAAATGCTTTCAATTGTTCAAGTCGTTTTAAAGATTTTTATTCCGCTTGTGTATTTTATTTAAATGACTTTTAAACAATCATTTAGTTTATTTAAATTATTCTAATTGCTCAGTTTATTGTTTAAATATTTTATTTAACATTGTGACATCAAAACAACTAAAGTATTGATTTTAATTTCTAAGTTAGTGTTTAAATTCCCTCAAATATTTATTTATTTTTGTGACGCCTAATTCTGTAAATTAAATTTCATGCGTAAATTAGTTTTAATGTTTAAACTTCTAAAATTCATGGTAATTTAAATGATTTAAATCTCCTTAAAATTTATTTGTATGATATTAAAAATTTAATTGCTTAAATTGCTTATATTGGTGACTTCCGGCTTCGGCGCACGGCAAAGGCAAGCACGGCGGAAAAATCCTTCATTTTAAACTTAGGTGACCTAAATCTCTTGAGAGGTGAGGAAAATAAAATAAAATCTTTATTTTAGATTTTTCATTCAAGAAAAATCGCGTAAGCGCATTTTCACGCGTAATTCTTTAAATTTTCCAATTTAGCCTTTTTGAACTCGGACAAGTGAAATTCCTAGCCGCCTCCCTCCTCCTCCTACACACATTTCCCAAGCCATTTCAACTTCTTCCTCAAGAAAGCTCACGGCCGGCCACCTCCTTCATTCCTACCGCCGACCATCACTTTTCCGCCGCCCTGCCGCCGTGAAGACACCTTGGAGGAGGCCTTTGGAGGCTGCCTCAGCTGCTAGTCGTGGAGTTAAGAAGATCCAGCCGTCCCCTTCCTTTGCATTCTTGAAGTGGTTTAGGCAAGAATTTCTTTGTTCCATTTTTTTTAAACCCAAGCATAGTCTATATTTTTTTGGTTATCTTGTTCCTTGACATTTTGACAAATAATTTTAATTATTTGGTGTGTATGGCTTCGGTTTTAGCAAGGGGTGGGGCATGGGGTGATCCTTTTTGTATAAATGTATTTCCTAGCTTACATATTGGAGTTTTGTGGTGATTTCTTGCTTCTAAATGTAAAGTTTCATGGCTTGAACAAAAATTCAGAAGTGCCCTGTTGTGTTCGGCCATTGTGAATGTGTATTTTATTGATTATAAGTTGTACATGGTGTTAGCCAAGTTATTTGATGCTTATTCATTGAAATGATATAAATTGTATTGAGTTTGTGGTGTTTGAATTGAAGTTTTTGAGGATATGGATGAAAGGAGTGGAGGGGCTGCCCATGGGGTGTTCATGGGTTTTAAACATGTGTTTTGAATGAGGTTTGGGTGCATGATAGGGGCTGGTCCTATAGTATTTTGGTTGAGGTGTTGGATTGAAGTGTTTGAGGGCGCCGGGTAGTCGTATGAGGTAAAACACTGAAATTGAGCTAGCACCGGGCAAGATACTAGCCCAAGGACTCTAGCTGGTCATATTGGGGTATTTATAAGATGCTTGTATGGGCTTTTGAGGTTCTAGGACGTGAGGGTTGAGTTTGGGAAGTCCTAGCTTAAAGTGTATCAAAACATAATTTTTAGCCTATGTGATAGCCTCTAAGATTCCGGTTCTGATGGATTCATTAGCAAAACCTGGACAAGGGCTACCTCTTATCTTCTTAATTTATGTGATTTTAGGATCGCGTCGGTGTAAATTGGGCCTATTTCGGATAAGAATCGAATAGGTTATGTGCGTTTTAAGTTGGGGCGACGTGAGCAGATTTTTCTATTTTCTATGGGCTGTCCGGGAGTCTAAGTTGTTGAGTTTGTTTGGGCCATTATAAAATGTGAATACTGGACATAGGAGTATTTTAAGGTATGTTTGAAGTGCCGGTTCGAACGAAAAACCTTTTGGATTTAAATAGGATGAGTTTTGGATTTTATGGGTTAACCGCTTGAGTTGGGCCTTGTGAGCATAAACTTAAGTAAAAGGAGAAAAGCTTATAAGCCAAGGGTGCTCCCCTACACTCCAATCATCCATAAAAATTTATGTCATGCTATCTTTTGAGTTTATGTTGTTTAAATTATTCAACGCCCATTTATTCGTGTGTGTGACTTCAAAGTTAATTAAAGATGTAGTCCCGAAGTCTTATATTAAAGAATGCTTATGAAGGTAAAAGTTGAAATGAGAAAAGTTAAATGAATGAAAAGTTAAAGTATGAGGTGAATTGGTTGTGACTTATACGTGCAATGATGGATCGGGGGATGCCCTAACTCACTTGCCAAATGAGACGTGTAGTACGTTAAGGTTGTGACTTATACGTGCAATGATGGGTCGGGGGATGCCCTAACTCACTTGCCAAATGAGACGTGTAGTAAGGTGTTTAACGGGAGACATTCCGGCATCCCTACCAAATTGAGACGTGTAGTACAGTGTTTAACGGGAAAAATCTTGGCATCCCTACCAACCAGACGTGTAGTACGGTGTTTAACGGGAGAAATCTCGGCATCCCTACCAAATTCAGAGGGGCAATGTGGTGTTTAACAGGAGAAATCTCGGCATCCTTGCCGGCATTGTATACTATAGTCATTGATCGATCAAAATCATAGTCACAATCGAGGATCCAAATTCAAAGTAAAGTAAAGGATAATTGATTCATTGATGTGTTTTCATCGCATATTGCTATTGTTCTTACTTTGGGCATGTTATGACTTTTCTCCTTTCGTGTGAGATTCATTAGTGTACTGAGTACTATTTTTAGTATTATGCATTATTTTGAACTCTTGCTGTATTATTTAAATCTTGTTGGGCTTTTAGGCTCACTACTATGCTTGGTGCAGGTGAGCATGCGGCGAGACTGCGGGGCAGGATTCCCAGGGCCCATAGGTGTTCGGTGGCATGCCCTGACCATTGCCGCTCTTTTCTTTCCGCATTATGTCTTTGTAATAATTATACTCTGTCATATGTCGTTTCCTTTCTAGTAGCAGGATGTGTCATTCCCTGCAATTATGTTGGCATGGAAACATTAAATATTTTTTCCTTCGTCTGGCGTCGAACTAGATATTTTTTTGTATGTCTTGTGAGATGTTTACCTCGGGTTGAGGTTTATTTTTTTTAAACTGCTGTTTGAGACAGGTGGTTTTATTATTCAAACAAATAGGTCATGCCGAAAATTTTTAAATTTTCCGTATTTTCTTTATTTATTTAAAAATTAGAAGTTAGGGTCGTTTCAGTTGGTATCAGAGCACGGTCATTGGGCTTGGGATGTGCCTACCTCCGAACGCTGGAAATCAGGAGATCTCGCCTCAAATTCTGTAAGTTTTTAAAGAATTTTATATGTTAGTCATACCTGAATTGATACTTTAAATGTTTTGATGTCATCCTTTTTAAAAATATTTTCAAAAGTAGGAGTTTAATTTGTTTAAGTGCGTAGTTTAGTGTTTATTTTTTTCGTTTAAAAATTTGTTTTAGTAGTTTAAAGTGTACCATTCAAATGTTTATTTTTATAGCATGCAGTTTCAAGTTAAACGGAGTTGGTGTACTAATACTCCTTCCATTTTTGGACAGTACGTGGATGTTGTTAGAGTTATTAGGTTGTGTTAACAATATTTGGTAAGATTGTAGGAATTTGTCGGAAATATTAAAATTGCGTATTAGGAGGTATTATTTGATCTGTCCTTGTCGTAATTTATTCTCTTAGGGATGGGATTTAGTCGGATTAAAATAAGTGAATAGTTTGATTAGAAATTGATAGATGTATTAAGTTTATGAATCGAAATCGTATGAAGACTTGGGATGCGTACTTTGTTTTATATTATTATGGATAATTTGAGTTTTTCCTTTTGTTATTTGGGCAAATATGATTTCGAGGATTAGTGAGTCGGTTACTATGAGTCTTTCAATTTTGTGAACTATTATTCCTATCATTATTTTCTTATTCTTCAATCGTGCTTGTATCTATTGCAACATATACTTTTGAGTATTCAAAATTTTTTCGTTTATCCTTTGTTCATTTATGGATTCGTATGACATTAATCAGCGTTGAATTCTGCCACTTTGGCATTGGTTGAACTTCCTAGTAAAATATTGTTAATGTTTCATACTTTTTGAAATTTTATTCGGTACTAGAGCCACATGTTGATGTGAGTAAGATTCACTGTCTTTCTTTTTGGTAATCTACTCATGTTGTGTGATTGATATCTGATTTTAATTTGAGACCTTTGTTTTCTCTGATTATTAACTTTTGTGGACTTCTTTCGACTGAAGTCACACCGATTGCTCTTAATTGTGCTTTGATTGTTTGAGCATCATTTCAATATCCATAGATGAATGATTACGAGATCTGGAATCTTGTTGGCCCATGTTCATTATTCATGGAGCCTCCATTATTATTCATTCACCCTTAGAATTGAATTATGAGTGAGTTGTTTTCACTTATCTAGATTTTTATTTTCAGCTCGTTTGTTTGTAATGCTTGCATTATTTCAATTCACATTAAGCAGCATTACTTGTATGTCTGTTTCCTTCATGATCCATCATGATGAGGATTTGGGTGGATCATAATTTCAATTATTATTTCAAATTCTTGTGTAGAGAATTGGCTCGTAGCCGCTTAGTAAGCGTTTAGACTGTTGGAATTTAGCATTTATACTAGATAAAATCCTAAGTTATTGTTGTGATCCTAGGAGTGGCGACTATCAATTATATCTAGTTCTAGAGAGTAGACTGCTAGGTAGTAAATTAATTGAATGGGTAGTTTCAAATTTTAAACAGGATCGTTAAGAGTAAATAGATGATTTTGGTGAGCTGAATGGGTGAATAGTTGCGAGATAGGAAATAGAGCTGTCCCTAGAATACTTTCGATTACTTTACATTTGCATTCTAAGACTTTGTGATTGTCGATCGGTAAGACTAATGCACCAACTATGGGAATAGAATGCTGAATAGAACATTCAGGTATTTTTTCTGGATAAGTTGTAGATTTATTTATTGGGAAAAATACTAAGGTACTGGAGGATCAATTAGAAGGCCTTTTCGATCAGGTTACAAGCTCTTCGAGGTGTCCAATTGTATACTAAGTTCTTGAATTATGAATTCAGGTTATACATATAATAATTTATAAATTTTTGGATTTTCATACTTGTTGTCAAGTTGAACTAGGGATTTGAGATATGTCTTCAGGCGATACGTGAGGATTATTTGGTACTTAGAGACCATCTAGTTCCATAAGCAATTAATATATAGCTCATAGTATACTTTGACTTGAAGTGTAATTATGGATTTCTTAGTCGTTGCGTATGAGATAGAAAAGATGGATAAATCTGTTGGTAAATTTTAATCAAGAGTTGAACTTTCGGTAAAATCAAAGATGCTGGAGATGAACGTATAAATTGGTGAGTGGATAATTGGGATCTGTTTAATCACCTATTTGGATTCTATATGTTATCGGTTATTAACTTGGGACTGAACAACAGTGCATTTTTATGGTTATATTTTCTTATCAAGGATTGTGTTAGATTTTTTTTTATATAGAAATGGGTCAGATCTACCTCATATCTTGAGGTTTAACGAGTTAGAATTGAATAGACCTTTAGCTATCCTATTTAGAAAAGTTTAGTGTTAGTTGCTAAGTATTTTGTAAACTTGTGAATTTCTTAAGAGCTCAAGTTTTATATTATATGAGTTAAGTTTAATTGGTAAATAGACATTAAGCATAGCTTTGTTGTTAAAAAAGTTTTAAGTTATGGTCGAGGTCGACATAAATTAGTTATTGGTTATGTGGAGCATAATTGATCAATAACGAAGGATATAAGATTAGAGAAATGTAAGTTGTGCAATAACTTAAAGATCTAAGAATTTGTAGGTTGTGGAACTTATGAGTTGCAATAGGATGACGTTCGTAGGTTGCAATTTAGATCAAAGTAATTTGGTGCAGTGATAAAATTTAAGCTTGAATAAAATCACTCGATAGCAAATAAGAACTAGGAATTTATAGGACGGTGAGAGTTAGTCAAACCCTTGCTGATATATAGATATTAATAAGTATCAAAGTGCGCAGCGAAAGCTAATTAGCGTCAACTCTTGTGGGTGCGAGGTAAGAAGATTTAGTGTTATTATGGTCTAAGATATTCGAACCTCGTTAGTAAGTTTTGAATTTCGAGGACGAAATTCCATTTAAGGAGGGAAGGAATTGTAGCACATAAAATCCAATCTATTAATCGCATGCATTAAATTAAATAAATATTAAGATTATTATTTTTAAGTTTATTCGATTTAAAATTATTTGTCTTAATTATTTGTTAATGAAATATTAATTATTTATTTAAATATTTTTATTGTACTAACTATTTAATTAATACTTTTAATTTCTTAAGTTTAATTGTCAAAATGATTTTTATTGTGCAACTTATTTGTTTTAAATATTTTAAAGGTTTAAGTTTGCCTAATTAAATGATTTTAATTATTTAGTTTATTCGTTTAAATGATCCTAACTGTCCCACTCATTTATTTAAAATGATTTAAGTTTATTGGATAGTTATTTAAATAATTTTAACTGTTAAGCTTATTTATTTAAATATTTTTGGATGGTCCAATTTATTTGTTTTAAATAACTTAAGTTTAGCGGTTAGTTATTTTAAATCATTTTAAATGTCTAGCTTATTTATTTAAATGCTTTCAATTGTTCAAGTCGTTTTAAAGATTTTTATTCCGCTTGTGTATTTTATTTAAATGACTTTTAAACAATCATTTAGTTTATTTAAATTATTCTAATTGCTCAGTTTATTGTTTAAATATTTTATTTAACATTGTGACATCAAAACAACTAAAGTATTGATTTTAATTTCTAAGTTAGTGTTTAAATTTCCTCAAATATTTATTTGTTTTTGTGACGCCTAATTCTATAAATTAAATTTCATGCGTAAATTAGTCTTAATGTTTAAAATTCTAAAATTCATGGTAATTTAAATGATTTAAATCTCTATAAAATTTATTTGTATGATATTAAAATTTTAATTGTTTAAATTGCTTATATTGGTGATTTCCGGCTTCGGCGCACGGCAAAGGCAAGCACGACGGAAAAATCCTTCATTTTAAATTTAGGTGACCTAAATATCTTGAGAGGTGAGGAAAATAAAATAAAATCTTTATTTTAGATTTTTCATTCAATAAAAATCGCGTAAGCGCATTTCCACGCGTAATTCTTTAAATTTCCCAATTTAGCCTTTTTGAACCCGGACAAGTGAAATTCTATTCTTGGCAGTTAAAATTTAAGGTTATAGAATTAGAACATTAAATTAGAGGCAATTCTACAAGATAAAATTTTAAAATCAAAACTAGCACTTTTATTTGGTCAAATAGCACCTTTTGACTTGTCCTACTCTCACACACTCACACCTATACATACATATACATATTATATTACACACAACTAAAACCCTAGCTCTCTAATTCATTCCTAGCCGCCTCCCTCCTCCTCCTACACACATTTCCCACCCCATTTCACCTTCTTCCTCAAGAAAGCTCACGGCCGGCCACCTCATTCATTCCTACCGCCGGCCATCACTTTTTCGCCGCCCTGCCGCCGTGAAGACACCTTGGAGGACGCCTTTGGAGGTTGCCTTAGCTGCTAGTCGTGGAGTTAAGAAGCTCTAGTCGTCCCCTTCCTTTGCATTCTTGAAGTGGTTTAGGCAAGAATTTCTTTGTTCCATTTTTTTTAAACCCAAGCATAGTCTATATTTTTTTGGTTATCTTGTTTCCTTGACATTTTGACAAATAATTTTAAGTATTTGGTGTGTATGGCTTCGGTTTTAGCAAGGGGTGGGGCATGGGGTGATCCTTTTTGTATAAATGTATTTCTTAGCTTACATATTGGAGTTTTGGGGTGATTTCTTGCTTTTAAATGTAAAGTTTCATGGCTTGAACAAAAATTCAGAAGTGCCATGTTGTGTTCGGCCCTTGTGAATGTGTATTTATAAGTTTTACATGGTGTTACCCAAGTTATTTGGTGCTTATTCATTGAAATGATATAAATTGTATTGAGTTTGTGGCATTTGAATTGAAATTTTTGAGGATATGGATGAAAGGAGTGGAGGGGCTGCCCATGGGGTGTTCATGGGTTTTAAACATGTGTTTTGAATTAGGTTTGGATGCATGATAGGGGCAGGTCCTATAGGATTTTGGTTGAGGTGTTGGATTGAAGTGTTTGAGGGCGACGTGAGCAGATTTTTCTATTTTCTATGGGCTGTCCGGGAGTCTAAGTTGTTGAGTTTGTTTGGGCCATTATAAAATGTGAATACTGGACATAGGAGTATTTTAAGGTGTGTTTGAAGTGCCGGTTCGAACGAAAAACCTTTTGGATTTAAATAGGATGAGTTTTGGATTTTATGGGTTAACCGCTTGAGTTGGACCTTGTGAGCGTAAACATAAGTAAAAGGAGAAAAGCTTTTAAGCTAAGGGTGCTCCCCTACACTCCAATCATCCATAAAATTTTATGTCATGCTATCTTTTGAGTTTATGTTGTTTAAATTATTCAACGCTCATTTATTCGTGTGTGTGACTTCAAAGATAATTAAAGATGTAGTCCCGAAGTCTTATATTAAAGAATGCTTATAAAGGTAAAAGTTGAAATGAGAAAAGTTAAATGAATGAAAAGTTAAAGTATGAGGTGAATTGGTTGTGACTTAGACGTGCAATGATGGGTCGGGGGATGCCCTAACTCACTTGCCAAATGAGACGTGTTGTACGGTGTTTAACGGGAGACATCCCGGCATCCCTACCAAATTCAGACGTGCAGTACGGTGTTTAACGGGAGAAATATCGGCATCCCTACCAACCAGACGTGTAGTATGGTGTTTAACGGGAGAAATCTCGGCATCACTACCAAATTCAGAGGGGCAATGTGGTGTTTAACGGGAGAAATATCGTCATCCTTGCCGGCATTGTATACTATAGTCATTGATCGATCAAAATCATAGTCACAATCGAGGATCCAAATTCAAAGTAAAGTAAAGGATAATTGATTCATGGATGTGTTTTCATCGCATATTGCTATTGTTCTTACTTCGGGCATGTTATGACTTTTCTCCTTTCGTGTGAGATTCATTAGTGTACTGAGTACTATTTTTAGTATTATGCATTATTTTGAACCCTTGCTATATTATTTAAATCTTGTTGGGCTTTTAGGCTCACTACTATGCTTGGTGCAGGTGAGCATGCAGCGAGACTGCGGGGCAGGATTTCCAGGCCCCATAGGTGTTCGGTGGCACGCCCTGACCATTGCCGCTCTTTTCTTTCCGCATTATGTCTTTGTAATAATTATACTCTGTCGTATGTCGTTTCCTTTCTAGTAGTAGGATGTGTCATTCCTTGCAATTATGTTGGCATGCAAAAATTAAATATTTTTCCCTTCGTCTGGCGTCGAACTAGATATTGTTTTGTATGTCTTGTGAGATGTTTACCTCGGGTTGAGGTTTATTTTTTTTAAACTGCTGTTTGAGACAGGTGGTTTTATTATTCAAACAAATAGGTCATGCCGAAATTTTTTAAATTTTCTGTATTTTCTTTATTTATTTAAAAATTAGAAGTTAGGGTCGTTTCATTTGATCTGGATGAATCTTTGATAGATTTAGTCTTTAAATTATTTTATTACTTGGTTTTGTTTTGACCTGTTATCACCGAAAGTTTGATCTCCAACAATTTCTCCCATTTTGGTGATGTCAAAACCAAGTTCATGTTTGGATCGAATTTCGATAAGGATGATAGATCAAAGAGCTTTCCAAAAGTGTTTTATCATAGATCAGATAATAATTTTAGACAAAATAATGTCAAAAATTAATTTTTCAGGATAATCATTTCATTGATCTGATCTACTCTGCTCTTCTTTTGATCTGATAGTCTTTACTTCTTTCCTTTGCCTTTGGCTTTAGATGAGATAGCATTTTCCCCCTTTTTGGCATCATCACTCTCAGATAAAAGGTCCAGAATAACCGTGAGTTGGGTACCAAACGTGTCATGAATCTGTTTGTTGTGAGCTTCAGTGGAGGCTTTGAGACTTTCAAGCTTCCAAAGAATATTTATATATTCTGTAGTTTGTTGCTTCCGAAAACTCAGAACAGATTCACTAATGTTATTTACTATTGTCAGCACACGTGACTTGAAATCACGAAGTTCTGCAGAGGTCTGTATTTGATTAACATGCAATTCACTGACAATAACAGACAGCTGAGCCAATGATTCAGAAAAAGAGTTGTCGGGTCTGACTTTATTTGGACGAGAGGAAGAAGGTGTTGCAGCTTCAGATGAAGTAGAAGCACAAAGTTGAAGCAGTGGAGCAGAGACAATTGGAGGTGTAAGAAACATATCTTCCATAAGCCTTGACGATTCATCTGGATCTATGGTGGAGATCGCTGAGAGAGTTGTAGATGGAAGATCCAACTTGTGTTTGAACATGATGGTAATAGGCCTGAATATACTATGAATAAGATCAGTCCTAACTATCTCAAAGATAGGAGGCCGATCCATTACCAAGTGTTCAGAAGAGTCTATCATCATATAATCGTCAGACAGGTGATGACTTGGTCCTTCCACAAATTGCACCATTGTTGTTTGTGGATCAATAGCAGAGGTCATTGTTCGTTCTGGAGAATCCAAGATCATTTCTTCAATTAGGGAATATTCTTGAGCAAAAGTATTAACTGGCAATTTATCTGCAGCCTGTTCTTCTGAGGAAACAATGGTTTCATCTGGTAAGGTGTTTAGAATAATTGATGCAGCCAGTGGTACTTTTATTTCCCTTTCATTGATTGAAAAATCAGGAGGTACAGAGAGACCAGTCTATTTTGTATTGACAAACTGTTCACTTGACGCATCCTTAAAGTGAGAAGAAATCAGTGGTTTCTCAGATAGAAATTCCTGAGCAGATTGATCTGTGGGAGCAGCATCAATGATCAATGACTTCTGTAGAGCAGGATCAACTCTAACAGGTGAGAGGGTTGGTGAGATTGGATCAGCAGACAGACTAATTTCATCTGATAATGTTAAATCAGCTATTTCAGAATGCATATCAGATAAAGAAGTTTGCGCTTTGATTGGAGCTTCCAGAGGAAAATCTTACCTCATTGAATTAACAGTTGTAGTCAACAAATAAGCGTCATTATTCAGTTGATTGAGTGCGGCAGTTATATCAAAAATATTCAAATTTGTAGGATGGATTTTTGCTCTCTGTATCCGGATGTGAGATTTAAGAATGCTTTCCTGAATCCGAAGTTTCACAAACTCTCTTCTTTCCAGATCTCGAGAGATGACTTGAGTTTCAGCCCATTCAAAAATTCTCTCCTCAAGAGATGCTATGCTCTCCAGTTTGTTCAATTTATTGATATTTGAGAAGTGATCCTCAGTGCGATGAAATACCCATTTGTCAAAAATCTTCATCTTTATATTGACATGATTGATAATGCGATTAACAGTCAGATCAATTAGTCATTGGAATTTTGACTGTGGATTTGAGAAATCATCAGGATAGCTGTGAATAGCTTTGATCTGGATCGATTTCGTATAAGCTTTCTTTGGAGTTGATTGATCTTGAAATATTCTCTAACTCAGAGTGTCGAGACTTTTATCTGATGATATGAGTATCTGAGTTATGCTGAGTAAAGGCTTTTCAATTTGAATGAACTTTGATTTGATAACTTGTGTTTTTCACTCTTGGTCTCGTGTTTGAATCTTTGAGGTGTTCGAATATTTATAATCTTCAAAAGTAGCCGGTGGGCCACCAACAGTTTCTGATGATGAGCTGCCAACAATCTTTGATAATGAGCCGCCAACATATCTTATTAAATAGCTCACAAATCTTGACTTTGATGGAGGCAGATCAACGTTCAAAATACCATTAAATGATTTTGTCTTTTTCTTCAACAACTTCAGCAACGGTTACTTAGAAGTAAGACTTTGATCTGGTTGATAGCTTACTTGATCTCTCTTGGATCGATCTGTATAATCTGTTGAAAGTCTTTTTGATTCATCCGGATATCGGACACTTGATCTGGCAGTTCATACTTCGATTGGTTTATCCGAATATCTGTCATTTGATTTGGCATAAGATTTGATCCGTTTAAAATTTCGGACATTTGATCTGGATGAATCTTTGATAGATTTAGTCCTTAAATTATTTTATTATTTGGTTTTGTTTTGACCTGTTATCACCGAAAGTTTGATCTCCAACAACGACAATCCATCCTCAATAACCCCTAATAACCCCTCTATTTTAAAGCAACTTGTTTTCTCGTTAAACCTTGCGTCTACATCCAAGGAAAACTACCATACCTGAGATTTTATCGGTTGAGAACACATGTTTAGTCCTGTAATTCTAATCGGTTTCATAACACTTGATTTACATTTTGAAATTTCATCAACAAGATATGTGACCAATGAACGAGAATAGACTGTCTACACCAATACACTGAACTGATTAGGCATAGATGTGTTGGAAGAAACGTAATATTGGAAGAGTCTTACGTTTTGAATTAAAATTGATACACATATTAATGAAGTTGATTCATGTAACTTGCTTCATTAATTAAACTAAATGCATTCTTTTGATGCATTCATTTGTTCAACTTTTAAAAACGTGTAAATGGGATGAAACGTAGGCATGAATGGCCACATGTCTATTTATATCCATTTTGATGTTAAAGAAAAGACATAGAAAAAAAAAAAACAAAGGTTCTACATTTCAGTATATTGTTTCTTTTATTTTGTGTCAAAAGGTGATTACGATCAGGTATACTTTCTGTTCGTCGGAGTAGCAAGTTTGAGTTTATTTGTTACTGGTAATACCTTTGTATCCTGGAAGACAGATGTCTATAACGATCCCCAAAACACCGTCGGTGAGGAGACGAATTTGTTTTAAGGAAACTGTGTTCTTTACAGGCCTCGGTCACCTACTTGTTTAATTCACTCGAGCCTACCACATTTCTTGTTCTTCTGATTATTTTATATTTATGAAGTTAAATATATAATTTTATTTGATTGTTGAAATTAAATATATTATTTCTAATATATTTGTTCCTCCTTTCATATCCGACTAACAATCTTAAAACAGATTTTTTCCCAAACATTTGATCGTTTGTGTTGTGTTTTCAGACATGGACTCTGCTTCAATTGTATCAGCACCAAAGGTGACTGCTGCCAAGGGGTCAGCAGCACCAGTTAATGTTCATGTTGCTACAGTGCCGGTTAACCATGCTGATAAATCGGAAAAATTTTATGGATCGAATTTTAAGAGGTGGCAGCAAAAGATGTTCTTTTATCTCACCACCTTGAGTTTGGCAAGGTTTTTGACTGAGGATTCTCCCAAATCAGCTGAGGTTAAAGGATATATGCAGGCTGTTAGTTCAGTTGATGCATGGCACCATTCTGATTTCTTGTGTAGAAATTACATAATGAATGGCTTGGCTGACTCGTTGTATTATGTATATATTGATACAAAGACAGCAAAGGAATTATGGGAGTTATTGGACCGAAAATTTAAATCTGAGGATGCCGGAGCCAAGAAATTTATTGTTGGCCGATGCTTGGATTATAAGATGGTGGACTCCAAGACTGTGATTAGTCAAGTTCAAGATCTTCTAGTCATCTTGCACGAGATTCATGCCGAAGGTATGTTTTTGAGTGAATCTTTCCAAGTTGCAGCTATTATTGAAAAATTGCCTCCGGGTTGGAAATATTTTAAAAATTATCTGAAACACAAACGAAAAGAAATGAATGTGGAGGAACTTGTTGTTAGGCTTCGTATTGAAGAAGACAACTGTTAGAACCTAATGGGGGGGGGGGGGATTTAGGTTCTATTGGCAACTTTAGCAATTTAAAGCGATTACGCAAATACGCAAGCGGAAGACTTAAAACAATTAATAATAAGTGCAGTAAAGAAATGCGTAATGTAAATAAAGCAGTAAAAGGGATAAGAGATGTTTATGGAAGTTCGACGATAAATCGTCTACGTCTCCCCTTCTTGGTTAAGATCGATTAACCAAGGATCCACTAGCACTTCGAACGACTTGGCTTTGATGGCTCCAAGGATAGCCTTACAATTTGACACGATCACCACGCCGATACAACTCAACACTTGGCCTTAAGGGCTCCAAGGATAGTCTCAACAATCACACAACACTTGGTTTCACACTCAAGTGTTTACACCAACGATTTTCACAACCCCAGATACAACTCGATATATGAATATATTTTGAAAGCTCAAAGGGGCTACAAATTGCTCAACAAATGACTCAAATAATGCTTAAGAGGATTGAGAGACTTGAAGATGTTGGGATACTAGAAATGGTCTCGGAATGCCTCTATTTATAGTTGGAAATTTGGCATCGATCGGAACTTCCGTTCCCAGCATCGGAGCTTCCGAAATTTGAATTCTGAGTCATGCGGTTTGTACAGGATCGGAACTTCCGATCTCACTTTGGAGCTTCCGATCGGCGCATTAAATATGTTGTCGGGCAAAAAGTCTTCCGGACAAGATTATCAGGCCGCCGTAGTAGATCGGAACTTCCGATCTATGATCGGTGCTTCCAATCTCGTCACTTCGTAGCTTCCGTTCTGTTTCCGAACAATATAAAATTCCTTGAAAATAGATCGGAGCTTCCGAACCATGATCGGAACGTCCGATCGTCCCTTAGCTTCTGAAGATCATTCTGTTCCGGATCGGAGGTTCCGAACTCCAATCGGAACTTCCGAACTCGTAGTAGTATAAGTCTTTGAAATTTGTTTCTGATCTTGAATAAACTTGTACGAAATTGAGCCTTGAAAATTTTAACTCTGTAATAAACTCATTGTAAACATTAGTAACATTTTAACCTAGATTTGTTAATCATCAAAACATAAACAAAAGGGCCTTGTTAATGCATTAAAAATATTAATCTCACAATCGAGATTTATATGCGTTTAAGGCGTAACAATCTCCCTCTTTTTGATGATCACAAAACTTGGTTAAAAATAAAAAATAAAAATAGACAGTAAAAAGCATATAACTATTTAAATTGCATGTAAAAACTCCCCCTGAAATAAGAAACAAAGTTTTTAACAAATAAATAGTTTTTACTCAATTTAACTGTTAAACCAATTAATTCTCCCCCTTTTTTTGATAAGCAAAAAGTAATAATAAGTGAATAAAAGAGAATGAATATAAACTATTTTATTCCAATAGAATTTAAATTTTACATAAGACCAAATACAACTTAAAATGCAAAAATAAAAATCTAAGAGTCATCATCGCGAGTCGGCGGAGGATAGCGAGAGGTGAACTCATCAAATCGGGTCTCCAAAGAAGCAACTCTAGCAGTCAACTCGGAAAAGTGAGTATGCATGCTCGTCTCCATACGATGAAGTGTCTCAAATAGACGGTCGCTAGGGAATTGGTTTGTTGGGGTTGCAGGGACCTCAGGAGTTTGGAAAGGAACATCTTCAAGGTTTGCCGCAAAGGCTTCAAAACCGGAAGATGATGGAATATCAGAGTTAGGAGGACCATTCGGAAAACCTTTGATTTGGATAGAGTGGGGAAGAGAGGAATATGGTAAATGAAAGGCAGAAATAGGTGAAAATCTAGAAGATACTCTTCCTCGATCTTCAACCCATCGAGAGTACACAGGATTCCAGGATAAATCCATCCTGGTGATAGACTGATGGTTGAAGATGTGACTTGGTGGGATTTCAATAGAAGGTATCTCCTCAAAATCAACATCGAAACGACTCAAAATCCGGTTGATAAACCGGGCATAAGGAAAGAAATCTTTTTCACCGTCTTTGCCGTGTGATGCATAGTCTGCATAAAAAAGCGCGGAAGGTTAAAAGGTCGAGATGAAATGATATGAAATAGAATGTATAAATCTAAATATTTGCAAGTGGAGAGGTCTCCACTGCGAGGAACAATAGAAGTGGTAATGAGTTTTTGAATGATTTGAAAATCAGGACAAAGACTCTTGAGGTAGATACGATCATCAGCAGCAGTAGCTGGACGACCAAGAATGGTAGAAAGTAACAACTCGCGATCAAAAGTAGGATCATTTTGAGGCCAGTTTTGCGAGAAGTATTCACCGGGTCCATTCCTAGGAAGATCAAACCAGGAGGACAAATCAGCAGAAGAAAAACGAATATGCCTGCCTTGAACAATCGTGGCAATGGTGATCTCACCATGACCTAATTCGAGTTCAAGATTGGCATAGAACTCGTGAATAAAAGAAATGTAGATGGAGTCAGGGACAGATGGAAGAAAAAAAGATTCCCACTGTTGAGCCTTGATAAGGTCCAACAGAAGGAGATGAGACTGGGCCAAATAAGCGTAATCTAAGATACGACCAGGATGAATAGTACGATTTTGATAGTCTTCGGGAATGGGCCTAGAGATGGCAGGCTGGGTCGGATCATGGGATTGGGCTTGGCTTGTAGTGGCTAAAGCACGACGGAGTTTGGATGCCATTTAGAGAGGTTTGGATCGGATTAAAGGGAGAAGAGAATATGATTTTTAGGTGTGAAAAATCGGAATGAGCGATCTGATATTTATAGGGACGGAATCGATCGGAAGCTCCGATCTACGATCGGACGTTCCGATCGTGCGATCGACTTAAATCAAGACACGTATCGATCGGAAGCTCCGAACGTTCTTCGGACGTTCCGATCCTGAAGCGGTAATTAATTTTAAGGCGGTGAAAATAATTTAAAAAGTTCGGATAAGATGTGGATCGGAAGTTTCGATTTGTGATCGGAGGTTCCGATCTATGTCTTGGAGGGAAAATTACCGCGTAGAATAGAAAATGGCGGGATAGGTATCGGAAGTTCCGATTCTCAATCGATGTTTCCGATCTGGAATCGGTGGTTCCGATCCATAATCGGTGGTTCCGATCCACCTGAGGTAAAATTGCGATTTTTGACTCTTTAATTTTAAATTTTGCAAATTAATTCTTAAACAGATAAATCATATAAAAATGTGAGCTTTATAGTATTGAAAAATACAATTAATTTGTATTCTCCAACATTAATTTGCTCGATTTTTTTTAATATTAAGCTCTCCCTTAATATGACATTAATTTTAACTTATGTCTACAAGCGATTACAACTCAATCATGCCAAGTTCACCACGCAAACGAATAAAAGTATTTTCATCTAGTGGTTTTGTAAAAATATCGGCAATTTGATTTGACGTGTCAACATATTGAAGTTCAACTTCATTTCGTTCGATGTGGTCACGAATAAAATGATGACGAATGTCAATATGTTTGGTGCGCGAATGTTGAATCGGATTCTTTGTAAGACAAATGGCGCTAGTGTTGTCACAGAAAATAGGGATTTTTGAAAAAGAGACGCCATAGTCGAGCAATTGATGCTTCATCCAAAGAATTTGCGCACAACAACTACCGGCAGCCATATATTCGGCTTCGGTCGTTGACAACGCAACACAGTTTTGCTTTTTGGAAAACCAAGAAACTAAACATTTTCCTAAAAAGAAACAGGTTCCACTAGTGCTTTTCCTGTCCACCTTATATCCACCAAAGTCGGCATCACAGTATGCTTTTAAATTAAAGAAAGAATTTTTCGAATACCACAAGCCGAGATTTGGAGTATTTGAAAGATATTTGAAAATGCGTTTTAAGGCGAACAAATGTGATTCCTTTGGACATGATTGAAATCGTGCACACAAGCAAACACTAAACATAATGTCCGGTCTACTAGCAGTAGCATAAAGTAAGGAGCCAATCATACTACGAAAGGAAGATTAATCTACAGTTTTACCATTTTCATCCTTGTCGAGTTTGATTACTGTGCTCATCGGTGTGGATGATGATTTTGTGTTCTCCATCCCAAACTTCTTTAGAATCTCCTTGATGTATTTGCTTTGGTTCACAAAGAACCCATCCTTGCACTGTTTGATTTGCAAACCGAGGAAATAGTTAAGTTCTCCCATCATGCTCATCTCAAAGTGTTCCTGCATAAGCTTGGAGAAATCTTGACAAAGAGTTTCGTTAGTAGAACCAAATATTATGTCATCAACATAAATTTGCACAATCAAAAGATCATTTTTGACATTCTTGGTGAATAAAGTAATGTCGATCTTTCCTCTTGAAAAACCATTTGAAAGCAAGAAAGTAGACAGTTTATCATACCAAGCTCTAGGAGCTTGTTTCAATCCATACAAAGCTTTGTTTAATCTATACACATGATCAGGCAGTAAAGCATCAACAAAGCCATCAGGTTGTTCAATGTAAACCTCCTCTTTCAATTCACCATTAAGAAATGCACTCTTGACATCCATTTGAAATAACTTAAAATTTTTAGAGCAAGCAAAAGCAAGTAGCATGCGAATGGATTCTAGTCTAGCAACAGGCGCATATGTCTCATCATAATCAATGTCTTCTTCTTGACTATATCCTTTAGCTACTAGCCTAGCTTTATTTCTAGTGATAGTGCCATGCTCATCAAGTTTATTCCTAAACACCCATTTAGTTCCAATAATAGATCTATCATGCGGCCTAGGAACAAGATTCCAAACATTATTACGTTTAAACTCATTCAATTCATCTTGCATAGCAATAATCCAAGAATCATCTAATAAAGCATCATCAATGCACTTAGGTTCAACATGTGAAACAAAAGCAAGATGATTGCAAATATTATTAAGAGAAGAACGAGTGGTTACTCCCTTCGAAGGACTTCCAATGATAAGATCTATAGGATGATCTTTGTGAAGCGTCCAATCCTTTGGAAGTGGTGTTTCCTCAACAGAAACATCTAAATCATTTAGACTTGATGAAGCCATCTCTTCTTCGAGTAATTCTACATCATCGTTAGTAGTACGAGAAACTATAGTTTCATCAAAGATAACATGCATGGATTCTTCAACAAGTAAAGTGCGTTTATTAAATACTCGAAAAGCCTTACTTGTGGTAGAATATCCGAGAAAAATACCTTTGTCGGATTTGGCATCAAATTTGCCAAGGTTGTCCTTACCGTTATTATGAATATAGCATTTGGAACCAAAAGCTCGAAAATATGAAATGTTAGGATTTCTCCCTCTCCCTAATTCATATGGAGTTTTCTTGAGAATTGACCTTATTGATACACGATTAATGATGTAACAAGCAGTGTTCATTGCTTCAGCCCAAAAATATTTTGGCAGAGAATGCTCACATATCATGGTCCTCGCAATCTCCACAAGTGTCCTATTTTTCCTCTCAACGACCCCGTTTTGTTGAGGAGTCCTAGGACAAGAAAAATTGTGACCGATGCCTTTCTCTTCACAAAATTTTGAAAAATTCTCATTTTGAAATTCAGTTCCGTGGTCACTACGGATCTGTTTTATAGAAAGATTTTTCTCATTCTCAACTCGTTTGACAAAAGTTTTAAAATAATCAAAGGCATCATTTTTGTGGGCTAAAAACAATGTCCACGTGTAACGTGAGAAATCATCTACAATGACAAATGCATAAAGCTTCCCTCCTAGGCTAACGTTCCTCGAGGGACCACATAGATCTAGGTGAAGAAGTTCAAGGGGCATATAAGTAGATATAAAATTTTTGCTTTTAAAAGATTCTCTTGTATGTTTGCCAAGTTGACACGCATCACAAACAGAATCTAATTTCAAATTGAGTTTTGGCATACCAACAACTAAATCAAGTTTAAAAAGTTTTTCTATGGTACTAGGACCAACATGACCTAGTCGTCCATGCCAAAGAATGTTGTCATCAACATTCAAGGATACAAGGCTTTTAATATTTGATAAAGATAAATTGTTTAAAGAAACATTGTATACATTTTCACTTCTATATCCTTTGAAATTTATGGATTTGTCAGTCACGAGTGATATAGTGCAGTGTTGGGGAGTGAATTTGACTTCATAACCTCTATCGCACAATTGACTTATGCTTAGTAGATTATGTTTAAGCCCTTTCACTAGGAGTACATCATCAATCAAGCAGGATTTAGAAATACCTATTGAGCCGATTCCTTCGATAACTCCTTTGTTGTTGTCTCCAAAGGTGACAGATCTCTTCTCCTTTGGTTTGATGGATTGGAGTAGCTTTTTGTTTCCCGTCATATGTCTAGAACATCCACTGTCTAGATACCATATGCTAGGGAGAACAATTTTCCTATTTTCCTGCAAAAATTGGTTTTGGTACCCTTTAGTTCTTTTGGGTCCACACTGTTAGAAAAGAGAGATACAAAATAGACTTTTAAGAGTTCAGTCTCTCATAGCAACATCATCTCCACTTTCTAAGAGTGCTCCCAGTAGTAGGTAGGGCTATGGCCTCTTTAAAAACCTATTTTCTTGGACAGAGCAGCGTTCATCAGGGAGACCAATCGCAAGTCAAGGCAGTTTAAACCGGTCTATGATGAACTCCCTTAGATCATGATCTCATAATGCCAACTGATGAGTTGTTAAGTACTCTTAGGCCTCCATTTCATATAACTCTTTTGATCATATTGAAATCTCAAGGATCTACATTTATATCTAGCATGACCAATTTTACAACAATAAGAGCATGTAGGGGGTGATCTCATTTTTGCTTTAGCAATTAGACTAGTAAAGTCTATTGATTTCTTACCGTACCCTATTTCACCCTTATCAAAACTACATTTCTGCATGCTAAGTAGATTATTCAATTTGTTACTACTGACATTGAACTTATTAAAAGATTTTTCTAAGTGGGCTATGTCATCCTTTAATCTTACGCTTTCATGCCCCTTAATTTCTAATTCATTTTTAAGGTTTTTATTTTCCTTTCTAAGTGACTTAGCCATATCAAACATTTGTTTATATGCATGTAGTAGTTCGTCATAGGAAGGTACCTCGTCATCATCGTCGGAGACGATGTCATCATTTTTAGCCATGAGGCAGATGTTTGCTTCCTCCTCGTCATCGTCGCTATCACTCCAAGTGGCTATGAGTGCTTTCTTCTTTCCCTTGTCAACTTTCTTCTTGAGAGGACACTCATTTGCATAGTGGCTTTGTTGTTGACAGTTGTAGCAGGTAACTTCTTTGTCCGTCTTCTTTTTGAAGTTGTTTCCTCGCATAAATCTTTTGAATTTTCTTGCAAAGAGTGTCATATCATCATCTTCATCTTCTTTGGATTGGCTAGATAGAGCAATCCCCTTTGCCTTGATATCTTCTTTCTTTATTTCCTTCCTTGTTGACAGTTCCAACTCATGGGTTTTTAGAGTCCCATGAAGTTGATCAAGGTCATAGGAAGCGGTGTCGCCTTTGTTGGATTCTATGATAGACGTCCTCTTGGCATCCCACTCCTTGGGTAAGGCGCGTAGAGCTCTCCTCCACACTTGTTTGGTTGGATATTGTTCCCCGAGTTGGGCTAGCTCATTGATCATTTGAGTAAGCCTTCGGAACATAGTATCTACATCTTCATTTGATTCCATCTCGAATGTTTCGTATTTGAGTTGGAGTAGATCGATCTTTGTTTCTTTGACTTGATTAGTCCCTTCATGGCATATCTCCAACTTGTCCCATATCTCTTTAGCGGATGAGCACATTGAGATCCGGTTGTACTCGTTCATATCTAAGGAACAATGAAGAATATTCATGGCTTTAGCATTTTGAGATATAAGTTTCATATCCTCCTTAGAAAAGTCGTCCATTCCCTTAGGAATTTTGACACCCTCAACCTCTTTAGTAGGTATGTAGGGACCTTTCACAGTAACCTTCCAAAGGTCATAGTCTATGGATTGGATATATAGGGACATTTGGTTTTTTCCAATATCCGTAGTTTATGCCATTGAAAAGAGGAGGACGATTTGTTGATTGCCCTTGAGCATAGTCGCTCGCTAGATTTGCCATAAGAACCTTTTTGAAAATATTTTGAAAAAGGTGGCTCTGATACCACTTGTTAGAACCTAATGGGGGGGATTTAGGTTTTATTGTCAACTTTAGCAATTTAAAGCGATTATGCAAATATGCAAGCGGAAGACTTAAAGCAATTAATAATAAGTGCAGTAAATAAATGCGTAATGTAAATAAAGCAGTAAAAGGGATAAGAGATGTTTATGGAAGTTCGACGATAAATCGTCTATGTCTCCCCTTCTTGGTTAAGATCGATTAACCAAGGATCCACTAGCACTTCGAACAACTTGGCTTTGATGGCTCCAAGGATAGCCTTACAACTTGACACGATCACCGCGCCGATACAACTCAACACTTGGCCTTAAGGGCTCCAAGGATAGCCTCAACAATCACACAACACTTGGTTTCACACTCAAGTGTTTACACCAACGATTTTCACAACCCCGGATACAACTCGATATATGAATATATTTTGAAAGCTCAAAGGGGCTACAAATTGCTCAACAAATGGCTCAAATAATGCTTAAGAGGATTGAGAGACTTGAAGATGTTGGGATACTAGAAATGGTCTCGGAATGCCTCTATTTATAGTTGAAAATTCGGCATCGATCGGAACTTCCGTTCCCAGCATCGGAGCTTCCGAAATTTGAATTCTGAGTCACGCGGTTTGTACAGGATCGGAACTTCCGATCTTACTTCGGAGCTTCCGATCGGCGCATTAAATATGTTGTCGGGCAAAAAGTCTTTCGGACAAGATTATCAGGCCACCGTAGTAGATCGGAACTTTCGATCTATGATCGGTGCTTCCGATCTCGTCACTTCGTAGCTTCCGTTCTGTTTCCGAACAATATAAAATTCCTTGAAAATAGATTGGAGCTTCCGAACCATGATCGGAACGTCCGATCGTCCCTTAGCTTCCGAAGATCATTCTGTTCCAGATCGGAGGTTTCGAACTCCAATCGGAACTTCCGAACTCGTAGTAGTATAAGTCTTTGAAATTTGTTTCTGATCTTGAATAAACTTGTACGAAATTGAGCCTTGAAAATTTTAACTCTGTAATAAGCTCATTGTAAACATTAGTAACATTTTAACCTAGATTTTTTAATCATCAAAACATAAACAAAAGGGCCTTGTTAATACATTAAAAACATTAATCTCACAATCGAGATTTATATGCGTTTAAGGCGTAACAACAACAAGGGTTCTGAGAAAAGATTTTTTAATCTTGATGTGGCTAAAGAAAATGTGGTCGAACATGGTCAGAGCTCGAAGGCCAAGAAAAATACTGGACCATTTGAAAGAGGTTCCAAGTTAGGATCTAAGAAAGATAATTTCAAGAGAAAGTTCTCTGGAAAATGTTACAATTGTGGTGGTCCAGGTCACAAAGCTTCAGAATACAAGAAACCTAAGAAAAATCGAGAGACAAATATGGTGGAATCCATATCAAAAGAGGTCTCTAATATAAATCTATGTGTTGTTATTTCTGAAGTGAACTTGGTGGGTTCCAACCCACGGGAGTGGTGGATTGATACTGGTGCCACTCGCCACGTGTGCTCCGATAAGGAGATGTTTGCGACTTTTGAGGAATCTGAGAACGGAAAAAAACTGTTCATGGGGAATTTAGCTACCTCTAATATCAAAGGTCGGGGAAAAGTGATCTTGAAAATGACTTCTGGTAAAGAATTGACTCTTAATAACGTGTTGTATGTTCCAGAAATTTGAAAGAATTTAGTTTCTAGTTCGCTTTTGAATAAGCATGGATTTCGTATTGTTTTTGAGTCAGATAAAGTTGTTTTGTCTAAAAATGGAACGTTTGTTGGAAAGGGATATGTAGTGATGGGCTTTTTAAGCTCAATGTATTGGCTATTAAGCCTAAAATTAATAAAGTTAATTCTTCCGCTTACTTTCTAGAGTCTTCCAATTTATGGAATGGTAGACTAGGACATGTTAATTATGATACTTTTCGTTGATTAATTAACTTGAAAAATATTCCTGCGTTTCAAATTGATAAAAAAAATACAAATGTCGGACTTGTGTTGAGGCAAAACTAACGAGATCATCTTTTCAAACTATTGAAAGAAATAGTGAACCTCTTGATTTAATTCACATTGATGTGTGTGATTTAAAATCAGTGCAAACATGTGGTGGAAATAAATATTTTATTACTTTTGTTGACGATAACACAAGATTTTGTTACGTGTATCTTCTCAAAAGTAAGGATGAAGCCATAGATAAATTTGTCATCTATAAAAACAAAGTTGAAAATCAACTCAACAAGAAAATTAAGGTGCTAAAAAGTGATCGTGGAGGTGAATATGAATCACATTTTGCTGAGTTTTGTGCTCAACATGGAATCAGGCATGAAAGAACTGCACCTTATTCTCCTCAACAAAATGGCATTGCAGAAAGAAAGAATCGTTCTTTGAAAGAAATTATGAATGCATTGTTGTTGAGTTCTGGTTTACTACAAAACATGTGGGGTGAAGTTGTTTTAATAGCAAATTACCTTTTAAATAAGGTGCCTCGAAATAAGCTAGATAAAAGTTCATATGAGTTATGGAAAGGAAGAACACCGTCTTACCAATACTTGCGAGTGTGAGGGTGTCTTGCCAAAGTAGCAGTACCTACTCCAAAGAGGGTAAAAATAGGACCAAAAACTGTTGATTGCATTTTCATTGGATATGCACAAAATAGCAGTGCTTATAGTTTTCTTGTGAATGAATCTCAAATACCTGATATCCACAAGAATACGATAATGGAATCGAGGAATGCCTCGTTCTTTGAACATGTGTTCCCATGCAAGTATAAAGAAGAATCAAGTTTTTCTAAAAGATCATATGAGAAGCTGGAACAAGAAAATGATGTTGACAATGAGGTTGAACCCAGACGTAGTAAAAGAGCTAGGGTAGAAAAATCCTTTGGTCCGGATTTTATTACTTTCATTTTAGAAAGTGAACCTCAAAGCTTTAAAGAAGCTGTGAATTCATCTGAAGGACCTCAATGAAAAGAAGCAATTAATTCTGAAATTGAATCTATTTTGCAAAATCATACATGGGAATTAGTGGATCTTTCACCGGGAAGCAAACCACTAGGTTATAAATGGATTTTCAAGAAAAAAATGAAATCAGATGGTACGATAGATAAGTACAAAGCTCGATTGGTAATTAAAGGATATTGTCAAAAAGAAGGGCTTGACTACTTTGACACTTATTCTCCAGTAACGAGAATAACTTCAATTCGCGTGATACTTGCAATTGCCGCTTTGCGGAATCTTGAAGTACACCAAATGGATGTAAAAATAGCTTTTCTAAATGGGGATTTATAAGAGAAAATTTACATAGAACAACCTGAAGGATTTTCTGCATCTGGGCAGGAAAACAAAGTCTGTAAATTGGTGAAGTCTGTGTATGGCTTAAAGCAAGCACCAAAACAATGGCACGAAAAGTTTGATAAAACCATGATAGAAAGTGGATTCAAAGTCAATGAGTGTGACAAATGCATATACGTTAAAGAAACTGAGAAAGGCTATGTTATTTTATGTCTTTACGTAAACGACATGCTTATCATTGGGAGAAATGATAAGATGGTCAAATCCGCTAAGAAGTTGAACTTAAGATTTGACATGAAAGACATGTGCTTAGCTGATGTAATTCTTGGAATTAAGATCCAAAGAATATCAGAAGCGCTTCTTCTGAGCCAGACACATTATGTTGACAAAATTCTTGAAAAATTCAACAAGGATGATTCTGCATGGGCTAAAACTTCGATAGATATGAGTCAACATCTATCGAAGAATCGAAATGAGAGTATATCTCAATTAGAATACTCTCGAATCATTGGAAGTCTAATGTACTTAATGAGTTGTATAAGACCAGACATAGCATATGCAGTAAGCAAATTGAGTAGATTCACGAGTAATCGAGGAGCTGAACACTGGAAAGCAATTATGAGATTGCTAAGGTATTTAAGGTATACTCGTAATTATGAACTGCACTATATCAGATATCCTGTTGTTATTGAAGGATATATAATGCGAACTGGATATCTAATATGAAAGACTCAAAATCTACTAGTGGATATATATTCACACTATGAGGTGCAGCTATTGCATGAAAATCTTCTAAGCAGACAGCAATAGCAAGATCCACCAAGAAATCTGAATTTATAGCCCTTGACAAATGTGGTGAAGAGGCTGAGTGGTTGCGTTTATTTTTAGAAGATATTCCAAGATGGCCGAAACCTGTGTCAGCTATTTGTATTCATTGTAATAGCCAATCTACGATTGAAAAAGCAAATAGTAATATGTATAATGGTAAGTCGAGACATATACGTCGTAGACACAATACTATTAGACAACGACTCTCAACTGGAGTTATCTCTATTGGTTATGTGAAGTCAAAGGATAATCTAGCAGATCCGCTAACCAAAGGGTTAAATAGAGAGCTAGTTGCAAAATCATTGAGGGGAATAAGACTTAAGCCTATTGAATAAGTTGGTGCAAAGGAAAACCAAACCTATGCTGACTGGAGATCCCAAGAACTAGGTTCAATGGGACAACTTACTTGCACTGACTTAGTGAATCACTGTGGGGGTTATCCCTTGTCCATTCCTATGGTGAAACAGTGAAAATAGAGGATAAGCATACGGCTTTGAATGATTCTTATGCGACAGAAAATAAGCAAAAACAATGCAAATTGTTCTTACAAAGAATCACCTATGTGAGAGAGAAGTGGGGCCGCTTCGAAGGAATTGCACGGCTCAATTCTAGACACTCTCACAGAACCAGACATCTGTTCATGGCCAAAACGAACACAATCATGAGAACAAAAGTGTATCAAGAAGAATCTTGTGTGAAGTATATTGAAGTTTACAAAAATAGAAGAACAGTTCAAGGACATCGTGTCTACTGATAAACCAGTAAAGTAATATACTTTCATAAGTGAAGGTTCAAAGGATAACACCTACCTATCCTATGCAAGATTCAATTGTTGAACGTTATCACCTAGTTTTTTTTTCTTGATTAATTTTAATTCATGTGGGGGATTGTTGGAAGAAACGTAATGTTGGAAGAGTCTTACGTTTTGAATTAAAATTGATACACATATTAATGAAGTTGATTCATGTAACTTGCTTCATGAATTAACCTAAATGCATTCTTTTGATGCATTCATTTGTTCAACTTTTGAAATCGTGTAAATGGGATGAAACGTAGACATGAATGACCACATGTCTATTTATACCCATTTTGATGTTAAAGAAAAGACATAGAAAAAAAAACAAAGGTTCTAAATTTCAGTATATTGTTTCTTTTATTTTGTGTCAAAAGGTGATTACGATCAGGTATATTTTCTGTTCGCGGGAGTAGCAAGTTTGTGTTTATTTGTTACTGGTACTACCGTTGTATTCTGGAAGACAGACGTCTATAACGATCCTCAAAACACCGTCGGTGAGGAGACAAATATGTTGTAAGGAAATCGTGTTCTTCACAGGCCTCAGTCACCTACTTGTTTAATTCACTGAAGCCTACCACATTTCTTGTTCTTCTGATTATTTTATATTTATGTAGTTAAATATATAATTTTATTTGATTGTTGAAATTAAATATATTATTTCTAATATATTTGTTCCTCCTTTCATATCCGACTAACAAGATATATTGTTTTCTATAACAAATTTTTTTCCATACTATCTACAATAACACATTGAACAATCTCAATTCATCTAGAGACACATTTGGAAAGATCATATATTATAACATGGACGAATAAAATTCCAAAAAGTCCACTTCTCCAAAGGCATCCGTGAAGAATTGTTTCAATTAAAATATATGATAGTTTTATAATATCGAAAATATATAAATATAATCACGTAACATTCATTATAGTATAGCGCAGTGTCAGTCTAATTTTACCTAAATCCCGTCAAAAGATAATTTCCATGGCCGTTCGCGCGAAAAGAACGAGGCTGTCCCAAAATCGCGAACGTATCCCCAAATCAATTTTTCCTGCATCAAACTAGTCTTTAACCTCAATCTCGAGCCCTAAAGCGCCAAATTGCCTTCATTTGCTCCTTTTCATAGTGTTGCAGCAATGTCGTCGTCTCCAGCTGCAGCAAAAGTGGTGGTTGAATACGCAAAGTCGGGCCGATCTTTGTGTAAAAAATGCGCAAAATCTATTGCTTCCGGCGTTCCAAGGTTGGGTTTGGTGAGCAAAGACCCCCGGGGGTTTGACACGACCAAATGGCATCACTTGAATTGCTTTCCTTCTAGTGGGTCTACTTCTATTTCACCAGCTGAGTCTATCTCTGGTTTCTCATCCCTGAAGGTGAACATGTGATGTAATTTTCTGGTTATTTTTGGCTTATTTATTCCCTGTTTCAGCTGCAAATATCTTGTGAATGTAAAAAGATTTTGTTGGCTATATTGATTGACCCATAGGCCATAGTGTGATTTTGTGGAGGGGTTTTTCGAAAATTTTGGGAAGAAGTGAGTTTGTAGTGATATTTAACTTTTGAAAAGCAACCGTAATTCTATTTATATATTGTCCGATCGTGTGCAATTGCAGAGCAGTGATCGGGACTTTTTGAAGAAATTAGCGAATGAAGTGACTCAAGCGTCAAATAAGGTAATGCTGCCACGGAGAATTGCCTGTAGTTTAGACTTCTTCAGGAAGAGAAATGTAACTGATAAATTTCTAATATGTTGGATGTTTGATTTAGTACTGAAGCTAAAGATAATTTTATTTTCTTCGCTTTTTGGACTTTGGACCCAGTTGAGACCACGCCAATCCTATCTCGTACTTGGAATTGAGAATAGCTATCAGTCACTTGCAACTTCGATTTTGAATTTTCCATCATTTTATGGACCCTCAGGCTTCATCCCTTTATTGTTAGAAGTGTTAAGAGTAATTTCTTGTGAAGATTAAACTCAAAGCAAACTGGAGGAACTCCCTGTTATTGATAAACAACTTTGGCTTATAAATAGCCTTACAAAGAATAACTGATAATCAGAAAAATAGCCCACTAAGTAACGTTTACATTTAATGAGTCAATGAAAACAAACTATCCTACTTAATAGGAATTATTGAAACGGAAAACCAATACTTAAATAATAACAGAACATCTTAACACTTTAACATCCTCCCTTAAACTAATTGCTAATATCAATTAGTTTACATCAAGAACTTCACGGACACCCAACATTTCTCTCAGCTTCAGAATAATTCCAACTTGATAGGCTTAGTCATCACATCTGCAATTTGATCTATGTGCCACAATGAACCAGCTCCACAACTCCTTCTCTTGTAAGGTCACGCAGAAAATGAAAGCGTACATCTATGTGTTTGCTGCGTCCATGCATTACTGGATTCTTTGATAGTTTAATTGTTGAGCTATTGTCACAAAACACAGTAGTACAATTACTTTGTTTGTGACTTAGCTTTTCCAAGATCCTCCTCATCCAGGCGGCTTGACACGCACAAGATGCTGCAGCTATGAACTCGGCTTCAGTTGTGGAGAGTGAGACGATAGGTTGCTTTTTTGAGGACCAAGATAGAGCTCCAGAACTGAGCATAAATACATATCCTGATGTACTTTTCCTATCCTCAAAATCACCTGCATAATCACTATCGGTAAAAGCAATTAATTCTTTACTCCCTCTCTTCTTGTAGAATATCCCAAGATTTGTTGTGCCCCTCAAATATCTCAGCACCCTTTTTGCAGCCTGTAAGTGAAGCTCAGTTGGCTGTCCCATATATCTACTAATTAAGTTAACCACAAACATCAAGTCAGGTCGAGTTGTGGTTAAATACAGGAGACTTCCTACCAGTTGCTTGAAGAATGTTGCATCCACCTTGACACCATTTTTGTCTTTGAAGATTTTGTAACCTGGAGCAATTGGATTGTGAACAGAGTTGCTCTCCTCCATTCTAAATCTTTTCAACACATCTGAAGCATATTTCTTTTGACTGATATAGATTCCGTCAGCACTTTGCAACACTTCAACTCCAAGAAAATACCTCATCTTTCCCAAATCAGTCATATCGAATTCACGCATAATAGAATTCTTGAACTCATGTGACATAGAAACATCATTTCCAGTATAAATGAGATCATCAACATACAAGCTAACAATTAAAATTTTACCTCCATTTCTTTCTTTGACGAACAAAGTGTGCTCATTGTGACATTTCTCAAAGCCTTCATTCTGAAAATGTGCTTCGATACGACTAAACCATGCTCGTGGAGCTTGTTTAAGTTCGTATAAAGCTTTTCTCAGTTTGTATACTTTATGTAAATTGTCCTTCTGCTCGTAACCTTTTGGTTGCTCAACAAACACCTCTTCATTTAGTTCTCCATGGAGGAAGGCTGATTTCACATCTAATTGGTAAACATGCCAACCTTTTTGAGCTGCAAGGGCAATGATCATTCTAACGGTGTCCATTCTTGCCACTGGTGCAAAAACCTCTGTGTAATCAACTCCATGTTCTTGCGCATAGCCTTTAGCCACAAGTCGTGCCTTGTACTTTTCTATCTTCCCATGTTCATTAAGTTTTGTTTTGTAAACCCACTTGACACCAATCTTTTTTGCACCTGCAGGTAAATCAGTTAGCACCCAAGTATCATTCTTTTCTATGGAATTTATTTCAGAGTCCATGGCAGCTCTCCAGTTTGCATCTTTTACAGCTTCGTCAAAGTAAAAGGGATCTGCAGACACAGCAAACAAGGCTAGATTAGCCTCAATTCCATCTTCGGACAAACCTTGACCTGTTTCATAATCTCTCATCCAAGATGGTGGCCTTCTAACTCTGCCTTCTACAGGATGAGTTGACCTTGCTTCACTGGAGGAGCTGGAAGAAGTGTTGTTCTCAACCTCTTCTGTACTACTGCCATCTTCATTCTCAACTTCATCTTCATTCACATGTTCCTCATTATCTCCCCAGTCCAATACAGCTACCACTTGTTCTTCATAGCCCTTATCCCAATTCCAATGCTTGTTTTCTTAAAAAATGACATCTCTGCTAATGACAATTTTTTTGGCAATTGGATCATAGAGCCTGTAAGCTTTAGATTCTTCGCTAACTCCTAACAACACACAAGTAAAACTCTTGTCGTCTAACTTGGTTCTCTTGACATCAGGTACATGGACATGTGAGATGCATCCAAATACCCGAAAATGATCAATTGAAGGCTTTACTCCACTCCATGCTTCCGCTAGAGTCATTTTCTTCACTGCAAGAGTAGGACTTTGGTTTAAAATATGCACTGTCCAATTTGCAGCTTCTGGCCAAAAGGTTTTTGGAATCTTTTTTTCCGAAATCATAATTCGAACCATGTTCATGATGGTTCGATTTTTCTTCTCCCCACGGTCAGTACGTAAGCATTTAATATGAGAACCTGTTTCTTTCTCCACGCAACTTTTGAAAAGTTTGAATGTAGCTAAAGTTTCAGATTTTCCAACCAAGAAGTAAATCCATGTCTTACGACTAAAATCATCAATGAAAGTAATTAGATACCTCTTCTTGTTGTTTGAGATAGGTGTGATTGGGCCACATATGTGAGCATGGATGAGTTGAAGTTTTTGGGAGGCTCTCCAAGTAGTGCTTCGTTTTTGAATTGTGTCCCTGTGTTGTTTCCCAATCATGCAATCAGGGCACACAATTGATGAGGCTTCGAACTTTGGTAGTCCGTGCACCATTTCCTTGCGTTGAAGAGTGATCAAGCCTTTGTGACTTAAATGCCCATATCTGCAGTGCCAAAGATGTGATAAATCTTGTACCTTTGAGTAAAAACATACTGGTTCCTTTGGTTGTGTTGTGGCGGACAATATAAACATTCTATTGGCAGTCATTTCTGCTTGAATAATCAAGCCCTTCTCTGGATGATAAATTCTGCACCGGTCGGATTGAATGAGGATTGCAAGACCTTTCTCTTGCAACTGCCCAATGCTTAATAAATTGTTTTTCAAGTCTGGCACAAAGTACACATCAGTGACAACATGATTGAATTCATTCACGTTCATTCTTATATTACCTTTTCCCATTACAATCATCTTTGAGTTGTTTCCCAACTTCACCGTCTGCCTGAAATTGCTATCGAAATTGGAGAAAAGGGCTTCATCTCCGCACATATGATTGCTACAACCCGAATCTAAGAACCAAACATCCTTGTTTTTGGTCTCATAATCTTCAATATGAGACATTAACAACATCAATTCTTCTTCTTCAAGTTCAGCGTAATTGGCCTTTTTTTCCAAACTTGGGCACTCATATTGATAGTGCCCAAGCTTGTGACACTTGTAGCACTCCACGACAGCTTTATTGTAGGATTGACGACCTCTGCCTCGCCCTCTTCCTCGATAAAATCCTTGACCAGATCCTTGACCACGTCCTCGTCCTCCTGTTCTTTCTTCACAAGTTACCTTCAGCGCATGCTCTTCCCCTTTGTGCCTATTAAACTTCTGCTCATGAACAATTAACGAACTTTGTAGTTCATCAATAGATAGGCTATCAATATCCTTTGATTATTCAATAGAACAGACAATATAGTTGAATTTGTCACTCAATGAACAAAGTATCTTTTCAACTACATTTACATCAGTCATTTGCTCTCCATGAACCCTCATCTTGTTGACAACAGACATCACTCTTGAGAAATAATCAGAAACATTCTCACCAGATTTCATCTCAAGAGTTTCAAACTCTTTGCGAAGAGCTTGAAGAATAGATCGTTTCACTCTGTCATTGCCCTCGTACTTTTTCTTCATAGAATCCCATATCTGTTTGGATGTGCTCTTTTGGAGGATGGTTTCTAGAATGGGTCGATCAATAGCTTGAAACAAATAGTTTTTGACCTTCAAATCTTTCAACTTCATTTCATCAAGCTTCTTTTGTTGCACCTCAGGCAAAGCTGCTCCACTTTCTGGCAGAGTATAACCAGTTTCTACAAGACTCCAATACTCCTTGGATCTTAAGAAGTTCTCCATTAGCATGCTTCAATGATCATAATGACCATCAAAACGAGGAATCGCTGGTTGCACAAAGTTCCCTTCGGTTGCCATTTCTCTTGCTGCTGCAAAGCACAAAAGCTGCTGTTTTGTTTTTATGGGCCAAAACCTGTCTCTGATGCCAGAATGTTAAGAGTAATTTCTTGTGAAGATTAAACTCAAAGCAAACTGGAGGAACTCCCTGTTATTGATAAACAACTTTGGCTTATAAATAGCCTTACAAAGAATAACTGATAATCAGAAAAATATCCCACTAAGTAACGTTTACATTGAATGAGTCAATGGAAACAAACTATCCTACTTAATAGGAATTATTTAAACGGAAAACCAATACTTAAATAATAACAGAACATCTTAACACTTTAACAAGAAGTCTTTCTGCCCTTCTTTTTAATGTTAAGAAACTCATTTCGCCATGGCTCACCATTTCAAGATTGCTGATTCCTGATGAATAGAAGAACTGCATTTACCATCCATCATACTTTATCATCATCATTTTGAGCAGAAATCCAACCTTTTGCAAGCTTCTAAACGAGTTCCTTGAAGATGGCATACAATTAAACTGTTTTCATATTCTCTCTCTGACTCATATATGTGACACTGTAATTTTTTTCACGTTTTAGGTCTGTGGCACAGACAAAGAGGAAGAGGAAGAGGACGAGGAGGAGTTGGAGCGAGGAAACTTGAAGAAACAAAAGGTAGACAACTGCATCTTTTATCTATCATGGAATCGAAATAATGATACGATTATGATGTATTAAATTGCTATTTCTTTCTTTCTTTCTTTCTTTCTTTTGTTTTGTTTTGTTTTTTAAAAGTTCTGAGATTTTGTCATGATCTAAACACCATGGATGTAATTCAACTTTTCAGCACTTCCCAGAATTACTATTTTTATCATGTTATATTTTAATCCAATTAAGTATATCTTAAAATTTCAACATATTCACCCAAATATTAATTCAGAATAACAATATTTACCAGACAAAACATGATTTCACCTGCATGCTAAAAACCATACCTCTAAAAAAAAATTCATGTACATTTTCATCTCCCAAAACCATTTCTCAAAAGTTTTCCCCAAAAGAATATTATTTCTGTTTTCTGTATTAGACATGTGCTCCTGGTTACAAAGCGTAAAAGGCTGAGCTATGAAAGTTTGCCTGGAAATGAATAAATTTTGATAGCCACTTTCTTTTTCAGAATTTTGGGTGATTTAAGATCTGTACATAGTCAATTGTTTATTGAATTCAGTTGCTGGATTATATTATAAGAGAGTGGAATCCTGTTGGCTAGCTAGTGAATAGAGCGAGACCTTGAGGGATGTTTTGATGCATCAGCTCTGTGATGTATTGATTTTCTAAGGTGTTGCCGTGTTGTGTGAGCTAAACCCTTTAAATCCTAGAGTTACGGTCATCTACTATCTGAAATTTAGACTGACCAAGCTTCCATGGATTTTACAAGTGTTCTCATGGCTGGCCGTTCAAATTTTCCCTTGCAATTGTATGTTCTCTAGTGAATAAATTGCTTAAAAAATTGCTCCTTCCTAAAAAATCGAATTTTTACCACACCAGTTTTCTTCCTGTATCACTGCTTTTGTGATCCTTAAGGTCATATCTCACCTAATTGGCGAGTTATTTTTAAGATGTTTATAATCAGTTGCTGAGTCCTTCATGCTATCAAGTTTTGAACTTTTGTGGAACTTTTTCGAATTGTTTTTAGCTGATAAATTTGCCAGGATATTTGGAGGCAATGCATTTGTTTATATTCTGTCAAGTGACAATTTCTTGTAGTTCGGATATGAGGATGGGGAGAAGCTGGAGATGTCCATATCCATTTCTGATATCAAAGACAGGTACAAGGTATGAACTTCGATACTAACTTTTCGTGTAAATTATGTTCCAGCATCACATGCTAGCAAGATTGCATTTGTGGCTGTTTTGAGAGTTTTGGTACTGTGTGATGCATTTATTGCATCTCTCTCCTGTGCCCATCTCTAACTCGCATATTTCTTTTGGGTATTTTATTGTATAAATTATTTGTTTAACCAAAATTTCCCCACTTACAAAGTTTTTTGAAAGCATTCCCTCATTTCAGGATGCTATATTATTGCCTAAATGGAAGGCATTCCAGACCATCATATTTCTTGAACGGGTATGTATATGTCTAAAATTGTGGTTCTTGTCATTGCAAAAAGGGACAAGGTAGCAAGGATGATAAACTACTGGATTACCATTTTTGTAACAATATTGTTTCTCAATACAATATCCGTGTCCAGTGTAAATACTTACTGGTTTCTTGACTCTCTGTGTCCCTAAGTTGCTGCTAATTGAAATATTATTTTAATGTTCTGACTTTGGAAATTTTATTCACTTATATTTCTACCAATCTAATTAATATATCTTTTGTTTATGTGTGTGTAGTACTGATCATCTTTAGAAAATTTTCATGCGACATAACCCAACAACTTCTGGATATCAGCTTTTTTGGAATTTTTATTTGTAGGACGATGGTCTTCATGATTCACAAAAGATTGCAGCCTTTGATTTTGATGGGTGCCTTGCAAAGACATCTGTGAAAAGGTATAATTTTACTGGTGGCACTTTATGATATTTTGAACTGTTTTATGATCTGCATGATTCTAGTATGTATGGTAAACTGTGTCAGCCTATGCCTCATTGTCGTTATATGTTCTTCTTCTGAGGTCTTGAATAATTGATTCTACCCCTACTAAACATCTGATACAAAATGGAAAAATATTCTAGAGGGTCCTTGAACAAATTCTATTTGATTGTTAGTCTTTTTCCCTTGCAAAGATTAGTAGTTCTATGCTTGCTGCTATTTGTGGCAGAAAGAAATAACAGTATGCAAGAGTTTGCTTAACTTGAAGCCTTTATTTAGTTAATTGTATCAGATCATTGCTAAATGGTGTAATATTTTTACATATCATGGTCACTTAGTGATTGATCTAATATGATCAGAACTTATTCGATTGGTTAAGGCTTTTCTGGAGCTGAATCACCTGATGCATTAAAATGATTATTCCATTGCGTTCTTTTTATCTAGAGTGGGTGCCGATGCATGGTCCATCATGTATCCTTCAATACCTGAGAAACTTCAGAATTTGTATAATGATGGCTACAAGCTGGTTTGCTCCTTTTTCTTTCACGCTCTCTGAATCTGTTTGAATTATACAGTATTACGCAGGATTGACTAAATTTGAAATGAATCTAAAATGTTGACGGAACAGTTGGTCCCTTCAATAGGTTATTTTTACCAACGAGTCCAATATAGAGCGCTGGAAGAATAAGAGGCAGGCAGCTGTTGATTCCAAACTTGGACGACTTGAGAATTTCATTAAGCTTGTGAAGGTCCCCATTCAGGTTTGTTTGCTGTCTCCACACAGACACATGTTCTGCTTGGTGGAGTTTTTGGAACATTTGCGATCCACAAAATACCTGTCAAGAATTTTTTTAGCTGTTTCCCTTCAGAAGATATTTAATACGCATTCTCAAATGATAGATGTGCTTGTGATCTCCATATACGATATGTTCTGTCGACTTCTCAGTGTGAATTCTCTTTTATTTTGTATGTTGGCCTTGTCCTTTTTCCCGAAATAAATGTTCTTTATTGATTGCTTTATGCTTGTGGACCGGTGGTAACACTGATATCTAAGCAGTTCTGATTTAAGAAAAGTAACATTTCAGGTTTTTATTGCTTGTGGGTTGAGTTATGGTGTACCAGAGGATCCTTTTCGCAAGCCAAAACCTGGGATGTGGAAAATTATGGAGAAGGAATTCAATTCTGGCCTCCCAGTTGACATGAATCAGTTATTGTTTACCTCCTCTTTCTTCTTATAGTGTTTAGCTATATATCTTACTTTCAATTATCTTGGTTTCATTCTTTGGTACAATTGATGCGAGACATTTATATGCTAGGTTAGTGGCCTGATTTATTTACTCTACTGTGTAGATCCTTTTATGTGGGTGATGCAGCTGGAAGACCGGATGATCACAGTGATGCTGACATAAAATTTGCGCAGGTTCTATGAGATGATGTTAACTTAAATTCGTTATTTTACATCTCATAAAGTTCCTACAGTGTTACATGACTTGTTTCTTTTAGCGTAGTCATCTCTCTTGATTCTTGAACTAATACTGCAAGTAGATCTAAGTTCAGGATCTGGTGGTTACTTAGAGGAAACAAGGGAATTTGCATGCTTCATCGATCCCTTTTTCCCCTTTCTTACCCATGCTTGCCTTGGTTTTATTTCAAATTCTACTCAAGTCCTGCGAAACCAACCAAAGCTACACCATGGTGCTAATTTTTTTTTTATCTGTCCACCATGGAGCTAATTCGTTAGCCACAACATCCCTCGTTGCTTCTGCAAGCAGTTGCATTGTTGCTCAACCTCTACACATTGTTGTGTGGCTGGGACCTATGTTTGTTTGTGGATCGCCGTGTCTGTGTCATCATAGTGTACTGTAACCCTTTCATTAGCCCGACTCAGTATACCACAGATTACATTATAATTAACTTCTCTGGAATTTGGATATTTGCAGGCTCTCGGACTAAAGTTTTACGTTCCTGAGGAGTACTTCTAGTGCCCGGTTTTCCCTTTTTGGCCTTTAGTGGTAAAACTTGTGAGACCTGAGACATACTGCCGGTTTATGGTGCTTGTTGAGAAGACGAAAGCACAGACAATGCAAATTCTCCAATTGTGAACAATCATTTTCTTGAATAGGCCCTTTTTGTTCTGATGCCCATGTAATTTTTGTTCTGATGTCCATTTAATCGCTTCATCCAAGTTGATCTGTTGTTCGAATGGATCAGAGTTTTTGCTCTGTTTGGAGAAGAGAAACGAAGTTTGATGTAATTAAGTTGATCTGGTGATGTATATTAGCCACCAAAGTCTGGGAGGAGTTTTGGATTGAACAATTTAAAATCATGTTTACATGAATTTAATATAAAATTCACATCATATCAACTTAGTCATCTATTTAAGTGTACTTGTGATGAATTTTAAAAACATTCGAGAAGGTTGTCATTTAAAATTCGAGTTTATTATTACTTTTTAATAATCAAATTCCTCCATGGAAATAAGATCTTTTCATCCATACAAATTTTGCTGCATTTTATCCAACTCCAAAGCTTGTGTTATACTAGGCGTGAATGGGGATCAACATTGAGGCTAGACCTGGCCAAGGGCTGGTTTTGACCCGGAACCGACCCGTGGTCAACGGGCCGGTTAACCGGGTCAACGGGATGGACCCGAAACCGGGATCGGACACGCAAATGTCCGGTCCGGTCCCGGTTTTTCCTTTGGAAAACCAGCAATCCGTCGAGTTGAACGGGTCTGACCCGCCGGGTTGGAACCGTCCAACCCGGGGGGTTAGACACGTGGCGCCCACGGTTCCAACCCGGCGGGTTGGACATGTGGCGCTCCCAGATGATCCAACGGCCACTAGCAAGTGGCCGTTGGAGCTCTCAACGGCCACGATTTCATGGGCGTTAAAACCCGGCCGACCCGTCGGGTTTGCCGGAAACTTTTTTTTTTTATTTTAAAAAAAACCTACTTTTTATCTATAAATACCCTCAACTTCCTTTCATTTTGTTTACACAATTCTCTCTTCTTTCTCTCCATTCTCAATTCCTTTTAATTTCTTGAATTATAAAAAATATCAAGTTTCGATTATTGGTTTATTGTCAATTGTTGATTTATTTTCATATTTATACAATTACAAATTTTCGGAGCGGGATCAAGTCGTAGGGGTGACAAAGGAAAAGGAAAGGAAAAAAATAGCATACCACCCGAGGTCGAGTATCCTCAATTCAATGTCGATGGCTTTGATCTTGAATATTCCGATGATGAAATTCAAGAAATTCGACAAGAGACGCAACAAAGACAACAAGTTGAATAACCATCACGTCATCATGCAAGTCAAGAAAGTATGAACGATCTAGCGGCCTCTCAAAGACAAACTCGAGCGATGCCTCGCCCGACATCCGATATCTTCACCAAACATTTCGACAAGGTGACGCTTCCCTTCGGTGATTTGCAAGCCAGATGAAAATATTGTTCAAAATGTTACAAATTTAAACAAGGAGGTAGTTTTGTAACTTTGACGCGGCATATCGAGAAAAATCATCCGGTGAAAATTGGGATTGATCGTGCTCAAACTCAAATTTCGGCATTCTCTTCTCAATCGGATAATGAATCTCAACTATTTAAATATAACAAAGCTATATTTAGAGAAAAAACGACTAAATTTTGTGCGGTTGAACAACTTTCTTTTAGTTTTAGCGATAAATTATCTTTTGAAAATTGGCTTTCTACAAGTGCAAATCCTTCTATTAGACGTATTCCAAGAAATAGTCTCAAACGCACAATGAAAAAGTTAGTTGTCGATCAAAAAAAAAGAATTAATTAAGGAATTTTATAGTTTGAATAATAAAGTTTCTTTGTGTTCCGATATTTGGAGTGATCATTGGCAAAGTTGTTCATATATGAGTATTACATGCCATTGGATTGATAATAATTGGAACATTCAAAAAAGGTTGCTTGCATATAGATGTTTCAACGAATCACACTCGACACAAAATATTTCTCAACTTATATTTGTTATTTTAGAAGAATATGGTCCAATTACCAAAGCTTTTTTAATATCTTTTGATAACGCTAGTGCAAATACTTTTAGTATTAGTGAGCTTATTGAAATATGTAAATCATCACTAGGTGGCAAATTTTTTCATATTAGATACACATGTCATATTTTAAATTTGTGTGTTCAAGATGAGCTAAAAAGTTTAGGCATGCATATTCAACCAATTAGAAACGCTATTCATTATTTATGGACGCATCCTCAAGTTATGAAGCAATGGGGAAAATTTTGTAGAGTAAATGGTATGAAGCCTAAGCGGTTTGCACGAGATGTTCCAACTCTTTGGAATTCAACATATAAATTGTTATTATCCTCTTTTGAATATAAAGATTTATTATGTACATTTTTTCATCAATTGTTCAAGCTCGTGATATTTATTTGTTTTCAAATCAATGGAACATATGCACTAGTATTTGTGAAATTTTAAAAGTTTTTAATGATGCTAGTGACCAATTGTCCGGTATTTATTATCCTACTTCACATTTAGTTTTAACACATTATTGCAACATTGCTTGTGTTTTTTCATGAACATGCTAAATCTAATTATAGTACTTTATCTTATTGTATTCTCGTCATGAAAGCAAAATGGGAAAAATATTTTTTGCTCATTCCTGAAATTTTTTTATGTGCTTTTGTTTTAGATCTTAGACTTAAATTAAATGGCTTAAGCGACATGTTAACATTATATTATGAATCTTTGGAGACTATTGCAGAAACGATTTCTTTTATCTCATTGATTTTGTTTAATATTAAAAGTCATTCACTTGATATTTATAATGAATATAACATCAAATATGGTGGACAAATTATTTCACATGAAACACAATCCACTGTAACTAGTAATGTTACTTCTAAACTTACTAAAGGACAATTTTTATTAAGGGAACTGACGAAACGTCCACGAGAATTCTCAAGTTTCAGTCAGGAACTTGAGAATTATTTTATCACTACTTTTGATTTTAGTGATACAGATGAGGAAAACTTCGACATTTTGAGATGATGGTCGCAAAAAACACAAATATATCCAATTTTGGCTATAATGGCAAAAGAAATTCTAGCTTGTCCGGTTTCAACAGTTGCAGTGGAGTAAGCATTTAGTATTGGAGGAAATACATTGGACGAGAGACGTTCTAGCTTAAGGCCAAAAAATTTGAAAGCCCAATGTTTGCTCAATGATTGGTCAAAATCCGCTACTCGAACACAACATATTCAAAGTGATGAAGAAGACCAAGATGATATCGAAGGAACATCCGAAACTACGACGGAAGGAAATGCGAGTGAAGCAGAATAAAATATAATAGATATTGAAATTCTAATATATATTTATTTAATAAATGTAATATATATTTGTTATAGAGATATGAACTATTTGATTGAGTTTATTTAAAGAATATGTCTTACAAAAAATATTAAAAAAATTTTGAAGAGCAAAAATAAGCTTAGCTCTTAGGCGCGGGCGCGCCACGCCTGCGCATTAAAAAAAATGGCGCTATTTTTTTAAAAAAATTATAAGGGTTGACCCGGACCCGAACCCGGATCGGAACCGCCGGTTCATCAACCCGGACCGGAACCGGCCATGGGCGGTCCGGTTTACCAACCCTGAACCGATGGATCCGACCCGGACCGTGGTCAGGTCTAATTGAGGCTTATCTTGATGATGGTCGATTCGATTTGTATTATCATAATTTTTTATATGTCGCACTACGAGACTCATGCTAGGAGATCATCATGAATAAAATTGAAATTACAATTTAAATCTAATTTTTAACTAATTTCTTTGAAATTAAATGAAAATTTAGATTAAAAAAATTACTCTAAGATACTGTTTGGGGCGAATGAAAAGATATTAATTAATTGAACGTTCTAATTGTATCCAAGATTTGAAATCATATATTATTATCTTATCTAAATATGTTGATTTATCATCGTCATCACGAAAATACGCATCCTTCAACATCTTATACATGAGCTAAGTAGTGACTAGTGACTAAAGGTAATTGCAATGCAAGATGCACAAACCCCACTTTTTGGATTTTTGTTCAGCTCCTTGCATTGCATAGAGCAGTCTTATAAGGGTGCCCGCAACGCCAGGTTTATTTTTTTTAAAAAAAGTTGAACCTGCAGGCTGCTCGCGTTGCAGCCTGCAGGTTCTAATTCCCAAGCTGAAGCTGGCGTCCGAAATAGGACGCCAGCTTCAGCATCCAATTTTTATTAATTTTTTTTTTTAAAAAAAAAAATTGAATTCTGGTTGTGGTTGTGATGCGTTTCCACGCACCCCATGCCCCATGCAATTAATTATTAATTTTTTAATATAATTTTTTTAATTAAAATGTTAAAGATTTTGAAATGTTAAATAAAAAATATCAAAATATAATTAATCATCATTTTACGTATTTAGCATTATTTTATTAAAATTAATTTTACTTTATTATAAAAATAAATTTAAATTAGTTAATAAATTAAAATTAAATAATATGTATAGAATTGATTAGTGGGACCCTCAAAAAAGTTAGTTGTTGGGTTTAGAATTGTGGAAAGAAGTTATAAAAATTTTATTTTGTGATATAAATAATGTGTCATAATAGGGCCCACAAAAAAGTTAGGTTTTTTAGTTCAGGGTTGCGGTTACCCTAACTATCAAATGCTTGAGATGACATTCCCTGTTGGATGCCAGTTTTTTTTTTTTTTTAAAATAAAAAAATAATATAAAAATAAATAAAATTAATAAAAATATTGCAATGTGTGAAAATTTATGAATCTAGTATAATTGTCCCGGATTAACTTTTATTTAAAAAATTATCTAAAATGTCAGGTCGGGCCGTATAAAAAAACCGGCTGGACCAAACGGCTCGGCCCAGCCCATTTTTTATTAAAAAATATTAATTTAATTATTAATAATTTCTTAAGATAAATACATTTATCATAAAATTTTAATAGATAGTAAATAAACATGTTGTGAAGATGATTAGCGGACCATAAAATTTTTTTTCTTTTTAGATTGTGTGAAAATTTTATAAAAAAAATTGTATTTTTTTAAAATTTTAACATGACAATGATGTGTAATTGTAGGTCTTATACTCAGGGTTTTTATTCTAATACATTATTATTATTTTTTTACAAATCCTGATATTATTATCTTACTATATTATTATAGTAAATGCTTATCAATTAACTAATTTTTAATTAATTTGTGAAATTTGAGATAAAATTACGATTATATCCTAACTTAATTGACAAAAAATCAAAATTATTAAACAAATTAATTATTTTATATGACTTTATCTTTTTTAGCGATTACATGTTTTATTATTTATCAAAATAACAATCACTTTGTCTTTCTCAGATTTGATGTATTTTTATTTATGAAAATGTTACTCATCTTTAAAATTGATGCGTTTTAATAACTATTTATATTTATTTATAAAAATACTATAATTTTTCTATATTTTTTAATTTTATAATACATTTTTAAAAAAAATACAGATTGCACGTAAAACGTGCACGAGATTACCAATGCGTATGAAAAAATTATTTCACATAAAATTATGATTAAGACAACATAATTAAAGAAGTAATCATGAAGCTTTGTTATCTTCTCCAATAGTTACAAATAAAATAGAGAATTTATATCTACACTTCCAACTCTCACACCCACCAGTCTCCAGTAAATGGCATCATCGTTCCTTCTCTTCCTCTTCGGTCTCTTCCTCGTCAGCCACCTGCCGCCCTCCGCCGCAAACCTCCGCGAAAGAACATCCCTTTTCCGATCGCAGCTCATTTCGGAGCCCCCTTCCGGCGTTACCGCTCCCACTACTTTCTTTGAAGTCACCAAACCCATCCCTCTTCCCAAAACCAAACCTTGCTCATATTTAGCCCTCCAACACGACTTTGCCCACACATACGGTAAGCCCCCAGTTCTTGCAGATTACAGCCCCGCTTCACATTGCTCCTTCCCCCAGAAGCTTGCAAAAATCGTTATTGAATGGACGGCAGCTTGCAAAGGCAGGCAATTTGATAGAATCTTTGGTGTTTGGCTTGGTGGGGTTGAGATTCTCAGGAGCTGTACTGCGGAGCCTAGAGCAACTGGGATCGTTTGGACTGTGAAGAAAGATGTTACGAGGTATTATTCCTTGCTGATGACGAATCAGACTCTCGCTGTTTATTTAGGCAACATTGTTGATAGAACTTATACAGGCGTGTACCATGTAAATGTTACTTTTCATTACTATCCTTCTGAAGGAAACTACGTGAATAGTGGGGCTGATGCTAACGATTTAATTGATTTTGGGGCTGATTTGATACTGCCCATTTCAAGAAATTTACCTTTGAATGATGGAATTTGGTTTGAGATCGAGAATTCCAAGGATTTGAAAGGTGAGGAATTCAAGATTCCGCCGAATGTATACAGGGCTGTGCTGGAAGTGTATGTTTCGTTTCATGAGAATGATGAGTTTTGGTTTGGAAATTATCCGAATGAGTATGTTTATGCAAATAATCTCACTGGTGTGGCAGGGAATGGGCCATTTAGGGAGGTTGTTGTTGGCTTGGATGGTTCCATTGTCGGTGCAATTTGGCCGTTTACTGTGATCTACACTGGAGGTGTGAATCCCCTCTTGTGGAGACCGATAACCGGAATAGGTTCGTTTGATCTCCCTTCTTATGATATCGAGATCACGCCATTCTTGGGGACAATACTAGATGGAAAGGATCACAAGTTTACATTTAGTGTGACAAACGCTTTAAATGTTTGGTACATTGATGCAAATTTGCATCTTTGGTTGGATAAAAGGAGCCAGAAGACGCAAGGGAAGTTGTTGGAACACAGTAGTTCACCTCTTACCTTGTCTCTTTTATCCAACTTCACCGGTTTTGATGGATCGTTCGTCACAAATGTTAGTAGGTCTATAGTTTCAACTGGTTGGGTGGAATCATCCCATGGAGTTATCACAACCAAATCGCTTCAAGAATTTGATTACAGTAATTTTATGTATTTGGGAAATGAGGGGAATTTGCAGATTATACAACAAGTAATAAATTTAAATAACAGCCTTGATACTATGCTTTCTTCGCCTTTCAATCTCTCTGCGATATCATTCAAGAAGTTTGGATTACACCTCCACTCTGATAGCATTGATAAAGGGAATGGAATGTATGTTTCTGTAGCAAACGTGACACTAGATCTCGAAGAGAAGGAGGAAGAGACTTCAGAGTTTGCTTCCTCCTCGAGTTGGCTCAAGAATTTGCAAAATGGACAGGGCTATATGCTTGTGAAAGGCAACTTAGTGGTCTCTGGATTAGGGAGCACCCAACAGGAATACCATTTCATCGGTGACGAGTCGTGCTATTTTAGAAACGTAAGCAGCTCGAATTACACCATTCTTCACGACGAACAGAGGGATTCTTGCGGGTATGCCAAGCGGTGGCCGTTTCCTGCACAATAGACCTTTCTGATCTATGTCTCGTCCTGCGAGGGAAGGGATCACTTGATTGTTCTTCGCTTCTTCCAGGCAAGATTTTTGAATGGACTTGTTTTGCTCTTTTTATGAATTCCAATTGAACATTATGGTGTTAGTTCATGTTTATGATTGTAACGTGCTTTCAACTTGTGAACACTAAATCAATCCTATCCCTTTTTTTATTGGTCGCCAAAGAGGAGCTCAAAAGTTATAAATTACACATAAAAACACACAATTATTGTAAAAACTAAACAATGCACAACATGATGCTGTGCACTCCAGAGCCATTGGATATGTAGGGTCCAGTTGATCCAATGGTTGTGTTATGCACAACACCAAATCCAGAATCGTGTACATTGTAAGAATTATCTTCGCAGGTCATTGACAAAAACATATAAAGTCAGATACTCTAATGTTGTTCTACGATGTCAGCAACATCAAGGTACAACATCATTCAAAACAAATTAAATAATTATATTCAAATAGATCAGAAATTACGAAAAATTATTATCAATTAAGCATAATTACGCAGCGGAAATAATAACACAAAAAATATTGTGCACAAGTACAAAGACTTGTGCGATGCCTCATGGCAAAATTTTTTACTAGGACAAAGTAATATTCAATTACAAAAACCAATCCTAGTATACCTATGAAAGTTAGATTCTCAACATTTTGAGAAATCCTAACAACACTCTAAATTCAATCAAAGATTGAAAAAGAAAACTATGGAGGGTAAACTAAACAAACAAATATCTCAATCAATCGAGATATTATAACTACACCCTAAATACTATGAAAGTAGTATAGAAAAATAAGAGGTGTAGTAAAAGGAAGAAGCAAAGCCGCAGGGAAGAGTTTGAAGTCTCTTCGTCAGATAGTCTTCACGATGACAGTGGCGGGAATTCTTCAACCGGAGATTTAGATCTTCAAACGCTTGGTCTCAGAATTCTGGAATCAGTTTCTCCTTTTTCTTCTATGCTCTTCACGCGTATTATCTGTATCTCTGATCTTGCTTTGTACGCTCTCTTCTTCTCTTCTGCTCCTGCATCACGCTTACAAGTAAGTAGAATGATTTATTTTCTTTAGATAGAGTCCCGTAAAGATGAAAACAAATCTTCAATTAAAAAGTAAGCATGATCAAATCATATATCAATATTACTTAAAATAAAAGATTATTATCTTTTAAAAGATAATATCAAATAAAGAAAGGCAAAACATGTAGAAAAATATTAATTAAAAGGAAAACAATTGAATATAATTTATGTCTTATCTCCAAGACATATTTTCCTTTCAATCTCCCCTTTTTCGCCTTTCTGGACAAAACAAAGCATAATGATTATCAGTTGCTCCCCTTATTTAGACAACTTAGGCTCCCCCTAAACTTGATCATATCATTTCACGGTGTTGTCACCAAATGTGGACAACATGGGGGAAACAACATCAACAATGAAACAATAATGAGCAGAGAGCAAACATTAATAAGTTTTCAATTAATCAGAGCAAGCCTAAGATTATTCAACATCATTCTGAGTTGTGCGAGATTGTCGGTCCAGCTTCTTGTTTAGCAACCTCAACATAGCAACCCCAACATCATCAACATCATCTCCCCCTTTTTGTCCATGAATGGCAATGTCAAGGAGAAGCTTGTAATCAGCGACCTAATAAATGTAGTGAACAATGAGAGATTGAGCATTAAAGATCTGTTACTCAGCAAACATGATTTGAGACTCCAGGTAGACAAGTGAAAGTTGCACAAATTCTGATGTTGGTGCCTTGATGTTGGCAACATCGAAAATAACATCAATACGCAGAGGTCTACCCATCCAAGATAGATCAATATTCAAATTACCCTTGAGAAAAGTATGATCGATCTTGACAGTCTCCCACTCAACAGAAAGTGATTCATCTTCTGCACGAAAAAAATTCATCATCTGCTTCAATGTTTTCACTATCAGTGTTGGCAACATCATCTGCAGCAACATCTAATGCAGGAGATTGTTTAGATGAAGACGACCTCGAACATATGCTCCCAAAATTTGCGGAGTTTTTCTCACAAACAGCAGAGGTCAAGGTTCAGTAGAATTCAATTACTATAGACACAGTGTAAAGTCACGGAGGAAACAGTAGAGTACAAACCATGATCCACTAGAAAGGAGTCCAAGTTGTGATTCTCAAAAGAATTTTTTTCCACATTATTTCCAGGACAAAGCTCATGAGTTTCATAAAGTTCTCAGAGAGAAGCTGCTTCAACATAGTCGAAATTTTCAGAGAAAAAGTCCAAAAGATCAAACCCATCTGTATGCCGATGTTGTCACCATCGGTGTTGGAAACATCGTCTGTAGTAACATCAGATATCTCAGTGTCCTCAGAAGAAGATTTTGACCCATTAGCAGCAAAAGAGGAATCAGAGGAGGAACTGGATGAGTTTGTGGACTTGGAGGGCCTGTTATCAGCACCAGAGCCAACTCGACATGGGCTTATCATCAGATTCAGGCACAGTAGTCTTCGAGGGTTCTCCACTTTCTTTCTTCAATTTTACCAAACAAAATGAACCAATGACATCTCAAATTCAGCAGGATCCAATTCAGCAAAAGTGGCAGCGACAGGAGATTGTGAAGATTTATCATTCTCCGATTAATCTTCCTTAGCAACAACAGAGGAAGAAACACCACCAACTGAGGGTTCTGGGTGAGCAACGATCTCAAATCCTCATCTTCAAAATCATCTCCAGAAAAATCTTGATCAAACTTGTTTCCTGCAATTATGAGTAAGATTATGAAAGAATTAATTCACATAGAAATAGAACAGAGAGAGGCTAAGAGAACAACGGTGCAAATGAATAGGCTAAGTGTCAATCTTAAGCTCTAATGTTTCAATTTGAAGAGACAAAGACACACTAAAAGATCCCTTAGCCAGTAAAATCACAATTCTCTCAATCATCACACTGTAATTGTCAAAGAGATTAATGAGTTTTGAAATATTTGGAAACTTGAAAACTCAATATACAAGGCAATAATCTAGTTAAATCAATATCTAATACATCCCAAAAATAAAAACTCCACACCGCATGTAACACCACTGAAATTCAAATCCCAATGGATAAATTTATGGTTAATTTGATTTTCACCATATTTCATCCAAAAAATACGAAACAATTTCACCAGTTTATTTATTCACGAAATAATGCAAATGCATGACCTAAAGATGTCTAAAACAGAATGTAAAAAATCAAGAATGCAGTAACAATGCATGAGATATGTTTACAAGTGTGATGTTTGCATCTGATGTTGGAAACATCTTCTGGGAACACTGTAGTTTTTCAAAACAAAATCAGAAATTTTTCCACAGTTAATTAACAAATTTTTTTGTTTATTAATTCAGAAGTGGTAGCCTGCACACTGAGAGAACGGTCTTCATAGGACTCTATCAGGTAGCTTTTTCCATTTTCTTCCAAAATTTGGTGTGTTAGACAATTGCGTCAACACTTCTCTTATCAGCTCACATATAAAATTTTTCTAAGTCACGTTTCATATGTGATAAGTGTATTTTATACACTTAATTTATATATGCTTTTAATTGTTAATTGCTTGTTTCGAGCAGATTTATGTGGGTATTTTAGTGTTTTTGTGTTTACAGGGAATTATGGAATTTTGTGGAGAAAAGAATAATTATTGAATTATTTGGAGAGGAGTGAAAGAAGAATTAAAAGAGAAAAAAGAAAAGAATAAAAGAAAAGAAAAGAAACGATCGGACAAGAGAAGGAAAGATTGGGCTTTTGTTATTGGGCTTCTTGTTGGCGCCTAATTTAGCGCTAAATAGAGAACATTTAAGAGCTATCGCGCAACACATGAAGGCTGAGAGAAAGTGGAGAACAGAAGACTATGCGCGCCCGCGTGAATTCTGAGACGCCCGCGCGTCGCGTAAATCTGGAGTTGGAAGATTTAATCGGGAAGGAAACTTTCTATTTTATTGGGCTTTATTCTTGGGCTTTTGAGTACGCTATAAAAAGAGATTTTTTTTTTTTATTCTGAGATGAAGGGGAGCCGCCACGCTTATACAGAAATCAGAGGGTTTGATCGTGTGATTTTTCTTGAAGGATTTCTGGAGCTTAACTGAAGAACGAAGACGGAGTTTGATAGTTCGGACACGGCATCGACGACGGATTTGTTTCTTATCTTTTATTTAATTCTGACATGTTTGGATTTATTATTTATTGTTTTCAGAATTTTATTATGAACTAATTTTTATAGTCTAGAGGTCGGATGAAACCTGGTGTAGACGCTTTCATGAATTCTTGATTTTATTGAATTGGATTTCTTCTAGATTAATTGTTTTTTTCTAGAATTGATGGTCTTTTCAATTATCTGATCAATAATTGATTTATTATATTTATTTAAAATCATTGCTCGGGAGAGGAGATTTTGAATAGGACATTAGAAATTACACTGTTAATTGTTTATCTGACTCGGGAGAGCTTATAACTTTAACAGAGCTTTTAAAGAGAACATTGTTTTGAATTGATCACTGCAAGTAAATTCTTAATAGGGATATTGGAATTGAATTGTAGTTGATAAACATTATTTGTTGCTCGGGAGAGGGAAATAATAAACTTAAGTGTTCTTGGCTATTAATTGACTGGAATTCATGAAGATTAATTAATTAGGATTGACTGTTGTTGAAACCAGGTGAAATCTATACCTCTAACCATTTTCTCTGATTGATTATTCCTGAAAGTCGTGTGTGTGCTATCGAAACTTCATTGATTATTTATTTTTATTGCAAAATTTTTGATTATTAATTTTCTAGATAAAGTTTGGACTATTTTAATTACAAGCACTAAGATTTTCATTTTACTCCCTGTGGGATCGATATCTGAATTATTCACTATATTAAAACTTGACACTCGTACGCTTGCGAGAAATTTTCACAACAAGTTTTTGGCGCCGTTGCCGGGGATATTATTCGCTTACGCTTGTTTTCCGTTTTCTCTCAGGGATCAAACCAGAAGTTGGTTGCAATCACTGCCACTTGGAAGCATCACTACTTGGGAGGAGATGACAGAAAAATTTCTTGCGAAATATTTTCCACCTGCCAAAACCACCCAACTGAAGATTGAGATCAGTACTTTCAGGCAGATGGACTCTGAACAGCTTTACGAGGCGTGGGAAAGGTATAAAGAATTACTTAGACGTTGTCCTAACCACAATTTTGCAGATTGGGAACAGATTGAGTGGTTTTACAACGGACTGAATGCGCCTACGAGAATGAATGTGGACTCAGCGGCTGGAGGTACTATATTTGCGAAGGATCATGTTCAGGCTTATGATATGTTGGAGGAGATGACGGTCAATAGTTTCCAATGGCCATCTGAGCGTATAGGAGTAAAGAAGCCGACTGGAGTGTATGCTGTGGATCCTCTCACATCCATCACCGCTCAATTATCTGCACTGACTACACAGGTAGCTTCTTTGAATAAAATTAATGTTGCAGATTCAACTGGAGTTGAAGGATCACCGGCCATAGAACAAGTCAATTATATAAATCCAAATGGCTACCGAGGATATGGAGGCTATAGAGGTAACCCTGTCCCAAATACTTATCATCCTAGCTTGCGTAATCATGAAAATTTTTCGTATGCTAACAATAAAAATGTGCTGAATCCTTCGGGATTCAATACAAACAAGGATGAGGGTAAGCAGTCATTGGAGGATGTGGTTAGTACTTTTGTGCAGGAATCAGGTAAGAGGATGGCGAGAACTGAGTCTCGACTTGACAGTTTGGAGACGCACATGGCCAACATGGGCACAGTGTTGCAATCCATGGAGACTAGTATTGGGCAGTTGGCGAACGCACTGAAGGACAACAATCGCGGCCAGTTCCCTAGCAATACTGAGGTGAATCCCAAGGAGCAGTGCAATGCCATCGAAGTGCGGAGTGCCAAAGACATTGGAGTCCAAATTCCTACTGTTGCGGATAAGAAACTTGAGGAGAAAGTTGAGGAGAAAGAGAAGGAGCTTGAATCTGAGCCAAAACCGATGTACAAGCCTTCACTTCCATACCCGCAAAGGTTCAAGAAGAAAGCATTGGACGAGCAATTTTCCAAGTTCTTGGATATTTTTAAGAAGATTCACATCAACATTCCCTTTGCTGAAGCTTTGGAGCAAATGCCGAATTACGCGAAGTTCATCAAGGAGGTGATGTCCAAGAAGAGAAGGCTGCTAGAGAATGAGGTAGTGAATTTAACGGAAGAGTGCAGTGCGGTGCTCCAAAAGAAGATGCCACAAAAGCTTAAGGATCCAGGGAGTTTTACTATTCCTTGCACTATTGGCTCTTCTTATTTTAATAATGCACTTTGCGATTTAGGAGCTAGCATTAATCTCATGCCTTTGTCTGTTTTCAGGAGCTTAGGACTTGGTGAGGTGAAGCCCACCATGATCGCGTTGCAGTTGGCTGATCGATCTATCACATATCCGCTTGGAATCATTGAAGATGTTTTGGTAAAAGTAGATAAATTTATTTTTCCAACGGATTTGGTTGTGTTAGATATGGAGGAGGATGCAAACATGCCCCTGATATTGGGGAGACCTTTCTTGGCCACTGCCGATGCCAAGATAGAGGTGAAGAGAGGTGCATTGTTGATGGGTGTGGATGGTGAGAGTGTAATTTTTAATATATTCATGAAGTCATCTAACACCCCTATTAAAAAATTATGCTTGATAGAGCCGGTTATGAAGTTGGAGGGTCGTTCAAAAGCCGACATTGCGATTGATTCATCGAACGAGAAAGCGCCAAAACCACCAAAGAAGGCCACGAAAAAAGCAAAATTTAAAAGGCGGTTCGTGGAATTTATTTGGCGAGTGAAAGAGAAGGGGAAGAATTAATCCCGTGAAAGTCGAGCTGACGACTATAAACCAAGCGCTTTTTGGGAGGCAACCCAAAATTTTTAGTTATTTATTTATTTATTTTTATTTATTTATTTTTTTTATTTTTAATTTCTGATTTAATTTTCATTTTTTGTTCATTAGTTAATTTTATGATTTTTGAATTATTGTTGGGAATTTTGGAGGCCTAAATTTATAAATGCTTTGAAAATTTTTCAGGATTTTAACAGTCTGGGCAGACCTTTATGCGCGTTCGCTCGTCAACTCTTGCTAGTCCGCGCATACTTATGCGCTATTGCACTCCCTAACAGCACAAGACCAAGCGCTATCGCCCTCTATACCAGCGCAAGAAGCATGCGCTATCGCGCACTCCAACAGCGCAAGAACTAAGCGCTATCGCGCAATCTAAGGGCGCTACATTATGCGCTATCGCGCTCTCTAACCGCGCTCCACCATGCGCTATCGCGCTCCTTTACCACACCACATCAAGCGCTATCGCGCTCCTTTACACCGCCACATAAGCGCTATCGCGTGAGCGCATGATTAGGCGCTATCGCGCAATACTTCAGAAATTTAAAAGCCCACTCCAGAGTCTACTCCCAGACTTAAATCACGATCCCTCGTTCGAGTCCATCTTTAAATCTCACGCACTGGCACGATCATCATAAATCTTCTACTCAACAAAATATCATCATCTCAAGGATTTTGATCTTAATTACAAGGCAGAGATTCTCAGAATTGGTCTTGCTCCATCTACGCTTGTCGAGAAAGGGGAATTTGGAGAATTTGGAAAATGTTATTCGTGAACGGTACAAAAGCTGAAATTTTATCTCTTACATTTGATTCTTGATAAATGTTGTGATTTGAGGCTATTGGGTTGTCTGAGCTGTGGAGTAGAGTACGTTTGATGCAGTGAAATTCTATATCATTTTATTCGTGCCTACCAAGTGTTTGTTGAATTGCTTGGGTTATATTTGAACGTTGGTTGCTGGAATTGTTGGGAGTTTAGTGCATTGTTTGAGGCATTTGATTTGATTTGAGTTGAATTATTGAGTTACAATGCCACCGAAAACCAAAGGGAAAGGAGCAATTTCTTCGTCCTCTGCTGCTTCATATGATAGACAGAGATTTTGGAATGTCACAGCAGAGGAGTATTGTTTTGATGTAATGGAGCGAGGGATGCACAAAGAAAGAGGAATGAGTTTGAGAGAGCATAGTGCGCCGGCGTTAATTGAAGCTAAGAGAAGAGGTTGGGAGACATTTGTTAGGAGTCCACCAGATGCTGTTATATCATTGATTCATGAGTTTTATGCAAATTTGATGGTCAAAACGTGAATCTGAAAGTTCGAGTTCGGGGGTAATTGGTGCCTTTTGATAAGAGTACAATTAACCGTCTCTATGAAATGCCGAATTTGGAAATTTCTGATGATGAGTATGAGGTATTTAAGAATGAGTCATATCCAGAGAATATTGTAATTCAGACTTTGTGTCATGATGGGGCGGAATGGAAGAGGAATTCAAAGGATGAAGTTGTTACATTTTCATCCATCTTTCTTAGACGAGAGGCGAATAATTGGCATGAGTTTGTGGCTGCCAGAATTTTGCCATCTGGGCATACATCTAATGTGACTAAGGTTAGAGCTGGTCTTGTGTACTGCATTGTCACTGGAAAATCTGTTGATGCTGGGAGGGTGATTCAGGAGTCTATTATTGCTGCAGTTAGGGGTTCCTCGACTATCAGTTTACCCCACTCGTCTTTGATTACTTAACTTTGCCGGTTAGCTGGTGTTGTGTGGGATGATACGGAGCAGATTTTTCCAATTCGAGGTCCTATAAGAATTAATGGTGCATTGAGACGGGACAAGAAGAAGAAAGCAGCCAGTACTTCTAAACATGCAGCTGAACCCCAGCAACCCTCGGAGCCACTACCACACTTTGAGCCAGCACCTTCCCATTTGGAAGCACCTATGTCACTACCGACACATCCGGCCACTGAGTATTCTACTCGTGATGATTCTACGGCCGTGCTTGCTCAGATGAAGAAGCAGTGGAAGATGATGCGAGCACATATGACATATATGCATGACTTCACTGCCGCTCTTGCCCAGAATTATCCGCCCACTGTTGTGCCTTATCCAGCTCCTCCACAGTGGTCTTCTGATGATACTACTGCTGCTGCACCTTCGTTCCATGGAGATGATGATGATGACGCCGAGTCCTGATGCTCGGTGTCGAAGGTATGAGTCCCTTGTTCTTTTTCTTGATTTTTAATCATTAGGGACAATGATTACATTAAGTTTGGGGGGGTGAATCAATGTTTGATTTAGTTGTTTGGTTGATAGTTGAGTAGTTGAATTTTATTATGTGCTTTATAGATAAAATTTTTAATTGTGGTTTTTGTTGAGTTGAGTTGAATTGAGTTGAGAAAGAAATGGATGCATGACCAATGAAAAATATTTTTGTGCTATAACTGAAATCCATGATTGTCTACCTATCTGACAAATATTTTTGAAAATATGGAACCAATTAGATGAACAATTTCCTATATACTCTGTGATTAATACTTGAATCTGATTTTTGAGACATACAGACATAGATATGATTGAGGCATTGTTTGAAATTTTTGGGCCTACTTTTCATTGAATTTATCCTTAGTTGCCCATTTGAGCTACACTTGTATATTAGTACATTGAGGTACGAGAAAATCTGAATTTTTTGTGTGAAAATCATCGTTAACTGCTGATGATTATTTTTTTTGCACTGATTGAGATTTGTATGATTTAATTGTGGATTGAGACTTGTCTAGAACTAGTTCGAACACTCTTCGAGGCGAAATACGGGCAAAACTGAGATTAGGAATGATTTAGGCGATTTTTCTGAATTCTTTTGAGCCTTTCAAGCCAAAAACCCTGTAATGAATGTTATCCCTAGTACCTTGTTTGAGCTTTATTGAAAATCGAATGGCATGCGTGTAAACGTGTGATTAAACCCCCATTCGTCATTATTTCAAGGTCCTACATTGACTACCTGAATAGCCTAAATACTATTTCCTACCTTTAAGAGAGTAAGTTGAATGCTAAAATGTTGTATGCTCCTAGCTTTATTTGTGAAAAAAGGATTGGTGTGGTGGATGAATTGAAAAGATGAAAAAAAAAAAGTAGTAGAAAAAAGAGTTGAAAAATGTGGTTGAAAAAGTTGTGAAAGGAAGAAAAAAATTTGTGAGAGAGTTGTGAAAAAGTTGAGAAATGAAATGAAGGAAGAAAGAATGTGAAATTGTGAATGAAAAAGGAGTTGAAGTTAGAATGAGCATAAAAATATGAATTACTCCTTATTTTGAATTCTTATCCTTCATTTGTAGCCATGAGCCAGGCCTTACATTATAAACTGAATAAGTCCTATTGACCGAGTCTCAGTTGCCTAATATACTAGTGGAGAAGAGTTGCGAGAATTTAGCCTATGGACTGTTGATTGATGCTTTTAATGATTATGAATTTTGATCGAAACACGCACACACTATTATTCTTTGCATTTACCTAATTGTGAGTGTTTTTGATTCAATATCTTATATTTGATCCTATGCTATCCTTGAAAAGTTCTCATGATCTATGAATGTTTGAATTGAACTTGGATAAGGGTGTTTTGAACGTGAGTTGCGGAGATTGTGAGTTTATGCGGTTATTATTTTGTGATTGGCTGAAACTTTCAAGTGTTAGTAGGTTGGATATGATTGGATTTGATATTTTTGAAATCATTGTTGATGCCATTGCTCCATATTATTTCTTGGCTATTCGTGTTAGTTTGATAGAATGAGTTTTTTGGAATTTAATAGTTTTGCTCGGGACTAGCAAAAGTCTAAGTTTGGGGGTATTTGATAAGTGCATTTTATACACTTAATTTATATATGCTTTTAATTGTTAATTGCTTGTTTCGAGCAGATTTATGTGGGTATTTTAGTGTTTTTGTGTTTACAGGGAATTATGGAATTTTGTGGAGAAAAGAATAATTATTGAATTATTTGGAGAGGAGTGGAAGAAGAATTAAAAGAGAAAAAAGAAAAGAATAAAAGAAAAGAAAAGAAACGATCAGACAAGAGAAGGAAAGATTGGGCTTTTGTTATTGGGCTTCTTGTTGGCGCCTAATTTAGCGCTAAATAGAGAACATTTAAGAGCTATCGCGCAACACATGAAGGCTGAGAGAAAGTGGAGAACAGAAGACTATGCGCGCCCGCGTGAATTCTGAGACGCCCGCGCGTCGCGTAAATCTGGAGTTGGAAGATTTAATCGGAAAGAAAACTTTCTATTTTATTGGGCTTTATTCTTGGGCTTTTGAGTACGCTATAAAAAGAGATTTTTTTTATTCTGAGATGAAGGGGAGCCGCCACACTTATACAGAAATCAGAGGGTTTGATCGTGTGATTTTTCTTGAAGGATTTCTGGAGCTTAACTGAAGAACGAAGACGGAGTTTGATAGTCCGGACACGGCATCGACGACGGATTTGTTTCTTATCTTTTATTTATTTCTGACATGTTTGGATTTATTATTTATTGTTTTCAGAATTTTATTATGAACTAATTTTTATAGTCTAGAGGTCGGATGGAACCTGGTGTAGACGCTTTCATGAATTCTTAATTGATTTTATTGAATTGGATTTCTTCTAGATTAATTGTTTTTTTCTAGAATTGATGGTCTTTTCAATTATCTGATCAATAATTGATTTATTATATTTATTTGAAATCATTTCTCGGGAGAGGAGATTTTGAATAGGACATTAGAAATTACACTGTTAATTATTTATCTGACTCGGGAGAGCTTATAACTTTAACAGAGCTTTTAAAGAGAACATTGTTTTGAATTGATCACTGCAAGTAAATTCTTAATAGGGATATTGGAATTGAATTGTAGTTGATAAACATTATTTGTTGCTCGGGAGAGGGAAATAATAAACTTAAGTGTTCTTGGCTATTAATTGACTGGAATTCATGAAGATTAATTAATTAGGATTGACTGTTGTTGAAACCAGGTAAAATCTATACCTCTAGACCATTTTCTCTGATTGATTATTCATGAAAGTCGTGTGTGTGCTATCGAAACTTCATTGATTATTTATTTTTATTGCAAAATTCTTGATTATTAATTTTCTAGATAAAGTTTGGACTATTTTAATTACAAGTACTAAGATTTTCATTTTACTCCCTGTGGGATCGATATCTGAATTATTCACTATATTAAAACTTGACACTCGTACGCTTGCGAGGAATTTTCACAACAACATGGAACAAGATCATGAAATATACAAACATTCCTCAACTTCTCGGTGACTTAAGTGAGCAATCAACTTGGCTTCGTGTGTTACAAAATATTTTAAATAGAAAAACTACTGATAAACCAGTTAATGACCAGAACATAGCAAACAAGACACTGAACAAAGTGCATGAATGAAATGCAAGATGCCTAAAATCCTAAAGATGCACATGCATGTTTGGTGTTGTCTCATGATGTTAGCAACATCACGGAGCAACATCAGTGAGTGACCAAGGTGAACGCATGCTAAGAGATTTCATAAGGTTGTAAAATCTCTTAAAACCCAATGCTTTCGTGAATCTTTCAACTAGTTGATTATCAGTACCAATGAATTCCATATGAATCAAATCTTTTTCTATCAAATCACGGATAAAGTGATGTCTTGTATCAATGTGTTTAGTGCGGGAGTGTTGTACTGAGTTTTTCAAGATATTAATCGCACTAGAATTATCACAATATACAGTTGAATTTTTACTCTTAAACCCATAGTCATTTACCATTTGATTCATATACAAAAGTTGAGAACAACAACTTTCAACTGCTACATATTTCAAAATAATTTTTACCGCTTTGAAATGCGAGACTCTAGGATCAGACTGATACTTAGCACATAAAAAAAAGCTAAACATGATATCAGTGCGGCTAACAGTCAAATATAGAAGACTGTCTATGATGTTGCGGTGCATGGTGTTGACAACACCGTCCGCAACAATATCTTTGGAAAGTTTTTCACTTGATCCAATTGGTGTTTTTGTATGCTTCAGATTATCACCACAGAATTTCTTCACAAGATACTTAGCATATATACTTTGAGAGAACAAAATACCTTCAGACATTTGATTGACTTGAAGTCCTATAAAATAACTCATCTCTCTCACCATGCTCATTTCAAAATTAGATTTCATGCATGCAACAAAGTGATCAACATAATTTTGAGATGAAGCACAAAACAGTAAATCATCCATATAGATTTGAAAAATCAAGATATCACCTTTGAGCTTTTGAATAAAGAGATTTTTATCCACTTCACCTATTTTGAAGTCAACGCTCAACAAATATTCTGTCAATCTATCATACCATGCACATGGTTCTTGCTTGAGTCCATGTAGAGCCTTCTTCAATTTGTAGACATCATCCAAATGCTGAGATGTGGGATGAGCTTTCTGAATCTGAGAATTTTCTTCCACATCAGTATGTATCTTTTCATCACAGTGACTTTCTTCAGATTGAGTCAACTGGAAATCTGATGTTGTGCCGTTGATGTTGGCAACATCAGGGTCAACACAGCAAGTATTTAGTTGTTCATCCATCAAATTTTGGAAGTTATCTTCTGCTCTCTTTCCTTTGATATCACCATGGCTTTCCATTTCTCGTACATCTTCAGACTTACCCAGACCGTCGAGAAACGAAAGAAGACTTCCATCAATTTGAAGTTTGCATGTCCTAGCTTCTCGTACCATAAATCCAATTTGCTTACCTTAGAGCTTCTACAGCCGTGTTCTTCACCAATTTTGTAGAAATTATCGACTGACCTAGTACCTGTCATAACACAAACATTAGCTTCATCAAACACCTCACATGAATTTTTATCAAATTTCACAGATAAGTTATCATCACAAAGTTGGCTAATGCTAATTAAATTTGAATTCAATCATTCAACATGAAACACATTGTGAAGCTCTGGAAATCCTTTCACATTCAAATTTCCTTTGCCAACAATATTTCCTTTTTCACCTCCACCATAGGTCACGCATCCACTCCTTTGATCCACATAATCAGTGAGAAACTCCTTTGATCCAGTCATGTGACAAGAACTGCCACTATCAAAATACCAAGCACCTACAGAGTCAGTTTTCAATGAGGTATAAATGACAAAACAATTGAGTTTCACCTTAGGTACCCATAACCTATTACCAGAGTACTGTTTTTTTGCAGTATTGTGGCTGTTGTTTTGGCTGATGTTGCCAACATCAGAGGGCAACATCGACTTACCAGACCACTTCATGAAATCTTTCTTCAGTTTGAAGCAATGAGGCCTTATGTGTCTTGGTTTATGACAATAATGACATATAAAAATAGGTCTACTACTTTTTTTCTGAGTACATACCTGCTTTGGAATGATTTTAACAGGAGGTTCCTCTTTGAAAGATGATGAGCAATTACTTTCCTTTACAAATACTGTAGGTCTCAGAATAGTGTGTGAAGATTCACCAACTTCAAATGTGCTTCCTTCGAAACCAGTCCAGCTTTATCAATTTTTCCAGTCATCAATAATTCCGAGAGTTTGTTTGAACTGGAATTGTATTTTGTCAAAGTTTGATTTGCTTTTGCCAGTTCATCCTTCAAGGTGCAAAGTTCCATGCCCTTTTTCGTCAGAAAAACTTTAAGTTTGGCCAAGGCACTTTTCAACTCCACATTTTCTTTAGTCAAGACACAGTTTTCTTGATTTTTTTTCACCCAATCTACATAGAGTTCTTGATACATAGTGTGAACACTTTCCTCAGTAGGTGTTTCTTCATCTTTCTTGTGTGTATCTTCAACAGCATTTAGAGACAGAAACTTCAGATTTGAATTCTTATAGCAGAATTCTGAAATTGCTTTTCCAGTGGACACTTCATGAGGATTGATTTGAAGATGAGTTCTCACGGGAATGTCCGTGGTTAGTGCTGTGCTTTCTTTGATATCAGAATCTTCTTGTTCTTCCTCATCTTTGTCATCACCCTGAACACTAAAATTGTTAGTAAAAACAGCATTCAAACACAAGGAATTAGATACATACCGTCTGATGTTGTGCCCTGATGTTGCCATGCCAGAGGCAACAACATTAGGATTGACTTGTAGCAATGATTTTTTCTTTACAAGAGCAGTAAGTGATGTCTGATTTTATTCCTCAGTTGACTCATGATCTTCATCAATATCATCATCACTTAAAAATTCAGTCACTCCTTTTCTCAATCTCAAATTGTTCTTTCCTTGAGGGAGAGAAGTTTTTTGAGTCTTCAAAGGTGTAGGCACAACCAAAGATTTGGATTTTTGCTTACTTTCTATATAATTTTTGATTTTTTTCAAGTAGCTGCCAAATTTCTTTGCACTCAGAAATGTAGATTCTTCACATAGATCTATTTCATTAACTTATTGCGATATTTGCACAAGATCCTTGTGAGAGTTTTGTACTTCCATAATGTGCCTGTAAGATAAAACAAACAGAATCAACTCTTAGTGTATCAAGAGTGGTCTCTGACGCCACTTGTAAGAATTATCTTCGCAGGTCATTGACAAAAACATATAAAGTCAGATACTCTAATGTTGTCCTACGATGTCAGCAACATCAAGGTACAACATCATTCAAAACAAATTAAATAATTATATTCAAATATATCAGAAATTACGAAAAATTATTATCAATTAAGCATAATTACGCAGCGAAAATAATAACACAAAAAATATTGTGCACAAGTACAAAGACTTGTGCGATGCCTCGTGGCAAAAATTATTACTAGGACAAAGTAATATTCAATTACAAAAACCAATCCTAGTAAACCTATGAAAGTTAGATTCTCAACATTTTGAGAAATCCTAACAACACTCTAAATTCAATCAAAGATTGAAAACAAAAACTATGGAGTGTAAACTAAAGAAACAAATATCTCAATCAATCGAGATATTAAAACTACACCCTAAATATTATGAAAGTAGTATAGGAAAATCAGAGGTGTAGTAAAAGGAGGAAGCAAAGTCGCAGGGAAGAGTTTGAAGTCTCTTCGTCAGATAGTCTTCACGATGACAGTGGCTGGAATTCTTCAACCGAAGATTTAGATCTTCAAACGCTTGGTCTCAGAATTCTGGAATCAGTTTATCTTTTTTCTTCTATGCTCTTCACGCGTATTCTCTGTATTTTTGATCTTGCTTTGTACGCTCTCTTCTTCTCTTCTGCTCCTGCTTCACACTTATAAGTAAGTAGAATGATTTATTTCCTTTAGATAGAGTCCCGTAAAGATGGAAACAAATCTTCAATTAAAAAGTAAGCATGATCAAATCATATATCAATATTACTTAAATAAAAGATTATCATCTTTTAAAAGATAATATCAAATAAAGAAAGGCAAAACATGTAGAAAAATATTAATTAAAAAGAAAACAATTGAATAGAATTTATGTCTTATCTCCAAGACATATTTTCCTTTCATACATCATGCAAATAAATGTTTACAGAATAAAATAGAGAATTTTTCCTTGGAATAGACTTCCAATTTGATAATTTTGAAACACTTAAAATAACTAAATATAGAAAGTAGGATCAGAATTGGTAGATTTATTTTTAGCCTCAAAACATTATTAGTCAGCCAACATAAAATAAGGAACCGACGTCTCTTCTCTATGGATGTCCTGAAACATAGCACAGAGAAGATCGATTCTTCGTGCCTTTCCTTCTCATTTTCATCCCCTATAAAATCCCATTCTAACACAAGTTTATAAATTGTACTACGCAAACAAAAAGAGAGGAGAGATAGAAAAAAGAAAAAAAAAAGAATAATAAGCGAATAAATAAATAATGGCAAAGGCCGTTGCTCTCGTCTCTGCGTTCTGCATCATCGCCTTTGCCGCTGCCACCGCCCATGCCCATTCCCAAGAAGTGTTCAAGGTCGAAGGTGACGTCTACTGCGACCCATGCCGACTCCAGTTTCAGACCAAGCTCAGCCAGAAACTCCCAGGTATGCCTCATTATTTATACCTTGTAATATCGTTCCATAGTATATATGCTAAACACGGTGTTCACGAACTTGCAGGTTCTAAGGTGAGATTGGTGTGCACGGACGCAGTAACGAAAGCAGTGACGTACAGCGTGGAGGGTGTAGCCAATGCCGACGGGCACTACAGCCTGTCGGTGACCGGGGATCACGAGAAGGATATCTGTGAAGTGCGCGCGGTTGCATCGCCAAAGAGCGACTGCGCGGAGATCATGAGCGAGGTCGAATCATCGAGAATCATATGCACCCGAAACAGCGGCATTCACACGCCCGTTCGCTTCGCCAACCCGCTTGGATTCATGACCAAGGATATTATTCCCCAATGCCTCGATGTCGTCAAGGACTTGGAATTGTTCTTGGACGCTTAGATTGGGTTCATGGTTTCTTTATTTAGTCATTTTACTTGACAATTTACATGTACACTTCCATTTTGTATCTCTGCTATTTCATCGATATTGTAATCTTCCTATCAACAAAATAAAATGCAATGACATATAGATATATATCGTTATATTGATCATGCTTGTATTCTTAATTATATGATCAGATCATTAAGAGAAATGTTATTTATAATTTATTTATGTTAATAGTATTATAGTACACTGCTTTGCAAAAATAAAGAAAATTAGAGTACACTAATTTATAATGTATTACTTATCGAGTATATTAAGGTAGTATTTGGAAGAGCTTTTAAAAAGCAATTCTCAGCTTTGTGATGAAATTTTGTGAACGAAAAGCTCAGAAGTGCTTTCTAAAAGTCTCTCTCAAATAATACTTAAGCATTAATTATGGAATACCGTTGAAGAGGCCGTAGCCAATGACTAAGACTGAAGACTTGAAAGGCTGAGACCAGCTAGTCTTTTCATTCGATTCTCGTTAGATACGAATATTTTTTAATTTATTTAGGTAGATTTAAATTTTTTTTGTAATTTCTTTGCTCAAGTCTCGAGATAAGCATGTCTCGAGTTTACCCTCAAGCCTCGTCTGTAGTGTAGCCAATTACTTTATATATATATCTTTATAATCTGGATCAAGATTGTACGTGTGCTCTAAAAAAATGGAATACCTCTTTTCAAAATAATAATAATAACTTCACATAGCAATTTTCAGTTCGAAACCCTTCTTCTTCTTCTTTTTCTTTTTTTTTCTTTTTTTTTTGCAAAAATGTCAATTTTAGTCATGTGTGTTCTAGCGTGTGACATTTTTAGTCCTATGTACTTCGTAAATTAATTATAGTTCCATAATTATGTCTTTTCTATTCATTTTAGTTCTTTTCGTCAAAATCATGCAACTAAATGGGTAATATTATTGTAATTTATAATTCATTGTCCACACGTGCATATCTCGATAAAATTTTCTAATCAAGTGCTTACAAAAATTTCAGAATAATATCGATCATTTAATTATATGATTTTGGGAGAAAACACTAAATTGACAAAAAAAAACCCCATAATTACAGGACTATAATTTATTCAAAGAAATATATAGGACTCAAAATGTCACACAGTGATGGGTTATTTCCCAATTTGACTTTCTCTCGGGCCCAAGCCCAGTTACTCAATCCATTTGGGTCACATATTATTTAGTTATTTATTTGGACACTTTATCAAGGCCCATAAATTCTTAAAAGCCCATAAGAGGCTCAAGTCCATGAAACTCTCCGACTATCTATAAATAACTCAAGTTCGCTTATTCTTAAGGTACACACTCAATAGTCACATGCTCTAGTTCTCTAGAACTTTTATTGGGCAAATACTGACTTGAGCGTCGGAGTGTTTTCGTCGGGCAACCCCTGACGCCACTCACTTTGCTTTGTGATGCAGGTGACAACCCACAAAGTTCGGTCTTTGAAACAGTTCGAGTATTAATCCGCCTATCCAGATCTCCACAAGTTACCCAGATTTTCTCTAATCGAGTAATATCAATTTTTTGGTACATCAGCTTGGCGCCGTCTGTGGGAAATTGTTCACTGCATCATTGAGAATGCATACTCCATCACAAATAAATCAAGGAAATAATCGCAATAGAGACTCACCTTTAATCTCCAAACCACTGCTTGGATTTAGTTTCACCCAAGAAACGTTGACAACCTTAATGGAAGGAACAGCTGCACGTGCAGCAACTGAAGCAGTCGCTCAGTTCGTGGCATCCCGTCAATGCCAGAGCACCGAAAAAAGAGCTCATAAAATAGAGTCATCATCTCGTGAACCTGATAAAGAAGACCCAAAGAAAACCAAGTCTAAAGTTAATGACAAATAACTTGAGGAGAACAAGAAAAATACTACTCATAAAGAGGGTGAATTAAGTGCTCAAACAGTTTACGACGTCTCTGACGAAAACAAAAACACTGATCCAACCTGTAGAGATAGATCTCACACATATGTAACTGAAGAGAATTCGTCAACAATCTTGACTGTGCATCGGAGCCCATTCACTAATGTCATTCTATCTGAATCATTTCCTAAGGGAGTCAAAATCCCCAACCTACTTGAGTTCGATGGAACTGGTGATCCTCAAGATCATATTGACAAATTCTACGCGAAAACAGATTTATATGACTTCACAGATGCGGCTTACTGCAAGATATTTCGAACAACTTTATCAAGGCAAGCTCTCACATGGTTCAATAAGCTGCCGTCCGAATCCATCGCCAACTTGGAGCAACTCATCCAACGCTTCATCCAACAATTTTTAATTAACAAGAAATACCCAAAAACAACAGCATACTTATTCACAATTCTTCAAAAGAAGGAGAAAGTTTGCGAGACTATGTTAAGAGATTTACTTATGCGGTTCACGAAGTCCCACACGTGAACCACGATATGTTATCTAGAATAATGCAGCAGAACTTGCGTCCTGGAAGGTTCAAGGAATCTATAGCAGGAAAATCTCCGAACACCTTGGAGGAGCTGTTGTCTAGAGCGGAAAAATACATCCGTATCGAGAAAACTGATGAGTTGCACTCATCGGGAAAAAGAAAACAAAATGAAGAATACAATGAAATATAACGCAGGACAGAGAGTCATGCCAATCTAAAAAAAACTCTATACTCATAGAGCAAACACATGCAAGTTAAAATAAATTGCTTGTCGATACTTTATTTGCTCTGCAGATCAAAATTTTTATTTAATTCTTTTCTATTTTAAGTTTAATAATAAACTTACGTTGATTTGTTTACTTTTTTATTACATTATATAGGAAGAAACCCAGCTCCGTCAACGAATGCTTAACTTATACGCAACGATCCATGCAATCATTAAGACTACTCATCCATCAGAGGCTTGGCCAGCCCTGTAGGACTACCTAAGCCATGATGCTGTAAGAGGTCAAGACGACAAAAATACAGTCCCGGGATACCTCACCACCTAACAATTAGAGTGGGTTCAGGACTTCCCCATGAGACAAAATCTTAGGAACTTGATCCACTCCTAAGTACTCCATGTTAAGCACTACGTTATTTCTCCTAGAGCACAACAAAAATTTATAGCGACTATAAACAATTCAAAAAAGTCATAGCGACTATAAACAATTCAAAAAAGCCATAGCGACTATAAATTTTTTTTCAGAAGAAGTCATAGTGACTATAAATAATTCATCAAGTCATCGCGACTATAAAAAATTTTCAGAAGAAGTCATATCGACTATAAATAATTTATCAAGTCATTGTGACTATAAAAAAATATATTCATCAAGTCATGAATCATGATAACCATAAAAAATTCACCAAATCTTAAAGACTATACAGAATCATAGCCCCAAGGGGTTATATCCAATGTACCAACCTAATAGGTTACGTGAAATACACTAACTCAAGGGTTTTCATCGAAAATACTACTCCAAGGGATTGCAGAAAATGCATTCCCTCAAAAGAGTGCTTAGAAGACAAAAATCTCCCAGGCGTTCGGAAAACTCTTCGTCAAAAATATTGTAAGTGGCGGTCCTAACGCATCTAATGGAATAGCAGTTGTGGTCCAACACCCATATGTGGGCAAAAGCCATAACCACCGTTATTCCCCACCGTCCAATTTTCGAAAATAATGATAAGTCATTCACTACTATCAATAGGTTCCGCTCGATCAACAACAAAAAAAAAGTTAGTATTTCGGTTCGCCATCAACAAAGACAATACTTTATCTCGGAGCGAACAACCCACCAAATATATATATTTTAAAAATATATATCTACTACATACTTACTACTACCACTCAATTCAAATAACCAAGTCATATAATTTTTAAATATTAGACAAAAGTTGAAAAAGTGAGACAATCAAAATTATCACGATTTTATGGTGAAGCAGACCATGCATTTAAACACAAATAAAATAATTATCATCAACAACAAATAACATGTGTGTATATGCATATGCGTGTATATACATGCATATATCCATCCCTCTCACGGCCCAAAGAATTCATCGTCGCTTCGTCCTCGCGCCATTGTCGTCGCACTATCATCGCCGGCATACCATGGCCACCGTCGCGCTGCAACCACCGCGCCTAGATCGAGCCAGGAAATGGAGCATCCACCTGCGGTGGAAGTTTCATGCTGAAAGTCGACTCCGGGCACTATTTTCTCCCACCTTCCTTGCACGGCCACGATCCTCGCACAAAAACAACATAGCGACGCCGCCTCTGTCGAGCCAGATTTGTAAAGCTTGGAAGCTAATCCATGGCTGGAAGTCGACATGAGCCGTCGTCGAATCACCACTGCCGCCAAACCTTGTACGCCACCGACGGCCGCCATATTCGGCGAGCAACCGCCGCCACCGCCTGGAACAACGCCGATCACCCCCTTCTCGCACCATCATCATCGAAGCCTCCCTAAACCATCGAGTGCAGAATTTGGCTCCGTTCCCACCCAAAAACACAGCCATGGCTGAAAACTCGACTTTGGATACGCCAAAACCCCCCTGAATAAAGCAGTCACCTCCTCTAGCAGTCTCGATCGAGACAGATTTGGATGCATCCACCGGCAGTGGACTCCATGGCTGGAAGTCGATCTCCGAGAGTTGCTGCCTTCTCCTGCCATCACCCCCTCACCGCTAGTCACCACCACGAACGTCGTTGTTTCCATCGTGCCAGATCAGGAATGCTTGGATGCTTCCATGGCTGGAAATCGATGGGATAACAACGCTGCCACACCTCGCCACCGCCTCAACAAGAATTGCCGCTAGCACGACCATGGATAGGGGAGCTAATGATGAACAATGGAGGGGAAGGAATATGCCAATACACACACAAGCAAGATACACACAATTTTCAACATGAAAGATACAAAATCAAATTGACGTGATGAAGAAGACGAAACTTGTAAAAAATTAGAAAAGGAAAAAATTCACGTATAGAAGAAAAAAATTGGAAAAAGTTAAAAGGAGGAGAGAGAAGAGGAAAATTAAATATGACACATGTATTGTCAACTTCAAAGGAGCATGATACGAAATTAATTGGTACCTGCTATGTGCATCCGGTTGATTATATCTCCTCTGCTTATTTTTGAAACACGATCATGCGAATAATGCAATAAAAATATTCAGAAACAATATTATGTTAGTAAGTTGTACTGAAAATATTACTGTGTTGAATTTATAATGGTAATTCAACCAGAGTTCTACTGAGTTTCTAAAATTATTATTCTGGCAGAACTTTGATTCCTATCCTATTACACCACAATCCTACTGCAATTCTACGATCATTATTCAGACAGGACTAGGAATCCAACAATTTTTAATTCAACTAGGACTTTTCTTCATACTATATGCAATTCAATTGCAATACATTCCTACTATAATTACTCCATAACGGTATCTTCAAATTTTCTACTTTCGGTCATCTCGCTAACACGACATGCCCGAGAGTGGGGGGATTATGATGGGTTATTACCCAATCTGACTTTCTCTCGGTCCAAGTCCAGTGACTTAATCCATTTGGGTCACATATTATTTAGTTATTTATTTGGACACTTTATCAAGACCCATAAATTCCTAAAAGCCCATAAGAGGCTCAAGTCCATGAAACTCTCCGACTATCTATAAATAGCTCAAGTTCTCTCATTCTTAAGGTACGCACTCAATAGTCACATGTTCTAGTTCTCTAAAACTTTTATTGGGCAAATACTGACTTGAGCGTCGAAGTGTTTTCGCCAGGCAACCCCCGACGCCACTCACTTTGCTTTGTGATGCAGGTGACAACCCACAAAGGCCGGTCTTTGAAACAGTTCGAGTATTAATCCGCCTATCCAGATCTCCACAAGTTACCCAGATTTTCTCTAATCGAGTGATATAAATTTTTTGCTACATCACACAGAAATACATACATGATTAAATTTGTATCTTGCCTTTATATATATATCTGTATGGATCAAATCCAATAGATTTTGACTACGCTCAGGCTTTCCCTTAAAAGGTGTTTTAGTCATTTTTCCTTTCAGGCAAGACTCACAAGTAGGTAGAGAGTTAATATTTTACATATCAAACACGCCCTCTCTCACTAGCTTGTTCATCCTCCATGAGGAAATATGTCATAGCCTAGCATGCCAAAGGTTTGCCGGGTTTTGACTATCGTTTTTGCTTTTTATTGTTGTTACCGGTTTATCAACATAATTAACTGGAACGTCTTTTAATTTCAAGTTATATAGATCGTTTTCAAGTTGTCCATATCCAATCAAACATTCATTCTTGTTAATATTGCAAATCTCATTCACAAAATTGCAAGAAAAACCATCTCTATCAAGCATAGAAACAAAAATAATATTTTTAACCAAATCTAACATAAATAAAACATCTCTCAGAAATAACTTAAAATTATTCTGCAAAATTAAATAAACATCTCCCACAGCTTTGGCCTCAACTCTGGAACCATTTTCGAGCCTCAACTGGGTCTCACCTATCCTCAGCCTACGACTTCTTGACATCACCTGCAAATCATTGCAAATGTGAGATCCACATCCGGTATCCAATACCCAAGAAGTAGTATTAAGCGAAACATTTATTTCAATATAAAACATACCCTTTGCAGTTCACAACTGCTCGAGATATTCTTTGTAGTTACGCTTCCAGTGACCGGGTTTCTTGCAGTGATGTCAAACATCTTCAGACATGTCCATGTTACAAGCTTTGGTCTTGTGCTTCTTCATGGGCCCAATTTTCATGGGTGGAGCAGAACGTTTCTTACCCTTTGAACTTGGCCCCTTCTTCGTAGAAGAAGAGGAGCCTACCAAGAGAACCGGTTTATCCTTCTTGAATGTGGCCTCATAAGTGACAAGCATATTGACCATCTCTTCAAGGGTGGCCTCTATCTTGTTCATATTAAAGTTCACCAAAAAACCGTCAAAAGATTAAGGAAGAGAAAGAAGCAGTAAGTCCGCACATAGTTCGTGCTCCAATGTCAACTCTAGGGTCACCAATTTTTCAATGAGCCAAATCATGTGTACCCCATGCTCACGGACCGAAGTCCCATCTCGCATGCGGCATGTCATTAGCTCTTTGACAGTTGCGTACCGCTCAGATCTCGACTGAGCTCCAAAAAGTTCTTTGAGGGTCTTGTGAATGTCAGCAGCATTCACTGTTGGAACACGCGTTCTCTGATCACACGGATGTGATACCCGGAGCAGCGGAAGTTTAAAAATTTTATTTTTTCGATATGGAACGATTCCATATCGTGGGTATCAAATCCTAACGATTAAAATTATTGCAAGTAAAATATATAAATAATTAAATATTTTACCTATTCAAGCAAAGGCTTGATTATGGACTCCAACAGAATTTAATCTGCTCTTTTTGTAAATCCCGGGAACCGATGACTATCACGATCAACCTTCGGAATTAGGTCCACGAATAGAAAACAGAAACCCTCTGATTGATTGCACTAGAAATCAACCAGATGTTTATCGTAGAGAATAAACAGATTTGATCTCTCAATTCAAAAAGTGACTTTTCAGAAAAATCACAGACCAAATTTTCTCAAAAGGGAGTAGAGGATTTTCGAAAAACCCCTTGAAAATATTTGTGTGTAATTCGAAAATTGCAAGAATGAAATGCCTCTAATTTTCGAACACTACACCTATATTTATAGATAATTTTTAGATTAGATTAAGTTATAATTATATTAGGACTCTAACTTCTTAGGGCCCATAATCCATAACTTAAGCCCAACAAGCCAAACCTGTTATTATAGAAATTAATATAAAATTCATCATGACTCCGATTGATAAACTGATTTCACCAATGTGCACAGAAACCATTTCTGCATCTTTTAAAGTCAAGATAATTTTTCTGAATCCAAATTCAGTGATTTCTAAAAATGCACATCCATATGTCATTTTAGGAAATTCCACTCCCTTTAGTTAAGAAGTCCAACTTCTCTTTCATTAAATTTAACTCTTTAAATTTAACAATCTCAACGGGATTTAGTAATCCATTACTTATGTGACCCTCAATGGTTCAGGGATACAGCTAGCCGTGGGCTCACAACTCCTTATGACTCGGAACAACAATTTCCGACTTACCCATCGAATCATGGTAAGAGCGCCTAGCAACATCTCCCCATGATTCCCTAGGTATCACTGATAGTGCCTGCAAGAACCAGTAGATTTTGGTTAGCGTACAGTACGGTCCCTTCATCCATATATCCCGATCGAATCAACAACCATTAGTGCATCGAGAGTCGTTCGAGATTCGATAACTATGCAATGCATCTTGAAGATCAAATAGTGACATCGCATGTGCTACTAGGAAACCGAGTAACCTAAAACACATCATGTACTCTGGTCAGATATTCGTCACACTAATATCTCCTCAGATCGCATAGGATATCCACACTCGCAAGTACGTGGTGAATCCTTGACAACAAAACATCGACTCCTATATGTGTCGTAACTGTACCCAATCCCGACACCTGATGACCCCAATAGAGTCGATAAACGAGTCAAAGTACAGTACTAGCATATAGAGTCTCAATGATGTTTCAAGTAGTAAGGACTAATGGTGTACAACCAAAACCGCGGACTTATCCACTCAAATAATAATAACCACTTGGAAAGTCCAAATAGGGTAGTTCGATCATTCATCATATGAATATCCATTTGCATGCTTTGAACATCTCCATGTCCATTACCAATGAAACGTGGTACTTGGCATCACAAATGCTAGTCTCAATCTCGAGCGATCCTTATCCTTATTAGCGGATGGCTCAATTGACTAGGAACTGTTTAGAATATACAGTGACTACAAGATGTGTTTCATAATAGTGATCTCTCTTTATTCACTATCTCATCTTACTTACACTATAGTATATTCAAGGTCTTTATCAAAACAACAATAGTATATCACAATATAAAAATATGAATAAAGACAAAGAAAATGCCATTAATGAATGTAAATTATATTAAACAAAGATTGTTTATACATAGAGTCATAAAAGCCCTTAGCCACAAGTTGGCTAACCGGGTACCCACTCTTTCAATCTCTCACTTGCCCTAAAGCCAACTAGTCAAACTATGTAATCCCATTGCTTCGCGATGTTTGTCAAACAATGGTCCTGGCAAGGGCTTAGTAAGTGGATCAACGGTATTGTCTGTAGAGGCCACTCTCTCGACAGTGATGTCTCCTCTTTCCACAATCTCCCGGATGATGTGGTATTTCCTCAGTACGTGTTTGGATCTTTGATGAGACCTTGGTTCCTTTGCCTGAGCAACTGCACCAGTGTTGTCGCAGTACACCGGAACTGGACCAACAGCTTCAGGAATTACGCCCAACTCTTGGACGAAATTCCTCATCCAAACGGCCTCTTAGCAGCAGCTGATGCTGCAATGTATTCTGCCTCAGCGGTGGAATCCGCTGTGGTGACTTGCTTGGAACTCTTCCAAGAGACAGCACCACCATTGAGCATGAATACAAATCCAGAGGTTGACTTCGAGTCATCCACGTCGCTTTGGAAGCTAGAGTCGGTATAGCCTTCCAATTTCAATTCTCTTCCTCCATAAACCATGAATATATTCTTAGTCCTTCTCAAGTACTTAAGAATATCCTTCACGGCTTTCCAATGCATTTGACCGGGGTTGGCCTGATATCTGCTCGTGACACTCAGAGCAAAAGCTACATCCGGTCTGGTAGATATCATCCCATACATAATACTACCTATGGCTGACGCATATGGTATGTGTGTCATTTTTTCTATCTCTTCGTCAGTCTTGGGATACATATACTTGGATAGAGAAACTCCATGACACATAGGTAGATGTCCTCTCTTGGACTCATCCATAGAAAACCTTTTTAATATGGTGTCAATGTAGGTTGCTTGAGTGAGTCCTATCATTCTCTTAGATCTATCTCTATAGATCTATATCCCTAGAATATAGGAGGCCTCACCCAAATCCTTCATCGAGAATCTACCTGATAACCATATCTTTGTTGACTGCAACATCCCTACGTCATTCCTAATGAGTAGGATGTCATCAACATAAAGCACTAAGAACGTCACCGCATCCTTAACTACTTTCTTGTACACGCACGGTTCCTCCGGGTTTTTGATGAAACCAAAGTCCTTTATTGTTTCATCAAATTTCTGGTTCCAACTTATTGATGCTTGTTTGAGACCATAAATTTATCTTTGAAGCTTGCATACCTTATGCTCGCTTCCCATGGATGTGAATCCCTCGGGCTGCATCATATAGATTTCTTCCTTAATGTTTCCATTAAGAAATGCAGTCTTCACATCCATTTGCCATATCTCATAGTCATACCATGCTGCTATGACAATAAGGATTCTTATGGACTTGAACATTGCGACTGGTGAAAAGGTTTCATCATAGTCAACTCCTTGTCTTTGAGTATAACCTTTTGCTACCAATCGTGCCTTGTAGGTTAGTACCTTGCCATCAGGCCCAAGTTTTATCTTGTAGATCCATTTAAACCTTATTGGAACAATTCCATCGGGAGGATCTACTAAAGACCAAACTTGGTTTGTATGCATCGAGTCTATTTTCGACTGCATAGCATCAAGCCATAAATTCGAATCCGCATCAGAAATAGTTTCCTTGAAGTTTTTTGGATCACATCCAATGTCGGGTTCACTTTGATCCCCTTCAAGAAGAAGACCATATCGAATAGGAGGTCTAGAAGTCCTCTCGGATCTCCTAGATGTAGGCGTGTCCACTGAAGGTTCTTGAGGTGTGGGATCGTTATTTTGTATCTCAGGTTCTTCTCGAATTTCTCGAGTTCCATCATTTTGCCTTTCTTATCTAATAAAAACTCCTTCTCCATGAAGGTGACATTCCTCGAAACAAATACTTTTGTTTCAGTGGGATGATAGAAATAATATCCGATTGAATTCTTCGGATATCCTACAAAATAACATAAGGTGGATCGACTATCCAACTTATCTCCCACTGTCTGCTTCACGTAAGCAGGACATCCCCAAATTCTCAAGTACGAATACTTAGGAGCTTTGCCATTCCATAACTCGTATGGAGTTTTATTCACTGCTTTGGTGTGAACATTGTTCAACAACAACACCGCCGTTTCAAGTGCATAGCCCCAAAACGAAGGAGGGAGCTCAGTGAAGCTCATCATAGATCGAACCATGTCCAACAAAGTTCGATTGCGACGCTCCGAGACACCATTCAGCTGAGGTGTCATAGGAGGAGTCCACTGAGAGAGAATCTCATTCTCTTTTAGATAGCTCAAAAACTCGGTACTTAAGTATTCTTCACCTAGATCCGATCAAAGTGCTTTAATACTTCTACCTTGTTTGTTTTCTACTTCAGCCTTGAATTCTTTGAACTTTTCAAATGATTCAGACTTATATTTCATTAAATATAAATACTCATACCTAGAATAATCATCAGTAAAGATAATGAAGTAGGTGTGACCAAATTTAGTACCGATACTAAATGGTCCGCAAACATCTGTATGGATCAAATCCAACAGATTTTGACTACGCTCAGGCTTCCTTTTGAAAGGAGATTTAGTCATTTTTCCTTTTAGGCAGGACTCACAAGTAGGTAGAGAGTTAATATCAGACATATCAAACATGCCCTCTCCCACTAGCTTGTTCATCCTCCTTGAGGAAATATGACCTAGCCTAGCATGCCAAAGGTTTGCCGAGTTTTGACTATCGTTTTTTCTTTTATTTTTTGTTACCGATTTATCAACATAATTAATTGGAACGTCTTTTAATTTTAAGTTATATAGATCATTTTCAAGTTGTCCATTTCCAATCAAACATTCATTTTTGTAAATATTGCAAATCCCATTTACAAAATTACAAGAAAAACCATCTCTATCAAGCATAGAAACAGAAATAATGTTTTTAACTAAATCTGGCACAAATAAAACATCTCTCAATAATAACTTAAAATTGTTCTGCAAAACTAAATAAACGTCTCCCACTGCTTTGGCTTCAACTCTGGAACCATTTCCGAGCCTCAGCTGGGTCTCACCCATCCTAAGCTTATGACTTCTTTTCATCACCTGCAAATCATTGCAAATGTGAGATCCACATCCGGTATCCAATACCCAAGAAGTAGTATTAAGTGAAACATTTATTTCAATGTAAAACATACCCTTTGCAGTTCGCAACTGCTCGAGGTATTCCTTGCAGTTACGTTTCCAATGATCGGGTTTCTTGCAGTGATGACAAACATCTCCAGATATGTTCACGTTTGAAGCTTTTGTCTTGCCCTTCTTCTGTGGTATAATTTTCTTGGGTGGGGCAGAACGTTTCTTACCCTTTCCACTTGGCCCCTTCTTGGAGTAAGAAGAGGAGCCAACCAAGAGTACCGGTTTATCCTTCTTTAATGTGGCCTCATAAGACATAAGCATATTGACCATCTCTTCAAGGGTGGCCTCTATCTTGTTCATATTGAAGTTTACCACAAATCCGTCAAACGACGAAGGAAGAGAAAAAAGTAACAAGTCCGCGTTTAGTTCATGCTCCAAAGTCAAATCGAGTGTTACTAATTTTTCAATGAGCCCAATCATGTGTACCACATGCTCACGGACCGAAGTCATATCTCGCATGCGGCATGTCATGAGATCTTTGACGGTGGCATACTGTTACGCCTTAAACGCATATAAATCTCGAATTATGAGATTAATGTTTTTAATGCATTAACAAGTCTTATTTCTCTATGTTTTGATGATTAACAAAACTAGGTTAAAATGTTACTAATATTTACATTGAGCTTATTACAGAGTTAAAATTTTCAAGATGAATTAAGACTAAATTCATAATCAAGATCAGAAACAAAATTCGAATAAGTATACTGCTACGGGATCGGAAGCTCCGATTGGAGATCGGAACCTCCGATCATGATCAGAAGCATCTTCGGAAGCTAAGGGTAGATCGGAAGCTCCGATCATGGTTCGGAAGCTCCGATCTATTTCAGGGAGTTTTATATTGTTCAGAATGAAGGACGGAAGCTACGAAGAACAGGTTCGGAAGCTCCGATCTATGATCGGAAGGTCCGATCATTTTCTAAGGAATATTATATTGTTCGGAAGCAGATCGGAGGCAATGAAGTGAAGCAGATCGGAAGCACCGAACGTGATCGGACGTTCCGATCTTGAACGGCCGCCTGATAATCTTGTCCGGAATACTTTTGCTCGACAACACATTTATTGCGCCGATCGGAAGCTCCGAAGTGGATCGGACGTTCCGATCCAGTACACCCGCGTGTCTCAGAATTCAAATTTCGGAAGCTCCGATGCAGGGATCGGAAGTTCCGATCGATGCCAAATTTTCAGCTATAAAAGGAGGCATTCCGAGGCCATTCAACACATCCCAACATCTTCAAGTTTCTCAATCCTCTCAAGCATTATTCAAGCCATTTGTTGAGCAATTTGTAGCCCTTTTGAGTGTTCAAAATATATTCACATATCGAGTTGTATACGGGGTTGTAAAATCGAGGGTTGTTAGTTTGTGAGTTGGTTGCTCGGTTTTGTAAACACTTGTGTGTGAAGCCAAGTGTATTTTACGAGTGTTGAGGCTATCCTTGGAGCCCTTAAGGCCAAGAGTGTTGAGTTGTATCGGCGCGGTGATCGTGTCAAGTTGTAAGGCTATCCTTGGAGCCATCAAGGCCAAGACGTTCGAAGTGCTAGTGGATCCTTGGTTAATCGACTTAACCAAGAAGGGGAGACGTAGACGATTTATCGTCGAACTTCCATAAACATCTCTTATCCCTTTTACTGCTTTATTTACATTACGAATTTATTTACCGCACTTATTATTTGATTGCTTAAGTCTTCCGCTTGAGTACTTGCATAATCGCTTTAAATTGCTAAAGTTTCCAATAGAACCTAAAACCCCCCCCCCCCCCCCCCATTAGGTTCTAACACATACCTCTCCGACCTTGACTGAGCTCCAAAAAGTTCCTTGAGGTGCATGTGTATGTCAGCAGCATTCACGACATTCTCAAATCGCCTATGGAGCTCATCAGACATTGAAGCTTGCATATAGCATTTAGCCTTGATATCATGGTCCCACCATTGATCAAGTTTTGCCAATTCTTTTGGACTTATATTAGCCGATGCTTCCTTTGGAGGATTCTTTTCTAACACGTAGAAAATTTTCTCCGATTTTAGAACAATCTTTAATTTACGGAACCATTCCGTATAGTTTGCGCCAGTCAATTTGTTTTGTTCGAGAATTGAGTATAGTGGATTTCGCGAATTCATTGTAATGAAATACTGAAAAGAAACAGACAATAATCAGCGATTGTTTAATTAATTTACTAAGACATAAAATATGATGAGATTTAATTTTATGAATTTCACTCCCACTATTTTAACGATTTCACTACCTTCTAATGAAAACGGAAAACTTGTTTCCTTAGTGGGAACATGGAGTCCAATTGACAAACTATAGTCCCGAATAATATCAGCCAACCATAATTTTCAAAAGGTAGAGCCCAATTGCTTCCAAAGCAACCCCCATGTTTTTACCTCATGTCCAATAAGGGCTCAATAATATGACGCCGTTTAATGTGACATATCAAGATTATCCATCAATATTAAGTTGTGATGGACAGTCGCCATGTGGATCCCCAATAATATGAGCCAATCCCATGGGAGTTCCACCCAACTTACAACATGTGTCGATCCAATGTACAACTTTCCGGCGAACGGGTCCCCCCAATAATATGAGTCGGACCGTGCCCGCGGGTAGCATCTCATACATTGATCGTTGATAGAAGGTAGGAACATTTAAACAATATTTAAATTCTCTTTTGTTTATCTTGATATCAATTTTAAATCATATTTAAAATTAGGGATTTTTAATTTTGAAAATTGTCTCATCATGCAATATTTGTATGCTTGCGAGATTCATACAATTTAGTCTAAACATGCATACAACAATAATATCATATATTATTTAAAGGATGATCGATCACAATCACTAATCGACCCGTGGTTGCCAATCACGAGTCTAAGTCCAATCCCAGGTGATATATAAGTATGCAATGCAATCCTATTACATTGAGCTTCCAATTTACATTTCTTCGGTCTTTATTGTCTGCTGGGTCCACCTTTGTCTTCAAATCTTTATCTCTCACTAAGTCTAATAAATTTACAATAAATTTCGATGACAAGTAGGGGATACATATTTAAGGGTGGGAACGGGCCATAAACCAGACTCACTTTTTATTACAAATGACAATTCAAATTTGGGCCATAAACCAAGCCCATTAATAAAACCCAACAACAATAAAAACAAATGTAAATAACCTAACATACACCTACAAAATTGGTCATGACAATCGATCATTCTTTAATCCAATAATTAATTCAATAATTAAATAATTGGATAACATGCAATGACATCATAATTAAAAAGACAAAATCAAATTTTATCTTATCCTTTCATAAGATCATATCTTATCATCAATTGTACCAAAATTTTATAAAATCTAATTTAACGGATAAAATTTATAAATTTTCCAAAAATTCAAATTTATCCAAAAATCAATTTTAAAATTTTCGGACTCAAACAATTTGATCCAATGCCTCGTGGACCAATCAAAAACAATTTTCGATCGGACCAAAAACTAAAATTTCAAAAATTTCAAAAAATCCAAAAAATCAAATTTTAAAATTTTCGGACTGCCCGGGACATTCCCGGGCAGCCCCGCCTCCACGTGGGATAGGGCTGCCCACGTGGAGGTGGGCAGCGCCGAGCGCTACCCCGGGCAGCGACGCTCGCTGCCCGATTGCTCTTGTTTCCCTTCAAATTTAATTTTAAAAATTTTTCGTTTTGTTTCAAAAACCGAGGCTAAAAATTTTGTACAATCGATTAATTTTAATCGTTTGATCAAAGTTTATTACCTGGCTCTGATACCACTGTTGGAACACGCGTTCTCTGATCACACGGATGTGATACCCGGAGCAGCGGAAGTTTAAAAATTTTATTTTTTCAATATGGAACGATTCCATATCGTGGGTATCGAATCCTAACGATTAAAATTGTTGCAAGTAAAATATATAAATAATTAAATATTTTACCTATTCTTGCAAAGGCTTGATTATGAACTCCAACAGAATTTAATCTGCTCTTCTTGTAAATCCCGGGAACCGATGACTATCACGATCAACCTCTGAAATTAGGTCCACGAATAGAAAACAGAAACCCTCTGATTGATTGCACTAGAAATCAACCAAATGTTTATCGTAGAGAATAAACAGATTTGATCTGTCAATTCAGAAAGTGACTTTTCAGAAAAATCACAGACCGAATTTTCTCAAAAGGGAGTAGAGGATTTTCGAAAAAACCCTTGAAAATATTTGTGTGTAATTCGAAAATTGCAAGAATGGAATTCCTCTAATTTTCGAACACTACACCTATATTTATAGATAATTTGTAGACTAAATTAAGTTATAATTATATTAGGACTCTAACTCCTTAGGGCCCATAATCCATAACTTAAGCCCAACAAGCCAAGCCTGTTATTATAGAAATTAATATAAAATTCATCATGACTCCGATTGATAAACTGATTTCATCAATGTGCACAGAAACCATTTCTGCATCTTTTAAAGTCAAGATAATTTTTCTGAATCCGAATTCAGTGATTTCCAAAAATGCACATCCATATGTCATTTTAAGAAATTCCACTCCCTTTAGTTAAGAAGTCCAACTTCTCTTTCATTAAATTTAACTCTTTAAATTTAACTATCTCAACGGGGTTTAGTAATACATTACTTGTGTGACCCTCAATGGTTCAGGGATACAGCTAGCCGTGGGCTCACAACTCCTTGTGACTCGGAACAACAATTTTTGACTTACCCATCGAATCATGGTAAGAGCGCCTAGCAACATCGCCCCATGATTCCCTAGGTATCACTGATAGTGCGTGCAAGAACCAGTAGATTTTGGTTAGCGTACAGTACGGTCCCTTCATCCATATATCCCGATCGAATCAACAACCATTGGTGCATCGAGAGTCGTTCGAGATTCGATAACTATGCAATGCATCTTGAAGATCAAATAGTGACATCGCATGTGCTACTAGGAAACCGAGTAACCTAAAACACATCATGTACTCTGGTCAGAGATTCGTCACACTAATATCTCCTCAGATCGCATGGGATATCCCCACTCGCAAGTATGTGGTGAATCCTTGACAACAAAGCATCGACTCCTATATGTGTCGTTACTGTACCCAATCCCGACACCTGATGACCCCAATAGAGTCGGTAAACAAGTCAAAGTACAGTACTAGCATATAGAGTCTCAATGATGTTTCAAGTAGTAAGGACTAATGGTGTACAACCAAAACCGCGAACTTATCCACTCAAATAATAATAACCACTTGGAAAGTCCGAATAGGGTAGTTCGATCATTCATCATATGAATATCCATTTGCATGCTTTGAACATCTCCATGTTCATTACTAATGAAACGTGGTACTTAACATCACAAATGCTAGTCTCAATCTCGAGCGATCCTTATCCTTATTAGCGGACGGCTCAATTGACTAAGAAATGTTTAGAATATACATTGACTATAAGATGTGTTTCATAATAGTGATCTCTCTTTATTCATTATCTCATCTTACTTACACTATAGTATATTCAAGGTCTTTATCAAAACAACAATAGTATATCACAATATAACAATATGAAGAAAGACAAAGAAAATGCCATTAATGAAAGTAAATTATATTAAACAAATTTTGTTTATACATAAAGTCATAAAAGCCCTTAGCCACAAGTTGGCTAACCGGGCACCCACTCTTTCATTCACTGCGTTCTCAAATCGCCTCTGAAGTTCATCAGACATCGAAGCCTGCATGTAGCATTTGGTCTTGATATCATGGTCCCACCATTTATCAATTCCGGACTCACATCAGCCGGGGCTTCCTTCGGAGGAGACTTTTCTAACACGTAGAAAATCTTTTCCGAGCATAGGACAATCTTAAACTTGCGGAACCATTCCGTATAGTTTGCGCCAGTCAGTTTGTATTGTTTGAGAATAGAAAACAGTGGATTACGCGAATTCATTATTACGATATACTGAAAAGAAGCAGACAATAATCAGTGATTGTTTAATTAATTTACTAAGACATAAAATAAGGCGAGTATAATTTTATGAATTACTCTCGCACTATTTTTACGATTTCATCATCCTCTAGTAAAAACGAGAAAATCATTTTCTTTAGTAGGAACATGGAGCCCAATTTACAAATTATAGTTCCGAATAAAATCAGCTAATTATAATTTTAAAAAGGTAGAGTTCAATTGCTGCTAGAGCAACCTCCATGTTTTTACCTCATATCCAATAAATGACCCAATAATATGACGCCGTTTAAAGTGATATGTCAAGTTGACCCATCAATATTAAGTTGTGATGGACGATCGCCATGTGAACCCCAATAATATGAGGTGATCCCATGGGAGTTCCACCCAACTTACAACAATTGTCTACTCAATGCACAGCTTTCCGACGAACGGGCCTTCCCAATAATATGAGATGGACCACGTTCGCGGGTAGCATCTATCATGCATTGATAGTTGATGGAATGTAGGAAAATATAAACTATATTTAATTTCCCTTTTATTAAACTTGATATTAATTTTAAATCATATTTAAAATAAGGGATTTTAATTTTAAAATTTGTCTCATCATTTAAAAAATTTGTATGCTTGCAGGATTCATGCAATTTAGTCTAAACATGCATACAACAATACTATCAAATATTAAATAAAGGATGATCGATGCCTAGATCTAATCGACCCGTGGTTGCCAATCACGAGTCTAAGTCCAATCCTAGGTGATATGCAAGTATGCAATGCAATCTTATTACATTGAGCTTCCAATTTATATTTCTTCGGTCTTTATGGTCTGCTGGGCCCACCATTGTCTTCAAATCTTTATCTCCCACTAAGTCTAAAAAATTTACAATAAATTTCGATGACATGTAGGGGATACATTTTTAAGGGTGGGAACGAGCCATAAACCAGGCCCACTTTTATTACTAATGATAAATCAAATTGAGCCATAATACAAGCCCATTAATAAAACCCAATAATAAAAACCAAATGTAAATAATCTAACATACACCTAAAATATTGGTCATGATAATCGATCATCCTTCTATCCAATTAAAAGATTGGATCACATGCAATTCAAAGTGACAATAATAGTAAATAGATAAAATCATATTTTATACATAAAATACCATTTTATATATAAAATAATATTTTATTATCAATTCTACCAAAATAATTAATTTTTAAAAATTTTAATTTATTGGATTAAATTTATAAATTTCCAAAATTCAAAATTTATCCAAAAATTAATATTCTTAAAATTTTGGGCTCAAACAATTTTTGACTCATTGCCTCGTGGACTAACCGAAACAATTTTCAATCGGTCCAAAAAATTATAATTTCTAAAATTATAAAAAAAAATAAAAATAAATTAAATTATGGGGCTGCCCGGGACGATCCCGGGCAGCCCGCCCTGCCCTACTAGGCTGGGCCATCGCCCAGCCTAGCTCTCAGCCCAGCCGAGCGCTGGGCTGCTGGGCCGCAGCATGCGGGCCAGCTGCGTGCTGGGCTAGGGCAACAGTTGCCCCAGCCCAGCTGCTGGGCTACTGCGGCGGTCCAGTTGCGCGCTGGGCTAGGGCAACATTAGCCCTGGCCCAGCCGCCAGGCTGCTGGGCCGCCGCGCGCGGCCCAACTGGGTGATGGTCTAGGGCAACGTTTGCCCTAGCCCATGCAGCCCAGCGTCGGGCGACGGCTGCCCGCTGCCCTTTTGGGCAGCCGGCAGCCCCAAAAATTTCTTTTTTTTCGTTTTTTTTTTTGAAAACCGAGGCTTGGTACAATTTTGATAAAATTTTAATCGTAAGATCCGAGAGCAACCTGGCTCTGATACCACTGTTGTAACAGGTTCTCGGATCTGTCAGATGTGATACCGGTAGCAGCGGAAGTTTAAAAATTTTTATTTTCTGATCTGGAACGATTCCAGATCGTGGGTATCAAATCCTTACGATTAAAAAAAATTAAGTAAAATAAAATAACAATTAAATTTTACCTCTCAAGTCTCAACTTGAGGTTATGGACTCCAACAGATTACTCTGCTCTTCTTGTATATCCCAGGAACGGATAACTCGATCGATCAACTCCTGAATCAGGTCCACGAACAGAATTCTAAATCCCTCTGATAGACTGCACTAGAAAGTCTATCAGAAGTTTCTACGAAGAGAATTTAACAGATCTAATCTGTTAAACCAGACTGCAATTTTCGAAAATTGCAGACTGGATTTTCGAACACAGAGAGAGGAGGGGCGTGGGGTGGCCGAACCCTAGGGAGAGAGTGCTCTCTAGGTTTCAAAAATTATGATCTATGTTGTCTAATTTTTATACTGCAATAACTTATTTATGAAATGGGCTGCTAACAGTTTAGGGCCCATTAGTCATAAGTTCAAGCCTGACAATCAAAGCCCGCATGTTCAGAAATTAATATAAAATTCATCGTGACTTAAATTGACAAACCAATTTTACCAATATGTACAGAAACCTTTTCTGTACATTTTAAAGTCAAGATAAATTTTCTGAATCCGAATTCAGTGGTTATCAAAAATGGCATCCCTATGTCATTTTAGGAAATCTCACTCCCTCTACTCATTAATAAGAAGTCCTACTTCTCATTCACTAAATTTAACTCATTAAATTTAATTATCTCAACGGAGATTAGAAATCTATTACTTGTGTAACCCTCAATGGTTTAGAGATACAGCTAGCCGTGGGCCCACAACTCCTTTGTGACTCGGAACAACAATTTTTGACTTGCCCATCGAATCATGGTAAGAGCGCCTAGCAACATCGCCCCATGATTCCCTAGGTATCACTGATAGTGCCTGCAAGAACCAGTGGGTTTTGGTTAGCGTACAGTACGGTCCCTTCATCCATATATCCCGATCGAATCAACAACCATTGGTATATCGAGAGTCGTTCGAAATTCGATAACTATGCAATACTTCTTGAAGATCAAATAGTGACATCGCATGTGCAACTAGGAAACCAAGTAACCTAAAGCACATCATTTACTCTGGCCAGAGATTTGTCACACTAATATCTCATTAGATCGCATAGGATATCCACACTCGCAAGCGTGTGGTGAATCCTTAACAACAAAGCATTAACTCCTATATGTGTTGTAACTATACCCAATCTCGACATCTGATGACCCTCATAGAGTCGGTAAACGAGTCAAAATGCAGTACTAGCATATAGAGTCTCCATGATGTTTCAAGTAGTAATGACTAATGATGTACAACCAAAACCACGGACTTTTCCACTCAATTAGTGAAAATCACTTGGAATGTCCGAATAGGGTAGTTCGATCATTCATCCAATGAATATCCATTTGCATGCTTCGAACATCTCTATGTTCCATACCAATAAAACATGGTACTCGGCATCGCAAATGCTAGTCTCAATCTTGAGCGATCCTTATCCTTATTGCGGACGACTCAATTGACTAAGAACTGTTTTAGAACATACAGTGATTACAAGATGTGTTTCATGATAGTCATTCATATCCACTATCACATCTTGCATGCACTTTAGTATATTCAAGATCTTTATCTAAACATCGTATAGCACATCACAATATAACAATATGATAAAAGATAAAGTAAATGCCAATATAAAATGTAAATTATATTAAACAAAGATTGTTTACAAATAGAGTCATAAAGGCCTTTAGCCACAAGTTTGCTAACAGGGCACCCACTCTTTCAAAAATAAGGCAAACCTTTGACATCAATGTCTAACTAATTTATTCATGTCTTATATCTCTTTCCAATCATAGAATACTCTTAAACAATTATAAATAGACACAACTAAAATAAACCATGATTAAATTGGAACTCAAAGTGCAGGGAAGTCTTTGTTAAACAAAAATATGGGGACATGGGTCAACAGGTATCGAACTTGAGATTTTGTTTCTTATTTTAAACATGGTATTATTGGGTTTAGGTTTTGATAATTAGGATGCATATCCAAGGTTAATTGGTTCTACTTTACATATATATGTGTTGGAGTCAGCATCTTATAAGTTTATATTAATTAATTTGATTACAATTACAATTATATCCCCGTCTAAACAATATTAAATATTAATAACGTTAAATAGTATAAAGTAATTAATTTATTTGTAATTTATCTATAATTATCATATCTTATCGATTTTAAATTAAAATTTTTTAATCACTAACATATTTTTTTATAATTTTAATTTTAATTTTTGAATATTTAATTCATCATGTAATTCTTGAAAATAACATGAAAAATAATTAACATAAAAAATTATATCTTCAATTTTTTTTTTAATGTACGTACATGCATCAAGAACAAGAAACAATAGTTTAAACGATGCTGCTCAATTATTAAAGAAAAGATAAAATATAATTTGTAATATGTAATTTTTTTTTGAATAATTGTAATATGTAATTTAATTTGCCTTTCTAGTCATTTTCTATTATCTCTAGTACTTATGATTTCTCGTAATTTTTCCGTAAATTATCATCATCTTTACTGTATTCACTATCCATTTTTTGGCATTATTTTGTTAGATGAATATTTTTTGAATTATTTACCATATCACAAAATTTATGTGAGCTTTCTTGTAGGTCAGTTTTATGAGAAATGTCTGTTATCTAACCCAATTTTTTTTTAAAAAAAACAATTTCTTATGTTAAAATTATTAGTTCTTATTATGACACAAATTCATGTGAGTCTGAGCTTATGAGTCAATTTTGTAAGATTGATATTTTATTTGAGACTCCCATGAAAAAAATATGACATTTTATTTCAAATTTATTTTTATTGCAAATATGAGACATGTCAACCAATCTGAAGGGTACAATGACTAATGTGACCGAGCATAGGCGGAGATCGAAAAAAAATTTAAAGAAAAAATGATTGACAAAAACTATTGTGAAACTCTTCAACTAGTTAATAGTTTTATACAAAAACTTCTATGAGATGGTCTCAAGGGTTATTTTTTTAAAACGAGTCTCTTATATGAGTTATCTATTAAAAAATATTATATTTTATGCCAAAAATATTATTTATTATTATAAATATGGATAGGGTTGACCTGTCTCACGGATGAGACCGTCTCACAAGAGTGTTACTCATAATTTGATCCGACGAATATATTAATTGAATTACTTATAAAAAAATATTATTTTTTTATTATAAATATGTGATAGATTATGGGCAATTTGCTCAAAAATCCCCAAATGCAAACATGTTTTGTTTTGGGGTTCCTAGTCATAAAATGTGGTACAAAACAATACAAGATGTGGTATAAAACCATACAAGATGTGGTACAAATTAACAAAAAATGTGGTACAAAAAAGTGGCTAAAGAGTGTAGAGCAAAACATGTTTGCATTGAGGATTTTTGAGCAATTTACACATAGATTATCTCGTTTTAAAATAAAAAAAACTCAAAATAAATATAAATAATGAATCCTACAAATCTACGATCCTGGAGAGTTTGACAATTGTTTTAAGAAAAGGAGAAACAGAGAAAAAGCTATTTTGTTAGCGTAAACTCTCCGAACCCAAACCCTTGAGCCGGAGAGACCATTGCAAATTCAATCCTATGGCGAACAGCAATCTACCCCGAAGGATCATTAAGGTATGTTGATCTTCAGATATCATTCTTGATCCCTCTGTCAATTTTACTGTTGACCCTCGATTTTCGAACAAACTGGGTCTCAATTGCTTGATTGTGATTCAATTGACTCGAATAATCTTTTTTGATTATGCTTTCTTTATGATCTTATAGGAGACGCAGCGTCTGCTGAGCGAGCCAGGTAAATCCTTAAATTTCAACGCATGCATGCATTGAATCGAAGGTGGAAAGGTGTTGGTGGCTTTTAGTTTCAAAATTCAGTGGTTGAGCTTAAACTGAAAGATGTTAAGAAATTGATATGTTTTTTTCTTTTCATGCCTATTGTTTCAATCGCATGTCTACCTTCTGCTGAAACGTTTTATTTATATATTTTCTTTTCTTTTGGTTATTTATATTTTATTGAGTTGCTTCGGATGTGTAGGTTTAAGTTTTTATGTAGTTTGATTCGGATGTGTAGGTTTAAGTTTCTATGTAGTTCTCCCTCCCCCCTTGTTTCTCTTTATTGACAATCACATGAAGGCTGTTATCTCTGCACTTTCCTAGCTCCATTTCCCATCACTATATGTTTGATTCGGATAGATTTAAGTAGCGTTTAGGAAAATTTTGTTAATGAAAAGGCGAGAAGTTTGGGAAAATTTTTGTTAATGAAAATATGAGAAGTGCTTCCTTGAAGCTCACCCAAACACTACCTTGTCTTTTGTGTGTGTTCAAATAATTGAATAGTTTTTTTGTTCCCGTTTGAAGTTTTTAATTAGTTTTAGTTGCTAACAGAAATGTTATTACAGTGAAATTTGTGGGGAATGTAACTAATATGATATGAACCATTAGATTTTGAGTGCAACCTCGTAATTGTGTCCTGATATTTTAGTTATAGTCGTTTTTGGCTTTTAGGGGCGTGATATTTGTATTCTTTTGGGTTTCATGGACAAATGCAAGGGATTTTAGTTGTTATTTGGTTGTGTTGCAGCTCCAGGAATAAGTGCATCTCCATCAGAAGACAATATGCGATATTTCAATGTAATGATTCTTGGTCCAACACAGTCTCCTTATGAAGGTAATATTGGAAGTGGCATCGTATGTTCATGTATACTCCTCTTGTGGTCACAGTCTGGCTGCTGCTGCTCCATGCCATTTTGATTTTGCATATTGTGTACAATTTGTTCTTGCATTTCAAGTATTGAATATTATAAAATGTACGTTATATGTTTCACCATTTTTTACTTCTTATTAGGGCCTTCAATCACTTCTTTACTTGCAGCGTGATTTGGAAACATTAATCGTTGAAACGAAAACCTTGTTTCTGAAATTTGATAGCGCTTTTGTCTTCCTGGCCGTCCTGTATTGTTTCTTTGGAATGTAATTTTCGTTCTTGATGTTACTAGAGAACGTTGACAGTTGGTAATCAAATGACGCTGATCCTTGATTTTATGTGGTGCTTAGTGCTTGTCAAGTTAATTGAACATGCAATTATACTTCTTTTGTTTTCTTTTTTCTTTTTTTGTGTATTGATTATATAGAGGTCATTCACTTAGTTCGTATTGGAGAATTCCTGAGTGGTTTTGATATACATGGATTCATTCTTAATTGCTGTTGACAGTGACCAGAAATTACCAATTGTGGTTGACTAGAAACCATTTTCAATTGTTTGTTAAGTCTACGTTATTGAGTCTATGTAACAGAACTATGAACGTTGAGATTTCCTTGCCAGCTAGTGATTTTATCTGCATTTTGTCTTGTTTACCATCTTATTTTCTCTGTACAGGTGGCGTTTTTAAGCTGGAATTGTTTCTACCAGAAGAATACCCAATGGCTGCTCCAAAGGTAATTTAGAATGGCAGCACTTTGTGAGATGGTGATTTTCATCATCTACTGCTGCTGTCGGAGATTATATGTTGTTTTTTCCATCATTTGGTAGGACGGATCATCGTTTTTTTTCTATATTGAGTTTACATATTCCAATTTCTTCTCTGTCATGAAGTATCACGGATCTGTCTTTTCATGCATTTAATTGCTACTTCTTATTTGGCAATCGCTTCTTTGTAATCTGGTATTCATTTGCATAATATGTAAACTCAGCAATGAGCCACCAAGTAAAATGTTTGTTTTTGTTTTGATATTACCAACTATTCTTCCCTTCTCAGTCTGCTTTTGTTATTTCTTAAGTGAATTGAGATTCTTTGAGTAGAACACTGTTTTGTGGTGTCTTCACCTGTTTGAGCGCTTTCATATTTTCTTGTGCCCGTGAAATTTGTTTTGAACTGCATCCTTTCACATTAGGTAAGTTGTGGTACCTATTTTGTAACCATTTTATACCCATCTCTTCTCTCTTATTACCAAAAAACTTCCATATGAAATCAAGAGTGGATTGCGTTGGTGTGCTTAAGGGCAGTATCCAGATCAATTGAAAGTGACAAACCAATGATGGTATTGACCGTCATGTTATATAGTAATGCTCCTCAAATAAACTTGCTAGAAGAAATAGAGCACTAGACATCACATTTTAGTGCAAAGCTGGTTGTGATGTGCTAGTAAGCAGATTGTACGTGAACTTGTTTCCCCATGTTTTTTTGTCACAATTTTACCTTGTTTTCATGTTGTGTTGGGTCAATACTCTGTATGCTACTGAATTTTCCTGTTCATATCTCATCTTGTTAAGCAAATATGCATAATTTAGAATCTCCAAAATTTTTCCATTAACTTACCAGAAAAACTGTCATAAGTTCTCGTAGTTGTTTTTATAATGGAAAAAGGAAAAAGGAAAAAGAGAAGCTGTTTCTTTGTTGAACCTTTGACTTCATTCACTTTAGCCAAATGCTAACTAGCAAACCGCTCCCGTTCCTGTATGTAAAAACTTCTGCCGTGGTATATATTGAGAATCAATGGAGTATCTTCGCTTCTGAAAGTTGACGATTATCCAAACTTTTGGGCTAACCATTAAGTCTCAGAAGGCGAAAGGCCTGAATATCTGAAGATTTGTTACGTTCGCGGAAACTTTTTTATTGAGAAGTTTAATATGAGCCTTATTTCTATTGATGATGGTTTAGTGACTGTCTACTCTTTCGTTCCCTCATCTTTGCACAGGTTCGCTTCCTTACAAAAATTTACCACCCAAACATTGATAAGGTTTGTCATCCAAGTTTGATGTTTTGATCTCTTGTGGAGCAAACTGTTAGTGGATATTAACTTGTGAACTTTGTGCAGCTTGGAAGGATTTGTCTGGATATTCTTAAAGACAAGTGGAGTCCAGCACTTCAGATTAGAACTGTACTTCTGAGGTATCGAAATTCATGATTGTATGGCATATGTTTTTATACGGCTGCTTTTAACAACTTTGATATCACTTTTGTACTGGTTGTACCAAAAACAAACATGAGTGCTTATTTAAACTTCTTGCCTCTGAATAGCATTCAAGCACTTTTGAGCGCTCCAAATCCAGATGATCCACTTTCTGAAAACATTGCTAAGCATTGGAAAACAAATGAGGCTGAAGCCGTCGAAACAGGTTGGCATTTCATTGCGATTTCAATAATGGTCATACACGCAAGACTGAATTTGGTGCTAAGAATACACTTTGTAATATTAACTGGCTGCCGCGGGACTCGTATATTGAGAAGATATTTTCTATTTGTCTAATTATTATAGTACAATTAATCAGATCTACAGCAAAGTAGCATGAAATTTAGCTGCAATCTGCACCGTTGATAACATGATCAATATTTAAAATAATTGTTGGGCTATCGATCCTGCAGCTAAAGAATGGACACGGTTGTATGCAAGTGGCGCCTGAAGAGCATGGAACTCGGATGTTGCCAGAAATAACCTAAAAATGTATGTTTTATTTGACTCTGAATGGATGTGGAAAAATTTGGAAGATCTGATGATGCTCAAAACATTTGGAAGTTGCCATCTCCAGAAACTGGCATTATTTGTACTTGTTTTCCCGCTTGAAATTATCTTAATTTAAGAATGCGATAATATATACTGTACTTTTGTTTAGTTTCTTGATTAATCAATCTGCTTATACGCTTATAAAATATAATAACCCTCTTTTAAAGTGATGATATTTGTTGTTGTTGTGTGGTCTGTAGACGGCAATTTGCGTTACGAGGGAGGTGTGGAATCAAAGAAATTCAGGAATGAAAAACAAATAAATGTGACATCTTGGGGAGAAGGGATTTACTTTTTCACTAAGGCCATCTCCAATCTACGCCAAAATGGCGCCTGATTTGTTGCTCCAATTAGGGGTGCAAACGAACTGAACCTGTTCGTGAGCTTTACGAGCCCGTTCGATAAATATTTGATTCGTATTCGAGCTTATCGAACCCGAGTCGAATTCGAACATGTTCGAACTTTTTTTTGAGCCGAGCTTGAGCCGAAATTATATTGTTTGATAGTTCGCGAATAGTTCGCGAACCTTAATATTTAATTAATATAATATAATTATATAATAAATATATATACATTTCGAACTTTTTTCGAATATTTCGAGCTTTTCGAACCATAATATCCGAATAGTTTACGAATAGGTTCGAATATTTCGAGCCGAACTCGAACTCGAACTTCATTTCGAGTCGAGCTCGAGCCAAAATATTTGAAATTATTGAACTTCGAATCGAGGTCGAACTCGAATATACTCTTATCGAGCTGAATTTGAGCCTTAAAATTTTACCATTATTTGGTTCGATTCGATTCGTTTGCACCCCTAGCTCCAACCCAGCGCCACGCTACAGTGTTGCGCCAAGTAGCTTGACACTATGTTATTATTTTTTTTCTTTTTCTTTTTTGGTTTCTAATTAATTCTTTAATTCTTTAAATAAATAAAATTAAAATTCATAAATTAAATAATGAGTTTAAATATTTAAATAAATAAAATAAAATATTTAAAAATTATTCTGAAAATATATGTTATTAAAATTTTTAATTCGTTAATATTTTTATGTAGAAAATATTATTTTAGAAAATATTGATATTTTAATTATTGTGTTTAAAAATATTTTGTGGAATAAATTAGTTGTTGTGAATAAAATAATAGAGAATATTCCGAGAATATTCCTTTTAGTGTAGAGTTTAGAGTTAATGTATTGGAGACGAGTGTTGTATTTGATGTAAGAATTACACTATTTTGAAGTTAGTGTTACACTAAAATAGCGTAATGGGTTGGAGATGCCTAATAACAAACTTTTACAATACTTTTTTTTTATTTTTTAGCCTCTATCTCCTTTTTCTCCATGAAATATTAGATTCGTGTAAAAAAATAATCTGAAATTTTATTTAAAATAAGAAAATTTTATATTTTATTTTTAATATAATGCTATGTTAATAAAAGTATTTTTTTTATTAAATTAAACGTCTCAACATATTTCATGCATATGAACATGAAGTTAGTAGAAATAAGACGTTTTATTTGCACTAAAACTCAACGTGAAATATTGAAATGCATATTTCATTCACATCCTTTCGTATTTTACAAATATAAAAAGTTTAACATCATATAATATATATATATATATATATATATATAATAGACTAATATCTATTCTTCATCTTCGGTTTCATTTTTTGGATAAAAAGTTTAACATCATATACTATATATATATATATATATATAATAGACTAATATCTATTCTTCATCTTCGGTTTCATTTTTTGGATATTCTTGGGTTGGCCACAACTACTGCAATCTCCGATCACAAAATAAACTTCTCAATCAGAAGTCATGAACAACCGATTATCTTCTCGAATTCTCTTATTGTCTCCAAAACTTCATAGATATCAATGAGTTTTACATCTGCATAAAGAATTAAGAAATTAACAACTTATATATCAATTGTGGGACGCGTTTGCTATTTTACCAAAAGGTATAGCTGGTTGTAATAGTGTAACTCAAATTTTTTAAACTGTACAGCAGCCCAAGAGTCATGGTTCAATCACTCTAACTAGAAAAGACAATTATCACACCTCAACACATCATGAGTAATAAAAATGGATTTAATTATTATCTCAAAATTAATTATTAATAGATTGTATACTATATAATTTAAAATTTCACTCACAATATGACGACGTATTTTGATGAAAGGTGAAAACAATCAGAATAAGAAATTAATTATCATAATTTAATATATTAATTAACATAATTAGAGTTAACATCTTAAAAATCACTCATAATTTCTAATTAAATATTTAATTTTTAAATCAAATTTTATTAAGTTAATGCAATATATTTGTAAACAAATACGAATAAAATATTGTAAATATTATATTCATATTATATTTTAACAATCTCATTTTATATAAACTCTTCAATAAATACTAATAAATAAATAATAAATTAAACCAAACAGAAACATTTAGAAGTAGAAAAATTATATATTATATTTAACGATATTAACTTTTGAATACTATTTTAATCTACATCATTTTTTAAGAGTAAATAGATTGTGAGACGAGTCAATCCTACCTATATTTACAATAAAAAATAATATTTTTTAGATTATTTTTTAGTATAAAAAATAATATTTTTCATGGATGATCACGAAATGAATGTGAGACCGTCTAACAAGAGTTTTTGTGTTGTTTTTTTATTATATATTTTATCTGTTCTGATTATATAGTTCTACATTTTTCACACTGATTAAGAAAAATCATTGAAAAATCAAATTATATACAAACTTCATATTTTATCCCTATTTAAATCATTCAAAAAATAATTCAGGACATGATTAACAGAGATATATCAGTAAAATAATATAAAAAATATTGCTAAATATAATACAAGCTTATATATTTGGGAAAAAAAAGAAACGTGACATATATAATTAAAGCAGATGTAGTATATAGCATAATATATGGGTGAATATATCATAAAACCAAATTAAAAAACCAATCTTCTCTCTAAAAGTTAATTATCCAACTGACATCCTAATAATAATTTCAATCAATCGACCAATTAATTATATACAAAACATGGTAAGTAGATATATGAAAAAGCATTTTGATGGAAGATGATAACAATTAAAATAATAAAATAATAATAATTTAATATTTTAATTAAGATAATTAGAGTTAACATCTTAAAAGTTACTCATAATTTCTGATTAAATCTTTATTTTTAACTAACTAAAAAAATCTTTATTTTAAATAAATTTTATTAAATTAATACAATATATTTGTAAATAAATAAACATAAAATATTATATATCATACTATATTTTTACAATCTCATTTCATATAATACATTTAACGAACAATTAAAAACAAATAATAACTTAAAATAATAAATTAAACCAAGAAGAAACATTTAGAAATAGAAAAAATTATATATTATATTTAATTATGTTAACATTTCAATTTCATTTTAATCTACATAATTGCTTATATATATTTCACCTTATTTACGACCAACTTTAAGATTTTGACCACCGAGATTGAAATTGATATCATAAGATAAATCGTTGGTTTCGTATTTTCGAGATGATCCTACCGTGAAAATTTCAAGGTAATCAGAGTTATTTTGGGTACGGGTACCCATGTATACTACACATCCTAGTGTGCGTGATAATATTTCTGTGTGTGTATATATATATATATATATATATATATATATATATATATATATATAAACATATAATATAATGTGTTAGTGAAAAATCATAAAACCAAACAGTTTTGACGTGTGACACGAAAATAACTTGGCAAAAGAAGCTATAACAGAGGCTTGGTGGCATCCGAAATCTATTATATAAGTTGAAAAGAGGATTGAAGGTTTGAGGTCCATGTAGAAAAACCTAGAACATTGTGAAAGAACATTAAATTTCTAAGTTCGTACGGAAATATCTAGAACATTATGAACAAAACTTAACATTTTAGGTTCATGTGTAATGACCTAAAATGTTGTGGAAAAGGTTAGGTTTAGAAACTTCCGTAACATTTTAGCAAGATGTGAAGACTTTGGAAAAAAATCAGACTATTTTACAATATATGTAAATATGTAAGACAATCTAGAATACTCTATGATTTAGAATAGTGTGACATCCACTAAAAAGATCTAGATGCTTAGGACTTGTAAATATAGAGATATAGGATTACAAAAGTTAAAAATGCAATGATGTTCAAAACAAGAAGAATTTAAAAAAGATATTTTGGGTGCACATACATATTTTTTATATTATTTTCTAATATAAATTTTAATTTTCAAAATGAATCAAATATTATGCTTAAAAAATTTATCAATTATAATAAATAAACAAACGACGATAAATATAATAAGCAAAAGAATTGGACACAATTCTTTCACTATCACAATAAAAAACTAATAATAATTAATTAAATTTCAATACATATTTATACTGCCATCAAATATGTGTTTTAAATAAGATACATATAAAGAAAAAAAACATAGCACACCCTCCTCACACTAAAAAATGAACATCTAGATTGTGAAGTTTACAAGACAATGGGTGACCCAATTATGAGCAGAGTCTAACACATAGCTTTGAAACTTGGGCAAGGACGGAGCCAAGAAATTCAATTAAGGGGATTGAAAATGATTTTTTTTATCGGATGAGGGAGACGGAGCTCGAAAATTCAAAATAAGAGGGTCGAAAATGATTTTTTAGCAGTTGTGTAAATCATCTAGAAAAAAAAATGTTATTTCAAATTTGAAATGTAACATATTATAGATGGAACAAAGTTGAGGGGGAGAGGGGGAGGAAGCGTGATATGATGAATTCCGTTTCCATGTTTCCTTTGATGACCTTGGTTACTACTACTACATGGGTTTTTCAGATGTGGCGATAGCCTCTGAAGAAATTCCATGATCTTTGTCAGATGTCTGTCAAAAGTTGACTGCGTAGTATTGAACTAAGAAATTAGTTCAGTTTGTACTTTATAAATGCGACAAGTGAGATCACTAGTAGATCGAATCTGTGATATTCGGAGAAGATCTATATTTGCATCAGACAAGTGAACTGCTTTAAGAAACTCAAAGAGCTGTATGAGCAGCTTATTCTTGATATCGTCGAAGTCAAGAGTATATGATAATCTATCATCTTGAAGAGTTGTGATGGTTTCAGTGATTTTCCCAAGGGTCATGGACTAGTGACATGATCTGAATAGAAGGAATCATGAATAGCAGAATTTTGCTTGACTTCAATTAAAGAAAACTTCAAATTCTCAGGAATTTCAGGTAGAACTATCTCCAAAACTGGTTCTGTTGGGTTTGAGTAGATCTGTTTCAAAGGAAGTTTGATTGATTGGTGATCGAGTACTCTTAGGATGTTCTTGTTCCTCGAACATGGATTCAGTGATGATGGCATCAAAAGCTTGTGCTGAAGTGTCAAAGCACTTGTTGTACCCAAGTTCTATTTTACGAGATTAAATAGTAAAACATGATTAAGGGGTCATTATATAAGTTATCCAAGTTATTAAACAGTTCAAAAAAAAAAAAAGAAAAGAAATAAGCATCGGATCCTTCGAAGAGTGAGGGCCATACGAAGTAGAAATCGGAAGTGTAGTAGCCCGATTCCTAATTAAGCTAGTCAACTGCCTAAACATGATTAATAGATTTCAATTGGATTAAAGGAGTTGAAAATCGGATTCAGATCGATTAGAAATGGTTCTAAGGGCTTCAAGTCATTTGACAGTTCGGAAGCTCCGAAGAGTAGTTTGGAAGCATCATTGTACTTCGGAGGCAGAGGGTGAGTTTTAAAGCTCCTAACTCAAGATCAGAAGGTCCTATCGCCATTGGATAAGAAAGTATGAGATTTTTGATTGGTGAACTAACGTGAGATAGATCGAAAGCTCTGAACCCCACTTCAAAAGGTCTGAACTCCGTCGACAGCAGCGTGCTTTCCAATCAGAGACACGAGTTTGGTGGCTAGAGATCGGAAGCTCTGAACAATAGATCGATAGTTCCGAACATTGTCTATAAATAGGGGGTCGAGAGCCTCACTTTTCCCTAGAAATTCACTCAACTCTCTCTCGTTTTTTGTGGTCTTGGAGGGCTTCCAGGCGTCGTCTTGAAAGCTAGTTGATAGCAATGTGCTACTGGGATCGTAGCGAAGTTGTGCCAAGATTTTGAGGCCATCGCCATCAAAGGGCTAACGACAAACGCATGTATAAGTCTAGACTCTGATTAGCTACAGTGAGTAGCTATTAGTCTAGTTAAGGTTTTTGGTAGACTGTAAGTGATATGTTGATTATTTGCTTATAGGCTTGGACTTGAGTACCCGAGTGATTAGGTAGCTTGAGTTGGTTGATTAAAGGTACAGACGTACTATCCGAGATATCTTGATCGAGTATGCATATTCTATGTTTGCATGGTTTCTATGGCATGACTTATGTGCATATATTATGTTACGATTATTATGTTGCATGCAATATCATGTTGAGCCTGTACCTTGATATTACCAGTAGTGAGGTCGCTCAATCCCAAGTTATTGAGTGGATGGTTGGATTCCATGGATTCGGGTCTGGGTGTATACATCCACACTTTCTTTCTGGTATGTGAAACACCTCCTGATGCGACGACCAACGTGTTATTTGTAATATGTGATATGATTGCAGTTGTTTATTTTATATGGAGTTACTAATGTAAAAAATCATGCAGCGGAAAATAAAATAAAAACACGAGATTTTTAACATAGTTCGGTCAAAAGACCTACGTCTACAAGGCCACAGCTAGATTTCAAATGATTTCACAAAAGTTTCAATGTGTTACAACTAAATAAGGACTTAATCAAAAACCACAAGACTCCCTCTTGTTCATGACGCCTTAATGAAGAACACTTTTGATGAAGTCATTTGGAGAGCACTACTCGTCTTTGATTCCGCTCTCTTCGAAATCCCTTTGATGCGCGGCTTGTTATCTCCTGAGAACATCACCTTCCTCTCCCGAGAAATGTATCAAACTTCAAATGTAATCTTGCATCACCATCAAACTTGAACAACCAACTCAGAATATATTTTAGTGATAATTCACTCAGCTTGTCTTACTGGATGTCACAACATGTAGTAGAACATGTATCTGATTTTTGCACTACCAAGTGATAATAAAAATAACGTTCCACTCCCACATATATTCTACTTGCTTGCAGATATCTTATCAAAACTTTTCAAGATATAAAATCACAAGATATTTATCTTCAGCACTTCAAACATATACACTAAAGGTTTTCACAAAATATATCAACATCTAAACCTAATCAAGACAAGTTTGAATATATCAAAAGACTCAAAGATAAGGCTAGCAAGATGAAATATTAATCAGCACCAAAACAGAAATATAATATCATCAGATATGGTGTTCCAAAGCAATCCAAAACTAACAAAACTAATCTAAAAGTTAGAAGTTTCAGCTGCACAAAAATACCAACAAACCAACGGTCAACAATCTCCCCCTTTGGATTGTTTTGGACACAATCTTTCAAACACAATATTGCATATTTCATCAAAAATTATAGTACTCCCCCTTTGTGTCGAAACATTCAAAGTGACGCATTCTATTTGTGTTGGATCACATCAACAAGAAATTCATAAATCTTTCATTGTTGCTCGACTATTTTGAGTTTGTTGACTTAAGACTTTATCAAGTTTGGCATCAAGACATGCAATGGAATCATAAAGTGAGTGTATCTCAGCATCAACACGAGGAGTTTGATCCTTGCTACTATGAGACTGTCCAGGGTGATCCTCCCCTGAATATCAACCATATGTCTCCCTTCCAAGAAACGATCAGTGAAAATGTGAAATTTGGACACAGGAATGTAAAGTTCATGATCCTAGGCGAATATCACGTTGAGACTTCAAAATTGGCAAATCAGAGATGGAAACACAAGATGAGTGCGAAGGGATTCATCATCAGCATGTGACACTATTTGATTAAAAATAGACTCACCTAACTTGAGTTTCAAGCCCTTACCAATCCAAAAGAGAAAATAGCCAATATCTTCATCAATGGAGTCATTAGATTCAGCAAGTGCACGACCAAAATACTCATCAATTATTGTTGGACTCAGTGTTCTCAAGGAATTATGCTCTCGATTCCATATCTCGATCGGATTCTTTGAGTTCTAAAGCCCTGGTAATTTGAGAAAAATTCATGTGGCTAGTGGTCGGTCTCGAGGGGTAGCGTCGACGTCCCTTGTGATTTCTGCCCCGGAGTTGGCTTAGGCTGATAAACCACCATATCAAGATAAGGAAAAATAACCAAAATCGGTGTTGGAGGCAACACTGGCTCTCCATTTTTGACTAGTCGGCGACGACGGCAAGGGATAAGAGTCCACGGTTCCCCTCTTGAGTCGGATTCATTGCCCTGTAAGCCTTTGTTCGAGTTTTGACCTCTGGTGAGCACCATGATTTGAGTAAATGAAACTGAAATATTCTGATTCTGGCCAAGATCAAGTGTGAGAGCAAAGAGGAAGAGATGTAAACAATTGAAAGATAAATCCCTAATTTTTTACGATGAAGAAGATGAGTGCAAAGAGGGCTTGGAGAAATAAAAATATAAAGAGGCCCAATAAGAAATATCTTTTAATTGTCCAGTAGACTTTGACAAAGCACATGCTAAGGCAAAAAAAAAATGAATAATATTCACGTTTGGCTCACAAATTCGAGAGTAAGAAATTCAAAAATAGACAATTGTGTGAGTACAAAAAAGAATTTTGGCAAACCATATCTCAACAAGTCTATACTTCACGAAATCCTAACTTTCCTTAATTTTTAGAAGCGAGAAATCAAAGATAACCGTCATCGTGTCAAAAACGAAAATAAAAAAATCTAGTTCAAACTCATAGCCAAATTTTAGTGCATTGGTAGCTCCCACACTAAAACAACATTCACAAGGGTTGATTAGGTAGCTTTTTCCCAATTATGCACCCTTTTTTTTTCTTTTTTTTTCTGCATGTTGGTAGCTCACACTCTAAGAAAACCTTCCATTGGATTTTTTAGGTAGCTTTTTCCAACCACCATTTCCAACCACCACTTTCCAACCTTTCTTAAAATAATATTTTTGGCTAAGATAAGATCTAGAGTCGCTAGAGATTCTCATTTCATGTTGAGAGTTGAGGACAGGTTCACAATGACAACAAAACTCAAAAATTAATTTAGGTCAGAAAAACGTTATTCTAAACTTGAGAGAGGAAAAAAAATCATATGGTACAAACACCCAAAGAATTTCTAAGATTTTCAAACTTCACAGAATCAAGAGCCTTAGTGAATATATCCGCAATTTATTTTTCTGTTGGAACATGTTTCAAGACAACCTTTTTGCATTCAACTAAATCATGTATGAAATGATGACGAATTTCTATGTACTTTGTCTTAGAGTGTTGAACTGGATTTTTAGAGATATCTATTGCACTCATATTATCACAATAAACTACTAAAGTATTTTGTAAAATACCTTAGTCTTCTAGCATTTGTTTCATCCAATGTAACTGTGTGCAGCAACTTCCAGCAACAATATATTCAGCCTCAACAGTTGACAGAGAGATGGAAATTTGTTTCTTGCTATGCCAGGAGACGAGTTTGCATCCCATATAAAAGCATCCTCCCGTTGCGCTTTTTCTGTCATCTGAATTACCAGCCCAATCTGCATCACTAAATCCTGCAAGACAAGTATTAGTATCCTTTGAAAACCAAATTCCATAGCTAGTTGTACCATTAATATAGCGAATAATCCTCTTGACAGTCTTCAGATGTGTTTCCTTTGGATTGGCTTGATATCTTGCACAGACACATCCTTGGTCAATTTTTCAGTTGATCCCATTGGTGTTTTCATACGTTTTGCATTTCGAAACCAAATTTCTTCACCAGATTCCTAGCAAAGTTTGTTTGTGAAATGAAGATCCCGTCCTCGTATTGTTTCACTTGTAAGCCTAAAAAATAATTTAATTCGCCAACCATGCTCATTTCAAATTCAGCTTTCATTTGATCCACAAATTCATTTGTTTCAACCCTATCTTGTAGCCCTTTTTGGTGAGAAACTGAGTCAGTCTCTCGTACCAAGCTTTTGGAGCTTGCTTCAAACCATACAGAGCTCGCTTGATGTTGAACACATGATCAGGATGATACGGGTTCTCAAATCCTTTTGGCTGACCATGTTATCATGCCTTCGTCTTAGCACATCTCGAGTTCGTATACCTTCGTTGAGATCACTGATTATTGATGAAGACGGATGATTCTTTTTGATCCTGGACAAAGGCTCCTTTTCAGAAGTGAATGACTGATCCCGAGATGATTCATCAAGTTTGTTTGTATTCTGCGAGCTTTCTGTCTCATGTGTTGTCCTGATAGGTTCTGGAACATCTTCTTGATCAGAAGGTTTTTCTTTGATTTCCAGTGAATCTACCGTGAAATCTCATTCTTCATCTTCAGTGGAGTATTTACTCAAGTCATTCCCATCATCAAACACAACATTAGCTGATTCCATAATGGTTTGAGATCTCAGTTTGTAAATATGATAAACACGACTATTTGAGGAATAACCAATAAACACACCTTGATCACTTTTATCTTGAAACTTACCCCGATGTTCTCGATCATTGAGAATGTAACACACACAGCCAAACACATAAAAGTACTTAAGATTCGGCTTCTTACCTTTTAAAATTTCATACGGAGTTTTTGTGATATGTGGCCTCAAATAGACTCTATTTATTGTATAGCATGATGTGTTTACGGCTTCTGCCCACAGTTTCATGGGGATGTTTTTTGAATTTAGCATGACTCGAGCCATTTCTTGAAGTGTCCTATTCTTCCGTTCAACAATCCTATTTTGCTGCGGAGTCTTTGGGGCTGAAAATTCATGACTAATTCCCTGCATAGGTCCCATAAGATCCATGTGAACAAGTTCAAGTAATCTTGTTGTTGTGAAGTTGTGTATTGCACTATGTGGAGATCTCGTTTGTTTTCCGAGTTGACAAGGTCCACATATTCCAGGAGTTTTCTTCCCTAGCTTTGGAATTCCTCAAACTGCTCTTGTCTTATGGCACAATACTGGTGCAGATTTAGAGATTAAGACGGATAAGATATAGCAATTATCCCCAGATCTAGATCCCTGCAAAACACTGACATTATTTGAATCAAGTACTTCACAACCATTTTTATTGAATTTCAAATGTAAGTATGTATTGGTCACAAAGTTGACTGATACTAATGAGATTTGCTTTGAGCCTTTCAACATACATCACATTCTTGAATTTAGGACATCTTGGAACATTAATCGTTCCTTCTCCTAAAACTCTTCATTTCAAACCATCACCAAAAGTTACTTTCCCTTCTTTTGCATTCCCTATAGTTTGTAAGAAGTGAACTGTAGTGACCCTGCATGGAATCACCTACTAACTGACAACTAATAACATGCATTAAACTTAATACAACAATATATGGAACAGAGTAAAAACGTGCGGAAACATAATCCATAATTTACATATCAGCTTAGTAAATAATCCAGGCTTAATACTGTAGTGATACAACCAAATCGAAAACTTAAACATTATACAGCTATATCGAATCCTGTATAATAAAATCCTCAAGGCTCTTGCTCCATAGTCCTGCCTTGAACTACTAGCTCCGTCCATCCTGCGACCTGCCCCATGAAATAGGGTGTCCAAGATAACAACTAGGACGTGAGCGCTAACGCCCAGTACATAGATATGAGTAAACATATGTATATAATGCATGCAACATGATGACTGGTACAGGGTCATCTGAAAAGTCATGCTCAGAACCGGCGCCACATGAGTTGCCACCACACGGATCAACCTCTGGGTGCAACCACACTCGTCCAGTATACCAGAGTAGACAGACATAAATGCCCTCGCCGTCGCGGTACTCTCAGTGATAGACTATCGAGTATAGAGCTGAGCGACTCTATAGTCAGGTATAAAAAGGTATAGGCTCAACGTGTATATGCACATGACATATGAGTATAGAAGACGGTAAAGCATACATCATGCCATATAATAATGCCAAATAAATGCAACATATAAACATGTATACTCGCTGGCAATCTCAGTCAATGTGTACGTACCTCTAGGCTAGTTCAAGTAAAGTAGGATCCTAGGTTCCAAGCCTATATTCAAAAGTTCACCGTATCACTACATAAATTCTATAAGCCTTAACTAAGCTAATAAGTACTCCCAAAACTTAAATAGATTCCCAAACCATACCTTCGTCTGTAGTTAGCCCTTTGGAGTCGCTAGTCCCGGATGACTATAACCACACCTTGGTTATTCCAGAACCTCTATTATAACCGATAGGGCCCTCAAGTGTATATCTCACACTATATAACTGTAGAAGGAAACTCGGGAATTCGTATTTCAAAATGAAATTGAACGAGCCCTATTTATAGGCAAAATTCCCGTCCAGGATCGGAACTTCCGATTTCGGGATCGGAGCTTCCGATCCAGCTCATTGCGTGCATGCAGGACACGCCAGGATCGGAACTTCCGATCCGATGATCGAAGCTTCCAATCTCACCCCCGATCAACACTTGTCAAAACTCGCGGCTGAGTCATCGGGCAAAGCTGGCAGCCGGAGATCGGAACTTCCGTTCTAGGATCGGAGCTTCTGATCTCTGTGCTTCCGATGAGCTTCCGAAGTGGCTAGGATCGGAACTTCCAATCTGGGTTCAGAGCTTCCGATCCGGCCCAAACTCAAAAGCCCATATTCTCTTCCGAAGTCCAATAACACTCCGAAATTACTAACCCTTAATCATGTTTAACATATTATTATCTTAAAATGGAATCTGGGTTACTACATTCTCCCTACCTTTAGATATTTCGTCCGTGAAATAACATCTAAAGACAAAATCAAGATAACAATATGAAACATTAAACCATGTTTTATTACAACAACTGTAATTACATCTTACATGGTAAATCAAAAGTACAAAGCAAATAACTCAGGATATTCCGCTTGCATACGACTTTCAGTTTCCCAAGTTGCTTCTTCAACGCCTCGGCGCTGCCACTGTACCATCACAAGTGGTATAGTCTTGTTTCGAAGAACTTTCTCCTTCCTGTCTAGGATACGGATTGGTCGTTCAACAAAAGACAGATCTGACTCTAGCTGAATATCAGTAGACTGAATCACATGAGATTCATCAGCTATGTACTGTCGAAGTAACGACACATGAAAAATATTATGTATACTGGAAAGATTTGGCGGTAAAGCCAAACGATATGTAACATCTCCGATCTTCTCCAGTATCTGGAAAGGCCCAATGAAACGAGGAGACAACTTGCCTTTCACGCTGAATCTCATCACCTTTTTGAAAGGTGATACTCGGAGAAATACATATTCACCAGGCTCAAACTGAAGTGGCCTGCGGCGAATATTAGCATAAATGGCTTGTCTATCTTGAGCAACTTTGATCCTATGCTTGATCAAATCTACCTTGTATACAATCTGCTGCACCAATTCAGGACCCTCGACTTGTCATTCCCCGACTTCATCCCAGAATAACGGAGTACGACACCGTCGACCGTACAATGCCTCGAAAGGTGCCATATCAATACTACGATGATAACTGTTATTGTAGGCAAATTCGATCAAGGGTAACTGATCCTGCCAAGATAAGCCAAAATCCATGACAGAAGAACGTAGCATATCCTCCAGCGTACGAATCGTCCGCTCTGACTGCCCATCAGTCTCCGGATGATATGCAGTGCTCAAACTCAGAGTGGTACCCAACGACTCCTAAAAACTACCCCAAAATCGTGAGGTAAATCGCGGGTCTCTATCACTGACTATGCTCACTGGAATCCCATGTAATCGCACTATTTCCTGGATATATAAACGTGCCATGCGATCATAAGAATATTCCCGGTTATAAGGAATAAAGTGTGCTGATTTTGTCAAACGGTCAACGACAACCCAGATAGCATCACACTGACGTGACGTCATAGGCAAGTGGGTAACAAAGTCCATAGTCACATGCTCCCACTTCCATTCGGAAATCTCAAGATTCTGCAGTAACCCACCTGGTCGTCGATGTTCAGCCTTGACCTGTTGACAAACCAAACATCTCGAAACAAATTGATACACACTCCTCTTCATCCCTTTCCACCAAAATCTAGTTCGCAAATCCTTATACATTTTCATGCTTCCAGGATGGACTGATAATCGACTCCTGTGAGCTTGAGAAAGAATATCGTTCCTGAGCTCCGCATCATTAGGTACAACCACTCGATTAGATAGGCACAATAAACCATCTGCCTGAAAATGGAATCCAGATGTATTAACTCCATTGGCTAGACGTGCCAAACGCTGAGTCTTAACATCAGATATCTGAGCATCTCTGATCCGAGAATACAATGTTGGCTCAGATAGAATAGTATACAAACGAATCCCATTCCTCCCTTTCTTGTGCTTGAGCGTAAAACTTAATGAACAACACTCTTGAATCATATGAGATATTTCACTAGTTTGAAGTGCAGAAAGTCTCACCCGCCGACTCAAGGCATAAGCAGTCAGATTAACAGAACCTGGATGATATTTGATTTCACAATCATAATCCTTCAGAAGATCCATCCAGCGTCTCTGTCGCATATTCAACTCCGCCTGAGTGAATAAATACTTCAAACTCTTATGATCCGTGAATATCTCAAATTTCTCGCCATAAAGATAATGCCTCCAAATCTTGAGCGCAAATACAATGGCGGCTAACTCGAGATCATGCACTGGATAATTACTTTCATGCGTCTTCAACTGTCGAGAAGCATAGACAATAACATGTCCATGCTGTGTCAAAACACATCCTAACCCCTGACCAGAGGCATCAGTATAGACAACATAACCTCCTGATCCAGAAGGTAGAGCTAGCACAGGTGCAGTAGTAAGACGTCTATGCAGCTCGTGAAATGACTCCTCACAATCCGAGGACCAAATGAAGGCAACATCTTTCCGTGTAAGCTGAGTCAAAGGCCTTGCCAACTGTGCAAAATTCTCGATGAACCGATGGTAATATCCAGCTAGACCTAAGAAACTACGAATCTCAGCAACCGTCGTCGGTCGAGACCAGTTCAGCACTGCCTCTATCTTACTAGGATCAACAGATATCCCTTCATTAGAAATCACATGACCGAGAAACACTACTCGATCAAGCCAGAATTCACACTTGCTCAAGTTCGCATACAGCTGCTTATCTCGTAACGTCTGTAAAACAATCCTTAGATGATGTGCATGCTCATCCTTGTCATGAGAATAGACAAGAATATCATCAATGAAGACGATGAAAAATCTATCCAGATATTCTCGAAATATCTGATTCATCAGATTCATAAAGACTGCCGGTGCATTTGTCAAACCGAATGGCATCACCAGAAATTCATAATGCCCGTATCTGGTTCTGAAAGCAGTCGTAGATATATCTGAGTCTCATACCCGCATCTGGTGGTATCCAGATCTAAGATCTATCTTTGAATAAACAGAAGTACCCTATAGTTGATCGAACAGATCATCAATCCGCGGCAAAGGATACTTATTCTTGATGGTGACACGATTCAATTGCCTATAATCAATATACAATCGCATCGATCCATCCTTCTTCTTGACAAATAAAACAGGTGCTCCCCACGGAGAAACACTCTGACGAATATATCTCTTATCAAGCAGATCCTGTAACTGCTGTTTCAATTTCCTCATCTCGGATGGTGCCAGACGATAAGGTGCTCTGGATATAAGCGTAGTTCCTTGTACTAAATCAATACCAAATTCAACCTCTCGCACCGGAGGAAAACCAGGAATCTCATCAGGGAATACATCAGGAAACTCGCTGACAACTGGTAACTGATCAATACCCGTACTACTCGTGGACATATCAACTGCATAGATGAGGTAGCCCTCCCCACCTGACTCCAAGACATGACATGCCTTCAGAGCCGAAACAAGTGGCATCGGAAGGTCGTGCACCCTCACCATAAAAATACCAGCTATCACCCTCATCCGGATGAAACTGTACCAGACACTGATAACAATCCACAGTAGCGTGATACAAAGTTAGCATATCTATTCCCAAGATACAGTCAAAATCTGACATCGCTAATATCATCAAATTAGCTATTAACACATTACCCTCAAACTCTAGAAGGCAACCCATCACTAGACGCTTAGTTACTATCTCTTGCTCCAACGGAGTAGATACAACTAAATCCATATCTAATGATACATAAGGTAATCTATGTATCTTAACAAAGCGACTAGAAATAAAGGAATGCGATTCTCCAGTATCAATTAATACAAGTGCAGGAATACCACATAACAGAAAGGTACCTGCCAACATGCGATCGCTTCCCTCTGTAGCCTGCTCCTGAGACAGAGCAAACACCTGCCCTTGAGTCTGTGGACGATAACCAGAAGAACTCTGTGGTGCTGGCTGCTGATGTGGAACAATAGAAGCCTGAGATCCAACCTGTAATCCCGATCCACTAGCAGAACCCATGCGCTGAGGACAATCTCTCCGCAGATGTCCCTGCTGACCGCAAATATAACAAGCACCAGTAGCTCTCCGACATGAAGCTGCAGGATGCTTCCCTCCACAATGGCTACAAAACTCCTCCTTCTTCTTCTTCTTCCCAAAATGGAACATACCTCGTGAACCACGAGATCCAGATGAAGTAGTAGGAGTAGAAGAAGACATAGGTCCAGATTGCACAACAGATTGAGCTCGAGGCTCAAAAGATCCACTAGGCTGTGCTGGCATCATCAACTGTGCTCGTCTGTTGCTGGTCTCCACAAGACGGCAACGGTTCACTAAAGTCTCAAAAGATACCGGGTCATCACAGACGACAACCTGAGAGTAGATATCTTGGTTCAAACCTTGTAGAAATATATCATACTTCGATGCATCACTCTCATTAATATGAGGACTGAAAGGTAGCAGATCAAGAAATCGTTGCTGATATTGATCAATTGTCATTGATCCTTGCCTCAAAGTAAGCAACTCCATAGATCGTGCTTGGCGAACAGCCGTAGGAAAATACAATTTCTGTAACTCCCGACAGAAATCCCCCCAAGTCACCTGTCCTCTCTCAGTATGTGCCTGAGCAGCTTTGGCATCCCACCAAAAACGTGCTCGATCCTCTAGAACGAATTCTAGAACTTCCAATTTCTGATCCTCAGTACAATCGAAAGCACGAAAAGTACTCTCGAGTTTAGACATCCAACTCCTCGCCTGTTCAGGATTCTCGCCTCCCACCAAAGGTTTCGGTCCTACTTTCATGAACTTATTAATAGAGTAGCGACGTCTACCCTCATGATGACGATGTTGATCACCATGATGGCGATGATGACGATGATGACCACCTCCCTGGCCAACACTACCATGACTCTCGTTAGCCATATCCTGAAAAGAATTGCACATTAAAATCCCAAATGCGCAAGAATTACTCAAGACTAAACTAAATCCCAAGTACTAATCCCAAAATCTAAGCATGCTCTGATACCAAAAATGTAGTGACCCTGCATGAAATCACCTACTAACTGGAAACTAATAGCATGCATTAAACTTAATACAACAATATATGGAACAGAGTAAAAACGTGCGAAAACATAATCCATAATTTACATATCAGCTTAGTAAATAATCCAGGCTTAATACTGTAGTGATACAACCAAATCGAAAACTTAAACATTATACAGCTATATCGAATCCTGTATAATAAAATCCTCAAGGCTCCTGCTCCCTAGTCCTGCCTTGAACTACCAGCTCCGTCCATCCGGCGACCTGCCCCATGAAATAAGGTGTTCAAGATAACAACTAGGACGTGAGCGCTAACGCCCAGTACATAGACATGAGTAAACATATGTATATAATGCATGCAACATGATGACTGGTACAGGGTCATCTGAAAAGTCATGCTCAGAACCGGTGCCACATAAGTGCTGCCACCGCACGGATCAACCTCTGGGTGCAACCACACTCGTCCAGTACACCAGAGTAGACAGACATAAATGCCCCCGCCTTCGCGGTACTCTCAGTGACAGACTATCGAGTATAGAGCTGAGTGACTCTATAGTCAGGTATAACAAGGTATAGGCTCAACGTGTATATGCACATGACATATGAGTATAGAAGACGGTAAAGCATACATCATGCCATATAATAATGCCAAATAAATGCAACATATAAATATGTATACTTGCTGGCAATCTCAGTCAATGTGTACGTACCTCTAGGCTAGTTCAAGTAAAGTAGGATCCTAGGTTCCAAGCCTATATTCAAAAGTTCACCGTATCACTACATAAATTCTATAAGCCTTAACTAAGCTAATAAGTACTCCCATAACTTAAATAGATTCCCGAACCATACCTTCGTCCGTAGTTAGCCCTTTGGAGTCGCTAGTCCCGGGTGACTATAACCACACCTTGGTTATTCCAGAACCTCTATTATAGCCGATAGGGCCCTCAAGTGTATATCTCACACTATATAACTGTAGAAAGAAACTCGAGAATTCGTATTTCAAAATGAAATCGAATGAGCCCTATTTATAGGCAAAATTCCCGGCCAGGATCGGAACTTCCGATTTCGGGATCGGAGCTTCCGATCCAGCTCATTGCGTGCATGCAGGACACGTCAGGATCGGAACTTCCGATCCAACGATCGGAGCTTCCGATCTCACCCCCGATCAACACTTGTCAAAACTCGCGGCTGAGTCATCGGGCAAAGCTGGCAGCAGGAGATCGGAACTTCCGTTCCAGGATCGGAGCTTCCGATCTCTGTGCTTCCGATGAGCTTTCGAAGTGGCTAGGATTGGAACTTCCGATCTGGGTTTGGAGCTCCGATCCGGCCCAAACTCAAAAGCCCATATTCTCTTTCGAAGTCCAATAACACTCCGAAATTACTAACCCTTAATTATGTTTAACATATTATTATCTTAAAATGGAATCTGGGTTACTACATGAACGATCGTCTGTCATGTTCCTAGATGAGCCACTATCAAAATACCAGGAGTTTTTAGAATCAATTTTCATAGAGGTATACGCTACATAACAGTTCAAATCAGATTTTCTAACCCAAATCTTCTTACCCGAGTTTCGAGAGAGATTAATTTTGATTCTGGAATGTTTTCTATGTGTTTGATGTACAGAGGACATGGTTCTTGTTCTTCTATAATCTATGATGTATTCATAGCATTTTGGTCTTATATGACCAGGTTTTCCATAGTAGTGACATATGAGAATGAATGACTTACCTCTAAATCCATGAAGATGGTTCATTCTTGTTTCTTTCACAAATTTAGTTCCTGAAGTCAAACTGTTTCCTTGGTATCCTAGTCCAGTTCTGTCTCCACTGTTTCTCTGCAAACATAAGACATGATCAAGAATAGTGGTTTCTACATTAAACATTTTAATGCGCTCTTTCAAACAATTAAGTTCATGTAGAGCATCTGCTAATTTTATTTTACTCCCTGCAGCATCCTGTTCATGTTCATGTGCCAGTCTCTTCCATTCTTCTTTCTCATGATCAAGCAATTCTGTTTTCTCTACCATTTCTGAGTTCTTTGTGCATACAATCTTCCACATACGATACATTTTTGAATATGCATTCAAAACTTCAGTTTCTTCTATTTCTTTGCCACTGCCTTCATCATCTTGTGAATCATTTTCAGATTCTGAATCAAATATTTCAGTCTTTGTTTTACTGCTTGTTGCGACATCTGGTAAAACACGTCCAGAACAGTGAGTTTTCAACAACTCTTTCCCTGGAAGATTAGTATGAGCAGTCAGTGTAACATGGTTGCTCACGTGTCCATCAGTATCATCTTGGCTTTCTTCTGACTCATCATCACTCCAGGTAGATTTCATGGCTTTATTCTTCTCTTTAATGGTATTTACACATTTTTCTTGAATGTGTCCAAATCCTCCACATGCCCTGCACTGTATTCCTTTAAATTTGTTCTTCTCTTCAGTGTTACCAGCATCCTCCTTGTTTTTCCTGAGATTTCGAGAGTTATAATATTTGTTAGCTTTAGATGGATTCCAGGTTTTTCCTTTATTTTTCATTCTTTTTAACACTTTAGTAAATTTTTTGGTAAGTAAAGCAAGTGACTCAACCAAATCATTTTCATTTTCAGATATATCACTTCCCTCGACATTTTGAGTTTTAGCTTTCAAGGCAATCCCTTTGTTCTTTATTTTTTGCTTGAATTTTAGTTCGAAGGTGAGCAATGATCCCATTAGCTCATCCAAACGCATGGAATCAATATCTTTAGCTTCCTCAATTGCGGAAACTTTCATGTCAAATCTTTTTGGAAGCAAACGCAGTGTTTTTCGAACGAGTGTTGCGTCTGAATATTTTTCTCCCAGTGCAAAAGCTTCGTTAGAAATATCACACAATTTCGTGTTGAAATCGTTGATAGTATCATCTTCTTCCATCTTTAGATCTTCAAACCTGGTTTCCAAAATTTTTAGTTTAGATATTTTGACAGCCGTCGTCCCTTCATATGCCGTCTCCAAAATATTCCAGGCGTCCCTAGCAGATTCACAGGTGGAGATTAAGATCAACAACAATAAAAATAACGTTTAAAGATGTTGCATTAGCAATTTCAAGTCGTTATTCATTGGAAGTCCACTTGTCTTCTTTGTTTAACTTGGTCACTTTCCCTTCACTGTCCTTTTCCGTTGGAGGAGTCCATATAGTTACAATTGATCTCCAAGCTTTTTCGTTGACAGATTTAATGAAGGCCCTCATTCTTTCTTTCCATAAAAGGTAATTAGTCTTGTCCAAGAGTGGAGGTTTGTTCATAGATCCTCCTTCTCTTCCAAAATCCATCTCTGCAACCAAAAATAACAGAATAATTATTAGGATCTCACTTTAGTAGTTGAAAAAGTGAACCTCTCTGATGCCAATTGTAATATGTGATATGATTGTAGTTGTTTATTTTATATGGAGTAAACAATGTAAAAAATTATGCAGCGGAAAAATAAAATAAGAACACGATATTTTTAACGTAGTTCGGTCAAAAGACCTACGTCTACGAGGCCACATCTAGATTTCAAATAATTTCACAAAAGTTTCAATGTGTTACAACTAAATAAGGACTTAATCAAAAACCACGAGACTCCATCTTGTTCATGACTCCTTAATGAAGAAAACTTTTGATGAAGTCATTTGGCGAACACCACTCGTCTTTGATTCCGCTTTCTTCAAACTCCCTTCGATGCGCGGATTGTTCTCTCCCAAGAACATCACCTTCCTCTCCCGAGGAATGTATCAAACTTCAAATGTAATCTTGTACCACCATCAAACTTGAACAACCAACTCAGAATATATCTTAGTGATACTTTACTCAACTTATCTTACTGGATGTCACAACACGCAGTAGAACATGTATATGATTTTTGCACTACCAAGTGAAAATAAAAATAACATTCCACTCCCACATATATTCTACTTGCCTGCAGATATCTTATCAAAACTTTTCAAGATATAAAATCACAAGATATTTATCTTCAGCACTTCAAACATATATACTAAAGGTTATCACAAAAGATATCATAATCTAAACCCGCTGGTTTTATTTGATTATTTTGCTTTAAGATATTTATTGCATGCTTAATTTTGATTAGTAAATGATTCCGAAATGGGTCACTACAGGAAGCTCCAAACTGATCGGATGCATTGGATGGAATTTGGAAGTAGATGAAGAGTTCGCACCATCCGAACCCAAGATCGGACGTTTCGAAGAGGAGTTAGGCCATGCAATTTGTGATGTGTCAAGAGTGCACCAACATGTGAGATATCTGACCTTCCGAAGGTGAGTTTGGGCCTTCCAAACGTAGATATCCACCAAGGTGTCAAAATATCGTCGAGTACATCACTGCATGCAGGAGTTTGGAACTTTAGAACAGGGATCGAACCTTCCGATCATTTCCTATAAACTAACCGTGAATTCTCACAATTTAATGTGTGTTTTAGGTTTGAATTGTGTGTTAGTGTATATTTTGAGTGTTTCTAGCCATATTCTTGAGGGTCGGGCACTAACAGGAGGCTAATGGCTTGTAGCGGAGTTGTGATCATGTTGTGGGCCCTCCACATTAGCAAGATGACGACGGACGAAGGCTTGGACTATAAAGAGTTGTACTGCAAGACCAGTAAGTTGAGGTGCATAAGTAGAGACTGAGATAACCAGCTTAGTATACATGTTTATATGTTGCATTATTACTTTTCATGCGATGAATGTTTATACTAATTATACTTATGCATGCGACATTGACACACCATGTTTAGCATGTTATCCTTTCGAGATATCATATTGTGTCTAGGGTCGCTCAGCCATAGTTTTTCCTTGTACGATCGGGTACCATGACCCACTCAATCGATGGAGCAGCGTGTGCGGTTATCCAAGACAGCGTGGAGCAGCATGCACATATTGATGACACATACGTTATGAACATGATGTTCCAAAGTTTGATTCCCGTTTTCCAGTGCCTTCATGTATCATGATTTCATGCATTGCATAAATTTGTATACACATGTTTACGTAGTGGACGTTAGCGCTCACTTCCCTACTTTTATCTCAAACACCCCATTCGACGAGGCAGGTTTGTAGGTAGATCAGTCTTTGGATAAGTGTTTGGTCAGTGACAAGTACTTGGGAGCAGATATTGCCGGTGATTTAGTTTAAGAGTATTTCTGGTATTGTGTTTATTTCTATTGGGTTTGTATAATTATTTATTTTGGGTTTCAGTTTCTTTCAGTTGTATTTTTTCGGGTTAGTATTTAGTTTAAATTTCTACAGTTATGTTTGATTATGTTTTTTGTTTAAGTTAATTGAATGCCTAAGTATTAATCAAGTAGGTGATTCCGAGATGGATCACTACAGCACTTGACTGGATTGTGATCTCAGGAAGAACATCTTCAATGACCTTCAGCATATCATTAGTAGATATGAGAGGTACTTCAAGAAATTTATCTGATGGAATTTTCCTAGAAATAAGAGGAAGAACAATGTCTTGATGGAATGACTCTAGACGTGTAGATTATGATCCCGTTTGCTTTCAAAAGTCTTTTTAAAAAATAAGTGTTTTTTTAAGTTGGCTTTTAAAAGCAATTTTTTAAGTAAAAGTTAAAATAATTTTGTGTTTGGATAAATAGATTGAAATCACTTTCTTAAGTTAAAAGTCTTTGAAAAGATACAAATAAGAGATTTTAAAAAAACACTTATTTTGGCTTAAGTAAGTGCTTTTAAAAGCACTTCAAAGTTACCCAAACACATTTGAAACAACAAAAGCATTTTTTTTTTTAAAAAAAAGCAATTTTTCTCTTTTGCTTCTTAAACCAAACGGGCTCTATGTGTTCTGGTATGAAGCAACTGGAGAATAATCATTGTGTGTTGTTGGAATAGTCATAACTAGAGAATTGATCTGAGGGGTATCATCAACATATAAAGTTGGAACAAAGTCCTTTACTTTTGCTATAGCAGCCTAATCTTCCAGAGGTGCTTGCTCAGTAGGAATAAAGTCATTATGAGTTTCTGAGGAGACATATTTGAGAGGAATTTGAACAACGGGCTCTTCTTGAGTATAAGGTTCCTGTAACTCGGGCTGGTTTTGAGAATTAAATTGAACCTTTGAAATGTCGATTTGAGCTCATTCAACTTGTTCAGCCAACTTTGATTGTTCTGGTATCTTTTTCGTCCATATGTTTTGATGACTGAGCTGCAATGGATGCAATATGTCGGCAAAATTGGCCATAAAATGGCAAACACATGTTGGTTTGAATAGTCAAATGGAAGTTGGCAAAATTGAGGTAAAATTGATTACATGTGTACGTACATTTTCCTTCTCATTTACACACCGAGGAATGTTCCTCATTTACATCATCCTAATCCATGTTCATTTCTCAGTTTATAACATTCAAGTGATTTGAGTGTATTTCTATATATATTTGTACGATAGGTTTTCTCCTGTATTAAGAGAGTGAGTGTCTATTTGGAAATACAGAGAGAAGTTGTAATTCTCCAAATATTATAGTGGAATCTTTTGATCTTGCCCGTGGTTTTTACCCTAATAATTTTTAGGAGTTTTCCACGTAAATCTTGGTATCTATTTTATTTTTCAATTTCCATATTTTTTTATCTCGTGATGCCGCACCTGAGACTAACAAGTGGTATCAGAGTCTTGTCATAAATTTCTTAAAATTTTGAGTATGCTCCGTGGTTGCAGCTATGACTGATCTTCCACATCAGAAAATATTTTGTGAGATTTTATTAAGGCATGATTATTGTAGTCATGATGACGGCAAAATACGAGATAGAAAATTTCAATGGGAGCAATTTTTTGCTGTGAAAATTAAAGGTGCAAGCAATTCTGACAAAGGAGCGTTGCTTGGCAGCTATTGGAGATAGACCAACGGAAATCACGGACGATAAAAAGTGGAATGAGAAGGGATCTCAAGGAAATGTGACCAGTACTTCAGACGGTGGTGGAATATTATTCAGCAAATGAGCAACAGTTGCGGAAGGCAGACACAAATTTTGTGATGCATGGATTATGGATTCAGGAGCGACGTGGCACATGATGTCATGGAGAGAATGGTTTGATCAGTATGAACCAGTCTCAGGAGGAACTGTATTCATGAGAAATGATCATGCCATGGAAATCGCTGGGATCGGTACCATCAAAATAAAAATGTTTGATGGTACTATTCGCACCATACAAGAGGTACGACATGTGAAGGGTCTGACAAAGAATCTTTTGTCTTTGGGGCAATTGGATGATATTGGGTGCAAAACTCGTGTCGAGAATGAGATCATAAAGATTTTGAAAGGCACGCTTGTGGTTATGAAGGCGGAAAAGGTTGCTGCAAATCTGTATGTACTATTGGGAGAAACACACAAAGAGGCAGAACTAGCTGTTGCATTAACTGGTTTGGGAGAAGAATCAACAGTGTTGTCATAGAAAGCTCGAGCATATGCCAGAACGAGGAATGAAGATTTTCTCAGAACGGAAGCTGTTGTCGGGGCTTACAAAAGTGGCTCTACCCTTTTGTGAGCATTTTGTTACAAGCAAACAACACAGATTAAAGTTTGGCACATCTACTGCCAAAAGCAAAGACATATTAGAGCTGATTCATTCTGATGTTTGGCAAACACCGGTGGTATCCCTAGGAGGAGCGAGATATTTTGTCTCGTTTATTGATGATTTCTCTGGGAAATGTTGGGTGTATCCAATCAAGAAGAAATCAGATGTTTTTGAAGTCTTCAAAGTTTTCAAAGCGCGGGTTGAACTTGATTCTGACAAGAAAATCAAGTGTTTGAGGACGGACAATGGAGGAGAATATATCAGTGATGAATTTGATGCATTCTGCCAGCATGAGGGCATGAAAAGGCAGTTCACGACGACTTACACGCCTCAGCAGAATGGAGTGGCAGAGCGGATGAACAAAAATTTTTTAGACAGAACAAGGGCCATGTTGAGTACTGCGGGTCTAGCCAAGTCATTTTGGGTAGAAGCGGTCAAAAATGCTTCTTACATCATCAATCGTTCTCCTTCAGTGGCAATTGATTTGAAGACTCCGATGGAGGTATGGACTGGCAAGCCAGCTGATTATTCTCGGTTACATACATTTGGAAGTCCGGTGTACATGTTGTACAATGAACAAGAAAGATCGAAGTTGGATTTCAAATCCAAAAAGTGTATCTTCTTGGGTTATGTTGATGGAGTAAAGGGGTTTCGCTTGTGGGATCCCACTACTCACAAGATTATCATTTGCAGAGATATTATCTTCGAGGAAGATAAAGTGAAGGGAGACAAAGGCACACTAAATTCAGAAACTACTATCATTCAGGTGGAAAAAAAGACAAACGAAGATCAAGTTTTTTGTGAAGCAGTACCAGAGCACGAATAACAAGAACCAATTGAGTCAGAGGTTTCCAAAGTGAGGCAGTCAACTCGAGAGAGAAAACCACCAGGTAGGCTTTCAGATTATGTCACCGAAAGCAACATTGCATATTGTCTATTAACAAAAGATGGTGAGCCATCGAGTTTCCATGAGGCTACTCAAAGCTCGGATGTATCCCTGTGGATGACAGCGATGCAGGAAGAATTTGAAGCATTGGACATGAACAAAACTTAGGATCTTGTTACACTACCACGAGGAAGGAAAGCTATCGGTAACAAGCATGATGACAATAACCAAGTGGAGCGTTATCGTGCGAGATTGGTTGTCAAAGGGATATACTCAGAAAGAAGGAATTGACTTCAATGAGATATTTTCTCATGTGGTTCGACTTACAACAGTCAGAGTAGTATTGACATTGTGTGTGGTGTTTGACCTACATATAGAATAGCTAGATGTGAAAACGGCATTTTTTCATGGCGATCTTGAAGAAGAAATCTATATGCTCCAGCCAGAAGGTTTTGCGAAAAAAGGCAAAGAGAACTTGGTTTGCAGGTTGAAAAAAAATCTCTGTACGGTCTCAAATAGGCGCCGAGGTATTGGTACAAAAGATTTTATTCCTATATCATGAGCCTTGGGTACAACAGACTCAGTGCAGATCCTTGTACATATTTCAAGAGGTCTGAAAATGATGATTATATCATATTGTTGTACGTGGACGAAATGTTGGTAGGAGGACCTAACAAAGATCGGTTCCAATAATTGAAGGCACAGTTGGCTAGAGAATTTGATATGAAGGATTTGGGACCATCAAACAAGATTCTAGGAATGCAAGTTCACCGAGACAGAAGTAATAGAAAGATTTGGCTTTTCCAGAAAAATTATTTGAAGAAAGTCTTGTAGCGCTTCAACATGCAAGATAGTAAGCCAATTTCAACCCCTCTTCCTATTAACTTCAAGTTATCCTCTGAGATGTGTCCTAGCAGTGAAGCAGAGAGGATGGAGATGTTTCGAGTACCATATGCATCACCAGTGGGAAGTTTAATGTTTGCTATGATCTGTACAAGACCAAAAATTACACAAGCAGTGGAAGTAGTCAGTCGGTATATGACGAATCCTGGACAAGAGAATTGGAGCACGGTTAAGAGGATCCTTAGATACATTAAGGGTAACCTTGGATGCTGCATTATGTTTTGGAGGATCAGATTTTACAATCAGGGGCTATGTGGATTCAGATTATGCAGGTGATCCAGATAAAAGAAAATCTACTACTGGTTATGTGTTTACAATTGCAGGAGGTGCAGTCAGCTGGTTTTTAAAACTGCAAATAGTTGTGGCATTATCTAAAACGGAGGCAGAATACATGGCAGCTACTCAAGCTTGCAAGGAGGCAATATGGATTAAAAGGTTATTGGAGGAGCTTGGGCAAAAACAAGAAAAGATTCATCTGTTTTGTGATAGTTAGAGTGCCTTGCACATTGCAAGGAATCTAGTCTTTCATTCCAGGACTAAACACATTGGAGTTCAATTTTACTTTGTACGGGAAATAATAGAAGAATAAAGTGTGTATATGCAAAAAAATCCATACGAAGGATAACTTAGCTGATATTCTGACCAAGCCAGTGAACACAAAGAAGTTTGAATGGTGTAGATCCTTATGTGGCCTAGCAGAAACGTAAGCAGCGGGAATGACAAGATTGAAAGAATGTGTGGAGATGTGTTTGATTCTCAATCAAATCTCCAAGTGAAAGAAATGTCGGCAGAATTGGCCATAAAATGGCAAACACATGTTGGTTTGAATAGTCAAATGGAAGGTGGAAAAATTGAGGCAAAATTGATTACATGTGTGCATACAACAAATAAGGAAAATTCAGTTGATAATTTTCCTTCTCATTTACACACCGAGGAATTGCCCTATAAATAGGTGCCTCTATTCCTCATTTACATCATCCCAATTCGAGTTCATTTCTCAGTTTATAACTTCAAGTGATTTGAGTGTATTTCTATATATATTTGTGATATAGGTTTTCTATTGTATTAAGAGAGTGAGTGTCTTTTTGGAAACACAAAGAGAGCTTGTAATCCTCCAAATATTATAGTGTAATCTTTTGATCTTGCCCGTGGTTTTTACCTTAATAATTTTTAGGGGTTTTTCACGTAAATCTTGGTGTCTATTTTATTTCTTCAATTTTCATATTTTTTATCTCGTGATGCCGCACTTGGGACCAACACAATATGTAGTAGAAGCTGGAGATCTTGCCTAATGACTTTCACTGTGGATGCTAAAGTTAGAGCATTCATTTCATGCTGATTAATCACAGCTGCATCATCTCAGTTTTGGACTGCGACGATCGAAGTTTGCCCTTTTTCTGTCCTAGATTGCTCGCAGTGCACTTTACCTTAGCATTGTAGCAAGATTTAGTGCTTCTAAGACGACATTAATTAGTTTCAGTTCAATCTAATGTTTTTTGATCAAGAGAAACCAAATTCTATAGAGCTTTGAAATACTTGATATGTTGAAAATGAACCTCTGTTCTATAATCTATCCATTTATCAAAGCTCTTCATACGGTCTTCTATCTGCAAATTTACTTCCTGAATTTCTAGACTGATTGTCTGTGGCAGTCTACTACAGATTCAGCAAGGACGGATCTAGGATTTTCTCATCAAAGGGCTAATTTTTACATGAAATGATTATGACTAAAAATCATGGGTACATCTTATTTGTATGATAATATTTCATTATCTTCATTTCTATATATCTTTTAACTTATTCGTGTTTTAAAAAAAAATTGAAAATCAATGATGCTAATAATAATACAAAACTTTAATATATCAATGTCTTAAATATGGTAATATAAATATTCTATAAATCTAACCATGATTGGTTTTTAGTAAATAAATTATATTTTATAAAAACAATTCACGAAAAATGAAGGGGCTAATAAATATATAGTTTTTTATGTTTAAAATAACTTGAATAATTAATTACGCTATACTATTTTATATAAAGTATAAATTTTTGAATTGATAATATATAATTATATATTTACTTTATATATAAAAAGTTTTTCAAACAAATTTGAAGAGTTTATAAGCTCTGAAACAACTTATATATAAGCTATTTTTTTCAAGAGATTATAAGCTATGCCAAACATACACTTTAATGTAGCAAAAAATTGATATTACCCGATTGAAGACAATATGGTTAACTTGTGGAGATCTGGATAGTCAGATTAATAATCGAACTATTCCAAATACCGAACTTCGTGGGTTGTCACCTGCATCACAAAGAAAAGTGAGTGACGCCGGGGGTTGCCCGGCGAAAACACTCCAACGCTCAAGTCAGTATTTGTCCAATATAAGTTCTAGAGAACTAGAGCATGTGACTATAGAGTGCGTACCTTAATAATTAGAGAACTTTAGCTATTTATAGATATTCGGAGAGTTTCACGGGCTTGAGCCTCTTATGGGCTTTTGTAGAATTCAGGGTCTGCTTGAATTAAATATATATAATATTTAAATAAGCTTGAGCCTTAAAAATATTTGGACCGGACCTTCATGATTGAGTTTAGGCTCAGTTGAATTTTTAGGTGTAACTCATCACACTTAAAGGATGTTTTACTAAACTTATTAAAAAGAACTTATAAGCTCTTAACACTTAAGAGTTGTTTTATGAACTTATAAGCTGTTAGGACTTATTTTAAAAATAAGTTATTAAAGTGTTTGGGTAAACTTATTTTAAGTTTGGGTAAACTTATTTTAAACAACTTAAAGATTTTGATATGTTTGGTATTATAAGATCTTTTTATTGTCAAAATTATCAAAAATGGTATAATGTTATTAAGATAATGTTTCGAGTTATACATATACAAAAATAGTTTTAAAATAAACCTATATTAAAAAATTAAACTATTTTAATATTTTAATTTAGAAAATTTTTTGTGATTTGGAATTTTTTTAAAATAATGTTTAATATTTAATGGGGGGAGGATATTATAAAAATTTATGAAAATATTCAATGATATTTTGGAGAGATAGAATGCTAAAATAAGATATTTTTCAAAAAAGTATGGTCACCCTTACTTTTTTAAAAACAGTTTATAAGCTGTTAAACAGTTTATTTTGATCGCTTATAAGTTGTTTGAAAAAAATTTTACCTAACAAAATTTAAGAGCTTATAAGCTGTTTTGTAGAGCTGATAAACTCAGTCAAACACCTTCTTGGTATAGTTCTACTATTATTTAAAAATTATTAATATAAATATAAATGATTAGTACCAAAGTGCAATAACCAAAGTCATATGTTTGTTTGATATTTACGCATTCTTCTTTACTTTTCAATTTTACTAGTCAATTTAATATTTTATAATTTAATGGACGAGAGCATTTGTTTTTTGCTGCACAGATGAAGATATTTAAAAGGAATAATTACGTTGATTATTCTTGTAGTTTATGACAATTACAAAAAACCTAAATAAATTTAAAAATAACAATCGTTCCCTTAACATTTTTACTAATCTTACATATTGTCCCTCCATTAAACGATTTAATAAAAAAATTATTTTATTTGTCAAAGATTTCTATCACCTTCCAAATTTACTCTTTTATTAACTTAAATTATTATTATTCCTTTGTTAATTCTGAATGTTTTCATAATTTGTTTTTGAATTTTTAATAATTATTAGATTAAATAATTTTTAATATTTGACAAATTTAACTTCGAATTACCACTATCAAATGTGAACGTATTTTAATTAATTTTATTTGTGTGAAAATAATATCTCTTAAATTATATATAACTAGCCACGAAGCACACGCGTTGCGTGTATATAAAATTATATTTTTTAAATTGATATATATATTATTTTTAAAATCTTAATATGATGAAATTTTTTAGACAATCATGCACTCTATTTTAAAGACCAAATACTATGAACTATAAAAAAAATTGGAAGGTAATTAGTGGGTATGCTAGTGGGTATGTACGTGTGTGTGTGAATTTAGAAGTTGACATGTGGAATTTTAGGACTAATTTAGGTATGCGTATTTAATGTTTTTACTTTTATTTTAGTCATGTAATTATAATTTTTAAAGAAGGACAATTTTGTCAGAACACTTAAAAATACCAAAAATAGTTATTATAATATGCTCTTGCTTTATTAATAGTAATAGATAAAACTAAAAAAAAAAGACAGTTACGGTTTTATATATTAAAATTAAAATAAAAAAGATTACATATAGAAAAAAAAAATCAAAATACACTCTTGTTATTTTGATTATTTTCGATATTCTTTACATATTTTTAATTATTAGTATAGCAAAAATCAAATAATAGGATAATCATAATTTATTTTGTTATTATTTTTTATGAAATTATTTAGGATATAATAGACATTTCTCATTTTTTTGTTATATTTTGCACATTCCTACAAAGTTGAAGGGAGGTAGCCGTAATTTTTAAAATTAATTGGATCTTTTTGTAATACTAGAAAATCTCAATGTCGTTGGACGTAATTTACCCTGTTTAGTTTAAAATATTAATCACGTGAATTTTATTTCTAACCTTGTACAGTTCCCCGTTTCTCATTCATGTACTTCATCATATCCGGAGATGAGAAAAAACTCTAATTCATATAGAACGGCAACTGCAATGAACTATTATAACATTCAACTACACCACAGTTTTCACCATTATTTACAGATTACAATTCAGATACAGCACTTGTAGTGCAGAGTGCTATTAGACTATTTATCACCTTTCGAGTTCCAAGTCCCCTTCAGAGCAGTGTAAGCCCATCACTTCTTCTCTACACCCTCATTCTGCAGTTCTTGATTTTGTTGATTCACGAGTTCGCAGGTAAAATGGGACTTCAGACCGATCCAGCATTGGTAATAATCGTGATCTATGTATGGAGATTCCAGCGCCCACGAGCAGACTCGAGGTATTAGACAGGACTCAAACATGAAAGCCATGGCATTAGCAATTCTCTGTGGTCCTACATCACTTCCACGTGCAATTGTGGCCTGATGAAGTTGGAAAGGATTAAACAATATCGGTTAGAAACAGGTTTCTCAATAAGTTTGGGCGGGCGGGCGCATGAAAGGTGGACAAATACTAGCCTCTTATAACTGCTCTTTCACGAGTAAGCAGGGCAACAAAAAAATATAAGCAGATTTAATATCCATGTATTCATGAACATATTAGTTGGGGACTGAATATAGGGCAAACAATTAGGACTCAAAACTAACTTGATTCAATATTTGAAAAACGCCGCACAAAAGGTTTTGAACTCGTCGCCTACTGGTCCGATACCATTAAGTTTGATGGAAGGTAGAGAGGGACTACCAATGCTTTATGTTCTAAAAGAAACACTGTTAGCACCCATCGCATGCAGTATATAGCTGGTCCACATTTCAGAATAGGATATAAAATCAGACCGTAAACAACACATGAAAACATAACAGGGGATTTTATGGGTCCATCACGTTCTACAACCAATCTGGGTTTTCTATTGCATTTTTCATTTGCATTGTGTGCAAATGTTACTGGAAAATTTTATACTAGTAAGAACCATAACAGGGGATTTTATGGGTCCAATTTGTGTGACTAGATGGCCTTTTACCTCGAATGTTTTCGTATCAGGACCATGGGGAGTCATGCAGCTGTGAAGACTTGCGCCTCCAGGTAGAAATCCATCAGCTTTTGCCTGGAACAAGATTCAATTTACCGAAAATGCAGTCAGAAGAAAATCAATTAATGGCTTCTCTCTGTTTTCCTTGTCTAAGTTATATCTGTCGTTGTTGGTTGTTTACCACTTAATAAAAGTGGCCAGAGTATATTAACCGCATTGATTGCAACAGTAGAAACAGTTCACAGAAATCTCGCATAAACAATGACGGAGCCACAACTATACCTCATATCCTCCGAGAATTAGACCCATGAATTCACTCATACAGTTGCGATGATAATATGGAGGACGGAATGTATTTTCAGCAACCAACCATCGGGGAGGGAAAATGACAAAATCAAGCAACGCCACACCAGGTGTGTTGGTAGGTGCTGTAAGAACTGCATTTTCATTGAATTTGAATGTAACCGACCGTTAAATCAAAAACAAAGATAACCTTGCCACCGAGTTGTATTTTTTATTGTAAGAGGCAAATACAAATCAAACAAGAGAACTGATAAAGATAAGCAGATAAAGTGGTCATTCAGCAACCTACCTGTGTTGATTGAAGGATCACTGTGATCAATCAAAACCGTATTATATGGGCAGAATTTGCTTAAATCATACTGAGAATATAAATAAGCATTATCAGACCAATATGAAAAATTAATTAAATTAATTAAATATATTAAATATAGGAGATGGGATAAAAGTAAACAGGCTGGTTCTTGTTCCTGCCGGAGGCGGACTGGAATAATGGGAGAAAAAAAAACACCTTGTAAGGAACATAATTTCCATGCCAAGCTACCACATTGAAGGGAGAAAAATCTTGCTTTGCAGTAAAGAGTTGGCCACCAAACTTCTGCACAATGGTGAAACCTGGATGAGAGCAATTTTCAAACCAAGCAACAGGAACTAGAAAATCCCTTGGAGCAGCAAGCCCGTTGGCACCTGGACATGTTAAATTACATGCATTGCAGCATTAAATAGCTTATCGGATGAACAAGCCCCGAGAAGAACGGAAATGATAGAATTTTTTATGCACCTATTGGTCCAAGGTCAGGAAGTTGGAAATGAGTTCCAAATATTTCAGCAACATAGCCCCTTGACGGTCCATCTGGCAGATCAATGGCAAACCGCAGGCCTTGAGGTAATACTACAATTTCACTAGGAGATACTTGCAATCTTCCACATTCGGTGGTGATCCACAGTCCTACATGAGAAGTGATGGATTGTAATTTTCAGAATATAACTACTTGACCTAACCATTAGGAACCATTAATCATGGTAGAATGACATGTTTGTAGGGATGTAAACGATCCGAACTGTTCGCGAGCTATTCGGAGCTCGGCTCGTGAAAAGGCTCGTTTGGGCTCGTTCGTTAAGCTTATCAAGCCGAGCCCGAGCTTAATTTTGAGCTCGGAAATATTCACGAGCCGAGCTTGAGCTTAAGGATGTTCGGCTCGTTAGCTCGCGAACATGTTCGTTAATAAGCTGAAAAGCTCAAGCTCGGCTCGTTTAGTGTGTTAGCTTCGGATTTATGCTTTAATATTATGTTCAGTCTACATGTAGTTTATTAATCGAGTTGAATGAGTTTGATTCATGCAGAATTTTAGTGTGCACTACAAACAAACTTGTTGTGCTTTGTCTTGTTTTCCATTTGGCGTTGGAATAACTTAATTTGATAAACATATAGATTATATATGATTTTTCTGCTGAAACATGTCAAAACTATATCCTGTATTTAAGTTCGCGAAGATGCTTATTGTTTTTAGAAATTTTGGGCGAGTTAATCTAGGAACTTGAAAATGTGATTAACATTAATGACAATTTGTTTATTTGAATTTTGGGATAAATCGGTTTAGAATCTCGGTTTGGTGTTCAAATGGAAGTCATAGAACTTTTTTTAACACCAAAAAGTCACTTTTTGAAGACGTTTTTTTTAAATTATTATTTTTATTTTATTTAAAAAAAATTAATTTTAGTTCATAATTAATTTATAGAGATGTATTTGCATATATCACCCTTGTGAAATTCCGTGCTAGCTAATAACCCCTGTGAAAATTTTTTAAGCTAATAACCCCCTGTGATTCTAGATTTGTAGCATACACACCTCTTCTAGCTAAAAAATGACGAAAATGCCCTCGACTTTTATGAACTATTTAATTTATCATTTATTTTATGTAGGGGTATTTTCGTCATTTTTTAGCTGAAAAGGGTGTGTATACTACAAATCTAGAATCATAGGGGGTTATTAGCTTAAAAAATTTTCACAGGGGGTTATTAGCTAACACGGAATTTCACAAGAGTGATATATGCAATTTTTTCGTATAATTTGTATTGTATTTAGGCTTCACGAGTTCGAAAACGAGCTCAATTAACGAGTCAGAATACGAAACTGCTAAACGAGCCTAAAAACCAGCTCGTTTAACGAGCCAAACTCGAGTCAGACTCGTTTAATACGATAAATGAGCCGAGCCCGAGCCGACATATGTAGTAAACGAGCTCAGCCGAGCTTTATGATAAAAGCTCGGTTTGGGCTCGGGTACTAAACGAGCCGAGCCCGAGCCTAATACTGTTCGGTTCGGCTCGGCTCGTTTACATCCCTACCCGAGCCGAGCCCAAGCCTGAGTTTCAACATATACTTAACGAGCCGAGCCCGAGCCTAATATTATTCGGCTCGGCTCGGCTCGTTTACATCTCTACATGTTTGCAAGTTCTTTGGGGTTGGAGGGGGGTGCCGTTGAGGACGGTGCAATGGTACATTAGCAAAACCAGGAATTGTAGTAAACAAGTGAGAACCAAGCAATTATTTAAGTTTAATTGGATCCACAAATATCAAGATGGCACCGGTGCTAGGAATATTTGAATCAAGGATATGCAAATTTTACATAAATATCAAATTATGTTCTAAAAGCCATTTCCACTCCAGACTCCAACATCTGATTACTGATATATGTAAATTAACTAAATCAAATGGCATCCTAGGTTGGATCAATCAGGTAATGACATTACAAAACAAAATATGTAGGAAAGGCAAACGGTTAGGCACTACTTACTTCCTTCTTGAGGAACAATCAAAAAGTCCCCATCAGCACTACAGAATGCACAATCAGCCATTGATTTGTTGGCGGTGTACCTAAAGTAACACAAAATCTTGAGTCTCTAAACTCATCAAATTCATCCGCATTGACTTCATTCAAGAGCCACTCGGTTTATGGTTAGAGTTGAGAGACCAAGTATTTCATGAACTTTTCATTTTTAACTCGATTAATTGACAACAATCCTTTATAATTTCAGTTACTGGAGGAAATAGAATCTTGGTGAGAGTTGGCTATGTTAAAACTAGTAAATGGCAGTCTAGCTACATTAAACTTCCCCCTCTATGAAAAATTTCTGAACTTAATTAAATATTTTTAGCCTTAATACCTAGTTATTCTATTCGCATCAAAAGGGGTGCAATATAGGAAAAGTGCGTTGGCAAAGTTCCAGCTACTTAATTATGCATACTAAATTTATTTCCTGCTAGATTAAATGGAAGAATACCAAACAATCTCTCTCCTGATAGGTTCTCACCCTCAGAAAATCTTCGATATCTCCGCAAAGGTAACATAGCATAAAAAAGCCCCTAAACCTACAATTCAGTAGCCAAATAAAGGAAAATCAACGCTGCAACTCAACAAAATGACCAGTACACTTGTGCTGATCAAGGCAGCGTATTTATTACTTTAATCATGAACTGAAATGAATAGCAAAGTGATAGTGACTTCACAGTCACAGCTGAAATTTAAATTCGACTATTTTTAATTGATTAAAAGCAGAATGCTTAATGGACCATATGAACTCTCAGATTCATAGCTTCAAAGTAATCAGAAGCTGAAACACAGTTGCATTGAGTAATCTGAACAAGAAAAAAACATTACATGTGAATCGCAAAACCATGGCGAAGATAGGAGCTGCCAGCACCGCATACAGTGTACAAGCCGTCGATGAAATCGGTCGGAGATTCAGGTACTTCCACCGGTTTCCACCGCAACTGAGTTGGCGTCGCAGAACTATTTGAATCGTTAAATTCGCTCACGAGCTTACCATGAGTCGGTACTCTAGCTTTAAACGGTTCGTGCGTGACAGAAGGCTTCACGCGATATAGCCAGCTGCGAACAACCAGCCATTTACAATCATTTGAAAAAACAAAAAACCAAAAAAAAAAAAAAGAATATCAACGGAGATATGATTACAGGATCAGATACGTATCCTACAACCTGCGTTGATTATGTTTGCGAGGAGAGGTGAATGACGTGCCGGAGATCTGCTCGGCGTAAAGACCGTAAGGGCAGAGTAGGGGGCTATTCTGACCGTGGGGAAGAGCTCCGGCGATTGCTTCGGCGGAGAAGTGGTTTCCAAATCCAGACTGATATTCCAAGTCCGCCGAAAACTCCGGTTGCGCCGGTGCAGCGGCGGCGGTGTCCATTATTAGTGTATAAAGATGGGTGCGAATATCTATGATAACTGAGACTATAAAAACAGAGGAGGAGATATGCTGGTTAGACTCATTTAATGCTGAGTAGGAGATATCCCCGTTCATTTTTGAAGCAAAAAATAATTATTGAATATATAAAGTGGAACCTTATAATATACCGTATAAATGACGTATGGTTTGTTGGGGGATTATTTTGGGTAGATTAGAACATAACATATGGATAATACCTTAATGATAGATCTAATGTCTTATGATTTGTCACGTCAACAATATATAATTAATTACGCCTATGTGTAAAAATACGAACGGTTAGATGCATGGTTTGGATATTACTCATATGCTAGGATCTCATCTACCATTATTTTGGCCACTCTTGATTTTTGCTATTTCCAAAATGGTTTTTTTTTTTTTTTTATCTTTTCGAACCGTCAATTTGGTCCCTAATATTTTACAATGCTTTTAAATCATCCCTCTTATTTTCAGTCTTTCTTAAAATGGTACCTTGTCTTCTCGAATGACCAATTGTTCGTTAATATTTTCCAAAATCGTCCCTCCCATCAGTGGTCTGTTAAAATTTAACTGAAAAAATCTCATCATCTCTAAATTAAAGGTTTTTGAAATACAATCTCATGATCATTTCTCCCAAATCGAAACCCTAGATTGAACCGAAGAAAAAATGTAGATCGCGGAATTAACTTTCTTCCACCACCACAACTTGCCACGGTTTTTTGGCAACATCTAGTCGCCCCCACACACAAAAAAAAACATCTTTTTTTCAACATACATAGTTGAGAGAAGGAATTTGAGCCTGAAAATTATCGGGTTGATATCAGAAGACTTGGGGTTCGACGAAAGGTACCTGAAATGGATGAGCTAAGTGCAGATATTGACAGTAAACAATTATCCGTCGTGCTCGAACCTGAGCTTGATGTTACGATTGCTGAAGAATTTCGATCAAAGCCTCATATAACCATCCTATTCCAGAGAGATGTTGAGGGTCTTCAAGTTGCTATCCTCTCGATTTGGTGTGCCTCGATATTGCGTGCTTGTTTATATGGTTTTAAATTTGGGAAAAACGTGAAGGCGTCGGTTATCAATGTGATTTAAGGGATACATGGGTTTTTATTCCGTTATTTTAACAGGCCGCTAATGGGAGGGATGATTTTGGAAAACATTCTGAAACATTAATGACCAAATTAGCGGTCCGAAAAGAAGAGAGACCGTTTTGGGAAAGCGAAAAATAAGAGGGACCAAAATGAGTTTTATCTCGGTTTGTTCGGTATCAAGTTCTCGAATTCGATATGTAATGATATTAATTTTCTCTATCAACTTCAAAATAATAATAATAATAATTTTTTTTTGAAAATAAATATAATAATATTATTATGGACATGAAAAGTAACTTTTTTTTCATGCATCGAACTAACATCTGTCTTATAAAATTGACTCGTGAGATATATCATCTATACTATATATACTATACTATACTATACTATATAATAATGCACCAACCCCTTATAATAATTACCTTGGTAATTTAATGGATTGACAAAAATACCCCTTATTTCATTTGTGTTTGGTACAAGGCTTAAGATAGGATAAGGAGATTGTTTTGAGCCTAAACCCATATTTGATTCAATTTTTCCCAAACTCATTTTTTCATGTCAATAAAAGACTAACTTGTACTAAAAGTTGACAATTAAACACACCTACAACCCAATGACTAAGAATCCTTATTTTAAACATCCAATTTTTTTCCCAAAATGTCCTTTGTTTGGCTTGATAATAATACATATTATTTTACATTTTTTTTTTACCCATTTCCTTGACTTGATAATAATAAACAAATTTATAGGAAATTTCCTTTTGGCCACTGAAACTGTATATTAAAACATATGATAATAAAAATATGTTTACAAAATAAATATCCAAATTAAGAAATCGAGACCAAAAAAAAAAGCATTGCTCAGCTAGCTTATTCATTATTGCATAAAACCTGAATTTAAAAATAAAATATTATTCTTAGTTGATTTTAATTAATATAAATATGTTTTGAATGAGAATATTTTTTAAACCATCATTGAATTTTTATTTTGCTAGATTTAAAAAACCATTGACAACAATGACCTTATTATATTTTTAAATAAGGGCTTGAAAATTATTTTATTAATTTTTTTAAAAAAAACCAAGGATATTTTGGTCATAATACCAAATCCTCTTTACTTAATCATACTCATAAAAATCAAACCAAACATAATGCATTTTATCATCACATATTACACATCCTTATCTGTCATTTTTTATCACTTGTTTACGAATCATTCAATAATCATATCACCTGAACCAAACATGGTCTTAAGATAGTGTTTGAGAATGCTTGTAGGAGCATTTTTGAGTTTTTCATTCACAAATTTTGGAATGAGAATGCTTCTAGAAAGTACTTTTGAGTTTTTCATTCACAAATTTTGAATGAAAAGCTTAAAAGTGCTTCTTAAAAACATTCTCAAACACTACCTAAAAGTTGTTACAATAAACATATTTTAGTACATTTTAAAATTAAATAAATGATTTGCTAATCATAAACAATATTATCTTAAAATAAATTTAAAGATTTTAAAAATATATTTAGTCACGTGAAAATCTGTGCATGAGAATTATTGCATGTGTGGTTTGCTAGTATAATATTTGTATGATCGAGCGTTTGCCGCTTTATCAAAAGCTATATAGCTGGTGGTAATATTGCAACTCAAATATTTTAAACCGCATAGCAGCCCAAGCGTCATGGTTCAATCGCTCTACCTAGCAGAGACCATTATTACACCCCAATAATCTCCCTCCCAATAATTGCATTCCTTGCAATCAATGAGAATCGAATCCATGACCTTGGCTCTGATACCAATTTTAGGACCGGACGCTTGCCGCTTTACCAAAATCTATAGCTGCTGGTAATGGTACAACTCAAATCTTTTAAATTACACAGCAGTCCAATAGCCATGGTTCGATCGCTCTACCCAACATGGACAATTATTGCACCTCAACAATATTATATGTGTGTGTTTAGAGCATGTAATTATGTATAAATCATTATCCAGAACGATAAATACTAGTGTCTCTTGCACGCGATGTGTGCATATACATAATTTTTTATATATATAAATTGATTTTTATATTATTTTTATAAGTCACGTGATAATTAGATATTCAAAAATTTAAGAGTGATAACTATTTAATCTACAAATTTTAGTATACAAACAAAGATAGCGAAATATCATTTTGGTAAGTAAATAAGATTAAATCTAATAGCTAAATAAGGAGACCATATAAAATGACTAAATTTGTATAATAATTTTGGTTTTGTTGGTAATTAAATTAAGATATAATCGTAATTTCATCTCAAAATTCATCAATTAATTTAACTTTAGTTAATTAAAAACTCTCTACTATAATAAGATATTAAGATAAATATAAATATATAATAATAAATAAATAAATAAATAGGCAGGTAGACTCGTTTAAAAAATTAACAATAAATTCGACCGAGAGATTTTAGTTTCATACCGACATTAAAAAAAATGTATAATAGTTCAATTTGGATGAACAATTGAATAAGAAATTGGGAGAATGTTTAATTAAATTTGTAATATATTGCATGATTATATAGATGAAATAATTATCTAAACGTTATTTTTTATTTTTCTCAAATTAATAATTCATTTATGTTTTTTATTTGATTGATTGTTATGATCGAAAACATGTTTAGAGTGAAAGAGTGGGTGCCTGGTTAGTCAACTTGTGGTTAAGGGCTTTTATGACTCTATGTATAAACAATCTTTGTTTAATATAATTTACATTCATTAATGGCATTTTTTTTTATCTTTCTTCATATTGTTATATTGTGATATACTATTGATGTTTTGATAAAGACTTTGAATATACTATAGTGTAAGTAAGATGAGATAGTGAATAAAGAGAGATCACTATTATGAAACACATTTTATAGTCACTGTATATTCTAAACAGTTCCTAATCAATTGAGCCGTCCGCTAATAAGGATAAGGATCGCTCGAGATTGAGACTAGCATTTATGATGCCAAGTACCACGTTTCATTGGTAATGGACATGGAGATGTTCAAAGCATGCAAATGGATATTCATATGATGAATGATCGAACTACCCTATTCGGACTTTCCAAGTGGTTATCACTTATCGAGTGGATAAAGTCCGCGGTTTTTGGTTGTACACCATTAGTCCTTACTACTTAAAACATCATTGAGACTCTATATGCTAGTACTGTACTTTGACTCGTTTACCGACTCTATTGGGGTCATCAGGTGTCGGGATTGGGTACAGTTACGACACATATAGGAGTCGATGCTTTGTTGTCAAGGATTCACCACATACTTGCGAGTGTGGATATCCTATGCGATCTGAGGAGATATTAGTGTGACGAATCTCTGGCCAGAGTACATGATGTGTTTTAAGTTACTCGGTTTTCCTAGTAACACATGCGATGTCACTATTTGATCTCCAAGATGTAATGCATAGTTATCGAATCTCGAACGACTCTCGATGCACCAATGGTTGTTGATTCGATCGGGATATATGGATGAAGGGACCGTACTGTACGCTAACCAAAATCTACTGGTTCTTGCAGGCGCTATCAGTGATACCTAGGAAATCATGGGGCGATGTTGCTAGACGCTCTTACCATGATTCGTTGGGCAAGTCGGAAATTGTTGTTCCGAGTCACAAGGAGTTGTGAGCCCAAGGCTAGCTGTATCCCTGAACCATTGAGGGTCACACAAGTAATGGATTACTAAACCCCGTTGAGATAGTTAAATTTAAAGAGTTAAATTTAATGAAAGAGAAGTTGGACTTCTTAACTAAAAGGAAGTGAAATTTCCTAAAATGACATAGGGATGGGCATTTTTGGAAATCACTGAATTCGGATTCAAAAAAATTATCTTGACTTTAAAAGGTGCAGAAATGGTTTCTGTGCACATTGGTGAAATCGGTTTATCAATCGGAGTCATGATGAGTTTTATATTAATTTCTATAACAACGGGCTTGGCTTGTTGGGCTTAAGTTATGGATTGTGGTCCCTAAGGAGTTAGAGTCCTAATACAATTATAACTTAATCTAGTCTAGAAATTATCTATAATACATGTGTAGTGTTCGAAAATTGACACAATTAATTCTAACAATTTTCGAAATTCACATAAAATAATTCAAGGAGATTTTCGAAAATCCTCTGCTCCTTTTTGAGAAAATTCGGTTTGTGATTTTTGCGAAAAATTACATTCTGAATTAACAGATCAAATCTGTTTATTCTCATCGATAAACATCTGATTGATTTCTAGTGCAATCAATCAGAGGGTTTCTATTTTCTGTTCGTGGACCTTATTCCGGAGATTGATCGTAAAGCCATCGGTTCCCGGGATATACAAGAAGAGCAGATTAAATTCTGTTGGTGTCCATAATCAAGCCGTTGCTCGAAGAGGTAAAAATTTAATTGTGATTTTTTTTTACTTACATAATTTAATCGTAAAGTTTTGATACCCATGATATGGAATCGTTCCATATAGAAAAATAAAAATTTTTAAACTTTCGCTGCACCGGGTATCAATTCTTAATTGATCTGAACACGTTTTCCAACAGTGGTATCAGAGCAAGGTTGCTCTCAGATCAAACGATTAAATTAATCGATTGTACAAAATTTTTGGCCTCGGGTTTTTGAAACAAAAAAACAAAATTTTAAATTAAAATTTAATGGGCACATCGGGCAGAGATTGGATCGCTGCCCAGGGCAGCGATTTGATTGCTGCCCTGCTCGGGCCCCTTTTTGGGGCGTGGGCTGCCCGGGATTGTACCGGGTAGCCCGGGAAAAATTAAAATTGATTTTTTAATTAAAATTTTAATATTTTGAAATTTTAGTTTTTGGTCCGATCGAAAATTGTTTTTGATTGGTTCACGAGGCATCGAATCGAATTGTTCGAGTCCGAAATTTTTAAAATTGATTTTTGGATAAATTTGAATTTTTGAAAAATTTATAAATTTTATCCGGTAAATTAGATTTTATAAAATCAATTATTTTGATACAATTGATGATAAGATATGATCTTATGAAAGGATAAGATAAAATTTGATTTTATCTTTTTAAATTTGATGCCATTGCATGTTATCCAATTATTTAATTATTGAATTAATTATTGGATAAAAGGATGATCGATTGCCATGATCAATTTTGTAGGTGTATGTTAGGTTATTTACATTTGGTTTTATTGTTGTTGGGTTTTATTAATGAGCTTGGTTTATAGCCCAATTTGAATTGTCATTTGTAATAAAAAGTGGGCTTGGTTTATGGCCCGTTCTCACCCCTTAAATATGTATCCCCTACTTGTCATCGAAATTTATTGTAAATTTGTTAGACTTAGTGGGAGATAAAAATTTGAAGACAATGGTGGGCCCAGCAGACGATAAAGACCGAAGAAATGTAAATGGAAGCTCAATGTAATAGGATTGCATTGCATACTTGCATATCACCTAGGATTGGACTTAGACTCATGATTGGCAACCACGGGTCGATTAGATAATGGGATCGATCATCCTTAAATAATATATGATATTATTGATGTATGCATGTTTAGACTAAATTGTATGAATCCCGCAAGCATACATAAATTGCATGATGAGACAAATTTTCAAAAATTAAAATCCCTCATTTTAAATATGATTTAAAATTGATATCAAGATTTATAAAAGGAAATTTAAATATTGTTTAAATGTTCCTACCTTCCATCAACGATCAATGTATGAGATGCTACCCGCGGATACGGTCCGGCTCATATTATTGGGGGGGCCCGTTCGTCGGAAAGCTGTACATTGGATCGACACATGTTGTAAGTTGAGTGGAACTCCCATGGGATTGGCTCATATTATTGGGGGATCCACATGGCGACCGTCTATCACAACTTAATATTGATGGGTTATCTTGACATGTCACAATAAATGGCATCATATTATTGGGCCCTTATTGGACATGAGGTAAAAACATGGGGGTTACTTTGGAAGTAATTGGGCTCTACCTTTTGAAAATTATGGTTGACTGATATTATTTGGGACTATGATTTGACAATTGGACTCCATGTTCCCACTAAGGAAATGAGTTTCCCGTTTTCACTAGAGGGTAGTGAAATCGTTAAAATAGTGGGAGTGTAATTCATAAAATTAAAATTCGCCATATTTTATGTCTTAGTAAATTAATTAAACAATCATCGATTATTGTCTGTTTCATCTCAGTATATCATTATGATGAATCTTCGTAATCCACATGTTTCAATTCTCGAACAAAATAAACTTTCTGGCGCAACTATACGGAATGGTTCAATAAGTTAAGATTGTCCAGAGTTCGGAAAAGATTTTCTAAGTGTTAGAAAAGGCTTCTCCGAAAACAGCCCCGGCTGATGTAACTGCCGAAAGGTTGGCCGAACTAGAGAAATGGTTGGACCATGATCTCAAGGCCAAATGTTACATGCAAAATTGGACAAGTCTAAACAAGTTTGCCATCACTGCAAGAAACCCGGTCATTGGAAACGTAACTGCAAAGGGTATGTTTTACATTGAAATAAATATTTTACTTAATACTACTTCTTGGGTATTGGATACCAGATGTAGATCTCACATTTGCAATGAGTTGCAAATGATGACAAGAAGTAATAAGCTTAGGAAGGGTGAGACCCAGCTAAGACTCGGAAATGGTTCTAGAGTTGAAGCCCAAGCTATAGGAGACATTTATTTAGTTTTGCAGAACGATTTTAAGTTATTTTTGAGAGACGTTTTATTTGTGCCAGATTCGATTAAAAACATTATTTCTATTTCTATGCTTGATAGAAATGGTTTTTCTTGTAATTTTGTGAATGAGATTTGCAATATTTACAAGAATGAATGTTTGATTGGAAATGGACAACTTGAAAACGATCTATATAACTTAAAATTAAAAAACGTTCCAATTAATTATGTTGATAAGCCGGTAACAACAAATAAAAGGAAAAACGATAGTCAAAATCCGGCATACCTTTGGCATGCTAGGCTAGGTCATATTTCCTCAAGGAGGATGAACAAGCTAGTGGAAGAGGGCATGTTTGATATGTCTGATATTAACTCTCTACCTACTTGTGAGTCCTGCCTAAAAGTAAAAATGACTAAATCTCCTTTCAAAGGGAAGCCTGAGCGTAGTCAAAATCTGTTGGATTTGATCCATACAGATGTTTGTGGACCATTTAGTATCGGTACTAAATTTTGTCACACCTACTTCATTACATTTACTGATGATTATTCGAGGTATGGGTATTTATATTTAATGAAATATAAGTCTGAATCATTTGAAAAGTTCAAAGAATTCAAGGCTGAAGTAGAAAACAAACAAGGTAGAAGTATTAAAGCATTTCGATCGGATCGAGGTGGAGAATACTTAAGTACCGAGTTTTTGAACTATCTAAAAGAGAATGAGATTCTCTCTCAGTGGACTCCTCCTATGACACCTCAGCTGAATGGTGTCTCGGAGCGTCGCAGTCGAACTTTGTTGGACATTGTTCGATCTATGATGGGCTTTATTGAGCTCCCACCTTCGGTTTGGGGCTATGCGCTTGAAACGGCGGTATTGTTGTTGAACAATGTCCACACTAAAGCAGTAGATAAAACTCCATACGAGTTATGGAATGGCAAAGCTCCTAAGTATTCGTACTTAAGGATTTGGGGATGTCCTGCTTACGTAAAGTAGACAGTGGGAGATAAGTTGGATAGTCGATCCACCTTATGTTATTTTGTAGGATATCCGAAGAATTCAATCGGATATTATTTCTATCATCCTTATGAGACAAAAGTGTTTGTTTCGAGGAATGCCACCTTCATGGAGAAGGAGTTCTTATTAGATAAGAAAGGCAAGATGATGGAACTCGAAGAAATTCGAGAAGAACCCGAGATACAAAATAACGACCACACACCTCAAGAACCTTCAACGGACACGCCTATATCTAGGAGATCCGAGAGGACTTCTAGACCTCCTATTTGATATGGTCTTCTTCTTGAAGGGGATCAAAGTGAACCCGACATTGGATGTGATCCAAGAAACTTCAAGGAAGCAATTTCTGATGCGGATTCTAATTTATGGCTTGAAGTTATGCAGTCGGAAATAGACTCGATGCATACGAACCAAGTTTGGTCTTTAGTAGATCCTACCGATGGAATTGTTCCAATAGGGTGTAAATGGATCTACAAGAGAAAACTTGGGCCTGATGGTAAGGTACTTACCTACAAGGCACGATTGGTAGAAAAAGGTTATACTCAAAGACAAGGAGTTGACTATGATGAAACCTTTTCACCAGTCGCAATGTTCAAGTCCATAAGAATCCTTATTGCCATAGCAGCATGTTATGACTATGAGATATGACAAATGGATGTGAAGACTGCATTTCTTAATGGAAACATTAAGGAAGAAATCTATATGATGCAGCCCAAGGGATTCACATGCATGGAAAGAGAGTATAAGGTATGCAAGCTTCAGAGATCAATTTATGGTCTCAAACAAGCATCAAGAAGTTGGAACCAGAAATTTGATGAAACAATAAAGGACTTTGGTTTCATCAAAAACCCGGAGGAACTGTGCGTGTACAAGAAAGTAGTTAAGGATGCGGTGACGTTCTTAGTGCTTTATGTTGATGACATCCTACTAATTGGAAATGACGTAGGGATGTTGCAGTCAACAAAGATATGGTTATCAGGTAGATTCTCGATGAAGGATTTGGGTGAGGCCTCCTATATTCTAGGGATACAGATCTATAGAGATAGATCTAAGAGAATGATAGGACTCACTCAAGCAACCTACATCGACACCATATTGAAAAGGTTTTCTATGGATGAGTCCAAGAGAGGACATCTACCTATGTGTCATGGAGTTTCTCTATCCAAGTCTATGTGTCCCAAGACTGACGAAGAGATAGAGAAAATGACACACATACCATATGCATCAGCCATAGGTAGTATTATGTATGTGATGATATCTACCAGACCGGATGTAGCCTTTGCTCTGAGTGTCACGAGCAGATATCAGGCCAACCTCGGTCAAATGCATTGGAAAACCGTGAAGGATATTCTTAAGTACTTGAGAAGGACTAAGAATATATTCATGGTTTATGGAGGAAGAGAATTAAAATTGGAAGGCTATACCGACTCTAGCTTTCAAAGCGACGTGGATGACTCGAAGTTAACCTCTGGATTTGTATTCATGCTCAATGGCGGTGCTGTCTCTTGGAAGAGTTCCAAGCAAGACACCACAGCGGATTCCACCACTGAGGCAGAATACATTGCAGCATCAGCTGCTGCTAAAGAGGCCGTTTGGATGAGGAATTTCGTCCAAGAGTTGGGCATAATTCCTGAAGCTGTTGGTCCAGTTCCGGTATACTGCGACAACATTGGTGCCATTGCTCAGGCAAAAGAACCAAGGTCTCATCAAAGATCCAAACATGTACTGAGGAAATACCACATCATCCGGGAGATTGTGGAAAGAGGAGACATCACTGTCGAGAGAGTGGCCTCTACAGACAATATCGCTGATCCACTTACTAAGCCCTTGCCAGGACCATTGTTTGACAAACATCGCGAAGCAATGGGATTGCGTAGTGTGATTAGTTGGCTTTAGGGCAAGTGGGAGATTGAAAGAGTGGGTGTCCGGTTAGCCAACTTGTGGCTAAGGGCTTTTATGACTCTATGTATAAACAATCTTTGTTTAATATAATTTACATTCATTAATGGCATTTTCTTTATCTTTCTTCATATTGTTATATTGTGATATAATATTGATGTTTTGATAAAGACCTTGAATATACTATAGTGTAAGTAAGATGAGATAGTGAATAAAGAGAGATCACTATTATGAAACACATCTTATAGTCACTGTATATTCTAAACAGTTCTTAGTCAATTGAGCCGTCCGCTAATAAGGATAAGGATCGTTCGAGATTGAGACTAGCATTTGTAATGCCAAGTACCACGTTTCATTGGTAATGGCCATGGAGATATTCAAAGCATGCAAATGGATATTCATATGATGAATGATTGAACTACCCTATTCGGACTTTCCAAGTGGTTATCACTTATCGAGTGGATAAAGTTCGCGGTTTTTGGTTGTACACCATTAGTCCTTACTACTTGAAACATCATTGAGACTCTATATGCTAGTACTGTACTTTGACTCGTTTACCGACTCTATTGGGGTCATCAGATGTCGGGATTGGGTACAGTTACGACACATATAGGAGTCGATGCTTTGTTGTCAAGGATTCACCATATACTTGCGAGTGTGGATATCCTATGCGACCTGAGGAGATATTAGTGTGACGAATCTCTGGCCAGAGTACATGATGTGTTTTAGGTTACTCGATTTTCCTAGTAACACATGCGATGTCACTATTTGATCTCCAAGATGTAATGCATAGTTATCGAATCTCGAACGACTCTCGATGCACCAATGGTTGTTGATTCGATCGGGATATATGGATGAATGGACCGTACTGTACGCTAACCAAAATCTACTGGTTCTTGCAGGCACTATCAGTGATACCTAGGAAATCATGGGGCGATGTTGCTAGACGCTCTTACCATGATTCGTTGGGCAAGTCGGAAATTTTTGTTCCGAGTCACAAGGAGTTGTGAGCCCACGGCTAGTTGTATCCCTGAACCATTGAGGGTCACACAAGTAATGGATTACTAAACCCCGTTAAGATAGCTAAATTTAAAGAATTAAATTTAATGAAAGAGAAGTTGGACTTCTTAACTAAAAGGGAGTGGAATTTCCTAAAATGACATAGGGATGGGCATTTTTGGAAATCACTGAATTCGGATTCAGAAAAATTATCTTGACTTTAAAAGGTGCAGAAATGGTTTCTGTGCACATTGGTGAAATCGGTTTATCAATCGGAGTCATGATGAATTTTATATTAATTTCTATAATAACGGGCTTGGCTTGTTGGGCTTAAGTTATGGATTGTGGGCCCTAAGAAGTTAGAGTCCTAATACAATTATAACTTAATCTAGTCTAGAAATTATCTATAAATACATGTGTAGTGTTCGAAAATTGACACAATTAATTCTAGCAATTTTCGAAATTCACATAAAATAATTCAAGGGGATTTTCGAAAATCCTCTGCTCCTTTTTGAGAAAATTCGGTTTGTGATTTTTGCAAAAAATTACATTCTGAATTAACAGATCAAATCTGTTTATTCTCATCGATAAACATCTGATTGATTTTTAGTGCAATCAATCAGAGGATTTCTGTTTTCTGTTCGTGGACCTTATTCCGGAGATTGATCGTGAAGCCATCGGTTCCCGGGATATACAAGAAGAGCAGATTAAATTCTGTTGGTGTCCATAATCAAGCCGTTGCTTGAAGAGATAAAAATTTAATTGTGATTTTATTTTTACTTGCATAATTTAATCGTAAAGTTTTGATACCCATGATATGGAATCGTTTCATATAGAAAAATAAAAATTTTTAAACTTTCGCTGCACCGAGTATCAATTCTTAATTGATCTGAACACGTTTTCCAACATAGAGAGGGTGAATAAACATTTTTAAAATATTTTTGAATTTTGTGACAATTAAGCTAAGTGACCGAATTGAAAGTTTAGTTTACTCAACAAATAAATTTGTGCAAGAAATAAGTTGGTCAGTGCAAAAAAGTTTTGCAACAAAAGTTGAACTGATCACAGTAAAATGAACTGAAATGCAGTAAACGTAAAAACACAAGGATTTTTTTTATGGAAGTTAGAACGCTAAGCTGTTATATCTCTCCTTCTTCTGTTTCTAGAATTAATGATTTCCACTAGTAAACTTTGGTTTTATACAACCTCTTATATAAACTCAGTTCAATTGACTCTCGATTATAACTCCTAATAAATTAGTCTAAACAGACTCTTTCTAATCAGAACACTTCCTGATAGAATTATGAGAACAACAACAATTTTGATAGGAACGGTTGAGTGTAGAGAGGGGTGAATTCACCAACAAAAAATTTCTTAACTAAAACAAATAGAATCGGTTTAGTGACTGAAATCCTACTATCTTGGTGTCGATGTAAGTTGACAAACAATTGAGATGTGCGGAAATATGTCAATGAACAGATTCCGAACACTAAGTGAAAATAAGTGCAGAACTGAAGTGAAAAGATAAAACTGAAGGTATAACATGACAAATGTTTCTGGATGTTCGGAGATTTCAAAAACTCTTACGTCACTCCTTCTTCCTCATCGGAAGGATAGCACTAGAAGACTTTGAATTTTACAATCAACTTGCAAAACCTCACTCCAAAACTAGGACTTATACACAATTGCCTATCTTAGAACTCCTAGTTACAACACGAAGAACAATCCACGACTGATTGGAATTTAAGATTATTACAATTTGATTACAAATGCACAAATTGATCCTTAGATGATCAAATAAGGACTGGAAAGTGTGCTTCAAGTTTCTCGATCAGTTTAGCTTAAAATGCTTTGAGAACTTACTTGCAATGATAGATAATGCGTGAGTATTCAAAAATCCTAGGGAGATTTCTCAACTGATCAATATGCCTATTTATAGGCTCAGGTGCCAACGATTATAAATTTAAATATACACTGAAATCCTTGAATTCTTCCCATTGCACTGTTTGTATTTTCCATGTCAACATTCTTCTGCAAAAAGTACATTCTGAATATGCGGAGGTCTCTTGCAGAAATGTCAGTGTACGGAAGACCTTATCCGTTGAGGTAAACTGGATGAAAGCCTGAATATTCTCTGATTATTGCTCTTTAGTTGAGCTTCAGTTTAATGATAGTTGCATTCTTGTGTAATAGAGATAAACTTAGAGTAGATAAATGCTGAAGCAGTTTAGCAACTAAGTATTGGAAGATAAACTGATGTAACTTGGTAAACTGATGTTATTTTGCAGTCGTGCATTCTAGCAGTTTACTATCCAGTAGATCTTTTGAGCAGTTTAATTCGGCCACTTTATTTTGACGATGCAATTTGATTAGTTCAGTTCCTCGACACTCTCAGTGTAGTGACCCACACCGTGATCACCTACTAATCAGAAGCTTAAGCATGCAATTGAACAATAATCAAATATAATCAGAGATAAACTGCGAAAACTAAAATAACTAAAATACCAACATGGTAAAACCTAGTGGCTGACCCTGCAACCCTGCCTTGGTCACCCCCCGATCTCCAAATCCCTAGGAAAACTACCTGCAACTGCTCCGTCGAATAGGATGTCCAAAAACAGTACGAGGACGTGAGCATAAAACGCTCAGTACGAGAATATGAGTCTACAATATTATATGTGCATGTATGCATGTGTACGGGTACCAAGACACGAAGTCGAGAATATCTGATCAAGAACAGACTTGGGTCATGGGTATATAGCACGTTGTGCCATCGCTTCAGGAGGTGACCTACATACCCAACTGATGGTGACCTGACACAAGTCCATGTGTCCAACCATCCACTAACAGGATAGGGTAAACACCCTACTACAGAATATTACAATGATACAAGCTCAAGATGATCATGCATGCAACATAATAACATGTCATAATATATGCAGATAAAATAATGTCAAATAAACAATGCAATACATAATACATGCATACTCAGTCAGGGTATCTCAAACAGTACTATCGTACCTTTCTAAGGCAGATCCTATAAACTCCCATCTAGGTTCCAAGCCTACCATGCAGCACTACAATACAAAAATACTCATGCATTATCTATCATGCCAAATATCATCTATCAAGCCCTAAAAGCCCTAATTAAACTATGACATACTCCCTATTTTCTATAAGGAGTCAGAGTTATACATTCATCCGTCGTCAGCCCGCTGATTTCGAATGTCCCAGAGCTTGGGCACAGCCTTGCTACGACTCCTGCAAACCTCGCCAGAGCTCCGCCGCTTGGCCACTACTACGGACACTGTCCATTATAAAAATACTACTTCCTACTACAAATATTAAAGAAAGAGTTTCAAAACCCTTAAAATAGAGCCATGACGGGAGAGAGAAGATTCAATTTTGCATCTGAACTGAGAAATCTCTGCCCTATTTATAGACGGAGTTCGGATCGTTCGATCCCCAATTCAGACAATCCGATCTTTGCATGATATCCACGTCGCATGCATGCAAGTTCGGATGATCCGATCCCTCTTCGGATCGTCCGATCGGGTCAAGTGATGTCAGCCATGACATCATCCATCTGACTAGATTTGGACATTTGTCCACTAGAGTTCAGACCGTCCGATCTCTTGATCGGAACGTCCGATCTCCATCGGATCATCCGATCATCAAGAGCTTAGGTTCGGACCATCCAAACCCTCCGAGCCCAATTAGGTCCACTAACCACTTTTGGGTGTTTTGGGTCTGATTTCTTGGTCCGTTTAATCATATATAAAAAATCTCTTAACCATGTTTTATTAAATCTAAACATGATTAGCAAATTAATCTTGTAAAATAGAACCGGACTACTACATTCTCCTCCACTTAAGATATTTCATCATCGAAATGATATCTTAAGTACCGAATGAACTTGAATAAGAACAACAGGTTATTATTCTCTCATATCATTTTCCAATATCTCATTGTAATCCAAATAATCATCGGTAGTCAATAAGGTCTCTCTACACATGTCAAAACTTGTATCAACTGTACTTTGGATGATTGCATAAATCATTACAACAGTGATACCTAGAATATATCGTGGATACTGGGTCCATATAACAACAATGCTAGTTTGTACTATATTTTATTTACTGTTCAACATCCTGATTGGACCAATAAAGTCTAGAGATATTTTTCTGGTAAATCAGTCAAATTAGTTTTACTGTCGCTCATATGGAGTTTTCATATGTTTATTACATATCATCGATCTGTTCTGAGTGTAGCAAGCTATGTTCACTGCCTCTGCCCAAAACCTTTGAGACACCCCAAAGTCAGCCAACATTGTTCTAGCAGCTCCTTTTAGAGTTCGATTTCTCTTTTATGCAACACCATTTTGCTGTGGTGTTCTAGCTGCCAAGAACTTGTGTCTGATTCCATGTTGCTCTAAAAATGAAGGTAAATTTTGATTTACAAATTTAGTTCCCCTGTCACTCCTGATTTTGTCAATTTTTTTTTGTTTTTTCATTGAAAATTCTTTTGAAAATCTTGATCAGTTGAGGAGCATTTTGGTCTTTAGATTTTAGAAAGATGACCCAGGTGAATCGAGAGTAGTCATCAACGATTACAAGAGTGTACTTCATTCTCCCTAATTTTGTTACTGGTATAGGACCAAATAAATCCATATGAAACAGTTCCAAGCATCAGGTTGATGAATTACACCCTTTATTTTTTTTAAAAAGACCTAACTTGCTTCCCAAACTGACAAGCTGAGCATACTGTCTTTAGAAAACTCAATTTTAGTTAGGCCTATTACTAACTCAAGCTTACTCAGACTGACAATAGCTTTAAAGTTAAGGTGGTTTAGTCACTTGTGCCACAACCAATTACGATTGAGATTGGAAGCTATGAGGCAAACTGGTTTTGTAGACTAAGAATTCCAGCATACTTTGTAAGTGTTCCCACACTTGTTTCCTATCAAAATGATATTACCAGAAAGATATTTGACAAGGCATGAGTGTTTCTTGAATTCAATTAAATGCTCATAGTCACACAGTTGACTGATACTTATCAAATTGTATTTCAAATTTTCAACTAACTATTCATCCTTAACAATGATGTTACCATGGATAATCTTACCCTTACCCACGGTTTTTTCCTGTGAGTTGTCACCAAAGGCGATCTTGGGTCCAGAGCATTTAATTAATTCAGATAGTAATTGAGCGTTTCCAGTCATATGTCTAGAACATCCACTGTCCAGGTACAAAACTGCATCATATGATTCTTAAACTCATGTTACCTGCATGCACAGAGTTGAATGATTTTGGTACCCATATCTATTTGGGTCCACGAGGGATTAATCCTTTAGGAACCCAAATCTAGATCAGTTTAACTAACTTACCAGTCTCAGTATTCCTAAAAGATTGTGCATAATTATGTGCTTGGGATCATGGTGTATGTGGGGCCTTGGATTATTAATCTTAAATATTAAGGGACAATTAATAAATAAGCACCATTAATTAAACAAGGAAGGATTAAGGATCAAAATTTTTATTTTTTTTAAACATGGCCCTGCGCTTGATCGGAGCAATTCGTGCGATCGAGCGCACGCAAAAGTTCAAAGTTTCAGTTTTTCAAATTCAGGCCGCGCTCGATCCCACGTACTCTTCCGATCGAGCGCATTCCAAAAACATAATTTTCTGTTTTTGAAAATCAAGGGCCGCGCTCGATCCTGCGAGTTCATGCGCTCGAGCGAGCTCCAATTCCAGAAAAATCTGCAGAACTTTTGCTGCTGTCAACTATGCAAGCTCAATCCAAAATAATCAAAACCCAACTCATATCATAATTTATAAAATCTAAAACATGCATATATACACGTAGTAAGTTCCCAGCATCAAACCATGCGATTATTACATCAAACTAGTCGTTCAAAAAGCAATAAATGACACAACTATCGCAATTCTCAAAAGTGTACTTCAAACTACAATATAATATCATGTTTGATGCTTCTAAACATTCTAATTTCAGCTATAACCCGAGTCCACAATTGCTAAACTCTCTCCCAAAACTGTCAATGTCGTCTTTGACCAGCTCCTCCCCCATCTGTTGCCATGCACACATACAAAACAAAGCAACAGCCGGATAAACTCCGGTAAGAAATCATTCTTAGTATAATCGACATATAAAGCGTTAAATAAACACATCAACTCTATTCATAATCGACTCAACAATAGAGTAAATAACGCATATATCGATCTAGAATTGATTCATAAAACGTCGTTGCCATCAAGATTCTTAAACAATCTTGACATGGATATCCATCTATCGTAGTCATTCTTGACTCGAAAATAAGGCCGCCTCAGACCTTGGCATAGAATCAATTCAATAGCATATTATATCATCATCATATCGAATCAAACTCAAAGATCCACTACCTGTGATGGATCGACAACATCATATAAAATCAAAGCGATAAACAAGTATGTGATTTTGGCGAGACAACTCAAGAAGCGTCATTCTCGAGTTTCAAATCCCTGACTTGCGATGTCGTCATTATACCTTTGTTTCTCTCGGTTCGGAATACTTCAAATCTTCGTCACTTCTCCATTTAAATTGAAGTTGAGGTTCTTGAGTCAATAGTCTCTGAATAAACTCTGAAAACGAGATCTAAGCCCTTGTCACAAGGATTCAAGAACAATTTACGGAATCGAAATCGGACGATTGGATCAAAAGATACGGCGATTTGAAAATCGGAAAATCAAAAGAAAAGAGAAGGGTATCGGATTGCTTCTGCAGATTTCTGAATTCAATATTCATTTCACACGTGACATGCTGATACATATATTAAAAATCGGATATGTATTCAAATAATTGCAATTTAGTCCCTGAAACTTCATAAATTTCAATTCAGTCCTCGACCCTCTTTTTAATTTAATTTCAATCCTAAATAATTTAAGAATATTAGAATTTAAATCAAAACTCTAAATATTCCCAAATTAAATATACTCGGATTAAAATTAAATAAGTTCGGATTAATTTAATTAATCCCGGGTCTTACATTTCTCCCCCACTAAGACATGAGTTCGTCCTCGAATTCATAAACAATCTAGATATGCAGTCTGTATACACATAAGAATAAAGAATAACAGAAAATGGAATAAGAACTCACATCAGTGGAATAGATAAGTAAATCTCTGCCTCATGTCTTCTTCAACTTCCCACGTCGCTTTTTCAACTCCATGCCGACTCCATTGAATCTTTACCAATGGAATAGTCTTCGTTCGGAGTTGCTTTTCCTTTCTATCAAGTATTTGAATCGGCTGTTCAATATAGCTAAGAGTTTCATCCAACTCAGCTTCATCCGGTTGCAAGATATGGGATTCATCAGGTTGATACTTTCGAAGCATTGAGACATGAAATACATCGTGTATACCAGATAAAGAAATAGGAAGAGCGAGTCGATAAGCAAGATTGCCTATCTTCTAGAGTATCTCATACAGCCCAATAAATCGCGGAGACAACTTCCCTCACTTGCCAAATCTAACTGTGCCCCTGAATGGTGAAATCTTCAAGAACACTCTTTCGTCAATCTGTCAATGATCACCCAAATAGCATCACATCCTCGGGATGATCGTGGCAATTTCGTCATAAAGTCCATGGAAATGTAGTCCCATTTCCATTCAGGAATAGACAAACTCTGTAATAAGCCACCTGGTTTTTTTTTTCACCCTTCACCTGTTGGCAATTTAGACATTTTGACACAAATTCAGTCACATCAGACTTCATTTGTTTCCACCAGTACTGATTTTTCAAATCATTGTACATTTTCCTGCCTCCAGGGTGAATACTGAATCGACTACAATGAGCTTCCTTCAAAATATTCTGTCTCAATTCTGAAAGATCGGGAACAACAATTCAGTTATTAACATACAAGATATCATCATCACTAACCTTGTACTCAGACTGATGTCCTGATCTAATCATTTCAATCGACCTCTGAATATTCAAATCAGATTTCTGCGCTTCTTTGATTCGAATCAACAGTTCTGGCTCAGCACTGATAGCACAAATTCTCATCGGTCTCCTATCTGTCTCAAATATATATCCAGAAATACAGCAATCTTCAATCAAATTCGATACACCTATAGTAGACAAGGATAAAGCTCATACCTTCCTACTTAGGGCATCTGCCGCTGCATTCGATTTCCCTGGATAATATTTGATTTCACAATCAAAATATCTCAATAAATCGAGCCATCTTCTTTGTCTCATATTCAATTCAGATTGTGAAAACAGATACTTCAAACTCTTGTGATCAGAAAAGATTTCAAAATTTTCTCCATACAGGTAATGTCGCCAGATCTTTAATGCAAAGCTAATAGCTGCCAATACAAGATCATGAATTGGATATCTGACTTCATGTGGTTTCGGTTGTCGAGAAGCATAAGCGACAACATTTCCTATCTGCATCAAAATACATTCCAAACCTTGGTGAGAAGCATTACAATAAACAACAAAATCACCAGTACCTGAAGGGATTGTCAAGACTGGTGCTGTAGTCAATCTTTTCTTCAGCTCGAAAAAACTAGATTCACATGCTTCAGACCACACAAACGGTGCATTTTTCTGTATAAGCTGCGTAATAGGCTTTGCAATAGACGAGAAGTCTTGAATAAATCAACGATAATATCCTGCCAAGCCCATGAAACTTCGAATTTATGGCACAAATGTCGGTCTCTGCCAACTGATCACTGCTTCCACTTTGCTTGGATCAACTGAAATACCATTTTCCGAAATAATATGACCCAAAAATACCACCTGTTTCAACCAAAACTCGCATTTGGATAGCTTAGCATACAGTTTCTCTTCTCTCAACATCTTCAAAACTATTCTCAAGTGGTTAGAATGATCACACAAATTTTTAGAGTATATCAAAATATCATCGATAAATATGATCACGAAATCATCTAGATACTTTTGAAATACTCTATTCATCAATCCCATAAACAATGCTGGTGCATTCGTTAGACCAAAAGGTATGACTATAAATTCGTAATGGCCATACCTGGTTCTAAATGCAGTCTTAGGGATATCCTCGTCTCTTACCCTCAATTGATGATAGCCAGATCGTAAATCAATTTTCGAATATACTGACGAACCCTGCAATTGATCAAATAAATCATCTATACGAGGTAAAGGATATCGATTCTTTATTGTTGCTTTATTCAATTGCCGGTAGTCAATACATAATCTCATCGATCCGTCTTTCATTCTTACAAATAATACCGGAGCGCCCCAAGGGGAGACACTCGGTCTGATATAACCTTTGGCTAACAGATCTTCAAGCTGTTCTTTCAGTTCTTTCAATTCGATTGGTGCCATACGGTAAGGTGCTTTCGATATTGGTTGCGTACCTGACATCAATTCTATGCTGAAATCTACCTCTCGAAATGGAGGCAATCCCGGAATCTCGTCAGGGAAAACATCAGAGAATTCACTAACCACTGGCAAGTCAGCCAATTTCGGGCTAGTTTTCATCATATCTACTGCATAAATCAGAAATCCTTCTGCTCCTTTCTGCAATAAATCAGTCATAGCAAGAACAGATATCAAAGGAATTCTAGCTCGTGAACCCTTACCATAAAATTTCCACTCGTCAGCCATCTCCGGTCTGAACCTTACAATCTTCTAAAAACAATCAACTGTGGCTCTGTACTTGGTTAGCATATCGATACCAATGATACAATCAAAATCAGACAACCCAAGCACAATACAATCAATCTCAATCTCATGACCCTCAAACTGCAATGTACAATTTCCGACAGACTTCATTGATATAATTCCTCGTCCCAAAGGAGATGAAATAGACACTACAGTAGCTAAAGGTTCAACAGGCAATTCATGTAATGCAACAAATTGCTCGGAAATAAACGTATGTGATGCACCAGTATCAAATAAAACATAGGCAGGATAACTAGAAATAAAGCAGTTACCTGCAATCACATCATCTGGTGCAACTTGTGCTTGCTCTTCAGTCAATGCAAACACTCTAGCCTGTTGCCTCTGCTGCTGGCTCCCAGCTTTACTTCCTCCAGTATGGCTCTGTGATGATGGCTGAGGTTGGAATGAATGCACTGATGATGCTTGCCTCTCTGGCTGTGTCACTGATCGAGATGATCCAACACCCTGAGTACTTCCAGAACCTCGTTGTGGGCATACTCTTGCAAAATGTCCCGATTGCTGGAAAATGTGACAGGTGCCAAACACTCCTCTACATTGAACATTGGTGTGGCGTCCTCCACATTTAGTACAGTACGCATCAGAAGTACCGGATTTCTGTCCACCTCTGAACTGCCTAGACCCACTCGAACTCGAAGTGCTACTACCAGACCTCTTAAATTGTTTACTCTTTCCCTTAAATAAAATTTTCTTACCACTACTGCTACCTCCAGAATTAAATCGAGGTGGTGGTGGAAACTGTGGCTGCTCTTGTGTTTGTTTCATCGGCTGTGGCACAAACTGTGCTCCTCGTTGCCTCAATATACCTGCTTCAGCTCCTTTTGCACGATTCAAAGCATCAGCAAAGGTATTCGGTCTTCCCAAGTTTACAAGAGTGAACACATCTGGATTCAAGCCATTTATAAATTGATCGGCTTGAGCTTCATCACTTACAGCGATATGCGGTGCAAACTTCAGTAGACTGGTGAACTTTGCAACATATTCTTCAATATTCATGTGTCCCTATTGCAAACTTGCAAACTCCGCTCCCTTGTCCTTTCGAAAAGAAACAGGAAAGAATTGATGATAGAAAGCAATTTTAAAGACATCCCAAGTAATAACAGTACCTCGTTGTTCAAATGCTCTCTTTGTCGCTATCCACCAACTTTTCGCAAGACCATGTAGTTGATGAATTATTAGTCTAACCCGACGATCATCTGTATAATCTAGGGACTCGAATAACTGCTCGATGTCCTCTAACCAGTTCTCACAGTCAACAGAATTTTCAGTTCCTTTCAACGTTGGTGGTTTGAATGAATGGAATCGTTTTAGAAGTTTCTCCATCTGATTAGCATCACCAAACACATCAGCAGAAGTACTACTCTGTCCAGGTTCAGGTGCTATCACTGGTATCTGTGTAGCATTAGTCTGTTCAGGCTGATTTACTGCCAATGCCTGTCTAACTCTCGGTGCTGGTCGGGGAGGCATATCTGATAATCAAACAGATTAGTGTACAGTTCATTATCATATCATAACATATTTCTATTTAAGTTCCTCCTCTGATTAGCATTTTCATGCGTAGTCAAGAGATCGATTTCTGATTCATACGCAGTCCAACATGCTTCCAATCATATCAGATAACAAATATCATGCAATTCTTAAAGCTGTAAATCATTACAGATAATAAATATGCTTCAAGAATAAATAGACAAGCAAACTAGAAGACTCGATCTACCCGCTCATCTTTTCTTAGTCCGAGAAACTTAAGCTCTGATACCACCTGTTGTGGGGCCTCGGATTATTAATCTCAAATCTTAAGGGATAATTAATAAATAAGCACAATTAATTAAACAAGGAAGGATTAAGGATCAAAATTTTTTTTTAAAACTTGGCCCTGCGCTCGATCGGAGCAATTCGTGCGATCGAGCGCACGCAAAAGTTCAAAGTTTCTGTTTTTCAAATTCAGGCCGCGCTCGATCCCACGTACTCGTCCGATCGAGCGCACTCCAAAAACATAATTTTCTGTTTTTGAAAATCAAGGGCCGCGCTCGATCCTGTGAGTTCATGCGCTCGAGCGCGTTCCAATTCCAGAAAAATCTGCAGAACTTTTGCTGCTGTGAACTATGAAAACTCAATCCAAAATAATCAAAACCCAACTCATATCATAATTTATAAAATCTAAAACATGCATATATACATGTAGTAAGTTCCCAGCATCAAACCATGCGATTATTACATCAAACTAGTCGTTCAAAAAGCAATAAACGACACAATTATCGCAATTCTCAAAAGTGTACTTCAAACTACAATATAATATCATGTTTGATGCTTCTAAACATTCTAATTTCAGTTATAACCCGAGTCCATAATTTCTAAACTCTCTCCCAAGCTATCAATGTCGTCTTTGACCAGCTCCTGCCCCCTCTGTCGCCATGCACACATACAAAACAAAGCAACAGCCGGATAAAATCCAGTAAGAAATCATTCTTAGTATAATCAACATATAAAGCGTTAAATAAACACATCAACTCTATTCATAATCGACTCAACAATAGAGTAAATAACGCATATATCGATCTAGAATTGATTCATAAAACGTCGTTTCCATCAAGATTCGTAAACAATCTTGACATGGATATCCATCTATCGTAGTCATTCTTGACTCGAAAATAAGGCCGCCTCAGACCTTGGCATAGAATCAATTCAACAGCATATCATATCATCATCATATCGACTCAAACTCAAAGATCCACTACCTGTGATGGATCGACAACATCATATAAAATCAAAGCGATAAACAAGTATGTGATTTTGGCGAGACAACTCAAGAAGCGTCATTCTCGAGTTTCAAATCCCTGACTTGCTATGTCGTCATTATACCTTTGTTTCTCTCGGTTCGGAATACTTCAAATCTTCGTCACTTCTCCCTTTAACTTGAAGTTGAGGTTCTTGAGTCAATAGTCTCCGAATAAACTCTGAAAACGAGATCGAATCCCTTGTCACAAGGATTCCAGAACAATTTACGGAATCAAAATCGGACGATCGGATCAAAAGATACGGCAATTTAAAAATCGGAAAATCAAAAGAAAAGAGAAGGGTATCGGATTGCTTCTGTAGATTTCTGAATTCAATATGCATTTCACACGTGACATGCTGATACATATATTAAAAATTGGATATGTATTCAAATAATTGCAATTTAGTCCCTAAAACTTCATAAATTGCAATTCAGTCCTCGGCCCTCTTTTTAATTTAATTTCAATCCTAAATAATTTAAGAATATTAGAATTTAAATAAAAACTCTAAATATTCCCAAATTAAATATACTCGAATTAAAATTAAATAAGTTCGGATTAATTTAATTAATCCCGGGTCTTACAGTGTATGAGAAGCAGTTGATACAAAATGTTGTTTACCCTTTCCCACATTATTGAACTCTCTTATCGCTTTTGATCAGGTTGTTGGTTATAATATTGGCTTTGATTTCCTATCATAGGATTTGTTTGAGCCCTACTGATCCGATTAGGGATTTTGTTTGGCTCAACTTTAACATTTTGGGATTGAACCCAATTCCAAACTTATTCCCGTTTGTTTGCTCAAATGGCCTTCCAATTTTAAGGATTGGGTTTTCATAGATTTTTCCATGTTCATTTGTCATACTGGACCTTACAAAGTGTATGTATTTACCTTTGCACATTTAAGTTTTGGGAGAGTACTAGATTCACTAATGCAATCAGTATTACCAAACCCTAGACCATACTATTGTCTCCTGCGGGTTTCTGTAAATCTTGCATTTCTGTCAGCAGGCTTGAGGACTTACTCCATGATCTTACTAAATTAGTTAATCTTTGATTCTCAGTAGTAAGATTCAAGTGATCTGTCCTCAACTGCTCATTCTCAGTTTGAAGTTTAGCAATTTCTATTTCAAGACTTATTTTCTCGACTGACTGTTCCCATTTGTGCTCAGTTGAGGTGTCTCTCAGATCATTTTTCCTTGCTTTGACATCTTCTTAAGATATGGACAGTTTCTGGTACTCATATGCCATTTCATGAATTGCAATAATTAAATCATTTCATGTAAATTCTTCAAATACATGTTCACTGGTAGATGCCAGCTCTTGATCATTTGCCATGAGACAAGTGATTTTCTCTTCATCATCGCTTGAGCCTGAGGACCAGTCGGACTCGCATGAGTCACTGTCAGTGTCTGCCCATTTGGCTTTTCTTTCTTCAGAAACAAGAGCTTCATGCTTCTTTTTGGATGATTGCTTGTCATCTCTTGAGCTTCTTCTCTTTCTTAGGGCTTATTTCCTTTCTCAGTTGATCTCCGTTCATATTTCTTTGGATTTGGATAGTCAGCTATGAAGTGTCCTGTCTTTTCACAATTGAATCATGTTCTCGGATCCTCGACTGAGTCTTTTTTTTCTGAAAATTTCTTCTATAAGACCCTCCTTGATTATTTCTTATGTAATTCCCAAATTTCCTCACAAACAATGGCATGGCATCACTGCTAAACTGTTCTGCTGTACTTTCCACAGGAATTGGAGGCTCTATCTTGACTGCTACCAGTGCCTTAGTCAACTGCGAGGTAGACTGATATTCTTCCATGACATTTAACTCAAACTCATATGCCTTAAGATCAGCAAAAAAATCGTGGAGTTCAAGTTTGTTCAAGTCTTTCGACTCTCTTATGGCCTTAGTATTTACATCTCATTCCTTTTGAAGACCTCTTATTAACTTCAATATAACTTCTCTGTTCGGATAAGTCTTTCCAAGAGCATTAAGTTCAATAACAATGCTACTGACTCCATCATCAAACTCAAACATTGATTCACCAGGCTTCATCCTAATGTTGTCAAATTTCTATGTTGCTACAGACAGTTTGTTTTTCTTGGTTTTCTCGTTTCCTTCACATAACTGAATAAGTTTTTCCCAGATTTCTTTCCCTATTTTACACATGTTGATCTTTCTAAATGTGTTTTTGTCAAGAGTTTTGTACAAAATATCCTTAGAAACGTTGTCCAGATTGGCTTTCTTCCTGTCTTATGTGGTACATTCGTTCCTTGGTTTCTCAATGAATTGCGGAGCTCCTCCTGTGATTGCAACTGTAGTGTTGGCTTTGGTGATGGTAATGGGACCATCGGTGATGACATACCACATGTCATCATCTAATGTTGATAGATGAGATTACATTTTAATTTTCCAGTCATCAAAATTTTCTTTGAAGAACATAAGAATTTTATTGAATGACGTCATTTTGAAATAATGTTCAGAGTCAAGAAAGATCATGTGCTCTGATACCATTTGATAGGATCAGTTGAGTGTAGATAGGGGGTGAATACACCAACAAAAAATTTCTTAACTAAAACAAATAGAATTCAATCGGTTTAGTGACTGAATTCCTACTATCTTGGTGTCGATGTAAGTTGACAAACAATTGAAATGTGCGAAAATATGTCAACTAACAGATTCTGAACACTAAGTGAAAAAAAGTGCATAACTGAAGTGAAATGATAAACTGAAGGTATAACACAACAAGTGTTTCTGAATGTTCGGAGATTTAAAAAACTCATACGTCATTCATTCTTCCTCTTCGAAATATCACTAGAAAACTTTGAATTTTACAATCAACTTGCAAAACCCCACTCCAAGACTAGGACTTATACACAATTGTCTATCTTAGAACTCCTAGTTACAACACGAAGAACAGTCCTTGATTGATTGAAATTTAAGAGTATTACAACTCGATTACAAATGCATAAATTGATCCTTATATGATCAAATAAGAACTGGAAAGTATGCTTCGAGTTTCATGATCAGTTTAGCTTAAAACGCTTTGAGAACTTGCTTGCAATGATAGATAACTGATCAAGATGCCTATTTATAGGCCTGGGTGCTAACGGTTATAAATTTAAATATACACTAAAATCCTTGAAATCTTCTCGTTGCACTGTTTGTATTTTTCATGTCAACATTGATCTTCTGCAAAAAGTAGACTCTGAATATGCGGCGGTCTCTTGCAGAAATGTCAGTGTACGGAAGAACTTATCTGTTGAGGTAAACTGGAAGAAAGCCTGAATATTCTCTGAGTATTGGGCTTTAGTTGAGCTTCAGCTTAATGATAGTTGCAGTCTCGTGTAATAGATATAAACTTAGAGTAGATAAATGTTGAAGCAGTTTAGAAACTAAGTCTTGAAAGATAAACTGAAGTAACTTGGTAAACTGATGTGATTTTGCAGTCGTGCATTCGAGAAGTTTACTATTTAGTAGATCTTTTGAGCAGTTTAATTCGGCCACTTTATTTTGACGATGCAATTCGATTAGTTCAGTTTTTTGGCACTCTCAGTTTAAGGGATTGATCAGTCTATATCAAAATCCAATCAATTTATATCAAAACACCGAAACTTAAATCTCCAACAAATTCCAATTTCAGAGCTTCGCATGCTTGATGTGTAACCTGGTTTGATCACAATGTTGATCTGATATCACAGTAAAAATGAGCTAGCTAGCATCTTGAAATTTGAGCTGATTTCTTTTGAATGCTTTTGAACTTCGTACGAGAGATTTGCAGAGAATTCTTGATTTTTTTTATTATTGGTCTTCAAGTATTTATAGGCAAGATTCCAAATTCTATAAAAGTAGTCGGTGTAATTTTGTTCCAAAAATAGCCAACAATGAAGCAGTCATGCCACGTTTCTTTTTCTTCTTTTCCAAAAATAGTATTGTGGCGCAGGACTTTTTGGATTGTAGCTAAATGCGAAAACCAACGGCATTATTCAAGATTTGTCTTTTTCTTCAACTATTCAAATCACTTTTGAATAACCAATATTCAAAAATTATTCTACTTCGTCTTTGAGTAGATTTATCTGATCCGATTAAGTTAAAATTTAGTGTACTGGTTAGATTGATTCAAAATATTTAGATTGATTTTCTTCTTTTGGATCAACTTATTAGACCAATTTTCATTTCAGTCTAGATAACTTGTTATCATGTTGAGTTTGATCTCTTATAATTTATCCTTGTTTGCTTTTTTCATTCAGGTCAATTTGTCTTTGTCCAGATAACTTTTCACATCACCAAAACTTGAAAGCTTCTTACTTTAACATTGATATAATATAGTTATTTAAAATTTTTTTAAAATACAAATAAACATATTATTGATTTTAAAAATATAAATAAATATATAATAAAATATTAAAATAAACACTTTTTCAGAAAGAAAACAAATGATCTCATCATTATAAATTCATACAATAAAATTATAATTATAATATTAAATAAGACTTCATTAAATTTCATAGTGATTTTTATTTTAATTATTATATGTAAATAATTAATCTTATGTCACTAGCCTATCTTCTTCTTTTTTTAAAATTAAATTTGAAGTTTTTATATTAATTAAATTTTATGATATCTTTGTTATATAATTTTATTGTTTTTCCTTTTTAGAAAATATCATTTTTTTAAATATTAATCTATTTTGAAATTTATTTATATTTTAAAACATTAGTTAGTTCATAATTTTAAAATTTTTATGAAAACAAATTAATTAGAAAATAAAAAATTATCATATTTAAATATATATTTCAATTGTATAAGTATGCTACATGCAAAGATACTATAAATTAAAGATGATACATCTATACTAACTAACTTTTCATACTATATTGATTAATTTTTTAATTTCTTAAATTATTAGTTTTCTTTTTAAATATTACAATCTTATTTTTATCCATATATTATAATTTCAATCATATGTTAACTATATTTTAAAAATTTTAGGTTACTATATTATTCTTAAATAAAAAAATATGGAAAATCATCAATTTGAAAATTAAAAATATATACATTCTCATGTATAGATAATTATTCAACTATTAAGTATGTCATCTGTGAGGTTTTTTTTTTAATTAAAAATTTATTTTTCAAAATAAATTCAAAATAAATTTGATTTTATGAGTATTTCAAAAATATATCAAAACGGAAAACGAACCTCACAAAAAAATTCAGGGTCCGCACATACTGACAGGGGACGCTCCGCTGTCAGCGTGCGGCAGGGGCAGAGTCTTCTTTTTATTTTTTTATTTGTTTATTATAATTTGCATGAGAATTTGTAAATAGATGATAAAATGTTAAATCAAACTTAATGTATTGAAAGACTTTAAGTTATTTAACACTTGACATATTTTATATTAAAATGCAAATTAGATAATCGTCCTAAATAAAAATATTTTATATGCATTGATTGATTTTTTTTAAATAATGATTAAAATTTATTATCATAAATAATAGCTTAAATTATAATACCTGAAGTCCTGAACTATAAAACATAATTTTAAAACTATAGATTGATGCTTCTATTGATCTCATGCTTACTCCAATATTTAAAATAAATTATCTATTCATTATAATTTTTGTTTTTAATATTTATTTTTATAACAATTATTATATCCGCGTACACACATGATATATTTGATTTCAAATTAATAATATGAAATTCAATAATTGATTTTATTTTATTTTATTTTTAAGTTATTTTAATATTTTTAAAATAAAATTAAATCTAAAATTTAGTTCAATTTAAAAATATTAAAATCAACTCTTAAAAATAAAATAAAATAAAATAAAATAAAATAAATTAAAATAAATTACTGAGTTTCATATTATTAGTTTGAAATCAAATATATCATGTGTGTACGCGGATATAAAAATTGGTATAACGAAAAATAAATATAAACATATAAAATATAATTATAGATAATTTATTTTAAAAATTGGAGTAAGCATGAGATCAATAGAAGCATCAATCTATGGTTTTAAAATTACTTTTTAGTTCAGATATTATAATGATTTTAAAAAAAGGTTTAGGTACTATAATTTGAGTTATTATTTATGACTAGCATTTCTTGCACGCGATGCGTACATATACATAATTTTTTATGTTAATTAATTTTCATGTTATTTTTAAAACTCATATGATAAATTAGATACTTAAAAGTTTAAGAGTGATAACTATCTAATCTAAAAATTAAAAAATACAAACAAAGATAGCGAGTGTCATTTTGGTAAATAAGATAAAATCTAATGGCTAAAAATAGAGAAGACCATATAATATGACTAATTTGTCTAATAATTTTGGTTTTTTTGGGGAATTAAGTTATGATATTGTTAGGATCGAAAGCGTGTGTAGAGGGGGGTGAATACACACTTTAAAAATATTTTGGAGCTACAATGACTCGTTTTTAAAATTTTCAAAAATGAACCGAGCACCGAGAGATTATATCGAGTTTGATTTTCAAACCAAGCGGAAATCACTCAAAATAATCCCTCTAGAAACTGATTTAAACAATTGAAAATCGTTTGAAAAGAATACAAGTTAAAATGATAAAAACAGTTTGGTTGAAGCATTTTATCAAACACTTTGTAAAGCAAGATTTTGGTATTTTATCATACACATAAAATGTTTCAACAACACAATCCAAAACAGTAGCAATAGTATAGTAAATGCAATAAATAAATAGACACAAATTTGTTTATAGATGTTCGGATATAAAACTTCTACGTCACCCCTTCTTCTTGTTGGAAGAGTCCATTAGAAGACTTTGATTTACACAACTCTTTGTACAAATCCAATCCGGCCTAGGACTTACCCACTGCCTAAACAAGAACTCCTAGCACACTCGATTGTAGGTTTCAACCTCACAATTCGCATAATGTTTAACGTCTCTTATGCCAAGACTACAAACACAATCTTTAAGGTCTTTGTGCTAAGACTCTCACTCAACTAATCTTTCAAAGCACATCTCTCGTATGTGTGTGAGTGAGCTCTCTTCAACTAATATACAAAGATATTGAACATGGAAGAGTGTTCTATAAAATGGGTTTGGTGTGAAGGATTTGACTGTGAACGCTCATCTTTCTTCTTGTTTTTCACACCTTGGGCTTTGCTCTCAATTTAGCTTGTTTTTCTTTTATAATCTGTCCATGCTTTTAATCTTCATCAAAAGCTTATATTTGATATTCAAAGTATTGTATTTATGGTCTCCAAGAATGATATGAACGTTATATTCAATAATATGACAGTTTGCGAAGTTTCTAGACACTTTCTGATGTTGAAACAATCATATTTGAGTTACTGAAAATTTTCTGAAGTTGAGATGATTTTACTGTTTATCGGACAGGTTTGAACGATCTGGTCTAGTCATTCAACTGATCTGGTCTGGTCCAATTTTTGATCTGGTCTGCTCGAACTGATCTGGTCCAAGATTGAGCTGGTCCAACTCGAGCTGGTCTGGTGTGGTCTGGAGCGATCTGATCTATTCACTTGATTTTAACTCTTGATTCACTGATTTTTTTGGAAACGTGATGAAAATAGAAGTTATATACCTTTGTCTTGGCTTTCCACAAAATCAAGAATCACTTGATTTCGAGTTTGTACGAGAAAGATATGCTAAAAAAACTCACCTATGCTAGAAATTCTGCTATGCGGAATTTTAGTGCAGAACCAGAGATTTTAATGCAGTTTATCAGATTCTTATGCACCGATTCATACTTTTACTTGTGAATATGATTTATAGATCACTGTATTAATTTCTCAAATCATACTGAATCGTTTCATTTGAATTACCGAGCTGGAAGATATGACCCAAATACCAGAGCTGGTGATGTTTGATCTGGTTGCTACAGCAGTTGCATCCAGCTTGATATTGTGACTACCATTTCACCTGGATAACATCCAAACTAACTGATCTGGTCTGAAATATGAATTGTAGATATTTTAGTAGGATTTTCAACCGTTTTGGCTGCTGGTAATTTGGATCACTGAACTATGAGATATGTTCAAAACCATCAACTGCGCCAGAATTTCAGCTTGAATAAATTCGAGTTCCAGCATCTCAAAACTTATAACTTTGATCTACCAACTATAAACTTGATTAAATATGTTAAAAAAACAATAACAAGTTTTGTTATCATCAAAATCAAGATTTCTTGCATTTTCGGACCCAACAGATATAATCGTAATTTTATCTCAAGCTTCACTCATTGATTGAAAGCTAGTTAAGCATGTTGATGGCGGACGTCCGGTGTCAGTATGCGCGGACCCTGCAAATTTTTTGCAAGGTCCGTTGTCAATAACAACGTTTTGATGTAATTTTTAAATACTCATAAAATCGAATTAATTTTGAAATTTATTTTGAAAAATAAATTATATTTAAAAAAACCCATATGTGAAGACTGCTAGTAAAGCAAGATTTTGGTAGTAAAAAAACCCATATATATATCTTTCTATATTATTATAGTAGCTAGAGACCCTTTAAGTTACTAAATTTTAATTAATTGGTAAAGTTTGAGATGAAATTACATTATATCCTAACTTAATTACCAACAAATTAAACCAAAATTATTAGACAAATTAGTCATTTTATATGTTCTAATCTTTTTTTAACCATTAGATATTATCTTATTTACCAAAATGACATTCTCTATCTTTGTTTATATTTTTAAATTTTTACATTAGATAGTTATCACTCTTATACTAAAAAAATTTATGTATATGCAAGCATCGCGTGCAAAAGTTCGATTGCTTTACCTAGCAGGGACAATTATTGCACCCCAACAATCTCCCTCCCAATAATTGCGCTCCTTGCAATCAATAATTGCGTTTACATAGTGGGATGAGATTAAATATGGATAAATCATATTATAACTATTAAAATGATTTTGAAGGATGTTGAATAATGATGGATAAAGATAAAATGATAAAAAAAAAATGAAATAACATGTTTACTTTGAATTATTTGTTTTGAGATTAAAATAATGTTTGAGAGACGAATTACAAAAATTTTATCCTCCACCTATGACATAAAATTTGGATTGGATTATTGTTGAATATTGTAAATTATTATCGATTCACATTTGAGTCATTTTCACTAATTATCAAAATTTGGATATAAAAAAATGTATTTTTTTAAAAAAGATAAAATTGATAATCTGAGTTGTGAAAAAAAAAAAGAAGAAGCCTTCTTCCCGGTTGCATAAATTAAAGCCAAATCAAAAAAATAAAAGTAAAGATATCAAACCTTTGCTCGTCTATCTCACATAATCCAAAAACCTGAGGGAATAATGCACTTCAGTAGCTAGCAGTAAATGACGCCTAAATAGGAGAAATTGGAAGGGAAATGAAGGAATTACGGGAGGGTAGATTATGATTTTTGTGGCATTTTTTCATAAATATTATTCAGGATATGTTATACCTTGTGTAATTAAGGATGATAAATCTCATGAAATCGGGGTTGAAAGACGGGGTTTGAGATTTGAAGAGAATTGATTTTTTTGTAAGTAAACAATGCATGTCATTGAATTAATAAGCTCATCATATGGTTATCAAGCTAAATAAAGAAACACTAAGATTTTTTTTTTTAAAAAAGCTATATTTTTAGGAAAAAAAAAATAAAAATAATAATCAATACAATTATATAATGAGTTTTTAATTGTAATTTCAAATACTTATCAAATTAATCAATTAAAAGTTAGTTGGTATACAATAGCGGAGCCAGGATTAAAAACTTACCCGGGCTAAAATTTTAAATTATGATATTCTTTAATTTTTTGAATCAAGTGACCCAGACTACTATCAAATTAATCCAAAATTTTACAAAATTAATTAATTAATATATAAAAAAATTAAAAAAAATTGGGACACCTGGGTGGCCCAACATGTGATTATTCTATGCTACACCTGAAGTACTTCTTCCCCCATGATGTGGTCAAATATTAGTCCTTGGATCATCCAAACATATGTCAATTTACATAAAAATACAAGGAACCCACATGATCTAATGGTGTTGAATTAGGGGGTGAAGCACTCCCGGTGTAGCATAGATTAACCCCCCAACATGTGGCCCCAACAACGACGTGTATAACATCAACTTTAATGAATTGAGTAGATGTGCTGTGAGACAGTAAGACAATGAGTTAACCTGACCTATGTCTATAATAAAATGTACGTTTAGCATAAAAATAATTTTTGTAATGGGTCGGCTCGAATAAGAGATCTGTCGACCCGTGAAATAAATATTCAAAAATTTAGATGCAAACATATATGTGAATCTTTTATGTTAATTCGCGTTAATTTCAGAATGATTTGATAAATTAAATATTCAAAAGTTTAGAGTTTGCATTTATATAATTTTTTTTGTGTGAATTAAATTTTTGAGCCAAGAACAATACAAAGGAAGATCCGACGTACATATACGTGACATGCATATTCAATTAAATTAGGTCTTTTGAGTTATTAACCGGCCCTACTTACATCTCGCACGATCGAGTTCAAGAAAGAGATCGTTTTTTCCAAACTACTTAAATTTTTACACAAGATTTGATATATATTGTTGTTTCCTACTTTTTATAAACAATATGCTACACATGGGTCGATGACTCAACACGAAACGTTCATGTAAAACTTCCAACGATGAAATGACATCGAAATTAGTCATACAAAGCCTAGCAAATTAACCTGGAATTTAGCGCAACATATATATGAAATTTATATTTTCGTCCTAGAGACGATCTACGAACGGCTATGACGACGACGACGGATTCATGATCAACAAGGTATAAGATCAATGAACCATCGGATAATCTTGATAGGGAGCTTCACCAGGCTTACGGCCAAGTCTGCAATCCCAGCGCAGCATATGCAACAAGGGCACAAGCAAGTTAACAAAGACCTATATTTTACAAGAATTTCAAGTGATCAATACCTATATATAAAATTTAATTTAAAAGGCCGATCGATGATCGCTAAAATGTCAAATCAAAATTGTTGAATATTCTTCATGTTATCCCGTAAATTAATTTACATTTTTGAAACCCGAAGAGTTTTTTTTATATATATTAAAAAAAAAACAACAACGAACCCGATAATCCAAACGATGGCGCCGACGAGAGACAGAATCAAGGAGAGGAGGGCGAAAGGCAGGCCAATCAAGAAACCCAATGGCCTGCAATTCTCCATTGCATGCTTTGTTATTTACGGAGAGGAAGGGATTTTGGATTCTCAAAGATTTTATTGTGAGGGAGAGAGAGAGAGAGATGGGATAATATAGTCTTCTCTTTTTCAACTGTTTTTTCATGATTGACGGTTTTGGAATTTAATTTATCAGATCCGAGAAAATAATAAATATTAAAATTAATCGAAATTCTAAAATATAGATAAAAAGTAATTATATATAATTTATTAGAATATGATAGAGATAGATATTCACTAACACAAAAACTCACGTATAAATTTTATGAAATTGATCTCTTATATGAGTTTTTCGTTAAAAAATATTGGTTTTATTGTAAATATAAGCAAGTTTAACCGTTCTACGGATAACGATGCATGAGACATTCTCGCTTGTTAGCTCGGTTTTTCCTTAAATTCTCCTGACCTTTCAAGTTTTTTCCTTATTAAGTACACATTTATTATGGTGTCTAATTCCCGTCCTCCTACAGAGATCTCGGACAAGGAGTATCACGAGGTGGATCAATGTGATCCTCTCACGATCACCTCTGTAGGCGAGCCCATGGGCGAGGACCCTGATAATGAGGCATCTTTAGCTCGGGAGGATGATTCCCAAGATGATTCCCCAGCTGCTCCCACTGTGCCGTGGTATGAGCTATATATATCCCTCCGAGATGAGGACCTGATGAGGACAGATTATGGGCTCTATCACACGTACCCTCTGACTACGACTTCCTAATCCCTGAGTATAGTAACCCTACGCAGATCACCTACTACTAGATTTAATAAGCATGCAATTAAGATAACATAAGAAAAGCGATAAAGTGAAATAACATCAAAAAATAAAACCGGGTTTACAAACCAAACCATCGGAATACAACTGGTGCCAAAAACTAAAGGTAAATAAATTGTTTATACAACCAGATTGAAAATCAGTAACTGCTAACGAAAACTCACTGCGACATAGCACCAACTCTCAACCTTGTCTCAACCCACCGGCATCGTCCAACCTGAGACCTGCCCCATAGAATAGGGTGTTCAAGAAACAAAACACTGGATGTGAGCGACTATGCTCAATACGATAAGCACGAGTATACAAACCTTGTATGATGCATGCAAATGACTGGGTACTACTTATCAGAAGTCCTGCTCAGTCTAGGAGCCAATGAGTATGCAGTACCATCTGGGGTTAACTTCACTGGGTACATCCACACACTCATCAAGATCACCGTAGCGTCAGTCTCTGTCATCACGATGTCTCCCGGTGTCTAACAATATGACAAGGAATATGGGGTTGAGAGACGCTACCACGAAGGCTATCTCGACGGAGACTCAGGTCAACATGAATATACATATGCAACATAATATATCAAAGCACTAGAACATGTATCATGACACATAAATTCAACATATAAGAATGCATATTCGCTGCTATCTCAATCAGTACTTACGTATCTTGCTAAGACAGTCTTAATAGCACCAGTCTAAGGTCCAAGCCTACAAGCCAATGTTTACCATATCACTATTACTAATCTAAAAGTATTAACTAATATAATAGATTATCCCTAATATTATTAGGGATATAGGATTATACCTGCATCCATGTCAACCCTTTGATGTCGAAGGCCCTAACTCTTGGACACAACTCTACTGAAACTATGTAAATGCCTCGGTAATACCCGAGCCTCAACTAGATGGCTAGAATCACTCAAGAAACACCAAGAAGGAGAGGGAAAAATATGAATTTGAGCAACGAAATGAGCTATCTGATGCCCTATTTATAGGCAACATTCGGAAGCTCCGATCTCTACTTGCATGCCACATTTCTAAATGTCCTGTTCGGAAGCTCTGATCTCTACTTCGGAAGCTCCAATCTCATGCATGTGTTTGTGTGTCCAAAAACAGGTGACAAGTCACTTAGTGCACATGGTCTAACCTTTGGGAGCTCCGATTTCACGTTCGGAAGGTCCGAACTCACCCTTTGTGTTCGATCTTCAGTTGGTAGGGCTCGGTGCTTCCGAATCCACTTCGGAATTTCCGATCTTTTTGGTGGTTCCAAATTCCCGATTCCACATTTTTGATCCGATTTGGTTGATTTAGATTGGAATCCCTTAATCAAGTTTTACAATTAAGCTCATAAAATGAGATACGGTTTACTACACTGAGCCAGAGGACCGAGTTGACCAACCTCCGGAGAGGTATTATACCTTCTATGTTGACTAGTTAGAGGGAGGTCTTAGGTTTTCACTCCCCCTCATTTTCTAACAGCTCAGCCGATATTATCAACTCCACCTCGGCCAATTCACCCCCAATTCTTTTCGAACACTTTGTAGTTTTGTTATTTTGTTTAGGACCTTAGGATTCGATGTTAATTGCTTTACTTTCTGCACCTTCATGATTCCCAAAAGATCCGAGGAGGGCCCTTATTATTTCTCAGGTCGGCCAGATTGCAAATTTTTTGAGGGCTCTCCTAGTTCCAACAAATTCTGGAAAAAAAATTTCTTTTTTGTCCGTCCCTCCGACCCATGGGACATCTGCTCGACTTAGAGGGATACACTCCCGACCTTACCAGCCCCTGCCCCTAGCTTCCAAAAGGGGTAACTATTTATTGAGGGACATAGGGATATAAGGGGAAGACGCTTTGATACTTCTTTCTTGCTGGTAGAAGACCTGCTGTTTTACAATGGTATTAGCTCTGTCGACATTTCATTTTGGGGTAATATAGGTATTGCCCTAACCCTTCCTCTTATCATTTTATTTTCCTGCCTTTTCCTGTATTCGCTAACCCTTTTGTGTTTGTGCAGAGAAAAGATTCATGGTCGCCGCTATTCATCGAGCCATAGAGAGAAAGAGGGCAGCTGCCCAAGCCGAAGGAAATGCTAAAACCAGTCGGAGAAAGAGAGGACGCTTTCTCCCAAAGCCCAGACAGATCCCGAGCAGCCGGGATCCCAATCTCTGGTCCAAAAAAAGCGTGCTCCAAACAGCCCCTGTCCCAAGGTGGTAGAGCCAGACACGGGGAATTCCATCGTTCGAGAAGTCCTTCAGCTCCGCCAGGTCAGTGCGGATAGACCTCAGACACCAATGGGCCGGTGCAGATCCAACTTCCTGGACATGTATCGGCACGACCTATGGATTTTGGGGGTCAGTCCTACTCCCTTGGCTAGCTCTATCCTCCGAGACATGCCCTCCCTAGCTGATGAGGAGTACGTCAAAAGCCTCGGATGGCTCCAGCTCACCCACCAACCTAACACCGACATGGCCGAGGTAATTTGTTTTGTCAGTTTGCTCCTTTATTATTTGATTTATACTCACCTCTATTTTTGTTTCTAATAGGTTTCCATCCTCAATGCAGAGGTGACCTTCCATTCTACCAACGTGCAGAAGCAATCCCTCCGAGACTCTAAGGCCTTTGAATCCACAAATACCAACCCGGAGAAAAACCTGGAGGAGTTGAAGCTCTCGTTTGAGAAGGAGATAGCCAACGCCCGACCTCGGGAAGAGGATATGCAGATGGGTGATCGAGCAAATACCAAAAATTAAAATCAATATAATTATCTCTCTTTTATGCTCAATATTATTGCAAGTGCATGACTCAAGTTATAGAAAAGTGTACGGAGTACGATTATCGTCCTCAAGGACTATGTCACAATAACTCAAATATTTTATTTCTCTACCCAAAGTAACGAATGTTTGATGATTGATTGTAACTAAAATTTATGACTAATGAACTCAACTTAATTAACTAAAATTAATTCAGATAAAAAGACCAACTTTTCAAGATCGAAAAAGATAAAATTAAAGGATTTTTTTGGAATTTCGGTTCAACTTCCCCCTCATGGAACTGGACGATTGAATCTTAATTTAATACACAATGATTTGACAGAAATTCCTGAAGTTTCGACACTCTCTCTCGAGTTTATTCCATTCAAGTTAATGAAACAATTTATCATTATTGATTGCTTGACGTTCTTTGAATTCCTATAACTTTCAACCTGGTGGTCTATGGTTATCAACATGTACTAAAAATCATATCTCTATGCATATTTTAAGTTCATGAATTTTATCATTCGTCCTAATCATAAATCTATCTCTCGACAACAATTCACAACTTACGAATCTATGCTAAAGTTTACTACTCTTCAACATAGAATAATAAACCATGATAAAATCAGATACTAGTATAAATCAAACTCAATTCGTCCAAAGATTCAATCACACATACGTGTTACGAGGTTAGGATCCCCTAAATTCCAACAAAATAAGGTTTAGCTACTATAACTCATAATAAAATCCAATCTAACAAAGTTTTCAACATAAAAAAATCCAAAAATTTCGATTAAGAAAGACTCTCAACGAGAAGAAGAAGTCTTCAATCTTCAGCAGCCTCCTCCTCCTCAATTCTCCGTGTGTCGAACCCTTAAAACGTCTGAAAATATTCTATATATATTGCCCCTCAGAGTCCTTTCCAAATAAAACTCCCGGAATAAAATTTTCCAAAATTACGCGCGGGCGCTCGGTCTGCTCTTTTCTACCGACCGAGCGCTGGGAAATCCACCAACCTTCTGTCTGTTTTCTTGAGCACGTGCTCGGTCTGCTTTTTTCTACCTACCGAGCGCTCCACTTCCTTCAATCTTTATGCCTCTCCAATTTATTCATGTGCTCGGTCTACTCTTTTCTACCGACCAAGCGCACCCCCTTATGAATCCCAAAATTAGGATTTTTCTCATTTTCCTGCCAAATTAACCATAAATCAATAGGAGTGAACAAAACACACAGAAATAGACTAAAATGCAACAAGAATAAATAAAACTAAACAAATTGACACAAAACTAATGCTAAACACATAAAAATCAAGCAATAAAACACACAGAAACGACTCCTATCAACCTCCCCAAACTAACCTTTTGCTTGCCTTCAAGCAACATAGGTGACAAAATAGAATGCAAACATAACACAAAACATAACCACTATGGATAAACTCATATTTTCCAAGCCTCAGAAAATTCATTTCAAAACATAAACATTCACAGAGTGCCCTTCAGATTTCAAGTGAACGTGAGTGTGTGGGTAGTGGCCCCAATGTCATGCACCTCGAAGAAACTCAATTTACTTGGGCTATAAGATCTAAGTGACAAATCAGGGTAAATCTACCTCGTAAACACCCGTTCTCTCAGTTATGTCTCCACCTTTTCACCTCCTTTGGAATTTGCAGAAAATGATCCATAGATATTAGTTACGCACCATCAGATTTTGCATCCGATAAATTTATAATTCCATTTGGTCCGAAAACTTAGCTATGATTTTAGGATTAGAATTTCAATCCCAAATCAAGCCCGGATGGAATTTTAAAAATTGTTTTCATACCCCATTTATCCCGCATACTTAGCTATAACTTTGGTAGGATTCGAATTTTAATCCCCTCGTCTATAGCCCGGATGGAGTGTTTTTGTTAAAAATTTGGATTTCTTTTTGCAAGAAATCAGTTTTTTTCATGCCCCATTTAACCCGCAGACTTAGCTTTAATTTAGGAAGTATGATTTCAATCCCTAAATAAAGCCCGAATGGAACATGAAAAATAAAAAAAAATTTCCGGGTGCGCTATGAATCATTCACTTTCCCAAACTCATCAGTGCGTTAGTAGAGTTAACTGAAATTACAAAGTATTCAATCAAGTTCGAAAAAAACCTTAGTGCCGTGCAATGATCTAACCACTAAAACTTCGTCATTCTTAGTGCACTTCACTAGTTAAACTATAGTGCAATGAAATATTCACACTCAATCCAAAGGTCACACTTATTTCACAATTTCTTCAACATTTTCTTCCTACGCATCATCACTGGCTTTGATGAATTCATCCACAGATAGCATGCATTACACAATACATAACAAAAGATAAAGACGAAATGCATGAAAACATAAAAGACACCCTCCCAAAACTAGAAACAAGCATGATACTCAATGCTAAACAAACAAAAAACAAACCTAAAAGCATGAAGAAAAACAAACAGAACTAAAGATGCACAACACACACAAGAAAAAAAATAAATGAAAACAAAACACTCCCCTGATCATTGGTCCTCGTCGTCATCAGCGGCCTCGTCATCTGATTCATCAGACAAATTGTGACGGAGAGCAGTGTAATGGAAATGGAATGGAGGTGGATATGGTGGTGGAGTAGGATAGGCCGCGGGATCCAACCCGACATGAGAGATTAGCCCTCAAAGCATAGATTTCTGTGACTCCAAGTGGGCAAAAGTGACGTTTTGGCACTCATTCTGATATTGAGCCCAGACATACAATTAATTGGTTGTCTCGGTAGCAGGGCGACGACTGGGCATTGGTTTTGGTACATGCCTTGAAGAAGTACCGGCCCCAAAACTTGCCTGCCCCTGCGATGTGAACTCCTGTAATATGAAAATGCGCTTTGTCTTCACAAGTGAATTGTCCACATCCTGCATTGGATGGTGCCATTCTTTGTCGTCTCGCACTACAATTCCAGCTTTCACACAGAGTGCGGAAACTATAGATGGGAAAAATATGCCAATATTTGGTGAGCGGATGGAAGTGTACAACTCCTTGTTGATGATTTTACCAACATTGATTGGCCAGTGTTTGTGCAAGGCAAACAACAAAAATTCCTTGCTCATCACCACGACATGTGTGCGGGACACCGACATCAACATGTGAGTGAGAAACACATACCACAAGGTCGGTTCCATTTTCAAAAACTTTTATTTAAACGACACAAATTTAACCGAGTCCTTCCAAACATTCCCATCATAGCACAGTTCAGCAGAGACAAGATTATAATCTGGGTTAGCCTTAAATTCTTGGAATTGACTATCACCGACCTCTGGTGTTTGCAATAAATCATTAATAGTTTCAGGGTCGAAAGAGACGAACTTACCCCTCACAAAAGCTTTGTTATCTATTCGTTCAGGGGCGTTGACATAGAATTCCCGTACCAAAGGTACGACTGCCGCTTGAGGTTGGCGGCAGAACTCGGCCCATCTACGCTCAGTGATGCCGAGGGAGATATTGAAGTTCTCGGATAGATCTATGCCTCTCTCAGGAATCAGAGTCCGGTTGATCTTTGCGGCTTCATATCATGCTTTCGCCTCCATGGAAACAAACTTTCCATCGATAATGGTGGAGGAGGAAGAAGAGGCATGAGAGGAGGCAATCTTTGCTCTCTTAGGACCCATCTTGAATGAAATCAGGGAAATCAGAGAGAGGTATCTGCGAATTGGATAGGAAGAAGTGAGAAATAGGGATAAGAGGAGGCGGCGTAGGGTTTAGAGTGAGAGAAAGGACGAGAAATAATGAAAGGGGAAAGGGGATTGGGCCTTTTAATTTCTGTGTCTGAGCGATGCGCTCGGTCTGCAGACCGAGCGCATCCCCGATTTAGTAAAACAGAGAGTTGGGGTATTTTTGGGCGCTCGGTCAGCAGAGTTTTGCAGACCTAGCGCACCCCCATTTTAGCAAAACAGTAAGTTGAAAGATTTTTGGGCGCTTGGTCTGCAGAATTTCGCAGCCCGAGCGCACCCCATTTTGAAACTTTTTTTTTCAAAAGTAAACGAAAATTGAAATTGCTAAAACTTAAAAGAACTGAAGATTAAAAAGTTTAAAGCAGAATAAATTAAAATAAAAGAGAGCTAAGAGAGTAGTTCTCAATTTAGAGTCTAGAGCTCGACTGTTTGCCTCCCCAAACTAGTTTTGGTCAGTCAGTATGGTGATGACTGGCGTTGAGTCGACATCACCCCCCACATAGTGTTTCAGCCTCTGAGCATTGACCGTGAAAGACTAATTTGTTGCATCCTTTATTTCAATGCCCCCCGATAGATACACCTTAGTGATTTTGTAAGGACCGGACCACCTAGACTTCAACTTCCCAGGAAAGAGCCCCAGCCTGGAGTTAAACAAAATAACTGCTTATCCTTCCTTAAATTCTCTTTGGCGAATGTGTCTGTCATGTATTCTCTTGGTCCTTTCTTTGTATGACACCGCCATATCATATGCTTGATCTCAAAATTCCTCTAATTGGTTCAGCTCAAGCAATCTCTTCTCACCTGCAGCAGCAAATTCAAAAGTTAATGCTTTTGTAGCCCAATATGCTCTATGCTCTAACTCAACTGGCAAATGACATGCCTTACCAAACAACAGTCTATATGGGGAGGTGCCTATAGAAGTTTTAAAAGCAGTTCTGTAGGCCCATAATGCATCATCAAGTCAAAGTGCACAATCCTTTCTATTTGTACTCACACTTTTTCCTAAAATTTGCTTAATTTCTCGATTGGGCACTTCTACTTGGCCACTCGTTTGGGAATGATAAGCTGTAGAAACTTTGTGCTTGACACCATATTTTTTCAAAAGTTTTTCGAAGATTTTGTTGCAAAAGTGGGTGCCACCATCACTAATAATTGCACGGGGTGTACCAAACCGATTAAAAATGTTTTTCTTTAAAAATTTTGTGACCACCAGTGCATCATTAGTTACACAAGCTTCTGCTTCTACCCATTTAAAAACATAATCGACGGCGACCAAAATGTATTTTTTTGTAAAAGAGTTTGGAAATGGTCCCATGAAGTCGATTCCCCACACATCAAATATCTCACATTCAATAATATTATTCAATGGAATTTCATGACAATTTGTGATATTACCTGTCCGCTGAAATCGATCACACTCAATGACAAAAGACCGCGCATCTTTAAAAAGATTGGACCAATAAAACCCACATTCAAGTACCTTAGCTGCCGTCTTTATTGGCCCAGCATGGCCACCTACCTCACAGTCATGACAATGACTGAGGATACTTTTCATATCTCCTTCTGCCACACATCTCTAGATCATAGAGCCAGCACAAATTTTAAACAAGAAAGGTTCTTCCCAAAAATAATGCTTTACATCTGACAGAAGTTTTTTCTTTTGATGAAAAGACAAGTTATGTGGGAGTGTGTCTGTGACCAAGTAATTTGCAAAATTAGCATACCAAGGGGAGTTTTCTATGGCAAACAATTTTTCATCAGGGAACCAATCATTTATGTCCTCAGTATCATTCTGTGCACAATCAGGAATGCATTCTAGTCTAGACAGGTGATCAGCGACAACATTTTCTACTCCTTTTTTTTATCCTTTATCTCTAAGTCGAATTCTTGTAAGAGCATGATATCCACCTAATCAACCTAGGTTTTGCATATTTCTTAGCCAATAGGTGTCTTATTGCAGAGTGATCAGTGTATACAGTGATTTTTGAAAGTACAAGGTATGAATGAAACTTGTCAAGTGCAAAAACTACAGCTAGCAACTCCTTTTCAGTGGTGGCATAATTCAATTGAGCCTCATTCAAGGTTTTGCTAGCATAGTAAATAGTACGGAATACATTGTCTATCCTCTGGCCAAGTACAGCTCCAACAGCCGAGTCTCTGGCATCACACATCACCTCAAATTAAAGATCCCAATCTGGCGAGGTCAGCACTGGTGCACTCACCAATATTTCTCTCAGAAATTCAAACTCCTATAAACAATTGGAATAAAAATTAAAAGGTGTATCTTTCATCAATAAAAAAGACAGAGGTTTTGCAATTTTTGAAAAATCTTTAATGAATTGCCGATAAAACCCGGCATGGCCTAGAAAACTTCTGACTCCCTTGATTGTTGTCGGTGGAGGTAAATTCTGAATGACTTGCACCTTGGCCCTGTCCACCTCGATTCCCTGCTCTGATATTCGGTGCCCTAAGAAAATACCTTCGGTCACCATGAAGTGCCACTTTTCCCAGTTGAGTACCAAGTTCGTCTCCTCACATCTCATCAAAACATTATTCAGATTATTCAGACATGCATCAAAAGACTGACCAAAAATGGAAAAATCATACATGAATATTTCTATAAAATTTTCAACCATATCATGAAATATAGCAGTCATGCATCTCTGAAAATTTGCAGGAGCATTACAAAGATCAAAAGGCATACGTATATAGGAAAACGTACCATATGGGCAAGTGAAAGTTGTTTTATCCTGATCTTCAGGTGCAATCGCAATTTGATTGTATCCTGAATACCCATCTAAAAAGCAATAAAATTCATACCCAGCCAGTCTTTCTAACATTTGGTCAATGAAGGGGAGGGGAAAATGGTCTTTACGGGTTGCGTCATTCAATTTCCTATAATCTATACACACACGCCAACCTATAACTGCCCTAGTAGGTATCAACTCATTTTGCTCATTCTTAATGACAGTTATCCCCCCTTTTTTCGGTACACATTGAACCGGACTCACCCATTGTGAGACCTTGGTTCTAAACAACTAATCTCGAATTAAACAACAATTAATAAAACCAAAACCCAAGATTAAAAGCAAGTCAAAAGTTTTTTTTTTAAAGGAACGCCTCGCACCCGCGCGAGATAGCCATATTGCGCGTGCGCAGGATTCTCAACCCGAGCCCAGCCAAGGGCTCGCGCCCGCGCGAGGTGCAATGCTCGCGTGCGCGTGGGCCAACAAACCCGAGCCCCCTAGAAAGCCTCGCTCGCGCGCGGAAGGCCTGGGCAGAATGATCAGGCTAACAAAAAAAGATCTCGTGCTTGCTTCTGACGTGCATTCAATTACATACACTAAAATAGGGTGTAGAGAATACACAAAATCAAACATGCTTTCATAAAGCCTAAGATCAACAAGAATCTAAATCGATACAACACCAACATGCTTCGATTCTAGATTACAATCCGAATACAAAACAAATTCGAATAACAAACATAACAAGTTCGAGTTCTCTCTTGCTTCAATCTGAAACTAGATAAACATGCTGATTCGACTTCTAAACCGAGTCCCACTACTAACTCTCCCTCTTGCTGTTAACCAGGTCTTCGCTGACTCAATCCTACCTCACCTGTTGCCAAGTATACATACAAAACAAAGCAACAGCCGGATAAACCGGTGAGAATGATAATCCCAGTAAAAGCAACATAACAAGTAATACAACAAAAAACATGCTTTCAAGGTAACAACGTAACCAATATCAACGTAATGAAATGCATGTCTTTAAATTGGGATATCAATTCTGATAAACGAGGGATTGCTGCTGTGCTTTTTGGGATCCCGAGGATGAGACCACGTAACGACTCACCGATTCTCCCAATCGAGGTGGTGTCACGTATCCCAATCCCCTAGACTTTGGTGCGACTATGAGGAGTATGCTGACACTAGGTGAACTTCTACAACCCAGGCCACTTGCAACATAGCCCCCAAAATGTCTAAACAAAAAGGGTTGTTCTACCCGCTGAAATCAAATTTGGCTCAAGATGAATGCATAACAAAACATAAAACATAAGCCACATAGCAAAAGCTCAATCAATAAGCAAAATACAAGTTCCACATGCTAGAAAAAGTATTGATACAAGAATGTGATTTTAAGGATAGCCCCCAAAACGTCTAAACAAAAAGGGCTGTTCTGCCCGCTGAAATAAAAGTTGGCTCAAGATGAATGCATAACAAAACATAAAACATAAGCCACATAACAAAATCTCAATCAATAAGAAAAATACAAGTTCCACATGCTAGAACAAGTATTGATACAAAAATGTGATTTTAAGGGAAACTCGAGAACCAACTGTCCCGAGTATGCTATCCCACTAACGATGACTGCTTTAAACTTTCAATGCAAGTAGTTCCAAATCTGGATAAGCTACAACAAAAGATTGTATCAAAAACTATACAACCTAAACAACAACGGCTCAAGGAAATCTCTTTACCTTTCTTCGTCCAACTCTCGATGACCAAATGCTGCTAACACAGGACTCGACAAACTCCAAAGAATCTGTACGAAGACAAGAGATGATCAACAACAACGATCACTCACAAGCCAAAGTTTCAACAACTCAAAAATGGTTCGAAATCTCGAAACTCAAACCGACGGTATAACGGCTATAAACTGAACAAACCGGAAACGCAGACAACATTTCATTATCGATATCAACTCATATCAATGCCCAAAACAACAACAACAAATCAAACCCATCAATCTCAAACTACAATTTTCGAACAAGGCTTCCAAAAATCAAAACAATTCCGAACGTCGCTCTATTTCAAAACCGACAGATAATAAACGATCAAAACTTTGTCAAGAACAACATACTCGAATCTCGAACGATTCTAACAACATCCAAAAAATAAAATGTATCGGATCATAGAAAAACTTACGATATAATGGAGCTCTCGCTGCAATGATCGCTAAACTGCTTTCAGAAATAAATTCCAACGGCCGGATCGAGCTTGGACAGAAATCTGGAAGCTTGGAAGCTCAATGAATCGGCTTCAATGGAGGAGGAACGAAATGGGTAAGGTGGAGAATACTTTTCAACTTAATATCAAGTGTAGATAATATATAAAATCCACTATTTGTGTTTTAGTCCCTGAAAAATCCAAATTTTGCAAAATAGACCCTGATCAAAATCAAGTCGGCTCTTGAACTCTGTAATCTCCGATTAACTCAAATAAACCCATTTAAGATAAAAACGGGGCGTTACAATTCCCTCCCACTAAGAAGAGATTTTGTCCTCGAAATCAATAAGAATCTCATAAGATAGAATAAAGAACTAAAGACAGTAAGAAGAACTCACGTCATCCGAACAATTTCGGAAATCGCTGTCTCATGTCAGATTCTGTCTCCCAAGTTGCTTCCTCGACCCCGTGATGGCTCCACTGCACTTTCACCAACAGAATCAACTTGGTTCTGAGTTGCTTCTCTTTCCAAGCAAGGATCTGAATCGGTCGCTCAAAATAGCTCAGAGTCTCGTCTAACTCGGCTTCGTCAGGCTGAATAATATGAGAAGGATCTGGATGATACTTCCGCAGCATAGAGACGTGAAAAACGTCATGAATACCAGATAAATACAGAGGAAGTGCAAGTCTGTAGGCAAGATCGCCTATCTTCTCAAGAATCTCGTACGGTCCGATGAATCTCGGAGATAACTTCCCTCTCTTACCAAATATGACAGTGCCTCTGAAAGGAGAAATCTTAAGGAATAAACGGTCTCCCTGCTCGAAACTCAGAGGTCTACGTTTGACATTCGCATACTTCTCCTGTCTATCTTGAGCTGCTTCATTCTAGACTGAATGATCTTAACTTGCTCTTCCATATCTCTCAGCATATCCGGTCCCAAATCAGGTGACTCGGACAAATCATCCTAAAACAATGGAGATCGGCATTTCTTACCATACAATGCCTCAAAAGGCGCCATACCAATACTCACTTGGAAGCTGTTGTTGTAAGAAAACTCGACGAGAGGCAAATAGTCTTGCCAACTAGTGCCAAAGTCTAGCACTTTCGCTCGCAGCATATCCTCTAACGTTTGGATAGTCCGCTCTGACTGTTCGTCGGTCTGAGGATGATAAGCTGTACTCAGATGCAATCAAGTACCAAGTGCCTCTTGAAGACTGTGACAGAAGTGCGAAGTGAATCTAGGGTCTCGGTCTGAAACGATCGACTTCGGCACCCCATGCAATCTCACAATATTGCTAACATACAACTCAACCATCTGATCGTGACGATACGTCATCCTGTACGGAATAAAACATGCAAACTTCGTCAATCGGTCGATCACTACCCAAATGGCATCGCATCCTGGAAAAGATCGCGGTAGATTCGTGACAAAATCCATAGAAATGTGATCCCATTTCCATTCAGGAACAGATGGACTTTGCAATAGACCACCAGGTCGCTTCCGCTCTGCTTTCACTTGCTGACAGTTCAAACATCGCGATACAAACCTCGCAACATCGCTCTTCATTCTCTTCCACCAGAACTGGTTCTTCAGATCGTTGTACATCTTACGACCTCCAGGATGAACACTAAACCGAATGCAATGAGCCTCTAGGAGAATACGCTGTCTCAACTCCGAAATATCAGGCACAACAATACGGTTATTCACAAACAAAACGTCATCTCTAACCTGGAATTCAGACTGATGCCCAGATCTGACTTTCTCCACTGAAACCTGAATGCTCGGATCAGACTTCTGTGCTTCTTTGATCGCAATAAACAAATCCATCTAGGCATGAATAGCAAACACTCTGATAGTCTTCCTATCTATTTCAAATCGATCAACTGAGAAACACCAATAGTAGAAAGAGATAAAGAACAAAGCTTTCGGCTCAAGGCATCTGCAACTGCATTCGACTTTCCCGGTTAGTACTTGATTTCACAGTCGAAATCCTTCAATAGATCTAACCATCTTCTCTGTCTCATATTCAGCTCTGCCTATGAAAACAAATATTTAAGGCTCTTATGGTCAGAAAAGATCTCGAAAGACTCACCATAAAGATAGTGACGCCAGATCTTCAGAGCAAATACAATCGCAGCTAGTTCAAGATCATGAACCGGATAACGAGTCTCGTGCGGCCTCAGCTGCCTCGATGCATACGCTATCACATGCTTATGCTGCATAAAAACACAACCCAAGCCTCAGTTAGAAGCATCGCAATACACGATAAAACCTCCAGTATCTTTCGGAATAGAAAGAATCGGAGCACTGGTCAGTATCCTCTTTAGATCAACAAAGATAGCCTCGCAATCTGCAGTCCAGATAAAAGGCGCATTCTTCTGTGTCAGCTGGGTAATCGGCTTGGCAATAGACGAGAAACCCTCGATGAATCGGCGATAATAACCAGCTAAAACCATAAAGCTTCTGATCTCCGGTACTGATGTCGGTCTAGGCCAATTCATAACCGCTTCAATCTTGCTGGGATCGACAGAAATCCCATCTCCAGAAATAATATGACCGAGAAAGGCAACTCGATCCAACTAGAATTCACACTTAGACAACTTGGCAAATAACTGCTCAAATCGCTTACTCAAATGCTCTCCATGGCCAGTACGGTTTTTCGAGTAGATAAGAATATCATCGATGAAGATAATGACAAACTCATCCGAAAATCGCTGAAAGATATGGTTCATCAAAACCATAAAAACCGCTGGAGCATTAGTCAAACCGAACGGCATGACTATAAACTCGAAATCACCATACCTCGTTCTGAATGCGGTCTTAGGAACATCTTGCTCTCGCACTCTCAGCTGATGATAACCTGACCTCAGATCAATTTTCGAATAGACAGAAGAACCTTGCAGCTGATCAAAAAGGTCATCTATTCGGGGTAAAGGATACCTGTTCTTGACTGTAGCCTGATTCAATTGACGGTAGTCAATATAGAGCCGCATAGAACCATCCTTCTTCCGAACAAACAGAACAGGAGCACCCCAAGGCGATACACTAGGTCTGATGTATTCCTTGGAAATCAAATCCTCAAGCTGCTCCTTCAACTCTCTTAGTTCAATAGGTATCATATGATAAAGAGCTTTGGAAATAGGTTGAGTACCTGGCACTAAGTCAATGCTGAATTCGATCTCTCAAATAGGCGGCAATCCAGGAAACATCTTCCGGAAACACATCAGCAAAATCTCTAACCACTAGTATATCAACCAATTCGAGAACCCTTACCAAAGAATTTTCACTCGTCTGCCATTTCAGGTCTGAATCTGACAACCTTCAGAAAATAATCGACTGTTGCCATGTACTTGGTTAAAGCATCTATACCAACAATACAATCAAAATCTGACAGCCCAAGTACAATACAGTCGAACTCTAGAAAATTTCCCTCAAAACAGAGTTCACAGTTCCTGACTAATCTGACAGAAACAATTCCTCCACCCAAAGGTGAAGTAACAGCTACTATAGTAGGTAACAACTCAGTAGGCAAAGCATGCAACAACACAAATTTCTCGAAGATAAAGGAATGGGAAGCACCTGTATCTATCAAAACATGAGCAGAATAACCGAAAATCAAACAGTTACCTGCTATAACATCGTCAAGTGATGCCTGAGCCTGATCCTCTGTCAAAGCAAAGACTTGTGCCTGCTGTCTCGGAGGCTGGTTTGCACTAGTGTTACCTCCCTGTTTGTTCTGCTGCTGTGGATGGAAAGAGCGAACTGCAGAAGACTGTCTCTCAGGCTGAGCTGTAGGTCTAGATGAACTCCCACTCTGAGCTCGATCTCTACTATGCTGAGGGCACACCTTAGAAAAGTGTCCCGGTTGCTGACAGGTGTTGCAGTTACCAAAGACTCCTACACACTGATCTGGTGAGTGTTTACCTCCACACTTGCTGCAATACAAGGATGATAATCCAGAACTCTGTCCTGAACCGAACTTCTTGGAACCACTGAAACTAGAAGAACTGTTCCCCTGGCTCTTGAACTGTTTCCCTCTTGCTTGTACTAATCCCTTCTGTTTCCCCCACTGCTTCCAACTTCATACCTATGCTGCTGGTTCTGATACTGAGGCGGTTGGTTCTGAGACTGCCTCTGCTGCTGAGGTACCATCTGATTTCCTCGCTGTCTCCACAAACCCGCTTCAGCTCCCTTTGCGTGATTCATGGCATCCGCAAAGTTATCAGGTCTAGCGGTGTTTACCAAAGTGAAGATGTCGGGATTCAAGCCATTGATGAACTGATCGGCTTTGGCTTCTTCACTATCGGCAATGTGCGGTGCAAAATGCAACAAGCTGTCAAACTTGGCTACGTACTCGTCAATGTTCAGATTCCCTTGCCTCAGATTGGCAAATTCGGCTCCCTTGTCCTTTTGGAACGAAACAGGAAAAAACTGCTTATAAAACTCAGTTTTAAAAAGAGACCAATTAACCACTGTACTTTTGTTCTCCATGGATCTCTTGGTCGTGATCCACCAGTTCTTGGCAATACTACGAAGCTGATGAATTACTAACCTGGTTCGGCGGTCATCTCTGTAATCAATGGAATCAAACAACTGATCAATGTCATCCAACCAACTCTTACAGTAAACTGGATTTTCTGTACCCATAAAAAACAGTGAATTAAACGACTGGAACCTCTTCAGCAAGGTTTCCATAGGCGTCACTGTAGCATCCAACTGATCAACTTCAGTACTAGCTTGCTCAGTTGTAGGAATAACTGGCGGTGGGTTTCTGTTAATCACTCGACGAGGACCCATCTGATAATCAAAGGTTAGGACACAAGATATTTCAATCGCTACAATTTGGTGTCCTTACAACCGCTTGGAAAACCGGATACCCGTCGATAACAAACACAGTTATATCTCAAGTAGTCCATGCTTTATAAATTAAATCACAAAATCATGTAATTCAATTAATTCTCAACTAATAAAGCATGCTCGCATGGAATTAAATAAACAATTAAATAACTCAAACACATGCGAGGAGCCAATACATGCGGACTCGAACTACCCCGCTCACTCTAGTTCAACCAATAATCTTAACTCTCCGATACCACTTAATGTGAGACCTCGGTTCTAAACAACTAATCTCGGATTAAACAACAATTAATCAAACCAGAACCCAAGATTAAAAGCAAGTCAAAAGTTTTCTTTTAAAAGGAACGCCTCGCGCCCGTGCGAGATAGCCATCTCGCGCGCTCGCAGGCTTCTCAACCCGAGCCCAACCAAGGGATCGCGCCTGCGCGAGGTGAAATGCTCGCGCGCGCATGGGCCAACAAACCCGAGCCCCCTGGAAAGCCTCGCGTGCGCGAGTTACCACCTCGCTCGCGCACGGAAGGCCTGGGCAGAATGCTCAGGCTAACAAAAAAAGATCCCACGCTTGCTTTTGACGTGCATTCAATTACATACACTAAAACAGGGTGTAGAGAATACACAAAATCAAACATGCTTTCATAAATCCTAAGATCAACAAGAATCTAAATCGATACAACACCAACATGCTTCGATTCTAGATTACAATCCAAATACAAAACAAATTCGAATAACAAACATAACAAGTTCGAGTTCTAACATGCTTCAATATTAAACTAGATAAACATGCTGATTCGACTTCTAAACCGAGTCCCACTACTAATATCCCTCTTGCTGTTAACCAGGTCTTCGCTGACTCGATCATGCCCCACCTGTTGCCAAGTACACATACAAAACAAAGCAACAGCCGGATAAACCGGTGAGAATGATAATCCCAGTAAAAGCAACATAACAAGTAATACAACAACAAACATGCTTTAAAGGTAACAACGTAACCAATATCAACGTAATTAAATGCATGTCTTTAAATCGGGATATCAATTATGATAAACGAGGGATTGCTGCTGTGCTTTTTTGGATCCCGAGGATGAGACCACATAACAACTCACCGACTCTCCCAATCGAGGTGGTGTCAAGTATCCCAATCCCCTAGACTTTGGTGCGACTATGAGGAGTATGCTAACACTAGGTGAACTTCTACAACCCAGGCCACTTGCAACATAGCCCCCAAAACGTCTAAACAAAAAGGGTTGTTCTGCCCGCTGAAATCAAATTTGGCTCAAGATGAATGCATAACAAAACATAAAACATAAGCCACATAACAAAAGCTTAATCAATAAGCAAAATACAAGTTCCACATGCTAGAACAAGTATTGATGCAAGAATGTGATTTTAAGGATAGCCCCCAAAATGTCTAAACAAAAAGGGTTGTTCTGCCCGCTGAAATCAAAGTTGGCTCAAGATGAATTCATAACAAAACATAAAACATAAGCCACATAAAAAAAGCTCAATCAATAAGCAAAATACAAGTTCCACATGCTAGAACAAGTATTGATGCAAGAATGTGATTTTAAGGGAAACTCGAGAACCAACTGTCCCGAGTATGCTATCCCGCTAACGATGACTGCTTTAACCTTTCAATGCAAGTAGTTCCAAATCTGGATAAGCTATAACAAATGATTGTATCAAAAACTATACAACCTAAACAACAACGGCTCAAGGAAATCTCTTTACTGTTCTTCGTCCAACTCTCAATGACCAAATGCTGCTAACACAGGGCTCGACAAACTCCAACGAATTTGTACGAAGACAAGAGATGATCAACAACAACGATCACTTACAAGCCAAAGTTTCAACAACTCAAAAATGGTTCGAAATCTCGAAACTCAAACTGACGGCATAACGGCTATAAACTGAACAAACCGAAAACGCAGATAGCATTTCAATATCGATATCAACTCATATCAATGCCCAAAACAACAACAACAAATCAAACCCATCAATCTCAAACTCCAAATTTTTGAACAAGGCTTCCAAAAATCAAAACAATTCTGAACGTGGCTCTATTTCAAAATCGACAGATAATAAACGATCATAACTTTCTCAAGAACAACATACTCGAATCTCGAATGATTCTAACAACATCCAAAAAATAAAATGTATCGGATCGTAGAAAAACTTACGATATAATGGAGCTCTCGCTGCAGTGATCGCTAAAATGCTTTCAGAAATAAATTCCAACGGCCGGATCGAGCTCAGACAGAAATCTGGAAGCTTGGAAGCTCAATGAATTGGCTTCAATGGAGGAGGAACGAAATGGGGAAGGTGGAGAAGACTTTTCAACTTAATATCAAGTGTAGATAATATATAAAATCCACTATTTGCATTTTAGTCCTTGAAAAATCCAAATTTTGCAAAATATACCCTGATCAAAATCAATTCGGCTCTTGAAATCTATAATCTCCGATTAACTCAAATAAACTCATTTAAGATAAAAACGGGGGGTTACAATTCCCCCCCACTAAGAAGAGATTTCTTCCTCGAAATCAATAAGAATCACAACTCATAAGATAGAATTAAGAACTAAAGACAGTAAGAAGAACTCACGTCATCCGAACAATTCCGGAAATCGCTGTCTCATGTCAGATTCTGTCTCCCAAGTCGCTTCCTCGACACCGTGACGGCTCCACTGCACTTTCACCAACAGAATCAACTTGGTTCTGAGTTGCTTCTCTTTCCGATCAAGGATCTGAATCGATCGCTCAAAATAGCTCAGAGTCATGTCTAACTCGGCTTCGTCAGGCTGAAGAATATGAGAAGGATCTGGATGATACTTTCGCAGCATAGAGACGTGAAAAATGTCGTGAATACCAGATAAATATGGAGGAAGTGCAAGTCTGTAGGCAAGATCGCCTATCTTCTTGAGAATCTCGTACGGTACGATGAATCTCGGAGATAACTTCCCTCTCTTACCAAATCTGACAGTGCCTCTGAAAGGAGAAATCTTAAGGAATACACGGTCTCCCTGCTCGAAACTCAGAGGTTTATGTCTGACATTCGCATACTTTGCCTGTCTATCTTGAGCTGCTTCATTCTAGACTGAATGATCTTAACTTGCTCTTCCATATCTCTCAGCATATCCGGTACCAAATCAGGTGACTCGGACAAATAATTCCAAAACAACGGAGATCGGCATTTCTTACCGTAAAATGCCTCAAAAGGCGCCATACCAATACTCGCTTGGAAGCTGTTGTTGTAAGAAAACTCAACGAGAGGCAAATAGTCTTGCCAACTAGTGCCAAACTCTAGCACTATCGCTCGCAGCATATCCTCTAACGTCTGGATAGTCCGCTCTGACTGTCCGTCGGTCTGAGGATGATAAGCTGTACTCAGATGTAATCGAGTACAAATTGCCTTCTAAAGACTGTGACAGAAGTGCGAAGTGAATCTAGGGTCTCGGTCTGAAACGATCGACTTCGGCACCCCATGCAATCTTACAACATTGCTAACATACAACTCAGTCATCTGATCGTGACGATACGTCATCCTGTACGGAATAAAATATGCAAACTTAGTCAATCGGTCGATCACTACCCAAATAGCATCGTATCCTCGAACAGATCGCGGTAGCTTCGTGACAAAATCCATAGAAATGTGATCCCATTTCCATTCAGGAACAGATAGACTGTGCAACAGACCACCAGGTCGCTTCCGCTCTGCTTTCACTTGCTGATAGTTCAAACATCGTGATACAAACCTCGCAACATCGCTCTTCATTCTCTTCCACCAGAACTGGTTCTTCAGATCATTGTACATCTTACGACCTCCAGGATGAATACTGAACCGACTGCAATGAGCCTCTAGGAGAATACGCTGTCTCAACTTCGAAATATCAGGCACAACAATACAGTTATTCACAAACAAAACGTCATCTCTAACCTGGAATTCAGACTGATGCCCAGATCTGACTTTCTCCACTGAAACCTGAATGCTCGGATCAGACTTTTGTGCTTCTTTGATCGCAATAAACAACTCCGGCTCGGCTTGAATAGCAAACACTCTAATAGTATTCCTATCTGTTTCAAACTCTAAACCAGAAGTGCAACAATCATCGATCAACTGAGAACACCAATAGTAGAAAGTGATAAGAACAAAGCTTTCGGCTCAAGGCATCTGCAACTGCATTCGACTTTCCCAGATAGTACTTGATTTCACAGTCAAAATCCTTCAACAGATCTAACCATCTTCTATGTCTCATATTCAGCTCTGCCTGTGAAAACAAATACTTAAGGCTCTTATGGTCAGAAAAGATCTCGAAAGACTCACCATAAAGATAGTGACGCCAGATCTTCAGAGCAAATACAATCGCATCTAGTTCAAGATCATGAACCGGATAACGAGTCTCATGCGGCCTCAGCTGCCTCGATGCATACGCTATCACATGCTTATGCTGCATAACCTCAGTTAGAAGCATCGCAATACACGGTAAAAACTCCAGTACCTTTCGGAATAGAAAGAATCGGAGCACTGGTCAGTCTCCTCTTCAGATCAACAAAGCTAGCCTCGCAATCTACAGTCCAGATAAAAGGCGCATTCTTCTATGTCAACTGGGTAATCGGCTTGGCAATAGATGAGAAACCCTCGATGAATCGGCGATAATAACCAGCTAAACCCATAAAGTTCTGATCTCCGGTACTGATGTCGGTCTAGGCCAATTCATAACCGCTTCAATCTTGCTGGGTTCGACAGAAATCCCATCTCCAAAAATAATATGATCGAGAAAGACAACTCGATCCAACCAAAATTCACACTTAGACAACTTGGCAAATAACTGCTCAACTCGCGTACTCAAATGCTCTGCATGGTCAGTACGGTTCTTCGAGTAGATAAGAATATCATCGATGAAGATAATGACATACTCATCCAAAAATCGCTGAAAGATACGGTTCATCAAACCCATAAAAACCGCTGGAGTGTTAGTCAAATTGAAAGGCATGACTATAAACTCGAAATGACCATACCTCGTTCTGAATGCGGTCTTAGGAACATCTTCCTCTCGCACTCTCAGCTGATGATAACCTGACCTCAGATCAATCTTCGAATAGACAGAAGAACCTTGCAGCTGATCAAAAAGGTCATCTATTCGGGGTAAAGGATACCTGTTCTTGACTGTAGCCTGATTCAATTGACGGTAGTCAATATAGAGCCGCATAGAACCATCCTTCTTCCGAACAAACAGAACAGGAGCACCCCAATGCGATACACTAGGTCTGATGTATCCCTTGGCAATCAAATCCTCAAGCTACTCCTTCAACTCTCTTAGTTCAATAGGTGTCATACGATAAGGAGCTTTGGAAATAGGTTGAGTACCTAGCACTAAGTCAATGCTGAATTCGATCTCTCGAATAGGCGGCAATCCAGGAACATCTTCCGGAAACACATCAGCAAAATCTCTAACCACTGGTATATCAACCAATTCAGGGCTAGATTTCAGTACATCAACTGCATAAATCAAAAATCCCTTTGCACCTCTCTGTAACAAACGAGTCATAGATAACACTATAATCTAAGGAATTCTAGATCGAGAACCCTTACCAAAGAATTTCCACTCGTCTGCCATTTCAAGTCTGAATCTGACAACCTTCAGAAAACAATCGACTGTTGCCATGTACTTGGTTAAACCATCTATACCAACAATACAATCAAAATCTGACAGCCCAAGTACAATATAGTTGAACTCTAGAAAATTTCCCTCAAAACAGAGTTCACAGTTCCTGACTAATCTGACAGAAACAATTCCTCAACCCAAAGGTGAAGTAACAGCTACTACAGTAGGTAACAACTCAGTAGGCAAAGCATGCAACAACACAAATTTCTCGAAGATAAAGGAATGGGAAGCACCTGTATCTATCAAAACATGAGTAGAATAACCGAAAATCGAACAGTTACCTGCTATAACATCGTCAGGTGATGCCTGAGCCTGATCCTCTATCAAAGCAAAGACTCGTGCCTGCTGTCTTGGAGGCTGGTTCGCACTAGTGTTACCTCCCTGTTTGTTCTGCTGCTGTGGCTGGAAAGAGCGAACTGCAGAAGACTGTCTCTCGGGCTGAGCTGTAGGTCTAGATGAACTCCCACTCTGAGCTCGATCTCTACTACGCTGAGGGCACACCTTAGAAAAGTGTTCCGGTTGCTGACAGGTGTTGCAGTTACCAAAGACTCCTACACATTGATCTGGTGAGTGTCTACCTCCACACTTGCTGCAATACAAGGATGATGATCCAGAACTTTGTCCTGAACCGAACTGCTTGAAACCACTGGAACTAGAAGAACTTTTCCCCTGGCTCTTGAACTGTTTCCCTCTTGCCTTGTACTGATCCCTTCTGTTTCCCCCACTGCTTCCACCTTCATACCTCTGCTGCTGGTTCTGATACTGGGGTGGCTGATTCTGATACTGAGGCGGTTGGTTCTGAGACTGCCTCTGCTGCTGAGGTACCATCTGATTTCCTCGCTGTCTCCACAAACCCGCTTCAGCTCCCTTTGCGTGATTCATGGCATCCGCAAAGTTATCAGGTCTAGCGGTGTTTACCAAAGTGAAGATGTCGGGATTCAAGCCATTGATGAACTGATCGGCTTCGACTTCTTCACTGTCAGCAATGTGCGGTGCAAAACGCAACAAGCTATCAAACTTGGCTACGTACTCCTCAATGTTCAGATTCCCTTGCCTCAGATTGGCAAATTCGGCTCCCTTGTCCTTTTGGTACGAAACAGGGAAAAACCGCTTATAAAACTCAGTTTTAAAAAGAGACCAATTAACCACTGTACCTCTGTTCTCCATGGATCTCTTGGTCGTGATCCACCAGTTCTTGGCAACACCACAAAGCTGATGAATTACTAACCTGGTTCGGCGGTCATCTCTGTAATCAATGGAATCAAACAACTGATCAATGTCACCCAACCAACTCTCACAGTCAACTGGATTTTCTGTACCCATAAAAAATGGTGGATTAAACGACTGGAACCTCTTCAGCAAAGTTTCCATAGGCATCACTGTAGCATCCAACCGATCAACTTTAGTACTAGCTTGCTCAGTTGTAGGAATAACTGGCGGTGGGTTTCTGTTAATCACTCGACGAGGACCCATCTGATAATCAAAGGTTAGGACACAAGATATCTCAATCGCTACAATTCGGTGTCCTTACAATCGCTTGAAAAACCGGATACCCATCGATAACAAACACAGTTATATCTCAAGTAGTCCATGCTTTATAAATTAAATCACAAAATCATGTAATTCAATTAATTCTCAACTAATAAAGCATACTCGCATGGAATTAAATAAACAATTAAATAACTCAAACACATGCGAGGAGCCAATACATGCGGACTCGAACTACCCCGCTCACTCTAGTTCAACCAATAATCTTAACTCTTTGATACCACTTAATGTGAGACCTCGGTTCTAAACAACTAATCTCGGATTAAACAACAATTAATCAAACCGGAACCCAAGATTAAAAGCAAGTCAAAAGTTTTTTTTTTTTAAAGGAACGCCTCGCGCCCGCGCGAGATAGCCATCTCGTGCCCGCGCAGGCTTCTCAACCCGAGCCCAAACAAGGGATCGCGCCCGCGCGAGGTGCAATGCTCGCGCGCGCGCGGGCCAACAAACCAGAGCCCCCTGGAAAGCCTCGTGCGCACGCGAGTTACCACCTCGCTCGCGCGCGGAAGGCCTGGGCAGAATGCTCAGGCTAACAAAAAAAGATCCCACGCTTGCTTCTGACGTGCATTCAATTACATACACTAAAACAGGTGTAGAGAATACACAAAATCAAACATGCTTTCATAAAGCCTAAGATCAACAAGAATCTAAATCGATACAACAACAACATGCTTCGATTCTAGATTACAATCCGAATACAAAACAAATTCGAATAACAAACATAACAAGTTCGAGTTCTAACATGCTTCAATCTTAAACTAGATAAACATGCTGATTCGACTTCTAAACCAAGTACCACTACTAACTCTCCCTCTTGCTATTAACCAGGTCTTCGCTGACTCGATCCTGCCCCACCTGTTGCCAAGTACACATACAAAACCAAGCAACAGCCTGATAAACCGGTGAGAATGATAATCCCAGTAAAAGCAACATAACAAGTAATACAACAACAAACATGCTTTCAAGGTAACAACGTAACCAATATCAACGTAATGAAATGCATGTCTTTAAATCGGGATATCAATTTTGATAAACGAGGGATTGCTGCTGTGCTTTTTGGGATCCCGATGATGAGACCACGTAACGACTCACCGAATCTCCCAATCGAGGTGGTGTCACGTATCACAATCCCCTAGACTTTGGTGCGACTATGAGGAGTATGTTGTTCTACAACCCAGACCACTCGCAACATAGCCCCCAAAACGTCTGAACAAAAAGGGTTGTTCTACCCGCTGAAATCAAAGTTGGCTCAAGATGAATGATAACAAAACATAAAACATAAGCCACATAACAAAAGCTCAATCAATAAGAAAAATACAAGTTCCACATGCTAGAACAAGTATTGATGCAAGAATGTGATTTTAAGGGAAACTCGAGAACCAACTGTCCCAAGTATGCTATCCCGCTAACGATGACTGCTTTTACCTGTCAATGCAAGTAGTTCCAAATCTGGATAAGCTACAACAAAAGATTTTATCAAAAACTATACAACCTAAACAACAACGGCTCAAGGAAATCTCTTTACCATTCTTCGTCCAACTCTCGACGACCAAATGCTGCTAACACAGGGCTCGACAAACTCCAACAAATCTGTACGAAGACAAGAGATGATAAACAACAACGGTCACTCACAAGCCAAAGTTTCAACAACTCAAAAACGGTTCAAAATCTCGAAACTCAAATCGACGGCATAACGACTATAAACTGAACAAACCGAAAACGCAGACAGCATTTCAATATCGATATCAACTCATATCAATGCCCAAAACAACAACAACAAAGAAAACCCATCAATCTCAAACTCCAAATTTTTGAACAAGGCTTCCAAAAATCAAAACAATTCCGAACGCCGCTCTATTTCAAAACTGACAGATAATAAACGATCATAACTCTGTCAAGAACAACATACTCGAATCTCGAGCGATTCTAACAACATCCGAAAAATAGAATGTATCGGATCGTAGAAAAACTTACGATATAATGGAGCTCTCGCTGCAGTGATCGCTAAACTGCCTTGAGAAATAAATTCCAACGGCCGGATCGAGCTCGGACAGAAATTTGGAAGCTTGGAAGCTCAATGAATCGGCTTCAATGGAGGAGGAACGAAATGGGGAAGTAGGAGAAGACTTTTCAACTTAATATCAAGTGTATATAATATATAATGTAGTGACCCTTACCCAGATCACCTACTAAACAGAACTTAGGCATGCAATAAACTTAATTAAACAGATATCAGAATAAAGCTGCGGAAACCATAAACATTATACAATCCCAAGTAAAGGAATCTGTAATTTATCCAATAATATACAACCAAATCGAATAGCTGTATAAACCCAAACAACAGTAATAAAACCTAAGCGAAGCTCCAGCTGGCCAACCACTGACTAGCCCCTCCTGGATCCACCCTCCTCGTCCAATCGCAAACCTGCCCCATGGAATAGGGTGTCCAGAAAATACAGAGTACGAGACGTGAGCATAAAACGCTCAGTGCGAGAGTATGAGTATACATGCATGCAAAGTGAACTCCCTATAGACTCGAGGTCAAGGATCAGATAACCGAGACAGACCGGGCCCTGGTATGTAGCACGCTGTGCCGTCGCTTCAGGAGGTGGCTCCCATACCGAGATAACCGTGGATACGCCGGACCCAAATCAATGGAAGTCCATCCACTAACAGGATAGGGTACAACCCTACTAACAAACATCTCGAAAGAGATACAACAAGATGCAAATGAATGCAGCATAATATCATGGCATATAAATCATGCAGTCACATAATACATGCATACTCAGTCAGGATATCTCGAACAGTACTTTCGTACCTCAAAACAGTGCAAGCTCTACCAACTCTAGGTCCACGCCTATAGTCTGCTCTACACTGCCAAATGATACTACTATCATTAAAGTGCTCTAAAAGCCTTAACTAAGCTATTGCATACTCCTAAATATTTATAGGAAGCAAAAGCTATACCTTCGTCCGTCGTTAGCCCTTTGATGTCGATGCCTCCAGAACTTGGGCACAACTCCGCTACAACTACCGAACGCCTCGCCGACCTCCGGACCAAGCCTAAGAAGACTAGAACAGCTCCAAAAGGACTAGAAGGGAAAGGAAAACTCGGAATTGGCAAATGAAAGTGAAGCCTCGGCCTTCTATTTATAGACAACGATCGGAACTTCCGATCCTTGATCGGAACGTCCGAACCTCGATCGGAACGTCCGATCCTGCCATCGGAGCTTCCGAAGATCCTGATCTGCCATGTGTCAAAATATCACTTGTTGACTCTGGATAGGGGTGATCGGAGCTTTCTGTCCTGATCGGAGCTTCCGATCTTGCCACACGTCATGCCTGACGTAATATCGATCGGAGCTTCCGATCCTGTTCGGAGCTTCTGATCCTGATCGGAGCTTCCGAACTCACCTTCGGAGCTTCCGAACTCTACCCAAGTAATTATGATTAATTCTTTAATTACTGATTTTGGTTACGGGCTACTACATATAAAATCCACTATTTGCGTTTTAGTCCCTAAAAAATCCAAATTTTACAAAATAGACCCTGATCAAAATCAAGTCGGCTCTTAAAATTTGTAATCTCCAATTAACTCAAATAAACTCATTTAAGATAAAAACGGGGCGTTACTCCCATGCACTATCAGAAATGAGATAAATAATACCTGCATCCAGAAGTTTTATCATTTCCGCTTTCATCACTTCTTGCATCTTGGGATTTTACCTCCTCTGTGGTTGGACCAAGGGGTTGATGCTCTCTTCCATTAAGATTTTATGCATGCAGATGGATGAATTAATGCTTTTGATATCTGCTACATTCCAGGCAAATACACTCTTGTGATTTTTGAGAACATCCAGCAATCTGGCCTCTATCTCACCTGTCAAAGAAGAAGAAATTATGACAGGTAAATTTTCATTCTCACCTAGAAATACATATTTCAGATGGGCAGGTAATGGTTTCAATTCAACAGTTGGTGGTTCTTCAAGACTTGGTTTCTGAAGGTCTAAATCCTTCCGGTCACCAAGATCTTCGAGTCTGAGTTTTCTACCTTTTCGCCAGGACTGGTTATCATTCAAGTAAGCAGTCATCTCTTTAATTCCTTCATTGATTTCATCCTCATGAGGTGGAGATACAAGTGAAGCTTCTAACGGTTCCTAAAATGTATCCTTCACATAATCATACAAAAGTGAGTCCACGTCATCTATTTGAAAACACTCTTCATTACTTTGTGAAAATTTAAGAGCATTAAACACATCAAAAGAGATTTTCTCCTCTCCCACTCTCAGAAGTAATTCTCCCTTTTGGACATCGATGAGTGCTTTCCCTGTCGCCAGGAAAGGTCTTCCCAAAATAAATGGCATGTCCAAATCTTCCTCCATATCAAGCACTACAAAATCCACCGGGAAGATGAATTTGTCGACTTTCACCAGCACGTCTTCTATTATACCTCTTGGATATTTTATAGACATGTCCGCCAATTTCAATGACATCCTGGTGGATTTCGGCTCTCCCAAGCTCAGTTTCCTGAAAACAGAATATGACATTAAGTTTATGCTAGCACCTAAATCACACAAAGCCTTATGAAATTGCACATCATTAATAACACAAGGGATAGAGAAACTCCCTGGATCTTTTTTCTTCGATAGGATCTTGTTCTGAACTAGTGCAGAGCAATTTTCTGTTAAACTGATCATTGCATGCTTCTCCAATTTTCTCTTGTTGGAGAGAATTTCCTTCAAGAATTTAGCGTAACTGGGCATTTGCATCAATGCATCGGCGAAGGGAATGTTTATATTCAATTTCTTGAATACTTCTAGGAATTTAGAAAATTGAGAATCTAGCTTGGCCTTCTTGAGAGCTGCAGGAAAAGGTGGTGGAATAACAATATTTGTCTGTGATGTGGGTGGTTGTGTAGAAGTAGAAGACTTGCCTGCAGTTTTCTCTAATATAACTGGCTCCGACTCTTTCTCGCCTCGTCTCTCACCTTCAATACTCTTCCCATTTCTTAATTCAACAGCCTTGACCTGCTCATTTGGATTCTTTTTCGTGTCTAGAGATCTAGCCGTCGGATTGAGCTGAAATTTGGACAGCTGCTTCAAAACATCTTGAACTTCATTCTGAACGGTGGAGATTGGATTTGAAGCTCGCTAAAATTAAAAATGATTTTTGGATCATTGTTGCTCCGTAATTCTTCTCTTATCTCTCTCTTTCCTTCCATCTTTAGCTCCTTTTCTTCACTTTTCCTCTATCAAATCACATAACATGATTAGGAACTATAACATGAACATAATCAATCAAAATACACCTAATAATCACAAATTAACTCAATCAAACATAGGAAAATACCATCACATCAGATGTCCAAGAAGAGGAGGCTGCTAGAGAACGAGGTGGTGAATTTAACGAAAGAGTGCAGTGCGGTGCTACAAAAGAAGATGCCACAGAATCTTAAGGATCCAGGGAGTTTTACTATTCCTTGCACTATTGGTTCATCTTATTTTAATAATGCACTTTGCGATCTAGGAGCTAGCATTAATTTAATGTCTTTGTCTGTTTTCAGGAGCTTAGGACTTGGTGAGGTGAAGCCCACAATGATCGCATTGCAGTTGGCTGATAGATCGATTACATATCCGCTTGGAATTATTGAAGATGTTCTAGTAAAAATAGATAAATTTATTTTTCCTACGGATTTTGTTGTGCTAGATATGGTGGAGGATACAAATATGCCACTGATATTGGGGAGACCATTCCTGGCCACTGCGGATACCAAGATCGAAGTCAAGAAGGGTGAATTATCTATGGGTGTGGAAGGTGAGAGAGTGATTTTCCACTTATTCATGAAGACACCTAATCCACCCATCGAAGATTTGTGCTTAATTGAACCAGTTGTGAAGTTGGAGAAATGTCAAAGAGCTGATTTTGCGGTTGATTTATCGAAGGAGAGAGCGCCAAAATTACCAAAGAAGAAATCCACGAAAAAGAGAGCGAAAATTTAGAAGGCGGTTCGTGAAATTTATTTGGCGTGTGAAAGAAAATGGGAAGACTTAATGCCCGTGAAAGTCGGGCTGACGACTTTAAACCAAACGCTACTTGGGAGGCAACCCAAGCATTTTATTTTATTTTATTTTATTTGCTTTTATTTTTTGTTTATTTAATTTTTGTTATTTAAATGTTTTTAATTTTTTTATTATCATTTTTTGAGCTTAATTTTTCTTAATTTTCAAAATTTTCAGGCTCCAGAAATCTTAATTGGAGCAAGAGGCGCGCCCGCCCCATTAATCTGAGCGCCCGCGCCATACCCTGGAAGAAATTGGCTTGATTTGCGAACTAGAGGCGCGCCCGCGCCACTCCTCTTGAGCGCTCGCGCTTCCTCTGCGCCACACTTATACACGAACCGCGCTACACCTTGCGCAATCGCGCTACTGAACATCGCCTGTCATGCGCTATCGCGCTTCCAAGCAAGCAACTAAATCATGCGCTAACGCCCTTCCCTAAGCGCTATCGCGCTCCCAGCCACCTCTCCATTAGCGCTCACCTTAGCGCAATCGTGCCTCCCTTCCCACAATCAGCGCTCCTTATCTGCGCTGCCTCAAGCGCTATCGCGCTCATCAGCCTCCCCAACCGCGCAACCTTGAAGCGTTTGTTTGCGCAGTACATTCTTTACACAACCATGCGCAATCGCGCTTATCCATTTCCCATTTGCTCTTCACCAGCAGCAACTCCATGAGCCAACGATCTCCACAGCGAAACAAGATCATTTGGATGTTCATGTGGTGATTCTCAACCATTTTAACCTTTGACTTGTGGCTGTGAAATTATGTTTCACCATGAATATGGAGATGGAGTTGATGACGTCGGGTACTGATGCTCGGTGTCGAAGGTACGTGTCCCTTGTTCTTTTTCTTGTTTTTAATCATTAGGGACAATGATGATATTAAGTTTGGGGGGGTGAATCAGTGTTTGATTTAGTTGTTTGGTTGATAGTTGAGTAGTTGAATTTTATTGTGTGCTTCATAGAAAAAATTTTGTTGTGTTAGTTGTTGTTTTGAGTATTAAATGAAGTCGAGAAAGAAATGGATTCATGGCTGATGAAATTTTTTATTGTTGTTCTATAACTGAAATCCATGATTCTCTACCTATCTGACAAATATTTTTGAAAAAATGGAACCAATTAGATGAACAATTTCCTATATACTCTGTGATTAATACTTGAATCTGATTTTTTGAGACATACAGACATAGAGATGATTGAGGCATTCTTTGAGATTTTGGGCCTGATTTTCATTGAATTAATTTATCTTTAGTTGCCTATTTGATCCTACACGTATATTAGTACTTTGAGGTATAGAAAATTCTAAAATTTGTTGAAAATCATCGTTAACTGCTGATGATTATTTTTTTCTGCACTGATTGATATTTGTATGATTTAATTGTAGATTGAGATTTGACTAGAACTAGTTCAAACACTCTTCGAGGCGAAATACGGGCACAACTGAGTTAGGAATTATTTAGGCAATTTTTCTGAATTCGTTTGAGCCTTTCAAGCTACCTATAATGCATGTTATCTCTAGTACCTTGCTTGAGCTTTATTAAAAATTGAATGGCATGCGTGTAAACATGTGATTAAACCTCCATTCGTCATTATTTCAAGGTCCTACATTGACTACCTGAATAGCCTATACACTAATTCCTACCTTTAAGGGAGTAATTTGAATGCTAAAATGTTATATGCTCCTAGTTATATTTGTGAAAAATGGAATGGTGTGGTGGATGAATTGAAAAGAGGTAGTAGTAGAAAAAAAAAAAGAGAGTTGAAAAAGTTGTGAAAAGAAAAAAAATTGTGAAAGAAGTTGTGAGAAGTTGAAAAATCAATAAAGTGAAGAAAAAAGAGTGTGAAATTGTGAATAAAAAAGGGAGTTGAAAGTAGAGCATGAATATAAATTACTCCTTATTTTTGAATTCTTATCCTTCATTTGTAGCCATAAGCCAGGCCTTATATTATAAGCTGATTAAGTCATATTGACCGAGTCTCAGTTGCCCAATATACTAGTGGAGAAGAGTTGCGAGAATTTAGCCTATGGGATGTTGATTGATGCTTTTAATAATTATGAATTTTGATCGAAACACGCACACACTATTATTCTTGGCGTTTACCTAATTGTGAGTGTTTTTGATTTGATATTCTAATATTTGATCATATTTTACCTTGAAAAGTCCTCATGATCTATGAATGTGTGAATTGAATTTGGATAAGGGTGTTTTGAACGTGAGTTGCGGAGATTGTGAGTTTATGCGGTTATTTTGGTTATGATTAAAACTAACTTCCAAGTGTTAGTAGGTTGGATGAGATTGGATTTGAATTTTTTTGAAATTATTGCTGAAGGTCATTGCTCCATATTATTTCTTGACTATCATTGTTGATTTTTTGGTTGTTAGTTTTGGTGATTTGAGTTTGGAATTTGGTTTTTAATAGTTTTGCTCGGGACTAGCAAACATTTAAGTTTGGGGGCATTTGATAAGTGTATTTTATACACTTAATTTATATATGATTTTAATTGTTAAATATTTGTTTCGAGCAGATTTATGCCTGGGTTTTGTTGTTTTTGTTTTTGTAGGAAATTATTGAATTTATGTGAGAAATAAAAGAAAATAAAAAAGGGAAAAGAATAAAAGAAAATAGAAGAGGATGAGAAGCAGGAAAGAAAGAACGAACAGTAGAAGAAAAGAGTTAATGGGCTTTTGTTATTGGGTCATTGTTAGCGCTAAGTTAGCGCTAATTAAAGAGAGAATTGAAGAGCTAACGCGCAATGTCTTGTGAAATCTGAGAATTGGAATTGCGAACTAAAGGCGCGCCCGCGCCATTCTTCTGAGTGCCCGCCCCGCTGCTGATCGGAAGGTTTTAATTATTTCGGGCAATTTTTATGGGCTTGATTCTTGGGCTTTTGTGATGATATAAAAAGGAATTTAAGTCTGAGAGATTGGGAGATAGCCGCCACAACTTATACACAATACATAACAGATATCAGAGAATTGATCGTGGGATTATTCTGAAGAATTCTGGAGTTTAATTGAAGAACAAAGACGGAGATCGATCAACCGGACACGGAAGAGCGACTACGGATTTGTTCTTCTATTTTTATCTTTCTTAATTGGAATTGATGTTTAGTTTCATAAACATGAATTGTGTTTATCTATTTTTGATCATGAACTAATTTTTTAGAGTCTAGAGGTCGGATGGAACCTGGTTGAGACACTTTCATGAATTTTTTATTTTATTAAATTGAGTTTATTCTAGATTAATTGTTTTTTTTCTAGAATTGATTGTCTTTTCAATTATCTGATCAATAATTGATTTGTAATATTTATTTGAAATCTGGCACTCGAGATAGGAGATTTTGAATATGACCAATAGAAAATACATTGTTAATTATTTATATAGCTCGGGAGAGTGTATAATTTTAACAGAGCTTTTAAAAAGAACATTGTTTTGTGATAGATCACTGCAAGTAGATTCTTAATAGGGATATTGGAATTGAATTGTAGTTGATAAAAATTATTTATTGCTCGGGAGAGGGAAATAATAAACTTAAGTGTTTTTGGCTATTAATTGATTGAAATTCATGAAGATTAATTAATTAGGATTGATTGTTGTTGAAACCAGGTGAAATCTGAACCTCTAGACCATTATTCTTTGATTGATTTTTATCTGAAAGTTGTGTGCGTGCTTATAAAAACTTCATTGTTATTTTATTTTTCAGCAAAATTCTGAAAGTTTGATTTTCTAGATAAAGTTTGGACTATTTTAATTACAAGCACTGAATATTTTTATTTTACTCCCTGTGGGATCGATATCTGATTTTATCACTATATTAAAACTTGACACTCGTATGCTTGCGAGCATTTTTCACAACACATATCAAAGAAATCATCAAGATTCAAGAACTTATCATGTTCCACAAACACCTATTGTCGTGCAATGGTTCAACAGACATCCACGATATCTAATACATCGCTACAATTCACCGATTAGACACACGTGCTTAAGATTATTCAACAAACAACCTACGGTTTCTCAAATCTGAGCAAGAGTGAAAAAAAATTTCAAAAAAATTCATCATTTTTTCAACCATCTCATCATAGGCTAAAATCTCATCCCCAACTAATGCATTACAAGACACAAACAACACAAACGACAAAAGCATATTACTATGCAATACAAACAAAGGAAACAATATGCATGCAATGCAACCCCCCCCCCCCCCCCACACACACACACACACTTAAACTAAGCATTGTGATAGGCGTGTTTGTTTTGCATATTTTCATTTCATTTATTGTCGATTTTGCATGCATTCATTTGTTTTAATTAAGTTTTAGTTTGTATTTCATGCATCATGTCTGCATAACATACTCCCGGATTTATTGTGTAGTACGTCATTTTTTACTGGAAAAAAGAGAAATTAAAGAACAAAAGAAGAAGATGTGCAACAAGAGAGGAAAAGATGGAAAAGCTATTGCGCAAGAGAAGAATTACGGAGCAGCAATGATCTAAAAATCATTTTTAATTTTATAAAGCTTCAAATCCAATCTCCACCGTTCAAAATGAAATTCAAGATGTTTGAAGTTGCTATCCAAATTTCAGCTCAATCCGACGGCTAGATCTCTGGATATGAATTTTACAAAATCGCTGCTCGCTGGGAGAAAAGTTGCTCGCTCGATCCGCAACATGTTGCGGATCGAGCGGCCAAAAAAATATGAAAACAGTAGGTTCGTAAAAGTTGCTCGCTCGATCCGCAACATCTTTCCGATCGAGCGAGACATGCTGTTCGGGAAAAAATCTGTAATTTAGGAATTTTTATTATTAAGGACTCTAGCCTTAATTAAAAGATATATCTCGAATTTTAGAGTGAGATATGGATTGAAAAGAGAGATTGGACGGCTTGGAACGCGAAGAACGCTCTGGAGGCTAGGTTTTATCTTTTTTGTTCTTAGATTTTAATTCTTCTTATTTTTATTCTTGGTTGAGGAAGACGAACCCTTGAATTTATTTATCTTGTGAGATTCAGATTTTCATTGTTTGATTTTTATCGAGTATCAAGAGTTGTTCTGGTTTATTTCATGATTGTGTGTTTGATTATTAGATTGATCACCTGATAATTCTTTTGTACAATCTACCGCTAAATTAGAACTCAAATCTGTAATTGTTTGAAGCATCTAATTTGCGAAGCAACTACGTTTGATATTTTTTGCTTTTGAATTTATTAATTCGTAGGAACAACAACTGACTAGGCTAAATACAACCGCTGGTGCTTGTGTTGTCTAGCTTCATTAGTTTTACTCATTTGAATGCTACCGTGAGTTTAAATCTAGATTGCTGTTATCGGGTTAATTTATTGGTAAGAGTTAATTTAGAATGTTGTTTTCTAATTAACTAAAATTAAGGTGAAACAGGAATTTGATTTCCAATGATGAATATTCGATGTGAATTAATTATTTTTAGGGAATCGATGATCGAGTGAATGATTTCAAGGGTGTAGTCGATCGATACCAAGTCTCGTTATTTTATTGATTTTCTTATTTTAATTCTTGCCAGGTAGTTAATTCTAAAATTCCCAAATCCCCTTTTATTTATTTTCAGTAGTTTTAAGTACACAAATAAATTTCACTTTCCTCGTGGGAACGATCCCTACTCTCGCTACTACATGTTTATTTAGTTAATCTAAGTTGGGTTAATTTGGGCGCGACACGACTAAGCGCTACCAAATTTTGGCGTCGTTGCCGGGGAAAAGGCGTTTCATTTATTTGTGTTTTTGTTTTTTTATTGTTATTATTCCACCTAGTGTTACTCTGATTTGTTCGTGCATGCAGGTGAATCTTCGGAAGAAGAAGAATTTCCATACGACCCAGAGATAGAAAGAACTTTGCATAGGCGAAGGAGGCTTTTTATGGTGTAATACTTTGAGATGTCAAATCTACAAGTATTCACAAGTTTTACCCAGCAACACGGAGAGCCTTTCTACGCAGCATGGAAGAGATTCAATGATTTAGCAACCATCTTTCGGTATCATGATTTTTCTAAATATTCTCTCCTTACATATTTTTTTGATGTTTTGGATGCAGTGACAAGAAGATGGGTAATTGATGGAGCTTTCACAATCGGTATTTCAATATTTTGCCGAGATGATGATACCATGAGACGCCTATTGGATGATATGGCCGAGTTTGACTATTACTTGTATTCGCAATCTCAATACCCAGATTTTACAGACCAACCATTCGAGCTTCAAAAGGAGGAGGGAAGTTGTTCGCAGTTGATCTTACATCCGCTAGAAGATATCATGAGCAAGCTTGTGGCATCGACTGTGGAAATTGTAGAAGATCTGAAAAAGTCTAGATGCGACCTTGTGAAGCACATAGAGAATATCAAGAGATCAATCGTTCATATGACCTCGTGCAAATCCGGAGCAAAAGCTATGCTCTGGTACAAACTATCATCGACGTCGGGCATCTCCAAAAGGCTATTCAGATCTTGGGGCGCATATGAAACCAGAATGCCTCGAACGAAGGCCTTACTATTCGCGCGCTCCGCAGTATTAGCGTAAAATTCCCTCACAATAGGGACAATAGCCGGAGACGGTTGTCGAGCAAATTTTGCCCACCCACGATTCACGACTTGGTTAGCCACATCGCTGTCGTAAGCTTCTATGTCAAAACCCCTCTCAGTAATAGGGGAGCGATGGGTTTTTGCATGATCGTACCTTTCTCGAGCCGCTTGGTTTACGAATCGACCGGAAAGGTTGAGTGAATCGTGGGTATCGTTTGTTCCTTGGCGAGAAGATTCGTCGCGCTCTCGAGTGCGTTTCGAGCCCATGGTGGTGTTAGAAGAGCAAGAAACTTGATCGGGGCAATATATCGAACACTTGGCATGCACTAAGAATGCCGGTGTTTCTGAGCAAAATCAGGCGCTGGAGAAGTGGAGAGGAGAGGAAGGATATGATGCCTGCAATGGATGAAGAGAAATTTGTGAAGATTGGCAAAATTCAAAAATTGGGGATTTAGGGTTCTAAGGGAACCGAGTAAAGGGGGAAGAAAAATTGAGGGGAAAAAGAAAGAAAAGAGAATAAATAACACGCCCAGGATAGCGCGCTCGATCGCGTGAGTTCGTACGATCGAGCGCGCTTCGTAAATAGTGGGGGCAGAGAACAGGGTTCAAACCACGCGCTCGATTGCATGAGTTCGTGCGATCGAGCGCGCCCTAAAAAAAATCCGGCAGAGAACTAGATAAAAAACGTGCGCTCGATCGCGTGAGTACGTGCGATCGATCGCAAAATGCTAAAAAAAATTTTGTAAAATTTTCCAAAATTTTCCGAAAAAACAAAAGAAAGAAATAAAAAAATAAACCAAAACACAGTAAAATCAAATAAAAATAGAAGGGAAAAAAACATTGGGTTGCCTCCCAGTCAGCGCTAAATTTACAGTCAGTCTATAGCTCGACTGCTTGTCGCGATTTAGTCGACATTTGGCGGAGCATCTAGAGTGATATCATGCTCGTCTCCTCCTACGTTCGCTTGGACTCCTTCATAGTAGTGTTTAAGCCGATGGCCATTCACCTTGAATGTTTTGGAAGTGTCCAAGCTTTGAATTTTGACTGCACCATGAGGGAAGACATTAGTTACAACAAACGGTCCATTCCAACGTGAACGTAACTTACCTGGAAACAACCGAAGTCGTGAATGATAGAGCAAAACTTTCTGACTTACTTCGAAGATCCTTCTAGAGATCATCTTGTCGTGGAAGGCCTTTTGTTTTGTCCTTGTAAATCTTGGAGCTGGCGTAAGCATCATGGCGGATTTCTTCCAATTCTTGCAACTGCAGATTTCGGTGCTCGCCACTCTCATCCATATGCATGTTAAAGTTTTTTATAGCCCAATAGGCTCTATGCTCCAATTCCACTGGCAGATGGCATGGTTTTCCAAAAATCAGCCGATATGGAGGCATTCCAATCGGCGTCTTGAACGCGGTTCTATACGCCCACAAAGCATCATCCAAACGCAAGCTCCAGTCCTTTCTTGTCGGATTTACGGTCTTTTCTAGGATGGATTTAATTTCTCTGTTCGATACCTCAGCTTGACCGTTGGATTGTGGGTGGTATGCAGTGGAGATCCTATGCATCACATGGTACTTTTTAAGCAAAGTAGCCACAGTTCGGTTGTAGAAGTGTGTGCCTCTATCACTGATGATGGCTCTCGGGATTCCAAACCTAGAGAAAAGGTTATGCTTGATAAACTCTGCAACAACTTTAGAATCTTCAGTACGGGTGGCCCTTGCTTCCACCCATTTCGAGACATAGTCCACAGCAAGTAATATATAAATAAATCCATATGAACTAGGAAAAGGCCCCATGAAGTCGATGCCCCAAACATCAAAGATTTGACAAACTAAAATAGGTTGCTGGGGCATCTCCTTACGTTGGGAGATATTACCTGTCTTTTGGCATTGAGCGCATGAATTACAGAACACGTAAGCGTCTTGAAATAAAGAAGGCCAGAAAAATCCACAATCTAACACTTTTATTGTTGTCTTGTTCGCTCCAAAATGGCCACCACATGCATACGAATGACAAAATGTGAGGATATGGATTACCTCGCTCGCGGGTACACATCGACGTATAACTTGATCAGCGCAATGTTTCCACAAGTATGGATCATCCCATACATAATAATTTGCATCGCTCCTCACTTTGTCCCTTTGCGCCTTAGAAAATTCAGAAGGAAACCCTTTAGTCACTAAATAATTAACAATATTTGCGTACCAGGGTAATTCGGCGCTTGCTGAAAATAATTGCTCATCAGGAATTCTTCTCGCAAATTCAGTCCTCATCAACATGAACTAGGCGACTCAAGTGGTCAGCAACTCTATTCTCGGTTCCTCTTTTGTCCTTGATTTCCACATAAAATTCGCTCAAAATTAGTATCCACCTTATTAGCCTTGGTTTTGCCTCCTTCTTTGCCATCAGAAAGCGCAAAGCTGCATGATCAGAATAAACAATGACTTTAGCACCAAGTAAATAAGAGCAAAATTTTTCTAATGCAAAAACTACAGCTAAAAGCTCATTTTCAGTGGTGGAGTAGTTCCGTTGGGCATCATTCAGGATACGCGAGGCGTAGTATATAGCATGTGATGCTTTTCAAACTTTTTGGCCTAAAACAGCGCCAACTGTATAGTCACTGGCATCACACATAATCTCGAATGGCTTGCTCCAATCCGGTGGTTGGATTATTGGTGCAGATGTCAAGGAGTCTTTGAGTTTATCAAAAGATGTTTTGCATGGTTCATCAAACTCAAACGGTACATCATTTTGCAACATCTTGCACATGGGGGATGCGATCTTGGCGAAGTCTTGAATGTACCTCCTGTAGAAACCTGCATGGCCAAGAAAAAAACGCACTTCCCGCACACATGTGGGATAAGGGAGAGACTGAATAATATCAATTTTAGCCTTATCTACCTCTATTCCCTTAGACAAAATGACATGCCCTAACACAATACCTTGCCCAACCATAAAGTGACATTTTTCAGAATTTAAAACTAAGTTGGTTTCGACACACCTCTTAAGGACAAGTGCAAGGTTAGACAGACAGTTTTCGAATGAATCACCATAGACAATAAAATCATCCATAAAAACTTCTAAGATATGCTCAATGAAATCTGAAAAGATACTAACCATACACCGTTGGAAAGTGGCCGGTGCATTGCAGAGTCCAAAAGGCATTCGTCGATATGCAAAGGTGCCAAACGGGCAAGTGAATGTCGTCTTTTCCTGATCCTCTGGCACAATAAAAATCTGAAAATAACCAGAATATCCATCAAGAAAACAATAATAAGGGTGACATGCTAAAAGTTCAATCATTTGATCAATAAAGGGTAAAGGAAAGTGGTCCTTTCTGGTTCCGGCATTCATCTTCCTATAATCAATACAAACCCTCCACCCATTTTGAATACGGGTGGGAACCATCTCTTCATCCTTATTTTTCACCACAGTAATTCCGGTTTTCTTGGGTACCACTTGGACCGATCTGACCCACTGACTATCAGAAATTGGGTAGACGACCCCAACTTCAAGTAGTTTTAGAATTTCAGCTTTGACCACCTCCATCATGGGTGGGTTCAACTTCCTTTGTGGCTGACGCGAGGGACTCGCTCCATCCTCCATCAAAATTCTATGCATGCATATAGAAGGACTAATTCCCTTGATGTCTGCTATGGTCCATCCAATAGCAGTCTTGTGCTCTTGCAATACTTGACTAACTGTTCATCTTGATCTGCTTCCAAACTATTTGAGATGATGACTGGTAATGTTTCTCCTTCTCCAAGGAAAACATACTTAAGATGGTTTGGAAGCGTCTTTAGTTCGATCACTGGTGCCTGCAAAACATATGGAAGGCGCCTAGTGTTAGAGATTGGTAGAGATAAATAAGATACATTACCTGACTGAGGTAGCTCAGGCGAATTGTTCAGAATTCTCTCAATCTCTTTTACTTTTTCACTGATTCCAATTCCATCTTCCTGCTGAATGGGTACAACGAGTGCCACCTCTAGATCATCTTTTCCTGCATACTCACAATAATCTTGGGCCAAGTAATCCACAATATCAATAGAAAAAACGCAATCATCACTATCAGGAAATTTCATGGCATCATAAATATTAAATTTTACAACCTCGCCATCAAATTTCATAGTGAGTGTGCCACTGTGTACATCTTTTTTAGTCATGGAAGTTTTCAAGAATGGTCTGCCTAACAAAATAGGACTATTATGATCACCGTTTTCCATGTCTAGCACATAAAAATCTGCAGAAAATACCAATTCATTTACTTGCACTAGCACATCTTCTACTACTCTCCTAGGGTATGCATTAGACCTATCAGCTAATTGAATAACAATTTCAGTTTTGTTCAAAGGACCAAGTTTCAAGGATGCATAGATAGAATATGGCATAACATTGATTGTTGCTCCTAGATCTAACATGGTCTTCTCAAGTCTAACATTCCCTATGGTACATGGGATAGAAAACATACTTGGATCCTTGCATTTTGTGGGCAATTTTCGTTGGATCACAGCAGATACATTCTCACCAAGTTCCACTTTTTGACAACCCTTCAGTGTCTGTTTCCTCTTTTCTGTGCACAGTTCTTTCAAGAACTTCGCGTATCGAGGCACCTGCTTAATATCATCTAACAACGGAATATTCACCTCACATCTACGAAAAGTCTCATACAGATCCTTTATCCCTTCATCTTTTCTAGACTCCTTAAGTGCTAAGGGAAAAGGGGCAACATGCTTATATTCAGAAAGTGGAGGAAACTTACCTCTTGGCGTCTCTTCCTTTGGATGCTTCTCCATCAGTCGCCTTCGGTTCTTCTTGTGGCTTATCCTTGGGTGAAGCCTCCACTTATTTCTCCTTGATCTTCAACTCCTTCCCATTCCTTAGAGTGATTGAACTTGTGTTTTCTCTTGGGTTCAGAATTGGTTGAGAAGGTAAAGCATTAGAATGTTGTGCTTCTAGTTTATTAATGGCGGTGGCGAGCCGTCCCATCTGGGTGTTCAAGTTTTGGATACTTGCTCTTGTTTCCTGTTGAAAAGCTACAGTATTAGTTGCAAGATCCTTAACGATATTTTCAAGAAACTCACCTGGTGTTGGTATCTGAGGTCGCTACTGTTGTTGAGGTTATGGTGGCCTATAAGCATGATTGTGCGGTGGTGCTTGATGCCCCGATTGATTTTCTTGAGGGTTCCCATATCTTAAATTTGGATGATCCTTCCAACCAGGATTGTATGTGTTGGAATAGGGATCATATTTCCGCTGTGGTGGTCCAGGAAATCCTTCAGTAGCATTGACCTATTCCACCGATTCTTCTTGAAGTGTGGGACACATATCAGTAGCATGTCCCACTGCAGCACAAATCCCACATGATTTTGCAGTCTGTCCATTCCCTACAGTCATCTGATGCACAAGAGATGTTAATTCAATTAATTGCTGCTCAGGGGAAGAGACATTTACCTCGGTGTTCTTCTTTGGTACATTCTCATTTCTGATGGTGCCAAATTGTTGAGAATTGGCAGTCATACTCTCTATCAAATTCCTTGCTTGTACCGGAGTTTTGTCCACAAAAACTCCTCCACTGGCTGCGTCTAGCATACTCCTGTCATGATGTAACAAACCTTCATAGCAAAATTGTATCAATTGATTTTCACTTATCTGGTGCTGCGTACAGCTAGCACAAAGCTTCTTGAACCGCTCCCAGTACTCATGTAGTGATTCTCTGGAGTATTGCTTGATTCCATAGATTTCCTTCCGGATGTTCGCAGCTCTAGATGTTGGGAAATATTTCTCCAGAAAGATCCTTTTCATCTCCGTCCATGCTGTGATATACCCAGAGGGCAAGTAGTATAGCCAATCCTTAGCAGTACTCTTCAAAGAGAAAGGAAAAGCTCTCAGCTGAATCTGCTCCTCTGTCACTCCATGGGGCTTCATACTCGTTCAAACCACATGGAATTCCATCAAGTGTTTATTCGGGTCCTCACCTGCAAGACCATGAAAGGAGGGTAATAAGTGAATTAATCCAGATTTATGCTCAAAAGTAGCATTATTTTCTAAAGTAGGAAAAGTAATGCATAAAGGTTGTTGATTGGGATCAGGAGTGCCCAATTGTCTAAGACTTAGGTTCGCATTAGCAGTCATCTCTTCTTCAGGAAAAGCAGCTCGAGCGGCTGCTTCTTGTTTTTGCCTACGAAGTTCTCTCCTTTGCCTGTGTAAAGTTCTTTCAATCTCCGGATTGTAGAGAAAGTCTTCTTCAGCAAAATCACCTGAAAGCATGAACAAGAGAGAACTAGAAACAAAGAAAAAAAAGAGTGAGATAAAACAGAACAAAACAAAAAGAAAAAGAACACAATAAATTAGACACCTTCCCCGGCAACGACGCCAAAATTTGGTAACGCTTAGTCGTGTCGCGCCCAAATTAACCCAACTCAGATTAACTAAATAAACATGTAGTAGTGAGAGTAGGGATCGTTCCCACGAGGAAAGTGAAATTTATTTGTGTTCTTAAAAATACTGGAAATAAATAAAAGGGGATTTTGAGATTTGAGATTAACTACTAAAAATTCTAAGCAATGAAAATTTAAATTATCACTATCATGCAAGAATAACAATTCAACTAGAGAAATCAATAAGAGATGAGACTTGGTATCGGTCGACTACACCATTGATATTCGTTCATTCAATCATCGATTCCCTAAAAATAATTAATCCTATCAAATATTCATCATTGGAAATCAAATTCCTGTTTCACTTTAAGTTTAGCTAATTAGAAAACAGCATTCTAGATTAACCCTTACCAATAAATTAATCCGGATTCCAGCGATCTAGATTTAAATTTACGGTAGCATTCAAACTAGTAAAACTGACGAACCTAGACAACACAAACACCAGCGGTTATATTTAGCCTATTCAATACTTGATCCTACGATTTAATAAATTCAACAGCAAAAAATATCAAACGTAGTTGCTTCGCAAATTAGTTAATTCAAACAATTACGGATTCGAACTCTAATTTAGTTATAGCTTGTAAAAAAAAAATCCTAAGATGGCCAATCCTAAAATCTCGCATACAAACATAAAATCAAACAGATCAAATATATGTACTTAACAAGAATTAAACACTGCAAATCGAATCTCATGAATAAATTATATCAAGGTTTCGTCTCCCTCAACCAAGTATAAAAGTTTAGCTATAACGATTCATCACAAAATCAATAAAAATTCAAAAGAAGAGAAGAAAACATGAAAGAGAGATGTAAAATAAAACTTAGCCGCCAAGAGAGAATGTCTAAAGTCTGATAAATCTCTCAAAAACGAAATTCAAAAACCCAATAAAGCCTAGAGTCCAAAATAACAAAATTTCCAAAATTAAAATAAAATTCCCAATCAGGCTAGCGTGCTCGAGCGCATGAGTACGTCCGCTCGAGCGCATCAAAATATGCGAACTCACTGTTTTGAAACTTCTCGGCCGCGCTCGAGCGCGTGGAAAATGGAGTGCCCACTGCCTTCATAATTCAGATGCCGCGCTTGATCCTATGAGTACGTGGGATCGAGCGCATGAAAATTCACCAACAATCTGTCCTTTTTTTCTTCAACTTGAAATCTCCTACACATTAAACCCCGGGAGTATGTTATGAATGTAAATGCATGCAAAAGACAAAACTAAGATAAAATATGAACAAAAAACAAATAAATGCATGCAAACTACTAAAAAATAACAACAAAATATGCAAACAAAACACGACTATCATACTCCTTCAAATTTTCATTCTTCACCTCATATGATCTATTCACCTATTGGGCTACCAGCTGGGAATCAGAGTAGACAGGCACCCGAGCGGCCCCCACCTACCTGGCATTTCGATGACCATCTAAGACAGCCTCGTATTCCGTCTCATAATTAGATGCCCTGAAGTCCAACCTGACTGCCAAATTGATTTCTTTGCCCCGTGGGGAGATCATGAGCACTCCAACTCCACTGACTTTGTTGGTCAAGACTCATCCACATACACTTTATAAGTCCTCAACTTCCACGTGCATGGTTTCAGCTAAAAAAATCAGCCAAAACCCGAGATTTGATAGTTGTATTGGGCTTGTATTGAATGCATTACGCACTTAGTTCAGTCGTCAATTTCACCAGCCTACCTAACACATAAGCATGCATGTGTCAAGATCCTCCCCACTGGCTAATCGTCAGCACAGTAATTGGGTATGATAGAAAATAAGGTCTGAGCTTCCGAGCTATCATGATCAATACCAATTCCAATTTCTCCACTCCTGTGTACCTAAGCTCAGCACCTTTGAAAGAATAAGAGAAGAAATATATCGGATGTTGGGACGCCCGCTTGTCCGATGAGCACATAGCTCACCGCCTCCTCAACAGTCAATAAGTAGACATACAAAGGTTCACCTGGGCCATCTTTGGCAAAGATTGGGAGCTCGGCCAAGTAATTCTTGAAGTCATCAAATGATTTCCCACATTCGTCATCTCATTCAAATTTCTCAGTCTTCCGGAGGACCTTGAAAAAAGGAAAGCTGCGATGAGCTGACCAGGAAATGAAGCGAGACAAAACTGTTATTCTCCCTGCCAATTTCTGAACCTCATGGAGATTTCCAAGAGGTGACATAGCTCCTAACTACAAAAACACACTTATCTGGGTTGAGCTTAATCTCGTAGGACCTCAGTGTAGAAAAGGTTTCTGTCAGGTCGGCTAGTAAATCCCCACCGTTCTGAGATTTCACCAAAATATCATCTACATAACTTTGACATTCCGACCAATCTGCCCTGAGAACACTTTGTCCATCAACCTCTAATAAGTATCCCCTGCATTTTTCAACCCGAAAGACATTATCACGTAACAGAAAGTTCCATGTAAGGTGGTGAAACTTACCTTGTTCTGATCTTACTCAGCTAGGGGGATTTGGTGAAATCCCTAGTAAGCGTCCATGAAGCACAAGTACTCATGACCTGCCTTCGTGTCACCCAGCTGATCATTCCGAGGTAAATGATAGCAGTCTTTCGAGCAGACCTTGTTCAAATCTCTGAAATCAACACACATGAGAATCTATAACCGAGCAAGACGTGTTATAAGCTCGTCCAAAAAAACCAGGAATAAAGGAATCAAAATTTTGACAATATGTAATTCTATCAACTCCAATGCTAAGCTATCTATATATATCATACCGAATAAGTCGTGATACAAAGAAATCAAAATTTGGTTATGCTAGCGAGATAAATCATATTGAATAAGTCGTGGTGCAGCTGGTCTAGCCGTCATCTCGAACTTAAAGATACCTGATACATTTTTGGGGGTCAATTGCAAACATGGCTTTCTTACAAAATTCTTTTAAGTTCAAGGGTCTTTTAAATTTTATTTTATTTCTCATATAAATGTAATTCTTTAAAGAAAAAAATTCCCTTTTAATTAATTTGAAGTAATATCATCAACTGTTGAATCTGAGATTCATCAAGATAATAAATATTTTATTTATCTGATGAAAATTCAATTGTTTCAACTGGATAAAATCCAAAAGTGTATAATTCTTCTAAAATTTTAACTTTGTTTTTTTTTTTTTCGTTTCGTTTTGGACATTCATTTTCATAATGTCCTTCTTCATTGCACAACCAACATGTGCAATTTTTTCTTTACCTTTTTGGCAATGTGGTTTTCTGTTATTAAACCTTTTATAAAATTTTCTTATATAAGGTTTTCTGAAGAAATTCTTTTTGAATTTATTTTTCTTATAAGGAATGAATTTCCTGTTAAATGTTTTATAAGGTTTATTAGGTTTAGTTTGTTTTTGTTTTAGATGTTTGTGTGGCATTTTGTTTTACAACCATAATTTTTTACTGTGAATTCCATTTTGTCACAACAAAGTTTATTGTTTTGTTTGTAGGATTTGAAAATTCTTTTATTTAGTGTTACTTCATGACATTTTTTTGTTATTATATCTTTGATAAATTTAGGGAAAATAAGTAGTCCAGTAATTTTACTCCCTTTGGGTTTTGGTCCATTAACTTTTCCGATGTGGATTTTGGTACACTAACTTTGCATTTTCAGTGTTTTTTGGTCCAATTGCATACGGGTCAACTTTTTATTGATCCACGTCATCATTTTGGACCAATAAAAAGTTGACACGTATGCAGTTTGACCAAAAAACACTGAAAATGCAAAGTTAGTGTAGCAAAATCTACATCGAAAAATTTAATGGACCAAAACCAAATCATGGACAAGTTAATGGACCAAAAAACTTATTTTTCCATAAATTTAATAGCTCCTCCCAAAGTTTTTGCATAAGAGCTAGTTAAAAATTCGTCTTTACTGTTTATTGGTATATTAGGTATTTTATTAAAAATACTTAATTTATAATGTTTTTTTTTATCAACGTCTATTAATTGATAATAGTTTGTTTCATAATCACAGATAAATTCTTCTAAATAACATAAATTGCATAATTTGATATTATCCAGGATAAAAATTGCTCTATTTTGTTCTATGTTTTTGGCTACTAAATTAGCATCATTATTAGAAACTTCTAAAAATTCTTTGTACAAGGCATCAACAAATAGTTCGAAATATCGATGCCCTGTCATTTCTTGTGGTAGATTAGTTATTACTAGGTTTTCAGCCCAAGTTTTTACTGCTCCTACCAATGTCATTTTTATCATTTCATGAATTAATACTTGTATGTTCTCACTTTTATCTAATAAAGGTGTTAATTGGATTTGTACTGAGATTTCATTTGCCCAATGATTTATCCTTGATTTTCTTTATCAGTAGAACATCCTAAATCTAGAATTTTTTGTTTTACAAATCCTGATGTCTTTGTTTCTCTAAAAATATCTTTTACATCTTTATATGTTCCAGAATATTGATCTCTGTTATAATCGAATTCTTCATTTTTGCTTCCACTACCACTGCCTCCTACATTCATTCGTAGATTCAATTGTGGTCTAGAATCATCTTCTGATTTTGATTCTGATTCTGATTCTGATTCTGAAATATCCATATCTCTATATTGTTCTGATTCTTGATGTGAATGATACAATTCTTTTGTATTTATTTCTATTTGTTTATAATCAAACTGATCTGTTTCACTAAACATCTCCATATTTAGTTTTCCCGTAAATAAGAGGATTTCTATACCATGATTCAATTTTGAATGGTTCTTCCTCTATTTTTCCTTTTCCTTTATCTTTTGGAAAAAATTCCTTAAGATAACTTAATATTTCTTTACTGTGTTTTTCTTGTTCTATTATTAATCTAGTCGTAGCTAAATCAATATATTCTTTGAAATTTTTCTCTAATTTTGTATTGTTGAATTAATCTCGTTAATTTTATTTTCTAATTCCTCTAATTCCTCTAAATATTTTTTCTAATTTTATTAAAGATGTCATTATGATGAAGTTGATTCATTAACAATAGCTTGTTTAATTTTAAGAATATTTTGATTCATGGTTCCAATCTTCTCAAGAATATCTTCATCATTTCTAGCAAATGATAATGATCTTCTTGGTAAAGAATGTTTGGTTATTTGGAGGTCATCTGAACTCCATCTTTTATAGGGATTTATTTCTTCAATAAATGTCTTTTGAGGGTGTTCAATTTTTGTAATATTTTTAAACATTCTTTCAACAGAAATGGTTGGTTTCGTTGAAGTCATTCCTGTTTGAGAATTATTACTCATTGATAAGCCAACAACATACTTAATATTGATTGGATGGTTTTCTGTTATCATAAGATTATTTCTATAAAAGTAATAATCTAGTGTTAAAACATCATTTATGTTTTTATCAAAAAGAGATATATTGTATTGTGGATAAATACAAAATTTTATCTTTTTGTAACATAAGTTTCCTATAATATTCCCAAGGATAGAATTCTCAAAATTACGTATCTTTTTGTCACGAACTGTGATTTCAATTGGTGTATCTATTCTTTCTCGGTAGTGAGCTGATACAATTATTTCAATTCCTTCGATATGAACATATTTTAGTTCAGATTGTTCTTTTTCACTGGCTTTTGTCATGATGGTATCAATATCTTGAGTTGTTAATAACTTCAGAGTGTTAGACCTTAGTTCGTTATTTATTTTACATGATCGTTCTTTCGTACGTATGGAACAATAAATTAAATTATTTCTGGGATTAATAAGATTTGAAATCTTATTTAATATTTCAGGTTGATTTATTAAATTTTCTTTTGAATTAGAAAATCCTGATTTCTGTATTCCAGCAAACTTACTTTGATTGAATATAATATTCAAATTATACTCCTGATTTTCTTCATTTTCTTCGATCTGAAAATTTTGTGGGTTTATTAGATCTTGTTGTTCAGTCATTTTAACAAATATATGAACTTCTTATTATCATTAAATCTTTTAATAGATCTTCAATTGCTTCGATTTGATCTATTAAGTGTTGATAATCTTCAAATTATCAATTGTTTACTTTAATGACTTTAGATTTACTAATAATTCGTTATTAAAATCTATTCTGTAATTTATATTTTGAGAATATAAATTAAAGATGTATGCTTTATATCTTTTCTTTAAATTCCATCTTGTATGAATTATTATCTTTTGTACTTTATAATTTAGGAGGGGATTCCTAAATAAAAGTGTTGTCGAATTCATTTGTACTTGAAATTTCTGTCAATCTAGGTTGAATTTAGTTTTAAAACCTGACTCTGATACCAGGTTGTGGAATACTTCTTTACTCATTATTTTAATTATCAATTTCATTATATATTTCTTGTATACTATGTTTACCAAATTGAACAATTATATAATTTTTTAAAATGAATAATCGTTGATTTATTGTAATCATTTCATTATAGATCTGAATGCACACTAGATCTGTATTTTCTAAATTTTTAATTTTATTTTTCAAATCTCGAAACTTTTTATTTAAAATGCGTGCTTCTTGCTTGAGAGTTATTCCAGGCTTGATAAAGTTTTCAAATAAATTTTAAATTAAGGGCAGCAGGAGTTTTAGGAAGGTTACCTTGCTTGATCAATCCTTGATCTGGAGTAGAGGCCAAATCCTTGTTTTTCCTTGATGAACACTTTTCAAACGGTACTTACTTTTGGATCTCCAGGTTTACTCTGATCATGAATTATCAACTTTTGGCTTCCAGCCTGCTCCTCCTTATGCCCTGCTTTGTTTAGTTATTGCCATAAGGCTGAATTTTGTTTCTAATTTTTAAGTTTCTTAGTTTCTGATAGTTTTCATACGTCTTGTATGAACCAGAGCATAAGAAGCTTAAGAAAAGAGAGGCAGACTCAAACTTCGGTTCTCATTTCACAAAACAAACATCTCCTTAAATATGCGTGGAGAAACGCTCAAAAGATAAGGATGAAGGGAGGGGACCACTTCGACACTACAAATGATTACTTTTTTCTTCTTTGACGGCTGTTTTTTCACTGGTGGCTTCAGACCACTTCTTTATTATTTTTTCTTCTTTGACAGCTGTTTTTTCTGTCTTTTCTTCTGTCTTTAGGCAATTTTCACATTTGTGAGTGGAAATCATTGTACCTAATCTCTTGCATAGCATCTGTTGCGTTTTTCTAGTCATGTCAACTCTTGCTTCATAGATCGGAGCTTCAAATTGAGCTAACATGGCTTGATCTTTCTTTTGGATGATCTCTTTGTGTCCAGTGGTTAATAAAATTTTACTAGATGCAAAATTTATCTTAACCTTTGAATTTTCATCTATTTTCAGTTTTTGAGATCATGTCGATTACTGTTTTTATTCTTATCTCCGGAATTGTCGAGATATAATTTACTGGTTTTTCTTCATTTGATCCTTCAAATAAGAACTTTTCTTTATTTCTTCGACATTGAATGTATACCATTGGTTGGTAAAATTTGTCATTATCCCAATCTGGAAGGGTTGAATGAATGTTCAACTTTAATACTGGATCATCTTTGAAGACTGCTTTCTTGAATTGAATGATACTACTTTTCACTTGATATGGAAATAATTCTATCTCTTGATTGTTGGGACTGACTTCTAATCCGCTTAATAATCCATTTGAAAAGAATCTTGTGACTTCATGCGTTGGAGCACCTTGCAGTGTTCTTGCTCTGGATATGTTTTGTGTGTCACAAGTTTGTAGCCAAAATCCTGCAGATGGTTTGACTATTCTCAAATAGTTTAATGTTTCAAAGAACTCAGTATTGAATTTTTCTGCAAAATTTATTTTTCGAAAAATTTGTTTTTGTGGTCGCAAATTGACCATCTTTCTTTCTCTTTTTTCAAGGTGTTTTTAAACGTCCTTTCTTCATTTTCATTTTTCTCAGTGCTGGCTGTGTTCACCGTTTATTTTTTCTTTTCTTTTTCTTTTTCTTTGTTTTCAGTGTTGGCTGTGACCACTGGCTGTTTCTCATTCATCTTAATTATTTTGTCAAATGGAGTTGCTATCTTGATTGATGTTCTTGATGAGGATGATGATGACGAGGTTGCCATCTTCTCCTTTATCATCTGAATTTTTCTAAGTACATTCTTTTCTCTTTGTTGAAGAATTTGAATTTCTTCTTGTATGTCGATCAGTTGTTCCTCTAATTGATTAAATTGCTCCATTCTGCACAAGAAAACATATATATATGTGTGAGTAATTTCTTCTTATATATATATATATATAATGGTTAGTAATTTAACTCTTTATCATGAGTAATTCGATTAGTTTTATTATGTGTATCATTGCATTTGTGAATTCTTTTGCAAGAATTGAACCAATCTTCACAAATGAGATTGATTATTTTTGTGGGGACCCGGGTTGCTAATCTTATCTTAGGGCAATTTATTGTAATTAACAATTAAACAAGTACTTAAAAGAATTAAAGAAACAAGAGCTAAAAAAAAAATTTGTTTTAAAAGGCAGGGTCTCGCTCGATCGGGGAATATGCTATCAAAAATCTGCTGCCAAAGAATGGATAAACAAGTCATAATCTTTTATACATGCTACAAAATCAAATACATGCTATCTTATAACGTCTTACAAGCTTCTAAACATAATAAACATAAACTAGCATGTATTCAAGCCATAATATACAAAGTTCTTGTATCACTTCTAGCATGGTTCAACAACATAAAGTACAAGTCGTGCTACTTAAGCCCGTGTCCTCACTTGCTATGCCTCAATCTCGAGCTATCCTTGTCTTTTCTGACTAGCTCCTGCCTCACCTATTGCCATGCACACATACAAAACAAAGCAATAGCCGGATAACTCCGGTGAGAATAAAATCCCAGTATAAACAACTTTAAACGCGAGATAATAAACGTGAATGCAATGCAAATGGCAAAGGAAGGCTATCAAGCTGATATCAATAAAACTTAGTTCTTTGGGATCCCGAGAAATAAAATAACTATCAAACCACCGATACTCCCATTCGAGGCGGCATCAAGTATTTTAGTCCTCTGACTTTGGTACAACTATAGTGAGTCTTCTGGCTCTGAACATAAATCCATATTCTGTGATATGAGTCAAGCTGACTCTAGAAATAAATTTACAGTCCATGCCACTCACTACAGCTCTCCAAACGTCATCTGCACTCTAGGCGATGGCTGCCGTCTGTGCTATTAAGGCTGGAGTTCAAGATGAATGCAACATAAGCTGTATGCATTAAAAGCTATAAAACACATCTTGAACAACTAAGCATATAAGCAAACAAAGCAGTACAAACAAATAATCACATAAGAAATATAAAGAAACAAGTATGTGATTGACATGGGAATACTTGAAATGAAAGCTATTTCAAGCGTTCTATCCCATCTGGATTTGCTGTCATTTATACCTTTCTATGTCACGTCTGAAAGTACTTCAAATCTGCAAGTACATCAATGAAAATTCATATCAAAAGGTTGCTCCACTTCTCAACTCAATCTCAAGTGCAAATGCTAGCAAACCTTGCTTCAAATCCTTCTCGGTTTGACTCGGAGATCTCGAGTTCGGCAACTTCGATAGAAAGCTGATAAATTACATATCGAATAACTAACAAGATCAGATGCCATTCAAACCATGCTTCGTTCAATCAACAATATCAAAGTCTTGACATTTTGCAAATCGACGGCATAACGGCTAAAACCGGCAATCCAAACAATATCCAAATCAATCCAACAATCCAGATAACTTATAATCTCTAACATATCATCTCATTACCATAAAAATCAGTATCAATCAAACATGGTAGTGTTCGAATTATTCTTCCCAAATTCATATAAAATCCGAACGACGGTCTTTTTCCGAACCGTCTGCGAATACACGATCGGTACAGCTGATATACGCATATATGATAAAATCATAATTTTCCATCTTTCACATAAAAATAAAATCTGAGATATGTGAATAAAACATGTACCAAATCGAAGGTCTCGAAGCTGTGATCGCAGATATATATTTATCTGGAATTTCTGATAACCGAAACGCAAGTTATCGAAGCTTGAACGGGACGAAAATGGAGTTCTTGAAGGTTTGGACGATTCCTCTGTTTCTTTTCCTTTCCAAAATCTGATATGCACGTGTATTCAGCTTAATTCAAGTGGAAATTGAGATATATATCATATTTGCAGTTTAGTCCCTGAACTTTTGACTATTTGCAATTCAGTCCCCTGAAAAGCGATTTAATTCAATTTCAATCCTTTCCAATTTAAGAATATTAGAATTTAATTCTAAACTCTAAATATTCCCAAATTAAATATTCTCGGATTAAAATTAAATAATCCCGGGCCTTACATTTCTCCCCCACTAAGACATGAGTTCGTCCTCGAAATCACAAGCAAGCTGTATAGACAATCTGTATACACATAAGATAGTGAAATAGCATAAAACAAAATAAGAACTCACATCAATGAAACAACTCTGGAAATCTCTGTCTCATGTCTGACTCAGTCTCCCAAGTCGCTTCTTCAATGCCATGTCGACTCCACTGAACTTTGACTAGCTGAATTATTTTGTTTCTGAGCTGTTTGTCTTTGTGATCAAGAATCTGAATAGGCTGCTCAAAATAACTAAGAGTCTCGTCAAGTTCAGCTTCATCAGGCTGAAGAATATGGGAAGGATCAGGCTGATACTTCCGCAGCATAGAGACATGGAATACGTCATGAATACCAGACAAAGATGGAGGAAGAGCAAGTCGATAAGCAAGATCGCCTATCTTCTCGATAATCTCATATGGACCGATAAAACGTGGAGATAACTTTCCTCTCTTTCCAAATCTGACCGTACCTCTAAACGGAGAAATCTTCAAGAAAACTCTGTCTCCCTGATCAAAAGATAGAGGTCGTCGTCTGATATTTGCATACTTTGCTTGTCTATCCTGAGCTGTTTTCATTCTTTTCTGAATAAGCTTTACTTTCTCTGTCATTTCTCGGATCATATCAGGCCCAACATCAGGAACATCTGAGATATCATCCCAGTACAACGGTGATCTGCATTTCTTTCCGTACAATGCTTCAAAAGGAGCCATCTCAATGCTCGTCTGATAGCTGTTATTATAAGAGAATTCTGCAAGTGGTAATGAATCTTGCCAACTAGTACCAAAATCTAGTACTACAGCTCTCAACATATCCTCAAGTGTCTGGATAGTCCGCTCTGACTGTCCATCTGTTTAAGGATGATAAGCTGTACTCAGATGCAATTGAGTACCAAGAGCTTGTTGCAAGCTATGCCAAAAATGTGATGTAAATCTAGGGTCTCGATCTGAAACAATAGATTTAGGCACACCATGTAATCTTACCAATTCTCTAACGTAGATTTCTGCCATCTGATCATGTCTGTACGTCATTCTGTACGGAATAAAACATGCTGATTTCGTCAAACGATCAATAATCACCCAAATGGCATCGCACCCTCTGGATGAACGTGGTAGCTGTGTAACAAAATCCATGGAAATGTGATCCCATTTCCATTCTGGAACTGATAGATTCTGCAATAGACCACCTGGTTTCTTTCTTTCTGCTTTTACCTGTTGGCAATTCAAACATCTGGCTACAAATTCAGTCACATCTGACTTCATTTGTTTCCACCAATACTGCATTTTCAAATCATTATACATTTTTCTGCCACCAGGATGAATACTGAATCGACTACTGTGAGCCTCTTTCAAGATTTGTTGTTTCAAAGCTGAAACATCTGGAACAACAAGTCTGTTATTCACATATAACACATTATCAGCACTAACTTGATATTCAGATTGATGTCCAGATCTGACCATAGCAATCGAATTCTGAATATTCTGATCCTCTTTCTGTGCTTCTTTGATTCGTATCAAAAGTTCTGGCTCAACTCGTATAGCACAAACACGGATAGGTTGCATATCTGTTGCAAATATTAATCCAGAAAGACAACAATCTTCCACCATTTGAGATACACCTATCGTAGACAAGGATAAAGAACATACCTTTCTACTTAAGGCGTCCGCAGCTGCATTAGATTTTTCTGGATAATATTTAATCTCGCAATCAAAATCTTTCAATAAATCAAGCCATCTACGTTGTCTCATATTCAATTCTGATTGCGAAAACAGATATTTCAAACTTTTGTGATCTGAAAAGATTTCAAACTTCTCACCATAAAGATAATGTCGCCATATCTTCAATGCAAAGACAATAGCGGCAAGCTCCAGATCATGGATAGGATATCGAGTCTCGTGTGGCTTTAACTGTCTCGAAGCATAAGCGATAACATGACCTCTCTGCATAAGCACACAACCCAGACCCTTGTGAGAAGCATCACAATATACAACAAAATCACCTGTACCTGATGGAATCGTCAAGACAGGTGCACTTGTAAGCCTTTTCTTCAACTCCAAGAAACTAGTTTCACAGGCTTCAGTCCAGACATACGGCTTATTCTTCTGAGTCAGTTGCGTAATAGGCTTCGCAATGCTGGAAAAATCTCTGATAAAACGTCTATAATAACCTGCCAAGCCCATAAAACTCCGTATTTCTGGCACTGATGTAGGTCTAGGCCAATTCAATACAGCCTCGACCTTGCTTGAATCCACTGAAATCCCATCACCTGAAATCATATGCCCAAGAAACACAACTTTCTGTAACCAAAATTCACATTTCGATAACTTAGCATATAATTTCTCATTTCTCAAAGTCTGTAAAATGAGTCGGAGATGTTCAGCATGCTCATGTACATTCTTGGAATAGATCAAGATATCATCGATAAAAATAATGACAAATTCATCCAAATATTTCTGAAATACCCGATTCATCAATCCCATAAATACTGCAGGAGCATTGGTTAAACCAAAAGGCATGACGATAAATTCATAATGTCCATACCTTGTTCTAAAAGCAGTTTTAGGAATATCTTCATCTCGTACTCTCAGTTGATGATATCCAGATCGCAAATCAATCTTCGAATAGATAGCTGAACCCTGTAGCTGATCAAACAAATCATCTATTCTAGGCAGTGGATATTTATTCTTGATGGTTACCTTGTTCAATTGATGATAATCAATGCATAAGCGCATGGAACCATCTTTCTTTCGTACAAACAGTACCGGAGCACCCCAAGGTGAAACACTCGGTCTAATGTACCCCTTGGCTAAAAAATCTTCCAATTGATCCTTCAACTCCTTCAATTCAATAGGTGTCATTCTGTAAGGAGCCTTGGATATTGGTTGCGTACCTGGCATTAGATCAATACTGAAATCTATATCTCGTACTGGAGGTAAACCAGGAATTTCATCAGGAAATACATCAGCAAATTCATGCACAACTGGAATATCTGTTACTGCTGGACTGGATTTCAATACATCGACTGCATAAATCAGAAATCCTTTCGCCCCTCTCTGCAATAAACGGGTCATAGATAACACAGATATCAAAGGAATCTTGGCTCGAGAACCCTTACCATAGAATTTCCATTTAGATGCCATTTCTGGTCTAAATCGAACCACTTTCTGGAAACAATCTACAGTTGCTCTGTACTTGGTTAACATGTCAATACCAACAATACAATCGAAATCTGATAATCCAAGTACTATACAATATATATTAATCACATTCCCATCATATTGCAACGCACAATTTCGAATCATTCGAACATATATAATACCTTCACCCAACGGTGATGAAATAGAAACAACAGTAGGCAGTGGCTCAGAAGATAAAGAATGCATCATAACAAATTTTTCAGAGATGAATGTATGAGATGCACCTGTATCTATCAAAACATAGGCAGGATAACCATAAATAAAGCAGTTACCTGCTATGACATCGTCAGGTGCCGCCTGTGCCTGTTCCTCAGTAAGTGCAAAAACTCGAGCCTGTTGTCTAGGAGGTTGAGTCACAGTCTGGCTTCCTCCTCCTCTGGTCTGTTGCTGAGGTTGCTGAGGCTGAAATGAATGCACTGATTGCCTTTCGGCCCGAGGTATTGGTCGAGAAGAACTTTCACCTATAGCTCTTTGAGGACATACCTTGGCATAGTGACCAGGTTGACGACAAATATTGCAATTACCTGTCACACCCTTGCACTGATCACTTGAATGTTTTCCACCACACTTAAAACAGAATGCTCCTGATTCACCAGTTCTCTGACCTGCCCCAAACTGTCTCTGTCCACTAGAACTTGAAGAACTACTACCTGGCTTCTTAAATTGATTTCCCTTTGGCCTGAATCTAGAATCCTTTCTGCCACTGCTTCCTCCCTCAAATCTGGGAGATGTTTGCTGAAACTGTGGCGGATTCTGTGGAATGAAAGCTGATACAGGCTGGGGAAATGGCTGTGGAATGAACGGTGTTCCTCTTTGTCGCAAAATACCTGCTTCGGCTCCCTTAGCTTTGTTCAAGGCATCAGCAAAAGTATTTGGTCGTCCACTGTTCACCAAGGTAAACACCTCTGGATTAAGGCCATTGATAAACTGATCCGCCATTGCTTCATCAGTAGCTGCTATATGTGGTGCAAACTTCAAAAGACTTGAAAATTTGGCCACATATTCCTCGATATTCAAATTACCTTGCCTTAGATTGGCAAATTCAGCACCCTTATCCTTCCTGTAGGAGACTGGAAAGAAACGTTGATAGAACTCAGTTTTAAATACAGTCCAGGTGATAATCGTACCTCGTTGTTCCAATGCCCGTTTGGTAGTAATCCACCAACTTTTGGCAACTTCATGAAGTTGATGTATTACCAGTCGGATACGACGATCATCTGTATAGTCAAGTGATTCAAATAGTTGTTCTATATCTTCAAGCCAATTTTCACAATCAACTGAGTTTTCTGTTCCTTTCAGTTTTGGCGGTTTGAATGACTGAAATCGCTTTAACAAAGTCTCCATTGGAGTAGCAGTAGGATCCAACGGGTCAGTAGATGTATACTACCCTGTGCATTCTGAGTTTCAACAATTGGCGGTGGTACTTGTACTGGTTCAGCTGGAGGAACCACTAATGGCTGTCTAATGACCGGTGCTTTACGGGGAGGCATATCTGATTGTCAAACAGATTAGTGCATAAACAATATAATATGCAAAAATTTATTCCATCCTTCTCTGATAAGCATTCTCATGCATTCTCATGAGAATTCAGGTTCTGACTAAGGATATTCTGGAATACAATTGCATATATATAGCATGCAGTAGCAATAAAAGCACATAATCATGCAATCACATAATTATTACTATATAAAGCATGCTAGCAGATAATGCACATAATCAGATATAACATGTAATCTCATGCAATATTAAACAATTAGACAGACTCAAACTACCCCGCTCATCAACTTCTATCTAAATCCAGAAACTTATGCTCTGATACCACCTATTGTGGGGACCCGGGTTGCTAATCTTATCTTAGGGCAATTTATTGTAATTAACAATTAAACAAGTACTTAAAAGAATTAAAAAAACAAGAGCTAAAAAAAATTTTGTTTTAAAAGGCAGGGTCTCGCTCGATCGGGGAATATGCTATCAAAAATCTGCTGCCAAAGAATGGATAAACAAGTCATAATCTTTTATACATGCTACAAAATCAAATACATGCTATCTTATAACGTCTTACAAGCTTCTAAACATAATAAACATAAACTAGCATGTATTCAAGCCATAATATACAAAGTTCTTGTATCACTTCTAGCATGGTTCAACAACATAAAGTACAAGTCGTGCTACTTAAGCCCGTGTCCTCACTTGCTATGCCTCAATCTCGAGCTATCCTTGTCTTTTCTGACTAGCTCCTGCCCCACCTATTGTCATGCACACATACAAAACAAAGCAATAGCCGGATAACTCCGGTGAGAATAAAATCCCAGTATAAACAACTTTAAACGCGAGATAATAAACGTGAATGCAATGCAAATGGCAAAGGAAGGCTATCAAGCTGATATCAATAAAACGTAGTTCTTTGGGATCCCGAGGAATAAAATAACTATCAAACCACCGATACTCCCATTCGAGGCGGCATCAAGTATTTTAGTCCTCTGACTTTGGTACAACTATAGTGAATCTTCTGGCTCTGAACATAAATCCATATTCTGTGCCATGAGTCAAGCTGACTCTAGAAATAAATTTACAGTCCATGCCACTCACTACAGCTCTCCAAACGTCATCTGCACTCTAGGCGATGGCTGCCGTCTGTGCTATTAAGGCTGGAGTTCAAGATGAATGCAACATAAGCTGTATGCATTAAAAGCTATAAAACACATCTTGAACAACTAAGCATATAAGCAAACAAAGCAATACAAACAAATAATCACATAAGAAATATAAAGAAACAAGTATGTGATTGACATGGGAATACTTGAAATGAAAGCTATTTCAAGCGTTCTATCCCATCTGGATTTGCTGTCATTTATACCTTTCTATGTCACGTCTGAAAGTACTTCAAATCTGCAAGTACATCAATGAAAATTCATATCAAAAGGTTTCTCCACTTCTCAACTCAATCTCAAGTGCAAATGCTAGCAAACCTTGCTTCAAATCCTTCTCGGTTTGACTCGGAGATCTCGAGTTCGGCAACTTCGATAGAAAGCTGATAAATTACATATCGAATAACTAACAAGATCAGATGCCATTCAAACCATACTTCGTTCAATCAACAATATCAAAGTCTTGACATTTTGCAAATCGACGGCATAACGGCTAAAACCGGCAATCCAAACAATATCCAAATCAATCCAACAATCCAGATAACTTATAATCTCTAACATATCATCTCATTACCATAAAAATCAGTATCAATCAAACATGGTAGTGTTCGAATTATTCTTCCCAAATTCATATAAAATCCGAACGACAGTCTTTTTCCGAACCGTCTGCGAATACACGATCGGTACAGCTGATATACGCATATATGATAAAATCATAATTTTCCATCTTTCACATAAAAATAAAATCTGAGATATGTGAATAAAACATGTACCAAATCGAAGGTCTCGAAGCTGTGATCGCAGATATATATTTATCTGGAATTTCTGATAACCGGAACGCAAGTTATCAAAGCTTGAACGGGACGAAAATGGAGTTCTTGAAGGTTTGGACGATTCCTCTGTTTCTTTTCCTTTCCAAAATCTGATATGCACGTGTATTCAGCTTAATTCAAGTGGAAATTGAGATATATATATCATATTTGCAGTTTAGTCCCTGAACTTTTGACTATTTGCAATTCAGTCCCCGGAAAAGCGATTTAATTCAATTTCAATCCTTTCCAATTTAAGAATATTAGAATTTAATTCTAAACTCTAAATATTCCCAAATTAAATATTCTCGGATTAAAATTAAATAATCCCGGGCCTTACAATTTTACTCATAGAGTAATTCATGTTTCTGTAATAAATCTCATTTCATCAATTTATATTCTCCAAGCTTTTTGAGGCATGTTCGGATGACTTGAAGCCATAAAATAATTCATGTTTCTGAATATAAATCTCATTTCAACAATTTATATTTCTCATGCTTTCTGAGGCATGTTCGGATGACTCGCAGTCATTTTCTGGATCACTTAGGATCTCTTTTGTTATTCCATTACTACGGATAGTATAATTTGGATGAAATTCTCTGATTAATGCGTCGGGTAATGAGTTGTCTGTTCCTTTGACATGCTAGATGTAACACCTAAAATCTAATCTACTAAATCGCATGCATTTAATTTAATAAATAAATATTAGGATTATTATTTTTAAATTTAATGGATTTAAATTCTTTATTTGATTTACGTGTTAATAAAATATTAATTATTTTTTAAAGAACTTTATTTTACTAACTACTATATTAATTATTTTAATTGTGTACGTTTACTCATTTAAATTATTTTATTATACTACTTATTATTTTTAAATATTTTAAAGTTTTAAGCATGCTTATTTAAATGATGCTAATTATTTAGTTTATCCATTTAAATTATATTACGTTTACTTTTAAAAAAAACTACCTGAGCAATTGGATAGTTAATTAAATGATTTTAACTATTAAACTTATTTATTTAAATATTTTGATTGTCCAACTTATTTATTTTAAATAACATAAGTTTAGCAGCTAACTACTTTAAATTATTTTAAATGTCTAGCTTATTTATTTAAATCCTTTTTAATTTTCCAAATCATTTTAAAAGTTTTATTTCACTTGTGTATTTATTTTAATGACTCTTAATCATTCGTCAATTTTGTTTAAATTATTTTAATCGTTCTGTTTATTATTTAAATATTTTATTTATCGTTGCAACATCAAAATATTTAAGTATTGAAAATTTTCATTTTCAAACCCGGTAAGTAGAATTTAAGTATTTAATTCTTAAAATTTTAAATTTGAGTGTTTACGAAATCTGGGCCTAACACTTCTACTCGCACCATATAAAATGTTGCATATTATATAATATCTACCTACACACTTATAATAAGTTGACCCGGCCCAAAAGCTTCTTTTTCCAGCCCAAGTTACAGCCCAACCTCGGCCCATATGCATTCTCCCCTTCTCCAAGCATCAGACGTGATTCCCCTCATTTCTTCCTCCCCATTTTCACGCTCCAAGGGATCGGCACTCTCACTTTCTTCCTTTCCCAGCCTCCGACCGCAACACTTCTACCTTTTCCGGCGAGGCGTGCCTCCAAGGAGTTGCGAGAGCTCCGCCATTTTTTCCAGCTTGATCACAGCCGCCGAGTTTCTTCTCCCTTTTATTTTCTGATTTTCTGGTTAAGGCAAGATTATGGGATTTCTTTGGCCACCAAGTAGATTACTATGTTGTGTGCTCGTTTTTCTTGCTTTTACTGCGTGCATTTTTGAATTTCTGGAGTTATTGGAATATGTTCGAATTTTTCCCAGGTTCAATAGACGGCATTCGAGTTCCTGCCTTATACCTTATCTGTGCGTGCCTTTCTCAGATGTCCATCGGAGTTTTATTCATTCTCATGATCGTTATGTATTGCTTTTATTGTGTTGGATGGTTTGTGAGTCGTGAGTCTCGAATAATGCCCCCTTCCCCATCCGCCCTGTTTCGAAATCTCGCATTAAGTTTGAAAACGTGATGTTTGAGTCCTCTGTCTTCCTTTGGTTAGTTGTTTGAGATTTTTAAATTACCATTTGGGCGTCTTGATGCTTGTAACATGCCTTGATTGCTTTGTTCCAACCTTAAGGCAGTATGTTCGTCTATGTCTTTGTGTGGTTTGGATGGGTGATTTAGATGCTACCATGGGTGAGAACGTAGCTCACATGGTATCACTTAGGTTGTGATATATTGGATAGCAAATAAGAAGTGAAGGGCTGATGTTTTGGGTGTTGAATAAGGGACGGTTTGTGTAGTAGCCCGTACCCGAAATTAGTGATTAAGGGATTAATCAACGCTAATTAAACAAATTGGGTATCGGACAGATCGGAAGCTTCGATGAGCGATCGGAAGCTCCGATGAGCGATCGGAAGCTCCGATCGAATTACGTCACGCATGACGTGTGGCAGGATCGGAAGCTCCGATCACCCCTATCCGAAGTCAACCAGTGATATTTTAACAGGTGGCAGATAACGATGTTCGGAAGCTCCGATGGCAGGATCGGACGTTCTGATCGAAGATCGGAAGTTCCGATCGAGGATCGGAGGTTCCGATCATGGTCTATAAATAGAAGGCCGAGGCTTCATTTTATACGTTTTTGAGTTGTTTTAGTCTTCTTAGGCTTGGCCTGGAGGTCGGCGAGGCATTCAGGAGTCTTAGCGGAGTTGTGCCCAAGTTCTGGAGGCATCGACATCAAAGGGCTAACGACGGACGAAGGTATAGCTTTTGCTTCCTAAAAATATTTATGAGTATGCAATAGCTTAGTTAAGGCTTTTAGAGCACTTTAATGATAGTAGTATCATTTGGCAGTGTAGAGAAGACTATAGGCGTGAACCTATAATTGGTAGAGCTTGCACTGATTTGAGGTACGAAAGTACTGTTCGAGATATCCTGACTGAGTATGCATGTATTACGTGACTGCATGGTTTATATGTCATTGATTTATGCTGCATTCATTTGCATACTGAGCTATCTCCTTCGATATGTCTATTAGTAGGGTTGTACCCTATCCTATTAGTGGATGGACTTCCATGGCTTTGGGTCTGGTAAATCCACTGGTATTATGGTATGGGAGCCACCTCCTGAAGCGACGGCACAGCGTGCTACATACCAGGGCCCGGTCTATCTTTGTATCTGATCCTTGACCTCGAGTTATAGGGAGTTCACTTTGCATGCATGTATACTCATACTCTCGTACTGAGCATTTTATTCTCACGTCTCGTACTCTGTGTTTTTGGACACCCTATTCCATGGGGCAGGTTTGCGATTGGACGAGGCGGGTGGATCCAAGAGGGGCTAGGCAGTGGTTGGCCAGCTGGAGCTTCGCCTAGGTTTTATTCTGTTGTTATTGGATTGATACAACTATTCGATTTGGTTGTATTATATTTGGGTATTTACAGATTTCTTTACTTGGGATTGTATAATGTCTATGGTTTCCGCAGCTTAATTCTGATTACTGTTTTGATTAAGTTAATTGCATGCCTAAGTTCTGTTTAGTAGGTGATCCGAGTAAGGGTCACTACATTTATGGTATCAGAGCATGCAAAGTAATCTTGGGATTTAGATTCTACATAAGATAACCGTTAGGTTAATTTTGTAGATGGCAGATCAAGATGACCAGAGTTCTCATGGCAGTATTGGTGGGCGTTGGGGTGATGCCGACCGGGAGCCTCGTCGGGAACGCCGCCATCGTCATCGAGATGAGGACCGTTTCAGTGTACGTCGATTCTTGCAGATGGGGCCTAAGCCCTTGGGCGGAGGCGAGTCTCCGGAAGAGGCGGAGAACTGGTTAGACCGCATGGAGACGACTTTCCGGACGTTTCACTGCACCGAGGACCAGAAGATGGAGACACTGAGTTATCTTCTGGATGGACGTGCGTGTAGGTGGTGGAGGTTTACTTCTGCACCTTTTGTTGCGGCGAGAGGAGTGGCCACCTGGGCCGAATTCCGCACAGATTTCCACAAGCTATATTTTCCTCCTGCACTCCGACAGACGAAGGCAGGTGAGCTTCTGAGCTTGCGGCAGGGAGCTTTGTCTATTGATGAGTACCAGCAGAAGTTCTTTGATCTGTTAGCCTATTTCCCGGAGATTGCCGACAGCTCCGAGATGAAGTATAATCTGTTTCTTCAGGGCCTTAACCCTAAGATCCATGACCATGTGGCGGTTGGTGACGACATGTCCTACGAAGGTTTGGTGAGCCGTTGTCAGCAGGTAGAGGACAACATTCGACGGAACAGGTCTTTCTCTCAGTCGAGACCTACTAGTTCTTTGGGTCCCCGTGCCCAATCTTTCAAGAAGTCTGGATCTACTTCTTCTTCCTCTGGCTCTGATGGTGTTGTTCATTTCGGAAAAAAGGACAAGTGTGATCACTATGGGAAGAACCATCCATCCGACAAGTGCCGTAAAGCTTCTGGAGCTTGTTTTCATTGCGGTGAGGTGGGTCATATCCGGAGGGATTGTCCACTATCTGGGGGAGGCGGTTCTGGTTCTGGTTCAGGATCTGGTTCTCAGGCCACCGTTCAGCAGAGGTCGCAGGGACAGCCTGCTGGGAGTTCTCATTTGAGGCCACAAGCTTCTGGCCAGATGTTTGCCCTGAGACATGATCAAGCAGTGGAGGAGAATGAGAAAGTCATCGCAGGTACATTTCTGCTTTATGGTATACCTGCTCTTGTACTTATTGACACTGGTGCATCTCATTCCTTCATTTCTGCACGTTTTGTTAAGAGGCATAAGTTACCATGCATTGCACTAGACGTAGTGATGTCTGTTTCTACTCCGATGGGCCAATCTGCTTTGGCTAAGCATCTAGTGATGGGTTGCTCTTTAGAGTTCGAGGGGAACATTCTGTTAGCGAATCTCATGGTTCTTGCGATGGATGACTTCGATTGTATTCTGGGGATAGACATGCTGACTACCTATCGAGCTTCAGTGGACTGCTATCAGAGATTAGTACGCTTTCATTCGAAAGGGAGTGAGAGCTGGTTTTTCTATGGTAAGGGAGCGCGAACCCCGATGCCACTGGTATCTACTTTGAGAGCCTATCGAGCTCTAGAGTCTGGCGGGGAAGTTTACCTTATCTATGCAGTTGATTTGTCCGCTGAGAGCGTTGGGATAGAGAGCATTCCGGTCATGGATGAATTTCCAGATGTATTTCCTGATGAGATTCCGGGTTTTCCTCCTGTTAGGGAAGTCAAGTTTGGCATAGAGTTGATGTCGGGTACTTCGCCTATTTCTCGAGCACCGTATCGTCTGGCTCCGTCAGAGATGCGTGAGTTGAAGAATCAGCTATAGGATCTTTTGGACAAGGGGTACATTCTTCCTAGTGTATCTCCTTGGAGAGATCCTGTTCTTTTTGTAAAGAAAAAGGATGGGTCTATGCGGCTATGCATTGACTATCGTCAGTTGAACCGAGTTACTGTCAAGAACAAGTATCCTTTGCCTCGTATTGATGACTTGTTTGATCAGCTGCAGGGAACTTCAGTTTACTCCAAGATTGACTTGAGATCTGGGTATCATCAGTTGAGAGTCCGAGATCAAGACGTAGCCAAGACTGCATTCCGTACTCGCTATGGGCATTACGAGTTTCTAGTGATGCCATTTGGTTTGACTAATGCGCCGGATATATTCATGGACCTGATGAACCGTGTCTTCAGGGAGTATTTGGACAAGTTTGTCGTGGTCTTCATTGGCGACATCTTGGTGTATTCGCGTAATATGGAAGAGCATGTTTCTCACTTGCGGTTGGTACTGCAGACTCTTCGGGATGAGCAGTTGTACGCCAAGCTGAGCAAGTGTGAGTTTTGGATGGATCGAGTGGTCTTTCTTGGCCATATTATATCCAGGGAGGGGATTTTTGTTGATCCAAGCAAGATTGAGGCGGTGCTTAATTGGTCACGACCGACGACGGTTGCTGAGATCCGTAGCTTTCTGGGTCTAGCAGGATATTATCGTCGCTTCATTTTGAATTTCTCTCAGCTAGCTCAACCTTTGACGCAGCTTACCCGCAAGGGTGTGGATTTCGAGTGGTCCTCCGAGTGTGAGGAGAACTTCTGTAAGCTTCGACGGCGGTTGACTTTTGCGCCGGTGTTGGCATTACCGTCAGGATCTGGAGGGTATGTGGTGTACACTGATGCTTCTCTTCAGGGGTTAGGTTGTGTCCTGACTCGGAATGGTCATGTGATCGCATACGCTTCTAGACAGTTGTAGCTTCACGAGGACAACTACCCAGTCCATGATTTGGAATTGGCAACCATTGTGTTCGCTTTGAAGATCTGGCGTCATTATCTGTATGGCGAGAAATTTGAGATCTTCACCGACCATAAGAGTCTCAAGTATTTGTTCACTCAGGCGGAGTTGAGCATGAGGCAGAGACGTTGTATGGACTTGCTTAAGGACTATGATTGCGAGATTAAGTACCATCCGAGAGCTTCTAATCTCACCGCTGATGCATTGAGTCGCAAGGTGCGACTATCCGCACTTCAGACTTGTTCGATGTCTAGTGCGATCAGTGACTGTTGTACTTCAGGATATACTTTCAAGCATAAGAAAGGTATGCAGAGTATCCAGATTTTTGCGATATTATCTGAGCCAGCTTTGTATTTGCGGATTCGAGATGCTCAGATGTCTGATTCGAAGATCCAGCGTTTAGCTCGTCTAGCTAACGAGGGTAGCTCGTCTGGATTTCATTATCAATCAGATTGCTTTCTGTGTTTGTCTGGTAGGCTTGTGATTCCGCAGGATGTAGAGTTGCGAGAGGAGATTTTGTCTCAGGCGCATCGCACTAAGTTGAGTATTCATCCTGGGAGCAACAAGATGTACAAGGATCTACGTACTCGTTTCTGGTGGAAGGGAATGAAACGCAGTGTTTATCAGTTTGTTTCGAGATGTTTGGTGTGTCAACAGGTCAAGGCAGAGCACCGACGACCTGGAGGATTGCTTCACAGTCTACCTATTCCTGAATGGAAATGGGAGTTTATCACAATGAACTTTTTGACCCATTTGCCGGTATCCCCGAGGAACTGTGATGCTATCTGGGTTGTGGTGGACCGACTCACCAAGTCAGCGCATTTCATTTCCTATAGCCGGGAGTACAATGTGGATCGTATGGCTTGGTTGTACATTCAGGAGATCGTTCGATTTCATAGAGTGCCTGTGAGCATTGTCAGCGATCGGAACCCCAGGTTTACTTCTAGATTCTGGGGGAGTGTTCAGCGTGCGATGGGTACTACTCTCAGTTTGAGTACTGCCTATCATTCGGAGACTGATGGTCAGTCAGAGCGCACTATCCGTACTTTGGAGGATATGCTTAGAGCGTGCGTCATGGATTTTGGTTCAGCCTGGCAGGATCATTTGCCATTGATCGAGTTCGTGTATAACAACAGCTATCATACTAGCATTGGGATGGCACCTTTTGAGGCGTTGTACGGACGACGTTGTCGTACTCCACTTTTTTGGGAAGAAGTGGAGGAGAGACAGGCTGAGGGGCCAGAGTTAATCCAGCAAGCTACAGACACTGTTGATCAGATCAAGAAACGGATTAAAATTTCATATGATCGTCAGGCCGGCTATGCTAACACTAAGCGTAGGCCTTTGCAGTTCGATGTCGGGGATAGGGTGTTTTTGAGAGTGTCACCTTTCCGCAGGATTCTCAGATTTGGCCTTAAGGGCAAGTTGTCTCCCAGATTTATCGGTCCGTTTGAGATCTTGGAAAGCATTGGCGATTTGGCTTATCGTCTGGCTTTACCACCGTATCTGTCCAGTATTCACGACGTGTTCCACGTATCTCTGTTGCGACGGTATGTGGCGGATGAGTCCCATATTTTGCAGCCATCCGAAGTTAAAGTAGATAAGGATTTGACCTATGTTGAGAAACCTATTCGTATCCTGAATCATAAGGATAAGGTCTTGCGAAACAAAGTCATTCCTTTGGTTTTAGTTTAGTGGCAGCGCCGAGGCACTGAAGAAGCTACTTGGGAGCTTGAGGACAGGATGCGTGAAGACCATCTTGAGTTGTTTTGATTTCATTCTTAAGTTGTATTCAATTGCAAACTCTGTAAACGTTTGATTTGAATAAAGAATGTTTCTGTACCTTGTGTTACATTCAGTACTTAAGATCTGTTTCGAGGACGAAACATCTTAAGTGGGGGAGAATGTAGTAGCCCGTACCCGAAATCAGTGATTAAGGGATTAATCAACGCTAATTAAACAAATTGGGTATCGGACAGATCGGAAGCTCCGATGAGCGATCGGAAGCTCCGATCGAATTACGTCACGCATGATGTGTGGCAGGATCGGAAGCTCTGATCACCCCTATCCGAAGTCAACCAGTGATATTTTGACACGTGGCAGATAACGATGTTCGGAAGCTCCGATGGCAGGATCGGACGTTCCGATCGAAGATCGGAGGTTCCGATCGTGGTCTATAAATAGAAGGCCGAGGCTTCATTTTGATTTGCCAATTCCGAGAATTCCCTCTCCTTTTAGACGTTTTCGAGTTGTTTTAGTCTTCTTAGGCTTGGCTCGGAGGTCGGCGAGGCATTCGGGAGTCTTAGCGGAGTTTTGCCCAAGTTCTGGAGGCATCGACATCAAAGGGCTAACGACGGACGAAGGTATAGCTTTTGCTTTCTAAAAATATTTAGGAGTATGCAATAGCTTAGTTAAGGCTTTTAGAGCACTTTAATGATAGTAGTATCATTTGGCAGTGTAGAGCAGACTATAGGTGTGGACCTAGAATTGGTAGAGATTGCACTAATTTGAGGTACGAAAGTACTATTCGAGATATCCTGACTGAGTATGCATGTATTATGTGACTGCATGGTCTATATTTCATTGATTTATGCTGCATTCATTTGCATACTGAGCTATCTCCTTCGAGATGTGTAACGCCCCATTTTTATCTTAATTGAATTTATTTGAGTTAATCAGAGATTACAGAGTTCTCGAGCCGGTTTGATTTTGATCAGGGTCTTTTTTGCAAAAATTGGATTTTTCAGGGACTAAAACGCAATTATCGGTTTTTATAGATATTTATAAGGATTTTGGACCCACTCTCTTCTCCATCATCTTCCTCTTCACGCCTCCCTCCTCCATTGTTGAAGAAATCGATTCTTCAAGCTTCCAGATTTCATCCCGAGCTCGATCCGGCCGTTGGAATTTATTTCTGAAGGCAGATTATCGATCACTGCAGTGAGAGCTCTGTTATATTGTAAGTTCTTCTACGATCAGATACATTCTAGTTTTTGGATGTTGTTAGAATCATTCGAGATTCGAGTATGTTGTTCTCTACAGAGTTCTGATCGTTTATTATCTGTCGGTTTTGAATTAGAGCGACGTTCGGATTTATTATGATTTTTGGAAGCCATTTTCGAAAATGTGGATTTTGAGATTGATGGGTTTGCTTTGTTTTGGTTGTCTTAGAATTTTTATGAGGTTATATCTCTATTGAACTGCTGTCTGCGTTGTCGGTTTGTTCAGTTATAGCCGTTATGCCGTCGGTTTGAGTTTTGGATATTTGAACCGTTTTTGAAGTTGTTGAACTTGGCTTGTAAGTCGATCATGGTAATTGATCTTTGATTGTATCTGAACAGATTCGTTTGGAGTTGTCAAGCCCTGTGTTAGCAGCATTTGGTCGTCGAGAATTGGACGAAGAACGGTAAAGAGATTACCTTGAACCGTTGCCTTTGTTGTTGGATTGTTTAGTTGTTGATTAAACCTTTTGTTGTAGCTTATCCAGAGTTGGAACTACTGCATTGAAAGGTAAAAGCAGTCATCGTAGCGGGATAGCATACTCGGGACTGTTGGTTCTCGAGTTTCCCCTTTTTAAATCACATATTGCATTGATACTTGTTCTAGCACGTGGAACTTGTAATTGTTGATTGATTGAGTTTTTGTTATGTGGCTTATGTTTATGTTCCTGTTATGCATTCATCTTGAGCCTACTTTGATTTCAGCGGGCAGAACCGCCCTTTTTGTTAGACGTTTGGGAACTATGATTGAGTGGCCTAGGTTGTAGTATTTCACCTAGTGCTAGCATACTCATTATGGTTGCTCAAAGTCTAGAGGAGTGGGATACGTGGCACCACCTCGATTGGGAGAGTCGGTGAGTCGTTACGTGATCTCATCCTCGGGATCCCAAAAGCAGAGCAATACTCCCGTGTTTATCAGATTCGATATCCTGGTTTTAAAGACATGCATATCATTAACTTCGACTTGAATATGTGGTTTGATAGCATGTTGTATATTCATTACTTGATATGTTGCTTTAACTGGGATTATCATTCTCACCGGTTATCCGGCTGTTGCTTTGTTTTGTATGTGTACTTGGCAACAGGTGGGGCAGGAACAAGTCAGAAGAGGCATGGTTAGCTTCGAGGGCAAGTAGTAGAAGTGAGACTCGGTTTAGAAGTCGAATTAGCATGTTTATCTAGTTTAAGATTGAAGCATGTTAGAACTCGAACTTGATATGTTTTGTTATTCGAATTAGTTTGTATTCGGATTGTAATCTAAAATCGAAGTATGTTGTTGTTGTATCGTTTTAGACTTCTGGTTGTTTTTAAGCCTTCTGAAAGCATGACTTGTTATGGAATGTTTCCCTACACCCTGTTATTGCATATGTATTTGAAGGCATGTCGGACCAAGCGCGGAATCCTTTCTTTATTTTCTGCAGCCTGAGCATTTTCTGCCCAGGACTTCCACGCGCGGGCGAGGCGTTCCTCGCGCGCGCGCGCGCGAGCTTGGTACCTCGCGCGGGCGCGAGCCTTTGGTTGGTCTCGGTTGTTGAAGCCCGCGCACGCGCGAGCTTGGTTCCTCGCGCGGGCGCGCGGCGTTTAAAAAAAAAAAAAAAAACTTTGAATTGTTTTACTCTTGGATTCTTGTTCGCTTACTTGTTGTTTAATCCGTGATTAGTGGTTTAGAATCGAGGTCTCACATTAAGTGGTATCAGAGCGTTAAGATTCTTGGTCAAACTAGAGTGAGCGGGGTAGATCGAGTCTGTGTGCAATGACTCCTCGCATGTGTTTGAATTATTTAATTGTGTACTTAATTCCATGCGAGCATGCTTTATTGTTTGAGCATTATTTGAATTACATGGTTGTGTGATTGAAATTAATAAAGCATGATCTACTTGAGATATAACTGTTTCTGTTCTCGACTGGTATTCGGTATTCCAAGCGGTTGTAAGGGCACTGATGGTAGCGATTGAGATATCTCGTGTGCTAACCTTTGATAATCAGATGGGTCCTCGTCGAGTGATAAACAAAAACACACCACCAGTTATCCCTGCGACTGAGCAAGCTAGCACTGAGGTTGATCAGTTGGATGCTTCAGCGACTCCTATGGAAACCTTGCTGAAGAGGTTTCAGTCGTTCAATCCGCCATTGTTGATGGGTTCAGAAAATCCAGTTGACTGTGAGAGTTGGTTGGATGATATGGATCAGTTGTTTGATTCCATTGACTACACAGATGACCGCCGAATCAGGTTAGTAATTCATCAGCTGCGTGGTGGTGCTAAGAGCTGGTGGATCATGACAAAGAAAGCAATTGAGAGTAGAGGTACAGAGGTTACTTGGATTCTTTTTAAATCTGAGTTTTATAAGCGGTTTTTCCCTATCTCGTATCGTAAGGATAAGGGAGCAGAGTTTGCAAATCTGAGGCAAGGGAATCTGAACATTGAAGAGTACGTGGCTAAGTTCGATAGTCTGTTGCGTTTTGCACCGCTAATTGCCGGAGATGAAGAAGCTAAGGCAGATCAGTTCATCAACGGGTTGAACCCCGATGTCTTCACGTTGGTTAACACCAACAGGCCTAGCAACTTTGCGGATGCCATGAATTACGCAAAGGGAGCAGAAGCAGGCTTGTGGAGGCAAAGAGGTAATCAGGGGGCACCTCAGCAGCAGAGGCAGTATCAGAACCAACCATCTCAGTACCAGAATCAGCCACCTCAACATCAGAACTAGCAGCAGAGGTATGAAGGTGGAAACAGTGGGGGAAACAGAAAGGATCAGTACAAGGCAAGAGGTAAACAGTTCAAGAGACAGGGAAACAGTTCGTCCAGTTCCAGTGGTTCGAAGCAATTCGGTTCAGGACCGAGTTCTAGGTCATCATCCTTGTACTGCAGCAAGTGTGGAGGAAGACACTCACCGGATCAGTGTGTGGGAGTATTCGGCAATTGTAACACATGTCAGCAACCGGGACACTTCTCTAAAGTGTGCCCTCAATGTAATAGAGATAGAGCTCAGAGTGGGAGTTTGTCTAGACCTGCAGCTCAAACGGAGAGGCAGTCGTCTGCAGTACACTCTTTCCAACCCCAGCAACAGCAGAACAGACAAGGAGGTAGCTCTAGTGCAAATCAGCCTCCGAGACAGCAAGCACGAGTCTTTGCATTGACAGAGGATCAGGCTCAGGCAGCACCTGACGATGTCATAGCAGGTAACTGTTCGATTTTCGGTCATTCTGCTCATGTCTTGATAGATACAGGTGCTTCTCATTCCTTTATCTCTGAGAAATATGTGTTATTGCATGCTTTGCCAACTGAATTGTTGCCTACTGTAGTAGCTGTTACTTCACCTTTGGGTGGAGGAATTGTTTCTGTCCGACTAGTCAGGAACTGTGAACTTTGTTTTGAGGGAAATTTGTTAGAATTCGACTGTATTGTACTTGAGCTGTCAGATTTTGATTGTATTGTCGGGATAGATGCTTTAACCAAGTACAGGGCGACAGTTGATTGTTTTCTGAAGGTTGTCAGGTTCAGACCTGAAATGGCAGACGAGTGGAAATTCTTTGGTAAGGGTTCTCGATCTAGAATTCCTTTGATTTCAGTGTTATCTATGACTCGTTTGTTACAGAGAGGTGCAGAAGGATTTTTGGTTTATGCGGTTGATGTACTGAAATCTAGCCCAGCTTTGGTTGACTTACCAGTGGTTAGAGATTTTGCTGATGTGTTTCCGGAAGATGTTCCTGGATTGCCACCCATTCGAGAAGTCGAATTCAGCATTGACTTAGTGCCAGGTACTCAACCTATTTCAAAAGCTCCTTATCGTATGGCACTTGTTGAATTGAGAGAGTTGAAGGAGCAGCTTGAGGATTTGATTGCCAATGGATACATCAGACCTAGTGTATCGCCTTGGGGTGCTCCTGTTCTATTCGTTCAGAAGAAGGATGGTTCTATGCGGCTCTGTATCGACTACCGCCAATTGAATCAGGCTACAGTTAAGAACAGATATCATTTACCCCGAATAGATGACTTGTTTGATCAACTGCAGGGTTCTTCTGTCTACTCTAAGATTGATCTGAGGTCAGGCTACCATCAGCTGAGAGTGCGAGAGGAAGATGTTCCTAAGACCGCATTCAGAACGAGGTATGGTCACTTTGAGTTTATAGTCATGCCGTTCGGTTTGACTAACGCTCCAGCTGTTTTTATGGGTTTGATGAACCGTATCTTTCAGCGTTATTTAGATGCGTTCGTCATTATTTTCATCGATGATATTCTTATCTACTCGAAGAACCGTACTGACCATGCAGAGCACTTGAGAATCGTCTTGCAGATTTTGCGAGTTGAGCAGCTGTTTGCCAAGCTATCGAAATGCGAATTCTGGTTAGATCGAGTTGTCTTTCTCGGTCATATTATTTCTGAAGATGGGATTTCTGTCGATCCCAGCAAAATCGAAGCGGTTATGAATTGGCCTAGACCGACATCAGTACCTGAGATCCGAAGCTTCATGGGTTTAGCTGGTTATTACCGTCGTTTCATCGAGGGTTTCTCGTCTATTGCCAAGCCTATTACCCAGCTGACTCAGAAGAATGCACCTTTTGTCTGGACTCCAGATTGTGAGGCTAGCTTTGTTGATCTAAAGAGGAGACTGACTAGTGCTCCAATTCTTACTATTCCGAAGGGTACTGGAGGGTTCACAGTCTATTGTGATGCTTCTAACCGAGGCTTGGGTTGTGTTCTTATGCAGCATAAGCATGTGGTGGCGTATGCATCAAGGCAGCTGAAACCGCATGAGACTCGTATCCGGTCCATGATCTTGAACTAGCTGCGATCGTTTTTGCTCTGAAGATCTGGCGTCACTATCTTTATGGTGAGTCTTTCGAGATCTTTTCTGACCATAAGAGTCTTAAGTACTTGTTTTCTCAAGCAGAGCTGAATATGAGACAGAGGAGATGGTTAGATCTATTGAAGGATTTCGACTGTGAAATCAAGTACTATCCGGGGAAGTCTAATGCAGTTGCAGATGCCTTGAGCCGAAAGCTTTGTTCTTTATCCCTTTCTACTATGGGTGTTTCCCAGTTGATCGATGATTGTTGCACTTCTGGTTTAGAGTTTGAAACAGATAGGGAGACTATCAGAGTGTTTGCTATTCAAGCCGAGCCAGAGATGTTTGTTGCAATCAGAGAAGCACAGAAGTCTGAGCCGAGCATCCAGATTTCAGTAGAGAAAGTCAGATCGGGCCATCAGTCTGAATTCCAGGTTAGAGATGATGTTTTGTTCGTGAATAATCGTATTGTTGTGCCTGATATTTCGGAGTTGAGACAGCGTATTCTCCGAGAGGCTCATTGTAGTCGGTTTAGCGTTCATCCTGGAGGTCGTAAGATGTACAACGATCTGAAGAGTCAGTTCTGGTGGAAGAGAATGAAGGACGATGTTGCGAGATTTGTATCTCGGTGTTTGAATTGTCAGCAAGTGAAATCAGAGCGGAAGCGACCAGGTGGTCTTTTGCACAGCCTATCTGTTCCTGAATGGAAATGGGATCACATTTCTATGGATTTCATCACGAAGCTACCACGATCCGTTCGAGGATGCGATGCCATTTGGGTAGTGATCGACCGATTGACGAAGTCTGCGTGTTTTATTCCGTACAGGATGACGTATCGTCATGATCAGATGGCTGAGTTGTATGTTAGCAATGTTGTGAGATTGTATGGTGTGCCGAAGTCGATCGTTTCAGACAGAGATCCTAGATTCACTTCTCACTTCTGGCACAGTCTTCAGGGGGCACTTGGTACTCGATTGCATCTGAGTACAGCTTATCATCCTCAGACAGATGGACAGTCAGAGCGGACTATCCAGACGTTGGAGGATATGCTGCGAGCGGTAGTGCTAGACTTTGGCACTAGTTGGCAGAATTCTTTGCCTCTTGTCGAGTTTTCTTACAACAACAGCTTCCAAGCGAGTATCGGTATGGCGCCTTTTGAGGCTTTGTATGGTAGAAAGTGCCGATCTCCGTTGTTTTGGGATGAATTGTCCGAGTCACTAGATTTGGGACCGGAGATGCTTAGAGATATGGCAGAGCAGGTTAAGATCATTCAGACCAGAATGAAGTCAGCTCAAGATAGACAGGTGAAGTATGCGAATGTCAGACGTCGACCTCTGAGTTTTGAGCAGGGAGACCTTGTATTCCTTAAGATTTCTCCGTTCAGAGGCACCGTCAGATTCGGTAAGAGAGGAAAGTTATCTCCGAGATTCATCGGTCCGTACGAAATTCTCGAGAAAATAGGCGATCTTGCCTACAGACTTGCACTTCCTCCGTCTTTATCTGGTATTCACGACGTTTTTCACGTCTCTATGCTGCGAAAGTATCAACCAGATATTTCTCATATCCTTCAGCCTGACGAAGCCGAGTTAGACGAGACCCTGAGCTATTTTGAGCGACCGATTCAGATCCTTGATCGGAAAGAAAAGCAACTCAGAACCAAGTTGATTACATTGGTGAAAGTGCAGTGGAGCCGTCACGGCGTCGAGGAAGTGACTTGGGAGACAGAATCTGACATGAGACAGCGATTTCCGGAGTTATTCGGATGACGTGAGTTCTTCTTACTGTCTTTAGTTCTTTATTCTATCTTATGAGTTATGGTTCTTGTGGATTCGAGGACGAAATCTCTTCTTAGTGGGGGAGAATTGTAACGCCCCGTTTTTATCTTAATTGAATTTATTTGAGTTAATCAGAGATTACAGAGTTCTCGAGCCGGTTTGATTTTGATCAGGGTCCTTTTTGCAAAAATTGGATTTTTCAGGGACTAAAACGCAATTATCGGTTTTTATAGATATTTATAAGGATTTTGGACCCACTCTCTTCTCCATCATCTTCCTCTTCACGCCTCCCTCCTCCATTGTTGAAGAAATCGATTCTTCAAGCTTCCAGATTTCATCCCGAGCTCGATCCGGCCGTTGGAATTTATTTCTGAAGGCAGATTATCGATCACTGCAGTGAGAGCTCTGTTATATTGTAAGTTCTTCTACGATCGGATACATTCTAGTTTATGGATGTTGTTAGAATCGTTCGAGATTCGAGTATGTTTTTCTCTACAGAGTTCTGATCGTTTATTATCTGTCGGTTTTGAATTAGAGCGACGTTCGGATTTATTATGATTTTTGGAAGCCATTTTCGAAAATGTGGATTTTGAGATTGATGGGTTTGCTTTGTTTTGGTTGTCTTAGAATTTTTATGAGGTTATATCTCTATTGAACTGCTGTCTGCGTTGTCGGTTTGTTCAGTTATAGCCGTTATGCCGTCGGTTTGAGTTTTGGAGATTTGAACCGTTTTTGAAGTTGTTGAACTTGGCTTGTAAGTCGATCATGGTAATTGATTTTGATTGTATCTGAACAGATTCGTTTGGAGTTGTCAAGCCCTGTGTTAGCAGCATTTGGTCGTCGAGAATTGGACGAAGAACGGTAAAGAGATTACCTTGAACCGTTGCCTTTGTTGTTGGATTGTTTAGTTGTTGATTAAACCTTTTGTTGTAGCTTATCCAGAGTTGGAACTACTGCATTGAAAGGTAAAAGCAGTCATCGTAGCGGGATAGCATACTCGGGACTGTTGGTTCTCGAGTTTCCCCTTTTTAAATCACATATTGCATTGATACTTGTTCTAGCACGTGGAACTTGTAATTGTTGATTGATTGAGTTTTTGTTATGTGGCTTATGTTTATGTTCCTGTTATGCATTCATCTTGAGCCTACTTTGATTTCAGCGGGCAGAACCGCCCTTTTTGTTAGACGTTTGGGAACCATGATTGAGTGGCCTAGGTTGTAGTATTTCACCTAGTGCTAGCATACTCATTATGGTTGCTCAAAGTCTAGAGGAGTGGGATACGTGGCACCACCTCGATTGGGAGAGTCGGTGAGTCGTTACGTGATCTCATCCTCAGGATCCCAAAAGCAGAGCAATACTCCCGTGTTTATCAGATTCGATATCCTGGTTTTAAAGACATGCATATCATTAACTTCGACTTGAATATGTGGTTTGATAGCATGTTGTATATTCATTACTTGATATGTTGCTTTTACTGGGATTATCATTCTCACCGGTTATCCGGCTGTTGCTTTGTTTTGTATGTGTACTTGGCAACAGGTGGGGTAGGAACAAGTCAGAAGAGGCATGGTTAGCTTCGAGGGCAAGTAGTAGAAGTAAGACTCGGTTTAGAAGTCGAATTAGCATGTTTATCTAGTTTAAGATTGAAGCATGTTAGAACTCGAACTTGATATGTTTTGTTATTCGAATTAGTTTGTATTCGGATTGTAATCTAAAATCGAAGTATGTTGTTGTTGTATCGTTTTAGACTTCTGGTTGTTTTTAGGCCTTCTGAAAGCATGACTTGTTATGGAATGTTTCCCTACACCCTGTTATTGCATATGTATTTGAAGGCATGTCGGACCAAGCGCGGAATCCTTTCTTTATTTTCTGCAGCCTGAGCATTTTCTGCCCAGGCCTTCCGCGCGCGGGCGAGGCGTTCCTCGCGCGCGCGCGAGGCCTCCGTTGGGCCTCTGAATTGTTTGCCCGCGCGCGCGCGAGCTTGGTACCTCGCACGGGCGCGAGCCTTTGGTTGGTCTCGGTTGTTGAAACCCGCGCACGCGCGAGCTTGGTTCCTCGCGCGGGCGCGCGGCGTTTAAAAAAAAAAAAAAACTTTGAATTGTTTTACTCTTGGATTCTTGTTCGCTTACTTGTTGTTTAATCCGAGATTAGTGGTTTAGAATCGAGGTCTCACAAGATGTCTATTAGTAGGGTTGTACCCTATCCTGTTAGTGGATGGACTTCCATGGCTTTGGGTCCGGTAAATCCACTGGTATTATGGTATGGGAGCCACCTCCTGAAGCGACGGCACAGCGTGCTACATACCAGGGCCCGGTCTGTCTTTGTATCTGATCCTTGACCTCGAGTTATAGGGAGTTCACTTTGCATGCATGTATACTCATACTCTCATACTGAGCGTTTTATGCTCACGTCTCGTACTCTGTGTTTCTGGACACCCTATTCCATGGGGCAGGTTTGAGATTGGACGAGGCGGGTGGATCCAAGAGGGGCTAGGCAGTGGTTGGCCAGCTGGAGCTTCGCCTAGGTTTTATTCTGTTGTTATTGGATTGATACAACTATTCGATTTGGTTGTATTGTAAGGATCGGATGGTCCGATCGTGTTCGGACGATCCGAAGTCATGATCGGAGGATCCGAACCAGTTCGGAGGGCCCGAAGCCGAGTTCGAACGGCCCGAACGTTGTCTATAAATAGAGGAGCCGAGGTTCATTTGTGACTCGCTCATCTCCTCTCTTTTCTCTCAATTCCTAAGCCTTCTAACTCAGATCTAGGGGGATCTAGGCGTCCTACGGGGAATCCGGAAGTGGCTTAGTGATCTAGATGTCGTCGCGGAGCTACGGCCTAGTTTTGAGGCTATCGTCAGCAAAGGGCTAACGACGGACGCAGGTATAGCTTTGGCATTCTAAAAATATTTAGGAGTGTGAAATAGCTTAGTTAAGGCTTTTAGAGCTTAATTGTTGATGCATGAATATTTGCATTGTAGTAGCTAGTAGACTGGACTAGTAGGCTTGGAGTATAGACCAGTGGAGCTAGGTTTGACCAGCAGTATTAGAGGTACGTAAGTACTGACCGAGATAGCCGACATGATATATTTGCTTATATGTTGCATGAGTATGTGATATATGTTTTATCATGTTTTAGCATGTTTTACCGCCTTAGCACATACATGATTTTACGTATGACTGCATCCGGAGAGATGTGAGTCATTGACAGTCTCCATAGGGAACGATGATCTCATTTTGGACTCGATTCAGGTATGACAGTTTCCATATGGGACTTGTATCCTGTTTTGGATTTAGGCCAGGATGGGGTTGGCTCAGCCCTGATATGGAATATACGAGTACCCCGCGGAGTAGCTCTCTAGCCGGTACTGTATACTCCCGGCGCCATGAGAAAGTGTTTTCACTTGAGTTTTAAATCATCTGTATGCGCATATTTGTATTTATATCATTGCTTCGTATTGAGCGTTCTAGCTCACGCCCCTGTATTTGGGTATTGTGTACCTTGTGGCGGGGCAGGTTTGAGGCTGGACGGTCCAGGCGGCTCTCAGCAGGATTGAGCTTGGGGAGTGCGAGGTTGTAGAGGGTAGATATTTATTTACCCTAAACCTTCGATTTGGTTGTATAACAGTATTTATACAATTGTGATAACGTCGGTTGTATTCTGCCGATTGGATTTGTTTTATTTTAATTATCCGCTCTTTACGCTTTAGGCTTTTATTGCGTGCGCTTTTTCTATAACTCTGATTAGTTAGTGGATCCGGGTTGGGTCACTACATTTTTGGTATCAGAGAGACGCATTGCACTGGGAATATCATAAAGCGGATTAAGTAATTATCTGTTCTTATGTAACAGATGGCAGATTACGACGAGAGTCACGGTAGCATAGACGGCGGTCGTTGGGGCGATCCAGATGATCGTAGACGTCGGGGACAGCCCGAGGAGCGCAGGCGAGTGAGCATGCATAGATTTAAGGAAGTTAGCCCGAAGCCTTTGACGGGTGGTGAGACAGCTGAAGAGGCGGAGGATTGGATGGAGAGGATGGAGCAGTGCTTCCAGGAGTTTCGTTGCACGGCTGAGGATAGGATGGAGATTCTTGCCTTTATGATTGAGGGCAGAGCGAGGAAGTGGTGGAGATCTACTTCCGCACCGTTCATAGCAGCTAGAGGTGCAACTACTTGGGTTGAGTTCCGTACTGCCTATCAGAGATTTTATTTCCCTCCAGCACTTCGTCAGGCGAAAGCCAGTTAGTTGTAGAGTTTGCGACAGGGGACGATGACGATCGAGGAGTACCAGCAGAAGTTCTTTGATCTGCTACCTTTTTGTCCTCATGTTGCTGATAGTTCTATGGCGAAGTTTGATCATTTCCTTCAGGGGTTGAACCCTGACATTCATTGTATGGTTGCTGTGGGTGGCGATGGGACTTACGAGAATTTGGTGGACCGTTGTCGCCAGGCCGAGGACAGTATTCGGAGGAACAGGGGACTTTACTCTTCTTCCAGGCCAGCGAGCTCTAGTACTTTGGGTCCGAGAGGACAGTCCTTCAAGAAGCCAGGAGGTACTTCTTCTTCTTCCGCTGGATCTGGTGGAGTGCATCGTTTTGGTGGACAGAGACCGAACCGGTGTGCTCAGTGCCGATGCATGCATCTGCCAGGACAGTGTGGTCGATCGACCACTGCATGTTTCCAGTGTGGCCAGGAGGGTCACATGAAGAGAGATTGTCCTATGCTGATTGGGGCAGCGAGTGGTTCTGGAGGTTCTCAGGCATCTGTTCAGCCACCTCAGTACCAGCAGCCACCTTTCCAGCAGCAGTTTTCGCAGCAGCGCCAGCATCCGCAGCAGTCTCAGAGACAGCCTACTCAGACTCCTTCTCGGGGTCATTCTTCTTTGAGGCCACGTACCCAAGGTCAAGTCTTTGCGCTTAACCAGGAGCAGGCAGAGGCTGACAGCGATCGGATGATTGTAGGTATCTGTAGTTTACGTGGTTTTCCTGCATATGTTTTAATTGATACCGGTGCATCGCATTCTTTTGTCTCAGCACGTTTCGCTAAGAAGTATAGATTGCCATTTATTCCTTTAGACGTGTTGCTAGTGGTTTCTACTCCTATGGGGAGCGAGGTTTTAGCCAAGCGTCTAGTTGTGGGTTGTGGGTTGTGTTTTGGATTTTGAGGGACATCAGCTTAGTGCTAACCTAATGATTCTAGCGATGGAGGATTTCGATTGCATCATTGGGATAGATCTATTGACTACCTACCGAGCGATAGTGGATTACTATCAGAGGTTCGTCCAGTTTCGTCCAGAGGATGATGTGTCATGGTATTTCTATGGTGAGGGAGCGCGACCCCCGATGCCAGTGGTTTCAGCTCTGAAGGCCCGACGTGCTTTAGAGTCTGGCGGGGAAGGCTACCTTATCTACGCCATTGACGCATCCTTAGGAGAGCCAGATATCCAAGAGATACCAGTGGTTCGAGACTTTCCAGATGCATTTCCGGAAGATATTCCAGGTTTGCCACCAGTAAGGGAGATTGAGTTTGGCATTGAGTTAGTGCCAGGGACTGCACCAATTTCCAGAACTCCTTACCGATTGGCACCGTCAGAAATGAAAGAGCTGCAGAAGAAATTGCAAGATATTCTTGATAAGGGTTATATTAGACCTAGTGTTTTGCCATGGGGAGCCCCAGTACTGTTTGTCAAGAAGAAGGATGATTCAATGCGGTTGTGTATTGACTGCCGTCAGTTGAATCAAGTGACAGTGAAGAATAAGTATCCTCTTCTGCGGATAGATGATCTCTTTGATCAGTTGCAGGGTACTTCTGTCTATTCGAAGATTGATCTTCGGTCTGGGTATCATCAATTGCGAGTTCGACAGGAGGATGTTCCTAAGACAGCATTTCGTACGCGGTATGGACACTATGAGTTTCTAGTAATGCCATTTGGGTTGACGAATGCTCCAGCTATTTTTATGGATCTGATGAACAGAGTTTTCCGCGAATTTCTGGATAAGTTTGTGGTGGTGTTCATCGATGACATTTTGGTGTATTCTCGCAGCATGGATGAGCATGCCTACCATCTCTATACTGTACTTCAGATCTTGAGGGAGAGACAGTTGTACGCAAAGCTGAGTAAGTGTGACTTCTGGATTGATCGAGTTGTGTTCCTTGGTCATGTCATTTCTCAGGATGGCATATCTGTTGATCCTAGCAAGACAGAGGCGATTTTGAATTGGTCACATCCGACTACAGTTTCTGAGATTCGTAGTTTCCTTGGTTTAGCAGGATACTATCGTCGTTTTGTGGAGAATTTCTCTCAGATAGCTAAGCCTTTGACTCAGTTGACGAAGAAAGACGTTTCTTTCGTCTGGTCTGATGCTTGTGAAGACAGTTTTCGTGAGTTGAGATGTCGTCTGACGACAGCTCCAATTCTTGCTTTACCGTCTGGATCAGGTGGTTTTTTAGTCTTCACTGATGCTTCTCTCCAGGGTTTGGGGTGTGTGTTGACTCAGAATGGCCACGTGATCGCTTATGCTTCCAGACAGTTGAAGACTCACGAGGAGAACTATCCCGTACATGATTTAGATCTTGCAGCCATTGTCTTTGCTCTTAAGATATGGCGTCATTATTTGTACGGAGAACGATTCGAGATCTTCACCGATCATAAGAGTTTGAAGTATCTGTTCACACAGGCTGAGTTGAACATGCAGCAGCGTCGTTGGATGGATCTGTTGAAGGATTACGATTGTGAGATCAAGTACCATCCAGGTTCTTCAAATCCTGTTGTTGATGCGCTTAGTCGCAAAGTTTATATGAGTTCCATTCGTACCAGTTCGGTTTCGAAGGCAGTGGAGGAGTGTTGTTCTTTGGGATTTACGTTCCGTCATAAGAAAGAACAACAAGGGATTCGTGTCTCTTCTGTGCTTGCAGAGCCAGCGCTATACAGACGAATCCGGGGAGCTCAGAATTCTGATTTGAAGACTCAGAAGTTGGCCCGGCTGGCTTAGGGTGATAACACTTCTGGTTTTCATCTGCAAGGAGACGGTCTGTTGTGTCTTTCTGGTCGAGTTGTGGTACCCGAGGATTCTACTTTGAGGGATGAGATCTTATCGCAAGATCACCGTAGTCGATTCTCTGTACATCCAGGCAGCATGAAGATGTATAAGGATCTTCGCACTCGATTTTGGTGGAAATGGATGAAGCGCAACGTTTATCAGTTCGTATCCCGATGCCTTGTGTGTCAGCAGGTCAAGGCAGAGTTTAGACGACCCGGAGGGTTACTTCACAGCTTAGAGATTCCTGAATGGAAGTGGGAGCATGTGATGATGGACTTTGTCACCCACTTGCCTATGTCTTCCAAGAATTGTGATGCTATTTGGGTTGTCGTGGATCGGTTGTCGAAGTCAGCGCATTTTCTTCCCTATAACCGCGATTACACCTTTGATAGGATGTTGCAATTGTATGTGCGGGATATTGTTCGATTGCATGGGATTCCATTGAGCATTGTCAGCGATAGAGATCCGAGATTCACCTCGAGATTTTGGGGTAGTTTCTAGCGAGCCCTTGGCTACTTTGAGCTTGAGTACGGCTTATCATCCAGAGACGGACGGACAGTCGGAGCGTACTATTCGCACTCTAGAGGATATGCTTCGCGCGGCGGTGATGGATTTTGGTCCAGCGTGGCATGATCATTTACCATTGGTGGAGTTCGCCTACAACAATAGTTACCATCGCAGCATTGGCATGGCACCATTTGAGGCTCTTTATGGACGCCGTTGTCGTACACCTTTATTTTGGGACGAGGTTGGCGAGCGTCAGGTTGAGGGTCCTTAGATGATTCAGCAGATGATTGATGCAGTAGAGTTGATCCGACGCAGGATTAAGGCAGCCCAGGATCGACAGGCTAGCTACGCGAACACTCACCGCAGGCCACTTCATTTTGAGGTAGGAGAGTATGTTTTCTTGCGTGTGTCACCTTTCCGGAAGGTGATGAGGTTTGGTCGCAAGGGTAAACTAACACCTAGATTCATTGGTCCTTTTGAGATTCTCGAGAAGTTTGGGGATGTTGCTTATCGTCTGGCCTTGCCACCCGATCTTTCGGAGATCCACGATGTGTTCCATGTGTCCTTGTTGAGGCAGTATGTGGCGGATGAGTCGCATATTTTGCACCCGACCGAGGTAAAGGTAGATCGGGATCTATCGTATGTGGAGAAACCCCTGCGGATTCTTGACAGGAAGGACAAAGTACTTCGTAACAAGCGAATACCATTGGTTATGGTTCAATGGCAGCGCAGAGGTACAGAGGAAGCTACTTGGGAGTTGGAGAATCGGATGTTAGCCGAGCACCCCGAGTTATTTTGAGATTTTGTACTTCTTTGTATCAAATTTGTATTTGTTCAGTTGTAATAAAGAACATTTGGTTGGCTATTTATGTTTTCCTCTAAGACTTAAATTTCGAGGACGAAATTTCTTAAGTGGGGGAGAATGTAGTAACCCGCATTTCTAATTAGTGATTAATGAGTAATTAATCACGTGATCATGGTTAGATTAAGTAAAACATGATTATGTAAGTTCCTGATGGGATAACGGACTTCAGAAACAGATCCAGGATACTCGAACATGGTGGGCATGGCTCGGGAGGTTCGGACGCTCCGAACTGGAGTTCGGAGGATCCGAAGAGGATCGGAGGCTCCGTCGGTGGGATCGGAGGATCCGAACAGGGTTAGGGCTTACGTCATCAACTACGTCAGAAAGGTGACGTCATGGATGACATCACTGATGTGACTTCGGAAGACCCGAAGTAAGGATCGGACGGTCCGATCGTGTTCGGACGATCCGAAGTCATGATCGGAGGATCCGAACCAGTTCGGAGGGCCCGAAGCCGAGTTCGGACGGCCCGAACGTTGTCTATAAATAGAGGAGCCGAGGTTCATTTGTGACTCGCTCATCTCCTATCTTCTTTCTCAATTCCTAAGCCTTCTAACTCAGATCTAGGGGGATCTAGGTGTCCTACGGGGAATCCGGAAGTGGCTTAGTGATCTAGACGTCGTTGCGAAGCTACGGCCTAGTTTTGAGGCTATCGTCAGCAAAGGGCTAACGACGGATGCAGGTATAGCTTTGGCATCCTAAAAATATTTAGGAGTATGCAATAGCTTAGTTAAGGCTTTTAGAGCTTAATTGTTGATGCATGGATATTTGCATTGTAGTAGCTAGTAGACTGGACTAGTAGGCTTGGAGTCTAGACCAGTGGAGCTAGGTTTGACCAGCAGTGTTAGAGGTACGTAAGTACTGACCGAGATAGCCGGCATGATATATTTGCTTATATGTTGCATGAGTATGTGCTATATGTTTTATCATGTTTTAGCATGTTTTACCGCCTTAGCACATACATGATTTTACGTATGACTGCATCCGGAGAGATGTGAGTCATTGACAGTCTCCATAGGGAACGATGATCTCATTTTGGACTCGAGTCAGGTATGACAGTTTCCATATGGGACTTGTATCCTGTTTTGGATTCGGGTCAGGATGGGATTGGCTCAGCCCTGATATGGAATATACGAGTACCTCGCGGAGTAGCTCTCTAGCCGGTACTGTATACTCCCGGCGCCATGAGCAAGTGTTTTCACTTGAGTTTTAAATCATTTGTGTGCGCATATTTTTATTTATATCATTGCTTCGTATTGAGCGTTCTAGCTCACGCCCCTGTGTTTGGGTATTGTGTACCTTGTGGCGAGGCAGGTTTGAAGCTGGACGGTCCAGGCGGCTCTCAGCAGGATTGAGCTTGGGGAGTGCAAGGTTGTAGAGGGTAGAGATTTATTTACCCTGAACCTTCGATTTGGTTGTATAACAGTATTTATGCAATTGTGATAATGTCGGTTGTATTCTGCCGATTGGATTTGTTGTATTTTAATTATCCGCTCTTTACGCTTTAGGCTTTTATTGCGTGCGCTTTTTCTATAACTCTGATTAGTTAGTGGATCCGGGTTGGGTCACTACATAATGCATGCAACATGATGACTAGTAAAAGGTCATCTGAAAAGTCATGCTCAGTACCCGCGCCACATGAGTGCTGCCACCGCACGGATCAACCTCTGGGTGCAACCACACTCGTCTAGTACACCAGAGTAGTCAGAAATACATGTCCCCGCCGTCGCGGTACTCTCAGTGACAGACTATCAAGTATAGAGCTGAGCGGCTCTATAATCAAGTATAACAAGGTATAGGCTTAACGTGTATATGCACATGACATATGAATATGAAAAACGGTAAATCATATATCATGCCATATAATAATGCCAAATAAATGCAACATATAAACATGTATACTCGTTGGCAATCTCAGTCAATGTGTACGTACCTCTAAGCTAGTTCAAGTATAGTAGGATCCTAGGTTCCAAGCCTATATTCAGAAGTTCACCGTTTCACTACATAAGTTCTATAAGCCTTAACTAAGCTAATAAGTACTCCCAAAACTTAAATAGATTCCCGGACCATACCTTCGTCCGTAGATATCCCTTTGGAGTTGCTGGTCCCGGATGACTATAACCACACCTTGGTTATTCCAGAACCTCGATTATAACCGATAGGGCCCTCAAGTGTATAACTCACACTATATAACTGGAGAAGGAAACTCGAAAATTTTTAATTCAAATTGAAATCGAATGAGTCCTATTTATAGGAAAATTTCTGGTCGAGTTCGGGCCCTCCGAACTGGGGTTCGGATCGTCCGATCCAACTCACTGCCTACATGCGAGACACATCAAGTTCGGACCATCCGATCACCACTTCGGGTCGTCCGAAGTGTCCTAAATTTGACACTTTTCAAAAACCATGGCTGAGTAATCCTGCTTGCATGGCATGAGGGAGTTCGGGCCGTCCGATCCTTAGTTCGGATCGTCCGAACTTGCCTTAACTCCGAAGTCAACAAGCTCACCTTCGGAGCCCCCGGTGTGCTGAGTTCGGGCCGTCCGAAGTTCTCTTCGGACCATCCGAACTGGCTCAGAGAAATGAAAATCCAATTCTTGATTCTGAAGTCCGATTAAAACCCGGATTTGGTTATTCACGAATTCTTGCTCTTGATTAGATGCTACTTCACGGTGGTTGAAAAAATCCTGACGGATGAATTTAAAGTCTCGAAATGCAGAAGTTTTGGAAGCCGCTAACTTCAACCCTGGAAGCATTTGGTAAGGGTATTCCTCCCTTTTTTGTTGTTTGGATGCATTCTCATCCCTTGTATCTGAAGATGATCTCTTGTGTGCTTCGTTCTTGGACGATTCCTTGCTGGACTTTGGAAATTCAGCCATTTGACACTCTGAGTACACAATTCTGGCCTGTAAAGAAACAATTATGCACAGAAAAGCTTGAATAAATCAGCTCACATCAACTAAATGCACGAGCTTGCTTATTTCTGCTTCGATAACTACTAATTCCAAAAAAACTTGCTGTCAACTTGGGGGGTTTTACAAGAACTTGGGCTTTTATTTCCAGATTATCTATATCAGTAATTTTCATAAACCACCATCTACACTTCATAAACATTCGAATATAAAAATTTTAGCATCACTTTTCAATAATATATCATATATATATATATAGAAATTTTCAGCTGCCCAACCAATGATGCCCAACTCGTCCCCGACAACTAAAACCCGGTAGCGGGTTTTAGTGATACGAATTTTTTTTAAAAAAAAAAACTAAAACCCGGTAGTGGGTTTTAGTGGTCGGGGACGAGTTGGGCAGGAATGGTTGGGCAGCTAAAAATTACTCTATATATATATATATATATATATATATATATAATTTTGATCACCTGCACCCCAGTGTGCAGGATTTTTCGTGTGCGACCACTAAAACCCGATACCGTGTTTTAGTGTAAAAAAAACACTAAAACCCCATGGTCGCACACGAAAAATCCTGCACCCAGGTGATCATTACTGTATATATATATATATAGATGCGCAAGCAACTCGTCTAGTACACCAGAGTAGTCAGACATACATGTCACTGCCGTCGCGGTACTCTCAGTGACAGACTATCGAGTATAGAGCTGAGCGACTCTATAATCAAGTATAACAAGGTATAGGCTCAACGTGTATATGCACATGACATATGAATATGAAAAATGGTAAATCATATATCATGCCATATAATAATGCCAAATAAATGCAACATATAAACATGTATACTCGCTGGCAATCTCAGTCAGTGTGCACGTACCTCTAAGCTAGTTCAAGTATAGTAGGATTCTAGGTTCCAAGCCTATATTCAGAAGTTCACCGTTTCACTACATAAGTTCTATAAGCCTTAACTAAGCTAATAAGTACTTCCAAAACTTAAATAGATTCGCGGACCATACCTTCGTCCGTAGATAGCCCTTTGGAGTTGCTGGTCCCGGATGACTATAACCACACCTTGGTTATTCCAGAACCTCGATTATAACCGATAGGGCCCTCAAGTGTATAACTCACACTATATAACTGGAGAAGGAAACTCGGAAATTTGTAATTCAAATTGAAATCGAATGAGTTCTATTTATAGGAAAATTTCTGGTCGAGTTCGGGCCCTCCGAACTGGGGTTCGGATCGTCCGATCCAACTCACTGCCTACATGCGAGACACGTCAAGTTCGGACCATCCGATCACCACTTCGGGTCGTCCGAAGTGTCCTAAATTTGACACTTGTCAAAAACCATGGCTGAGTAATCCTGCTTGCATGGCATGAGGGAGTTCGGGCCGTCCGATCCTTAGTTCGGATCGTCCGAACTTGCCTTAACTCCGAAGTCAACAAGCTCACCTTCGGAGCCCCCGGTGTGCTGAGTTCGGGCCGTCCGAAGTTCTCTTCGGACCATCCGAACTGGCTCAGAGAAATGAAAATCCAATTCTTGATTCTGAAGTTCGATTAAACCCCGGATTTGGTTAATCACCAACACTTAATCATGTTTAACGTATTATTATCTTAAAATGGAATCTGGGTTACTACACTTATCTTTTGAGAGTTTTTCTTTTTATTTTTGAAATGCTGATTTGAGACAGGTGGGTTTGATTATAAACAAATAGGTCATGCCGAATTTTTTTTCAAAAAAATAAAATAGTGATAATAATAATACTTCGAAATTCCTCCTTCTCATTTATTTAATTAAATTAGAGGTTAGGGTCGTTTCACTAGATCTTGAACTGATAATGTCGGACCACAACCGGGCAGGAACCCTCCATTCTGCCTGAAACTCGTCCTATAAATAGATCTAATTGCACTTCACGCTTCGCGTTCTTTACGTCTTTTGGTCTGCCACCAGGCTTTCATTTCCCCTGTATGGAGCACGGAACGTAACGGTCTTCAGAATTCAAATTTCCATTTAATTAACTGTGCTGCATTTCTTCCTGCATTTCTTGATATTTTCTTTGACTTGAAATATGTTAAATTCATATTATCTGTTCTTACTAAAAATGGTTTAGAGATAAAATAAATTTCATAAGTCTTAATTGTAAAAATTAAAGCTAATAATTCTTTTTCATTTGAGTGATAATTCAGTTGTGCGCCTTGAAAGGTTCCTGGTTAATTACATAATTCTTCATTATTCCTGGTAGTTGTTTTAGTTAGTTCTTCTAAATTTCTTTCTCCTGTATATGCTTTTAAACACGCTCCCCAATATTCATCTGACGCATTTGTTTCAATTATTATTATATCTTTATTTGAAGGAAAATATAATTCAGGAAGATTACTAATTATTTTCTTTTTAATAGTGTCTATGTAATTAGTATCTTCTTTCGACCATTTTCATTTATAGTCCTGTTTAAGTTTTGCGTGTAGAGATTTTGTGATCTCTACAAGTTTCTTAATGTAATTCATGGAATAAGTTAATAATCCTAGAAATCTTCTTAATTGATCTTTATCTCTGATTTCACTAGGGAAATCATGAATTTTCTTAAGTATATGTTGTTGTAGACAATATTTTTCATCTTCTATTTGTAATCCTAGATAATTTATTTTCGTTTTAAACAATTGAGTTTTCTTTTCAAAAAGTATAATTCCATGTTTATGACAAATATCTAATACTGTCATGAGGACTTTATAATGTTAATCTAATGTTTTTTGTGTAAATTAATATGTCATCTATATAAACAAAACAAAAATCTACATATGATTTAAAAGATTCATCCATATATCTTTGGAAAATATCTAGTGCTTGTTTAAGTCCGAAAGGTAATACAGTCTATTGATATTGTCCTTTTGGACAACTGAATGTTGTAAGTAATTGTGTTTGTGGATCTAGCTGAATTTGTCAGAATCCTGATTTGCAATCTAAACTGGAGAAATATTTCATTCCTCATATATAAGATATTAAATCGTTCTTGTTCGGGATGTAATATCCATCCATAATTGTTGCATTATTCATTTTCCGATAATCAATTACCATTCTTTTCTTGTCAGTATCTTTCTTACTGACATAAAAAGCTGGTGAAGAGTGTGGACTCTTGCTTGGAATAATTGTCTTAAGTTTGAGTAATTCTTGTACTTCTTTTTCGAATATTTTTACATCATCCAAGTTGCATCTTCTTGATACTTCACGGATTGTGATATTAGATCTTTAAGCTTTATTGAAGCGATAAATTGTTTTCTTTTCTTAATTTTGTCATGAGGATTTTCATAACAAATATCATGAAATTTCTTCATGATTTCTTTTTCAGGATTAATTGTTAAAATATTTTCTATTTTTAATTCTATTGGGTTTGTATTTCGTTTATGAAAATTCTTTGTAAATCCTTCATTTCCTACACGAAATGCTGTTCGTATTTTAGGAATATAAATCATTGATGATCCTTCGTTTAAAGTTATGTGATCTTCAAATTGCGAAAAAGAAAAATATTGTCTTAAAAAATTATTCCCTATTATAATATCCATTCGTAATTCTATTTGGTATATAATAGGTATTACAAATTTTGTTTCCTCAATTTCTATTTTTAATTTTTCTGCTACTGTATCAACCATTATAATGGATCCATACCCTATTCGAACATTTAATCATTTATCATATTTTTTCCAATAATGACTTGAGAGTATATGTTTACTTGCTCTTGTATCAACATAAACATGTATATGATATGGTTTATGCTCTTTTATTTTTATTTGAATTTTTATATAAAACTATTTGAATTTGTTTTGTTTTTTTTATATCCATTCTCACCTTTTTTAAAAAAAATAAAATAAAATTATACGTATCTTATTAGAAGTTCTTAAGGATATATAAGTAATTTCATAGACTAAATAAGTAATATGTCATTCAAGGCCTATTCTCTTAATTGAATTTGTTAAGAGACCTATTTTTCTAAGATAGTGTTTGTATCCTATAAAAATAAATGATTATGGAAATTTTTCGTTAATTTGTGAAAAAAGTCTTCATAATATATTATTTTTATAGGCAGCAAACTCTACCTAAATCTTCCCATTTTTGGGTTGGTTCGACCTGGCATAAGGGCCTAAGCCATTTGTATTTTGCCATGTGTCCTACTTTTTAGTTCACTTTATAATTCTTATTCTTTTGTCTATTTTTTTTTTTTATTTTTTGACACAATTGATTCACTTCTTAACTTTAAACCATCGTTTCAATTTTGACAACAATGTATCCTTTTTTAAATGAGAAGTTTAAATATTTTCGGTGTTTCAAAGATTCGTAATTTTTTAAAAAAACATAAATATTGTAATTCCTATATATGCTACTACTTTTCGTTTAGTTCATATTTATTTTTTATAAGGTTTTTTTTACATGATAATATTTTAATGAAAGTATAAATTAATAATTATCATGTAAAAAAATTATAAATTAATGATTAATTTGTTTAACGTAGATCAATAAATTATGAATTCATCTTAGGAAAAATTAAATATTAGTTTATAGTTCAATTAGTATCTTAATTTTCCAATATATTTATAATATTAGTCTTAATCATAAGCAAGGTGAATTTTTTTTTTTACAAAAATACCAAAAATATAAGAGAAATTAAATATATGATGTTTCTGTAAAACAAGAAATTAATAACAAAATAAAAATTTTCAACTATTTACGAAGATTATAAAAATTAATTTAATTTAGAGATACATTTTTATTATTTAACTTTATAATTTTATATGCACGATTTAAATATTAAATTTTTTACACTAAAATTATCTTTTAGATTTGTATATCTTAATTGTTTGATATAAATCCAAAAAATTTAAAATCATGGCGATAAACTTATCGTGGTAACTTTTACTTCAAAATCAATCCAAATCATTGCTACAACTGAAATGAACATAATTGTGAGGTCACATTAAACAAACAAAGACAAAACAATAAAAAAGCAACTCTTAAGCTTAAGGAGATCATCAAAGTCGTTCTTTGATGTTCTTGGATTCTGTCTTTCGTACAATGAGCAGAAGCTCCACCAAAATGTCTTTCATCCAACGCTTCTTTATATGTGATTTGGGAATATCTTTCACATTCATAAAGTTGAAAACTTTCAAAGCGTGCTTGCATAATATGCCCATTGACTCAAATTTGCGACAACTACATTGTACTTCATGAGTCACTTTATTATACACCACTTGTCAATTCTTGAGTTTTCACCATAAGATTTCACTTTGAACTCAAGGAAAGAATCACTCAAAGCCAAAGGATCTTGAACAAATGTTGTATTCAAAGAACTAACCAATTCTACTACGAATAATTAACTTGTAAATGGTGAGTGTATAAACATCAGCAGCACAATTCAACAATGGATTGTTTTTCAACATCACTGAAGCTTTCTCATGACAACAACGAGTATCTTCTGCCTTTTCCCTTGCACGCCAATTTTTTTGTATTTTTTCATAATTAAGCACAAAATCAAATAGTGAAATGGCACTGCTACCTAATTTCTTCAAGACAACATTTGTGACCTCACTTCTAGAAGTAGCTAGAAGGCCTGCACTGAACCTGTGATTGCTAAATGCAATAGACCATCTGTATCGCAGTGTATACATTTTATTTAACCATTTGTGACCACTGAGATTATATTCATCAATCAAACATCTCCATGTAACCTCAAAATCTTCTTCAGATTCACAATGACTCATGTATTTATGCCACAATCGTTTGAAATTTGAATCACCATTCAAGCTGCCTAAATGTGATGGAACATTTTGATTAATGTGCCATTGACATAATCGATGATGTGCACATGGAAATACCGATCCACCGCATTCATCATTGCTTGACATTGATCTATAAAAATTGTTTGAGGTTGTTTCCCACCCATAGAATCCAGAAAAGTTCTAAACAACCATTCAAACGAACTCTCGGTTTCATTAGACATGAATGCCAAACCAAACATCACATTTTGCTTGTGGTGATTTATTCCAACAAAAGGAGCACATATCAAATTATATTTGTTGGTTCGATAAGTAGTGTCAACTGAGAGAACATCACCAAAGTATTCATAATCAACCTGACATCTATAATCCCTGAAGAAAAAGTTCATGATCCTGTTGTCATCATCTAATTGAACATTCCAATAAAACTGAGACTCTATGTTCGACTTATTTATGAAATAATAAAGCAGCGCAGAAGCATCTCCGTTATCAACTTTTGTATGTTTTCTCAGACGACCAACGTGATCATATGCATCTTTTCTAATAAATCTCAAATTTTGTGGCCCTTGTGCTTCAGCTTCCATATAAGAGACTGCATTAGCCACCGATATCCTGGCATTTACCATTTAATGCAACCGATATCCTGGCATTTACCATTGCCTCTAAAGTAGATTTTTGTGCATATGAAATACTACGTGATGATCTCAACAAATGTCTTTGATCAGCAGCAATCATTTCATGATTGTGTTCCGTCACAAACCTACCTACGGTCCATTCTCCCCCACATTGCCTTACGATTCAAAGTTTTGCTTTACATTTAGTTCTAGTAATCGGCTTACGATAAATAGGTATTCTTTCGTTGGAACATTTTTCATCTTTACCGCCTTCACAAGAACATTCGAACTCTTTAGCTTGAAGTTCACTAGTTCCGAAAAAATAACGTTGGTCCTCCTTTCAAACACTAAAATCTTTAGCATGTGCATAATTACAATACAATAGATATGCATCTTCAACATTTTTGACGACTTGACCAACAACTAATCTACCCTCCAATTGATCTATAATAGAGTTAGTAGATTGTACCGAAACAATTTCAGGAATCCCGAACTCCAAATCTGCACATTGCTCTTCACACCTACTTGCTGCTTCAACTTTTTTAGCGGTATCCCCCACCAAGTCTATTACAACAAGCAAAACTCCAGCAATTAATTTTGATAGAATAACCATAATTATACTATTTACCATTCATATTAACGGAATGAGGTGAGAGCTGATGATATTGTTACGTTCTATAAATAATAATCTACAAAAATTTCAAAGAAAAAACTGAAAATTATCAAACTGAAAAATTTCAAAAGCAACGCACATTAGAGATTATAAGTGATTAATCAATAATTCATCTATTAATTCATTTAAATAATCGTCATTTTTTGCATTAAACTTTTACATACCATCTAGATTTACTTAATAAATTACAATCTAATATTAATTAAATACATAAGCTATGTTGTTATACACACAATTCATTATTTAACATTAAATAGTTAATGCTTTGATTCTTACCACAACTATAGGAATAATAATTTCAGAAGTTCGGATTTTGAATGTGAACAACTAATTAACAGGTTTTCGAAACTTCTTATATTTTGGCTATAGTTGAAAAAAAATATGTGAATGGAGTTTTTCTTAACCACAAACAAAAATATATAAGGAAAAATATAACTTAAGTTTGAAAATGAGAAAGAAAATATCACTAGGCATAAATCTTACATTAAAAAATAATATAAGAAACGTATCAAAAAATATTTCAATGCAAAATTGGGGAAAGTCTATGCTACCCCAAGACACTGATTTTTCCGCAAAATTGATATTGGTAGAATCTCTAGTGACGGTGTCTGGTGAGGCGGCAGCGGTATTTTGTAAGAGCCGACTAGAACGAAATAAATTTAAATGGAATGACCCAAGGGTATTTCAAATATAATATAAAATTTAAATAGATGAGGTAAAGCATTAGGTGGTGGAGCACCTCCGACGGCGGCGGGGATGAAACCGGGCGATGGTGGCGGCAGCACAAGGGGCAGTGGTGGTGGTGGAAGTCACGTTGTGGGCCGGGGTGAAAGAAGGGTGAGAAATGAAAATGAGTTTTAGAAAATTACGGTCGTCAAAAGGGTAAAAAATAAAAGAATAAGAAATTATAAAATAAATTTACGGTGAAACACGTGTCAAACAATAAATGGCTTAAGGTATTACCCTCTTGCCAGGGTCGAACGAACCCCATTTTTGGCAGGGAGATGATGGGTGGACACATCACACAAGGATGATGCCATCAGTCGATCATCTATTATAGTTGAATCATATCATAACAGCATCTTTCCGGAAAATTTCAGAAACAATTTGTGACTTTGTAGACAAGTAATGGAGGAAGAATATTCCGTTGATCCCGCTCAGCTACTCGAAGCCGCTTCCGACTTCGCCCACCGCCCTGGTTAACTCACCCTTCTCTCTGCATATCAATCATCAAGCAGGTTGTATGCATATTCATTGCAATTAATTTTTTCAGGTTCCCTCTCCGACACTTCAGCGCAGGAATTTCTCGCTCGCTTCCCTCTCCCTGCCGTTATTAGGTAATTTTGATTTTTTTTTTTTATGTATTATGTATTTCTGAAAATGTAAAACTGCTGTTGGGTGCGATTGATATTGAGCACTCTGTATTGTAACATAGTATCCGAGCATGAGATCCCATGTTCAAATGCCGCAGATGCAATCTGATTTCATAGCTTAATCAGTTTATGTCGTTGCTAGTTCAGGGGTTTCCATTTGTTCGAATCCAGTTGATCTTTAGATTTTTGGGTTTGTAATCCCGGGCCTTAGCTTAAAGGTGGGAAGTGTTTTCAGTTGGTTTTAGGTAGTGTTTGGGAAAGTGCTTCCTTGAAACATTCCCAAACTCTGCCTTAGTGCTTGCTTCTGTGTGTACTTAGATGGTTATTTCAGGCATTTGATGGTCTCTACGGTTTGGGATTGGTGGTCAGATATTGAGATGAGCCACATCTTTATGTTTGTTGCATTTCAATGTCATAGAATTTTGTTCACCATTTTAACTCTCTTTTGTGTCTTGTTTCTTTGAATTTGAAAATTTTAAACAGTGCTCTGCAAACTAGTGCGGATTATCCTGGCCTGGAAAATGCTGTGGTCCCTTGTTTGGAAAGGATTTTCAAAACTAAATATGGAGCATCTCTTATCCCTCATTTTATGGTATGGTAGCAATCTTGACGCATACAATTTGTAAGTAATGTTTCATTGATTATTAGAATTTCAAGCATTGCCTTGTGTAAAGGGATGGATACATATGAGTAAAGTTTGTTATGTGGCATTCATCTTGAGAATAAGATAGGAACTTACTTTTCTCTTTATTTACGATATTTTAGTTCGAATTTCACTTATCCCTAGCAGTCAACATCTATCTGCCTGGGATATCATCTTTGTTTCCTTTCTGTTTTGAGTTCTTATAAAGTTGTTTTTTTAATGATTCAGCCCTTTGTTTTAGTTGGTCTTGGAGCAGATTCTCAAAATGTGAAACGTCTAGCTTGCGTAACGGTATGTGTATGGTTTAGTTTTTCAGACGTTGTAGGAACTTCCGATTGACAACTGAATAATTTGCTATTCTCCTACACGTACTATCGTTTCAATTTTGAATTATTATATGCAATCATTGCAATAGACACATATGCAATGTTTCAGGTATCTTGTCTATTGTCAGAGAATACTGATAGGAGGATTTCCATTCAGCTAATTCGTCAGTATGGTGTTTACCCACTTCTGCTCAGTTGCCTGGTTGACGGGTAAACCTTGCACTTTACTGTTGTCATTGACATGTTCTTGCAAAATAAGGATTGTATTTTAGAAAAATCAACATTTGTGCATTCAGATCTCAGTGTTTTTAACAAGATTTTATTTCTCCTTTATGGATTGGTAATCTGTAAGTGCTTCTGTGAGAAAAGAACGTGTTTCTATTTGGTATAATTTTGCAAAGTTTGTTACGAACGGAATCTGTGATTTTTATGTTTTGTTGTTAGTTGTTCTGCCGATGATAATTGATTTTTCTTATCTATTACTAACTTATATTTATACGTCGTTTGTCCAGTTTGCTGTGGCACATGCTTAAAGCTTAACCTGAACTCTTTCTGTCAGACCATATTCTTGAACTTTTAAAGGAAAAAAAATGATATATTAAAAGAAACACTCAATTTGAAATGTTGTGACTTGTGAAGCCCAGCTATTTATTGTTTTGTGAATCTCAATAAATAAAACTTTGTGTGATTAACATCAATTGCATAATCGATACAATTTATATATCTCATAAAATTAACTAAAATTGCTCATTACTGCTCTTTGAAAATCTGGTTAAATTAGATGGTTAACAAACTGAGACAGCTTTCAATTTTTAAAGTGGGACTAAGGTAGTAGTATAGATTTTAGGTTTCTCTATGATTTTATGGCTTGTCAACATTCATAAATTTTTCTTGATTTAAGGTACTAATTACGAAAAAATTGGAGGAAATGATGTTTCTTTTTTATATTATCTTCATAAACAAGTATTTTACATGTGAGAAGACCTAAAGAAATTACGGGAACTGAACTGTCCAATTATTCATATGCCTTTCAAAGTAGCCAAGTGTTCAAAATTTTGCCTGCAGTTGATTGGATGATTTTACTATTCGATGCATCTTACATATAAACTCTCTTGAGATCTTCCGCTTCCTTCAATGTTTGGTATAAATTGAAGTACGGGGTGCTCAACATCGATTTGACGACTGGACCCCCTATCTTTTTCTCATGGAGTTGAAAATTGCACGATGACTAATTACTAAAATATATATATGTCTGTGATGGTGTTGCCAATTGGATGCAAAAAAATGGAATGTATATGAACCCCTAATCAATTTACTCATTACCTCGATATATGATGGAATGTATATGAACCCCTAATCAATTTACCCATTACCTCAATATATGGGAAATTGACCTTGATTTTGTATTATGGTGCCGGATCCTTTACACTACACTAAATGTTGTGGTTAGCAATCTTGCTTCTTCAGAAATCTATCAAGTTGCTTTACGGTTTGTGTGGTATATTAATCAAGTGTGGTTTATGTGTATCTGGAATATACTTGACAGAGACCACCGAGACTTTCTTTTTGTAATATTAAACAGTGCTAATCAAAACTCCTTGTTTTCTTACAGAGATGAGCAAGTGGCTGCTGCATCAGCTGATGCAATTAAAATTTTAGCCAGCTATCCTGAAGCAATGGTATGTGCCAAATGAGATGTATGGTCAATGATATTTCTAGTTTCCTCATTAATAATTTAATGACATTTTACTGATTAATAATTGCATAACGTTTTCCTACAGGGGATTGTCTTTCCATCAAGTACCAATGAAGCGACACATCTTGAAAATTTGGCTCGAAAGTGTTCACCCTTGGTAAATTCTCAATCAACATCACTTGTAATTTGTGCGCTGAATGTTATCTGTATCCAATCTCCAAAGAGTAGCTCACTGCTTCACTTTTTAATTTCATTAGTACATATTTATTATTTGCCTAATAAGAGAGAAATCACACTTTTAGTCTTACTAAGTTTTCACGTGAACTGATCAAATCAATTTAATTTTAGAATTCAATTCAAATATTTCAATATATTAATTACTATTTTATTTGCAATATCTGCTTGTTTCAACTCATTGATCTTTCGAAAAAGAACTAGACAAAACAAATCAAATTTGGGGAAAAATTTGTGCATGTCTGATTTGCTGTTTCTATATAATTTCAAATTGATTTTTGGTGCAGATTAGGTTTGAGAATTTTTCGTTCGTTGAATAAAATTTCAATCAGTTATGTTTGTTTGAAAATATTAAAATAAATATGATTAATTTTATTTTTTATTGGTCTGATTTGGTTGTTAAGTGATAAGTTACGCGTCCTTAGATGATAGAATAACATCACACTTAACCTCATTATTAAAAAATTACAACATGTATAAGAAAATTTGAATCTTTGAATTCCAAGTAACACAACGTGATTGCATATTTTGATTGTTATGTAATTTTAATTAAGAAAAATAGATGTTAGTATTATTACAATGAAGGCATTTTAGTGAAAATTTTGGCGTAACCTAGTAAACATATTCAATAAAATTACTTGTGAATAAATAGTAATGCCTGAAATTTTAGATGTTTCGTTAATTATTTACAGATATTTGAAGTTTAAGTATTTTTCTTAGCGAGTGTGTGTTGAATGTTGATGATCAATTGGTAAAAAGATATTCATGTTTGGAGATGCTTTATTGTTATATTTTTGTTGAGACCATGGAGATGCTTTATTACAACTATTATGTTTTGATAATAAGTTCACTAAGAGCCTGTTTGGATTTCATAGACTTTTTTTAAAAAAAGTGTTTTTTTAAGCTCTAATTTTGGGCTTTTGAAAAAGCTCTAAATTTAATTTTAAAAAGTACTTTTTAAAGCACTTAAATGACCATCCAAACACCTTATAACTAAAAAAGCACTTTTGTTTTTAAAAAAAAATGCTTTTCTGGTCTGGCTTTTGATACCAAACGAGGCCTAAGTCTAATTATAGATTTTTTGGTGGTTTTTTATGTATTAAGATGTTAATAATTTGCAGTAAGTATAATTTTTTGTTCAAGATATAGATTAAAATATGGAAACATGTAGTGCTTAAGGATATGTTTGTTGGTTTAAAAGTCAAGAAGAAACATATAAAAATAATCTTCTCAATTATAAAATGATGAGGAGTTCCACAAGCACCTTTTCTAGTGCACATAATCCTCATCCAAAACGTATTTGCCTTGAACTTTCTGAAAACCATTTCCTCGGAAAGTTGTGTTTGTTGTTCTTTAGGACCGTTGGCTACTTGGTGTAGAGTTGGTTCTAACTACATAGGTCATATTGATTCTGAAACTATGTCGAACATTATATTTTGCGTGCAAAAGGATTGAGAATCATGAAGTTCCATTACAATGGTGATAGGTACATGTTGGTCAACCTAAAACTTTGGAGAGACTGGATGCTACACTCATTTCCTTTTTGTCATAAACTGCAGCCACTACCTTTATAAATTTAATTCCGTTGTTGGTTGATCTAGGATTTGCAATTGAAAGCACACCAACTAATTTTGTGAAATTTATTTTTTTTAATTTTTTCCTGAAGGAGATTTGATTTAACCCGATAATACCTTATGCTTCATACTTTTGTGGATATTTGGCATCAGTTCAATTCAAGTTCTTTTATGCTTTCTTATTTTTCAAAACGTGTTAAGGGAAGAGTTCGGCTTTTAGCCTTGATAGTGAGGCTCTTCTCTATTTCAAGCTCTGTGGCATCAGAAATCTCAAAATCAAATCTTCTAAATCTATTGGAGGCTGAAGTGAGAAATACTGAAGATACTCTGGTTATTTTGAGTGTGCTGGAACTTCTAGCTGAGGTTCGTCTTTAATATTGTTTTTTTTGCACTGCGCATTACTTCACCATCAAATCTGATAGTATCCATGTTTATCTTGATTATGCAGTTGGGTATATTTAGGGAAAAAAATCATAATTAGGGGTGCCGACGAACCGAATTGAGTCAAATACTTAGCATTTTTCCATTGAGATTGAGCTTGAATTTTTTATCTTACTGAAAGCTTGAAAAAAACTCTCTTGGGCTCTAATGTTTGCTCACTAAGCATTTGAATTCGAGCTCGGTTTGTTTGGTTTGAACTTAATTATTAAGCTTTCTCATGCAAAAGTTCAAACTAGCTAGAGGTCATTATTTCGTTCATTTTGAAAATATCTATAAAAAATTTAAAATTAATAATTGTTAAAGTTCACCGAGCGGCGCATGAGCTATCAAACAAATGACTTGAGGTTCGCATTTGACCTGAAAATATATTCGAACATATCCGAGCTTGGCTCGAGTTTGCTGATTTTCAATATAAATGAAATCATAATTGAGCCAGCTTGAGAGGGTAGAAATCCTGCATGATTTGTTTTCAATCATACTAACAATCTAAGCTTGTAAGGTAACCACTGAGTACCATACAGAAATGGCCCAGAAATACGGCCTTAACTCGAATGTGTTTGTTTGTTTTGTTTTGTTTTGTTTTGTTTTTCCCCCCCGAAAATGTTTATGTTAATGCTTATCATATGGTGATACTGGAGATACGCTGTGGCTTGAGACTTTAAGAAAGAAACCGTAATTTCATCTGAATGATGATTGTGTTTTGCCATTAATTCCCACTAGTTTAGAAAGTAATGGTTATGCTATATTTCAAATGTTAAATAAAGTTAGACTGAATCGTGTGTTCCACCCTGGAAAGAGAGCATTTTCGAATTTTACACCCTAACATCCGCATATGTTGATTGTTGGGCAAACTGTAATCTAGAATGATCTCAATTAAAGACGAGTGGTATAGTTGCTCAAAAAATTTATAATTAACCCAATGAACTCCCTCCTACTATTCACATAATTTCCCTGCAAATATGCCTATCCTTTTTATTGTCTAGTTCACGTACCTTGCATGTTTTGCCTTATAGTAAGCCACTATTTGCTTGTATTGACAGAACAATGTGGTGATTATGATAAATAATTTGATTTCGAGGTGTTTGGTCGCATTATTAAACATAACGACAATTTGAATTCTAATCGTATTTATATACCATTCAAAAAGCTTTTATATATTTTTCTTTAAGAGGGTGTTTGACAGAGCTTAAAAGCTTTTTCAAACAGCTTATAAGCTGTTTTAGAGCTTTTAAGCTCTAAATTTTTGTTTGGTAATTCTTTTTTAAAACAGCTTATAAGCTGTCAAAATAAGTTGTTTGACAACTTATAAGCTGTTTTTAAAAAAGTAAGGGGGAATGTACTTTTTTCAAAAAGATCTTATTTTAACATTTTATCACTCTAAAATATCCTTAAATATTTTAATAAATCTCCATCATATCCTCCACCCATTAAATATTAAATAATTTTTTTAAAAAAATTCCAAATCACAAAAACTTTTCTAAAATAAAATATTATAACAATTTTATTTTTTAATATATGTTTATTCTAAAACTATTTTCATATATGTATAACTCGAAACATTATTTTCATATAATTATACTTTTTTTGGTAATTTCGACGATAAAAAGAATTTTATAATACCAAACACATCAACATCTTAAAGTTATTTAAAATAAGTTTATCCAAACACTTTAACAGCTTATTTTTTAAATAAGTTATAACAACTTATAAGCTCGTAAAACAGCTTTTAAGCTCTAGGAGCTTATAAGCTCTTTTTAATAAGTTTAACCAAACACCCTATAAATCAAACTTTCAACTCAATTTTATCTCATCTCCCACTCATTTCCTTTGGCAGCCCCTTCTTCACATCCACAAGTTAACCCGGTTTTCCGCCTCAATTTTCTCCTTCTTGTCTTCTTCTTCTTTTAATTAGTTTTTAGAGCTATCTCTTCACACTTTTGTGAAATTTTTTACCACAAGAGAAGAATTGGGTTTCAATTAAATTAAAGAATATATAAAAAGGGAAAGTAATGAATGATGGTGAGGTAGCTCACACAGCGGCAATGGCTGTAGCTTGCCAAATCTTTTACTTCTGAATTTCGTCCTACGTTTTTTGCATTTCGGCTTTGAACACAAGGAATGCCCAAAGGCCAAATCCTAGTAAGTGCTCCTTTTTCTTTTAAATTTCTGCAGTCACCAGTGCTGAATCATTGCTTCCTTTGTCCAAATGGTGATTGATTTTGAGGTCTAGTATGTCTTGGAACAAGCCAACCTTCTTTAAATTATAGGTAACCAAATTTGAAATCTGAAACATAGAAAAATCACCCTTCTCATACAATATAGTTCCAGCATCAGCAGAAACATAAGACAGTGCCTCCTTACTGCCAGCATCATCTAACACGCCACCGCTCCAATAGTTCCACCCATTTCAGAAGTGTTTGCATAGTTTTTTTGGTCGTATTACTCTAATGTACATGGATCGATGGATAATCTCCAAATGCGAACAATATTTATGTCGGTCTGAGGAAATGTGAACCAAACATGGGGTGAATGGAGATTAGAAATTAATTATCGCTTAATCATTTGTACTGAATGGTGCCTAAAGGAATAAAACTCCAAACAAATTTTAGTTCAAGTTTTTATGAACATAACTTTTGTTTCCTCATTTTTCAAATAAAAGTTGTATGTCGAATGACTAGAAGTGAATATCATCTGTTTAAGAATTTTCAAATAATGTAAACGTATGTAAATATTATCCATAGATATAGTTTAACCTCAAATGATTTTCTTAACTTTGTAATTTTCATGCTCATACTTTATTGTTTAGTAGGCATAAATACCATGATCTCAGTGAAATTTATCTTTTCTTGATAATGAAGTTGGCAGAAGCTCAGCATAGTGCAGAGTTTGTGTCAAGAACCAGCCTCTTTCAAATTCTATGTTCTATTATCAGGTTTTTGGAAAACTGGCTTTTCTCTTTTAGTATTTGTCGTCCTTCGGTTTTTATGCCTTATGCAATGAAATTTCGAACTTTACTAGCAGTGAAGCTGCAGAAACGATCTTAAGATCACGGGCAATGGTGATAGCAGGAAGGCTTCTGTCAAAGGGAGATGCTTTTGAATTCATTGATGGCTCCAGTAGGTTTAATGTCCTTTTTTCTATTTTATTCTACAGCCCAAAATTTATGCCAGGTTACTGGTGTGCTTTTATCATTTTGTGTCATTTAGCAGTTTGAAGTTCCATTCTCTAAATGAAGCCTGCAATGGCTGTTCTTTGGTATAGCGTTTGAAGGCTAATATTGTTATTGTCAATCAAGCACTATCTCTGCCATAGCAACATGCTTTTTTTAAGCACTGTATGTTGAAAACACGAGGAAAAACACTCCTGTAGTTTATTGTGAAGGAATCCTGCTGAGTTATTACTCCTCCAAACAACCAATTCCGTATAAAATACGCTCGAATGCATGTATGCTGCTTAAAAATAGGTAAGATGCTTTATGAAAAAGGGAGTACGAAAAAGATGAAAGGGTTATGCATGGGGCCAGAAAGTGTATCTCACAATCTTTTCGTTTTTGGCCAAAATGTGGAAATCCCAACAATTTAGGCATTTAGTGCTACGCTTGAACAAAATGTTGGTTCACAAAATGTTAGAATTGCTTCCCTACTTATTTTGCTCTCTGATAACCAATTGTTGAACATGCCGGAATAGAATTTCAAAACATAGATGTTCATTTCTCTATGAATACAAACACGACTTCTCTGGAAGCCCATCTGAAATTAATCACCATTTATAATAATGTCAGTGTGTGGTTTCGGTTGATTGACCTCATTAGTGTTGTAACTTTTGAATTTTCATTCTTATTAGAATGTCCCAGTATCTTTTCGACAATTTTGTGAACGCTTTGCAGGAATAGGCCTGTACGTTTCTTTAAAATAGACCTCATTTCACTTTTGTACATAATACAATACATTGCATCACATGTGTTTTGGTCTCGTGGTCTATTTTTTAAAAAACTTTTTAAACCATTCAATTGTTGCAAATCATCCCAATTTTTTTGAGTTTTTAATATTGTTGGTATAATATTCAGGGGGGTTGTTATTTACGCACCATTTTGTGTTATCTACTCTCCACTTAATGTGTAAAATTTATTCACATATGGAGTGCAGATAACAAAACATGGAGTGTAAATTACCACTCCCAATTATTAATGCATGGGTGACATGAGTCAAGTGAAATAGCAAACTCGACAATTATGTTAGCTGCAATCTGTTTTTTCTCGTCTTGTACTATGGAGGTTTACATATAGAATATTAGTAAGTTTTACTGACCAAGATTATGTATTCTCGTCATGGTCTACATTTCGAACAATTGCAACCAACAGAAAAGGATTTGGGGCATTCAAGAGAAATTTATGCCTGGTAATGTTCACTCTTGAAAACAGGTATTACAAGTGTTCTTTCAGCTATTGAGAGAAAGTTTGAGTTCCTGCAAAGCCAAGATTCAGATGAATGTGAATGTGCCCTTGAAGCATTGGGTCAAATTGGATCATGTCAGTATGCATCTATATTATATATGTTGTAAAATTCTACAACTTTTACCTTTTACCTTTCAACCTCCTTCTATGTAATCAAGTCATAATTATTCCGTGTTTTATGAGTTTTTCCTACGTATGCGCCTGTTCCCCAAACTAACTACTTTTTCATCCTTAAATTGAGTGAGTGCTAACTATACATTTCTTACTCAAATTTTCTGTTTGGCTCTGTTAAACCTTTTTAATAAGTAAATAAATTAAAGAGAATAATTTTATTTGCTTGTAGTCTGGACTTTAAGCCCTTCTCATTATATGTAAAAATTATGCAGCATTTCAGGGAGCAACATTACTTCTGTCAACTTCACCTCCTGCTGCTAGACATGTTGTAGATGCTGCCTTTGACCGTCAGCATCATGGTAAACAGCTGGTGAGCAGACTTGCCTCACTGCTTCATTTTTTTTTGGGTAAAAATTTCAATTAGCAAACTCAGTCCTTTCAACACTGGTTTACAACACCTCTCCCCTGATTTTTTGTTTTAAATGGGTTCACATGCACATGAGGACCCACTCGTAACAGTCGTCTCCAAAAGTTTGATAGCATCCAACAAAACAAAACTATTTTGGCCACAAGATATGATAGAGAGTATATCAAATAAAATCTGGAATAAAGGATCATATTCTTTTGGTGGAAGTAGTTTATTGTGATTAGGCCAAGAAGCTTTCTGGGACTTGTTCCCCATTTCTAGCAAACTTTTACCCCTTTCTGGAAGTGTGAAGAAGAAATGATACTATTACATAAATAATAATGCTGCAAGGATGGACAGTTCAAGCATCGTAAATGTGTATCTTTTATACATTTTGATCTTTCAATCGGAGTGTGTTGTCAGACCGAATAAGAATAGAAATGTTTTCTGTTTAAATATCAATTGACAATATCACCTTTTTATGATTGAGGCTGGTTCTTTTATGGGCACAGGCTGCCTTACATGCTCTCGGAAACATTGCTGGCGAAACACGTGTGGAGAACAATGTTGTCCTTAGTAACACAGCTGAGGAAAACCTTAAGCGCTTGATTTATGAGAAAGCATCTAACACATCTAAACTGACTCCATCAGTAAGTTGATTCTTCTCGACCTCCTTTTGGTTGTTAATTCACATACTTGTCCTCTCTTATTGCTTCACTGTGGCAGGTTTGGTCTTTCCCTTATTTGTTTACTGTGTTATAGTTATTTTGTGGGATCAGAAAATAATTATTGATAAGCTGGAGAGGACAAAGAATGAATAAATTATAGGGATTCTTCAGCATGCTTCAAAATCATCGTATGTACTACATAGCCACCGGATCCATGATGAACTTGTTCTTTAAGCTATATTTACTATTTTTGAGTGAACGTACTCTGCCAATGATGTATTTTCAGTCTTATTTTTAATGTCCTTGGTTATCCTGAATGTTCTTTTTTCTGCATCCTGTTCTTGATATGATGGTGATGTATGTTGCAGGGACTACTACTATCAATCCTTCAGCAAGATTCTGAAATTCGTATGGCGGTGAGAAAGCACTTGAATGACTATTAATTTAAAAAGCGTCTTTCTGAATTGAATCTCTATTTATGAGCGTTGATTCAATGTGGTTAATTCTAAAATTATCCTGGTTAATGAAGTAAACAGGAAATTTAAAGGATAAAACTCCGTTGTCAAAAACATCTTTTGTTTCAGTGATGAACTTTTCCACATCTCTCATTTCTCAGGCACCATGTTGCAATGTCCGGTCTCCTTGTGCTAAATACATTGGCTATGGAGAAGTAGAAGCTGAAAACAGATTTTTAGGTAGTGTTTGGGAGAGCTTTTAGGAAGCACTTCTCAGCTTTTTTTTTGCACAAAATTTTAGAAGTTCTTCCAAACACTACCTAAGTCTCTTTATCTTGTTACAAACCTGGTGCCTTTATTTTTTTACCCCCGCCCCCCAAAAAATGATTTCCCTCTTTTTTTAGCCTGATCATGTTTGATTGTTTGGTATTACAATTCCTGGTTTCTATATTTTATGGCAAAAAAAAGGAAGAAAAATCACCTTGAATTTGTTGAACGTATATGTTGAGTATGTTTTCTTGTTTTAGTACTTTAAAGGACATAAGTAATATGACTTCCCTTCACAATCAATTGATTTCTGGGTTTGTCTTTTTGTTTTTTAAACTTTAAAGGACATAAATAATATGACTTCCTTTCACAATCAATTGATTTCTGTGTTTGTCTATGGCTTTTATATATATGGTCTAGTTCTATCTCCTGGGAACTAAGAGGAATCATCATTATGAACTAAAGAGTAGGAAGTGAACAAATTTAGATGTCGCCTTCATAAAGTTGTACCCTATTTTAGCTAAGAAATGAAACTCGGCTAAAGGAGCAAATGAATGTATGATAAGAGGATTTGAAGACTAAGCAAGTTAATCTAGTTTCATGTGACCATAAAACATATGGCAGAAAAAAGTTATCATAGTTAGTGTAGTACCAAAGGATATAAATAGGACACATAGTCTCATTTGTAAACATTCGACATATGTCAATCTAAATTTCTCTCGATTTTGAGTATTCTCTCTCAATTCTCACCCCATTCTCAGGAGTCCGGCTGACTCGAACTAGCCACCCTATCATTTGGGATGTCGGCTTCATAAAATTGTACCCTATTTTTTAGCTAAGAAATGAAGCAAAGCAAAAGGAGGATGAGTTTTTCTCTGGCTTGACAAAATATATTGTCAAGATTATTTTTTTATGCTGTGGGTAAATAGAACTATAGAAGTATAAGGTTTATGAGCCTATCTTGATATTTTTTTTTATAAACAGGGTTATAGACTGATTACTGGGTTGGTGGCTCGACCCTGGTGTCTGATGGACCTTATCTCACGATCGGAGATTATTTCCATACTGGTTGACACTTATACTGAAACCAAAAAGATAGGTGCATCTCTGTTACCATACTGGTACTAGTATCTCACGGTCAGAGATAGGTCTCAATATAATAATAATGATAATATGGGAAGAGTCTTCTCCACACGAGAGAGAAGTTAGTAACTTGTCCTACCCTTGCGATGATTTTTCAGGAATGGAGTCTAGACACAGATGTTGTGAAGCAATATACCGGGCCTTCGTATCATCTAGTAAACTATCAAGTGATCCAACTTTCGCTGACATCGCTGTGAAGGTTTGATATCGTGTTATCTCTCTGGAGATATATTTCAATGTTTATCATTTCAGACCTTTGCATATCATGGCTCAAAAATCTCAATTTAATTTGCATGACTTGGGCAGCCTTTAACTCGAAAATTATGTCCTAGCATAAATGTATACGCGATGCTCCTGGACCCATCATATCTAATCTAATTGCATAAATTCTGAAAATGAAGCTAATACACCTCAATATTCCCTAATGTAGTCGAAAGCTAGAATTGTGGTACGAGCAAATTTGCGGGTGCAAGTGCAAGAGAAACATTTCATACAGATGATTTGTTTCAGAACTCCAATCTCTTGCAGTGATTCAATACTCGTTCTACGTATGTTTGATGAATTACGTGGATTATTGAAATTATTTGATGATCATGTATCGTTATCAGACGCGCAAAACACGGGATTTAAGCGTCAATTAAAACAAAGCATTCTTGCAGATACCGTAGGAACACCAGATATCACACGTTTGTGTGAATCCATAAAGAATTTACACTGTTCTATGTGAGTCATGCCCGACAATGATATCATTGACTGGATACACGGGTTACAACACAGCATCAATTAAAACGAAGCATTCTTTAGATAATGTAGGAACACCAGATATCACACATTTGTGTGAATTCATAAAGAATTTACACTTTCGTCTGTGTGATTCATGCCTGACGCTGGTATCATTGACTAGATACATGGGTTAATGTTTGTATTTTGTGCCATGATCCGACTGTGTCTTATTAATTATTTTTGTTCCAAAAAACACTTGCAGCTACAGGAAGCAATAAGAAAGGGTCCTTACCTTGCAACCAAGCAGTCTGAAGTTCAACCTGTTGTTATGACAGCAGATAGATTTTGATGGCATCGGTGTAATTTGCTTGTATTTCGTATTAAGCTTAGCTCAGAGGATGTAAAATTAAACTGATTTCAAAACGTTTTGGAGGATATGTTGTTTGTATCATGCTTGGTGAGATCGCTCTGGGATACGAGAATTACTCGAACTCAATAAGTGAAAAATGAAAAATGAAAATTCTAAGTGTCTATTGTTAGTTTGTACACAAGTTGCATATGAATCGAGTCGAGCTTTAGTATCATACTACTTGAGTTCTATTCTTTTAATTTTGTAAGTCAATCGAGTATTAAATTTCAAGCTCAAGCGTGAAAGTGTTAGTGGCATAATTTTAAAGTTTAAATTTTATATTTATATTGAAAAAAACACTTTAAATTATATATCTTTTTAAAAAATGATAATAATATATAGTTACCCGAGTGGTTTACTTGAATTCGACTCGAGTAGGAACTATTACAAATTGAATTTGACTCGAGTGAAGATTCGAGTCACTCGAACTCAACTTAAGCTCGATTAAATCAGACTTTGAGTCGAGTTTCGATCGAATCGCTTTGCATCATGCACCCCTAGTTTGTACAATAGTGTTGTTTGTACAATGGTGACCAACGGGGAACGACGGAGGAGATGAAATTTGAGAGAATAGATTTCTTTTTTTCCCATACAAAAAACATATATTATGTTTATGAAAAATAAAAATTTGTAATTTTTTTTTACGATAGAACTCATAGTTTTTATTGTTCGGTATAAATTTGTAAACCTTCACACAAAACGTTATTTAACCAAGTAAATCGTATTGGACAAATTATGTGTTGATTGTTTGGCCAATAATTACAAACAATTTACATAATATATATCATTATAATTAAATGTTAAAATATAATATATATTGTATTTAAATTTTCATCTAATCACTTTTTAAAGTCGTGGAAACATTGTACAACTAATTCACGATTTTACGTCCGTGCTTCTATCATGGATACCATATTCGACTGGGCAATATGCGAGTTGTTCAGGAGGTGGATCAGTGTTCATGTGAGAAGAAATTACCGTTGGTTTTAGTTTAAAGATATTTCTATCTTTTGTTGTAATTCGATTGAGTTGTATAATTAATTCTTAAGTTTTCAGTCATATTCCGCTATTAATAATTTATTTTTTTAATAAAGTTAATTACATGATTATCAAGTGATTAGTAGTAGATTCGGATAGAGTAAAATTAAAGGAATTTAAATATTGACAACGTTAAATAAAAAAAAAAGTATATTAGTTTAATTTTTGACATATTTTTTTAAGTAGTTTTTAAATACAGACCATAAAAATTTAAACAAAAAAATTAGATATTGGAAACTAAACCATATGATATAGCTTATATTTTTATTTAAATATATAATTTAAATATATAATTTCTGGTTAATGACCACAAGTAGAATAAATAGATTAAAAAATTAAAAGTTTAGAAAAGACATATAACTTTTATTTAAACATATAATTTGTGGCTAAGTACCACAAGTAAAATAAAAAGATTTGAGAATTATAAAATCTAAAAAAATCATATCGCAATGATCTTTTATCATGTTTTAGTTTTATTCAAGTATTTTATAAATATAACAAAAAAAATGTTGGTTGCATAACTTTTAAAAAAACACATAAGTTGTAGTCAACGCCACAAACAAAGAGGTTACAAATAAAAAAAATTAGAAACTAAAAGAAAACATAAAACTGATCTTATACGATGTTTTATTCAAATAATTTACAAATATAAAGGACAAAAAAATATTGGTTGCAAAACAAAAGTTTATTTAAGCACATAAGTTATGGCTATATGTTTAAAATAATCAGTATACTTAAAGATAAAGTGTGATGAAAAACCAAACGAACAATGCACAAAACAAATAATGAGGAAATAAAAAAAATTAATAAGAAAAGTAATTAGTAAGAGCACCAAAGTAAAATCACAAGTCAATACACATATTTATATATAAAGATATTACTTCCAATATATATATATATATATATATATATATATATATATATATATATAAAGAAAATATATTATTAATAAACCTTTTCTCATTATTAAATAATTAATGTGTTTTTCTCTTTTAATAATTTATTTATCTGACTATTCACTTAACTCATTTATTTAAAAAGTATATCATGCACTCATTTATTTAAAAAATATATCAGTATATAACACACTCTTTCAAATATAAAAAAATTACTATTAATATTCTCTTAAATTTTTTTATTTTCGGAGGAAATTTGAAAGATTTTATACTGAAAAGGCGCGAGGCGGTTCGGGTCCTCCGAACTAGGGTTCGGGTGGTCTGAACTGGCCGAAGTCAGAAAATCGAAAATGACCTTAAATATTTAAAATTTGCAATTTAAGTTTAAATCAAATAATTCACATAAAATGTGAGCTTTTTTAATTTTGAATAAATACAATTAATTTATATTATCCAAAATTATATTGCTCGAATTTAATAATAAGCTCCCCCTTAATATGACATTAAATTTATTTATGTCCACAAGTGATTACAACTCAATCATGCCAAGTTCACCATGCAAACGAATAAAAGTATTTTCATCTAGTGGTTTTGTAAAAATATCAGCAATTTGATTTGTTGTGTCAACATATTGAAGTTCAACTTCATTTCGTTCGATGTGGTCATAAATAAAATGATGACGAATGTCAATATGTTTGGTGCGCGAATGTTGAATCGGATTCTTTGTTAGACATATGGCGCTTGTGTTGTCACAGAAAATAGGAATTTTTGAAAAAGAGACGCCATAGTCGAGCAATTGATGCTTCATCCAAAGAATTTGCGCACAACAACTACCGGCAGCCATATATTCGGCTTCGGTCGTTGACAACGCAACACAATTTTGTTTCTTTGAAAACCAAGAAACTAAACAGTTACCTAAAAAGAAACAAGTTCCACTAGTGCTTTTCCTGTCCACCTTATATCCACCAAAGTCGGCATCACAATACGCTTTTAAATCAAATAAAGAATTTTTCGAATACCACAAGCCTAGATTTGGAGTATTTGAAAGATATTTGAAAATGCGTTTTAAAGCGAACAAATGTGATTCCTTTGGACATGATTGAAATCGTGCACACAAGCAAACACTAAACATAATGTCCGGTCTACTAGCAGTAGCATAAATTAAGGAGCCAATCATACTACGAAAGGAAGATTGATCTACAGATTTACCATTTTCATCCTTGTCGAGTCTGATTGCTGTGCTCATTGGTGTAGATAATGATTTTGTGTTCTCCATCCCAAACTTCTTTAGAATCTCCTTGATGTATTTGTTTTGGTACACAAAGAACTCATCCTTGCACTATTTGATTTGCAATCCGAGGAAATAGTTAAGTTCCCCCATCATGCTCATCTCAAAGTGTTCTTGCATAATCTTGGAGAAATCTTGACAGAGAGTTTCGTTAGTAGAACCAAAAATTATGTCATCAACATAAATTTGCACAATCAATAAATCATCTTTGACATTTTTGGTAAATAAAGTAATGTCAATCTTTCCTCTCGAAAAATCATTTGAGAGAAGGAAAGTAGTTTTTCATACCAAGCTCTAGGAGCTTGTTTCAAACCATACAAAGCTTTGTTTAATCTATACACATGATCAGGCAATAAAGCATCAACAAAGCCATCAGGTTGTTCAATGTAAACTTCCTCTTTTAATTCACCATTCAAGAATGCACTCTTAACATCCATTTGAAATAACTTGAAATTTTTAGAGCAGGCAAAAGCAAGCAACATGCGAATAGATTCAAGTCGGGCAACAGGAGCATATGTCTCATCATAATCAATGCCTTCTTCTTGACTATATCCTTTCGCTACTAGCATAGCTTTATTTCTAGTGATAGTACCATGCTCATCAAGTTTATTCTTAAAGACTCATTTAGTACCAATAATATATCTATCATGCGGCCTAGGAACAAGACACCAAACATCATTGCGCTTGAATTCATTTAATTCATCTTGCATAACAATAATCCAGGAATCATCTAATAAAACATCATCAATGCACTTAGGTTCAACATGCGAAACAAAAGCAAGATGATTGCAAATATTATTAAGTGAAGAACGAGTGATTACTCCCTTCGAAGGACTACCAATGATAAGATCCATAGGATGATCTTTGTAAAGAGTCCAATCCTTTGGAAGTGGTGTTTTCTCAATAGAAACATTTATATCATTTAAGCTTGATGAAGCCATCTCTTCTTCGAGTAATTCTATATCATCATTGTTAGTGCGAGAAACTATAGACATAGATTCATCAAATACAACATGCATTGATTCTTCAACAAGTAAAGTGCGTTTATTAAATACTCTAAAAGCCTTACTTGAGGTAGAATATCCGAGAAAGATGCCCTTGTCAGACTTGACATCAAACTTACTGAGATTATCCTTACCATTATTATGAATGCAGCATTTTGAATCGAAAGCTCAAAAGTATGAAATGTTAGGCTTTCTCCCTCTCCATAATTCATATGGAGTTTTCTTGAGAATGAGCCTTATTGATACACGATTAATGATGTAACAGACAATGTTCATTGCTTCAGCCCAAAAATATTTTGGTAGAGAATGCTCACATATCATGGTCCTCGCAATCTCCACAAGTGTCCTATTTTTTCTCTCAACGACCCCGTTTTGTTGAGGAGTCCTAGGATAAGAAAAATTGTGACCGATGCCTTTCTCTTCACAAAAAATTGTAAAACTCTTATTTTGAAATTCAGTTTCGTGGTCACTACGGATCTGTTTTATTGAAAGATTTTTCTCATTCTCAATGCGTTTGACAAAAGTTTTAAAATAATCAAAGGCGTCATTTTTGATGACTAAAAACAATGCCCACGTGAAACGTAAAAAATCATCCACAATGACAAATGCATAAAGCTTCCCTCCTAGGCTAGCGTTCCTCGAGGGACCACATAGATCTAGGTGAAGAAGTTCAAGGGGCATAGAAGTTGATACAAAATTTTTGTTTTTAAAAGATTTCCTTGTGTGTTTGCCAAGTTGACACGCATCACAAACAAAATCTAATTTTAAATTAAGTTTTGGCATACCAACAACTAAATCAAGTTTAAAAAGTTTTTCTATGGTACTAGGACCAACATGACCTAGTCGTCTATGCCAAATAATGTTGTCATCAACATTCAAGGATACAAGGCTTTTAATATTTGATAAAGATAAATTATTTAAAGAAACCTTGTATACATTTTCACTTCTATATCCTTTGAAATTTATGGATTTGTCAGATGTGAGTGATATAGTGCAGTGTTGGGGAGTGAACTTGACTTCATAACCTCTATCACACAATTGACTTATGCTTAGTAGGTTATGCTTAAGTCCTTTCACTAGGAGTACATCATTAATCAAGCAAGATTTAGATATACCTATTGAGCCGATTCCTTCAATAACTCCTTTGTTGTTGTTTCCAAAGGTGACAGTTCCTTTCTCCTTTGGTTTGACCGATTGGAGTATCTCTTTGTTCCCCGTCATATATCTAGAACATCCACTGTCTAGATACCATATGCTAGGGAGAACAGTTTTCTTATTTTCCTGCAAGAGTTGATTTTGTTACCCTTTAGTTCTTTTTGGGTCCACAGTGTTAGAAAAGAGACATACAAAATGGACTTCTAAGCGTTCAGTCTCTCATAGCAACATCATCGCCACTTTCCAAGAGTGCTCCCAGTAGTAGGTAGGGCTATGGACTCTTTAAAAACCTATTTCCTTGGACAGAGCAGCGTTCATCAGTAAGACCAGTCGCAAGTCAAGGCCGTTTAAACCGGTCTATGATGAACTTCCTTAGATCATGATCTCATAATGCCGACTGATGAGTTGTTAAGTACTCTTAGGCCTCCATTTCATATAGCTCTTTTGATCATATTGATATTTCAAAGATCTACATTTATGTCTAGCATGACCTATTTTACAACAATAAGAGCATGTAGGGGGTGATCTCATTTTTGCTTTAGCAATGAGGATAGTAAAGTCTATAGATTTCTTACCATATCCTATTCCATCCTTATCAAAACTACATTTCTGCATGCTAAGTAAATTATTCAATTTATTACTACTAACATTGAACTTATCAAATGATTTTTCTAAGTGAGTTATATCATCCTTTAATCTTAGGTTTTCATGCTCCTTAGTTTCTAATTCATTTTTGAGGTTTTTATTTTTCTTTCTAAGTGACTTAACCATATCAAACATATGTTTATATGCATGTAGTAATTCATCATAGGAAGTTACCTCGTCATCGTCGTCAGAAATGATGTCATCACTCTTAGCCATGAGACAAATGTTAGCTTCCTCCTCGTCATCATCGATATCGCTCCAAGTGGCTATGAGTGCTTTCTTCTTTCCCTTGTTAACCTTTTTCTTGAGAGGACACTCATTTGCATAGTGGCCTTTTTGTTGACAATTGTAGCATGTTACTTCCTTGTCCGTCTTCTTCTTGAAGTTGTTTCCTCGCATAAATCTTTTGAACTTTCTTGCGAAGAGTGTCATATCATCATCTTCTTCTTTTTCGACTTGGGTGGATAAGGCAATCCCCTTTGCCTTGGTTTTTTCATCCTCCCTCTTTGATTCTTTCCTTGTAGATACTTCTAACTCATGGATTTTAAGGGTCCCATGAAGCTGATCAAGGTCATACGATGCGGTGTCGCCTTTGTTGGACTAAATGATGGCAGTCCTCTTGGCATCCCACTCCTTGGGTAAGGCGCGTAGAGCTCTCCTCCATACTTGCTTGGTTGGATATTGTTATCCAAGTTGGGCTAGCTCATTGATGATTTGAGAAAGCCTTCGGAACATTGTGTCTATATCTTCATTCGATTACATCTCAAATGTTTCGTATTTGAGTTGTAGAAGATCTATCTTTGTCTCTTTGACTTGGTTGGTTCCTTCGTGGCATATCTTCAATTTGTCCCAAATATCTTTTGCGGAGGAGCACATTGAGATCCGGTTGTACTCGTTCATATCTAAGGAACAATGCAAAATATTCATAGCTTTAGCATTTTGAGATATCAATTTCATATCCTCCTTTGAAAAGTCGTCCATTCCCTTAGGAATTTTGACTTTCTCAACCTCTTTCGTAGGTATGTAGGGACCTTTCACAGTTAATTTCCAAAGGTCATAGTCTACGGATTGGATATATAGGGACATTCGATTTTTTCAATATCCGTAGTTTATGTCGTTGAAAAGAGGAGGGTGATTGGTTGATTGCCCTTGAGCATAATCGCTAGCTAGATTTGCCATAGAGCCTTTTTGAAAATATTTTGTAAAAAGATGGCTCTGATACCACTTGTTAGAACCTAATGAGGGGGGGGGGGATTTTGGTTCTATTGGCAACTTTAGCAATTTAAAGCGATTATGCTAGTACGCAAGCGGAAGACTTAAAGCAATCAAATAAGTGCAGTAAATATATGCGTAATGTAAATAAAGCAGTAAAAGGGATAAGAGATGTTTATGGAAGTTCGACGATAAATCGTCTAAGTCTCCCCTTCTTGGTTAAGATCGATTAACCAAGGATCCACTAGCACTTCAACGTCTTGGCCTTGATGGCTCCAAGGATAGCCGTACAACTCAACACGATCACCACGCCAATACAACTAGAACACTTGGCCTTAAGGGCTCCAAGGATAGCCACAAGACTCGCAAAATACACTTGGCTTCACACACAAGTGTTTACAATAACCGAGCAACCAACTCACAAATGATTTAATACAAACAGCCATCGATTTTGAATAAATCGCTCAACTATCACTTGAATACTTTGAAGAAGAGGATATTGCTTGAAATAGGAGATGAGAGTGAATTGGTGAGTTGAAATGGCTTCAAATGACATGTATTTATAGTTGCAAATCCAAACAGGTTCGGAGCCTCCAAATGGGTCTTCGGGTCGTCCGAACGTTGTCTGATTCAAGTTCAAATTTATACGGCTGGTGAACTGTTCGGGTGGTCCGAACTCATCTTCAGGTCGTCCGAACGGCTGCATTAAATTCATTCCGTCAAATTTCTTCCGACAAAATCTTCAGTGGCCTTAAAGTATTTCGGGTCCTCCAAACTTGTCTTCGGGTCATCCGAAGTGTCATTTTGTGGCCTCCGAGAGTGCCTCCGATCATTATTTAAATTCCAAGAAATTCTTCGGGTCGTCCGAACTGTCTTCGGATCATCCAAACGTTCTTCCGTGCCCTCCGAGCCTGTCCTCCGATCTTTATTTTATTCATAAAAAATCTTCGGGTCGTCCGAACGTTCTTCGGATCGTCCGAACCTGGGCAGATTCGAACCCTTGAAATTTTTATTTCCAATTTTTGATTGTCGGTTCTTGCTTCCAATATTGTCTATACTCAAAAGTATTATAATATGCAAATTTCTTACTTTAAACTGTTAGTAATGATTAACCGAGTTTTGTAATCATCAAAACATATTAATTTGAGATTTGTTAATGCATTAAAAATATTAATCTCAATACACGAGATTTGTATCCGTTTAAGGCGTAACAGGATCCACATAATACGAAACTTTGATTCCAACCTTGGCAATGAAAATCTTGGAAAAGCCTAGATATCTTGCTATTCCAATTCATGTCACTGCTATCATCATTGAATCTATCTTGTAATCCTACAAGGATAACCCAAATGTCAATACTATGTCCCAAAGAATCTTATTGCATGCTCTGATATAATAAATATAGTGACCCACACCGTGATCATCTATTAATCAGAAGCTTAAGCATGCAATTTAAACAATAAATAATCTTAATCAGAGAAAATGCAAAAACTTTAAATAACTTAATAGCAGAAAAGTCTAATCTAGTGGTCAACCCTGCAATCCTGCCTTGGTCACCACCTAACATCCCAATCCTTGGGAGAACTACCTGCAACTGCCCCCATCGAATGAGGTGTTCAGACAACAGAAAATAACCGGATGTGAGCATAAAACTCTCAATACAAGAGTATGAGTATACAATATTACATGTGCATGTATGCAAGTGTATCGGATATCAAGACACTCAGGTCAGGAAACAAGCTCAAAAACTGGGCCCATGGTATATAGCACGCTGCACCGTCGCATCAGGAGGTGACTCATATACCTGGTGAATAATGGTGACCTGATACTAGTACAAGTATCCAACCATAACGATGACGTGACACAAGACTTACATATCCAATCATCCACTACTCGTAGGGTGAGCGCCCTACTACTACAGGATATCTCAAAGATACATGATCAATATGCTCATGTATGCAACATACAGTCATGACAGGTATATACAGATAAAATCATATCATATAACCAAATAAACCATGCAAACAAATAATATATGCATACTCAGTCTGGATATCTCAAACAGTACTTTCGTACCTTTCTAAGCCAGATCCTAGAAGCTCCCATCTAGGTTCCAAGCCTACCATGCAGCACTAAAATTCATAATAACCATGCATTATCTAACAAGCCAAACCTCATCTATCATGTTCTAAAAGCTTTAATTAAACTATAGCATAATCCTTATCTACTATAAAGAGCCAAAGCTATACCTTCGTTTGTCGTCAGCCCGCTGATGTCGAATGCCCTAGATGTAGTAGCCCGTACCCGAAATCAGTGATTAAGTGTTAATCAATTCATTAATCCAACTAGTTAAGAGTAAACGTGATTAAGGAAACTCTTAATGGGTTAACGGAGTCCGGAATTGGATTCAGAACACTTGAAAATGGTTTGAGGGCCATCGAGTTCGGAGGCTCCGAAGTCAAGGTTCGGACGGACCGAAGTCAGGGTTCGGACGATCCGAAGAGTGGTTCGGACGCTCCGAACGTGCTGCCGACAGTCGTAATGGATGACATCATCATGCTGACATAAGAAATGACTTAATATCGGGTTCGGACGACCCGAAGCCCAGTTCGGACGTCCCGAACGTGTTCGGACGACCCGAAGTCCAGTTCGGACGATCCGAACTCCGTCTATAAATAGGGGGTGCCGAGCTCATTTTTGAAGTGCACCAATCACCTCTTCTCTCTCGATTCCTTAGCCTTCTAACTCAGATCTAGGGAATTCTAGGAGTCCCGTGGGGAATCCGGAAGTGGCATAGCAGTCCAGGCGTCGTAGCAAAGCTGTGGCCTAGTTTTGAGGCAATCGACAGCAAAGGGCTAACGACGGACGAAGGTATAGATTTTGCTTCCTATAAATATTTAGGAGTATGCAATAGCTTAGTTAAGGCTTTTAGAGCACTTTAATGATAGTAGTATCATTTGGCAGTGTAGAGCAGACTATAAGCGTGGACCTAGAGTTGGTAGAGCTTGCATTTATTTGAGGTACGAAAGTACTGTTCGAGATATCATGACTGAGTATGCATGTATTATGTGACTGCATGGTTTATATGTCATTGATTTATGCTGCATTCATTTGCATACTGAGCTATCTCCTTCGAGATGTCTGTTAGTAGGGTTTTTCCCTATCCTGTTAGTGGTTGGACTTCCATCGATTTGGGTCCGGCATATCCACTGGTATTATGGTATGGGAGCCACCTCCTGAAGCGACGGTACAGCATGCTACATACCAAGGCCCGATCTGTCTCTGTTATCTGATCCTTGACCTCGAGTTTATAGGGAGTTCACTTTGCATGCATGTATACTCATACTCTCGTACTGAGCGTTTTATGCTCACGTCTCGTACTCTGTGTTTCTGGACACCCTATTCCATGGGGCAGGTTTGCGATTGGATGAGGCGGGTGGATCTAAGAGGGGCTAGGCAGTGGTTGGTCAGCTGGAGCTTCGCCTAGGTTTTTATTCTGTTGTTATTAGATTGATACAACTGTTCGATCTGGTTGTATAATATTTGGATATTTACAGATTCCTTGCCTTGGGATTGTATATTGTTTATGGTTCCGCAGTTTTATTCTGATATCCGTTTAATTAAGTTAATTGCATGCCTAAGTTCTGTTTAGTAGGTGATCCAGGTAAGGGTCACTACATTTATGATATCAGAGCATGCAAAAGTATTCTTGGGATTTAGATTCTACATAAAGATAACCGTTAGGTTAATTTTGTAGATGGCAGATCGTGACGACCAGAGTTCTCATGGCAGTATTGGTGGGCGTTGGGGTGATGCCGACCGGGAGCCTCGTCGGGAACGCCGCCATCGTCATCGAGATGAGGACCGTTTCAGTGTACGTCGATTCTTGCAGATGGGGCCTAAGCCCTTGGTTGGAGGTGAGTCTCCGGAGGATGCGGAGAACTGGTTAGACCGCATGGAGACGACTTTTCAGACTTTCCAATGCACCGAGGAGCAGAAGATGGAGACACTGGGTTATCTTCTGGATGGACGTGCGCGCAGGTGGTGGAGGTTTACTTCTGCACCTTTTGTTGCGGTGAGAGGAGTGGCTACCTGGGCCGAGTTCCGCACAGCTTTTCAGAAGCTGTATTTTCCTCCTGCACTCCGTCAGTCGAAGGCACGTGAGCTACTGAGTCTGCGACAGGGAGCCATGTCTATTGATGAGTATCAGCAAAAGTTCTTTGATATGCTATCCTATTGCCCCGAGATTGCCGACAGCTCCGAGATGAAGTATAATCTGTTCCTTCAGGACCTTAACCCTGAGATCCATGACCATGTGGCGGTTGACGATGACATGTCCTACGAGGGTTTGGTGAGCCGTTGTCACCAGGCGAAGGACAGCATTCGACGGAACAGGTCTTTCTCTCAGTCGAGACCTGCTAGTTCTTTGGGTCCCCGTGCCCAATCTTTCAAGAAGTCTGGATCTACTTCTTCCTCTGGTTCTGGACGTGTTGTCCATTTCGGTAAGAAGGACAAGTGTGATCATTGTGGGAAGAACCATCCATCCGACAAGTGCCATAGAGCTTCTGGAGCTTGTTTCCGTTGTGGAGAGACTGGTCATATCCGGAGGGATTGTCCACTATACGGGGGAGGCGGTTCTGGTTCTGGTTCAGGATCTGGTTCTCAGGCCACCGTGCAGCAGAGGTCGTAGGGACAACCTGCTGGGAGTTCTCATTTGAGGCCACGAGCTTCTGGCCAGGTGTTTGCCCTGAGACATGATCAGGCAGTGGAGGAGAATGAGAAAGTCATCGCAGGTACATTTTTGCTTTATGGTATACCTTCTCTTGTACTTATTGACACTGGTGCATCTCATTCCTTCATTTCTGCACGTTTTGTTAAGAGGCATAAGTTACCATGCATTGCACTAGACGTAGTGATGTCTGTTTCTACTCCGATGGGCCAATCTACTTTGGCTAAGAGTCTAGTGATGGGTTGCCCTTTAGAGTTCGAAGTGAACATTCTGTTAGCAAATCTCATGGTTCTTGCGATGGATGATTTCGATTGTATTCTGGGAATAGATATGTTGACTACCTATCGAGCTTTAGTGGACTGCTATCAGAGATTAGTAGGCTTTCATCCAGAAGGGAGTGAGAGCTGGTTTTTCTATGGAGAGGGAGCGCGACCCCCGATTCCTTTGGTATCAGCTTTGAGAGCCTGTCGAGCTCTAGAGTCTGGCGGGGAAGGCTAACTTATCTATGCAGTTGATTTGTCCGCTGAGAGCATTGGGATAGAGAGTATTCCTGTTGTAGATGAATTCCCAGATGTATTTCCTGATGAGATTCCAGGTTTTCCTCCTGTTAGGGAAGTCGAGTTTGGCATAGAGTTGATGCCGGGTACTTCGCCTATTTCTCGAGCACCGTATCGTCTGGCTCTGTCAGAGATGCGTGAATTGAAGAATCAACTACAGGATCTTTTGAAAAAGGGGTACATTCGTCCTAGTGTATCTCCTTGGGAAGCTCTTGTTCTTTTTGTAAAGAAGAAGGATGAGTCTATGCGGTTGTGCATTGACTATCGGCAGCTGAATCGAGTCACTATGAAGAACAAGTATCCGTTGCCTCGTATTGATGACTTGTTTGATCAGCTGCAGGGCACTTCAGTTTACTCCAAGATTGACTTGAGATCTGGGTATCATCAGTTGAGAGTCCAAGATCAGGACGTAGCCAAGACTGCATTCCGTACTCGCTATGGGCATTACGAGTTTCTAGTGATGCCATTTGGTTTGACTAATGTGCCGGCTATATTCATGGACCTGATGAACCGTGTCTTCAGGGAGTATTTGGACAAGTTTGTCGTGGTCTTCATTGACGACATATTGGTGTATTCGCGTAATACGGAAGAGCATGTTTCTCACTTGAGGTTGGTACTGCAGCCTCTTCGGGATGAGCAGTTGTACGCCAAGCTGAGCAAGTGTGAGTTCTGGATGGATCGAGTGGTCTTTCTTGGCCATATCATATCCAGGGAGGGGATTTCTGTTGATCCAAGCAAGATTGAGGCGGTGCTTAATTGGTCGCGTCCGACAACGGTTGCTGAGATCCGTAGTTTTCTGGGTCTAGCAGGGTATTATCGTCACTTCATACTGAACTTCTCTCAGCTAGCTCGACCTTTGACGCAGCTTACCCGCAAGGGTGTGGATTTCGAGTGGTCCTCCGAGTGTGAGGAGAACTTCTTTGAGCTTCGACGGCGGTTGACTTCTGCGCCAGTGTTGGCATTACCGTTAGGATCTGGAGGGTATGTGGTGTACACTGATGCTTCTCTTCAGGGGTTAGGTTGTGTCCTGACTCAGAATGGGCATGTGATCGCATACGCTTCTAGACAGCTGAAGCTTCACGAGGACAACTACCCAGTCCATGATTTGGAGTTAGCAGCCATTGTGTTTGCTTTGAAGATCTGGCGTCATTATCTGTATGGCGAGAAATTTGAGATCTTCACCGACCATAAGAGTCTCAAGTATTTGTTCACTCAGGCAGAGTTGAACATGAGGCAGAGACGTTGGATGGACTTGCTTAAGGACTATGATTGCGAGATTAAGTACCATCCGGGAGCTGCTAATCTCACTGCTGATGCTTTGAGTCGCAAGGTGCGACTATCCGCACTTCAGACTTGTTCGATGTCTAGTGCGATCAGTGACTGTTGTACTTCAGGATATACCTTCAAGCATAAGAAAGGTATGCAGAGTATCCAGATGTTTGTGATATTATCTGAGCCAGCTTTGTATTCGCGGATTCGAGATGCTCAGATGTCTGATTCAAAGACCCAGCGTTTAGCTCGTCTAGCTAACGAGGGTAGCTCGTCTGGATTTCATTATCAGTCAGATGGCTTTCTGTGTTTGTCTAGTAGGCTTGTGATTCCTCAGGATGAAGAGTTGCGAGAGGAGATTTTGTCTCAGGCGCATCGCACTAAGTTGAGTATTCATCCTGGGAGCAACAAGATGTACAAGGATCTACGTACTCGTTTCTGGTGGAAGGGAATGAAATGCAGTGTTTATCAGTTTGTTTCGAGATGTTTGGTGTGTCAACAGGTCAAGGCAGAGCACCGACGACCTGGAGGATTGCTTCACAGTCTACCTATTCCTGAATGGAAATGGGAGTTTATCACAAAGGACTTTGTGACCCATTTGCCGGTATCCCCGAGGAACTGGGTTGCTATCTGGGTTGTGGTGGACCGACTCACCAAGTCAGTGCATTTCATTGCCTATAGCCGGGAGTACAATGTGGATCGTATGGCTCGGTTGTACATTCAGGAGATCGTTCGACTTCATGGAGTGCCTGTGAGCATTGTCAGCGATCGAGACCCCAGGTTTACTTCTAGATTCTGGGGGAGTGTTCAGCGTGCGATGGGTACTACTCTCAGTTTGAGTACTGTCTATCATCCGGAGAGTGATGGTCAGTCAGAGCGCACTATCCGTACTTTGGAGGATATGCTTAGAGCGTGTGTCATGGATTTTGGTTCAGTCTGGCAGGATCATTTGCCATTGATCGAGTTCGCATACAACAACAGCTATCATACTAGTATTGGGATGGCATCTTTTGAGGCATTGTACGGGCGACGTTGTCGTACTCCCCTCTTCTGGGAAGAAGTGGGGGAGAGACAGGATGAGGGACCGGAGTTTATCCAGTAGGTGGTAGACATTGTTGATCAGATCAAGAAACGGATTAAGACTGCATAGGATCGTCAGGCCAGCTATGCTAACACTAAGCGTAGGCCTTTGCAGTTCGATGTCGGGGAGAAAGTATTTCTGAGAGTGTCATCTTTTCGTAAAATTCTCAGATTTGGCCTTAAGGGCAAGTTGTCTCCTAGGTTTATCGGTTCGTTTGAGATCTTGGAGAGCATTGGCGATTTGGCTTATCGACTAGCTTTGCCACCGCATCTTTCCAGTATTCACAACGTGTTCCACGTATCTCTGTTGCGATGATATGTGGCGGATGAGTCTCATATTCTGCAGCGGTCTGAGGTTCAGGTAAGCAAGGATTTGACCTATGTTGAGAAACCTATTCGTATCCTGGATTATAAGGATAAGGTTTTGCGGAACAAAGTCATTTCTCTGGTTTTAGTTCAGTGGCAGCGCCGAGGCACTGAGGAAGCTACTTAGGAGCTTGAGAACAGGATGCGTGAAGAACATCCTGAGTTGTTTTGATTTCATTCTTAAGTTGTATTCAGTTGTAAACTCTGTAAGCGTTTGACTGGAATAAAGAATGTTTCTGATTTCTGTTTTACATTCAGTACTTAAGATCTGTTTTCGAGGACGAAACATCTTAAGTGGGGGAGAATGTAGTAGCCCGTACCCGAAATCAGTGATTAAGTGTTAATCAATTCATTAATCCTACTAGTTAAGAGTAAACGTGATTAAGGGAACTCTTAATGGGTTAACGGAGTCCGGAATTGGATTCAGAACACTTGAAAATGGTTTGAGGGTCATCGAGTTCGGAGGATCCGAAGTCAAGGTTCGGACGGACCGAAGTCAGGGTTCGGACGATCCGAAGAGTGGTTCGGGCGCTCCGAACGTGCTGCCGACAGTTGTCATGGATGACATCATCATGCTGACATAAGAAATGACATAATATCGGGTTCGGACGACCCGAAGCCCAGTTCGGACGACCCGAACGTGTTCGGACGACCCGAAGTCCAGTTCGGACGATCCGAACTCCGTCTATAAATAGGGGGTGCCGAGCTCATTTTTGAAGTGCACCAATCACCTCTTCTCTCTCGATTCCTTAGCCTTCTAACTTAGATCTAGGGAATTCTAGGCGTCCCGTGGGGAATCCGGAAGTGGCATAGCAGTTCAGGCGTCGTAGCAGAGCTGTGGCCTAGTTTTGAGGCAATCGACAGCAAAGGGCTAACGACGGACGAATGTATAGCTTTTGCTTCCTATAAATATTTAGGAGTATGCAATAGCTTAGTTAAGGCTTTTAGAGCACTTTAATGATAGTAGTATCATTTGGCAGTGTAGAGCAGACTATAGGCGTGGACCTAGAGTTGGTAGAGCTTGCACTGATTTGAGGTACGAAAGTACTGTTCGAGATATCCTGACTGAGTATGCATGTATTATGTGACTGCATGGTTTATATGTCATTGATTTATGCTGCATTCATTTGCATACTGAGCTATCTCCTTCGAGATGTCTGTTAGTAGGGTTTTTCCCTATCCTGTTAGTGGTTGGACTTCCATCAATTTGGGTCCGGCATATCCACTGGTATTATGGTATGGGAGCCACCTCCTGAAGCGATGGCACAGCGTGCTACATACCAGGGCCCGGTCTATTTCTGTTATCTGATCCTTGACCTCGAGTTTATAGGGAGTTCACTTTGCATGCATGTATACTCATACTCTTGTACTGAGCGTTTTATGCTCATGTCTCGTACTCTGTGTTTTTGGACACCCTATTCCATGGGACAGGTTTGCGATTGGATGAGGCGGGTGGATCCAAGAGGGGCTAGGCAGTGGTTGGTCAGCTGGAGCTTCGCCTAGGTTTTTATTCTGTTGTTATTAGATTGATACAACTGTTCGATCTGGTTGTATAATATTTGGATATTTATAGATTCTTTGCCTCGGGATTGTATATTGTTTATGATTTCCGCAGTTTTATTCTGATATCCATTTAATTAAGTTAATTGCATGCTTAAGTTCTGTTTAGTAGGTGATCCAGGTAAGGGTCACTACACTAGAGCTTGGGCACAGCCTTGCTACGACCCCTGAACACCTCGCCAAAGCTCCGCTGCTTGGCCACTATTACGAACATTGTCCGCTAACTATAAAAATACTACTACCTACTCCAACTCTTAAATAAAGAGTCTTGAAGCCCTTAAAATAGAGCCATTACTGGAGAGGATTGGATTCAATTGCATTCAAATAAACCATTCTCGGCCAATATTTATAGACCTCGATCGGAAGCTTCGATCGCCGGATCGAAAGTTCCGATCGATGCATGCATGCCACGTTCCGATCGGGCCAGAGCGGAAGCTCCGATCCCCTGCATGCGGCTACATGTTCAAGATCAAATGACAAATCTCGGATGATACAGATCGGAAGATCCGATGGCTTTATCGGGTGTTCCGATCGTCTACGTTGCTTCCGAACTGACTTCGCTGGTTTCGATTTGATCGGACGTTCCGACCCTAGTTCGGAAGTTCTGATCCTATTTAGGCCAAATAAGTCCATTAACTATTTTTCGGGCGTTTTGGACCCAAATCCTAGGCCCGCTAGATCATATTAAAACCCTTTAATCATGATTTATTAAATCTAAATATGATTAGTAAATTAATCTTATAAAATGGAACCGGCTACTACATAAATAGTTTTAATTGTCCTTGTCTTAATTGTTGTTTCATTTGAATTGTGAAAAATTCTAGGGGGTATTAAGTCATTTTCATAAATTTTAATAAAGCTAATTGAATACTTCATTTTTTCATTAATTATGGTCTTACTATTACTATTGTTACTAAAAAAATTAAACATGTTTAAACCATTGTTGTCAAATTTGGATTTATAATAACCATTACTATTATTTAATATATTATTATTAAAATATGTATAATTGTTCTTTTAAAATTGTTTAATATTTATAATTAATTATGTAGGAACAAAGGTGATTTGCATAAATGATTTTGAGAATGGATATGAAATCATTTCAATATTACCGGAGTTATTTGAAATTTAACTCATTTCATATCATGTTAATTTTAACTAAATTATTGTTCATTAACAAAATATTAATATAAAATAAATTTTAAAATATTATTTTATTTTATTTTTATTACATTTTATTCAAACTCCTAAATTGTATATAATCTACTTTAGAACGGAATAATTCAAAATGTCTTATCAATTGTCTTTTAAATGCAACATCATTTATTATAAATATGTGAGTTTATTTTGTGAATAGTCTTAATTGTTCTTGTCTTAATTGTTGTTTATTTGAATTGTGAAAAGTCTGGGGGGTATTAAGTCATTTTCACAAATTTTAATAAAGCTAATTTCATACTTCATTGTTGCATTAATTATGGTTTTACTATTACTATTGTTATTAAAAAAAATTAAACATGTTTAAACCATTATTAACAAATTTGGATTAATAATAAACATTACTATTATTTTAAATATTATTATTAAAATATGTCTAATTATTCTTTTAAAATTGTTTAATATTTATAATTAATTATGTAGGAAGAAACGTGATTTGAATTAATGATTTCGAGAATGGAAATGAAATCATATCAATATTACCGGAGATATTTGAAATTTAACTCATTTCATATCATGTTAATTTTAACTAAATTAATGTTCATTAACAAAATATTAATATAAAATAAATTTAAAATATTATTTTATTTTTCTTACATTTTATTCAAACCCCTAAATTGCATATAATATACTTTAGAATGGAATAATTCGAAATGTCTTATCAATTTTCTTTTAAATGCAACAACATTTAATAAAACTTAGTCACATTAGTTTGATTTTGTAATATATTTTTCTCCAAAACTTTTTTTATAATATTTTAGTATAAATCAGTTATTGAATTAAGTTAACATATGCGTATTTATTATCTCATGAAATATATCTAAAATCTAACTTTTTGAAATAACTTTTAAATCATGAACATATGTACCATGATAAAATGTTTTTAAAAATAAAATAAAGTAATTTTTTTAAAAATTTTCGAATGATGGATTGTTTCAAATTTTTTTTTTCTCGTCATAAAAATATATTCATCCCTAATTACAAAGATTTTTTGTTGATCCATTGAATTCTTTTGTGTTGTCGTGTATCTTCGCTTAATTAATTTTTATATCGAGTAATTATATTAATTTTAAATTTTTACATACATCTATCAATTTTAATCAATCAATTTTCAAGTGTGTTCTATACTTTTTACTTCAAAATTGAAGTGCGCAGTTTTTCTCTGAATAGTAAATTTCACGCACTTATTATGTTTGAGAAAACTGCATTTTTTGATACTATGGCCCCGTTTGGTTTCAAAAGTCAGGCCAAAAAAGCACTTTTTTAAGTGCTTTTCATTTAATAAAGTGTTTGGTTGACCAGAAAAGAGCTTAAATAAGCACTTTTTTAAGTCAAAATTAGAGCTTTTTCAAAAGCCAAAAATTATAGCTTAAAAAAGTGTTTTTTTTAAAAAATATCTACCAAATCCAAACGGGGCCTATAATTATTTAGTTTTGTAATTTTTGTCATTTTTGTTATCACATTTCAGTTTTAGCCCTGCAGCTTTTATTTTTGGTAATTTTAGTCTTATTTAATTGGAAATGCTAATGTAACACTGTGAGACCTCTGTCCCACATGAAAAAATAAAAGTTTTAAAATGAGTTTAAACTGGGCTACAATGAACTTATTTAGCAACTTGGGTTAATCATTTTTGTAAAGCGAGGACGAATACAAAGTAGTTGCTATAGGGGCCTATTGTGCAGTCGCGCAAGCACGAACCTAGGTCCGAGGCATGACAAAATGGTATCAGAGACGGTCACCGTCAGAAACACCGAGAAATAAGTGCTATGCGGGACAAAGTTCTACGTGCGTGGGAGCCACCTCTTGAACCTGCGGGACAAAGTGTTACATGACGGGAGCATCTCTTGAACCTGTAGGATCCACCCTAGATTCCCGATGCTGGTGGATCGAAGGTCAGGTCGCGACGAGAACGTCGTGTTCTGAAAGAGGGGTGATTGTGAGACTCCTGTACCACATGGAAAAAATGAAAGTTTTAAAATGAGTATAAAATGGGCTACAATGGACTTCTATAGCAACTTGGGTTAATCATTTTCGTAAAACGAGGACGAATACAAAATAGTTGCTATAGGGGCCCATTGTGCAGTTGCGCAAGGCCCGCGCCGTTACAAATACTGTACACGTTAACGCCACATTGGTACTGCATTTGTTCCACGTCAGTACCAAGTCGAAAAATAGGACTAAAATTGCCACAGAAAAAAGATAGAAGACTAAAATTAAAATTTTAGTTCTCACATGAAATTGAATATTATTTTACAAAAGATCCCTTCCGATATAAAATTAACTATCCATAATATGTAATTCTATAAAGCAAATCGAGAAAGATACCCAAAATCCAAAAAAGTTCAAATTTAGCGAAAATGTAATTAAATATAAAATTAATTTATTGAATAATATTTGTGGTTTTATTTTGTATTACTAAGATAATTTTTTCACATAAGATAATTATAGTTGATAATCGTTTGTCATTTTATGTGCTTTATTTGAATCTATTGTGGTGGTTTGAGTATTTGTCAATTTTTTTTGTTTTTATGTTACTTTTTTTTATTATTTTCTCCTGAATGAAGAAATGTATTTTCTGATTTTTAAACTATACATGTTTTAATATATATGTTTTTTTTAACTATACATGTATTTTGTGTACATATTCTTAATTAGCTATTGAATTATGTAAACGTATATGCATCTTTTGTCATGTAAATACTATTTTATAACTTAAATCTAAACGGTAACTTTTTACTGACTTTAGAAATATTAATATGTGTATCTAATGATTATAATGCGTCACAATAATTTTTTTTACAAGAAGAAACTACACTTATTTTATTGAACTTTCTAGATTATATATGTAGTAACCCACATTTCATGTTAAGATAATGATATGTTAAACATGATCACGGGTTAATAATTAATCAATTCCAGGGTTCAATTGGACTTCAGAATTAAGAATTGGACTTTCAGTATTTGACCCAGTTCGGACGGTCCGAAGAGGACTTTGGATGATCCGAACTCAGCACCCGGAGGCTCCGAAGTAGGGCTTGTTGACTTCGGAGTTAAGGCACGTTCGGATGGTACGAACCAGGATTGGACGGCCCGAACTTCTCTTGTGCCAAGCAGGCAGGATTACTCAGCCATGGTTTTTAACAAGTGTCGGATTTAGGACACTTCGGACGGCCCGAAGTGGCGATCGGACGGTCCGAACTCGATGTGTCTCGCATGCAGGCAGTGAGTTGGATCGGACGACCCGAACCCGAGTTCGGAGGGTCCGATCTGGACCAAAAATTTTCCTATAAATAGGGCTCATTCGATTTCATTTTGAATTACGAATTCCCGAGTTTCCTTCTTCAATTATATAGTGTGAGATATACAATTGAGGGCTCTATCGGTTATTATAGAGGTTTTGGAATAACCAAGGTGTGATTATAGTCATCCGGGACTAGTGTTGTGAAAAATACTCTCAAGAGTACGATTGTCAAGTGTTAATATAGTAGTGAATAGAGTATCGTTCCCACGAGGAGTAATATAAAATTATCTAGTACTTGTAATGAAAATAGTCCTAATTTTATCTAGAAAAATCAATAACTGAGAGGTTTTGCAGAAAATAAATAATTAATGAGTTTTTGATTACACGCACACAACTTTCAGAGGTTTATCAATCAGAGAAAAAATGGTCTAGAGGTATAGATTCCACCTGGTTTCAACAACAATCAATCCTAATTAATTAATCTTCATGAATTTCAGTAAATTAATAGCCTAGAACATTTAATTTTATTATTTCCCTCTCCCGGGCAACAAATAATTTTTATCAACTACAATTCAATTCCAATATCCCTATTAAGATTCTACTTGCAGTGATCAATGCAAAACAATGTTCTTTTCAAAAGCTAGCTCTGTTAAAATTATATACTCTCCCGAGTTATATAAATAATTAACAGTGTATTTTCTAATGGTCCTACTCAAAATTTTCTCTCCCGAATGCCAGATTTCAAATAAATATTACAATTCAATTATTGATCAGGTAATTGAAAAGACAATCAATTTTAGAAAAAAACAATTAATCTAAAAAAAATTCAATTCAATAAAATCAAAAATTCATGAAAGTGTCTACACCAGGTTCCATCAACCTCTAGACTTAAAAAGTTTAGTTCATAATCAAAATATTGCAAAAACAATTCATGTTCATTAAACTAAACATCAAATCAAAGTTTAATGACAAAAGATAAAGAAAACAAATCCAAAGATGTGATGTCGTGTCCGGATAATGCGATCTTCTTCCTTGCTCCAGATTTTCTCTTCAAGTTTGCGCAGATTTTTCCTTCAAATTTCTCTCTCGATCGTGCATGTGATTCTCCTCTTATGTGCGGCGGCTTCCCCTTCTATTATGTGCAAAAGAATCCCTTTTATATGTGCTTCAAATCCAATAAATAAAAGCCCAAGAAGATCCACAAGTTTCCTTCCCGAAAAACTAAAAAAATCGACTTCGCAATGGCGCGCCCGCGCCTGAAGAGATGGGCGCCCGCGCATGACTCTCTGTCTCCCGGATGCTCAAATTTGCCCTGATGCGCGCCCGCGCATGCCTCTCTGGTTAGAAAACAATCTGCATCGCGCGACAATTTTTAAAAAATTATATCTCACAATATAACCGTTGGATTGAGCTGAAATCTTGACAGAAGCTTTAAAACATCCTAAACTTTAATATGAACGGTGAAGATTGAATTTTGATTCTTCAATAATACCCAGTAATTTTCTGAAGTTGATACTCCATAATGCATCCTTCCGCTTCTTCTTGCTACTTTCGCGCCAATTCTTGCAACTAACAAAAACAACAACTAACATGCATAATATCCACTCGATACATCACAAAAGTCAAGACAAATCATATATAAAACAAGTGCATAAATTGCACTTATCAAGTTCCCCCAAACTTAGACTTTTGCTAGTCCCGAGCAAAACAATAATGAGTAATATAGTCGGCCTCCGAATTTTTACATTCCAAGATTAAATACACGTGTTTTCTCAAGAGTTCTCGTGTGTGTGTGATTGGTCAATCTTGTCTATCCTCTTCGCTTTCGATACACTAATGCAACAAGTTTGTTTTACAGAATCATCAATTCCGCTCTCTAGTTTCAAAACACTCTCCACCAAGTTCAACTTCTACTCGATAAGTTTAAGACATATCATTTTTTTCATAAAATCACCGGATTTTGCATCCGGTTTTATTTTATTTATCCCCAATAATTACCCGCATACTTAGCTATAACTAAAGATAGGATTCGAATTTCAATCCCCTCGTCTATAGCCCGGATGGAACATCAACCCCATTATTTTTTCCCGCAAACTTAGCATGGAACAGTGAATAGAATTTCAAACACTTTCCAAGCCCGGATGGAGTTGTTAATTTTTTTCAAAAATTAATTCTTTCACTTTTGCAACCCCATTTATTCCGCATACTTAGCCAAGGACAAAGGAATTAGGATTTCAATTCCTTATCAATGACCTGGATGGAGTTATTATTAATATTTTCATATTTTAATGCCTAATTCATTTCTAAGCTCGTAGAATTCTACCTTAGTTTCAAGCATAAATCACCAAAGTTAATAATCAAATCATCCAATTCACTTACAAAATCACAAAGCTTCTCTAATCACTTAAGTCTATACAATCAAGGCATAATGCATATGGGTGAGAACTCAAGATTAAATATAACTAACATTAACATTTTTAACACAAAAAATTATTTTCATCATAGGCCAACACAAGTACACATCATTTATTCAACTCAAAATAACTCATGAAAAATTTTCAAAATTTTCAAAATTTTTTAAGCACCCCCCAAACTTAAATTTTTCATTGTCCTCAATGTACAAAAAATTAAAATAAAACCAAGAACACATATCTTGGGAGCCGAGCGTCAGTACTCGGAATCATCTTAATCACTCAAAGATCTTCATGCAGGGGTGGCATCTAAACTTTCACCGCTTCAACTTTTTCACCTACACAACTCAAAATTATTATTGATGTCTAGTTTCTTCATGAAAAAAAATTAAACAAAAATAACTAAAATTAAACAAATAAAAATAAAGCAAATAAATAAAAATAACTTGGGTTGCCTCCCAAGAAGCACTTAGTTTATAGTCCATAGCCCGACTCGATGCCGCTTTCAGCCTGGTTCCCTCGATTTGTTGGAGGTTTTTCCATTCTCCTTCACCCTCCAAACAAACTCAACAACCCTCTTGAACTTAGATCGTTTTTTTCTTTTTCTTCATCTTCACCAACTTCGGATTAATCTCTCTTGGCAATTTTACAGCACTAACAACTTCGCAGCAGCATTCCATCTTCTTTGATTGTTCAACCAGGAACACCTTCTCCGTGGATGGTTTTTCAGCCTCCTTGAATACATTAAAAGTAATTTTCTCACCTTCTACACCCATCGTCAACGAACCTTTCTTAACATCAATTTTGGCTTCAGCAGTAGCCAAGAACGGTCTTCCCAAAATTAAAGGCATATTTCCATCTTCCTTCATATCCAACACAACAAAATCCACCGGAAAAATAAACTTATCTACTTTTACCAGAACATCCTCAATGATTCCACGCGGATATTTGATAGATTTATCGGCGAGCTGCAATGCGATTGTCGTGGGCTTCACCTCCCCAAGTCCTAGACTTCTGAAAACAGACAAAACATTAAATTAATGCTAGCTCCTAAATCACAAAGTGCTTTATTTAAATTAGAAGAACCAATAATACAAGGAATCGTAAAACTCCCTGGATCGTTTAATTTCTGTGGTAGCTTCTTTTGTAAGTTAGCACTGCACTCTTCAGACATATTCACGGTCTCAAACTCCTCCAACTTTCGCTTCTTAGACATCACATCCCTCAAGAATTTAGCATAATTCGGCATTTGCAGCAAAGCATCGGCGAATGGAATATTGATTTGAAGTTTCTTGAAGATGTCAAGAAACTTGGCAAACTGTTAGTCCAACACCTTCTTCTTGAATCTCTGCGGGTATGAAAGTGGCGGCTTGTACATTGGTTTCAGCTCAGGTTCACACTGTTGCTCCTAGACTTCTTCCTCAATTTTCTTCTCTTCAATAGCAAGTTCTTGAACTCCAACTGCTTTCCCACTCCTCAACTATATGGCCTTACAGTGTTCTATGGGATTCACCTCAGTGTTACTTAGGAACTGGCCGCGATTGTTATCTTTCAGTGCGTTCGCCAACTGTCCAATGCTAGTCTCCATGGATTGCAACACCGCGCCCATGTTGGCCGCGTGCGTCTCTAAGTTGTCCCGGAGGATTCAAAACATTGTTATTGTTAGCATAAGAAAAATTTTCATGATTCCTCAAACTAGGGTGATAAGTATTTGGAATAAGATTACCTCTGTAGCCCCCATAACCTCTTTGATTTATGTATTGCACCTGTTCAGAATGGTGAGATTCTTCCATAGCACCCGACACACCTGCTGGTTCTACAACACTCACTTTATTCAACGCGGTCACCTGTGTAGTCAGTGCAGATAATTAGGCAGTAATAGATGTGAGAGGATCCACTGCATACACTCCAACAGGCTTCTTAACTACCATACGCTCAGATGGCCATTGAAAACTATTGATCGTCATCTACTCCAATAAGTCATAGGCATGTACATGGTCCTTAGCAAAAATAGTACCTCCAGCAGTAGAGTCCACAGACATTCTCGTGGGCGCATTCAGTCCGTTGTAAAACCACTCGATATGTTCCCAATCTACAAAATTGTGGTTAGGACAACGTCTAAGTAAATCTTTGTACCTTTCCCACGCCTCGTAGAGCTATTCAAAATTCATCTGCCGGAAAGTGCTGATTTCAATTTTCAGTTGGGTAGACTTGGCAGGTGGAAAAACTTTTGCAAGAAATTTGACTCTCATATCCTCCCATGTAGTAATGCTCCCTAGCGGCAGTAACTGCAACCAACTCCTTGCTTGATCCCTGAGAGAAAAAGGAAACAAGCGTAAACGTATAATATCCTTAGACACACCATTAAATTTTACCATATCAGATATTTCCAAGAAAGTACGTAGGTTTAGGTGAGGATCAGCAGTGGCGCTCCCATTAAATTGGTTCTGTTGAACCATGTTGATCAACGATGGCTTCAGTTCAAAATTGTTGGCGTTAATGGTCCCTCGAGCGATTCCAGAATAGTGAGCCTGGATCGTCGGCCTGAAGTGATCTCTGATAGGCACCGGGGGAGCTTGATTCACATTCTCTTCAGCCATGTTGTTGACTTTTCTCTTCTAATTATTCTCAAAGCACGTGCAGTGCGCTCGATCTCCAGATCAAAAAATAAAGAATTTGCACTTTGATATCGTCGCATAAACTGCAATTTAAAAATAAGAAGAAATCAATTAGTAACTTAAAATAAAATAAAAACTCTAAATTAAAACTTAGACTAATTGGTAACAAGACTAAACAAAATCAAAATTTACTCCCCGGCAACGGCGCCAAAAACTTGTTATGAAAAATACTCGCAAGCGTACGAGTGTCATGTTTTAATATAGTAGTGAATAGAGTATCGTTCCCACGAGGAGTAATATAAAATTATCTAGTACTTGTAATTAAAATAGTCCTAATTTTATCTAGAAAAATCAATAACTGAGAGGTTTTGCAGAAAATAAATAATCAATGAGTTTTTGATAGCACGCACACAACTTTCAGAGGTTTATCAATCAGAGAAAAAATGGTCTAGAGGTATAGATTTCAACTGGTTTCAACAACAATCAATTCTAATTATTAATCTTCATGAATATTTCAGTAAATTAATAGCCAAGAACACTTAAGTTTATTATTTTCCTCTCCCGAGCAACAAATAATTTTTATCAACTACAATTCAATTTCAATATCCCTATTAAGAATCTACTTGCAGTGATCAATGCAAAACAATGTTCTTTTCAAAAGCTCTGTTAAAATTATATACTCTCCCGAGTTATATAAATAATTAACAGTGTATTTTCTAATGGTCCTACTCAAAATCTCCTCTCTCGAGTGCCAGATTTCAAATAAATATTACAATTCAATTATTGATCAGGTAATTGAAAAAACAATCAATTTTAGAAAAAAACAATTAATCTAAAAGAAATTCAATTCAATAAAATCAAAAATTCATGAAAGTGTTTACACCAGGTTTCATCAACCTCTAGACTTAAAAAGTTTAGTTCATAATCAAAATATTTCAAAAACAATTCATGTTCATGAAACTAAACATCAAATCAAAGTTTAATGATAAAAGATAAAGAAAACAAATCCAAAGATGTGATGCCGTGTCCGGATAACACGATCTTCTTCCATGCTCAAGATTTTCTCTTCAAGTTTGCACAGATTTTTCCTTCAAATTTCTCTCTCGATCGTGCATGTGATTCTCCTCTGATGTGCGGCGGCTTCCCCTTCTATTATGTGCAAAAGAATCCCTTTTATATGTGCTTCAAATCCAATACATAAATGCCCAAAAAGATCCACAAGTTTCCTTCCCGAAAAACTAAAAAAATCGACTTTCGTAATGGCGCGCCCGCGCCTGAAGAGATGGGCGCCCGCGCATGACTCTCTGTCTCCCGGATGCTCAAATTTGCCTTGACACGCGCCCGCGCGTGAATTAGGAGCGTCCGCGCATGCCTCTCTGGTTAGAAAAAAATTTGCATCACGCGACAATTTAAAAAAATCATATCTCACAATATAACCGTCGGATTGAGCTGAAATTTTGACAGAAGCTTAAAAACATCCTAAAATTTAATATGAACGGTGAAGATTGGATTTTGATTCTTCAATAATTCCCAGTAATTTTCTGAAGTTGATACTCTATAATGCATCATTCCGCTTCTTCTTGCTAATTTCGCGCCAATTCTTGCAACTCACAAAAACAACAACTAACATGCATAATATCCACTCAATACATCACAAAAGTCAAGACAAATCATATATAAATCAAGTGCATAAATTGCACTTATCAACTAGCGACTTCAAAGGGTTTACTACGGAAGAAGGTATGGTCCGGGAATCTATTTAAGTTGTGGGAGTACTTATTAGCTTAGTTAAGGCTTATAGAATTTGTCTAGTGATGCGGTAAACTTTTGAATATAGGCTTGGAACCTAGGATCCTACTAAACTTGAACTAGCCTAGAGGTACGTACACATTGACTGAGATTTCCAGCGAGTATACTTGTTTATATGTTGCATTTATTTGGCATTATTATGTGGCATGATGTATGTTTTACCATTTTCTATATTCATATATCATGTGAACATACACGTTGAGCCTATACCTTGTTATACCTGATTATAGAGTCGCTCAGCTCTATAATCGATAGTCTGTCAATGAGAGTACCGCGACGGCGGGGACATGTATGTCTGACTACTCTGGTGTACTAGACGAGTGTGGTTGCACCCAGTGGTTGATCCATGCGGTGGCAACACTCATGTGGCGCCGGTACTGAGCATGACTTTTCAAATGACCCTTTACCAGTTATCATGTTGCATGCATCATATATATACGTGTACTCATGTTTATGTATTGGGCGTTAGCGCTCACGTCCTAGTTGTTTTCTTGGACACCCTATTTCATGGGGCAGGTCGCAGGATGGACGGAGCCGGTAGCTCGAGGCAGAACTAGGGAGCTGGAGTTTTTCAGGGGATTTTATACAGCAGAATTTGTTTAGCTGTATAAATTCTTTAGACAGTTTATTTTAAGTTTTTTGATATGGTTGTATCACTACAGTATTAAGTCTAGACTTGTTTTACTAAGATGTTATGTAATTTATGGATTATGTTTCCGCACGTTTTACTCTATTAAGTATTTTGTTGTATTAAGTTTAATGCATGCTATTAGTTGCCAGTTAGTAGGTGATTCCATACAGGGTCACTACATTTTTGGTATCAAAACATGCTTATAATTTGGGATTAGTACTTGGGATTTAGTCTAGTCTTGAATTTTGCGCATTTGGGATTTTAATGTGCAATTCTTTTCAGGATATGGCTGACGAAAGTCACGGTAGTGTTGGCCAGGGAGGTGGTCATTATCGTCACCATCGCCATCATCATGAGGATCTACATCGTCCTCATGAGGGTAGACGTCGCTACACTATCAATAAGTTCATGCAAGTAAGACCGAAACCCTTGGTGGGAGGCGAGAATCCTGAACAAGCGAGAGGATTGATAAGTGCATTTTGTATGCATTAGTTTGTGTTATTTTTATATTTATTTTGTGTGCATTCATATTGTTTTTATGTGTGTTTATGTGTTTTAATGCATGTGTGTGTATTTCACTCTCCCGGTTAATTTTGTAGGAAAATGGATTTTTGAAGAGTGAATTACGGAGCAGCCTTGATCGAAAACTCATATTTAATTTTAGAGAGATTCAAATCCGATCTCCACCGTTCAGAATGAATTCATGATGTTTTAAAGCTGCTGTCCAAATTTCAGCTCGATCCGACGGCTAAAAATTAAGATATGAATTTTTTAAAATCGTCGCGCAGTGCAGAAAAATTTGCTAGCTCAAGCGAGAGTCTATGCTCGCTCGAGCGAGCGAGACATCCAAAAAAGCATCCGAGACAGAATGTTGCTCGCTCGAGCGAGAGGCTATGCTTGCTCGAGCGAGAAAGATGTGGAAAATCACCTTCGGGCAGAAGATGGCTCGCTCGAGCGAGATACGCGTGCAGAGTTTTTTAAAAAGGAAATTCTTGCTCGGGAAGGATACTAACTTTTGAAGACCCTTGGGCATATAAATACCAATCTAATCATCAGAATAAGGGTTCCAGTTCCAGATTTTCAGAGACGGCGGCTACTACAACTTGGGAGAGAAGATTTCTCGTTTCTTCTTCTTTTCTTATTTTTATTTTCAATTCATGATCAAAAACTTTGTTTGAATTATGAAATTGATTCTTGAGTAGTTTTCTCTTTCGATCAAGGCCACGTGATTAGGCCAGACAATTTATGTATAAAACTCGTTTGTTTGTTTGAGATTTTTAGACTTAATTTGAATTTATTGTTTATCGAATTTATATTTGTCTTACAAATTTCTTGGCCAGTTATTTATTTGCTTGTTAATCGATTCCAAGTCGACAGAGGAGGTCTCGAATTCGATCACTTTGATATTCAACATAGTGTAAAACTGACTAGAAATAGAATTCAGTTTCAGTGTGCGGTTTGGGTGTTTACTGAATTTTCACAGTTATTCATGCATTCAAATTTGATTAGAATTACGAAAGATTAGTTCATCAATATTTGAATAGGCTTGATTGTTCTAGAAATAGTCCTTCGAACGAATTAGGAAAATTCCCGTGAATTAAGATTAAGTCTGACGTCTTAGATCGGCTTCTTGTTACATGAGTTGTCTGGTACCTACGTGAGTCCTTGATCGAACTTTTCCCAAATTTGAAGTAATCCAAAATTTTCCAGCTGCGTTTTTACTTAATTTAATTTTAATTGCAATTTTTAATTATTAGTTAAAATCTGAAATCGCTATTTTGATTAGTCTAGATTAGGTAGAAATAAATATATTTTGGTAATCATTTTTATACAGTCTCTGTGGGTTCGACACTTGGACCTTTGTCCACTATATTATTACTTGACCTGGTACGCTTTCCAGTTGAATTTTTCACACCAATTAACGCGGTCAAGTTTTTGGCGCCGTTGCCGGGGACTGTTTTGATATCAGAATTTTTGTTTCTCTTGAGATTAGACTTTATTTTAATTTTTTTTTTATTAAATTCTGAATTCCTCTCTTTTCTTTGTAACTTTCAGGTGCAGGTGCTAGTAGAGATGGCGGACAACCGTACTGTTTGGGATATTATTAGGCCGCCAACTGAAGGCTATGGATCTAGCATAGTTCGCCCCGCTGTTGAGGCGAACAATTTTGAGCTTAAGCCCTCTACAATTCAGCTGATCCAATTACAAGCTAGATTTGGGGGTACGTCTGTGGAAGACCCTTACGCTCATCTGGAGCGTTTTCTGTCGATCTGCGACACGTTCAAAGTTAATGGGGTAACATCTGATGCAGTGCGACTGCGGTTATTCCCATTCTCTCTTCAAGGCGAAGCTGTTGAGTGGTTAGATGATTTACCTGCGGGTTCCATCACTACATGGAACCAACTTGTTCAGACTTTTCTGAACAAGTATTTCCCTCCTACTAAGATGGCGAAGTTGTTCTCAGATATTATATCTTTCAAGCAGAAGGAGGGAGAATCTCTACATGCGGCGTGGATCAGATTTAAAAAGATGTTGAGGATGTATTCTCAGCATAATCTCATACAAAGCCAGCAAACCCAGACGTTCTATAATGGAGCAGATCCTTCAGTGCGTTCTATGCTAGATGCTGCTGCTAATGGATGCTTATTCAGGAAGACGCCAGCTGAAGCCTGGGAGATCATTGGCAACATGGTAGAGAGTAACATTGGGTGGCCGGATGTAAAGAGAGAGAAGAAGGCTGGAGTTTTAGAGGTCGATGCTTTTATGGCCCTGAATGCTAAGATTGATGCGCTGACACACCAAGTGGCACTCATGAAAACAACGCCGGTAAATTAAGCACAAGGGAATATGCAACAAGACCAGCAGTTGTTTGAAGTTGAGGCTGTGAATTTTATGGGCAATCAAGGAAGGCAGACATACAACAACTACAGTCAGAACTGGCAGGCCAAGCAAGAGGAAAAAAAGCCGAGTTTTGAGGAGATCATGATGAAGTACGTGGCGGGTACTAAGGCTCGCTTGCAGAATCAGGAGAGCATGCTGCAGAAGCTGGAAATTCAGATGGGACAAATTGCAACCCAATTATCAACCCGGCCTGCTGGAGCTTTACCAAGTAACACTGAACCAAATCCCAGAGGCATGAACGCTATCATGGTCGTGACTCAAGCACAGTCTGAGGAGCAGCAGATGGGCGAAAAGAATAGGATGGAGGGGCCGAAAATTTCAGAAGTCAAGGAGGATGTGCGTGCTAAAAATTCCTCCAAGGCAGGTAAGAAAGGTAAGACTTCAAAATTTAAAGTTAATGATAATGTTGATATATCTACTCTACCTTTTCCCCATAGAGCTAAGCAACTGTTGTTTGAATCTCAATTTCAAAAGTTTCTTGAAATTTTCAAGAAACTGCATATTAACATTCCTTTTGCAGATGCATTAGCTCAGATGCCGAAATATGCAAAGTTTTTGAAAGACTTGCTGAAAAATAAGAAAAAATTGACTGATCTTACGCAGGTTACAGTGAATGAGGAGTGCTCGGCAGTGCTGCAAAAGAAGCTTCCAACAAAATTTCAAGATCCAGGGAGTTTTTCTATACCCTGTTATATTGGAAGTCTGTCTTTTGATAATGTGTTGTGTGATCTAGGATCGAGTATAAATTTAATGTCATATTATATTGCTCGAAAACTAGGTGTTGGAAATATAGAACCTGCTGCTATCTCTCTCAAATTTGCTGATGGTTCTATTAAATATCCGAGAGGGATCGTAGAGAATGTCCTAATCAAGATAGATAATTTAATTTATCCTGTAGACTTTGTTATTCTTGACATGGTAGAGGATTTAGAGGTTCCCCTGATTTTAGGACGTCCTTTTCTTGCTGCTAGTAGGGCGTTGATTGATGTTGAGAGAGGAGAGTTGGTGTTGAGACTGAACGATGAACAAGTAGTTTTTACTATGTCTAAGTCGGCTACTGAGAGCCCAATTTTGAAAGCTTGTTCTGTTATTCGTTTGATTGATATGCTTGATGTTGTTGGTGATGCATGTCAGCAAGTGCAGTTGTCTGCAGGAATTGGTCCAATGCATAAAATTTTTAATAATGTAGCATGCAAGTGCAGGAATGATTCGAGTTTTTCACAGACGGTGGATAAACCACCTTGAATTTCGCCACTCAAGAGAGGAGTATAGTCGGGCTATAGACTATAAATTTAGCGCTGACTGGGAGGCAACCCAGTGTTTTTGCTTTTGTTTTTTATTTTGTTTTTGTTTTGTTTTTATTTGAGTTTTGTTTTTGTCCCATGCCAGTTGGTCGTGCCTGCCGATATTCTAGAATGCTGATACCCTCCCAAAGGATTCTGTCAAGAAGGACGAGAATGAATCGAAAACCAGGGGAGTGTTATTTTTGTTTTCTTTGTGTTTTTGTTTTTCATTGCATTGTGTGTTTGTTTGCATTCTGTTAATTATTCTGGAGCATTGAGGGCAATGCTTTGGATAAGTATGGGGGGGTAGACTAGTTTTGCATCTGTCATGTTTCATGTTTGTTTTCATATTGTTTATTTTTGTTTGTTTGTGTTGTCTTGCATGAGTGGGATGAGTCATAATAGCCAATGATGATGAAGTTTATGTTGAAAAAAAATTTATTTTTGAAAATTTTTTCTCTTGACTTGACATAAGAAATTGTAGGTTGAATCGTGAATATTTTTAAGCACTAATGTTATACCAGTGAATTGTAGCGAAAGATTTGATAAAGTTTCTGTCTGTTTGACCATTGCACGGCAATAGGTGATTTGTGGATCTTGATTGTGTTCTATGAATTTGGATGAGGCTCTAGTAAGACACTTATGATCTTGGGCGCACCTAGAAAAAAAATTTTATACAATTCCATCCGAGCCTTGATAGGATTAAAATCCTATAAAAATTAAATTTAAGGCTAAGTATGCGGATTAAATGGGATTGATGCTCCATCCGGGCTATAGACGAGGGGATTAGAAAGAAAAAATAGAATGATTTTTCGTATCCTAGCCAGTTATAGCTAAGTCAGCGGGTAATTATTGGGGCTAAAGCAATACCGGGTGCAAAATCTGGAGGTGTGTAATTCATTATCTCAAGGGAGGTGGGTATGTCTAGAGGTCATTGGAAGGAATGTGCACTTGAAAAGTGAAACTTGCACTGATTTGTTATAGGTCGCTAAGCAGATTTGAGACGAATTCGGTCTGAGTTGTATGAAACTGGAATGACATTTCACACACGCACGTTCATGTTAAACCGAAAGTGTATTATGAAAAGTTGAGAACATGTCTGTGTTTTTGGTTTTGTGATTGAACTTCTCGGAGGCTTTGGACATTTATGAATCGTCCTTATGTTTTTGTTTGCATTTTGTTTTTGCATGTCTTGCTCGAGGGCGGGCAAGAGTTAAGTATGAGGGTGTTGATAAGTGCATTTTGTATGCATTAGTTTGTGTTATTTTTATATTTATTTTGTGTGCATTCATATTGTTTTTATGTGTGTTTATGTGTTTTAATGCATGTGTGTGTATTTCACTCTTCCGGTTAATTTTGTAGGAAAATGGATTTTTGAAGAGTGAATTACGGAGCAGCCTTGATCGAAAACTCATATTTAATTTTAGAGAGATCCAAATCTGATCTCCACCATTCAAAATGAATTTCATGATGTTTTAAAGCTGCTGTCCAAATTTCAGCTCGATCCGACGGCTAGAAATCAAGATATGAATTTTTCAAAATCGTCGCGCGGTGCAGAAAAATTTTCTCGCTCGAGCGAGAGTCTATGCTCGCTCGAGCGAGCGAGACGTCCAAAAAAGCATCCGAGACAGAATGTTGCTCGCTCGAGCGAGAGGCTATGCTCGCTCGAGCGAGAAAGATGTGGAAAATCACCTTCGGGCAGAAGATGGCTCGCTCGAGCGAGACCCTATGCTCGCTCGAGCGAGATACGCGTGCAGAGTTTTTTAAAAAAGAAATTCTTGCTCGGGAAGGATACTAAATTTTGAAGACCCTTGGGCATATAAATACCAATCTAATCATCAGAATAAGGGTTCCAGTTCCAGATTTTCAGAGACGGCGGCTACTACAACTTGGGAGAGAAGATTTCTCGTTTCTTCGTCTTTTCTTATTTTTATTTTCAATTCATGATCAAAAACTTTGTTTGAATTATGAAATTGATTCTTGAGTAGTTTTCTCTTTCAATCAAGGCCACGTGATTGGGCCAGACAATTTATGTATAAAACTCGTTTGTTTGTTTGAGATTTTTAGACTTAATTTGAATTTATTGTTTATCGAATTTATATTTGTCTTACAAATTTCTTGGTCAGTTATTTGTATGCTTGTTAATCGATTCCAAGTCGACAGAGGAGGTCTCGAATTCGATCACTTTGATATTAAACATAGTGTAAAACTGACTAGAAATAGAATTCGATTTCATTGTGCGGTTTGTGTGTTTACTGAATTTTCACAGTTATTCATGCATTCAAATTTGATTAAAATTACGAAAGATTAGTTCATCAATATTTGAATAGGTTTGATTGTTCTAGAAATAGTCCTTCGAACGAATTAGGAAAATTCCCGTGAATTAAGATTAAGTCTGATGTCTTAGATCGACTTCTTGTTATATGAGTTGTCTGGTACCTACGTGAGTCCTTGATCGAACTTTTCCCAAATTTGAAGTAATCCAAAATTTTTCAGCTGTGTTTTTACTTAATTTAATTTTAATTTCAATTTTTAATTATTAGTTAAAATCTGAAATCGCTATTTTTGATTAGTCTAGATTAGGTAGAAATAAATATATTTTGGTAATCATTTTTATACAGTCCCTGTGGGTTCGAAACTTGGACCTTTGTCCACTATATTATTACTTGACCTGGTACGCTTGCCAGTTGAATTTATTCACACCGATTAACGCGGTCAAGGATGGATGTCCAAACTCGAGAGTGCTTTCCGAGCTTTCGAGTGCACTGAAGAGCAGAAATTGGAAGTTCTAAAAAATTGAGCACGCTTATGGTGGGATGCCAAGGCTACTCAGGCACGTACGGAGAGAGGACATGTGACTTGGGGGGATTTCTGTCAGCAATTTCAGAAACTGTATTTTCCTTCAGCAATTCGATAGGCACGATCTATGGAGTTGCTGACTCTGAGACAAGGATCAATGACTATTGATCAATATCAGCAACGATTTCTTGATCTGCTACCTTTCAGTCCTCATATCAATGACAGTGATGCATCCAAGTATGATATCTTTCTGCAAGGCTTGAATCAAGATATCTATTCACAAGTTGTCGTCTGTGATGATCCAACATCTTATGAGACTTTGGTGAACCGTTGCCGTCAAGTGGAGAACAGCAACAGGTGGGCACAGTTGATGATGTCAGGACAACCTAGTGGATCTCTTGGGCCTCGGGATCAATTTGTTGTGCAATCTGGACCTATGTCTTCTTCTATTACTACTAATTCGTCTGGTTCTCGTGGCTCCTGAGGTACATTCTGTTTTGGAAAGAAGAAAAACAAGGAGGAGTTTTGGAGCCACTGTGGTGGGAAGCATCCTGCAGCTTTGTGTCGGAAGGTTACTGGTGCTTGTTATATTTTTTGTGAGCAGGGAAATCTGCGAAGAGATTGTCCTCAGCGTATGGGTTCTGGTAGTGGATCGGGATCACAGGTTGGATCTCAAGCGTCTACTTTTCCACATCAGCAGCTAGCACCACAGATTTCTTCTGGTTATCGTCCACAGACTCAAGGGCATGTGTTTGCTCTATCTCAGGAGCAGGATACTGAGGGAAGCGATCGCATGTTGGTAGGTACCTTTCTGTTATGTGGTATTCCTGCACTTGTTTTAATTGATACTGGATCATCGCATTTCTTTATTTCTAGTCGCTTCATTAAGAGATATGGATTACCTTATGTATCATTAGATATGAATTTAGTTGTATCTACTCCGTTGGAGCATTAGGTAGTAACTGAAAGAGTGGGTGCCCGGTAAGCCAACTTGTGGCTAAGGGCTTTGATGACTCTTTGTATAAACAATCTTTTGTTTAATATTATTTACACTTTTATTAATGGCAATGACTTTATCTTTCTTCATATTGTTATATTGTGATATACTATTGTTGTTTTGATAAAGACCTTGAATATACTATAGTGTATGTAAGATGTGGTAGAACATGGAGATGTCTATCATGAAACACATCTTATAGTCACTGTATATTCTAAACTGTTCCTAGTCGATTGAGCCGTCCGATAATAAGGATAAGGATCGCTCGAGTTTGAGACTAGCATTTGCGATGCGGAGTACCACGTTTCATTGGTAAGGAACATAGAGATGTTCGAAGCATGCAAATGGATATTCATATGATGAATGATCGAACTACCCTATCCGGACTTTCCAAGTGGTTATCACTTATCGAGTGGATATAGTCCGCGGTTTTGGTTGTACACCATTAGTCCTTACTACTTGAAACATCATTGAGACTCTATATGCTAGTACTGTGCTTTGACTCGTTTACCGACTCTATTGGGGTCATCAGGTGTCTGGATTGGGTACAGTTACAACACATATAAGAGTCGATGCTTTGTTGTCAAGGATTCACCACATACTTGCGAGTGTGGATATCCTATGCGATCTGAGGAGATATTAGTGTGACGAATCTCTGGCCAGAGTACATGATGTGGTTTAAGAAATGGTTTCTTAGTAGCACATGAGATGTCACTATTTGATCTTCAAGATGCATTGCATAGTTATCGGATCTCGAACGACTCTCGATATACCAATGGTTGTTGATTCGATCGGGATATATGGATGAAGGGACCGTACTGTACGCTAACCAAAATCTATTGGTTCTTGTAGGCACTATCAGTGATACCTAGGGAATCATGGGGCGATGTTGCTAGGCGCTCATACCATGATTCGATGGGCAAGTCGGAAATTGTTGTTCCGAGTCACAAGGAGTTGTGAGCCCACGGCTAGCTGTATCCCTGAACCATTGAGGGTCACACAGAGTAATGGATTTTTAATCCCCGTTGAGATAGTTAAATTTAAAGAGTTAAATTTAATGAACAAAGAAGTTGGATTTCTTAATTATGAGTAGAGGAGTAAGATTTCCTAAAATGACATAGGGATGGGCATTTTTGGAAATCACTGAATTCGGATTCAGAAAAATTTATCTTGACTTTAAAAGGTGCAGAAATGGTTTCTGTGCACATTGGTGAAATCGGTTTATCAATCGGAGTCACGATGAATTTTATATTAATTTCTGAACATGCGGGCTTTGCTTGTCGGGCTTGAACTTATGACTAATGGGCCCTAAGCTGTTAGTGGCCTACATTATAAATAAGTTATTGCAGTACAGAAATTACACACAACAGGAATAATTTTCGAAATTAACTAGGGTTTTGAGACCTAGTGGCCGCCGCCCCCCTCTCCCTTCTCTGCTCGAAAAACCCAGCCTGTGAATTTTGAATTTGCAGTCTGGTTTAACGGATCAAATTCGTTAATCTCTTCGTAGAAACTTCTGATAGATTTTCTAGTGCAATCTATCAGAGGGATTAAATATCCGTTCGTGGACCTGATTGAAGAACAGTTCGTCCATCAGTTCCAGGGATATACAACAAGAGCAGAGCAATCTGTTGGTGTCCATAATCTCGATTCGAGATTGAGGTAAAAATTTATAATCGTTATTTAATTTTTACACACACATAATTTAATCGTAAGGTTGATACCTATTATGGAATCGTTCCATACAAAAATTTTAAACTTCCGCTGCACCGGGTATCAATCCTAATTGATCTGATCGCCGCGTTTTTCAACAGTAACTAAGCGTCTAGTGATAGGTTGCCTTTTAGAGTTTGAGGGTATTGTGTTATCGGCTAATATGATGATTCTAGCGATGGCAGATTTTGACTGTATTTTGGGAATAGATATGCTGACTTTGTATCACGCTACTGTGGATTGTTATCAGCATCTGGTACAGTTTCATCCGGATGAGGGTGACAGCTGGTACTTTTATGGTGAGAGTGCGCGACCTCCGATGCCACTTGTATCGGCTCTGAAGGCATGTCATGTCTTAGAGTCAGGTGGGGAGGGCTACCTCATCTATGCAGTTGATATTTCCATGAGTAGTTTGGGTATTGATCAGTTACCGGTTGTCAGCGAGTTTCCTGATGTATTTCCTGATGAGATTCCTGGTTTTCCTCTGGTTTAAGAGGTTGAATTTGGTATTGATCTAGTGCTAGGAACGACACCTATATCCCGAGAACCTTATCTTCTGGCACCGTCAGAGATGAGGGAATTGAAACAGCAGTTGCAGAATCTGCTTGATAAGGGATATATTTTTTTGAGTGTTTCTCCGTGGGGAGCACCTGTGTTGTTTGTCAAGAAGAAGGATGGATTGATGCGATTGTGTATTGATTACAGGCAGCTGAATCGTGTCACCATCAAGAATAAGTATCCTTTGCCGCGAATTGATGATTTGTTCGATCAACTACAGGGTACTTCTGTTTACTCCAAGATAGATCTGAGATCTGGATACCAACAGATGAGGGTACGAGACTCAAATATTTCTAAGACTGCTTTTAGGACCAGATATGTGCATTATGAATTTCTGGTAATGCCATTCGGTTTGACGAATGCACCGGCAGTCTTTATGAATCTGATGAATCAGATATTTCGAGAATATCTGGATAGATTTTTCATCGTCTTCATTGATGATATTCTTGTCTATTCTCATGACAAGAATGAGCATGCACAACATCTAAGAATTGTGTTGAAGACGTTACGAGATAAGCAGCTGTATGAAAAATTGAGCAAGTGTTAATTCTGGCTTGATCGGGTAGTGTTTCTCAGTCATGTGATTACTAGTGAACGAATATCTGTTGATCCAAGTAAGATAGAGGCACTTCTAGCCAATGGAGTTAATACATCTGGATTCCATTATCAAGAAGATGGTTTATTGTGCTTATCGAATCGAGTGGTTGTACCTGATATTGCGGAGCTCAGGAATGATATTCTTTCTCAAGATCACAGGAGTCGATTGTCAGTTCATCCTGGTAACATGAAAATGTATAAGGACTTGCGAACTAGATTCTGGTGGAAAGGGATGAAGCGGAGTGTTTATCAGTTTGTTTCTCGATGTATTGTTTGTCAACAGGTCAAGGCTGAACATCGATGACCGGGTGGATTACTTCAGAATCTTGAGATTCCCGAATAGAAGTGGGAGCACGTGACTATGGATTTTGTCACCCACTTGCCTATGAATTCGCGTCAGTGTGATGCTATCTGGGTCGTTGTTGACCGTTTGACGAAATAAGCCCACTTTATTCCTTACAACCGGGAGTATTCTTATGATCGCATGGCACGCTTATACATCCAGGAGATAGTGCGTTTGCATGGAATTCCAGTGAGCATAGTCAATGATAGAGACCCGCGATTTACCTCACGTTTATGGGATAGTTTTCAACAGGCGTTGGGTACCACTCTAAGTTTGAGCACTGCATATCATCCAGAACTGATGTGAATTCAGAGCGCACTATTCGTACGTTGGAGGATATGCTACGTTCTTCTGTCATGGATTTTGGTTTGTCTTGGCAGGATCATTTACCTTTGATTGAATTTTCCTACAATAACAGTTATCATCGGAGTATTGATATGGCACCTTTCGAGGCATTGTATGGTTGACGATGTCGTACTCTGCTATTCTGGGATGAGGTCTAGGAATGACAAGTCGAGGGTCCTGAGTTGGTGCAGCATATTGTAGACAAGGTAGATTTGACCAAGCGGAGGATCAAAGCTGCTCAAGATAGACAAGCCAATTATGCTAATATTCATCGCAGGCCATTGCAGTTTGAGCCTGGTGAATATGTGTTCTTACGAGCGTCACATTTCAGGAAGGTGATGAGATCCGGTGTGAAAGGCAAGTTGTCACCTCGTTTCATTGGGCCTTTCCAGATACTGGAAAATATTGGAGATATTGCATATCGTTTGGCGTTACCGCCATATATTTCCAGTATACACGATGTTTTTCATGTGTCGTTACTTCGACAGTACATAGCTGATGAATCTCATGTTATTCACCCTACTGATGTTCAGCTAGAGCCGGATCTGTCGTATGTCGAATGACCACTCCGTATCCTAGACAGGAAGGAGAAAGTTCTTCGGAACAAGACTATACCACTTGTGATGGTACAGTGGCAGCGCCGAGGTGTTGAAGAAGCAACTTGGGAAACCGAGAGTCGTATGCGAGCAGAATATCCTGAGTTGTTTGCTTCGTACTTTTGATTACCATGTAATGATGTAATTACTAGTTGTTGTAATAAAACATGGTTTGATGTTTCATATTGTTATCTTGATTTGTCTTTAGATTTTATTTCGCGGACGAAATGTCTAAAGGTGAGGAGAATGTATTAACCCAGAATCCATTTTAAGATAATAATATGTTAAACATGATTAAGGGTTAGTAATTAATCAATTCTGAATAGGGGTCCCCGGAGTTCATTTTGAATTACGAATTTCCGAGTTTCCTTCTTCAGTTATATAGTGTGAGATATACACTTGAGGGCCCTATCGACTATTATAAAGGTTCTGAAATAACCAAGGTGTGGTTATAGTCATCCGGGACTAGCGACTCCAAAGGGCTTACTACGGACGAAGGTATGTTCCGGGAATCTATATAAGTTTTGGGAGTACTTATTAGCTTAGTTAAGACTTATAGAACTTGTGTAGTGATACAATGAACTTTTGAATATAGGTTTGGAACCTAGGATCCTACTATACTTTAACTATCCTAGAGGTATGTACACATTGACTGAGATTGTCAGCGAGTATACTTGTTTATATGTTGCATTTATTTGGCATTATTATGTGGCATGATTTATGTTTTACCGTTTTCTATATTCATATATCATGTGCACATACACGTTGAGCCTATACCTTGATATACATGATTATAGAGCCGCTTAGCTCTATACTCGATAGTCTGTCACTGAGAGTACTGCGATGGCGGGGACATGTATGTCTGACTACTCTGGTGTACTAGACGAGTGTGGTTGCACCCAGAGGTTGATCCGTACGGTGGCATCACTCATGTGGCGCCGGTACTGAGCATGACTTTTCATATGACCCTTTACCAGTCATCATGTTGCATGCATTATATACATATGTTTACTCATGTTTATGTAATGGGCGTTAGCGCTCTCGTCCTAGTTGTTATCTTGGACACCCTATTCCATGGGGCATGTCGCAGGATGGACGGAGCCGGTAGCTCGAGGCAGGACTAGGGAGCCGGAGTTTTTCAGGGGATTTTATACAGCAGTATTTGTTTAGCTGTATAAATGCTTTAGACAGTTTATTTTAAGTTTTTCGATATGGTTGCATCACTACAGTATTAAGTCTGGACTTGTTTTACTAAGCTGTTATGTAATTTATGGATTATGTTTTCGCACGTTTTACTCTATTAAATATTTTATTGTATTAAGTTTAATGCATGCTATTAGTTGTCAGTTAGTAGTTGATTTCATGCAGGGTCACTACAATATACTTTGAATATTTTTTGTCTCCTCTCAAATAATGTCTATCTACCTCCTTTAATCACAATCGTTTTTTAATCTATTAATTAACCGCTCTTGAATTGTCATTTAGATTCACCTAATTTTTTTATCAAGTATTTATATAAATATTTTTTAAATTATTATGTACATTTATTTTAATTACTGCATTTTTTCAAGTGTTTTTTATTCAAATATTAAATTCCGACATTATCTAAGTTATATAATTAAAATTAAGCAAGAGCTTCAGACTGAAGGGGTACATTTAAAAAAAATTTATTATCTTACATATTTCTTATATAAGAATAATATCTTTTGGGGAAAAGTGTAATTTTCTGGTAAGTTGGGTTGGTTTGATTTTTTTCATATAACTTGTTAAAGTTTGGATTCCATCCTATAAGAATTATTTTTTGCCTTTTGTATTACCCGAATTCACTAATTACACTAGAGATTGTTTATTTGATACCGATGCTCTCTTACGTGTCTAATGTGATAAAAATAAAGATTATGTTACATATTAAAAAATTAATCTAAACAAAAAGGGAAAAAATGAATTTGGGTACTCGCAAGTGAACGAGTCAAGTAATAATATAGTGTACAAAGTACGAGTATCGATCCACAGAGATTGATTTATGACAAAATTACCTCAAGTATTATTCTCTAGTTAATTAAGATGAGATGTAGAATAAATTAATAAACAAGAATAAAAGGATAACACAAATTAAAATTAAATAAATTCAATTCAAAAAATAAATAAACGATTGTTAGGATCTCGATTGACCTACCCTTTAATATTTTCTAACGATTGAATTTCAATTCTCAAGCCATGCTTTTGACGAAATTTCCTAATCTATCAATAGACTCTGTTGAGCTATATTAATCTAATTAACAAAGTGCAATAACCAAGTGTCCTCGTGTTATTTAACAATTGCAATTGCATTAGGGAATGATAGAATCCTCTAGATTTCGACCTATTGGACTATGTCTATCAACATGTACCCAACCTCATATGTCTATGAAAGTTGTAGATCCATGGATTGTATTACTCTATCATGTTATAAAATATCCTTTCGGTATCAATTATAACATATAATATTATTCGAAGTTGATCAATCTCCAAAGATTAAACACATAATATAATCAAGAATGCATAAAAACCAAATTTAATCTTCAAAAAGAAATCAAAACATAGTTTTGAGGGTAGGATCCCCTAAATCCCAAAAAATAGAAAAGATAAAAGAAAAAAAAAACTAGTGTTTGCGGTTGTTCTTTCTCGAGTTCTTCACGACGTGTCCCTCTTCTCGCTCTCCTCTCTTGGCTTGATGGTCGTCTCTCTCTGCATGTGGAACCCCCATCTTTACATTCTTTTCTCTTCTTTTTATATGTCTTTGAAGCCCGTCAAATAAAGCCCGACAAATCATGAATTTTAAATTTTCAAAAAATAAGTTTCCCTTTTTTTGCGCATCGCGCCTAGGCTCCCCATTTTTATTCCCAGGGCGCGGGTGCGCCCTGGTGCAGCGCAGGGGCGTTGCCCCTGCCTTCTCTTCGGCACTGGGTTGCACACTGTTCCGCCTAGGCGGAGAATGTTTTGTCTGGGTCTCCGTTTTATGCCTTCCAGAGCTCTGATTTCCATATTTTTCCTACAAGAAGTCTTAAATATATGAGTAGAGACCATAAAGCTCAAAAACTCAATTTCGGACATAAATATGGAATACTCAAAAATCTATGCCGATAATATACCAAATATTGTACTCATTTTCATGCAAATTCCAACTGACTTAAGAAACATTTCGATACAAGTATAGTTTCCACATACCTCTTCTTTGCTAATAACTAACCAAGAACACGAATTAACAAGGACTTGCTCAGTGTGTATTAGGGCCTTGTGGTGGGTTAAAAGAAAAATTTTGAATTTAGTAACACAATGACGAAAGTACAATGATCATGCATTATTCACCATCAGATTTTTCATACGATATCCTCTATTCCTTACATCCTCCACCTTTTAGCCTTGAATTCATTTTTTATTTATAATTCATTATTTATTCAGGCTCCCCCTCACCTTACATTCTTCATTTTGTTTAGTTTCTTTCTGCAAGAAACCGTACACTGTAATCCCTTAGGTTAGGATTATGAAAATTTTCATCATTAAGCTCAAACAGGGACTAATGGATTTAGAAAAACTCAAGAGTGCAAAAAGGGGTTAAGAAAAGAGTCTTGTTCATATTCATGCAATCAGTCAGATAAAGCTTCGAAGATAGTATGCTTAGTTTCTACAAGTATCTAACATCACAATAGTTTCTCCAGTTAAACATGTTCATCACATTCCACACACTTCACCAATCACAAAGTTCATGCAAATGAGAAAAATTCATTGCAGTTCTTGGGTTTCATGCTTTGAAATATAGGAGTGCATTTTTTTTTAAAAAAAATTCTTCTTTTTTTCCGATAAAACATATGTAGCAATGAAAGTCACTAAACAACCAAACAACTTTATGAAGTATACCCCCCATACTAAAACCTTGCATTGTCCCCAATGCAAAACATTAACACACTTTAGATAATGCACGAAATAATGTAAAACAACAAACTCCCCTAATCAATCGTCGTGGTGTATATCTATCTTCTGCTGGTGTACCACATTTCTTAGGCCATTCATATTCTCATGTATTCACCTTGCAAATAAAAATTTTTGGGATTAAACATGATCAAATCAATTCAAAACAAAAAATAAATGAAAACTAAAATTAAATAAAACAAAATAAAATGAAGTAAAATTCTCCGGTTGCCTCCCACGTAGCGCCTGATTTTTAGTCTTCGGCTTGACCTTCAGAAACACTCATCAAAGAGCGGTTGGCGCCCAAAGTAAGTGTCATATGACACGAAAAATGGGTCTTTGTTCCACATGCCCTCAATCTTGGCTAGATGTATACAATTTAAGCTCGTCACCTCAAAAGCACTCCATAGCATCTGGTAACACATGGAAAGAGAACATCTTTGTTGGCTCTCGGAGAACAAAATCTTGTGAAACTGGTGTTGATTGAAGGGGAGGATCTTGGGGATGTGTGTATGATAATACTATCGATGAGCTCAAATCGATATCCTCTTGAACTCCGTCATCCTCAATCTTGGTTGGCAAAATATTTTCATCATACATTATTTCTTCCAAAACATCTTCCGACTCCTCCTTTTTAAGCTCGAATGGTTGGTCTGTAAAATCTTAGCAATGAGTTTCTTGTGGGTATTGGTGGCTCCAAATCTGTGGTGAGAGATCTCAATACCGATGGTAGTCAAATTCTGTCATATCATCTAACATGTATATCACACTGTCATCATCTCGGCAAATAGTGGACTACCAGTTGTCAAAGCTCCATTAATTACCCATCTTCTTGTTACTGCATCCAAACCATCAAGAAAAAATTTGAGAAAATAGTTAGAAAAATCATGATACCGGAAAGTGTTTGCTAAATTATTGAATCTCTTCCATGCTGTGTAGAAAGTCTCTCCCTGTTGTTGGGTAAAACCCGTGAATACTTGTCGATGGAACATATCGAAATATTACACCAGATGAATTCCTGAAAAAATAAAATATAAAACGATAGACCACGCAGAAATAAATTACTATATAAGAAAGAAAAATAAAAAATTAACTAAATAAAATAACAAAAAGTATAATTTGTCAATCTCAATCCCCGGAAACTGCGCCAAAAACTTGATCGAGCAAATACTACCACAGAAAATCAACTTATATTTATATATGTATCAATTAAGCTCGAATAAATCGCAAGTGCACGAGTCAAGTAATAATATAGTGTACAAAATACAAGTATCGATCCAAAGAGATTGATTTATGACAAAATTACCTCAAGTATTATTCTTTAGTTGACTAAGATGAGATGGAGAATAAATTAATAAATGAGAATAAAATGATAACACAAAATCAAATTAAATACATTCAATTCAGAAAATAAATAAATGATTGTTAGGATCTAGGTTCACCTACCCTTTAATCTTTTCTAACGATTGAATTTCAATTCTCAAGGCATGCTTTTGACAGAATTTTCTAATCTATCAATATACTATGTCGAGTTATATTAATTTAATTAACAAAGTACAATAACCAAGTGTCCTTGTGTTATTTGACAATTGCAATTGCATTAGAGAATGGTGTAATCCTCTAGTTTTCGACCTATTGGACTATGACTATCAACATGTACTCAACCTCATATGTCTATGAAAGTTGTAGATCAATGGATTATATTACTCTATCATGTTATAAAATATCCTTTCGGTATCAGTTATAACATTTAAAATTACTTCGAATTTGATCAATCTCCAAAGATTCAATAAACACAATAATATAATAAAAAATGCATAAAAACCAAATTCAATCTTCAAAGAAATCAAAACATAATTTTGAGAGTAGGATCCCATAAATCCCAACAAATAGAAAAGATAAAAGAGAAAACTAGTGTTTGCGGTGGTTGTTCTTTCTCGAGTTCTTCACGTCGTCTCCCTCTTCTCGCTCTCCTCTCTTGGCTTGATGGCTGCCTCTCTCTGCATGTGGAACCCCCCTCTTTACATTCTTTTCTCTTATTTTTATATGTCTTGAAGCCCGTCAAATCATGGATTTTAAAATTTCAAAAAAATAAGTTTCCCTTTTTCTGCGCATCACGCCTAGGAGCCGAAAACTGGCGCCTTGGTGCCCCATTTTTCTTCCCAGTGCGTGGGTGCACTCTGGTACAACGCAGGGGCGCTTCCCCTACCTTCTCTTTGGCATTGGGGCGCCTCTCCAGCAGCGTTTGGGCGCCCACTGTTCCGCCTAACTGGAAAATGTTCTGTCCGGGTCTCTATTTTATACCTTCCCGAGCTCCGATTTCCATATTTGTCCTACAAGAAGTCTTAAATATATGAGTAGAAACCATAAAGCTCAAAAACTCTAATTTTGGACATAAATACAGAATACAAAAAAATCTATGCCGATAATATACCAAATATTGTACTCATTTTCATGAAAATTGCGACTTCTATCAATGCACCAGTATCAATAAGAACAAAAGCAGGTATACCACATAAAAAAAACGTAACCGCTATCACCTTATCATTCTCCTCCACAGCTTGGTCATGCCTCAGTGCAAACACTTGGCTCAAAGTACGTGGTCTCAGATTAGAACTTCCCCTTGATTTCCCTTGTGGCCTCTGCTGAACTGTAGTCTGGGAACCTGAACCTGAACCTGCTCCTCCGGCCTGTGGACAATTATCTTGAGGTGACCAATCTCCCCACAACGAAAACAAGCTCTCGCAGCTTTACGACATTTATTTGGCGGGTGATTCTTACCACAATGATCACACTGACCCTTCTTCCCAAAATAAATAACTCCACCAAATCCCAAAGAAGTAGTAGTAGAAGATGCATACTTCTTAAAAGACTAGGCACGAGGACCCAAAGATCCAGAAGGTCGAGTAAAAGTAAGAGATCTCCCCCGTCTCAAGCTGGTCTCAGTCTGACAACACCTGTTCACTAGACCCTCATATGATGCCGGATCATCACAGACAACTACACGATCAAAGATCTCTTGATTAAGGCCCTGAATAAAGTGATCGTACTTGGCCTTGGAACTTGAATGGATGTGAGGACAATGCGGCAACAACTCATAGAACTTCTACTGATACTCGTAAACATTCATGTTACCTTGCTTCAGACTCAAGAGCTCAATGGACTTGGATTGACAGAGCGCAGGTGGAAAATACAACTTCATAAAGGCAGTGCGAAAATCAGCCCAAGTAACCCTACCATGCTCCTGCAGTATCGGGGTAGCCATATATTTCCATCATTTCTTCGTGCGTCCTTCCACCAGGAAATTAATAGCCTCCAAATGTTGCTCCTCGGTGTTATGAAAGACACGGAAACATCCTTTCATCTGCTCCAGCAAATCTTCCGCAATCTTCGGTTACTCTCCTCCGACCAACGGCTTAGGACCCATCTGAATAAACCTATGCATGTCAAAAATATGACACCCATCATTACGATGTCCTTCATGGTGTCTCTGTCGAGGCTCTCTATGATGTCCATGATCATTGTCATCGCCCCAACGATCCACACTACCATGACTACTCTCGTCACCATGTCCTGCCATCTACAAGACAAAACAAAGGTCAACCCCAAAGCATAATCTATCTTCCCAAAAATCTATGTATGCTCTGATATCATAAATGTAGTGACCCGCATTGTTATCACCTACTAATCAGAATCTTACGAATGCAATAATATTCAGTAAACAAAATCAAACATACTACAGAAGAAACCAACATAGTTATACAAACCCAAGAAAACGAAATCCGAGAATACTAAGTTAATACAACCATATCGAATAAAATTCTCAGTATCAACCCACGGAAATACAATAATAAAACTCCTCCTGGGATAGATTCCCCAACTGCTGCCAAACTCTGAGACTAAGTCTGCCCCGATCCTCCTGCCCCAATCCTCCTGCCCCATCTAACCTGAGGCATGCCCCGTCGAATGGGGTGTCCAAGAAACACAGAAACACGGACGTGAGCGAACTATGCTCAGTACGACAGTATGAGCATACAAATACTATATGAGCATGAATGCAAGTGTACGGGATACCAAGACTCAAGGTCAAGAAACTCTGTTCAGATAGACTCGGCGTCAAGGTATGTAGCACTCTGTGTCGTCGCACCAGGAGGTGGCTCAGACACCCAACAATGGATGTAGGTGACCTGATCACGAGTCCACATGTCCAACCATCCACTAACACATTAGGGTAAACACCCTACTACATGTTATCTCAAGGATAAAAGCTCAATATGATAATGCATGAAGCATAATATCGTGACATAATATATGAAAATAAAATCATGACATATAAATAATGCAACACATGATACATGCATACTCAGTCAGGATATCTCGAACAGTACTTTCGTACCACAATAATATTAGATAAGCTACACCAGCTCTAGTGTCCAATTCTATAATCATAACATTATTATATCACTAATTATCATCTAAAATCCTTAATTAAGCTAATAGATACTCCCAAACTATTTATAAAAACTCGGATATACCTCCGTCCGTCGTTAGACCGTTGATATCAATGGCCTCAGAACTTGGGCACAACTCCGCTATGACCCCGGGAACGCCTCTCCAAGGCCCGCCCCTTGGAAAAAAGACTGAAAACCCCTAAAACTACTCAAAATTCGAGAAAGAAATTGGTGAATTGGCAAAGAAAATGGGATCCCGGATGCCCTATTTATAGGTGAAGATCGGAAGCTCCGAACTCCCAATCGGACAGTCTGATCTCTGCATGCATGCCACGTTCCGAACTGCCACTATCAGAATCTCTGATCTCTACTTCAAAAGTTATGATACCATGCATGCGTCTGCGTGTCGAGAAGCTGGCGACACGTCACCCACGTTCCTAACTCTTCGGATGTTTCGATCTCACGTTCAGACGCTCCGAACTCACCCTGAGCTTCCGAAGTGTTCGGACCTTCCGAACTGGTTCGGATCTTCCGAACTTGCCCGAGACAAAATATTCAAAAATCATAACTTAATTCCAATTAAGTCCTTAATCATGTTTATTCACTTAATCTTGTAAAATGATATTGGATTACTACACTTCAAGCCCGAAGAACTCTCCACCAAGCTCAGCCAAACCATGATTACAGAAGATCATATGGGAAAGATTTTATAAATGGAAAGATTAAATAGGAACGAGGGAGACATAAAATCTTTCCATTATTAAACTAAATAAGGGAAAGAATTTATAAATGAAAAAAAATTAGGAGTGAGAATGACCATTCTCATTCAAAATGAACGAAATGGCTATTCGGATATTCATGGCAATAGCCATTTCGTTCATTTTGAATGAGAATGATCATTCTCACTCCTAATTTTTCTTCATTTATAAATTCTTTCCCTTATTTAGTTTAATAATGGAAAGATTTTATGTCTCCCCTCATTCCAAATTCAAACCAATTATGAATATCGGGAATGAGATGAGAATGTTCATTACATTTCTATCGCATTCCCTCCTATCGATCATGCCCTCATTTCTCAGGCATGATTTTGCAATGACCATTCTCCTTGTTATTTTTTATCTTTAATTTTTCTTATTGTTTCTTAAGAATTTGGTAAATAAGTATAATTTTATAGAAATATTTCAAATTTAAAAAAATACCACTGTAGATGGTAATATTTAATAGGGTATTCTGGTAGAGTATGAATATCTGATCCTCCTACGAATATGGGGATGAGGATGGGGATGTGGATGGGGATGAAGATGAAAGTTTGAATAGCCGAAGAGGATGTGGATGGGTATGTGGTGGATACAATAAATAGGAACGAGAGAGACATAGAATTCTACCCGAACTCGACCCATTGTCATCCCTACTTGTATTGCTTCAAGCCCTCAGCACTCTCCACCAAGCTCAGCCAAACCATGATTACAGAAGTTGGGGAAAACAAAAAAAAACTTTTGGCGATTTTTCTTTTTAATTGATTTAGGGCCGATGAAATCCGTGAAAGATTTTAAGGGAACAGAAGGGCTTCGATTTTGTTTATAACGTATGATCTCATAAATTCAATGTACATTGCAGTTCATAGGCATATTTGATTATATTTTTTGCTTATTTTCAGTTAGTTTGTTTATGTTCTGTAGAGTTGTATGTTGTTGACAGTTCCTTATTTTTGCACTCAATTTCTTACTAATTAATCTGGAAAATTTCAGTTTTTCTTTATTTTATAACTTGGATTCATTATCACCAACCACTAATCGGATTTTAGAAGACAATAATACTGTATTAAACCCTTTTTTTCATCAATTGTTTTAACTTATTGATACGCTACATGGATGTTCATCTGAAATATTTGTTTTGGATTTTCTCTTGCACCAGAGATGCTATAGACATGGAGTGTCGTGTGTCCAGATAGATTAGTATATATATATATATATATATATATCTGCTGAACTGTTCGTAGTTCGGCCACTTGTTAATGTCTTTCATTCTTGGATCACTCGTTAATGTCTTCACGCTCCAATTGTTTCATTTATGGACGTGTGATTTGTGTTTGTGGAAGCAAAGGCGGAGCCAAGTGTTATGTTAGGTCACCCGAGCTGAAGCCCGGGTGGCCCAATTGTTTTTAAAATTTTTTAAGCAGCCCAATTATTTTATTTTTTACATATTAATTATAATTTTTGAGCTAATGATATATTAGCCAGGGTGACCCAATTTAAAAATAAGTAACCCAATTTAAAAAGTAAGTAACCCACATTTTAGTTTTCACAACCAATCCAAAAACAAACAAAAAAAACTAAAAACAAAAATGGATTGTTCTTCATGTTTGTTCTTGACTTCATGCGAGATTCAATTGAATTGGGCATTCCATTTTCACCTCTTCAATCTCTATCTTCTAAAGCTTTTCAACGTTATAATGCTTTCACTTTTTCAAGATGCGTCAACCAAATAACAATGGAGTTTGCATATACACTGAGAAATATTTAATCTCTTTTCGGATAATTTTGAATATATATATTTTTTTGTTTTTTCAGCAAATTTTTCAATTTTTTTTCAAAAATTTTAATTTTTAGCTTCCAGAGTTTTTGGGTTTCTAGCTAAAAAATTCTAGCCCAAACGGAGGTGAAATCCTGGCTCAGCCATTGCGTGGAAATTAGAAAATCCTCCAATCTTAAACTAGCTTTTGGAGTAAAGTTAATCTCATTTCCAAGTCCACAATCTTTAACTTTACCACTGAGGATTTTCGTAAGTTTAATACATGAGATGAGATAATTAATGGATACCGAATTTGTGTGATTGTTATATTTGTAGGTTGCGTTTATTTTAAATGATGGGATTGAGCAAAGATAGATTAAAGTATGATTATTAAGATAATTTGATAGGATATAGAGTGGTTATGAATAAATAATAATATGTTTAGTTGGATGGATTAAAAAAAAATTTCAATATATCTCACCTTGTAAAAATTTATAATCCCATGAAAAATTTAGGACTAAAAATCATCCGTAAATCCTATCATTAACGGACCGAAAAATTTATACTCATTTTCAATTTTGCAAGTATACATAGAATTAGTGTGTATTAATTATGTAATCCTTCGTTTATCAGTAAATGCATCCGTATAATATTTTGATTATAAATATAGAATTTGTTTGGCATGTTTTTTGTTGTTCGAAGGGTAAAAGTGATTATTACGAAAATACCTCTGTTAACTTTACAATATTACAAAAGCTTATTTCTCATGTATTTACGATTCTCGTATCTCCATGAAACCTAACCCATCCTCGTCAGAGCTTCAAACTTCTCCTTCTCCTTCTCCTTCTCCTTCTCCTTCTGCCACAGTCAGTCAAGATTTGTGGTACTTACAGATTTGTAAGGTAATTGTCGTTAACCCAACAACGCTTTCCAGAAATCTTTGTGAATGTACTGCTCACAACCAAGAAACGTTATTCAAAGATTCACGATTCAGTCCTGATTTGAAAAAAGAGCAGCAGTGATATTTTGTTTTAGGGCGGGCGAGGGCTCTTTCTACTCCCGGATCGTTGCAGATGCAAAAAACGAGTCAAACGGAGGACAATTGAATAATCCTATCACAGTGTATAATAGAGATGGATGCAAAAGCTTTGGCGAAATCAAAGAGAGCTCATACGCTGCGTCATACCAAGAAGAATAACCACCATTCAGCATCAAAAGGGCCTTCTGTAAGTTCAAGTACAGCCACTGCCAATAAGAAGCCGGCTGGTGAGCAAATTGGAGAGAACCTCCGGAAACCGCATGGCTCTAGAACAAAGCTCCCTTCAAATTGGGATCGTTACGATGAAGAATTCGATGTGGGTTCAGAAGATCCATCTGGGGAGGGTGCTGGTGTGCCAACTGAGTTTTTTGTGCCTAAGAGTAAAGGGGCGGATTATGCTTTCTTAATTTCCGAGGCCAAAGCTCAGCCACAATCAAATTATTCTTCAGACATCTTTCATTCCTTCAGTGATAATATTGAAGGTATGTTATTTTTCTATGCAGTTTAGTCTTTGTAGTCATTCATGATTCATGTTTGACTAGATTGAAATGTAGTGCATGACTATGCTCTTTTTGACATTATAAAAAACCGTGGAATTATGGAATATGATTTGTAATGTCAAAATTAGGAGATGAAGATGTAATAATATCGGTTCCATTAAAAGTTTATTGTTTTCGTCGCATCTATCTTGATATAGGTTTATCTGATATCCTTTATGGCTATTGTTGGATAACGAGAATATTGGGCAAATGACATTCAAAAATGGCCTCTTGATTTTAATTTTTTTTTTGTCAACAAGAAGGTAGTGAATAAAATAAATTTCTAGGAAGGTAAAAAACCAAAGAAATATTTGAAAGAGGTCAAATTTTTTAAGTAACCGTGGGATGGTAGTAACTGACTCAAACAAAAAAGTGTTGTTTCACTAAGCCAATGAGATTTGTTGGAGAAACTCATGCAATCTACATTTCCATGATATAGTGTGGTCGGATTCGGACCAGACCAAGATGGATATAGTCAATAGTTCTTATCGTCCTAACCTTCATACTATTATGTTATATCTGGTGTTGATTGGAGCACAACTGAGAAACAAGACCCATTGCAATGATGTTTTGACACATCCAATAAAAAGCATCATTTGCTGTGGCTTTGTCTGGATAAAATGCACCTACAAGTATGTGCATACCTCCTTTTTTTTTTTGTGTGCATGCCTCCTTGAGTTTCTACGTGTCCATAAATGTTTTCGGATAGTTATTTGGGCAAATATTTTTCTTGAAATTATAGATTGGTTGAGAACTTGCAGTTGATTGATATCTGTATGTCTTAGAATTTACACAGGGATTTGGTCCGATGCTCTCTGTCAAGGGGCAAAGCATGCTTTCATGGATTGCGAAGGATGATTTTGATTTTGATTTTGATTTTGATTTTGACGAAAAAGCAAGTAGCAGTTATGAGGTAATTTTTGTTTAGTTAAACTTTGATTAGAAGCTATACTCTTTTGTTGTCTGTTTATTATGACTTAGAACGTGGCAACATGTTGACCTATTTATGATTATTATTGTCTCTGCGGATACAATCTTTTTCTCTCTTGTTTTTCCATGATATCAGTATTCTAAGTGCCATTTATTCCAATTGTCACTCCATGAGATGAATATATATTCCAAACAGTTGAAAATTGCATGGAGTGTAGGTGCTGAGATCTGCCTGCAACGATTCACATCAGATAATGCTTATTGACCTAGTAAACAGAGACACAACTCTAACTTAGCCATGCAATTGGTTTGAATTTTACTGGCTGAATTTGTTTCATTTATGTTTGTGGACCATTCAGTGCAATAATTGATAGCGTCATCCGTTTCTCAGATGCTGTATCTATATGATAAACTAGGAAGAGTTTATCTGATTTCATTCTCCGTCTCAGCTTTAATCTCCTTGTTCTTTCTTTTCGCATTTATATATATATTTTAATCTTTGCTCCTTTATAAATTCTTCAATATACAGGCACCATTTCTTTCCCTCAATCTCGATGCGCTGGCAGAACAACTGGGAAAGGCAAAGTTATCAGAGAGGCTATTTCTCGAGCCAGATGTGCTGCTACCTCCTGAGCTGGTATAATGTCTCTTCTCCAGCTTCTTGCTGCATCTGTTCTCGTTCTATGTGTGTTAATTTCCTTGCATAACGTAAGCGAATAGCTATTATAGTAGTCTTGAAGCATCTGATTAGGCTTTGAGTATCTGTGCCCAGATTCCAGACTTTATACGTGGTGGAAGATATAAGTTGTGAATCTAGAAGAGGCTGTTTAAGTCAGAGTTGAAGTTCATAATTAATGCAACCAGTTTTCAAGAGGTCAACCTGGACTACTGGTAGTTTTTGATTGTTGAGATGTATATAGTTCTCATGAATTTACATTTAGTTCTCTTTATCCCCTCAAACGTCAAATTATGAACAGGTTTATCACCTAACTGCCATGCCATAGCAGTCCTCTGTTGACTGTCACTTGATTGTTTTGTGATCAATTTGAGCACATAACATTTCAATTTTTGTTCCTCTCATTTGCGACTGTTACATGTTGTTAGGGCATGTCTGAGATGATTTACTTTGGTGTTTGAGCTTGGGCATGTCTGATATAATTTACTTTGCTGTCATTTCAAACGTAAATAGTAAACTATTTATTATATTAATGGGAAAAGGATTATCAAAACACCTATTATGTGCCTATTTCAATGCTAGTAGTTACTAATGAAATGATTTTCAACACGTGGCAGTTGAATGATGAGTTACAGGCTTGTGGTGAAGACAAAGATCATTTTCAAACTCGTGCACGGGCAGTTGAAATAGATTCCGATGCATCATCATGTCTAATCCAAGATATGGATCAAAATGAGAACGTTCAACCCTTGCCCTATAGTGAATTCATGTCACCATCTAGCACTGTTGCTATAAACAATTCCATTGCAGTTTTGAAAGAAGGATTACGCTCAATGGACCAAAATAAGTATAACGTTGGGCAGTCACAAGAAACGGAGCAGATGTCCATTTTTAAACCCAACGTGGATTCTGCTTCTAGGAAACCATCTACATTTGAGGCGGCAAATGCAGAAGCAGACCTCAATATGCTTCTCAACTCATTTGCTGAAACCAAGTTCCTTGAGCCTTCAAACCCACCGAAAAAGTCTGGCAGCATATCTGAGATCTTTCAAGAAAATACAACCGCGATGTCATCTGTAGGAATTTCATCTGTCCAATATACATCAGCTGATGCTAAGAAGAAAGGCACGGATAGGACGAAAACTCCAACGATGTCTGTCAATATTGATGATGATATTGATACCCTTCTCATGGAAACGTCTAATATGGTGAAAATTGATGGTGGATCACTTTCCCAGGACCAGGAGTTCCGAGACATTATTCCTTTGCAATCGAACGGTAGTTCGACATCTAAACTTCAGGATGATTTTGATTCATGGTTAGATTCCATTTAGTTTATGTATTTATACTGTTGTATTATAGTTATAGCCAAACAAGAGATTCATATGTAGTGCACATTTGCTTTAATTTGGTCGGAGAACTTAAGATTTGGCGAGTTCATAATCTTGACATTGACTTATGCCTTTTGATTTTAAACTTTTGCTAAATCTACATACTGTATAATTCATATGATAAATTATATGCAATATTAGTTCATATATAACTACATTATGGTTAGATTGTATTTAATGAATTCTACTTTAATTTGAATTAGCTTTGTGATTTGTTGGTTTGCTAATGGTAAATTACTACCTTAAAAGGACATAAGATGCTGTTAACTAAGATGGCAAATTACTAGTTTATAAATCCAAAGCAAGTTTCAAGTGTAGCTCATCAGGTACCAAGGTCTCAAGTGTGATGAGTTTCGAGTTCGAGATCCAATTGTGACAAAAATCCTTTCCCCAACTAAAAAAAACAAAAAAAAATCCAAAGCAAGTTCTTATTTTATTTTTAAGAATAAATCCAATGCAAGTTACATAATGATGATATTCCTAATTTGATAGGTATGACAATGAGTTGAGTTCGGGTAAGATTCTATTCTCCATCGTCATCTTCATCTATTGTATACCCCCAATATCCATTTTTGTCGATTATTCAACTTTCATTCTCATACCCGTAGGAGGATCGATTGTCCATATTCTACCCAAATACTCAATGACCACCTACAATTATATTTTTTTTCAAATTTGAATTGTTTCGATAAAATTACGCTTATTTACCAAATTCTTAAAAAACAATAAGAAAAAATTTAAAGATAAAAAATAACAAACTAAGCATCATATAAAAATAATATAATATTATAATAATTTATTCCAATATCATTATCTTAAAAAAATAATATTAGCTCTCATAATTTTTTTCGTTCCATCCAATTACCATCATTCAATAAAAATAAATTAGAATTAACATTTTTTTAACATAAATAATATATATATATATATATATATTTAATAGGGTGTTAGAGTCGGGTATGAGTAAGATGCTACAACGTTCGCCTCCATCCTCAAACCCACAAATCTGCATATCCAATTATCTATTTATTTAATCGAGATCCCTTCGTATCCTCATCTATTCGGGTTAAATATCAGACTAGTCACTAGATTCGGAGGAAATTGTCATCCAAGTTGACAAGGGAGTATAGGCTGTATAGCCGTAAAAATTTGTAAAAATGGGGGGAAGAATTGCAAGTCAAATTGGGTCAGTTGACATTTGGGTCCTGATTTATATATTGAGGTTGGGCTCGTTATCGGGCCGATATAGCTTGGGGCCTATTGGTGCACCCGACCGACGTTCCCACCTCGCCAGTCGCCCCGAACGTAGAAAAGAGCTAGAATCGACCAATCAACGCATTCTCTGAAGCAATTCAAGCAAGAGTTTTCCGATCGACTCTTTCATTTTTATCCCTTTGGCAACGGTGGCTCGCGGCTGTGATTCAGGCGGAAGTATCGGCGGAATAGGTGGATGGCAAGAAGCAACAAATACACCTCCCTCAACTTCAATGAAATATTTGTGAAAAAACTGAGCAACAATATCAAACCAACCGCCAACAGTTCATTTTCATCGTCAAGCTTTGCTTTTGCGAATCATAGCAAGAACACTGTATCCAATTCGAAAATCCATGGCCACATGCTTGTTTTGAGCCGTCCCTCGCCGGCAAAACCCGTTTCAAGTAATCAGAATACAGAAAACAAAGAAAAGGGTTCTCTTCCTGCTACGCCGCCGTCTCTAGATCGACCCCGGAATTATACAGAACCTGACGGTATCCATCCCCTTCCACAGGACCGAACCGGATCCTATACGTTACCGCCTTCACCTCCGTTGGTGTCTCCGGTGAAGTCTGACAAGTTTATTCCACCGCATCTTAGGCCGGGCTTTGTGCGCAAGGAGGAGAACGTCGGATCTGAGTCTGCGAAGGGTAGTGGATCCTCGAGCTTCAAGGCAAAATCCGAGTACGGTGGGCGCTCACCGGGTCCCATTCAGGGTGTGGGTGGTACCGGATCGCATTCAAATCGTTACGCGGAAGAGGTGAGGCCCAAATCTGGTGGTGGGTACGCGCAGGTGAGGAGGGGTGATGAACGTACATACTTGAACCGTTCAGGCCCCAGTGAGAACCGACCAAGTTCCAGCGGATGATGGCATGGTTTCTTTTTCATTTTCCTGGGTATTGTTTGATGAATTTTTTTCTCTCTTCTTTAAAGTTTAAATTGGGTACACAATTTTTTGGTCAGCGATTTATATTTGTCAATGCAATCCACTCAAGCCGTGGAAATATCACGGGGGTGGCGGTTCGATGGCAGTGATTTTTGGGACAAAATTTTAGAAAAAATTGCATTACTCAAATCATTGTCTTTAAGAAGGGGAAAACTGTATCTTTTTAATCCAATAACATCACTTGTTTCATGCGGGAATCAGTAATTTAACATGTGAACATGAACTCAAATGTATGTTATCTCACTTAATTCATTTGGTTTTGCTTCCAATTGCCATCGTGTAGTAAAAGGGAGTGGATGCTAAACTATGGTTATAGTTTTGGGGTAACTACTTGACTTGTTAGCATCTGGCATTGATTATGGAGCTAGTTATGACATCAGTTGTAAGGTTACAAGTTACTGAATCCCTGTCTTAGTAAATGGTGGTCTAGGAGCTGAAGGTTTATGCTTTTCCTTTTTGATTAATTTTAGTCTATCAGCAGCAATGAAGCGGATAATGATAGCTAGCATGCCACAATCGTCTAGGAAATGGGTGTTGAAATATGTTTAGCCATGTAGGCATTATGGTGTATGATCTATTTGATTCTCTTCTGATTGTATTGTGAGTTATTGGCAATATTTTAAGAGAACATACTATTAATGTTTGCTTTAGTACCTGAAAGATATGCCGAGATAAGAATAATTGCTTTCTTTTACTTAAATAATTTTTAAAATATTATAATTGCTTTCTTTTACTTAAAATAATTTTTAAAATATTATTGGATAATTGGTTTGAGTAGGATAAGATTGTCGGTAGTTAAGTATGATCTTGAGATGCTTTTTGGCTTTATGGTTGGTTTGTTTAATATCAGAATTTGAGAATTTCATGGAAGAATTCATGATTTGTTAGAATTTGTAATTTCAAATGGCTTGCAGCCTTCAACATGTTTAATATCGAGTCCTGATGTGAGAAACTGTAGAATGAAAATAGAATACACCTTCTGACTTCTGTCAGTTCGATGGTGGGCTTTACGATCTTTGGATACTAAAACAACAAAGAGATGTGGATCTATCTATGCCTTTGATGAGGCAGCTGCTTTCTGTCGATAGAGTTGATAAGTTTCAAAAAGTCTGAGTCTTAAGTTTAGTGGCTAATATTTTGGGTGATATTATCAAGGATTCAAAATTGAGTTCAATGCAATTTAAGTTTTGGGATCTCTTCTAAGAACTAGAGCAAAGATGATGTTGTGAAAGAAGCCATTAGTTACTTTTGTGGCTGGCTGGATGATGTACAACTGACTGTATATTTTTATGTTCCATTCGGTGCCTCCGAGATAGGTGGTTGTGGTGCTTGCGTAGCGATTGTGGAAGAAACACAATCATTCCGCCTTTTCCATTGTCATTTGTCACATGTTACTTCGCTTTCGTATGGCAAATATATGCTCTGGTTTTACAAAGCTACATATTATTAGCCATTTACCCTATTTTTCTTGTTTTGAGCTGCATTAATATTTCTCGAAACTATGAACTCTTCAACATGCTCGGTCTAGCTTTTACGAAGTTTGAAAAGGACCCTTTGTCTCTTTCATCAGGGACGTGTTGATGCAGATGGATTATTGTCATTTCAGCGGCCATGTTAATCGTTAGTTGTCATTGTTTTAAGATTTGGTGGTGGAAGATGGATGCTCAACAATCAGCTTTTTCCGCCAGCCTTTGACGAAGGGGTTTGAGGCTTGATTAATATCTTCAATCCTTGTTCCAGATTTTACGTTTCTCCCCTTTGTTTCTCTTAATTATGGTTTTCTCGTCTTATTTTGTTTCTGAAAATATGTTGTTAAGAAGAGTGGTGGGGAAAATGGTCTTTGTTGTACTGCCGTTTAATTTCTGCTACTATGTATGGGTCGACGCTCTATTAATACAGTCAGTTGGGGTGAATTCCTTTCCTTTCGGATCATTTCAGCCTACCTTTACAGGCATTACCCCCTAATAAATTTAAGGATCATCATTTATCAATATATAATCCCGCTAAAAAATAATTGACATCACATTTATTGATAAATGTCAACCGTTAAATATATGTCAAGACAGGACCTGTATATATAAGATTTAACTTACCCTTTCTTTCTTTGCTGAATCGCATTCGTCTCGTGTTTAACCTGGCAACTATATTTTCCACAACCACTTTGTGTTGGAATTGTTTTTTTTAAGAAATGATTGATTATTAATGCTAAGCCAAACTATTATGTATATTAAAATCATGTAGAATTAATGACAATATACTAGCATTTGAGAAAAACAACCCAGTCATCATTAATCAAAATCGAAGTGTGTCAGCCTTGAGGTTTAAAAGCCATATTCAGAGGCCGTAAAATTCTGCTAGGTAGCTCAAAGCATCTGAATTATTGTTACAAACTTTCCATAGTGATGCTATCTCACCATGTGAGACCGTACCCCAGCCCTCGCAATCACCAAGAAAATCCAGCAGCTTGGAGTAGAAGGAATCGTAGTTCATCAACAAAAACGGTACGGGAAACATCGATCCAATTCTTTTGAGTTGAATCAACGCCAAGATTTCGAACACCTCATCTAGAGTGCCAACGCCACCAGGAAGAGCCACAACAGCTGTTCTGTCTGAGCTAGTAGCTCTAACAGCAGCATCTACCAGTCCATGCTTCCTTGCAGAAAAGAACCTGCATGTGATTTACATAAGTATTCAAACACGTAAAACATGATGATGCCCAAGAGCTCAGGTGCCTAACGCGAGGCACGCCTTGTCAAACAGAGACGTGCAAGGACAATGTCCTGGACAATTATATATCATCACATGCAATGCATACATTGAGCCTCTGAGGCACACACAGACACACTTTGCTAAATGTTTGCACCTTGAGGCGACATCGCCTTTCTAAAAATCGAGCATGTGGAACCATCTAGCGCTAGGTGGCGTCTTTTAGAACAATGTCGCTAGTAGTGTGCTTCAAGAGAGAACATTGTGGCATTGGCATACAAAGCAGTTGATTCACATATACATAGATTGAACCACGAGTACCTTAAAAATAACTATATCAGGCACTGTTTTTTAATTGTATTGGCAAAAAAAGGCTTAAAAACACGAACAAGAACTCCGAAAAGCCATCTTTTCAGGTTTCTAATTTTTATTTTCAAGTGCTTTTTCAAAAAAGTGAAGCACAACAAAACATGAAAAGATTTTTTGTCAGCATCTTCTCCATTAAAAAATGCACTCTAAATTGGTGTAATTTCAAAGATAGCTGCTGCTACCTGCAAGTAAGATAGCTCTCTATTGGAAGATACGGATGTAAATTTGTGGCCACCCATTCTCCAGCTTCCTTGGCAATCTTAAATCCACCAACAGGCTTCCCTGCTTGGAGAGCACCTTTAGTTGCGGCATCCATCAGCCCCCGACCAGCCCCGGACCATGAAGTGCAATCTAATAGGCCTGCAATCTGTCAAAAAAAATACTAGTTGGAGAGCCTGAAATCAAGCAAATTCGAAATCTTAATACAAGCATGCTGGTTTTGTAAGAGTGTATACTGAATACATGCACAAGTTCAGCTTGTGGGTTAAGAATATTTTATTTTGAAAGAAGGAGAAGAAAGACGTGAATTCAATAAACTTGCCTCTTTCCCCAACTCAAACGACTGTTTGTAGTGTGGATGGTCAGGTCCCAACCTCGATGAACCCAAATATACAACACCTCTGCGAAGCGTTCGTATGAGTTTGTAGCATTGCTCGATTTCTTTCTTGACCTGTTTTCCAGTAAATTTGGACAGATATATTTAAATCGACTCGGAGTTGGTGGAAGGTGAAAGAGAAAAGATTCAAACAACAGGGCAAATGAAAGTGTGGAGAATGGAACCATTCAGAGACTCGATACAAATTATCCTTCAGTTAAAGAATCGTTTGCCAAAGTTTTACATGGGAAGTTATCAATATGTCAGCTCAGTTACCTCAACAAATAGGAAGGCCTATAATTGGATATTGATATTACATCCAGTGTTCTTAAACCAACAGGTCCCATCTATTCTTCAGGTCTCAACTCTTTGATCTACCATTTCTTAATTTCTGTTCGTACAGAACAAATGCACATCATACTTGAATAAATTGATCAAAGGAAGAGGCTTTTTAGGAGAGGACCTAACAATATGGCCAGAGGGGAAGACATATAAAAGCCATCATTTTTCGAAAATTTGTATTTTAATTTGGATATTTGGGAAGAGAAATCTTGATCCCAACCAGACCATGTTAGAATTTGAAAAAATTCATGTGATTCTATAAATTGGTCCTCTCTCTGTCACATACTATAAATTTCATAAAAATATAGTGTGAAAAGTAAGGAGTAAAGGTATAGAGATCGATTCATAAAGCAGCTGGAATGATTATCAATAGCTTCATGACAACTCCTATGATACAGTGCTTACTTTCCCATGAAACTTCTAAAATAACCGATGACCATTCAGATATGCTCTTCTGCATTCTTATATCTAAAGTATTCCGAACACATTTCAACTGACTCCTGAGGAAAATACAAGGTGACAATATTTTTACGAGTTAGTCAATGCTCCTCGGGTCATTCTCAACACCATTGGATCATGTGAGTAATTCACATTTTAATAGAAGTTGATGTATGTTCATTGTATCACATGGGGATAAACAAACAGGTTTAGCATAGAAAATTCCTATTTTTTCAGAAACAAAAACATTGATTTTCACGATAATGAATAAACTTGCAATCTGACACTAGATTTTGTAATAATCTCTGCGTGAACAAAGCTGATGTAAGGAATCTTTCTACCTAAATTTCCTGCTTCGATTAGACGATTAGTTATCTTAAAGCTTATATGCCTAATCTAAAAAATATGAAAATAAAATGTTCAAAACAAAAAAAAAAAATTTCATGCTTCAGCATCTAAATAAACTGGAAAGCTCAGCATTCTAAGATTAATTTTTAGTTCAAACTTTCTGAATGTACCTCAGACGGGCTTGTTCTCTCCTCGAAATCAATACCTTCAAGATTACAGCGAAGCGGCCTTAACGTGACAAAATGAGCACCCTTGATATTCACATTTGTTCCATGGTTTCCTACAAAAGAGACAAAATTTATTGATCCTTTTGAATCAAGATTTCCAGTGGAACAGCAGTATGATAATGGGTTCCAACTAGCGATTGTGCGACCCATTTTTCATCAGATTCCGGAGAAGAAAGAAGATTGCTGGTAATTCCTTTTTGACCAAAAATGACTTGTAAATTAGTCTCGCTCAAAAATCTGCAAAATGTAATGCAAGAACTTGTTTGTGGGATGAATTGGAATTGGGTTCCTTCTTGTTGTCGAGGGGACATAAAACAACACAACCTGCTGCGATTCTTTCGAAGCAATATGGTGTATGCCAGAATCAGATACTTTTCCTTTTAGCTGGCAGATGAACTGGACTTGGATTGGGATGATCAATCCGAGGATGAGCAAGATTGTCAAACGACAACATATGATTTCGAAGGAAAGAAGTCTGACGAGGGAGGAATCAGAAATGGCTTTTCAAAAACACGCAGACCAGCCGCTTTGGTAGGTTGCTAGTTGCTACCCTTGATATATTTGGGAAACTGGCCTGAAGAAATACAATGCCTCAATTAGAATTTGTATACACAAAAGCTAGAGTTGCCACAAGGTCTCCCTAATTTTTAGGGATGTTTAAGGAGATAGCACGTTAGTCTAATGAAGTCAAAACGAGTCAGTTCTGTCGGATTGGTCCTTGCCATATAAAATAGATGGGTTGAGTTGGGTTGAGTTTACAATTTATCAACCTGCCTAAAAGGTGAGTCGACTCGTCTCGTATCGTCCCGCCTAATGATGTGTTATGATAAGTTGTGGGTCGATCCGTTCTGCTAACTCATTTTAACACCTCTTACATGTTACTGTTGAAACTAATGAGAGAATTATAATTTTCATATATCTGAATAATGATTACATAGGATATTTATATACAACAATAAATACTAAATAAATACAAAGAATAAATTATTACAAGATAAAAGGAAACATAATATACAATATATTTCAATAGGCCCTCTCAAGATGGTGGACTCATAGAGACACCAATCTTGGAACATAGTAGACGCAGACGAGAACCAGAGAGCGACTTTGTTAAGGAATCAGCCAGCTGGTCAGAGGACGAGACATGAGAAACACGAACTTTGTGGCTCTAAACCAGCTCACGTACAAAATGATAATCCAAAGCAATGTGCTTCATACGAGAATGAAACACAGGATTTGCACATAAATAGGTAGCACCGATGTTGTCGCAATAGATAGGAACCTGAGAGGACGCACGAACAACACCAAATTCAGTAAGAAGAGATCCGACCCATTGCACCTCCGCAGCAGCAGAGGCGATAGCACGATACTCAGCTTCCGTAGAGGATCGAGCAACAGAGCCCTGCTTTTTAGAACTCCAGGAAATAGGATTGGGACCGAGAAACACAATATAAGCACCAGTGGACGTGCGATCATCCACATCATCAGCCCAATCCGCATCACAGTAATAATGGAGTGATAGAGAATTGTGACGCTGGAGAAGAAGACCATATGAACGCATACCATTGAGGTAGCGCAGGAGCCGTTTGACACCCCTCCCCCCAATGCACAGAGGATGGAGAGTGCATAAACTGAGACAGCTTGTTCACAGCAAAAGCAATATTTGGGAGAGTAAACGAGAGATACTGTAAACTACCAACCGTCTGACAATACACAGTGGCATCGACAGGGGGCGAGCCATCAGACTGGTGGAGCGTAGGGGACAAAGCCATAGGAGACTGCGTCGGCTTTGAGTCTGCCATGTTAACTCGTGTAAGGATATCACGCATATACTTTTTCTGAGAGAGACGGAGGCCCCCTGAGTAGGAATCCACTTCAACACCAAGAAAATAAGACAAGGAGCCAAGAACTTGACAGAGAACCGACGGCTTAATTGATCAATGAAGTCCTGGATGGCGCCAGAATTATTTCCTGTGAGAATCAAGTCATCAACATAGACAAGAAGATACATAGTAACACCCCGAAAACAGTAAATAAAAAGATATGTGTCAGCACGAGAGGCGGTAAAGGCAAGACTGACTAAAAATTGCCGAAGGGCCGTGTACCAGGCCCGGGGCGCCTGCTTAAGACCATAAATGGCTTTGTTCAACTTGCAGACATAGGAGGAAACATTAGGATCAACAAACCCAGGCGGCTGCGCCATATACACACAATCATCGAGTTGACCCTGCAAAAAAGAATTATTGACATCCATCTGACGGAGAGGCCACCCATAGAAAATGGCAAGGGATAAGAGAATGCGAATTGTAGTGGGTTTTGCCACAGGACTAAAAGTATCAGTGTAGTCAATTTCAGGACGTTAATGAAATCCCTTCGCAACAAGGCGAGCTTTATAACGGTCAACAGAGCCATCAGGTTTCCGTTTAATCCGAAACACCCATTTGCAGCCGACCACATTTTGAGAAGAGACAAATGGAACAAGATTCCAGGTGCCATTGCGAAGAAGAGAATCAAACTGCTCAGACATTGTGGCACGCCAACGGGGATCTTTGAGAGCTGTAGTGTGCGAGGATGGCTCAGATGGAGTGGTGTCAGTGATAGCAGTGAGGGAGAAGCGAGGGTTGGGCTTGAAAATATTATTTATAGAGCGGTTAACCATAGGATGAGAGGTCGAGGGTATGGGTGGGGTGGCTGTGGCTGGTTCGGGCGGTGGCTCAAGAGGCCGAGGGGTAGTGGGGCGGGGTTCGGCGATGGGTGGAGACTGGATGGAGCAGGTGGGTGGAACGAGATACGGCGCAGAAGGACATAGAGGTGAAGAATCACCAGACGAGGAATCCTCCACAGGGACACTACCAGGCAGCACTTCAGGAGAAGAACCAGCACCAACGCCACCACTAGCAAAAGGATACTCTGTAGTAGCCCGTACCCAGAATTAGTGAGTAATTGTTATTAATCCAAAAAATCATGTTATTTTAGATTAAACATGATTAAGGGGACTTCTAATGGATTAGCGGAGTACAGAAATGGACCCGGAATGATCAGAAATGGTCCGGAGGGTCAGTGGAACGGACGCAACTGTTGGAACACGGTCGTTCTCCGGATCGAAAAAGAAAGTGATACCCGGTGCAGCGGAAGTTTTAAATTTTTATATGGAACGATTCCATATGGGTATCAAATTCCTACGATTAAAATTGATAACATAAAATTTAAACAATATAAATTTTACCTTAAAATCTCGAAGCGAGATTATGGACACCAACAGATTAATCTGCTCTTGTTGTATATCCCAGGAACCGATGAACGAACAATTCTTCAATCAGGTCCACGAACAGAAATTTAATCCCTCTGATAGACTGCACTAGAAAGTCTATCAGAAGTTTCTACGACGAGATAGAACAGATATGATCTGTTAAATCAGTCTGCAAATTCAAAATTTCACAGACTGAATTTTTGAACACTGTGAGAGAGGGGGAGGGGGTCGGCCGAATTCCTTGAGAGAAAGCTCTCCAGGTTTTCGAAATTATGACCTGTGTTGTCTAATTTCTGCACTGCAATAACTTATTTATAATGTGGGCTGCTAACAGCTTAGAGCCCATTAGTCATAAGTTCAAGCCTGACAAGCAAAGCCCGCATGTTCAGAAATTAATATAAAATTCATCGTGACTCAGATTGATAAACCAATTTCACCAATGTGCACAGAAACCATTTCTGCATCTTTTAAAGTCAAAATAAATTTTCTGAATCCAAATTCAGTGATTTCCAAAAATGTCCATCACTATGTCATTTTAGGAAATCTTACTCCCTCTACTCTTAAATAAGAAGTCCCACTTCTTTATTCACTAATATCTCCTCAGATTGCATAGGATATCCACACTCGCAAGTGTGCGGTGAATCCTTGACAACAAAGCATCGACTCCTATATGTGTCGTAACTGTACCCAATCCCGACACCTGATGAACCTAATAGAGTCAGTAAACGAGTCAAAGCACAGTACTAGCATATAGAGTCTCAATGATGTTTCAAGTAATAAGGACTAATGGTGTACAACCAAAACCGTGGACTTTATCCACTCGATAAGTGATAACCACTTGGAAAGTTCGGATAGGGTAGTTCGATCATTCATCATATGAATATCCATTTGCATGCTTTGAACATCTCTATGTTCCATACCAATGAAACGTGGTACTCGGTATCGCAAATGCTAGTCTCAATCTCGAGCGATCTTTATCCTTATTAACGGACGGCTCAATCGACTAGGAACTGTTTAGAATATACAGTGACTATAAGATGTGTTTCATGATAGCCATCCCCATGTGCTACCACATCTTACATACACTATAGTATATTCAAGGTCTTCATCTAAACATCTTATAGTATGTCACAACATAATAATATGATAAAAGATAAAGTAAATGTCATTATAAAAGTGTAAATTATATTAAACAAAAGATTGTTTATACATAGAGTCATAAAAGCCCTTAGCCACAAGTTGGCTCACCGGGCACCCACTCTTTCAATCTCCCACTTGCCCTAAAGCCAACTAGTCATATTACGTAGTCCCATTGCTTCGCGATGTTTGTCAAATAATGGTCCTGGCAAGGGCTTAGTAAGTGGATCAGCGATATTGTCTGCAGAGGCCACACTCTCGACAGTGATGTATCCTCTTTCCACGATCTCCCGGATGATGTGGTATTTTCTCAGTACGTGTTTGGATCTTTGATGAGACCTTGGTTCCTTTGCCTGAGCAACGGCACCCGTGTTGTCACAGTACACCGGGACTGGACCAACAGATTCAGGAATAACGCCCAACTCTTGGACGAAATTCCTCATCCAAACGGCCTCTTTAGCAGCAGCTGATGCCGCAATGTATTCTGCCTCAGTGGTGGAATCCGCTGTGGTGTCCTGCTTGGAACTCTTCCAAGAGACAGCACCGCCATTGAGCATGAACACAAATCCAGAGGTTGACTTCGAGTCATCCACGTCACTTTGGAAGCTAGAGTCGGTATAGCCTTCCAATTTAAGATCTCTTCCTCCATAAACCATGAATACATTCTTAGTTCTTCTCAAGTACTTAAGAATATCCTTCACGGCTTTCCAATGCATTTGACCTGGATTGGCTTGATATCTGCTCGTGACACTCAGAGCAAATGCCACATCCGGTCTGGTAGATATAATCCCATACATGATACTCCCTATGGCTGACGCATATGGTATGTGTGTCATTTTTTCTATCTCTTCGTCAGTCTTGGGACACATAAACTTGGATAGAGAGACTCCATGACACATAGGTAGATGTCCTCTCTTGGACTCATCCATAGAAAACCTTTTCAATATAGTGTCGATGTAGGTTGCTTGAGTGAGTCCTATCATTCTCTTAGATCTATCTCTATAGATCTGTATCCCTAGAATATAGGATGCCTCACCCAAATCCTTCATCGAGAATCTACCTGACAACCATATCTTTGTTGACTGCAACATCCCTACGTCATTCCCAATGAGTAGGATGTCATCAACATAAAGCACTAAGAACGTCACCGCATCCTTAACTACTTTCTTGTACACGCACGGTTCCTCCGGGTTTTTGATGAAACCAAAGTCCTTTATTGTTTCATCAAATTTTTGGTTCCAACTTCTTGATGCTTTTTTGAGACCATAAATTGATCTCTGAAGCTTGCATACCTTATGCTCGCTTCCCATGGATGTGAATCCCTCGGGCTGCATCATATAGATTTCTTCCTTAATGTTTCCATTAAGAAATGCAGTCTTCACATCCATTTGTCATATCTCATAGTCATACCATGCTGCTATGGCAATAAGGATTCTTATGGACTTGAACATTGCGACTGGTGAAAAGGTTTCATCATAGTCAACTCCTTGTCTTTGAGTATAACCTTTTGCTACCAATCGTGCCTTGTAGGTCAGTACCTTTCCATCAGGCCCAAGTTTTCTCTTGTAGATCCATTTACACCGTATTGGAACAATTCCATCGGGAGGATCTACTAAAGACCAAACTTGGTTTGTATGCATCGAATCTATTTTCGACTGCATAGCTTCAAGCCATAAATTCGAATCCGCATCAGAAATTGCTTCCTTGAAGTTTCTTGGATCACATCCAATGTCGGGTTCACTTTGATCCCCTTCAAGAAGAAGGTCATATCTAATAGGAGGCCTAGAAGTCCTCTCGGATCTTCTAGTAATAGGCGTGTCTTGTGATGATTCTTGAGGTATAGGATCGTTATTTTGTATCTCGGGTTCTTTTCGAATTTCTTCGAGTTCCATCATCTTGCATTTCTTATCCAATAAGAACTCCTTCTCCAAGAAGGTGGCATTCCTTGAAACAAACACTTTTGTTTCAGTAGGATGATAGAAATAATATCCGATTGAATTCTTCGGATACCCTACAAAATAACATAAGGTGGATCGACTATCCAACTTATCTCCCACTGTCTGCTTCACGTAAGCAGGACATCCCCAAATCCTCAAGTATGAATACTTAGGAGCTTTGCCATTCCATAACCCGTATGGTGTTTTGTCCACTGCTTTAGTGTGGACGTTTTTCAACAACAATACCGCCGTTTCAAGAGCATAGCCCCAAAATGAAGGTGGGAGCTCAGTGAAGCTCATCATAGATCGAACCATGTCCAACAAGGTTCGATTGTGACGCTCCGAAACACCATTCAGCTGAGGTGTCATAGGAGGAGTCTACTGAGAGAGAATCTCATTCTCTTTTAGATAATCCAAGAACTCGGTACTTAAGTATTCTCCACCTCGATCTGATCGAAGTGCTTTAATACTCTTACCTAGTTTGTTTTCTACTTCAGCCTTGAATTCTTTGAACTTTTCAAATGATTCAGACTTATATTTCATCAAATATAAGTACCCATACCTAGAATAATCATCAGTAAAGGTAATGAAGTAGGTGTGACCAAATTTTGTACCAATACTAAATGGTCCACAAACATCTGTATGGATCAAATCCAATAGATTTTGACTACGCTCAGGTTTTCCTTTGAAAGGAGATTTAGTCATTTTTTTTTTCAGGCAGGACTCACAAGTAGGTAGAGAGTTAATATCAGACATATCAAACATGCCCTCTCCCACTAGCTTGTTCATCCTCCTTGAGGAAATATAACCTAGCCTAGCATGCCAAAGGTTTGCCGGGTTTTGACTATCGATTTTCCTTTTGTTCGTTGTTATCGGTTTATCAACATAATTTATTGGAACGTCTTTTAATTTTAAGTTATATAGATCGTTTTCAAGTTGTCTATTTCCAATCAAACATTCATTCTTGTAAATATTGCAAATTCCATTCACAAAATTGCAAGAAAAACCATCTCTATCAAGCATAGAAACAGAAATAATGTTTTTAATCAAGTCTGGAACAAATAAAACATCTCTCAAAAGTAACTTAAAATCATTATGCAAAATTAAATAAACGTCTCCCACAACTTTGGCTTCAACTCTAGAACCATTTACGAGCCTCAGCTGGGTCTCACCCATCCTAAGCTTGCGACTTCTTGTCATCACCTGCAAATCATTGCAAATGTGAGATCCACATTCGGTATCCAATACCCAAGAAGTAGTATTAAGTGAAATATTTATTTCAATATAAAACATACCCTTCGCAGTTCGCAACTGCTCAAGATATTCCTTGCAGTTACGTTTCCAATGTTCGGGTTTCTTGCAGTGATGGCAAACATCCTTGGATTTTTCCACGTTTGAAGCCTTTGTCTTGTTCTTCTTCTCGGGTTCGATTTTCTTGGATGGGGCAGAACGTTTCTTACCCTTTGTACTTGGCCCCTTCTTAGCAGAAGAAGAGGAGCCCACCAAGAGAACTGGTTTATCCTTCTTTAAAGTGGCTTCATAAGTTACAAGCATATTGACCATCTCTTCAAGGGAGGCCTCTATATTGTTCATATTGAAATTCACCACAAAACCGTCAAACGATGAAGGAAGAGAGAGAAGTAATAAGTCCACATTGAGTTCATGCTCCAATACCAATTCAAGCATTACCAACTTCTGAATGAGCCAAATCACGCATACCCCATGATCACGGACCGAAGTCCCTTCACGCATGCGATACGTCATTAACTCTTTTACAGTAGCGAACCTTTCAGCTCTCGATTGAGCCCCAAAAAGTTCCTTGAGTTGTGCGTGAATGTCAGCAGCATTCACGGTATCCTCAAATCGCCTCTGGAGTTCATCAGACACCGAAGCTTGCATATAGCATTTGGCCTTGATATCATGGTCCCACCATTTATCAAGTTTGGCCAACTCTTCTGGACTTATATCAGCTGGTGCTTCCTTCGGATGAGATTTTTCTAACACGTAGAACATCTTCTCTGAGGTCAAGACAATCTTCAACTTACGGAACCATTCCGTATAGTTTGCGCCAGTCAGTTTGTTTTGTTCGAGAATAGAGAATAGTGGATTGCGCGAATTCATCTTAATGAAATACTGAAAAGAAACAGACAATAATCAGTGATTGTTTAATTAATTTACTAAGACATAAAATAAGGCGAAATTTATTTTATGAATCTCACTCCCACTATTTTAACGATTTCACTACCTTCTAGTGAAAACGAGAAACATTTTCTTTAGTGGGAACATGGAGTCCAATTGACAAACTATAGTCCCGAAAAATATCAGCCAACCATAATTTTCAAATGGTAGAGCCCAATTGCTTCTAAAGCAACCTCCATATTTTTACCTCATGTCCAATAAGGGCCCAATAATATGACGCTGTTTATTGTGACACGTCAAGATGGCCCATCAATATTAAGTTGTGATGGACGGTAGCCATGTGGATCCCCAATAATATGAGCCAATCCCATGGGAGTTCCATCCAACTTACAACATGTGTCGATCCAATGTACAACTTTCCGACGAACGGGCCCCCCCAGTAATATGAGCCGGACCGTATCCGCGGGTAGCATCTCATACATTGATCGTTGATGGAAGGTAGGAACATTTAAACAATATTTAAATGCCCTTTCGTTTATCTTGATATCAATTTTAAATCATATTTAAAATGAGGGATTTTAATTTCGAAAATTTGTCTCATTATTTAAAATTTGTATGCTTGCGGGATTCATACAATTTAGTCTAAACATGCATACAACAATAATATCATATATTATTTTAGGATGATCGATTCCATTACTAATCGACCTGTGGTTGCCAATCACGAGTCTAAGTCCAATCCTAGGTAATATGCAAGTATGCAATGCAATCCTATTACATTGAGCTTCCAATTTACATTTCTTCGGTCTTTATTGTCTGTTGGGCCCACCTTTGTCTTCAAATCTTCATCTCCCACTAAGTCTAAAATTTACAATAAATTTCGATGACAAGCAGGGGATACATATTTAAGGGGTGGGAACGGGCCATAAACCAGGCCCACTTTTATTATATATGACAATTCTTATTGGGCCATAAACCAGACCCATTAATAAATCCAACAACAATAATTAAAACCAAATGTAAACAACCTAACATACACCTATAATATTGGTCATGACAATCGATCATCCTTATCCAATAATATTTAATTCAAAAATTAATTTATTGGATATCATGCAATGACAATAAAATTTAAATAGATAAAATCATATTTCATACATAAAATCTTATTTTATACATAAAATTATATTTTATCTAGTTTATCCATAAAATCATATTTTACATATAAAATCCAATTTTATACATAATATCATATTTTATTATCAATTGTACCAAAATTAATAATTAAAGATTTAATTTATTGGATTAAATTTATAAATTTCCAAAATTCAAAATTTATCCAAAAATTAATTTTCTTAAAAATTTTGGGCTCAAACAATTTTGACCCACTTCCTCGTGGACCAACTGAAACAATTTTCAATCGGGCCAAAAACTGGGCCCGATAACAATTAACTGGCTGAAATTCAAAATTTCAAAAAAATAAAATTTTAATTTTTCTGGGCTGCCCGGGACGATCCCGGGCAGTCCCCGACAATCGGGCCGGGGGCCCAGCCCTTCGCTGGGCCGCTGGGCGCGGGCCAGCTGCGCGCTGGGCTAGGGCAACGTTTGCCCTAGCCCAGCTGCGCGCAGAGTGGGCAGCGGGCAGCCCCCGGAAACTTAAATTTTTTTTATTCGTTTTATTTTTATGAAAAATCGAGGCTTGTACAATTGAACAATATTTTAATCATAAAATCCGAGAACAAACTGGCTTTGATACCACTGTTGGAACACGGTCGTTCTTCGGATCGAAAAAGAAAGTGATACCCGGTGCAGCGGAAGTTTTAAATTTTTATATGGAACGATTCCATATGGGTATCAAATTTCTACGATTAAAATTGATAACATAAAATTTAAACAATATAAATTTTACCTTAAAATTTCGAAGCGAGATTATGGACACCAACAGATTAATCTGCTCTTGTTGTATATCCCAGGAACTGATGAACGAACAATTCTTCAATCAGGTCCACGAACAGAAATTTAATCCCTCTGATAGACTGTACTAGAAAGTCTATCAGAAGTTTCTACGACGAGATAGAACAGATATGATCTGTTAAATCAGTATGCAAATTCAAAATTTCACAGACTGAATTTTCGAACACTGTGAGAGAGGGGGAGGGGGTCGGCCGAATTTCTTGAGAGAAAGCTCTCTAGGTTTTCGAAATTATGACCTGTGTTGTCTAATTTCTGCACTGCAATAACTTATTTATAATGTGGGCTGCTAACAGCTTAGGGCCCATTAGTCATAAGTTCAAGTCTGACAAGCAAAGCCCGCATGTTCAGAAATTAATATAAAATTCATCGTGACTCAGATTGATAAACCAATTTCACCAATGTGCACAGAAACCATTTCTGCATCTTTTAAAGTCAAGATAAATTTTCTGAATCCAAATTCAGTGATTTCCAAAAATGTCCATCACTATGTCATTTTAGGAAATCTTACTCCCTCTACTCTTAAATAAGAAGTCCCACTTCTTTATTCACTAAATTTAACTCTTTAAATTTAATTATCTCAACGGGGATTAAAAATTCATTACTTGTGTGACCCTCAATGGTTCAGGGATACAGCTAGCCGTGGGCTCACAACTCCTTGTGACTCGGAACAACAATTTCCGACTTGCCCATCGAATCATGGTAAGAGCGCCTAGCAACATCTCCCCATGATTCCCTAGGTATCACTGATAGTGCCTGCAAGAACCAATAGATTTTGGTTAGCGTATAGTACGGTCCTTTCATCCATATATCCTGATCGAATCAACAACCATTGGTAAATCGAGAGTCGTTCGAGATTCGATAACTATGCAATGCATCTTGAAGATCAAATAGTGACATCGCATGTGCTACTAGGAAACCAAGTAACCTAAAACACATCATGTACTCTGGCCAGAGATTCTTCACACTAATATCTCCTCAGATTGCATAGGATATCCACACTCGCAAGTGTGCGATGAATCCTTGACAACAAAGCATCGACTCCTATATGTGTCGTAACTGTACCCAATCCCGACATCTGATGACCCTAATAGAGTCAGTAAAAGAGTCAAAGTACAGTACTAGCATATAGAGTCTCAATGATGTTTCAAGTAATAAGGACTAATGGTGTACAACCAAAACCGCGGACTTTATCCACTCAATAAGTGATAACCACTTGGAAAGTCCGGATAGGATAGTTCGATCATTCATCATATGAATATCCATTTGCATGCTTTGAACATCTCTATGTTCCATACCAATGAAACGTGGTACTCAGCATCGCAAATGCTAGTCTCAATCTCGAGCGATCCTTATCCTTATTAACGGACGGCTCAATCACCTAGGAACTGTTTAGAATATACAGTGACTATAAGATGTGTTTCATTATAGCCATCCCCATGTGCTACCACATCTTACATACAATATAGTATATTCAAGGTCTTCATCTAAACATCTTATAGTATGTCACAATATAATAATATGATAAAAGATAAAGTAAATGTCATTATAAAAGTGTAAGTTATATTAAACAAAAGATTGTTTATGCATAGAGTCATAAAAGCCCTTAGCCACAAGTTGGCTCACCGGGCACCCACTCTTTCAGCAACGTCCAAGGATCGGATGCAACGTTTGTGCCAGCAAGAATGTGTCACTGCTTACGCACATGATGTGACGTTCGGACGCAATGATGGTGAACGGACGCAACAAAGGTAGAACGGACGCAACGATGGAGGAACGGACGTTGCGTTCGATATCTATAAATAGAGGTGCCGAGACTCATTTTCAGATGCACATTTCACCTCTCTTCTCTCGATTCCTTGGTCTTCCAGCTTAGATCTAGGGCTTTCTAGGCGTCCCATTGGGAATCCAGAAGTGGCTTAGCGATCCAGGCGTCGTAGCGGAGCTGTGGCCTAGTTTTGAGGCAAGCGACAACAAAGGGCTGACGACGGACGAAGGTATAACTTTTGCTTTCTAAAAATATTTAGGAGTATGAAATAGCTTAGTTAAGGCTTTTAGAGCACTTTAATGATATTAGTATCATTTCGCTGTGTAGTGCAGATTATAGGCGTGGACTTAGAGCCGGTAGAGCTTGCCTGGTATTTGAGGTACGAAAGTACTGTTCGAGATATCCTGACTGAGTATGCATGTATTATGTGATTGCATGATTGATATGACATGATTTTATGCTGCATACATTTGCATCTTGAGATATCTCTTTTGAGATGTCTGTTAGTAGGGTTTTACCCTATCCTGTTAGTTGATGGACTTCCATCGATTTGGGTCCGGCGTATCCACTGGTATTTCGGTATGTGAGTCACCTCCTAAAGCGACGGCACAGCGTGCTACATACCAGGGTCCAGTCTATCTTTGTTATCTGATTCTTGACCTCTAGTCAGTAGATGGTACACTTGCATTCATGTATACTCATACTCTTGTGTTGAGAGTTTTATGCTCACATCTTGTACTCTGTGTTTCTGGACACCCTATTCCATGGGGCAGGTTTGCGATTGGATGAAGCGGATGGATCCAAGAGGGGCTAGGCAGTGGATGGCCAGTTGGAGCTTTGCCTAGGGTTTATTCTTATTTGTATTGGGTTGATACAGCGTTCGATTTGGTTGTATAACTATTTGGGTATTTGCAGATTCCTTTCCTTGGGATTGTATTAACGTTTATTGTTTCCGCAGTTTATTTCTGGTTTACTGTTTGATTAAGTTAATTGCATGCCTAAGTTCTGTTTAGTAGGTGATCTCGGTAAGGGTCACTACATTTATGGTATCAGAGCATGCATAGTATTCTTGGGATTTAGATTCTTCATAAGATAACCGTGAGGTAATTTTTGTAGATGGCAGATCACGGTGATCAGAGTAGCCATGGAAGTATAGGCGGACGTTGGGGCGATGACGATCGGGAGCGTCGTTGAGAACGCCATCATCGTCGTCATGATGAGAACCGTTTCAGTGTGCGTTGATTCTTACAAATGGGTCCTAAGACCTTGATTGGAGGCGAGACTCCGGAGGATGCGGAGAACTGGATAGATCGCATGGAGACAACTTTTCAGACGTTTCACTGTACTGAGGAGCAGAAGATGGAGACGCTTGGTTATCTTCTGGATGGACGAGCCCGTAAGTGGTGGAAGTTTACTTCTGCACCATTCGTTGCGGCGAGAGGAGTTGCCACTTGGGTTGAGTTCCGCATAGCTTTTCAGAAGCTGTATTTTCCTCCTGCACTCCGTCAGATGAAGACGGGTGAGTTACTGAGTCTGCGTTAGGGATTTATGTATATTGAGGAATATCAGCAGAAGTTCTTTGATCTATTATCCTATTGCCCCAAGATTGCTTATAGTTCCAAGATGAAGTACAATCTGTTCCTTCAGGGCCTTAACTCGGAGATTCATGACCGTGTGGCGGTCGGTGATGATATGACCTATGAGGGTTTGGTGAGCCGTTATCACCAGGCGGAGGATAGCATTCGGCCTAACAGGTCTTTCTCTCAGTCTAGGCCTGCGAGTTCTTTGGGTCCCCGTGCTCAGTCTTTCAAAAAGTCCGGATCTACTTCTTCTTCCTCTGGTTCCGCTGGTGTTGTACGTTTTGGGAAGAAGGAGAAGTGCGACCATTGCGGGAAGAACCATCCAACTGACAGATGCCGTAAAGCTTCTGGAGCATGTTTCCATTGTGGAGAGGTTGATCATTTCCGGAGGGATTGTCCACTAGCTGGGGGAGGCGGTTCTGGTTCTGGTTCAGGATCAGTTTCTCAGATTACCGTTCAGCAAAGGTCGCATGGACATCCTGCTGGGAGTTCTCACTTGAAGTCGCGGGCTTTTGGCCAGATGTTTGCCTTGAGACACGATCAGGAAGTGGAGGAGAATGAGAAGGTCATCGCAGGTACATTTCTGTTATACGACATACCTGCTTTTGTACTTATTGACACGGGTGCATCTCATTCTTTTATTTCTGCACATTTTGTTAAGAGGTATAAGTTACCATGCATTGCACTAGACGTAGTAGTTTCTATTTCTACTCCGACGGGCCAATCTGCTTTGGCTAAGCGTCTATTGATGGGTTGCCCTTTAGAGTTCGAAGGAAACATTCTGTTAGCGAATCTCATGGTTCTTGCGATGGATGATTTCGATTGTATTATGAGGATAGACATGTTGACTACCTATCGAGCTTCAGTGGAATGCTATCAAAGATTAGTACGCTTTCATCCGGATGGAAGTGATGGCTGGTTTTTCTATGGTAAGGGAGCGCGACCCCCGATGCCCTTGGTATCAGCTTTGAGAGTCTGTCGAGCTCTAGAGTCTGGCGAGGAAGGTTACCTCATCTATGCAGTTGATTTGTCCGCTGAGAGCGTTGGGATAGAGAGTATTTCAGTTTTGGATGAATTCTCAGATGTTTTACCAGATGAGATTCCAGGTTTTCCTCCTGTTAGGGAAGTCGAGTTTGGCATAGAGTTGATGCCATGTACTTCTCCTATTTTTATAGCACTGTATCGTCTGGCTCCGTCAGATATGCAAGAGTTGAAGAATCAGTTACAGGATATTTTGGAGAAGGGGTACATTCATCCTAGTGTATCTCCTTGGGGAGCTCCTGTTCTTTTTGTGAAGAAGAAGGATGGGTCTATGTGGCTATGCATTGACTATCGGCAGTTGAATCGAGTTACTGTGAAGAAGAAGTATCTTTTGCCTCTTGTTTGATCAGCTGCAAGGTACTTTGGTTTACTCCAAAATTGACTTGAGATCTGGGTATCATCAGATGAGAGTCCGAGATCAGGACATAGCCAAGACTGTATTCCGTACTCACTATGGGCATTACGAGTTTCTAGTGATGCCATTTGGATTGACTAACGCGCCGGCTATATTTATGGATCTGATGAACCGTGTCTTCAGGGAGTATTTGGACAAGTTTGTCGTGGTTTTCATTGACGACATTCTGGTGTATTCGCATAATGCGGATGAGCATGTTTTTCACTTGCGGTTGGTACTGCAGACTCTTCGGGATGAGCAGTTGTACGCCAAACTGAGTAAGTGTGAGTTCTGGATGGATCGAGTGGTCTTTCTCGGCCATATCATATCCTGAGAGGGGATTTTTGTTGATCCGAGCAAGATTGGGGTTGTGCTTAATTGGTCGCATCCAACGACGGTTGCTGAGATCCGTAGTTTTCTGGGTCTAGCAGGATATTATCGTCGCTTTATTTTGAACTTCTCTCAGCTAGCTCGACCATTGACGCAGCTTACCCGCAAAGGTGTTGATTTCGAGTGGTCCTCAAAGTGTGAGGAGAATTTTTGTGAGCTTCGACGACGATTGACTTCTGCACCGGTGTTGGCATTACCGTCAGGATCTGGAGGGTATGTGGTTTACACAGATGCTTTTCTTCAGGGGTGAGGTTGTGTCCTGACTCAGAATGGGCATGTGATCGCATACGCTTCTAGACAGTTGAAGTTGCACGAAGAAAATTATCCAGTTCATGATTTGGAGTTGGCAGCCATTGTGTTCGCTTTGAAGATCTGACGTCATTATCTGTATGGCAAGAAATTTGAGATCTTCACCGACCACAAGAGTCTCAAGTATTTGTTCACTCAGGCGGAGTTGAACATGAGGCAGAGGCGTTGGATGGACTTGCTTAAGGACTATGATTGCGAGATTAAGTACCATCCGGGAGCTGCTAATCTCACTGCTGATGCTTTGAGTCGCAAGGTGCGATTATCCGCACTTCAGACTTGTTCGATGTCAAGTGCGATTGGAGATTGTTTTTCTTCAGGGTATACCTTCAAGCATTATAAAGGTATGCAGAGTATCCAGATGTTTGCAATATTATCTGAGCCAGCCTTGTATTCGCGGATTCGGGATGCTCAGATTTCTGATTCGAAGACCCAGCGTTTGGCTCGTCTAGCCAACGAGGGTAGCACATCTGAATTTCACTATCAGTCAGATGGTTTTCTGTGTTTGTCAGGTGGCTTGTGATTCCGGAGGATGAAGAGTTGCGAGAGGAGATCTTGTCTCAGGCACATCGCACTAAGTTGAGTATTCATCCGGGGAGCAACAAGATGTACAAAGATCTACGTACTCGGTTTTGGTGGAAGGGAATGAAACGCAGTGTGTATCAGTATGTTTCGAAATGCTTGGTCTGTCAGCAGGTCAAGGCAGAGCACCGACGACCTGGAGGTTTGCTTCACAGTCTGTCTATTCCTGAGTGGAAATGGGAGTTTATCACGATGGATTTTGTGATCCATTTGTCGGTATCCTCGAGAAATTGTGATGCTATCTAGGTTGTGGTGGACCGAATCACCAAGTCAGCTCATTTCATTTCCTATAGCCGAGAGTACAATGTGGATTGTATGACTCGATTGTACATTCAGGAGATCGTTCAATTTCATGGAGTGCCTGTGAGCATTGTCAGCGATTGAGACCCCAGGTTTACTTCTAGGTTCTGGGGGAGTGTTTAGCATGAGATGGGCACTACTCTCAGTTTGAGTACTACCTAACATCCGGAGACAGATGTTCAGTCAGAGCGCACTATCCGTACTTTGGAGGATATGCTTCGAGAGTGCGTTATGGATTTTGGTTCAGCCTGGCAAGATCATTTGCCATTGATTGAGTTCGCGTACAACAACAGCTATCATCATAGCATTGGGATGTCACATTTTGAGGCGTTGTACGAACGACGTTGTCGTACTCCACTTTTCTAGGAAGAAGTGGGGGAGAGACAGGCTGAAGGACCGGAGTTAATCTAGCAGGCAGCAGATATTGTTGATCAGATCAAGAAATAGATTAAGACTGCACAGGATCATCAGGCCATCTATGCTAATACCAAGCATAGGCCTTTTGAAAGAGTGGGTGCCCAGTAAGCCAACTTGTGGCTAAGGGCTTTTGTGACTCTATGTATAAATAATCTTTGTTTAATATAATTTATATTCATTAATGGCATTATCTTTTGCGACAAAGTTGCCCGCCTCCACGTGGGCAGCCCTGTCCCACGTGGAGGAGGGGGCTGCCCGGGAATGTCCCGGGCAGTCCGGGAAAAAAAAATTAAAATTCAATTTTTAATTAAAATTTTGAAATTTTGAAATTCTAGTTTTTGGTCCGATCAAGAATTGTTTTTGATTGGTTCACGAGGCATCGGATCGAATTGTTTGAGTCCGAAATTTTTAAAATTGATTTTTGGATAAATTTGAATTTTTGGAAAATTTGTAAATCTTATCCGTTAAATTAGATTTTATAAAATTAATTATTTTGGTACAATTGATGATAAGATATGATCTTATGAAAGTATTAGATAAAATATGATTTTATCTTTTAATTATGATAACATTGCATGTTATCCAATGTTTTAATTATTGAATTAATTATTGGATAAAAGGATGATCGATTGCCATGACCAATGTTTTATGTGTATGTTAGGTAATTTACATTTGGTTTTATTGTTGTTGGGTTTTATTAATGGGCTTGGTTTATAGCCCAATTTGAATTGTCATTTGTAATAAAAAGTGGGCTTGGTTTATGGCCCGTTCCCACCCCTTAAATATGTATCCCCTACTTGTCATCGAAATTTATTGTAAATTTGTTAGACTTAGTGGGAGATAAAGATTTGAAGACAATGGTGGGCCCAGCAGACGATAAATACCGAAGAAATGTAAATGGAAGCTCAATGTAATAGGATTGCATTGCATACTTACATATCACCTAGGATTGGACTTAGACTCGTGATTGGCAACCACGGGTCGATTAGATAATGGGATCGATCATCCTTAAATAATATATTATATTATTGATGTATGCATGTTTAGACTAAATTGTATGAATCCCGCAAGCATACATAAATTGCATGATGAGACAGATTTTCAAAAATTAAAAATCCCTCATTTTAAATATGATTTAAAATTGATATCAAGATAAACAAAAAGGAATTTAAATATTGTTTAAATATTCCTACCTTCCATCAACGATCAATGTATGAGATGCTACCCGCGGGCACGGTCCGGCTCATATTATTGGGGGGGGGGGGGGGGGGGGGGGGGGCGTTCGTCGAAAAGCTGTACATTGGATCGACACATGTTGTAAGTTGGGTGGAACTCCCATGGGATTGGCTCATATTATTGGGGATCCACATGGCGACCGTCCATCACAACTTAATATTGATGGGTCATCTTGACATGTCACATTAAACGGCATCATATTATTGGGCCCTTATTGGACATGAGGTAAAAACATGGGGGTTGTTTTGGAAGCAATTGGGCTCTACCTTTTGAAAATTATGGTTGGCTGATATTATTCGGGACTATAGTTTGTCAATTGGACTCCATGTTCCCACTAAGGAAACAAGTTTCCCGTTTTCACTAGAGGGTAGTGAAATCGTTAAAATAGTGGGAGTGAAATTCATAAAATTAAATTTTGCCATATTTTATGTCTTAGTAAATTAATTAAACAATCACTGATTATTGTCTGTTTTTTTTTCAGTATTTCATTACAATGAATTCGCGCAATCCACTATACTCAATTCTCGAACAAAACAAATTGACTGGCGCAAACTATACGAAATGGTTCCGTAAATTAAAGATTGTTCTAAACTCGGAGAAAATTTTCTACGTGTTAGAAAAGAATCCTCCAAAAAAAGCACCGGCTAATATAAGTCCGGAAGAATTGGCAAAACTTGATCAATGGTGGGACCATGATGTCAAGGCCAAGTGCTATATGCAAGCTTCAATGTCTGATGAACTCCAGAGGTGATTTGAGGATGCCGTGAATGCTGCTGACATACACATGCACCTCAAGGAACGTTTTGGAGCTCAGTCAAGGTCGGAGAGGTATGCCACCGTCAAAGAGCTCATGATATGCCGCATGCGAGATGGGACTTCGGTCCGTGAGCATGGGGTACACATGATTGGGCTCATTGAAAAATTGGTAACACTCGATTTGACTTTGGAGCATGAACTAAACGCGGACTTGTTGCTTCTTTCCCTTCCTTCGTCATTTGACGGATTTGTGGTGAACTTCAATATGAACAAGATAGAGGCCACCCTTGAAGAGATGGTCAATATGCTTGTGTCTTATGAGGCCACATTAAAGAAGGATAAACCGGTACTCTCGGTTGGCTCCTCTTCGTACTCCAAGAAGGGGCCAAGTGGAAAGGGTAAGAAACGTTCTGCCCCACCCAAGAAAATTGTACCACAAAAGAAGGCCAAGACAAAAGCTTCAAACGTGAACATATCTGGAGATGTTTGCCATCACTGCAAGAAACCCGGTCATTGGAAACGTAACTGCAAGGAATACCTCGAGCAGTTGCGAACTGCAAAGGGTATGTTTTACATTGAAATAAATGTTTCACTTAATACTACTTCTTGGGTATTGGATACCAGATGTGGATCTCACATTTGCAATGATTTGCAGGTGATGACAAGAAGTCGTAAGCTTAGGATGGATGAGACCCAGCTGAGGCTTGGAAATGGTTCCAGAGTTGAAGCCAAAGCAGTGGGAGACGTTTATTTAGTTTTGCAGAACAATTTTAAGTTATTTTTGAGAGATGTTTTATTTGTGCCAGATTTAGTTAAAAACATTATTTCTGTTTCTATGCTTGATAGAGATGGTTTTTCTTGTAATTTTGTGAATGGGATTTGCAATATTTACAAGAATGAATGTTTGATTGGAAATGGACAACTTGAAAATGATCTATATAACTTAAAATTAAAAGACGTTCCAATTAATTATGTTGATAAACCGATAACAACAAATAAAAGGAAAAACGATAGCCAAAACCCGGCAAACCTTTGGCATGCTAGGCTAGGTCATATTTCCTCAAGGAGGATGAACAAGCTAGTGGGAGAGGGCATGTTTGATATGTCTGATATTAACTCTCTACCTACTTGTGAGTCCTGCCTAAAAGGAAAAATGACTAAATCTCCTTTCAAAGGGAAGCCTGAGCGTAGTCAAAACCTGTTGGATTTGATCCATACAGATGTTTGTGGACCATTTAGTATCGGTACTAAATTTGGACACACCTACTTCATTACCTTTATTAATGATTATTCGAGGTATGGGTATTTATATTTAATTAAATATAAGTCTGAATCATTTGAAAAGTTCAAAGAATTCAAGGCTGAAGTAGAAAACAAACAAGGTATAAGTATTAAAGCACTTCGATCGGATCGAGGTGGAGAATACTTAAGTACCGAGTTTTTGAGCTATCTAAAAGAGAATGGGATTCTCTCTCAGTCTCCTAAGTATTCGTACTTAAGGATTTGGGGATGTCCTGCTTACGTGAAGCAGACAGTGGGAGATAAGTTGGATAGTCGATCCACCTTATGTTATTTTGTAGGATATCCGAAGAATTCAATCGGATATTATTTCTATCATCCTTATGAGACAAAAGTGTTTGTTTCGAGGAATGCCACCTTCATGGAGAAGGAGTTCTTATTAGATAAGAAAGGCAAGATGATGGAACTCGAAGAAATTCGAGAAGAACCCGAGATACAAAATAACGACCACACACCTCAAGAACCTTCAACGGACACGCCTATATCTAGGAGATCCGAGAGGAATTCTAGACCTCCTATTCGATATGGTCTTCTTCTTGAAGGGGATCAAAGTGAACCCGACATTGGATGTGATCCAAGAAACTTCAAGGAAGCAATTTCTGATGCGGATTCTAATTTATGGCTTGAAGCTATGCAGTCGGAAATAGACTCGATGCATACAAACCAAGTTTGGTCTTTAGTAGATCCTCCCGATGGAATTGTTCCAATAGGGTGTAAATGGAACTACAAGAGAAAACTTGGGCCTGATGGTAAGGTACTTACCTACAAGGCACGATTGGTAGCAAAAGGTTATACTCAAAGACAAGGAGTTGACTATGATGAAACCTTTTCACCAGTCGCAATGTTCAAGTCCATAAGAATTCTTATTGCCATAGCAGCATGGTATGACTATGAGATATAGCAAATGGATGTGAAGACTGCATTTCTTAATGGAAACATTAAGGAAGAAATCTATATGATCAAGCCCGAGGGATTCACATCCATGGGAAGCGAGCATAAGGTATGCAAGCTTCAGAGATCAATTTATGGTCTCAAACAAGCATCAAGAAGTTGGAACCAAAAATTTGATGAAACAATAAAGAACTTTGGTTTCATCAAAAACCCGGAGGAACCGTGCGTGTACAAGAAAGTAGTTAAGGATGCGGTGACGTTCTTAGTGCTTTATGTTGATGACATCCTACTCATTGGGAATGACATAGGGATGTTGCAGTCAACAAAGATATGGTTATCAGGTAGATTCTCGATGAAGGATTTTGGTGAGGAATCCTATATTCTAGGGATACAGATCTATAGAGATAGATCTAAGAGAATGATAGGACTCACTCAAGCAACCTACATCGACACCATATTAAAAAGGTTTTCTATGGATGAGTCCAAGAGAGGACATCTACCTATGTGTCATGAGTTTCTCTATCCAAGTCTATGTGTCCCAAGACTAACGAAGAGATAGAGAAAATGACACACATACCATATGCGTCAGCCATAGGTAGTATTATGTATGGGATGATATCTACCATACCGGATGTAGCCTTTGCTCTGAGTGTCACGAGCAGATATCAGGCCAACCCCGGTCAAATGCATTGGAAAGCCGTGAAGGATATTCTTAAGTACTTAAGAAGGACTAAGAATATGTTCATGGTTTATGGAGGAAGAGAATTGAAATTGGAAGGCTATACCGACTCTAGCTTCCAAAGCGACGTGGATGACTCGAAGTCAACCTCTGGATTTGTATTCATGCTCAATGGCGGTGCCGTCTCTTGGAAGAGTTCCAAGCAAGACACCACAGCGGATTCCATCACTGAGGCAGAATACATTGCAGCATCAGCTGCTGCTAAAGAGGCCGTTTGGATGAGGAATTTCGTCCAAGAGTTGGGCGTAATTCCTGAAGCTGTTGGTCCAGTTCCGGTGTACTGCAACAACACTGGTGCCGTTGCTCAGGCAAAGGAACCAAGGTCTCATCAAAGATCCAAACACGTACTGAGGAAATATCACATCATCCGGGAGATTGTGGAAAGAGGAGACATCACTGTCGAGAGAGTGACCTCTACAGACAATATCGCTGATCCACTTACTAAGCCCTTGCCAAGACCATTGTTTGACAAACATCGCGAAGCAATGGGATTATGTTGTATGACTAGTTGGCTTTAGGGCAAGTGGGAGATTGAAAGAGTGGGTGCCCGGTTAGCCAACTTGTGGCTAAGGGCTTTTGTGACTCTATGTATAAACAATCTTTGTTTAATATAATTTACATTCATTAATGGCATTATCTTTGTCTTTCTTCATATTGTTATATTGTGATATACTATTGATGTTTTGATAAAGACCTTGAATATACTATAGTGTAAGTAAGATGAGATAGTGAATAAAGAGAGATCACTATTATGAAACACATCTTATAGTCACTGTATATTCTAAACAGTTCCTAGATAATTGAGCCGTCCGCTAATAAGGATAAGGATCGCTCGAGATTGAGACTAGCATTTGTGATGCCAAGTACCACGTTTCATTGGTAATGGACATGGAGATATTCAAAGCATGCAAATGGATATTCATATGATGAATGATCGAACTACCCTATTCGAACTTTCCAAGTGGTTATCACTTATCGAGTGGATAAAGTCCGCGGTTTTGGTTGTACACCATTAGTCCTTACTACTTGAAACATCATTGAGACTCTATATTCTAGTACTGTACTTTGACTCGTTTACCGACTCTATTGGGGTCATCAGGTGTCGGGATTGGGTACAGTTACGACACATATAGGAGTCGATGCTTTGTTGTCAAGGATTCACCACATACTTGCGAGTGTGGATATCCTATGCGATCTGAGGAGATATTAGTGTGACAAATCTCTGGCCAGAGTACATGATGTGTTTTTGGTTACTCGGTTTTCCTAGTAACACATGCGATGTCACTATTTGATCTCCAAGATGTAATGCATAGTTATCGAATCTCGAACGACTCTCGATGCACCAATGGTTATTGATTCGATCGGGATATATGGATGAAGGGACCGTACTGTACGCTAACCAAAATCTACTAGTTCTTGCAGGCACTATCAGTGATACCTAGGGAATCATGGGGCGATGTTTTTAGACGCTCTTACCATGATTCGTTGGGCAAGTCGGAAATTGTTGTTCCGAGTCACAAGGAGTTGTGAGCCCACGGCTAGCTGTATCCCTGAACCATTGAGGGTCACACAAGTAATGGATTACTAAACCCCGTTGAGATAGTTAAATTTAAAGAGTTAAATTTAATGAAAGAGAAGTTGAACTTCTTAACTAAAAGGGAGTGGAATTTCCTAAAATGACATAGGGATTAGCATTTTTGGAAATCACTGAATTCGGATTCAAAAAAATTATCTCGACTTTAAAAGGTTCAGAAATGGTTTCTGTGCGCATTGGTGAAATCGTTTTATCAATCGGAGTCATGATGAATTTTATATTAATTTCTATAATAACGGGCTTGGCTTGTTGGGCTTAAGTTATGGATTATGGGCCCTAAGGAGTTAGAGTCCTAACATAATTATAACTTAATCTAGTCTAGAAATTATATATATATACATATGTAGGGTTCGAAATTCTCAAGATTTCCTCCTAGCAATTTTCGAACACTACACAAATATTTCTAAAGGGATTTTTTGAAAATTCCCTTCTCCCTTTTGAGAAAATTCGGTCTGTGATTTTTCCGAAAAATCACTTTCTGAATTAACAGATCAAATCTGTTTATTCTCATCGATAAACATCTGATTGATTTCTAGTGCAATCAATCAGAGGGTTTCTGTTTTCTGTTCGTGGACCTTATTCCGGAGATTGATCGTGAAGCCATCGGCTCCCGGGATATACAAGAAGAGCAGATTAAATTCTATTGATGTCCATAATCAAGCCGTTGCTTGAAGAGGTAAAAATTTAATTGTGATTTTATTTTTACTTGCATAATTTAATCGTAAAGTTTTGATATCCATGATATGGAATCGTTCCATATATAAAAATAAAATTTTTAAACTTCCGCTGCACCGGGTATCAATTCTTAATTGATCTGAACACGAATTTTCCAACACCTTTGCAGTTTGATGTTGGGGAGAAAGTGTTTCTGAGAGTTTCACCTTTCCGCATGATTCTCAGATTTGGCCTCAAGGGCAAGTTGTCTCCCAGATTTATCGGTCCGTTTGAGATCTTGTAGAGCATTGTCGATTTGGAATATCAGCTAGCCTTGCCACCGTATCTGTCCAGTATTCACGACGTGTTCCACGTATCTCTGTTGCGACGGTATGTGGCAAATCAGTCTCATATTTTGCAGCCGTTTGAGGTCCAGGTGGATACTGATTTGACCTATGTAGAGAGGCCTATCCGCATTCTGTATCATAAGGATAAGGTGTTGCGGAATAAAGTCATTCCTCTGGTTTTAGTTCAGTGGCAGTGTCGAGGCATTGAAGAAGCCACTTGGTAACTCAAGAGCAGGATGCGTTCAGAGCATCCTGAGTTATTTTGATTTCATTTTCGAGTTGTATTCAGTTATGAACTCTGTAAATTTTGCTTGAATATAAGATGTTTCTGCATGTTGTTTCATTTTCAGTAATTAAGATCTGATTTCGAGGACGAAATATCTTAAGTGGGGGAGAATGTAGTAGCCCGTACCTAGAATTAGTGAGTAATTGTTATTAATCCAACAAATCATGTTAGTTTAGATTAAACATGATTAAGGGGACTTCTAATGGATTAGCGGAGTACAAAAATGGACCCAGAATGATTAGAAATGGTCCGGAGGGTCAGGTGGAATGGACGCAACGTTCAAGGATCGGACGCAACGTTCGTGCCAGCAAGAATGCGTCACTGCTTATGCACATGATGTGATGTTCGGACGCAATGATGGCGAACGGATGCAACAAAGGTAGAATGGACGCAACGATGGAGGAACAGACGTTCCGTTCGATGTCTATAAATAGAGGTGCCGAGATTCATTTTCAGATGCACCTTTCACCTCTCTTCTCTCGATTCCTTGGTCTTCCAGCTTAGATCTAGGGCTTTCTAGGCATCCCATTGGGAATCCGAAAGTGGAATAGCGATCCAGGCGTCGTAGCGGATCCGTGGCCTAGTTTTTAGGTAAACGACAGCAAAGGGCTGACGACGGACGAAGATATAGCTTTTGCTTCCTAAAAATATTTAGGAGTATGCAATAGCTTAGTTAAGGCTTTTAGAGTACTTTAATGATATTAGTATCATTTCGCTGTGTAGTGCGGATTATAGGCGCGAACTTAGAGCCGGTAAAGCTTGCCTGGTATTTGAGGTACGAAAGTACTGTTCGAGATATCCTGACTGAGAATGCATGTATTATGTGATTGCATGATTGATATGCCATGATTTTATGCTGCATACATTTGCATCTTGAGCTATCTCTTTTGAGATGTCTGTTAGTAGGGTTTTACCCTATCCTGTTAGTGGATGGACTTCCATCGATTTTGGTCCGGCGTATCCACTAGTATTTCGGTATGTGAGTCACCTCCTGAAGCGACGGCACAACGTGCTACATACCAGGGCCCGGTCTGTCTTTGTTATCTGATTCTTGATCTCTATTCAGTAGACGGTACACTTGCATTCATGTATACTCATACTCTCATGTTGAGCGTTTTATGCTCACGTCTCGTACTCTGTGTTTCTGGACACCCTATTCCATGGGGCAGGTTTGCGATTGGATGAGGCGGGTGGATCTAAGAGGGGCTAGGAAGTGGATGTCCAGCTGGATCTTCGCCTAGGGTTTATTCTTATTTGTATTGGGTTGATACAGCGTTCGATTTGGTTGTATAACTATTTGGGTATTTGCAGATTCCTTTCCTTGGGATTGTATTAACGTTTATTGTTTTTGCAGTTTATTTCTGGTTTACTGTTTGATTAAGTAAATTGCATGCCTAAGTTCTGTTTAGTAGGTGATCTCGATAAGGGTCACTACATACTCAGACTCAACAAAAACAACATGACGCGAGACAAAGATTCTGCCAGAGGAAGGCTCAAGACACAGATAGGCAATCTGGGTAGGGAGTAACCAAGGAAGACACAGGGAGAAGAGCGGTGGGAGAGCTTATGCGGAGTGTAGGGGCGAAGCCAAGTATAGCACAGAAACCCAAAGATACGGAGCTTGGAGAGATTAGGAAAAGCAGCGAAAAGGTATTCAAAAGAGGATTTGTAGGAAAGGTTGCGTTTAGGTAGCCGATTAATGAGATAAACTGCAGTGGCAAAGGCATATGGCCAGAAACGAGTAGGTACCGACGCATGGTGAAAGAGGGCAAGACCTGTTTCGACAACATGACGATGACGACGTTCGGAGTAGCCATTATGCTCAGGAGTGTGAGGAGGTGTGGTTAGGTGAGAAATACCGTGCAAACCAAGAAATTCTTTGAGGGCCAGGAATTCACCACCATTATCAGTGTATAAGGTGATAATAAGACAATTAAACCGTTTTTCGACGAGAGATTTAAAACATCGAAATACAGAAAGAACATTCGATTTTCGTTTTATGGGATAAAGCCATATATATTTAATGTAATGATCAACAAATATAACATAGTATTTATAACCATCGCAGGAAAGAACTGACGAAGTCCAAACATCAGAAAAATTAAATTAAGTGGAAATTGCAAAGAAAGAGATGAGTCGTGAAAGGGTAATTTATCACTTTTATTGTACTGGCAAGAATTACAATTAAATTGACGCAACGGAGAACTACAAGATGATAATGAGTTAGACACAACTAAATGACATAAGACTCAATCAAAAAGGTGACCAAGACGACTGTGCCAGACAGGCAATAATCAAATGTATGTGAAGAAGATGGAGGAACCGTAGAAGAGGAAGGAATATCGGTGTCAGTGAAACCACCAGAAAATCCTTGCTCTTGAATGGAAGGAGAAATAAGAGAAAAAGGAATGTGAAAGTTGGTTTCAGGATGATAGCAGGTGAAAATATGAGCTGGATCATGCACCCATCGAGACAATACAGGATTCCATGACAACTCCATTTTAGTGATGGAGGCATGGTCAAGAGTATAAGTCTCAGTGATAGGTATCTTATCCAAATCATCGAAGACTATGTCAAAGTGAGTCAAAATTCGGTTAATAAACCGAGCAAAAGGGAGAATGACTTTTTTTGAATTTTTGGCAGTGTGATGCATGACCTGAATGATAAACCTAGGTAGGTTAAAAGGTCACTGAGCAACAATGTGAAAAATGACATAAAGGTCCAAATATTTGCACTTGGAGTGGTCTCCAGCGCGAGGAATGATCGAAGAGGTGATAAGCTTTTGGATAATTTGGAAATCAGGACAAAGCATCTTAAGATATGGCCGATCATCATCAGCGTGAGGTGTTCGATCGAGAATGGAAGAAAGATCCTCGACACGGTTAAACGCGGGACTATCCTCAGGCCATTTGAATGCAAACAACTCACTGGGTCCATTTCTAGGAAGAGAGAACCAAGCAGCGAGATCACCTGAAGAGAAACGAATGTACCGATTTTGAACAATTGTAACGGCATATATGTCATCGCTGTACAATTCAAGTTCAAAATCGGCGTAGAACTCATGGATAAGGGAGGTATAGATGAAATCTGGGTGAGAAGGCTGGAAAAACTCACCCCATTATTGGAAATCAATAAGATCCAACAAACGAAGATGAGAATTTGCCAAATAGGGGCGATCAAAAATACGACCCGGAAGAATCTGCATATCACTATAGTCGACAGGAATAGGTCATGAGATAGCTGGTTGGTTAAGGTTGTGGACAAAAGGTTGAGTAAGAGCACGAGTGCGTTGCCTCAGATTAGTGGGATCAACTTGGCGTCGAGAAGCCATTTTTGGAGAAGTATTTCGAGCAAAAGGAAGAAAGAAGATGGATTTTGGTGTGCAAAATTCTGAAAGTTTCGGCCTCTATATATAGGCCTTGGACGGAACGTACGCAACGTTCGTCTTGGCGGGTAAAATGTGCGGGAAGTTTGAACTGAAATTTTAAAAAGAAGGCGGTAAAAAGGACAAACGGAAGCAACGTTCTACCATCGGATGCAACGTTTGTTCTTTTGGGGGTAAAATTTCGCGGTAAATTTTGAAACTGAGGCGGGAATGCTGCCAACGGAAGCAACGTTGGTTCATCGGACGCAACGTTGGTGCTTTTGGCGGTAAAAGTTCGCAGTTAAAAATATTAAACTGAGGCGAAAATATTAGGGAATGAAAGCAAAGTTCTACGAATGTTTGCAACGATGGTGAATTGAATGGATGCAACGTTCTATGGAACGGATGCAACGTTTGGGCAGGACAGGCAAATTTCGGATTTTTCCTCTTAGAATTATATTTTTGAAAAATTTATACCAAATAATACACATAAAATGTGAGATTATAATTATGAATAAATAAAATTAATTTGTATTATCCAACATTAAATTGCTCGAATTTAATATTAAGTTCCCCCTTAATATGACATTAAATTTAAATTTATGTCTACAAGTGATTACAAATCAATCATGCCAAGTTCACCACACAAACGAATAAAAGTATTTTCATCTAGTGGTTTTGTAAAAATGTCGGCAATTTGATTTGTTGTGTCAACATATTGAAGTTCAACTTCATTTTGTTCGATGTGGTCATGAATAAAATGATGACGAATATCAATATGTTTGGTGCGCGAATGTTGAATCGGATTCTTTGTAAGACATATGGCTAGTGTTGTCACAGAAAATAGGGATTTTTAAAAAAGAGACGCCATAGTCAAGTAATTGATGCTTCATCCAGAGAATTTGCGCACAACAACTACCAGCAGCCATATATTCGGCTTCGGTCGTTGACAACGCAACACAATTTTGCTTTTTGAAAAACCAAGAAACTAAACAATTTCCTAAAAGGAAACAAGTTCCACTAGTACTTTTCCTGTCCACCTTATATCCACCAAAGTCGGCATCGCAATAAGCTTTTAAATCAAAGAAAGAATTTTTCGAATACCACAAGCCGAGATTTGGAGTATTTAAAAGATATTTGAAAATGCGTTTTAAGGCGAACAAATGTGATTCCTTTGGACATGATTGAAATCGTGCACACAAGCAAACACTAAACATAATGTCCGGCCTACTAGCAGTAGCATAAAGTAAGGAGCCAATCATACTACGAAAGGAAGATTGATATACAGATTTACCATTTTGATCATTGTCGAGTCTAATTGTTGTGTTCATCGGTGTGGATGATGATTTTGTATTCTCCATCCCAAACTTCTTTAAAATCTCCTTGATGTATTTGCTTTGATTCACAAAGAACCCATCTTTGCACTGTTTGATTTGCAATCCGAGGAAATGTTAAGTTCCCCCATCATGCTCATCTCAAAGTGTTCCTGCATAAGCTTGGAGAAATCTTGACAGAGAGTTTCTGTAGTAGCCCAGTTCCATTTTACAAGATTAAGTGATTTTAAACAGGTTAGAAAATGACATATAATTTTAAAAGTGTCAAAACATGTTTAAGGAGTCCTTATTTGGTAAAAATAAGTGGAAAATCAGATCCGGAACATCCGAAAATGGTGGGGTAGGTCCCGGGGGTCCCGGAGGACCAAAACCAGTTCGGAAGCATGAGAAACAGTTCGGAGCTACCGGGCAGATCGGAGCTTCCGATCCGAGATAGGAGCTTCCGATCCTAGAACGGAGCTTCTGATCCGAGAACGGAGCTTCCGATCTCAACCAGAGCCAGATGTCAAGGAGATTGAAACACGTGGCCAGATGCAGGAGATCGGAGCTTCCGATCCTGCGATCGGAGCTTCCGATCTTGGCCGTCCAAAACGTGGCAAACATGCACTGATCGGAGCTTCCGATCAGGAGATCGGAGCTTCCGATTGTGGCCTATAAATAGGGGTTCGAATCCCTCATTTTTAAGTGCAATTTTCCCTCTCCTCTTCCGGTAATTGCTCTATTTAAGGGCTTCGGGACTCTTTCTTTAAGAGTTCGAGTAGGAAATAGTTTATTTTATAGTGGACAGTGTCCGCAGTAGCAGCCAGGCGGCGGAGCTCTGGCGAGGCGTCTAGGAGTCGTAGCTAGGCTATGCCCAGGCTCTGGGGCATGCGACATCAGCGGGCTGATGATGGACGAAGGTATGGCTTTGGTTCCCTATAGTAAATAGGGAGTAGGCTATAGTTTAATTAAGGTTTTTAGAGCCTAGTATATGATGTTTGGCATGCTAGGTAATGCATGGTTATTTATGCTATAGTGCTGCATGGTAGGCTTGGACCTAGAGGGGGAGCTTCTAGGATCTGTCTTAGTAAGGTACGAAAGTATTATTCGAGATATCCAGATTGAGTATGCATGTATTATGTGTTTGCATGGATTATGTGATTGCATGTTTTATATGCCTTTATATACAACATGTCATGACTGTATGTTGCATACATGAGCATATTGAGCTTTTACCTTAGAGGTATCCTATAGTAGGGCGCTCACCCTACGAGTTTGTGGATGGTTGGATACGTAAGTCTTGTGTCAGGTCACCTTTATGGTTGGACACATGTACTAGTATCAGGTCACCATTATCCACTGTATATGAGCCACCTCCTGATGCGACGGCGCAGCGTGCTATATACCCTGGGCCCGGTCTATGAGCTTGTTTCTTGACCTAAGAGTCTTGGTATCCAGTTCACTTGCATACATGCACACATAACACTGTATAGTCATACTCTCGTACTAAGCATGTTAGGCTCACTTTCGGTTATTTTCTGTTGGCTGGATGCCCTATTCCATGGGACAGATGCAGGTAGTTCTCCCGGAGACAGGGAGGTTAGGTGGTGACCAAGGCTGGATAGCGGGGTTGACCACTAGGTTTTGCTTACCTGGTATTTGACTTATTTTAATTCCGCAGATTCTCTGATTAATATTATTTATTAATTATTGCAATGCTTAAGTTCTGATTAGTAGGTGATCACGATACGGGTCACTACATTTATGGTATCAGAGCATGCAATAAGATTATTTGGGACATAGTATTGATTTTGGGTTATCCTTTGTAGGATTACAAGTTGGATTCAATAACGATAGCAGTATCAGAAATTGGAATAGCAGGATTTCTAAGCTTTTCCAAGATCTTCATTGCCAAGGTTGGCAGCAGAAGTTCATATTATGTGGATCCCAGCAGGATGGAGCTGGAAGAGAAGATCCAGTTTTCAATGCCAGGAACTTCTCCAGGTTGAACGGAATGTGTGACATGTAGTCATCCATTCTAAGTCGACCAAGGAAGCCACCCCGGAAGACTCTTCACTAGTAGTTGGAGAGATTGACGGGAAAATCTTGTCTCATCTACCAGATAAGGAACCCAACAATATTGGAAGGATCCGGTAGATTAGCAAGATTTTATTCTTTGAGATCTTGTGAAGTAGAAGTTCTGCTGACATGAGTAACAGACGGGAAACTTCACGTTCAAGATCAGTAGACGGAATGAAAGACTTCCGCATGAATTTAAATACTGTATTTGGTTGTAAACAGTATTTCAGTTGTAATCAGATTTATTAAAGATTTCAGTATTTGATGTACTCAGTTATTGTTGTATTGTACATCTTTCAGTGTAATCTTTTGATTAAGTTATGTATTACATGGGATTGTAATAAAGATTGTATTAGAACCTGGATTTGTGGTTCAAGTGTTGTAATCTTTGAGATTAACTTGGTTATTTTGAATAAAAGACTGATCATTGTTTTAAATGAGTACTTGGGAATTTTGCATGTTTTCAATGAATAGTTCTAGATGTTTTACCTAGAATATTCTATTAAGCCAAATGTTTGTCAGGGATGATGTGATTCATCAGGATGCATGAATGTTTGTTCTAGACGGATTTATATAGAACAGTTGGCTGTTTTGATCTTTTTAGGTTGTTACCTAGTGGTAATGGATTTTCATCAGGATGACAGATTAACTAATACCAAGAGTTGTGGATTGTGACCAGTACTAGACATGAGGGGGCGCCACCCTTAGTCGGTTATTCCTCTGGAAGTTTCTATACTTCGGAGATTGTTTGGAGGCCTTGGTGCTCCAGGGACTATATAGGGAAGGCTACTCAGTCTGGAAATTTGGCATTGTCACAACAGGGTATGACTTTGGATAGGACAGATACCAGGTATGGTATCAAGGTTTAGTTATCCTCTGTTTGAGATACAGATGTTCCGTTGTCAGAACAGTATTGGAATAGATTTTTCCTTGACAAGTAATTGTTCTGAGTAGATAAGTTTTGATCTAGATTTATGATTTCAAAGATTAGTGATATTCAACAGGATTTAATTATCAGATGTTTGCAAACTCGGGATTTGAGTTGTGCCTCTACAGATAATTTTCCTTGTCCAGTGATTTTGGTCCAGATAGGAATATTTCATAATATCAGAGACTCAGGGATGAGTTATGCCAAGATGCTCTTGACTGTCGGGTTCCGAGATGGTATAGTAAGTGTGACCTTATGCCGGCATACTCTAGAAGGATTCTTTTGTTCCAGTTTGGCATTATAGGAAGGCTTACCTCAGTCTCGTTGTATGTACAGTCATAGCAATGGGTATAACTATCAGGAAAATATTCAGGATTTATTTGAGTCTTCTGGAATTGCATTTGGTGCTGGATTAGTGCCAAAGGGATTGTGGTGAGTTATTGTCTGACTTTATCAGAGATACAGACTTTCGTTTCCGTGGACAGAATAGTCTTGGAAAGGATTCCTTGACAAGTGAATATTCTGGACGGGTAGTTCTCGCACGTGATACTGGGGGAGAACCAGGAGGTTTTACCAGTATTTTCTGATTCTATCAGAGGTATTTTAGTGATCAGGATCTTGATTACGAGATGAACAGGAAATTCTAAGTGATGAATCTACTTAGGTAAGTTTCCCTGTAAGAATTGGAATTTTATTAATGGGTTATCAAGCAAAGATGAGGACACTGGGATGACTTATACTGGGAGACGTGAACTATGATCATTGTGACAGTTACGTTAAAGTATAATTTGGTGTCAGTTTGATAACCTTGAAAAGATACTCGATTCTATTGACAGATGTCATGAGCCTGCTAAGTTACAGCATGGATTCATCAGTATGAGAATTCACTTGGTTAGTGAAAGCTGGGCACTTAGGTGTTCATGTATGTTTCGAAATGGTCAGTTAAATTGGTGCAAGTTTGGTGCCAATGACTATTTGCAACTATTTGTCTGAGGTAGATACAGATGTTATAACCCCGTGACGGAGGAGCTAAATATTCTTTTGCATAAAGAACGATTGGAATTATTCACTTTTTGATAGACTGAAAAGATGAGTAGAGTACTCAGATATTCAGTTCTCATGAATGATTTGAAGTAATTCTCGGACTTCAGTGACAGAAATTGATCTAGCAAGCATTTGAATTTTAATGAATACTAACAGGATAACATCAAGTGTTTAGACATGGAAAAAAAGACAGCAGCTGAGATCTAAGGTTATTAGATCCAGCGAGATTGTTGTCACTGATTTTTCAGGATGTCTAATGGTTGCATTGATAAGTCTAATTCGATGAGATCGATTCAGGGGTTTTTGCTAGGTTGTATTGGTTTTAGGACTTTGCCTAAGAGGGATGAAACGGTTTTTTTCATCCAATAGTGCAAGTCAGGATTCAACAAGAAATGATTATCCGTGAGAGAATAAGCAATATTCTCATTTTCAGGTGTTATCTGAAGTTATGAGATGAGTGTCAATATAAATTGGCACTAGAGATTGCACTAATCGATTTGTTAATCAACAGAATAATTGTATTGATGTTTTCCAAGAAGAAAACTTGAGAGGTTCAAGAAATCAAGAATTGTGGACAACAACGTTGTCACAGTTGTTATGACAAGTGTTAGTCATAAAGTATGCGAATCCTTTCGGTGTAGAAAAATTTGCGTCTGAGGTTCTTTCTGGTGGAAAGGAATGAAGAAAAATGTGTATTAGTATGCTTCTATATGTTTGGTTAGGTCAAGGCAGAACACTGAGAACTTGGAGGATTGCTTCACAGTTTATCCATTCCTGATTGGAAATGGGATATGATCATGATGGACTTCGTGACCCATTTACCGGTAAGCTCGAGGAATTGTGATGCTATCTGGGTTGTGGTGGACCGACTCACCAAGTCAGCACATTTCATTCCTTATAACCGAGACTTTAGTTTTGATAGGATGGCACGATTGTACATCCAGGATATTGTTCGATTGCATGGAGTGCCTGTGAGCATCGTCAGCGATCGAGATCCCAGGTTTACTTCCAGGTTCTGGGGGAGTCTTCAGTGCACTATGGGTACTACTCTTAGTTTGAGTACATCATATCAACAAGAGACTGACGGGTAGTCAGAGCGCACGATTCGTACTCTTGAAGACATGTTGCGAGCATGTTCTATGGATTTTGGTCCAGCATGGCAAGATCAGTTGCCATTGATTGAGTTCGCGTACAACAACAGTTACCATCGCAGTATTGGGATGGCTCCGTTTGAGGCGTTGTACGGGCGATGATGTCGTACTCCACTGTTCTGGGAGAAAGTGGGGGAGCGACAGGTTGAGGGACCAGAGTTAGTCCAGCAGGCTGTTGATATTGTTGGACAGATCAAGAAGAGAATTAAGGTTGCGCAGGATCGACAAGCTAGTTATGCGAATGTAAAGCGCAGACCTTTACATTTTGAGGTGGGTGAGAAAGTATTCCTAAAAGTCTCACCATTTCGCAGGATTTTTAGATTCGGTCACAAAAGTAAGCTATCTCCTAAGTTCATTGGTCCATTTAAAATTCTAGAAAGTGTTGGAGATCTGGCTTACAGGTTGGTGTTACCACCGTATTTGTCAAAAATCCATGACGTGTTCCATGTTTCACTGTTACGACAGTATGTGGCGGATGAGTCTCATATCTTACAGCCTTCTGAGGTATAGTTGGACTCGGATTTGACATACGTGGAGAGACCTTTGCGTATCATATGTCATAAGGATAAGGTGTTACGCAACAAGACCATTCCTCCTATTCTAGTTCAGTGGCAGCGTCGAGGCACTGAGGAGGCCACTTGGGAACTTGAGAGTCGTATGCGTACAGATTATCCAAAGTTATTTTGAATTGTTGTATTTTCAGATTGTAACTTGTAAAATGAATCAGTTTGAATAAAAGATGTTTATTCAGTGTTTTACTGCATTCAGTACTTAAGATTGCTCGAGGACGAAATATCTTAAGTAGAGGGAGAATGTAGTAGCCCAGTTCCATTTTACAAGATTAAGTGATTTTAAACATGTTAGAAAATGACATATAATTTTAAAAGTGTCAAAACATGTTTAAGGAGTCCTTATTTGGTAAAAATAAGTGGAAAATCAGATCCAGAACGTCCGAAAATGGTGGGGTAGGTCCCGGGGGTCCCGGAGGACCAAAATCAGTTCGGAAGCATGAGAAACAGTTCGGAGCTACCGGGCAGATTGGAGCTTCCGATCCAAGATAGGAGCTTCCGATCCTAGAACGGAGCTTCCGATCCGAGAACGGAGCTTCCGATCTCAACCAGAAACAGATGTCAAGGAGATTGAAACACGTGGCCAGATGCAGGAGATCGGAGCTTCCGATCCTGCGATCGGAGCTTCCGATCTCGGCCATCCAAAACGTGGCAAACATGCACCGATCTGAGCTTCCGATCAGGAGATCGGAGCTTCCGATCGTGGCCTATAAATAGGGGTTCGAATCCCTCATTTTTAAGTGCAATTTTCCCTCTCCTCTCCCGGTAATTGCTCTATTTAAGGGCTTCGGGACTCTTTCTTTAAGAGTTGGAGTAGGAAATAGTTTATTTTATAGCGGACAGTGTCCGCAGTAGCAGCCAGGCAGCGGAGCTCTGGCGAGGCATCTAGGAGTCATAGCTAGGCTATGCCCAGGCTCTGGGGCATGCGACATCAGCGGGCTGACGACGGACGAAGGTATGGCTTTGGTTCCCTATAGTAAATAGGGAGTAGTCTATAGTTTAATTAAGGCTTTTAGAGCCTAGTAGGTGATGTTTGGCATGCTAGGTAATGCATGGTTATTTATGCTGTAGTGCTGCATGGTAGGCTTGGACCTAGAGGAGGAGCTTCTAGGATCTGCCTTAGTAAGGTACGGAAGTATTATTCGAGATATCCAAATTGAGTATGCATGTATTATGTGTTTGCATGGATTATGTGATTGCATGTTTTATATGCCTTTATATACAGCATGTCATGACTGTATGTTGCATACATGAGCATATTGAGCTTTTACCTTAGATGTATCCTGTAGTAGGGCGCTCACCCTATGAGTTTGTGGATGGTTGGATACGTAAGTCTTGTGTCAGGTCACCTTTATGGTTGGACACATGTACTAGTATCAGGTCACCATTATCTACTGGGTATATGAGCCACCTCCTGATGCGACGGCGCAGCGTGCTATATACCCTGGGCCCGGTCTATGAGCTTGTTTCTTGACCTGAGAGTCTTGGTACCCAGTTCACTTGCATACATGCACACATAACACCGTATACTCATACTCTCGTACTGAGCATGTTAGGCTCACTTCCGGTTATTTTCTGTTGGCTGGATGCCCTATTCCATGGGGCAGATGCAGGTAGTTCTCCCGGAGACAGGGAGGTTAGGTGGTGACCAAGGCTGGATAGCGGGGTTGACCATTAGGTTTTGCTTACCTGGTATTTGACTTATTTTAATTCCGCAGATTCTCTGATTAATATTATTTTATTAATTATTGCAATGCTTAAGTTCTGATTAGTAGGTGATCACGATGCGGGTCACTACAGTTTCGTTAGTAGAACTAAAAATTATATCATCAACATAAATTTGCACAATCAATAAAGCATCTTTGACATTTTTGGTAAATAAAGTAATGTCAATCTTTCCTCTCGAAAAACCATTTGAAAGAAAGAAAGTAGACAATTTTTCATACCAAGCTCTAGGAGCTTGTTTCAAACCATACAAAGCTTTGTTTAGTCTATACACATGATCATGAAATAAAGCATCAACAAAGTCATCAGGTTGTTCAATGTAAACTTCCTCTTTTAATTCACCATTCAGGAATGCACTCTTAACATCCATTTGAAATAACTTGAAATTTCTAGAGCAAGCAAAAGCAAGTAGCATGCGAATAGATTATAGTCGGGCAACATCAGCATATGTCTCATCATAATCAATGCCTTCTTCTTGACTATAACCTTTCGCTACTAGCCTAGCTTTATTTCTAGTGATAGTACCATGCTCATCAAGTTTATTCCTAAACACTATTTAGTACCAATAATAGATCTATCATGCGGCCTAGGAACAAGATATCAAACATCATTGTGCTTGAATTCATTTAATTCATCTTGCATAGCAATAATCCAGGAATCATCTAATAAAGCATCATCAATGCACTTAGGTCCAACATGCGAAACAAAAGCAAGATGATTGCAAATATTATTAAGAGAAGATCGAGTGGTTACTCCCTTCGAAGGACTTCCAATGATAAGATCCATAGGATGATCTTTGTGAAGCGTCCAATCCTTCAGAAGTGGTGTTTCCTCAACAGAAACATCTATATCATTTAAGCTTGATGAAGCAATCTCTTCTTCGAGTAATTCTACATCATCATTGTTAGCGCGAGAAACTATAGACATAGATTCATCAAATATTACATGCATAGATTCTTCAACTAATAAAGTGCATTTATTAAATACTCTAAAAGTCTTACTTGAGGTAGAATATCTGAGAAAGATGCCCTTGTTAGACTTGGCATCAAACTTATCGAGATTATCATTACCATTATTATGAATGTAGCATTTTGATCCAAAAGCCCGAAAATATGAAATGTTAGGCTTTCTCCCTCTCCATAATTCATATGGAGTTTTCTTGAGAATGGGCCTTATTGATACACGATTAATGATGTAACAGGCAGTGTTCATTGCTTCAGCCCAAAAATATTTTGGTAAAGAATGCTCACATATCATAGTCCTCGCAATCTCTACAAGTTTCCTATTTTTCCTCTCAACGACCCCGTTTTGTTGAGGAGTCCTAGGACAAGAATAATTATGACCGATGCATTTCTATTCACAAAAATTTGTAAAACTCTCATTTTGAAATTCAGTTCCGTGGTCACTACGGATCTGTTTTATTGAAAGATTTTTCTCATTCTCAACACGTTTGACAAAAGTTTTAAAATAATCAAAGGCATCATTTTTGTGGGCTAAAAACAATGTCCACGTGAAACGTGAAAAATCATCCACAATGACAAACGCATAAAGCTTCCCTCCTAAGCTAGCGTTCCTCGAGGGACCACATAGATCTAGGTGAAGAAGTTCAAGGGGCATAGAAGTTGATACAGAATTTTTGCTTTTAAAGGATTCCTTTGTGTGTTTGCCAAGTTGACACGCATCACAAACAGAATCTAATTTTAAATTGAGTTTTTGCATACCAACAACTAAATCAAGTTTCAAAAGTTTTTCTATGGTACTAGGACCAACATGACCTAGTCGTCTATGCCAAAGAATGTTGTCATCAACATTCAAGGATACAAGGCTTTTGATATTTGATAAAGATAAATTATTTAAAGAAACCTTGTATACATTTTCACTTCTATATCCTTTGAAATTTATGGATTTGTCAATCGTGAGTGATATAGTGCAGTGTTGGGAAGTGAATTTGACTTCATAACCTCTATCGCACAATTGACTTATGCTTAGTAGATTATGTTTAAGCTCTTTCACTAGGAGTACATCATCAATCAAGAAATATTTAGATATACATATTGAGCTGATTCCTTCAATTACCCATTTGTTGTTGTCTCCAAAGGTGATGGTTCCCTTCTCCTTTGGTTTCACGGATTGGAGTAGATCCTTGTTCCCCTGAATATGTCTAGAACATCCACTGTCTAGATACTATATGCTAGGAAGAATATTTTTCCTATTTTCCTGCAGAGAGTGTTTTTGGTACCCTTTAGTTTTTTTGGGTCCACAGTTGTTAGAAAAGAGAAACATAAAATAAATTTTTAAGAGTTCAGTCTATCATAGCAACATCATCGCCATTTTCCAAGAGTGCTCCCAGTAGTAGGTAGGGCTATGGCCTCTTTAAAAACCTATTTCCTTGACAGAGCAATGTTCATCAGGAAGACCAGTCGCAAGTCAAGGCAGTTTAAACCGGTCTATGATGAACTCCCTTAGATCATGATCTCATAATGTCGACTGATGAGTTGTTAAGTACTCTTAGGCCTTCATTTCATATAGCTCTTTTGATCATATTGATATTTCAAAGATCTACATTTGTGTCTAGCATGACCTATTTTACAGCAGTAAGAGCATGTAGGGGTGATATCATTTTAGCTTTAGCAATAAGACTAGTAAAGTTTATTGATTTCTTACCATACCCTATTCCATCCTTATCAAAGCTACATTTCTGCGTTCTTAGTAAATTATTCAATTTATTACTACTAACATTGAATTTATCAAATGATTTTTCTAAGTGAGCTATGTCATCCTTTAATCTTAGGTTTTCATGCTCCTTAGTTTCTAATTCATTTTTTAGGTTTCTATTTTCCTTTCTAAGTGATTTAGCCATATCAAACATATGTTTATATGCATGTAGTAATTCATCATAGGAAGGTACCTCGTCATCGTCGTCAGAAACGATGTCATCACTCTTAGCCATGAGGCAGATGTTAGTTTCCTTCTCGTCATCATCCCTATCGCTCCAAGTGGCCATGAGTGATTTCTTCTTTTCCTTGTCAACCTTCTTCTTGAGAGGACACTCATTTTCATAGTGACCTTGTTGTTGACAATTGTAGCATGTTACTTCCTTGTCCGTCTTCTTCTTGAAGTTGTTTGTAGTGGCCCATATCCAGAATTAACGATAATGAGTAATTATCGTGTGATCATGTTATATTTAGTAAAACGTGATTAAAGAGACTTCTAAATGGATTAACGGAGCCGGAAATAGACCCAAAATGATCAGAAATGGTCCGGAGGGTTAGACAGATCGGAAACTCTGAAGTTAGGATCGGATGCTCCGAAGGTGATCGGAAGCTCCGATGAACGATCGGAAGCTCCGATCGAATTACGTCATCTATGACGTGTGGTTGATCGGAAGCTCCGAACAGGATCGGAAGATCCGATCACCCCTATCCGAAGTCAACCAGTGAGATTTTGACATGTGGTAGATAAGGATGTTCGGAAGCTCCGATGGCAGGATCGGACGTTCCGATCGAGGATCGGAGGTTCCGATCGATGCCTATAAATATAAGGTCCGAGGCATTCATTTCTTGCCAATTCCGAATCATCTCCTTCGACCTCGTGGTCCTATTTTAGGGCTTTGGGTACTCTTATTTTAGAGTTGGAGTAGGGTATTTGTTTTAGTATAGTCAGACAGTGTCTGACATAGTATCGGAGCAGTGCTTGTGTTGTAGAGCCGTGTTCGAGGCTGTGGATTCGCAGCAGGGGAGTGCCCTAGTTGCGGGATAGTTGCCATCAGTGGGCTGACAACGGACGCAGGTATAGCTATGGTCTCCTTAAATTATTTAGGAGTATGCAATAGCTTAGTTAAGGCTTTTAGAGCTTATTGAATGATGCATGGATATTTGTATTGTAGACTTGATGATAGGCTTGGAACCTAGAGTGGGACTGCTAGGACTGCCTTAGAAAGGTACGTAAGTACTGACTGAGATTGCCAGCGGATATGCATGCTTATATGTTGCATTTATGTGTTTGCATGTTATTATTGTTATGCGGCATGTGCATATCATCTTGTGCCTGTAAATCTGTATATCTTTCGAGATGAGCCAGTTAGGGTTGCTCAGCCCTGTTAGGACGTTTGATATCGAGTACCCCTAGGTACTGATACCTGAAGGACTCCGTGGTCCGCGTCCGTGATTCGGGAATGAGTGGTCGCGCACAGTGGTTAGCTACCCCGATGTGACGAGCTTATATTCCAGGCGCCAGTCTGAGCAGTTGTATACAGTTATCCCAGATATGGATACCCTGTCATTTGCATGCATCATATTTGTATGTTTATCCGTGCTTTCGTATTGAGCTTAGAGCTCACGTCCAGTATTTTCTGTGTATCTGGATACCCTATTTCGACGGGATAGGTGTAGGTGCAGGATTGAGCACCAGGAGCCTGGAGGAGCCAGCGACCTTGAAGACAGCAGTATTTAGCTGTAGGTTTTTATCTAAGTAATTCGATTGGGTTGTGTAAATCGAGTTTGTTAGCCGGTTGTATTCTGTCGGTCTGCTTGTATTTAAGTCTTCCGCAGCGATTTTATTTAATGCATGCTTAATTATGCTCTTAACTCTGATTAGGTAGTGGATCCGGGTTGGGTCGCTACATTTATTGGTATCAGAGCTGCATGCAAGGGACTTAGGAAATTGATAATAAGACTTCTTGATTATCCTTGTAGGATTGATTGAGGCCTAGCGAAAGAAGATTTGGTTCTTCATTGCCGAGGTTTGCGGCATAAGTTTTTACTATAAGGAATGCAACAGTGATGAGAACACCAGTAGTAGTATATCGATAGATAGACTGACTGTTGTGGACGGTTCATCATTCGATGCATTGGGATGTTGATCGAAGAATATATGGATTCCAACCAGGGAAGATTGGAAGAAAAGATCGGGTATATCGCGTCAGATACCTCTGAGGGCTTTTTGGAACGAATGGTGTTTAGTAATCCATGTGGTTCCAGTCCTTGAAGATTCTCCACTCGTAGCTGGAGAGATTGTCAGAAAGACCTTCACAGGAGATACCTTGAGTGCCTAAGGCATGACAGGTTTCGAGCGTAAGGTCTGTAAACTCGTGCAAAACATGGTTTTGCCGGTATGCTTGTATCGATGCTTTATGTAAGCATACGAGAAACTTCATGTTCAAAAGCATGATTTAGATACAAGAAGAACGCTGATGGTAGATCGCGAGCAAAAGAAGTCGACCGACATGCACTGCCGCAGAGCATAGCTGGTTAGCGATCACGTGTCATTTCTCCGGAGTTCTTCGCGGGAGGACATGTAGAGAGACTTGGACGGGAGTATGCTTGTATCGATGCGTGTGCCGATGGGAAGCTTCATGCTTAAGGGACGAAGACAAGTTCGATGATTTTAAATACTGTATTGTTGTAGTTGTAAGCAGTATTTCAGTTGTAATGAATCATCAGAATTTGGCTGTATCAGTTCAAGTTATTGGATGTACATTTTGTTGTATTTTGAATACTGTATGTATTACATAGGATTGTAATAAAGGAAATTGTACATAACTTGAAGTAATGATACATGTGTTACTTATTCAGCAATTCGTGATTGATTGCAAGTAATTTTATAAAGTTTGGCTTGGAATTAGTTGATTGGTAATCAACTAGGATAGCTCATGGATTTTGAGTAAGCCAGCGGTAACGGATTGACATGGGGTTAGTCTAGGTGTTTTCCTAGGGCTGACTTAATTAGTCGTTTGACTGGGTTAGTGCCATTGATGAGGTAATTCATCTGGGGGCATGAAAATATTGATCTTGTTTGGAATTTTGAGTTTTTGTTCTAAGTTGTTTCCTTAGGACAGTAGTCTGATTGACCTTCATAGGTTGAGACTTCGTGATGATGGGATTTCATCGGGATACCAAGTTGAGTATATGCCGAGAGTTGTGGACTATGACCATGACTAGACATGATGGAGCGCGACCCTATGCCAGTGTTACTTTGGAAGTCTTTCGTACTTTGGAGAATGCCTGGAAGCCTTCGTGCTTCAGGATTTGGCGGTGGGAAGGCTACTTAGTTTAGAGTTTTGGTAACAGCCACGATGGGGTATGACATTGGATTGGATGCCTGGTTAGGTATCGGCAGTCTAGATATCGTCTGACTGTCGTCAGAGATATTGGTTTGCAGTTTTTGTCATAAGGACCAGTCTTGGAGGGATTTTTCCTTGACGAGTGCGTACTCTGAGCAGACAGTTTTAGTCTATTGGATACTGCTAGACTAGTGGATCTAGTCGGTATTTGGATACTCTTGTGATAAGGGTTATCCAGGAGATGGGTTTGTGAAATTCCTGAAACATTGACTCGGGGATGAGTATTTTTCAGCAATGATGGTTTCCTTCAGTGATAGATTATATCCGATGCTAAGGATTGTACATGACTATTTGAGGCGTGAGGATAGCGTGATTTATGTCAGTGTACACTTGGTGGTGATTTCAGGTGGGACACCGTGACAAGTTACCTCAGTCTCGATTTGTTGCAGTCTTAGCAAGAAATATAGTTATCAGGAGCATGTTCAACGATAGTTGGAATCTTTCGGACTTGTATTGCGGCTTGGGTTGAACAAGTCCTTATGATCATCTTGGATGAAGATAGACAGTGATAGTATGTCTAGACTGGTGCATGTTTAGCGCTAGTGACTACTTGTAACTGTTGTCTGACTCTGTCAAAGATGAGTGATTGAATCAGCTGTGATTCTTTTTATTCCAAGTATTTGGGATATGCGGACGTGTGGCAGTGAGATCATCGATATTGATCGAGCCAAGAGAGTGTCATTGATCAGTGATTGTCTGATTAGGGTTGATATCGTCAGGCATGGCGAGAGCTACAGTATATCAATTTGATTGATCAGATTATTCCAATCGGTACAGATGGGATATAGTGAATCAAGAAGTACTGGGAATGGTACTTTAAGTATGGTATGCTTTGATATAACGATTCATGTGCATTTAGGAAATTCTTTAGTCGCTAAGGGATCTCCAGGAATGCGGGAATCGAGACTTTTGGATTCGGCGGATCACAAAAGTGGTCATTAGTTGGCTCTTGTGATCGTAGTTGTTGGTAACGTTGCTTCGGCTACCAGTGACGGATTTTGATCTGAGCATTGCTTGGTGTTAGCAATGAATTATTCAGTTTGCGGAAATATGATTCAGTGATTGTCCCAGGTTTGTCAGTGGACGAATTTTGAAGACTGTTGGTCAGAGTGTTTTGCTTGGGATGCTTCCAGCAGATTTCTCGAGATTTGTTCTTGAGAGGCGATTCAACAAGTGCTTATGGATTTCAATGAACAATAGCAGGTTTGAATTAGTTGTTTCATGGGATGAGACAACAGCTGAGACTTGTGTTTCTGAGTCTGGCAGGATTGTTGTCACTGATATCCCAGTGCGTTCTGATATGCTGTGCCATTGAGAGGTTGAGATAGCGGGATTGCCGCTAGTATTGATAGATTTTGTGCGGGATCTAGTTGAATCCGTTTGGTTATCCCCGCTAGGGAGCCAAGGATTTGGTTATCTGGAACAGGATTAACCGGAATCATTTTCGTCGATACTATCTCTAGTTCTGAGATAGAAGTAAGCATCTGATATAAGACTACTGCTGAGAATGGTGTTAGTCCATCTGGGAGTTTCAGCAGGATGATAGTGAATTTCGAGGCGACGACCTCGAAGGATACATTTAGACAAGAAACTGTGTATAAAGATTTTGTCATTTGGTTACTTAGTTGGTGTTCTTTGGGAAACATTCATCGGGCAGAGTGAGTACTGAAAGTACGTACTATGACACCAAGAATTGTCAGGATTTTGTTGTTATCCATGGAAGGATGACTAATACGATTGAGTAGATGCTATCTACGATAGCGGGATTCAGATCAAGGTTTATCGCAATCAGTCTAAGGATTTCAGATGGTTAGAGTGGTGGCAGTGATGCGATTGCTTTGCGAACTGGTGGCCGGTAGTTGCCATTTCTATTCGCATAAAGTACTGTTTTGGAAGATAAATTTTATCCTTCGTGATAAAAAGTAACTCACACGAGTTCTTGAAAAAAGGATATCTAGGATTTGATCGAGAGTCGAATCTAGATCGTTTTGTTTAGAGTTTTGCGATAACGTCAAGGGATGCGATGTTATCGTTACACTAGTGAAATACAATGTGTTGTATCTGGTTTTATCGTGGGCAGCGATGGAGTTCGTGCATGTCTAGAGAATAGCTGATGGCTAGTTACGATCTTAGCAGGAGTGTCATCGCTAAGATTTGTAGGCAGTGTGGCTGATACAGTCGGCAATTTGGACCGAAGGTGCCATGTTGTTTCGGTTATCGATGGATAACTGACGATAGTCAGTAGTGTTACTTGATTCTCGCAGGATTGCTGATAAGATGGCAGTGATTTCCAGAGTGATCGTTAAAAGCGTACGAGTTTGAAATCAGTGCGAATTATAAATCGAGTTTATGTTCTGATATGGTTCAGTGAATGAACAGACCTTCAGGTTTAGCGAGGTTTGGTATTGTCGAAGGTTATTTGACCAGATGTTTTGAACCGGAACTACTAATGAATTGGACGAATGGTTTATACTATAGTCCCGAGGTTTACCTTAGATTTCGAGGACGAAATCCTTTTAAGGTGGTGGGAATGTAGTGGCCCATATCCAGAATCAACGATAATGAGTAATTATCGTGTGATCATGTTATATTTAGTAAAACGTGATTAAAGAGACTTCTAAATGGATTAACGGAGCCGGAAATAGACCCAAAATGATCAGAAATGGTCCGAAGGGTCAGACAGATCGGAAACTCAGAAGTTAGGATCGGATGCTCCGAAGGTGATCGGAAGCTCCGATCGAATTACGTCATCTATGACGTGTGGTTGATCGGAAGCTCCGAACAGGATCGGAAGATCCGATCACCCCTATCCGAAGTCAACCAGTGAGATTTTGACATGTGGCAGATAAGGATGTTCGGAAGCTCCGATGGCAGGATCGGACGTTCCGATCAAGGATCGGAAGTTCCGATCAAGGATCGGAGGTTCCGATCGATGCCTATAAATATAAGGTCCGACGCATTCATTTCTTGCCAATTCCGAATCCTCTCCTTCGACCTCGTGGTCCTATTTTAGGGCTTTGGGTACTCTTATTTTAGAGTTGGAGTAGGGTATTTGTTTTAGTATAGTCAGACAGTGTCTGACATAGTATCGGAGCAGTGCTCGTGTTGTAGAGCCGTGTTCGAGGCTGTGGATTCGCAGCAGGGGAGTGCCCTAGTTGCGGGATAGTTGCCATCAGTGGGCTGACAACGGACGCAGGTATAGCTATGGTCTCCTTAAATTATTTAGGAGTATGCAATAGCTTAGTTAAGGCTTTTAGAGCTTATTGAATGATGCATGGATATTTGTATTGTAGACTTGATGATAGGCTTGGAACCTAGAGTGGGACTGCTAGGACTGCCTTAGAAAGGTACGTAAGTACTGACTGAGATTGCCAGCGGATATGCATGCTTATATGTTGCATTTATGTGTTTGCATGTTATTATTGTTATGCGGCATGTGCATATCATCTTGTGCCTGTAAATCTGTATATCTTTCGAGATGAGCCAGTTAGGGTTGCTCAGCCCTGTTAGGACGTTTGATATCGAGTACCCCTAGGTACTGATACCTGAAGGACTCCGTGGTCCGCGTCCGTGATTCGGGAATGAGTGGTCGCGCACAGTGGTTAGCTACCCCGATGTGACGAGCTTATATTCCAGGCGCCAGTCTGAGCAGTTGTATACAGTTATCCCAGATATGGATACCCTGTCATTTGCATGCATCATATTTGTATGTTTATCCGTGCTTTCGTATTGAGCTTAGAGCTCACGTCCAGTATTTTCTGTGTATCTGGATACCCTATTTCGACGGGATAGGTGTAGGTGCAGGATTGAGCACCAGGAGCCTGGAGGAGCCAGCGACCTTGAAGACAGCAGTATTTAGCTGTAGGTTTTTATCTAAGTAATTCGATTGGGTTGTGTAAATCGAGTTTGTTAGCCGGTTGTATTCTGTCGGTCTTCTTGTATTTAAGTCTTCCTCAGCGATTTTATTTAATGCATGCTTAATTATGCTCTTAACTCTGATTAGATAGTGGATCCGGGTTGGGTCGCTACATTGTTTCCTCGCATAAATCTCTTGAACTTTCTTGCGAAGAGTGCCATATCATTATCATCTTCTTCTTCGACTTGGGTGGATAAGGCAATACCCTTTGCCTTGGTCTTTTCATCCCCCCTCTTTGATTCTTTCCTTGTAGACACTTCTAACTCATGGGTTTTAAGGGTCCCATGAAGTTGATCAAGATCATAGGATGCGGTGTCGCCTTTGTTGGATTCAATGATGGTCGTTCACTTGGCATCCCACTCTTTGGGTAGGGCGCGTAGAGCTCTTCTCCACACTTGCTTGGTTGGATATTGTTCTCCAAGTTGGGCTAGCTTATTAATGATTTGAGAAAGCCTTCGGAACATTATATCTATGTCTTCATTGGATTCCATCTCGAAGGTCTCATATTTGAGTTGTAGTAGATCGATCTTTGTCTCTTTGACTTGATTGGTTCCCTCGTGGCATATATCCAATTTGTCCCAAATATCTTTTGTGGATGAGCACATCGAGATCCGGTTGTACTCGTTCATATCTAGGAAACAATGCAAAATATTCATAGCTTTAGCATTTTGAGATATTAATTTCATATCCTCTTTCGAAAAGTCATCCATTCCCTTTGGAATGTTAACTCCTTCAACCTCTTTCATAGGTATATAAGGACTTTTCACCGTCACTTTCCAAAGGTCATAATCTACGGATTGGATATATAGGGACATTCGATTTTTTCAATAGTCGTAGTTTATGCTGTTGAAAAGAGAAGGACGATTGGTTGATTGCCCTTGAGTATAATCGCTCGCTAGATTTGTCATAGAGCCTTTTTGAAAATATTTTGTAAAAAATGTGGCTCTGATACCACTTGTTAGAACCTAATGGGGGGGATTTAGGTTCTATTTGCAACTTTAACAATTTAAAGCGATTATGCAAGTACGCAAGCGGAAGACTTAAATCAATCAAATATAAGTGCAGTAAATAAATGCGTTAAGTAAATAAATCAGTAAAAGGGATAAGAGATGTTTATGGAAGTTCGACGATAAATCATCTACGTCTCCCCTTCTTGGTTAAGATCGATTAACCAAGGATCCACTAGCACTTCAACGTCTTGGCATTGATGGCTCCAAGGATAGCCGTACAACTCAACACGATCACCGCGCTGATACAACTCGAACGCTTTGCCTTAAGGGCTCCAAGAATAGCCTCAACAACAATTACACACTCGGGCTTCACACTCGAGAGTACAACAAAAGCTCAACAACTCACAAACAATTTTAACAATCAACTCTCTAATTGAAAGAAATATGTATGAAACTCTTGAGTGAACACTTGAGAATTAGAGAAGAGGATTGCTTGAGTTGTGTTTGAAATGGCCTTGGAATGCATCTATTTATAGCTGAAAATTCGGGCAGGTTCGTTGCGTCCGTTCGGCGCACATTTAATTCTTTCGGCGTTGGTGTCGAACGTTGCGTCCGTTCCTAGGTTTGTTGTGTCCGTTCGGCGAATTGCGGCTTTGGTCGGGTGAATTTCTTCCTTAAAAATTGGATCATGTTTTTTATAGAAACGTTGCTTACATTCGGGTTCGTTGCAGACTGAGCGACAAACTTAAAAAATTCATAACTCACAATCCGTCTCTCGAATCAACTTGAAATTTGAATAGTAGCTTTAAAATATCCTGAATTTCATTGTGAACGGTGAAGATTGGATTTGGATGCCTCAAACGATTCCAGTATTTTTCTGAAGTTACTTTATCATATTTTTGCTTCTTGTTCTGCGCGAAACTTTTGAAAAATTCATTTCTCATGATCTAGCCGTTGGATTAAGCTGAGATTTGAACCGTAGCTTTTGAGCATCCTAAAATTTAATATGCTTGGTGGAGATTTGAATTCGATGATTCAAATATGCTCAGTAAGTTTCGCAATGTTCTTCTCCATAATAATGTTTATAACAATCTAATCTGCAAAGTATCACTTTAAACGACTAGAAATAATAACCTAGTTTTGTAATTATCAAAACAAGATAAGTTATCGCATTAAAAACATTAATCTTGTTTAAGAGATTTTTATGCATTTAAGGTGTAACACTCTGTTCTCCTCATGCACGACACTTGTCAATATCTGAAGCTTAGTCATAGGTACACGTCATCGGAAGCTCCGTTCTACATCGGAAGCTCCGATCTCCATCGGAAGTTCCATTCTCTACCGGAAGCTCCGATCTCCTACCGGAAGTTCCGATTGCTTAAACATCCATTTAAGCCTTGATTAATTATGTAATTACTTAAATCGGGGTACGGGTTACTACATTCTCCCCACCTTTAGATATTTTGTCCGCGAAATAAAATCTAAATAATAATTAACATAACAATATGAAACATCAAACCATGTTTATTACAACAACTGTAATTACATCATACATGGTAATCAAAAGTACAAAGAAAACAACTCAGGATATTCTGCTCGCATACGACTCTCGGTTTCCCAAGTTGCTTCTTCAACGCCTCGGCGCTGTCATTGTACCATCACAAGTGGTATACTCTTGTTCCGAAGAAATTTCTCCTTCCTGTCTAGGATACGGAGTGGTCGTTCAACATATGACAGATCTGGCTCTAGCTGAACATTAGTAGGCTGGATAATATGATATTCATCAGCTATGTACTGTCGAAGTAATGACACATGAAAAACATCGTGTATATTGGAAAGATATGGCGGTAACGCCAAATGATATGCAACATCTCCGATCTTTTCCAATATCTGGAAAGGCCCAATGAAACGAGGTGACAAATTGCCTTTCACACCGAATCTAGTTCGCAAGTCCTTATACATTTTCATGCTTCCAGGATGAACTGACAATCGACTCCTGTGAGCTTGAGAAAGAAATCATTCCTAAGCTCTGCAACATCAGGTAAAACCACTTGATTCGATAAGCACAATAAACTATCTACCTGATAATGGAATCTAGATGTATTAACCCCATTGGCTAGACGTGCCAAACGCTGAGTCTTAACATCAGATATCTGAGCATCTCTAATCCGAGAATATAATGTTGGCTCAGATAAAATAGTATACAACCGAATCTCATTTCTTCCTTTATTGTACTTGAGCATAAAACTCAGTGAACAACACTCCTGAACCATATGAGATATTTCACTAGTCTGAAGTGCAGAAAGTCTCACCTGCCGACTCAAGTCATCAGCAGTAAGATTAGCAGAACCTGGATGATATTTGATTTCACAATCATAATCCTTCAGGAGATCCATTCAGCGTCTCTGTCGCATATTCAACTCCTCCTGAGTGAATAAATATTTCAGACTCTTGTGATCTGTAAATATCTCAAATTTCTCGCCATAAAGATAATGTCTCCAAATCTTGAGCGCAAATACAATGGCGGCTAACTCGAGATCATGCACTGGATAATTCACCTCATGCGTCTTCAACTGCCTAGAATCATAGGCGATAACATGTCCATGCTGTGTCAGAACACATCCTAGCCCCTGACCAGAGGCATCAGTATAGACAACATAACCTCCCGATCCAAAAGGTAGAGCTAGCACAGGTGCAGTAGTAAGACGTCTACGCAGCTTGTGAAATGATTCCTCACAATCCGAGGACCATATGAAAGAAACATCTTTCCGTGTAAGCTGAGTCAAAGGCCTGGCAAACTGTGCAAAATTCTCGATGAACCGACGGTAATAACTAGCTAGACCCAAGAAACTTCGAATCTCAGCAACCGTCGTCAGACGAGACCAGTTCAGCACTGCCTCTATCTTACTCGGATCAATAGATATTCCTTCACTTGAGATCACATGACCAAGAAATACTACCTGATCCAGCCAAAATTCAAACTTGATTAATTTTGCATATAGCTGCTTATCTCGTAACGTCTGCAAAACAATCCTCAAATGATGTGCATGCTCATTCCTGTCGTGAGAATATACAAGAATATCATCAATGAAGACGATGACGAATATATCCAGATCTTCTCGAAACACTTGATTCATCAGATTCATAAAGACTGCTGGTGCATTCGTCAAACTGAATGGCATTACCCGAAATTCATAATGTTCGTATCTGGTCCTAAAAGCTGTCGTAGAATATCTGAGTCTCGTACCCGCATCTGGTGGTATCCAGATCTCAGATCTATCTTGGAGTAGACAGAAGTACCCTGTAATTGATCGAACAGATCATCAATCCACGACAAAGGATACTTATTCTTGATGGTGACACGATTTAGCTGCTTGTAATCAATACACAATCGCATCTATCCATCCTTCTTCTTGACAAACAAAACAGGTTCTCCCCACGGAGAAACACTCGGACGAATATATCCCTTATCAAGCAGATCCTGCAACTGCTGTTTCAATTCCCTCATCTCTGACGGTGCCAGACGATAAGGTTCTTGGGATATAGGCGTAGTTCCTGGTACTAGATCGATACCAAATTCAACCTCTCGAACTGGAGGAAAACCAGGAATCTCATCAGGGAATACATCAAGAAACTCGCTGACAACCGGTAACTGATCAATACCCGGACTACTCGTGGACATATCAACTGCATAAATGAGGTAGCCCTCCTACCTGACTCTAAGACATGACATGCCTTCAGAGCCGATACAAGTGGCATCGGAGGTCGCGCACCCTCACCATAAAAGTACAAGCTATCACCCTCATCCGGAGGAAATTGTACCAGACGCTGATAACAATCCACAGTAGCGTGATACAAAGTCAGCATATCTATTCCCAAAATTCAATCAAAATCTTCCATCGCTAAAATCATCAGATTAGCAGACAACACGTGACCCTCAAACTCTAGAAGGCAACCCATCACTAGACGCTTAGTTACTACCTCCTGATCCAACGGAGTAGATACAACTAAATCCATATCTAATGATACATAAGGTAATCCATGTCTCTTAACGAAGCGACTAGAAATAAAGGAATGTGATCTCCAGTATCAATTAAAACAAGTGCAGGAATACCACATAACAAAAAGGTACATGCCAACATGTGATTGTTTCCCTCAGCAGTCTGATCCTGAGACAGAGCAAACACCTGCCCTTGAGTCTGTGGACGGTAACCAGAAGAACTCTGTGGTGCTGGCTGCTGACGTGGGAAAGTAGAAGCCTGATATCCAACCTGTGATCCCGATCCACTAGCAGAACCCATACGCTGAGGACAATCTCTCCGCAGATGTCTCTGCTCACCACAAATATAACCAAATCTAAAATCTTAAAATAAAACTGTCTAAAACATTTATACAGCTAAACAAATCCTGATGTATAAAATCCCCTGAAAAGCTCTGGCTCCCTAGTCCTGCCTCGAGCTACCGGCTCCGTCCATCCTGCGACCTGCCCCATGGAATAGGGTGTTCAAGATAATAACTAGGAAGTGAGCGCTAACGCCCAGTACATAAACATGAGTAAACGTATATATATGTTTCATGCAACATGATGACTGGTAAATGGTCATCTGAAAAGTCATGCTCAGTACCGGCGCCACATGAGTGCTGCCACCGCACAGATCAACCTCTGGGTGCAACCATACTCGTCTAGTACACCAGAGTAGTCAGACATACATGTTTCCCCCGTTGCGGTACTCTCAGTGACAGACTATCGAGTATAGAGTTGAGCGACTCTATAATCAGGTATATCAAGGTATAGGCTCAACGTGTATGTGCACATGATATATGAGTATAGAAAGCGGTAAAACATACATCATGCCACATAATAATGCCAAATAAATGCAACATATAAACATGTATACTCGCTGACAATCTCAGTCAATGTGTACGTACCTCTAGGCTAGTTCAAGTCTAGTAGGATCCTAGGTTCCAAGCCTATATTCAAAAGTTCATCGTATCACTACACAAGTTCTATAAGTCTTAACTAAGCTAATAAGTACTCTCAAAACTTAAATAGATTCTCGGACCATACCTTTGTCCGTAGTAAGCCATTTGGAGTCGCTAGTCCCGGATGACTATAACCACTCCTTGGTTATCCCTGAACCTTACTATAGATCGATAGGGCCCTCATTGTATCACTTACTATATACTGGACACTCGGAATACTTGATTTTATTTCAAATTCTTCAACCGAATGGCCCTATTTATAGGCAAAATCTGGTGCAGGTCGGAAGCTCCGTTGTGCAAAATGGAAGCTCCGTTCTCCGCATGCACGACACTTGTCAATATCTGAAGCTTAGTCATAGGTACACTTCATCGGAAGCTCCATTCTACATCGGAAGCTCCAATCTCCATCGGAAGCTCCGATCCTGCATCGGAAGTTCCGTTCTCTACCGGAAGCTCCGATCTCCTACCGAAAGTTCCAATTGCTTGAACATCCATTTAAGCTTGATTAATTATGTAATTACTTAAATCGGGGTGCGGGTTACTACAACCATACTTAAAATATTACATTGTCCTCAATGTAAGTAAAAAAATTCAAAACAAAAATAAATACTAAAAATGAAAAGAAAATACCCCCCTTGGGTTGCCTCCCAAACAGCGCCTGATTTTCAGTCTTCAGCTTGACCCTCATAAGCACTCCTCAAAGAACGGCTGACGCCCAAAATAAGTGTCATATGACACCAAAAATGGGTCTTTGTTCCATGTTCCCTCAAGCTTGGCTAGATGTAAACAATTTAAGCTCGTCACCTCAACAACACTCCATAGTGGCTGGTAAACATGAGAAGAGAACATCTCTGTGGGCTCTCGGACGCCAAAATCTTTGGAAACTGGTATTGATTGAAGGGAAGGATTTTGGGGATTTGTGTATGATATTATTATTGATGAGATCAAATCGATAGACTCTTAAACTCCATCATCCTCAAACTTGAGTAGAAACATATTTTCATCATACCCTATTTCTTACAGAACATCTTCCGACTGAGGTTCAATAAGAGAAGACTCAAACACCTCTAAGTCTTTAGCATGATTAGATTTGCACTCCCAATCTTGGTTCTCTGAGTCATCATCATTGAACCAAATTGAGTTGGTCACTGCTTGAGTATATTGCTTCACTTCTTGTTCTTGGTGTTCATGGAGGATTGATCTCTTCATATTCTCTATTTTCTCCACAAGGTGTCATCTAGACTTGATTAGATCTTCTATAGCTTCCTCAGTCGATGCCACAAACTTGTTCCTTATATCCTCTAACGGATGTAAGATCAATTAAGAACAACTTCCCTCCTCCATTTGAAGCTCGAATGGTTGGTCTGTAAAATCCGGGTATTGAGTTTCTTGTGGGTATTGGTGGCTCCATACCTGTTGTGTAAGATTTCAATACCGGTAATAGTCAAATTCTGTCATATCATCCAACAGGTGTATCATACTATCATCATCTCGGCAAAATAGTTAACTACCGCTTGTGAAAGCTCCATCAATTACTCATCTTCTTGTCACTGCATCCAAACCCTCAAGAAAAAATGTAAGGAAAGAATAGTTAGAAGAATAATGATACCAGAATATGGTTGCCAAATCTTTGAATCTCTCCCATGCTGCGTAGAATGGCTCTCCGTGTTGCTAGATAAAACTTGTGAATACTTTTTTATTTGACATCTCGAAGTATTACACCATAAGAATTCTTGAAAAAAACAGATTAGAAAATGGTGGATAAAATAAAAACAAAAACACAAATAAATTAAACGTCTTTCCCATCAACGACGCCAAAATTGTGTAGTGATTAGTCGTATCACGCTTAAATTAACCCAACTCGGTTCAACTAAATAAACATGTAGTAGCGAGAGTAAGGATCATTCCCACCAGGAAGGTGCAATTTATTGTGTTATTAAAAATACTGAAAATCAATAAACGGGGTTTTTGGTTTTTTAAAATTAACTACCAAAAATTAAAAGCAATTAAAATGAAAATTTATCAACTAGCATGCAAGATTAAAATTCTAACGAAGAAATCAATTAAAAACAAATCTTGGTATCGATCGACTACACCCTTGAAGTTATTCACTCGATCATCGATTCTCTAAAAATAATTAATTCTCATTGAATATTCATCATTGGAAATTTAATTTCTATCTCACCTTAATTTTATTTAATTAGACACAAACGTTCTAAATTAACCCTTACTTATGAATTAACCCAAATACAAGCGATTAAGGTTTAAACCCAAGGTAGCATTAAAACTAGTGAAACTGATGAAGCTAAACAATACAAACACAAGCGGTTGTATTTAATATAGTCAATTATTATTCTTACGAATTAACAAATTCACAATCGAAAATTATTAATCATAGTTGCTTCATAAATTAGAGGGATCAAACAATTACGAATTTGATATCTAATTTAGCAGTAGATTGTATGAGAAAATTATAGATAGTCAGCCAATAATCAAACACACAACATAACAATCAATTTCAAACAACTCTTGATACTCAAATAAAAATTAAACAATGAAAATATGAATCTCAAAAGATAAATAAAACTTCAAGGGTTTGTATTCCTCAACCAAAAATAAAACTTAGAAGAATTCAAGAAAGAAATTTAATCTAAGAACAAGGAAGATAAAACCTAGCCGCCAAAGAGTTTCTCTCACGTTCAGCCGTCCTAGCCGCCTCTCTATCTCCGCGTGCGATCCCCCTCATCTGATGTTTTATCTTATTTATATGGCTTGGAAAGACCATTAAATAAAGCCTGAGAAGTCAAGGATTTTAATTCCTGAAAATTCTTATTTCTGAGTCTGCGCGACGCCTCGCTCGATCGGTTAAATGTTGCGGATCGAGCGGAACATGCTTTGTCCAAAAACAATATTTTTCCAGCCCAGATCTCGCTCGATAAGTAGAAAGCAACCGATCGAGCGAGCAACATTATGTCCAGCGCGCAAAAATTTTAAAAAAATTCATATCTAAAATTCTAGCTATCGGATCGAGCCGAAATTTGGACACCAGATTCAAAACATATTGATCTTTATTTTGAACGGTTGAGATCAGATTTGGATCTTTATAAAATAAAAATAATTTTTTTGACCATTGCTGCTCCGTAATTCATTATTGCGGCCCTTCTCTTTTATTCTTTTGCTCTCTTTCCTCTCTTTTCCTATATCAAATCATGAAATAATGATTAGCAACTATAAAATGAATTTAATCAATGCAAATTCTCCTAATCATACAAATTAACTCAAACAAATATAGAAAAACACAATCATTTCAGTATGCTATAGTTTAATTAAGACTTTTAGAGTATGATAGGTGTTGTTTGGTATGCTAGATAATGCATGGTTATGTTGTATTGTAGTGCCGCATGGTAGGTTTGGAACCTAGATGGGAGCTTCTAGGATCTGTCTTAAGAAAGGTATGATAGTACTGTTCGAGATACCCTAACTGTGTATGCATGTATTATGATTATTTAATGTTTAATTACATGCCTAATTTTTTGATTATTAGGTGATCACGGTGCGGGTCACTATAATGTAGATCGTGAAAAATCATCTACACATACAAAAAAATATCGCTTACCACCGAAGCTTTCCACTTCCATAGGACCCAGAAGATCCATGTGTAAGAGTTCTAGGTACCGTGTTGTCCCATGGTGTTGTAACACTGGGTGCGCAACATGAGTCTACTTATCATTTTGGCATGGTCCATAAACAAATGAAGTTCCAGAAGTAAGGTTAGGCATACCTCGCACAACTTCAAATTTACTCAGATTCTTCAAGGTTTTGAAGTTGGCATGTCCTAGCTTTGATGCCATAAATCCAATTTGCTTACCTTAGAGCTTCGACAACCATGTTCTTCACCAAATTGGTAGCAGTTGTCAGCTGGCCTAATACTTGTCATAACACACACATCATCGAAAACCTCACATGAATTTTTATCAAATTTAACGAACAAGTTATCATAACATAATTGTCCAATGCTAATTAAATTCGAATTTAATCCTTTTACATGAAGCACATTATGAAGCTCTGGAAGTTCTTCAACTTTAATATTCATTTGCAACAATTATTCCTTTTTGCACATCCACCATAGGTCACACGTCCACTATTTTGTTCCACTAATCAGCGAGGAACTCCTTTGATCCAGTCATGTGATGTGAACTACCACTGTCAAAATACCAAAGTCCTGTAGTGTCAGTTTTTAATGAAGTATAAATGACAAAACAGTTAGGTTTCACCTTTGGTACCCATACCCTTTTACCAGAGGACTGTTTCTTGGCGGTGTTGTGCAACACCGGCTTGGTAGTCCTGATACGTTTAGGTTTGTGGCAGTAGTTGTAGTGACCGTACCCGAATTATCTACTAACCAGATTCTTAATAAGCATGCAAAAACAATAATCAAAGATACTGCGGAAATAAACCAAAATGATAAAGTGGCATAATACAACTGGTAAATAACTCAAAGCGAAAAAATAATACAACCCAATCGAAATATCAACTTAAATAAATTAACCGCAACCTAGCAGCTAACTCTGCAATCCAACCTTGGTCACCAACTACACCCAAGTCCAAAGCAAACCACCTGAACATGTCCCGCCAAATGGGGTATTCAAGAAACACAAAAACATGGACGTGAGCAAATTTTTCTCAGAACGTAAAGCATGAGTAAACATACTGATATGATGCATGAAAAAATGAATGATCGGATATCTGAATATACTTATCAATTCTGCTCAGACTGGCACCAAGGTGTAGTAGTACCATCGGGGATTCAAACCATTAGGTAACTCCCTCAGTCCAAAACGGATGTGGATCTACAATATCCATGAAAACTAGAGTCCGCACGACCCGTGGGCCACTGTGACTCTCAGTGTCTAACCGTCCAAAACAAGGGCTGAGCGACCTTACTGGAAAGTTTTATCTCAAAAAAACAAGCTCAACATGTTGAGCATGCAGAATAATATATCAAAGCAATAAAACGTAGACCATGACACATAATATGCAACACATAAGCATGTATACTCGCTGGATATCTCAGTCAGTACTTTATGTTGATCAAAAATTTTCTTAGATATACAGACATCTAATGTCCATCACTACCAGGGGCAGTCCTATTAAAAATGACGCCCTGGGCGAAACTTAAAATACGGGCCTCTTGCATTGATTCAAAAATTAAAATATATATTTAAAAAACTGAATATCATAAATAAAGTAAACCAAAATATGTAAATAAAAAAACTACACATCGGGAATTTTTTTTACATTATTTCTCAAAATAATTTATTCAAAAATCAATATTATTTAAAACACACTCTTCTTGAATTTTTTGAAGTAAAGTCCTCAATTATATTGTGATATGAGATATCCTCCAGAATGTATTTTTCGATGCAAAAGATCGCCAAAATATTCAATCTCTCTGGACTCATTGTGGTTCTCAAATAAGATTTCAATAATTTTCACTTGGAAAAGCTCATTTCAGATGATACTACAGTCATAGGAATAGTCAATAAAATTTTATACGCAACCACTACCATAGGAAAAACATCCATTTTCAATGCAAACTCCAAAATTTTAATGGTTATCCAAGATTTATTTGTGCCATATGCTTCCAGGGGTAGCATCTCTCGCAACATTTGTAGTTCTAAAAGCAGATCATGAGCATCAATATCGGACACATCATCCTTTTTCAAAGTAGATTCAAGATTCACACAACATTTTCTCAAATAATCTTCATCTAATGTCGTTAACTGTTTTCCATCCAACAAGAATCCAAACATTTCTTCGAAAGTATTCAATTTCTCAAACCTACTCCTCAACTCCAAAAGAGCAATATCTACCACAACAATACAATAATCAGTCCTAAAGCTTTCTTCAGTTGTTTGTGGTTCTCTTTCAGTATTAGAAATCTCATCAAATTATCTATTTCTAGAAGTTTTTCGGCGCTCAGGAAATACATGATCAAAATACAGGATCAACTCCTATACTGGAAGCAATTTCTTTAGCAGAATTTATAGCAGATACAAATCCTTCTTCCCCGTATTTCTAAAAAAAAAGTGCTTTCTTGAATGGAACTTCTTTCTTTACTTGGTGCGAGTAGCTCAACTGTTCTAATGTGTCTTCTGCTGGGCAGTTGAACTGTTGTTCCTTCAAGTATGAGTCCAGTTGTGATTATCAACCAAACTTTGGTCTTTCTCGTGTGTCAGTTTTAATCCGCCAACATGTAATTGTGCGGAATAAGACCAACTAACAGATTGAATAAATATCAAATGACTTGTCGGAAGAAAACAAATAATGCAGACTTGTTTATGGATGTTCGGAGACTTAATTACTCATACGTCACCCCTTCTTCCTCACCGGAAGGATACACTAGAAAACTTTGGTTTATATAACTCGCTCCAATCGTAAGTCTTATCCCTTGCCTAGATCGAAAGTCCTAGCACAACACAAGTTAAGATATCAAATCTTAACACTAACACAACAAGTGAAGTGGCAATTTGAATGAATCCTAAGATTCTAACCGGTGAGCAACTTCTCTTCAACAATTTGAAATACATAGTTGGAAGTTGAGTATTGGCTCTTCGTGATCTTGGATGATCAGATAATTGACTGTTATAAATGGGCAATGTGAGCAGGTAGGATGAATATTTTCAAAGTGCTCGGAGGATGTTTAGAAGTCTTGTAAATTGTTGTGCGGATTTCTCGTTCTCGTTCTCTTTGTGTTCATCCTCTTATTTATAGTCTTCTCGAGCAAAGTTCAACTGTCATCTGCTTGTCTCAATCGCTTTAACTCTTCCGTGTCCCATCATAAATGCGAAATAAGACTTTTGCCAAATATGGGTAGTAGTAGTTCTGCAGAGTTTGAAATGAGCTTCTTGCAGGTTTCATATTTGGTAATCTTTTGAACGTTAAATGCAGTTGCATTTAAAGCTCTTAATTTCTCTAATCTTTGATGCTATGACGCATCACACATATCTATTCATGAAGATGTTTGAATTACAACGGATCTATCTACATAATATTTTGTCCATCATATATAGCCGTTTGAGCAGTCAAATATTTTGGGATTCGAGAAGCACTTATCAGCATAACTATTTTTCGTGACTGGTCATGTTGCTTTTGGATATCAGTCTTGATTTGCTTGTTTTTGACTGACTTGATAATTGATACACTTTAGCTTGGAGCAGTTTGATATTCAGTTGAGTTTCTCTAAGCAGATCTATTTAGCAGTCCTAACTTCTTTGAACTGTTAAATGTGTTTAAGCAGTTCCTTTGGGTTTAGTTTACTTAGCTTGATTAGAGTTGTATTGATTAATTATCATACTCTATCAAGTGTTTACTAGAAATTTTACCAATCATAATAAATACATGAGCCTGTTATAAATATTATTAGAGAATGATTTTTAATCTCTTTTAATTGGTGTGATTTTTTAATTCATCCATCTAATTTAATTCAAGCTACCATAATTATCCTTTTCACATATCATTTATAAAAACCTATTTATAATTTAGGTTAACATTTAGCCACATTAAAATATTTACATTTATAATTCTTGAAGTATGAAAAGAAATATTCACATGAATTTTTTTTATAAAAATTATAAGAAAATAAACAATAACAAATTTAAATATAAATGTTTTAAAGAATTATTACTAACTAAAAATGTATGATCTTATATTTGCGAGAATGCATATTATATAATAAAAAATATTAAGCACTTTAAAAAAGTTATATATGTATTTATTTTGAATTAAAATCATTATTTAAAAAAAAAGGAACATTATCAAATATTTTAATCATAAATTATTTTAAAAAAATTAAATATATAATATAAACATGTAAAAATAATATTATTCAACTATAATTATCAAAGGGATAAATTTCGAATCATAATTTAATTTTAAGATCATTCCTAATCATAATCAATCAAAGCAGTGTTTTTATAACCGAACCGATGATCAAACCGGTCTACCTAAAAAAATGGTCCAACCGATCGGGCTTTTTTAACCGGACGGTCGAACCGAAAAATCGTTTATATAATATAATATAATAAATAATATATTTTGAATTTTAAAAACTCAAAAATATATATAAATAGACAAAAAAATTATATATTTGTCATAGTTTGAAGCTAAATAAGTATGTAAATATATTCAAAATATCAATTATAGTTATAAATTATTTAAAATAATTAATTATATAATTTTAAAAAACTAATAATTATTTAAATAATTTTTTTAATGAAGTAAAAATTTCAAATAATCATGTATATATATAAAAAGTTATTAAATTGAAAGTTTTAAAAATAAAAAAAATAAAATTAAAAAAATAAAAATATTCAAAAAACGGATTGAACCGGTTTTCCGGTTATTGACCGGTCCAACCGATTTTGACCGGTTGGACCGGTTTTCCGGTTCTTGGTGGATACCCGGACCGGACTAGCGACCGGTTTCCGATCAAACCGATCGAATCGGCCAGTCCGATCCGGTTCTAAAAACACTGAATTAAAGTAAACATATTATTATTTTTAAATCATTATTCTAAATCCTATTTAATTACTTTAATAATCACAATGTAGTTTATTTATAGAATCCAATCATTTAAAGTAAACGCATCTTTGAGCAGTTAGAATTCCTGAGCAGTCAAGATTTGTTGTGATGATCAAAACTAATTTTGCAACTGGTTGATAGAAGAGACAAAATTGTTTCGACTGATTTGTTTTCCCATTGAATAATTTGGCACAGATGAAAGTATTTGAATGTGACTGCTTGGACCGATTCTACTTTTCAACTCAGTGATAAATCATTCTCGTTGATATATCAACTTAGTATGTCAAACGTCAAAACTATATACTTAACCTTAATCCGTATGCCTCCGAATCATTTTTTATTTTTTTGTCATTCCAAATCAATGTCCTTGAGTTGAGGTTGAACACGCCTTTTAAGCTCGCATTCAATCCGAAGCTGGGATTTTTTACATGAATTCGGGAAATTAAGAGCAGCTCCAACGCTGCGCTAAAATGGTGCTTTTGCACCATTTTAGCGCAGCAAAGGAGCTCCAATGGGGGCGCTAAATGCTGCGCTATTTTAGCGCCCCCCACCTTCGCACCAAATTTGGCGCAGGCCTTTGCAAATATTTTATTTTTTTTTAAAATTTTTTTTATTATCATTTATTTGTTTTTAAATATACTTAAATATTATTTAAATATTTTTGGTATTATTATAATAACTAATATATTATTTAAAAAAATTAATATATAATCATTTAATGTAATCAATAAATAATTATTATTAATTTAATTTAATTTAATTTTTAACATTTAATTAATTATTAAATAATTATTTTATAAATAATTGTATTTTGTAATGCAAATGCAAATATTTAAACTATAAATATAAATTGGACTACAAATATAAAATTCGAATACATAAAGGAATACAACTAGTTGACAATTAAAATACAAATACAAACTGAAATACATAATGAAACTAAAAATACGTAATTAAAATCCATGATGGAAACACACATGCAAATTAAAACACATAATTCAAACTACAATTAAAACGACAACATCGAAACATATAATCAATACGGTGGTAAATTAGATCCAGATCCTCCAATATCACCCAAATATTTTCCAAGCATGTCACGATCTTGTTGTTCAGATGATTGTTTTCTTTTTTGCATAATTTTTGCTCGTTCAGCTCGCACAATTTCACGCGATTCTGGATCGCCAATTATGCTCAAATCCATATACAGAACTCTATTTTCCTCTTGAAGTGCAGCCAACGCCACTTGTTGTTTTTGAGCTTCAATTTTACTTTTCTGAATTCTCAATCAGAATTACAATTATCTTCCACTAGCTCATCTTCTTTGTCGTTGTCGGACAAAGAAGATGAAACACAAAATGAGTGGTTGAATGATGTTGAGAGTTTTGCAAATAAAAGAAAAGCATTCTTAGATGTGATTACTCAAGAGCAAGAGTTGGTTGCTGCGTACATCATTCAAAATGATCAAGAAGCCACACACAAAGGTTCGATTCCAGGTCACGTAGTCATCCATCGTGATCGAGAAGTCGCCGATCGTAATTTATTCAACGATTACTTTGCTGAAATTCCAAGATATAATGAAACAATGTTTCGAAGACGATTTCGAATGTCTCGAAACTTGTTCATTCGTATCATAAATGAGGTAAAAAATCATGATTCTTATTTCATTCAACGAGCTGATGGTGTGGGCCGGCTCGGTCTATCAACTCTGCAAAAAACAACAGCCGCTTTGCGCATGCTAGCATATGCTTTACCCGCGGATGCTACTGATGAATATATCAAAATTGGAGAATCTACAGCAATTGTGTGTATGCAACGGTTTTGTCGTGCTATAGTGGAAGTTTTTGCAGAACGATACTTGAGATCACCTACTTCTGATGATATTGCCAGACTACTCTACATAGGTGAACAACGAGGATTCCCAGGGATGTTAGGAAGTCTCGACTGTATGCACTGGAAGTGGAAAAATTGTCCAACGTCTTGGGCAGGCCAATATGCAGGTCGTAGTGGTTCTCCGACAATCATTTTAGAAGCAGTAGCTAATTACGATCTTTGGATATGGCATGCATATTTTGGAATGCCCGGAACAAATAATGATATAAATGTGTTGGAGTCGTCTGGTTTATTCTCCAAACTTGCACAAGGTATTGCTCCTACTGCTTATTACAAAATTGGAGGAAAAGAATATGATATGGGATATTACTTAGCTGATGGTATTTATCCAAAATGGTCAACTATTGTGCAAAGCATTCATGATCCACGCGGACCAAAAAAGAAATTTTTCGCAATGAAGCAAGAATCCTGCAGAAAAGACGTTGAACGTGCATTTGGAGTCCTTCAATCACGATTTGCTATCGTGGCGTCACCAACACGTGGTTGGAAGAAATGTCATTTACATGACATAATGACATCATGTATCATAATGCACAACATGATTATCGAAGATGAACGCGATCTCAGTGCACCTATTCAAGATGCGCGAGAAACACCTGCTCCAGAAGTCGAAATGATTGTCGATGATAATATGAAGTTTCAAGAATTTCTCAATCGATATAAAAAAATAAAAGACAAAGATGCTCACTACGAACTGCGGAATGCTTTAATTGAGCATTTGTGGGATGAATATAGTAGTTCAAACGCTTGAAGTTGTACTCGAACGGTCTAAGCATTTATGTTTGAAATTATATTTTGTATTATGTTTGTGATTTGTATGTGTTATGTTTGATGTTGTATCCGTTTCGTATTCGTCTTATTTTTGAAGTTGTATCCATTCTGTGGTTGTCTTATGTTTGAAGTCGTACACATATTTATCAATTTTAATAATTATCATATATTAATTTGTATTATCTATAAATTAATTTATATAATAATATTTAAACAATAAACTTTAAATTTAATATTTATATGTATTAACAATAAAATATTTTTTAATTAATTAAAATATTATTTAGATAATATGTAAAAATATTTATTAACGATAAAATATTTTTTTATAATCGCAAAATTAATTATATAGTTTGTAAAAATATGTTGAATAAAATTAATTAATATATATGAAATAAAAGGAATATTTCGAGAATATTTTTTTTGGTGTAAGATTTAGTGTAAATGGGTTGGAGATGGATATTGTGTTTTTGGTGTAAAAGTTGCACTATTTTAGTGCAAAAGTTGCATCAAAATGGTGTTTGTGGTTGGAAATGGCCTAAAGCAAAGGTCCCTTTTTGGATTGCTGAAGGCATCGCCTTTCCTGTACTCAAAACCCAAACAGACCATTTCCCGCATGCATTTCGTCTCTACATACCGCCCCCATGCCGGCCTCAACGGCCGAAAACCTAGCGTATCTCTTCCGCTCCGCCGCTAGATTGTGTCTCAATCGCTCCAAAACCTCCGCCGCTGTCTCCAAGAAGAAGCTCTCCTCTTCATCTGTCGCCTCTGCTGCCGACGACGCCGCCCTGAAAAAGTACGTGTCCTCTATTAATTCATCCTCCCCGGCGGTCTCCGAAGCAGCCAGACGCCTCGTCAAGACCTTTAAAGCGCCGCCATCATCTCGGCCTGCTGAGATTTCTAGTCTCCACGATATTTTCAGCGACGGCTTACAACTAGGTTGTAAGAATGTCGATGGTACCTTCTGCAACCGCTGTCTTTTTATTGGTGAGCTTGATTATTTTATGATCCGAGTCTTAGGCTTACTCAATGCTTTTTTTTTTTTGGGCATAGATGCATCAGGAAAGCAGCTGGCAACAGAAGCATCTAGTTTATTGTATGGTGAGTATCTTTTTAAATATTATGCCGGGTTACATTTTTTTTTAATCTCGGAGAATGCAGAGGTAGATTTGTGGTATTTTGCAATGATGCTGGTATATTATCTATCTTTCTATAGCAAATTTTATTTTATTTTCTAGTATTTTCTCTTTTCTTGAAGAAGTACTTTATAAACTTAGTGTTTGCATTGAATATTAATATTACCGTGTAAAAACATTATCTTTGTTGGATGGAGCTCCCCGGCCCTACTTTTCCAACTCATTGTATCTATGGAACTTTTCCTTTTAACTGGCAGATGAACTGGACTTGGATTGGGATGATCAATCCGAGGATGAGCAACAGCTGGGTAATGTTTTGACCTTTCCATGGATGGCAAGATTGTCAAACGACAACATATCATTTCGAAGGAAAGAAGTCTCACGAGAGAGGAAGCAGAAATGGGTTTTCAAAAACACACAGACCAGCCGCTTTGGTAGGTTGGTCAAAATGTGTGGAGCAAAGCTTGGGCCAGATGCTACCCTTGATATATTTGGGAGACTTGGACAGGAAACTGGCCTGAAGGAATACAATGCCTTAATTAGAATTTGTATAGAGAAAGCTAGGGATGCTACAGATGAAGAGGCCTCCCTTGAGCAGATCTATAAGGCCCACCAAATTTTTAAGTCGGTGAGGGAAACAGGCTTTAAAATTGAAGAAGAAACGTATGGACAATTTCTGATGTATTTGACCGATTTTGGCATGGTTGAAGAATTCTTTTTCTTCCTTGACCTCCTCAAAGACGAGAACCCTGATACGCTTTCGCGATTATCTTATTATGAAATGCTATTGTGGATTAGAGTCAATAATGAAGTAAAAATACAAGAACTCTGTCGTGCTTTTGTGGATGATAATTCTGAAGATAAACTTTCTTTTCGAGGTATTTTGGTTCTTACTATGGTTGCTTTAATTTTTTGTCCCGATTCTCTTAGTTTTGTATTTTGTCTTTCTTTATGATAATATTTGCAGTCACTAGTGACTGCTAGGTGTTGTTGAGACTATGGATTTACTGGGACCAAGCAGGGCATTTTAGTGTTGAGGTCATGTTATACTAAAGTGAATTGTTCGTGATGGTTCTGCCTTGGTATTGATTTGTGGGATCTTCAAATTTTCATCGTTTTTACCTCCAAATTTAAAATTCAGAGGTTAACTGCTTGTGTTGCCAATTAATTTTCAAGGCAAGTGAACTATAATCCAATCGAGCTACGTTGAAGCGGACCAAAGTGTTTCTGGAGCCCTTTTTGCAAGTGGTTATTATTTCAGCCTAGTATTTTTATTTGAATTGGTATTCTTCTTCTTCTTCAAATTTGATAAATTTTGAAATTAAATTTGGCCAATCATCTTTTACAAACAGCTATCTCAATTATTATATTTGATGTCCACTTATTTGATTATGGGTTTAGCTTGTGTCATATAGACATATTTTCTAATCTTGGCATTACAATTATCTTGCAGAAAATATATTGTTGGCATTGTGTGAAAGCGGCCGAAAAGAAGAGTTAATTAGGCTATTGAATACTTTCGACATAACAAAAGTTACCTCAGATGTACTTTTGGTGAATATCTTCAAGTCCCTGGGGAAGTTTTTGCTGGAGCCTGTCGCTGATAAATTCCTGGTGGCTCTGAAAAGCACTGGTTAGTTAGTATATGATCAATAGATTTTTGTGATAAAGGAATTTTCCATAAATTTACTGGAAGAAAAGTCAGAGTTTCTTAGACACAATATTTCATGTTTTTATCTTGGAGTATGTAATCCATTTTTGAAAAGTTACTAAAAAAACACCAAATTATGCAAAAAAGAATCTAGGCAAGTAAGAAAAGATATCCACAAGTAATCTTGGAAATAGTTTTTAAACTGTTGCAACCATGGATTCGAATGCATATAGGTGCCGCGGTTAGTTCCATAGTTGTCCACTAAATCTATCCACTTTGCTATTCTTTGTGTTTGGAATGTCTACCTTATGATTTCTTTGCTTCTAAATGGATTCACGAAGCAGTCTATTTGGGTTGTCGAGGGCTTTGAGTGATAGACTATGATTTTCCTGGGCTCTCATCCTAACGTGCAAATGTGCTAATTTTGCTACATGCAGATATCAGTGAAGAAAACATTTCGAAGTTTATCTATGAATATGTAATAAGCATTCCAAATTTAGCGGTGAGGAACTTCTCATGAATGTTACTGGTAATTTCTTTATTCCATGGATTTTGAAGTGCTTTTACTTGAGAGCAGTTTGCTCCATTGTGAAGCATGTTGTTTTTGAAGTATTTCAGCTACCACATACTCTTCCCCATACACCACCCTTATCTATTGTTTTGGTTTATCTTGTTCAAGGATGAACTTCAGACAGTGACATATTTCAGTCATTTACATGGAACTCCACTAGTGTTGGTTCGTATTAGCTAATTACTTCTGTTATGTTGTCTCTTAAGTTCTTAATGAGTGAATGAGGAGCAACAATTGTGCAGTAATGTTAGAAAAGAACGTTGCGTATTAAGTAGTGAATTTAAAAATAAGTGTGAATGTAAACCCTTGGCACAGACCAAGTGATGCGATATGCATATAACATATTTAATGTGTCTGTTATCCATTCATGAGATTTGTTGTTTTTCTTGCTACTCAGTTCATATATCATATTTAACAGCCTAACAAAAATAGTTTCCTGTCTGGTACACAATCACTTTCCACATTGCTTTTATGCATAAATTTATTTTTTATTTGCGGTAGTTTTACATTTTGTTCGTATATGTGCTTATTTTCTTTGAGAGTGGAGATCCGTAATGAATATAGCTACCTGATGTGTACAGGTTTGAGTTGGTAATCCTTTTTAGATTCTATGTCGGGTTTGATGTACACGGTTTTCTTGATTGGATTTTCTCTTTTTTAAATACATCTTCTGATATTATCTTTTGTTTGCTGAGGTAGGTTGACGATGTCATCATAAAATTCCATGAATTACGTGCTAAATTGGAAGTTTTACCCACTTCTGCGCAATATGAGAAGCTCATAAGATATTCTTGTGATATCCTCAAGGTATGGTCCAATGCTTATGGAGAGCTAGTTCAGATAAAACTAAAACCCCGTGAAGAAAGAAATTGTTAAGTCAGCTTACTGCCTACATGCTCCTGTCTAAGCGTTGCTTGGTTCTCAACTTAGTGCTGCTGCATAATGTCTGGAGTTTTCTTTGTGCATTGTAGATCCAATTGTGCAGCTAGCATGATTTATGTTAGGATCTAGATCTCCTAGCACAATGAAATCTGCAAATATTCATTAATATAAAAGAAAGATTTATTTATTTATTTATTTGACAGAAAATAGATTTATTTAATATGAAATATAATCTGAGAATTGTATCAGCGAAGGTTAGAATCCTTTTACAAGAAGAATACACTCATGCTCCTTGCCCCTAGCACCCAGTAAACATCTATGAATCCCTCTTCCCTTCTCTCCCGAGTCCCGCCTAATTTATTTTCCTCTCTCCTAATCCCTTTCTGCTTCTCCAAGTTATTGGCACTAGAATTCTCTTGATAAGTGGATAGGCCCAATTTATCTAGGTCCCACAATAATAACCCATCTTTGTTTATCCAGCCCGATTCTCTTAAATCCCTACAATTTACTATTAAATTTTGTTTAGGTACATGAGGCACTCAGTTTAGCTGACGAGGCTTGGAGGTCTGATTTGACTTTGTCGTTAGAGTCATTTCATTCCATATTAGATGCATGTGACCGGAGCTGTGAATATAACTTGGTATGTCAATTTATTGCTTTCCCTTCTTTATAAGTTTTGATTTTACATTTTTACTTTAATATTCATTCCCCTTTGTTTTCCACTTTTCCTCATCAGTTGTAAAGCTTTCAAATGTATCTGATTGAGTGGATTCTTCAAAATTCCTTGCCTTTTAGCAGGATCGTAATTGGTTTTCTGTATGGATATAACTGTCAATTCAAAATATTTTTGGTAGATCTGTCCCTTGGAGTCATCCTTTATTTAATGTAACTCGTGTTTCAATAAAATAACAAATGAGGCCAGATTTATCAAGGGTATGGGTGTATTTAGGTACCGCTTGGTTTGAATGATAGGATAGTTGAATGAGTGAAATGAAATTTATAGATATGGCTGAATAATATATTATGACAAAATATATGGTGTTGTTTGGTATGATTTTAATATGATGGATGATTTTGTGTATTTAATTTTTATGGAAAATAACCCCCACTATTCACTTTCCCCCCACTGCACATTTTTCTCTACTGCACTGCACATTTTCCTTCCTTCGCTCCTTTTTGTTCAATCCCATCTCCCACCTACCATTTTCTTTTCTTTGTTTCTTCTACGCAAAACTTATCCTTGTATCTCCTTCATTTGTCTTTTGTTTGATTCACAAGTACGATTTCATCTCCAAAATCCCATGGTTGATTCAAGAAGTCCCACTGTTACCACCCTCTAGCCACTGCCCAACTGTCCTTTTTAGAAACATGCAAGTACTGCAAATTCCATGGGGCTCCTCACGAGCTCGAATTTAGAAGCTGGTTAGAAAATTTGTTTAGTGGCAGTCGTAAAGAAAATGGTGGCACCAAAGCCCCATCTGATTCAAGCTGTTCAGAGGAATCTAAGGAGTTGCCTCGGCTCAATTCTATGGAATTTTCTCTGTAAGTGGAAAATGATGGAAGAAGATGAGCTATCACACCAACAAGGTGTGATAAATAACAAGGCAGGTAAACTAAGCATGGATCTTAAAAATCAGACCAAACGCGAGATGAGGATAATTTTATCTAATCTTTCATCATCCTTTAAATAAAACCGGGTTGCTGTATTAATATCTGATAGATTGTTTTCTCGGCATGTAGATAACCTTGAATCTAATCCACTTCAAAACCATGTTTTATTTTCTAATCCACTTCAAAACCATTTTTTATTTCTGTCAAATCATTTAAGTAGGTTTCTATTTGTTCTGTCCGAAAAATGGTGCTTTGATACCCCAGGGGATAGTTTTGAAATACATGCATAATTGCATGTCCAGTCAACGTTCAAATGCAGATCTTGATGACGAGTAAATGTTATTTTCCTTATGAAAAGGCATAATTTGGCAAACCGATGAATGGAAATGCATATATTGCAAACAGATGAATGCGGTAGGATCATGACATAAAGTTCTCAAATCTACATCTCCCAGTCAAAAGAATATATGGGGTTAGAGTTTTGAAGAAAGTAATTTTTATGGTATAAGGCCCTGAAGTTGAGACAGTCGTAGGAAGACAAGTATGTGGTTGATTATTTTTAAAATACTCTCATTTCAAATTTGGTTTGGAAGTATGCATAGGCCCCTTAAATCAAAGTCAAGGAAATTCAACTCCGAAAATTCATGGATAAAAGCTTTGAATTAATAACTTGACTTTTTTATGTCAAGTTAGTCATTGAAAATATCAAGTTTTTGCATTTTGCTTCAAGCTTTAATATTCATAGAAGAGTGAGAGGGTTATTATAAGTTAAGGATTTTCTCTTGTCGCTGATCATTTTTTAGTTCGATTTTCATTTTTTTTCTTCTTTTTAATATAAATCAGTCAACTTTTGGAATTAAAACTACTTGGAATGAAATTGATATTGACTCTTTCCATTTTTCTAGGTTCATCAAATCAAATCAATGATATATTGCCACGATCTGAAGCCAAATAATGAGACCTTCAGGTTGATGATACAGCTATGCGTGAAGATGAAAGATGTTAAGTCTCTTTTTTTTAGTGTGCTGTACTTAATTTGTTTCAGTTTCTATGGTTTTCATTTTACATCTAAATGCAGTTTCAAGGAGCTTATGGAATTATAAGTGATATACTAACAATGAAGTTAATGCCAACAGCAAGCATTTTCAATGCTATAATGGCTGGATATTTTCGTGAGGTGGGTTTGTTCTTTCTGAATGCTCCGATGTTTTGCCCTTGTAATGACCTGTTAAAGACATAGTGTGTAGCTGGTTAAATTTTTAATTTCTATTTGTACCTCGGTCATGTTGCAGAAGTAGATACCTACCTTTAAGACAGTTTTACCTCTGACCTGTTTATGAGGACAGTGATATGAATCTGATTTCCCATTGTTCCTTGCTAGCTTTCTATAATACTTGGTCAAATGATCTGATATCGGTTGTGCAGATCCCATTTGGACCCCCTCACACACATGATAATTTTGTGGCCTATGTTTATCGTGCGAAACTGTTTGTAGTGGGTTCTGCTTCCAACAGTTATGCATTTTATTATTGACATTCTATGTTACCAAAATGTGCAGAAAAACACCTCTAGTGCTATGCATGTTCTTGAACAGATGGAAGACGCGAAAGTGAAACCAGATGCCATGACTTTTGCCTGTCTGATAAGCAACAGCCAGAGTGAGAAGCATATAACTGAGGTTGTCTTTAAATTATGTGACGGCAAAACTATAAATTATATATCTGTAGAGGACATTGTGGGTTTGGATCTCTTGTCAATGGACATTGAGGTTGATAAAATTAAAGACTCAATGCCAGAAAACAAATAACTAAAATGTTTAGTGCTTATCACAAATTACTATTGTTTCCTTTTTCACGTGAATATGATTTTGGGGTTGCTTTGAGGCTGATCTACTGCACTGTTCATGTAAAATCTGTGCATAACTTTACATTCTATGACCACCAACTCCAAAAAATATCAATTTTCAATATCATGCACACATTCATCAAACTTTCAAATAAAGTTGAGTCGAGCCCAATTGATTTGTCTTTAAAATTTAAATGTTATCAACCAGTCTAAATAGATAATCACAAGCTGCATTTTATTTTGAGTTCTATCTATTTCTTTCTAATGCTTTATATACTGGAACAACTGGAAAGCTCCCTGGATTTCAATGTTTATTTTTATCTGCATTTTAATCAGCAGTGATCTGCAATATTGATGTTATGTTCTGTATACAACTCTTCTTACCTGGTTAACTAGTCCGTTAATGGGGAATCAGTGATGTTCTGCAATATTGATGTTATGTTCTGTATACAACTCTTCCTACCTGGTTAACTAGTCCGTTAATGGGGAACAATATTTTCTGTTGCCAAAGTCATGCGACTTAGAATTCTATACTGATGGTTTCTGTTGTTGGTCTGCTTGTAGCATTATAATGACATGCTTGACGCGGGAATTCAGCCCATAAAGCAGGTTTTCATGGCCCTTGTGAATGCATATGCTGCCTGTGGAGAATTTGATAAGGCTAAGAAGGTATGAAGTTTCTCTTTGGTCTCTGCTTCGGCTATGCTTTCCAATAAAATGTTCCTGATAATATGGTTGCTGACTAGAGCACCAAACCTGTAGCTGAATGGAAATAATCTTGCTTTGTCTTAGTTAGTGAGATTAGGATTGGCTGACCAGGATATCCCTGGCGCAAAATTGTACATAAGGCCCAACCCACCCGTAGAAGTGTTGTTCGTTAGGCAAAGAAGAAAGCCCACCTTATAAGCTGATCCAGAAGCCGAAAACCTTCCGTTGTGGTGGAACATTTAAGTTCTCCCCTACAAAACATCTTCTACCTTACTAAAGAGCGACAAAGTGGTCACAGGCTTGGATACAACTTCACCCCTGCATCCAGTTTTTACATAATTGTTGATCTCTGTGTAGGTTATCTTTGACAAAAGAATTCCAGTGAAGAACTTAAATGAAATTAAGGGTGCTCTTGTTAGCGCTCTTGCATCCCATGGGCAGTTATCTGGTGCTCTTGAACTGTATGAAGAGATAAAAGAAGCTGATTGCCACCTGGACCCTAAAGCTATTAGATGTCTTATTGTAAGCTGCTTTAGCTCGTTGTTAAAATTCAACTTGTTTTATGAACAAACACATCAAATTTCATGATTTTTTGCAGGAACATTTTCAATCCAAAGGAGAATTGAATAGATTGCTTCAGCTGCTCGAGGAATTGACCAGCTCACCTTATTGGGTTGATGCCTGCTTCAGGGTCATATCGTATTGTGTTCGGCATGAACACCTAAGGTTCTCTTTGTTTTTTCGTTACGATTTTCATGATATTTGATTCTGTAAATCCACTAGGTTATGATCGTTTTGCTCGTCTCAGATCTACTCTTGATTTACTCAAGCAAGTCAAGGATAAATTCAGCAACTGTCAAGTTGCTACAGAAGTTCTGTTTGATGAGGTATTGACCTTGTTTTTCCCATCATCTTGCAAGAAGTGGTTGAAACTTTATATCTTGAATTTAATGTTCCCATTGACACATGTTATGGAGTAGGTATTTTGCTTTATTGTGGAGAAAGAGGGCAAGGACATGCAATTTGGTCTTAATTTACTTCAAGCCATTAAGACCGAATTAGGCGTTCACCCTTCAAGGAAAAGTCTTGATTTTCTCCTGAGTGCTTGTGTGAATTGCAAGGATGCCAAAACTTCGTTTGCTATTTGGGAAGAATATGAGAAAGCTGGCCTGCCGTACAATGTTTTAAGTTTTGTAAGGTGAGGCTTCTTGAATTCTTCTGCTATTACTACTTTCATTTTAATCATCTAGGTTTTTTAGGATAAAGTTTCAACTTAGGAGTCCTATTCTACTATCACCGGACTTAGTAAAAAGGAGGTGAAGTGGTGAACTAGTGAAGAAGCCAAGACCATGGGAACTGCAAACTGTCTGTTCTTGCAATGCAGAGGCATCCAATATATATCTAACAGATTCAAGTTCAAAATTATCGCTTTCCATCGGAATGTTTACCTAGTCTATTTCCAATGACTTGTATATTTTATGTTTGAGTTGGATTTCAAATTTTGAAAGTTTCTATGAGATAATGTGAGAACTATCTAAAGGCATGATTAAAAGAATTGATGCTCAACAATTCTGAATGAATTATTAGGACACAAGAACAGCATATATATATACAACAATAGGAATCAATAATAATTCCCTGAGATTCTAAAATCCTCTAAAAAAGGAAACTTACCTATTGATTATGACTAGAATATATGAATAATTATATCATAATTATATAATAAATAACTTCTCACACTCCCCCTCAAGCTGGAGAGTAAATGTTCAACATTCCCAGCTTGCTAACCATTTCTCGAAACATAGGCTGATGAAGACTGTTAGTTAGAATGTCTGCCACCTGGTCTTTTGAAGGGACATAAGGCATGCAAATCTCATTATTCTCCAACTTCTCTTTAATGAAGTGTCGATCAATCTCTACATGTTTTGTTCGATCATGTTGGACAGGATTATGGGCTATACTAATGGCTGCTTTGTTGTCGCATAAGAGCCTCATTGGTGAGTCCATAGGAAGTTTCAACTCCTGAATGATCCGTCGAAGCCAAAGAAGTTCACAAACCCCATGTGCCATAGATTGAAATTCTGCCTTTGCACTACTTCGTGCAACAACTCCTTGTTTTTTGCTTCTCCAAGTCACCAAATTACCCCACACATAAGTACAGTAGCCGGAGGTTGATCTTCGATCAATTGATGATCCTGCCCAATCCGCATCGGTATAGGCAGTTAGAGATTGAGTGCTTTGCTTCCTGAAAATCAGGCCATTTCCTGGACATCCTTTGAGATATCGGAGAATCCTAATTACTGCTTCATGATGTTCTCGGTTTGGTGAGTGCATAAATTGACTAACGACTCCAACAGCATGTCCAATGTCGGGTCTAGTATGAGCCAAATATATCAATCGTCCAACCAACCGTTGATATTTCTTTTTATCCACAGTAGCTTCTTCTTTCTTTTGGCTGAATTTTATATAAGGATCCATGGGAGTTGGAGCAGGCTTACATCCAAGATATCCAGTGTCTCTAAAAAGATCAAGGATATATTTTTGTTGAGAAATTACAATTCCTTTTCCAGACCGAGCCACTTCCATGCCAAGAAAAAACTTCAAATTTCCGAGGTCCTCCATTTCAAATTCTCTTGCCAATTTATTCTTTAAATCTCTCATCTCATCAAGGTCATCTCCGGTTAAAATGATATCATCAACATAGACAATAAGAATTGTGACTTTGTGAGTTGTTGAGTGTTTGAAGAATAAGGTATGATCAGATTGAGATTGAGTGTACCCGAACCCCGTAACACACTTTGCAAATCTTCCAAACCATGCTCGCTTCCTGTATTGTTTCTGGAATCTGTTCATCAGTGAGTTGAGATATGAAGGCTTTGAATTTTCCAGATAGGTTGGATGAGGACACAAACTTGGCAAGGAGATATAAAGGAACTTTTGTGCAAGTCCTAGTGCCTTTTCTTTGAGCAATGGGCAGTTCAGGGGCTGGATGTACAGAAATAGGAGTGTTAGGACTGTCACAAAGAGAAAGAGATGAAGGGTTACCTTGTTGAAGACCCGGATCGGATGATAGCAGCTCTGAGATTATGGGAGGCTCCCTTCGAGTACCTGTTCTCCTAGAATAAACACGAAGTTCCGGCGATTTAGTAGTAGGAGGATCAACCAATTCAAGTGTATTAGGAATGTTGTCCTGGACAAAATCTATGGTTGGCAGACATGGACTCCTAGGATTAGACACACTCGAGTTTATCTCCCCGTATTCCCAAAAATTACCTTCATAGGATTTTGTCTCCCCCTGAAGGGAAGATTTGGGATAATACGGTAGATTCTCAAAGAAAGTAACATCGGCACTAACATAGATTCTTTTTGTGATGGGGCCTAGGCATTTGTAACCCTTTTGTGTGGCTGAATACCCAATAAACACAACGAACAGCTCGTGGATCAAGTTTGCTCCGACCTGGTTGATGTACATGAACAAAGGCAGTACACCCGAATATTTTTGAGGGTAGATGACTGAAGGACCGATTGTCGGGGGAAGATTGGGTGAGTGTTTGATGAGGGGTTGCATATTTAAGGACTTTTGAGGGCATCCGATTGATCAAATATGTTGTTGTAAGAACAGCATCGCCCCATAGGTATTTAGGAACGTGACAATTAAACATTAAGGCTCGAGCAATCTCGAGTAAATGTCTATTTTTCCGTTCGGCAACACCATTTTGCTGAGGACTATGTGTACAAGAGCTATGATGTATGATCCCGTGTTCTAAAAGATAGTCACCCAATACTAGGCTAAAAAATTCACCCCCATTATTCGTTCGTAAGGTCTGAATATTGGTGTTGAATTGAGTTTTCACCATGGTATGAAAATATTTGAACACTTGGATGGACTCGGATTTGTCTTTTAATAAATAAACCCAACAACATCGTGAATGATCATCGATAAAGGTAATAAACCACCTAGTTCCAGTGAGATTAGTAGCCTTAGATGGTCCCCACACATCACTGTGTATGAGTGAGAAAGGCTTAGAAGCTTGGTACACGTGAGGTGGAAAAGAAGATCGGTGATGTTTAGCCATTTGACACACGTCGCATTGAAACATAGATGGATTTTTATTAATAAATAGAGAGGGAAACATGTGTTTTAAATAACCAAAACTCGGGTGACCTAATCTTTGATGCCACAACATTATTTCAGAGTCACAAGAGAAAGAAAAAGGACTACTACTACTTTGCAGAGCTTGTCCATTTAGAAGATTAGGTCTCTTGAAGTAATAAAGCCCCCCATGTCTTTCAGCACTGCCAATCGTCCTCCCCGAGCCCTATTCCTCAATTTCACAGAGATTAGGAAGAAATTTAGCTACACAATTGTGATCAGCTGTGAGCTTGGTTACAGAAATGAGATTGCAGGATAATTTTGGAACATGGAGTACAAATTGTAGGGTTAAACATGGAGATATAACTATGGAACCTTTACCTGCAATAGTGGATGGTGTACCATCGGCTAAGGTGACCCTAAGATTACCCGAACTAGGAACATAGGTTGAAAACATATGGGAGTCATAGGTCATATGATCGGAAGCTCCAGAGTCAATAATCCAAGGACTGAAATTTCCTTGATTGACATTTAGAGCAACCGGGTGATTACCTTGTTGTACGCAGGACGTGGAAGAGGAGTGATTAATGGGCTGAGAGGCAGATAGGAGTTTGTACACTTGCTCCAGAAGTTCTCTGTTGGAGAGAGGAGATTCATTTGACAATGATTCGTTACTTTGACTGGAGGCAGCAACGGTGTGGAGAGCTTTGTTGTCTCTTGGAGGACGAGATGATTTGTAATCAAGAGGACGACCATGCAATTTCCAGCAGGTGTCCTTGGTATGACCCAGACGCTTGCAATTGTCACACCAGGGCCTACCAGCGCGACGAGGCTGATCTTCAAACCGGGAAACCAACGCAGATGTTTCTGAAATGTGAGGGGCAGCAACATTTTTTAACATGATCTTTCTCCGGCTTTCCTCTCGACGAACTTCAGCAAACACCTCTTGGATGTTTGGAAAGGGAGATCGGCCGAGGACACGACCTTTAACATCATCGAGGTCCTTAGAGAGGCTTGAAAGGAAGTCGAAGACCTGCTCAATATTCTGAAGTTTCTGGAAGTGGAGCCTGTCAGTAGCACAGTGCCATTCGAAGTCAACGTAGAGATCACTCTCGTGCCACAATCCCACCAACTGATTGTATAACTCTGTGACAGTCGGGATCCCTGCTTCGTCTGGCGGATCTGGGTTTTTAGTTCGAACATCTGTGAGGCATTCCCGACATCGGAGTTTGTCGCCTTGACTGAGTCCCACAAATCTTGAGCAGATGGAAGAAACAAATAGGATTTCCCAATGGCTGGATCCATGGAGTTAATAAGCCAAGCCATGACCATTGAATTTTCGGCTTCCCATGTCTTAAACGTAGCAGCAGTGGGTTCGGGCATCGGGTTGTCACCTGTAAGATAGCCGAATTTTCCTTTGCCTTGGAGAAACAGTTTCACAGATTGAGACCATTGCAGAAAATTCAATCCGTTCAACTTGTGAGTAGTAATGACTAGAGATGGAGTCATATCTCCTAGAGCTTGTCCTGAGGCTACAGTGAAATGGCTGTTTTTCTCAGAAGACTCGACCTTTGGTGTTTCAGACGCCATTTTTTTTCTAAAGAATGGATCGGAATGACTCTGATACCATAAAAGAATTGATGCTCAACAATTCTGAATGAATTATTAGGACACAAGAACAGCATATATATATACAACAATAGGAATCAATAATAATTCCCTGAGATTTTAAGATCCTCTAAAAAAGGAAACTTACCTATTGACTATGACTAGAATATATGAATAATTATATCATAATTATATACATAAATAACTTCTCACAATGATAGTGTCGTCAGTGTTTACAGGCTTGTCTGTATTGTTTTGTTCGGTTCACCATGATACCAAAATACGAGTTATCATATGCCTTGATAGAATATTTTAGAGTTGATTCCCCCTCAGTAGGCACTGTCTACACGATACAACAGTATTCTTGTGAACCCCTTTTCGTATCCTTTACGGAGTGTTTCCTAGTATCTCTACTTAGATAGTGCTTCTTTGCATTAGTTTTAGGCAAGCATTGAACAGGCATCTAGTTGGGAATCCTATTTGTCTGTCAGGCAATAGCTCTAGTAAACGTAGAGCTCATTTTAAGATTACTTGCTCCGCAAACATGCTGTCAGTCACCACTTTCGAAAAAAGCTTGCAAACCGTACGTTGTGGATTGAGAAGACAAATATTGCTCCAGATGTCTGTCTAATCCCATGCAACTTGCTTTTGTGCTTCTTGATGAACTTGCTTATGTGGTGCATATCTAGACTTGAATGGGGAGAGGTATCCAAAACAGACCTGCTTACTTCATCCAAATTGTGATCTACACCTGCAACTCAATTTCTCAATACCTTGGACACTTCATATAATTGGGCCAATGGTAATCAAGTTTCGAGAACGTTAACTTCATTTGTTGTAATATTCTGAAAGAGGATGACCTCCATGCTGGAATAGAGTGATTTCTTCGTCGATTGCAATTATCACCCCTGTAAATAAGAAACCTAAAGGGTTTACAACCCTGTAATTTAAAGTCAGGCGCATTTGTCCCATTTGTAAGGATTTTACTGTCTGATTTTATAAAACACAAGGTTTTAAATTATCCTTAAGTTTATATAAGGGGTTATGTGCCTTTATTGGGTTTTCATATGGGTGCAAATTGTTGTTTGCCCTATATCTTTTCTTCCTTCTATCGCAGATATGAGTCCATAATTTGAAACCAAACGCAATAATTAGTACCATCTATTATCTAACTTGATCTTAATGGTCGGAAAAGAAGCCTCGTTAACATTTACCATGGATTTCTTCTTTCTGCTGGGAATATTTATGTATGTGTGTTAAGACATGGCATGAAACTCATAAGATGAAAGATCAAGGAGTTGGAGGCTATAGTTTTTTGGAGGAAAAAAAAAAGAGAATAACAGCGGAATTATTCTTTTTCCCTTGGGCTCTGATACCAAATTGATTGGACACAGATTTAGTCTCATATATCTCAAGGGGGTATTTATACCAAGTATACACTTTAGTTTAGAAAAGTTTACCTTGCAGTTAATTTGAGTGAATCAGACTATGAATATCCTGATTCTTATAATAAATCCCATCTGCGAGAGAAATATAATGATTCAGATTATATTATATACTAGCTAGCAACTCATTGCAGATCCTAAATTGTGAATCTTGCAGGATGTACCAGGCTCTTCTGGCTTCAGGAGAGCGAGTATCTGCGGCGAAAATCCTTAATAAGATATCAAAAGACGACCCCCATGTCCTATGCGTCATCCAAGCATGCCAAAGAACATACCTGAAACCCTCATCTGGAAAGAATCAAAAGAAAAAGAAGGCATTAGCAGCAGTTTTGGGGTTGCTAGATGGTTTAGAAACCAGACCAGGAAACAAAGGTGTATTTTTAATGATTCTGTGAGCTCTTCTTTATTATTATTATTATTATTATTTTTCGCACATGGACACATATAAAGGTACTGGACCATTGGTTGGTTGCATGTTCTTGCTATCTTCTACCCAATTATGCTCGTGTTAGTGAAGTTTTTGAGTCTGCTATTTACAGCCATTTTTTTTACCTTTACAGGTTGACAAACAATATTCAAGAAAATGTTTTGAGAAATTTATGTGAAGATGAATCGGCAGAGAAATTGAACAATGTGTGTTCTTAACGACCAGGCGCCACATTTTTTACAGTTCTCTGGCCTGTTTGTGATTTTATCGATGGTGAGCAAGCAAGTCACAAGAGGCTAGTCTCAGCAAAAGGGGTTGTGTGTGAATATTGTAGGGATAGGAAATCACTTGGTTGATATTTGGCTGAGTTAGACTCACATTTACTCCCATACTGGAAGTACTTGTTGCATCAGTCAAGAAGCAGATGTGCCATCAATCCTAAACTATTCGATTAAGGTAGTGTTTGGGAGAGCTTCGAGGAAGCACTTCTCAACTTTTCCTTCACAAAATTTCAGTGTTGTAAATGGCGGGAGGCGGTGGCAGGAGGACCGTCCCGTCACCGCGGCCTAGGCGGTTGAATTTTTTTTAGCATTTTTTTAATATATAATCATATTTAGTCATGCAATATAATAAAAAATAGTCATGATTTTTTATGTAAGATGTGTAATTAAATAATCTGTGCATAAAAAAAATTCATAAATATAATACCATCTATACAAGGTTCAAATAAATATATAAGTTCTAACTAACAAGATAATTAATAAAGATTCATCATCATATTAATACTAACAAAGTAATATAATTACTTTGACAAAAAAAACCAACTTTAAAATTTCAAGTTTCAACCCACTAGGACATTATGTCAGTAAGTACAAGATTAAACATAACTAATCTTTTAAATCATTAACATATGCACCATTAACAACATTCGTAATCCTCTCATCATCGGACTCAAAATCAACATCTTCTTCCTTTTCCTTCGATATATCTAAATGATTATCCGGATCAAATTCATGGTACACATCGTCCTTCTCATATGCCGGGACCGCTATCATGGGCATAGGGCATCCAGCCAATAGAAAATAACCGAAAGTGAGCCTAACATGCTCAGTACGAGAGTATGAGTATACGGTGTTATGTGTGCATGTATGCAAGTGAACTGGGTACCAAGACTCTCAGGTCAAGAAACAAGCTCATAGACCGGGCCTAGGGTATATAGCACGCTGCGCCGTCGCATCAGGAGGTGGCTCATATACCCAGTGAATAATGGTGACCTGATATTAGTACATGTGTCCAACCATAAAGGTAACCTGACACAAGACTTACGTATCCAACCATCCACAAACTCGTAGGGTGAGCGCCCTACTACAGGATACCTCTAAGGTAAAAGCTCAATATGCTCATGTATGCAACATACAGTCATGATATGCTGTATATAAAGGCATATAAAACATGCAATCACATAATTCATGCAAACACATAATACATGCATACTCAATCTGGATATCTCGAATAATACTTTCGTACCTTACTAAGGCAGATCCTAGAAGCTCCCCCTCTAGGTCCAAGCCTACCATGCAGCACTACATCATAAATAACAATGCATTACCTAGCATGCCAAACATCACCTACTAGGCTCTAAAAGCCTTAATTAAACTATAGCCTACTCCCTATTTACTATAGGGAACCAAAGCCATACCTTCGCCCGTCGTCAGCCCGCTGATATCGCATGCCCCAGAGCCTGGGCATAGCCTAGCTACGACTCCTAGACGCCTCGCCAGAGCTCCGCCGCCTGGCTGCTACTGCGGACACTGTCCGCTATAAAATAAACTATTTCCTACTCCAACTCTTAAAGAAAGAGTCCCGAAGCCCTTAAATAGAGCGATTACCGGGAGAGGAGAGGGAAAATTGCACTTAAAAATGAGGGATTCGGACCCCTATTTATAGGCCACGATCGGAAGCTCCGATCGGTGCATGTTTGCCACGTTTTGGACGGCCGAGATCGGAAGCTCCGATCGCAGGATCGGAAGTTCCGATCTCCTGCATCTGGCCACGTGTTTCAATCTCCTTGACACCTGTTTCTGGTTGAGATCGGAAGCTCCGTTCTCGGATCGAAAGCTCCTATCTCGGATCGGAAGCTCCGATCTGCCCGGTAGCTCCGAACGGTTTCTCATGCTTTCGAACTGGTTTTGGTCCTCCGGGACCCCCGAGACCTACCCCACCATTTTCGGACGTTCCAGATTTTATTTTCCACTTATTTTAACCAAATAAGGACTCCTTAAACATGTTTTGACACTTTTAAAATTATATGTCATTTTCTAACATGTTTAAAATCACTTAATCTTGTAAAATGGAACCGGGCTACTACATTCTCCCCTTACTTAAGATATTTCGTCCTCGAACAATCTTAAGTACTGAATGCAGTAAAATATTGAATAAATATCTTTTATTCAAACTGATTCATTTTACAAGTTACAACCTGAAAATACAACAATTCAAAATCGCTCTGGATAATCTGTACGCATACGACTCTCAAGTTCCCAAGTGGCCTCCTTAGTGCCTCGGCGCTGCCACTGAACTAGAAACAAGAGGAATGGTCTTGTTGCGTAACACCTTATCCTTGTGACCTATTATACGCAAAGGTCTCTCCACGTATATCAAATCCAAGTTCAACTGTATCTCAGACGGCTGTAAGATATGAGACTCATCCGCCACATATCGTCGTAACAGTGAAACATGGAACACGTCGTGGATACTTAGACAAATACGGGGGTAAAGCCAACCTGTAAACCAGATCTCCAACACTTTCCAATATTTCAAATGGACCAATAAACCTAGGAGATAGCTTAACCAAATCTCAAAATCCTGCGAAATGGTGAGACTTTCAGGAATACTTTCTCACCCACCTCAAACTGTAAAGGTCTGCGCTTGACATTCGTATAGCTAGCTTGTCGATCCTGCGCAACCTTAATTCTCTTCTTGATCTGTCCAACAATATTAACAGCTTGCTGGACTAACTCTGGTCCCTCAACCTGTCGCTCCCCCACTTCCTCCCAGAACAGTGGAGTACGACATCATCGCCCGTACAACGCCTCAAACGGAGCCATCCCAATACTGCGATGGTAATTGTTGTTGTACGCGAACTCAATCAATGACAACTGATCTTGCCATGCTGGACCAAAATCCATAGAACATGCTCGCAACATGTCTTCAAGAGTACGATTCGTGCGCTCTGACTGCCCGTCAGTCTCTGGGTGATATGTTGTACTCAAACTAAGAGTAGTACCCATAGCGCGCTGAAGACTCCCCCAGAACCTGGAAGTAAACCTGGGATCTCGATCGCTGACTATGCTCACAGGCACTCCGTGCAATCAAACAATATCCTAGATGTACAATCGTGCCATCCTATCAAAACTGAAATCTCGGTTATAAGGAATGAAATGTGCTGACTTGGTGAGTCGGTTCACCACAACCCAAATAGCATCACAATTCCTCGAGCTCATCGGTAAATGGGTCACGAAGTCCATCATGATCAACTCCCATTTCCACTCAGGAATGGATAAACTGTGAAGCAATCCTCCAAGTTGTCAGTGTTCTGCCTTGACCTACTGATACGCCAAACATATAAAAGCATACTAATACACATTTTTCTTCATTCCTTTCCACCAGAAAGAACCTCAGACGCAAATTTTTCTACACCGAAAGGATTCGTATACTTTATGACTAACACTTGTCATAAAAATTGTGACACCGTCGTTGTCCACAATTCTTGATTTCTTGAACCTCTCAGGTTTTCTTCTTGGAAAACATCAATAAAATTATTCTGTTGATTAACAAATCGATTAGTGCAATCTCTAGTGCCAATTTATATTGACACCCATCTCATAACTTCAGATAACACCTGAAAATGAGAATATTGCTTATCCTCTCACGGATAATCATTTCTTGTTGAACCCTGACTTGCACTACTAGATGAACAAAACCGTTTCATCCCTCTTAGGCAAAGTCCTAAAAACAATACAACTTAGCAAAAACCCCTGAATCGATCTCATCGAATCAGACTTATCAATGCATCCATTAGACATCCTGAAAAGAAAAATCAGTGACAACAATCCCGCTGGATTTGATAACCTTAGATCTCAGCTGCTGTCCTTTTTCCTTGTCTAAACACTTGATGTTATCTTGTTAGTATTCATTAAAATTCAAACGCTTGCTAGATTAATTTCTGACACTGAAGTCCCAGAATTACTGCAAATCATTCCTGAGAACTGAATATCTGAGTACTCTACTCATCTTTTCAGTCTATCAAAAAGTGAATAATTCTAATCATTCTTTATGCAAAAGAATATTTAGCTCCCCAATCACGGGTTATAACATCTGTATCAACCTCAGACAAATAATTGCAAATAGTCACTAGGCACCAAACTTGCACCAGTTTAACTGACCATTTCAAAACATACATGAACATCTAAATGTTCATCTTTCCACTATCCAAGTGAATTCTTATATTGTCGCATCCACGCTGTGACTTAGCAGGCTCATGACATCTGTCAATAGAATCGAGTATCCTTTCAAAGTTATCAAACTGACACCAAATTATACTTTAACGTAACTGTCGCAATGATCATAGTTCACGTCTCCCAGTATAAGTCATCCCAGTGTTCTCATCTTTGCTTGATAACCCATTAATAAAATTCCAATTCTTACAGGGAAACTTACCTAAGTAGATTCATGACTTAGAATTTTCTGTTCATCTTGTAATCAAGATCTTGATCACTAATTATACCTCTGATAGAATCAGACAATACTGGTAAAACCTCCTGGTTCTCCCCCAGTATCACATGCGAGGACTATCCGTTCAGAATATTCACTTGTCAAGGAATCCTTTCCAAGACTATTCTGTCCACGAAAACCAAAGTTTGTATCTCTGATAAAGTCAGACAATAACTCACCACAATCTCTTTGGCACTAATCCAGCACCAAATGCAATTCCAGAAGACTCAAATAAATCCTGAATATTTTCCTTATAGTTATACCCATTGCTATGACTGTACATACAACGAGACTGAGGTAAGCCTTCCTATAATGCCAAACTGGAACAAAAGAATCCTTCGAGAGTATGCCGGCATAAGGTCGCACTTACTATACCATCTCGAATCCCGACAGTCAAGAGCATCCTGGCATAACTCATCCCCGAGTCTCTGATATTATGAAATATTCTTATCTGGACCAAAATCACTGGTCAAGGAAAATTATATGTAGAGGCACAACTCAAATCCCGAGTTTGCAAACATCTGATAATTAAATCCTGTTGAATATGAATTCAAATAATCTTTGAAATCATAAATCTAGATCAAAACTTATCTACTTAGAACAATTACTTGTCAAGGAAAAATCTATTCCAAGACTGTTCTGACAACGGAACATCTGTATCTCAAACAGAGGATAACTAAACCTTGATATCATACCTGGTATCTGTCCTATCCAAAGTCATACCCTGCTGTGACAGTGCCAAATTTCAAGACTGAGTAGCCTTCCCTATATAGTCTATGGAGCACAAAGGCCTCCAAAACAACCTCTGAAGTAAGAAAACTTCCAGAGTAATACCGACTAAGGGTCGCGCTTCCTTACGTCTAGTACTGGTCACAATCCACAACTCTTGGTATTACTTAGTCTATCATCCTGATGAAAATCCATTACCACTAGGTAACAACCTAAAAAGATCAAAACAGCCAACTGTTCTAAATAAATCCGTCTAGAACAAACATTCATGCATCCTGATGAATCACATCATCTCTGAAAACACTTGGTTTACTAGAATATTCTAGGTAAAACATCTAGAACTATTCATTGAAAACATGCAAAATCACAAGTACTCATTAAAACAATGATCAGTTTTTTATTCAAAATAACCAAGTTAATCTCAAAGATTACAACACTTGAACGACAAATCCAGGTTCTAATACAATCTTTATTACAATCTCATGTAATACATAACTTAATCAAAAGATTACACTGAAAGATGTACAATACAACAATAACTGAGTACATCAAATACTGAAATCTTTAATACATCTGATTACAACTGAAATACTGTTTACAAAAGAATACAGTATTTAAACTCTTGCGGAAGTCTTTCATTTCGTCTACTGATCTTGAACATGAAGTTTTCCTCAGGTCAGCAGACCTTCTTCATCGCAAGATCTCAAAGATAAAATCTTGCTAATCTATCGGATCCTTCCAATATTGTTGGGTTCCTTATCTGGTAGATGAGACAAGATTTTCCCGTCAATCTCTCCAACTACTAGTGAAGAGTCTTCCGGGGTGGCTTCCTTGGTCGACTTAGAATGGATGACTACATTTCACACATTCCGTTCAACCTGGAGAAGTGCCTGGCGTTGAAAACTGGATCTTCTCTTCCAGCTCAATCCTGCTGGGATCCACATAATACGATCCTCCGCTGCCAACCTTGGCAATGACGATCTTGGAAAAGCCTAGACATCCTGCTATTCCAATTCCTGATACTGCTATCGTTATTGAATCCAACTTGTAATCCTACAAAGGATAACCCAAAATCAATACTATGTTCCAAAGAATCTTATTGCATGCTCTGATACCATAAATGTAGTGACCCGCACCGTGATCACCTACTAATCAGAACTTAAGCATGCAATTAATTAATAAAATAATCTTAATCAGAGAAACTGCGGAATTAAAGTAAGTCAAATACCAGGTAAGCAAAACCTAGTGGTCAACCCCGCTATCCAGCCTTGGTCACCACCTAACCTCCCTGTCTCCGGGAGAACTACCTGCATCTGCCCCATGGAATAGGGCATCCAGCCAACAAAAAATAACCGGAAGTGAGCCTAACATGCTCAGTACGAGAGTATGAGTATACGGTGTTATGTGTGCATGTATGCAAGTGAACTGGGTACCAAGACTCTCAGGTCAAGAAACAAGCTCATAGACCGGGCCCAGGGTATATAGCACGCTGCGCCGTCGCATCAGGAGGTGGCTCATATACCCAGTGGATAATGGTGACCTGATACTAGTACATGTGTCCAACCATAAAGGTGACCTGACACAAGACTTACGTATCCAACCATCCACAAACTCGTAGGGTGAGTGCCCTACTACAGGATACCTCTAAGGTAAAAGCTCAATATGCTCATGTATGCAACATACAGTCATGACATGCTATATATAAAGGCATATAAAACATGCAATCACATAATCCATGCAAACACATAATACATGCATACTCAATCTGGATATCTCGAATAATACTTCCGTACCTTACTAAGGCAGATCCTAGAAGCTCCCCCTCTAGGTCCAAGCCTACCATGCAGCACTACAGCATAAATAACCATGCATTACCTAGCATGCCAAACATCACCTACTAGGCTCTAAAAGCCTTAATTAAACTATAGCCTACTCCCTATTTACTATAGGGAACCAAAGTCATACCTTCGTCCGTCGTCAGCCCGCTGATGTCGCATGCCCCAGAGCCTGGGCATAGCCTAGCTACGACTCCTAGATGCCTCGCCAGAGCTCCGCCGCCTGGCTGCTACTGCGGAAACTGTTCGCTATAAAATAAACTATTTTCTACTCCAACTCTTAAAGAAAGAGTCCCAAAGCCCTTAAATAGAGAGATTACCGGGAGAGGAGAGAGAAAATTGCACTTAAAAATAAGGGATTCGGACCCCTATTTATAGGCCACGATCGGAAGCTCCGATCTCCTGATCGGAAGCTCCGATCGGTGCATGTTTGCCACGTTTTGGACGGCCGAGATCGGAAGCTCCGATCTCCCGCATCTGGCCACGTGTTTCAATCTCCTTGACACCTGTTTTTGGTTGAGATCGGAAGCTCCGTTCTCGGATCGGAAGCTCCTATCTCGGATCGGAAGCTCCTATCTGCCCGATAGCTCCGAACTGTTTCTCATGCTTCCGAACTGGTTTTGGTCCTCCGGGACCCCCGGGACCTACCCCACCATTTTCGGATGTTCCAGATTTGATTTTCCACTTATTTTAACCAAATAAGGACTCCTTAAACATGTTTTGACACTTTTAAAATTATATGTCATTTTTTAACATGTTTAAAATCACTTAATCTTGTAAAATGGAACCGGGCTACTACACTATACTACACATCTCAAATGTGGGTTCTTGCTTATGTAGATACCATATATCATGTGCCTATGTAAATGAATTAAACATTCCAGATGATATTAAATATGACGTGTTTTCACACGACTGCAAGAGGAAATATGGTAGAACACAGAAGGAAAGAATTCCATCTATTGGAGAGTTTGGTCGGAAACGAACGCAAAAATGTAATGTACGTCATGGATATGAATATTACAAGAAAAAAAAATCCCGAAGAGACAGACTGTTATGTAGACAAGTTTTGTTTCTCGTTAACTACGTTGTCTTTCATGTTGATTAGTTTTTTGTTGAATTTGTCATATCAATATGTTGTTAATCCTTTTGTGTGTTGTATTGGCAATTGATCAACTTTTTTTCTCAGTCTATTATTGTAGGTAGGTAGTTTTGTTTTTCATTGATCAGTCGGTCAATGCATATATTCTTGTTGGTTACTATAAATATTTCAATTGATTTAATGCGTACAATCAGTCGGTTAATGCATATACTTTAGCCCGTTAACGCGTATATTTTAGTTGATTCAATGTGCTTAATCAGTTGGTTAATGCATATATTTCAGTCGGTTGATTCGAATATTTCAGCTGGTTCAATGTGTTTACTTAGTCGATTAATGCATATATTTCAGTTGGTTAAGTCATATAACATTAACCTAACATTATAAACCATAATTTTTAACACATTTACAGTATTTTAGTTAACTAACTCATATATTTCAGTCGGTTTATTAAGTTGAATAAAAAAAATTCAGTCAGTTCAATGTGTTTAATCAGTCGATTAAAGCTTTGAACTTCCATAAAAATCTTGTGTCCCTCATCTTTACTTACTGTACTCAACTATTTGATATGCCCTTAGACTTTACAATTCGATTTTGCAAGGAATATTTTCCACCTGATCAGATCGGTTCTTTCGAGTAAAATTTTGGTTTAAGCAAAATACTTTTCAAACAAGATGTTAAATCAGCTCAAGTACTCAAAATATATGTATTCAGCCCCCTCTACACACGCTTTCGATCAGAACAAGTGGTATCAAAATTCAAAGCGGATTTATTTGATTAAACTTGAACTGCTCTTAATAAGCCATGACTTCATTTAACAAAATTTATATGTTCTCTAAGGATGACTATGACGGTTGGAAAATTTGTATGCAGGAACATCTATCTGCTCAAGACGATGATATGTGGTATGTCATCACAGATGGGCCAATGAATATTATGAAGGCAAACACTGTAGTTGTTGTCACTGAGGGTGCACCTCAAATGATTGAGAAACCCAGAGCAGAATGGACAACCGAAGATACAAAGAAGCAAATTTGGACAATGTGGAACGAGGCATTTTATACAAAACCATGGATAAAAATATATTTAGCTAGATCAAAACTTGCACCACAGAAAAAAAAAATATGGGAAAAACTCACACAACTATGTGAAGGCAATGATCAGAAGAAAGAAAAAACTTATGGTGGCAATCCAGAATTTGACAGTATTAAGATGAAACCAGGAGAAACAATGAATGAGTTCGATGAAAGATTCATTGGTATAATGATTGAGCTCAATGCCTTGGACAAAAGCTACAGTAACAGAGAAGTTGCTCTGAAATTAATGAGAGCATTGCCTCGTGAATAGGATGTTAAAACAATTGCTATGAGAGAATCTAAGGATCTTCACAAGATCAAGTTACATGATTTGTTTGCTGATCTCAAAGCTTATGAGTTTGAGCTGGGAGTTCGGATCGAGGAAGAACCATCTATACCTCAAGTCACTAAGGTCTTGACAGCAGCAGAAGAAACATCTACTGCCAAGACTGTAGATAAACTTAACCACAATGCTATGTCACTTTTTGTCAAGAAGTCTGGCAAATTCATGAGGAAGAATCATAAGAACTTCCAAAGCACAAATAAATCAAGTTTCAGACGAAAGGAACCTGCCAATGATGATCAAGCTTGCTACAACTGTGGCAAGAAATGACATTTCATAGTTGGGTGCACAAAAACGAAGAAGGACGATAAGAGAACATCACAAGAGAAAATTTCCAGAGAATAAAGAAAGAGCTTCAAAAGAAAGAAGGAGCAAAAAACACTCATGGCAGAAGAAAACAATAGCAAATGGGCCGAATCAGATATTGATTCATCTGGTTCAGAAACATCATCAAGTGAGAGCGATGATGAAGCTGTCAAATGCTTGATGGCAGAGGATGATTCAGAAATACTAGATGAAGGCAAGGTATTTTATTTCACTTAAGATGAATTTACTAGAGAAGATCTTATCATTACTTTAAATGAAATGGTTACTGAGTATAGAAGACTGTCTCATAAGTTTGAGGAAGTCAAAACAGATGGAAAGAGTACAAATAGGCCTGGATATGGTCAAGATAGACATAAATTTATGATGTCAAAACATAAACCACATTTCAAAAACAGATCTTGTAGTAACCCGTATTCAAAATTAATGATTAATAGATAATTAATCAAGTGATCATGTTTAAATTTAATAAAACATGATTAAAAAAATTTCAAATGAATTAACGGAGTCCGAAAATAGATTCAGGATACTCAAAAATGGTGGGCATGGCTCGGGAGGTTCGGACGCTCCGAACTGGTGTTCGGAGGACACGAACATGATCGGAGTCAAGAACGGAGGCCCGAGGAGTTCGGACGATCCGAAGAAGAGTTCGGAGGATCCTAAGAGGATCGGAGGCTCCGTCGGTGGAATCGAAGGACCCGAACAGGGTTAGGGCTTACATCATCAATTACGTCAACAAGGTTACGTCATGGCTGAAGTCGCTGATGGGACTTCAGAGGACCCGAAGTTAGGATCGGACGATCCGATCGTGTTCGGACGATCCGAAGTCATGATCGGAGGATCCGAACCAGTTCGGAGGGCCCGAAGCCTAGTTCGGACGGCCCGAACTTCGTCTATAAATAGAGGCGCCGAGGTTTATTTGTGACTCGCTCATTTCCTCTCTTCTCTCCCAATTCCTAGGCTTTCTAACTCAGATCTAGGGAAATCTAGGCGTCCTACGAGAAATCCGGAAGTGGCTTAGTGATCTAGGCATCGTCGCGGAGCTGTGGCCTAGTTTTGAGACTATCGACAGCAAAGGGCTAACGACGGATGCAGGTATAGCTTTGGCATCCTAAAAATATTTAGGAGTATGCATTAGCTTAGTTAAGGCTTTTAGAGCTTTATTGTTGATGCATGGATATTTGCATTGTAGTAGCAGTAGACTGGACTAATAGGCTTGGAGTATAGGCAAGTGGAGCTAGGTTTTGACCAGCAGTGTTAGAGGTACGTAAGTACTGACCGAGATAGCCGGTATGATATATTTGCATGTATGTTGCATGAGTATGTGCTATATGTCTTATCATATTTTAGCATGTTTTACCGCCTTAGCACATGCACGATTTTACGTGTGACTGCATCTTGAGAGATGTGAGTCATTGACAGTCTCCATAGGGAACAATGATCTCATTTTGGACTCGAGTCAGGTATGACAGTTTTCATATGGGACTTGTATCCTGTTTTGGATTCGGGTCAGGATGGGGTTGGCTCAACCCTGATATGGAATATACGAGTACCCCGCGGAGTCGCTCTCTAGCTGGTACTGTATATTCCCGGCGCCATGAGCAAGTGTTTTCACTTGAGTTTTAAATCATATTGTGTGCGCATATTTGTATTTATATCATTGCTTCGTATTGAGCGTTCTAGCTCACGCCCCTGTGTTTGGGTATTGTGGTGTACCTTGTGGTGGGGCAGGTTTGAGGCTGGACGGTCCAGGTGGCTCTCAACAGGATTGAGCTTGGGAGAGTGCGAGGTTGTAGAGGGTAGGGATTTGTTTACCCTGAACCTTCGATTTGGTTGTATAATAATATTTATACACGATTGTCATCGTCGGTTGTATTCTGCCGAATGGATTTGTTGTATTTTAATTATCCGCTCTTTACGCTTTAAGTTTTAATTGCATGCGCTTTTATCGTAACTCTGATTAGTAGTGGATCCGGGTTGAGTCACTATATTTATTTGGTATCAGAGCGCATTGCACTGGGAATATCGTAAAGCGGATTAGTGATTATCTGTTCTTATGCAACAGATGGCAGATTACGATGAGAGCCACGATAGCGGAGGCGACGGTCGTTGGGGCGATCCGAATGATCGTAGACGTCGTCAAGAACATCCTGAGGAGCGCAAGCGAGTGAGCATGTGCAGATTCAAGGAGGTTATCCCGAAGCCTTTGACGGGAGGTGAGACGGCTGAATAAGCGGAGGATTGGCTTGAGAGGATGGAGTAGTGTTTCCAGGAGTTCCGTTGCACAGCCGAGGATAGGATGGAGATTCTTGCCTTTATGCTAGAGGGACGCGCGAGGAAGTGGTGGAGATCTACTTCCGCACCATTCATAGCAGCTCTTCGTCAGGCGAAAGCCAGTGAGTTGTTGAGTTTGCGACAGGGGACGATGACGATCGAGGAGTACCAGCAGAAGTTCTTTGATCTGCTACCTTTTTGTCCTCATGTTGCTAATAGTTCTATGGAAAAGTTTGACCATTTTCTTCAGGGTTTGAATCCTGATATTCATCGAATGGTTGCTGTGGGCGGCGATGGGACTTACGAGGATTTGGTAGACCATTGTCGCCAGGTTGAGGACAGTATTCGAAGGAACAGGGGACTTTACTCTTCTTCTTCCAGGTCAACGAGTGCCAGTGCTTTGGGCCCTAAGGGGCAGTCTTTCAAGAAGCCAGAAGGTACTTCTTCTTCTTCCTCTGGATCTGGTGAAGTGCATAACTTTGGCGGTCAGAGGCCGAACCATTGTCGTCAGTGCAGACGCAGACATCCGCCAGGGCAGTGTGGTCGATCGACCAGTGCATGTTTCTAGTGTGGCCAGGAGGGTCACATGAAGAGGGATTGTCCGATGCTGATTGGGACAGCGAGTGGTTCCGGAGGTTCTCAGGCATCTGTTCAACCACCTCAGTACCAGCAGCCACCTTTCCAGCAGCAGTTTTCGCAGCAGCCGCAGCAGTCTCAACGACAGCCTACTCAGACTCCTTCTCGGGGTCATTCTTCTTTGAGGCCACGTGCCCAGGGTCAGGTCTTTGCGCTTAATCAGGAACAGGCAGAGGCAAACAGTGATCGGATGATTGCAGGTATCTGTAGTTTATGTGGTTTTCCTGCATATGTTTTAATTGATACCGGTGCATCGCATTCTTTCGTATCAGCACGTTTTGCTAAGAAGTATAAGTTGTCATTCATTCCCTTAGACGTCTTGCTAGTAGTTTCTACTCCTATGGGTAGCGAGGTTTTAGCCAAGCGTCTAGTTGTGGGTTGTATTTTGGATTTTGAGGGGCATCAGCTTAGTGCTAACCTGATGATTCTAGCGATGGATGATTTCGATTGCATCATTGGGATAGATCTATTGACTGCCTACCGAGAGATAGTGGATTGCTATCAAAGGTTTGTTCAGTTTTGACCAGAGGATGACGAGTCATGGTATTTCTATGGTGAGGGAGCACGACCTCCGATGCCAGTAGTTTCTGCTCTGAAGGCCCGACGTGCTTTAGAGTCTGGCGGGGAAGGCTACCTTATCTACGCCATTGACGCATCCTTAGGACAGCCAGATATCCGGGAGATACCGGTGGTTCGTGACTATCCAGATGTATTTCCGGAGGAGATTCCAGGTTTGCCACCAGTGAGGGAGATCGAGTTTGGCATCGAGTTACTGCCAGGGACTGCACTGATTTCCAGAACTCCTTATCATTTAGCGCCATCAGAGATGAAAGAACTGCAGAAGCAATTACAAGATCTTCTTGATAAGGGCTATATTCGACCCAGTGTTTCGCCGTGGGGAGCCCCAGTGCTGTTTGTCAAGAAGAAGGATGGTTCAATGCGGTTGTGTATAGACTACCGTCAGTTGAATCAGGTGACAGTGAAGAATAAGTATCCTCTTCCGCGGATAGATGATCTCTTTGATCAGTTGCAGGGTACTTCTGTCTATTCGAAGATTGATCTTCATTCTGGGTATCATCAGTTGCGAGTTCGGCAGGAGGATGTTTCTAAGACAGCATTTCGTACACGGTATTGATACTATGAGTTTCTAGTGATGCCGTTTGGTCTGAAAAATGCTCCAGCTATTTTTATGGATCTGATGAACAGAGTTTTCCGCGACTTTCTGGATAAGTTCGTGGTGGTGTTCATCGATGACATTTTGGTGTATTCTCGCAGCATGGATGAGCATGCCTATCATCTCTACACTGTACTGCAGGTCTTGAGGGAGAGACAGTTGTACGCAAAGTTGAGTAAGTGTGACTTCTGAAAGAGTGGGTGCCCGGTGAGCCAACTTGTGGCTAAGGGCTTTTATGACTCTATGTATAAACAATCTTTTGTTTAATATAATTTACACTTTTATAATGACATTTACTTTATCTTTTATCATATTATTATGTTGTGACATACTATAAGATGTTTAGATGAAGACCTTGAATATACTATAGTGTATGTAAGATGTGGTAGCACATGGGGATGGCTATCATGAAACAAATCTTATAGTCACTGTATATTCTAAACAGTTCCTAGTCGATTGAGCCGTCTGTTAATAAGGATAAGGATCGCTCGAGATTGAGACTAGCATTTGCGATGCCGAGTACCACGTTTCATTAGTATGGAACATAGAGATGTTCAAAGCATGCAAATGGATATTCTTATGATGAATGATTGAACTACCCTATCCGGACTTTCCAAGTGGTTATCACTTATCGAGTGGATAAAGTCCGCGGTTTTGGTTGTACACCATTAGTCCTTACTACTTGAAACATCATTGAGACTCTATATGCTAGTACTGTACTTTGACTCGTTTACCGACTCTATTGGGGTCATCAGGTGTCGGGATTGGGTACAGTTATGACACATATATGAGTCGATGCTTTGTTGTCAAGGATTCACCACATACTTGCGAGTGTGGATATCCTATGCAATCTGAGGAGATATTAGTGTGACGAATCTCTGGCCAGAGTACATGATGTGTTTTAGGTTACTTGGTTTCCTAGTAGCACATGCGATGTCACTATTTGATCTTCAAGATTTATTGCATAGTTATCGAATCTCGAACGACTCTCGATTTACCAATGGTTGTTGATTCGATCGGGATATATGGATGAAGGGACCGTACTGTACGCTAACCAAAATCTATTGGTTCTTGCAGGCACTATCAGTGATACCTAGGAAATCATGGGGCGATGTTGCTAGGCGCTCTTACCATGATTCGATGGGCAAGTCGGAAATTGTTGTTCCGAGTCACAAGGAGTTGTGAGCCCACGGCTAGCTGTATCCCTGAACCATTGAGGGTCACACAAGTAATGGATTTTTAATCCCCGTTGAGATAATTAAATTTAAAGAGTTAAATTTAGTGAATAAAGAAGTGAGACTTCTTATTTAAAAGTAGAGGGAGTAAGATTTCCTAAAATGACATAGTGATGGACATTTTTGGAAATCACTGAATTCGGATTCAAAAAATTTATCTTGACTATAAAAGATGCAGAAATGGTTTCTGTGCACATTGGTGAAATTGGTTTATCAATCTGAGTCACGATTAATTTTATATTAATTTCTGAACGTGCGGGTTTTGCTTGTCAGGCTTGAACTTATGACTAATGGGCCCTAAGCTGTTAGCAGCCCACATTATAAATAAGTTATTGCAGTGCAGAAATTACACAACAACAGGTCATAATTTCGAAAACCTAGAGAGCTTTCTCTCAAGGAATTCGGCCGACCCCTTCCCCCTCTCTCACAGTGTTCGAAAATTCAGTCTGTGAATTTTTGAATTTGCAGACTGATTTAACAGATCATATCTGTTCTATCTCATCGTAAAAACTTCTGATAGACTTTCTAGCGCAGTCTATCAGAGGGATTAAATTTCTGTTCGTGGACCTGATTGAAGAATTGTTCGTTCATCAGTTCCTGGGATATACAACAAGAGAAGATTAATCTGTTGGTGTCCATAATCTCGCTTCGAGATTTTAAGGTAAAATTTATATTGTTTAAATTTTATGTTATTAATTTTAATCGTAGGAATTTGATACCCATATGGAATCGTTCCATATAAAATTTTAAAACTTCCGCTGCACCGGGTATCACTTTCTTTTCGATCCGGAGAACGACCGTGTTCCAACAGTCGTATCAGAGCCAGATTGTTCTCGGATTTTACGATAAAAATTTTATCAATTGTACAAAGCCTCGATTTTTTAGAAAAATAAAACGGAAAAGAAAAGAAAAAAAAATTATTTTCGGGGCTGCCCGCTGCCCGAAGGCAGCGAGCAGCAAGCTGCGCGCAGATGGGCTGCACGCAGCAGCTCTGCGCGAGCTAGGGCAAGCGTTGCCCTAGCCCGCGCAGCTGGGCCGCATGGAGCGGCCCAGCGGCTGGGCTGGACGAGTCCAACCCAGCGACGGGCGGGCAGCCCGGGATTGTCCCGGGCTGCCCAGAATTTTTTTTTTTTTTACTAAAAAATAAATTTTTCCTTGAATTATGAATTCTAGCCCAAAATGGTTTTGGGCCCAGTTTTTGGCCCGATTGAAAATTGTTTCAGTTGGTCCACGAGGCAATGGGTCAAAATTGTTTGAGCCCAAAATTTTTTAAGAAAATTAATTTTTGGATAAATTTTGAATTTTGAAAATTTATAAATTAAATCTTTAATTATTAATTTTGGTACAATTGATAATAAAATATGATTTTATGTATAAAATTGGATTTTATATGTAAAATATGATTTTATGGATAAACTAGATAAAATATGATTTTATGTATAAAATAAGATTTTATGTATGAAATATGATTTATCTATTTATATTTATTGCCATTGCATGATATCCAATAAATTAATTTTTGAATTAAAAATTATTGGATAAGGATGATCGATTGTCATGACCAATATTATAGGTGTATGTTAGGTTGTTTACATTTGGTTTTAATTATTGTTGTTGGATTTATTAATGGGCCTGGTTTATGGCCCAATATGAATTGTCATATGTAATAAAAGTGGGCCTGGTTTATGGCCCGTTCCCACCCCTATAATGTATCCTTTTATTTGTTATAGTAATTTATTGTAAATTCACTAGAAATAGTGGGAGATTTTGAAGATGGAGGTGGGCCCAGCAAGCAATGATAAAGACTTAAGAAATGTAAATTGGAAGCACAATGTAATAGGATTGCATTGCATACTTGCATATCACCTAGGATTGGACTTAGACTCGTGATTGGAAACCACGGGTCGATTAGTAATGGAATCGATCATCCTAAAATAATATATGATATTACTGTTGTATGCATGTTTAGACTAAATTGTATGAATCCCGCAAGCATACAAATTTTAAATAATGAGACAAATTTTCGAAATTAAAATCCCTCATTTTAAATATGATTTAAAATTGATATCAAGATAAACAAAAGGACATTTAAATATTGTTTAAATGTTCCTACCTTCCATCAACGATCAATGTATGAGATGCTATCCGCGGATACGGTCCTGCTCATATTATTGGGGGGGCCCGTTCGTCAGAAAGCTGTAAATTGGATTGACACATGTTGTAAGTTGGATGAAACTCCCATGGGATTGGCTCATATTATTGGGGATCCACATGGTGACCGTCCATCACAACTTAATATTGATGGGTCATCTTGACGTGTCACAATAAACGGCGTCATATTATTGGGCCCTTATTGGACATGAGGTAAAAACATGGAGGTTTCTTTGGAAGCAATTGGGCTCTACAATTTGAAAATTATGGTTGGCTGATATTATTCGGGACTATAGTTTGTCAATTGGACTCCATGTTCCCACTAAAGAAAATGTTTCTCGTTTTCACTAGAGGGCAGTGAAATCGTTAAAATAGTGGGAGTGAGATTCATAAAATAAATTCGCCTTATTTTATTTCTTAGTAAATTAATTAAACAATCACTGATTATTGTCTGTTTCTTTTTAGTATTTCATTAAGATGAATTCGCGCAATCCACTATTCTCTATTCTCGAACAAAACAAACTGACTGGCGCAAACTATACGGAATGGTTCCGTAAGTTGAAGATTGTCTTGACCTCGGAGAAGATGTTCTACGTGTTAGAAAAATCTCATCCGAAGGAAGCACCAGCTGATATAAGTCCGGAAGAGTTGGCCAAACTTGATAAATGGTGGGACCATGATATCAAGGCCAAATGCTATATGCAAGCTTCGATGTCTGATGAACTCCAGAGGCGATTTGAGGATACCGTGAATGCTGCTGACATTCACGCACAACTCAAGGAACTTTTTGGGGCTCAATCGAGAGCTGAGAGGTTCGCTACTGTAAAAGAGTTAATGACATGTCGCATGAGTAAAGGGACTTCGGTCCGTGATCATGGGGTATGCGTGATTTGGCTCATTCAGAAGTTGGTAACGCTTGAATTGGTATTGGAGCATGAACTCAATGTGGACTTATTACTTCTCTCTCTTCCTTCATCGTTTGACGGCTTTGTGGTGAATTTCAATATGAACAAGATAGAGGCCTCCCTTGAAGAGATGGTCAATATGCTTGTAACTTATGAAGCCACATTAAAGAAGGATAAACCGGTACTCTTGGTTGGCTCCTCTTCTAACTCTAAGAAGGGGCCAAGTGGAAAGGGTAAGAAACGTTCTGCCCCACCAAAGAAAACAGTACCAAAGAAAAAGGGCAAGACAAAGGCTTCTAACGGGAACCGGGAACAAAGATGATGATACTTGCCATTACTGCAAGAAACCCGGTCATTGAAAACGTTACTGCAAGGAATATCTCGAGCAGTTGCGAACTGCAAAGGGTATGTTTTACATTGAAATAAATGTTTCACTTAATACTACTTCTTGGGTATTGGATATCGGATGTGGATCTCACATTTGCAATGATTTGCAGGTGATGACAAGAAGTCGTAAGCTTAGGATGGGTGAGACCCAGCTGAGGCTCGAAAATGGTTCTAGAGTTGAAGCCAAAGCTGTGGGAGACGTTTATTTAATTTTGCAGAACGATTTTAAGTTACTTTTGAAAGATGTTTTATTTGTTCCAGATTTGGTTAAAAACATTATTTCTATTTCTATGCTTGATAGAGATGGTTTTTCTTGCAATTTTGTGAATGAGATTTGCAATATTTACAAGAATGAATGTTTGATTGGAAATGGACAACTTGAAAACGATCTATATAACTTAAAATTAAAAGACGTTCCAATAAATTATGTTGATAAACCGGTAACAACGAACAAAAGGAAAATCGATAGTCAAAACCCGGCAAACCTTTGGCATGCTAGGCTAGGTCATATTTCCTCAAGGAGGATGAACAAGTTAGTGGGAGAGGGCATGTTTGATATGTCTGATATTAACTCTCTACCTACTTGTGTGTCCTGCCTGAAAGGAAAAATGACTAAATCTCCTTTCAAAGGGAAGCCAGAGCGTAGTCAAAATCTATTGAATTTGATCCATACAGATGTTTGCGGACCATTTAGTATTGGTACAAAATTTGGTCACACCTACTTCATTACCTTTACTGATGATTATTCTAGGTATGGGTACTTATATTTGATGAAATATAAGTCTGAATCATTTGAAAAGTTCAAAGAATTCAAGGCTGAAGTAGAAAACAAACTAGGTAAGATTATTAAAGCACTTCGATCAGATCGAGGTGGAGAATACTTAAGTACCGAGTTCTTGGATTATCTAAAAGAGAATGGGATTCTCTCTCAGTGGACTCCTCCTATGACACCTCAGCTGAATGGTGTTTCGGAGCGTCGCAATCGAACCTTGTTGGACATGGTTCGATCCATGATGAGCTTCACTGAGCTCCCACCTTCGTTTTGGGGCTATGCTCTTGAAATGGCGGTATTGTTGTTGAACAACGTCCACACTAAAGCAGTGGACAAAACACCATACGAGTTATGGAATGACAAAGCTCCTAAGTATTCGTACTTGAGGATTTGGGGATGTCCTGCTTACGTGAAGCAGACAGTGGGAGATAAGTTGGATAGTCGATCCACCTTATGTTATTTTGTAGGGTATCCGAAGAATTCAATCGTATATTATTTCAATCATCCTACTGAAACAAAAGTGTTTGTTTCAAGGAATGCCACCTTCTTGGAGAAGGAGTTTTTATTGGATAAGAAATGCAAGATGATGGAACTCGAAGAAATTCGTGAAGAACCCAAGATACAAAATAACGATCCTATACCTCAAGAATCATCACAAGACACGCCTATTACTAGAAGATCCAAGAGGACTTCTAGGCCTCCTATTAGATATGGTCTTCTTCTTGAAGGGGATCAAAGTGAACCCGACATTGGATGTGATCCAAGAAACTTCAAGGAAGAAATTTCTGATGCGGATTCGAATTTATGGCTTGAAGCTATGCAGTCGGAAATAGATTCGATGCATACAAACCAAGTTTGGTCTTTAGTAGATCCTCCCGATGGAATAGTTCCAATAGGGTGTAAATGGATCTACAAGAGAAAACTTGGGCCTGATGGAAAGGTACTGACCTACAAGGCACGATTGGTGGCAAAAGGTTATACTCAAAGACAAGGAGTTGACTATGATGAAACTTTTTCACCAGTCGCAATGTTCAAGTCCATAAGAATCCTTATTGCCATTGCTGCATGGTATGACTATGAGATATGACAAATGGATGTGAAGACTACATTCCTTAATGAAAACATTAAGGAAGAGATCTATATGATGCAGCCTGAGGGATTCACATCCATGGGAAGCGAACATAAGGTATGTAAGCTTCAGAGATCAATTTATGGTCTCAAACAAGCATCAAGAAGTTGGAACCAGAAATTTGATGAAGCAATAAAGGATTTTGGTTTCATCAAGAACCTGGAGGAACCGTGCGTGTACAAGAAAGTAGTTAAGGATGCTGTGACATTCTTAGTACTTTATGTTGATGACATCTTACTCATTGGGAATAATGTAGGGATGTTGCAGTCAACAAAGATATGGTTTTCAGGTAGATTCTCGATGAAGGATTTGGGTGAGGCATCCTATATTCTAGGGATACAGATCTATAGAGATAGATCTAAGAGAATGATAGGACTTACTCAAGCTATCTACATCGACACTATATTGAAAAGGTTTTCAATGGATGAGTCCAAGAGAGGACATCTACCTATGTGTCATGGAGTCTCTCTATCCAAGTCTATGTGTCCCAAGACTGACGAAGAGATAGAGAAAATGACACACATACCATATGCGTCAGCCATAGGGAGTATCATGTATGGGATGATATCTACCAGACCGGATGTGGCATTTGCTCTGAGTGTCACGAGCAGATATCAAGCCAATCCTGGTCAAATGCATTGGAAATCCGTGAAGGATATTCTTAAGTACTTGAGAAGAACTAAGAATGTATTCATGGTTTATGGAGGAAGAGAACTGAAATTGGAAGGCTATACCGACTCTAGCTTCCAAAGTGACGTGGATGACTCGAAATCAACCTCTGGATTTGTGTTCATGCTCAATGGCGGTGCTGTCTCTTGGAAGAGTTTCAAGCAGGACACCACAGCGGATTCCACCACTGAGGCAGAATACATTGCGGCATCAGCTGCTGCTAAAGAGGCCATCTGGATGAGGAATTTCGTCCAAGAGTTGGGCATTATTCCTGAAGCTGTTGGTCCAGTCCCGGTGTACTGTGACAACACGGGTGCCGTTGCTCAGGCAAAGGAACCAAGGTCTCATCAAAGATCCAAACACGTACTGAGGAAATACCACATCATCCGGGAGATCGTGGAAAGAGGAGACATCACTGTCGAGAGAGTGGCCTCTGCAGACAATATCGCTGATCCACTTACTAAGCCCTTGCCAGGACCATTATTTGACAAACATCGCGAAGCAATGGGATTACGTAGTATGACTAGTTGGCTTTAGGGCAAGTGGGAGATTGAAAGAGTGGGTGCCCGGTGAGCCAACTTGTGGCTAAGGGCTTTTATGACTCTATGTATAAACAATCTTTTGTTTAATATAATTTACACTTTTATAATGGCATTTACTTTATCTTTTATCATATTATTATGTTGTGACATACTATAAGATGTTTAGATGAAGACCTTGAATATACTATAGTGTATGTAAGATGTGGTAGCACATGGGGATGGCTATCATGAAACACATCTTATAGTCACTGTATATTCTAAATAGTTCCTAGTCGATTGAGCCGTCCGTTAATAAAGATAAGAATCGCTCGAGATTGAGACTAGCATTTGCGATGCCGAGTACCACGTTTCATTGGTATGGAACATAGAGATGTTCAAAGCATGCAAATGGATATTCATATGATGAATGATTGAACTACCCTATCCGGACTTTCCAAGTGGTTATCACTTATCGAGTGGATAAAGTCCGCGGTTTTGGTTGTACACCATTAGTCCTTACTACTTGAAATATCATTGAGACTCTATATGCTAGTACTGTACTTTGACTCATTTACCAACTCTATTGGGGTTATCAGGTGTCGGGATTGGGTACAGTTACGACACATATAGGAGTCGATGCTTTGTTGTCAAGGATTCACCACATACTTGCGAGTGTGGATATCCTATGCAATCTGAGGAGATATTAGTGTGACGAATCTCTGGCCAGAGTACATGATGTGTTTTAGGTTACTTGGTTTCCTAGTAGCACATGCGATGTCACTATTTGATCTTCAAGATGCATTGCATAGTTATCGAATCTCGAACAACTCTCGATTTACCAATGGTTGTTAATTCGATCGGGATATATGGATGAAGGGACCGTACTGTACGCTAACCAAAATCTATTGGTTCTTGCAGGCACTATCAATGATACCTAGGGAATCATGGGGCGATGTTTCTAGGCGCTCTTACCATGATTCGATGGGCAAGTCGGAAATTATTGTTCCGAGTCACAAGGAGTTGTGAGTCCACGGCTAGCTGTATCCCTGAACTATTGAGGGTCACACAAGTAATGAATTTTTAATCCCCGTTGAGATAATTAAATTTAAAGAGTTAAATTTAGTGAATAAAGAAGTGGGACTTCTTATTTAAAAGTAGAGGGAGTAAGATTTCCTAAAATGACATAGTGATGGATATTTTTGGAAATCACTGAATTCGGATTCAGAAAATTTATCTTGACTATAAAAGATGCAGAAATGGTTTCTGTGCACATTGGTGAAATTGGTTTATCAATCTGAGTCACGATGAATTTTATATTAATTTCTGAACATGCGGGCTTTGCTTGTCAGGCTTGAACTTATGACTAATGGGCCCTAAGCTGTTAGCAGCCCACATTATAAATAAGTTATTACAGTGCAGAAATTACACGACAACAGGTCATAATTTCGAAAACCTAGAGAGCTTTCTCTCAAGGAATTCGGCCGACCCCCTCCCCCTCTCTCACAGTGTTCGAAAATTCAGTCTGTGAATTTTTGAATTTGCAGACTGATTTAACAGATCATATCTGTTCTATCTCATCGTAGAAACTTCTGATAGACTTTTTAGTGCAGTCTATCAGAAGGATTAAATTTCTGTTCATGGACCTGATTGAAGAATTGTTCGTTCATCAGTTCCTGGGATATACAACAAGAGCAGATTAATCTATTGGTGTCCATAATCTCGCTTCGAGATTTTAAGGTAAAATTTATATTGTTTAAATTTTATGTTATTAATTTTAATCGTAGGAATTTGATACCCATATGGAATCGTTCCATATAAAATTTTAAAACTTTCGCTGCACCGGGTATCACTTTCTTTTCGATCCGGAGAACGACCGTGTTCCAACAACTTCTGGATTGACCAAGTGGTGTTCCTTGGTCATGTCATTTCCCAGGAGGGCGTATCTGTTGACCCTAGCAAGACAGAGGCTATTCTGAATTGGTCGCGTCCGACTACAGCTTCTGAGATTCGTAGTTTCCTTGGTTTAGCAGGATACTACCGACGTTTTGTGGATAACTTCTCTCAGATATCTAAGCCTTTGACTCAGTTGACGAAGAAAGATGTTTCTTTCGTGTGGTCTGATGCTTGTGAAGATAGTTTTCGTGAGTTGAGACGTCGTTTGATGACAGCTCCAGTTCTTGCTTTGCCGTCTGGATCAGGTGGTTTTGTAGTCTTCATCGATGCTTCTCTCCAGGGTTTGGGGTGCGTGTTGACTCAGAATGACCACGTGATCGCTTATGCTTCTAGACAGCTGAAGACTCACGAGGAGAACTATCCCGTTCATGATCTAGAGCTTGCTGCCATTGTCTTTGCCTTGAAGATATGGCGTCACTATTTGTATGGTGAACGATTTGAGATATTCACCGATCATAAGAGTTTGAAATATCTGTTCACTCAAGCTGAGTTGAACATGCGGCAGCGTAGTTGGATGGATCTATTGAAAGATTATGACTGTGAGATCAAGTACCATCCAGGTTCTTCTAACCCCGTTGCTGATGCGCTTAGTCACAAGGTCTATGTGAGTTCCCTTCATACCAGTTCAATTTCGAAGGCAGTGGAGGAGTGTTGTTCTTTGGGATTCACATTCCGTCATAAGAAAGAACAGCAAGGAATTCATGTTTCTTCTGTGCTTGCAGAGCCAGCGTTGTATCGACGAATCCGTGAAGCTCAGAGTTCTGATCTGAAGACGCAGAAGTTGGCCCGTTTGGCTAAGGGTGATAATACTTCTGGTTTTCATCTACAAGGAGACGGTCTGTTATGTCTCTCTGGTCGAGTGGTGGTACCCGAGGATTCTACTTTGAGGAATGAGATCTTATCACAAGCTCACCGCAGTCGATTCTCTGTACATCCAGGCAGCATGAAGATGTATAAGGATCTTCGCACTCGATTTTGGTGAAAAGGGATGAAGTGCAGCGTTAATCAGTTCGTGTCCTGATGCCTTGTGTGTCAGCAGGTCAAGGCAGAGTTTAGACGACCCGGAGGGTTACTTCACAGCTTAGAGATTCCTGAGTGGAAGTGGCAGCATGTGAAGATGGACTTTGTCACCCACTTGCCTATGTCTTCCAGGAATTGTGATGCTATTTTGGTTGTCGTGGACCGGTTGTCGAAGTCAACGCATTTTCTTCCCTATAACCGCGATTATACCATTGATAGGATGACGCAATTGTATGTGCGGGAGATTGTTCGATTGCATGGGATTCCATTGAGCATTGTCAGTGATAGAGATCCGAGATTCACCTCGAGATTTTGGGGTAGTTTCCAGCGAGCCCTTGGTACTACTTTGAGCCTGAGTACGACTTATCATCCAGAGATGGATGGACAATCCGAGCGTACTATTCGCACTTTAGAGGATATGCTTCGCGTGGCGGTGATGGATTTTGGCCCAGCGTGGCATGATCATTTACCCTTGGTGGAGTTCGCTTATAACAATAGTTTCCATCGCAGCATTGGCATGTCACCATTTGAGGCTCTTTATGGACATCATTGTCGTACACCTTTGTTTTGGGACGAGGTTGGAGAGTGTCAGGTTGAGGGTCCTCAGATGATTCAGCAGATGACTAATGCAGTGGAGTTGATCCGACGCAGGATTAAGGCGGCCCAGGATCGACAAGCTAGCTACGCGAACACTCACCGGAGACCGTTACACTTCGAGGTGGGAGAGCATGTGTTCTTGCGTGTGTCACCTTTCCGGAAGGTGATGAGATTTGGTTGCAAGGGTAAGCTGACACCGAGATTTATTGGTCCTTTCGAGATTCTCGAGAAGGTTGGGGATGTGGCTTATCGTTTGGCCTTGCCACCCGATCTTTCGGAGATTCACGATGTGTTCCACGTGTCCTTGTTGAGGCAGGGCGGACAAGTCGCATATTTTGCATCCGACCGAGGTAAAGGTAGATCAGGATCTATCATATGTGGAGAAACCCCTGCGGATTCTAGACAGGAAGGACAAGGTACTTCGTAACAAGCGTATACCGTTGGTGATGGTACAGTGGCAGCGCAGAGGTACAGAGGAAGCTACTTGGGAGTTGGAGAGTCGGATGTTAGCCGAGCACCCCGAGTTATTTTGAGATTTTGTACTTCTTTGTATCGAGTTTGTACTTGTTCAGTTGTAATAAAGATTATTCGTGTTGAATCCTGTACTTTTCCTCTGACTTTAATTTCGAGGACGAAATTTCTTAAGTGAGGGAGAATGTAGTAACCCGTATCCAAAATTAATGATTAATAGGTAATTAATCAAGTGATCATGTTTAAATTTAATAAAACATGATTAAAGAAATTCCAAATGAATTAACGAAGTCCGAAAATAGATCCAGGATACTCGAAAATGGTGGGCATGGCTCGGGAGGTTCGGACGCTCCGAACTGGTGTTCGGAGGACCCGAACGTAATCGGAGTCAGGAATGGAGGCCCGAGGAGTTCGGACGATCCGAAGAAGAGTTGGGATGATCCGAAGAGGATCGGAGGCTCCGTCGGTGGAATCGGAGGACCCGAACAGGGTTAGGGCTTACGTCATCAATTACATCAACAAGGTTACGTCATGGCTGACGTCGCTGATGGGACTTCGGAGGACCCGAAGTTAGGATCGAACAATCCGATCGTGTTCGGACGATCCGAAGTCATGATCGGAGGATCCAAACCAGTTCGAAGGGCCCGAAGCCTAGTTCGGACGGCCCAAACTTCGTCTATAAATAGAGGAGCCGAGGTTCATTTGTGACTCGCTCATTTCCTCTCTTCTCTCCCAATTCCTAGGCTTTCTAACTCAGATCTAGGGAAATCTAGGCATCCTACGAGAAATCCGGAAGTGGCTTAGTGATCTAGGCATCGTCGCGGAGCTGTGGCCTATTTTTGAGGCTATCGACAGCAAAGGGCTAACGACGGACGCAGGTATAGTTTTGGCATCCTAAAAATATTTAGGAGTATGCATTAGCTTAGTTAAGGCTTTTAGAGCTTTATTGTTGATGCATGGATATTTTCATTGTAATAGCAGTAGAGTGGACTAATAGGCTTGGAGTATAGGCCAGTGGAGCTAGGTTTTGACCAGCAGTGTTAGAGGTACGTAAGTACTGACCGAGATAGCTGACATGATATATTTGCATGTATGTTGCATGAGTACGTGTTATATGTCTTATCATGTTTGAGCATATTTTACCGCCTTAGCACATGCACGATTTTACGTGTGACTGCATCTTGAGAGATGTGAGTCATTGACAGTCTCCATAGGGAACAATGATCTCATTTCGAACTCGAGTCAGGTATGGCAGTTTCCATATGGGACTTGTATCCTATTTTGGATTCGGGTCAGGATGGGGTTGGCTCAGCCCTGATATGGAATATACGAGTACCCCGCGGAGTCGCTCTCTAGTCGGTACTGTATATTCCCGGCGCCATGAGCAAGTGTTTTCACTTGAGTTTTAAATCATATTGTGTGCGCATATTTGTATTTATATCATTGCTTCGTATTGAGCGTTCTAGCTCACGCCTCTGTGTTTGGGTATTGTAGTGTACCTTGTGGCGGGGCAGGTTTGAAGCTGGACGGTCCGGGCGGCTCTCAACAGGATTGAGCTTGGGAGAGTGCGAGGTTGTAGAGGGTAGGGATTTGTTTACCCTGAACCTTCGATTTGGTTGTATAATAATATTTATACACGATTGTCATCATCGGTTGTATTCTGCCTATTGGATTTGTTGTATTTTAATTATCCGCTCTTTACGCTTTAAGTTTTAATTGCATGCGCTTTTATCGTAACTCTGATTAGTAGTGGATCCGGGTTGGGTCACTACAGATCTGCTCTGAAGAGGTATTGGAAACCTAACATGAACAATTAGTCTGACTACTTCACTAGGCATTCACACCACAATGCATGAAAGGTATCAGCTCGATCACTGACTCTTGGGGGAATATACAATGGAAGATCTGATAATTAAAGTATGGATTCCGAAGAGATTAATCCAGTGTGGACCCAAGTAGGTATGGGTACCAAAGTTATTTTTATTTTTGATTTCAGATCAAAAGAAGTGAGCTGGTCAAACAATCAATCTGGTACTTGGACAGTGGCTGTTCCAAACATATGACTGGAGAAATCAAGTTGCTATCTTCACGAGGCTCGGGACCTAAATTTACATTTGGTGATAATTCAAAGGGTAAGACCATGGGTAAGGATAAGTTTATCCATGGTGTTAGAATCTAATTGGGGGGGGGGGGGATTTAGGTTCTATTGGCAACTTTAACAATTTAAAGCGATTATGCTAGTACGCAAGCGGAAGACTTAAAACAATTAATAATAAGTGCGGTAAATAAATGCGTAATGTAAATAAAGTAGTAAAAAGGATAAGAGATGTTTATGGAAGTTCGACGATAAATCGTCTACGTCTCCCCTTCTTGGTTAAGATCGATTAACCAAGGATCCACTAGCACTTCAAACATCTTGGCCTTGATGGCTCCAAGGATAGTCGTACAACTCAACACGATCACCGCGCCGATACAACTCGAACACTTGGCCTTAAGGGCTCCAAGGATAGCCACAACACTCGTATAATACACTTGGCTTCACACACAAGTGTTTACAACAACCGAGCAACCAACTCACGAATGAACTTATACAAACAACCCTCGATTTTGAATATAACACACAAATATTTTTTGAACTTTTGAAGGACCCGGGCCCTGGACACACCGCCCGTCACACCCTGGGAAGAGGATCTTGCTTGCAAAGAGAGATGAGAGTGAATTGGTGAGTACAAATGACTTCAAATGGCATGTATTTATAGCTGAAAATTAGGGCAGGTTCGTTGCGTCCGTTCGGGCAATCGTTGCATCCATTCGGCGCACATTAAATTCTTCCGGCGTTGGTGACGAACGTTGCATCCGTTCGTAGGTTCGTTGCGTCCGTTCGGCGCATTTCGGCTTTTGTCGGATGACTTTTTTCCTTAAAAATTGGATCGTGTTCTTGACAAGGAACGTTGCGTCCGTTCCTAGGTTCGTTGCGTCCGTTCGGCATAATTCAGACTACGCGACAAACTTCAAAAATTCATATCTCATAATCCATCCGTCGGATCGACTTGAAATTTGGACAATAGCTTTAGAACATCCTGAGTTGTATTGTGAATGGTGGAGATCGGATTTGGAAGTTTGAAACGATTCCAGTATTTTCTGAAGTTATTTTATCGTATTTTTGCTTCTAATTCTGCGTGGCACTTTTAAAAAATTCATAAATCTAAATCCGTCCGTCGGATCGACTTGAATTTTGGACCGTAGCTTTTGAGCATACTAACATTTAATATGACCGGTGGAGATCAAAATTGGATGCACAAATATGCTCAGTAATTTTCGCAATGTCCTTCTCCATAATAATGTTTATAATAATCTAATCTGCAAAGTCTCACTTTAAACGATTAGAAATAATAACCTAGTTTTGTAATTATCAAAACAAGATAAGTTATCGCATTAAAAACATTAATCTCATTTAAGAGATTTGTATGCGTTTAAGGCGTAACAATCTCCCCCTTTTTGATAATCACAAAACTTGGTTAAACAGGAGATATAAAGTGTAATTGAAATACATATAAAAAGCTCCCTATAAAGTAACAATAATTTAACCAAATTGTTTAACACATAATCAATTTTTATTTAGCCAATTTTAATATTTAACCAAATTAATTCTCCCCCTTTTTGTGATAATTAAAAAGGCAACAAATATGATAAATAAATAACACAATAAAAGCATATTTCATTGATAGAGAATTTACAAAATACATCAAAATATAAAGCTAAGAGTCATCATCCGAAGGTTGTTCAAGAAGTTTTGCTTCCATCAAATTGAGTCGGTCATGGACAGATTCAAAAGATCCTCGCATCTCTAAGGTCAAGTTCGTGATCGATGTCTGGATAAACTGAATAGCGGATTAGTTGCGATCCATGTTGATCTCAAGCTGCTGAAGATACTCAAGGAGTCGATCGGAAGATGGAGCCGGAGTAGGTGGAGGCTGAGGCATCAAAGGAGGGGAAAAAGGTAGATCACCGAAATCAAAAGTAGAAGAAGATGGAGGAATCGTAGAAGAGGAAGGAATATATGTGTCAGTGAAACCAACAGGAAATCCTTGCTCTTGAATGGAAGGAGGAATAAGAGAAAAAGGAATGTGAAAGTGGGTTACAGGATTATAGCGGGTGAAAATATGAGCTGGATCATGCACTCATCGAGATAATACAGGATTCCATGACAACTCCATTTTAGTGATGGATGCATGGTCAAGAGTATAAGTCTCAGTGATAGGCATCTTCTCCAAATCATCGAAGATAATGTCAAAGTGAGTAAGAATTCGGTTAATAAACCGAGCAAAAGTAAGAATGACTTTCTTTGAGTTTTTGGCAGTGTGATGCATGACCTGAATGATAAACCTAGGAAGGTTAAAAGGTCGCTGAGTAATAATGTGAAAAAGGACATAAAGGTCCAGATATTTGCACTTGGAGTGGTCTCCAGCGTGCGGAATTATGGAAGAAGTGATCAGCTTTTGGATAATTTGAAAATCAGGACAAAGCATCTTAAGAGATGGTCGATCATCACCAGCGTGAGGTGGTCGATCGAGAATAGCAGAAAGGGCCTCGAAGCGATTAAACTCGGGACTATCATCAGGCCATTTAAATGCAAAGAACTCACTGGGTCCATTTCTAGGAAGAGAGAACCAAGCAGTGAGATCACCTGAAGAGAAACGAATGTGCTGATTTTGAACAATTGTAACAACATATATATCATCGCTGTACAATTCGAGTTCAAAATTGGCATAAAACTCATGGATAAAGGAAGAATAAATGAAATCTGGATCAGAGGGTTGGAAAAATGCACCCCATTGTTGGAAATCAATAAGATCCAACAAACGAAGATGAGAGGTCGCCAAGTAAGAGCGATCAAGAATACGGCCTGGAAAAATCTGTCTATCCCTATAGTCGGCAGGAATAGGTCGTGAGATAGCAGGTTGGTTAAGGTTGTGGACAAAAGGTTGGGTACGAGCACGAGTGCGTTACCTCGGATTGGAGGGATCAACTTGGCGTCTAGAAGCCATTTTAGAGAGATATTTTCGTGGAAAAGAAAGAAAGAAGAATGATTTTGATGTGCAAAAATCTGAAAGTTTCGGCCTCTATATGTAGGCAAGGGACGGAACGGAAGCAACGTTGCACGAACGGAAGCAACGTTCGTCCTGGAGGGAAAAATTTGCGGGTAAAAGGTACGAACGGAAGCAACGTTCCACCAACGGATGCAACGTTAGGTCTTTTTGGCGATAAGAGTTCGCGGTTAATTTTGAAATTGAGGCGGGAATTGCAACGAACGGAAGCAACGTTGGTCCATCGGACGCAAAGTTCGTGCTATTGGCAGTAAATTTTCGCGGTTAAAATTTTAAAATGAGACGGGAATAGGAGGCAACGGAAGCAACGATGGAGGACCGAAAGCAACGTTCTTGTCCTCCAACGGAAGCAACGTTATGTGGGACGGAAGCAACGTTCGGAAATTTAAAAAAAAAATCGGATTTTGTCTTTTAGAGTTATATTTTTGAAAAATTTATACCAAATAATACATATAAAATGTGAGCTTATAATTATGAATAAATACAATTAATTTGTATTATTCAACATTAATTTACTCGAATTTTAATATTAAGCTCCCCCTTAATATGACATTAAATTTTAATTTATGTCTACAAGTGATTACAACTCAATCATGCCAAGTTCACCACGCAAACGAATAAAAATATTTTCATCTAGTGGTTTTGTAAAAATATCAGAAATTTGATTTGACGTGTCAACATATTGAAGTTCAACTTCATTCGTTCGATGTGGTCACGAATAAAATGATGACGAATGTCAATATGTTTGGTGCGCGAATGTTGAATCGGATTTTTTGTAAGACTTATGACGCTAGTGTTGTCACAGAAAATAGGGATTTTCAAAAAAGATACACCATAGTCAAGCAATTGATGCTTCATCCAAAGAATTTGCGCACAAAAACTATCGGCTGCCATATATTCAGCTTCGGTCGTTGACAGCGCAACACAATTTTGCTTTTTGGAAAACCAAGAAACTAAACAGTTTCCTAAAAAGAAATAAGTTCCACTAGTGCTTTTCCTGTCCACCTTATATCCACCAAAGTCGGCATCACAGTAAGCTTTTAAATCAAAGAAAGAATTTTTCGAATACCACAAGCCGAGATTTGGAGTATTTGAAAGATATTTAAAAATGCGTTTTAAGGCGAACAAATGTGATTCCTTTGGACATGATTGAAATCGTGCACACAAGCAAACACTAAACATAATGTCCGATCTACTAGCAGTAGCATAAAGTAAGGAGCCAATCATACTACGAAAGGAAGATTGATCTACAGATTTACCATTTTTATCCTTGTCGAGTCTGATTGTTGTGCTCATCGGTGTGGATGATGATTTTGTGTTCTCCATCCAAAACTTCTTTAGAATCTCCTTGATGTATTTGCTTTGGTTCACAAAGAACCCATCCTTGCACTGTTTGATTTGCAATCCGAGAAAATAGTTAAGTTCTCCCATCATGCTCATCTCAAAGTGTTCCTGCATAAGCTTGGAGAAATCTTGACAGAGAGTTTCATTAGTAGAACCAAAAATTATGTCATCAACATAAATTTGCACAATCAATAAATCATCTTTGACATTTTTGGTAAATAAAGTAATGTCAATTTTTCCTCTCGAAAAACCATTTGAAAGAAGGAAAGTTGATAGTTTTTCATACTAAGCTCGAGGAGCTTGTTTCAAACCATACAAAGCTTTGTTTAATCTATACACATGATCAGGCAATAATGCATCAACAAAGCCATCAGGTTGTTCAATATAAACTTCCTCTTTTAGTTCACCATTCAAGAATGCACTCTTAACATCCATTTGAAATAACTTAAAATTTCTAGAGCAAGCAAAAGCAAGTAGCATGCGAATAGATTCTAGTCTAGCAACAGGCGCATAAGTTTCATCATAATCAACGCCTTCTTCTAGACTATATCTTTTCGCTACAAGTTTAGCTTTATTTCTAGTGATAGTACTATGCTCATCAAGTTTATTCCTAAAGACCCATTTAGTACCAATAATAGATCTATCATGCGGCCTAGGAACAAGATACCAAACATCATTGCGTTTGAATTCATAACAAGTACTTCTTGACTAATTCATCTTGCATAGCAATAATCCATGAATCATCTAATAAAGCATCATCAATGCATTTAGGTTCAACATGCAAAACAAAAGCAAGATGATTGCAGATATTATTAAGTGAAGAGCGAGTGGTTACTCCCTTCGAAGGACTTCCAATGATAAGATCTATAGGATGATCTTTGTGAAGAGTTCAATCTTTCGAAAGTGGTGTTTCCTCAACAGAAACATCTATTTCATTTAAGCTTGAGGAGGCCATCTCTTCTTCGAGTAATTCTACATCATCGTTAGTATTACGAGAAACTATAGACATAGATTCATCAAATACAACATGCATTGATTCTTCAACAAGTAAAGTGCATTTATTAAATACTCTAAAAACCTTACTCGTAGTAGAATACCCAAGAAAAATACCTTTGTCGGATTTGACATCAAATTTTCCAAGGTTGTCCTTACCATTATTATGAATGTATCATTTTGATCCAAAAGCCCGAAAGTATGAAATGTTAGGCTTTCTCCCTCTCCATAATTCATATGGATTTTTCTTGAGAATTGGTCTTATTGATACACGATTGATAATGTAATAGGCAGTGTTCATTGCTTCATCCCAAAAATATTTTGGTAGAGAATGCTCACATATCATGGTCCTCGCAATCTCCACAAGTGTCCTATTTTTCCTTTCAACGACCCCGTTTTGTTGAGAAGTCCTAGGACAAGAAAAATTGTGACCGATGTCTTTCTCTTCACAAAAATTTGTAAAACTCTCATTTTAAAATTCAGTTCCGTGGTCACTACAGATCTGTTTGATAGAAAGATTTTTCTCATTCTCAACATGTTTGACAGAAGTTTTAAAATAATCAAAGGCATCATTTTTGTGGGCTAAAAACAATGTCCATGTGTAACGTGAGAAATCATCCACAATGACAAATGCATAAAGCTTTCCTCCTAGGCTAGCGTTCCTCGAGGGACCACATAGATCTAGGTGAAGAAGTTCAAGGGGCATAGAAGTTGATACAAAATTTTTGCTTTTAAAAGATTCCCTTGTGTGTTTGCAAAGTTGACACGCATCACAAATAGAATCTAATTTTAAATTGAGTTTTGGCATACCAACAACTAAGTCAAGTTTAAAAAGTTTTTCTATGGTACTAGGACCAACATGACCTAGTCGTCTATGCCAAAAAATGTTGTCATCAACATTCAAGGATACAAGGCTTTTGATATTTGATAAAGATAAATTATTTAAAGAAACCTTGTATACATTTTCACTTCTATATCCTTTGAAATTTATGGATTTGTCGGATGTGAGTGATATAGTGCAGTGTTGGGGAGTGAACTTGACTTCATAACCTCTATCGCACAATTGACTTATGCTTAGTAGATTATGCTTAAGTCTTTTCACTAGGAGTACATCATCAATCAAGCAGGATTTAGAAATACCTATTGACCTGATTCCTTCGATAACTTCTTTGTTGTTGTCTCCAAAGGTGATAGATCCCTTCTCCTTTGGTTTGATCGATTGGAGTAGCTCCTTGTTCCCCATCATATGTCTAGAACATCCACTGTCTAGATACCATATGCTAGGAAGAACAATTTTCTTATTTCCCTACAAGAACTTGATTTTGGTACCCTTTAGTTCTTTTGGGTTCACAGTGTTAGAAAAGAGATATACAAAATAGACTTCTAAGAGTTCAGTCTCTCATAGCAGCATCATCGCCACTTTCTAAGGTGCTTCCAGTAGTAGGTAGGGCTATGGCCTCTTTAAAAACCTATTTCCTTGGACAGAGCAGCGTTCATCAGGAAGACCAGTCGCAAGTCAAGACAGTTTAAACCGGTCTATGATGAACTACCTTAGATCATGATCTCATAATGCCAACTGATGAGTTGTTAAGTACTCTTAGGCCTCCATTTCATATAGCTCTTTTGATCATATTGAAATCTTAAAGATCTACATTTATGTCTAGCATGACCTATTTTACAACAATAAGAGCATGTAGGGATGATCTCATTTTTGCTTTAGCAATGAGGCTAGTAAAGTCTATTGATTTCTTACCGTACCCTATTCCACTCTTATCAAAACAACATTTATGCATGCTAAGTAGATTATTCAATTTGTTACTACTAACATTGAACTTATCAAAAGATTTTTCTAAGTGAGCTATGTCATCCTTTAATATTAGGTTTTCATGCTCCTTAGTTTCTAATTCAAGTTTGAGGTTTCTATTTTCCTTTCTAAGTGATTTAGCCATATCAAACATATGTTTATATGCATGCAATAATTCATCATAGGAAGGTACCTCGTCATCGTCGTCAGAGACGATGTCATCACTCCTAGCCATGAGGCAGATGTTGGCTTCCTCCTCGTCATCATCGCTATCGCTCAAAGTGGCTATGAGTGCTTTCTTCTTTCCCTTGTCAATTTTCTTCTTGAGAGGACACTCATTTGCATAGTGGCCTTGTTGTTGACAGTTGTAGCATGTTACTTCTTTTTCCATCTTTTTTTTGAAGTTGTTTCCTCGCATAAATCTTTTGAATTTTCTTGCGAAGAGTGCCATATCATCATCTTCATCTTCTTCTTTGGATTGGCTAGATAGAGCAATCCCTTTTTCTTTGATATCTTCTTTCTTTATTTCCTTCCTTGTAGACAATTCCAACTCATGGGTTTTTAGAGTCACATGGAGTTGATCAAGGTAATAGGAAGCGGTGTCGCCTTTGTTGGATTCTATGATGGCCGTCCTTTTTGCATCCCACTCTTTGGGTAAGACGCGTAGAGCTCTTCTTCACACTTGCTTGGTTGGATATTGTTCTCCAAGTTGGGCTAGCTCATTGATGATTTAAGAGAGCCTTCGGAACATGGTATCAACATCCTCACTAGCCTCCATCTCAAATGTCTCGTATTTGAGTTGAAGTAGATCGATCTTTGTCTCCTTGACTTGATTGGTTCCTTCGTGGCATATCTCCAATTTGTCCCAAATTTTTTTTGCGGATGAGCACATCGAAATCCGGTTGTACTCGTTCATATCTAAGGAACAATGAATAATATTCATAGCTTTAGCATTTTGAGATATCAATTTCATATCCTCCTTTGAAAAGTCGTCCATTTCATTTGGAATTTTGACTCCCTCAACCTCTTTCGTAGGTATGTAGGGACTTTTCACAGTTACCTTCCAAAGGTCATAGTCTAGGGATTTGATATATAGGGACATTCGATTTTTTCAATATCCATAGTTTATGCCATTGAAAAGAGGAGGACGATTGGTTGATTGCCCTTGAGCATAATCTCTAGCTAGATTTGCCATAGAGCCTTTTTGAAAATATTTTGTAAAAAGGTGGCTCTGATACCACTTGTTAGAATCTAATTGGGGGGGATTTAGGTTCTATTGGCAACTTTAGCAATTTAAAGCGATTATGCTAGTACGCAAGCGGAAGACTTAAAGCAATTAATAATAAGTGCGGTAAATAAATGCGTAATATAAATAAAGCAGTAAAAGGGATAAGAGATGTTTATGGAAGTTCGACGATAAATCTTCTACGTCTCCCCTTCTTGGTTAAGATCGATTAACCAAGGATTCACTAGCACTTCAAGCGTCTTGACCTTGATGTTTATGGAAGTTCGACGATAAATCTTCTACGTCTCCCCTTCTTGGTTAAGATCGATTAACCAAGGATCTACTAGCACTTCAAACGTCTTGACCTTGATGGCTCCAAAGATAGCCGTACAACTCAACACGATCACCGCGCCAATACAACTCGAACACTTGGCCTTAAGGGCTCCAAGGATAGCCACAACACTCGTATAATACACTTGGCTTCACACACAAGTGTTTACAACAACCGAGCAACCAACTCACGAATGAACTTATACAAACAACCCTCGATTTTGAATATAACACACAAATATTTCTTGAACTTTTGAAGGAGAGGATCTTGCTTGCAAAGAGAGATGAGAGTGAATTGGTGAGTTCAAATGACTTCAAATGACATGTATTTATAGCTGAAAATTTGGGAAGGTTCGTTGCGTCCGTTCGGGCCATCGTTGCGTCCGTTCGGCGCACATTAAATTCTTTCGGCGTTGGTGACGAACGTTGCGTCCGTTCGTAGGTTCGTTGCATCCGTTCGGAGCATTGCGGCTTTTGTCGGATGAATTTTTTCCTTAAAAATTGGATCGTGTTCTTGACAAGGAACGTTGCGTCCGTTCCTAGGTTCGTTGTGTCCGTTCGGCATAATTCAGACTGCGCGACAAACTTCAAAAATTCATATCTCATAATCCGTCCGTCGGATCAACTTGAAATTTGGACAGTAGCTTTAGAACATCCTGAATTTTATTGTGAACGGTGAAGATCGGATTTAGAATTTTCAAACAATTCCAGTATTTTTCTGAAGTTACCTCGTCGTATTTTTTCTTCTAATTCTGCGTGGCACTTTTAAAAAATTCATAACTCCAAATCCGTCCGTCGGATTGACTTGAATTTTGGACCGTAGCTTTTGAGCATCCTAAAATTTAATATGACTGGTGGAGATCGAAATTGGATGAATCAAACATGCTCAGTAATTTTCGCAATGTTCTTCTACATAATAATATTTATAATAATATAATCTGCAAAGTCTCACTTTAAACGATTAGAAATAATAACCTAGTTTTGTAATTATCAAAACAAGATAAGTTATCGCATTAAAAACATTAATCTTATTTAAGATATTTGTATGCGTTTAAGGCGTAACACATGGTAACATCGTTATCAAGGATGTATTGCTAGTAGATAATTTAAAGTACAATTTAATTAGCATAAGTCAATTATGAGATTATGATTATTGTGTGGAATTTCAAAAACATACATGTGTAGTTAAAGATCTGTCTGGACTAACCATTATGAAAGGTGAAATAAGTGGAAAAACTTATCGAGTTAACTGGTCTGCACAACCCAGTGATCCTACCTGTCTGGTTGCTTCAAATATGAACAAGAACTGGTTGTGGCATAAAATACTGAATCATTTGACCTTCAAAGCAATATCCAATCTGAGTAAACATGATTTGGTTACTGGTCTGTCTAAGATTGACTTATTGAGTTTTTGATAGTCGTGTTTTGTTTGCATTTGTTAATGTTATTTTGTTACTAGTTTGCATGCATTTATTTGTTTTAGTTCATGTTTTATCTTAGTTTTGTTGTTTGCATGCATTTAGCTTCATAACATACTCCCGGGTTTAATGTGTAGGAGATATCAAATTTGAAGAAGAAAGGCAGAATATTGGCAAAAGTTCATGCGCTCGATCCCACGTACTTATAGGATCGAGCGCGACATCTGGAGATTCAAGGCAAGGAGCGAGACATTTTGCACGCGCTCGATCGGAAGTACTCATGCGATCGAGCGCGGCCAAGGAATTTCAAGACAGAAGATCGCACATTTTGAACGCGCTCAATCGAACGTACTCACGCGATCGAGCGCGATTGTCTGTTCGGGAAGATTTATTTTAATTTTTGAAAATTTGTTATTTTAGATTCTAGATTTTATTAGGCTTTTAATTCCGTTTTGGGGAGATTATTATCAGACTTTTGAAAACTTCCTTCGAGGCTAGGTTTTGTTTTTACATCTCTCTCAAGTTTTCTTTCTTTTCTTTTGAATTTTTCTTGAGTTTGTGATGAATCGTTGTAGCTAAACTTTATTTCTTGGTTGAAGGAGACTAAACCTTGATATAATTTGTTCATGAAATTTGATTTTCAGTGTTTAATTCTTATTAAGTATCAATTTCTGATCTGTTTTATTTCATGTTTGTATGTGAATTTCTTAGACTGGCCATCTTAGTATTTTGCTACATAACTATAGTTAAATTAAAATTCAAATCCGTAATTGTTTGAATCAACTAATTTGCGAAGCAACTACGTTTGATATTTTCTGCTGTTGAATTTATTAAATCGTAGGGTCAATTATTGACTAGGCTAAATACAACCGCTGGTGTTTGTGTTGTCTAGATTCGTCAGTTTTACTCGTTTGAATGCTACCTTAGATTTAAATCTAGATCGCTAGAATCCGGATTAATTTATTGGTAAGGGTTAATCTAGAACGCTGGTGTCTAATTAACTAAAATTAAGGTGAAACAGGAATTTGATTTTCAATGACGAATATTTGATAGGATTAATTTTTTTTAGGGAATCGATGATTGAATGAATAAATATCAAGGGTGTAGTCGACCGATATCAAGACTCGTCTCTTATTGATTTCTTCAATTTAATTTTCATTCTTGCATGCTAGTGATTTTATCAATTTTCAATTGCTTAAAATTCTCAGTAGTTAATCTCAAACATCAAAACCTCTTTTAGTTTATTTAGAACGCATTAAATTTACCTTTTCTCGTGGGAACGATCCCTAGTCACGCTATTACATTTTTGTAGTTATCTGATTGAGTTGGGTAATTTGGGCGCGATACGACTTAGCGCTACCAGTTTTCAAAAGATAAGGTTTGCACTTCTTGCCAACTAGGTAAGCAAGTCAGATCAACTTTTAAAAACAAGGGTTGTAACTCTTCTTCTAGAAGCTTAGAATTACTACATATGGATCTCTTTGGTCCGATACCTATAATGAGCTTAAGGAGAATGAATTACACCCTGGTCATTGTTGATGATTTTTCATGATTTACTTGGGTGATTTTTATCAAATCAAAAGATCAAATTGCTACCCAACCAATCAAAAATTTTCAACGGTTTCAAAATGAAAAACTCAAAAGATTGACAAAATTCGAAGTGACAAAGGAACTGCTTTTACAAATCAAACAGTGTCTGATTATCTTGAAAATATTGGAATTAAGCATGAATTCTCTGCAGCCAGAACACCAACAAAATTGTGTTGCAAAAAAGAGGAATTATACTCTCAAAGAGGCTGCTAGAAAAATTCTTGCTGACTTTGGAATTTCTCAAAAATTTTGGGCAGAAGCTGTAAATACAAAATGTTACACTCAGAACAGATCAATGATTAATAAGAAATTTGAAAAAACCCCTTATGAGATCCGGTACAACAAAGTTCCTATGATATCATACTTTAAAATATTTAGTTGTAAATGTTTTATACATAACAATGTTAAGACTCATCTGACTGCACTGGATATCAGATCAGATGCTGGTTTGTTTCTTGAATATTCATCTATTAGCAAGTCTTACAGAGTATTTAATACTAAAACTCTAACAGTGTAAGAATCATTAATCCATGTTGTATTTGATGAAACATCTAGTACTAATGAATCTTCAAGTGTAAATGATATTAGCAACAGGATGGAAGATTCCAGACTAGATACAGATGAGGATGTAGAAATCCATATCAGAGAGAACAGAGAAACTCCATGTGAACCAGAACATCTAGCTGAGCCAGTTGAGTTCGAGGAAATTCATCAACTTGAAATACCAGATGAACACTTACATGATGATAATGTTGCACCTAATCTAGAACAACCAGAGGATCTAGTTCAACCAGATCAACCTAATATAGCATAACCTCTTGGACCAATCTACAAGTGGACCAAGATTCATCCTCCAAGTTTGGTAATAGGTAATCCATCTGCACCTTTGAGAACCAGAGGTCAGATGATTAATGAATTCTTGCATGCTGCATTTATTTCTCAATTAGAACCTAAGAAAATAGAAGAAGATTTGACTGATAGTAATTGGATAGAGGCTATGCAAGAGGAACTAAATCAATTTGAACATAACTCAGTCTGGAACTTAGTTCCTAGGCTTTTTGATAAATCTGTAATAGGAACCAGATGGGTATTTACAAATAAACTCAATGAGTATGGCACTGTTGTCATAAACAAGGTCATATTAGTAGCACAAGGTTATATACAGGAAGAGGGCATAGACCTCGATGAAACATTTGCACCATTAGCAAGGCTTGAGGATATTAGAATATTTCTTGCTTATGTTGGATTCAAAAATTTTAAAGTGTTTCAGATGGATGTCAAAAGTGTGTTTCTAAATGGTCTGTTGCAAGAAGAGGTGCTTGTTGAACAACCCCCCTGATTTTCACAATCATGCTTATCCAGATCATGTGTTCAAACTGGATAAAGCTCTTTATGGGTTGAAACAAGTTCCAAGGGCCTGGTATGACATTTTGTCACAATTTCTCATTGATCATAGATTTATCATTGGGACTGTTGATAAGAAAGATTTTATTTAAATTTACTTAAGGTGATCATGCATTACTAGTACAGATCTATGTGGATGACATTATCTTCGGATCAACTAACCCCAAACTTTGTGAGAAATTTTCTGAGCTGATGCAAGAGAAGTTTGAGATGAGTATGATGGGAAAATTAACATTCTTCTTGGGCTTACAAGTCAAACAAATGTACAAAGAAATATTTATCAACCAGACCAAATATACAAAAGAGCTTTTGAAAAAATTTGGAATGGAGAATTGCACTACAGCACACTCCTGTGAGTGCTACCATCAAGATTGACAAAGATGAATCTGGCATATCAGTAGATCAAACACATTATAGAGTACTTATCGGATCTCTATTATATCTCACTGCAAACAGACCATATATCGTCTTTTCAGTCTACCTCTATGCGAGATTTCAATCTGATCCCAAGCAATCACACTTTGTAGCTGCCAAGAGGATATTGAAATACTTAAAAGGCACTCAAAATCTTGGACTATGGTATCCCAAGGATTCAAGTTTCAATCTTATTGGGTACTATGATGCTGACTACGCTGGATGCAGAATTGATCGAAAAAGAACCAGTGAACTTTGTCAATTTCTTAGTGATAGGCTAATCTTCTGGTTTAGCAAGAAGCAAAATTTCATTGCAACAACCACAGCTAAAGCAGAGTACTTAGCTACAGAAATTTTTTGTACACAATTGCTTTGGATTCAACAACAACTCAAAGACTATTGTATCAACTCATCTGAGGCACATATCTTATGTGACAACACCAGTGCAATTGTTATCACTTGCAACCCAATCCTTCACTCCAGAACAAAACATATTGGCATACGTCATCACTTCATCCGAGACCATGTTCTTAAGAAAGAAATTCGTCTGGAGTATATTTTTACTTATCTGCAAGTAGCAAATATCTTCACCAAACCTCTTGCGGATGCTAAGTTTTCTTACTTTAAAAATATTCTTGGTTTAATTGATTTAAATTAAGATCCTTTCATTTAGAGGGAACTCATCTGCTTGTTTTTCTGATTATTTATTTATTCACTCATCTGCCTTACTTATTTGATTGTACGATTATGTGCTTGTTTATTTATCTATCTGTTTTCTCTTAAGTAGTATAATAGCTCAGATTGGTCAGCACCAATCTTGGACATATATTTTTCTCTCCTCATATCCAACTCCCGGGCATCCCTATTCTTTCTAGGAGGCAGCGAAGCATTGTGATACATTCGTAGCTCCTCGATCATGAACCAAGTAGACATAGTTTTCCTCGAAACTGTGTCCTCAATCTGCTTTTTCTTTCCTCCATGAACACGTCTCTGCAAATGATGTAGTATTCTTCTGGATTATGAGCAGAGGACGATGATCCAACCTTATTCATTGAAATTATCTTACTATTTTTTTTGCTTACTTGAGAAATGTTAAGGAAATTTTGAAGCCTTAATGGTTGGTATTTATAGGCATTCAAGTGCGAATACAAACAGTTTTCTGATACTCTGCTTTTTTTTTTTCTTTAATGATTATGATACCCTAGTACAGTTTAAATTTAGGTGGTTGTGTCCTATTTATTTCCCGCGTGAAATGTACCTTGAGTATGTACCTTTTAATTTTTAAAATTCAAAATTGACGCGCATTTAGCCACATCATTTTGGAAAAGATATATAAGTTTCATCTGTTTCTTATCTTCCTCACCGTGTCACAACCTTAAAAATTTCAGAGCACACTTTTATTTTCACTCTTTAATTCTTCTTTGCAGAACAATGTCTTCAATCACCCAGAATGTTCTTCTTGTGGACTTTCACACTGTTTATCACCTTCTGGATGAAGGATTGGTTGAGATGTTGGAAGCTTCGGGTCTTCACAAATTTCTAACCATTCAATCTCAAGGCTTTGTTGTTCAGATAATTTATATTCTTAATGATTTGAATGTTCATCCGAGTCATTCATCTACCCTCCATCCTCACAAAATTCTCAATGAGCGAGCTATTGAGGTTTACAAAGCTAAACATCTCATTGTGTTCAAGAAGGATGCTACAGATGAAGATGAGATTTAAGAGCTCACTATTCAGACCGAAGTTGACACAACAAAAGCACCAATTAGCCATCCCACTCCAGCAAAGAAAACTGTTGCTCCAAGAAAAAAGTAGTCAAACGCAAGCTCATCATCCATGATTCAGAGGAGGAATCGGAATCAGACCAAGTGACTCTGGCAAGCATTATCAAGAAGAGTTCTTGTTTTCCAAGGACTGTGAAAATTCCAACCGTTCAATTTACGTCTGTTTCAGCTATTCCTCTCTCTCGGGTCTCTCAAGTCATTCCACCACTTGTCGAGACTCACATCACTTATCTGGAATCAGGACTGGCACAGTTTAAGGATCAAGGATCCAGTGTAACTGATGAGCCTCAATTCCTCTCCAGTGCTCAGATTGCCATTAATCAGGATCTCCAAGTTGTCACAGTCCAAGTGGATGCTAAAATGAAAATATTTGACAGATGGGTTAAATACAGAACAAAGATACACTTTTCCGAATTCAATTCATGGAAAATGATTCAGAATTTGGCACCTAGTGAGCAAAGGATCTTTGAATGGGATGAAACTACCGACATATCTCAAGCCCTTCAACGAAGAGATTTTATTTCTCTAAATATGAAAGAGAGTATGCTCCGAATATTTATAAGGCATGAACGAGCTCAGTTCAATCCTCGCAGTCCACATGTTCTTGATGACTCTGCTATGATAAGCCAGCTAGAGATGAATGTTTTATCTCTCGCAATGACTGCTCAAGTTATGCGCCAGGATCTAAATTTGGCTATCCCAAAAGACCAAGTTGAATCCAATTCATCTCTAGATCACTTGTCTAAGCCAGATCAGTTTGATCCTGACACTCTTTTACTATAGTTGAACCTGTTCCACCTTCTAAAAATCAGTCTAAATTGAATCAATATAAGCCCATTTTTGAAACTCAGACAAACATGATGATCGCTCAAAAAGATCAGCCAGCTCAATAGTCAGATCAACTGCCCGAACTACAGCTCACATCAACAGATGAGGTGTTGAATACCACTGATGATATTGCTCTGCTTACATCATAGTCTATTACTGATCCAATGCATGCAATTCTTCATATTATTCCCTCTCTACTCAATGTGCATGATCTGTCTGACGATGTGGTTGATAATGAACTCGCACTGGTCATTGTACCAAGCCCTCATCATCATCAAAGCGACTTTCATATTGAAGATGCTACTCTCTCTCCATCTTCTTCCAATCAAATTGAAACAATTGATATCAGGTCTACTCCTTCTCCCATTGCCATTCAAGACATCAATGAATCTGCTATTGATCCGAAACCTTCCATTTTGCAATCAAATTCTTTGATTCCTGAAAAGCCAGATTTAGTTACTATATGCATTGGGAAAGCTTTCTGAGGCCATTTCTTCCTTCCATATGGACAAAGTGCTCACACCTGAAGACTTTATTGAATTCAGCAAATTTTCTTGACACAAATTGCAGATTTGGCTTTCTCTATTCAACACATGCATAATCAACAGCTGCGAGGAAATGCAAATATTCTCTGCTATATTACTCGTGTTCAAACATCACTGCAAGATCAATTTCAGGAGATGAGGTCTACCTTTGGAACCCAACTCAATGAGATTATGGACTTCCTCCAGCACTCTGGTGATGCCGAAAAGGAGAAAATGGGCCTCCTCGTCAAAAGGAAGGCCAAGAAATGATCAAATCAAACTTGTATCTTTGTTATTCGAACTAAATCTATAAAATGATATTTGATCTACATCTATCAGTCTGAGTTATAAGAAAAGTTACTTGGTTTTGACATCACCAAAAAGAGAAAATTTGATAAAGAAAAATTCATAATTTTGGTGATGAACAAGTAGATCAATTAGAACAAAACCAAGTATATCAAAGACATCGATCTGGATACATCAAGACAAATCAATGTATCGATTTAGATATGTAAATCGATCTGGATACATCAAGACAAATCAATGTATCGATTTAGATATGTAAAGACCAGAACAAAGCTATCTCCTGAAAACTCTTCGTTTGATCAGATAAGAAGATGAGATCAGATCTAACAAATCAGACCAGATCAGCTACGCAGTAAGCTAGCAAGCTAAAAGACAAGAGAAGTAGTTGGAGATATAAACGTTAGTCTCCGTACCCGACACCGATTCAAATTTTCCACTACATTTGGAAAGGTACGAGGACACATATCATCTTTTGGTTGAATGTCGGATGAAGCAGAGACAAACATTCACCAACTAAATTTTTGAACGTTTCAGAAAGGGTGTCTATAAATACTTGATGATATTCAAAGATCAACAACTTTTGCCAACTTTTTCCTTCGTAATTCTAATCTTAAAGATTATCAAGCCTTCATTTGCGAAATTTCAAACAATCAGACAAGTAGCAGATCAAATTTTCAAATACAGAGTTCAAGCTCACTGCTTACATCAGATCAATTGATTAAGATCATTTTGTGATATTCATATCAGCTTGTCAAAGCACATTTCACTTAAAACCATACTTGTAACTCAGACAGATTGAGATCTGTATTGAGAAGTTGATACTAGGAGTTTTTTTCAAAGGTTGATTGGATCGAATTTGTACAAGTTGTTGTGTAAATCAAACTCTTCTAGTGAAATCCTTTTGGAAACAGAAGAGGAGAGACGTAGAAGTTTTAGCTTCGAACTTCCATAAAAATCTCGTGTCTCTCATCTTTACTTACTGCACTCAACTAGATTTTACAGTTCGATTTCTCAAGGAAGATTTTTCGCCTGATCAGATCAGTTCTTTCGAGCAAAATTTTGGTTTAAGCTAAATACTTTCAAATAGGATGTTAAATCAGCTCAAGTACTTAAAAATATTTTGTGCCTTGGAATGAATAAATGAAAGAAAAATTTCACTAAAATTATTTCCTTTCAATTAGAAAATTCTCCAAATATATTGGTATGTCGTTGAATTTTACGGTATATTCAACAATTTTCAATTAAAACTGGACACTTTGCAAAAAATCGAATCAAAATAGCCTAGATGAAAAAGTTTAACATACCAATATCCAAATTTGATTATCTACCAAACTTAAAGAAATAACTTATAAGTTTAAATGATTGAAATGACCATACGTTTATAATCAAAAAGTTAGTTAAATCTATATCTATATCTATATATATATAAAAGCGGAGTTGTTGCCAAAATTAGAAAGTTCCCGCCTAAATATTTGGTTAAAAAAGGAAATATAAGCTGTAATTATTTTCTTTAAATTAAAAATCATTGATTGAAAAAAGATATATATCAAAATAAGGCTTATACAGGTTTCCAAGATAATCTTGCAAATTCAACAATACAATTGTTTCCTTATTATCTTTTCAATGCTAAAAGAAATTATTTATTTATTCATGTATTGATATTGAAAATAAAAATCTATATATATATATATATATATATATATATATATATATATATAAACAGAAAAATATACTTTAAAAAAGAAAAGTATAATTTTTCCGCATAAAATATCATTCAAAAAATAGTAAATGCATAAATACAAATAAAGATAATATTAAATTTAAAATTATAGATAAAGATAATATTGAAAAAAAAAATGATATTACGAGTGATAGACACTTTTATCTAAAAATTTTAAAATACAGATAACAATACGATTAAATTTAAACAAAATTTAAAATAGTTTTTTCATAATGAAAAAAATTTAATAATTTTATTTAAAATATAGATAAAAATACAGTTGAATTTAAACAAAAATTAAAATATTATTTTTCATTATCAAACAAAATTTAGTTTTTGGTTAATAAGGCGGTTGTTTAGTATATAGATATAAAAATGATATTGTGAATCATAGACTATTGAATTTTAAAATTTTAAATTATAGATAAAAATACAATTAACTTTTAAAAAAAATTAAATTTTTCGTGATCAAACAAAATTTAATTTTTGTTTTTAATATGATGGTTGTTTTGCTTATATGTAGATATATATATATATGGACAACACATATTCATAAACAAAGATGATATTATGAGTGGTATTGTAAAATTTTTAAATTAAAGAGTTTATATAAAAATACAATTGTATTTAAATGAAATTTAAATAGTATTTTACGTAATCAAACAAAATTTATTTTTTATTTTTAATAGGGTGGTTGTTTTGACTATATATATACGAAACACATATTAAAAAAAATGATATTATGTGTGATAAACAATTTATGAATTTTTTTTATAATCTATCTATATGTAAAAGCATAAAAATCTGTTAAAAATAGAAACTAAAGTATGCTCAAAATTTCTTTCTAAAGATATTAGAGACATTATTATTTAATTTAAAAATACAAATAAAGATATGATTTAATTTAAAATTACATATTATGATAATACTGATTTTTTTAAAAAATAAGATGATATTATTTGTGATAGACTATTTAATCTAAAAATTTTAAAATATAGATAAAAATACGATTAAATTTAAACAAAATTTAAAATAGTATTTTTATTTATCAAACAAAATTTAATTTTTGCTTTCAATAAAGTGGTTGTTTTGATGCATATATAGATCTACGTAGCAGATATTAAAAAAAATAGATGATATTATTAGTGATAGACTATTTTCTATAAATATTTTAAAATATAGATAAAAATATGATTGAATTTAAACAAAATTAAAAATAAAATTTTTTTGTGAGTTTTAATAGGTGCGTTATTTTGCTAGCAGAGATTCAAAAAAAGACAATATTACAAGTGATAGACTATTTAATCTAATTACTGAAAAAAATATAATTGCATTTAAACAAAATTTAAAAAAATATTTTTCATGATCAAACATAATTCAATTTTTACTTTCAATAGGGTGGTTATTTTGATATAATTACATTGTTATGAGTAAATTATAAATCTGATAAAATAATATTTTATTAATTTTTTTATTATAGTAATATAAGAACATTTTATACTATTGTATCATCTTATCAAATTTTTACGTGATATATATTATATTAGCATTTTTTTATATTTTATTTTTCTATCTTGGCATTGAAAGTTTAAAAACTAAAAAAAATTCATTTTAACATTTTAAAAAATTTCTCCTTAATTGTTTTATATAATACAAGTATTGCATGTATCAAATTTATTGTAAGATCTTATAAGCTATTCTAGGATCGTCTATACTGTTGGGTATTATTTTTTAAAAAATAAGTTCTTAAGGTGTTTGGATGAACTTCTTTTAAACAACTTAAAGTTGTTGATATGTTTAATATTGTGAGATCTTTTTATTGTCAAAATTACCAAAAAAAAAATAATACTATGAAGGTAATGTAAGTACTTACATATACACAAAAATAATTTTATAATTTTTTCATAAATGTCTATATTAAAAATAAAATTATTATTATTATATTAGGTTAATGCGAAAAATGGATGACAGATAATTTTTTAGGCTAATGTGAAAAATTGGTGGAGGACATTTAACAAAATATACAAAGATAATATGGAGAATTAAAATGATAAAATAAGACATTTCTAAAAAAGTAGGGGTGAAACAATTTTTTTTTTTAAAAAAAATCATCTTATAAGATGTCAAACAACTTATTTCAACATTTTATAAACAATTTTTTTTTTAAATTCACCAAAAAAATTTAAAGAGCTTATAAGATCTCTCAAACACCCTCTAACCACAATAAATTTCAAATAATTCTAATATTCTAAGGATTTGAAATCCGTTGTGATTAACTCAATTATAGTGTGCGATTGGTTGAACCATTTTTTTTAAAGGAGATCGGTTCGAACAGCGCAAGGTTATGAAAAAATTGGTGTAAATAAATATAAAGATGACTTTGAAATTTTTTTGTGTGTTAGTTATCTAAACAATGAAAATAAATTTAAATATATAGATTTCAAACCATTTTATCCAAACTCAATCTTAATTTATTTTTATTTTAATTATTTATTCAAACACTCATGCCTGTTAATTTTTACAACTAATTAATAAAAATAACACACTGTGCATCGCACGGGTGAAATACTAGTATATATAATAACTGAGTTTTTGCCAAATATAATAAAATCCCGCCAAAACTAATTAGCTAAAAAAGAAAAACAGACACAACTTATTTCTATTTGTGTTTTAAATGCAACGAAATTTTCCATTCTTTCCATACATTATATATATATTATATATATATATATATATATATATATATATATATAATTTATAAAGATAACTCATATAATTTACAAAAATTGCATATTTTTTAGCGTTTTGCTAAAAAATTTCACTTTAAAATGTAGATAAATAAATAATACAAATATAATAATAAATAAATTATAATTTTAAAATTTGCTTAATTACTCTACACAAATTCAATAATTTTAGGAATTCTTACATATTAAATAATGCTTTAATATATAAAATTTTTAATAATTAATATATTTATTTTATAATACAACTAAATTAGAAGATTTAATAATTATTACATATAAAATTTACCGTAAAGGAAAGAATCACTTAATTTCTTTTTAATATTTAAAATGTCTTTAATTTCGGATGTTGATTTTTCTTTAATAAAATACAAAGATTATATTTAATAATATGAAAGATGGACAATGAATGGAAATTGATATTATTAACAGAAAATTTTTTAGTTTGCAATAACTATCATATTTATGAAGGTTCAAATTTTTAAAGAATATATTAAAACGATTTTTCATAATCATTGCATATATAGAGCTGCAAATATTCAATTTGCCATAATAGAATACAAAATAATCTATATATAATATTAAAGATTTCGAAAAAAGATAAAAAAATTATTTAAAAAAAGACGTATAGAGAGCTCCAAAGATTCATTTTGAATTATTATTAACCATATTTATAACAAACTATTTTATTCTAGATATACGAAAATTTATAGATTTATAAAAACCGTATAAATATTTACAGATATTTATCTAAAATAACAATAGATTTATTTATGTAATCTACATAATAAAAAAGGAACAAAATAACTAATGATATTCCAATCGGTAATTAAACAATAAAATAAAAAATAATAACAAAAATAGAATACATTTTCAATTTTGATTAGATACCAATTATTACTGTATAAATAAGCATATATTTAAATGCTAAATTTTGAAGAGTTTAACTTCTTCAAATTTTAAGTAAAATTATCAATCAATATACATAATCACCGGTCAATACATTTTTAGTTTGCAATATTTATCATATTTATGAAATTTCAAATTTTAAAAGAGTATATTAAAACGATTTTCCATAATCATTGCCTATATAAAATTGTAAATATTCAATTTGCTATAATATAATACACGATATATAATAATAATAATAATAATAATAATAATAATAATAATAATAAAGATTTTGAACAAAGATAAATAAAATATTATTTACAGAAAACAGACATATACAAAACTTCAAATATTCAGTTTGAATTATTATTAACCATATTTATAACAAGCTATTTTATTCTAGATATACGAAAATTTATAGATTTATAAACATGTATAAACCGTATAAATATTTACCTATATTTATCTACAATAGAAATAGATTTATTTATGTAATCTTCATAATAAAAAAGGAACAAAATAACTAATAATATTTAAACCAGTAATTAAAACAATAAAATAAAAAATAATAACAAAAATAGATACATTTCCAATTTTGATTAGATCCCAATTATTATTGTATAAATAAGCATAAATAATATTAAAGATTTCTAAAAAAGATAAATAAAATATTATTTACAGAAAACATACATATACAAAGCTTCAAATATTCATTTTGAATTATTATTAACCATATTTATAACAAACTATTTTATTCTAAATATACCAAAATTTATAGATTTATAAACATGTATAAACCGTATAAATATTTACATATATTTATCTACAATAGAAATAAATTTATTTATGTAATCTCCATAATAAAAAAAAATAGAACAAAATAACTAATAATATTTCAACCTGTAACTAAAACAATAAAATCAAAAATAATAACAAAAATAGATACATTTCCAATTTTGATTAGATCCCAATTATTATTTTAAAAATAAACATATATTTAACACCTAAATTGTGAAGAATTTAACTTCTTCAAATTGTCACGCAGAATCTCGAATCAGTATACATAATCACTGTTCAATACATACAAAATGACACCATTGTTTCAAGTTATTCGTGATATTAATCTTTCAGACTGGCATTGGGCGCTGAAGTTAAGATTAATACGCTATTACAATCTACCTCCATACCAAAGTAAGGAAAAACAAACAATGGAATGTATATTCCAAGATATTGAGGTACATGAACTTTATGAGATTTATATTTATTTTTTATTAAAATTTCAGTTGTTGTGCTTTTACTAACCTTTTGATATTTATTTTTATCTTCAACCTCACTTAGCTTTTTTTTTTCCCTCTCAACTTCATGGATTAGGCATACATGCAACTATAAAAAATAATGTCATTGACAAATTGAGGCAAATAATCAAAGAAGGTCGTCTTTATGCTATCAAAAATATGATAGTTGTGCAAAATAAAATGAAAATCAAAACCACATCTAACATTTACAAAATTAATCTAATCTATAAGACCAATGTTAGCGAAATAGAAAATTAAAGATGTTTGAATTCAAGAACTTCAAAGATTTGACGACAGCAGAAGTCATCGAAGAATCTGAAATTTTTGGTACGTTTATTCTTGAAGTGTATTTTAATGATCTTAAAATTTCTTATTATATTTTAATGTGTTAATTTTTTTTTTCTAGATGTGATTGGGACAATGATTTCAAGAGACAACCCTAACAAATCAATGGCCGTCCTACAAAGCTAATTGATTTTGTCATTAAATATTTAGAGTAAAAAAAATTTTAAATTAATATTTAATTTATGTGGTGATTATAAAGTTTAATTACAATATCTTCCATGTCTATCAATAAATTTTTAGGCACAACAAATTGCCATGCACTTTGTGGAAAAATTTCGTGGACGAAATGATGACATTTTTTAATACAATTGGTGATGAACCAGTGGGTGGTTCTTAAGATGTGTCGTGCAAGAACAAATTGCCATGTATGACTTTTTCTGAAAATTACTCTCTGTAAAATTAAATTTGTTTACATTTTACTTTTATAGTCAAAATTTTAATTTAATTCAATTTAATTATATTATATACAAGATATAACCCGTGCATCGCACGGATAAAATACTAGTTATTATTTAACAAAACACTTTTTAAAAGGGCATATAAGCCATTAAGGGAAGATGGCTATTTACTGAAAAAGAATTTTGCACGGGCCCTCTTCCTATATTTTACACACAAATTTAATTTTGTCGATCGTAACATGTGTGCGTGGGAAACTTGGAATCGATACGGTAATGAATTCCCGTGTAAAAGTCTTCTCCCTCTCCCTCGGATTACAAACTTCCAAAGAACATCGCTCCCTCAGAAACTTCAATCGCCCGTATTCTCACGCACATGGCGGTTCGGGTAAGAAACTTCTCAAGCAACCACGGCCTCACAAGCCTACGAGAAACCAACTTCGTGAAGCCATTCCATTTCTCGATCATATCAAGCAATGCCAAGATCCTGACGAAGCGCTTTCCACGTTCCATCGATACTATGAAATGGGCTACTGCCTCGACTACCCTTCTTATGCTTCGATCATCTATAAGCTAGCTCGCGCGAAAAGGTTCGACTCTGTGGATACTGTTTTGAATTTTCTTCGAACCCGTGATGTGAGATGTCAAGAGGCTCTTTTCGTCGCGCTGATGCGGCATTACGAGAAGGCCCAGTTGATCGATAAGGCTGTTGTCTTGTTCCGGGAGATGGGAAGGTCGTTCAATTGTGTGCGTACAGTTCAGTCTTTCAATACGATGTTGAATGTTTTTGTGGTGAATGATCGGGTTTGTGAAGCTGTAGACTTCTTTAAGGATGGTTTGAAGATGGGTTTCAAGTTGAATCCAGTGTCGTTTAATATAATGATCAAAATGTGGCTGGGGAAGGGTGAATGGGAGAAGGCTAGGCAAGTGTTTGATGAAATGTCTGAAAGAGAGCTGGAACCTACTGTTGTGACTTACAACTCTCAGATTGGGTTTTTGTGCAAAAGGGGTGATGTTGATGAGGCCAAAGTATTGTTCGAGGATATGGTGAGAAAAGGGAAGAGAAGTAACGCTGTGACTTATGCTTTGTTAATGGAAGGTTTATGTGATTTGGGAAAGTTCAAGGAGGCAAAGAAAATGATGTTCGATATGGAATACCAAGGATGCAAAGTAGAGCTAGTTAATTACGGTGTTTTGATGAGTGATCTTGCCAAGAGAGGATTAATCAATGAAGCTAAAGGTTTGCTCGTTGAGATGAAGAAAAAAAGGGTCAAACCGGATGTTGTTATTTACAACATCTTGATAAATAATTTGTGTAAAGAAGGCGCAGCATCGGAAGCCTATAAATTGTTGGTTGATATGCAAGTTAAAGGGTGCGAACCTAATGCAGCCACCTACAGAATGGTGGTGGATGGTTTCTGCAGAACCAGAGATTTCGTGGGCGGTTTGAAGGTTTTGAATGCAATGTTGTTTAGCAAACATATCCCACGGCTGGAAACGTTTTGCTCTTTGGTTATTGGTTTGATCCATAGCGGGGAAGTGAATGATGCGTGCTTCGTTTTGGAGGAGATGGAGAGGAGAAAAATGAGATTAAACTCGGGATCGTGGGAAATCCTCGTCTCGGAATCATGTTTTAATCATGAAGTTGTCACTGGGATCTTGGCTGATATTGTCTGTTTTTGTGAGTAATGTCACATAAACTTTTCTGTGAAGTTTGAGTGCATGCAAAACTGGAGTTTGATGATGGTGGTGGTTCTTTTCATCATAGAGGAATTTGCCGTAGGCAGCTGATGAAAGGGCTCGCACCATCCAATGATTTTGGAAAGAGCTGGCCTAATTTATAGTTGGTCAGGTTACCTAATTGCCTTAATTAGAATTTGTATAGAGAAAGCTAGGGATGCCACAGATGAAGAGGCCTCCCTTGAGCAGATCTATAAGGCCCACCAAATTTTTAAGCCTCAGGCTTTATCATTTCATTGAAGAAGAAACGTATGGACAATTTCTGATGTATTTGACCCATTTTGGCATGTTTGAAGAATTCTTTTTCTTCCTTGACCTCCTCAAAGACGAGAACCCTGATACACTTTTGCGATTATCTTATTATGAAATGCTATTGTGGATCAGAGTCAATAATGAAGTAAAAATACAAGAACTCTGTCGTGCTTTTGTGGATGATAATTCTGAAGATAAACTTTCTTTTCGAGGTATTTTGGTTCTTATTATGGTTGCTTTAATTTTTTGTCGGATTCTCTTAGTTTTGTATTTTTCTTTCTTTGCGATAATTCACTAGTGACTGCTAGGTGTTGTTGAGACTATGGATTTACTGGGACCAAGCAGGGCATTTTAGTGTGGAGGTCATGTTGTGCTAAAGTGAATTGTTCTTGATGGTTCTGCCTTGGTATTGATTTGTGGGATCTTCAAATTTTCATCGCTTTTACCTCCAAATTTAAAATTCAGAGGTTAACTGCTTGTGTTGCCAATTAATTTTCAAGGCAAGTGAACTATAATCCAATTGAGCATGTTGAAGAGGACCAAAGTGTTTCTTGAGCCTGAGAAGCTTTACCTAAAACTTTTGTGATATCCTCAAGGTATATGGTCCAATGCTTATGGAGAGCTAGTTCAGATAAATCTAAAACCCCGTGAGAAAGGAAATTGTTAAGTCAGCTTACTGCCTACATACTCCTTGTCTAAACAAAGGTTGCTTGGTTCTGAACTTAGTGCTGCTGCATAATGTCTGGAGTTTTCTTTGTGCTTTGTAGATCCAATTGTGCAGCTAGCATGATTTATGTTAGGATCTAGATCTCCTAGCAAAATGAAATCTGCAAATATTCATTAATATAAAAGAAAGATAGATTTATTTATTTATTTATTTGAGAGAAGGATAGTTATTTAATATGAAATATAATCTGAGAATTTTTTAAGCAAAGGATAGAATCCTTTTACAAGAAGAATACACTCATGCTCCTTGGCCCTAGCACCCGTAAACATCAATGAATCCCTCTTCCCTTCTCTACCGAGTCCCGCCTAATTTATTTTCCTCTCTCTTAATCCCTTTCCTCTTCTCCAAGTTATCGGTTCTAGAATTCTCTTGATAAATGGATAGGCCCAGTTTATCTAGGTCCCACAATAATAACCCGTCTTTGTTTATCCAGCCTGATTCTCTTAAATCCCTACAATTTACTATTAAATTTTGTTTAGGTACATGAGGCACTCAGTTTAGCTGACGAGGCTTGGAGGTCTGATTTGACTTTGTCGTTAGAGACATTTCATTCCATATTAGATGCATGTGACCGGAGCTGTGAATATAACTTGGTATGTCAAGAGAGGATTAATCAATGAAGCTAAAGGTTTGCTCGTTGAGATGAAGAAAAGAAGGGTCAAACCGGATGTTTTTATGTACAACATCTTGATAAATAATTTGTGTAAAGAAGGCGCAGCATTGGAAGCCTATAAATTGTTGGTTGATATGCAAGTTAAAGGGTGCAAACCTAATGCAGCCACATACAGAATGGTGGTGGATGGTTTCTGCAGAACAGGAGATTTCGTGGGTGGTTTGAAGGTTTTGAATGCAATGTTGTGTAGTAGACATACCCCATGGCTCGAAACGTTTTGCTCTTTGGTTATTGGTTTGATCCATCGCGGGGAAGTGAATGATGCATGCTTCGTTTTGGAGGAGATGAAGAGGAGGAAAATGAGATTAAACTCGGAATCATGGGAAATAATCGTCTCGGAATCATGTTTTAGTCATGAAGTTGTCTCTGGGATCTTGGCTGATATTGTCTGTTCTTGTGAGTCATCACGTGAACTTTTTCTGTGGAATTTGAGTGCATGCAAAACTGGAGTTTGATTATGGTAGTGGTTCGTTCCATCATAGAGGAATTTCCCGTAGGCAACTGATGAAAGGGCTCGCACCATCCAATGATTTTGAAAAGAGCTGGCCTAATTTATTGTTGGACAGGTTACCTAATTGCGTTCAGTGCCCTGTTGGATGAAGCTAATTGCATTCAGTGCCTATTTCGGTTCATTCACCTTGAAGTTGGATTTTTCTTCAACGAAATTTTGTAACATTCAAAACTAGTTAAAAAGTTAAAACATTTTTTTGAGAGTACAATAAAATGTTGATCCAAATTACAATCATATAAAGTAGCTATCCGCATTACAGAGTAGGGGTGTTTACGGATCGGTTAACCGCTCGAACCAAAGTGAAACCGAAAATTCGGTTTTTGGTTTTGAGGATTTCTTATTTTTCGGTTCTCTTTGGTTCGGTTTTTTTTTCTGGTTAACCGAACCGAAAAACCATTTTTTTTTTAATTTTTAATTTTTTAAATCATTTTTGCATTTTTTAAATCATTTTTTATTAATATAATAAATAATAATATATAAAAATAAATAATAATAATAATAAATTGAATTTCGGTTAAAACCGAATACCGAACCGAACCGAACCGTTAAATTCTGTTCGATTTTCAGTTTTGGATTTCGGGTAAATTTCGGTTCGGTTCGGATTAAATGAACACCCCTAGTACAAAGAGAACTTGAGCATTGTGTTTATCTCGAGCAGAAGAATTACAAAAAAAACTTTTAAATCTACCTAAATAAATTAGGAAAACTAAACTACCTGCAATCATCGAGAATCGAATTTGAGACCAAAGGTTCTCAGGGCTTCAACATTAGTCATTGGGCTAAGGCTTCATCGGCTAGAAAGTTAAAATATATATATATATATATATATATATATATATATATATATATATATATATATATATATATATATATATATATATATATATATATGGTAGCAGGCAAACTTGGGCGCCAGCCTACGTGGCGCCCAAGTACATATTAAATTTTTTTTTATTTGTCACGTGGCTGTCTTATTTCTCCTTTTTCACAGGCTTCATCTTCTGACAAAAGCCCCAAATACAACGCAAACCCTATTACCCCTCCTTCACGTCTGCAAATAGAACAAACGCAGATCCGGCGACCGAATCTCATGAAAATCGGGTATTTGGTTTTAAGATTAGTTCATATTTTCCCGTTCATCTGAAATATTCTTCTCTCGCTCTTTTCTTTCGTTTCTTCTTCTTCCGGCCGCGCCTCTCACTCAGCTGCCCCGAAGCATGTGATTGTTTATTATCTTTCTTGAACAAATATTCAAGATTTGTGGATTAATAAATTTTGTTTATTTTAAGTTGGGGATTTGTGATAGTTTATTGTGTTTGCCCGTATTTGTGCAGGTGAGAAGAAGCTTTCGAAGGTAATAGTGCCAGACAAGTGGAAAAACGGGTTCGATTCTCTTTTCTTGAGCACTTCTTCCTGATTTTCCTGTATAATTGTAACAAGCTGCTCTCCAAGACACCCTCGGCTTTGTAAGGATTTGTTGCGGTTGAATATCGGAAATTTGTTGTTATTATTACCAAGACCAAAGTTGTTTAATTAGTCAAATTGTTATTTTATACATTTCGAGGAATGACATATTTTATATGTATATCTTTTACACAAATAAATAATTATATCTTATGCTTTATATTTTAATTAAGACCGTAAGCTAAAATAATTTTGCAAATTCCTTAAATTGATGCAGCCCATGAGAATTAAGACCATAGAAACCAAAAAAAGACTTAACTAAAAAAAAAAATTTATACAACAGACATTACATTTGCAAATTCCAAATGTGCTAAAGACAGAAGCGCACATAAACCAAACAAGATATAAATAACATCGATCATCTCTCAGATTAATTAATAGATAGAATAGGGGAACAATTCAGTCATACAATACCATAAATAGAACAGGGGCGTCAATTTTTCCAACATTAACAGTTATATAATAAAATTCAAACTAGGAAACAAATTAGAATAATATTTCTAATTATCTTTGCTAATTCTTAGTGCTTTCAAATTCACTTCTACCATAGAGACAATCCTCTTGATTTCATCTAGGTTCTGTTGTATTTCCTCCAACTTAGCCATATTCACTTCAGTCCTTACAGTAGAATTTGAGTGTGAACTTTGGTTTCTAGTAGTCCGAAAGGATGCTTGAGTCCCTGAACTTGAAGATGCATGTGAACTTTGGTTCCCTGTAGTCTGGAACGGTGCTCCAGTCCTTGAACTTGAATTGCATGTGAACTTTGGTTTTTAGTAGTCCGGAAGGATGCTTGAGTCCCTGAACTTGAAGATGCATGTGAACTTTGGTTCCCTGTAGTCCGGAATGGTCCTCCAGTCCTTGAACTCGGAATTGAATGCGAACTTTGGTTTCTTGTATTCCGGAATGTATTCGATGCAGAATTTCTCACCATATATGCACGATAAACTTTTTCTGCTTTCTCTCTACTGTCGAAGGAGTCATGGACAGCATAGCTATATCCAAGAACTTGGTCGCTTGCTTCTGCCCATGTGTCATAAAGACCTGGCTCATATCCAATGAATACAACGTATGTTCTTCCCTAGAATGAAAAATTAATCACAAATAATTTTATAATCTTGAATATATAAAATATTATAACTATACATACAATATCATAAAATAAATTAAAACACACCATTTCGAAATATTAAGAATCTCTGTTTTCAACTCTCCTGCAAAAGATTCAATGAACTCTCATAAGATTGAATCTGATAGTATATAATGACTTACAAACACAATTAATCTACAAACACAATCAATCTACAAACCCTCAAATGAAATCTTGAAACTGCTCCTTAAAACATCACTCCAAAATAGAGATAAAGTTTTACTTGTTAACACAAACTGAAATCTTGGACTCACATATACCAACCAAAGTGCAGCCTAAAAGACAGGAGGGAATGCAGGTTACCAAGGTTGTATTGCCTGAAGGTAAATGTGTTGATTAAAACTAAACTAACCGACATGTGCATGCATACAAACGAAAAAGACAATAGATTTGTTGGTAATTATTGGCTAAGTTAATGTTTCCATTAAGCTTCAAGTCTTTGTGTCCAATTGTCCGTTCATATCTCTAGAATTCAACAATTACATGCATCATTTCTCAACTCTCAAGTACCAAAATAATGTCAGAGTAACAGTCACATCAGTTCTTCCAAACACAAAAGAACCACAGCTTCACAGTCAGAAAAATTGTATCATACTTTTTAGAAAAACACTGAAAAAACCATTTCCATCACCAAATCGAAATCAAATTCTACCACCAGATAACTCTTGCAAAATTTTAATAAACAAGATAAATTCCAAGAAAGAAACACATTCTATATTAGGCACCACTGACCGTAAATCTTCAAGACTTAAATTCAATTAGCAATAATATTTCAAGAAAAAGGACTATAAATGCTTTTTGGTAATAATAACAACAAATTTCCGATATTCAACCGCAACAAATCCTTACAAAGTCGAGGCTGTCTTGGAGAGCAGCTTGTTACAATTATACAGGAAAATCAGGAAGAAGTGCTCAAGAAAAGAGAATCAAACCCGTTTTTCCACTTGTCCGGCACTATTACCTTCGAAAGCTTCTTCTCACCTGCACAAATACGGGAAAACATAATAAACTATCACAAATCCCCAACTTAAAATAAACAAAATTTATTAATCCACAAATCTTGAATATTTGTTCAAGAAAGATAATAAACAATCACATGCTTCGGGGCAGCTGAGTGAGAGGCGCGGCCGGAAGAAGAAGAAACAAAAGAAAAGAGCGAGAATATTTCAGATAAACGGGGAAATATGAACTAATCTTAAAACCAAATACCTGATTTTCGTGAGATTCGGTCGCCGGATCTGCGTTTGTTCCATTTGCAGACGTGAAGGAGGGGTAACAGGGTTTGCGTTGTATTTGGGGCTTTTTTCAGAAGATGAAGCCTGTGAAAGAGGAGAAATAAGACAGCCACGTGACAAATAAAAAAAAATTAATATGTACTTGGGCGCCACGTAGGCTGGCGCCCAAGTTTGCCTGCACCCCTTGGGTGCAGACGAACGCTACCGTATATATATATATATATATATATATATATATATATATATATATATATATATATATATATATTAGATTTGATATTATGAGCACCCATGATATGCACCTATGTGTGCACTGACGTGGCATCTTCTACATCCAATAGGTGAACGCCACATCAGCAGGTGCACACATAATGAAACGAACCATACTCGAAGGAAATATTTTATTTTTTTTAAAATATTACATATATGCATCTATACTTAAAATAGATTTTCATAAAATTTAATAAATAATAAAAGGCGATTTCATGTCAATACTTAAATACTCGAACACATTATAAATTCATGCGTAAATAATCAATAACGTAAGATGCGAAAAATAGTTTGATACAATCTCATAATCATTGAAACATAAAAGCGCTAAGGTCACGGGTGTGCTAGCTTGCCACGAATGCACAGAGGTCTTCACCACCAGTCGGGACCACAACCTCCTGAATAACATAAATTTCACCTGCACACCATTTAGATCTAGTGAGCCTAAAGGCTCAGCATGCTCTACCTTTAATAACGAGTAATACTAAATAAAACCACATGCAAACACATAACGTATATAAAAATAACCTAAGGATTCTAATGCTTGCATGATCGTAAAATCGTATGCATAAACTGCGTCATAATCTATATCATAACATAATACGTAACATAATACATAACATAAGCATTGGCATGTCATAAACATAAAAATTTCTGTGGGTCTTATCAGTGAAGTATAACCTAATTCGATTGATCAATCTAAATCCATCGTATGTGGTGGCGACCTGTGGGGTGTACCCTTAATGCCCTATGCCACTTCACCCAACCTTTGGGGATCCATAGGCTCATAATCGTAAGTGAAAAGGTCATCGGGCCCGGTATCCCGACCTCCAGTCCCGTGTTTGTCACAATCCCTTCAACTTTCCAAAAATATTTTTTTTACATGCCCGTTATCTCATCATAAAATACATGCATGAATCATGAACTTAGAAATATCATTTTCTTAAAATTTTGCCCGTAAATATATATTTAATTCATTTTCCATAAAAATCATATTTATATCAAAATATACATATACATCTATTAAATATATATTTACGGACTATTTTGTTTGCCACTGGCTAGTTCGAGTTGTTGCCCCTTAACTAAAGCCCGTAAACTTAGACTGGCTCGTTAACATTTATACTGACCCAAAAAACACTTAGACTAGCTCCATCACACTTAAAATGACCCAGATCAAACTTAGATTGGCCCAATAGTACTGAGCCTGACTTAGAATTTAGCTCAACCAAATAAATTAAACAACTTAGGCTCATTAACTAATTTAGCCCAATTAATAAATTAAGCCCCCAATAACTATCTTAAGCCCAATAAGCTTGACTCAATAACTAAATCAGTTCATCCAAGCCTAAATAATATTTTAGCTCAAATAAACAACTCTAGCCCAATAAACATCTTAGACCCAATAAATAATTAAGTCCAATAAACATCTTAGGCCCAATAACAAAATTGACCCAATGAATAAACCAAACACTTGGACTCCTAAATAAATTACCCGGCCCAAAATAAAATAATCCGGAACCAGACCATAACATATGACCCTAATACACTTTACCCGACCCGGACAACCCACTCGTCTGAGCCTTGTCTGAGCTACCCGCTAGATAGACCACCCTTACAACCATCCAACTGTTCACCTAGCCAACACTAGTTCAAGACATCTTAAACCAACACCCAAAGGGACCTAATCCAACCATCAACCATTGAACAACAACTAAGACCTAACCATGGCAGAAAAATCATCCACAATACATAAAAACGTGAATAATGCATGAATTAAAATTTAAGCTATCATATTCACATACAAATTCAACAACACAATTTAACAACCAAAAAAGTGAATATACTGATCTAAACGGTGTGAGCAAGGAATAGTATAACATGCATTTGCGTTTAAAATGCACGAAAAACCTATACAGTTGCGGTTGCGCATATCGGGACTCGGAAATCTCATAATTATCCAAATTCTGGAAGATCAAATCCATAATCTGCTTATTTCTGCCTCTAATTATCCTCAACGGGCTTTCGATCTGCGAAAAATCATATGATGGTCAAAAGTCAACCCTGGTCAACTCTGGTCAAACTTTGACCAAAAATTATCGAACTTAATTGCGCTCTCACCGCTTAAAGATTTCAAATCACGACTCGAAACTCGGATATTCGGATCTATCACGTCGAGACGATCAAAAATGGTTCGCCGGAGGTCTCCGGAAAATCGAAGAAGGCAGCGGCGACACGGCGGTCCGGCGGCGGCGATTCAAACGTGCTCCAAAAATTATGAAATTTGGCAGGCTTGTAGCTCTCAACGAGACGATTCCAACCATATAAGTCACGACCAGAATAGTGGTCCGACGCGCCATAGATCCGCGATTTACAGTCCAATTTTGGCGACTTGGTTTTGCTCCGATCTGCACAATTTACATCGAAATAAGCTACCAAAAGCTAGGAAAATGTTCTACCCATCTCATATAATCATTTAACAGCTTTAAAAGCAACAAAAACGAACTCGAATAGCGCATTTTTAGATGAAGAAGACGATGAATAGTACCTTCGCTGAACTTGTCTGTTCATCGTCAATTTTCCGGCGATCCAACCGTTGGATTTTCTATTTCTTTATACCAATAGACTCGTCTCGATCTTGGCTACAAAGTGACTGGTCGGATTTTTGATCCGAGTTCCGACGAACGGCCAGCGACGGCAAACGTGAGGACTGCTACAGTAAACTCGAAATATTGGGGAAAAAAATCGGGAGAAAATCTTTGATCTGTGTTTTCTTGAGTGTGTTTCGGTGTGTGTTTTGCGATTTATAGCAAATCAATAATTTTTTGATCCGGACTAATTTATTTGATATCCAACTGGTAAATTAGTCTCTATTCCGATATTTTTCTGGTACACACACCCCATAACTATTAACACTATTTTTTTTTGAAATTGTTGACTTTGACCAGTCAATTAGACTTATAATTTTTCAAATTAATTATTGAGTCTCACTTAGACCATGACCAGTCAATAAAGACTTTTACCAGTCAACTTGGTCAAATATTCTTCTAAATTAAATTATCTGGCATAAATAATTATTTTTATTTCCATTATCTCAAGAATTATCTCAAAATGCCAATATTATCATATATTTAGAAATTTTCAAACTCTTTGACTAATTGTCACGTGTATTTTGTAAATACACTCTATAACTCATTTGGCAGTAATAATTATTTTTTTTTCAACTCAATAATTATTTTAATTGCCAATTAATTCGGTAATAAATTTTGGGACGTTACAACTCTCCCCTCCTTAAATGGAATTTCGTCCTCGAAATTGGAGTAAGTACCGATAAGCTCTGGACAATACGTCCGCATAACGACCTTGGCCTCCGAGAGAGCCTCCTCCTCTAACTGATTCTAACACCGGACCTTGACCAAGGGAAAAAAACTCGCGTTTTAAGTATCTGCTCCTCCCGTGCTAAGATCTGCTCTAGTCGTTCCTCGGACGACAAGTCTGACGCCAACTGTAGAGGCTCATATCCATAACGCATCACACCCTTCATGGGCGCAATCCTCACAAACACATGGTCTCCAACAGCGAACTCGAGGTCTCGAAGTCATCGGTCAGCATAACTCTTCTAACGAGTCTTTGCGGTTCTCAACCTATCTCGAATCCAAACCACGACGTCTGCAGTCTGCTGAACTAACTCGAACCCTAAGGGAATCTTCTTGTCAACAACGTCTCAATGCACGGGAGATCCACACCTTCTCCCGTAAAGATTTTCACATAGAACCATACCTATAAACTTCTGATAACTGATGTTATAAGTGAACTCCACTAAAGGTAGTCTTGACTCCCAAGAGTCCTGAAATTATTCAAACAGACTCTCAACAAATCCTCGATAATCTGAATAACCCGCTCTACTGTCCATTTGTCTGGGGATAAAAATCAGTACTGATCAATAACTTTTCCCAAAGCTGCATATAAACTCTTCTGATGATCAAATCAGATCAAGACATATCTATTCGAATTGACTACGAATCTGCTTAAAAATTCTAACTCAAAATACTACAATCCTTGATATCAATAGTCTCATGATTCTAACTGGTATCCGCCAAACACTAAATTCTAATGGTGTTATCAATCACTATCATTTACGAGCCAAAACAATGTCAAGACGACGTTCAGTATAACTCAGCTCAATAAATAACTTGCTGGGTCATAATCAAATCGAAATCGAAGAGACATGGTTCAGAACAATATCAAAATACAATAATCTGGAAAACAAATCTGCAAAAAGGAAACAACTCGTTTGCAATCTAATACAAGGGGTGAGCGAATCAATTCAAGGTTCCATGAACAAGGGATACGAGCCAATCAATCAATATCAAATCAGATGATCACCTGTCAACAGGTATGACATCATGTCCATCATCAATACAAATCAAAATCAAGGTTGTCGGTGTGTCTTACACACGAGGAAATCCGCACACACTCAACGAAAATGAAATAAAATCCCAAGGTGTAATCCGATGTCAACAAAATAAAATCGAGATTCCAATGGAAGAATAATAATACTCACCCAAATCAATATCCATGTCCAGATTTAGAATTCAAGTTCTCAAGAAATATGAATTTCCGAAATTCATAACCGAAATATCATTCGAAGCCAAATTGACTGAATCTTCAATGAACAATGTCATGCGAATCAAGGAATGCATGAACTACAAGAATGATTCCAATATTTTCGGAAAGAATCGATAAAATGACTCACGTAACTGATTTTCCCCTATCCCAAAAGCACCTTCCCAATCCCTCACAAAATCAACTAAACGTCAATCAATACTTAATTACTCAATTAGGACTATCACCAAATTCTCAAATTTCATATCTGCAACAAACTAATTCATCTCTCAATAGTACCCTTCACCCGAATCATTTGGCTCAACGATTCCTGAGAAAAATGAAATCTGAATTCCTCAATAGCAATCAATCAAATCTCTAAGATAATTCTCAAAACATTCTCTCCGATCCAACATTCGCATCTAACCTATAGCAAACAATTACTAAAAATCCTCAAAACTAATGAGAGATAAAAGAATGTGTAGCTCCAGAATCTAGCAACACAAACGTAACAATACCTCTAATGCTAATCTTTCCTGTACGCAAAAGATTTCCCAATAGATATAGATCATTCTTTTAGAGCAACCAATTAACATCTAAAGTTCAATCATATGCATGCTAATTTCACCAATTCATAATTCTCATCCTACACATGCATTTCTAAAACACAAGTACAATAGTCAAACAATTTCCAATACAAATCTTAACTAAACATCACATTAACTGAAATTTAAGAACGCAAATTAAGACTATCCACGATAAGAGAAGTATCATGATCTGCATCCTCAGCCTGAACCACAAACAAGCGCCTTGTGGTCTGCCTCGCCCTGTGACAGTTCCACGAAATTGTTCCAGATCCTTGCAATGGTAGCACCTGTCTGAGCCAACCAAACATTTTCCAACATGAGGCCTCTGACAATGTCTATAAGAAGGTACCCCTCCAGTGCTAAGGGCAACTTCCCCCTAATGCTGCTGTCTTTGCTGGCCCTGCGGCCTCTGCTACAGCTGTTGCTGTGGTCTAAGAGAATCTGAGCCCTTAGACGACCCAAGATAAGACTTCTATGTTGGCTGCTGCAAGGAATGTCCTCTAGATGACTGCTGGAACTATCTCTGCTTCTGGGAGTCAGCATGCATCTCCTTCCTCCCTTCTCGGACTGGCACACTCGACTAACCGCTACCTTGTGCTCGTCACGTCTTCCATGGAAACATATGCTTGATGTCGGACCTCAAGTTCCCAGTAAAATGCCGCAGCCTCTCTCCATTGTAGCAATCGAGGGCACGAAGTGACACTCCCGCTCGAATTTCCTCAGATACTTGGCCACAGTCCTGTCTCCCTGTCGAAGGCTCATGAAGTCACTAATCAGATGGCCTCACACATCCTCTGTGAAGTACTTTTCAAATAAAGTAGTCTTGAAATCCCTTCAAATCATCCTGACCAGATCAAGACCAGTCACTGCGCCTTCCCACCAGAGAGTTGCATCATCCTTCAGCATGTAGATTGCGCATCTGACCCAATCAGCATCCTGGGTCCCCATGTAGGCAAAGATCGTCTCCAACGCTAGAATCCACTCCTCAGCCAACAGTTGATCATGGGTCCACGCAAACTCCTTCGGTCACTGCTTGCAGAACCTTTCAGTGATGTCCTCCTCGTGCGCCCTCCTAAGCTGTCCAGCCTAATGCTCAAGTAAACTCGGCATGCTCATGCTGGCCCTCTCAAATGCTGCGAGTGGTAGAGTTGTAGGCGAAGGTAGAGGCGAAGGTGGATCCTGATTACCCGCATCACGAACTACGCGACTCGAAGACATAATGCAATTCCCAATAATCCCTCACGCAACCTATTGCATAGCTATGTATTTTAATTTATAACATTTATAACAAAAATTTAGTGAAAATCTAACTCGTGGGTCCCATTCATAAAACAAAATTAAAAGCATTTAAAAACTCACAGACTGGCAGTGCGACTTCTGAGCTCCACGTAGCAGGCTAGCTAACCCTCCAAGGACCTTGCTCTGATACCAAATGAAACAAACCAGACTCGAAGGAATTTTTTTAAAAAAATATTATATATATGCCCATACATATATGCATCTATACTTAAAATAGATTTTCATAAAATTTAATACATAATAAAAAGCGATTTCATGTCAATACTTAAATACTCGAACACATTATAAATTCATGCGTAAATAATCAATAACGTAAGATGCGGAAAATAGTTTGATACAATCTCATAATCATTGAAACATAAAAGCGCGAAGGTTACGGGTGTTCTAGCTTGCCACGAATGCACAGAGGTCTTCACCACCAGTCGTGACCATAACCTCCTGAATAACATAAATCTCACCTGCACACCATTTAGATCTAGTGAGCCTAAAGACCCAGCATGCTCTACCTTTAATAATGAGTACTACTAAATAAAACCACATGCAAGTACATAACGTATATAAAAATAACCTAAGGATTCTAATGCTTGCATGATCGTAAAATCGTATGCATAAACTGCGTCGTAATCTATATCATAACATAATACGTAACATAATACATAACATAAGCATTGGCATGTCATAAACATAAAAATTTCTGTGGGTCATATCAGTGAAGTGTAACCTAATTCGATTGATCAATCTAAATTCATCGTACGTGGTGGCGGCCTGTGGGGTGTACCCCTAACGCCCTATGCCACTTCACCCAACCTTTGGGGATCCATAGGCTCATAATCGTAAGTGGAAAGGTCATCGGGCCCGATATCCCGACCTCCAGTCCCGTGTTTGTCACAATCACTTCAACTTCCCAAAAATATTTTCTTTACATGCCCGTTATCTCATCATAAAATACATGCATGAATCATGAACTTAGAAATATCATTTTCTTAAAATTTTGCTTGTAAATATATATTTAATTCATTTTCCATAAAAATCATGTTTATATCAAAATTTACATATACATCTATTAAATATATATTTATGGACTATTTTTTTTGTCACTGGCTAGTTCGAGTTGTTGCCCCTTAACTAAAGCACATAAACTTAGACTGGCTCGTTAACATTTATACTGACCCAAAAAATACTTAGACTAGCTCCATCACACTTAAAATGACCCAGATCAAACATAGATTGGCCCAATAGTACTGAGCCTGACTTAGAATTTAGATCAACCAAATAAATTAAACAACTTAGGCTCATTAACGAATTTAGCCCAATTAATAAATTAAGCCCCAAATAACTATCTTAAGCCCAATAAGCTTGACTCAATAACTAAATCAATTCATCCAAGCCCAAATAACATTTTAGCTCAAATAAACAACTCAAGCCCAATAAACATCTTAGACCCAATAAATAAATTAAGTCCAATAAACATCTTAGGCCCAATAACAAAATTGACACAATGAATAAACCAAACACTTGGACTCTTAAATAAATTACCCGGATCAAAATAAAATTATCCGAAACCAAACCATAACATATGACCCACTCGTCCGAGCCTTGTCTGAGCTGCCCGCTAGATAGACCACTCTTACAACCATCCAACTGTTCACCTAGCCGACACTAGTTCAAGACATCTTAAACCAACACCCAAAGGTACCTAATCCAACCATCAATCATTGAACAACAACTAAGACCTAGCCATGGCAGAAAAATCATCCACAATACATAAAAACGTGAATAATGCATGAGTTAAAATTTGAGCTGTCATATCCACATACAAATGCAACAACACAATTTAATAACCAAAAAGTGAATATACTGATCTAAACGGTGTGAGCAAGGAAGAGTATAACATGCCTTTGCGTTTAAAACGCACGAAAAACCTATAGAGTTGCGGTTGCACATATCGGGACTCGAAAATCTCATAATTATCCAAATTCTGGAAGATCAAATCCATAATCTGCTTATTTCTGCCTCTAATTATCCCCAACGGGCTTTTGATCTGCGAAAAATCATATGATGGTCAAAAGTCAACCCTGGTCAACTTTGGTCAAACTTTGACCAAAAATTATCGAACTTAATTGCGCTCTCACCGCTTAAAGATTTTGAATCACGACACGAAACTCGAATATTCGGATCTATCACGTCGAGACGATAAAAAATGGTTAACTCGCCGGAGGTCGCCGGAAAATCGAAGAAGGCGGCGGCGACGCGGCGGTCCGGCGGCGGTGATTCAAACGTGCTACAAAAATTATGAAATTTCGCAGGCTTGTAGCTCTCGACGAGATGATTCCAACCATATAAGCCACGATCGGAATAGTGGTCCGACGCGCCGTAGATCGGCGATTTACAGTCCGATTCCGGCGACTTGGTTTTGCTACGATCTGCACAATTTACGTCGAAATAAGCTACCAAAAGCTTGGAAAATGTTCTACCCATCTCATAGAATCATTTAACATATTTAAAAGCAACAAAAACGAGCTCGAATAACGCATTTTCAGACGAAGAAGACGATGAATAGTACCTTCGCCGAACTTGTCTGTTCATCGTCAATTTTCTGGCGATCCAACTGTTGGATTTTCTATTTCTTTATACCAATAGACTCGTCTCGATCTTGGCTACAAATTTACTGGTCGGATTTTTGATCCGAGCTCCGACAAACGGCCAGCGACGGCAAACGTGAGGACTGCTAAAGTAAACTCGAAATATTGGGGAAAAAAAATCTGGAGAAAATCTTTGATCTGTGTTTTCTTGAGTGTGTTTTGCGATTTATAGCAAATCAATAATTTTATGATCCGGATTAATTTATTTGATATCCAACTGGTAAAATTAGTTCATATTTCGATATTTTTCTGATACACACACCCCATAACTATTAACACTATTTTTTTGAAATTATTGACTTTGACCAGTAAATTAGACTTATAATTTTTCAAATTAATTATTGAGTCTCACTTAGACCATGACCAGTCAATAAAGACTTTTACCAGTCAACTCGGTCAAATATTCTTCTAAATTAAATTATGTGGCATAAATAATTATTTTTATTTTTATTATCTCAATAATTATCTCAAAATGCCAATATTATCAGATATTCAGAAATAGTCAAACTCATTGACTAATTGTCACGTGTATTTTGTAAATACGCTCTATAAATCATTTGACAGTAATAATTATTTTTTTTCAACTCAATAATTATTTTAATTGTCAATTAATTCGGTAATAAATTTTGGGACGTTACACATAAGTGCACATGATAGGTGCTCACAATATCAAAACTATATATATATATATATATATATATATATATGTTATACATATTATATATATAAGGTATGAAAAATGTTACATGTATACATTGAGTTATACATTTGTTTTGAAATTATAAAATTATCATTGCAGAAGTGCATTGTGTAAAGTTAGATTTTAGATAATTTTAAGTGTAATGTGTAACATTCGATATACATGTAACATAACCTATAAGGTATTTACTAAAAGTGTGTTGTTATAATCTCTACTTTGGGCCTAATAGAGCCACTATTGATGTCTTGGTTTGCTATTTTGTTTTTTTTTCTTTTCTTTTTTATTTCATTAAATCATGTTGGAAAAAAAAAAAAATAGGATGGTTGGTTTTGAATGAGAATTTGATGCATCTTTTTTAGATGAAAGTTTGCATCCTTTCGGTCCAAAACATTGCATTTTTTCGATCCGAACCAGTGCATCCTTTCGGTCCGAACCATTGCATCTTTTCGGCCGAGTGTGCATCCAACTGATGCATCCGTCCGCATGCAACTGTCCAACGTCTATAAATAGACCACCCCACTTGCATTCATTCTCACCAATTCACTCATTCCATTCTTCTCTTGTCTTGCATAGAGAGTTCTAATCTCTCTCCCTTCTCTTGCTTAAAGAGTTTCTTAAAACACTTTGTGTTCGAAGTTCTTCGAGTTTGTAGTGTTACTACTCGAGGTTGTCAGCGTTCTATCTTGGGAGACATTTGCGCTAAACCCGTAAACACCTAGGCGGGGCAAATCTGTCTTAAAGATAGAGAGTTAAACTCTCGGCTCGCTGTTGTTGTGCCATTCATTGCGCACTGAGGTTGTTCGTGATAATTTTGATAACAAGTTTAAGACATATTTTTTTTGTTATCATGGCTTATGTTCCACCAGTTCAGCCAACCCCTGTCACGCCGCCACCCTCTGTCACGGTGCCACCTGTTACACCGGCCGTTGTCACGACCCCTGCCGCTTCTAATGCGCATACCAAGAAACCTGAGAAGTTCTCCGGTACTTAATTCAAAACATGGCAACAAAAGATGTTGTTTTACCTCACAACAATTCATCTTGCAAGGTTTTTGAAGAAAGTTGTTGTTCCGGCACCAAATGCTAACACACAAGCAAGGTCTGCTTTCGATGCATGGTCTCACAGCGACTTCTTGTGCCGGAACTACATACTGAATGGGTTGGACAATACGCTGTATAGCGTATACTCTGCAAGCAAGACGGCTAAGGAACTTTGGGAGTCCTTAGAAAAGAAATACAAGACGGAGGATGCCGGTTCAAAGAAATTTGTATTCGGAAGGTTCCTCGAATTCAATATGGTTGATACCAAAACGGTGATAAACCAAGTGCAAGAATTTCAGATCATCCTCCATGACATAATGGCTGAAGGGATGATGCTAAGTGAATCCTTCCAGGTTTCTGCCTTGATGGAAAAGCTACCGCCTTTATGGAAGGATTTTAAAAACTATTTAAATCATAAACGCAAAGAAATGGGGCTCGAGGACTTAATCATCAGACTGAGAATTGAGGAAGACAATCGCAAGTTGGAGATTAAAGCCGGGAAGATGCCTATGGAAGCAAAATCCAATTTAGTCGAGCCAAACGCTACGAAGAAAAGGAAGAAGTTTGGAAAAGATGTGAAGCAAAGGAATAACAAGAAGTTGAAAGGAACCTCTTGGAATTGTGGAAAGACAAACCACAAAGCCAAGGATTGTCGCGTACCAAAGAAGGACAATCAGTTCCGGGCAAATGTTGTCCAACACAGATCTGTGCTTGTTGACTTGTCAGAGTTAGATCTGTCAGCAGTGGTCTTCGAGGCTAACATGGTTGATCATCCTAGAGAATGGTTTATTGACACCGGAGCCACCCGACATATCTGTGCTGACAAGGAGTTATTCTCGAAGTATACTCCTATAAGTGGAAGACAACTCTATATGGGTAACAATGCGACTTCCAACATCGTTGGCTTAGGAAAAGTGGTGATCAAGATGACTTCGGGAAAGGAGCTTACTCTGATTGATGTCCTTCATGTTCCGGACATAAGGAAGAATCTTGTATCAGGTTCTAGGCTGGTTAAGGCCGGATTTAGAATAGTGTTTGAAGCCGGCAAAGTTGTAATCATGAAAAATAGACAGTTCCTAGGAAAAGGATATATTGAAAAGGGACTGTTCAAAATGAATGTAATGAATGTACTTCGCAAGTTTGAAAGTAATAAAGTTAATGCTTTGAATTACTTAGTTGAATGTTCTAATTTATGGCATACTAGATTAGGACATGTTAACTTCAATACTTTGAGGAAACTTGGAAAATTAAATCTTATTCCAATGACTAAGATTGATTCTAAACACAAATGTGAAGTATGTGTTGAGGCAAAATTGACTAAAGTACCTTTTCACACGGTGGAAAGAAGTACAATACCTCTAGAACTAATTCACACTGACGTTTGTAATTTAAAGTTTGTACAAACTAGAGGTGGGAAAAAGTACTTTATTACATTCATTGATGATTGCACAAGATTCTGTTATGTGTTTCTTTTAAGAAGCAAATATGAAGCTCTTGAAGCATTTAAGACCTATGAGAATGAAGTTGAAAATCAATTAGGCAAAAATCAAGAAGATTCGTAGTGATAGAGGAGATGAATATGTTGCTCCGTTTGAAGAATTTTGCAATGAATCTGGCATTATTCATCAAACAACTGCTCCTTATTCACCACAATCTAATTGTGTCGTAGAAAGGAAAAATCGTACATTAAAAGAGATGATGAATGACATGCTAATAAGTTTTGGATTACCCCAAAACATATGGGGGAAGCAATACTTTCAGCAAATCATATTCTTAACAAAATTTCACATAAAAAGAAGGATAAAACTCCTTACGAATTGTGGAAATGACATAAGCCTTCATACAAATACTTGAAAGTGTGGGGGTGTTTGGCGAAAGTAGAAATACCAAAGCCAAAACAAGTGAATATTGGAACCAAGACTGTAGATTGCATCTTTATTGGATATGCAAACAACAGTAGTGCATATAGATTCCTAGTACACAAGTCAATGATTCCTGATATATATGAAAATATGATTATCGAATCAAGGAATGCTGCATTTTTTGAGAACGTCTTTCCTTGTAAGAAAGGGAAGGAAAAGTGTGAGACCTCAATTCTAAACCACTAATCTCGGATTAAACAACAAGTAAGCGAACAAGAATCCAAGAGTAAAACAATTCAAAGTTTTTTTTTTTTTTTTTTAAACGCCGCGCGCCCGCGCGAGGAACCAAGCTCGCGCGTGCGCGGGCTTCAACAACCGAGACCAACCAAAGGCTCGCGCCCGCGCGAGGTACCAAGCTCGCGCGCGCGCGGGCAAACAATTCAGAGGCCCAACGGAGGCCTCGCGCGTGCGCGAGGAATGCCTCGCCCGCGCGCGGAAGGCCTGGGCAGAAAATGCTCAGGCTGCAGAAAATAAAGAAAGGATTCCGCGCTTGGTCCGACATGCTTTCAAATACATATGCAATAACAGGGTGTATGGAAACATTCCATAACAAGTCATGCTTTCAGAAGGCCTAAAAACAACCAGAAGTCTAAAACGATACAACAACAACATACTTCGATTTTAGATTACAATTCGAATACAATCTAAGTTCGATTACAAAATTCGACTTCTAAAACAACAAGGCCTCACGTCTATCATCTCAACCACCTAGCCATGTTGCCTCTGACTCGGTCCTGCCCCACCTGTTGCCAAGTACACATACAAACAAAGACAACAGCCGGATAATCCGATGAGAATAATATTCCCAGTAAAAGAAGACAACATGCAATAGCAGACAAGCATTCCAAACGAAATGCATCAACTTCCAAATAATCAATTAACAATCATGCAATTCCCCAAGCATATCTAAAACTCAATTCATATGCATAAATGCAATGCATGTCTTTAAAATCTGGGATTATCAAGTCGGATAATCAAAAGAGTTGCTGCTTTTGCTTTTGGGATCCCGAGGACGAGATCACGTAAACGACTCACCGACTCTCCCGATCGAGGTGGTGCTACGTATCTCCATCCTCTAGACTTTGGTGCGACTATAAGGAGTATGCTAGCACTAGGTGAAACGGCTACACCCAGGCCACTCACAATATAATCCCCAAAACGTCTATCATCAACAAGGGCCGTCCTGCCCGCTACTCAAATCAAGGATTCATGGCTCAAGATGAATGCAATGCAACATAACTCAATCAACTAAATTCAAGTAAAAGCAAATAACATGCAAGTATGTGATTCTTCGGAACACTCGAATCAAGTCGGATTCGAGTCACACGTTCCATTCCAATCTAAGTCATCTTTTACCTCTTTTCAACAACGTCGATGCTCCAACCTGGAAACAACAACGATTCCTCAAACAAGATTCAATCAAACAGCCTCAATCGATAATAAGAGAATCGATACGATACCGGCTCCAATCTCCAAGTTGCACAAAGCTGAAATCTCGCAACTCCACTGGCCTAAAATCAATCTGTACAAGAAGTAATAAGGGCTCGAGATTAACATACAACTCAAACAAAGGCTTGGCTCAACAATTCGAACCGATAAACAATCCAAAACTCAAACCGACGGCATAACGGCTATAATCTGATCAAACCGGAAATGCAGACAGCATAATATCAAGCCAAACAACTCATATCAATCAACATTCAACCAAAAAAATCTAATTCCAACAAATCACAAAATCCCATTTTTCGAATAAACTTCCAAAATTCATAACAAATCCGAACGACGCTCTATTTCGAAACTGACAGAGAATAAACGATCAGAACTCCGCCAAGAACAACATACTCCAAACTCAATCAATTCTAACGACATCCCAAAATTAGAAAGAACCTGATCGTAGAAAAACTTACGATAGAACGAAGCTCTCGCAGCCGTGATCGCTAATCTGCCTTCAGAAATAATTTCCAACGGACGGATCGAGCTCGGGGAGAAATCTAAAAGCTTGAAATGGGTTTGAGGCGTCTTCAATGGAGGGAGGAGGCGTGAGGGAGGAGATGAAGTGAAGGAAAAGAGTCAACACTTGCTTAAATATCTATTTAAGTCCAAATTTGCATTTTAGTCCCTCAAAAATCCAAAATTTGTAAAAAGGACCCTGATCAAAATCAAGTCGGCTCTTGAATTCTGGAATCTCCGATTATCTCAAATAAAGCCGATTAAGATAAAATCGGGGCGTTACAAAAAGAGCTCTTTAAAAAGAGTTCATGAATCCACTAATGAGGAAACTCATGAAAGTGACCAACCATGGCGTAGTAAGAGAGCTAAGATAGCTAAAACTTTTGGTCCTGGTTTTCTTAGTTATGCTATAGAAAATGACCCAAGGACCTTAAGCGAAGCGTTATCTAGTCCTAATGCTCCGTTTTGGAAAGAGGCCATAAACAGTGAAATAGATTCCATCATGCAAAATCATACTTGGGAATTAGTAGATCTCCCATCATGAAGCAAACCTTTAGGATGCAAATGGATCCTAAAAAGAAAATACAAAGCTGATGAATCTGTTGAAAAATACAAAGCAAGGTTAGTGGCTAAAGGATTTAGACAAAAATAAGGGTTGGATTTTTTCGATACATATTCACCTGTTACGAGAATAATGTCTATTCGAGCACTTATAACAGTTGCTGCTTTAAATAATCTCGAAATTCATCAAATGGATGTAAAGACGGCATTTTTAAATGGTGAGTTGGAAGAAGAAATATATATGAAACAACCTGAAGGTTTTATTGCTCCTGGTCAAGAAAATAAAGCATGCCGACTCGTTAAGTCGTTGTATGGACTAAAACAAGCTCCTAAACAATGGCATGAAAAATTTGACAAAACAATAATGTCAAATGGATTCAAGATTAACGAGTATGATAAATGTATTTATATAAAGGGCACACCTGACTCATATGTAATTGTCTGTCTATACGTAGATGACATGCTCATAATGGTTAGTAGTAATGATATCATCATGAATACTAAGAAAATGTTGACAAAATATTTTGACATGAAAGATATGGGAAAAGCAGACGTTATCTTAGGAATTAAGATTGAAAAAACGTCTGAAGGAATTACCCTAACACAATCTCATTATATTGAGAAAGTACTTAGGAAATTCAATGCGTATGATGTTACGCCGGTTAGATCACCCGTAGGTTTAAATTTACATTTATCTAAAAATCATGGTGAACTCATATCTCAACAGCAATATGCAAGGATTATTGGAAGTTTAATGTATATTACAAATTGTACTCGTCCTGATATTGCTTACTCGATAAATAAATTGAGTAGATTCACTAGTAATCCTAGTCATGACCATTGGAAAGCATTAGAAAGAGTATTTAAATACTTAAGATATTCAATGGACTATGGATTACATTATGCAACATATCCTTCTGTACTTGAAGGATATTGTGATGCAAATTGGATATCCGACACAAAAGACTCTAAGTCCACAAGTGGATATGTGTTTACCATCGGTGGAGGAGCGGTGTCGTGGAAATCCTCTTAACAAACGTGTATAGCTCGTTCAACTATGGAATCGGAATTCATAGCTCTAGACAAAGCGGGAGAAGAAGCGGAATAACTTCGTAATTTCCTAGAAGATATTCCGTGTTGGACGAAACTAGTGCCAGCAATAATGATACATTGCGATAGTCAGTCGGCTATAGGTAGGGCACAAAGTAGTATGTATAATGGTAAGTCAAGACACATACGTCAAAGACATAATACCATTAGGCAGTTGATCTCAAATGGAGTTATCGCAGTTGATTATGTAAAATCAAAAGATAACTTAGCGGATCCGTTGACAAAAGGTTTAGGGAGAGATCAAGTAAACTGCTTATCAAGAGGAATGAGATTAAAACCTACAAAATTAAATAATATTCATAGCGGAAACCCAACCTTGTAGATTGGAGATCCCAAAATCTTGGTTCAATGGGAAAATCAAGTTATGAATGTTCGTGTGCACTTAGAACTTCGTTCTATTCTCATTCCTATGAATAGGATACAACTGCAACTTGTGCAAGTAGTGAGGTTAAGTTTTAACAAACTTTTAATGATTCCTATATTTCTTTAAGAAATAGGGTATGGCAGGATACTCATATAATATGAGGTCACCTATTTTAGTATGAAGACGGGCCGCTTCAATGAAACACTTAAGAATCCAAGATGTTGTTCAGGGCCAAAACAGACAAAATTGTGAGAACAAATAAAGTGTGAGAAAAATTATTGTGTGATTATTGTTGTCTTGGTTTACATCAACGGCTGAATAGTTCAAGACATCACGTTCACTAGGCAGCCTAGTAAATCCGATAGTATTTCACTAAGGAAGGTTCAAAGCCGCAAGCTACCTCTCCCCATGCAATAATTTTTCGCAAGAAACTCTTTATAGCATATGCATACATATTCGCATAAATTCACATTCATGTGGGGGATTGTTGGAAAAAAAATAAAATAGGATGGTTGGTTTTGAATGAGAATTTGATGCATCTTTTCTAGATGAAAGTTTGCATCCTTTCTGAAACATCTAGGACTCTTCAAACTTAAATGCGGAATTTTTTTTTATAAATAATATCAATACATATATGCCCATACATATATGTAATTCAAAATAAAAGATAAATATTATCATGCATGAAATAAAAAATAAGTTTTGCATGCTCCTAAAACACCAAGTGCGGAAATACTAAAGTAAAAGTATAATTTGCTTAAAAATCAACAACATAATAAAATGTATCTGAAATAATTCTAAATCATGCAATGGTCACGGGGCCATTGTTCCGTGAGCTCATACGTCCTCACCACCGGTAGGAGATACCTAAAAGTTATCTGTCTCACCTGCACCATATAAGCGTAGTGAGCCTAGGGGCTCAACATGTCTAAACTTGGATATCAAGGTTTAAAATAATGCATCACATAATCATACTAATACATATACATGATACATGAGCATGCATGGAAACATTTTTCATAACATAAATGCTGAATCATAAATCTTAAGCATAAACATCATCTTTCTTCATCATACATAACATAGTTGAGCATGGTATTTTTGAAACAGCCTATGGTCCTATCCGTAAGTGTGACGTTTATCTGTGCCGAATGATCAGTCTCATGAACCAACGTATGTGGCGGTGATAAATCACCTCCTATGGTAGTAAACTACCGCATAAATCATATATCATATGGTGGATAACCACTCTTATGTCACACTACTTCAATTTCCATCAAGAAAATATTTTTTCTCAACTCATACATAATCATAATCATATCATATAAAATTTCATGAATGCATGCACTGAAAATTTGTCCGTAATATATATTTAATTGATTTTTCATAGTAAATATACTTATACTTAAAATATAAACTTCATGCATAAAAATAATTAAATACATATTCCGGACTTAGTTATTTTTCATGGGTTGGTCCAGACTGCTGGTCACTCACTCTAAGCCCATTAAACTTAAATAAGAGCCCAATTATCATATTTTAGCCCAAATAACTTAACTAAACTTAACTGGGCCTAAATAAAAATATTTAAGCCCATTAACTTAAATAAACCCAATAAGACACTAGACTGGCCCAAAAATCCTCTGACTGACCCAAAAATTCTCATGGGCTCCCAACACCATAAAAATCATTGGGCTAACTAAAATAAATTATTTAAAGCCCAAAATAAAATTATTTGGAAGCCCAAATAATTTTATTTCTAATTAATTGGCCTAAAAACCAATTAAAACCTTAAACACTTAAAAATTAAAAATACTCGAGCCCGGCCCACCTAACCCAGACCCGGACCAACCTGAACCGACCCACAAATTACCAGACCCAATCCAGGCCCCAAGACCCGACCCGGACCTGCCCAAAACCCTAAACCCGTTTCCCTCTTGTTCCTTACTCTCGGCTGCAACCAGCTTCTGTTCAGAGGCATCGGCCGCCATAATCCGGCCACCAAATGGCCGGATAATGACCACATACACCTAGAAGACTTCAAGACGTTTCCAAAAAGCTAAAAACCAGCCCAAACGGAGTCCTAACGAAGGAGAACGAACCAAAACAAAATCTGCCTAATTTCTGCTCGCATGCTGCGCGCGACGCCGGACTTCCGGCCATTTGGCCGCCCAACTCCGACCATCACTGGCTAGAGAACTACCTGAGATAACTTCCTCTATGTCTTGGGGTTCTAATCCAATTGGAATCACCCTCAAACCCGTCCTATACAGTGCACACGAACCATTCTCCCAAAACCGCTCAAACTGCGACCTTCTATGCAACTAGAAGATATTGTTTCGGTTCAAACCAACCTTGGCTCAAACCACTCGACCCTAAGGCACCCTAGGACACCCCTTGACCGAGCCCCAGCCTCTGGACCATACCATGCTTGGCAAAAACGTGAGTCATGACCAATCAAGCAAGAACATGCATCAATACAAGGCATACATGCATAAACTCGAAATTTCCATGAAAAATCTAAAATAAAACATATCATGCAAGAGTAATAGCTTATATGATGGCCAAATAAAAGTTTTAGACATGCCTTTAAATCTTTGAATGAAGATTGATGCGTTTACGGGTCTCCGGGACGACGAACGGACCAAAATCACCAAAGGAAATTACTTGATTGGCTATGGAGGCTGTGTTTCTGGAAAAGAGGCGTGAGAAAGGTTGGAGAAAGGGGTTGGAGGCGGCTGATCAGATTAGTCGTAGGGTAGGGAGTGATTTTGGGGTTTAATTTTGGGTAGATTTAGGATAATAACTAATATAAATTAATTAGGTAGATAATATAACATAAATATAAGATTTTAAACTTTTAAAAATACCTACTAATCTGATATAATAATAAATCTCGAAATATAATATTAAAGGATTTTTAAAGATCAATAAAAGTCATTAAAATGACTTATTTTGGCCAAAAATCAATTCTTAAATAAATATATAAGTAAATACTAAAATTTTCTTAACAAAATACCTTAAAATATTATTTTAAGACTCATAAAACTCATAAAATATTTTTGGCTAAGAATTTTGGTATCTCGTCCGTCCACGATCCTGTCTACGCGATCAAAAATAATAAATTCCTTAAAAAATATAGAATTTCCATAATTATGGGTTAAATGCTAAAATAAATTAAATCATGCATATAAATCACATAATATCACATAAATACATTTAACCCTTAATTAAAAATTAATTTCTCCTAATTATGCATGCGGATTTACGTTTTAAAATTTTCGGGTGTTACAATTCTCCCCCCTTAAATTGAATTTCGTCCTCGAAATTAAAGTACTTACCCGAATAACTCTGGGTAGCGAGTTCTCATGTCTGCCTCGGTCTCCCAAGTGTCTTCCTCCTTGGAGTGATTCAACCACTGGACTTTGACAATCGGTATGACCCGCGTCCTCAGTCTCCGCTCCTCCCTGGCTAAGATTCGAATCGGCCTCTCCTAAAATGCTAAATCCGGTGCTAACTGTAGAGGCTCGTAATCCAACACATGTGCCGGATTCGAGACGTATCTTCGTAGCATGGATACATGAAAGACGTTATGCACTTCCGCAAGCCCTGGTGGCAAAGCCAAACGGTAGGCCAACTTGCCAACTCTCTCCAAGATCTCAAAAGGCCCAATATACCTCGGATTCAGCTTACCTCTTCGACCAAATCTCATCACCCCTTTCGTAGGTGATACTTTCAGAAACACATGATCACCAACAGCAAATTCAAGATCTAGTCGTCGAGTATCAGCATAACTCTTCTGACGACTCTGAGCAGTCCTCATCCGATTCCGAATCTGAATCACAACATCCGCAGTCTGCTGTATAATCTCAGGACCAAGTAGAATCCTCTCGCCAACCTCATACCAATGCACGGGAGATCTGCATCTCCTCCCGTAGAGAGCTGCATAAGGAGCCATACCTATAGATGCCTGAAAGCCGTTGTTATAGGTAAACTCCACCAACGGCAATCTAGTCTCCCAAGAGCCCTGAAAGTCGATGACACAAGCTCTCAGTAGATCCTCGAGAACCTGGATCACTCTCTCAGACTGACCATCTGTCTGGGGATGGAACGTTGTACTGAATAATAATATAGTCCCCAATGCTGTGTGCAAACTCTTCCAGAAAGCAGATGTAAATCTCGGATCCCTGTCTGATACTATCGACACTGGTATGCCATGCAGTCTAACAATCTCCTTGATATAAAGCTCTGCATACTATGTCAACGAGTAAGTAGTCCTCACCGACAAGAAATGAGCTGACTTGGTGAGTCTATCCACGATCACCCATCTAGTTCCCAAGTTTCAGTATCCCAAAAGTCATGCTTCTGCTGCGCACTCTGATAAACAAAATATTAACTTTACTAATCATTTTTTTTTTCCTAAACACAACAATCACACTATGCCAAAACTTGACTGATTTTATATGCTTATACACTCTACTTATCAATCCTCCAACATTCGTGAGCCGAACTTTTGTTCCCAAGTTTACTTATTAAAGCATATGATTACAATATCAACCCCAATAAATTCAACTTGTAAAGCTTATCCACACTCTAGCCTTCTATAACAAGTTAAACATCTTTGAGTCGAACATCTGCCATTCATCGTAATTTTCTTCAACTTATCCATTTACCACTACACTTTCAACTATCGAACGCTTGAAAATCTTAAATCTCGAGTGCTATAAATCCATGAAACCCAAAAAGTGAATTTAGTGTCAAACGTCATGCACAACATAAATTCTCCTAACGTCAGGAATATGCTTAAAATATATGAATTCTAATTCTGTGGTTAGTTTAGGCTTAAGGCACTTATATTCTCCTATTGGAGGAGTGAAATTTCCCGAATAGTATTTACATGTCATCATCTCTAAATAGCATAATAATATAACATTCAATAGTTAATTCCATATCATTTCCTAGTTGCCTCTATTTATAGTCCATGGAATCTGAACTCCTCAAAATCAAAATACTAAGTCAATTACCTAATAAACTGAATAATCCGTTCACAAGTAATACATGTTGGTCCCATGTACAGTCAAAACACAACCAGTACCTTTTTGCTCATGCATCCCAAAAATCTTGGTGGAGACACTCCTATAACATGACCCAATAATTCAAGTTTATACAACTCAAGGATATTGAAAGAACATCCATACAAATACTTATATACAATTAACCCCAACGTAAAACGAAAGTATCGGGATAACAGTTATAATATCAAGTCATTACGCTGACTCGTGATTATTCCAAGTGCTTCAACTACCCATACAAGCGTAGAACCAACAACCCAAATTCTCAAATGACTCAACTCTTAACAAAAGAACTCACTCCATAAAATATATATATATATCGTCAACTCTTAGGTCATATCTAAAGCTTATATTACACTTGACATCGAAACCAAAATTTTATAACAAGTGTTATGCCACACCTGACCAATTACACAAGCCTATAAAAATTTACACCTTCATCATTCAGTCATCACAATATCTATAAGTTAGGCTGACAAGTTCCCAAATCTATTTATTTAAACGTAGTGACTTGAACGTCAAACCCAATACAGCTTACTTGGTAACACCAACCATGCGAACCCTTAATTCTTATCAAAGATTATCCAATTCTTTATCAAACTAACTCCACGATTATTTTTTTATTCTCAAAGATTCAAGAATTTAATACAAAGCATACTTATCATCAATTTATACCTCATATAATTAAGATTACAAACTTAAAACCACAAACCATCAAACTATAACCTTATGGTACCAGTGTCATCTCCAAGAAAATCATGACTTCTTCGTCAAGGGAAAAACCTTAATAGTTAAATGAATGACAATATGATATATGTGAACCCATTAGCATAATTTGACACATGCGAACTTAATTCCCAAAAATATATACTAGACTCTATAAAGTAACATTTTAAATTCACCAAAAAAAAAATGATACAACCCTCGATTAATCATTCTTGCGAGGAATCCTACTCTTGCCTCAAGCAATAATTCTATTGCTATGACAAAAACTTAATGCCTCTTATTGGAATTTACCTTTATTGTTCTATTTATCGCTACACCTTCATAAAAAAATTTTTTTGATAGGCCCGCTACCTCTTACCATCACCAACCCAATAATTTACCAATTAAATTATTTTAACTTAAAATCAATAAGTTACTACAAAAAAAATTCAAGTGACAACCTAAATATCAAACTTAGTTTCAACAAAATAAAACCAAATTCCCAAATTCAAAATTCCTTGAGGTCAACCTGTCGTATAACATGTCTTGGGGCATACTGCATCACCACATATTCTTCACGTAAATCGCAATGCATAACTAAGTATTTTAAAACTTTGCTAACATGAAATCTTAAATCATTACATATGCTCCTTATAGATCATAAGAAAAATAATTTAAAACTTACAGACCGATAGTGAGATTTCTGAGCTTCACGTGGCAGATGAACACCCTCCAAGGACCATGCTTTGATACCAATTGAAACATCTAGGACTCTTTAAACTTAAATGCGGATTTTTTTTTTAAAAATAATATCAATACATATATGCCCATACATATATGTAATTCAAAATAAAAGATAAATATTATCATGCATGAAATAAAAAATAAGTTTTGCATGCTCCAAAAACACCAAGTGCGGAAATACTAAAGTAAAAGTATAATTTGCTTAAAAATCAACAACATAATAAAATGTATCTGAAATAATTCTAAATCATGCAACGGTCACGGGGCCACTGTTCCGTGAGCTCATACGTCCTCACCACCGGTAGGAGCTACCTAAAAGTTATCTGTCTCACCTGCACCATATAAGCGTAGTGAGCCTAGAGGCTCAACATGTTTAAACTTGGATATCAAGGTTTAAAATAATGCATCATATAATCATACTAATACATATACATGATACATGAGCATGCATGGCACACTACTTCAATTTCCATCAAGAAAATATTTTTGCTCAACTCATACATAATCATAATCATATCATATAAAATTTTATGAATGCATGCACTGAAAATTTGTTTGTAATATATATTTAATTGATTTTTCATAGTAAATATACTTATACTTAAAATATAAACTTCATGCATAAAAATAATTAAATATATATTCCGGACTTAGTTATTTTTCATGGGTTGGTCCAGACTGCTGGTCACTCATTCTAAGACCATTAAACTTAAATAAGAGCCCAATTATCATATTTTAACCCAAATAACTTAACTAAACTTAACTGGGCCTAAATAAAAATATTTAAGCCCATTAACTTAAATAAACCCAATAAGATACTAGACTGGCCCAAAAATCCTCTGACTGACCCAAAAATTTCCATGGGCTCCCAAGCCCATAAAAATCATTGGGCTAACTTAAATAAATTATTTAAAGCCCAAAATAAAATTATTTGGAAGCCCAAATAATTTTATTTCTAATTAATTGGCCCAAAAACCAATTAAAACCTTAAACACTTAAAAATTAAAAATACTCGAGCCCGGCCCACCTAACCCGGACCCGGACCAACCTGAACCGACCCAAAAATTACCAGACCCGATCCAGGCCCCAAGACCCGACCCGGACCTGCCCAAAACCCTAAACCCGTTTCCCTCTTGTTCCTTACTCTCGGCTGCGACCAGCTTCTGTTCAGAGGCATCGGCCGCCCTACTCCAGCCACCAAATGGCCAGAGCACCACCACCTACACCTAGAAGACTTCAAGACGTTTCCAGAAAGCTAAAAACCAGCCCAAACGGAGTCCTAACAAAGGAGAACGAACCAAAACAAAATCTGCCTAATTTCTGCTCGCATGCTGCGCGCGATGCCGGACTTCCGGCCGTTTGGCCGCCCAACTCCGACCATCACTGGCTAGAGAACTACCTGAGATAACTTCCTCTATGTCTTGGGGTTCTAACCCAATTGGAATCACCCTCAAACCCGTCCTATACAGTGCACACGAACCATTCTCCCAAAACCGCTCAAACTGCGATCTTCTATGCAATCAGAAGATATTGTTTCGGTTCAGACCAACCTTGGCTCAAACCACATGAACCACTCAACCCTAAGGCACCCTAGGACACCCCTTGACCGAGCCCCAGCCTCTGGACCATACCATGCTTGGCAAAAACGTGAGTCATGACCAATCAAGCAAGAACATGCATCAATACAAGGCATACATGCATAAACTCGAAATTTCCATGAAAAATCTGAAATAAAACACATCATGCAAGAGTAATAGCTTATATGGTGGCCAAATAAAAGTTTTAGATATGCCTTTAAATCTTTGAATGAAGATTGATGCGTTTACGGGTCTCCGGGACGACGAATGGACCAAAATCACCAAAGGAAATTGCTTGATTGGCTATGGAGGCTGTGTTTCTGGAAAATAGGCGTGAGAAAGGTTAGAGAAAGGGGTTGGAGGCGGCTGATCAGATTAGTCGTAGGGTAGGGAGTGATTTTGGGGTTTAATTTTGGGTAGATTTAGGATAATAACTAATATAAATTAATTAGGTAGATAATATAACATAAATATAAGATTTTAAACTTTTAAAAATACCTACTAATCTGATATATAATAATAAATCCCGAAATATAATATTAAAGGATTTTTAAAGATCAATAAAAGTCATTAAAATGACTTATTTTGGCCAAAAATCAATTCTTAAATAAATATATAAGTAAATACTAAAATTTTCTTAACAAAATACCTTAAAATATTATTTTAAGGCTCATAAAACTCATAAAATATTTTTGGCTAAGAATTTTGGTATATCATCCGTCCACAGTCCCGTCTACGCGATCAAAAATAATAAATTCCTTAAAAAATCTAGAATTTCCATAATTATGGGTTAAATGCTAAAATAAATTAAATCATGCATATAAATCACATAATATCACATAAATACATTTAACCCTTAATTAAAAATTAATATCTCCTAATTATGCATGCGGATTTACGTTTTAAAATTTCCGGGTGTTACAATCCGAAACAATGCATCTTTTTGGTCCGAACCAGTGCATCCTTTTGGTCCGAACCATTGCATCTTTTCGGCCGAGTGTGCATCCAACTGATTCATCCGTCCGCATGCAACTGTCCAACGTCTATAAATAGACCACCCCACTTGCATTCATTCTCACCAATTCACTCATTCCATTTTTCTCTTGTCTTGCATAGAGAGTTCTAATCTCTCTACCTTCTCTTGCTTAAAGAGTTTCTTAAAACACTTTGTGTTCGAAGTTCTTCGAGTTTGTAGTGTTACTACTCGAGGTTGTCAGCGTTCTATCTTGGGAGACATTTTGCGCTAAATCCCTAAACACCTAGGCGGGGCAAATATGTCTTAAAGATAGAGATTTAAACTCTCGGCTCGCTGTTGTTGTGCCATTCATTGCGCACTGAGGTTGTTCGTGATAATTTTGATAAAAAAAAAATAAATTACACCGTAGTTCTTCGTTATTTTTTTCAACTACGATACGACTCTTGTATAATTTAATTAATTCAAATTGTAGTATGATCATTCATTATTTTCTACAATTATTATGATTATGATATTGATTTTATTTCAATATAAATCAAATTAATGATAAAAAAAAAAAGGTATAAGCATGTAATGCGTGCATCGGTATATTTATTATTATTATTATTATTATTATTATTATTATTATTATTTTTTGATGAGTAGATCTTGTATGAAATGATCTTATGAATTAATGTTTGCAATACGGATGGATGCGATTCTATATGACACTGAAAAATAATATCTTTTGCTATAAAAAAGTAATTTTTATCATAAATTTGATAGAATGAGATATTCGATATAATGTGATGTGAGTTTTTGTTTTATTTATTTGAATAAATAAAAACTTAAAATGTCCCCACAAAAGGCAATCATGGGGTATCTGAATCCACATATTGTATATTTATTCTAAATAACAATCACACGCCACCCGTGCAACTCACTCGCGTCGTCCCCAACACCCATCCCCCATATTAAAAGTCTTATATTATGTTATATATGATATGATATAATATATTTTATTTTATCTTCTTAAATGTTTTGATACGATATTATCAACTTTCGGATCAGATAACATTGATTTATGAAGGCTTTCCATTCTAAAATTTGAACATTTTTTTTTCAAATGAGATGTAATGAAGTTTTAAAGGAAGACAGGAAGTAGTAATGGAGGAATTATTATTATTATTTAGAGGGGGACCGAAATTAGCAGCTAACACAAAGATTTTGATCAATTTTATGGGTCGTGCAACCTCTTCCGAGATATCATCTTAAGGTTGTATTTGGATTCAATAAATTATTTGAAAGAATACAAAGACTTTGTGAAAATGTCACAAATGTCAATTTTGTGAGATGAATATTTAATTCAACTTAATATTATTTTTATGTTCAAAATATTAATTTTTACGGAAAAGCATCTTTTTCGTCAGATATTATGAAAAAAAATTGCCTTTAACTTCATTTATGAATCGAATATATATAAATTTCAAATTTTGAGATATAAATAACGTGGGCCTTGAAACAATTACCATATGGGATGGCCAACAGAAGCGTGCAAATGGTGATGGATTTGTATCTTAAAATTCAACTACCAAAGTAAAAATTAATAATGTTCATTTAAAGATGACACGCTTTCACTTATTGCTTTCATAATATCATTGGTTACGATACCACAGTAACAATATTGATGCATTTTTACAAATCTCAAATTTTTTCCAATCAAATTACTACAAGTTGGTGTTGTTTGATGCTGGTTGAATACACTTATATCAGACTTACGATGTTTATAATTGTTTATTCATATAATAAAAAAATTTTAGTTATTATTCCTCAAAAAATTAGTTATAATTTTATTTATAGTATATTACTAAGGAATTTCGATTAGTTAAGTCAATTTTTTTTTTCAAAAATAAATAAGTTCTAAAAATTAATATCACAAGGGATTTAGGTGTGTATTTCTCATCAGAGGTCCGCGCAGATCAATTATCTTATGATATTTTAATTTCAGTCAAACGTTTGCTTAACATAATCAGACAGATGATTTTTACTTGATAACTGACCCAAAATACGTAAACAGTATCCATGTTCAGGTAAAAACTCAAGCCCATAGGTTTGGCAAATTGCTAGAATAACGAACAAATAACATAACGTCGGATCGTATTGCATATCAAATAACCATGCACGCTTGTTAGTTATACATGGACATTTAAAGCTAAAAGATGAAATCAAATAATTTTGTACACGTGCGTTTATTTTAGATACTAAACAATTCAGCGAAACAGATAGACCAGTTGGAACGTACTGACGTTCGACCTGTCATTTGGTAAAATGGAACTGGACGTCTAGTGTTTATAAAATGACGAGTTAGAAAGGGCTGACGTACAACCTGTCATTTGGCAGGACGTAGCGGACGTTGACAGATCTAATGTTTATAAATGACGATTTGAAACGGGTTAATGTACGCCTGCCATTTCTCATTTGGTGGGACGAGGCGGGCATTGACATGTCTAATGCTTATAAATGACGAGTTGAAATGGGTTGACGTACAACTTGTCATTTGGCAGGATGGGGTTGGAATTGACAGGTCTAATTATTTATAAATGATGAGTTGGAAGGGGCCGACGTACAACTTGTCATCTGACAAGACAGAGCGGACGTTGACATGTCTAATATTTATAAATAACGAGTTGAAACGGCTTGATGTATGACCTGTCATTTGGCAAGACGAACGTTGACGTGTCTAATATTTATAAATAATGAATTGAAATGGGTGACGTACAACCTGTTATTTTACAGAACGGAGTGAACATTGATAGATCTAATGTTTATAAATAATGATAAAATGACAAGTTGAAACAGACTGACGTATAACCTCTTATTTGATATGATGGGACGGACACTGATAGATATAATATTTATTTATTTATTTTTATATAAACACGGCCATTATTTTGTGTTGTTTGTTTTATGATAATAATAGTTAAAAATAAGAATATTTTTTATTGATAATCTCTCGTTGTATTTTTTATTTTAAAAAAATGATAAAAGTGAATGAAGCAATGAGATGTTATGGGTAGTCATTATATTTCTCCGCCTCGATACCTTATCGGAAGCAACTCTCTCTCTCTCTCTCTCTCTCTCTCAAGCAATACATACATCGATACATACATCCGATTCTCTCTCTCTATACGAAATATATATATAATCAATCTGTTTGTATAATAATCGGAGCCCTAATAAGAAGTTTAATTTGATTGAAACCCTTTTAAGATTCTTGATTCAATTTGTATGAAAATTTTGTATCATACTAATTTGTTCGTAGAATCGTAGCTTGTGTAAATTTTTTTCATTAATTTGTTTGGCGTGCCCTTCTTTCGAAGTTAGGTTTTGTGCTTTTGTTTGTGATAGGAAAATAGATACCCGAAAAGGGAATACATACGACAGAGGAAATTTATTTTTTTGAGGAATTTTTTTGATGTGTGTTTATTGTTGATGATATTCACATAATCCGAACCTAGAGAAAATTGCCCTTTTTTAATTCGTGGTTTTTTTTGTTGTGGTGGGGTGATTAATGTGAAAACGCAAATACCGGAATATACAAGGAAAAAAAGAAGACGAAAGGGTGGCATGGGTGGCATGGGTGATCAGACCGTTTGATTCACATGGTTATCGATGACTTTTGAGTTGGAAGCTAAGGTTGCAAGCACATGCAACTTGGAAGCTTTGATTTAGTTGGATATTAAATTTTATTACAGTTGGAGGGGTAAATTTTCATGGGGTTATGTTCGTTGGAGAAGCCAGAAGGCTGATCGGATCAGGGTGATGTGGCGCTTCTGTCGGTTTGATTATTGTTGTATATCTTTCTGGTTTTGGAATGAGGAATGATATTCAGAGAAGTGGCGGCGATGTTGGAGCAGTCGTGCCACGTCAGGGAAAAGGGAATAATGGGATTATTCCCAACTCGTTTAAATATATTTCAAGTTACCTGAGGATTGTTTCTTCGGGTGCATCGACCGTGGCATCCACTGTTATGTCTGCTGCATCTGCTGTTGCAGAAAGGGATATTGAGACAAACACTGAGCAGGTGAAACACCTCATGTTCCCATCAATTGTGATATTGAATCAATGATGTAATATGTGCACATTTCATGTTTCATTGCATTATGGATGTTGAATTGAATACGTGACTTACTGGTTAAACGTAATTGGGAAACAGGAACCAAAATAATACTTCTATAGCCTTCTATCATAAACTTATGACTATAATATCTATTATTTATGTAGCCTATGTTAGTACTTGTTTCCTATGATTTTTTTGCCTCTCAGTGAATGTTACTTGGTTTAAAATTTTTGTGGAACTTTTTGGTTTCGCTGACTCATGGGTATTATCTGTCCTTCTATTGAAGGTATCCTGGGCTGGCTTTGACAAAATAGAACTTGAAAGAGGTGTGACCAGGAAAGTGCTTTTGCTAGGGTACAACTATGGCTTCCAGGTTTGGGATGTCGAAGTAGGAGACAATGTACAAAGCCTAGTCTCCAGGAATGATGGCCCTGTTTCATTCATGCAAATGGTACCCAAACCAGTGGCATCAAAGCAATCTATGGATAAGTTTGCGGAAAGCCGCCCACTGCTGATTGTTTGTGCCGATGGATCCTTTTCTGGTGGTAACAGTGTTCAGGAGGGATCAGTTACTCATTTTAATGGGTCCGTCCATGGGCAGCTTAATGATAGTTCTGTGCCAACTGTAGTTTGGTTTTATTCCTTGAGATCTCAATCATATGTGCATCTATTAAGGTTTAGATCGATTGTTCATTTAGTGCGATGCAGCTCTCGAGTGGTTGCCGTTTTACAGTGGAGTCAGGTATGTTGTCCTATATCTATATTGTTGAGGGCATGGTTTATTCAGCTGCAAGTTTTTTTGGACCATAATTCACTTATATTGCAGATACATTGCTTTGACGCTGCTACCTTAGAGAGAGAGTATACGATCCTTACAAATCCGGTTATTATTGGGAATTATGGAGTTGGAAATATAGGCTTGGGGCCCCTTGCAGTGGGTCCTCGGTGGATGGCTTATAGTGGGAGTCAAGTTGCTATTTCAGAAACTGGTCGCGTGAGTCCGCAAAAACTTGCTCCCTCAGCTACTTTCCCTAATTCTTCTTCAAATGGAAGCCTCGTTGCACATTATGCAAAAGAGTCGAGCAAGCAGCTTGCTACTGGTTTTTTTACTTTGGGGGACATGGGTTATAAGAAGCTTTCAAGATACTATTCTGAACTGTTATCTGAAGGCAACAATGGCCAATCAGGGGCTTCTAGATTGAAGTTACAAGGTGTTGCAAATGGACAAATGCCAGATGCCGACAACATTGGCATGGTATGCTGTATTTCATCAGACGCGCAGTGAACCGTTTTGCGAATTGTTGACCCAATATATCTATGTTTTATTATACTGGAAATTTATTCCTTGATAAAACTTTAATGGGATAATGGTATTTTTTGTCTTATAATTCATATCATTTAATCTTGTAAAGCTTGGAATTGATTTGTTCTATGAGTTTTTACTGTCTTGAATGGTTTGAGGATCTTTGTGTCCTCTTGTCTGTTTTTTACATCTATACACTTTTAGTTTAATAATGTTTGTCGGATCTCATTTTGTCACTATGTTAATCAGGTGATTGTCAGAGATATAGTCAGCAAAACTGTGATAGCGCAGTTTAGGGCTCATAAGAGTCCTATTTTATCACTGTGCTTTGATCCCAGTGGCACTCTTTTAGTGACAGCTTCAGTTCAGGGGCACAACATAAATGTGTTTCGGATACTGCCTGGACTGTCTGGAGGTTCATCAAGATGTGCACATGAATCATCTTATGTCCATCTTTACATACTGCAGCGTGGTTTTACCAATGCTGTAAGGTTTCATTGTTTTTTGTTTTCTACATGAGTACATTGTCCGTGAGAAATTAGTTATAAGATTACAACTTTCTTCCGTCCATTATTGATTTAGATCTGTTGTTTGTTTGTGTATTTCAGGTTATACAAGACATAAGTTTTAGTATGGATAGCCAATGGATTATGATCAGTTCGTCAAGAGGGACGAGCCACCTTTTTTCTATATCACCTTCAGGAAATTGTGATGTACCTTCTGATGCTTGTCTTAGTGCCAGAAATACTGCATCCATCCCGATGGCAATGCCTGCAGTTCATGAATCGCAAAATTCAGGATTGCAGGTGCTAACTCCGCAGAGCTTATGTGTGTCTGGATCTCCGGTTACACTTTCCGCTGTTAGCCGGATACGGAATGGAAATAATGGTTGGAGAAGCACTGTTAGTGGTGCCGCTGCCGCTGCAACTGGATGGGTGAGCTCTCTCTCACGAACAATTGCATCAGCCTTCCACAACTGCAAAGGCATTAATACATGTATAGATGCGAGTTCAATGAAGAAGTGTTATTATCTGCTTGTTTTCTCTCCTTCTGGTTCCATGATACAATATGCACTTCAACTTTCTCCTGCTTTTAGTGGTATGACGACTTTACTTGGATCAAATGTCACTTGTGAATCTGATCTTGACGGTGATACAAAATTAGTTGTTGATGCAATCCAAAAGTGGAATATTTGTCAAAAGCAGAATTGGAAGGACCGAGAAGATAATTTTGACTTATATGGTGAAAATGGAAATTCAAGTAGCAGTAAAGTATACCCAGAAAGAATGAGACAAGAAAACAGTATACTTTCTAATGTCACAGGTAGGTTTGCCACTGAAGAAAGGAATCCACACCATATGTATATATCTGAAGCCGAGCTCCAGATGCATCAGAGCCAAAATTCATTGTGGGGAAGATCTGAGGTATTTAATTATCTATTGGAGTTCGAGAATTCTTGTGACTGCATTTCTGAAAAATCATTTGGTGACTTATTTGCTTTTATTATACTTCCTTGTACAGATAAATTTTCAGTCAATCCTGGCTAATGGCTATAACGTGGACGAAGAAAGTACTTGCGGTGGAGAAATGGAGCTTGAAAAATTTCCCACTCGTGTTATTGAAGCAAGGTCAAAAAACTTGGTTCCTATTTTCGATTATCTTCAAGCTCCCAAAATTCGACATGGGAGGTATGTTGAGATGTTTGTCAAACATTTTCTGGGTGAGAATATATTATAGTGGTCACTAGTATTTGGACATGTGTTCTTTTTGTCATGTGAATTTAGTTGATTCCATTACCACTTGGGGAACTTGTTTGTGGTTGGAAGTGTATTTTGTTACAATTTGATTCTTTTTTTTCTTTTAGCATGTCCACTTTGTTTTTTGTGTAAATCATTTTGTTGCTTCTTTACTGTAATTTATATTTTTTATGAATAGTGTTAGATTGATCTTACAATTAATGTTTCTAATCATCCAAGATTCCTCTGATGAATAGTGGCAACAATGGACAATTGCACTATCAGGGACTTGAGGCCTCCGAGGATGGAAAACTTTCCTGCAACCAGGGTTCTTGTTCTCTTGAATCCATTCCCAATGGCCAGCATTTTATGAATCAATCGAACAATGGCACTGATGAAGCAGGGCCCTTTGGTCCTCACTTGTTCACTGATACAAGCATGGGCTTTGTAAATACTAACAGCAGCCCAATAGCAAAGACTGAGCTTGATACTGTAAATATTAAAGAGAAATTTGTAAAGTCAAGTCGAGAGCATGATGAGTTTGACTAAAGGTAATTCCTCTAGGGTTCCTGATTCAAACATCTCCATGATGATTCTCTTGATTTCTTAGTGATTTTGATTGTACACAGTTTTAATTTGATAAAATCTGAACACTATTTTGCATGCATTTTGTGGAAGTAAGTAAAAACGATATTCTTATGCTGGTACTGCTTATGGTGGACACACTTCTAGTCGCTTAGATATGTTGTGTATTTATGCATATTCACTCTTAAAAAAACCACTATTGAGTTTGTTACTTATTGGATTGGCAGAAAGGTTGTTGGCAATGGAATTGTTTCATTAGTTAATAACCTACTATACCTCCCTGCTGATTCTTGGTTATAAAATGTGGGTAAAAGACGAATTAATCAAACTTTCATTACCTTAATATTACTTGTTCTTATGTTTAGCACCCTGTGCCATGGCCAACTTTAGAAAATCGGTGCCTTTGGAGAAGGGAGTAGACTGAATAGGAACCTTTCCTCCAAGGGGAAGAAATCTTACTATAAAGGATATCCTTCGTCAGTGGGGAGGAAATGTAAATTTACTGAAATCATGTTCTCGGGTTTTTCATCAGTCACTTATAATTACTAGACATGCACACCCAAATTTTTTGTCGATATCTTCTTTTTCCATGTTCAATGGAGTAATGCCCAGTCTTTTATGTCTTCACAGGTTGAACATATTATTTTATTCTCTTGGAGGGTCGGTCGTTCTTTGGAAGAATTTATAGAGAAAGATGTGAGTGAAACTTTAAGGTTTTGAACTATGATTTGATAGTGTCCATTAGTTTAGTGTGCATTAGTTTGTTTGTTGGTTCTTTTCTCTGAAATTCTGTAAATAAGATACATGAATATATATATATATATATATATATATATATATATATATATATATATAAGATTCACTTAAACAAATATATTTATTTAAATAATATGAGCATCTTACACTAATTATCTCTATTTCTGATGTTGCATTGAGACCTTTCTTTGACTGAATGGAAATTTGCGTGATAGATATTGGAAATTTGCGAATGGATGCCGAAAACTATCTGCATACTCTATTTATTTTTGTAACATTTATTTTGGGTAAATTCATAGTGCTTTCTTAATTCAATTAATCAGGTTGGGATGTAAGATTTAGGTTTGGACTTATACTTGAATTTTTTTTTATAAAAGTATTTTTTAAAAAAATTGTAAAAGGTTTTAAAACTTGTGTAAAAAATAAAGAATAATGCTAGAGGTACAAGCAATATATCGTACAACGATATTCACAACAATTATGTCGTGATATTTTGCTATTATCTCGTGAGATTTTGATATGATATCGTGAGATTTTGCATTTAATGTATCGTGAGATTTGATAAATTAAAATTTTGTATTGAATTTTTTGTGGTGTAAAAATTGTTGTATAAATTTGGTTGTACATGTAGCATTGCTCATAAATAAATGAGTTTGAACCAATGTTTTTACAGTTAAAAATGTGTTTTGACCACGATTTTAGAGAAATGATTTTTTAGTTATAAATAATTAAGAAAGTAGACAATTATTTTGTAAAAAAACTGTTAATTGCGAATTTTTTTAACCTATTTTTTTGTTCCTCTGTTTTGCGATTGAGAGATTTATTTATTTATTTATTTTTCATTTTTATTTGATATTGATTCATTTTTATTTTTCATTTTTTCATAGAATGCACAATTAAATATTTGAAATCCAGAACATACAAATTCTAATTTAAACATTTTAAAGTGTTGAAAGCAAAAAAATTCAAAGTTTCTCTTTTCCTTTTTTTCCTCCTTTAATGTAGAATCAAATTATAAAATTTAAAATATAAAAAATTTTCGTAATAAAATCTAAAACATAGAAATTTACGTTTCGATTCCATCTTCAAGAACGCTCTATACATCCACTGTTCCGGCTTCAAACTACATCGGATATTTGTATTGATGCGGCAGTTGAACGTCTCTGAAACATTTTGATGACTTGAAAGGTATCGTCTAGATAATATTTTGCGTTGCTGAATTTCTGGCCAATGGTGCAGACAATACTCGGTTGGCGTTTTGTAACCGAGCTTTTTATAGTCTCAAATGCATCCTCATTGGATCTGTCATCGCCTATACACACAACAAACTCCGTGGATTGCTCTTTGATGTGCATTGTTTCTATTGCATTATGTTGAGATGCCATAAAGAAACAAATTTTCTGTATTTGAAGGAATGAATTCACGTTTATTAAACAAACTTGGCTTTATATATAGCTAGCCTTACAACAGAAAGCAAAAGGAATGTTAAACATGTGCCAACTCATCCTATAAAGTAGGGATTTATTAACAGAAACATGGAATAAGTAAACATGACTAAGTCAGCACCTAAAATAAACAGAAATTATCATTTCTATCCCTCCCCTAAACTAACTGAGTTTAGTTCTGTTGCCTTGCAGATCCCCATATGACTTCTCAGCTTTTGGAAGGCATCCAACTTTAACGAATTTGTCATTACATCTACGATCTGATCCTCTGTTCCACAGTGTAACAACTCAATGGTTCCATTATTGGCAAGCTCTCTCAAGAAATGAAAATGTACATCAATGTGTTTGGTTCTTCCATGCATCACATGATTCTTTGAAAATTTAATTGTGGAGCTGTTGTCGCACATGACTATGGTACGTTTCTTCTGAGCATGTCCAAGTTGTTCCAAAACTCTTCTCATACATATTACTTGACTTCCACACTATGTTGTTGCCACAAACTCTACCTCCGTGGGTGACAATGTAACAATTGGTTGTTTCTTGGAAAGCCAACATACTGCTCCAGAACTTAAAAGGAAAACATAGCCAGAATTTCTTCTCCGATCATCCAAGTCACCGGCATAATCACTATCTATGTAGGCAATCAAGTCCTTTGAGCTTCCTTTCTTGTACATGATTCCATAATCGAAGGTACCCTTCAAGTACCTTAATATCCTTCTGGTAGCTAGCTTGTAAATGAATTTGTGTAGGCTTGGCCATGTACCTACTGACCAGGCTTACACTATCAATTATGTCTGGTCGAGTTGCCATACGATACATGAGACTCCCTACCATTTGCTTGTAGTACAATTCATCTATTGCAATTCCAGATTCATCCTTAACTTAACTTATATCTCGGAGCAATTGGGCTATCGACTGCATATATGACTATCCAACATTCCAAATCATTCCAACCTCTACTGTGTATTTTATTTGACAAATGAAAATACCATCGGGCTGTTGTGATACCTCAATTCCAAGAAAGAACTTCATTTTTTCCTAAATCAGACATCTCAAAGACTTGGATCATTGAATACTTAAAATTGTTCATCATCTCCTCATCATCTCTTGTAAATATTAAATCATCACCGTAAATACTCACAATAATTATTTTACCTTTCTTGTTCCATTTTGTCAAAAGGGTTTGCTCATTTGGATATTTTTTGAAACCTTCATCTACAAAGTAATTTCGATACAGTTGAACCAAGCTCGTGGAGCTTACTTCAATCAGTATATTGCTTTGTGTAATTTGTACACTTTCTCCTCATTTCCTTTGACATCATAACCTCTTGGCCGCTCGGCGTATACATCTTCATTTAGATTACAATGTGGGAATGCAGATTTTACATCTAACTGGAAGATTGTCCACTTTCTTTGAGCCGCAAGGGCGATCACCATCCTCACTGTGACACCCAAAGCCAAATGTCCTAGAGTGGTACATGGTTCGCAATATGGGTGGTTAATACTTGGAAGATAGAACGGGTGACATGAATAAACCGATTAATACTTGGAAGATAGAATGGGTGGCATGAATAAACCGATCTCACACCGGAATGAGAGGTACAAAAGATTTGATATGTACTACTTATATCACGAAGGTGCATCTTCTTTTCGGGAGCTCATCATATAAGAAATCCTTAGTTAAACATGCTTGACTTGGGGCAATTATAGGATGAGTGACCCCAGTATTAGTGAGGATATAAGCACGCTGGAAAGACTCATCTTAATACAGTGATGACAATCGTCAAATCAATGGCATTACACTCACTGTTTTATTTCTTGCCACTGGAGCATAGAATTCAGTATAGTCTATTCCATGTTTCTGTGTGTACCCTTTTGCCACTAAGCATGCTTTGTACTTTTGAAGCTCTCTATGCTCATTATACTTGGTTTTATAGATCCATTTCACCCCAAATTTCTTGGCTCCAGCAGGCATTGTGACCGACACCCATGTTTTATTCTTCTCAATGGATTTGATTTCTCCATGGCCAATTTCTAGTTTCATTCTTTACTACTACTTCAATCAATGGATCACATGATACCATTAGTGCAATATTTCTTTCATCTTCAGAAAATCCAAGGCCCTCCCCAATAACATAATCCCTCATCCATTCTGGACAGTTTCTCACCCTCTTACCAATAACCATTTCACTATCTTCACTACCCTCACTGTCCCCATTATCCGGATACCCATTCATTCTCTCACCGCTGCTCATCTCTCCTTCATCTTCAGAACCATCATTTTCACCATTACTCTTAGTTCCATCAATATCACCCCCACTATAAATCCATCTGAATCTGCTCTTTATAACTCACATCTCAATCCCATTGTTTATCCTCTTCAAATATCACATCCTTACTCACTCTACCCTTTTAGGTATAGGAATATATCATCTATATCCCTTAGATTCCTCACTAACGCCAAAAAATATACAAATACATCTTCTATTGTCAAGTTTAGATCTTTGTACCTTTGGCACATGAACATGTGCTAAACATCCAAATACTCAGAAATGATCAACATAAGGTTTCATTCCACTACATGCTTTCTTTGGGGTGATATTTTTTTACTGCGAAGGTTGGTCATCTGTTCATCACATAATTGCTCCAATTTACCGCCTCTGCCCAAAATGGTTTTGGAATTCCCTTATCTGAAAGTATTGCATGGACCATGTTCATTATAGTTCTGTTCTTACGTTCCGCCACACCGTTTTGTTGAGGGATATAAGCATTGGTCAGCCGATGTTTGATTCCATTTTCCATAGAGAAATTGTTGGATTCAATTGAGTTGAACTCGCCTACCCTATCTGTACGCAAACACTTGATAGGAAAACATGCCTCATTCTCCACGAACTTCTTAAAGCACTTGAAATATCTTAAAGCTTCTAGTTTTTCACTCAAAAAATATATCCATGATTTTCTATTGTAGTCATCTATAAAACACATAGTACTTTTTGTTGTTGTTGGATATGGGAGTGATAGGTCCGCAAATATCTACATGGATGAGAACTAACACCTTACTTGCTCTCCAAGAACTCTTCCGAGGTATATGATCAGTGATGCTTGCCAACAATGCAATCATTGCACAAATCGTCTAAGGAGTCGAGCTGAGGAAGACCACACACCATTTTCTTCCTCTGAAAAGTTCACAAATCCTTGTAACTTAGATGTCCATATCTTTGATGCCAAAGTTGAGACAGATTCAGTGAGCTTGTGTGAAAGCACTTTTAATGTTTTTGCTGAGGCGTCACTTGTAATTTCGCAGACACAATAAACATTATATTTACGCCATGTGTCGCGATCTCATGACATCTGTCCAGCCATCACATTGAACGGTTCGATCTCTGGTTCGGACGGTAGGGGTGCAATCGAGCCGAGCCCGAGTAACATACTACTCGAGCTCGTCTATAGCTCGAGCTACTCGTGAACAACTTGTGAGTAGCTCATCGTGAACAACTCGTGAGTAGCTCGGTCAAAGCTCGACTCGAGTTCGGTTTGACCGAGCTCGAGCTCGAGTTTCAAATATATGTGTTCGAGTAGGTCGCGAGGCACTTAATAACACACACATATATAAAATATAATATAAATATAATGTATATAATATTTTATTTATTTATTTAATCATATATTTTGTATTTATATATATATAATTTTTGAGTTCGAGCTCGAGCTCGAGTAGCTCACGATGAAAGTTGTGTGGACAAAGATGTCATATCTCCGCCACATGTCGATCCAAAATTGACACCTCAATGGACAGTTGGTGATGGGTTCGGACGCTCCGATCTCACCCGAATTCAACTTTCAAATTTCTTTAATTAAATCCAATTTAATCCCTTAATCTTTTTCTTAATCATATTCAGTCAATTAATCTTGTAAAATGGGACTGAGCTACTACATTCTCTCCCACTTAAGAGATTTCGTCCTCGAAATCAATCTTAAGTACTAAATGAACTGAATAAGAAAAACATGTTCGTATTATCTCATAATATTTTACAAGATCTCACTGACATCCAAAGAATCATCGATAGTGCCTCAATACTGACACTGATCCACAAAAAGAAAAATCTTATTCCACAATACTTTTTCTTATTATTCAGTAAAACAACATGGTTTCTCCAAACATGTCAAATCTGTATCCACTGTACCTTGGATGATTGCAATATGTAAGACTCATCTCCTACAAATCATCACAACAGTGATACATAAAACATATCGTGGATATTAAACCAATATAACGGTAATGCTAGCTAGTCTGTTCTATATCTCATTTATTGTCCAACATTCCAATTAGACCAATAAACTCTAGTGATATCTTTCCTGTAAATCAACTATATCAACGCCCTGTTGAATTAACTTCAACCTGTCATTTCCCAAATTTCTTCTCAAAACAATGGAATACGACATCTTTGTCCACACAACTTCTCAAATGGTGTCATATCATTACCGCTGTGATAACTGTTGTTGTACGCAAAATCAATCAATGACAACTGATCTTACCAAGCTGGACTACAATCCATAGTGCAAGTATGTACATATCCTCAACAATACAGGTATTATGTTCTGATTGGTCGTCATTTTCCGAATGATAGGCTGTTCTCACATTGAGATAGTTCCTGAGACATATTGAAAACTCCCCCAGAATCTAAAAACACATCTGGAATCTCTATTATTGACAATGCTTACTAGTATGACATGAAAACTCACAATCTCCTGAATGTGTAATCAATCACTACTGTCAAAAGTAAAGTCTTGATTACACAGAAATAAATGCGCTGCCTTGGTGATTCGATACATCACAACCCTGATAGTATCATAATTCCTCGAGAATACCAGAAAATTGGTCACAAAGTCCATCGTGATAACTCTCATTTCCACTCAAGAATCGATAACTATGATACAAACTTCTAGGTTGTCGATGTTCAGTCTAAATTTGTTGACACACCCAATATCAAAAAATAAACTGATACACAAAGTGGTTAATACTTTTCCACCAGAACTGAGTACTCAAGTCTTTGTACACCAAAAGAATTTTCATACTAATGATTAACACTTTGACATAACACATGTGACAACATCGTTGTCCACAATTCTTAATTTCCTGAACCCTTCAGGTTCTCTTCTTGGAAATTTTAATGTTAATTCTGTTGACTCAAAAGTCGATTAGTAAAATCCCTGGTACTAATAATCTGAGTCGAATATTGACATCTATCTCATAACTTGAGATAATGCACAAAACAATAATATTGATTATCCTGTCACGGATAATAATAATAATTTTTTTTTGCTGAATTTTGACTTGCGCTACTAGATGAACGCAATTGTTTCATTCCTCCCTTGCGAACTTCTTAAATCAAAACAATCTAGCTAACTCATGATTCAATCTCATATACATCAATGGTCTAACGCATCCAATAGATATCTCGAAAAATCAATGACAACAATCCCGCTAGACCTGATAACTTTAGATCTCAGCTACTGTCCTTTTTCCACGTCTAAACACTTGATGTTATTCTTTTAGTACCCCTTGAAATCCAAACACTTGCTAGATCAAAATCTGACGATGAAATTCCAAGAATTTTATAGAAACATACCTGGGTATCTGAATATCTGAGTACTGTACTCATCCTATCAGTTTTTTCAAAGATTAATAACTGTTATATTTAGTTTTTAATCACCAAGCAATGAACAATTCAAATCGTCCTTTCTACCAAAGAACATTAACCTCCCTCATTACTGAGTTACAACATCTGTATCTGCCACATATAAATTAGAAGTACAACTTCTTATCAACTCTTCTTAAGCAGAACTAGCACATTTCTGAAAATTTCCCAAATACTGAGAAATTATGAAACACAGACCATATTCTTAAGCATACGAGCTTACAGAAATGTCCCAAATATTTTCTAATCAACAAAAACTCAAATCAACACTGATTTAGTCTAAACGACCGCATCAATCATTCTTGATTCACTGTAGCTCACACTTAACTCAAAAGAATCAATCAATATAATTATCAATTACTAATTTCTCGATTACTAGAATCTTACACTGATGATCAACCACTATGATCTCTTTGGTTCTGTTTAATGAGAAATAATTTGAACCCAAAATACTTGGAATCACATAATTCTTATTTCGAATTTACTACTTTATTTCTGATGGTATCAAACAATAATCAAGAGTAGTCAATGACACTAATTCTATACCAATCACAAAGACATTAAAATTACTCTGTAATTCTTAGCAAGGTTCTAAAAAACGTGAAATGTGACGAAACGTCGAGATCAAGTTTTTCACAAGTTTAAATGTGTTTAATACAAGTTAAAACGTGAAAAAACGTTTTAAGTTTTTATTAAAATTTTAATTATCTCTTATCAATATATAAGTTATATAACACACATATATAATAAATTTAATAGTAACACACAATTTCTGAAATTTTTAAAAGCACGAAAATATCAAAATTCTTATGTTCTAGGCAATATTCAAATGATCATCCTCTATCTTGGACAATCTCATTCCATATCTCTGACGAAATCATAAGATAATATAATTATCACTGATAATTTACATGGCTCGATCAACAACTATGATCTCGTTGTCATAAGTCTGATAATTCCTAACACTTGGAATTACAAAGTCCATATTGAACTCATCATTCCTATCTCTGACAGAGTCAGACAATAGTTAAGGGTAGTTACTGTCATCAATCCCGCACCAGTCCAGATCTACTACCACTGCCTATTTCCACACAAGATGGACACCAAGATGAACAAAGCCCAAAGCAGATTTTTCCCTGATTCGATATCCTGGATCTTCCTTGTCCCAAAGAATGTAAGTTGTATCTCTAACGAAGTTAGACGATACTCTGAATAACTACTGGTAGAAATCCTTCCAGCCATTAGATCTATCCGTTTAGGAATATCACCATATTGAAAACAAAACCTATCTGCTCAGAATGATTACTCGTCAAAGAAAATTCCTTCCAAGACTAATCCTGACAGCAGAATCCAAAATATGCATCTCTGACGAAAGCCACACGATAACTAATTTCCTTGGATACTAAATCTAGTATCAACTAAATTTCCATGAGAGAATCCAAATGTCGAATAACCATACCCTTACTGTGACTGTTGCATAAACACCAGGCTGAGGTAGACTCCTCCTTGATATGATTTCGTAAGACATCGAGACTGAGGAAGCCTTCACTGCCATCCTATTTGGAATAAAATCCTCCCAGACATACTGGCATAAGGTCACATCTCCTCACTCGTCTCAATTCAAATTATTGACGAAATCGAATGATACTCTAACTGACCAATGGTAATCGTCAATCCCCTTACTAGATCTATCCGTCTAGTAATTCACTACTATCTAAACAGAACCACTCTGTGCAGAATGACCACTAGTCAGGGAAATATCCGTTCCAAAGCTATTCTGACCATAGGAAATCTAATTTTGTACATCTGACCAAGTCAGATGATAACAAATCAAATCTCTTGACACTAATCCAGTACCAAAACTAAATCCAATAAATTCAGCTATAACTGAAAATCCTCCTAATAGTTATACCTCTGGCTACAACTGCGAAAAATATCAAGACTGAGATAGTCTTCCTTGTAAGCCCATCTGGAATATACTCTCCAAAAAAAACATTGGCATAGGGTCGCACTTCCTCACAAGCCTCGATCAAACCAGCACAGTCCACAGCCCCTGGTATAAACTATCACCGTGCCCCTGATGAAACCCATCATCACTTGGCAACAACCTAACAAGGTCAAAATAGCCAACTGTTCTAAGGAAAACAATCTAGAACAATACACATGTTCCTGATGAATCACCTCATCTCTGGCACTAAACATAGTCAAACGAATAACTAGATTATCCTAGGAAAACACCTAGAACCAACCGACTGGAAACATGCAATCACCCAGCAAGTCACTGTAGTTGAACACTGATCAACTAAGCACTGGATTAACATAAAGAAAATCTCCAAAGATCAAATACCAGAATCATTAATCACAGTTCTGTACAATTTTTATTACAATCTCATGTAATTAAAAAAATCACTAGAATCCAATTACATCGAAGGATGTATAATCTTAAACTAAAACTTGTACAACAAACGTCTGGAATCATTAAAACCAATGATTCGATACTTACAACTGAAATACTGTTTACACCCAAACACGATATTTATAACTTAAGTTAATCCAAAAAATATCATTATTATGTCCCAAAGAATCCTATTGCATGCTCTGATACTATAAATGTAGTGACTCGTACCGTGATCACTTATTAATCAGAAACTTAGGCATCAATTAAACAATAAGTAATCTAGATCAGAGTAAATGTGGAAACTAAAAATAGCTTAATACCAAAAAGGTAAAACCTAGTGGCTGACCTCGCAATTCTGCTTTGGTCACCACCTAATCTCCAAATCCTCAGAAAAACTACCTGCAACTGCCCCATCGAATGAGGTGTCCGGACAACAGAAAATAACTGGATGTGAGCATAAAACGCTCAGTACGAGAGTATGAGTATATAATATTATGTGTGCATATATGCAAATGTACGCGTACCATGACTCAAGGTCAAGAATATCTGATCAAGAACAGACTTCGGCCCTAGGTATATAACATGTTGTGTCGTCGCTTCAGGAGGTGACCTACATACCCGACAGTGGATTTTACCGATAACCTGACACGAGTCCTCGTGTCCAACCTGCCACTACAAGAGAGGGTAAACACCCTTATCACAAGGATACAAGATCAAGATGATCATGCATGCAGCATAATACCATGTCATAATATATGCATATAAAATCATGTCATATAATCAATGCAACACATAATATATGCATACTCAGTCAGGGTATCTCGAACAGTACTTTCGTACCTTAATTCTACTAGGCAAGCTACACCAACTCTATGTCCAAACCTATATTCACTATATCACTAAACAATATCTAAAAGCATTAACTTAGCTAATAGATACTCCAAAACTATTTATATAATCTCGAGTATACCTCCGTCCGTCGTTGGCCTTTTGTTTTCGAATGCCCCAGAACTTGGGTACAACTCCGCTACGACTTCTGGACGCCTCGTCAAGGCCCCTCCCCTCGATAACTAAGGCTAGGAAGCCCCTAAACCACCAAAGAACCGAGAGAGAAAGTGTGTGAATTGGTAAGGAAATGAAATCTCAGAGGGCCTGTTTATAGGCATCGATCGGACGCTCCGATCGCAGGAACGGGCGCTCCGATCTGCATGCTTCCGCCACGTGTCGCGATCTCGTGACATCTGTCCAGCCAACACATCGGACGGTCCGATCTCCTGTTCGGATGGTCCGATCTCCTGTTCAGATGGTCCGATCTCCGTCACGTGTCGATCTAAAGTTGACGCCTCATTGAACAGCTGGTGATGGGTTCGGACGGTCCGATCTGAGTTCGGACGGTCCGATATCACCCGAATTCAATTTTCCAATTTCTTTTATTAAATCCAATTTAATCCCTTAATCCCTTCCTTAATCATATTTAGTTAATTAATCTTATAAAATGGAAGCGAACCACTACATCAACACCTAAAATAAACAGAAAATATCATTTCACATTCTTGACCACCATGCTTTTCTCACGCCCTGCAAGACGTCATCTTGGTTCCTTAAACCATGATTCATTCCATCTCGAAGGAAATGAACCACAAAACATTCTGAACTGCAAATCCCACGTATTGGTTGTGGCCGCGGGTTGGGGAGGAAAAAAAAGCAATGAATGTTTACCTAAAGCGAGATATCAGAAGAAACAATTTCCACAAGAAATGACCCATTTATGACCTGACCCAATTTATATTTGATTTGACTCATTTTTTTACACTGTTTTTTTTTAATTTAAATAAATTTTTTGTAAAAAAAATTTAAAATTTTTCATAAAGATTTCATAAAAAATTTATCTAATCATATACTTGAAGGTTTTTTTTTCACTTGTACTATTTTCTTTCACCATTTTATCAATGTTCTAAAAGATATTGTTCATCACTACCGATTTTTAGACGTTTGATAACTAGTATTATTATATTAATCGATCTTCAGATCACCTAATTGGGTTTATATCATTAAATGGGTCAAAATTTTCGATCTAAATTAATATATAATATTTTTTATAAAAAAAATTAAAGATTCTTTGGCATTAATATAATTTCTCAGAAAAAAAATTGTTTGACATTTTATCGATGGAGTAATTTTGAATTTGAATTGTGTTTGGATCACGGGAATTGGACGGGATTTGGAATTGGAAATACCGTTTTAGTGTTTGGCAACTTGGGATTTCAAAACAGGATTGATATTTGGTGGAATTTCATAGGATTTCAATTAGTTAAGTGAAATCTTGACAAAATTGGTCGGATTTCACGGGATTTGAGTTTATAAAGCAATAAAATTATTTTTAATAATAAATTCACATGCTTTACTTATAAATTTTAATTTTTATTTTATTTTTTTATAAAATATCATTTATCCAAAATTTATACTATCAAATTCCAAAATATATTTTAATTTTTTGCCAAACATAAAACGGAATTTCAATTCCATGAATTTTAAAATCCAAATCCAAATCCAATTCAAAATTTCATTTTTTAGACATCCAAACACACTGTTAAAAAAAATCAATGAACAAATATAAAAATGATAAAAAAAATTAAAATATTTAGGTTAAAAAAAACCAATGTTCTAAAAAACACTATGCGATATATCGGCGAAAAAAAAAAACAATTTAACACCTAGCTGCCTAGACAAAACCTAACAATTTTTTTTAAAACCTAAAGAATATATATGTTGAAATATTTATGAGTTTTACTATAAAATATAATTTTTATTTTATATGTTATGTTTTCAGTTTTTTTAGGAAAATTTTATAAAATTTTAATAAATATTCTTCATTCCTTCGTTATTTGTTTTTCTCGTGATTTTTTTCTTTTAATTTTATTTTGATAAAAAAGAATAATAACCTGGACCACGCCCAAACCAGGAGTTTGACGGGAAACTCAAGGGTGGCCTAGCAACAAACCAGTCGGCCTAGGCCTCAGCGGCGGCTCTTGGAAAACAACCATCTCAACTCCACTAAACATCTAACCTCCTCCTACAAGTTGAGGATGCAGAATCTTTAGATTTTGATTCTTGTGTTTCGGAGTTTCATCATCGGAAAAAAAATTAAATAAAGCTACGGATGTTGCAATAATAAGTAAACGAAAATCTCTCGAGTCTCTTGTATTGAAAAAAAAAGACTTTTCGGTAATTGGATTCATCATCATGTACACCACAAACCCTAAATAAAATACAGCTGTAATCAATTCAATCATCATCGGCTGAGACATTTGATGAAGCGCTGGCTTTCTTGGGGAGCAAAAGGTTGTGGATGTTGGGCATAACCCCGCCATTCGCGATCGTCACATCTCCCAGGAGTTTGCTCAGTTCTTCGTCGTTTCGGACTGCCAGTTGGATGTGCCGGGGCACGATTCTGCTCTTCTTGTTGTCTCTCGCCGCGTTTCCGGCCAATTCCAACACCTGCATCAAACCCAAGATTAATATTCCAACACATGGATCATCCGGGACATTCGGAACAGATTTCGAGAAATTTTGGGAGTGTTTATACAAATCGGGATCCGAGCGAAAGACAAGTGTTTAATGATTAAATAAAATACCTCAGCGGCAAGGTATTCGAGGACGGCAGCAAGGTAGACAGGAGCTCCGGCGCCGACGCGCTCGGCATACTTGCCGGCCTTGAGAAAACGGGCGATTCGACCCACCGGGAACTGGAGCCCCGCTTTGCTGCTTCGAGACTGAGATTTCTTCGCTGACCCGGATCCGAGTGTCTTCCCACGACCCGCCATTTCAATCAAATCTAACTTGACAAAACTTGCAGGAAATCCAAAGAGGTGCGAGAGAAGAGCAAATGATGACTTATATAGTGATGGGGATTTGATAATGGACCAATGAGAGTGAAGTACACGGATCGACGATTCTGACCGTTGGATTTATGACTTAATTGACGGACAGATCTCATGCTTAAGGTGTTTCGAGATATATACGTTACGTAAATAATTTGCCCCGTGTATTTTGGTTGAATTTTCTTTTTCGTAAATATAATTAATGGGTCAATTATTTAAAAATCCCTCAGACATATGTTTCATTATTGATCAGTTCCCACAAAAATATTTTTAAGATTTAGTATCTGACAAATATGAAATCTTAGATTCAACTCCCTGACCTAATAAAGCTACGTAATCGTCCTTTTTTTTGGATATATGTGGGAAACACGTTTTCAAATAATTAATGCAATCTCATCCCACAACCTCATCCTTCTCCTTCGCCATCACTGTTCCGGAAGAAAATCCCTAGGGCAAAAAATCGTCTCATTTTGTGATCTTTTTCAAAAATCGCTTGGCTCGCTAACAGGTAATTTTTTATCCAACATAATCTTCACGATTTAGCTTATTGTTCTCTCCTGCTTATTTTTTCTTGTGTTTTCCAAAAAAAAAAAACACAATCCTCTTCGAAAGTAGAATTTCCGTTTGTGTTTAATTTTTGTGGATTATCGCCTCATCTCTTGTGTATATGCTTTCTTTCTTCTTCTTTTTGTAAGAAGTGTATATGCTCTGTGCTTTATAGCTTAAAAATCTCACATTTTTCTTTTTTTTTTTTGTTTTTACTCTAACCAGTATCCTTTCTATTTTACACTTTGAAGTTCCATCCTACGTAGCTTGAAATCTTATATTATTTGTTCAATTTTTCAGAGTCACATCATTTATGGAGTCCGGATCTGGAAGCATGAATTTATCATTTCTTGGTAGTTGTCGATACCTCCAGGGTCTTTATCTAATTTCAATTCCTAATGGTGTTACGTTAATGGAGGTATTCCATAGTTTAGGACAAAAATGCAGTGACATTAATCCTCAATTAACTACATTGCAATTCATAGCTCCCCATGAAAAGATTTATGTCACTCTGAATGACGACGATGATGTTCGAAACATGATAAATCTTCATATGTGTTTGAAACTGAGCATAATTCATTTGAAGGCATCAAGAAAAATCGACCAAAGTCGGGGCAATAGAAATGTCATTGGGTAAGATTCTTTTTTATTTGTCATTTTTATTGAGAATGAGTCTATTTTCATACATATATATGTTGTGCATGCAGAAGCTTATAATTCATTGCGTTGTTGATTGGGCATCATGCTTAAGTATCGATTATTAGTTATTTATTTGAATTTTGGTTAAATGAATATCTATGTTTGTTAGACTGATTATATATTAAAATGATAAAGGGTTGAAATCGAAGATGATATAAATTCAACCGGTGAAAGCCCGCTCGAAATTGGTGTTGGAAAACTGGCGTTCAGATCAATCACGATTGATACCCGGTGCAGCGGAAGTTTAAAAATTTTATTATGGAACAATTCCATAGTGTGGGTATCAACCGTTTAACGATTAAATTATTTGTGTGTGTAAAATTAAATAACTATTATTAAATTTTACCTTCAATCTCGAATCGAGATTATTGGACTCCAACAGATTTCTCTGCTCTTGTTGTCTCTCCCTGGAACCGATGAACTCCTTCAATCAGGTCCACGAATGGAGGTTTAATCCCTCTGATAGATTGCACTAGAAAATCTATCAGAAGTTTTCTGCGAAGAGAATAACGAATTTGATTCGCTTATTCCAGACTGCAATTCAAAATCACAGACCGGAATTTCTCTGACAGAGAGAGGGAGGGGTCGGCCGAAATATTCTTGAGAGGAGGCTAGGGTTTCGAAATTTTGCTCTCAAAATTATGACCAGTTGTATGTAATTTCTGTACTGCAATAACTTATTTATAATGCAGGCCACTAACACCTTAGGGCCCATTAGTCATAAGTTGAGGCCCGACAAGCAAAGCCCGCATGTTCAGAAATTAATATAAAATTCATCGTGACTCCAATTGATAAACCGATTTTACCAATGTGCACAGAAACCATTTCTGCACATTTTAAAGTCAAGATAAATTTTCCTGAATCCGAATTCAGTGGTTTCCAAAAATGTACATCCCCATGTCATTTTAGGAAATCCTACTCCCTTACTCTTATTTAAGAAGTTCAACTTCTTTATTCATTAAATTTAACTCTTTAAATTTAACTATCTCAACGGGGATTAAAACTCCATTACACTGTGTGACCCTCAATGGTTCAGGGATACAGCTAGCCGTGGGCTCACAACTCCTTGTGACTCGGAACAACGATTTCCGACTTGCCCAGCGAATCATGGTAAAGCGCCTAGCAACATCGCCCCATGATTCCCTAGGTATCACTGATAGTGCCTACAAGAACCAGTAGATTTTGGTTAGCGTACAGTACGGTCCCTTCATCCATATATCCCGATCGAATCAACAACCATTGGTATATCGAGAGTCGCTCAAGATTCGATAACTATGCAATACATCTTGAAGATCAAATTAGTGACATCGCATGTGCTACTAAGAAACCATTTCTTAAATCACATCAAGTACTCTGGCCAGAGATTCGTCACACTAATATCTCCTCAGATCGCATAGGATATTCACACTCGCAAGTATGTGGTGAATCCTTGACAACAATGCATCGACTCCTATATGTGTTGTAACTGTACCCAATCCCGACACCTGATGACCCCCATAGAGTCGGTAAACGAGTCAAAGCACAGTACTAGCATATAGAGTCTCCATGATGTTTCAAGTAGTAAGGACTAATGGTGTACAACCAAAACCGCGGACTTTATCCACTCGATAAGTGATAACCACTTGGAAAGTCTGGATAGGGTAGTTCGATTATTCATCCTATGAATATCCATTTGCATGCTTCGAACATCTCCATGTTCCCTACCAATGAAACGTGGTACTCCGCATCGCAAATGCTAGTCTCAAACTCGAGCGATCCTTATCCTTATTATCGGACGGCTCAATCAACTAGGAACAGTTTAGAATATACAGTGACTATAAGATGTATTTCATGATAGACATCCCCATGTTCTACCACATCTTACATACACTATAGCATATTCAAGGTCTTTATCAAAACAACAATAGTATATCACAATATAACAATATGAAGAAAGATAAAGTCATTGCCATTAATAAAAGTGTAAATTATATTAAACAAAAGATCGTTTGTACAAAAAGTCATCAAAGCCCATAGCCACAAGTTGGCTCACTGGGCACCCACTCTTTCAATCTCCCACTTGCCCTATAGCCAACTAGTCATACTACGTAGACCCATTGCTTCGCGATGTTTGTCAAACAATGGTCCTGGCAAGGGCTTAGTAAGCGGATCAACGATATTGTCTGCAGAGGCCACTCGTTCGACAGTGATGTCTCCTCTTTCCACAATCTCCCGGATGATGTGGTATTTCCTCAGTACGTGTTTGGATCTTTGATGAGACCTTGGTTCCTTTGCTTGAGCAACGGCACCCGTGTTGTCACAGTACACCGGGACTGGACGAACAAATTCAGGAATGACGCCCAACTCTTGGACGAACTTCCTCATCCAAACGGCCTCTTTAGCAGCAGCTGATGCTGCAATGTATTCAGCCTCAGTGGTGGAATCCGCTGTGGTGTCCTGCTTGGAACTCTTCCAAGAGACAGCACCGCCATTGAGCATGAACACAAATCCAGAGGTTGACTTCGAGTCATCCACGTCACTTTGGAAGCTAGAGTCGGTATAGCCTTCCAATTTCAGATCTCGTCCTCCATATACCATGAACATATTCTTAGTCCTTCGTAAGTACTTAAGAATGTCCTTCACGGCTTTCCAATGCATTTGACCAGGATTAGCCTGATATCTGCTCGTGACACTCAGAGCAAATGCTACATCCGGTCTGGTAGATATCATCCCATACATGATACTACCTATAGCTGACGCATATGGTACATGTGTCATATTCTCTATCTCTGCATCAGTCTTGGGACACATAGACTTGGATAAAGAAACTCCATGACACATGGGTAGATGTCCTCTCTTGGACCCATCCATTGAAAACCGTTTCAATATGGTGTCGATGTAGGTTGATTGAGTGAGTCCTATCATTCTCTTAGATCTATCTCTATAGATCTGTATCCCAAGAATGTAGGATGCCTCACCCAAATCCTTCATCGAGAATCTACCTGATAACCATATCTTTGTTGACTGCAACATCCCTACATCATTCCCAATGAGTAGGATGTCATCAACATAAAGTACTAAGAATGTCACAGCATCCTTAACTACTTTCTTGTACACGCACGGTTCCTCCGGGTTCTTGATGAAACCAAAATATTTTATTGTTTCATCAAATTTCTGGTTCCAACTTCTTGATGCTTGTTTTAGACCATAAATTGATCTCTGAAGCTTGCATACCTTATGCTCGCTTCCCATGGATGTGAACCCCTCAGGCTGCCTCATATAGATTTCTTCCTTAATGTCTCCATTAAGAAAAGCAGTCTTCACATCCATTTGTCATATCTCATAGTCATACCATGCAGCTATGGCAATAAGGATTCTTATGGACTTGAACATTGCAACTGGTGAAAAGGTTTCATCATAGTCAACTCCTTGTCTTTGAGTGTAACCTTTCGCCACCAATCGCGCCTTGTAGGTCAATACCTTACCATCAGGCCCAAGCTTTCTCTTGTAGATCCATTTACACCCTATTGGAACAATTCCATCAGGAGGATCTACTAAAGACCAAACTTGGTTTGTATGCATTGAATCCAATTCAGACTGCATAGCTTCAAGCCATAAATTTGAATCCGCATCAGAAATTGCTTCCTTGAAGTTTCTTGGATCACATCCAATGTCGGGTTCATCTTGATCCCCTTCAAGAAGAAGACCATATCGAACAGGAGGTCTAGAAGTCCTCTCGGATCTTCTAGGTTCAGCCGTGTCCAGTAATGGTTCCTGAGGCGTAGGATCGTTATTTTGTATTTCGGGTTGTTCTCGAACTTCTTCGAGTTCCATCATCTCGCCTTTCTTATCCAATAAGAACTCCTTCTCCAAGAAGGTGGCATTCCTAGAAACAAACACCTTTGTTTCAGCAGGATAATAGAAATAATATCCGATTGAATTCTTCGGATACCCTACAAAATAACATAAGCTGGATCGACTATCCAACTTATCTCCCACTGTCCGCTTCACGTAAGCAGGACATCCCCAAATCCTCAAGTACGAATACTTAGGAGCTTTGCCATTCCATAACTCGTATGGTGTTTTGTCCACTGCTTTAGTGTGGACGTTGTTCAACAACAATACCGCCGTTTCAAGCGCATAGCCCCAAAACGAAGGTGGAAGCTCAGTGAAGCTCATCATGGATCGAACCATGTCCAACAAAGTTCGATTACGACGCTCCGATACACCATTCAGCTGTGGTGTCATAGGAGGAGTCCACTGAGAGAGAATCCCATTCTCTTTCAGATAGTCCAAAAACTCGGTACTCAAGTATTCTCCACCTCGATCCGATCGAAGTGCTTTAATATTTTTACCTAGCTTGTTTTCTACTTCAGCCTTGAATTCTTTGAACTTTTCAAATGCTTCAGACTTATATTTCATTAAATATAAATACCCATACCTTGAATAATCATCAGTAAAGGTAATGAAGTAGGTGTGGCCATGTTGAGTCCCAACTCTAAATGGACCACAAACATCTGTATGGATCAAATCCAACAGATTTTGACTACGCTCAGGTTTCCCCTTAAAAGGAGATTTAGTCATTTTCCCTTTTAGGCAGGATTCACAAGTAGGTAGAGAGTAAATATCAGACATATCAAACATGCCTTCTCCCACTAGCTTGTTCATCCTCCTTGAGGAAATATGACCTAGTCTAGCGTGCCAAAGGTTTGTCGGGTTTTGACTATCGATTTTCCTTTTGTTTGTTGTCGCCGGTTTATCAATATAATTTATTGGAACGTCTTTTAGTTTTAAGTTGTATAGATCGTTTTCAAGTTGTCCATTTCCAATCAAACATTCATTCTTGTAAATATTGCAAATCCCATTCACAAAATTGCAAGAATAACCATCTCTATCTAGCATAGAAACAGAAATAATGTTTTTAATTAAATCCGGAACAAATAAAACATCTCTTAATAATAACTTAAAACCATTCTGCAAAGTTAAACAAACATCTCCAATGGCCGTAGCTTCAACTCTGGAACCATTCCCGAGCCTCAGCTGGGTCTCACCCATTCTAAGCCTGCGACTTCTTGTCATCACCTGCAAATCATTGCAAATGTGAGATCCACATCCGGTATCCAATACCCAAGAAGTAGTATTAAGTGAAATGTTTATTTCAATATAGAACATACCCTTTGCAGTTCCCAACTGCTCTAGATATTCCTTGCAATTGCGCTTCCAATGACCCGGCTTCTTGCAGTAATGGCAAACATCCTTGGATTTTTCCATTTTTGAAGCCTTTGTCTTGTGCTTCTTCTCGGGCTCGACTTTCTTGGGTGGGGCAGAACGTTTCTTGCCCTTCATACTTGGCCCCTTCTTAGCAGAAGATGAGGAGCCCACCAAGAAAGCTGGTTTATCCTTCTTTAGTGTGGATTCATATGTCACAAGCATATTGACCATCTCTTCAAGGGTGGCCTCTATCTTGTTCATATTAAAATTTACCACAAATCCGTCAAACGAAGAAGGAAGAGACAGAAGCAGTAAATCCACGTTGAGTTCATGCTCCAACACCAAATCAAGGGTCGCTAACTTCTGTATGAGCCAAATCACTCGTACCCCATGATCACGGACCGAAGTCCCTTCACGCATGCGACACGTCATTAGCTCCTTAACAGTGGCGAACCTTTCAGCCCTCGATTGAGCCCCAAAAAGTTCCTTGAGTTGAGCGTGAATGTCAGCAGCATTCACGGTGTCCTTAAATCGCCTCTGGAGTTCATCAGACATCGAGGCTTGCATATAGCATTTGGTCTTGATGTCATGGTCCCACCATGCATCAAGTTTGGCCAATTCCTCCGGACTTACGTCAGCTGGTGCTTCCTTCGGAGGTGATTTCTCTAACACGTAGAGCATCTTCTCCGAAGTCAAGACAATCTTCAACTTCCGGAACCATTCCGTATAGTTTGCGCCAGTTAACTTGTTTTGTTCGAGGATCGAGAATAAAGGATTACGCGAATTCATCGTATGAAATACTGAAAAGAAAAACAGACATATATCAATGATTGTTTAAGCAATTTACTAAGACATAAAATAGGCGAATTTAATTTTATGAATCTCACTCCCACTATTTTAACGATTTCACTACCCTCTAGTGAAAACGGGAAACTTTTTCCTTAGTGAGAACATGGAGTCCAATTGACAAACTTATGGTCCCGAATAATATCAGCCAACCATAATTCTCAAAAGGTAGAGCCCAATTGCTTCCAAAGCAACCCCCATGTGTTTACCTCATGTCCAATAAGGGCCCAATAATATGACGCCGTTTAAAGTGACATGTCAAGATGACCCATCAATATTAAGTTGTGGTGGACGGTCGCCATGTGGATCCTCCAATAATATGAGCCGATCCCATGGGAGTTCCACCCAACTTACAACATTTGTCGATCCAATGTACAGCTTTCCGACGAACGAGCCCCCCAATAATATGAGCCGGACCGTATCCGCGGGTAGCATCTCATACATTGACCGTTGATGGAAGGTAGGAATATTTAAACAAATTTAAATTTTCTTTATTTATCTTGATATCAATTTTAAATCATATTTAAAATGAGGGATTTTTAATTATAAAAATTTGTCTCATCAATTTCAAATTATTGCATGCTTGCCGGATTCACGCAATTATGTCTAAAACATGCATACAATCATAATATCATATATTATATAGGATGATCGATTCCATTTCTAATTGACCCGTGGTTGCCAATCACGAGTCTTAGTCCAATCCTAGGTAATATGCAGTATGCAATGCAATCCTATTACATGTGCTTCCAATTTACATTTCTTCTGTCTTTATTGTCTGCTGGGCCCACCATCTTCAAATCTTGATCTCCCACTAAATCTAATGTATTTACAATAAATAACAATGACAAGTAGGGGATACATTTTTTTAGGGGTGGGAACGGGCCATAAACCAAGCCCACTTTTATTACATATGACATTCATACTGGGCCATAAACCAGGCCCATTAATAAAACCAACAACAATAAAAACAAATGTAAATTCCTAACATACACCTACAAAATTGGTCATGGCAATCGATCATCCTTATCCAATAACATTTAATTCAAAATTAATTTATTGGATAACATGCAGTGGCAATTCAAATTTAAACAGGATAAAATCATATTTTATATATAAAATCTAATTTTACATATAAAATCATATTTTATCTCTGTTGAATCCGATATTTTGGTGATAACAAACAACAACTCATTGTATAGGAATGTGCTGCCAACCATTGTATTTCAGGAATCTACTACAACTTCTACCGGAAGCTTGTCAACCGCCTTTGCTCTCGACCGGCTGAAGTCACAAGCCTATCGACTGGCTATCAAAACCAGCAGAGGATAAATCTATCTACCGGAAGCTTGTCAACCGCCTTTATCTCTCGATCGGTTGAAGTCACAAGCTTATCGACTGGTTATTCAAACCAGCAGAGGACAAATATCTCTACCGGTAGAATGCCAACTGCCTATCTAGATATCTCGAGACAAGTACCTGTGACAAGATGTTCTTTGCAGGATCCTTTATTAAAAGCAGAACCGGCGTTTCAGAAGATTTGTTGACTCCTGCAAATCAAGACAACAGGTTGTACCAAAATGGCAAAAACACAGAATGACTGCAGATAAAGCATTCGACCGTTTATTCCAGTTTTGGACCCTGGAAGTTGTCTGCAGTGTACGATCCTCATGCAGAATCATCAATGCATTTATGAGCATTAAATGTGCATTCAATGCAGCATCAGAACGTTCAAAATAAAGACGTTGATGATTGACCTATATAAAGGGAAGATTGCTCAAAAAGAGAACAACAACAAGAACAACAACAAGTGATATGAGACAACGAAGAGAGACAAGCAACTCAGAAAAATTTCAATCACTTGACTAATATCAGAAGTCCTCATCTGATATACTTGAGCACACTTACAAGATCATTCATCTGCTGCTCAAATAAACCCTCGCCTACAGTTCACATATCTGATCGTCAAGGATCATCCTAGGGTTTTCAAGCCTTTCGACCGCTCTGCAGTCTGAGAAGCTCAACTCAACTATACTCAGTGTTGAAGAGACTTGAAGCTGCTCTGAAAGCTTCCACCAGTCTGATAAGAACTGAGAATCTTATCTGTGTAAATCTAGGAGTTTCGGATTAGGCATTGGATAAGTCCTAAGTCTGAAGTGGGTGTATTACAAGACGTTGTAATAACCAAAGTCTTCTAGTGAATTCCTTCCTAAGTGGAAGAAGGGGAGACGTAGAAGGATTAAGCCTTCGAACTCCCATAAAATCGTGCTTTAGCATTTACTGCCATTTATCTTACATCCTGCTCATACATTGCATTATAAACTTTGCATCACTAAAACCTCTGAACTATTTCCGCACTATTTAAGTTGTTCAAAACGTTTTAGAAGTTGAGAAAACTGATTAAGTGAACTAAACCTCACTTGATCATTTTAAAGAAGAAGAAGAAAAGTTTCAGAGTGTATTCACCCCCCCTCTACCCTCTGAACCGATCCCAACAAGTGGTATCAGAGCGGGTTCCTTTCTCAACTGCTGATCTGAAGTTTTCAAATCATGACTTCTTTCAACAGAATTCCTATGTTTTCTAAAGAAGAGTATGATGATTGGAAAATTCGCATGCAGGCACATCTTGCAGCACAGGATGATGACATGCTATATGTCATAACAGACGGTCCTATCAAAATTATGAAGGTCAACCCAGCTCTAGCCGATGGTGCAGGACAAATGATTGAGAAACCAAGAGCTGAGTGGACCACTGAGGACAAAAAGAAGGCCAATCTTGACAATGTGGCCCGGGACATCCTATACAAAACACTGGACAAGAATATGTTCAGCAAAATCAAGTCATGTTCCACAGCAAAGGAAATTTGGGAGAAGCTCACTCAGCTGTGTGAAGGGAATGACCAGACAAAGGAAAACAAGCTCACTCTGGCCATTCAAAAATATGACAACGCCAAAATGAAGCCAGGGGAAACCATGGCTGAATTTGATGAACGGTTCAGTAGTATCATCTGTGATCTTATTGCTTTAGGTAAAACTTATACTAACCGTGAAATTGCTGTGAAGGTTATGAGAGCTCTGCCCAAAGAATGGGAGATCAAGACAGTGGCCATGAGAGAGTCAAAAGACTTGAGCAAGGTTGAACTGCATGATCTCTTTGCAGATCTCAAAGCCTATGAGTTCGAGCTCAACATGAGAACAGAAGATGAACCATCTACTTCTCAACCAACCAAGGCCTTAACCTCAACCGTGATATGTCCACCGGTCGAGGAAGCTCCAAAGAGATCAGCTGAGCAAATCAGCAATGAAGCCATGACACTCTTTGTCAAGAAATTTGGTAAATTTATGCGTAAAAACAATTCTAAATTTAAAAATTATCATAAATCGGACCATACAAACGATGGTCCTACTTGTTTTAACTGTGGAAAGCCAGGCCACTTCATTGCAGACTGCACCAAGCCTAAGAACAATGATCAGAAGCAATTCTCCGAAAGAAGAAGGGGTAAGGAGGATAAAAGGACGTTTAGAAAAGGAAGAGACCAAAGGGTTCTAGTAGCAGACGAAAGCAAAAGCAAGTGGGCTGAGTCTGACTCTGACAACTCCAATACCGGAAGCTCTTCAGATGACAGCGATGATGAAAAAGTGGAATGCCTTATGGCCGACATCGAAGAAGAAGCTGAGGAGGTATTTGACTTTGGCTCACCTGAATTTACTCACAGTGATTTAGTTACTGCTTTACACGAAATGGCTAATGAATACAAAGCATTATCCAAGGAGTTCGAGGAAGTAAAGGCAGAAAGAGCTGACCTAAAAGATAAGTCAAGCAAATCAAGCTGCATGCAGCAAAAAGAGCTTGATGGTCTTAAGGTCAAGCTAAGTCTGCTGGCTACTGAGAACGACACCTTGAAAAGAGTATTCCAAGCTACCTTGATTGAGAATAAAAAACTACTTGAAACCATTAAGGCTTGGAATAAATCTTCGGTAACCATTGACAAGATTCAAGAAATCCAAAGACCGGTACATGATAAAACCGGTCTAGGGTTTGGAACAAATGAACAGTCTATGGAATCCTGTATTCAGTCAAGCCTGGACAAAGGCAATCTTAACAAAATAAGATTTGTCAGGTCCAGCACGATATATGAACACGATAAGTGCAGCTTTGACAAAAATCAGAAAGTATCGAACGAACGAAGCTCTAAGCATAGAGGGCTGGGATATGTGGATCCCCAGACCTCTAATCAAAGAGGAACTTGGATCAAACCAAAACCTAATGAAAGAAGAAAGGGAAACCAATCTAATTTCAAAAGGCCATGGAATGAGTCTAACTACTCTAAGAAAAGATGGTCAAAGGAGAAGCCTTACCAGTACTTTAATTGCAGGCCAGTTCAAAAGAGGTACAGGCTAACTGATGAAAAAAAAAAGGCAAGCAGCACACAGCAACCTCACAAGCACACACATTTACTGCCTATCGACCGCACAGATTTCTGGACACACACACGGGCAAACCTGTAAGGGTGTTCCAGGTGTGGGTCCCGAAAGGGCTAATCCGACCTGGACCCTACTAGATATGGGTACCAAAAGTTCTTCACTCTTTGCAGGTACTAAAAGTCCAAACGGGCGAGAAAACCACTTCTATCAAGGACACTACCTGGTATTTAGATAGCGGTTGCTCACGACACATGACAGGGAATCCAGAACTTCTAACAGAAGTGGTGTTGTGCAAAGGACCAAAGATCAGCTTTGGAGACAACTCCAAAGGTAAAACCGTGGGTAAGGGTAAGATCATCCATGGTAACATCATTATTAAAGATGTGTTACTTGTTGACAAACTATGCTATAATTTGATAAGTATTAGTCAACTATGTGACAATGATCATTCGGTCGAGTTTCACAAACACACTTGCCTCATAAAAAATGACAAAGGTGAGACTCTTATGACCGGTGTACGAGACCTAAACACCTACAAGGTAAACTGGTCTTGCTCACATATTTCTTCACCTACTTGTCTTACTGCTCATCATGATAAACATTGGTTGTGGCATAAGCGGTTAAATCATCTAAATTTTAAGTCCATTTTTAACTTGAGGAAGCATGATTTGGTTTCTGGTCTGCCCGAAGGAGATTTTATAAAAGACAAAGTTTGTCCTGCTTGTCAACTAGGAAAGCAGGTGAGAGCAACTTTTAAAAATAAAGGGTGTATGTCTTCTTCCAAATGTTTAGACTTACTTCACATGGACCTATTTGGTCCTATACCAGTAAGAAGCATAGGGGGAATGAGATATGCTCTTGTTGTTATAGATGACTTTTTTCGATTTACTTGGGTCATCTTTCTCTCTTCAAAAGATCAAACTGCACTTCACCTGATTAAGCTTTTTAAACGCTTGCAAAATGAACAATCTACTGTGATAGATAGAATCAGGAGTGATAGAGGGACTGAATTTTTAAACACCACTCTTATGACTTATCTAGATGATCAGGGAATCAAGCATGAGTTGTCAGCTGCTAGATCCCCACAGCAAAATGGGGTGGCTGAAAGAAGGAACCGTACTTTAAAAGAAGCAGCCAGAACTATGATTGCTGATTCAAATGTTTCTCAAAGACTTTGGGCAGAAGCAGTTAACACAGCTTGCTATACTCAAAACAGATCTATGATTAATAAACGATTTAACAAAACTCCATATGAGATCTGGAATGGCACAAAACCTGATATTTCTTATTTCAAAATTTTTGGGTGCAAATGCTTTATCCACAACAATGGCAAAAACCATTTGACAGCCTTCGATGCCAAAGCAGACAAAGGAACTTTTATTGGTTACTCAGCCGTTAGCAGAGCTTATCGAGTGTTCAATCAAAGATCACTAACGGTCGAGGAAACCATTCATGTTGTTTTTGATGAATCTACTCTATGTACAGAACAAACTCAAGGGAGCATAAATGATCTGAGTCACAGACTGGAAAACACAAATCTACAGGAAGAGAGTGACAGTGATCTATATCCTCCAAAGAAGGATGATCCAGTTCCCTCTACCGGGTGTGATCAAACAAGGCCAGAAGTGGATCCACCGGTTGATAACAGTCCTCCAGCCAATGATGATCCAGTAAACGAGGACGTTCATCAACCAATTGATGACAACCCTTTAGGGAATTATTTTAGGTGGAACAAAGATCATCCACCTGGGTAGAGCCCAAGAAAATAGATGAAGCTCTATCAGATGCCAGCTGGATTGAAGCTATGCAAGAAGAGTTGAATCAATTCACCCGCAACAATGTTTGGCATCTAGTTCCTCGACCGAAAAATCAAAATGTGATTGGAACTAGATGGGTGTTTCGTAACAAGCTCGATGAACATGGCACTGTTGTGCGTAACAAAGCTCGACTTGTTGCTCAAGGATTCAGACAAGAAGAAGGCATAGACTTTGAGGAATCTTTCGCGCCAGTTGCAAGACTAGAAGCAATCCGCATCTTTCTTGCTTATGCAGCCTTCAAGAATTTTAAAGTTTATCAAATGGATGTGAAGTCTGCATTCCTCAATGGTCTACTTCAAGAAGAGGTGTACGTTGAACAACCACCAGGTTTTGTCAATCCTACTCATCCTCAATATATCTATAAACTTGACAAAGCTCTCTATGGATTAAAACAAGCACCGCGTGCTTGGTATGACACTTTGCTAAAATTTTTACTGGAACATGATTTCCAAATTGGAACGGTCGATAAGACCCTGTTTAAATTTGTAAAAGGTGATCATGTGTTACTAGTACAAATTTATGTTGATGACATTATATTTGGGTCAACTAACCCCAAGTTGTGCTCAAAGTTCTCTAAACTGATGAAGGAGAAGTTTGAAATGAGCATGATGGGCGAGCTAAACTTCTTTCTTGGACTTCAAGTAAAGCAACTTGAAACTGGAATATTCATCAATCAGTCCAAGTATGCCAAGGAATTGGTAAAGAAGTTTGGAATGGAACAATGCTCAACTGTATCTACCCCCATGAGTACATCAATTAAGCTTGATAAAGATGAAGGGGAATTCCGGTCGAGGTAACCATGTATCGAGGCCTTATTGGTTCACTGCTCTATTTGACTGCCAGTCGACCGGATATCATGTATTCAGTTTGTTTATGTGCTAGATTTCAAGCCGCACCTAAGCAATCTCATTTCATTGCTACCAAACGAATACTTAAATATATTAAAGGAACTACTAATGTGGGTCTTTGGTATCCCAAAGATTCAAATCTTAATCTTATTGGCTACTCAGATGCAGATTATGCAGGTTGTAGAATTGATCGCAAAAGTACAAGTGGCACATGTCAATTCCTTGGAGATAGACTAATTTCGTGGTCAAGTAAGAAGCAGACATCAATTGCTACCTCGACCGCCGAAGCAGAATACCTTGCTGCTGGCAGCTGTTGTGCTCAAATACTCTGGATTCAACAGCAGCTTAATGATTATGGGATTCGGTCGAGTGAAGCTCCAATCTACTGTGACAATACAAGTGCCATAGCCATCACTCACAATCCAGTGATGCACTCTCGGACAAAACACATTGATGTCAAGCATCACTTTATCCGAGATCATGTCTTAAAGAAGGAAATCAGGCTGGAATACATCTCTACCGATCAGCAAGCAGCAGACATATTCACCAAGCCTCTACCGGACGCTAAGTTTTCATATTTTCGAAATATTCTTGGCTTAGTAGATTTAAGTTAGTATGCATGTGTTTAGGGGGAATGATTGTCAATATGACATTAATAGATTAGCTGTTACGTTGCCATTAATATTGGCATATCATCCGCCTTTAACTAGTCTCTGACAGGCTTCGTACTAGCAGCTTGGTGCTTTGAACCAAATGACATTAATTGGGCGCCGTGATTATGCTCTTCAAAACTTTTTGAATTTCAAAAATACTTTTCATGACATCACCCTATGGCCCATAGGTTCCTATATATACTTCTTTACACTCGTATATCAATCTTTCACCTTTGCTAAAAACTTTCATATTGTATTAAACGCTCCATCGAATTACTCTCAAGCTTTGGCTTACTCTTTGCTCGAGTTCTTATCTACAGATATCATGTCGATCCAGAAGACTTGCCTCGCCATCAACTTTGATTCCGTTGTTAAGGCAAACAACGCAGGAATAACTGAGGTCTTCACCATGCTTGAAGCCTCTGGACTGAAGAAATTTCTGGAATGCAGCGCCATCTGCGATTTGCCTGTTTTGAAGGAGTTCTTCGCAACCGCTCAAATCGAGCATGGGACTATCAAATGCTTGATCAAGACAGAGGTCTACTCCTTCAATCAGAAGTTCTTCGCCAGCACATTTGATCTGCCCTCCAGGGGTTTGACAAAATGCACGGATCTTCCAGATGGTAACTGCTCTTATTGGTTGAAGGAGTTCTCAACTACTGATGCTCCGATCAAACTACCGGCCCAGAAGACATCTCTCAAAGCTCCATTCAGGCTACTGACTAATATCATGGCCAAGAATCTTCTGGCCAAGGCTGGATCTTACGACAAGGTGACGCTGGAGAAATTTCAATACATGGCTTGTATTGCCTCCAAGATCAACATAAACTGGTCAGACATTCTGTTCAATATTCTATGTGAAATGATCAGGGGCAAAGGGCAATCCGAGGGATTTGCTTTGCAAATCTGCCACATCTTGGGCGTCCTTGGAGTGGACTTTTCCAAGACTGAGCCTCTGCATCCCACCAAATGGCTCAACAAGTCTACGATTCTCAAATTCCTGAACAAGAAAGAGACTGCGGTCGACACCTTGCCCTCAACCGCAAAGGTTATTGCTATCCCTCAACTGCTTTCAACGGTTTCGGTCGTGGCCAAACCAGTCCATACCAAAAAGTCTGCCAAGCGTCAACTGATCATCGAATCTGACTCTGAAGATGAATCACGTGAGAATGTTCCACTGATTCAAGCTTTCAGCAGGTCATCCCCTTCGGTCTCCAAAGCAGCTGTGTCATCCACGCCTGCAGGCGAGAAGAAGAGGCAGCACAAGAAGCTAAAGTCTCTTTCTGGACTTGCTCCTACCCTGCCAACGGTCGAGACTACTACCGTTGTTGCTTCTACTGCTCCTCGTCCTACAAAAGGTGTGATAATCCGGGAAGGTGCCTCATCAGCTCCTGAGGTCACTCTAGCTGATCCCAAAGACAAAGGGAAAGGTGTGATGATCTACACACCCAAGGCTCAACCAGCAGCTACGATAGAACTCAATATGATCATCTCTCACGTGCTCCGTACTGTCAAGCGTCATCTACAACGTTTTGACAGATGGCATCACTCCCGCACTCACTTGACACTCGCTCAAATATTTCCTAAATGGAAATCTCTAAACGTCATTGAGCAGAAGATGCTTCTATTTGCTGATACTGAAGACATCGTGGAGGCTCTGGGAAGAAGACATCTCATAGACTTGAAGCTTCGAGGAAGCCTGCTATCACTGCTAATTAATGAGCGTGTCAAGAATTTCAAATCCAAGAGTCCTACCGCTGCCGATGACTTTGTGATTTTGACTGGACTACAGGATAGTCTACGTCAAATCACTCAACTACTTGAGCACTTCCAAGCTCTCAACAATGTCAAAACACCAGCTTCAGCAGCCTGTTTGCAAGCTTATGTGCTGGAAGCACAAGTGATGATGAAAACCTTTCTCACTCAAGATCAGGGTGAAGAAGACGTCTATGCTCTCCCTTCTTCAGATGGGATTCTGACCGATCTCATCACTGCTGACCTCTTTCAATCATATGCTCTAAGATCGAGTGTAGCAGCATCTTCATCGGTCGACCCCTCCTCAACCGCAGTCCAAGCAGTTACTCAACCGGAAGCAGTTGTGATTGCTCACTCCTCTCCCGTGACGACCGCTCACACTTCTCCCGGTCATTCACAAGATGTTTTAGAAGTGGTTGCACAAGAGATACCTGTCACCTCTGTGACAGAGGCTCCTTGCAGTAGTGAAGCAACAGTGCCCCCAACGGAGATATCAAGCACTATTGTATCACCTGCATCTCCAGAACAGCAAGTGACTGATGCTGATCCAGCACTTCAACCGTCTCCATCTACTGAAAAGTTTATGGAAGATCTCATTATGGATGAACCAAGTGCTGATCCTGGTACTCCACCAACCATATTGGCTGCAGTCGAAACTATTACATCTCCAACTGTACCATTATTGGAAGGTCCATCGGGTAGCTCTCCAGCAAGTTCACCCGCACCACATCATCGTGAGTCTAGCCCGGTTTCACCAAGAAATGACTCAGAAGGGCAAATGATTCAGACTGATGATTCTTTAATTGAAGCCATGGCCGCAGCTCTAGATCATACCTTGATAAATCGGCTTCATGAGCTCATGCAAACGGTTAGGTCCTTCTCTCAAGACATAACAAACTCATCCTTATCGGTCGATAATTCACGCCAGACGATGATTCGGCATTTCGAGACCGTGTCTCGAGACCTTGCTCGTCTGTCCACAGAGATCACTAATCATCATCGCACTCAAATCAACACGCTCTCTACCGTCTCCGAACAAGTTATCCGATCCGAAAATCGCCTTCATAAGCAGTTGAATGATCGGATGGACACTATGCAAGCCACTCTACTTGCTCAAATCGATGCAAAAATAGACACTATGCAAGCCTGCCTTGGCACTCAACTCACTGAGGTCATCCTTCGGCTCAACCAAGGTGATGCCAAAAAGGGGGAAGAAGAGCAACGTAGAGCAGCAGAGGCAAGAAGACGTGAAGAAGAGTCCAGAAGAAAAGAAGTAGCCGACAGAAGAAGAAGAGAAGGCGATAGGTCAGGAGGAGCCAGTTGGTTCAAAAGATGAACAACTTATCTCTTCTTTACTTATCGCAGCCGCATCTTATTTTTTTCTGTAGGTGTAATAAAAATGCTTATTGTACTTAATGAAATTCATTTCTCTCAATGAAGTTCATTTTAATGCTTTCATATTGTTCTTGGAGCACTTAAGTTTTGTCATCACCAAAAAGGGGGAAATTGTTGAATCCGATATTTTGGTGATAACAAACAACAACTCATTGTATAGGAATGTGCTGCCAACCATTGTATTTCAGGAATCTACTACAACTTCTACCGGAAGCTTGTCAACCGCCTTTGCTCTCGACCGGCTGAAGTCACAAGCCTATCGACTGGCTATCAAAACCAGCAGAGGATAAATCTATCTACCGGAAGCTTGTCAACCGCCTTTATCTCTCGACCGGTTGAAGTCACAAGCTTATCGACTGGTTATTCAAACCAGCAGAGGACAAATATCTCTACCGGTAGAATGCCAACTGCCTATCTAGATATCTCGAGACAAGTACCTGTGACAAGATGTTCTTTGCAGGATCCTTTATTAAAAGCAGAACCGGCGTTTCAGAAGATTTGTTGACTCCTGCAAATCAAGACAACAGGTTGTACCAAAATGGCAAAAACACAGAATGACTGCAGATAAAGCATTCGACCGTTTATTCCAGTTTTGGACCCTGGAAGTTGTCTGCAGTGTACGATCCTCATGCAGAATCATCAATGCATTTATGAGCATTAAATGTGCATTCAATGCAGCATCAGAACGTTCAAAATAAAGACGTTGATGATTGACCTATATAAAGGGAAGATTGCTCAAAAAGAGAACAACAACAAGAACAACAACAAGTGATATGAGACAACGAAGAGAGACAAGCAACTCAGAAAAATTTCAATCACTTGACTAATATCAGAAGTCCTCATCTGATATACTTGAGCACACTTACAAGATCATTCATCTGCTGCTCAAATAAACCCTCGCCTACAGTTCACATATCTGATCGTCAAGGATCATCCTAGGGTTTTCAAGCCTCTCGACCGCTCTGCAGTCTGAGAAGCTCAACTCAACTATACTCAGTGTTGAAGAGACTTGAAGCTGCTCTGAAAGCTTCCACCCGTCTGATAAGAACTGAGAATCTTATCTGTGTAAATCTAGGAGTTTCGGATTAGGCATTGGATAAGTCCTAAGTCTGAAGTGGGTGTATTACAAGACGTTGTAATAACCAAAGTCTTCTAGTGAATTCCTTCCTAAGTGGAAGAAGGGGAGACGTAGAAGGATTAAGCCTTCGAACTCCCATAAAATCGTGCTTTAGCATTTACTGTCATTTATCTTACATCCTGCTCATACATTGCATTATAAACTTTGCATCACTAAAACCTCTGAACTATTTCCGCACTATTTAAGTTGTTCAAAACGTTTTAGAAGTTGAGAAAACTGATTAAGTGAACTAAACCTCACTTGATCATTTTAAAGAAGAAGAAGAAAAGTTTCAGAGTGTATTCACCCCCCCCTCTACCCTCTGAACCGATCCCAACAATCTCTTTATCAAATAAAATCATTTTTTATCTACAAAATCCAATTTTATGGATAAAATCTGTAAGAGTGGGTGCCCAGTGAGCCAACTGTGTGGCTATGGGCTTTGATGACTCTTTGTATAAACAATCTTTTGTTTAATATTATTTACACTTTTATGGCAATGACTTTATATTACTTCATATTGTTATATTATGATATACTATTGTTGTTTTGATAAAGACCTTGAATATACTATAGTGTATGTAAGATGTGGTAGAACATGGAGATGTCTATCATGAAATACATCTTATAGTCACTGTATGTTCTAAAACCGTTCCTAGTCGATTGAGCCGTCCGATAATAAGGATAAGGATCGCTCGAGTTTGAGACTAGCATTTGCGATGCGGAGTACCACGTTTCATTGGTAGGGAACATGGAGATGTTCGAAGCATGCAAATGGATATTCATAGGATGAATAATCGAACTACCCTATCCGGACTTTCCAAGTGGTTATCACTTATCGAGTGGATTAAGTCCGCGGTTTTGGTTGTACAACATTAGTCCTTACGACTTGAAACATCATGGAGACTCTATATGCTAGTGCTGTGCTTTGACTCGTTTACCGACTCTATGGGGGTCATCAGGTGTCGAGATTGGGTACAGTTACGACACATATAGGAGTCAATGCATTGTTGTCAAGGATTCACCACATACTTGCGAGTATGGATATCCTATGCGATCTGAGGAGATATTAGTGTGACGAATCTCTGGCCAGAGTACTTGATGTGATTTAAGAAATGGTTTCTTAGTAGCACATGCGATGTCACTAATTTGATCTTCAAGATGTATTGCATAGTTATCGAATCTTGAGCGACTCTCGATATACCAATGGTTGTTGATTCGATCGGGATATTTGGATGAAGGGACCGTACTGTACGCTAACCAAAATCTACTGGTTCTTGTAGGCACTATCAGTGATACCTAGGGAATCATGGGGCGATGTTGCTAGGCGCTTTACCATGATTCGTTGGGCAAGTCGGAAAGTGTTGTTCCGAGTCACAAGGAGTTGTGAGCCCACGGCTAGCTGTATCCCTGAACCATTGAGGGTCACACAGTGTAATGGAGTTTTAATCCCCGTTGAGATAGTTAAATTTAAAGAGTTAAATTTAATGAACTAAGGAGTTGGACTTCTTAAATAAGAGTAAGGGAGTAGGATTTCCTAAAATGACATAGGGATGGACATTTTTGGAAACCACTGAATTCGGATTCAGGAAAATTTATTTTGACTTTAAAATGTGCAGAAATGGTTTCTGTGCACATTGGTGAAATCAGTTCATCAATCGGAGTCACGATGAATTTTATATTAATTTCTGAACGAGCGGGCTTTGCTTGTCGGGCCCCAGCTTATGACTAATGGGCCCTAAGGTGTTAGTGGCCTGCATTATAAATAAGTTATTTCAGTACAGAAATTACACACATCAGCTCATTATTTTGAGAGAGAAAAATCGAAACCCTAGCCTCTCCTCTAGAATAATCGGCCGAACCCTGCCTTGCTCTGCCCGAGAAAATTCCGGTCTGTGATTTTGAATCGCAGTAAGGAATAGCGAATCAGATTCGTTTATTCTCTTCGCAGAAAACTTCTGATAGATTTTCTAGTGCAATCTATCAGAGGGATTAAACCTCTGTTCGTGGACCTGATTGAAGGAGTTCATCGGTTCCAGGGAGAGACAACAAGAGCAGATCAAATCTGTTGGTGTCCATTAATCTCGTTGCGAGATTGGAGGTAAAATTTAATAATTGTTATTTGAATTTTACACACACAATAATTTAATCGTTGAATGGTTGATACCCACACCATGGAATTGTTCCATGATAAAAATTTTAAACTTCCGCTGCACCGGGTATCAATCGTGATTGATCTGAGAGCCGCGTTTTCCAACAGTGGTATCAAAGCCAGGTTGCTCAGATCAAACGATTAAATTAATCAATTGTACAAAATTTTTGAGTCTCGGTTTTTGAAACAAAATAAATATTTTTAAATAAAAAAAAAAATTTTTTTTTCGGGGCAAAACCCGGGCAGCGATTGGATCGCTGCCCGGTGGGGCAGCAATTGTTGCTTCCCCGGGCGGCGCATGCGCCGCCCAAAGGGGGCGCACGGCGCTGCCCAGCGCAGCGCTCGGCGCTGCCCAGGGGCGGCGCTCGGCGCCGCCCAGGGCAGCGCACGGCGCCGCCCAGGGGCGGCGCCATGCGCTGCCCTAATGGGGCAGCCGGGCTGCCCCCGGCCCGCGCCCCGGGTGCGGGCCGGCCCGGGAGTGTCCCGGGCGGCCCGCGGGAAAAATTATATTTTTATTTAAAATTAATTTTAATATTTAAAATTTTATTTTTGGTCCGGTCAAAAATTGTTTTTGATTGGTTCACGAGATTTCGGATCGAATTGTTCGAGTCCGTAAATTTTAAAATTGATTTTGGATAAATTTGAATTTTTGGAAAATTTTAATATTTTATCCGTAAATTGAATTTTGAAATCAATTATTTTGGTACAATTGATGATAAGATATGATCTTATGATATATTAAGTAAAATATGATTTTATTTGTAAAATTGGATTTTATAGATAAAATATGATTTTATTTGATATAGAGATAAAATATGATTTTATATGTGAAATGAGATTTTATATATAAAATATGATTTTATCTTGTTTAAATTTGAATTGCCACAGCATGTTATCCAATAAATTAATTTTGAATTAAATGTTATTGGATAAGGATGATCGATTGCCATGACCAATTTTGTAGGTGTATGTTAGGAATTTACATTTTGTCTTTATTATTGTTGGTTTTATTAATGGGCCTGGTTTATGGCCCGATATGAATGTCATATGTAATAAAAGTGGGCTTGGTTTATAGCCCGTTCCCACCCCCTAAAAATGTATCCCCTACTTGTCATTGTTATTTATTGTAAATACATTAGATTTAGTGGGAGATCAAGATTTGAAGATGGTGGGCCCAGCAGACAATGAAGACTGAAGAAATGTAAATTGGAAGCATATGTAATAGGATTGCATTTGCATACTGCATATTACCTAGGATTGGACTAAGACCCGTGATTGGCAACCACGGGTCAATTAGAAATGGAATCGATCATCCTATATAATATGTGATATTATGATTGTATGCATGTTTAGACATAAATTGCGTGAATCCGGCAATGCATGCAATAAATTAAATATGATGAGACAAATAATTTTATAAATAAAATCCCTCATTTTAAATATGATTTAAAATTTATATCAAGATAAATAAAGGAAATTTAAATATTGTTTAAATGTTCCTACCTTCCATCAACGGTCAATGTATGTGATGCTACCCGCGGATACGGCCCGGCTCATATTATTGGGGGGGCCCGTCCGTCGGAAAGCTGTACATTGGATCGACAAATGTTGTAAGTTGGGTGGAACTCCCATGGGATCGGCTCATATTATTGGGGGATCCACATGGCGACCGTCCATCACAACTTAATATTGATGGGTCATCTTGACATGTCACTTTAAACGGCGTCATATTATTGGGCCCTTATTGGACATGAGGTAAACACATGGGGGTTGCTTTGGAAGCAATTGGGCTCTACCTTTTGAGAATTATGGTTGGCTGATATTATTCGGGACCATAAGTTTGTCAATTGGACTCCATGTTCTCACTAAGGAAAAAGTTTCCCGTTTTCACTAGAGGGTGGTGAAATCGTTAAAATAGTGGGAGTGAGATTCATAAAATTAAATTCGCCTATTTTATGTCTTAGTAAATTGTTAAACAATCATTGATATATGTCTGTTTTCCTTTTCAGTATTTCATACAATGAATTCGCGAAATCCTTTATTCTCGATCCTCGAACAAAACAAGCTGACTGGCGCCAACTATACGGAATGGTTCCGGAAATTGAAGATTGTCTTAACTTCGGAGAAAATGCTCTACGTGTTAGAGAAAGCACCTCCGAAGGAAGCACCAGCTGACATAAGTCCGGAGAAATTGGCCAAACTTGATGCATGGTGTGACCATGACATCAAGACCAAATGCTATATGCAAGCCTCGATGTCTGATGAACTCCAGAGGCGATTTGAGGACACGGTGAATGCTGCTGACATTCACGCGCAACTCAAGGAACTTTTTGGGGCTCAGTCGAGGGCTGAAAGGTTCTCTACTGTTAAGGAGTTGATGACGTGCCGCATGCGTGAAGGGACTTCGGTCCGTGATCATGGGGTACGAGTGATTTGGCTCATACAGAAGTTAGCGACCCTTGATTTGGTGTTGGAGCATGAACTCAATGTGGACTTGCTGCTTCTATCTCTTCCTTCTTCATTTGATGGATTCGTGATAAATTTTAATATGAACAAGATAGAGGCCACCCTTGAAGAGATGGTCAATATGCTCGTTACATATGAATCCACACTTAAGAAGGATAAGCCAGCTTTCTTGGTGGGCTCCTCATCTTCTGCTAAGAAGGGGCCAAGTATGAAGGGCAAGAAACGTTCTGCCCCACCCAAGAAAGTGGAACCCGAGAAGAAGCAAAAGACAAAGGCTTCAAACAATGGAAAATCCAAGGATGTTTGCCATTACTGCAAGAAGCCGGGTCATTGGAAGCGCAACTGCAAGGAGTATCTTGAGCAGTTAGGAACTGCAAAGGGTATGTTCTATATCGAAATAAACATGTCACTTAATACAACTTCTTGGGTATTGGATACCGGATGTGGATCTCACATTTGCAATGATTTGCAGGTGATGACAAGAAGTCGCAGGCTTAGAATGGGTGAGACCCAGCTGAGGCTCGGGAATGGTTCCAGAGTTGAAGCTACGGCCATTGGAGATGTTTGTTTGATTTTGCAGAATGGTTTTAAATTATTGTTGAGAGATGTTTTATTTGTGCCAGATTTAATTAAAAACATTATTTCTATTTCTATGCTTGATAGAGATGGTTATTCTTGTAATTTTGTGAATGGGATTTGCAATATTTACAAGAACGAATGTTTAATTGGAAATGGACAACTTGAAAACGATCTATACAATTTAAAACTAAAAGTCGTTCCAGTGAATTGTATTGACAAACCGGCGACAACAAACAAAAGGAAAATCGATAGTCAAAACCCGGCAAACCTTTGGCACGCTAGACTAGGTCATATTTCCTCAAGGAGGATGAACAAGCTAGTGGGAGAGGGCATGTTTGATATGTCTGATATTAACTCTCTACCTACTTGTGAATCCTGCCTAAAAGGAAAAATGACTAAATCTCCTTTTAAGGGGAAACCTGAGCGTAGTCAGAATCTGTTGGATTTGATCCATACAGATGTTTGTGGTCCATTTAGAGTAGGGACTCAACATGGCCACACCTATTTCATTACCTTTACTGATGATTATTCAAGGTATGGGTATTTATATTTAATGAAATATAAGTCTGAAGCATTTGAAAAGTTCAAAGAATTCAAGGCTGAAGTAGAAAACAAGCTAGGTAAAAGTATTAAAGCACTTCGATCGGATCGAGGTGGAGAATACTTGAGTACCGAGTTTTTGGACTATCTAAAAGAGAATGGGATTCTCTCTCAGTGGACTCCTCCTATGACACCACAGCTTAATGGTGTATCGGAGCGTCGTAATCGAACTTTGTTGGACATGGTTCGATCTATGATGAGCTTCACTGAGCTTCCACCTTCGTTTTGGGGCTATGCGCTTGAAACGGCGGTATTGTTGTTGAACAACGTCCACACTAAAGCAGTGGACAAAACACCATACGAGTTATGGAATGGCAAAGCTCCTAAGTATTCGTACTTGAGGATTTGGGGATGTCCTGCTTACGTGAAGCGGACAGTGGGAGATAAGTTGGATAGTCGATCCAGCTTATGTTATTTTGTAGGATATCCGAAGAATTCAATCGGATATTATTTCTATTATCCTGCTGAAACAAAGGTGTTTGTTTCTAGGAATGCCACCTTCTTGGAGAAGGAGTTCTTATTGGATAAGAAAGGCGAGATGATGGAACTCGAAGAAGTTCGAGAAGAACCCAAAATACAAAATAACGATCCTACACCTCAGGAACCATTGCTGGACACGCCTGCACCTAGAAGATCCGAAAGGACTTCTAGACCTCCAGTTCGATATGGTCTTCTTCTTGAAGGGGATCAAGATGAACCCGACATTGGATGTGATCCAAGAAACTTCAAGGAAGCAATTTTTGATGCGGATTCGAATTTATGGCTTGAAGCTATGCAGTCAGAATTGGATTCGATGCATACAAACCAAGTTTGGTCTTTAGTAGATCCTCCCGATGGAATTGTTCCGATAGGGTGTAAATGGATCTACAAAAGAAAGCTTGGGCCTGATGGTAAGGTATTGACCTACAAGGCGCGATTGGTGGCTAAAGGTTATACTCAAAGTCAAGGAGTTGACTATGACGAAACCTTTTCACCAGTTGCAATGTTCAAGTCCATAAGAATCCTAATTGCCATAGCTGCATGGTATGACTATGAGATATGGCAGATGGATGTGAAGACTGCTTTTCTTAATGGAGACATTAAGGAAGAAATCTATATGAGGCAGCCTGAGGGGTTCACATCCATGGGAAGCGAGCATAAGGTATGCAAGCTTCAGAGATCAATTTATGGTCTAAAACAAGCATCAAGAAGTTGGAACCAGAAATTTGATGAAACAATAAAAGATTTTGGTTTCATCAAGAACCCGGAGGAACCTTGCGTGTACAAGAAAGTAGTTAAGGATGCGGTGACATTCTTAGTACTTTATGTTGATGACATCCTACTCATTGGGAATGATGTAGGGATGTTGCAGTCAACAAAGATATGGTTATCAGGTAGATTTTCGATGAAGGATTTGGGAGAGGCATCCTACATTCTTGGGATACAGATCTATAGAGATAGGTCTAAGAGAATGATAGGACTCACTCAATCAACCTACATCGATACCATATTGAAACGGTTTTCAATGGATGGGTCCAAAAGAGGACATCTACCCATGTGTCATGGAGTTTCTCTATCCAAGTCTATGTGTCCCAAGACTGATGAAGAGATAGAGAATATGACACATGTACCATATGCGTCAGCTATAGGTAGTATCATGTATGGGATGATATCTACCAGACCGGATGTAGCATTTGCTCTGAGTGTCACGAGCAGATATCAGTCTAATCCTGGTCAAATGCATTGGAAAGCCGTGAAGGACATTCTTAAGTACTTGCGAAGGACTAAGAATATGTTCATGGTTTATGGAGGACGAGAACTCAAATTGGAAGGCTATACCGACTCTAGCTTCCAAAGTGATGTGGATGACTCGAAGTCAACCTCTGGATTTGTGTTCATGCTCAATGGCGGTGCTGTCTCTTGGAAGAGTTCCAAGCAGGACACCACAGCGGATTCCACCACTGAGGCTGAATACATTGCAGCATCAGCTGCTGCTAAAGAGGCCGTTTGGATGAGGAATTTCGTCCAAGAGTTGGGCGTCATTCCTGAATTTGTTGGTCCAGTCCCGGTGTACTGCGACAACACGGGTGCCGTTGCTCAAGCAAAGGAACCAATGTCTCATCAAAGATCCAAACACGTACTGAGGAAATACCACATAATCCGGGAGATTGTGGAAAGAGGAGACATCATTGTCGAACGAGTGGCCTCTGCAGACAATATCGCTGATCCGCTTACTAAGCCCTTGTCAGGACCATTGTTTGACAAACATCGCGAAGCAATGGGTCTACGTAGTATGACTAGTTGGCTATAGGGCAAGTGGGAGATTGTAAGAGTGGGTGCCCAGTGAGCCAACTGTGTGGCTATGGGCTTTGATGACTCTTTGTATAAACAATCTTTTTTTTAATATTATTTACACTTTTATGGCAATGACTTTATATTACTTCATATTGTTATATTATGATATATTATTGTTGTTTTGATAAAGACCTTGAATATACTATAGTGTATGTAAGATGTGGTAGAACATGGAGATGTCTATCATGAAATACATCTTATAGTCACTGTATGTTCTAAAACCGTTCCTAGTCGATTGAGCCGTCCGATAATAAGGATAAGGATCGCTCGAGTTTGAGACTAGCATTTGCGATGCGGAGTACCACGTTTCATTGGTAGGGAACATGGAGATGTTCGAAGCATGCAAATGGATATTCATAGGATGAATAATCAAACTACCCTATCCGGACTTTCCAAGTGGTTATCACTTATCGAGTGGATTAAGTCCGCGGTTTTGGTTGTACACCATTAGTCCTTACGACTTGAAACATCATGGAGACTCTATATGCTAGTGCTGTGCTTTGACTCGTTTACCGACTCTATGGGGGTCATCAGGTGTCGAGATTGGGTACAGTTACGACACATATAGGAGTCAATGCATTGTTGTCAAGGATTCACCACATACTTGCGAGTATGGATATCCTATGCGATCTGAGGAGATATTAGTGTGACGAATCTCTGGCCAGAGTACTTGATGTGATTTAAGAAATGGTTTCTTAGTAGCACATGCGATGTCACTAATTTGATCTTCAAGATGTATTGCATAGTTATCGAATCTTGAGCGACTCTCGATATACCAATGGTTGTTGATTCGATCGGGATATTTGGATGAAGGGACCGTACTGTACGCTAACCAAAATCTACTGGTTCTTGTAGGCACTATCAGTGATACCTAGGGAATCATGGGGCGATGTTGCTAGGCGCTTTACCATGATTCGTTGGGCAAGTCGGAAAGTGTTGTTCCGAGTCACAAGGAGTTGTGAGCCCACGGCTAGCTGTATCCCTGAACCATTGAGGGTCACACAGTGTAATGGAGTTTTAATCCCCGTTGAGATAGTTAAATTTAAAGAGTTAAATTTAATGAACTAAGGAGTTGGACTTCTTAAATAAGAGTAAGGGAGTAGGATTTCCTAAAATGACATAGGGATGGACATTTTTGGAAACCACTGAATTCGGATTCAGGAAAATTTATTTTGACTTTAAAATGTGCAGAAATGGTTTCTGTGCACATTGGTGAAATCAGTTCATCAATCGGAGTCACGATGAATTTTATATTAATTTCTGAACGAGCGGGCTTTGCTTGTCGGGCCCCAGCTTATGACTAATGGGCCCTAAGGTGTTAGTGGCCTGCATTATAAATAAGTTATTTCAGTACAGAAATTACACACATCAGCTCATTATTTTGAGAGAGAAAAATCGAAACCCTAGCCTCTCCTATAGAATAATCGGCCGAACCCCTGCCTTGCTCTGCCCGAGAAAATTCCGGTCTGTGATTTTGAATCGCAGTAAGGAATAGCGAATCAGATTCGTTTATTCTCTTCGCAGAAAACTTCTGATAGATTTTCTAGTGCAATCTATCAGAGGGATTAAACCTCTGTTCGTGGACCTGATTGAAGGAGTTCATCGGTTCCAGGGAGAGACAACAAGAGCAGATCAAATCTGTTGGTGTCCATTAATCTCGTTGCGAGATTGGAGGTAAAATTTAATAATTGTTATTTGAATTTTACACACACAATAATTTAATCGTTGAATGGTTGATACCCACACCATGGAATTGTTCCATGATAAAAATTTTAAACTTCCGCTGCACCGGGTATCAATCGTGATTGATCTGAGAGCCGCGTTTTCCAACAAAATCATATTTTACTCAATATATTCATAAGATCAAATCTTATCATCAATTGTACCAAAAATAATTGATTTCAAAATTCAATTTAAGGATAAAATATTAAAATTTTCCAAAAATTCAAATTTATCCAAAAATCAATTTTAAAGTTTACGGACTCGAACAATTCGATCCGAAATCTCGTGAACCAATCAAAAACAATTTTTGACCGGACCAAAAATAAAATTTTAACACATTAAAATTAATTTTAAATAAAAATTTAATTTTTCCCGCGGGCCGCCCGGGACACTCCCGGGCCGGCCCGCACCCGTGGGCGCGGGCCGGGGCAGCCCGGCTGCCCCTTTAGGGCAGCAACAGTTGCTGCGCTGGGCAGCGCCGAGCGCTGCCCTGGCGGCGCTGAGCGCCGCCCCTGGGCGACGCCGTGCGCCGCCGTGGGCGGCGCCGTGCGCCCCCTTTGGGCGGCGCCGTGCGCCGCCCGGGGCAGCAACAATTGCTGCCCCACCGGGCAGCGATCCAATCGCTGCCCGGGTTTTGCCCCGAAATTTTTTTTTTTATTTTTTATTTAAAAATATTTATTTTGTTTCAAAAACCGAGACTCAAAAATTTTTGTACAATCGATTAATTTAATCGTTTGATCTGAGCAACCTGGCTCTGATACCACTGTTGGAAAACTGGCGTTCAGATCAATCACGATTGATACCCGGTGCAGCGGAAGTTTAAAAATTTTATTATGGAACAATTCCATAGTGTGGGTATCAACCGTTTAACGATTAAATTATTTGTGTGTGTAAAATTAAATAACTATTATTAAATTTTACCTTCAATCTCGAATCGAGATTATTGGACTCCAACAGATTTCTCTGCTCTTGTTGTCTCTCCCTGGAACCGATGAACTCCTTCAATCAGGTCCACGAATGGAGGTTTAATCCCTCTGATAGATTGCACTAGAAAATCTATCAGAAGTTTTTTGCGAAGAGAATAACGAATTTGATTCGCTTATTCCAGACTGCAATTCAAAATCACAGACCGAAATTTCTCTGATAGAGAGAGGGAGGGGTCGGCCGAAATATTCTTGAGAGGAGGCTAGGGTTTCGAAATTTTGCTCTCAAAATTATGACCAGTTGTATGTAATTTCTGTACTGCAATAACTTATTTATAATGCAGGCCACTAACACCTTAGGGCCCATTAGTCATAAGTTGAGGCCCGACAAGCAAAGCCCGCATGTTCAGAAATTAATATAAAATTCATCGTGACTCCAATTGATAAACCGATTTTACCAATGTGCACAGAAACCATTTCTGCACATTTTAAAGTCAAGATAAATTTTCCTGAATCCGAATTCAGTGGTTTCCAAAAATGTACATCCCCATGTCATTTTAGGAAATCCTACTCCCTTACTCTTATTTAAGAAGTCCAACTTCTTTATTCATTAAATTTAACTCTTTAAATTTAACTATCTCAACGGGGATTAAAACTCCATTACACTGTGTGACCCTCAATGGTTCAGGGATACAGCTAGCCGTGGGCTCACAACTCCTTGTGACTCGGAACAACGATTTCCGACTTGCCCAGCGAATCATGGTAAAGCGCCTAGCAACATCGCCCCATGATTCCCTAGGTATCACTGATAGTGCCTACAAGAATCAGTAGATTTTGGTTAGCGTACAGTACGGTCCCTTCATCCATATATCCCGATCGAATCAACAACCATTGGTATATCGAGAGTCGCTCAAGATTCGATAACTATGCAATACATCTTGAAGATCAAATTAGTGACATCGCATGTGCTACTAAGAAACCATTTCTTAAATCACATCAAGTACTCTGGCCAGAGATTCGTCACACTAATATCTCCTCAGATCGCATAGGATATTCACACTCGCAAGTATGTGGTGAATCCTTGACAACAATGCATCGACTCCTATATGTGTTGTAACTGTACCCAATCCCGACACCTGATGACCCCCATAGAGTCGGTAAACGAGTCAAAGCACAGTACTAGCATATAGAGTCTCCATGATGTTTCAAGTAGTAAGGACTAATGGTGTACAACCAAAACCGCGGACTTTATCCACTCGATAAGTGATAACCACTTGGAAAGTCCGGATAGGGTAGTTCGATTATTCATCCTATGAATATCCATTTGCATGCTTCGAACATCTCCATGTTCCCTACCAATGAAACGTGGTACTCCGCATCGCAAATGCTAGTCTCAAACTCGAGCGATCCTTATCCTTATTATCGGACGGCTCAATCAACTAGGAACAGTTTAGAATATACAGTGACTATAAGATGTATTTCATGATAGACATCCCCATGTTCTACCACATCTTACATACACTATAGTATATTCAAGGTCTTTATCAAAACAACAATAGTATATCACAATATAACAATATGAAGAAAGATAAAGTCATTGCCATTAATAAAAGTGTAAATTATATTAAACAAAAGATCGTTTGTACAAAGAGTCATCAAAGCCCATAGCCACAAGTTGGCTCACTGGGCACCCACTCTTTCAATTGGAAATGTAAGCAACTCAATTGCTTCTTGGATTCAATGCATACGTGGCGTAGGACAAACATTTAAAGACGCAGCAGAATTCAGAATTTGTATTAAAAATTATGCTATCGCAACCAGACGCTCAATTTCTTTCCAGAAAAATGATAGTGAGAAGATTATTATTGTCTGTAGGGGCAAAAATTGTGACTGGAGGATATATGCCTCTAAACATAAATCTGATAATTCATTTGCAATTAGAAAATGCAACCTGATCCATTGTTGTGGTGAGGATAATTTGAAGTCCAGAGGGCATCCGAACGCTGATTCACCTTGGGTAGCTAATTTGGTGAAAGCAAAGTTGAGAAGGGAGCCATCATATCGTCCATGTACAATGGTAAAAGACATACAAAGAGACTATGGAGTGGAACTTGACTATCACAAAGTTTGGATGGGCAAAGAAATAGCGATGCATGATATTCATGGGACTGAGAATGGGTCATATGATAAGTTGCGATGGTATTGTCATGCTGTTAAAGAAACAAATCCTGGAAGTTTTGTTGGATGTGAAATTGATCCTATGACTAAAAAATTTCAACGACTTTTCATTTGTTTTCATGCTTGTCTGGTTGGTTTCACTAGTGGATGTCGGCCGTTATTATTTTTGGATGGGTGTCATATTAAAAATAAGTACAAAGGAAGTCTTCTAGTCGCTGTCGCCAAGGATGCTAATGATGATCTTTTCACATTAGCGTATGCAGTTGTGGATGCAGAAAATGATTCTAATTGGGATTGGTTTTGTTATCGATTAAAAGAAGTCCTAGCCTCACAAGGAATCATTTTCTTCCACGGCTTTACTCTTTTCTCAGACAGACATTCGGGGTTGATCAAGGCAATCCACTCTATGTTTCCTGGTAGTCACCATTCTTACTGCCTCAGACACATTGTAGATAATTTTGTCAAACTGGTTAGTTGTGTTTAGTGCATTTTATTTTATGATATATGTTTCAGTTAATATTGGTTTGTGTTCATTGTCTTTTACAATTTTATTTTATTAATGTAGGTGTTGCGAAAGTATCCATTCCGTAACAAAAGACATTGGTCTTCGGTGTTGAAGAAAGCAGCATATGCTCCATCTAGGCATGAATTTGATGAACATATAAATCAGATAACTGAGTCCATGCCACTTGATATAGAATTTATTGTGAATTCTTCACCAGAAAATTGGGCAAATGCTTTGTTTTTGGGTAAGCGATGGGGTATAATCAACAATAACATGGTTGAGAGTTGGAACAATTGGGTAAAAGCTGCTCGGTATTTACCTATTGTTTCTTTGGTAGACCATATATGTGGGGACCTCGGTTTGCTAATCTCATCTTAGGGCAATCAAAGATTAATAAACAATTAATCATAGCATAAAAGAATATTCAAACCAAGAGCTAAAATTTTTTTTTTTTTTTTTTAAAATGAGCCCCTCGCTCGATCGGTAAAACTTGCCCGATCGAGCGAGCAACAATAACCTGCTCTCGGTCTGAACATTTTTTGGCCTCGATCGATCGGTGAAATGTTACCGATCGAGCGAGCAACAAAGCTTGATTCTCTGTTTTTGGAAAATAAAGGCCTCGCTCGATCCACGGGTTTTAACCGATCGAGCGGGCTCCAAATTCTGGAAATCTGCTGCAACAAATAGCTGTCAAATAATACACATGTATTAACAAATAAATCCTAACTCATAAATACATCAATTCATGAATATAAACTAGGATTTACCACATAACAACATGTACAAGATTCCTTGTTTTCTAACATGTTTGCATAAAATACATTTCATCTGCTTAAAACCCGAGTCCTCACTTTCTAAAACTCTTCTTGATGCTATCCAAGCCAACTCTAGCTTGATCATGCCCCCAACCTGATGCAATGCACACATACAAACAAAGCAACAGCCGGATAGCTCCGGTGAGAATAAATCTCAGTATGAATAGCATGCATATACATCATTTAAACATATAAACTAATTCACATCTTGAATAAACATAACATGCTAGCATTTATAAACGCATAATCTAAACCATAGAAGTCTCTAGGTTAATGCATAAATGCAATGCATGTGCCAAGGAATAGGCTATCAAATCTGATATCAATAAGCTTAGTTCTTGGGATCCCGGGAAATAAAATCTTTAACTAACCACTGACTCTCCCAATCGAGGTGGTGTTAAATATCTCAATTCCCCTGACTTTGGTGCAACTATAGTGAGTCATCTAGCTCTGGATATAAATCTATATTCCGTGCCATGAGTCATCTGACTCTGGAAGTAAATCTACATTCCATGCCACTCACTACAGCTCTCCAAACGTCATCTGCACTCTAGGCAATGACTGCCCTCTGTGCTATTAAGGCTGGAGTTCAAGATGAATGCAACATAAGCTGTATGCATTAAAAGCTATAAAACACCTTGAACACTAGCTCAAATAAACCAACTAAGCAAAGCAAAGCATCTAATCACATAAGTATATCAATAAATCTGTAAACATCTCATAAAACATGTAAAACATGTTCAATACAGAAAATACTACAAATCAGCTTAAACAGGTAAACATTTACATAAATGTTCTGGGAAATTCAAGAAAATAGCTATCTTGAATAATCTATCTCATTTATGTAAACTTAAACCATGACATATATACAAATAGACAAGTATGTGATTTTAGGCAACTCGATGAACAAAACTATTTCGAGTTATTCTGCCCAACTTATTAATGTCTATTCATACCTGCATTTCTGATTCAAATAACTGACACTCTGTCACTTCTTGATCAACTACAAGCTGTCCAAATCTGACATCAAATTCTGCTTATTTCAATCAGTGCTACTTGAAGGTATTCTTGATTCAACTTCAAACACTTCAAGTCATTCGAACTCGAACTCGTTGATTCAACTTTGATAATCTTCAATTCAAATCTGAAATAGATTATATCATATCTAAACATCAATTTCCAATCTGAATCGATGTTTCTTTAAAGCTGATACAGTTCAAAGCTTGCTAATACAATCGGAATTCAAACCGACGTCGCAACTATTCGAGTTCGATAAATCTTTCGATTCAAATATCATTCTATCTTCATTCTAAACTCAATCTCATATTCAATTCATCCACTAAACACTTGAGGATGAGCTTTAAGCATATATAATGAATACCAATTCAAAATCTTGAACCGGCGACGTAACGATATGATTTCAATTGTTCCAAAAGCTTAAACACCAATATAATTACCACCTTAGCAAAATAATATCAACAATTTCAGCAGCCAATACACGTGACTATCATCCATAAAAATCAGATTTCTGAAAAATCTTTCAATAATCCAAAACATGTCCAAACGACGATCTTTTCTCTATCCGTCTTAGATATACTATCGTCGTATATGCTGAACATGTTTATACAATCAAATCTTAATTGTAACAACAACTTAAAATTAAAACATGGTAGAACTTCATAAAACTTACGTCAAAACGTAGCACTCGGAGCTGTGATCGCAAATATACGATCAATCGGAAATTCTACCGGGCGGATTGAATTTAAGCGGGACTTAAAAAGGCAAAAATGGTTGAAACCCCTTTCTTTCCTCCTTTCTCGGCCACTTTCTGGAAATCTGATGAATTTCCTTCTGATTACACGTTTTATTCAGCCAAGTTGCAAGGAATTTGCAGTTTGGTCCCTGAACTTTAGCCTAATTGCAATTCAGTCCCCGGACAAGCGATTTACTTCAATTTCAATCCTAAATAATTTAAGAATATTAGAATTCAAGTCTAAACTCTAAATATTCTCAAATTAATATTCTTGAATTAAAATTAAATCATTTTGGACATTATCGCATTTTAGTCCCTGAATTGCTCAATATTTGCAAATTGGCCCTTTCTCGGATTCCATCCTCAGAATTCATTCTTGATATTTATCATCTTGGAATTCACATCTTAAATTCCATAAATATCAATTGCAAATATTTTTAATCTTTTAATTTAAGAATTCCGGATAATAAAATCTTAAAATCCGAAAATTCTCAAATTAAATATTTCTGACCCAAAATTGAAATTTCACATTTCGTAACTTCTTCAAATAATTACTTTCTCATATCCGGAATTTAAATCTTAAATCCCGTCATTAAGAACTTAATATTTTCGGGCCTTACATTTCCTCCCCTCTAAGAAATGATTTCGTCCTCGAAATCGCATCGATCTTACTGCTGATTCTTGTAGGCTGTGTAGCTGACTGAAGTAATACTAACTTCAATTCTCTGAGCTATCGATATCTATTCTGATATCTTCTCTTCTATCATAGCTTAATCTTCTTTCTGATTGTTTCTGCAATCATATCTATTCGCATTCACATATAATCACTGAGTCAACTTATATCTAAGTTGCTCTTTCTTGTGATCTAACTCTGCATCAATTACTTTGTATTGCTTACAATCTTATCAACTTCTGTTGCATCTGAATTGAATACACATACATGTTCTAGCTGATATTCTTCAGCCAATGCATATGGATAACAATTCATCTATCTGATACTTCATGCTTGAGTATTAATCAATAAGCTAGATCAAATACTCATAGAAATCAATTCTGAAATTTCTTTCTAAATCTACTGATGCTCGATAAACAATTTCTGAATTGATCATTTTGCTCAGGCTTCAAATCTCTATACCTGTTGCCCATTTTCTAGCTCAGTCACTGCTGTTCTATTTCTGTTCAAAACAATCTTCACATTCTCTATCATTTCTTGACTCATAGCTGGTCAAATAGCTGATAGTTCTGAAATATAATTTCTATATAAAGACATTTCTGTGTTTCTGATCAATCAATCATCAAAATACTGTCTTTATAGCTATTCAAGAGCTCTTACAGGAATCATAGTAATCAAGTGGCAAATAATCAATCAATTAGTACCGAATCTAGTACTCTAGTTCTGAGCATATCCTCAAAAATCTGGATAATCACATCTGATAGTCCACTAATCAGAGGATGGTATACTGAAATCTCATACAACCCAACACTCAGAACATCTGACAATCACTGCCACAATCTAGAAAACAAATCTAAAGTCTCTATCTTGACAATAGATTTCAATAATTCCTGTAATCTGATCATCTTGCTAAATACATGACAAGTATCTTTTTATGTTTGTATCATATCTAATACAACATATTCTTGAATCTGTCGAAATCTATTACAAACTAAATTGCACAATCATAACAATTCGAGTAGATTCGAACTAAAGTCGTTCACAAAGTTGATCTTATTTCAACTTTTATGTAACTAATCTGTTATATAAACCACTTGAGTTCTTCTTTTCTGCTTCTTTTACTGGAATTTTAGTATTGATAATGTTAATTCTGTCATATCTGCTTTCAGTTCTTTTACCAATACTAATTTCCAAGTATTGACTATGTGTAAGTCATACATGTTTAGACAACTGAATGGATATTCAATTCTGTTGTCATATGCCTCTTTCAGAATCTGATATTCCATATCTAGAATATCTGGCATAATCAAACGATTATTCACCGCAAATATTCATCTATTCTGCTCTGCTGTCTTATCTCTTATCTTAATCTAGCGTTTTCAATCAATATTCTATTGCTTGATCTTAGATCAATGTTGCTTTTATCTTTCCAAACCAATCGAGTTTAGCTTGGATTGCAACAATTCTGATCGTTTAAGTATCTGTCAAGCATAAATATTCAACAAGTACAGATCTGTACCCAATAAATCCATCAATTATCTAAAACCCATAAATCTTACTGATGATCTGAATCTGAATTTCTATCAGTTACGAGCCAAATACATCAAGATATACTGAATAAACACATCAAATAATCAATAATTCTCAAATTTCAAATCAAAGGAACTCGCTCAAGGCAATGTCAGTCAAAATCAAATATTCTGAATGACAGCGAGTGAATCAAAGTAGACTCTAGCAAAGGAATAAGAGTCAATCAACATCAATCGAGGTCAAATAACACAACCTTTGAATCGATATCAAGAAATTCAAGAATCATGATTTCTATGATGTAATAGCTTCAGCAAAATTGAAGAAAAAGCTCCACTGTAACTGATTTTTCTTATTCTCTATTGATATGAGTTCATTTATTAATTCTTAATTCTCAGCTGACAATAGTCGAATATAATCTTTTCGACTTAACTTCTTGTCATAGAATTAATCATCATTTCGGTACTACATAACTCTTTTCTACTCAATCTGCTAGCTGTTTCTGAAGTTCTTCAGTTCACGTAATGCTCTTCTATACAAGTTGTCATAATACCATTGTACTAGACACCACTCTATATAGAACTTCTTTCATGTCGTAGAAAGGTCAAAATAGGCAATTGAACTATTTCTGTACATTCTAACCACTGACATAGCTGTCAATTCTAGGTTAATGCTGTACTAGTTCAGTATATCGACTAGACTTCTACTGACATTCTTTCACGGTCATCGTGATATAATCAGTACCGAAATAACAAAATTTAATGTCTGAAACTCGTATCATACATTTCTATGCATTTCTATTGCTTTAGCATTGCACAAATTGCTAGCTTAATATCCCACATCTGATATCAGTACATTCTATCTTATTTCCTCAATTCTGTATTTCATCGTTTATGACTAATCTTGCACATGCATTCCATCTACTTAAAGACAAAATCTCAGCAAATACGAGGAATAAAGGCTCATCAGATACATATTATAGCATAACAAATCACTTATCTATGAATGTATGCTATGCTATCAATATATAAGTGGTTAACTACAATTAATTCACTTACCTGTAATCTTCTTATCTGATATAACTTGAGCCTCATTTTCTGTACTTGCTTATTGCCTATGCAATTATCTGTCATTCCACTGTTCTCTTGATCTGTTTCAGCTAGGGGAACTATGCTTATATTTCTTCATCTGCTGGTGTTGAGGCTGAATCAATCTTTGCTGTTGTTGTCACTATTTCTTGCTTCATAGCTATACTGCTATGGACATTTCTCATGGAGGTGATGATCATAGTGTTTCCACAATTACAGAGGCGTGAATAAAAATTCAACTCTGCCTCATACTACCGGTTCATGATTTTGTTCTTCTACTACTGGCTTGGAATCAACTTATGCTTCTATTCTGCAAAGTCTACTGTTCTATCTTCTTTAGCATACACGGAAAGAAACAATTCTGTTTACTTACCTGCCAAACAATTTCAATACTTCTTCTGGCTTCACCAACTTCTTGCTAAGTCCTGGAGTTGATATAAAATTAAGCTGATTCTATGTTTATCTGAATATGCTTCTCTTGAACAACTGATCCAGCTTTTCACATTAACCCCTTTCTAGACATAGCATATGTTGTATCTTTCTGAGTTGGTGATCAATAGTTTTGGAGTTGTTCAACTAACATACTCCTCAGTGCAATCGACTCAAACACTTACCTCAACACTGTTTTGTGCTGTCTGCTATTCTGTTCTATCTGAGGTTCTTATGCTATCTGCACAACCTGTCTTATTTGATAACAGAAGCAATATATATGGCAGAGATTATAAAATACTATTACAGTATAACATACATATAATCTCATGCTTCTGAATAGAACACATACTTGCAAATACTCATGCTTTTTCACATATTACATGCTTAAGACGAATTCACAATTTCTAATGAATTCAATAACTCAAGTAGACATATCCGCATATAAGCATGTAATTCTTATATCAATAAAGCAAGTAGTGGTAATCAATACTCATCATCGCATACAATGCTGTAAAGCAAGTAAAGCATACTCATGCAATACTATAAATGCATGCGACTCAATCTACCCCTCTCAACTTCTATCTTAGTCCAAGACTTTACGCTCCAAGACTTTACGCTCTGATACCACCTGTTGTGGGGACCTCGGGTTGCTAATCTCATCTTAGGACAATCAAAGATTAATAAACAATTAATCATAGCATAAAAGAATATTCAAACCAAGAGCTAAAAAAAAATTTTTTTTTTTTAAAATGAGCCCCTCGCTCGATCGGTAAAACTTGCCCGATCGAGCGAGCAACAATAACCTGCTCTCGGTCTGAACATTTTTTGGCCTCGCTCGATCGGTGAAATGTTACCGATCGAGCGAGCAACAAAGCTTGATTCTCTGTTTTTGGAAAATAAAGGCCTCGCTCGATCCGCGGGTTTTAACCGATCGAGCGGGCTCCAAATTCTGGAAATCTGCTGCAACAAATAGCTGTCAAATAATACACATGTATTAACAAATAAATCCTAACTCATAAATACATCAATTCATGAATATAAACTAGGATTTACCACATAACAACATGTACAAGATTCCTTGTTTTCTAACATGTTTGCATAAAATACATTTCATCTGCTTAAAACCCGAGTCCTCACTTTCTAAAACTCTTCTTGATGCTATCCAAGCCAACTCTAGCTTGATCATGCCCCCAACCTGATGCAATGCACACATACAAACAAAGCAACAGCCGGATAGCTCCGGTGAGAATAAATATCAGTATGAATAGCATGCATATACATCATTTAAACATATAAACTAATTCACATCTTGAATAAACATAACATGCTAGCATTTATAAACGCATAATCTAAACCATAGAAGTCTCTAGGTTAATGCATAAATGCAATGCATGTGCCAAGGAATAGGATATCAAATCTGATATCAATAAGCTTAGTTCTTGGGATCCCGGGAAATAAAATCTTTAACTAACCACCGACTCTCCCAATCGAGGTGGTGTTAAATATCTCAATTCCCCTGACTTTGGTGCAACTATAGTGAGTCATCTAGCTCTGGATATAAATCTATATTCCGTGCCATGAGTCATCTGACTCTGGAAGTAAATCTACATTCCATGCCACTCACTACAGCTCTCCAAACGTCATCTGCACTCTAGGCAATGACTGCCCTCTGTGTTATTAAGGCTGGAGTTCAAGATGAATGCAACATAAGCTGTATGCATTAAAAGCTATAAAACACCTTGAACACTAGCTCAAATAAACCAACTAAGCAAAGCAAAGCATCTAATCACATAAGTATATCAATAAATCTGTAAACATCTCATAAAACATGTAAAACATGTTCAATACAGAAAATACTACAAATCAGCTTAAACAGGTAAACATTTACATAAATGTTCTGGGAAATTCAAGAAAATAGCTATCTTGAATAATCTATCTCATTTATGTAAACTTAAACCATGACATATATACAAATAGACAAGTATGTGATTTTAGGCAACTCGATGAACAAAACTATTTCGAGTTATTCTGCCCAACTTATTAATGTCTATTCATACCTGCATTTCTGATTCAAATAACTGACACTCTGTCACTTCTTGATCAACTACAAGCTGTCCAAATCTGACATCAAATTCTGCTTATTTCAATCAGTGCTACTTGAAGGTATTCTTGATTCAACTTCAAACACTTCAAGTCATTCGAACTCGAACTCGTTGATTCAACTTTGATAATCTTCAATTCAAATCTGAAATAGATTATATCATATCTAAACATCAATTTCCAATCTGAATCGATGTTTCTTTAAAGCTGATACAGTTCAAAGCTTGCTAATACAATCGGAATTCAAACCGACGTCGCAACTATTCGAGTTCGATAAATCTTTCGATTCAAATATCATTCTATCTTCATTCTAAACTCAATCTCATATTCAATTCATCCACTAAACACTTGAGGATGAGCTTTAAGCATATATAATGAATACCAATTCAAAATCTTGAACCGGCGACGTAACGATATGATTTCAATTGTTCCAAAAGCTTAAACACCAATATAATTACCACCTTAGCAAAATAATATCAACAATTTCAGCAGCCAATACACGTGACTATCATCCATAAAAATCAGATTTCTGAAAAATCTTTCAATAATCCAAAACATGTCCAAACGACGATCTTTTCTCTATCCGTCTTAGATATACTATCGTCGTATATGCTAGAACATGTTTATACAATCAAATCTTAATTGTAACAACAACTTAAAATTAAAACATGGTAGAACTTCATAAAACTTACGTCAAAACGTAGCACTCGGAGCTGTGATCGCAAATATACGATCAATCGGAAATTCTACCGGGCGGATTGAATTTAAGCGGGACTTAAAAAGGCAAAAATGGTTGAAACCCCTTTCTTTCCTCCTTTCTCGGCCACTTTCTGGAAATCTGATGAATTTCCTTCTGATTACACGTTTTATTCAGCCAAGTTGCAAGGAATTTGCAGTTTGGTCCCTGAACTTTAGCCTAATTGCAATTCAGTCCCCGGACAAGCGATTTACTTCAATTTCAATCCTAAATAATTTAAGAATATTAGAATTCAAGTCTAAACTCTAAATATTCTCAAATTAATATTCTTGGATTAAAATTAAATCATTTTGGACATTATCGCATTTTAGTCCCTGAATTGCTCAATATTTGCAAATTGGCCCTTTCTCGGATTCCATCCTCAGAATTCATTCTTGATATTTATAATCTTGGAATTCACATCTTAAATTCTATAAATATCAATTGCAAATATTTTTAATCTTTTAATTTAAGAATTCCGGATAATAAAATCTTAAAATCCGAAAATCCTCAAATTAAATATTTCTGACCCAAAATTGAAATTTCACATTTCGTAACTTCTTCAAATAATTACTTTCTCATATTCGAAATTTAAATCTTAAATCCCGTCATTAAGAACTTAATATTTTCGGGCCTTACAATATACGTATCCAAATTATGACCATGATGCACCAAAGACGAGAATCATCACTTAAGATGGTCCAAGAATTAAGCCCTGGAAAAGAGAAGGATGTTTCACTCGCATGTAGTAAATCTCGTACCTTGAAGGTTCATAGATCAAGTGGATCAAGGTTTGAGGTGGTGGATATGGATAAAACTTTTGCCATTGATTTGAATTTGTTGAGTTGTTCATGTCGAGCTTGGCAAATTTATGGGCTTCCATGTAAGCATGCTTGTGCCTGTATAGAATCCAAGTCCTTGTCGGTGTATCGATTTTGTGATGATTTTTTCAAAATGGAAAGGTATCGACAATCATACAAAGGTGTAATCAATCCAATTCCAACCTTCGACATGTACGAAGGATATATCGATGAAGGAGATATAATTTATGCTCCTACAGTGCGCAGTCAACCAGGGCGTAGAAAGACTCAGAGGATTCCTTCTCAAGTTGAACATCATGTGACAAAGTGTAAGAGGTGTGGTAGGACAGGGCACAACAGAAGAACTTGTAAAGAAGCCATCAACTAATTGGTTGTCATCCCATAAAAAATCGTTTACTGTTTATTTATTTCACATTTTTATTCAACTGTTTTGGTTCTTTTTTTATATATGTCCAGCAATGTCTTAATTATTTTATTTTATTTCTTTGGCAGCCATAAGAATTTGTTGGAGCAAGAGAAAGAAACAACCGTTCATGGGTGTGCCAGAAAACGTACAAGATCTGGTCGTGTTACGTATTGATGTTTCGATGGTTTAGTTAATGCATTTTCTCTATTGTGTTATTGTGTGTCATATGAGACAATTTGTCATGTGTTTTGTCCTACTGGTTTGATATATATTGTGGTTAAACTTTTGTATTTTCGATGGTTTGGTTATATGATATATTATGAGATATTTATTAATCACTAGCATATATTAGGAAATTTTTATGTGATGCACCTTAGTCATATAATTGCAAACAAAACTGATATCATAAATTTATTTTTCACTGCCACACACTAGTGAAAATTTTACTGATCAATTACTATCGGGATTAGGCCTAGTGTGCTTGTATAATACTTAATTGATGAACTTAAGTTCTCAAATATGATGTATAAATACTCAAAACCATTTAAATAGTACTAGCTTTCTGAATTAAAAAGCCGTACGCATTGATGATGAATAAACACTAGCAAAAATGTCCAAGAAAATACATATTTAAAAAGCCGTACGCATTCATGAAATTCATCTCACATTTTGTTTTTTACATTAAAAATACATATTTAGAAGTATATTTTTTTAAGTACTTATAATGTCCAAGAAAATGCTAAATTTGAGCTTTGAAATACGTATTTTGGTCAATCAAATACTCCGAATGAGTAACAAAATACTGGATCTTGGCATTTTGAAGAAAAATGGTACTAATTAATACGATATTGTAATCAATACCAATACTTATTCAAAAAAACCATCCTTATGGTTAATAATATTCATTAATAACATTTTATTGGTATTTCGAAACAAGTGTAAGATGATCCTTAGTATGATATTATAATTATCAGTCTTCATTCCTATTACTTATGCGTGATCATCCATTGTAGATAGTAGTTTTCAAGTTGATAAGTATCCATTCACAACATGACTCATGAAATTCATGAAATTCATCTCAATTTTTGTTTTTTACATTAAAAAATACATATTTAGAAGTATATTTTTTTAAGTACTTATAATGTCCAAGAAAATGCTAACTTTGAGCTTTGAAATACGTATTTTGGTCAATCAAATACTCCGAATGAGTAACAAAATACTGGATCTTGGCATTTTGAAGAAAAATGGTACTAATTAATATGATATTGTAATCAATACCAATACTTATTCAAAAAAACCATCCTTATGGTTAATAATATTCATTAATAACATTTTATTGGTATTGCTAAACAAGTGTAAGATGATCCTTAGTATGATATTATAATTATCAGTCTTCATTCCTATTACTTATGCGTGATCATCCATTGTAGATAGTAGTTTTCAAGTTGATAAGTATCCATTCACAACATGACTCATGAAATTCATCTCAATTTTTGTTTTTTACATTAAAAATACATATTTAGAAGTATATTTTTTAAGTACTTATAATGTCCAAGAAAATGCTAAATTTGAGCTTTGAAATACGTATTTTGGTCAATCAAATACTCCGAATGAGTAACAAAATACTGGATCTTGGCATTTTGAAGAAAAATGGTACTAATTAATACGATATTGTAATCAATACCAATACTTATTCAAAAAAACCATCCTTATGGTTAATAATATTCATTAATAACATTTTATTGGTATTGCTAAACAAGTGTAAGATGATCCTTAGTATGATATTATAATTATCAGTCTTCATTCCTATTACTTATGCGTGATCATCCATTGTAGATAGTAGTTTTCAAGTTGATAAGTATCCATTCACAACATGACTCATGAAATTCATGAAATTCATCTCAATTTTTGTTTTTTACATTAAAAAATACATATTTAGAAGTATATTTTTTAAGTACTTATAATGTCCAAGAAAATGCTAAATTTGAGCTTTGAAATACGTATTTTGGTCAATCAAATACTCCGAATGAGTAACAAAATACTGGATCTTGGCATTTTGAAGAAAAATGGTACTAATTAATACGATATTGTAATTAATACCAATACTTATTCAAAAAAACCATCCTTATGGTTAATAATATTCATTAATAACATTTTATTGGTATTGCTAAACAAGTGTAAGATGATCCTTAGTATGATATTATAATTATCAGTCTTCATTCCTATTACTTATGCGTGATCATCCATTGTAGATAGTAGTTTTCAAGTTGATAAGTATCCATTCACAACATGACTCATGAAATTCATGAAATTCATCTCAATTTTTGTTTTTTACATTAAAAAATACATATTTAGAAGTATATTTTTTAAGTACTTATAATGTCCAAGAAAATGCTAACTTTGAGCTTTGAAATACGTATTTTGGTCAATCAAATACTCCGAATGAGTAACAAAATACTGGATCTTGGCATTTTGAAAAAAAATGGTACTAATTAATATGATATTGTAATGAATACCAATACTCTGAATGATAGGCATGTACTTCATCTCAATTTTTTTACATTAAAAAATACATATTTAGAAGTATATTTTTTACGTACTTATATTGTCCAAGAAAATGCTTAATTTGAGCTTTAAAATACATATTTTTATCATTACAATACTATGAATGAGTAACAAAATACTGGATCTTGGCATTTCAAGGAAAATGGTAGTAATTAATACTATATTGTATTCAATACTAATAATCTGAATGATAGGCTTGAACTTCATCTCACCTTTTGTTTTAAATTTAAAAATACATATTTTGAAGTATATTTTTTACGTACTTATATTGTACAAGAAAATGCTTAATTTGAGCTTTAAAATACATATTTTGGTCATTACAATACTATGAATGAGTAACAAAATACTGGATCTTGGCATTTTCAAGTAAAATGGTAGTAATTAATACGATATTGTACTCAATACTAATACTCTAAATGATAGGCGTGCACTTCATCTCACTTTTTGTTTTTACATTAAAAAATACTTATTTTGAAGTATATTTTTGACGTACTTATATTTACTAAGAAAGTACCCATTGTCAGCTTTTAAATCCATGTTTTGATTATTCAAATACTCAAAATGAGTAACAAAATACTGGATTTTGGAGTGAACACCATAAATTTTCGAAGTAATGCCATTTTGACGAAATAAATTCATTCAGATACTTTGAATATGCAACATAATATTGGATCTTCAGTTAATGTAACAAAATACAACGTCAAACGTGGAATAACTAATTATCTCTCTAATTACAGAGAGATCAGCCTTTGAACAAGCCTTGTTCATCCGACAAAATCATTGAAGCCATCCGAGCTCTATATCCTTCAATTGATGTCTCCCATTCATTGCAAAACTCCAAGTTATCTCTAGCATAACATTCACCCCATAGGCAAACATAAACACCACAACTCAAATCATTTTCTTGTTGCCAACTCTTTATAGGAATTACTTCACCATTGCCAATATCACATTTTTCCACTTTCAAAAGATATCCAGCAAGAAATTTGGCCTAAGAAGAAATCCAATCAAAATAATTTTTCAAATCAATCATAAAATAGTTGTAGAATTTTCTTTAAAAAAATATTACTTTCGATTTCAACTTACAAATTTCTTTGCCGCGCCGGTGTAAATAGCACCATTCAAAAAAAATTTTAGTATAAAACACTTATCGCTTGGAGTGTAGATGAGCAAGATCCAATGGTCTTTGTAACTGATCGGAAAAATCAAGTGTTTACACCTTTCCAAAACATCTTTATTTAGCTCTGACAGCTTGCTCAATGTACTCCTGTTCAACTTTGATGTAAATTCTGTAAAATCATTATCTTTGACCTGCTTCTGCTTCATTTTTTCAAGCATCCCAATCACAGTGATCTATAAATTAAAATAAATCGTTAAATATCTATGGGATGAAAGTATTCAATTGTTATCATCGACAATGTGTACCTGGACATTGGGAGACATGCAATATATGTCATGCCCATAATTATGCTTTTTATTGTTCAAAATATTAAAATAGGCATGAACAAGGTCCGATCGTATTTTCTTGCCAAACAAACAAAGCAATAACTCGTTACCATATAATATTACGGTATCATCTTGCCATACTACACCACTGCAAAGCAAAGATAACAAACTTAAATAAAAACAAAAACAAAATGGAGAAATTTTAATTTCAGAAAAAAAAAATAAAAGAGTTAAAATATTTCTACCCCAAAGTATCCCCGCAGATGTACTTTTCAATAATAATCCTTTCTTCTGTTGAGATTTGATCATGTCCATTGTAGTCTTGTCTTCCTCGGAACTCCTGTAGAGCTTCTTCTACGGCACTTTCAGCAATAGCTTTAACATCAATATCATCCTATACAACAATAAGAAAATACGCACAAACAAAAATCAATAAAACTTAAGCACTAAAAAAATCATAAGACATCATTAATATTAATATGTATAGTAAAGCATATATATTAAAACTACCATATCAAAAAATTCGATTGAATGTTTCTTTCTCTTCGGCTTTGGCGTTGTGCTGGGTGGAGTCATATAGTCAGGATGTTTTCTTTTTTTCAACCGGTTCCTTCTTTTTTGAACGTTCTTCACAATAGATGATTTTTCATTATAAATAATCATCTCTTTCTCTTTTCCAATGTTCATACCTAATTGATCGTTATCTCCATTATTTGTGTTCATTTCCACTTTTTTATCAACCACTTCATTTAATTTTTCAGCATCCGGATCAACTTCTTGATCGACATCTTGCTCGGTATGAAATTCATCATATATATGTGATGTATCCTTAAATCCAGATCGGCTAGCTTCATCTTCAGCCACTAAATTTTTTTCCTTCAACACTTTAATCTCCTTTTCAAGTCTTTTTATGTGATCCAATAATTCGGATTCATTGGATTGATGATGAACCTGAAAATTGAAATGTTAATTACACTATTGTTTGAACAATATTCTATCGATATATTTGCTATCATGAATTACAAATGGTTACCTCACTAAATCTCTCTATGCTACCAACAAGTACTTTTTTCTCTTCGAATGGCTTGATTGGCACAATCTAAAAACAGAAAATAACAATTTTTTATTTTAAGAATACATTGAAAAAAATGTATAGAATGGTATAGATTAAATTGCACAAACCTTATTTGATTTCACAGCCATTAATACAGCTTCTGCACCCTTAGGATTAACGGGAATCTTACTCTCACTCCACTTGAATAAACGAGGGAAACAACGTAAAACACGAGGTTCACCGAGCATAGGAACTCTTTCATATACCCAAGCCTATAAAAACAAAATAATTAACATTTACTAACTCAAAATATAAGATGTATAAGCTGAAAAAATAAATAAAATACCATTAATCCAACTATGCAGCCTCCCATATACTTTTTATCCTTCTTTTTCAGTTTAGAGAATCCAAGATGATCTTCAATTTCATCACGCAAAAACCTAAAAGCTGCATCTCCCCAAGCATACTCAAAAAATGTTTCCAAGTTGTCCAAGTATGGGAAAATAAATTTTGGCCTGCCAAAATTACTAATAGGAAAAATTACACAATTAAAAAGTAGCAAAATAAAAGTTCTGAAAAAGTCATCAATTTCCTGCTCATTATCTGCCAACTCTAATAACTTCTTAGAGATTAGATTTCTATGAACAAATTTCATTCCCTTGAAACAACGTTGAAGGAAGTTAGAACCCAATTTTAAATCGATGTTAACCGGTTGACCAATGTTAGATAAGCCTATAACGATCGAGAAATCCCGAGAAGTGAATGGCACCATAGTATTTTTTCCAAAACAAAAACTACATGTCTCCACTTCAAAGCGTTTAAGCATAGCATTGACTCTTGATGTGCTTATAGAAAGCCTTTTGATCTTCAACCAAGGGGCAAGAGGTGAAGCCTCTATCCTCTTCAACTGCAATTCACCCATTTTGGGAACCAACTGCTCCATAACATTTAAAAATTTGGTTGGAGAACACCTTGAATAACCTTCTTTTCCGCTCTCTCTGATGTCTCCATCACTAGCATCCATATTTTTTTTAGTCTTTGTCATTTCTAATTCAAAAAATAATAATTAGTAATAACATGTACAAATATTTCAACACAAATACAGTGGTTCAAAAACTTCAGAAGACTGATGAAAGCAACTATCGCTTGTGGACGAACTCAAACAAAACATGTAATTAATGGAATCAGGAATGTAAATAGATGTATAAAACCAGAATCTGCATCCAATTGGCAGCAACATCATAATTCTATAATGTTGTTCACTTTCTAAATGAAGACCCACAAATTCACTTTAATGATTGCATTTCTTCAAGGCAAACACCACATTTCCTCTATTTTGCCACACGGCAATGCAAAATTCCAATTAAAGAATGAAATATATCATGCGAGGCCTATTTTTTGTCACATGGAAAAGTGTAGCAGAAACAGGGCAAAAAAATCACCATACAATTATTAAAACAATTATTAAACCAACGAAACTCCCAAAAAATGGAAAATGTGTCCAAATTCATAAAAAGATGAATGCATTATACGAAAATTACACAATCAAATTTCATAGTTCCAATAACACAAAAAATAAAATGGACAAACTTTAAATCGAAGTCCTTTTGTTGGTGAGGGAGTGGCCGTGAGGGATCGAAGTCGTTTGTTTGGCGATTAAGGAGTCGACGTTGCTTCCTTGCAAAATTCTTATCGTAAACCCCTTCACATTACCCCAGCTTCAAAAGAGAACGACTTTCAAATTTCAAACTACAGAGTTGGGGGATGAGGCGAGCCATTGATAGAAGATGGGAGAGACAAGGAGTTGATGAAAATATAGGATTGGAGAAGATGAGAACGAGAGATTTGAGAATGGGGAATTGGAATGAGATTTAGAATAAAAATATTACTTTTATTAATAATAAAAAATAAAATAAGAAATAAGTTTGTATAGGGAGTTTAAAATAAGTTTTAGTTTGGGTCAGGTATCAGATAAAAAAAAATTTTATGTAGGGACTGATTTCTAATCTTTAACTTGGCAGAGGTATTTTTTTCCAATTTACCGATAATTAATATATATCTAAATCTATAAGTATAATCCAGTTTTATTATTTAATATCATTTTATCTATGTTTTATTTTTTTTATCAATCTATAACTATTAAATTTACTTTTTTTATTTACTAATTTGTTCGTTTAATTAATAAAATTTGGCGAATACTCTTTGCATTGAACTAGATGAGTACACATCTTTGTTTAATCCAAATTTGATTCAAAGTATAAAAATAATTAGAGCCTTACATCGTTATGTTATTCACATACATTGATTTATCATATCTACATTGCACATTATTTATTACAACAAAACTCATATGGAACGATTCAATTTTATTATATAGCTATATGGTTCGGCTTGACTCAAAAAAAAATATTATTTTTTAAGAATAATATGCATCGAAATGATTCCTCTCACGGATATTAATCGAGAACGTCTCAGAGGAAGAGTCTATGCTATCACATGGGCGGCACTGCTCATGTGGAGATCCAATGGTCTTTTTTTTTTTTTTTTTTTGCATTTTAGATGTTCATGTGAACAACTAAAATGCCAAAAAAAAAAAAAAACCGTTGGATGTAACATATGGGCAGTGCTCATGTGTTAGCATAAACTCTCCCCGTCTCAGAATAGACATACTATATTCAATATCTCATAACTTCTAGCCTCGCTAAACTACTCGTTTCTAAACTCTCTTCTGCTCAATAACTTACTCTCCCGTCCCGTCTGCGATTTGTGGAGTGTTGGATGTTTTTGGGAAATTTTTGAATGGTACAAACTAGGGATGGCGATTTCTCCGAATTCGACAGCGAATCATTATCCGACACGAATGGAGGAGGATATGGAAGGATTTTTTTGACCTGATTAAATAAATGAGTAATTGAGTATGAGGATTTTTTAGTTTGGGGATGGAAGCGGATGCAGTAACATCCTATCCATATTCGACCTGAATATCCGATTATATATATATATATATATATATATATATATATATATATATATATATGTGTGTGTGTGTGTGTGTGCATATACATTTATGTATTTATTTATATTAAAATAACATTAATTATATTATTATTTTTTTAACAAAAATGTAAATTCAATGTTCCGAGTGCGAAACTAAAAATCAAAAACCGAATCGAAAAATCAAAAATCCAAAAATCGAAAACTAAACCAAATTTTCAATTTCGATTCGGGCGGTTAACCGATCCGTGAACATCCCTAAACAATAGTAACAAAAAGTTGAAAATTACCCGGATATTGGATTAGACAAATTTGTTTAACATTTGAAAAAATAATTGAAAAATAAATGTCACATGATAAGTTTTCAGTTGTTTGATCTTAATAACGATAACGACAATATCGTCGAACAGAAAACAACGTGAGATATTCAACCATACAAATTTGTTTCCTGATAAAATAAATGATTGCTTGATCAGACAATAACAACTATCAATTTTTCTTAAGGGTTTTTTAGGTTTGTAAAGTAGGTGAATATCTGATCAATAAGATAATGACCATGAGTTCAATCTCCTCCTACCTATTGGATAAGTGTGTCACATGTATTCTAGCATTCTGTTTGTTGTAATTTACTTGGCCAAATACAACATTAACATGAAAATATATCTAATACACATCGAAAAATAAGGATCATTATTTTATCAACATAAATAATAATAACAGTTAAACAACTATCGATCATGAGTCATTACAATATGAAATGCCTCGTGATTTTAAAAACAAGCAAGTTTATGTCAATAGTACTTACACCGACGGGCAACCGACACAAAGTTCATCGAGGAGTCATTTAAGATTAGGGCTGGGTATGGTAAGATTAGGGCTGGGTATGGTACGGTATACCGTACCGAACTACGATATCATATACCGTATCGGTATGAATTTCTTCATACCGGTACCATACCGAATTTTCGGTATGGAGATATTTTTTTACCGGATACCGTGCCAAAAAAAAAAAAAAAATCGGTATACCGAGTTTTTTTTCGGTATACGTGAAAAATTAAAAAAAAAATTCGGTATATTCGGTATATTCGGTATACCGAAATAAAAAATTTTATATACCGATATCGATACCGAAAATTTCGATACGGTTTTTCGGTATATTCGATAAATTTTTCGGTACGATATGACGGTATTTTTTGCATTCGATATTTTTCCCCAGCCCTATTTAAAATACACAATCAAATAGTTTATCTTCCAAGATATGATATTATACAAAAACTCTATAATATTATGGTTTAAATAATATTATTTTTTATATAAAAAATATCATATTTTAATTTATATATGGATTAAATCGATCTATCTTATGAATAAATATTCGTGATACGGTTTCAAATGAAATCTAGTCGTAGTATTAATACTCAAAGTCTATTTTGATTTATTCTCTTGTTTTAGACAAATATAACATTGTATTAGAATTTCATGGCTCAATGTTACCTTTTAGTTCAGATTTTTTTGAATTTAAATTCCCAATTTGAATATTTTTTTATTGACGTGAAAACTTGCAGCTATTATCTTCAATGTACATTGAATATACTCTCGAATTAATGCAATAGCTTGCAACCCCATTAGTCAGATAAACCGTACTTGACAGACCTTATGCGACAAGTCAGACAAAAAAAATTTTGGCAGTGAGAGTTGAACACATAACCACTGATCAAGTGCTTGCATATTCCACCAACTTAGACACCCTTGGACCCGTCCCGTGAATCCCGCGGGTCCAATCCGGATTAGATCTGTTTCCGCCAAATTAAATATAATTATAATTTTATTAAATAAAAAATTTTAATAAGTTAAAAAATTAACAAAATATCATTAGATTTATTTTTAAAATTTATATTAATAATATTTAAGACAAAAAATATTCTCACAAGTTAAAATGTATCATTTTGTATTAATTAATAATTAATAACAAAAGAAAAATTATAATAATATATTTTCATATTAAAAATATCATAATATATTAAAATCATTTCAATCCAAAAATATTACAAACTCAAATTATGGATAAAATATTGATTGTTTAATATAAAAAATATAATTATATATTATTAATATATACATATATATTTTATATTTATATATTAATATATATATTTTTGGTGGGACTCCTCCGACCAAACCCGAAACTCGCTCCGGACCCGTATGTGGACCCGTTTGGCCGGGTCTAGATCCGTCCCGTCAGGTCGAGTTCAATGCGAGACCGAGTTTAGACTCGACTCATTGTCATTCCTAACTTTTATATATAATAATATATTACAATGTTTTCATAATCGATGATAAACTTTGACGTGTTTTGTAGAAAATAAGATCATAAATAATTTTTATATACTTTAAGATATCGTTTCTTTCATCATATTACTAATATATGTATAACTCATCTCATCTCATCCTACGTTCTTTTCATCATATTATTTATAAATATATTAACTATTTATTTTACATCAATCAAATCATTAATAATTTATCTCACATCAATCAAATCATTGAATTCAAATTACTATATTACCTCTTATAAATAATATATTTTTTTATTTTATTTACTGTTAAAAATACAAAACAATTATTTAACATTTTTATATAAAATTTAATCAAACAAATCAAACAAACTATAATCTATCAATCAAATTCAATACTATTTTAACTATTATTTTTTATTTATTTTTTATTACATTATATTATTTATCTATATATTACTTATATCATAATTCAAACCAAACGATGGCTAAATATTTAGAGTTCGAAATAAAATTTAAAATAATTCCGGACAATTATTTGTTCTTTGTAAGTCAATAAAATGGTCCATGGATGACAAACTGAAAATTTGAAAGGCAATAACTTAAAATAAGACATTTTATATAGCTGAAGATAAATTATTAATTCTATTATGAAAAGGAATCTTCTTGCAAATTTTAATTCCGGGTCTAAGAATTTTTAAATCTTTACCAAATCGAGAATCCATTTCATATTAAGAGAAATCAAATATAATATTTGGTAAAATGAATATTACTGTTAATCGTTTAATTAAAGCAACATGATCCCAAAAGTCAATGACTCGAAATAACTTCAGTCCATTAGGAACGAGTTGTATTGTATGCTTAATACTATTTCACATTAATTATTTATTTTAATTTAGTTGAGAAAATATTTACAAATCCATAATTGTTTTAGGACAAGCATAATGCTTTGGCATTTGCAGCTTTCTGAAATTTTATTTTTTTACAGTCTGTACTTTTTAGCACTCAATTTACGTAAATTTTATCTGCATCACTGTATCTATTTAAAAGATCTGGTTGTCAGGTTCTATCTCAAATTGATATCGATCCAATATTCATATCTTTCTTATTATTATTATTATTATTATTATTATTATTATTAGAACTAAATTAAATACAGTCTCTAATTTGTATTCACTTGCTGAAACTCAAAATTCAAGAAACTTGGCCTGAGTTTCTTGAAAAAAGTTTCCTGGAACCAACAATGGGGAAGTTTTGAAAACTTGTTGTGGGTATGGGGGAGAAGAAGAAAGAGCTGCCAAAAGTATGGTTTTCTCTGAAGAAATCGTTCGACTGCAAATCGGACACATCAGATGTGTTTACTCCGAAGAACAAGAAGAATCTGAGTTCAATCTTGACCAAGAAAACGAGGAACAGGTCGGGTTGTTCGAGGTCTATTTCCAATCTGAAAGACGTGATTCATGGCAGCAAAAGGCACTTGGAGAAGCCCCCGAGTTGCAGCCCAAGATCCATAGGGAGCAGTGAATTTGTCAACCCCATTACACACGAAGTCATTCTGAGCAACTCAAGATGTGAGCTTAAGATTACTGGTTGTGGTGGGTTCGGCGGCGGCGGAGGAGGAGACGGTGGTTCGACTTTTCTTGGGACTTTAACACCTGGAACGCCGGGTCCTAGAGGGCAGCCCACAATGCATTACTTTAAGCATTCGCATATGGATTCTGCAGCAGCAACCCCACCAAGAAAAAAAGAGGGTGCTTTGACGGAAAGAGAGGGTTTTGTGTCGAAAAGAAGGGCTTCGATTGATGAAGAAAGCAATGGGGTTTGTGGGTTCACTTGCCACAAATGTGGCGAACATTTTGTCAAGTGGGAGGGTCTTGAATCACACCACCTTTCCAAGCATGCTTGTGAGTTGATTACAACCCTTTTGTTTACTCTTGCTTTTTCACTTTTTCTTGCTACTTTGAATCCAAAATTCACTCGACTAGATCTTCTTTTTTTTTTTTATTCTTTATTGGGCACTTTATTCAGGTCATCTTTTTGAACTCTTTTTGCTTGTGCTCTGGTAACTAGAATTGTGGCATGAAGTAACCTTTTAAACAGAGGTTTTAGAGCAGAGCTGTGTGTTTCAAGATTTTGCCAAATCTTTCTTCAATAACAACAATGTTGTTGTTTGAATGCAAAAACCTGGTCTGTTTAACTTTTCATTTTGATATAGGAATAGGATTTCTAAGCTGTTAATTTCCCATGCCACAGTGACTGAACTTCTGGAAGGCGATTCATCGCGAAAGATCGTGGAGATAATCTGTCGATCGAGCTGGCTAAAGGCAGAGAACCATCACGTTCGAATAGACAAAATCTTGAAAGTGCATAATATGCAAAAGAACCTCGCTCGATTCGAAGAATACCGGGAAGTTGTGAAGTTGAAAGCGAGTAAACTCGCCAAGAAACACCCTCGTTGCATCGCCGATGGGAACGAACTCTTGCGATTCTACGGAACGACTCTAGGATGCTCCCTCGGCATCAACGGATCGTCCGATCTTTGCGTATCCGATAAATGTTGCGTGTGCCGGATCATCAGAAATGGTTCGTTCGGCAAACGGGAGCTCACGGGTGGGATCGGAGTTTTCACGACTTCCACGAGCTGGAGGGCGCTGGAATGCGTGGAACCGGATCGCGGAAGAGACGACCTGTTTGTGAGGAAGGCGCTGATTGTGTGCAGGGTGATCGCGGGGAGAGTGCACAAACCGTTGGAAAACATTCAAGAAATGGCCGGACAGACGGGGTTCGATTCGTTGGCGGGTAAAGTCGGCGTGTATTCGAATATTGAGGAGCTCTACTTGCTAAATCCTAGAGCACTTCTTCCTTGTTTCGTGGTGATTTGCAAGACATGAAGAAGAAGATTGATCAATTCGTTGCATAAAGATTTAGTAGATTTATTTGGTCTCCTTTTTGTTGATGTTTCCGCAAGTTGTGGATTCAAATGTTGTAAAATCTTTTGCATCTTTGTTGACATCATAGTGGACTTCCATTTTTTTTTTTTCTATACCATTGCTATATCAAAAACTTAAAAAGTTGAGTATTCTAACAATTTTTTTATATACGACTTAACCCGAATTTTGTTTACGCCTTAACTTAGAGTTTATTCAATATGAATCGAAAAGTAAGAACCGTTAACGGTTTCATTACGAAAAACATAGATTTTTTTTATAAGCATGAAAAACATAGAATTAGGTTTGGCAAGTATCAATTTATTAGGCAAAAATCATTAAATGTGGAATGAGACTAAACACAATCGACCATTGAGCTAACTTTATGCCACCGGTGATGTGTCTCCATTCTCTCAACCCACCATAGACAATGCGTCACATCTAAAATAAAAATATCAAATTAAGTTAAATTAAATTTTTTAAAAGCTTTTGGAGCCAAAGCATTTTCCATCATCCAAAAAACGTAATGTCCAATTAAAGGAAAAAATAAAATAAAAACAGATATACATTTCCTCCATTGTCCTGCCATGCATGTGATCCATTTTGAAATCATCCAAGTTAATTTACATTTAAGTGAAATTTGGTATATATATCGGGTGGGTACTATTTATATTTTATATATCATATTAATAGTGATACATATTTTTTTAATATATTGAATATTTTGTTTTTATTTATGAAACTAATATTTACAGAGTATTATTCAACATATACACAAGTGCATGTGGTCCTAAGTGGATAGAGAATTTATAAGTTTAAAAAAATGGAAATTGCAGAACAAGAATTGTATTATATGTATGAAAAACAACATATTATGTTGTCATGTAATATACTCGATGTGGAGTCAAATATTTTATTTGTCTTACTACACCCATATTTCTTTTAAGGTCATAAATTTATCATGCAATATATTCCTCTATCCATTTAACTTGGGAAATATATAGCCTCATTGTGAAAACTTTTATGATTATAACGATGGTGAGTTTAAGTCATCTAAGAGAGAAAACATATAATCAATCTCTTAATTTAGATTTATTTTTAAAAAAAACCAAAATGAGGAATGTTTTTTTTCACATGACTTGACCATTTTTATTTGTGACATTCCTTTTAACGTCAAATCACATGTACATTTATATCTTTTATTTTAGATTTAAAAGAAAAAATTGTTATAATTAAATCTAAAACCGAAACCTCGTCCCAAATTGAGAGCATAGTATGAATTGATGTAAATCATCGGATATACATGAAATTTTAAGAATATGGTAATGAGCAAGTATCAGGTGTAACATTTGCATCGTAATATATATGTATATAAAAGAAAAATTTACTACATTTACTCGTATTCATTCGCACAGTCTGAGAAAATAAAAGAATTTATGAACTTTGTTATCATTTGGTCTGCAACAAAATGCCAAAAATGATTGAATATGACGCAACAAGTGATTTATTTATTATACTATATATGTTTGAACAAATTTGAATGGTAAAATATTGGAGCGCATTTACTGCTGATTCAGTCTCCGCAATGGTGTCCACAGAATCACAAGCAGCCACCCACCATTTATTATTTATTTGTTTGATCAAAATTGAATAATCATACGATAATGTTTTAGTAACGTTTTCCTATGTCATGGTAAAAATATTTATGAAAATCATGTTTTGACTTTTGAGATTTTATTATTGGGTGACCCAACATAATTTATTATTATTAGTTTTAAAATAATGATGACCATTGATAATACTGTCTATGGTAGATTGAATTGAACTAAATAATCATATTCCACAGAATATCGTGCATGCTTATTTTTATTTTTTGGGAAAAAATATTTATTTATTATAGATGTTTGTTCTATTTGTAAAACGTATATTACTAGTCTACTTAACAACATAAATGTGAAGACTTAGTGTTGACTTAGCATTAGTTTCATTTAACGGTCAAGATCTTCCTTATTGATTAATTAGTTGATCTAAAGGCTGGGATTTAAAAGCCTTGGTAGTTAGGCAGTTAAGTGAGCTAAGATCGGTTAAAAGGGAGTTTACTCGATTTGAGTCATCTATCTTGAAGTTTCAGATCCGAAGAGCAAGAGAGTTTTTCATTCTTTCTCTACGAGAGATCGAGGGCTTCTGATTCACATCTTGTTTCGTTCAAAATCCTCTAAGAACGTGTATGCTTACTTCTGGGTTACAGATTCAATTGAATAGGCTCTTTGTTGGCTGCTGGAATCTTGAATAAGGAGTATGCTTCTGTTCTTGTTTTTGATTATGTTCTAAGCTGGTTTATAGCTGGAGATTCATATTGACGAGGGTTGTATTGAACTATATCTGGTTTGTTGATTAGTGGATTCTTATGGGATTGATCCCAGAACCTTGGATGTAGGATTTGTATAATCCGAACCAAGTAATTCCCTGTGTTCTTGAGTTTTATTGTTTTTCTGATTATTTCCTTTGGTTTGCTGTTCGTAAGTGTTTTGCTGGCTTTTTGGATTGGTAAATACCTTGTTTTCTGGAAACGAGTAGTTTCAACAATTGGTATCAGAGCTTGAGATTTTTTTTTAAATCTTGGGCTCAAGGCTGCGATCTTGTTATATTAGAACTTTCTGTTATAAGTCTCTATCTCGTCTCTATTTAAAGATTTCTTGAGAAGGATGTCTACTGGCCAGGGGCATTCTTTAGCAATGTCTACTTCTAGATTTGAGGTGGAGAAATTTGATGGGAAGAACGATTTTAATCTGTGGCGTGAAAAGATGATTGCTCATCTTGGTAATCTTGGTCTGGACGATGCATTGCAAGGAGAATCCAAGATTCCAAGCACTGTGGAGAACAAGGCAGATATTCTAAAGAAGGCAAGAAACACTATTGTTCTTAGCTTAAGTGACCAAATTCTAAGGAAGGTTGTAAAGGAAAAGACAGCTGCTGATATGTGGCTAAAGCTGGAACAGTTGTATATGACAAAAGCACTACCCAATCGAATATATCTAAAACAGAAATTCTATAGTTACAAAATGGATGAAAACAAGTCCATTGATGAGAACATTGATGAATTCACCAAGCTGTTATCGGATCTTGAGAACATGGAAGTGAATATTGATGAGGAAGACCAAGCAATTTTTCTGCTCAACTCTCTGCCGAAAGCATATGATCAGTTAAGAGATACCTTAAAGTATGGCAGGGAAACACTTACTCTTGAAGAAGTGACAGGGGCTGCATATTCTAAAGAATTGGATTTGAAAGCTAATGGAAAGCTTCAAAAGCCTGCTGGTGAAGGGTTGAATGTAAGGGGGAGATCTCTTGAAAGAAAGGGTTCAACTAGTAAATGGAGATCCAAATCGAGGTCTAAGTCAAGATCAAAGAGGACTTGTTGGCTGTGTAAAAAGGAGGGACATATAAGAAGATTCTGTCCTCAAAGGAAAACCAATCCAGGACAAGAGACATCTTCTAACACTGATGCAGCAAATATAATGAAAGGTTATGAAGAAGCCGAAGTCCTAACTATCTCATCTGATAATCCAACTGATGAATGGATTCTTGATTCTGGATGTACTTATCACATGTCTCCAAGAAAAGATTGGTTCTCAGATTTTAGAGAGACAGAAACAGGTTATGTCCTACTAGGAAATAATGAGTCTTGCAGAATTCTGGGAGTTGGATCAGTGAAGTTGAAAATGTGGGATGGATCAGTCAAGATTCTGACTGATGTAAGATATATCCCTGATCTAAAGAGAAATTTGATTTCCTTAGGTACATTAGATCAGAAAGGACTAACCTATAAAGCTCAAGGTGGCATTCTCAAGGTAGTGAAGGGTTCACTAGTTATAATGAAAGCCATTCTGAAACAAGGGTTGTATTTTCTTCAAGGATCTACCTTATCTTCTGAAACTCATGTGACTACATCTGATAAGAATCAAACTCTCCTTTGGCATCAAAGGCTAGGACATATGAGTTTAAAGGGGCTACAGGAGCTATGTAAACAAGGACTTCTGGACTCAAAGCATATCAACAAGTTGGACTTCTGTGAAAACTGCATATTAGGTAAGACACATAGACTGAGTTTTAAGACAGCAATACACAATACAAAGTCACCTCTGGACTATATTCATGCTGATCTTTGGGGCTCGTCTAAGGTACCTTATTCACTGTCTAAATGCCAATATTTTGTTTCTTTGATTGACGATTACTCAAGAAAAGTTTGGATTTACTTTCTAAAAACTAAGGATCAAGCTTTTAGTAAGTTTGTTGAATGGAAAAGTTTAGTAGAAAATCAAACTGGAAACAAAATTAAAACCTTAAGAACAGATAATGGTTTGGAGTTTTGTAATCATGAGTTTGATGAATATTGTTCCAAAAATGGAATCGCTAGACATAGGACATGCACATATACACCACAAAAAAATGGAGTAGCCGAACGTATGAATAGGACTATCATGAATAAAGTTAGATGTATGCTTAGTGAAAGTGGATTACCATTCAAATTTTGGGCAGAGGCTGCCTCTACTGCATGTTACTTGATCAATTTATCACCATCCTCTGCTATCGATTTTTTAGTTCCAGAATTTAAATGGTCTGGTTTGAAACCTAATTACAAACATCTAAGAACTTTTGGTTGTGTTGTGTACATTCATTCAAACCAAGGTAAACTAAGTCCTAGAGCTAAGAAAGGCATTCTACTTGGATACCCTACTGGGGTAAAAGGATATAAAGTATGGCTATTGGATGATCTCAAGTGTGCAATCAGTAGAGATGTGGTGTTTAATGAATCTATATTTTATAAAGCTAACAAACTTGCTCCAGATTTAGCCAGCTCTAAACAAGCTGAGCAGAGTTTTCAGGGAAATGAACAGCTGCCTACAGAAAGAAATTCTTCTGAGAATGATCAAGGTGGAGCTGATCTCAAGCAATTTGAAGAATTTTTTGACATGAATCATACAGAATATGAGAGATCACAGAATTACACTGATGTATTGGATGAAATAAAAGAGGATCACAGTGATGAGACACTCAGTGACCATCATCAAGATGACTATCTACTGGCAAGAGACAGAGCTAGAAGAGAAATTAGATTGCCTGCTAGATTTGCATCATCCGAATTCACAGCCTTTGCACTAAATGTAGCTGATTTGATGGATTTAGAAGAACCTACTACTTATGAAGAGGCTGTGAATAGTAAGGACAGTGAAAAATGGTTGAAAGCCATGAAAGATGAATTTAGTTCTTTAATCAAGAATAACACATGGGTGTTAATTGATAAACCAAAAGACAAGAAGGTGATAGGCTGTAAGTGGGTGTTTAAAAGGAAACCAGAAGTTCCAGGAGTTGAAGGGCCAAGGTTTAAGGCCAGATTGGTTGCAAAAGGATTCTCTCAGGTTGAAGGAATTGATTATCATGAGGTTTTTTCACCAGTGGTAAAACACTCATCTATTAGAATTTTACTTGCAATCACAGCAATTCAAGATTTGGAGCTTGAGCAGTTAGATGTCAAAACGGCTTTCTTACATGGGAATCTTGATGAAAAGATACTAATGGCTCAACCAAAAGGTTTTGAAACAGATCCTCAAGCTGGAAAAGTGTGTTTGCTGCAGAAGTCAATTTATGGCTTAAAGCAATCACCTAGGCAATGGTATAAACGTTTTGATGTCTTCATGCTACAGCAGGGATATATGAGATCAAAATATGATAGTTGTGTTTATTTCAGGAAGCTTCAAAATCAGTTTTATATCTACTTATTGATTTATGTTGATGACATGCTTATAGCATGTAAAGATCTAAGTGAAATTCAGAGGTTGAAACATCAGCTTAACTCTGAATTTGAGATGAAGGATCTCGGTGCAGCAAAACAGATTTTAGGAATTGAGATTCGAAGGGACAGAAAGCTTAGAACTTTGACATTGTCACAAGGAAGATATGTTAATAAGGTATTGAATCTCTTCAAGATGTCTGAATCAAAGGCTGTTAGCACTCATATTGGTGCTCATTTCAAGCTTATGGCAGTACAACAGGATCAGGAGGAATTAGAGAGCATTCATATGGAAAATATACCTTATTCTAATGCTGTAGGAAGTGTAATGTACTTGATGATTTCAACTCGACCAGACATCACCTATGGCTTGAGTCTGGTAAGTAGATTCATGAGCAAACCTAGTAGAGAACATTGGAAAGCAATGCAATGGCTACTTAGGTATTTAAAGGGAACCACACAGCTAAAGTTAACATACACAGATCACACTTCGAATTCTTTTGGAGTCACTGGATACTGTGATTCTGATTATGCTGCTGATTTAGATAGAAGGAGATCAATTTCTGGATATGTTTTCACAGTTGGAGGAAATGTGGTGAGTTGGAAATCTAGCTTGCAGAATGTGGTAGCTTTATCAACTACTGAAGCAGAGTACATCAGCTTAACCGAAGCAGTTAAGGAAGGGATTTGGATCACTGGTTTTGTATCAGAAATGGGACTTAAACAAAAGGATGTTACTATCTTTTGTGATTCACAGAGTGCAATTCATTTATCTAAGAACTCAGTCTTTCATGAGAGGACAAAACATATAGACGTGAGGTTGCATTTTGTGAGGGACATTATATCAAGAGGTCTAGTTAAGATCCAAAAGATAGATACATCGATTAATCCAGCTGACATTTTAACAAAGGTGGTGCCTGTGAGCAAACTCAAACATGCTTTGGAATTGCTCAAACTGGTGGAGTAAGATACACTCCTGAATACTGGGATTTCATAGAATTCTTGTTATGAAAACAAATCAGTCAAAGGTGGAGAATTGTGAAGACTTAGTGTTGACTTAGCATTAGTTTCATTTAACGGTCAAGATCTTCCTTATTGATTAATTAGTTGATCTAAAGGCTGGGATTTAAAAGCCTTGGTAGTTAGGCAGTTAAGTGAGCTAAGATCGGTTAAAAGGGAGTTTACTCGATTTGAGTCATCTATCTTGAAGTTTCAGATCCGAAGAGCAAGAGAGTTTTTCATTCTTTCTCTACGAGAGATCGAGGGCTTCTGATTCACATCTTGTTTCGTTCAAAATCCTCTAAGAACGTGTATGCTTACTTCTGGGTTACAGATTCAATTGAATAGGCTCTTTGTTGGCTGCTGGAATCTTGAATAAGGAGTATGCTTCTGTTCTTGTTTTTGATTATGTTCTAAGCTGATTTATAGCTGGAGATTCATATTGACGAGGGTTGTATTGAACTATATCTGGTTTGTTGATTAGTGGATTCTTATGGGATTGATCCCAGAACCTTGGATGTAGGATTTGTATAATCCGAACCAAGTAATTCCCTGTGTTCTTGAGTTTTATTGTTTTTCTGATTATTTCCTTTGGTTTGCTGTTCGTAAGTGTTTTGCTGGCTTTTTGGATTGGTAAATACCTTGTTTTCTGGAAACGAGTAGTTTCAACAATAAACTATTAGTTGATGATAGTTGAAAGGATGTTGATGATTGAATTTGTCTGAGAACTACAAATATAAAAATATTAAAAATAAATCTTTCTAAAAATAAAATTATTAAAATTGACATAAATATGAACCATGTCACCAAATTTTTATTTTCGTAAAATAAGATTTCAGTTTTGTTTTTTGGGCCATTCCTGTTTTTATCAATTTCATCCTTGATTCTCGTTTTTTATTTATCAGGTAGTTAGTTTACTGCTTTATTTCCCACTCTGTGCCCAATCGATCGTGGATTATCGGCCCAGTGATTGCCAAAAAGGCTTTCACTATCGGAGTACTTGCTAGTTAGAATTGGGCCTCAAATCCAAGTCCATTTAGTACATATATCCGGGCCTCACCTTGGGCCTATTTTTTTTCTTGCAAATGTGGATCCGATATTTTGTTTTATGATGAATTTTTCTTTTAGAGTTTCGGGCCATTTTATTAAACGGCCCATTGCACGGGATGATTTGCAACAGGTTTGACGGCACCCATTTTCTCTATATCTTCCACATTTTCTCTCTTTCTTTCAGTCATCCGATAGACATGGGTGAATCTAGGGGTGGAATCGGGTTGGGACCCGTTCCGTAACCCACTTACCCGATTTCCGTCCCGATAAGAATTGACATATTTTTTTTCTCACGATCCCGCACCCAAAAAGTGTCGGGATCCGAATGTTCGGATCCCGAACATTCGGGATCCCGTCGGGAGAGGGTAATCCCTAATAATATATATTTTTTAAAAAAAAATTCTATGAAAATATTTTTTTAAAAAAAATTATGAAAAAAATCAAACAATTTTTTAATACATTACAAATAAATTAAAATTTCTTTATATATAACAATTAAAAAACTAAAATTTTTTTTAGTACATTACAAAGAAACTAAAACTACTACTTAATTAATAAAAAAAACATATAATTATTCATAATAATAAAAAAACAAAATAAAAATTTATAACTCAATGTTAATATTAAAAAAGATAAATATAAAAAAATTATATGATATAAAATTATAAAAATATTAATATTAAAACATAAAATTTTAAAAAAAAATTATTTTTGTAATTAAAAAATATTATTTTTATATTCGGATCGGGTCGGAAATTCCGTTGGGAAGAGTAGCCTATCCCGATCCCGATCCCGAAATTAATCGGGTTCGAAAAAACCCTGACCACTCGGATCGGAAAAATTTCGGGACGGGATTGGGTTGGGAATCGGGACGGGTCGGGATATATATAAAATTTGCCACACCTAGGTGAATCTAAGATGAAATTCATTTCTATTTTCAAGTAAACACGAACAAAAAAGGTTGTACTCAAAATCCAAAATTTTGCTAAGGTTGAAATTCAACCCCAAAAAATCTGAAACACCACCAAATACAAGCGAAAACCACAGCAAAAAAATTAGCTAACCCTCTTCAATAGTGGTATTGAAACTAAGCCTTATCGGCTTTAGCAGCAGTCGCAGCGGCTTGCCCACGAAGACGACCGGTTCTTCTAGCAGCGATAAGACCAACCTTTTGTCCAGGTGGAGCATCACGGCGCACAGTACTGGCATGACCAATATGTTGATGGTTACCACCGCCATGGGGATGCTCCACGGGATTCATAGCAACACCACGAACCTTGGGCCATGAATTTCTCTTCACTCTGAATTTGTGATAGGCGTTTCCAGCCTTCAAGAGCGGTTTCTCGGTACGACCTCCTCCAGCAACTTGTCCAATCATGCCGCGGCATCCGCTAGGCACAATCTTCTTGGCTCCTGATGGAAGTTTAATCCTGTGACAACAAATAACTCAAAAGGATGAGTGAGTGCTCACTACGGCAGACTCTCTACTCCAATAACCTCAAGGGAAACGATTTAAAGTAAGCACCTTGATGTTTGATCAATACTTTAGAACTCACAATAACCCCATAAGTTGAAGTAGCTAGTGATAATATACAGTATATATTTCAGACACAAAATAAGAATCTTCGAAAGCTCAATTACAAGAACAAGCCAAAATGAAACAAGGTAAACACTTCAGTATACATTACAAGATACCTTTGGTGATTAATAAACCTCAAACAAAAGTTCAATCGCAAGAACTGGCAAAATGAAGCATCAATCAATCCAATCTGCAGTATTATCCATGCATTGCAAATGCAAATAATCACGAGAATAACACACACCATGACAACCAATTCAAGCTAATCCCTACTTACGCCAAAATTGAATTTGAAGTAAAAAAACTAGCTCAAAATGTATTTTATTTGGCCAACTCCAGTAAATCCATTCAGAACATGATAATAAGAAAAGAAATCAGTTTCGATTAAATAACAACAAGAATAAACATAATACCTAGAGGTACCGTTATCAGGGTTGTGAGAGATGACAACGGCGTAATCTCCAGAAGCCCTGGCGAAAACCCCACGATCACCAACATGGTGTTCAACGTTGCACACAACGGCACCTTCTGGAATAGATCTGAGGGGGAGAACATTTCCGACGATGAGATTGGCCTTCTTCCCACAAAAAACAAACTGTCCGGTGTACATGCCCTCGGCGGCGATAAAGAGCTCCTTCTGGTGCTTGTAGCGGAAGGGGTGGCGGAAGGTGACGCGAGCAAGGGGAGCACCGCGGCCAGGGTCGTGGATGATGTTGTCGATGACCCCCTTGAGGTAGCCGTTCCGCTCGCCGTAGTCGAGGGACCGGAAGCGCGCCGGGCCCTTGCGGTGGTGCGTGTGGGATTTGAACACGGATCCCGCTCCCTTACGCTGCGACCGGATGACGCGACCCATCGAGAGAATTGGGAGTTCGCTAATTGAATCCAAAGGAAATTTATAAAAAAAAAAAAACAAAAAAAAAAAGGTTTTTGAGGTTTTAGGGTTGGTTTCTGGGCTAGGCCCATTACGAGATTGGGCCTCATTTTATGGATGATATATATAATTATGATAAAATTACTCTTTATTATTTTTAATCCTCTTCATATGGTTGCGTTTTATAAGTATAGGATTATATTATTAATCTTGTCAATCTCATGTTTATTTATTTTTTAGAGGTCATATTAATTCATAAAGCTCTTTCATTTTTATCTAATTTAAAATTTAAACATTTATGATTTGTCACAAATAAAATGTGCGATAAATAATCATTTTTAACTAATTATCTTTTCAATTGAGAAAAATTACATTAACATCATTTACTTCCCAAAAAATAATATATAGAAATTTTAAATACTTTAAGATATATTTAATACATTTTATTTGATTTTAATATATGAAAAATCCATTTGAAAATTATATTACAAACTAAAAATAAGATTATAAATTATAACCAAATGACAAAATTGTAACTTGACATTTAATCATGTTTTATTTTTTCCAAATACTTTGAATACCCATTCCAGAAACTCGTTCACTAGTGCGAGATTGGCTCCGCGGAATCCACATCTCCACTTGAGTTGGGTTGTGGCTGGAGTTGGATCTTCCAGTTCGTTTGCTTTTCATAGTTTTTTTTTTTTAAAATCTTTTTAAAGTTAGTTTTTAAAAGTGTTTATTTTTGTAAAATTTGTGTTAATTTTATGTTTGAATAAATAGATAAAAAGTATTTTTTAAGTAATAAATGTGTTTGGATGCATATCATTAAAGTGTTTTTTAACTTATTAATTTATATATATATATTATTTCTATCGTATTTCTAAACCATTGTCATTAAACCGATATCATAACAATAAAATATTGAAAATCTTTTAAAAAAACATAAAAACAATGGTTAATGTTTACATTCCATTTACTATAAATTATTTAAAGAAAAACTTATATCTCAATGTCGACTTTGGATTGATAATGAAGTTTTTATGTCATCTCTCACTTTTTTCATTTCATTAATATTTTTCTGTGTTGGCTCTTGCCATCTTGTACCTCTATCATGGACATAATCATTTTCATCATCTTGCTCGATCTCTTGTAAATCATCAATATTTTTGAGTTGTTCAAGAATATCTCCAGCCGCAACATATCGCTTTATGAAATTATGCAAAGCAAAACATGTCACTATAATTTTAAACTGAGTATCCAGAGAAAATGTGGGCATGTTTTGTAATAGCTTCCATCGTGTCTTGCACGCTCCAAATGTTTTTTTCAATAACTGTCCTTAATTAAACTGGAATGATGATAATTAAATATTTCATTTCTTAATATGAAATTTAGAGCCAATCGAAATTGAGGTAAATGATATCTAGTATCTTTATACAGTACCATAAAACTTTTGAAAGTAGGATAATCGACATCAACTAAATAATATTTTCCTGCAAAAATAGGATTAAAGGTCAAAATATTAATATAACAATAATTAACAAAAATCATATGAGATATATTAGTATCAAACCTTCAGGTGAGATTGGAAAATGTAATTTTTCTCTTCGCAGAGCCTCTTTAAAAATTTTAAAATTATGAGCAGAACCTTTCCAACCAACCCATACAAAAGTAAATCATATGTTGAAGTCGCATACAACCATAACATTTGTTGAAGTAAATCCTTTTCTTCCAATGAAATCCACTTGCTTGCTAGGCGAAACACGAATGCATATATGTGTGCCATCAATAGCTCCTATACAATCTTTAAAATAAGATCAGTATCTTTTATTATTCTCAATATATTCAGGAACATCTGTAAATTTAGGATCGAAAGGTTTGATGATATCTCTCGACAACTTCCACATGAAATGTAAAACACCGTGAAACTGTCTTGAAACAGTTTTTCCTTAGTGTTGAAAACGCTCTTGAACATTCCTAAATGAAGCAAGTTGACTCATCATGTACAAAAATAATCCCACCTTTTATATATATATATATATATATATATATCAACTCCTTTTGTTATCTTTATGCTATATGTTTGGAGTATATCATCACATAGTTTATAAAACACATGTTTTCTCATTCTAAGCATTTCAAAACATCGTGTCTCATTGTCATTCACTATCTTCGCCACCCATTGAGAACATGATAGTCACAATGTCCTACATTCTTGTTACATAATATTTCAAAACATAATTCGTAAAACCACACACTAATAATAAAACTATTTTTTTATTAGAGACATGCGTATTTATAATGGAACATCTAATACAGTTGAACTTGAACTCTCGGACATCCTGTGAAAAATGTATGAATAAAGATAAAGATAGAACACAAAACAAATTGAAATAAATATTTTCGAATCATGCATGAAAAATTAAAACATACTGTGGAATGAAGTTAACTCATCAACAAAGGGCAGAAAGAAAACAAGTGCAAAATTCAAGTAATTTTTCTAAAAGAAGAAATCATGCCAATAACGCTTCAAATCATCTTTAGTGAAAGTTGCCCAACCAAGCTGTAGTTCTGGGTCCTTCAATTCGATAAATGTTTGTCTATTTTTTTTTTATATCCAGAACTCTAATAACTATGAAGAATTGCTCACTACTAACTACCATACCAAACAAATTACGAAGAACCTCCGGGCAAATTTTCAATGCTACATGAATCATCTTTTGGTGTTTCAAGTATAGACTTTTGAGTCTCAAATTTTTTGAGCACACGATCAAATTGATTAGCTAACCTAGTGCCAACAGGACCCCTTTTTTCCCCACTCTCGTTTCTCTTTCTCTTCCTTTGCTGCTTAGAATTGTCAGCTCCCATTCTCGAGTTTTTCAGAACTTCTTGGTTTTCAACACTAATATACACATCACTTTGAAACTCTCCGTCTAACTCAACATCCTAATCATTTGTATCATCATTCAAATTATTATGAATTGGTTCATTCTCTAATGGTGCTATTGCAACATATCCCGTTGAAATAAAACTTTTAAATATATTTTTGAATAAATCTAAATTCTTGGGTCCCCTCAACCTAAACTTTGCATACTCGGGATTTTCCTGTAAATTGAAAAGTAACACAAAAAAAATAAAAATAATTTGATATATAATTTTAAATGTATTATAGAAATTATGTACCTTAATCTTCTCCTCCCACAACTATTATCAGCTTGCACAGTCATCTTGTTATGATCCCAACCAAGACATGTCTCAATATTTTCGATAAGTTGTGCTCACAATGCAAAATATTTTCTCATAGCATCCCATTTATTTTTGAATTGTTTCTGATTGAAAGAAAGTCATGTTCTCTCAAGAAATTTGAAAACTAAATTTGTATACCCCGCATTTTTTAAATGTTTGTTAGGCTTATTGCGTGATTCAATTTCTTCCTCACAAATTTTTAAAAATATTTTGGTATTATGATCACTCCAGTCTGCCTTAGTATTCCCATTAGCAACAAATCCAGGGTCAACAGCCTCAATCGTATATCTAGGTAATTGGCTTGGATTTGATAATCTTTTTTTAGAGGCTAACTTCGAATACATTCTATATTCAAAAAATTCTGAACCATCATCAATGGACAATCAAAACGTAAAATTAGCAGAACCTATACACATGTTCAAAATTTATTTTAAACACAATAACATCCACCTCAAAAATGAATTTGAGACCAAAGTAACTTTAACAATCCGTAAGCTAACCAACATCAATTCATTTCTCATCCAACATCAATTCATTACTCATCCATGAAAACTTTCTCAAATTCCTTTACAATAAAAACGTACACACTGTACACACACAAATATATATATATATATATATATATATATATATATATATAAACAAATGTCCATTGTACATATATATAACACACACATACAAAATATATATACACACACATACGTAACACACAAATTATATATACGTACATTGTACATGTATATACAACACACACACACATACAATATACTTTACATATATATATAACACACACACACAATATATATACGTTCCTGTAGATGTATATATAACACATACACAATATATATATATATATATATATATATATATATATATATATATATATATATATATAATATACTCTATATATATGAGTTTCGATCACATGGACAACCACTATGGGCAACTACGTGAGCAACAGTTGACGTGACAATCACTCATTGGATGTACAAGGTGTCACGTCAGCTGTTGCTCACGTAGCCCATGATGGTTGCTCATGTGATCGAAACTCTTTCTCTCTCTATATATATATATATAAATAAACGTTCACACATCAATCAAAAATTAATGCTACGAATTGTGCTAAAAAAAATTGTATGAAGAATAGTTTGAAAATTTTACCTTCTAGAATAATGGATGAAAAAGTTGAGAGACGTAAAAATTGATCGACTTGTTTTAGGTTAATGAAAAGCCATCTAAAAGCTTTAAATTTGGGTTTTTGAAAAAACTCTAATTTCAGTGTAAATAAGTTCTTTAAGCACTAAACGCCCGATTGATTTTCCCATAATTTAAGGTCCATACAATAATAAATGCCAAGTACTAATGAGATCTATTTCAAGGATATCTCCATTTATATATATACGAACACACAAAGGGAAACGAAGAGGGATAAACTCCCAGATGATGTTCAACAAAAACACAGAAATGCAAGCAACCATAATCCACAAGTTGTAATTCAAACAAGTAGGATTGACTACGACACTACTAGTAGCTGTTTTCAGTAGACTCGACAGATTAACATAGAGGCGAAGAGAGCAGTGAACCTAAATTATCTTCGCTTAAACAGAATGACCACAATGGCCATGATCGCCAGTCCCAAGAAGGACGCACCGATTACATTTTCGGTACTTGGTCCAGGAGTCCCACCAACATTTGCAAATATCTTGGTCCCTTTCCCTCCAAAAATTTTTTGGAAGAAATCAGACAAGTTGCTCATCATATCAGCCATTTTAACCTTGATTTTCAGAACAAAGTCCTCAAATCCGTTGGCTGGCTCAGATTCTGCATCGCTGGATGAGTCCCCGATGCTTTTGGCAGACACGTTCTCAAGATGATCAGCACAAGTAACTGAATCTGATAGGCCCAAACCTTTTACCAAATTTAAATACAAGGTGTAAGATATCATGTTTAACTAGCAAGTGGCACAAGATATCCAGTGAAATGGTATTTTAGTAACATATTTCATATACAAAATCAGTACATCCAACGGCAAACACTTGAAAACATGATTAAATTTTTTTTTAAAAAAATCTGCTTACACGTCTTTTGCGAATGCAGAAACTCTTGAAGCTCTGGGTTCTGTAGAACAGCAGTCCACACATTTGGATCACAGGCAATTGATGCAACAACACTCTACCAAAACATCATATCAAGATGTCATAATCACATAATTATATGATATTTGATCCACCCAGTGGGAAAATAGATATATCAATTATAATAAGATTACACATGGAAAAAAAACTCATTCTTTTGACAAGTAATAGTAACCAGTTAATACGATTCAAGAAAGAGGGGTGAATGCCCACAATTAAATTAGAAACTTGTTTATCAGATACCATCTAACTACATCAACTTCTTGTTAAAGTAACTCATATTTTTTTGCAAGAGGTGAGATGAGTAACAATGAATATCTCACTTCTGAAGCCCCTGCAGAAGAGTGGAGAAAAATTCGAACATATGCAAGCGAGTAAATGTAATACTCCTAAAGGAGAAATGGACTCTAGGTGGCGAAAGAATTGCTCCAAATAGAAGTGGAAAGTAAGTAAATGAACCTGAGCCGCAGGGCTCTCATGCAAGAGCCTAAAAGCCTTGACAGCTGGTGATGTTACCGCAGGTGCCATTATATCACTGAGACCACAAGCTTTAGCACATTCAACTTGTGAGTTTGAAAGAGATGAGCCCAAGTTGTGTTTTGCAACAACTGAATTCCCATATCCAACAGAATCACAAGACGACTGATATGCCCTGCAAATCAAGAAATTTGAAAAATAACAGAAGATTCTAAGGAATGTTTGTTGCTTTACTAGGGAGAAAACTCTGGTACTTGCACACCAGAGCTAAATGCTTAATAAAAAAAGTTCTCATGGAATTTAATTGCACACGGGACATTGAGAGACTAAAGTTACAATTTTTAACAAAATCACACATTAAACTTGAAATTTCTTTTCTATTTGTGAGGGGATATCCCTGTCTTTTCCCTTGGCCTGCACACTAATCACGGTACGATCCACGGCCGAGGCTTCCGTAATGAACAAAAATGATGTAACAATGATGATCGAACAAATCCAAAATTCATAAATCATCCCCCAAGAAAATCAACCAACACTTACAGCTAAATCAATCAGCCCAAGAAATTTAAAATTCTAAAAGATGAAAGGAAGATACTTTTCAAGGGTGACAGCGAGTTCAGAAGTGGCCTCTTTGGCTTCCTGGAGTGTCGGCGCACCGCCGAACACAACTCTCGGCATCGGCTCACCCGCGCCCATGATCACCTTCTCCTCTCCACCGGCGTACACCCAATCATCAATCTCCGAGCACGAGTTTTGAGACTGCGAAGACACCAGCTTCATTTCCTCCCCCGACGAAATTGTGGTCGCGGCAGCCCGAACAGAAAAGGGCCCGCGCTTCGCTGACGACATGGGAAGGTGCTCCGCCTTTATGCCTCGGATACCACCAGCCGCCACCGTGACCCCGGTCAGCTTCGCCGCCGCTCTCATCGCTCCGCCACCCATAGTCACTTGTGGAAAACGAAGGATTCGAATTGATGGGAAAAAAAAAAAATTAACCCTCTAAAGGGAATTTGCTTCTGGTCGAAGGAATCTATCTAATCTGGAAAAGGATAATCCCCGATCGAAGCCGATGATTCGGTGATCAAAATGTAGAGTGAAGCGTCAGCATCGCGAAACGGGTTAGATATTTGTCGATCAATGGATAGACGACTGTACAAAATAAATATTTAAATTTAGGATAATAGATATAGGGTATGTTTGAAGTTATAATAATTAATTTACATATAATTTATTTTTATCTATTTTACGTTTTTTTATATTATTTATATATTTTTAATTATTTATTTCATATCAATCAAATCATAAATTATTTATTTTATATCAATCAAATCATTAAATTTAAATTACTATATTATTCTTTATAAATAATATTATTTATATTTTTATTAATTATTAAAAAAATAAAATAATAATGTACTATTTTCATATAATATATAATCAATCAAATCAAACAAACTATAATTTATCAATCAAATCAAATCTTATATTAACTATCATTTTTTATTTATTTTTTATTACAATATATTACTTATCTCTATATTATTTATCTTATCTTCAACTTCAAACGGATGCATATAATATAATAATAACTAGATTTTTCATAATTATTATTACAATTATATTATTATTACATCTACATCTCTATACTACACCTAAATTATTATTATTATTATTATTATTATTATTATTATTATTTTTATTATTATTTTAAAAATTGAGACACATTTAAAAATTATTTTTGGTATGTTTGATGACATCAACATAAATTTACAAATTTAACCCCGACCCCAAACATGCATTGTACTTCATATAGAGTATTGGGTAAAATAGTAAAAATGTAGTTGCATTTTTCACTCCTGCTATCAAAAACCACGTCATTACCCACTATTTATGTCTTGCTAAAATTAAGGATTCATTCCAATCAATTTCATTACCCACTATTTATCTCTTGCTAAAATTAAGGACTCATTCCAATCAATTTCATTGTATTTCTTTAATATCGACATATTATTTGCAAAATATTAAAATTTCATATTTATTATAATTTTAATTAGACATTAAATTATTTATGTACACATCGGTTGCTAGTTATTATAAAACACAAGGACCATAAAATAACTAGTTTTGGGTGCCTGCGACATTATCGACATCTTAAAAATCTTTCAGATTATGTTTTTCAAAAAACATTCTTTCAGATTATTAGAAGTATTTTTTCTAATCTATCTCTTTACTAATAAATTTTTTAGATTATTGTAACTTGTATCACTATTTTATTAATTTGAAAATTAAAAATTATCATATCCAAATAATTGTTCCATCTATATAAACATGGTAAATATTAGGGGTGACAAATTTTACATAAAATCCCGACTCGTCTCGATTCCCAACCCGTTCTCGTCCCGAATTTTTTTCGTCCCAAAATTTTTCCGACCCGAGTGGTCGGGATTTTTTCCGACCCGATCAATTTCGTGATCGGGATAGACAACTATTCCCGACGGGATTCTCGACCCGACCCGAATATAAAAATAATATTTTTTAATTAAAAAAATAATTTTTTTTTAATTTTTATGTTTTAATACTAATGTTTTATAATTATATACCTATAATTTTTTTTATATTTATCTTTTTTAATATTAACATTGAGTTATAAATTTTTATTTTATTTTTTTTATTATGAATAATTATATGTTTTTTTTATTAATCGAGTAGTTGTTTTAGTTTATTTATAATGTACTAGAAATATGTTTTAGTTTTTTAGTGGTTATATATAAAGAAATTTTAATTTATTTGTAATGTATTAAGAAATTGTTTGATTTTTTTCATAATTTTTTTTAAAAGTATTTTCATAGAATTTTTTTTTAAAAAAAATCTTTCGGGATTACCCTCTCCCGACCTGACGGAATCCCGAATTTTCGGGATCCCGACACTTCTCGAGTGCGGGATCGGGAGAAAAAAACATCACAATTCCTATCGGGACGACAATCAGGTAAGGGTGTTACTAGGAATGACAATGGGTCGTGTAACACCCGGTATTTTTAAATACGTAAATCCACATGCATAATTAGGAAATTTAATTATTTAAATTTTAGATTTATGGGTTAAATAATTATGTGAATTATTTGTGCATGATTTAATTTATTTTTTAAGCATTTAACCCATAATTAGTGATTTTTATGATTTTTAGTATTTTAATTATTTTATCGTGTAGACGGGACCGTGGACGGACGAGATGACAACTTTCTAGCCAATTAATTTCATGAGCCTTTTTAGAGCCCTAAAATATTATTTTGAGTTTTATTATCTCAAAATTTTTAGTATTTAATTTTATATAATTTTAGGAGTCTATTTTTATTCAAAATAAGCCAAAATATTGACTTTTTAGTATTTTTAAAATTCCCTAAATTTATAATTTCGAGATTTTCATATGTTTAACTTAAATTATCAGATTTTAACTTTTAGTTAGAGTTTTAAAATTTTATGTTTTATAATTAAACCTTTTAAATTATCCTAAAACCTATTTTAATTAAAATAAAACTCTAACCTAATCTACCCCAAAACCCATCGACCAAAAGCTCTTAGCCGCCTCCCTCTCCTCCATCTTCATCTTCTTCCTCGAACCAAAGCCAAGGAGACTCCATAGCTCGATTTTTGTAAGTTTTGAAGGGTTGTTCATCGTTCGTCGTCCCGGGAATCGTTTTACACGCTTCTAAACTCAAACATTGGTGAAAGACATGTTTTCTTTCCCTTATTTTCGTGCCATATCAGTGAAATATATGTGTGTGTTGTGTATGCATCAAGACCTTCAGAAATTTTTCAGAAAAGGCTAGGGATGGTTGAGCATCTCACGTTTTTCTCACTTTGTTTGACATACACTCATTTTTTTCTTAGCCATGGATCGTGCAACTGCTGGTCAAGGTCCCTAGGATGTTTAAGGGGTGTCTAGGCTCGAGTGGCTCGGTTGGTTTGAGCCAAACGAGCCCAGGAAGCAAGCTAGGCTCGATCGGCCTCCATGAGGCGCAGGAATAGGGTTTCAGGGAAGGGGGCTCGGCCTTGGCGGTTCAGGCTGCATGGGGACCGGGGCTGGGCTAGGTTCAATCCGCCCAGACGTGGGCTACGTCTGGCGGCGGCGCTCCGGCCAGGGGCGGCCGGAGCGAGGCGGCAGCAGTCCCTAAAGGACTGTTGCACGCGGCGGCCGAGAAGGGGAGGGAAGAAGGAGGTTCGGGTTTAGGGTTAGGGGGTGGTCCGGGTCGGGTCGGTGGTCCGGGTCGGGTCAGTAGGTTAGTGGGTCGGGTTAAGTTGGTCCGGGTCCGGGTTTGGTAGGCCGGGCTCGAGTCTTTTTATTTTTAAAGTATTTTATGAATTAATTGGTTTTTGGGCCAATTAATTAGAAATAAAATTATTTGGACTCCCAAATAATTTTATTTGGGGTTTTAAAATTTTAATTAAGTTCGTCCATTAATTTTATGGGCTTTTGAGCCCATAAAAGTTATTGGGCCAGTCTTTGGGCTTTTGGGCTCATTGGGCCAGTTTAAGTTGTTATTGGGCCTAGAATGTTTTATGGGCTTTAAATTATTTTAATTGGGCTTAGAATAATTTTATTGGGCTTAAGTATGTTATTGGGCCAGATTTAAGTAATTGGGCTTGAGTGTTAGGGCCAGCAGTCCAGGACCATCCATGAGAAATTTGCATGTGTCCTGATTATATATTTAATTATTTTTATGCATTGAAGTTATTTTAATATTTATATGTTAGTAAGAAATTAAATTAAATATATATGAAGGACACACATTTTATTTAAGTACATGCATTCATGAAATAATTTTATGCATAATTAAATGTTTAAGGTTGAGCAATAATAAAATATTTTATGTTGGAAGTTGAAGTAGTGTGACAATTTAAGGGGGATTCGTCCCCATATGTGAACTATTGAAGGGCAGTTTACTGCCAATTTAAGAGGTGATTCGTCACCGCCACGTACGTTGGTTTCCACGCTGATCAGTATTTAATGTATGATTTAAGGTTACACTACGGATACAACCATGCGATGTTAGAAAATTAATTGTTCAACAATGTTTATGTATTACGTATTTTTAGGATATTTAAGTTAATTTAAGTTATGTTTATGTCATGATATTTTTAAGCATGCTCATTCATGTATATGTATGTATTAATATTAAATTGATTTAAATTATTTTAAACCCTTGTTATGTTAGCATGTTGGGCCTCTAGGCTCACTACACTGGTATGGTGCAGGTGAGTACGTTGAGGATGAGGTTGTACCCACCGGAGGCGAGGATGTATGAGCGGACATACAGTGACCCCGTGACCGTGATAGATGTCTGAGTCACATTGCATGTTTAGTTATGTCCGCACGTTACACTTTTTATATTATTTTTTTTCAGTGGTTGTGTGTTTTGAATATTTTATTGAATATTGTCAGTGCATGCAAACTTTAATCATTTTTCTTATGCAGTATTTTTAATTAAATGTTTGACTCAGATATTTATTTTATTTAAAGAATGCAACTTTTATTTAAGTTATTTATTTATTTATTTATTTTAAATCTTTTTATTTTGTGCATATATGTATGGGCATATATGTACATATTTTAATTAGTAAGTATATATATAAAAAAAAAAAATTTCCGCATATTTATTTATTTAATAATTATAGAGTTAGGGTCGTTTCAGGTCGGGTCTAAACCCGGCCCCGCATCGAATCCGGCCCGGAGGGGCAGGTCTAAACCCGGCCAAGCGGGTCCATATGCGGGTCCGGGGCGGGTCCTGGGTTTAGCCGGACCCGCCCCCAAAAATATATATTAATATATAAATATAAAATATATATGTATATATATATATTAATAATATATAATTATATTTTTATATTAAATAATCAATACTTTATTCATAATTTGAGTTTATAATATTTTTGGGTTGAAATAATTTTAATATATCATGATATTTTTAATATAAAAATATATTATTATAAAATTTCTTTAGTTTTTTATTTTTAATTAAATAAAAAATAATACATTTTAACTTGTGAGAATATTTTTTGTCCTAAATATTGTTAATATAAATTTGAAAAATAAATTTAATGATTTTTTTATTAATTTTTTAACTTATTTAAATTTTTTATTTAATAAATTTTAAATTATATAAAATTTGGCGGGTCCAACGGGTCTAACCCGGATTGGACCCGCCGGGTTCACGGGGCGGGGCGGGGCGGGTCCAAGGGGAGGCGGGCGGGTCTCGGGTTTGCCCGAACCCGACCCGCGGTGAAACGACCCTAACTCTATAATTAATAAATAAATATGCGGAAATTTTTTTTTTTATTACTTACTAAATAAAATATGTACATATATGCCCATACATATATGCACAGAATAAAAAGTTTTAAAATAAATAATTAAATAAATAACTTAAATAAAATGCTTTCTTTAAAATAAAATAAACATCTGAGTCAAATATTTAATTAAAAATACTGCATAAATAAAATGATTAAAACTGTATGCACTGAAAATATTCCCATGAAATATTCAAACCACAAATACTGAAAAATAATAATAATGTATCATGTTAAAAATACTCAAAACATGCACTGTGACTCAGACATCTATCACGGTCACGGGGTCACTGCATGTCCGCTCATAGATCCTCGCCTCCGGTGGGGACAACATCATCCTCAACGTACTCACCTGCACCATACCAGTGTAGTGAGCCTAGAGGCCCAACATGCTAACATAACAAGAGTTTAAAATAATTTAAAACACTTTCATACATAATACTTAACCTATAAATGCATGAGCATGCTTCAAAATAATAACATAAATGTTGCTTAAAGAAATCACTGAATTATACATAACATACATAATATCATACATACTTGAGTTGTTGAGCACTTATTTTCTTAACATCGAATGGTCCTATCCGTAAGTGTGACCCATACTTATATTGCGACTGATCAGTCTAAGAAACCATCGTACGAGGCTGGTGGCGAACCACCCATACATAAATGGCAGAAACTGCCCATACATAAATGGCCACACTACTTCAATTTCCACCTAAAATATTTTATTTGCTCAACCATAGAACTTCAATCATAGCATAAAAAAATTGATTTCATGAATGCATGTACTTTAAATAACTTGTGTGTCCTTCATTTATATTTAATTTATTTTCTAATATCATATAAATATTCAAATAACTTTTCATGCATAAAATAATTAAATATAAACTCAGGACACATGAATTTTCTCATGGTTTGATTCAACTGCTGGCCCTAGACATACAAGCCCATTAACTTAAGACTTGGCCCATTAGTGTACTTAAGCCCATTAACAACTTTTCTAGGCCCAATAAATCAACCAAAGCCCATTAAGACTAACTTAGGCCCAATAACACTGTCCCTGGCCCAATGGTCCCAAAAGCCCAATAACAGGCCCAATAACTTTCATGGGCTCCCAAGCCCATAAAAATTTCTGGCCAACTTAAAAATTTAAATAAAAATTAATAAAAGCCCAACAATAATTAAATTAACCCAAAATAATTTAATGGAGCCCAAATAGATTAAATGGTACTAATTAAATTTTTGGGAATTTAATTAGCCCATTTAACTCCTAATTAACTTAAAAACTTAAAAATAAAAATAAAAATACCCGAGCCCAATTAAAATAACCCGGACCCGGACCCAACTAACTTAACCCATATTATTTTAGACCCGACCCGGACCACATGACCCGACCCGGAACCACCTTGCAACCCTAAAACCGACCCGCCCTCTCTCAGCCTCTCTCTCGGCCGTGAGCAGCAGGCCCTCGGGGCCTGCTGCCGGCCAGCTCCGGCCGCCTCTGGCCGGAGTGCTGTCGCCCAGACGTGACCCACGTCTGGGCGGTACTGACCTGAGCAAGGGCCCATCCCCATGCAGCCCGAGCCCACGCCGAACCAGCCTCTTCCATCCAACCTAAGCTGCGCCCCCTACTGCCCCATGCTGAGGATTCCCGATCGACCGAGCCCACTCCATTCCAAGACCTGGCCAAGGCTTGCCCTACGGACCTAGACCAGCAGTAGTATGCACCATGGTTAAGAACCACGTGAGTATGCTTCAGAAAAAAAAAAAAAAAAACAACAATCCAACCCGTGCGCATACAACCCAGGAAGCCAACCCGTTTCTAAAAAAAAAAACTTGAAATCTCGATGCATAACAATATACATATTATAACATCTGATATGTACAAAAAGTAGTGAAGAATTCATGCCTTTCACCGTAAACGACGAGAAACACGGGCGTGGGACGGTTCCGGGACGACGGGGCGACAAAAAAATGAACTTTGGAGCTTCAAAGATCTTGGCTATGGTGTCTTCTTGAGCTGCTGGGTCGAGGAAGGAGAGTGGAGGGGTGGGATGGCCGCTGATGGGAAAGTGACGTGTGGGTGTGTGTGGGGTTGGGTAGATTAGGTTTTAATATTTAAGAAAATAGGTTTTTAGGTTAATTAATAATAATTAAAAGTTTTAAAAAAAAATAATATAAAATTTAAACATTCTAAATAAAAGTTCAAATCAGAAACTTAAATTATAATTTATAAAATCCCGAAATTAGAAATTAGGGGAATTTTAAAGATAATTAAAAGTCATTATTTTGACTAATTTTGAATAAAATGGACTCCTAAAATTATATAAAATTAAATACTTAAAATTTTGAGATAATAAAACTCAAAATAATATTTTAGGGCTCTAAAAAGGCTCATAAAATAATTTGGGTGGAAAGTTGTCATCTCGTCCGTCCACGGTCCCGTCTACGCGATCAAATAATTAAAATACTAGAATCATAAAAATCACTAATTATGGGTTAAATGGCTTAAAATAAATTAAATCATGCACCAATAATTCACATAATTATTTAACCCATAAATCAAAAATTTAAATAATTAAATATCCTAATTATGCATGCGGATTTACGTATTTAGAAATACCGGGTGTTACACGCGGCCATTCCTAGGGGTTATAGGACGAATCCCGACCCAATTCTACCCCTAATATATATGGATTCACCAAATGATTCAGCTAGTTCCGATTCAAAATTCATTAATGTCCAGTGGATTTTGTTTGTTATAATGAGTTTGAAATTTCTAGCTTCCAGTACTTTTGTTTTAAAATAGTGAAAATTTTAAAAATGAAATTGTAAAATGTTATAAATTTTAATAAGTATTTTTGAATTTTTTTTACATAAATATAATTTTTCATGCGAAAAAGGATGAAATTTTTAAAAAAAATTGAATTTTGGGAATTTTGAAAATTACACCATAAATAAATTTAAATAAATGTGTTTTTTAATAAATAACGAATAGTACGTTTAATTTGGTTGAATAAAAAATAAAATAATTAAAATAAAATTATAAACTCAGATAATATTTTATTTCATGAGGTGTGAAACCAAGATATTACATCAGGTATATCTAAATCATCCATATCACAAATTATTTCTGCAAAAAAAAAAAATTATTGAAATAAAAGGTTAGTAAATCAAGGTACGTATATTATAAATCTAACATGTTATAATAGAAATATAGAATATATTTTTTCCAATCAAATATTAAATGAATAAGCGAAAAAAAAGTAGACCATAACAAAGTAGGTGTAATAGGATTTTATTGCGCTTTGTTAATGATTGTTTGTAACAAGGTATGTATCAATGCAATTCATTTTTGCAATAAATTCATCTTCTATATTCATTCCGTTATGATTTTCGGGGCATAGGTTTTGTCATCACCAAAAAGAGAGAAATTGTTGAATCCTAACTTTTGGTGATAACAAAACAATACATCATTGTTATAGTATGACCGTCGCTTGTATAACAGAAAAAAGTCAATCAAGATATATCAATTGATTCTAGCACATCGGCTGACCGCTGTAAAATATCGACTGAAGCTTGAGATATCAGCGGAGCTAACCGAAATTGAAGATATCAACTGCTTATATTCATCAAGGTCTCAACCGATCTCTGCACATTAGCTGACCAATGTATGACTGATCTCGGCAATCAGAATAAAGGTCAACTAAAAGTTCAAAAGTCTCAAGGATGCCTACCGACTTCATAAAGTCACTAATTCCTAGTAACGGATCTTTGACAAGACAACTTAATGCGAAAGGACGAAGCATTTAAGGAGCCGTGTGACAAAGTGTGAAAAACCATTAATAGCATTTATTGTGAAAAAACATTGAATATACAATTAAAGAGCTTCTAGTACAGATATTTTGGAAGTAAACAGACCGCACTTCACAAAACAAGGAATGTTATCTGACCTACAGGACATTTCCTACCGTTGACAAAAAGAAAAAGACGTTAAGATCTTTGATATAAATATTAGAGCATATCAAGAAGATGAAGAGAGACTACAATCACAACGACACGAGTATTCGAGCACTTGAAACTGTTCTGAACAATCTATTGCTCATCCAATCCTTCTCTTCAAAGCATATCTGATCTACGAAGATATCTACTCAAGGGTTACTCAAATCCAAGCTCTTGTTTGAAGAACATCGACCGAGTCAAGGATTTGAGATTTTAAGCTTTCAAACAACTTAGACATTCATCATCACCAACTGAAGAAGTTTGATAAGAACTTAGAATCTTATCAGTGTAAATCTAGGAGTTCTATTTTAGGAGTTGATAAGTCCTAACTTGGATCGGGTGTATTACAAGACGTTGTAATAACCAAAGTTTTCTAGTGTATCCTTCCCGTGAGGAAGAAGAGGTGACGTAGGAGATTGATCTCAGAACATCCATAAACATCTTTGTGTCTACTTACGTTATTGCATTATATTACTATTATCACCTAGTTTAGTGAGAGCTGTTTCCGCACTATTCTAGTAGCTCTTGCTCATTTAGGAAGCTGAGAAAAATCGATTAAGTGAACTAATATTTGCTTAATCATACTACATTAAAGCATAAAATTTCTAAGTGTGTATTCACCCCCCTCTACACACATCTTCGATCCCCAAAATTATTATATATCATATGATGTATTTTTATCCTGTCATGTTATGTACATATGAACATGTGATCATCACGTTGAGTTTTAAAACATGAATATAACTTTTATTTGAACATATAATTTTTGATTAATTTCTGAAAATAAAATAAAAAGATTATAGAATTATAAGATCTAAAAAAAACATATCGCAATGATAGTTATTTTGTTTTATTCAAGTAATTTCTGAGAAACATTATAGGAAATGTTTTTTTAAGGATTAGTCGGTGAGGAGGCAAACCATTAGGTGTTAGCTCATTCAAGAAACCCTCTGGATAATAATGCCTCAATGTCTTCATCACACACTTTAGTTACCATATGTAATGGGAACTTGATATTTCCTTTGTTATCCACGGGCTTTACCCTTGAACCCGCAATTATTCATTAAGGCAGGTATGCAGAAGGCCTAAAGACTAACCCACGTTATAAAGCCTGATGGAGTAATGAGGTCACATCATTAATTCAATAGGGACAAGTGAGTCTTTTCACAAATCAAGAGTAATGAGGCCACATCATTAATTTAATAGGGACAAGTGAGTCTTTTCACAAATCAAAGTGACATATATAATAATAATAATAATAATAATAATAATAATAATAATAGATTAAGGCAGGTATGCAGAAGTCCTAGAGAATAACCCATGTTATAAAGCCTGATGGAGTAATACAAATCAAGAGTAATGAGGTCACATCATTAACTCAATATGGACAAGCAAGGTTCTAAAAAGTGTGAAGCGTGTCGAAGCATTAGACAAGGTTCAAGCTTTTTAAGCTTAAGCGCGATTACTACGAGCTTAAGCGTAAAAAAGAGTTTTTAATTTAAACTATAATTTTAGTCATCTCAAACAAATTAACTGAGTAAATAATGAATAAATATAATAAGTTCAAGTGTAAATCATTAATTCTTTCTGAGATTCTAATTCAATTTATTTCATCATTCATTTTATATCCCGTGTCATCGAACATAAACTAAATTAATTTGTCTAATTTAAAAAATTAGATGTAAAATCCCTCAATATGTACTGCATTCACATCATCGGTACACTTAACCATATAATATTGTACATTTCTAACATTGCTAACAATCACTCACTAATAAAATCGCTAATTTATTATCTATTTTCGTCTTATTAATCGATTTTGGTTTTTAAAAATGTCACATTTAATCGTATTTAACGACATTGGACATGATCAACTTATGTCTGACTGCTTTTGGCCGAAGTGAAGCGTTTTGGTGAAGCTTCAAGCTTAAGCGATATTAAGTGAGGCTTAATCAAGCTTTTTAAAACACTGGGGACAAGCGAGTCTTTTCACAAATCAAGTGTAATGAGGCCACATCATTAATTCAATAGGGACAAGTGAGTCTTTTCACAAATCAAAGTGACATATTATATATAAAGCCTAATGGAGTAATGAGGTCACATAATTAATTCAATAGGGACAAGTGAGTCTTTTCACAAATCAAGAGTAATGAGGTCACATCATTAATTCAATAGGGACACGTGACTCTTTTCACAAATCAAGAGTAATGAGGCTACATCATTAATTCAATAGGGACAAATGAGTCTTTTCACAAATCAAAGTGACATATTTATATATAAATAATATAATATATATATATATATACTAGTACAAGTGTCCAACCATCACGGTGACCTGACACAGGACTTACGTATCCAACCATCCACAACTCGTAGGGTGAGCGCCCTACTACATGATACCTTTAAGTAAAGACTCAATATGCTCATGTGTGCAACATATAGCCATGACATGCTGTATATAAAGACATATAAATAATGCAATCACATAATATATGCAAGCACATAATACATGTAAACTCAATATGAATATCTCGAATAATACTTCCGTACCTTACTAAGGCAGATCCTAGAAGCTCCCCTCTAGGTCCAAGCCTACTTTGCAACACTACAATACATAAATATTATGTATTATCTAGCATGCCAAACATCACCTAACATGCTCTAAAAGCCTTAATTGAACTATAGTCTACTCCCTATTTACTATAGGAAACCAAAGCCATACCTTCGTCCATCTTCAGCCCGTTGATGTCGCATGCCCCAGAGCCTGGGCATAGCCTACTACGACCCCTGGATGCCTCGCCAGAGCTCTGTCGCCTGGCTGCTACTACGGACACTGTCCGTTATATAAAAACTACTACTTACTCCTACTCTTAAAATAAGAGTACTCAAAAGCTCATAAATCGAGCTAACATGGGCCAAGGAGAGGTTGATTTGTAAGTAAAAATGAGGCCACCCTCGGCCCTATTTATAGACAATGTTCGGACGGTCTGATCCCTAGTTCAGACGGTCCGATCTCTGCATGATATCCACGTCGCATGCATGCAAGTTTGGACTGTCCGATCTTTCTTCGGATCGTCCTATCTATTACGTTCGATACACCTGTAGAATTCCTATTGACATCTGTACCGAAAGAGTTCATACCGTCCAATCCCAAGATCGGATCGTCCGATCTCACCTCATCCGAATTCCAAACGTGCCTCCGAACTGTCCTGGTTCGGACCCTCCAAACTTCCCGAGCACAATAAGCCCATTTAGCATTTCCGGGTATTCTCAACCTAATTCATTGGTCCAGTTGATCATATTCAAATTCCTTTAATCACATTTTATTAACTCTAAACATGATTACCAACTTAATCTTGCAAAATAGAAACGGACCACTACAATATCATAATTAAGATTTAAATATTAAAATACTGATGCAAAATTGTGATGAAAATCTTAAGAAATAAATAGTGTAAGTCTAAAAGACTAGTATGTGTTATCCCTATTGGTAGAGCGATCGAATCATGACGCTTGAACTCATTTGCGGTTTAAAATATTTGAGTTGCACCATTACCACTAGCTTTTGGTAAAGCGACAAACACTCGGTCCTAAAATTGGTATCAGATCCAAGGTCATGAGTTCGATTAACATTGACTACAAGGAGTACAATTATTGGGAGATAGATTGTTGAGGTGCAATAATTGTCCCTACTAATAGACCGATAGAAGCATGATGCTTGAGCTGATGTGCGGTTTAAAAAATTTGAGTTGCACAATTATCACAAGCTATAGTTTTTGGTAAAGTGGCAAGCATTTGGTTCTAAAATTGGTATTAGAGTCAAGGTCATAGATTAGATTCTCATTGACTGCAAGAAATGCAATTATTAGGAGAAAGATTGTTAGGTTGCAATAATTGTCCCTATTGATAGAGCGGTTGAACAATGATACTTGGGATTGTAATGGCCCGGTTCCATTTTTACAAGATTAAACATGGATTGGAGACTTAATTTGGATTTAATTGGACAATTTTTGGATTTTTGGTCAAGGGCAGTTCGGAGGGTCCAAACCCTTTGGAGGCACAATGCAAGGATCGGAGGCTAAGGAGAGATCGGAGCGTCTGAACCAGGATCGGAGCGTCCGATCTCAGTTAGGCCATGGAGCTGGTGAGGTATCGAGACTGATCGGACACGCAGCAGTTCGGAGTGTCCAAACTGTGCATGCAGTGACGTGGTCTGCATGCAGAGATCAGAGCGTCCGAACCCCCAATCGGAGCGTCCGATCTCCGCCTATAAATAGGCCCTCCGAGAATCAGATTTTCACATCATTTACAAAGTTTTTCTCTTGGTTTTTAGGTATTTATAAGTGTTTTGGGGTGATTTACAACCTTATTAGCTTAGTCCGGGAGTTGGCAAGGTGCTCCGTAGTTGCAGCGGAATGGTGCCCAAGTTCTGGGGCAGTCGTCATCAGCGGGCTGACGACGGACGAAGGTATAACTCTGGCTCCTTGTAGAAAATATGGAATATGCTATAACTTAGTTAAGGCTTTTAGAATAATATTATGATGCATGAGTATTTTGCATTGTAGTGCGGACTTTAGGCTTGGACTTAGAGGTGGTGTAGCTTGCCTAGTAGAACTAAAGTAAGTAAGTAATTACTGACTGAGATAGCCATCTAAATATACATATTTATGTGTTGCATGATTATGTGTTGCATTATTATATGTCATGATATGTATGATATACTGTTCACGATTTGTATGCGGCATTTGCATACCATATTGAGCCTATTATCCTTTTGAGATAGTCAGTTGTTCTAGGATCGCTCAGCCCTAGGGTTGTTTTGTTGAACGATCGGGTACCGTGTGACATCCACTGAACCGAAGGGGCAGCGTGTGCGGTTTACCCAGAAAGGTGATAGTTCAAGATTGATTTCAGTATGTGTGGCACCCACTGAATCTTCGGAGCAGCGTGCACATACCGGAGGAGCCTATGTTCTGAGCATGATTTTTCAGATATGATCCCAGCTTATCCAGAGCATTCATATTTCATGTTGCATGAATAATATGGACTTGTATATTCGGTACATTACGTACTGGGCGTTAGCGCTCACGTCCTTGCTTTTATCTCGGACACCCCATTCGACGGGGCAAATTTGCAGGTGGACCAGGAGCGAGATCAGTGTTTGTTCGGTAACCCGGGTTGGTTGCAGAGATTTGCACAGGTTTCTAGATTAAGCTTTTATCCGGTATTTATTGTTATTTCAGCTGAGTTTTATTTGTTTACTGGTTGTATTATGCCGGGATGTTAGATTGATTATGTTTTCGCAGTTTAACTCTTATTGTGCTTAATTAAGTTAAAATGCATGTGTAAGCTCGCTTGATTAGTAGGTGATTACGGTGCAGGTCACTACAGGGATGCTGTGCGGTTTAAAAGATTTAATTATACTTTACCACCAGCTATAGTTTTTGGTAAAACGACAAACATTCGGTCCTACAGTATGGTAATTGTGAATAATTTTTGCATTATTAATTAGAAAATTTTCAATATATTAATTAATTATAAAGTTTTTATTATAGTATGTTGATAATTATTTTTTCGTATGAGTTAATGATTGAGTCCTTATGAACATGTTTTTTCCCTATCACAAGTTCTAATAATAGTGTTTTGTGAGTTAAATACCAAATTAAACAAATTATCAAAATAAAAACTAATAATGTTATTTTAATAATATAATAAATATATATATGAAAGTCATGTCATATTCGATGAGTTTGACAATAAGCCGCGTAGAATAAAATACAATTTTAGTGAAATTTCTCGATCCTAGAAGAAAACACGCGCATTGCACGTGGACGTAATTCTATTTGAAACAAAATTAGATATTTCGGATAATATTAAAAATAAAATATATATTTTTATAATTCATATTAATCATTCGTACGTCACTACAAGTCTCAAGATAATATATATTTTTACACATTGTTTTTCTATGAATCTTAAGAATTTAGTATATTGATACTTAAAATAAAAAAAATTATATATATGAGTAACAATTATGAATTAACCTAAATATTTTTGTTTTTTACACATTATTTTTTTGTTAATATATTATATAAATCAATTATATATATTATTATTATAAATATGAGTTCCAATTATAATTAATTTATATATTCTTTGTTTTACTTACTATTTAAGTTCTAATTATGAATTTACTTAAATATTCTTGTTTATTTGTTTTTCTATAAATTTTATGAAATATTATATGAATATTTAAATAAAAACTTGTATAATGTACTACGTACCTATATTTCTATGTTTTTTTTCACATTTTTTTATCTACTAATATTACGAGATACGTACCTATATTTCTATATTTTTTTCACATTTTTTTATCTACTAACATTACAAGATAATATATGGAGACTTAAAATAAGTGGATGCATGCACAGTGATTACTTAAATATCCTTGTGATTACATTTTTTTTCGGTCTTACAAGATACTATATGAATATCTAAATCTAAAATAAGACAAAAGAACAAATAATAAATAATAGATACACAAAATTATATAATTTTTTATTTGAAAGAATGCATGATATAGTTTTTAAAATAAAATAGTTAATTGAAGAGTCACATAAATAAATATTTGAAAAAAACACATTAATTATGTTGTAATGAAAAATGACAACCATGTAAATTCACAAATAAACTCACATATTTATATAGATAATAGATAATAGATATATAATATTCTTTTTTATTTGTTTTTCTATAATTTTTACAAAATAATATATGAATATTTAAATAAAAACTTGTATAATGCTCTACGTACATATATTTCTATGTTTTTTTTACACATTTTTTATCTACTAATATTACAATATAATATATGGAGACTTAAAATAGGTGGATGCATGCACAGTGTATTACTTAAATATCCTTGTGATTACATATTATTTGATCTTACAAGATACTATATGAATATCTTAATCTTAATCTTAAATAATAAAAAGAGCAAATAATAAATAGTAGATACACAAAATTATAATTTTTATTTGAAAGAGTGCATGATATAGTTTTTTAAATAAAGTAGTTAGTCACATAAATAAATATTTAAAAAAGCACACATTAATTATGTAGTAATGGAAAAGGACAACCATTTAAATTCACAAATAAACTCACATATTTATATATATATAATAAAAAATTAGAATAATAGATTTTTACGAAATAATATATGAATATTTAAATAAAAACTTGTATAAAGTACTACGTACATATATTTCTATGTTTTTTACACATTTTTTTATCTACTAATATTACAAGATAATACACGGGGACTTAAAATAAGTAGATGCATGCACAATGTATTACTTAAATATCTTTCTGATTACATATTATTTTTCTATTGGTCTTACAAATACTATATGAATATTTTAATTTTAAATAAGAAAAAGAGCAAATAATAAGTAATAGATACACAAAATTATAATTTTTATTTGAAATAGTGCATGATATACTTTTTAAAATAAAGTAGTTAATTGAAGAGTCACATAAATAAATATTTGAAAAAACACATTAATTATATGATAATGAAAAAGGTTAACCATGTAAATTCACAAATAAACTCATATATTTATATATGTAATAGATGTAATAGAAATAGATAATAGATATATTCTGAATTATCCATTTATATATGTGATGAGTACGTCTAAAAATTTCACTAGGCCCAGACCTAATCATAAAGATCCACTCCAAATATTTTTGAGGCCCAAACTTATTTAAGTATTATTTATAATTCTACAAAAGCCCATAAGAGGCTCAAGCCCGTGAAACTCTCCGAATATCTATAAATAGCTCAAGTTACCTCATTATTAAGATACACACTTTCTTTAGTACTATAATGCTCTACTCTTGATTATTATTCCTTGAGTAATCACTGACTTGAACGTCGGAGTGCCTTCGTCGAAACCCTCCCGGCTCCTCTGACTTTGTTTTGTGACGTAGGAACACCCCACTGAAAATTTTCATAGGGAACGTACAAAGATTTGTTGATAATTCGGACTTTGCGAAAACAACGTGTCGAGTATAAGTGATTTTTGGCACTTCTAATTTTTTTTCTAGGAAGCATTTCAAAATTTTATTAAAGAGAGATGCTTACCAGCTTTCAGAAACACTCTTTATATAATTTCAAAGGTACGGGACCAGGCCCACTTATTTACCAATATATTATTATTGACCGTAAAAACAAAAAATAAGAATTGGAGTTTATGGATGGGCCGCTGGATGCAAAGAATTGGGCTGCCAGAAGTTATATATAGGATAAACTAATTCATAGAATTGGGCCACTGGATGCATAGCATTGGGCTGCCAGAAGTATGTGGAGTCTGATCCACTGAAAGTTATCGTCCTGATTTCGTCCTAAAAAATATTAATTGTTTTATGTTTTTAGTTGGGGGAGAATTTGTTGGAGTTTGAGATTTCCTCCAAAATATGAGAATGGTACTAGAATAGTTATTATATATCATCAACCGGTTTTTAAAATTTGAATCCCAAAATTATGAAGGAAAAATGTATGTATATATATGTTGTATGGTAGGATATATTATAAAGTGGAAAGTGTTCCCCCTATTATGAATAAGGCCGAAGACTTGGCGAGAGGAGCTAACTATGCATTCAAATAATTTAAAAAACCAATGACGATGGTTTACCCTTCATTTCAAACATGAAACAGAGAGTCGAATAATTGAGATATTCTACATAAGTTGACAGGTCTAGAAGATGCATGTATCAGTAGTATTGAAATCTTCAAAGTCCAATCAATTGTACGTGCTGATAATTTTCTATATATGAATCTCACCATAGGCCACGAAAAATAATTAAAATGGATACAAAATGGAAAGTCTTCTTCTTCTTGCTTTTCATCTCCTGCTGGATTTCTGCATGTCGTCCACCTCTACGGATATCATAAGTCCGATATTCCGAAGCGTTACGGATGGCGAGACCATCGTTTCATCTGGTGGGATGTTCGAGCTGGGATTCTTTAGTCCCGACAATTCCAACATTAATAATTGTTACGTCGGAATCTGGTACAAAAAGATCACTCTTGGAATGGCCTTTTCTTCAGTGGATATCCCAAACGAATTAGGAGGGATCGAACCCCACGTATTATTTCGAGTTCGTGATGAACAAGAACGAGGTGTACTATCAACAACATTACAGAGAGATTGTTTGCGCTTGTGGCTGACATACATAAATTACGGATTCTATTTTTATAGAAGAGATTAAATTTATAAATCATGAAAAAGTAGGTAGTGTTTGAAAATAGAAGTGAAGAGCTAGGTGAAACTTTTTTATGGTAAAGTGTTTGATAAATTAATGATTCTTAATTACATGGTAGAGCGTTTGAGAATGAGTATTTTGTTACAGTTGGATCTCAAACTCGATATTTCGTCTCAAACATACTTTAGTAACACATAAGCTACAAGTCACAGATACATACGAACATTCACTTTGTTGAGCGGTTGATAAAAGTAACTAGTGTTGTATGTATCATAATCTGATTCATGATCAACAGCAGCTTATTGCAAGCATTAATTCGAAACTAGTTCATCTATATTGCAGGCTCTAGCGGAAAGAAGAGAAGAATACTCATCACAAGTTTGATATCAATGATTCCGATGACTCTTGTAAGTCTCAGTCTCATCCTGTATATTCGGAAGAAGAATAAAGATAGAGAAGTAGGTGAGGACAAATTAATTACAAAGATTACAAGTTGTTAATATTTTCAAAGAAAAAAAAGACTCTCATAAATGATCAAATTCAACAGCGTCATGTTTTTATAACAGGAAAATACAATGCAAGTGAACACGAAGAGTCAGAGCTACCTTTCTTCAAATTAGCTACAATCCTCGAAGCTACGAAATGCTTTGCCATTGAAAACAAGCTTGGGGAAGGAGGTTTTGGACCTGTTTATAAGGTAAACTTTCCCCATATGTATAAAATATAAGAAGGAAAAAAAAAAAAAAATAGAGGAGAAAAAGGTAGAATAATTAGTTCATTTTTTGATTCATGGTCTGCTTGAAAAACCATAAAGATAATGTTATAGGTAACCTCATTTGATCAAAACATGAGCAATGTTGAACTTCACATCTGATCTTAGGGCGTGCTCGAAGGGGGACAAGAAATTGCAGTAAAACGGTTGTCAAGAACCTCTACACAAGGGCTCGATGAATTCAAGAATGAAGCGATCTTTATCGCAAAACTTCAGCACCGAAATCTCGTGAGGCTTCTGGGATACTGCATTCAAAAAGACGAAAATATGTTGATATATGAATACATGCCAAACAAAAGTCTTGATATGATTTTATTTGGTGAGTATCATACTTGTAGAATGTATGACCGTCATTAAGAAATTTCGCATGCATTCCTAGTTGCGATACAGCACGGTGTTTACGTGACTAACCAACATTTTGATCTGATGCCAAAATATCATTGGCAGATGAAACAACAGGTGATTTACTTGATTGGCCAAAACGTTTCCATATCATCAATGGAGTAGCCAGGGGAATTTTGTATCTTCATCAAGATTCCAGATTGAGGATTATTCACCGAGATCTCAAAGTCAGCAACATATTGCTGGACTCAGACATGAACCCGAAGATTTCGGACTTTGGAACAGTCAGGAGTTTCGGAGGCAGTGAGACAGAAGCTAAGACAAGCCGAGTTGTGGGGACATAGTAATAAGAATCTTGATCATTAATGGCTTGATATATATATATATATATATACTTCTTTAACTTCTTTCCACACTGTTTTCTGATACATAAACACCCAATATTATGCAGTGGCTACATGTCTCCGGAGTACGCAGTTGATGGGATCTTCTCTGTGAAATCAGACGTCTTCAGCTTCGGGGTGCTAGTACTAGAAATCGTTAGTGGGAAGGGAAACAGAGGATTTTCGCATAGTTATCATCATCTGAACCTTCTTGGACATGTAAGTAACTTGTATATATGTCCATGAATCAGCAAAATATATATGATACTTATTGAAATTGTAATGAATCTAGGCATGGAACCTTTACAAAGAAGAAAGGTCGCATGAAGTGGCCGACGCCTCTCTACGAAATTATCCTCGAGATTTAGCTCAAGTGATAAGGTCGATCCATGTTGGTCTATTGTGTGTGCAACAGAAGCCTGAAGATAGACCAAGCATGTCCTCGGTGGTGTTGATGTTGGGCAACGACGGCGCGTTAGCCGAAGCTAAACAGCCTGGTTTCTACACAGAAAGAGAGCCCATTGTCGCCCAAGATTCAACGACCACACAGGTGATAACAAATTCACCTAATCAACTCACCATCACCGCGTTAGATCCCAGATAGGAAATGTGCATGTTATGTTGTTGCAATATTTTTTTTTTTTTTTTATAATTTGGCCGACCCCAAATCTAGAAATGTACGTGAACACCTCAATTCTAAAATAAAAATAAAAATTTGAATTTGAATTCATATGCGAAACGGTGTCAGCATCAAATGTTGTTTACCTCCCTTCGTAGAGAATCCGTGTTCGAAAACATCGCAAGTAGATGATCTTTGACATGATGTTCATGTATGATTATAACTTTATATATAACACATGTAAAATATAACGAAGTACTCAAAGTAATTTCTTAATTTAAAATTAATGTTTGAATTTCAACTTTGTTACGTTCAATTTTCTTTTAAAAATGATTTTATTACGGGAATGGTAATTTCAGTAAAATATATGATGTTTGCCATATTTTTAACCTCGTGGATTAATTTTTATGTATCACTTAGACTGACCAAAATATCCTCATTATGTGTATATAGTTTATCCAACCTAATCTATTACCTATTACCTATCTAAAAGTGTGAATAAAAGAGCAAAGTTTTACAATTGTGAATTTACAACTTTGCCCTTTTATTCTACACAATTTCATGTAAAAGTTAATACAAATAAGGATATAAATGTAAAAATCAATTATTAGCTAGGACATAAAAGTAAATGTATAAATTTTTATATAAATAAATACAAAATACATGGCTTGTTAATTGTTACACATTAACTAAATGCATTCATTACTGAGTAATAGTGAGTTGATTAAAATAAATGAATCAAAAAGATGTTACAATATAATAAGTCTAAAACAATTTTCAATAATTTCATGCTTTAATTTGGGTGGGATTTTTTTCATTTAATTAATTGATTAAATAAATAAAATAAAAGGAAATATTTTTGTAACAAAATCAGTTTTGGAAAGAGAAAAACAAAATGGGTGGGATTTGTTTTCATTTAATTAATTAATTAAATAACTAAAATAAAAGGAAATAATTTTGTTATCTATTACCTATCTAAAAGTGTGAATAAAAGAGCAAAGTTTTACAATTGTGAATTTACAACTTTGCCCTTTTATTCTACACAATTTCATGTAAAAGTTAATACAAATAAGGATATAAATGTAAAAATCAATTATTAGCTAGGACAAAAAAGTAAATGTATAAATTTTTCTATAAATAAATACAAAATACATGGCTTGTTAATTGTTACACATTAACTAAATGCATTCATTACTGAGTAATAGTGAGTTGATTAAAATAAATGAATCAAAAAGATGTTACAATATAATAAGCCTAAAACAATTTTCAATAATTTCATGCTTTAATTTGGGTGGGATTTTTTTCATTTAATTAATTGATTAAATAAATAAAATAAAAAGAAATATTTTTGTAACAAAATCAGTTTTGGAAAGAGAAAAACAAAATGGGTGGGATTTGTTTTCATTTAATTAATTAATTAAATAACTAAAATAAAAGGAAATAATTTTGTTAAGAAATCAGTTTTGAATTTATTATTATTACCTATTAAATAACTAAAATAAAAGAAAATAATTTTGTAAAGAAATCAGTTTTGAAAAGAGAAAAACAAAAAAATTAAAACTTCTCATAGTAATTTTAAAAACATGTTATAATTAAAAATTAAAAACGGATATATATTTATGAGTCTTATATAATTTTGTATAGATATGAAGAAGCTGTTATACAAATAACAAACTTAATAATTATATCAGTCTGATTACTCATTTTTTAATTGGCTAAAAATAAATATTTTTCACATCTATGAACAATATAACGAGTATTTTTTCAACCAAAACAGTTAAAAGAAATATTTTTGTAAATAATTTCAAAAGATAAAAACAAAAAATTAAAACTTCCGATAGTAATTTTTAAAAAATTAGAATTAAAAAATATTTTTTGAGACTTTGATATTTTTGTATAGATAGATATGAAGATAAAATGTTAAATAATAATTATACAAACTTAATAAGTATATATAAACTTAATATTACTTACTTTTTATTGGTTACAATAAATATTTTTGAATTCATGAACAATGTAAAATGTAATTTTCTACCAAATGCAAAATGTTCAAATTGTGAATGAAATGGCAAAATTTTTCTAAGATAAAAACAAAAAGTTAAAACTTTCGATAGTAATTTAAAAAAATAAAAATAAAAAAATATTTTTTGAGACCTTGATATTTTTGTATAGATAGATATGAGGAACAAAATGTTAAATAATAATTATACAAACTTAATAATTATATAAATCTTATATTACTCACTTTTTATTGGTTAAAATAAATATTTTTGAATTCATGAACAATGTTAATTTTCTACCAAAATCAAAATGTTCAAATTGTAAATGAAATGACAAAATTATATGACTCACAAATTATAAATAAATTATGTGTACTCACGTGCGTCGCACGTGCTTTTTTACTAGATAAATAATAGAAAATAAAATAATAACAAGAAAATATTTTTTTTTAAAAATATTAATAATATCTATAGTAAGTCCAAACAAAAAAAAAAAAAAGAAGTAATAAGTATATTAAATACATTGATAAAATATAATAAAACTTATTATAATATTATTAATTAGTGATGTTAGCGTACGTGACACCGGTATATAATCTCTATCGAGTACCCAAAAGACAAGAAATCTTGCCTGTTATGTCTATGCATCAGAAGCAGCTTGCATAATACACTCTTTAATTTTTCAAATAATTTTTAGGCAACGTTTTATTCATCATATTACTAATAAAAAATACTATTATAAGACGGTTTTAATGGTTATTTTTTTGAGTCGGGTCTCCTATATAAGTTACTATTAAAAAGTATTATATTTCATGTCAAAAGTATTACTTGTTATTATAAATATGGGTAGGGTTGACCCGTCTCACAGATGAGACCGTCTCACAGGAGTGTTACTCTAACTAATATATGTATAACTCATCTCATCTCATCGCACGTTCTTCTCATCATATTATTTATCCATATATTAACTATTTATTTTACATTAATTAAATCATTAATTATTTATCTTACATCAATCAAATCATTGAATTTAAATTATTATTTTACCCATTATAAATAATATTATTTTTATTTTATTTATTGTTAAAAAGAAAAAATAGTCATTTAACATTTTTATATAAAATTTAATCAATCAAATCAAATAAACTATAATCTATCAATCAAATCCAATATTATTTTAACTATCATTTCTTATTTATTTTTTTATTACATTATATTACTTATCTATGTATTACTTATATCATCACTTAAACCAAACGGTGTCTTAGTGTACCCGCAATCCTGATCTTGTATATCCAACTTCAGCACGAGATCTACAAGACCACATCATTGCCACCTCAAAATTTTTAAAAAAACACAACTTTATTATAACTTTTCTCCACAATTTTAAACCCAAAAATTAACTTTTTATATATGGGTCACATTACTCATTTATATGCACATTATACATTTTTTATTTATTATCTATATTTAAAATTTTAATTTTTTATAATATAATAAAAATATTTATCTTAAATAATGTTAAATACGCGTAAGGTAATTTTATTAATTAATTTTTAACATTTTTATTTAATTAATTAATATTTAATCAACATTTATTAACTATTACAAAATTCATGTATGTATAAAATAAATAAGTTCATAACTAAAACAGATTTATTAAATTTTACATTTTTATTTTGTTAATATAATTGTAATAATATATTAAATTAAAATTTAAAGCGTTGTAATGCTTTAATTTAATGAAACACGATATAATTAAAATATTAATAATTAATAATAAAGCATGATTTGATTAATCGCATTCGTACATAATAAATAAGAACCAACATAAATTAAAATTAAAAAATAAAAACATACACAAGTGACAAACACCAAGATAAATTAAAAACATAAATGTACACAAACGAAATATTAAATTACAAATTTATTTCTCACTAATCGCATCCGTACCATGTCCAGATGTGTTTAACCAAGTCGGGTCGAATTTGATGATGTGTTTCTTTGTTACGTAACTCGCTATAATTTTGAACGTACTCTCGGAATTCTTGGTAGAGCCCATGACAATACGTTCTGGTGGAGGAGAGTCTTCATTCGACCAATTGACTGATTCATCTTCCTCGTCCTCAATAATCATGTTGTATAAAATAATGCATGTGTACATTGTTGGAGAACGCGACTTTCAGATCAAACAAGATTGATACCCGGTGCAGCGGAAGTTTTAAAAATATTTATTATATGGAACAATTCCATATTGGGTATCAAATCTTTACGATTAAATTACGTGTGTGTAAAAATTAAATAACAATTATAAAATTTTTACCTTTAATCTCGAATCGAGATTTTGGACACCAACAGATTTCTCTGCTCTTGTTGTATCTCCCTGGAACCGATGGATGAACTGTTCTTCAATTAGGTCCACGAATAGAGATTTAATCCCTCTGATAGATTGCACTAGAAAATCTATCAGAAATTTTCTACGAAGAGATTAACGAATTTGATTCGTTAAACCAGACTGTAATTCAAAATCACAGGCTGGATTTTTCTGACCGAGAGAGGGAAGGGGGGGGGGGGGAGGGGGCGGCCACACATGTTAGAAAATTACTTAGGTTTTCGAAAATTGTGACCTATTGTGTGTAATTTCTGTACTGCAATAACTTATTTATAATGTAGGCCACTAACAGCTTAGGGTCCATTAGTCATAAGTTCAGGCCCGACAAGCAAAGCCCGCATGTTCAGAAATTAATATAAAATTCATCGTGACTCCGATTGATAAACCGATTTTACCAATGTGCACAGAAACCATTTCTGCACCTTTTAAAGTCAAGATAAATTTTTCTGAATCCGAATTCAGTGATTTCCAAAAATGGCCATCCCTATGTCATTTTAGGAAATCTTACTCCTCTACTCTTAAATAAGAAGTCCAACTTCTTCGTTCATTAAATTTAACTCTTTAAATTTAACTATCTCAACGGGGATTAAAAATCCATTACACTGTGTGACCCTCAATGGTTCAGGGATACAGCTAGCCGTGGGCTCACAACTCCTTGTGACTCGGAACAACAATTTCCGACTTGCCCATCGAATCATGGTATGAGCGCCTAGCAACATCGCCCCATGATTCCCTAGGTATCACTGATAGTGCCTACAAGAACCAGTAGATTTTGGTTAGCGTACAGTACGGTCCCTTCATCCATATATCCCGATCGAATCAACAACCATTGGTATATCGAGAGTCGCTCGAGATTCGATAACTATGCAATGCATCTTGAAGATCAAATAGTGACATCGCATGTGCTACTAAGAAACCATTTCTTAAATCACATCATGTACTCTGGCCAGAGATTCGTCACACTAATATCTCCTCAGATCGCATAGGATATCCACACTCGCAAGTATGTGGTGAATCCTTGACAACAAAGCATCGACTCCTACATGTGTTGTAACTGTACCCAATCCCGATACCTGATGACCCCAATAGAGTCGGTAAATGAGTCAAAGCACAGTACTAGCATATAGAGTCTCAATGATGTCTCAAGTAGTAAGGACTAATGGTGTACAACCAAACCGCGGACTTTATCCACTCGATAAGTGATAACCACTTGGAAAGTCCGGATAGGGTAGTTCGATCATTCATCATATGAATATCCATTTGCATGCTTTGAACATCTCTATGTTCCTTACCAATGAAACGTGGTACTCCGCATCGCAAATGCTAGTCTCAAACTCGAGCGATCCTTATCCTTATTATCGGACGGCTCAATCGACTAGGAACAGTTTAGAATATACAGTGACTATAAGATGTGTTTCATGATAGACATCTCCATGTTCTACCACATCTTACATACACTATAGTATATTCAAGGTCTTTATCAAAACAACAATAGTATATCACAATATAAAAATATGAAGAAAGATAAAGTCATTGCCATTAATAAAAGTGTAAATTATATTAAACAAAAGATTGTTTATACAAAGAGTCATCAAAGCCCTTAGCCACAAGTTGGCTCACCGGGCACCCACTCTTTTATACATGATATTTCTTAAATCATCATTCTTGTAATAAGATCGTGCAAAACCTCTAACTATTGTCCAATGATCTTGGACCGCTCCAAATACCCGTTCAACGTCCTTTCTTGCAGAATTATGTCTCTCCTTAAATTTTTTCCTCTTGGGGTCCTATGGGCACGAAAAACTCTTGACGAAAGCAGCACATTCCGGGTATATTATATCTGTAAGATAATATTTTTTTGTATAAGATGTTTCATTCACCGCGAAATGAACATTCGGAGCATTTTTCTGTAGGACGACGTTGAATAACGGTGATTAGTTAAGAACATTTATATCATTATGAGATCTTGCAATGCCAAAAAAATCATGACATATCCTCAAGTTTGTAGATTCAATCACTTCAAGAATTATTGTTGGGACGCCATAATCGCCTCTAGTATATTTTCTTTCCAAGCTACAAGACAATTCCTCTACTTTCAATGCATGCAATCAAGCATGTCCAACATTCCAGGAAAACCGCGTTACTCTTCATTCATTTGAAGTAATTGTGGAGTTTACGTCTGCATCATTGTGTCTTTTCAAATATCGTGCTCCAAACACAACAATCATGCATTGACAGAAGTTGATCAAGCAGTCCAATTTAGTTCTTTCACCCATTCGTACGTACATCGAGAGAGTCGGCTAGGGCTATATACGCCAATTGGGGAATAACCGCTGTGCATTTTTGAAGTGGTGACAAATCTCTCCTCCATTGAGAATAGTCTGAATGATTTGTAAGAGCATCGACTATGCGAATGAATAACTCTTTGTGCATTCAAAATCTCCTTCGGAATACTTCAGCGTGGAATAAACGATTTTCGGAGAAATAATCTGTGAAAAGGCGAGAATGCCCGTCTTCATGATCTCGATTCACATATCTCTTTGAATTTATAGATTGTGCATTTTAGAGCTGTTTGAAGTCTATGCTCTTCCTCTCTAAGCATCGTAATCATCATTCGATCTAAGTCATCTTCGACATCTTCCCATATCTCATTTTTCCAAAACTCACAAATGTGACTTTCTGTAGCGCGACGTGGATCTTCAAACATTTCAATTATAAGTATTGAAAAGATGAAAATATTGAATGATGGAAATGAAAGTTTCAGACCAAATTTATAGAGTAAAATTTTAAATTTTATACTTTTCATTACACACAATTCAATGTTATAATATCCATTGCACACAATTCGATGTTATATACTTATATTATCCGTTATACATAATTCAACGATATACTATCTGGTACACAAACAATTTTCTATTATCCGCTGTACTAAGTTGATTTTTTAATCTAAATAATTTTTTATGGTTATTTTATTTTTACTTTATAATTCTTTCTCAAATTTATGAATTAAATCATTACAATGATATAACAAAATAAAAAAAAAACACATGATATATTACTAGTTGATAATAAAGAACAACATATTTAATCGCATTCGTACACATTCGACAAAGACCAACATAAACTTTAATAACATTAGCGTATACAAACAACAAAGACCAACGTAAATTATAAATAAATAAATGCACAACTGATAAATCTACAACATGTCACGTCTTTTTGCAATTACTTCAACTATTTTTGCTTGTCAATGAAGCTGGACCTCCGTCATATCATCGGTATTCTTCATAAGTATATCAAAATCTTTTTGTTTCAATTTGATTTCTTTCTGATGCATCTAGGCGTCCTTCTGCTTAATCTCAGCTTCTTTATTTATTATCTCAGCTTCTTTTATCGTCAATTTTTCTCTTTGATATTCCTGCATTCGTTCCCATTTCAATGAGATTCTCCATCATCTATAACCTTGTCTTTGTTCTTTATTTTGGCCCTCTTTTTACCTATTGGACGTGCTCGAATTTCAAATGCGTCATCAGTATCGGGATTAGTTAAAGATGTATGTACCCCTGACTCGGATGTACTCGACTTCTTGATAGTGTGATGACCAAGTGATTGTGGAGCCCATTTATCGCACTCCATTACTCTCTTTCACACGTGTTCGTATTTGAATGCCTTATTCTTGTGTGACATTTTCCACATATCATGTGCAACAGCTAAAACATCAGGTTCACTTTGACCACTAGCCTGATTGTTGAGCGAATTGTTTTACCATCCCGAAAACTTATCAACATAAGGCATAACACGATAGTTATGCAATTTTAGGGAACATTGCTTTTTTGGTCCTGTATGTTTGTCACTTTGCGATTTCAGTCCTTTATATTTTCAGATTTCAGTTTTAGTCCGCTATCTTTATTTTTTTGGCAATTTTAGTCCTTTTTCCGACGTGGCGCTGATGTGGCACCAATTAAGTGCTGATGTGGAGCTAACGCGTACAGTGCCACGTAAGCATTTTCGAATAAAAAGGACCGAAATTGCAAAAAATCAAAACATGGAGGACTAAAACTGAAATATGAAAACATAGAGGACCAAAACCGCAAAGTGACAAACATACCGGACTAAATTTTCAATTTTCCCCGCAACTTTATTACATTCCATTCTCTCATTGGTGTTCCCACAGGGAGATTATCATTATAGTATGTGGCGGTATTTTGCCAAAAATGCTTACTTTTTTGTGTGTTGCCATCTTTTGAGTCATTGGTAGTAGTACCCCAAGCTCTTGCACGATATTTCTCTTCCTCGGTTGACCACATCACCTTAAATTTATTACGAGGAACATTATTTTATTTTTCCCATGCGCATCATCATCATTGAGGTTAATATTTTCTATCCCGGGTTGTGTTGAATGTGGTGGAATTTGAGTACCGACCCTTGACATTGGTGTTGTCGGATCTCTATCAGATCCAGATTCTCCGAAATCAACGTTTTGAGATTCACTTGATGGGATGTTCAATGGTGGTGAGTGATAGAATACATGAAAATGGTGTGGCATCGTATAAGGGCCAACCCTTGAAGCATAATAATCGATCGGGGTCATTGTGTTAAAATCCTCATGATCAGGAACAATATTCGAACCAACAGGGATATTTTGTGTAAAATAATTTTCGTATGGAAATTCAGAAGGACGAGGATTGAGATAAGAATGAGACTGAGAAATTTGAGAGCTTGAATTTTCTTCTGTATTTGAAGAACCCAAAAAATTATTGAATGGACCTCTAAATTTATCAGTCATTTTATTTATAAAACAAAATGGACGGCGATAAAGATTTCAAAGAAAGAAATGATTGTTAAAAAATTTGTTGAAGAAATAAACAATTTGTACTTAAAAAATTTCATATTCCTGTATCTATTTATAGATGCATTATTATTATTATTTAAATTTGTATTTTAATTAAATTAATTTTTTTTAAAAAACATATCTTATTTTATCAGTACAGAGATTTGATTATACGGATTCAGATTTTTTCGATGCACACAATTCAAAGTCATTTTTTTCAAGGTATTCAAAATTTTATTTATTAAAAAAAAATTTAATTGACGCGATAGAGATCACACCCCATGTGCGAGTGCATAGCATTCGCTTTGGCAGGGATGCGTGCAATGCATCCCATGCCCAACACCAAATTAAAACAAAAATATATCAAATAATAGTTGTAGTTGTTGTGAATATATAACGACCCAACCCGGATCCACTACCTAATCAGAGTTAGAGCATAATTAAGCATGCATTTAAAATAAATCGCTGCGAAAGACTTAAATATAAAAGCAGACCGACAGAATACAACCGGTTAAATAAGCCGATATACAACCCAATCGAAGTACAAATAATCATAAGGGTAAAAACCTACAGCTAATCCTGCTGTCTTCACTGGTCACTGGCCTCTTCAAGCTCCTGGTGCTCAATCCTGCATCTACACCTGCCCCGTCGAATGGGGTGTCCAGACATACAGAAAATACTGGACGTGAGCTCTAAGCTCAATACGGAAGTAATGATATACATAATATATGCACACATAAGTGTATTTAAAACGAGGATAAAAACAGCACTCAGAGGCGCCATGAATATACAGGGCAATATCGGATAGCAAGTTCGTGGTGCCGCTCCTATATTCACCTATCAAATATAGCGTCTACTCAATCGTCGTGGTCGCTTTTAGTGATAGCAAGACCAGGGGCTGAGTGTCCCCAGACACGAATCAACATGAAGTAACGCCTCATTGAATGGAAACCGTCATGACTCACATCATACCAGATGCAGTCTACCGTAAAAACATGCATGTGCTAAAGCCGTAAAATATGATAAAACATATAGCACATACTCATGCAACATATAAGCATATATATCATGCCGTCTATCTCGGTCAGTACTTACGTACCTTATTACAGGCAGTCATAGTAGTCCCACTCTAGGTTCCAAGCCTATCATCAGCTCTACAATGCAAATTACCCATGCATCATTCATTAAGCTCTAAAAGCCTTAACTAAGCTATTGCATACTCCTAAATATTTTAAGGAGACCATAGCTATACCTGCGTCCGTCGTCAGCCCGCTGATGACAATTGCCTCAAAACTAGGTCACAGCTCCGCTACGATGCCTGGATCGCTATGCCACTTTCGGAATCCCAAAAGGACGCCTAGAATTTCCTAGATCTAAGCTAGAAGGCTAAGGAATTGAGAGAGAAAAAGGATAGGTGCGAGTTGAAAATTAAATCTTGGCCCCCTATTTATAGGCAAAGTTTGGAGCCGCCGAACCCGACTTCAGATCCTCCGTTCCGGTTCGGATCCTCCCTTCTTGACTTCGGAGCCTCCGATCTGTTCAGAGTCCGAAGTCTCATCGATGACCTCACATCGATGACATCACCAATGACGTATTATTCTCGGACAGCTGCCCATGCAATTTGGAGCCTCCGATCTTAGGTTCGGAGCCTCCTAACCTGGTTCGGATCCTTCGAACCCTCCGAACCCTCGGAACCTTCCCGGCCATTTTTGAGTGTCCTGGATCCATTTCTGGACTCTGTTAATCCATTTGGAATTTCCTTAATTATGTTTTACTAAATCTAAACATGATCACATGATTAATTACTCCTTAATCATTAATTCTGGATACGGGTCACTACAGAATAAGTAAAAATTTATGGTAAACAGTAAAAATTTATAAACTCAAAATATATCAAACTCTACATTTTATAAAATCTTCTCTCTTAAATTATGTTTTTCTACACAAATGGAGAGACCTATTTATAGATCTCATTTGGAGATTAGTCCAAAAATTAATACATCATCATCTACATCATCACCCACTAATTTTCAAAATTTTACAACTCAATTTTCAACATTCAACATTAAATAATAATAATATATTTTCAACACTCCCCATTGTGATGATTATCGTGATACGATGACTGTCGTTATTACGTGTTTTATATTGTCTCGTTAAAAACCTTATTAGAAAAAACCCATTGGGAATAGTAAGGAAAAAAGAGTGCAGCCGCGTAAACTTTCCCTCATGTTAACACGAACGATTCTTCACATATTTCGTAGATTGCACATCCCAATGTTATATATATGCTTTCTCAATATCTTCATAGAAAGTGCCTTTGTGAAGAGATCTGATGAGTTTTCACTTGATTTAATGTAACATATATCAATATCTTTATTCTTCTCTAGCTCTTGGGTGAAGGCAAAGAACTTTGGGAAATATGTTTGGTTCTGTCACTTTTGATGTATCATTCTTTCATTTGAGCAACACATACAACATTATCTTCTTTCATTTGAACAACACTTTTTGATCGTTGAGGTGGTGCAATAGACATATATACCATACATCCAAAAATTCTCATATGAGAAATGTCTGGTTCTTTACAAAATGCAAACTGCAATGGGGAGTATTTATGATATGCACTTGGTCTAATTTGACGACTATCCTCACTGTATCAAGACGGATCTTTCCAGCATACTTATGTCCTCACTCACACGCACCCTGAGAAACTTTCCAGGGGGTCACCCATCCTATAATTGCCCCAAGTCAAGAACGCTTAAATTTGGAATTCTTATGTGATGAGCTACCGAAAAGAAGATGCACCTTCTTGATATGAGTAGTCCCTATCAAATCTTTTAAGCCCTCCTCAAGCGTGTAGTACCATACCTACACAGTCTCAGAATCCCTCTCATTCCGACATGGGATCGGTTCATTCATGTCTCCTTATGCCTATAAGCCTGCCAGGAGCCACTCATTTTCCGTGCAACCTCTTGGCACCGGTGATCACTCTCCGCCCTCTTCAGCCCCGGGCGTCACATGCCCACCAGCTTCCGCTTGGTTCGTCTGCGAATCATACCATACTAAGAGAGTTTGGCTCTGATACCAACTGTAATGCCTCAAATTTGACGACTATCCTCACTGTATCAAGACGTGTCTTTCCAGCGTGCTTATGTCCTCACTCACACGCACCCTGAGAAACTTTCCTGGGGGTTACCCTGAAAGAGTGGGTGCCCAGTGAGCCAACTTGTGGCTATGGGCTTTGATGACTCTTTGTACAAACGATCTTTTGTTTAATGTAATTTACACTTTTATTAATGGCAATGACTTTATCTTTCTTCATATTGTTATATTATGATATACTATTGTTGTTTTGATAAAGACCTTGAATATACTATAGTGTATGTAAGATGTGGTAGAACATGGGGATGTCTATCATGAAATACATCTTATAGTCACTGTATATTCTAAACTGTTCCTAGTCGATTGAGCCGTCCGATAATAAGGATAAGGATCGCTCGAGTTTGAGACTAGCATTTGCGATGCGGAGTACCACGTTTCATTGGTAGGGAACATGGAGATGTTCGAAGCATGCAAATGGATATTCATAGGATGAATAATCGAACTACCCTATCCGGACTTTCCAAGTGGTTATCACTTATCGAGTGGATAAAGTCCGCGGTTTTGGTTGTACACCATTAGTCCTTACTACTTGAAACATCATGGAGACTCTATATGCTAGTACTGTGCTTTGACTCGTTTACCGACTCTATGGGGGTCATCAGGTGTCGGGATTGGGTACAGTTACAACACATATAGGAGTCGATGCATTGTTGTCAAGGATTCACCACATACTTGCGAGTGTGGATATCCTATGCGATCTGAGGAGATATTAGTGTGACGAATCTCTGGCCAGAGTACTTGATGTGATTTAAGAAATGGTTTCTTAGTAGCACATGCGATGTCACTAATTTGATCTTCAAGATGTATTGCATAGTTATCGAATCTTGAGCGACTCTCGATATACCAATGGTTGTTGATTCGATCGGGATATATGGATGAAGGGACCGTACTGTACGCTAACCAAAATCTACTGGTTCTTGTAGGCACTATCAGTGATACCTAGGGAATCATGGGGCGATGTTGCTAGGCGCTTTACCATGATTCGTTGGGCAAGTCGGAAATCGTTGTTCCGAGTCACAAGGAGTTGTGAGCCCACGGCTAGCTGTATCCCTGAACCATTGAGGGTCACACAGTGTAATGGAGTTTTAATCCCCGTTGAGATAGTTAAATTTAAAGAGTTAAATTTAATGAATAAAGAAGTTGGACTTCTTAAATAAGAGTAAGGGAGTAGGATTTCCTAAAATGACATAGGGATGTACATTTTTGGAAACCACTGAATTCGGATTCAGGAAAATTTATCTTGACTTTAAAATGTGCAGAAATGGTTTCTGTGCACATTGGTAAAATCGGTTTATCAATCGGAGTCACGATGAATTTTATATTAATTTCTGAACATACGGGCTTTGCTTGTCGGGCCTCAACTTATGACTAATGGGCCCTAAGGTGTTAGTGGCCTGCATTATAAATAAGTTATTGCAGTACAGAAATTACAAACAGTTGGTCATAATTTTGAGAGACAGTTTTCGAAAAAAAAACCCTAGCTCTCTCTAGAAATTCGGCCGCCCCTCCCTCTCTCTGTCAGAGATTTTCCGGTCTGTGATTTTGAATTGCAGACAGGATTAGCGAATCAAATTCGTTATTCTCTTCGCAGAAAACTTCTGATAGATTTTCTAGTGCAATCTATCAGAGGGATTAAACCTTCATTCGTGGACCTGATTGAAGGAAAGCTTGTTCATCAGTTCCAGGGAGATACAAGAAGCGCAGAGAAATCTGTGTGGTGTCCAATAATCTCGCTTCGAGATTGAAGGTAAAATTTAATAATAGTTATTTAATTTTACACACACAAATAATTTAATCGTATGGTTGATACCCACACTATGGAATTGTTCCATACTAAAAATTTTAAACTTCCGCTGCACCGGGTATCAATCGTGATTGATCTGAACGCGAGTTACCCAACAGTGGTATCAGAGCCAGGTTGCTCAGATCAAACGATTAAATTAATCGATTTTACAAAAATTTTTGAGTCTTGGTTTTTTAAAACAAAATAAATATTTTAAATAAAAAATTTTTTTTTTTTTCGGGCAAAACCCGGGCAGCGATTGGATCGCTGCCCGGTGGGGCAGCGACGGTCGCTGCCCCGGGCGGCGCACGGCGCCGCCCAAAGGGGGCGCACGTCGCCGCCCAGGGGCGGCGCTCGGCGCTGCCCAGGGCGGCGCCGTGGGGTTTAGCAAGACGCCTGGGCGGCGCCAGGCGCCGCCAGGGCAGCGATTGTCGCTGCCCTAAAGGGGCAGCCGGGCTGCCCCGGCCCGCGCCCACGGGTGCGGGCCGGCCCGGGAGTGTCCCGGGCGGCCCGCGGGAAAAATTAATTTTTTTTATTTAAATTAATTTTAATGTGTTAAAATTTTATTTTTGGTCCGGTCAAAAATTGTTTTTGATTGGTTCACGAGGCATCGGATCGAATTGTTCGAGTCCGAAAATTTTAAAATTGATTTTTGGATAAATTTGAATTTTTGGAAAATTTTAATATTTTATCATTAAATTGAATTTTGAAATCAATTATTTTTGGTACAATTGATGATAAGATTTGATCTTATGTATATATTAAGTAAAATATGATTTTATCTATAAAATTAGATTCTGTAGATAAAATATGATTTTATTTAATAAAAGGTAAAATATGATTTTATATGTAAAATATGATTTTATATATAAAATATGATTTTATCCTGTTTAAATTTAAATTGTCATATGCATGATATCCAATAAATTAATTTTGAATTAAATGTTATTGGATAAGGATGATCGATTGCCATGACCAATTTTGTAGGTGTATGTTAGGAATTTACATTTGTTTTATTGTTGTTGGTTTTATTAATGGGCCTGGTTTATGGCCCAATATGAATGTCATATGTAATAAAAGTGGGCTTGGTTTATGGCCCGTTCCCACCCCTAAAATGTATCCCCTACTTGTCATTGCTATTTATTGTAAATACATTAGATTTAGTGGGAGATCAAGATTTGAAGATGGTGGGCCCAGCAGACAATAAAGACGAAGAAATGTAAATTGGAAGCTAATGTAATAGGATTGCATTGCATACTGCATATTACCTAGGATTGGACTAAGACTCGTGATTGGCAACCACGAGTCAATTAGAAATGGAATCGATCATCCTATATATAATATATGATATTATGATTGTATGCATGTTTTAGACATAATTGTATGAATCCGGCAAGCATACAATAAATTGAAAAATGATGAGACAAATTTTCATAATTAAAAATCCCTCATTTTAAATATGATTTAAAATTGATATCAAGATAAATAAAGGAAATTTAAATTTGTTTAAATGTTCCTACCTTCCATCAACGGTCAATGTATGTGATGCTACCCGCGGATACGGTCCGGCTCATATTATTGGGGGGGCCCGTCTGTCGGAAAGCTGTACATTGGATCGACACATGTTGTAAGTTGGGTGGAACTCCCATGGGATCGGCTCATATTATTGGGGGATCCACATGGCGACCGTCCATCACAACTTAATATTGATGGGTCATCTTGACATGTCACTATAAACGGCGTCATATTATTGGGCCCTTATTGGACATGAGGTAAATACATGGGGGTTTCTTTGGAAGCAATTGGGCTCTACCTTTTGAGAATTATGGTTGGCTGATATTATTCGGGACCATAAGTTTGTCAATTGGACTCCATGTTCTCACTAAGGAAAAAGTTTCCCGTTTTCACTAGAGGGTAGTGAAATCGTTAAAATAGTGGGAGTGAGATTCATAAAATTAAATTCGCCTTTTTTATGTCTTAGTAAATTTCTTAAACAATCATTGATATATGTCTGTTTTTCTTTTCAGTATTTCATATAATAAATTCGCGTAATCCATTATTCTCGATCCTCGAACAAAACAAGTTGACTGGCGCAAACTATACGGAATGGTTCCGGAAATTGAAGATTGTCTTGACTTCGGAGAAGATGCTCTACGTGTTAGAAATCACCTCCGAAGGAAGCACCAGCTGACGTAAGTCCGGAGGAATTGGCCAAACTTGATGCATGGTGGGACCATGACATCAAGACCAAATGCTATATGCAAGCCTCGATGTCTGATGAACTCCAGAGGCGATTTGAGGACACCGTGAATGCTGCTGACATTCACGCTCAACTCAAGGAACTTTTTGGGGCTCAATCGAGGGCTGAAAGGTTCGCTACAGTTAAGGAGCTAATGACGTGTCGCATGCGTGAAGGGACTTCGGTCCGTGATCATGGGGTACGAGTGATTTGGCTCATACAGAAGTTAGCAACTCTTGATTTGGTGTTGGAGCATGAACTCAACGTGGATTTACTGCTTCTGTCTCTTCCTTCTTCGTTTGACGGATTTGTGGTAAATTTTAATATGAACAAGATAGAGGCCACCCTTGAAGAGATGGTCAATATGCTTGTGACATATGAATCCACACTAAAGAAGGATACACTAGCTTTCTTGGTGGGCTCCTCATCTTCTGCTAAGAAGGGGCCAAGTACGAAGGGTAAGAAACGTTCTGCCCCACCCAAGAAAGTCGAACCCGAGAAGAAGCACAAGACAAAGGCTTCAAACAATGGAAAATCCAAGGATGTTTGCCATTACTGCAAGAAGCCCGGTCATTGGAAGCGCAACTGCAAGGAATATCTAGAGCAGTTGGGAACTGCAAAGGGTATGTTCTATATTGAAATAAACATTTCACTTAATACTACTTCTTGGGTATTGGATACCGGATGTGGATCTCACATTTGCAATGATTTGCAGGTGATGACAAGAAGTCGCAGGCTTAGAATGGGTGAGACCCAGCTGAGGCTCGGGAATGGTTCCAGAGTTGAAGCTACAGCCATTGGAGATGTTTGTTTAATTTTGCAGAACGGTTTTAAGTTATTTTTAAGAGATGTTTTATTTGTTCCGGATTTAATTAAAAACATTATTTCTGTTTCTATGCTAGATAGAGATGGTTATTCTTGCAATTTTGTGAATGGGATTTGCAATATTTACAAGAATGAATGTTTGATTGGAAATGGACAACTTGAAAACGATCTATACAACTTAAAACTAAAAGACGTTCCAATAAATTATGTTGATAAACCGGCGACAACAAACAAAAGGAAAATCGATAGTCAAAACCCGGCAAACCTTTGGCACGCTAGACTAGGTCATATTTCCTCAAGGAGGATGAACAAGCTAGTGGGAGAGGGCATGTTTGATATGTCTGATATTAACTCTCTACCTACTTGTGAATCCTGCCTAAAAGGGAAAATGACTAAATCTCCTTTTAAGGGGAAACCTGAGCGTAGTCAAAATCTGTTGGATTTGATCCATACAGATGTTTGTGGCCCATTTAGAGTTGGGACTCAACATGGCCACACCTACTTCATTACCTTTACTGATGATTATTCAAGGTATGGGTATTTATATTTAATGAAATATAAGTATGAAGCATTTGAAAAGTTCAAAGAATTCAAGGCTGAAGTAGAAAATAAGCTAGGTAAAAGTATTAAAGCACTTCGATCGGATCGAGGTGGAGAATACTTAAGTACCGATTTTTGGACTATCTAAAAGAGAATGGGATTCTCTCTCAGTGGACTCCTCCTATGACACCACAGCTTAATGGTGTATCGGAGCGTCGTAATCGAACTTTGTTGGACATGGTTCGATCCATGATGAGCTTCACTGAGCATCCACCTTCGTTTTGGGGCTATGCGCTTGAAACGGCGGTATTGTTGTTGAACAACGTCCACACTAAAGCAGTGGACAAAACACCATACGAGTTATGGAATGGCAAAGCTCCTAAGTATTCGTACTTAAGGATTTGGGGATGTCCTGCTTACGTGAAGCAGACAGTGGGAGATAAGTTGGATAGTCGATCCAGCTTATGTTATTTTGTAGGGTATCCGAAGAATTCAATCGGATATTATTTCTATTATCCTGCTGAAACAAAGGTGTTTGTTTCTAGGAATGCCACCTTCTTGGAGAAGAAGTTCTTATTGGATAAGAAAGGCGAGATGATGGAACTCGAAGAAGTTCGAGAAGAACCCGAAATACAAAATAACGATCCTACGCCTCAGGAACCATTACTGGACACGCCTGAACCTAAAAGATCCGAGAGGACTTCTAGACCTCCTGTTCGATATGGTCTTCTTCTTGAAGGGGATCAAGATGAACCCGACATTGGATGTGATCCAAGAAACTTCAAGGAAGCAATTTCTGATGCGGATTCAAATTTATGGCTTGAAGCTATGCAGTCTGAATTGGATTCAATGCATACAAACCAAGTTTGGTCTTTAGTAGATCCTCCTGATGGAATTGTTCCAATAGGGTGTAAATGGATCTACAAGAGAAAGCTTGGGCCTGATGGTAAGGTATTGACCTACAAGGCGCGATTGGTGGCGAAAGGTTACACTCAAAGACAAGGAGTTGACTATGATGAAACCTTTTCACCAGTTGCAATGTTCAAGTCCATAAGAATCCTTATTGCCATAGCTGCATGGTATGACTATGAGATATGGCAAATGGATGTGAAGACTGCTTTTCTTAATGGAGACATTAAGGAAGAAATCTATATGAAGCAGCCGGAGGGGTTCACATCCATGGGAAGCGAGCATAAGGTATGCAAGCTTCAGAGATCAATTTATGGTCTAAAACAAGCATCAAGAAGTTGGAACCAGAAATTTGATGAAACAATAAAAGATTTTGGTTTCATCAAGAACCCGGAGGAACCGTGCGTGTACAAGAAAGTAGTTAAGGATGCTGTGACATTCTTAGTACTTTATGTTGATGACATCCTACTCATTGGGAATGATGTAGGGATGTTGCAGTCAACAAAGATATGGTTATCAGGTAGATTCTCGATGAAGGATTTGGGTGAGGCATCCTACATTCTTGGGATACAGATCTATAGAGATAGATCTAAGAGAATGATAGGACTCACTCAATCAACCTACATCGACACCATATTGAAACGGTTTTCAATGGATGGGTCCAAGAGAGGACATCTACCCATGTGTCATGGAGTTTCTTTATCCAAGTCTATGTGTCCCAAGACTGATGCAGAGATAGAGAATATGACACATGTACCATATGCGTCAGCTATAGGTAGTATCATGTATGGGATGATATCTACCAGACCGGATGTAGCATTTGCTCTGAGTGTCACGAGCAGATATCAGGCTAATCCTGGTCAAATGCATTGGAAAGCCGTGAAGGACATTCTTAAGTACTTACGAAGGACTAAGAATATGTTCATGGTATATGGAGGACGAGATCTGAAATTGGAAGGCTATACCGACTCTAGCTTCCAAAGTGACGTGGATGACTCGAAGTCAACCTCTGGATTTGTGTTCATGCTCAATGGCGGTGCTGTCTCTTGGAAGAGTTCCAAGCAGGACACCACAGCGGATTCCACCACTGAGGCTGAATACATTGCAGCATCAGCTGCTGCTAAAGAGGCCGTTTGGATGAGGAAGTTCGTCCAAGAGTTGGGCGTCATTCCTGAATTTGTTGGTCCAGTCCCGGTGTACTGTGACAACACGGGTGCCGTTGCTCAAGCAAAGGAACCAAGGTCTCATCAAAGATCCAAACACGTACTGAGGAAATACCACATCATCCGGGAGATTGTGGAAAGAGGAGACATCACTGTCGAACGAGTGGCCTCTGCAGACAATATCGCTGATCCGCTTACTAAGCCCTTGCCAGGACCATTGTTTGACAAACATCACGAAGCAATGGGTCTACGTAGTATGACTAGTTGGCTATAGGGCAAGTGGGAGATTGAAAGAGTGGGTGCCCAGTGAGCCAACTTGTGGCTATGGGCTTTGATGACTCTTTGTACAAACGATCTTTTGTTTAATGTAATTTACACTTTTATTAATGACAATGACTTTATCTTTCTTCATATTGTTATATTATGATATACTATTGTTGTTTTGATAAAGACCTTGAATATACTATAGTGTATGTAAGATGTGGTAGAACATGGGGATGTCTATCATGAAATACATCTTATAGTCACTGTATATTCTAAACTGTTCCCAGTCGATTGAGCCGTCCGATAATAAGGATAAGGATCGCTCGAGTTTGAGACTAGCATTTGCGATGCGGAGTACCACGTTTCATTGGTAGGGAACATGGAGATGTTCGAAGCATGCAAATGGATATTCATAGGATGAATAATCGAACTACCCTATCCGGACTTTCCAAGTGGTTATCACTTATCGAGTGGATAAAGTCCGCGGTTTTGGTTGTACACCATTAGTCCTTACTACTTGAAACATCATGGAGACTCTATATGCTAGTACTGTGCTTTGACTCGTTTACCGACTCTATGGGGGTCATCAGGTGTCGGGATTGGGTACAGTTACAACACATATAGGAGTCGATGCATTGTTGTCAAGGATTCACCACATAATTGCGAGTGTGGATATCCTATACGATCTGAGGAGATATTAGTGTGACGAATCTCTGGCCAGAGTACTTGATGTGATTTAAGAAATGGTTTCTTAGTAGCACATGCGATGTCACTAATTTGATCTTCAAGATGTATTGCATAGTTATCGAATCTTGAGCGACTCTCGATATACCAATGGTTGTTGATTCGATCGGGATATATGGATGAAGGGACCGTACTGTACGCTAACCAAAATCTACTGGTTCTTGTAGGCACTATCAGTGATACCTAGGAAATCATGGGGCGATGTTGCTAGGCGCTTTACCATGATTCGTTGGGCAAGTCGGAAATCGTTGTTCCGAGTCACAAGGAGTTGTGAGCCCACGGCTAGCTGTATCCCTGAACCATTGAGGGTCACACAGTGTAATGGAGTTTTAATCCCCGTTGAGATAGTTAAATTTAAAGAGTTAAATTTAATGAATAAAGAAGTTGAACTTCTTAAATAAGAGTAAGGGAGTAGGATTTCCTAAAATGACATAGGGATGTACATTTTTGGAAACCACTGAATTCGGATTCAGGAAAATTTATCTTGACTTTAAAATGTGCAGAAATGGTTTCTGTGCACATTGGTAAAATCGGTTTATCAATCGGAGTCACGATGAATTTTATATTAATTTCTGAACATGCGGGCTTTGCTTGTCGGGCCTCAACTTATGACTAATGGGCCCTAAGGTGTTAGTGGCCTGCATTATAAATAAGTTATTGCAGTACAGAAATTACAAACAGTTGGTCATAATTTTGAGAGACAGTTTTCGAAAAAAAAACCCTAGCTCTCTCTAGAAATTCGGCCGCCCCTCCCTCTCTCTGTCAGAGATTTTCCGGTCTGTGATTTTGAATTGCAGACAGGATTAGCAAATCAAATTCGTTATTCTCTTCGCAGAAAACTTCTGATAGATTTTCTAGTGCAATCTATCAGAGGGATTAAACCTCCATTCGTGGACCTGATTGAAGGAAAGCTTGTTCATCAGTTCCAGGGAGATACAAGAAGCGCAGAGAAATCTGTGTGGTGTCCAATAATCTCGCTTCGAGATTGAAGGTAAAATTTAATAATAGTTATTTAATTTTACACACACAAATAATTTAATCGTATGGTTGATACCCACACTATGGAATTGTTCCATACTAAAAGTTTTAAACTTCCGCTGCACCGGGTATCAATCGTGATTGATCTGAACGCGAGTTACCCAACATACCCATCCTATAATTGCACCAAGTCAAGCACGCTTAACTTTAGAATTCTTATGTGATGAGCTGCCAAAAAGAAGATGCACCTTCTTGATATGAGTAGTTCCTATCAAATCTTTTAAGCCCTCCTCAACCGTGTAGTCTCATACCTACACAGTCTCAGAATCCCTCTCATTCCGGCATGAAATCGGTTCATTCATGTCTCCCTCCGCTTAGAAGCCTGCCAGGAGCCGCTCATTGTCCGTGCAACCTCTTGGCACCGGTGATCACTCCCCGCCCTCTTCATCCCCGGGCGTCACAAATGCTGCAACATGTAAAATTTCATGTCCCCATATAGAAACAGAGAGTTTTGTTTTCATAATCATTGGTCTAGCAATCAGTTGTAGATGTTTAATCAATGATTCAGCTAATTCATTTTGTGTATGAACATGAGCAACATGATGTTCAACAGTGATTCTTATTGACAATTTGAATTGACAATAAGCATACATGTGACCATTTGCTAGAGGCATCGATCAATACCATAAAGTATCAAAATAGTCCACATGGTGGATGAATTGGTCCACAAATATCACCCTGCATACGTTCAAGAAACATGAGTGATTCAGTTTTTATTTTAGCTGATGATTGTCTTATAATAAGTTTTCCAAGAGAACATGTTTTACATTGAAATTTATTATTCTAAAAGATCTTCTGGTCTTTCAGTGGATGACCATGTGTATTTTCTATAATTCTTCGCATCATTATTGAACCAGAATGTCCTAATCGATCATGCCAATTTACTAATATTGATGAATTATCAACCACCATATTTGATTTAATTGGACTTATATGTGTATAATGCAATCCATTAGGGAGCATTGATAGTTTTTCAACTACATATTTCTTTCCTGATTTATATGTGATAAGACACATATATTTCTGATTTCCATCAGTTATTGTCTCAATATCATACCCATGAAAATAGATGTCATTAAAACTCAACAAATTTCTTTTTGATTGTGGTGAATATAAAACATCATTTATCAGAAATTTTGTACCATTAAGTAACAAAAAATGTGATTTACCACAACCTTCAATCAAATCTACAGGACCTGATATTGTATTCACCATTGTTTTTGTTGGTTTTAGTTTCAAGAAATATTTTTTATCTCGGAGAATAGTTTGCGTTGTACCACTATCAAGTATGCAAACTTCCATGAGATTTTTTCTTTGTTTATCTTTGCTCATAGCATTTTTCATATCTAACTTCAAAAAAAAAATATGCAATAAAAAAAATGAAGGACAATACATATGAAAAATATAACATGTTTCGTAATAACACAAGAATACATGAAAAATATAATATGTTATATTCTTGTCCCACCAATATATTAATCAATATCCTCGAAATCATTCAAAAAATCAGCAGCATCGAAATGATTGAACCACTTAAATAGTCACTATTTTCAACAAAATTGGTCACTTTTTATTTCCCCTTTATCGATTCTTTATAGAGCTTGCAAAGGTGCTCAGGGGCTCGGCAAGTACGTGATCAATGTCCTGGAATGCCACATCTATAACTAACACTCTCAGATCTTTTTGAGTGATTTTTATTTTCACTCATATTTTCATGCTACCTTTTTGGTGGGTGGTTCGTGACTCCCTTTTGAGATGATTAATTTAAGTAACTATGTCGATTGTTTTCATATCCACGGTCGCGACCACGACCACGATCATATCTACGCCCACGCCCACGACAAAAATATTGTCTTTGCCTTTGATTTTGGTTTTTATTTTTACTTACGACATTTGCTTCTGGAAATTCCGTTAATCCAGTGGGTCGAGATTGATGATTTCTCATTAATAATTAGTTGTTCTTTTCCGCAACAAGAAGACATGCGATGAGTTTAGAATATCTCAAAAATCCACGCACTTTATACTGTTGTTGTAGAGTTATATTTGATGCATGAAAAACGAAAAATGTTTTCTCAAGCATTTCCATTTCAGTAACCACATGTCCACAAAATTTCAATTGTGAGACAATTCAATACATCGCAGAGTTATAATAACTGAATTTTTTAAAGTTTTGAAATCTCAACGTATTCCATTCATCACGAGCGGTCAAAAGTATAACTTTCCTTATATGCTCAAATCTTTCCTTCAATTCTTTCCATAAAACCATTGGGTCTTTTTCTGTGAGATACTCACATTTCAATCCTTCATCAAGATGTCGGCGTAAAAAAATCATAGCTTTTGCTTTATCTTGTGAGGATGATATATTGTTTTCTTTAATAGTATCATTTAGACCCAATTACTCAAGATGCATCTCTACATCGAGAGTCCATGACATATAATTTTTTCCGGTAATATCGAGCGCAACAAATTCAAACTTTGCCAAATTTGACATGGTGGTGCTAGAAAAATAACAATGCAATTTATTAGTTAATTTCCATTAATATAGAATACAAAATAATGGATAAACTATTAATACAAGTAAGTTTAAAAATAAATGAAAAGTGCGAGTCGGATATTCGCCGATAAATACAAGACTCATGAGTATGATGATCATAATAGTTATGAAAAATATCCTTGAAAATTCCAGCTTATTCTTATTCAAAAAATGATGAGAAATAATTTTTGATTGAAAGAGTGAGTTTGGTATGATTGAAATGTGTTTGAGTGATCATATTTATAGGGCAAAAACTAACCGTTTTGTTACCGTTTATGAACATTGCTATACATACACAATAAAAATGTATAAGCAATAATATACAGTATAATCATATCACGTTATTATAATATGGTATCATAGACATCCTTTTATATAATAACATGAAATTATACAAATATATTTAGTGTATATACAATAAAATATATAAGCAATAATATATAGTATAATCATATCACGTTATTATAATGTGGTGTCATAGACATCCTTTTATATAATAACATGAAATTATACAAATATAGTTAGTATATATACAATAACATGATATATAAGAAGTAATATATAGTAAATCATATCATGTTATTATAATGTGGTCATGTCATAGACATATTTTTATATAATAACATGAAATTATACAAATATAGTTAATATAAAGTCAGGTATTGGGGATAATTCCCAAATATATCATTATAGTTTCGTTATCGAGCCAATTCTATCCCTTTTGTTTTTCGTATCCTAAAAATATCCCTTATTAATTAAAAAATGTCTCAAAAATGTCCTTGAAACTAAATAATACCTATTTTGCCATTTATTTCCCAATTTATTAATAATAAGCTTTAGCTCATCATGCTTCCGTAAGTAAATTAAAGCAAATTACCTCTTTGACCACACTGTTGCTGGGTTATGTTCACCGGATTTTACAGGATGCTCCTTACAACAGAACCACACGATCGCAACTGATGGTTCCTGACACAGACTCCTTCAGCAGCAGCTAGCACAACCTTATTTCGTTTCCTACCTTAAGGCATATATTAAAAGCTTAATTTTTTAAATGAAAATAACATGATAGGGAAGATAAGCTTCAGAAATTTATTGAGACAACATATTATTACATAAATCAACCTCCTTTGAAGAAGAGGAGATAACTAGTTTAGCTACTCATAGTAGCCTTGTTCTTGAAATACATGAAATTACAAAAAATTAATACAAACGTAGAAAGAGAAATATTAAAATGATTTTATTTGTAAGAAAACTGAAGGGAATGATCGATGTATTCAGCTTCCTCAAAAGCCTGTATTTATAGCTGAAGTTTCACTCGTTTCACCAAGAAACTATAGGGAATCTTACAGCTGTCTTGAATTCTTTATGTCATTATTGATGGCATCTTTTGCTAGTGGGAGATTCATATGCCTGATGACATCTTTTACTAGTGGAAGAGTCACATTCTTGACTATTCCTTTTGGATTTATTCTTCTCACATGTCTTCTTTATTTTTGTCGGGGCATCTTTTGCTTTTGCAGTGGGCCCCTAGGAAAACGCGTTTTTGGTGGTCCCTGTCCACCTTTTCTTGTCTCGGAAAAATCTTTTCAATTTGTTCAGGGTCTGAAGGTTTTTTCGAATTCTAGCTCCTTCTGGTTTGGACATTCTGGGCATATATTCTTTGACCATCTTCCGATATGAGTCATGTTACAAAATTTTGGGCAAGTTTCTTTACTCCCCGGTAGCTTGTTGTTCCACAAAAAGTTCCTCTTCTTTTCGAAGATTTCTTCCGCAAAAGCCGTAGTTTTTCCTGTCATTGTGTTTAACAGGAATGATCCGTTCACAGAATTCTGATAAAATTTGAACGGAAACTTGACCTTGTCCATCTCGGTGAGAAAAACTCAAATACCCCATGCCCTTCTGGTTGAGATTTCATTTTCTCCGAAAGTGGACACCAATGGTATTTCTTCAGATATAGGATCCTTGATAAATCTTTGATTATTCATATCGGGTCTCCTTAGCTTGATGAAATGAAATGACTCGTGTGATCCTTTCCCTGTTGGTACTGGAGCTGCACTAAAGAAGTATAACTCGAGCATCTCCTCTGGACAAATGATCGTTATTTGCCCATGTTTCTTGGACTACTTCCTGAATCCATTTTGGTAGCTGTGATATTTCCGAAAAGCCTGGTGAAGTTGTATAAACTGAGGCTAAAGCCCCAAATTCATACTACAGCTTTACATCCTTAGGATTGACATTGTTTTTTAGCCAAACCCTTGGATATATTCCTGCAATATCAACCCTGCAAGTGGTCGGGTTGATTTCACTTATTGTACTTAATTTCTCCCATCTTTGTTGATAAACCTGAAATGGAGAAATGACAGCTGGATTAGTATCAATCTTATATTTTCCCTTGTCTGTGTTGGGCCTAGGATTGATCTCTTCCTCTTTTACCCCAGAGGTGGAGGGTTGACTTGATGAGTTATCCTCATCAATTGTTGCTTTATATAGATCATCAAAAGCTGATGATAGATTAGCGCTTGTTTCTTGAGTATTAGAATACTCAACATACTATTTTATAACCGGTGGTTGTATTACTTGTTCTTGTAAAACCAGTGGTTTTAACATTTCTTGTTTCTGAGAAACCAGTGGTTTTTCTATGGCACACATAATTGGCCCTTGAATAGCACCCCGTAATTGAGTTTGAGCTTGCAGACATCCTGTGATTCTATTGGATACTTTGATCCGATCAGCTTGTTGTAACCTTCCCGCCATATCAGCACTTATGACAAGCTGGTTGAACTCGGTTTGAAGCAACCCAAGGTGTTCCCTGAGATGCCTCTGCATTTTCATGATGGAATCCACGTCACTGCCTTCCATCTCTTGTTAAGAAATCTACAAGAATATTTTCATGAGATTTAATAATAACAATATCAAAAATATAATTTTGACATAATGCTTGCCATCTTAATAACCTAGCTTTCTCAGGTTTAGATTCAATCTTATTTTTTAGGAAAGCTTTTACCTGGGTGTTATCAACCTTCAAAGTGAATTTTTTAGCAAGTAAAAATAATTGCCATTTTTCGAAAGCCCTTTTAACTGCATAAAATTCCTTCTCGTTGATATGCCATCTGATAGTCTCAGATTATGAAAAAAGACCGCTACAATATCTGCATGGTATTTCTCCATCCGGAATGATTTTATTAAGGACTCCTGTCCACCATTCGTCACTGGCATCCGTAAATAATACCAGATCATCTTCATCCACGGGTATTGTAGTAACTCAGAACTCATTTTAAGATAATAATATGTTAAACATGATTAAGGGTTAGTAATTAACCAATTCCGGGATTTAATCGGACTTCAGAAGCAAGAAATGAAATTTCATTGTCTGAGCCAGTTCGGACGATCCGAAGAGGACTTCGGACGGCCCGAACTTGACCATCGGGGGCTCCAAAGGTGAGCTTGTTGACTTCGGAGTTAAGGCTGGTTCGGACGATCCGAACTCAAGTTCGGACGGCCCGAACTTGTTTGTGCCAAGTAGGTAGGATTACTCAGCAATGAATTTTGACAAGTGTTGGACTTAGAGCACTTCGGACGACCCGAAGTAGAGATCGGACGATCCGAACTCGACGTGTCTCGCATGCAGACAGTGAGTTGGATCGGACGATCCGAACTCAGGTCCGGAGGGCCCGAACTCGTCCGAAACTTTTCTTATAAATAGGGCTCATTCGATTTCATTTTGAAATACAAATTCCTGAGGTTCCTTCTTCAGTTATATAGTGTGAGATATACACTTGAGGGCCCTATCGGTTATAATAGAGGTTCTGGAATAACCAAGGAGTGGTTATAGTCATCCGGGACTAGCGACTTCAAAGGGCTATCTACGGACGAAGGTATGTTCCGGGAATCTATTTAAGTTTTGGGAGTACTTATTAGCTTAGTTAAGGCTTATAGAATTTATGTAGTGATACGGTGAACTTTTGAATATAGGCTTGGAACCTAGGATCCTACTATACTTGAACTAGCCTAGAGGTACGTACACATTGACTGAGATTGCCAACGAGTATACATGTTTATATGTTGCATTTATTTGGCATTATTATATGGCATGATATATGATTTACCGCTTTCTATATTCATATGTCATGTGCATATACACGTTGAGCCTATACCTTGTTATACCTGACTATAGATCCGCTCAGCTCTATATTTGATAGTCTGTCACTGAGAGTACCGCGACGGCGGGGGCATTTATGTATGTCTACTCTGGTGTACTTGACGAGTGTGGTTGCACCCAAAGGTTGATCCGTGCGGTGGCAGCACTCATGTGGCGCCGGTACTGAGCATGACTTTTCAGATGACCCTTTACCAGTCATCATGTTGCATGCAGTATATACATATGTTTACTCATGTTTATGTACTGGGTGTTAGCGCTCACGTCCTAGTTGTTATCTTGGACACCCTATTCCATGGGGCAGGTCACAGGATGGACGGAGCTGGTAGTTCAAGGCAGGACTAGGGAGCAGGAGCCTTGAGGAGTTCATTATACAGCAGGATTCGATATAGCTATATAATGTTTACTTTTAAGTATTTTGATATGGTTGTATCACTACTGATGAATAAGCTTGACACTTTTATACTAAGCTGATATGTAATTTTTGGTTATGTTTCCGCACATTTTACTTTGTTAAGTTAATTTGCTGTAATAAGGTTATTTCATGCTATTAGTTATCAGTTAGTAGGTGATACCATGCAGGGTCACTACATTTTTGGTATCAGAGCATGCTTAGATTTTGAGATTAGTACTTGGGATTTAAAATTAGTTTTGAGTAATTCTTGCGCATTTGGGATTTTAATGTGCAATTCTTTTCAGGATATGGCTGACGAGAGTCACGGTAGTGTTGGCCAGGGAGGTGGTCATCATCATCGTCATTACCGCCATCATGATGATCAACATCGTCATCATGAGGGTAGACGTCGCTACTCTATCAATAAATTCATGCAAGTAGGACCGAAACCTTTGGTGGGAGGCAAGAATCCTGAACAAGCAAGAAGTTGGATGTCTAAACTCGAGAGTACTTTTCGTGCTTTCGATTGTACTGAGGATCAAAAATTGGAAGTTCTAGAATTTGTTCTAGAGGATCGAGCACGTTTTTGGTGGGATGCCAAAGCTGCTCAGGCACGTACTGAGAGAGGACAGATGACTTGGGGAGATTTCTGTCAGCAGTTCCAGAAACTGTATTTTCCTCTAGCTGTTCGCCAAGCACGATTGATGGAGTTGCTTACTCTGAGGCAAGGATCAATGATTATTGATCAATATCAGCAACGATTTCTTGATCTGCTACCTTTCAGTCCTCATATTAATGAGAGTGATGCATCGAAGTATGATCTCTTTCTATAAGGCCTGAACAAAGATATCTACTCACAGGTTGTTGTCTGTGATGACCCAGTATCTTATGAGATTTTGGTAAACCATTGCCGTCTTGTGGAGACCAGCAACAGGCGTGCACAGTTGTTGATGCCAGCACAGCTTAGTGGATCATTTGAGCCTAGAGCTCAATCTGTTGTGCAATCTGGACCTACGTCTTCTTCTACTCCTACTACTTCATCTGGATCTCATGGTTCACGAGGTATGTTCCGTTTTGGGAAGAATAAGAAGAAGGAGGAGTTTTGTAATCACTTTGGAGGGAAGAATCCTGCAGCTTCATGTCGGAGAGCTACTGGTGCTTGTTATATTTGCGGTCAGCAGGGACATCTGCGGAGAGATTGTCCTCAGCGCATGGGTTCTGCTAGTGGATCGAGATCATAGGTTGGATCTCAGGCTTCTACTTTTCCACGACAGCAGCCAGCACCATAGAGTTCTTCTGGTTACCGTCCCCAGACTCAAGGGCAGATATTTGCTTTGTCTCAAGAACATGCTACTGAGGGAAGTGATCGCATGTTGGCAGGTACCTTTCTGTTATGTGGTATTCCTGCACTTGTTTTAATTGATACTGGAGCATTGCATTCCTTTATTTCTAGTCGCTTTGTTAAGAGACATAGATTACCTTATGTATCATTAGATATGGATTTAGTTGTATCTACTCCGCTGGAGCAGGAGATAGTAACTAAGCGTCTAGTGATGGGTTGCCTTCTAGAGTTTGAGAGTCATGTGTTGTCTGCTAATCTGATGATATTAGCGATGGCAGATTTTGATTGTATTTTGGGAATAGATATACTGACTTTGTATCATGCTACTGTGGATTGTTATCAGCGTCTGGTACAGTTTCATCCTGCTAAGGGTGATAGCTGATATTTTTATGGTGAGGGTGCGCGACCTCCGATGCCACTTGTTTCGGCTCTGAAGGCATGTCATGTCTTGGAGTCAGGTGGGGAAGGCTACCTTATCTATGCAGTTGATATGTTCATGAGTAGTACGGGTATTGATCAGTTACCGGTAGTCAGTGAGTTTTTTGATGTATTTCCTGATGAGATTCCTGGTTTTCCTCCGGTGCGAGAGGTTGAATTTGGTATTGATTTAGTACCAGGAACTACGCCTATATCCCGAGCGCCTTATCGTCTAGCACCATCAGAGATGAAGGAATTGAAATAGCAGTTACAGGATCTGCTTGATAAGAGATATATTCGTCCGAGTGTTTCTCCGTGGGGAGCACTTGTTTTGTTCGTCAAGAAGAAAGATGGATCAATGCGATTGTGTATTGATTACAGGCAGTTGAATCGTGTCACCATCAAGAATAAGTATCTTTTGCCGCGGATTGATGATCTATTCGATCAACTACAGGGTACTTCTGTTTACTCCAAGATAGATCTGAGATTTGGATACCACCAGATGCGGGTACGAGACTCAGATATTTCTACGACTGCTTTTAGGACCAGATACGGGCATTATGAATTTCTGGTTATGCCATTTGGTTTGACGAATGCACTGGCAGTTTTTATGAATCTGATGAATCAGGTATTTCAAGAATATCTGGATAGATTTGTCATCATCTTCATTGATGATATTATTGTCTATTCTCATGACAAGGATGAGCATGCACAGCATTTGAGGATTGTTTTACAGACGTTACGAGATAAGCAGTTGTATGCGAAATTGAGCAAGTGTGAATTTTGGCTTGATCGGGTAGTGTTTCTCGGTCATGTGATTTCTAATGAAGGGATATCTGTTGATCCTAGTAAGATAGAGGCAGTGCTGAACTGGTTTCGTCCGACGACGGTTGCTGAGATTCGTAGTTTCTTGGGTCTAGCTGGATATTACCGTCGGTTCATCGAGAATTTTGCACAGTTGGCCAGACCTTTGACAGAGCTTACACGGAAAGATGTTGCCTTCATATGGTCCTCGGATTGTGAGGAGTCATTTCACGAGCTGCGTGGACGTCTTACTACTGCACCTGTGCTAGCTCTACCTTCTGGATCAGGAGGTTATGTTGTCTATACTGATGCCTCTGGTCAGGGGTTAGGATGTGTTCTGACACAGCATGGACATGTTATTGCCTATGCTTCTCGACAGTTGAAGACGCATGAGAGTAATTATCCAGTACATGATCTCGAGTTAGCCGCCATTGTATTTGCACTCAAGATCTGGAGGCATTATCTTTATGGTGAGAAATTTAATATATTCACGGATCACAAGAGTTTGAAGTATTTATTCACTCAGGCGGAGTTGAATATGCGACAGAGACGCTGGATGGATCTTCTGAAGGATTATGATTGTGAAATCAAATATCATCCAGGTTCTGTTAATCTTACTGTTGATGCCTTGAGTCGGCAGGTGAGACTTTCTGCACTTCAGACTAGTGAAGTATCTCATATGATTCAAGAGTGCTGTGTAGTAACCCGTATCTAGAATTAGCGATTAATGAGTATATTAATCGTGTAATCATGTTTAGATTAAGTAAAACATGATTCAGGAAATCCCAAATGGGTTAACGAAGTCCAGAAATGGATTCAGGACACTCAAAATAGCCGGGAAGGTCCCGAAGGTCCGGAAGGGTTCGGAAGCTCCGAACCAAGTCAGGAGGCTCCGAACTGGATCGGAGGATCCGAACTCAGGATTGGAGGCTTCGATGTGGATCGGAAGCTCCGTCGGTAAGATCGGACGTTCCGATCGGGACCAGGGCACGTGTCATCGCTGACATCAGCAAGGTGACATCATGGCTGACGTAATATTGAGCGATCGGACGCTCCGAAGATGGGATCGGAGGATCCGATCGTGTTCGGACGTTCCGAACCGGGTTCGGAGGCTCCGAACTCCGTCTATAAATAGGGGGCCGAGATTTCATTTCAAAGTGCACCTTTTCCTCTCTTCTCTCTGATTCCTAAGCCTTCTAACTCAGATCTAGGGAGTTCTAGGCATCCTATTGGGAATCCGGAAGTGGCATAGCGATCCCGACGTCGAGGCGAAGATGTGCCTAAGTTTTGAGGCAATTGTCATCAGCGGGCTGACGACGGACGCAGGTATAGCTATGGTCTCCTTAAATTATTTAGGAGTATGCAATAGCTTAGTTAAGGCTTTTAGAGCTTAATTATTGATGCATGAGTATTTGAATTGTAGAGCTGATATAGGCTTGGAACCTAGAGCGGGACTGCTAGGAACTGCCTGTAGTAAGGTACGTAAGTACAGACTGAGATAGCCAGCGGGTTTTGCATGCTTATATGTTGCATTTGTGTGCCATATTATTATGCAGCATGTGCATATCATATTGTGTCTGTCCATCTTGTGAGATGAGCCATGTAGGTCCGCTCAGCCCTGTCTGGACGGGTGATGTCTAGTGCCCAGTGACTGACGGGTCATGGGTAGTTAGCATCTGGGGACACAGTCCACGTCCTGTAGGAATGAGCAGTGTCGACAGGGTTTTCTCCGCGGGTTGTACCACTCATGTCCTAGGCGCCATTACTGAGCAGTTGTATACAGTTATCCCAGATATGGATACCCTATCATTTGCATGCATCATATTTGTATGTTTTACCCAGTGCTTTCGTATTGAGCTTAGAGCTCACGTCCAGTCTTTTCTGTGTACCTGGACACCCCATTCGACGGGGCAGGTGTAGGTGCAGGATTGAGCACCAGGAGCTTGGAGTAGCCAGTGACCAGTGAAGACAGCAGGATTAGCTGTAGGTTTTGCCTTTAGGCTATTAATTCGATTTGGTTGTATAAATCGAATTGGTTTAACCGGTTGTATTCTGCCGGTCTGTTTTTATTTAAGTCTTCCGCAGCGATTTATTTAATGCATGTTTAATTATGCTCTTAACTCTGATTAGCTAGTGGATCCGGGTAGGGTCACTACATGCTGTTCATTGAGTTTTACGTTCAAGCACAAGAAAGGGAGAAATGAGATTCGATTGTATACTATTTTGTCTGAGCCAGCATTGTATTCTCGGATCAGAGATGCTCAGATATCTGATGTTAAGACTCAGCATTTGGCACGTTTAGCCAATGGAGTTAATACATCTGGATTTCATTTTCAGGCAGATGGTTTATTGTGCTTATCTAATCGAGTGGTTGTACCTAATGTTGCGGAGCTCAGGAACGATATTCTATCTCAAGCTCACAGGAGTCGATTATCAGTTCATCCTGGAAGCATGAAAATGTATAAGGACTTGCGAACTAGATTCTGGTGGAAAGGGATGAAGAGGAGTGTGTATCAATTTGTTTCGAGATGTTTGGTTTGTCAACAGGTCAAGGCTGAACATCGACGACCAGGTGGATTATTGCAGAATCTTGAGATTCCCGAATAGAAGTGGGAGCACGTAACTATGGATTTTGTTACCCACTTACCTATGACTTCACGTCAGTGTGATGCTATCTGGGTCATTGTTGACCGTTTGACGAAATCAGCACACTTTATTCCTTATAACCGGGAGTATTCTTATGATCGCATGGCACGTTTATACATCCAGGAGATAGTGCGATTGCATGGGATTCCAGTGAGCATAGTCAGTGATAGAGACCCGCGATTTACCTCACATTTTTGGGGTAGTTTTTGGGAGGCGTTGGGTACCACTTTGAGTTTGAGCACTGCATATCATTCGGAGACTGACGGACAGTCAGAGCGGACGATTCGTACATTGGAAGATATGCTACGTTTTTCTGTCATGGACTTTGGCTTATCTTGGCAGGATCAGTTACCTTTGATCAAATTTTCCTACTATAACAGTTATCATCGTAGTATTGATATGACACCTTTTGAGGCATTGTACGGTCGACGGTGTCGTACTCCGTTATTCTGGGATGAAGTCAGGGAACGACAAGTCGAGGGTCCTAAATTGGTGCAGCAGATTGTAGACAAGGTAGATTTGATCAAGCATAGGATCAAAGTTGCTCAAGATAGACAAGCCAGTTATGCTAAGATTCATCGCAGGCCACTTCAGTTTGAGCCTGGTGAATATGTGTTTCTACGAGTATCACCTTTCAGGAAGGTGATGAGATTCGGCGTGAAAGGAAAGTTGTCTCCTCGTTTTATTGGACCTTTCCAGATACTGGAGAAGATCGGAGATGTTGCATATCATTTGGCTTTACCGCCAAATCTTACCAGTATACATAATGTTTTTCATGTGTCGTTACTTCGACAGTATATAGCTGATGAATCTCATGTGATTTAGTCTACTGATATTCAGCTAGAGCCAGATCTGTCTTTTGTTGAACGACCAATCCGTATCTTAGACAGAAAGGAGAAAGTTCTTCGAAACAAGACTATACCACTTGTGATGGTACAGTGGCAGCGCCGAGGCGTTGAAGAAGCAACTTGGGAAACTGAGAGTCGTATGCAAGCAGAATATCCTGAGTTGTTTGCTTTGTATTTTTTATTACCATGTAGTTGTAATTACAGTTGTTGTAATAAAATGTGGTTTGATATTTCATATTGTTATCTTGATTTGTCTTTAGATGTTATTTCGCGGACGAAATATCTAAAGGTGGGGAGAATGTAGTAACCCAGAACTCATTTTAAGATAATAATATGTTAAACATGATTAAGGGTTAGTAATTAACCAATTCCGGGATTTAATCAGACTTCAGAAGCAAGAAATGAAATTTCATTGTCTGAGCCAGTTCGGATGATCCAAAGAGGACTTCGGACGGCCCGAACTTGACCACCGGGGGCTTCGAAGGTGAGCTTGTTGACTTCGGAGTTAAGGCTGGTTCGGACGATCCGAACTCAAGTTCGGACGGCCCGAACTTGTTTGTGCCAAGTAGGCAGGATTACTCAGCAATGAATTTTGACAAGTGTTGGACTTAGAGCACTTCGGACGACCCGAAGTAGAGATCGGACGATTCGAACTCGATGTATCTCGCATGCAGACAGTGAGTTGGATCGGACGATCCGAACTCAGGTTCGGAGGGCCCGAACTCGTCTGAAACTTTTCCTATAAATAGGGCTCATTCGATTTCATTTTGAAATACAAATTCCCGAGGTTCCTTCTTCAGTTATATAGTATGAGATATACACTTGAGGGCCCTATCGGTTATAATAGAGGTTCTGGAATAACCAAGGAGTGGTTATAGTCATCCGGGACTAGCGACTTCAAAGGGCTATCTACGAACGAAGGTATGGTCCGGGAATCTATTTAAGTTTTGTGAATACTTATTTGCTTAGTTAAGGCTTATAGAATTTATGTAGTGATACGGTGAACTTTTGAATATAGGCTTGGAACCTAGGATCCTACTATACTTGAACTAGCCTAGAGGTACGTACACATTGACTGAGATTGCCAGCGAGTATACATGTTTATATGTTGCATTTATTTGGCATTATTATATGGCATGATATATGATTTACCACTTTCTATATTCATATGTTATGTGCATATACACGTTGAGCCTATACCTTGTTATACCTGACTATAGAGCCGCTCAGCTCTATATTCGATAGTCTGTCACTGAGAGTACTGTGACGGCGGGGGCATTTATGTCTGTCTACTCTGGTGTACTTGACGAGTGTGGTTGCACCCCGAGGTTGATCCGTGCGGTGGCAGCACTCATGTGGCGCCGGTACTGAGCATGACTTTTCAGATGACCCTTTACCAGTCATCATGTTGCATGCACTATATACATATGTTTACTCATGTTTATGTACTGGGCGTTAGCGCTCACGTCCTAGTTGTTATCTTGGACACCCTATTCCACGGGGTAGGTTGCAAGATGGATGGAGCTGGTAGTTCAAGGCAGGACTAGGGAGCAGGAGCCTTGAGGAGTTTATTATACAGCAGGATTCGATATAGCTGTATAATGTTTACTTTTAAGTATTTCGATATGGTTGTATCACTACTGATGAATAAGCTTGACACTTTTATACTAAGCTGATATGTAATTTATGGTTATGTTTCCGCACATTTTACTCTGTTAAGTTATTTTGCTGTAATAAGGTTATTGCATGCTATTAGTTGTCAGTTAGTAGGTGATACCATGCAGGGTCACTACAGGTATAGCCATTTTTGGGAGATTCTTACATACATCCTTTAATTGGTTTACCCCTTTAGTATGGTCATCGGTCCATATAAACCTTGCATCTTTGTTAAACATCCTTTTTTAACAAAGGACTGAGCACTTTTCTGTACATTGTCAGGTTGTTTATGAATATCCCTGCAAAATTAACTACTCCTAGAAAACTTTGGATTTGTTTTATATATTTGAGTTTATCTGGAAAATTCTTTACCTTTTTCATAATATGGGGTTGTAGAATTATTCCAGATTCATCAATCGCAATACCAAGTAATTCAATTTTCCTTGTTGCTATGAAGACTTTCTTTTCAGATAAAACCAGTCCTTCTTGTTTACAAATTTTAGAAAAAAATCTCTAAATGTTTAACATGTTCATCTATTTTTTTTGATGCTATAAGAATATCATCAATATAAACAAACATGAAGTTGAAATAATCTTTGAAAAGATTATCCATCTTTCTTTGAAATATTTGGGGTGTATTATCCAATCCCATAGGCATAACCTCCCAGATATAATGTCCTTGTGGTGTAAAGAAGGATGTAAATTTCTTACTGCCTTCTTCCACACGAATCTGGTAAAATCCAGACTTACAATCAAATTTTGAGAACACTCTAGCATTTCGTACACAGCTAATTAGATGTTTTCTACTGGGTATGAAGTACCCATCAAACTCCAGGATTTTATTAATATATTGGTAGTTAATAACTAACCTGGTTTTCCCTCTTTTTATTTCACCATGATTTCTGACCAGAAAACCTGGGCTGCTATATGGTGAAACTCCTTCTTTGATTAAACCAATGTTCTTTGATAATCATTCTCATATCTCTTTGATCTGTTATGTTCATCGGGATAGACTTATATCTAACGAATTCATACTCTTTGTCTTCCTTTAGTGTAAGATTGTCTTTGAGTTGATTTCTATCACACCATGTCAAAGGATTCTCGTTATAACTTTCTTTGAGCCTCTTTTTGACATATTAAAGGAATACCTTATTTTCTAACTATATATCTCGGTGATTCAGAGTTACCTTGAGAAGCTCCATGTCTTCTGTTTGGAGTTCTTGTTCTGTTGTTATTTTCAACATGGTTTCTCCAAATCTTCTTGGATCTTTCATTTTTTGTGAAAAAGTTGTCCTTTATCACCACGCTGGCTGCGGAACATTATCAGCATTTGTCGATAAAAGGTCATCTTGAGTCGTTGAACGATAATGTTATGTTCACAAATGGTAGTAAACATAAGTCGTCTTAACTCGTTATCTTGTGTGTACTTTTTAAACATTTGTAAAAAGTTATTTCTGTAAGGCCCGAAAATATTAAGTTATTAATGACGGGATTTAAGACACGGGATTTAAGATTTAAATTCCGAATAGAGAAAATATGAATTTAAGAATTTATGAAAATTAGAGATTTCAATTTCGGGTCAAAAATATTTAATTTGAGGATTTTCGGATTTTAAGATTTTAATATCCGGAATTCTTAAATTAAATGAATAGCATATTTGCATTAAGTATTTATGGGATTTAGGATTTAAATTATGAGTTTGATATTAAGAAGAATTTAATTGGAGGATGAAATCCGAGCAGGGACCAGTTTGCAAATATGGAGAAGTTCAAGGACTAGAATGCGATAAGGTCCGAAAGTATTTAATTTTAATCTGAGAATATTTAATTTGAGAATATTTAGAGTTTAGAATTAAATTCTAATATTCTTAAATTATTTAGGATTGAAATTGAATTAAATCGCTTGTTCGGGGACTGATTTGCAATTAGGCCAAAGTTCAGGGGCCAAAATGCAATTCCTTGCAACTTGGCCATAAAAAAACGTGTAAAGGGGAGAAAAGGCATCAGATTCTTGGCCCAAAACCCAGCAAGAAACCGAGAAGGGAGGAAAACCTTATTCCAAGCCATTTTTGATGCTTCAAGCTTCGATAAAAATCGATTCGCCCGGTAGAATTTCCGATTAATCATATATTTGTGATCACGGCTCCAAGTGCTACGTTTTGACGTAAGTTTTATGAATTTCTACCATGTTTGAATTTGATGATGTTGTTAGAATTAAGATTTGATTGTATAAACATGTTCTAGTATATACGACGATATCATATCTAAGACGGATCGAGAAAAGATCGTCGTTTGAACATGTTATTGAATTATGGAATATTTTCTAAAAATGTAAGCTGTTGGTCACGTGTGTAAGCTGCTGAAATTGTGATGATATTGAGCTTAAATGATTTATAAGATGATGTTTATGCTTTTGGAAGTTCCGGTTTCGATCCGTTACGCCGCCGGTTCGGAATTTTGAATGGTTATGAAGTTTAAGTGTGTAGAGCTGATCTTTACATGTTTTATTGATGAATTTATTATGATATTGAGCTTAGAATATAGGTATGATGGTGTTTGAGTAGTTAGATTTATCGAACTCGAATTGTTGCGTCGCCGATTTGAATTCTGATTGTCTTATCAAGAGTTGAATTGTTTAAGCATGAAAGATACATCAAGTCAGATTCGAAATTGATGTGTAGTTATGCTATAATCTATTTCAGATTGAAATAGAAGATTATCGAAGTTGAATCAACGAGTTTGAGTTCGAATGACTTTACGTGTTTGAAGTTGAAGCAAGAACACCTTCAATTAGCAACGACTGAAATGAGCAAATTTTGATGATAGATGTGGCTAGTTTGAAGTGGATCAGCATTTGCAAGACTTTGCAACGATTCAAGATGTTTGAATCCAGATCAAAGGTATGTTTCAACATTATCTTCGCCAGGTAGGACAACTCGAGAACGTGGTGGCTTTCGAGTTTTCTTAAAATCACATACTTAATTGTTTATATGTGTTCATATGAATTGTTGTTCGCTATTGTTTGGCTTGATTAAGTGATTTGAGTGTTCAAGATGTTTTACAGTATTAATGCATACAAACTATGTTGCATTCATCTTGAACCCTACCTTGATAAGCACAGAGGGCTGAATGGCCTAGAGTGCAGATGACGTTTGGAGAACTGTAGTTGAGTGACATGAAATGTATATTTACTTCCAGAGTCAGATGACTCATGGCACGGAATATAGATTTACTTTTAGAGCTAGATGACTCACTATAGTTGCACCAAAGTCAGGGGAATTGAGATATTTAACATCACCTCGATTAGGAGAGTCGGTGGTCGGTTAAAGATTTTATTTCCCAGGGATCCCAGAACTATGATTTATTGATATCAGATTTGATAGCCTATTCCTTGACACATGCATTGCATTTATGCATTAACCTAGAGATTTATATGGTTTAGAATATGCAGTTATAAATGCTAGCATGTTTTGATATACCATTCTAGAAATGAATGTATTGATATGCTTGATATGATATTGCTTTAGATGAATAGCTATGCGTTAATAATTTAAGACTAAAATAGATTTCTATGATTACATGTTGTTACATGTTTTTTATAATTTAGAATTATTATAGCATATAGATTCAATATGCTTATAGAGTGTATATGCATGTCTTTCATACTGAGAATTATATTTTCACCGGAGTTATTCGGCTGTTGCTTTGTTTGTATGTGTGCATTGCATCAGGTTGGGGCATAAGCAAGTCAGACTTGGCTTGGATAGCTCAAGATTGAAAGATTAGAAGTGGTAACTCGGGTTTTAAGCAGATGACATGTAATTTATAAATTTGGTAAACATGTTAGAACAACAAGCACCTTTGTATATGTTGTTGTCGCATATTGATTTATACTTGCGAATTCACGTATTACAAATATGTAGATTGATGTTTAAATGCATGTCACGTATATAGAATCATGTTGAGAAGCTTTGATGAAGATTGTATCCTTTTTCAGACTTGAAAAGCTTGAGTTTTGAATTTTTAGTACAGGGCACGGACCCTGTGTCAAGGTCCGTGCAAGTGTCCGGGTGGACTCTGCCTTGCAAATCCTTCATTTTCGATTTCAGCCTTGAGCACAGACCAAGGTCCAGAGGAGGCACGGACCTCGTGCCTTGGTTCGTGTGGGGTCTGCCCATTAAAAAAAAATTATTCTTTTAGCGACGTGTTTTTGCGTCGCCAAATGTAAGGTTTTGCGTCGCCAAATGTCCTATATTATTTATTTGATTATAAAGCAGACTAATATTCAGATTGAATATTTGCATCAATGATTTTTAATGTATACTTTGCCCTTAAAAAATATTAGCAACCCGAGGTCCTCACAATTTCCCAACAAGATATCGGCTCCTGTATCATGGAAATATATTGGTGGTGTCTTTACCTTGTACCAAGGAGTCTGACCTGCGCCTCCCATAAGGATTTCTGCTTGTTTTATTCCTCTACAAAGAATAAGATTTCTTTTCGAGAAATCTCGTCCAGAAATTTTTGGCAATTCTTCTTCACAATCTGTAATAAAGACTCCTCTTTTTGCTGTACAAATTCCTGCTCCTGAATCAATATAGGCTGCAAAGTATTCAGCCTTATATTGTTCATACAACATCCCTATCGGAATGTATATGGAGAAAGGACTTGTTGTCATTTTTTAAAGGGATTACTAAATGGCCCCGCCATCTTTAACAAACTGTGTTGTAACTCAGTAATTCGATTAAGACTATTCACCTTTAGTTTTTCTAAAGCCACAGAAGGTAGAGTATGGTTACTTCTTTCTACTTCTTCAATGTGTTCTAGTAAATCATGTTCATGACTTACTAATTTCAAAAGTTGCTTCTTCCTCTGTTTGTGAACAGAGTTTTCGAATCTGATTAAGGGATTGTCCCTTATCCAATTCTCTTGTTTTTCCATCTCGTAATTCTTATTGAATTCTCCAAGTTTTTTCTTTTGCCATGAACTCTATTCCTTTTTCAAGGCGTTTCCATGGTTTATGATCTTCCAGGAATTCTAAGCAAAGAATTAGTTGATCTATTTTTTTTCCCGGGATCCCCAAAATTTGAACATCCAATTCACCAACATTTATTAATTCTTGGTAAGTTCCTTTTACCTGTTGTTCTAAATAGTAAGTCGAATTACAAGGAAATTGGTTCCCGTGACTTGTAATTTCGAATACTATTTTGACTTCTTTACATCCTTCTGGGGATCTAAGTTTTCCTATTATAGAAAACTCCTTTTCTTCGGGTGGAATTTCCTGAATAGAATATTTATCCCACCTTCGACTTGTCATTCGGTCTCCTTGGAAAGATAACCTTCGAGGTTCTATTTTAAGGTCTTTGTATAGAACCGGTTTATCTTGAATTTGAATGTCTGTTTCCTGAATTAAATGAAACTCGATTCTTTCTGGGTATATTGCTTGAGTAACTTTCCCGAAGATCTCTGGAATTTTAATAAACTCATTTCTAATAAATAATTCAGAATGGTGAGTATTAGAAAGAGTATATGAAATTTGATATGTAATAGAATATGACCTATTATCTTCCTTCATTAATCTTTTTTCCTTGAAGTTTTGATTCAACGTCAAGGCTCGACTAAAGTCTCTGTCAGCTAAATTGTAGGCTATTCTCGGATAAATAACTCCTACAATTTTTCTTGCTCATATATTTCCTGAGATAGTACCCAGAACATCATCTTGGATATTCCCCATTCTTTTATCACATACTACGATATCTATGGGTGAATCTATTCCTGCTTTAAAAGTTGCCTTGATAATTATTTGGATTGCTCCAATATGAATCTAAGACATCGTCCTTGCTACCTCACTTTACAGCTATTGAAATTCCTCTCTTATTTCTTCAAAAAAAATTAGCTGCATCTCTATTTGATTACTTGTTAACTTCATAGGGATTGCCATTTCCCTTCTGGATACTTTGTAAATCAATGATGTCTTCTTTGTCTAAGCCCTAGATTGTCTAAGACTCTTTCTATTTATCCTGCCAAAAAACCTTGGTACTTCTGTAAAGTTGGATTTTCTCTCATAATTCTTTGGACCATATTATGAGATATCGTGGTTTGACTAAAAAAACACAGCCAAAATCTCGTGTTTCATGTCGAAACACCTCTTATTTATTCTGATTCTGATTCTGATTCTGATTCTGATTCATAATTAGATTCTTCTTGGCTAAACAATATTTCTTCTTCGTATATGCTTTTATCTTAGGGGATATCCTCAAATTGATATACTTGGACTAGATCTTGAAAGAAGACCGCATCATCCATATCTGGTGTTGCTTCAAAGAGTTTAACTCTTTTTTTCTCGTTTTCTGGATAGTTTGTAGATATATGTCCTCTTGATCCACATGTCCAGCAGCTGCAATCCTTGAAACTTTCACTTGCTCTTGTATGAGTTCTTCTGAAAGTTCTTCTAGATGGTGTTCTTCCCCTGCTTTGCGACGAGCTTGTTGCTGGGGATGTTCTTGTAGGTCCACTTCTTTTTCCCGATCTATAAGATCTGGCCTTTTGTTTGGACCAAAATGTTCTTGGTTTCCAAGAACTTTTCATTCTTTTATTGTAGGGATTATTTCTGAATTTCTTTCTCTTAACTCCCTATGATTTATTTCCAATAACCGTAGGGAGATCATTTTCTCTACAACATAGAGGATTATGTTTATTAATACCCCTTATCTTTTTGTAGTTTTTTTGTAATGCTGCCATATGGCACCATTCTGTCAATTTTCCTTTAAGAAAAGAAGCTCTTCTTTCCAATGTATCTGGATTACCTGGAACGTATTCTTTTATCAGCATTTCTCTTCAGGGACTTGGCATCTTTGCAAAAAACAGCTGAATAGCTATATTTTCTTTGACTCCCAAATTTCATCTGTATATAGTGAATAACATGATGTATTCATCAACTAAACAGATATCGTACAACTCGAGACTATACATAGCTTGAGTATATCTTTTTTTTTTCTCTGTATCTTGATTATTGAAATAATCCACTCCTATAAATTGTGCTTTGAATAGGGTGGTCATTCTTCCTCCAATTTCGCTTAGAGATTCTTCTGCTAAGACTTATTCTTTAGTCTCAGGCATGGTCGTTTCCCAAGCTATCTTAACAGATCCCATTAGACTCATTTCCAGAAATTTGATAAATCCTTCTTTATTGAGATCTAAAGTTTCTGCTGCTATTCTCATAGCGGGTGTCCAATCATCTATGAGATCTTCTTTCTTTTTAAAGTCCAGAACATCCGATTTAACATAACCCCATAAGGATGTATCAGATTAAAATAGTTTTTCCGTAAGGAGTTTGATGTAGTGGTATCTTACTCCTTCTTGTAATGGTTCCTGCTGGATGTGAATTTTCCCCAACATGGAACTCACTATGTGGTTCTTCTGTTTTAACCACATATCTTGGAGGATTCCCAATGGGTTGTTCACCCTCAGGGGAATTCATTTTTAGATCTACTACTTTGAGATTCGTAAATGAATCTGCAAGATCTTGTAGATCTCGAGATTTAATCTTTTTAAAGTAGTCATCAGATAGTATTTTTCTCTGATACTGATTTTATAAAATTAATCATCATTTCTTCATCAGTTAAAAGTTTTTGTACCATTTTGGTTTTACCTTTCTGATGTAGCAAAGGTTCGGTACCAAACGAGAATGGTAACCTTCCTCCTGTATTACCTTTTCTAGAACCAGATGTGTGTTCTAGATTGATGATTTTTGTTTGAAGATCCTTTAGAGTTCCAAGAATTTCTTCTTGTTTCTTAAGGATTTCTTCAATCTGCCGAAGTATTTCATACAGCTGATTGCTGTAATATTGCACCGTCTTTTGAATTTCTCTAATATCTCCGGAGAATTTAGAGGAATCTGGTGTAATTTCTAAAAATTAAGAATTAGAAATCATATTTCTTAATCTCTTCAGAGCGTATAAAAGACCCAAGTCTTTTTAACTTCTGTTGTAAAGAATCTATTTTAAATAGACTCACTTGTTTATGAGATTTCATGTAAATGAAATCCTTCTGGTTCAAACTCTCGTTTGAATCCATAGTTTGTTAAAAATCTCTTCCTCAACAAAGAAAAGTATGATTTAATGAATAATATATAGTCTGAATAAAATTGCCTAGGCTCTGATACCATTTTGTGAGCCAAAGTGAAATTTTAATACAAAATATTAATATAAGGGTAGTATAGGAAATTTTTAGTTAGGAGGACATATCAGGGAAACTTTTTATTAAAAGAGAGACGTAATTGGGAACGAAAAAGTGTTAGTATATTTTTGAAAAAGTTAGGAAACTTTAGGTACGTATTCATTAATTATCACTCAGGTATAGTATATCACATCACAATATTATAATGAGGTGTCATAGACTCCTTTTATATAATAGTGTGACATTATACATATATAATTAATATATATTAAACAATAAAAAAAAATATAAACAATAAAATAAATATTCTTACTTGTTGAATATTTTTGTCTTTCCCTTATGTTTGAGAGCTTTGGAAATTATACAGAACCTTCGAACGATCGTGCTGATAACGTGTTGTGAAAAAGTAAAAATTTATGGTAAAAAGTAAAAATTTCAAAACTCAAAATATCAAACTCTACACTTTATAAAATCTTCTCTCTTAAATTACGTTTTTCTACACAAGTGTAGAGACTTATTTATAGATCTCATTTGGAGATTAGTTCAAAAATTAATACATCAGCATCTACATCATCACACACTAATTTTCAAAATTTTACAACTCAATTTCAACATTCAACATTTAACATTAAATAATAATAATATATTTTCAACAGTAGTCATCTTGTTCCAGCAAACATAAAATAGTGGTCTAACAACACCTCGTTTACGAACAAGATCACAACCTTATTTTTTAGTTAAAACTCCATGGGTAGAAGGTTGCCAAACATTTTTATCCATATAGAGTACTGGATGAATCGGAGTATGTGTTTTGTGATACGGATCAACAATTATCATATTTACAATTAAAAAAAAGTAATACATTTTTATGAATAATCAAATAGAAGATGTGTCTCAAATGAATGTGTACGATCATATTTTCTCAAATAAGTAAATATGTTAGTACACCTTTCCTTTTTAATTTTTTAAAAAAAATTTTTGGTTTTTTTTAATTTTCTAATTTTTCCTATTTCTTATTTTTTTAAAAAAAAAAATTGTTGTAGGAGTATAACATTTTTAATGTTTCATTTTTGTCCGTTTTTTCTTCTCTATTTTCACTTTTTTTTTTCAATTCAATTTTTTTAAAATTCACAATAGAGGAGGCTCGAATATATAAGGTTCAATTTTTTCGATATTTGACGTCCAATTTTCTTCTAATTGTATTGCTGCCGAATTTTTTTATTTTTTTTTTTCTAGATTTTAATGATATTTAGAAAGAAAAAAAAACTTTGATGTAAAAAATTTTGAGCTGAAAAAAATCATCCATATTAAGTGAAATGTTTTTTAAAAAAAATATTTTTTATCATTATTTAATATAGGCATCACTCGATCTTCTTCGATATTCTTTTGAAGTCATTAATTTCAATAGAGATGTATCTAATACATATTATTGATTAATTAATTATAAGTAGTAAATAATATTTATTTAAAAAATTAGTATATAATAAATTTATTTATGAAATTGCATTTTCATCTGCCTATTAAAATGACCAAAATAGTTATTTTATGAAATTGGTGAATAATTATATAGTACAAAAGCATAAATTATAATTTTTTTGGATAAAAAAGCATAAATTATAATTAACAAGAAAGTTGATACATGAAATTGACAACATAAAAAAGAGGCGAAGATACTTTTAAAAAATATAAATTGGAAAAATTAGAAATTTTTTATTAAAAAAACCAAAAACATTTTTTTTAAAAAAAACAAAGGGGAAAAGGAAAGGTGTAGCCGTGTCGTACCCCCTACCTACATAAGGGATCCTAACGCGGTAACGCCTAACCGTTTCTCACATTGCATTTAATTTCTTGACTTTTCATTTAATTTATCCTTCTCTTTCCTAATCAGTAGCGTATTGAATAAGTAGAACAAAATTGGAGGGCTTGATTTTATATTTAATTATAGTAAATGGTAAAATAGACATTGGAATCAGGTGAGCAGTCTGTGATGATTTATCTCCCATATAACGGTAGAATTACCCTTTTATCATGAAAAATATCATAGTCCTTGTTACTGTACAAAAGTGACTTTCATGCTTAAAGTAAAAGAAAATCACTTTTAGTTTGAAAATCACTTTTGGCAGGTGATATTGAATATTAAAAAATAAAAATAAATTATAATAAAATAAAATTTAAATTCTACCTATATTTTTTGTTAATAAAATTTAAGTACTTTATTATTTAATAGTTAAATATTAACCAAGGTTGTGTCTACATTTGGTTTAGTTCAACCTACCTTGTTCGATTCCAATTCCACTTTCACACGTGTTTTAAGTAATATCGTTCAAATTAAATTCATCAATCCGGTCGTACCTTAAATTTTATTATAATACTCAATGCAAAAATTATATATATATATATATATGTATATAATTTCTTCCAAGTGCCCACCTATCATGTCCACTATCATGTCCACCAATGATGTGGAACTATTCAATTGGTTGTGATAAAGATGTGATAAATTGTAGGTTCAATAGAATAGTGAAACATCATTAGTGGGCATGGTAGTGGGCATGATAGGTGGGCACTTGAAAGAAACTATATATATATATATATATATATATGAATGGAAATCAATTATTAATATTCGACGTGTCAATTGTATCCGACATCGATTGAGTAAATATACTGGGAATTCAATAAATGATCTTGGACAACCCTCTTCCTTGAGCTGACTTTTGATTTCAGTTAGGTCCAAGTCTATTATTTAACATGGTATGAGAGTTCAGACTCATCTTATGTGTTGGACTGTTCATAGTTGTGTCACTCGTTAATATATTTCTTACATAGACAAGGACAAGTTAGGTCCAAGTCCATTTCATAACATGGTATCAGAGCTCAGACCCACCTTATGTGTTAGACTGTTGGATCATCCGTTAATATCTTCACGCATCAGATGTTCATTCCTTGATGTGTGTTGAAATATGTCCAATATCGGTTAAATAGAGTTCCTGGGAAAATATGTACCAGATGTTCATTCCTTGATGTGTGTTGAAATATATCCAATATCGGTTGGATAAAGTTCCTGGGAGAATGCGTGTTGAAATATGTCCAACATCGGTTGAATAGAGTTCCTTGAAGTTTTTTTTATATAAACAAAGAGTCAAAGACAACCCTCCTCCTCAAGATAGCTTTTGGGGTGAGTTAACTCCAAATCCATTTATTAACACAATGACTTTATTTTACAACGTCCCACCTCAAGTCAATGACTAGAGAAATTATATATATATATATATATATATATATATATATATATATATATATATATAATTTAACATGTTTTATGGCCACCATATTTAACAACGACAAATTTCCAAGCTAATTATTGTGTAATTATCATCATTTTTTTTCGGAATTTCGGCGACTTTGTGGCCAAATGGAATGGTGATTTCGCGGCTATCGCGAAACATTTTTTTATATTTATTTTTCAATTTTCTTCATAAATTTTTTAAAGAAAAATGGGAAATTGCATTTTTTATTTTTTTAAATTTGTCACTTTACGATTTTGGGTTTTTTATTTTTCAAATTTTATTTTAGTTCGTTATCATTTAATTTTCGGTAATTTTAGTCTTTATTCGGACGTGAGACAAATAAGTTTCATTCCAAAAATGCATGTCAGCATCCATATCCAATACATATGTAATATTCGAAAATTCATAAATCCACGTACGAGTATTAAAGAGACTTTAAATATATTTTAAATGAATTAATTTCATTTAATCATGATTTAAAGATTATTTTTGAATTAAATGATTTTATTTTATTTATTCATGATTTAAAATATTGTGTTTAAAAGTTTTTCATGCTATTTTGCGTGAGATTTATGTTTTCAAAATTGAGATTTTAGGTGTTAAAATATGTGTTTAATTATTGTGTTAAATAATTTAATGTTATGTAATTTGACTGATATTTAATGGTTGCAAGTTAGTTTTAATGTGTTTCAGATATGTGTTTAATTCTGATGATGAAGAAATCAAGACTAGCCTACGAATGGGGGTTTAAGGATTTTAAAGAGATAAATGGTCATTATGCAGATTTCGATTAAAAATGATGTATGTTATTTAAAGTTAAATATGTTTTGATGCAAATTATTTAAAATTGAGTTTGGTTGCCAAGTTTTAATATAATTGATGGAGAACTTTAAAAGTGGGTATTTCATTAATTAATGGGTCAGCTTTCGGCCCATTAGATACAAACACAATTGGCGTACAAAGGGAAAATTATCTCCTTTCCTAGCCACCAACCCCCATTCTCCTCTCCCTCAATTTTCAAAAGATGCACCTGTGGAGTTTTGGAAAAGAGATCGTTCGACGATTCGTTCGTGGCAATACTAGATCAAGTTCCTGAAGTACCGATTACTCCCTACCAAGAAAAAAACAAGTTTTTAATGTTTTGAAACCATCATTCAAGAGTCTAGGTATTTTTACTATGAAAATCATGTGTATTGATGTGTATATGTTGTATTATGCATGATTTATGAAATTTTTTAAGATTCATGATGAAAATTGTGAAGCATGATTTGTTCTTGACGTTTTTTGGTGCAGAAGTTTAAAGAAGTTTATGATTTGAGATGTTTTAGCAGAACTTTCGTGTGTGTACGGTGTATGTGGGGTTTTGAATCAAACCTTTGAATGATGAGATGTTTTGAATTGATTTTTACCAAGTTTTGATGTTCTCTCGATTACTCGTTTTTTTCAAAGTGTGTGTTAGAACCTAATGGGGGGATTTAGGTTCTATTGGCAACTTTAGCAATTTAAAGCGATTATGCAAGTATGCAAGCGGAAGACTTAAATCAATAAAATAAGTGTGGTACGTAAATGCGTTAAGTAAATAAAGCAGTAAAAGGGATAAGAGATGTTTATAGAAGTTCGACGATAAATCGTCTACGTCTCCCCTTCTTGGTTAAGATCGATTAACCAAGGATCCACTAGCACTTCGAACTCTTGGCCTTGATGGCTCCAAGTATAGTCGTACAACTTAATACGAACACCGCGCCAATACAACTCGAACACTTGGCCTTAAGGGCTCCAAGGATAGCCTCAACAACAATTACACACTCGGGCTTCACACTCGAGAGTACAACGAAAGCTCAACAACTCACAAACAATTTCTACAATCAACTCTCTAATTAAAAGAAATATGTATGAAACTCTTGAATGAACACTTGAGAAGTAGAGAAGAGGATTGCTTGAGTTGTATTTGAAATGGCCTTGGAATGCATCTATTTATAGCTGAAAATTCGGGCAGGTTCGTTGCGTCCGTTCTGCCCTTCGTTGCGTCTGTTTGGCGCACATTTAATTCTTCCGGTACTGTGACAAATGTTGCGTCCGTTTGGCTCAATGCGACTTTGTTCGAGCGAATTTCTTCCTTAAAAATTTGATCATGTTTTTGGCAAGAACGTTGCATCCGTTCGGGTTCGTTGCGGACTGCGCGACAAACTTCAAAATTTCATAACTCACAATCCGTCCTTCGGATCGACTTGAAATTTGGACAGTAGCTTAAAACATCCTGAATTTTATTGTGAACGGTGGAGATCGAATTTGGATGCCTCAAACGATTCCAATATTTTTCTGAAGTTACTTCGTCGTATTTTTGCTTCTTGTTCTGCGCGACACTTTTGAAAAATCCATTTCTCATGATCTAGTTGTTGGATTGAGCTGAGATTTGAACCGTAGCTTTTGAGAATCCTAAAATTTTATATGACTGGTGGAGATTGGAATTGGATTATTCAAAAATTCTCAGTAATTTTCACAATATTCTTCTCCATAGTTATGTTTATAATAATCAATCTGCAAAGTCTCACGTTAAACGATTAGAAATAATAACCGAGTTTTGTAATTATCAAAACAAGATAAGTTATTGCATTAAAAAAATTAATCTCGTTTAAGAGATTTGTATGCGTTTAAGGTGTAACAATCTTTCCTTTTTTTATAATAACAAAATTTGGTTAAACAGGAGAAATAAATGTGCAATTGAAATACATATAAAAAGTTCCCCCTTAATGTAACAATATTTTAAACAAATTTTTATCACATAATCAATTTTTATTTATCCCATTTGAATATTTAACCAAATTAATTCTTTCCCTTTTTGTGATAATTAAAAAGACAACAAATATGATAAATGAATAACACAATATATAAAAACATATTTTATTGATAGAGAAATTTACAAAATATAGCAAAATATAAAACTAAGAGTCATCATCCGAAGCTTCTTTAAGAAGGTTTTCTTCCATCAAATTGAGTCGCTCATGGACAGTTTGAAAAGACCCTCGCATCTCCATGGTCAAGTCCGTGATCGATGTCTGGATAGACTGAATGGTGGAGTAGTTGCGATCCATATTGATCTCAAGCCGCTAAAGATACTCAAAGAGTTGATTGGAAGGTGGAGCCGGATTAGGTGGAGGCTGAGGCATCATAGGAGGGAAAAAAGGTAGCTCGCCATAATCAAACATGTGTGTGGAAGATGGAGGAACCGTAGAAGAGGAAGGAATATCCGTGTAAGTGAAACCACCAGGAAATCCTTGCTCTTGAATGGAAGGAGGAATAAGTGAAAAAGGAATGTGAAAGTTGGTTTCAGGATGATAGCGAGTGAAAAGATGAGCTGGATCATGCACCCATTGAGAAAATACAGGATTCCATGACAACTCCATTTTAGTGATGGAGGCATGGTCAAGAGTATAAGTCTCAGTGATAGGTATCTTCTCCAAATCATCGAAGACTATGTCAAAGTGAATCAAAATTCGATTAATAAACTGAGCAAAAGGAAGAATGACTTTCTTTGAATTTTTTGCAGTGTGATGCATGACCTGAATGATAAACCTAGGCATGTTAAAAGGCCGTTGAGCAACAATGTGAAAAAGGACATAAAGGTCCAGATATTTGCACTTGGAGTAGTCTTCAGCGCGAGGAATGATTGAGGAAGTGATGAGCTTTTGGATAATTTGGAAATGAGGAGAGAACATTTTGAGAGTAGGTCGATCATCACCAGCGTGAGGTGGTCGACCAAGAATGACAGAAAGAGCTTCTTCACGATAAAACGCGGGACTATCCTCAGGCCATTTAAATGCGAAGAACTCACTGGTTCCATCTCTAGGAAGAGAGAACCAAGCAGCGAGATCACCTGAAGAAGTGAATGTACCGATTTTGAACAATTGTAACAGCATAAATGTCATCGCTACACAACTTAAGTTAAAATTGGCATAGAACTCTTGGATAAGGGAGGTATAGATGAAATCTGGGTGAGAAGGTTGGAAAAACACAACTCATTGTTGGAAATCAATAAGATCCAACAAATGAAGATGGGATTTTTCCAAATAGGGGCGATCAAGAATACGACCCGGAAGAATCTGCCTATCGTGGTAGTCGGCAGGTATAGGTTGGGAGACAGCGGGTATGTTAAGGTTGTGGACAAAGGGTTGATTACGAGCACGAGTGCGTCGCCTTGGATTGGCGGGATCAACTTGGCGTCTAGAAGCCATTTTTGGAGAAATATTTCCGAACAAAAGAGAAAAGAAGGTGAAATTTTGGTGTGAAAATCAGAATGAGTTCGGCTTGTATATATAGGCCTCGGGACAAACGGAAGCAACGTTACACGAACGAAAGCAACGTTCGTCCTGGCGGGTAAAATGTGCGGGAAGTTTGAACTGAAATTTTTGAAAGTAGGCGAGAATAGGTACTAACGGAAGCAATGTTTGGTCAACGGACGCAACGTTGGTGGTTCGGCGGTAAAAATTCGCGGTTATAAATTTTAAACTGAGGCGGGAAAAGTAGGGAACGGATGCAACGTTAGACGAACGTACAACGTTCAGTCACCCAACGTACGCAATGTTGCTCGGAACGAAAGCAACGTTCGGAGAAATGAAGAATTTTTCGGATTTTTCCTCTTAGAATTATATTTTAGAAAATTTTATACCAAATAATACACATAAAATGTGAGCTTATAATTATGAATAGATACAATTAATTTGTATTATCAAACATTAAATTGCTCGAATTTAATATTAAACTCCCCCTTAATATGACATTAAATTTTAATTTATGTCTACAAGCGGTTACAACTCAATCATTCCAAGTTCAGCATGCAAACAAATAAAAGTATTTTAATCTAGTGGTTTTGTAAAGATATCGGCAATTTGATTTTTAGTGTCAACATATTGAAGTTCAACTTCATTTTTTTCGATGTGGTTATGAATAAAATGACGACGAATGTCAATATGTTTGGTGCGCGAATGTTGAATCAAATTCTTTGTTAGACGTATGGCGCTAGTGCTATCACAAAAATAGGGATTTTTGAAAAAGAAACGCCATAGTCGAGCAGTTGATGCTTCATCCAACGAATTTGCACACAACAACTACCGACAGCCATATATTCGGCTTCGGTTGTTGACAACGTAACACAATTTTGTTTCTTTGAAAACCAAGAAACTAAACAGTTTCTTAAAATGAAACAAGTTCCACTAGTACTTTTCCTATCCACCTTATATCCACCAAAGTCGGCATCACAGTAAGTTTTAAATCAAAGAAAGAATTTTTCGAATAAATGTGATTCATTTGGACATGATTGAAATCGTGCACACAAGCAAACACTAAACATAATGTCCGGCCTACTAGCAGTAGCATACAATAAGGAGCCAATCATAATATGAAAGGAAGATTGATCTACAGATTTACCATTTTTATCCTTGTCGAGTCTGATTGCTGTGCTCATCGGTGTGGATGACGATTTTGTGTTCTCCATCCCAAACGTCTTTAGAATATCCTTGATGTATTTGCTTTGGTTCACAAAGAACCCATCCTTGCACTGTTTGATTTGTAATCCGAGGAAATAGTTAAGTTCCCCCATCATACTCATCTCGAAGTGTTCCTGCATCAACTTAGAGAATTCTTGACAAAGAATTTCATTAGTAGAACCAAAAATTATGTCAACAACATATATTTGCACAATCAATAAATCATCTTTGACATTTTTAGTAAATAAAGTAATGTCAATTTTTTCTCTCGAAAAACCATTTGAAAGAAGGAAAGTAGACACTTTTTCATACCAAGCTCGAGGAGCTTGTTTCAAATCATATAAAGCTTTGTTTAATCAATACACATGATCAGACAATAAAGAATCAACAAAGTCATCAGGTTGTTCAATATAAACTTTCTCTTTTAATTCACCATTCAAGAAAGCACTTTTGACATCCATTTGAAATAATTTAAAATTTCTAGAGCAAGCAAAAACAAGTAGCATGTGAATAGATTCAAGTCGGACAACATGAGCTTAAGTCTCATCATAATCAATGCCTTCTTCTTGACTATAACCTTTCGCTACAAGCCTAGCTTTATTTCTAGTAATAGTATCATGCTCATCAAGTTTATTCCTAAAGACCCATTTAGTACCAATAATAGATCTATCATGCGGCCTATGAACAAGACACCAAACATCATTGCGCTTGAATTCATTTAATTCATCTTGCATAACAATTATCCAAGAATCATCTAATAAAGCATCATCAATACATTTATGTTCAACATGCGAAACAAAAGCAAGATGATTGCAAATATTATTAAGATACCGCTTGGTAGGTATGATGGGATAAATAATACATAGATACGTAATATAATGTAATAAAAAATAAATAAATAATGATAGTGAATATAATATTTGATTTGATTTATGGATTATAATTTATTGATTTGATTGATAAAATTTTGTATTAAAAAATTACAAATTACCATTTTAACCTTTTAACAATAAATAAAATATTAATAATATTATTTATAAGGGGTAATATAGTAATTTAAATTTATTTATTTGATTGATGTAAGATAAATAATTGATGATTTGATTGGTGTAAAATAAATAATTAATAGATGGATAAATAATATGATGAGAAGAACGTGAGATTTGATATGATAATTTATACACATATTAATAATATAGGGTACCAAACGGAGCCTAATAGAAGATCGAGTGGTTACTCACTTCGAAGAACTTCCAATGATAAGATCCATAGGATGATCTTTGTGAAGCGTCCAATCCTTCGGAAGTGATGTTTTCTCAACAGAAACATCTATATCATTTAGGCTTGAGGAAGCCATATCTTCTTCGAGTAATTCTACATCATCGTTAGTAGTACGAGAAAATAAAGATATAGATTCATCAAATACAACATGCATAGATTCTTCAACAAGTAAAGTACGTTTATTAAATACTCTAAAAGTCTTACTTGAGGTAGAATATCCGAGAAAAATGTCTTTGTCGGACTTGGCATCAAACTTACCGAGGTTGTCTTTACCATTATTATGGATGTAGCATTTTAATCCAAAAACTCGAAAGTATGAAATGTTAGGCTTTCTCTCTCTCCATAATTCATATGGAGTTTTCTTGAGAATAAGTCTTATTGATACACGATTGATGATGTAACAGGCAGTGTTCATTGCTTCATCCCAAAAATATTTTGGTAGAGAATGCTCACATATCATGGTCCTCGCAATCTCTACGAGTGTCCTAGTTTTCCTCTCAACGACCCCGTTTTGTTGAGGAGTCATAGGACAAGAAAAATTGTGACCGATGTCTTTCTCTTCACAAAATTTTTTAAAACTCTCATTTTGAAATTTAGTTCTGTGGTCACTTCGGATCTGCTTTATTGAAAGATTTTTCTCATTCTCAACACGTTTGATAAAAGTTTTAAAATAAATAAAGGCATCATTTTTGTGGGCTAAAAACAACGTCCATGTGAAACGTGAGAAATCATCCACAATGACAAATGCATAAAGCTTTTCTCCTAGGCTAGCTTTCCTCGAGGGACCACATAGATCTAGGTGGAGAAGTTCAAGGGGCATAGAAGTTGATACAAAATTTTTGCTTTTAAAAGATTCATTTGTATGTTTGCCAAGTTGACACGCATCACAGACAGAATCTAATTTTAAATTGAGTTTTGGCATACCAACTACTAGATCAAGTTTAAAAAGTTTTTCAATGGTACTAGAACCAACATGACCTAATCGTCTATGCCAAAGAATGTTGTCATCAACATTCAAGGATACAAGGCTTTTAATATTTGTCAAAGATAAATTATTTAAATAAACCTTGTAAATATTTTCACTTCTATATCCTTTGAAATATGGATTTGTCAGATGTGAGTGATATAGTGCAGTGTTGAGAAGTGAATTTGACTTCATAACCTCTATCGCACAATTGACTTATGCTTAGTAGATTATGCTTAAGTCCTTTCACTAGGAGTACATCATCAATCAAGCAGGATTTAGATATACCTATTGAGCTGATTCCTTCAATTACTCCTTTGTTGTTGTCTCCAAATGTGACAGTTCCCTTCTCCTTTGGTTTGACCGATTGGAGTAGCTCCTTGTTCCCCATAATATGTCTAGAACATCCACTGTCTAGATACCATATGCTCGGGAGAACATTTTTCCTATTTTCCTGCGAAAATTGATTTTGGTACCCTTTAGTTTTTTTGGGTCCACAGTGTTAGAAAAGAGAGACACAAAATAGATTTCTAAGAGTTCAGTCTCTCATAGCGACATCATCGACACTTTCCAAGAGTGCTCCCACTAGTAGGTAGGGCTATGGCCTCTTTAAAAACCTATTTCCTTCGACAGAGCAGCGTTCATCAGGAAGACCAGTCCCAAGTCAGGGCAGTTTAAACCGGTCTATGATGAACTCCCTAGATCATGTTCTCATAATTTCGATTGATGAGTTGTTAAGTACTCTTAGGCCTCCATTTCATATAGCTATTTTTATCACATTGATATTTTAAAGATCTACATTTATGTCTAGAATTACCTATTTTACAGCAGTAAGAGCATGTAGGGGGTGATCTCATTTTAGCTTTAGCAATAAGGCTAGTAAAATGTATAGATTTCTTACCATACCCTATTCCACCCTTATCAAAGCTGCATTTCTGCATGCTTAGTGAATTATTCAATTTATTACTACCAACACTGAATTTATCAAATGATTTTTTTAAGTGAGCTATGTCATCCTTTAATCTTAAGTTTTCATGCTCCTTAGTTTCTAATTCATTTTTGAGGTTTCTATTTTTCTTTCTAAGTGATTTAGCCATATCAAACATATGTTTATATGCATGTAGTAATTCATCATAGGAAGGTACCTCATCATCGTCGTCAGAGAAGATGTCATCACTCCTTTCCATGAGGCAGATGTTAGCTACCTCCTCGTCATCGTCGCTGTCGCTCCAAGTGGCTATGAGTGCTTTCTTTTTGCCCTTGTCATTTTTCTTCTTGAGAGGGCATTCATTTGCCTAATGCCCTTGTTGTTGACAGTTGTAACATGTTACTTCCTTGTCTGTCTTCTTCTTGAAGTTGTTTTCTCGCATAAATCTTTTGAATTTTCTTGCGAAGAGTGTCATATCATCATCATCTTCTTCTTCGAATTGGGTGGACAAGGCAATCCCCTTTGCCTTGATCTTCTCATCCTCTTTCTTAGATTCTTTCCTTGTGGATACTTCCAGCTCATGGGTTTTTAGGGTCCCATGAAGTTGATCAAGATCATAGGATGCGGTGTCACCTTTGTTGGACTCAATGATGGCCGTTCTCTTGGCATCCCACTCCTTGGATAAGGCCCGTAAAACTCTTCTCCACACTTGCATGGTTGGATATTGTTCTCCAAGTTGGGCTAGCTCATTGATGATTTGAGAAAGCCTTCGGAACATTGTGTCTATATCTTCATTGGATTCCATCTTAAATGTCTCGTATTTGAGTTGTAGAAGATCTATCTTTGTCTCTTTGACTTGGTTGATTCCCTCATGGCATATCTCCAATTTGTCCCAAATCTCTTTTGCGGAGGAGCACATCGAGATCCGGTTGTACTCATTCATATCTAGGGAACAATGCAAAATATTTTTAACTTTAGCATTTTGAGATATTAATTTCATATCCTCCTTTGAAAAGTCGTCCATTCCCTTAGGAATTTTGACTCCCTCAAACTCTTTCATAGGTATGTAGGGACCTTTCACAGTTACTTTCCAAAGGTCATAATCTACGGATTGGATATATAGGGACATTCAATTTTTTCAATATCCGTAGTTTATGCCGTTGAAAAGAGGAGGACGATTGGTTGATTGCCCTTGAGTATAATCGCTCGCTAGATTTGCCATAGAGTCTTTTTTGAAAATATTTTGTAAAAAGGTGGCTCTGATACCACTTGTTAGAACCTAATGGGGGGATTTAGGTTCTATTGGCAACTTTAGCAATTTAAAGCGATTATGCAAGTACGCAAGCGAAAGACTTAAAAAAATCAAATATAAGTGTGGTACGTAAATGCGTTAAGTAAATAAAGCAGTAAAAGGGATAAGAGATGTTTATGGAAGTTCGACGATAAATCGTCTACGTCTCCCCTTCTTGGTTAAGATCGATTAACCAAAGATCCACTAGCACTTCGAACTCTTGGCCTTGATGGCTCCAAGGATAGTCGTACAACTCAACACGATCATCGCGCCGATACAACTCAAACACTTGGCCTTAAGGGCTCCAAGGATAGCCTCAACAACAATTACACACTCGGGTTTCACACTCGAGAGTACAACGAAAGCTCAACAACTCACAAACAATTTCTACAATCAGCTCTCTAATTGAAAGAAATATGTATGGAACTCTTGAATGAACACTTGATAAGTAGAGAAGAGGATTGCTTGAGTTGTATTTGAAATGGCCTTGGAATGCATCTATTTATAGCTGAAAATTCGGGCAGGTTCGTTGCGTCCATTCTGCCCTTCGTTGCGTTCGTTCGGCGCACATTTAATTCTTCTAGCACTGGTGATGAACGTTGCGTCCGTTCCTAGGTTCGTTGCGTCCGTTCGGCGCAATGCGTCTTTGGTCGGACGAATTTCTTCCTTAAAAATTGGATCATGTTTTTGGCAAGAACATTGCGTCCGTTTGGGTTCGTTGCTGACTGTGCGACAAACGTCAAAAATTCATAACTAACATTCCATCCTTCGGATCAACTTGAAATTTGGACAGTAGCTTTAAACATACTAAATTTTATTGTGAACGGTGGAGATTAGATTTGGATGCCTCAAACGATTCCAGTATTTTTCTGAAGTTACTTCATCATATTTTTGCTTCTAGTTCTGCGCGGCACTTTTGAAAATTTTATTTCTCATGATCTATTCGTTAGATTGAGCTGAGATTTGAATCATAGCTTTTGAGCATCCTAAAATTTAATATGACCAATGGAGATCGGAATTGGATGACTCAAAAATGCTCAGTAATTTTCGCAATGTTCTTCTCCATAGTTATGTACTTATGTTTATAAGAATCTAATTTGCAAAGTCTCACTTTAAACGATTAAAAATAATAACCTAGTTTTATAATTATCAAAACAAGATAAGTTATCGCACTAAAAACATTAATCTTGTTTAATAGATTTGTATGCGTTTAAGGCGTAACAGTGTGGGTGAGTATTTTTTCTCAAAAGGAGTCGATGGGGGGTCGAAAGAGGTCGGAATGACTGCTTTTTCGTCCAAGTCGTGCAACGCTGACCTGTCTAGAAACCCCAGGCAGATCGCGTTGCGCCTAGGCTCAAATTTCTTGCACCTAGGCACGAGGGGCGGCGCTGGGGCGCGAGTTTTCTTGCACCCAGGCTCCGACCTGCACTGGGGCAGAACGGGAAAAGTTTTGTCCAAGAATTTTGTTTTTACATTTGAAGTCCAAAATTCAAGTTTATGATCTTTAAGCTATTTTAAGTATTTTTAAGATGTTCCATAGGAAAAAGTTTCAAATTCTGATGTCCGAAACGAATGGAATGACTGGATTGATTAAGCTATGTAATGCATCTATATGTTATAATTCTTCATGAAACTATGTTTACTATGAATCCATGATCACGGGAAACCATGCAATGATGTGCTCATAATGATGATTGCCATAATTGCATGTGTTTCATCATCCCTAATGAAGAATTTTATGAGATATGTATTTATGCATGATGTTTATGTTTAACTCTTGCACGTCCAAAGAATGATGATTTTTATCAAGTAATTATTTTGTATATGAGTAATGTTTGTTGAGTCTTTAGATTCACTATGCTTGATTGGTACAGTTGGAATGAGAAGTAAATCAACTAAAAGCTTTGGTAGAAAGACTGAAGAGTCCAAGAGGCGAAGATATTGCATGACACGACTGTTCGTATCTCTGACATTTTAAAGCAAGAGAATTCGCATATGTTTATTGATATTTTGTTGTTACATTATTTTATGTGCGACCTTTAAAAGTTTAGATTTAAGTATATTCAATTACGGTCTCGTGACAATGAGTTTTAATGAGTTTTAAGCTTTTAACATTTATGTTGTTTATTTCAGTATGATAGTTTTACGCTTGGTTTCACGAATGTTTTAAAAAATATCTTTTGCACCAAGTTTATTTTATTGAAACTCGTGTTTCATATGCTTTTCTAATATTTTAATTGTCGATTCAGATTTGCTATGTAAATAGTAGTTTTTGGTGTGCTAGTATAAGAACCAGTCATTGAAGGATTGCATCTTATGTTTTAAATCTTTTATGCACGTTAGAGTGATCATGAGAATTTTGATGTGTTATTTTACATAGATTTTAATTTCAATAACAACTTGTTGAAGTTGCTAGCGCGATGCATGTCCTGCACTGTTGTATTTGAAAATTTTTTGACATTTTTCTACATCTAAATTCTTTTAAATGTATAAAATACGGGACGTCAAAACATAAGTAATTTTCGTCAGACACGAATACGATGAATTCCAGAATAAATAAAAAAAGCAAAAATGGAAAAAAAAAAATTCAAATTACATAAAAAAAAAATGAAATTCATCGTTAACATATTGAAAATGAAAAAACACGAAGTTACATGATCAGAAATGAAATTCACTCTTATTAATATCGAAATAAAAAATATAAATTATTACATGATAAAAAAATGTAATTATTCCTTGAGATAATTGTGTTCAATCAATTTGGGGACCAAATGAGCAATCGACCAGGTCAAGATCGAGTTCTTAATTCGATGAAAAATGTACCAATCGCAAGAGCTTGACTCAAAGAACTCTCGACTCCTAAATATTAATATTAATTACAAAAACGCATTTAGATATTTTAAAATTATGAATGTTAAATATTTAATTTTATCATTTTTATAAAATTAAAATGAAATATATGTACAATTAAAATTAATGAATAAATATTTCGCAGCTTTAAGTCACAAAGATGCACATGAATAAAGGAAAATTTGAAAATTAAGTGAATTTGTAATTCACATATAGTTAGATTTAATTTTATAATTTTTTTTTATCACACAATGAAATTATTTGGTTGAAACATAACAAATTATGATTTCTAAGATTTATTATATATATTGGCATAGTGATTTTTTTATCAATAAATTTAATCACTTAAAAAATTTATGATTTATATTATAAGTCATGCACACTTTACTATATTTAAAAATTGTAATGGCACCTTTGTCCAACATTATATTGTAACTTGGAAGCACAAATATTTTATTTTTGTAATGATGATAAAACTCACGTCGCTATTTTTTGATATGTGTTACATAAATTATTGAACTAACGCAGTAATCAGTAAAACAAATCTAGCCATTTTATTAATCAAATACTGAACAATTATTACTCCTAGCTAGAAATATAAAGTACAATTCTACATCTAGTAAATTTATTGCGTGATATATAAAAATACTAGAGTATTTTTTGGTTTGAATTTTAATTTAGTTTTCGTTAAAAATGATGATGTCATGAGAGAAGGTAATTTCCGAAGAAAATTTGGCACGAGAGCCTATTCGGGTCCAGGTTTTTGTATTAGCATTTACGGTCGTGCAAATACAATGTATGAAATATATTTGATAATTTTTTTAATTTGAAATGAAAGTACATAACTGCCTTATAATATTTTTACAAATGAATTGTATGATTTCAGCTTATATATATTTTTTACTTTCATAATACTTTTCCATCTGTATATTGCTATTAATATAAAAAACTATAATTCAATAAATTTAATAATGTTTGAAGCCAAGATATGATTCTCTTTTTGTTTTATTTTGAAAAATTTATTTTTGACTTAATTTTATTTTGAAATGTAAATCCATATTTATTAGACTTCCTAAAAAAATGACAAATCATGAGGACCACTAGACCAGTAGGCCTCATGAGGATAAAATAAAGTTGGAAAATTATACATATTAATTCCGAAGACTCGGGGAGAGGGTAAAGTCCAAAGACTCGGGGCTAGTCAATTGCAATCAAACAATTTATCTATTTTAAAAATAATCGAAATAGTTAATGTATAAAATTCTCTATCAGATAATCCAAAAGTATTATTAAGAGAACGCGATTCGAATTTGAACTCCATTCAGTTCAATAATTCTCGAGTCCTAATATTAGTAATTTTTTTTAATAAAAAAATTCGATTTATGTGAGATAGGTTGACCTTTATCCACCCAAAATTGATATGTGAGATAGTTTTATGTAAGGGTGTTCAAACTTTGGATAAAACAAAAAAAAAACCGTAAATCCAAGGCTTCTGCTATGATCCACCGGGTGAATATCACCCGGTGAATCTGGACCGTTCATGGGGCCCGGGCCCCATGAACGATAGATGCTGCACTGGGTGAAATTCACCCGATGCAGCATAGAAAGAGCCTAAATCCAAACCGAAAAAATTAAACATCGAACTGAACCAAATATCAAATTTTGAAATTTGATATTTCATTAAATTAATAATTTATTTATATATATATATATATATATATATATATTTATATTTATAATATATATTTTATGAGATGATATTTAGTGAATGAAAGATCATTTTTAATAATTTTTAGTTGATTATTGTTTATTTACGTCATTTAAACTTTGAATTTAAAGGTTTTTACAAATAAATTATGTAAAATTATAACCTATTATATTTTAAAATATATTTATATTATTAATAAAAATAATTTTATCAAAATCAAATTAACCGACTGAAATAAATAATAATCGAACCGTTATGGTAAAAAACCGAACTAGAGGAAAACGATTCAGATATTGGATTATAAATTTCTAAAACCGACAAAACCGAAATAAAATCCCAAAAACCAAACTGACTAATGAAAACCCCTAGTTTCATTTAAGTTTTTTGTGTTACAAAAAAATCGTATGTTTCACTTTATCGAATTAGTGTCTTGTGAGACGGTCTCATAGATCTTTAGTCAAACACACTCATATTTAAAAATTACAATAAAGAGTTATATTTTGACACAAAAATAATATATTATCATGGATAACTCAATTAAGATATATGTCTCACAAAATTTATCGGTTAGAACCTCTCACGAGAATTTCTGTGTACTTTGATTTATTTTTTTTTTATTAAGAGGGTGGGGGTTGTGGATGTTGAACCTATGTGGTGCGATTGGACCAAGGGGTCGTTGGGGTATGTTTTAGTGTATAATTATGATTACATTAAACTTTAAAGATAAAACAACAATTTAATTAATATCTGCAAGATTAATAATATTAGAAATTCTCGAGCTCAAGCACTCAAAGCTGAGAAAGCAAAGATCGACTCAAATTTGGCCAAGTTATTTGCACACAGTGGTCGATTCGATTGCAAACCTATGTCTCAAAAGAATTCAATTTAAAAAAAATTCATTTTGCAAAATATCATCATACATGAAATACAAAAACCCGCGATATAATATATAATAAAATTTGACGATAAAATAGATGTAAATATCAATATACACGACACTTGACGTACATATGACATTATTCTGGAAATTATGATAAATGAAGACTTGCTATATTTTAAAAATTCAAAATAACTTTGAAAAATATAGTATTAGTTTGCAGATCTTTTACATGTGAATTATTAATATCACTTTCAACAAACTAATAAGATAAGCCTGCCTTTCCGCCAATACTTGCCAGAATGACTCTTGAATCTTTACTTTGAACAGTGTAACAATTTCTTCGATTGTTACATGGGTGCAACATGGAAAGATTTCTTCCTAGTTCTCATTCTCATCTCCCCGAATTTCTCTGCATCTTCAAGTTCGACGGAAATCATAAATTCGATTCAAAGTCTCAAAGATGGCGAGACCATTGTTTCGTCCGGTGGGATGTTTGAACTGGGATTCTTTAGCCCAGCAAATTCAAAGAATCGTTACGTGGGCATATGGTACCACGGGATCCCGGTTCAAACAATAGTTTGGGTGGCAAACAGAGAGAGTCCACTCACAAATCAAGCAGGTGTCTTGAAGGTCATGCAGCCAGGCCTTTTAGTAGTTCTTGTTAATGACACTGGTGAAGCTGTGTGGTCTTCCAAGAGATCATCAAGATCGGCGCATACGCCCGTTACGCAGTTGTTGGATTCGGGAAATCTTGTCCTGAAAGATGCTGAGGCTGATGATAGGGAAGAGAACTATCTGTGGCAGAGTTTCGATCATCCATCTGATACATATTTGCCAGGCATGAAGTTTGGGTGGAATTTTGTGACTGGCGTAGAGGCGTACCTTGCTGCATGGAAGACCGATGATGATCCTGCTCCAGGAGATTTTACAAATCACTTGGAACTCGAGGGATACCCGCAACTCGTCTTGCGGAGAAACGCCACAAAAGTTGCACGATATGGACCTTGGAATGGCATTTTCTTTAGTGGACTTCCGGCCGTAAGAGGGAACCCCGTGTATTCTTTGCATTTTGTGATGGATAAGAATATTGGGGTGTATTATCAAGAAAATCTCTACGACATGTCGGTTCTTCGGAGGCTTACGTTGAATTCAAGTGGATTTGGGGAGAGGCTTACATGGGTGAACCGAACACAGAAGTGGGAAGTTCGTATTTCTAGGCCATCAGATAATTGTGATAGTTATAGCCTTTGTGGGGCTTATGGGATATGTTATATCGAAAATATTCCGGCGTGCGATTGTCTGGATAGATTCGTGCCAAAAGATTCAGAGGGTTGGATCAAAACAGATTGGTCGAGCGGATGCATTCGAAGGACGAACTTGAGTTGCCAAGGGGATGGATTTATAAAGTACTCAAGGATCAAACTACCAGATGCCCAAAATTCATGGTTCAATGACACTATGAGGCTTAAAGAATGTGCAGTGGAATGCTTAAAGAATTGTTCATGTATGGCTTACACACAATTGAATATAAGCAGTGGGAGTGGATGTCTTCTGTGGTTTGGTGAGTTGGTTGATATCAGATCTTTGAGTGCAGATGGACTGGATATCTACATCAGAATGGCATCTTCTGAATTATTAGGTAATTTTCATATACAACTTAAATTATAATTTAAATTATTATTTGAACTGCACAAACCAAATTGAATTAACCAATCCATAATACAAAAAAAAAAAAAAAAAAAAAAAAAGAACCGAAATAAAAAGATTTGGTTTTCGGAAAAAGGCATTGGAAAAAACCAAAATGCCGAACAGAAATCGGACTAATTGCATACATTACCCTCATGAGGTTGCTGAAAACCTCCTATAACTGTTGACTCCATGTGTTTTCAAATTTTGAGCACAAATATCCCTGAAAATTTTTTACGGACAAAGGAGTAAAAACTCAAATATTGAAAACACGGGGATGTATTCGTTCAAGATTTGAAAACACAAGAAGTCAATAGATCATTCTTTTTTCATAGGAGATTTTTATCAATCTCGTAATTTCATAAGGGTGGTGTGATGCATGCAATTAACCCACATAAATTTACCAAAATAAATCAAACTGTACGGACCATTACACACCTATAATTTGCATGACATAAATCTCATATGAAAAGAAATCAAGCTAAACATTGTTTGTTATTTAATAATGGAAATCTTAAGATTTGAAGGCAATTAAATCATTGAACCGTAACTAGTCTCACACACACTGCAGACTCCAGCGTAAAGAAGAGAAGAATACTTATCTCGAGTTTAGCATCAGTGATGGGAATAATTCTTCTGGCTCTGAGCCTCATCCTTTATATTCGAAAGACCAATAAAGATTCAACCAAGGCTGAAGAAGGTGAGGCAAAAGTGGTGTCTAATGCTTAACAACTATAATAAGAGAGCAATAAAAGTTCTTAATATGATCATTCATTCTTTTCTTGTGATAAATTTTATATCATCATATTTTATGTAGGAGGAAAATACAACGAAAACAAACACAAAGAGTTAGAGCTACCTTTATTCAAATTAGCCACAATTCTCAAAGCTACCAATTGTTTTTCCATCGAAAACAAACTTGGGGAAGGAGGTTTCGGACCTGTTTACAAGGTAAAAATTTCCTCAAGACTCAGATATGTAAAAAAAAATATTAGACTAAAAGAGAGAAACACGTAGAATAAGTTCATTTTCAATTCATGGTTTGCTAGAAAAACCATAAAGATTATGTATTTCACAGCGTGTATTCTGATCTTAGGGCATACTTGAAGGGGGAGAAGAAATTGCTGTGAAATGTTTATCGAGAACCTCTACTCAAGGGATCGATGAATTCAAGAATGAAGTGATCTGTATTGCCAAACTTCAGCACCGAAATCTCGTGAGGCTTCTAGGATGCTGCATTCAAAAAGACGAATATATGTTGATATATGAATACATGCCCAACAAAAGTCTGGATCTGATTTTATTTGGTAAGTATCATACTTGTAGTACATATCACCGTCATTAGGAAATTCACGATGCATTTGAAGTAGATATGTGACTCTTGAAAATGAAATTGATCGAACTAAAATCATCTCATCAACACCGACATGATAACCAAATTATCATTGCCAGACGAAACAACCGGTGATTTGCTAGATTGGCCACATCGTTTCCATATCATCAATGGAATAGCCAGGGGACTTTTGTATCTACATCAAGATTCCAGATTGAGGATTATTCATCGAGATCTCAAAGCCAGCAACATATTGCTGGATTCAGACATGAACCCAAAGATTTCGGATTTTGGAACAGCCAGAAGTTTCGGAGGCAATGAGACCGAAGCTCAGACACACCGAGTTGTGGGGACATAGTAATAAGAATCTTAATCAATGGCTTGAATATATTCTTCTTTCACTTGTTGCCACACTGTTTTCTGATACACACACAATTTGCAGTGGCTACATGTCTCCAGAGTATGTAGTTGATGGTATATTCTCTGTGAAATCAGACGTCTTCAGCTTTGGGGTACTAGTACTAGAAATCGTTAGTGGGAAGAGAAACAGAGGATTTTCACATAGTGATCATCATCTGAACCTTCTTGGACATGTAAGTTACTTGTATCTCAATTAATCAGCATACAACTCCTGTCGAATATGACGCTTATTGAAACTGTAATCAGGCATGGACCCTTTACAAAGAAGAAAGATCCCATGAAGTAGCGGAAGCGTCTCTACGAAATCCTCAAAACTTAGCTCAAGTGATAAGGTCGATCCATGTTGGCCTATTGTGTGTGCAGCAGAACCCTGAAGATAGACCAAGCATGTCTTCGGTGGTTTTGATGTTGGGTAACGAAGGCATGTTACCTGAAGCTAAACAGCCTGGTTTCTTCACAGAAAGACAGCCCATTGTTTCTCAAAATTCAACGACCACGAACGCAACAAATTCATCAAATCAATTTACCATCACCGTTTTGGATCCCCGATAGGAAATCTGTTTAGGTTGTGTTTGCAGCTATGGATTTCGATCATAGTTTTATTGTTTACAATGAAACAATAAATTAATTAAATCTTAAATTCACAACTTACACGTTACTTATACAAATTAAAAAGAATTTCAAGAGACACCATTATTGGAAAACATTTGAAACTTATCTAAGCTAATCAACAAATATACAACAAAAAAAATAGAAATAAACTGAATAACATTATGATAGCAATGGAATAGAAAGAAACTGGAATATATCCAATGTGCTCAAATTAATAACTCAAGTTACTCAACAATCATGTTTCATTCTAGTTACCAAATTTTGATGCCCAAATTTAGTCCAAATGTAATCCCTTTCGACAAAATCCATAATTTTCATTCTACGGAGTTATCATCGTTTATTGCACTCCTTTCTTGAAGATAATCCTACAAAATTAACAATTCTTTTTAACTTTCAAAGGACACTTTGTTTGTTTTATGTAAGTTGCTGTCACAGGATCACAAAAAAGCAATATTCCAAAAACAACTCTCGAAATCGAATGCAAATCACCATTTATCAAAATGCGAGGGATATACGTTTTCCATTATATATACTAGCCGCAACGCATACGCATTGCGTGTGTAACTTTATATACATATATTATTTTCTGTGTGTATATAATATAGATTTATTTTTTAAAGTATTTGATTTAATATGATTTTTTTATTTTTGCAATTGATAATTTTGTGTAGTTTTTTTAAGAAAAAAAAAATTAAGGATGAGCATACCAAGAGACCACTATGGTACTCTTACTTTATATATAGTATAAATATATATATATATATATATATATATATATATATTACTTTCATAATACTTTTCCATCTGTATATTGCTATTTTATTAAACACTATTATTTAAAAAAAAAACACTATTAGTGTTGCATATACGTTTGTGTATAAAATAAAAGATATAATGTAAATGTAATAATGTTTGAAGCCACCAAATAAGTCTTTTTTTTCCCCTTGAAATTTAAAGCCAGACTTCCTTAAATAATTGACAAATCACATTACATTTTATATATAAAGACAAAAAAAAAAAAGTTGGAAATTATTTATATAAAGTCCAAAGAGTCGGGCAGAGGGTCAAGTCAATTACATTTTTTTTTTTTTTGCGATCAAGTCAATTGCATTCAATAAATTATAAAGTCTAAAGACTCGGGAAGAGGCTCAAGTCAATGGCAATCAAATAATTTATCTATTTAAAAATAATCATAAAAAATTAAACTGTGTTCATCGATTAAGATAGGAAATAAATGTATGAAATTTACTATAAGATAATCAAAAAAGTATTCATAAACTTTGCGTTTCGAATGTTCAATTCTGTAATTGTTGACTCCTGTATATATTAACTAAAAACAAATACATCTATTATAACACAGTCTCGTGAATCTATATTCTTGAACTGAATTGATCCGATTCATATTTATACTAAAAAATAATATTTTGGACAATAAAAAATATTAATTTTTAATAAGTTAGATGGAATATCCTTATCATAAAATTTCGTTGGAATTTTTGTGTTAAAAAATTGTATGTTTTGGTTGTTGGCATAAAAATACGTTAGTGGACCCTCTCATCAAAAAAAAAATGTCAGTATTATATTTTTAATATTTTGTACTTGAAAAAAAACACGTGGATGCAGAAAATTTTTTTTGATAAATGAAGGCTTAATATATTTTAAAAATTCTACATAACTATTAAAAATATATAGTAATTAAAAATATAGTAGTATTAGTTGCAAATCTTTTTTCCTTTGTTTTTTTGGTGGGGAGTTGGTAGAGGATGAGTTCAGTTGGGAGAGGTGACCAGGCAAGAGAAGTTCGTTGATGGATGCAACATGGAAAGGTTTCTTCCTACTTGTGATTCTCATCTCCCTGAATTTCTCTATATCTTCCTGTTCGACGGACATCATAAATTCGATTCGAAGCGTTAGAGATGGTGAGACCATTGTTTCGTCCGGTGGGATGTTTGAACTGGGATTCTTTAGCCCAGGAAATTCCAAGAATCGTTATGTGGGCATATGGTACTACGGAATCCCTATTAAAACAATAGTTTGGGTGGCAAATAGAGAAAGTCCACTCACAAATCAGGCAGGTGTCTTGAAGGTTATGGAGCCAGGACTTTTAGTTCTTGTTAATGACACTGCAGGTGAAGCTGTGTGGTCTTCCAAGAGATCAAGATCGGTGCAGACGCCCGTTGCGCAGTTGCTGGATTCTGGGAATCTTGTCCTGAAAGATGCCGAGGCTGATGATACGGAAGAGAATTATATCTGGCAGACTTATGATCATCCAACTGATACATATCTACCAGGGATGAAGTTCGGGTGGAATTTTGTAACTGGTGCACAAGTGTACCTTGAAGCATGGAAGGCCAATGATGATCCAGCTCCAGGAGAGTTTACGTATGACTTGGAACTCACAGGATATCCGCAAGTAGTCTTGCGAAGGAATACCTTGGAAATCACTAGATATGGACCTTGGAATGGCATTTTCTTTAGTGGATTTCCAGACGTGAGAAGGAACCCCGCCTATTCTTCGGATTTTGTGATGGATAAGAACGGGGTATATTATCAAGAAAAGCTCTTCGACATGTCAGTTGTTCGGAGGCTTACGTTGAATTCAAGTGGAGTTGTGCAGAGGCTAACGTGGGTAAATAGAACGCAGACGTGGGAAGTTTATACGAATAGACCAGCAGATAATTGTGATAGTTATAGTCATTGTGGTGCTTATGGGATATGTTATATTCAAAATATTCCAGCATGCAGTTGTCTGGATAGATTCGTGCCAAAAGATTCAGAGGGTTGGATCAAAACAGATTGGTCAAATGGATGCATTCGAAGGACAAACTTGAGTTGCCAAGGGGATGGATTTATAAAGTACTCAAAGATCAAACTCCCAGATGCCCAAAATTCATGGTTCAACGACGCTATGACGCTTAAAGAATGTGCAGTGGAATGCTTAAAGAATTGCTCCTGTACGGCGTACACACAATTAAATATAAGCAATGGGAGTGGATGTATTGTTTGGTTTGGTGAGTTGGTTGATATCAGATCTCTGAGTACAGATGGACAGGATATCTACATCAGAATGGCATCATCTGAAATAGGTAAGATTTCAGATCAAACTTACAAATAATGCTCAATATCTGTCGATCTTTAGCAGATTCTATATTTCTTTGTCTGGAGATATCCTTTTGCATGACATGATTCTCGAAATCCTAAGATTTGAAGCTAAACATTGTTCATTATTCAATGGAAATCTTAAGATTTGAAAGCAAAATTCACAATTATCATCACAACTGTGCGAGCATTTTTCCGTAACTAGTGTCACATACATTGCAGACTCTAGAGTAATGAAGAGAAGAATACTTATCGCTAGTTTAACATCAGTGATGGGAATGATTCTTCTGGCTCTGATCCTCTTCCTGTATATTCGAAAGACGAATATAGATTCAACCAAGGATGAACAAGGTGAGGCAAAAGTGGCGTAAAGAAAGTAATAAATGTTCATAATATATTCATTCATTCTTTTCTTGTGATAAATTTTATATCATCATGTTTTATGTAGGAGGGAAATACAACGAAAGCAAAGACAAAGAGTTAGAGCTACCTTTCTTCAAAGTAGCTACAATTCTCAAAGCTACCAATTGTTTTTCCATCGAAAACAAGCTTGGGGAAGGAGGTTTTGGACCTGTTTATAAGGTAAAAAATTCCCCAGACTCAGATATGTACAAAAAAAAATTAGGAAAATAAAAAAAAGAAGAGAAAAACGTAGAATAAGCTCATTCCTAATTCATAGTTTGCTTGAAAAACCAAAATGATAATGTTATAGGTAACCTTATTCGATCAAACATGGGTACTGGTGAACTTCACATGCGCATTTTCTGATCTTAGGGCATGCTTGAAGGGGGAGAAGAAATTGCTGTGAAATGTTTATCAAGAACCTCTACCCAAGGGATCGATGAATTCAAGAATGAAGTGATCTTTATTGCCAAACTTCAGCACCGAAATCTTGTGAGGCTTCTAGGATGCTGCATTCAAAAAGACGAAAATATGTTGATATATGAATACATGCCAAACAAAAGTCTTGATATTATTTTATTTGGTGAGTATCATACTTGTAGCATATATGACCGTCATTAAGAAATTCACCATGCATTCGAAGTAGCGACACAATTCTAAGCTTACGTGACATGATACCAAATTATCATTGCCAGATGAAACAACCAGTGATTTGCTAGATTGGCCAAAACGTTTCCATATCATCAATGGAATAGCCAGGGGACTTTTGTATCTTCATCAAGATTCCAGATTGAGGATTATTCATCGAGATCTCAAAACCAGTAACATATTGCTGGATTCAGACATGAACCCAAAGATTTCGGACTTTGGAACGGCCAGAAGTTTCGGAGGCAATGAGACTGAAGCTAAGACACGCCGAGTTGTGGGAACATAGTAATAAGAATCTTAATCAATGGCTTGAATATATTCTTCTTTCACTTCTTGCCACACTGTCTTCTGATACACCACAATTTGCAGTGGCTACATGTCTCCAGAGTATGCAGTTGATGGGATCTTCTCTGCCAAATCAGACGTCTTCAGCTTTGGGGTACTAGTACTAGAAATCGTTAGTGGGAAGAGAAACAGAGGATTTTCACATAGTGATCATCATCTGAACCTTCTCGGCCATGTAAGCTGTGTCTCCATTAATCAGCAAACAACTCCCATCAATATTATATTTATTGAATAGAAGTCTTGAAATTGTGATCAGGCATGGACCCTTTACAAAGAAGAAAGATCACATGAAGTAGCGGAAGCCTTTCTACAAAATCCTCAAGACTTGGCCCAAGTGATAAGGTTGATCCATGTTGGTCTATTGTGTGTGCAGAAGAAGCCTGAAGATAGACCAAGCATGTCCTCGGTGGTTTTGATGTTGGGTAATGAAGGCACATTACCCGAAGCCAAACAACCTGGTTTCTTCACAGAAAGAGAGCCCATTGTTTCTCAAAATTCAACAACCACGCATGCAACAAATTCAACAAATCAACTCACAGTCACCATTTTAGATCCCAGATAGGAAATCTGTTATGTTGCAATGCTATTGTTTATGCACTTGAGTCTTTTATTTGTCGCATGTGTTTTTTTGACCAATGAGCCTGTAAAGTTTCATCTCTGCATATGCATTTAGATGGAGAAGTCAGAAATAGACTAGGGATCCAACCAAATCGAACCGGCTCACAAGTTTTTTCGTATTCAAAATTATTGAATTCGAGTTCAACTCGACATGTTCAAATATTTTTTAGCCGAATTCGAGCCCTAATTATTTTCTTCAAAAGTATTTTTCAAGCAATTATCTTCAATAAGTAGTTCGAATAGCTAGCGAACATGCTCCTATGTTTTGAGCAAACTCGAGCAAAAAATATTTAACTAATTCAATTTTGTGCATTTACACCCCTAAATTTAAGATATTAGACTTTTTAGAAAACTAAGAATCTCAGCATATCATAATTCATAAGCCAAACTATTTTATTATATCAAACAAACATTTGGAATACATTTAAAACTTGTCTAAGCTTATCGAGAAATATACAACAGCGAAATAGAAAGAAACTGAATAACATTATGATAGCAGTGGAATAGAAAGAAAATGGAATATATCCAACGAACTCAAAGTAATAACTCAACAATCATGTTTCATCCTAGCTACCAAATTTTGATATCCAAATTCATCAGTCAAAAGGTAATCGCTTTCAACAAAATCAATAATTTTCATTCTACTGAGTTATCATCGTTTATTGCACTCCTTTCTTGAAGACAATCCTACAAAATTAACAATTCTTTCAACTTTCAAAGCACACTTTGTTTGTTTTATGTAACTGCTGTCACAGGATCACAAAAAAAGCAATATTAAAAACAACCCTTGAAATCGAAGGCAAATCACCATTTAACAAAATGCGAGTGATATTGAAATCACTTTGCTTAGTTTGGGCATATTGCTGATTAATCTACATTACAATGCTCAAACAAACAAGCAAACCCAAAAAGAACTATTTTCAAACACAAAAGGAAAAGAAAACATGAGAAATTAGAAATAGGTTTTACCCTAAAAATTCATACTTCAATTCTCGAACTTTTTGGTTTTTGAATCTTCTTTCCTTTTATTTTTACCCCAGTTCTCTTGGAGAGAAGAAACCGGGCAGTAATTTTTTCTAATTTAGTTCAATTCATTTTTTATTTTTATTTTTTGGTTTAATAATTTTTCTTCTTTTTTTTTGAGTGAATAATTTTTCAATTTTAGGTATTAATGGTTGCATCTACCATCAAAAATCCAAAATATTGAATTTTCGTTCTAAGTTTTATTTTTATAGTACGGGAAAAAGATGATTCCGACGTGAGAAAAAGATCTATCTCCAAACTGAGAAGATTTCTTGGAGCAACCAATATTCTCGAAAGTCATTATCCTAAGTAGGCAAGTGTTTTATGATAGTTTGTCTTGAAATATCCAGGCAAATGATTTGATTTACTATATCAAGTGAAAAATGCTTGTTCACGGGGATGGCCTGTGGGTGTGGGTATCATTTGTCTACGGAAAATGTTGTATGTTAAATTAAGTTATAAAATACATTTGAAATTATAAAATTATATTTGCATTATATTTAGCAAAATCCTTTCAAAAGTGCATTTACGATCATTTTATAATTCAAATACAATTTTTAATACAATGTGTAAGCCTCGTTGTATATGTAGTAATCCAGTATCATTTTACGTGATTAAAATATTAAATAAGATTAAAGGTTATGAGTCAAAAAAATCAAGTGATTAAACATTCGGAATCAAAGAATCAGAGTTCGGACCACCCGAAGATATCGGAACCACCGAAGTAGAGTTTGGAAGCACCGACGAGATCGGACGTTTCGAAAAGAGAACGGATCTTTTGAATTGGATCTCTGAACTTCTGAACTTAGGTTTCAATACATTGTTGACACGTCACTACATGCAGAGATCGAATCCATCGATCGTGGGATCGTATTGTCCGATCTCCGCCTATAAATAAGGCATCAGATTTCACATAGTGATATGTGTTTTGTGCATGTACTCTCAAAATCTTGTGTTTTTTTAGTGTTTCTAACCATATGATTGAGGACCGGGCTATAGTACTGTACCTTTGAGGTCATAGCGAAGTCGTGCTCGAGTTTTGGGCCTTTCACAACAAAAGGCTGACGACAGGCGCAGGTATGAGTCGGAACTCCTAGTAGCTATTGTGTAAGGCCCGAAAATATTAAATTATTAATTATGGAATTTGAGAATTAAATTCCATATTATGGGCTAATATTGATTTGAGAAGTTATGGACATGATAGATTTAATTGTCGAGCCGAAAATATTTAATTTGAGAATTTACGGATTTTGAGAATTAAATTCCGAGAATTTTTAAATTAAAAGAATAAATATTCGATTTGAATATTTATGGAATTTAAGATTAAATTCCATATTTCGGGAATTAATATGATTATTTCAAAGATGAAACCCGATCAGAAACTGATTTGTAAATATCGAAGTTTGAAGGGTTAAAATGCAGAAGGCCGGGATTATTCTATTAATCCGAATTTATTTAATTTTAATCCGAGAATATTTAATTTGGGAATATTTAGAGTTTTGATTTAAATTCTAATATTCTTAAATTATTTAGGATTGAAATTGAATTAAAAAGAAGGCCGAGGACTGAATTGCAATTAAGGAAGACTGGAGGGACTAAATTGCAATTTAGCAATATATATCCGATTATTACATATAATAATCAGAATTCATACGTGTAGTTCATTTGAGAATTCAGAAATTCTGAACAGAGCTCGAACTCCTTTCCTTTTCTTTAGATTTCGATTTTTTTCAAATGGTCGTAACGTTTGATCCGTTTGTCCGATTTCGATTCCGAAAAGTGTTCTGGAATCCTTGCAACGAGGCCTTCGAATTGATGTAAGTTTCTGAGTATTTCATGTATGTTTATGGATCGAAATATTACAGAAATCAGTAGGTTGATATATAATCATGTTCTTCAACTTGTATATGTTCCGATATCGAAACCGAATAGACGAACAACTATTGTTTGCATGAGATGTGAATTTCCAGCTTATGGTTCGAACTCTCATCCTTTTAATATGGCTGATTTATGATTTATGTTGGCTGGTTTAATATGTAAAAGAGTTTGAAAGGATTGAGACATTGTTCGGGTATCGAATTTGAGCCATTACGCCGTTGGTTTTGCGGTTTATGAATTCTGAGAATATGATGTTGTTGAGTTCGAGATTATGATGCTGAAATGACAATGATTTTAGTTGAATCAGTTAGATATATTGTTGGTTTGATATATATACATGAGTGTATATAAAGTTTGAATGATATCGATATTTCGTCGGTTACCGATTTTGAATCGCTACGCCGTCGATTGATGTTTTGAAGCCATTTTTGATAACCAATGAATGAACTAAGATGTTATTGAGATGTTGCTGATGATATAGCACTTTTATTCTTCGATTTCAGTCAAGTTTGGAAGACGAACGACGCATGACTCCAATTATGAACCGAAGAAGAAGAAGGGAGGTTTGAAATGCATTTGATCGAATATGTGTTGATGATTTTGACTCGATTCTGAAATGAATGTATTGAACGAAGCTTGATGTGAAGGTTTTGAGATTGCAGTTCAGATTTGAAGAATTCAGAACAGAAGAAATACGAAGGTAAAAGTCGACTACTACTTGAATGGGATTATAACTCGAGATGGTTTGTATCGAGTTTCCTAAATCACATACTTATTTGATTACTTGCTTTTATATGCTCTTCTATGAATTATGGAATGAGTCTTTGATGTTAATGAATGCTATTTTGTTGATATATGATGCATTCATCTTGTAAGGCTTGTTCTTTGATTTCGAAATGAACGGAAACGTTCGATTAGACGATTTGAGGAAGTATATATGTATGGCCTGGGTGGTTGACTTAGCCTAGCGTCTGAATTACATATATAGTGGCTTCAAAGTCTAGAGAAGTAAGATAAGTAACCCCACCTCGATCGGGAGAGTCGGTGGTTAGTTATGATATCTGCTTCTCGGGATCCCAACCGATGAAATGAGAGAATTTGTTAGAAAACCTTGTTTTAAAACATGCATTGTAGTTACTTTTATATCATGAATTTGATATATGCTTTGCTATGCATGTTTAGTTGCTTTTACTGGGAAATATATTTCTCATCGGAGTATATCCGGCTGTTGTTTTGTTTTGTATGTGTGCATTACAACAGGTGGGACAGGAGCTAGTCTGAGATGATGTGGATAGCTCGGGAGCGAGATTTAGCAAGTGTGGACTCGGGTTTAAGTGGAAGAATGATAGTGAGAATTACAGCAAACTTAACAAGAACATTAGAAACTTGTAAATGAGATTTTGACGTCTTGAATAGTTTGTAGTTTCTTGATATTTATGGGATTCATTTGATGTATTGAATTGCATGATTAGATGCTTGAAATCTTGTTCATGTAATTATACTAGTTCTAGATTTTATGGAACATATTTGATGTTGATTGATGATTTAGATCACTTGTTCCAAGTTGACAGCATGAAGAGTGTTCTGCAGAATTACTGGACCTGGTGCCCGCTCGATCGGGTGAGATGCACCGATCGAGCGCGGCATGGAAATATTGGAACCGAGAGCTTTGGAGTGTGGCTCGCTCGATCGGACGAAATCATCCGATCGAGCGAGGCCATTTGTGCTACAGACCGAGAGCAATAATTTCTTGCTCGCTTGATCGGGGAATTTTATCCTATCGAGCGAGGCTCCGATTTTTTTAAAAAAAAAAAAAAAAAAATTTTAGCTCTTGGTTTTAATATTCTAATTGATTTGTTTCATTAATAATTAGTTGCCCTAATACGAGATTAGCAACCCGAGGTCCTCACATATTGAGAGTAGTCTTTAACTTAGTTAAGGTTTCAGATGAGTAGTGGTGATATGGTATTCACTTAACTGCAGGCTTGGACCATAGACCATGTATACACTACATGTCTGGTAAGTACTGACTGATATATCCAGCTAAAAATGTATGTTTATATGTTGTATTTAATGTAAATATATTATGTTGGGCATGTATCTCCTTCGAGATAGTCATTCTAGTAGGGTCTCAGCCCTATACATTCAATATATGATCTTACACTGGGAACTGCAGTGATGACAGAAACTGAAGCTATGGTTAGGGATGGCAACGGGGCGGGTTTTTCCAAATCCGGGACCCGACCCGCCAAAAAAATTAGATCCAAACCCGGACCCGCCCCGCCTCTTTTTTGGACCCACCCCGCCTCAAAACCCGGCGGGTTCAACCCGGGTTTGGACCCGCGAACCCGTTTACATTTATTTTTTAATAAAATTAAATATATTATTATTTATAATATTATAAATATATTTATAGATACATATCTATTTATTTATATGAAATATATATATATTTATACGATATATACTGTACAAAAAAAAATTATACATATATGTAATTTACGATATATTACTGTATATAATATATTGTATATCTAAAATATATATACTATATATATATATATATACGGGTCCAGGGCGGGTCTGAGTGGACCCGCCCCAGACCCGTCTTCGGACCCGTTGACCTAGACCCGCCCCGCCCCAAAACCCGTTTGACCGGGTTTGAACTCGCACCATCCGGGGCGGGTTTAACATGGGGTCGGGTATTGTCATCCCAAGCTATGGTAATCTAGACAAGTGTTTGTGCTACCCAGCAGATTTGACTCCAGATAGTACTATTCACTCATTGTGCTTAGTCTGAGCATGATTATCGAGTTGACCCAGTATTCTCAGTCATACCATTTGCATGCACATGTAGGTTTATAAACTCATATTTACGTATAGGACGTTAGTCATTGATATTGTAGTAGCCCGGTCTCATTTTACAAGATTAAATGGTTAATCATGTTTTGAATTAAGTAAAACATGATTAAAAGATTTTAATATGATCAATCGAACCAATAAATTGGATCCAGAATGTCCAAAAATGGTTAAGAATTATTTTGGTTATCGAGTAGTTCGGATGGTCCGAACTACTACTTGCGTCCGAAGGGTTCGGATGGTGCGAAGCAGTTCGAAAGCTCGGGATGAGTTCAGAACGTCCGAGCACGATCAAAACGTCCGATCTTAGTTAGGCCATGTGCATTATCAACGTGTCAAGGTGTTCAAACACGTAGGAGTTTGGAACGTCCGAAAATGCAATATCGAAGCGTCCAAACTGTGCATGCGGTGACGTTCTGCATGCAGAGATCGGAACGTCCGATCTCCGCCTATAAATAGGCCCTCCGAGATTCAGTTTTGATCACCAATTCCTCAAGTTTCCTCTCAAATTCTTAGTGTTTTGAGGCATTTTCAGCCTTCTTAGGCTTGGTCTGGGAGTTGGCAAGATGCTCCGGAGTCGCAGCGGAGTGGTGCCCAAGTTCTGGGGCAGTCGTCATCAGCGGGCTAACGACGGATGAAGGTATAGCTCTAGCTTATAATAGATATTAAGGAGTATGTCATAGCTTAGTTACGACTTTTAGAGCAAGAATATAATGCATGAGTATTTTGCATTGTAATGCTGATTATAGGCTTGGACAATAGAGCTGGTTTAGCTTGCCTAGTATCTAAGGTACGATAGTACTGTTCGAGATATCCAAACTGAGTATGCATGTATTATGTGTTGCATTGATTATATGGCATGATTTATTTGCATGTATTATGACATGATATTATGCTACATGCATGATCATCTTGAGCTTGGATACATAGACTTGTGTCAGGTCACCATCAGTTGGGTATGTAGGTCACCTCCTAAAACGACGACACAACGTGCTACCTACCCAGGGCCATAGTTTGTTCTTGATCAGAGATTCTTGACCTCAAGTCTTGGCACATGTACATTTGCATACACTCTCATATAATATTGTATACTCATACTCTCGTGTTGAGCGTTTTATGCTCACGTTCTTGTACTGTTTTTGGACACCCTATTTCACGGGGTAAGTCTCAAACTTGATGGAGCCGGAGGCTCAGGGAGACCATAGATGCAATGTAGTGACCCTTACCGAGATCACCTACAAAACAAAACTTAGGCATGCAATTAACTTAATCAAACAGTAAACCAGAATAAGCTGCGGAAATAATAAACATTAATACAATCCCAAGGAAAGGAATCTACAATTATCCAAATAATTATACAATCAAATCGAACGTTGTATCAAACCTAATACAAAAAATTAAACCCTAGGCGAAGCTCCAGCTGACCAATCCACTGCCTAGCCCCTCTTGGATCCACCCGCCTCATCCAATCGCAAACCTGCCCCATGGAATAGGGTTTCCAGAAACACAGAGTACGAGACGTGAGCATAAAACGCTCAGCACGAGAGTATGAGTATACATGAATGCAAGTGTACCATCTACTAAATAGAGGTCAAGAATCAAATAACAAAGACAGACTGGGCCCTGGTATGTAGCACGCTGTGTCGTAGCTTCAGGAGGTGGCTCACATACCAAAATACCAGTGGATACGCTGGACCCAAATCGATGGAAGTCCATCCACTAACAGGATATGGTAAAACCTACTAACAGACATCTCAAAAGAGATAGCTCAAGATGCAAATGTATGCAGCATAAGATCATGTCATATAAATCATGCAGTCACATAATACATGCATAATCAGTCAGGATATCTCGAACAGTACTTTCGTACCTCAAATACTAGGCGCGCTCTACCAGCTTTAGGTCTATTCCTATAATCCGCACTACAAAGCCAAATGATACTAATATCATTTAAGTTCTCTAAAAGACTTAACTAAGCTATTGCATACTCCTAAATATTTTTAGGAAGCAAGAGCTATACCTGCGTCCGTCGTCAGCCCGTTGCTGTCGCTTGCCTCAAAACTAGGCCACAGCTCCGCTACGACTCCTGGATCACTATGCCACTTTCGGATTCCCAATGGGACGCCTAGAATGCCCTAGATCTAAGCTGGAAGTCCAAGGAATCAAGAGAAAAGAGGTGATTGGTACGTTTGAAAGTGAAACCTGGCACCTCTATTTATAGACACGGAACGGAACGTTTGTTCCTCCATCGTTGTGTTCGTTCGCCATCGTTGCGTCCGAACGTCAACATCAAGTGCGTAAGCAGTGACGAATTATAGCTGGCACGAACGTTGCGTCCGCTCCTAGGACGTTGCATCCGTTCTGCCTGACCCTTCGGGCCATATCTGATCATTCTGGGTCCATTTCCGGACTTCGTTTATCCATTAAAAGTTTTCTTAATCACATTTAACTCAACTAACATGATTTATTGGAGTGATTAACACTTAATCACCAATTTCGAGTATGGGCTACTACATTCTCCCCCACTTAAGATATTTCATCCTCGAAATTAGATCTTAAGTACTGAATGTAAAAAAACATACAGAAACATTCTTTTATTCAATTAGAATTTACAGAGTTCTTAACTGAATACAACTCGAAAATGAAATCAAAATAACTCAGGATGTTCTGAACGCATCCTGCTTTCCAGCTCCCAAGTGGCTTCTTCAGTGCCTCGGCGCTGCCACTGAACTAAAACCAGATGAATGAATTTATTCCGCAAGACCTTATCCTTATGATCCAGGATTTGAATAGGTCTCTCTACATAAGTCAAATCTGTATCCACCTGAACTTCAGACGGTTGTAGGATGTGAGACTGATCCGCCACATACCATCGTAACATAGATACGTGGAACACGTCATGAATACTGGACAGATACCGTGACAAAGCTAGCCAATACGCTAAATCGACAGTGCTCTCCAAGATCTTAAACGGACCAATTAATCTGGGAGACAACTTGCCTTTGAGGCCAAATCTGATAATCCTGCGGAAAGGTGAAACTTTCAGAAACACTTTAAGGCATACGCTTAGTGTTCGCATAGCTGGCCTGACGACCCTGTGCAGTCTTAATCCGTTTCTTGATCTTATCAACAACATATGCTGTCTGCTGGACTAACTCCGGTCCCTCAGCCTGTCTCTCCCTCACTTTTTCCCAGAAGAGTGGAGTACGACAATATCGCCTGTACAACGCCTCAAAAGGTGCCATCCCAATGCTAGTATGATAGTTGTTTTTGTACGCGAACTCAATTAGTGGCAAATGATCCTGCCAGGCTGAACCAAAGTCCATAGTGCACGCTCGAAGCATATCCTCCAAAGTACGGATAGTACGCTCTGACTGATCATCTGTCTCCGGATGATAGACAGTACTCAAACTGAGAGTAGTGCTCATCGCACGCTGAACACTCCCCCAGAACCTAGAAGTAAACCTGGGGTCTCGATCGCTGACAATGCTCACAGGCACTCCATGAAGTCGAACGATCTTCTGAATGTACAATTGCGACATACGATCCACAGAGTACTCTCGGCTATATGAAATGAAATGCGCTGACTTGGTTAGTCGGTCCACCACAACCCAGATAGCATCACAACTCCTCGAGGATACGGGCAAATGGGTCACAAAATCCATCGTGATAAGCTCCCATTTCCACTCAGGAATAGGCAGACTGTGAAGCAACCTCCAAGTCGTTGGTGTTCTTCCTTGACCTGCTGACAAACCAAGCATCTCAAAACATACTGATACACGCTGCGTTTCATTCCCTTCCACCAAAACCGAGTACGTAGATCCTTGTACATCTTGTTGCTCCCCGGATGAATACTCAACTTAGTTCGATGTGCCTGAGACAAGATCTCCTCTCGCAACTCTTCATCCTCCGGAATCACAAGCCTACCAGACAAACGCAAAAATCCATCTGACTCATAGTGAAATCCAGACGTACTACCCTCGTTTTCTAGACGGGCCAAACGTTGGGTCTTTGAATCAATCATCTGAGCTTCCCGAATCCGCGAATACAAAGCTGGCTCAGATAGTATCACAAACATCTGGATACTCTTCATATCTTTCTTGTGCTTGAAGGTATACCCTGAAGAACAACAATCCCAGATCGCACTAGACATCGAACAAGTCTGAAGTGCAGATAGTCGCACCTTGCGAATCAAGGCATCAGCGGTGAGATTAGCAGCTTCTAGATGGTACTTAATCTCGCAATCATAATACTTAAGCAAGTCCATCCAATGCCTCTGCCTCATGTTCAAATCCGCCTGAGTGAACAAATACTTGAGACTCTTGTGGTCGGTGAAGATCTCAAATTTCTCGCCATATAGATAATGACGCCAGATCTTCAAAGCGAACACAATGGCTGCCAACTCCAAATCATGAACTGGATAACTGTCTTCGTGCAACTTCAATTGTCTAGAAGCGTATGCTATCACATGTTCATTCTGAGTCAGAACACAACCTAACCCCTAAAGAGAAGCATCTGTGAACACCACATATCCTCCAGATCCTGACGGTAATTCCAATACTGGCGCAGAAGTCAACCGCCGTCGAAGCTCACAAAAATTCTCCTCGCACTCCGAGGACCACTCAAAATCAACACCCTTGCGGGTAAGCTGCGTCAAAGGTCGAGCTAGCTGCGAGAAGTTCATAATGAAGCGACGATAATATCCTGATAGACCCAGAAAACTACGGATCTCAGCAACCGTCTTCGGGCACAACCAATTAAGCACAGCCTCAATCTTGCTCGGATCGACAGAAATTCCCTCCCTGGTGATGATGTGGCCAAGAAAGACCACACGATCTATTCAAAACTCACACTTAATCAGTTTGGCGTACAACTTCTCATCCCGAAGAGTCTGCAGTACCAATCGTAAGTGAGAAACATGCTCGTCTGTATCGCGTGAATACACCAGAATGTCATCAATGAAAACCACGACAAACTTGTCCAAATAATCCCTAAAGACACGGTTCATCAGATCCATAAATATAGCCGGTGCATTTTTTAATCCAAACGGCATCACTAGAAACTCGTAATGCCCATAGCGAGTACAAAATGCAGTCTTGGCTATGTCCTGATCTCGGACTCTCATCTGATGATACTCAGATCTCAAGTCAATCTTGGAGTAAACTGAAGTACCCTGCAGCTGATCAAACAAGTCATCGATACGAGGCAAAGAATACTTGTTCTTCACAGTAACTCGGTTCAGATGCCGATAGTCAATGCACAACCGCATAGACTCATCCTTCTTCTTCACAAAGAGAACAGGAGCTCCTCAAGGAGATACACTAGGACAAATGTACCCCTTGTCCAAAAGATCCTGTAACTGATTCTTCAACTCTCGCATCTCTGACGGAGCCAGACGATACGGTGCTCGAGAAATAGGTGAAGTACCCGGCATCAACTCTATGCCAAACTCGACTTCCCTAGCAGGAGGAAAACCCAGAATCTCATCAGGAAATACATCTGGGAATTCATTCACAACCGGAATACTCTTTATCTCAACGCTCTCAGCGGACAAATCAACTGCATAGATGAGGTAACCTTCCCCGCCAGACTCTAGAGCTCGACAGGCTCTCAAAGCTGATACCAATGGCATCGGGGGTCGCGCTACCTCACCATATAAAAACCAGCTATCACTCTTATCCGGATGAAAGCGTACTAATCTCTGATAGCAGTCCACTGAAGCTCGATAGGTAGTCAACATGTCTATCCCCAGAATACAATCAAAATCATCCATCGCAAGAACCATGAGATTCTCTATAAGAATGTTCCCTTCGAACTCTAAAGGGCAACCCATCACTAGACGCTTAGCCAAAGCAGATTGGCCCGTCGGAGTAGAAACAGAAACTACTACGTCTAGTGCAATGCATGGTAACTTATGCCTCTTAACAAAACGTGCAAAAATGAAGGAATGAGATGCACCAGTGTCAATAAGTACAAGAGCAGGTATACCATATAACAGAAATGTACCTGCGATGACCTTCTCATTCTCCTCCACAGCCTGATCGTGCCTCAACGCAAACACCTGGCCAGAAGTCCGCGGCTTCAAGTGAGAACTCTCTGCAAGCTGTCCCTGCGACCTCTGCTGAATGGTAGCCTGAGAACCAGATCCTGAACCAGAACCGCCTCCCCCAGATAGTGGAAAATCCCTCTGGAGATGACCCACCTCTCCACAACGGAAACAAGCTCCAGAAGCTTTACGGAATCTGTCAGTCGGATGGTTCTTTCCGCAATGGTCGCACTTCTCCTTCTTCCCAAAGCAAACAACACCAGCGGAACCAGAGAAAAAAGAAGTAGATCCGGACTTCTTGAAAGACTGAGCACGGGGACCCAAAGAACTCATAGGCCTAGACTGAGAGAAAGACTTGTTACGCCGAATGCTATCCTCCGCTTGGTGACAACGGCTCACCAATCCCTCATAGGTCATATCATCACCGACCGCCACACGGTCATGAATCTCCGGGTTAAGGCCCTGAAGGAACAGATTGTACTTCATCTCGGAACTATCAGCAATATCGGGGCAATAGGATAACAGATCGAAGAACTTCTGCTGATACTCGTCAATAAACATGGCTCCCTGACGCAGACTCAGTAACTCACCCGCCTTCATCTGACGGAGTGCAGGAGGAAAATACAGCTTCTGAAAAGCTGTGCGGAACTCGGCCCAAGTGGCAGCTCCTCTCGCCGCAATAAAGGGTGCAGAAGTGAATCTCCACCACTTCCGGGCTCGCTCATCCAGAAGATAACCAAATGTCTCCATCTTCTGCTCCTCAGTACAGTTAAACATCTGAAAAGTCGTCTCCATACGGTCTAACCAGTTCTCCGCATCCTCCGGAGACTCGCCTCCAACCAAGGGCTTAGGACCCATCTGTAAGAATCGGCGCACACTGAAACGCTGATCATCATGATAACGATGATGGCTTTCCCGACGACGCTCCCGGTCAGCATCGCCCCAACGTCCACCTCCACTACCATGGCTACTCTGATCATCACGATCCACCATCTACAAAATTAACCTCACGATTACCTTATGCAGAATCTAAATCCCAAAAATACTATGCATGCTCTGATACCATAAATGTAGTGACCCTTACCGAGATCACCTACTAAACAGAACTTAGGCATGCAATTAATTTAATCAAACAGTAAACCAGAATAAGCTGCGAAAACAATAAACATTAATACAATCCCAAGGAAAGGAATCTGAAATTATACAAATAATTATACAACCAAATCGAACGTTGTATCAACCCTAATACAAAAGAATAAACCCTAGGCAAAGCTCCAGCTTGCCAATCCATTGCCTAGCCCCTCTTGGATCCACCCGCCTCATCCAATTGCAAACCTGTCCCATGGAATAGGGTGTCCAAAAACATAGAGTACGAGACGTGAGCATAAAACGCTCAGCACGAGAGTATGAGTATACATGAATGCAAGTGTACCGTCTACTGACTAGAGGTCAGGAATCAGATAAAAAAGACAGACCGGGCCCTGGTATGTAGCACGCTGTGCCGTAGCTTCAGGAGGTGGCTCACATATCGAAATACTAGTGGATACGCGGGACCCAAATCGATGGAAGTCCATCCACTAACAGGATAGGGTAAAACCCTACTAACAGATATCTCAAAAGAGATAGCTCAAGATGCAAATGTATGCAGCATAAGATCATGTCATATATATCATGCAGTCATATAATACATGCATACTCAGTCAAAATATCTCGAACAGTATTTTCGTACCTCATATACTAGGCACACTCTACCAGCTCTAGGTCTACGCCTATAATTCGTACTACAAAGCCAAATGATACTAATATCATTAAAGTGCTCTAAAAGCCTTAACTAAGCTATTGCATGCACCTAAATATTTTTAGGAAGCAAGAGCAATACCTGCGTCCGTCGTAAGCCCGTTGATGTCGCTTGCCTCAAAACTAGGCCACAGCTCTGCTACGACGCCTGGATCGCTATGCCACTTCTAGATTCCCAATGGGACGCCTAGAATGCCCTAGATCTAAGCTGGAAGTCCAAGGAATCAAGAGAAAAGAGGTGATTGGTGCGTCTGAAAGTGAATCCTGGCACCCCTATTTATAGACACAGAACGGAACGTCCGTTCCTCCATCGTTGCGTTTGTTCGCCATCGTTGCGTTCGTTCGTCATCTTTGCGTCCGAACGTCAACATCAAGTGCGTAAGCAGTGATGCATTTTATCTGGCACGAACGTTGCATCCGTTCCTAGGACGCTGCTGTTGGAAAACGGTGTTCAGATCAATCAGAATTGATACCCGGTGCAGCGGAAGTTTTAAAATTTTATATGGAACAATTCCATATCATGGGTATCAAAACTTTACGATTAAATTGTGCGTGTAAAAATTAAATAACAATTAAATTTTTACCTTGAATCTCGAAACGAGATTATGGACACCAACAGATAACTCTGCTCTTGTTGTATATCCCAGGAACTGATGAACGAACAATTCTTCAATCAGGTCCACGAACAGAAGTTTAATCCCTCTGATAGACTGCACTAGAAAGTCTATCAGAAGTTTCTGCGAAGAGATAGAACATATATGATCTGCTAATTCAGACTGCAAATTTGAAATTCGCAGACTGAAAATTCTCTAAGATAGAGAGAGGGGGGCGGCCGAATTCTCAAGAATGGAGGCTAGGGTTTTCGAAAATTTGACCTCTGTTGTGTGTAATTTCTGTACTGCAATAACTTATTTATAATGTGGGCTGCTAACAGCTTAGGACCCATTAGTCATAAGTTCAAGTCTGACAAGCAAAGCCTGCATGTTCAGAAATTAATATAAAATTCATCGTGACTCATATTGATAAACCAATTTCACCAATGTGCACAGAAACCATTTCTACATCTTTTAAAGTCAAGATAAATTTTCTGAATCCGAATTCAGTGGTTACCAAAAATGTCCATCACTATGTCATTTTAGGAAATCTTACTCCCTCTACTCTTAAATAAGAAGTCCCACTTCTTTATTCACTAAATTTAACTCTTTAAATTTAATTATCTCAACGGAGATTAAAAATTCATTACTTGTGTGACCCTCAATGGTTCAGGGATACAGCTAGCCGTGGGCTCACAACTCCTTGTGACTCGGAACAACAATTTCCGACTTGCCCATCGAATCATGGTAAGAGCGCCTAGCAACATCGCCCCATGATTCCCTAGGTATCACTGATAGTGCCTGCAAGAACCAATAGATTTTGATTAGCGTACAGTACGGTCCCTTCATCCATATATCCCGATCGAATCAACAACTATTGGTAAATCGAGAGTCGTTCGAGATTCGATAACTATGCAATGCATCTTGAAGATCAAATAATGACATCGCATGTGCTACTAAGAAACCATTTCTTAAAACACATCATGTACTCTGGCTAGAGATTCGTCACACTAATATCTCCTCAGATTGCATAGGATATCCACACTAGCAAGTATGTGGTGAATCCTTGACAACAAAGCATCGACTCCTATATGTGTCGTAACTGTACCCAATCCCGACATCTGATGACCCCAATAGAGTCGGTAAATGAGTCAAAATACAGTACTAGCATATAGAGTCTCAATGATGTTTCAAGTAGTAAGGACTAATGGTGTACAACCAAAACCGCGGACTTTATCCACTCGATAAGTGATAACCACTTGGAAAGTCCGGATAGGGTAGTTCGATCATTCATCGTATGAATATCCATTTGCATGCTTTGAACATCTCTATGTTCCATACCAATGAAACGTGGTACTCGGCATCGCAAATGCTAGTCTCAATCTCGAGCAATCCTTATCCTTATTAACGGATGACTCAATCGACTAGGAACTGTTTAGAATATACAGTGACTATAAGATGTGTTTCATGATAGCCATCCCCATGTGCCACCACATCTTACATACACTATAGTATATTCAAGGTCTTCATCTAAACATCTTATAGTATGTCATAACATAATAATATGATAAAAGATAAAGTAAATGCCATTATAAAAGTGTAAATTAGATTAAACAAAAGATTGTTTATACATAGAGTCATAAAAGCCCTTAGCCACAAGTTGGCTCACTGGGCACCCACTCTTTTAATCTCCCAATTGCCCTAAAGCCAACTAGTCATACTACGTAGTCCCATTGCTTCGCGATGTTTGTCAAATAATGGTCCTAGCAAGGGCTTAGTAAGTGTATCAGCGATATTGTCTGCAGAGGCCACTCTCTCGACAGTGATGTCTTCTCTTTCCACGATCTCCCGGATGATGTGGTATTTCCTCAGTACGTGTTTGGATCTTTGATGAGACCTTGGTTTCTTTGCCTGAGCAACGGCACCCGTGTTGTCACAGTACACCGGGACTGGACCAACAGCTTCAGAAATGACGCCCAACTCTTGGACGAAATTCCTCATCCAAACGGCCTCTTTAGCAGCAGCTGATTCCGCAATGTATTCTGCCTCAGTGGTGAAATCCGCTGTGGTGTCCTGCTTGGAACTCTTCCAAGAGACAGCACCGCCATTGAGCATGAACACAAATCCAGAGGTTGACTTCGAGTCATCCACGTCACTTTGGAAGCTAGAGTCGGTATAGCCTTCCAATTTCAGTTCTCTTCCTCCATAAACCATGAACATATTCTTAGTCTTTCGTAAGTACTTAAGAATGTCCTTCACGGCATTCCAATGCATTTGACCGGGATTGGCTTGATATCTTCTCGTGACACTCAGAGCATATGCTACATCCGATCTGGTAGATATCATCCCATACATGATACTACCTATGGCTGACGCATATGGTACATGTGTCATTTTCTCTATCTCTTCATCAGTCTTGGGACACATGGACTTGGATAGAGAAACTCCATGACACATAGGTAGATGTCCTCTCTTGGACCCATCCATTGAAAACCTTTTCAATATGGTGTCGATGTAGGTTGATTGAGTGAGTCCTATCATTCTTTTAGATCTATCTCTATAGATCAGTATCCCTAGAATATAGGATATCTCACCCAAATCCTTCATCGAGAATCTACCTGATAACCATATCTTTGTTGACTGCAACATCCCTACGTCATTCCCAATGAGTAGGATGTCATCAACATAAAGTACTAAGAATGTTACCGCATCCTTAACTACTTTCTTGTACACGCACGGTTCCTCCGGGTTCTTGATGAAACCAAAATCCTTTATTGTTTCATCAAATTTCTGGTTCCAACTTCTTGATGCTTGTTTGAGACCATAGATTGATCTCTGAAGCTTGCATGTGTATCCCTCAGGCTGCGTCATATAGATCTCTTCCTTAATGTTTCCATTAAGAAATGCAGTCTTCACATCCATTTGCCATATCTCATAGTCATACCAAGCAGCTATGGCAATAAGGATTATTATGGACTTGAACATTGCAACTGGTGAAAAGGTTTCATCATAGTCAACTCCTTGTTTTTGAGTATAACCTTTTGCCATCAATCGTGCCTTGTAGGTCAATACCTTACCATCAGGCCCAAGCTTTCTCTTGTAGATCCATTTACACCCTATTGGAACAATGCCATCGGGAGGATCTACTAAAGACCAAACTTGGTTTGTATGCATCGAATCTATTTCCGACTGCATAGCTTCAAGCCATAAATTTGAATCCGCATCAGAAATTTCTTCCTTGAAGTTTCTTGGATCACATCCAACGTCGGGTTCATCTTGATCCCCTTCAAGAAGAATACCATATCGAATAGGAGGTCTAGAAGTCCTCTCGGATCTTCTAGGTATAGGCGTGTCCTCTGAAGATTCTTGAGGTATGGGATCATTATTTTGTATTTCGGGTTCTTCTCGAATTTCTTCGAGTTCCATCATCTTGCCTTTCTTATCCAATAAGAACTCCTTCTCCAAGAAGGTGGCATTCCTTGAAACAAACACTTTTGTTTCAGTAGGATGATAGAAATAATATCCAATTGAATTCTTCGGATAACCTACAAAATAACATAAGGTGGATCGACTATCCAACTTATCTCCCACTGTCTGCTTCACGTAAGCAGGACATCCCCAAATCCTCAAGTATGAATACTTAGGAGCTTTGCCATTCCATAACTCGTATGGTGTTTTGTTCACTGCTTTAGTGTGAACGTTGTTCAACAACTATACCACCGTTTCAAGAGCATAGCCCCAAAACGAAGGTGGGAGCTCAGTGAAGCTCATCATGGATCGAACCATGTCCAACAAAGTTCGATTACGATGCTCCGATACACCATTCAGCTGAGGTGTCATAGGAGGAGTCCACTGAGAGAGAATCCCATTCTCTTTCAGATAGTCCAAAAACTCGGTACTTAAGTATTCTCCACCTAGATCCGATCGAAGTGCTTTAATACTTTTACCTAGCTTGTTTTCTACTTCAGCCTTGAATTCTTTGAACTTTTCAAATGCTTCAGACTTATATTTCATTAAATATAAATACCCATATCTTGAATAATCATCAGTAAAGGTAATGAAGTAGGTGTGGCCAAATTGAGTACCAATTCTAAATGGACCACAAACATCTGTATGGATCAAATCCAACAGATTTTGACTACGCTCAGGTTTCCCCTTGAATGGAGATTTAGTCATTTTTCCTTTCAGGCAGGATTCACAAGTAGGTAGAGAGTTAATATCAGACATATCAAACATGCCCTCCCCCACTAGCTTGTTCATCCTCCTTGATGAAATATGACCTAGCCTAGCATGCCAAAGGTTTGCCGGGTTTTGACTATTGATTTTCCTTTTGTTCGTTGTTACCGGTTTATCAACATAATTTATTGGAACGTCTTTTAGTTTTAAGTTATATAGATCGTTTTCAAGTTTTCCATTTCCAATCAAACATTCATTCTTGTAAATATTGCAAATCTCATTCACAAAATTGTAAGAAAAACCATCTCTATCAAGCATAGAAACAGAAATAATGTTTTTAATCAAGTCTGAAACAAATAAAACATCTCTCAATAGTAACTTAAAATCGTTCTGCAAAATTAAATAAACGTCTCCCACAGCTTTGGCTTCAACTCTAGAACCATTTCCGAGCCTCAGCTGGGTCTCACCCATTCTAAGCTTGCGACTTCTTGTCATCACCTGCAAATCATTGCAAATGTGAGATCCACATCCGGTATCCAATACTCAAGAAATAGTATTAAGTGAAACATTTATTTCAATATAAAACATACCCTTCGCAGTTCGCAACTGCTCTAGATATTCCTTGCAGTTGCGTTTCCAATGACCGGGTTTCTTGAAGTGATGGCAAACATCCTTGGACTTTTCCATGTTTGAAGCCTTTGTCTTGTTCTTCTTCTCGGGTTCGGTTTTCTTGGATGGGGCAGAACGTTTCTTACCCTTTGTACTTGGCCCCTTCTTAGCAGAAGAAGAGGAGCCCACCAAGAGAACCGGTTTATCCTTCTTTAAAGTGGCTTCATAAGTTACAAGCATATTGACCATATCCTCAAGGGAGGCCTCTATCTTGTTCATATTGAAATTCACCACAAAACCGTCAAACGATGAAGGAAGAGAGAGAAGTAATAAGTCCACATTGAGTTCATGCTCCAATACCAAATCAAGCGTTACCAACTTCTGAATGAGCCAAATCACGCGTACCCCATGATCACGGACCGAAGTCCCTTCACGCATGCGACACGTCATTAACTCTTTTACAGTAGCGAACCTTTCAGCTCTCGATTGAGCCCCAAAAAGTTCCTTGAGTTGTACGTGAATGTCAGCAGCATTCACGGTATCCTCAAATCGCCTCTGGAGTTCATCAGACATCGAAGCTTGCATATAGCATTTGGCCTTGATATCATGGTCCCACCATTTATCAAGTTTGGCCAACTCTTCCGGACTTATATCAGCTGGTGCTTCCTTTGGAGGAGATTTTTCTAACACGTAGAACATCTTCTCCGAGGTCAAGACAATCTTCAACTTACGGAACCATTCTGTATAGTTTGCGCCAGTCAGTTTATTTTGTTCGAGAATAGAGAATAGTGGATTGCGCGAATTCATCTTAATGAAATACTGAAAAGAAACAGACAATAATCAGTGACTGTTTAATTAATTTACTAAGACATAAAATAGGCAAAATTTATTTTATGAATCTCACTCCCACTATTTTAACGATTTCACTACCCTCTAGTGAAAACGAGAAACATTTTCTTTAGTGGGAACATGGAGTCCAATTGACAAACTATAGTCCCGAATAATATCAGCCAACCATAATTTTCAAAAAGTAGTTCCCAATTGCTTCCAAATCAACCTCCATGTTTTTACCTCATGTCCAATAAGGGCCCAATAATATGACGCCGTTTATTGTGACATGTCAAGATGACCCATCAATATCAAGTTGTGATGGACGGTCGCCATGTGGATCCCCAATAATATGAGCAAATCCCATGGGAGTTCCACCCAACTTACAACATGTGTCGATCCAATGTACAGCTTTCCGACGAACGGGCCCCCCCAATAATATGAGCCGGACCATATCCGCGGGTAGCATCTCATACATTGATCGTTGATGGAAGGTAGGAACATTTAAACAATATTTAAATTCCCTTTTAATCTTGATATCAATTTTAAATCATATTTAAAATGAGGGATTTTAATTTTGAAAATTTGTCTCATCATTTAAAATTTGTATGCTTGCGGGATTCATACAATTTAGTCTAAACATGCATACAACGATAATATCATATATTATATTTTAGGATGATCGATTCCATTACTAATCGACCCATGGTTGCCAATCACGAGTGTAAGTCCAATCCTAGGTGATATGCAAGTATGCAATGCAATCCTTTTACATTGTGCTTCCAATTTACATTTTTTCAGTCTTTATTGTCTGCTGGGCCCATCTCCGTCTTCAAATCTTCATCTCCCACTAAGTATAATGTATTTACAATAAATAACTATGACAAGTAGGGGATACATTTTAAGGGGTGGGAACGGGCCATAAACCAGGCCCACTTTTATTACATATGACAATTCATATTGGGCCATAAATCAGGCCCATTAATAAATCCAACAACAATAAAAACAAATGTAAATTCCCTAACATACACCTACAAAATTGGTCATGGTAATCGATCATCCTTATCCAATAATATTTAATTCAAAATTAATTTATTGGATAACATGCAATGACAATTAAATTAAAAGGGATAAAATCATATTCCATAAATAAAATCTTATTTTACATACAAAATCATATTTTACCTTTTTATCAAATAAAATCATATTTTACATATAAAATCCAATTTTATACATAAAATCATATTTTACTCAATATTTCCATAAGATCATATCTTATCATCAATTGTACCAAAAATAATTAATTTCATAAAATCTGATTTAAGGATAAAATCTATAAATTTTCCAAAAATTCAAATTTATCCAAAAATCAATTTTAAAATTTTCGGACTCGAACAATTCGATCCGACGCCTCGTGGACCAATCAAAAACAATTTTTGATCGGACCAAAAATAGAATTTTAATATATTAAAATTTTAATTAAAAATAAAAATTAATTTTCCCGGGCCGCCCGGGACGATCCCGGGCAGCCCGTCGCTACCCCTTGGCGCTGCCCCTGGGCAGCGATCCAATCGCTGCCCCGGGTTTGCCCATTAATTTTAATTTTTTTTTAAAAAAAAATTCTTTTGTTTCAAAAAACCAAGGCTTAAAATTTTTTGTACAATCGATTAATTTAATCGCTTGATCTGAGCAACCTGGCTCTGATACCACTGTTGGAAAATGGTGTTCAGATCAATCAGAATTGATACCCGGTGCAGCGAAAGTTTTAAAATTTTATATGGAACAATTCCATATCATGGGTATCAAAACTTTACGATTAAATTGTGCGTGTAAAAATTAAATAACAATTAAATTTTTACCTTGAATCTCGAAACGAGATTATGGACACCAACAGATAACTCTGCTCTTGTTGTATATCCCAGGAACTGATGAACGAACAATTCTTCAATCAGGTCCACGAACAGAAGTTTAATCCCTCTGATAGACTGCACTAGAAAGTCTATCAGAAGTTTCTGCGAAGAGATAGAACAGATATGATCTGCTAATTCAGACTGCAAATTCGAAATTCGCAGACTGAAAATTCTCTAAGACAGAGAGAGGGGGGCGGCCGAATTCTCAAGACTGGAGGCTAGGGTTTTCGAAAATTTGACCTCTGTTGTGTGTAATTTCTGTACTGCAATAACTTATTTATAATGTGGGCTGCTAACAGCTTAGGGCCCATTAGTCATAAGTTCAAGCCTGACAAGCAAAGCCCGCATGTTCAGAAATTAATATAAAATTCATCGTGACTCATATTGATAAACCAATTTCACCAATGTGCACAGAAACCATTTCTGCATCTTTTAAAGTCAAGATAAATTTTCTGAATCCGAATTCAGTGGTTTCCAAAAATGTCCATCACTATGTTATTTTAGGAAATCTTACTCCTTCTACTCTTAAATAAGAAGTCTCACTTCTTTATTCACTAAATTTAACTCTTTAAATTTAATTATCTCAACGGAGATTAAAAATCCATTACTTGTGTGACCCTCAATGGTTCAGGGATACAGCTAGCCGTGGGCTCACAACTCCTTGTGACTCGGAACAACAATTTCCGACTTGCCCATCGAATCATGGTAAGAGCGCCTAGCAACATCGCCCCATGATTCCATAGGTATCACTGATAGTGCCTGCAAGAACCAATAGATTTTGATTAGCGTACAGTACGGTCCCTTCATCCATATATCCCGATCGAATCAACAACTATTGGTAAATCGAGAGTCGTTCGAGATTCGATAACTATGCAATGCATCTTGAAGATCAAATAGTGACATCGCATGTGCTACTAAGAAACCATTTCTTCAAACACATCATGTACTCTGGCCAGAGATTCGTCACACTAATATCTCCTCAGATTGCATAGGATATCCACACTAGCAAGTATGTGGTGAATCCTTGACAACAAAGCATCGACTCCTATATGTGTCGTAACTGTACCCAATCCCGACACCTGATGACCCCAATAGAGTCGGTAAACGAGTCAAAATACAGTACTAGCATATAGAGTCTCAATGATGTTTCAAGTAGTAAGGACTAATGGTGTACAACCAAAACCGCGGACTTTATCCACTCGATAAGTGATAACCACTTGGAAAGTCCGGATAGGGTAGTTCGATCATTCATCGTATGAATATCCATTTGCATGCTTTGAACATCTCTATGTTCCATACCAATGAAACGTGGTACTCGGCATCGCAAATGCTAGTCTCAATCTCGAGCGATCTTTATCCTTATTAACGGATGGCTCAATCGACTAGGAACTGTTTAGAATATACAGTGACTATAAGATGTGTTTCATGATAGCCATCCCCATGTGCCACCACATCTTACATACGCTATAGTATATTCAAGGTCTTCATCTAAACATCTTATAGTATGTCACAACATAATAATATGATAAAAGATAAAGTAAATGCCATTATAAAAGTGTAAATTATATTAAACAAAAGATTGTTTATACATAGAGTCATAAAAGCCCTTAGTCACAAGTTGGCTCACCGGGCACCCACTCTTTCAGTTGCATCCATTCTGCCTGACCCTCCGGGCCATATCTGATCATTCTGGATCCATTTTCGGACTCCGTTTATCCATTAGAAGTTTTCTTAATCGCATTTAACTCAACTAACATGATTTATTGGAGTGATTAACACTTAATTACCAATTTCGGATACGGGCTACTACATGCAAGGTGGATGCAGTGGTGGTGTTGGGTATTTTTAGTTTGTATAGGAGTTGTTGATACAATCTTCGATATGATTGTATAACATTTTGCATAATTTATCTTGGGTTCATATAATTATTAAGTTTCCTCTATTTTGCTCTAATTATGATTTAATTAAGTTAAATGCATGCTTAAACTTTTGATTAGTAAGTGATCACGATAAGGGTCACTACAGATATAATCTCTGACACCTCATTCCATGGGGCATATATCAGGTTTGGATGATATTGCAAGAAGCTCGAGACAGGGTTGGAGGCGGAGGCAATGACCGCTTGTGGAGGTTTTTTCTGTTTAGTTTCTATTGGGTCTTCATATACGGAGCTATTGCGTGATTTTTGCTCACAAGCTCACGATGTCAAGTTTTAATATATGAGGAGTAGAGTACCGTTCCCACGAAGATTGAAAATTTATATTCACACTAAATATTATAATTAAAATAATCTCAAATTTATTTAGAAAATTAAGGTTTAAAAGTTAACAAACTAAAATAAATTAAATAAACCAAAATTTCAAGGAAGGTTTTGGATACACGATCTGAGACGGGTTCTAGATACAAGATTTCACTCAATTTTTATTCATGTAAATCATATCAATTGATAACATCATCTATTTCAATTTATAGGTCAAGAACTCTTAAGTGTTATTTACTGTCTCTCCCGAGTGTCGTGTAATTTTATTATTCTAATGACAATTTCGATATCCCTATCAGAAATCAAAAATAGAAATAATTTAATCAAGTTCTATAGTTCTCTTTCAACGATCTCGAAGGAAATTGTAAGCATCCCGAACTCTACAAAAATCCTAGGTTGTGTTTTTTTATGATCCTATTCAAAATCTACTCTCCCGAGTGCCAGATTTCAAATAAATTTAACATTCAATCTATGACCAATAAAATTGAAAGACAATCAAAACAGGAATACACAAATAAATTTTTAAGAACAAATAAGAGTGAGCAAAATAATATAAACATGAAACTAAATCAAGATCCGTCAATCTTTAGAAAAAACCAATAAGTTTATAATGAAATAATTAAATACATAAACATATCCAAAAGTATCATTATAAATCAAGGCAGATAATAAACATCACAGAGTAAAGTTGATTCTCCGTCCCTAGATGAATGTCATTTGTCTTGTAATTCAATTATCTCTTATCGTTTGCTCTCACGTCTCAAATCCGTCTCTCAAGCCTACTTAAATGTGTAGTGTTGTGTGGTTGTGTTGTCTGGGTGTTCTATGATAAAATAATGATGAAAATTGGTGAATAGTCCCTAAAATTTGTCCGTCACCTTTTATTTATAGTACACCATCATTAACGGGCCGAAAACGACGCATAAAGCCCAAAATATATAGGTTTCCAAAATCTGTAATTTCGCAGCGCGGATGCATTGTTGATGGGTGTAGGTGCACTGTGGTGGTTGGGCGTGGGGGTGCCGCTGCACAGCGCGGGTACACTGTCTTATTTCGACGACGAGCGAGGGTGCGCCCGTGCTGGGCGCGGGGGCATCCTGTGCAGTATATTTTTTTCTTGGTTCTTGTTCTATTCTCGACCTTCCTTTTCATCTCTTCGTGCTTTTTCTTCCTCTTTTTAGCTCATTTCACATATTTTTCTTGTACAAAAATGGTTGTTAACCGAGATCCTGTAAACGACACAAACAAACAAAAAAACGCATAATATTGCTCGAAAAACAACAAAAACAAAGTTAAATCATATAAAATATAAGTGCAAAACTTGCACTTATCAGGAGCATTTCAATTGGGTTGTATAACTGATATTTGGTTCCAGATGTTATTTCCGGTCATATTCTATCGAGTGGTTATTGGGTTTACGTATGATTTTCGTTTCCACATATATTATTTGATTTGAGTTATTTGTTTAAGTTAATTAAATGTTTAAATTTCTAATTAGTAGGTGATCCGGATCGATTCACTACAATACATGTAGCATAACCCTAAAAGAAAAGGGAAATCCAAAGTAGAAGAAAGTTTGAGTCTTGTTACTCATTCGTTTTTAAAGAATTAGGGATGAAAATGACTCAGTTGAAACCCATCCGATGCGGGTTTAAGTATTTAGTTAACCTGCCCTGTTATATACATATATATAGTATATGTATTATACTATTATACTATATTATAAAGAGAAAGCACCACATAATAACTAATTTGGCACGATCACTTCAAAATTGCAATTAACACCCAATACATTAATTTACTTATTACTCTTTGTCTCATTTTATATTTGCAATCTTATTGTTTTAAATTAATATATATTAACACAAAATTTTAAATGAAATCAAATTTTTATTTAAATCTAAAAAATATTGATCACAAAAACGATTATATAAGCATGCAACGCATGCATTGAATCGCTAATAATCAATTTATATTTTTTATTATATTAAATTAAGTAATATATTCATTAATCACTAATATCAGTTCATAATGTTCTAAGATCGAAATAATTTTATTCTATTATGAATTTATGATATGTTTAATATGAAAAAAATAATGCTAAAGGTACAAAAAAAAAAACATATCGTACATCAATATTTATATCAATTATATCGCGATAAAATTTTTGTTATTATATCTTGAAATCTTGTATTGAATTTATCGTGACATTTTGATATATGAAAATTTTCAATTGATTTTTTTGTTTTTCTAAGAATTGTTGTCCAAATATTGTTATATTTGTAACATGACTCATTTGAAGATGATAGTTATAATTTTTTTTAAAAAAGAAGCAGCGATGATTGAGGCTAAAAACCGGTAATGATATACTATGTACTGTGTTTCAAGCTAAAATATTTGACTTACTAAAAAAATAACTCCTCATGAGGACCGCTAGCAAGGCTATACGCCTATACCAACTTAAAAACTAAAATGTTGGAAATTAAATTATTAATTTATTTTATCGATTAAGTCCAAATTAAGGCTTGGAGAGAGTCAATCACATTTCAATAATTGATAATTTGATACAGGTACTCCTTCATTCATGTATGAGATGGTGAAAAATATATAATATAAAAATCATAAATCGATATACTTGAAGAAACATAATGGTCTATAAAACTAATTCTTCATAAAACTTGAGTTGGATAAAGCAATATCAATTTCTTATCCATATAATAATAATCAAGCATGTCGTATAGAATAATAACGATTAACAAATAAAAGGGATAAAATGTGGTGATTTGTTCAAATATGAAATAAAATTGGATAAAATATAATAATCCACTGGGAACTTATTGTTAACTAAATATTATGTGAATATTATAAATGATTTGTTAGATTATATCCTTGTATATCTTAGTTTAAATTATGATTTTATTTGTGCTTATCTAGTCATGATAGGCATCTTATTTAATTGTATATATACCTTACCTTGTGATTAATAAAATCATTCATTCACAAAACTCTATATGGTATCAGAAGTCCTTGGCTTACGCCGCTAAAATAACCTACTCCCCTACCCGCCGTTGCCGTCTCTCTATGGCTTCCTCGGCCGCCGTCAATCTCACCGGCACACCCTCCCTCACCGCCATTAACATGGCGGCTCAAGCACCTCTCAAACTCACCTCTACCAATTATCCTGCCTGGAAACTTCAGTTCCAGTCTCTTCTTATTGGCTATGATTTGATGGGTTATGTCGATGGCTTCAAGCCTTGTCCACCCTCCACCATCACTACCGACGCATGTGTCTCTCCTAATCCAAAATTTTCTCTCTGGGTTCGTCAGGATCAACTACTCCTCAATGCGATTATTGGTGCTCTCTCATCCACCATAATCCCATTCATTGCTGCTTCTAGCACTTCGTTTGATGCTTGGACGACTCTCTCCAAGACTTGTGTCTCTTCCAGCCGGGGTCGCATCCTTCAACTTAAGGCCCAAATTTTGAATCCTGTTAAGGGATCGAAATCCATTACTGATTTCATGCAAGGAATCAAAGTCACGGTTGATGCCCTCGCTCTCATGGGTGTCTCTATTGACTCCGAAGATCTCACCATCAAGGTCCTTCATGGTCTTGATGAGAACTACAAGGAATTATCTCATGCAATTCAAGCTCGGGATACCGCCATCTCCTTTGATGAACTCCATGAGAAGCTTCTTACCTTTGAGGCTCATCTTGCTGCTACTGCCCCGCCTCCTTCCACCACGCCAACCACTGCCTTCACGGCTTCTCGCTCTGGCCGCCCACACCCCGCCGGTGTCTCGTCTGCCTCCTCTCGTCCTGGTTCCGGGCAGCGGGGTGGTCGGGCTTCTAGTACCCCTTCATCGGTTTCTTCTCGCCCGCCCGCGGCGCCCTTCACTCCTCGGCCATATCTTGGTCGCTGTCAGCTTTGTGGTGTCACTGGTCACTCTGCCAAACGCTGTCCTTCCTTTCAGTACACCCTAGTGTTGGCTCCTCCGCCCCGGCCAGCCTATATGCCTCCTCAAGCCCACACGGCTGCTGCCCCATTGTCCACGCCGCCTCCCTCTGATTGGTTCCTAGAAAGTGGAGCTTCTCATCATGTCTCCACGGATCTAGCCAATCTGTCTCTCCATGCTCCATATGATGGTTCGGACTCCATTGTTGTTGGCAATGGCACTGGTTTGTCCATTACACACACTGGCACTCTCACCTTGCCCTTGTCATCCCAGTCTTTCTCCTTACCTAATACTTTATGTGTTCCATCTATGTGCAAGAATTTAATCTCAGTTTCTCAATTCTGTCACACTAACCATGTCTCTGTTACCTTTTTCTCCTATTTTTTTCTGTGAAGGATCTTGTAACGGGGGTCATCATCTGCACAGGGCCTTGTAAGGATGGAATCTATACCTGGCCACACCCACCGACTCTTTCTCCACCACCCTCGGCTGCCATCTCCACTGCATCCTCTTTGTCTTTGTGGCACTCCCGAATGATTTGTTAGATTATATCCTTGTATATCTTAGTTTAAATTAGGATTTTATTTGTGTTTATCTAGTCGTGATAGGCATCTTATTCAATTGTATATATACCTTATCTTGTGATTAATAAAATCATTCATTCACAAAACTCTATACTTATATGCAAAATCATTAAGTATTATTATTTTGTTCTGGTCGGTAGACGGTAATAGTTAAAAAAATAGGGAATAGAAGATTAACTCAACGGTTTTTTTTTTTTTAGTGTTTTTCAGTTCAATTATGTTATAGTATTAATATTGATATTATTTTGATTCAATGAATAACAATTAAATATCTCTTTCAATAGAATATTAGTTAGAGTATATAGGAATTGAGTTGGTCTCATGGATCTTTATTCGTGAGACGAGTCAACTCTACCCATATTTAAAATAACGAGTAATAATTTTGACATAAGAAGTAATACATACATTTTCGTTGGTAACTCAAATATGTTATATGTCTCACAATATTGACCCGTAAAAGCGTCTCACATAAATATTTGTGATAGGGATTTCCCCCACTCCCAATTGTGTGTGTATATATATAATGATATTTTTATGTTTTGCCTTTATTTATTACAGAAATACTTCTTTGTGTCCTTTGAAGGGCAAATGAGCACATGTTAATTTATTTATTCAAACAAGTAAATATTTAAGAGAAATATATACTATAAATGAAAATTTTATTTATATATTAAAAATGCTGGGAAAAAGACACTAATAACCAAGGTTCTAAAAAGCGTGAAGCGTGACGAAGCGTCATGGTCAAGCTTCAAGTTTTAGAAGCTTTAAGCGAGTTTAGAACAAGTTTAAGCGTGAAAAAAATTTTTCATTTTTTTTATAATTTTAATTCTATTAAATTAATTAATAGAATAAATAACATATAAAATTAAAGATTTTAAGTATAAATACACAAATTTTCAAGTTATAAAAAACGTAAGTCTCAAAATAACAAATTATCTATAGTAAAATGTTTGCGTTAGATCATATTTCATCTCTTAGTCGCAAAAAAAATTGGAAATATACGAAACAAATTTAATTTTGATGTTTTTAAATGTTTTTAAAAAAAATATATATTATTAAATATTTATCATTTCAAATAAAATTCAAAATTTTAAAATATTAAATTAAAATTAAAATTTTAATTAAATATTTTTTCAAAAAGTATAGTTTTTCACGCTTTTTCGAGCTTTTTCACACTTTTTTCGAACTTTTTCACGCTTTTTTGCTCTTAATATGGTCAACCAAAAGGTTGACCGCTTTTTTCACGCTTTTGTCCAAAGCGAGGCTTTTTGCTCACGCTTCACGCTTAATCGCGCTTAATCGCGCTTAATTGGCGCTTTTTCGCGCTTTTTAGAAGACTGCTAATAACTAGTCTTTTAAATATTCTTATTTTGTTTGACATTGAATTGCTATCACATTTTAATAAAACTAGAAAATTGCACGTGCAATGCACATGACATGTTATAATAATTTTATTAGTTGATTGCTTAGCTTTTTTTAATTAAGTGTTATATATTTTACTATCAATTTCAAACTTTGGTTATAATGATTTGATCTCTAATTAGTTATTGAAGTGAGAACATTATGTCTTTAATTTTTTTCTCTTTACGATCGATTTGTGGTATCTAATCGACGCTTTTATGTTTTATACCTTGGATTTAATTTATTTTTTTAATTAATGACTTTAAAACAATAACATATGTACGTATATTTGTCGAGAAATGTAAAAAAATACATTGATTTTTTATAAACCGTAAGACTGATCGTTTGCATTTTATTAAAAACTATATATAGTTTATATATAATTGTGCAATTCAAATATTTTAATATGTGTAACAGTTCAAACACTACATTTTGATTGTTTTACATAGCAAAGAGATAATTATTGTACTCAATAATCTCCTTCCCAATAATTATGCTCGCAATCAATGTGAATCGAAGTCATGACCTTCACTTTGATACATATTGTAGGGCCGAATGCTTATTGCATTTTCAATAATTATAGTCATTGGTAACAATACTAAATCAATATTTTAAACTATGTTGTATCTCAAACATCATGTTTCGATTGTTCTTCTCAGTATGAATAGTTATTGCACTTCAACAAAAGTAATATCTGTTAAATAATAATTTTACTTCTATTGATTTGTAAGTTAAAACAGTAATTTATTTGAAAGTTAAAACAATAATTTATTTGAAAGAAAATAATTTTTTTAGTTCCATTAACACATCACATTTTGATTTTTAGTCAATTGATTTGTCAAATTTAAGTTTTAATACACTAACTTTTAATTTTGACTATTTTTAATCCAATTGTTGACGTGACATCTAATAAGTCAATAAATTTTTAAGTTGCATCATTATTATAATGCCCATGTCAGTATTTTTCGATGCAAAATAAAGCATTTTCCAGTGTCACCACAACAATTAAGTATAAATAGATTAAAATAAAATTTAGCATACAAAAAATAAATTTTGAAAACTTAGTGACCAAAACCTAAAATTTAAAAAGATAGTGAAAAATAATAATAATTTGTTAATTTAAAAGTTTTAGTTGAAGATAAAATTTGATCTTCTATGAATAAAGTGTATCTAAATCATATATTTTTTTTTACGTCTGATTAAACATGATGTTTATATGACTTGTTTTGATTTTCAAGTTTTTTGCTCATGCATAATACATTCACAATTTTGTGTATATTTTCTAGCGTATTGAATAACTTTTTTTCGTTAGCTTTGAAAATCAAATTTAATATACATTGAATAATATTTAGCATATAAAATAATTAATGTCCTAACAAAAATTCAATACAAAATAAATTTTTCTAACATAAACTCTTATGTTAAAGTATTAACAAATTTATGCCAAAAAATTAATTTAGTCATACAATTATTTATTTAATTAATGATAAACATAATTGTTTCATAATTTTGTCATAATCTTATTTTAAAATCAAAAATATTAATATGTAAATGTCTCTTTTTTTTTTCCTTTTTCTGAAAAATCATATACATATAATATGCAATAATCAAGGTAAACTTTTTTTATTTCTTCAAATCTTGTAATATTTTTTTTCAGTAAACTATCATAGTTAGATTACATAGTCATCACCATTAGTTTTATAATATTATTCCTACAATCTAGAATACCAAAAATTTTAGTTAGATTACTAAATTCAAAAAAAAAATAAACGAATTAAAACGAATTGATTGGATAAAATATGAGAATATCTTTCATTTATATGTGAAATATAGTCTCAATTATTTATGATTTGATTTACTTATCTTGAACCAGATGACTAAATTAATGATTCAATTTATTTTTTTAGCGAAACTATAATGACCAAAATATTATGTTAAAAAGTTTAGAAGACTAAAACATAGCGATGATGATAAAGGTTGAAAGTAAGTTGTAAAATTAATATATATTTTTAGATTAAAATAGTTTTCAATTAATAAAACTTTAACTTTAGAACATGAATTAAATATTAATAATTAATTCACATAAATAAATAAATAGACATAAATTTAATAATCATTGAAAAACTACAAAATGACATAAAATAACCTTGAGAATGACAAAAAGTTAGTCATTAAATGAAATAAAATAAATACAAAACTGTAAATTCATAACTAATTTTATATAGATAAATATTATATTATAATGTAGTTCAAACATCAACATGAAAGTTGGTTATAATTACATATTTTTTAATTTGGATAAAAAAATATCAGTGTTGATTACACTTTTAGTTCAACACTAAAATATTTTTAATCTCAAAATTTTTTTAATGGATTACATAGTTAGTTATCACCATTATTTTTGTAGTCCCCCTTCTTAAAAAATGGAATTCCAAAGATTTTTGTAAGCTTACCAAATGCAAAAATAAACTAATTGATTGAATAAAAGAGGATAATACATTTCTAATACAAGTAAAATAAAATCTCGATTTATGATATGATTTTATTTATTTTGAACAAGTCGATAAAAGTTAATAACTTGATTGAAATTTTTTTTTTCTAAAAGTTTAATACTAAATTATGTTAAAAATTTAAAAGACTAAAAACATAGCGATGAAGATAAAACTTGAAAGTAAGGTAAAAAAATTAATAAATTTTTTAGATTTATAGACAAATAAAAAATATAGCTTTCAATTAATAAAACTTTCGTTTCGAACATGAATTAAATATTAGCAATTAATTTTATCTACAATAAATACATAGATATATATAAATAAAATACTCATTGAACAAAACTATACAATGAATAAAAAACTTCAAAAACCTTAAAAATGACAAAACTAATTATTAAATTCATAAATAAAGTGCTACTTTTATATAGATATAGATATATATATATATATAGATATAGATATAGATATAGATAAATTTTCAGTTATTTATATATATATATTATTAATAATAAGTATTATAATATAGTTCAAACATCAACATGAATATTTGTTTACCTTCGATTCGATAAAAAGTATAAATGTTGTTGATTACACTTTTAGTTTATCACTGAAATATTTTTGGTCTCTAAAGTTTTTTAAGATATTACTTAGTTAGGCATCATTGTTAATTTTATAGTTATTCTTCCTAAAAACTGGAATACAAGAAATTTTAGTTAAATTACCAAATTCAAAAAAATAAACGAATTGATTGAATAAAGTATGAGATACGTTTTCTATATAAGTAAGAATACAATATCAATTTATGATTATGATATGATTCTACTTGTTTTGAATCAGATGATTAAAATTAATGATTTGATTTAATTTGTTATTTGTTTAAAAGTTTAATAATCAAAATATTATGTTAGAAGAATGAAGACTAAAAGCATAGCGTTGAAGATAAATGTTGAAAATAATTTCACAAAATTAATAAATTTCTTTGATGTAGAGAAAAAAAATTTAATATAGCTTTCAATTAATAAAACTTTAATTTTAGGACATAGGTTAAATATTAGCAATTATGTTTACTTAGAATAAATAAATAGATACAAACTAAATACTCACTAAATAAAACTACAAAATGACAAAAAAACCTCAAAACACCTTGAAAATTTCAAAAAATTAACCATTAAATGAAATAAAATTGAGGATATAAATAAAAAATAATTTCAGGATATGAATTAAATATTAGCAATTAATTTTACCTATAATAAATAAATAGTCATAATTAAATACTCATTGAATAAAACTACAAAATGACATAAAAATTTCAAAAAGTATTTGGAATGACAAAAAATTAACCATTAAATGAAATAAATTGAGAATAAAAATAAAACTTTAATTTTAGGACATGAATTAGAATAAATAAATAGTGACATGCAAATTAAATACGCATTGAATAAATTTATAGAATGACCTCAAAAACCTCAAAAAATCTTGGAAATGACAAAAAATTAACTATTAAATGAATTAAAATGATGATAAAAATGTAAATTAACAACTAAACTTTAATTTTAGGACATGAATTAAATATTAACAATTAATTTTATCTAAAATAAATAAATAGTAACAAATTAAATATGCATTTAATAAATCTATAGAATGACATAAAAAACCTCAAAAAGTCTTGGAAATGACAAAAAATTAAACATTAAATGAATTGTAATAAGGATAAAAATGTAAATTAACAACTAAAGTGACACTTTTATATATAAATAATAGAATAATAGATAATGAATATGCTAACCGATTTAATCTGAGAACATGTCATTTCATTAAGTCAAAATGATGAAATCGAAAAGAGTTGACTGATATATTATATAAGGAAACCAACACAATTACGTACACCAGATTATAGATTTATAATAACAATTTAATTAAAGAAATTATATTTAGGTCTATTGCTCAAAAAATTATGATAAACAGAAATAACCAGACTTGACTGAAAATTTAAATACATATAAAAATTTATTCAACATGCTGATAATCAGGTTGACAGGTTCAAGAAGAATCATGTATCAATCAGCTTATGAAACAAAAATTCAAACATTTTCGATTTCCCTCCACGAACACTTTATCGAGAGCGAGCATGTTATACAAAGATTGTCCGATATGATTAACATTTCCAGCATAATTTGTACATTATTGCATTAGTATAAGAATTTAGTCAATGCACACCAAAAATAAAATATAAATATAACGGTCATAGTGGGTTTTCGCCCTATTGTTAAAAAAAACAAGAATTTAAACATTTTGCATGGACCTGGACCTTAGGCCATGTATACAAATATATATGTAGGCCATGACAAGGAGATTATGAGGCAAGAAAACTTCACAAATGGATGCAACATGGAAAGTTTTCTTCCTACTTATTCTGCTTCTCATCTCCCTGAATTTCTATGCTTCTTTTGGTACGGCGGATACCATAAATTCGATTCAAAGCCTCAGAGATGGGGAGACCATTGTTTCATCCGGTGGGATGTTTGAGCTGGGATTCTTTAGCCCTGGCAATTCGACGAAACGTTACGTGGGCATATGGTACCACGGAATCTCGGATCAAACAATAGTTTGGGTGGCAAACAGAGAGAGTCCACTCACAAATCAGGCAGGTGTCTTGAAGGTCATGCAGCCAGGCCTTTTAGTAGTTCTTGTTAATGACACTGGTGAAGCTTTGTGGTCTTCCAAGGGATCAAGATCGGTGCATACGCCGGTTGCGCGGTTGCTGGATTCGGGGAATCTTGTCGTGAAGGATGCTAATGTTGATGATGTGGAAGAGAATTATGTGTGGCAGAGTTTTGATTATCCAACTGATACATATCTGCCAAGAATGAAGTTTGGGTGGAATTTCCTAACTGGTGTAGATATTTACCTTGTAGCATGGAAGGCCGACAATGATCCAGCTCCAGGAGAGTTCATATATGGCATGGAACTCAGCGGATATCCGCAGATAGTCTTGCGACGAAACACCGTGGAACTCAATAGATTCGGAACTTGGAATGGGATTTACTTCAGTGGATTTCCGGACGTCAGAGGGAACCCCACTTATTATATGGATTTTGTGATGGATAAAAATGAGGTGTATTATCAAGAAAATGTAATAGACAAGTTTAGGTTGTTTCCGAGTGGCGTTGGAAAGAATTTTACATGGGTAAATCGAACGCAAGAGTGGGAAGTTTATATGGATAGACCAGCTGATAACTGTGATAGTTATAGCCTTTGTGGTGCTTATGGGATATGTAATATTCAAAATTCTCCAGCATGCAGCTGTCTGGATAGATTTGTCCCGAAAGATTCAGAGGGTTGGATCAAGGCGGATTGGTCGGGCGGATGCAATCGAAGGATGAACTTGAGTTGCCAAGGGGATGGATTTATAAAGTACCCAAGGATCAAACTCCCAGATGCCAAAAATTCATGGATCAACCAGAGTATGACACTAACAGAATGCGGAGTGGAATGCTTAAAGAATTGCTTTTGTACCGCGTACACGCAGTTAAATATAAGCGATGGGAGTGGATGTATTATTTGGTTTGGTGACTTGGTTGATATCAGATCTCTGAATGTGGATGGACAAGATCTTTACATCAGAATAGCATCTTCTGAATTAGGTAAGGATTCATATCGCACATAAAAATAATGATCAATGTCTTTCTATCTTTTGCAGATACTGTATTTCTTTAACTTGCACTATCCTTTTGCATGCGTGATTCAACAAATGTACAAATGGAGAATGAACTACACCACCCCATATCGGGGTCACGACAAAATGCAGAGTGATCATTCAACTGGAGTGGCTCTCCTCTTGGGCTTATGGCCTAAAGAATAAATTTTTATTGCAACTTATAAGATATCTTGAAACTAACAAGTTGTTAAATCTGAATAAGCTTCAAGAGCTTATGAAATGTTTTTTGTTATCTAAAAATCGAAACTGTTGTCACCTCTATTGCAGGCTCTAGAGGAATGAAGAGAAGAATACTTATCGCGAGTTTGACCTCAGCGATGGGAGTGATTCTTCTAGGTGTGAGCCTCGTCCTATTTATTCGAAAGAGGAATAAAGTTTCAATGACAGGTGATGAAGTGAGGCAAAAGTGGCATCTCGTGCTTAACAACTAGTAGTAAAATTTCTTAATATTATTGAGGTAAAAAGAGCCATCCATTCTTTTCCTGTGATAAATTCTACATATTCATGTTATATGCAGCAGGAAAATGCAAGGAGAGCAAAGACAAAGAGTCAGAGCTTACTTTTTTCAAATTAGCTATTATCCACAAAGCTACTAATGGCTTTGCCATGGAAAAAAAGCTTGGCGAAGGAGGTTTTGGACCAGTTTATAAGGTAAAATTTCAAAGATATATAAATATAAATTTCCAAAAACAAGAGATGAACATAAAACATAATCATTTTTCATTCATGATTTGCTTAAGGAATCAAAAAAAGGGAATGTTGTAAATAGGTAATCTCATATGATCAAATATGGCCAATAGTTGACTTCACATTTGGGAATTCTGATCTTAGGGTGTGCTGGTAGAGGGACAAGAAATCGCTGTGAAACAGTTGGCAAGAACCTCTATGCAAGGGATCGATGAATTCAAGAATGAAGTGATCTTTATTGCCAAACTTCAGCACCGAAATCTCGTGAGACTTCTAGGATGCTGCATTCAAGGAGACGAAAATCTGTTGATATACGAATACATGCCAAACAAAAGTCTGGATATGATTTTATTTGGTGAGTATCATACTTGTAGTATTTATGACCGTCACTAAGAAATTTCATATGCATTCCTAACTGCTATACAGCATGGTGTCTACGTGCCTAACCAACATTTTGATCTGATACCAAAATATCATTGCCAGATGAAACAACAGGTGATTTACTTGATTGGCCAAAACGTTTTCATATCATCAATGGAATAGCCAGGGGACTTTTGTATCTTCATCAAGATTCGCGCTTGAGGATTATTCATCGCGATCTCAAAGCCAGCAACATATTGCTGGATTCAGACATGAACCCAAAGATATCAGACTTCGGAATGGCTAGAAGTTTCGGAGGCAATGAGACAGAAGCTAAGACACACCGAGTAGTTGGGACATAGTACTAATAAGAATCTTACTAGCTTGAACATATTCCTAAATTCAGTTCTTGTCACACTATTATTTGATGACACTCATTTTGCAGCGGTTACATGTCTCCGGAATATGCAGTGGACGGAATCTTCTCGGTGAAATCAGACGTATTCAGCTTTGGCGTACTACTCCTAGAAATCGTGAGTGGGAAGAGAAACAGAGGATTTTCTCATAGCGATCACCACCTCAACCTCGTCGGACATGTGAGCGATGTCTCCACTAGTCTGCAAACAGCTCCTATCAATATGATATTTGGTATTAACAAGTCCTAAACTTTGTGATCAGGCGTGGTCCCTTTACAAAGACGAGAGGTCGCACGAAGTAGTCGAAGCCTCTCTGCGAAATCCTCAAGACTTAACTCAAGTGATAAGGTCCATCCATGTTGGGCTGCTGTGTGTGCAGCAGAACCCTGAGGATAGACCAAGCATGTCCTCGGTCGTCCTGATGTTGGGCAATGAAGGCGTGATACCCGGAGCTAAACAGCCTGGTTTCTTCACAGAAAGAGAGCCCGTTGTTTCTCAGTATTCAACGTCCACACACGCTACGAATTCGCCAAATCAACTAACCATCACCAAGCTAGATCCCAGATAGGAAACATTTTATGTTGCAAACTTGAAATCTTATTGTTTGTGCACTTGTCTCGTTTAAAACTTCATCTGCTACTCCTAACATTTTGTCTAATAACTGTAATATATGTGGTCACGTTACAATTGTTGGATTAAATGTTTGGATGTTACCAAAAATTTAGGATGGAATAAATATCCATATGTACATATGGATTTACATGATATTGAGGCCCTTCATGCAATCACACCGGTCAATGTTGAAATGCAAAAAAATCATTGTACTTAAAACATAAATTCCATTTTCTCATGAATGCAAAAATGATCTTAAGACAAAGAAGATGCAATTTGTGGTCCTTCGCACCCATTTTAGTGTAATGTCAAAACAATCACATTATATGCGTATCCATGAACTTGTTGCTATCGCAAAAACTAGACGTAACAAAATCATAAAACGTGTCTATGATTCATACGAGATATGAATAAAAACCAATATAATGTGAGTATATGCTATTTCGAAAGAAATACTTTACTAATAATAATTCATGTTGTGGGTATGATTTTCAATACTAAGTTAAATAGAATAGATTTTGGCATAACTCAATCTCAAAAGCTAGTTCGATGAAGAAATTTTCAAGTAATATATATAGATATAATAGATATATAATTATAGACTTGAGACTTGCTTATTTCGAGCAAAGAAATTACAAATAAACTACTAAATCTACCTAAATAAATTAAAAAATTTACTCGCAATTAGCGGAAATTGAACCTGAAACCATATGACTCGGGGCCTCAAAGTCAATCTTAGCCAATAGGCTAAGGCCTCATCGGCTCTTCGAATACCAATAAATTTCTGCCACCAACGAGATTTCTTTTCAATATGGGAATAACTTTTTGCGAAGAATATCTTAAATACATATGTCAAACGTGTCGTCTCTTCTCAATCCACCGTCAAACAAGCGAGTGGGTCGTGACAAAGCGATATGTCAACTTAGTGACTTAAAAAAATACCAACTCAACTCATTGTGGATCGCAGCTAACTTGTCAAATCTTTTTTTAAAAAAAAATTAATCTTACATAACTCATTATAAATAATATAAATAAAATTTAAGATTTTGTAAAAATTAAAAAATGAACAAGTTTAAAATTAAACACACAAAATAGTGATTTGGAATTAATTAATTTTGAATGATGTAATCATCCAACATATAATAAGTGATTGATACATTCTGCACTGTTTGGTTTAATTGATAAGATCATAATCAAATCACCATATATTTCTAACATATGTTTTATCTTATGTTTGATTCACTTATCATTAGTTATTGTCGAACTTGAGATGGCTTAAGACGTTAGTGAGCAGCCCCGACAACAGTCCCTTACTATTTTGTCATGGACTCGAATACTTACCCAAACATGGATCGGAGAGGTCTCGGTTGCCGCCGCCGTCCCGGAATGTGCTGTCGTAGTCTGAAATTGGGACAAAACCTCAACTTTTGTCTTGGCAACAACTGAGGAAATGCTTATGTACGTACCTTTCCAGGTGGTCATTGGCGTTTTGGGTCTTCAATTATTTGTTAATCTTATGTTATATATACCTCAAACATGACCCCATTTGGAATATGAGGTTGTTCTCTTTTGCTTTCTTTTATATTTTGTTTCTAATTTATGTTGTCAATTTAGATATAAAAGTTGTTACTTAAAAAAAAAATTCAATGAATTCAGTTTTGGGTAAGTTTATTTTAAATCCCTACCCTCATAATCAAATTTGTGTTTAGTCTCTGTCATAAAAAATGTTTTTACACTCCATAAACCAAAAATAAAAAATAAAAAATCATGCACTCCCTGAGTCTACATGTCTTTTCACGGGTGAAATTTGATACAAAACATTGAAAATATGATATTGATATACAATATTCGAGCACTAATTGGTTTACAAAAAAATAAGATTTTGAGTATAAAATATGATCATCTTTATTAATATCAACACTTGTATATAACATAACTTTGAGTACTAAAAAATCATATATTTGTACCAGTTCTAACATATTTTCTACTCAAATATCATATATTAACATCATATTTCTAATCTTTTGTACCGATTTTCATCCAAATAATACAAATGTGTTATTAATATCAATATTTGTCTACATGTTTGAGTACTAAAAAATAATAAATTAGTACCAGATTTAAAACAGTTGATACTCAACTATCATATATTTATATCATATTTTCAATGTTTTGTACCAATTTAATCCGAGAAAAAACATGTGGGCACAGAGAGTGGAGAAAATTTTTTTAGTGGATCAGGGAGTATTAAACACCTATTTTTTTCTGACGGAGACTGAACACAAATTTCAGTTTAAGTTTTAAGTGATTTTATTAAAATAAAATTAAAAAAAAATTGAAACGATTTTAATATTTGGATAAATGATGGAAATTGCTTTTGTTTTTATTTTGAAATAGAACCATAGAACTAGAAGCGAAAGCCTAAAAGTTACAAATTATAATTTCTAAGAAGTTTTTTTTTTAGTTTAAAAAAAAAAGAAGAAATTATTTTTTAAATGTATGACACAGTCTCACATGACAGCATCTGACATTGTCTTTACAGCTTTGAATGCTTTGTATGAATGGATAGCAGTGAAGTACCAAGCTCCAACATATGTTGTAACGTCTCATTGTATCAAGACGAGTTTTTTAAGCGTGCTTATGTACTCACTCACACGCACCCTGGGAAACCTTCCAGGGTCACCCATCCTAAAATTGCCCCAAGCCAAGCACGTTTAATTTTGGAGTTCTTATGTGATGAGCTCCCGAAAAGAATATGCATCTTCTTGATATGAGTTGTACATATCAAATCTTTTGTACCTCTAATTTCGGTGTAGGATCGGTTCATTCATGTCATTCGTCGCCCATTCTTTTTTGGTGGGGTTTCCATTTTCAGGTAAAAACCACCCATATTGCGGACCTTGTACCGCTCTAGGACTTTTTAGCTCCGGGTGTCATAGATGTAGTCAACCCTCACAATAGTCCTAAATGCGAGCTGGGGGATATTTGCGAGCAGCGGCACCTTCCCTCCTCGTCATATGCTAAATGTAATATTGATACGACCTTTCTAGACGATGCAGGGGTTACTAGTTTTGGAATGGTACCGCGAGATGCTTCTGCTACAATGTCTAGGGTGTCGGTCTTCTGTTTTTCATGGGAGTTTACCTGTTACTAAAGGTGAAGCTATGAGCATCCTGGAAGCTCTCTCTTGGGTGCGCAATTTGGGGTTTCAGAAGGTGATCTTTGAATCGAAATCAAAAAGTGTGTTTGATGCATTTGGATCTTCGGTAAATGACTTGTATGAATTCGTTGTTATTATCTCTCAATATAAGCTAATCATGGATGCAAACCCTGACTTTGTAGTGCGGTTTGTGCCAAGAAAAGCGAATGAAATAGCTCATGTTATAGCTAAGAATGTTATTATTGTTCGAGTCCTAGTTTATGGGTTGAGGCACCGACGTCTTTGGTGGTCTTTCTCATTCTCTTATGTACTTGGCTTGATTATATTAATATAATAAATCGAATGTGTTTTCTTTAAAAAAATATTTGAAAAAAAAAAAAAAAACTTTTTTTGGTTAACAAACAATTCACATTTTAAAAAATATTTTTTTGGTAAATAAAGGTGCTTTTAACTTGTTGGCTTCTCCAACCAACAGACTTGTTCATCACAAATGACACGGAAATGATAATAAAGAAAAAAACGAACTTTCAACACTCAATTCACAATCGAAGGAGTCTACTAATCATTACAAAACCACCGGAGAGATCGGAAGCACCAAATTGGACCCTTGACAAGTTCGGATGCAAGGCAATTCGGAAGGTCCGAACTCCCCTACTTCAAAAGCAAAGTATGCATGGTTGGTTCGAAAGCATGGGATTAATTCGGAACGTCCAAACTGTAGATCGGAACGGCGGATCCCTAGCAGACAAGTAATCACGTGAATTCATGTTCGAATGCAAGCCACGTGGACGATCGGAAGATCTGAAGTCCTGATCAGAGCTTCCGAAGTCAGCTGTCAATGAGTTGTCCATGAATCGGTGACTCTTCAACCGCATGCAGAGTTCGGAACCACCGAAGGCCGAAGGGTGATCGGAACGTCCAAACTCCGGCGATCGGAAACTTGTCACGCGTGCAGTGTTCGGAAGGCCCGAACTCGGGTTTGGAGCTTCCAAACTCATACTATATATAGGGCACTCGAGGCAGATTTCTAAATCACAATTCACAAGATTTTCTCTCTAAATCAGTTTATATATTGAGGGCCTGATAATAGTGAGATGCTTTTGGAATAGCGTCACAGTTGTGGTTAGAATCTAGGTTATCGACATCAGCGGATTGACGACGGACGAAGGTATAGTTCGAGAATCCTATTGAAAAATAAGATTATCTGCTAACTTAGTTAAAACTTTTAAAACATGTTTAGTGATATGGTAATTACTTGATTGTAGGATTTGAACTCAGGCTTTGATTATATTTGATCTATCACCTAGAGATACGTAAGTTTTGACTGAGATCGTCAGCTGAATATGTATGTTAATACATAATAGGTTGCATTTATGTGTCATGATACATATTTTGATGCTTCCTTAGTTTGTGTTATAATAGTATATGTATGCAAGGTTGCTTATTTTCTTGCACAATATGGTATCTCTAACCCCTCAACCATGTTGTGGGTTGATGGATGTAGCTTCAACTAATTAATTGAACAAATAGAATGATTTGAATTTTTAAAAAAAACTTGAAATGAAATAACACGTAGAAATTGAAAGGACGTGTAGTTCACGTGTCCTTGAATTATTTCTTAATTGTGATAAAATTCTATTTTTGAGTTATGTCTTTCTTAGACATGTTTTAAAATTGATTATATATTTCATGCATAATTGAATTTGATTCCTAACAAAGTATTGTTTCTATATTATGTAGGAGCCTATTCAAGGAAAGTTTTCCTATGTGATTGAAGATCTATTTAAGAAGGAAAGTGGACACATGAAAAAGAGCGCGAGAGAGAAGAACGAGAGCAACGAAGCGATATCAACTGAGTATATTTCAGAACATATTTGAGAGTTGATCGAAATTTTTCTGGAGAAGCTTTATCGCTGATCGTTGGTGAATAACCGTGTTGCCGTGAAGTGTTGGAGACATTTGAAGAATCACACAAGTGAAGTGTTGATTCGAAATTGGAACCTTAGTTTTTGTTTTCGGCACATGTGTTCAACATCATATTGGTTTTTCTATTCTAGTTTCAACTAGTTTTGAAGATGTTGTTTATTTTCTCAACTTGTTGAGAAAAAAAGGTTTTAATATACAATCACTGGCATTGATTTTTGTAAATTGATTTATTTTCTAATGATTATTTTGCCCTGAGGCACCGCACAAGTACAAGATACTTGTGCATAAATATTCGTGTTATTTACTGTTTTAAGTTTATTTATTTCGCTGCATGTTTTTTTGAAGTGTTAACAACATTGAAAGATAACACTTACTCTATAATATTCAATCGGTATTTTCTAATAAGACGTCAAATCCTTTCAGAAATTAAAGTATTAGACATAAATATGATCTATATTAGCGAGGTTCATAAATTTAAATCTCAAATATAAGTAAACAAAAAAATATATCGAGATATACATTAGATTCGAAATAAAGATTTTGTTGATGAGGAATGGTCGTGAGCCATTCTTTCTTATTATAAAAGTAAAAGAAATAAAACAAAATAAAATAAATATTCGATGCCAAATCCACAGCCACATAGGGACTTTGTTCACGTGGACTTGTCAAGGAGAGTATCATTTATTATTATTATAGAATTCAAATTTTTAAAAGATATATATATATATATCCCCATACTTTTGTATTCTCTTAATCTCTTCCATCCATACCTTTTGTTTTCGAATATTTAAAAAAGAATAATAGATTGGGCTATCATATAGTGGGCCCAAAATTTGGGGCAAGTGAAATTCACGTGGGTCAATCCTCTCTTGTGTGGACTGAAAGCAGCCATGTGGCCCGAGATTTGAAAGAATCTTATATTGCTTTTCTATGACGCCACGTCATCACCCAATTTATAAAAGAAGATAAGTACCTACTTAGGACCACACAAATATCCTTTTTCTTTTACATATTTTTCAGACCGTCACATATTAATGTATTATTATATCTAGTTTTTTATATTTAATTTAAAGAAGAGGCTCCCATGTTATTTTTCAATAAAATATCACAAAAAAAATTTTATTTGTTATGTAAATAATATAACTTCTCATTGAGAATATGAAATCAGATTGACTTGTTTTGTAAATAAAAAATCGTGATATTGTTTAATGAGAGACATATTTTAAAAATATTTAAAATAAGCAATAATTTTCTTACATTAGAAAGAGGTTAATCGTAATTGACTATCAATTTAAAGACCTCATCTTAAGTTTGAGATCTTCTTTCCGATGATATTCGTTTATGAACTATTCATCTAGTTAAACTTTGTTAGATTTATGTGCATCAATGAAGTTATACATAGTTTATTTTTCACAAACATTCTTATAAAATATTTTCATATATCAATTTTATGAAACAGATATTTTATTCAACACGACTTATAAAAAAATATTATTATTAAATATTATTTTTCTGACATATATGACGAAAAAAATTAATCTATCTCTTCACAAGATCATCTCAAAAGTAGGGGTGAGGTGTTCACGGTTTGGATAATCGCCCGAACCGAACCGAAAACCGAACGGTTAATTCGGTTCGATTTTTGGTTTTTGGATTTTTGGATTTTCTTTTTCTTTTTCTTTTTTGTATTTCAATTTATTTATTAATCAAATAATATTTGAAATGGATCAATATTGCATTATATATTATATTATTTTTTTATTAATTCATAAATCATTATTATTGAAATTTAAAACGTTAGCAGTTTCTTTGTTCTCCATGTAGTTATTTTCAAATACATTTTTCGAAACAATAAATCACAAATATTTGATTGAATCAATTGTTAAATTTTCTCAAAAAATTATTCATTAACAGAATAACTAAAAAAAATAGTTTTTTTTAACCTGTTAATCGAAAAATCGAACCGAAAAATCGAAATAATTTCGATTAAAAACCGAACCGAACAGCTCAATTTGGTTCGGTTTTCGGTTCGAATTTTTGGTTCGGTTTGAGGTGTTTATTACCGAAATTTCGGTTCGGTTCGAGACGGTTCGGACCGAATGAACATCATTACTCATAAGTAAACTTACTCTTTATAGTTAATTTTGTACAAAATACTATTACTAAATTAGTTAATGAAATATTTAATGTTTCAAAAAAAAAACTCACTCACTTAAAATTTAATTGTTTTTTCCTCCAAAAAACACTAAATTATTTTATTATTAAAGATCCCCCAAATAGGTCATTAAAAAAATAATAATCACAATAGTAATAAGCTAATAAAAAAATCCTTAGCCATGGCGGTTGGCTTTGTTGTTTAGTGGTTGAATAAAAATAAATATGTTTTATTAATAAATATCGAGTGGTTACAACGCAAGGTGCCCTTCTCTTTGTTTTCAGCTCCATCATTACAACTCTCTCTCACCATTCTTTTCCCATTCTTCAAGATTACTTCATCGTCCGAGAATTTTCAACCAAACAGAGGAAGAAAGTCGAGATCTTTCGTAAATTTGGAGCACGAGAATCTCTGAGATTTGTGGGAATCCAATAATGTCGAACAGGGGTTGTGAACTGTGCAGCAAACCGGCCAGAATGTTCTGCGAGTCGGATCAAGCCCGCCTGTGTTGGGACTGTGATGAGAAGGTTCACGCCGCCAATTTCTTGGTGGCCAAACACTGCCGCACGCTCCTCTGCCACGCCTGCGCCTCTCCCACGCCGTGGAAAGCCTCCGGCTTGAAGCTCGGCCCCGCCGTTTCTGTCTGCAGTGCTTGTGCTGAGCGTGAGACTGAAGGGAGCGGTGGTTTCGGGAATGGGGGTCCGGAGTGTGAGTCCCAAGAAAGTGAGAGCGATGATGGAGAATATTGCAGTGATGAAGATGAAGATGAAGATGCTGTAGATGAAGAGGAAGAGGAAGAGGAAGAGGAAGAGGAGGAGGAGGATGAGGAGGAGGGGGAGAATCAGGTTGTCCCCTGGTCGATCTGCAGTTCAGAGACACCGTCCGCGGCGGCGCCGGTGGCGGCGAGTTCTTCCAGCAGTGAGGATGATGCTTCGTTTTCCTTGTGGAAAAGAATGCGGGATCACAACAACCCTTTTGAGTCCGAGGTTTGTTCTTCCCCTTTCTTGCATCTCTGAGATAAAATCGATAAATATCTTTTACTATTCTTGCCATTTTTCGCAAGTTTTTGACTTATTCGAAGCAAACATTAGAAATTTCTATGGCTAAAAGGTTTTGTATATTTGGAATGGATTTCTGCAGAACGAAGAAGGTTGCTGTTCTTCACACGATCTGGATTCCAAGTTGGCCTCGCCGGACTCAAGTTTTCATGAATCTGAGAATCTTGATTCTTCAGACCAGACGTTGTTCAGACCACTGAAACTGCGGAGAACAAACAATGGCAACGCGTCGATCCCGTCGGAGCGGACAGATTCAGGCCGGATTCCGGCGAATTCACCGGCGGCTATTGTAAGGAAAGTCCTCAGATTCCAGCAAGAAACCATGGCAGAAGGTAGAGATACTTCTTCAATGATCCTAGGAATTTGCAAACTCACCAGAGATTCTTGAAACCTGAAATTCCTCGGAATCCCAAGATTAGTTTGATGCTGCTTGTTGGATTTGTTTTTATATTCACCAAAAACGAAAAATGCAACAAAAAAAAGAAAAGAAAAGGGAAACCATACTGCTGGAATTTGAGGTAGACCGTAGATTTTTTGTTTTATTTGATTAACCCGAATGTTAGATATATATATGGATATTTGCATGTTTGCATTTACTTACAAGAATTGGAATTTTTATTTCAACAATTTGGGGTTCTTGGTGGTTTGTATTTTAACGATAAACATTGGTTCGATTTTGATTCAAATTCTGCAGTTTTCTAGGAAAAAAAATATTTCTTTTATTGGTTTTCGCAGTAAACAACTTAAATACCATTTTAGATATGTAAATCTCGGTTACAACCTACAAGTCGCAATGAAATGGTTTTTTTTATAGCTTCTTTGTGTACAAATTACTTGAAAGATATTTTAATTACTTATGTGTGTGTTCATTACGCACTTTCGAAAATACATCAGTATTGGAAAAACAATTTCAAAATAAATAAAATATCTTACCTAATAATGTGATCAATAAATTACATTTATACGAAGACTTGAAATAAATAAGTTGGTTTAGTCATATGTCCACTTGATCATGCAAAAACACAACCCAAAAGAGATGGATTCAATGTAACAAGAATGGAGAGCAAGTTGTAGCAAAGAAAGCGAGATGTGGATTGCATTGTTCCAGGGGAGGCCGAGGGACAACCCACAAAAGCAAGAATGTATACGTGGCACAATCTTCACCGTCCCTTTCTTTCAAAACGTGGCCTCTTTATCTTTTTATTACAATCAACTTACGTCAAACATAATAATAACTAGCCACTTTGTGTGAATCATAATATATAAATATTATGTATTGTATATTAATATTTTTAAAAAAAATTAAAGTACTTGGTTTATCTTTATTTTTTGTATTGTAAATTTTGTTTTTCAAATTTATTAAAAATTTAGTTGTTGTAGAAATTCATTTCAAAAGAAATTTATAAGAAGCGAGATGATAAAAGAAGTGATAATAATAAAAGAAAAAAATGAGAGAAGTGGGTAAGACCGTAAGAGATGGAGTTGGAAGAGAGTGCAAGGATATAAAAGGAACAAATTGGAGATAAATCATCATGACATCAAAAAAACAGTTTTTATAAGCGTTTCACACTTAATAAAATAATAAAGATATTGATATATTTTCTTAATGTTATCATTTGAGTTGTGGGTTATTTTGGATTATCCGATTCTCACTACAAAAACGTAGGTTTTGAATAGTATCCAAGGAAGCTCTCCCTACGTCTTCTCTCTTTCATCGACAAAACTCGAACTCGAGATCATATCCCACGTAACACGAATTTCTGGCCACTCGAACCAACACACAGTGACCATAAAATCGTTTACATTCAAAACAGAGCACCCGCACAACGAGTGTTCAATGAATGTCTGGTTATTTGTAAATTAAATTTGTGGCTGATGGTGAATGGCATGTTTCCACTCTCATGGCCACTTGTGGATGCCAATTGTTTACTTCATTGCCATTGACAACACAATTAAAACAAACATGCAATGCCGGTCAACAACACTAAGTACGTTATATTTTAGCTGAGTTCATGCTAACATAAGGATAATATTAAATCCAAGAATCAAAAAGTGGATTTAAACATGTAACATACATAATAAAATATCGATCTTCATAGCCAAAAGTAGACCCTTAAATGTAATTTGAGAGTACTACATTTATGTTGGCATTTCATCAACTATTTTTTAGACCATTAGCCCAACATGTTTCCCTTTGCCCTTGCGTGAATTAAGGTCATGGGCCCATTTATTATTTTATAAACTCTTCATCAATCCCAAATACACATTAGGATCGTCGAATCTAGCACAAGGAAAAAATCTCACGTTAGGTTGAAATTTTTGTGTGTATATATGTGGCTGTGGTGTACCTTGGATTCTTAAATTTAATAATAAAATGTTTGTATTTTGATTGTTGTCAAAAATAACAACATATAAAATAGTAGGCTAACCATAAATCTTTGTTTGTAATGTGAATGAGGCATATTGACTTTGTACTTGGTGCTGCAAAACATGGGGTGGATAAGTAATATGGGGGAATGCGGGGCCCCCTTCACTTTGCTGCATAACCATTGCCTTCTTCTTCACTATATAACGTGTGGCTCTCATACTTGCCATGCATTTCGAGACGTGTTCGACTTATTTGAATTTTCCTTTTAATACTTTTTCACCTTAGGACACTTTTCAAATTTAATTTAAAGGTAAATTGTCTTAAAATCCCTAATATCCTTCCCAATTTTATTATAACTCTCTAGCCAAAAATTCTTTATTATAACTTCCTAGGACCACCAAACTTGAATATTTTAATGTTTAATTCTTGTACTAGATTTATGTTAATCTATGCTTGAAATCTATAGGTTTTATGCTTAAAATTTAAAGGTTTTATGCTTGAATCTAGAGAATTTGTGCTCATTTGCAGTATAAAGAATTATCCGCAAAATGGTATCATCCTCGAGATTTAATCTTTCTAAAGTAGTCATCAGATAGTGTTTTTCTTTGATACTGTTTTTATAAGATTAATCATCATTTCATCATTGGTTAAAGGTTTTTGAACCATTTTGGTTTTACCTTTCTGATGTAACAAAGGTTCTGTGACGCCTAAAATCCAATATACTAAATCGCATGAATTAATTTAATAAATATTAGGATTATTATTATTTTTAGTTTAATTGATTTAAATTTTTTATGTGAATTATGTGTTAATAAATATTTTTATTATTTATTCAAATGATTTTATTTTACTAGCTATTTAATTAATATTTTTAATTGTTTAGGTTTATCTGTCCAAATGATTTTATTGTGCAATTTAAATTGCTTAAATATTTTAAAGGCTTAAGCTTGAATATTTAAATGATTTTTAATTGTTTAGTTTACTCATTAAAATTATTTTAATTGTTTAGCTTATTTATTTAAATACTTTTGATTGCCCAATTTATTTATTTTAAATGACTTAAATTTAGTGGTTAGTTATTTTAAATTATTTTATTGCTTAGTTTATTTTATTTAAAAGATTTTATATGTCCAAATCATTTTAAGGTTTTTATTTCTGCTCGTGTATTTATTTAAGTTACTTTTAAACGTTAGTCTAGTTTGTTTAAATTATTTTAAATCGCTTTGTTTGACATTTAAATATTTTACTCGTTGCCGTGAAATCGAAATATTTAAAGTGCTTAAATTCTTGGATTTTTAAGCTTGTATTTTAATTAGTGAAATTTAAATTTCCTAAATCCTAGTTCCTAAGTTTAGGTAGTATTTTTAGAGGTGTGTAGTATTTTCCTTTTATTTATTAAACCCTCTCACACACACCAATTAAAATACTACATATTATTATATATTATTATACACTTGTTTTTAAAAAATAAAATTTCCAACACAAGAAATCCCCAATTTATACCCTAAAATTCACACTCAAATCTCATTTCCCTCACACACCCCTTCACGACATTTCTCATATCCTCTCAAAGCTGCAACCCGTCGGCTTCAGCTCCTTTAACCATTTCTCGCCGCCTCAGCCGTCTCTTCTTCTTCTTCTCCGGCGGAGCATCTTCCCCAGCTGGTCGGAGTCTCGAGCGTGAGTTAGCTCCATTTCCAGCCCCCTTCCAGCTCACTCTCCTCTTTGCATTTCGAATTTTGTGGGTATTAAAGGTTGAAGGCAAGTGTAGGCTTTTCTTGGGCTCTCATTCAAGCTAGTTATGCTCTTGTTCATATTCCCTTTAATATTTTCGAAATGCTTGTTAATGTATGCATATAGGGTTCGAAATTTTGACAATTTTCAGCAGGGTTCTTGGGGGATTTTCGAAATTTGGAAGTGCCATAGGTTTTAAGGAGTTGCATTATGTATTGTGATGGAAAGAATGGGGTGTTTTGCTTTCTAATATGATTTTTGAAATTTTCAGAAGTATGCCCCATTTATATTTCGAAACTTGCATTGTATTAGGGCTGTTTTGAATGTATGATTATTGCATTATGTTGTTTGCTATTGGTTGCATTGATTTAACAAGTCAAGGCACGTTTGGTTGCTTTATCTTGATGATTTTGATATGTGGTGTCGAAGTGAAGAAGTGGGCTGCCCAAGTGTTTGATGTAAGTCCTAAGAGATGGTTTTAAGTGTGTTTGATGGATTGGAGTGGTCTTAGAAGCAAGGGTGCATGATTGGTGAAGGTTTCACAAACTAGTAGGGCATTTGAGGTGTCTAGTTTGGACAGGGCAGTCTGAATTCGGGGCAGGGCAGTTTCCTGGTCGAGGTCTGTGTCGATTCTGTTTTGTCCTAAGTTTAGTTCATGATGTTGCGGTCGTGTCGGTATAAAATAGGCTTAATTCGGATAAGTATTCAATAAGTTATGAATTTTTGAAGTTTAAGTGTCGGTGCAGAAATTTATAGTCAAAAGTGGGCTGTCCGGGATGGGTTGTTTGGCATTTTGTATAAGAGGTCAAATGAAGTTGAAACCTGGTCATATGGTTAATTTTAAGAGTTAGGAAAGTGTCGGTTCAAGCGGGACGGGTTTTGGTTAAGGCATGAGTGAGAAAAAGGGTTTTTCAGTTTTCTTGCTCGGTCTAAGTTGAAAAGTGAGGACTTTGTCAAAAGAGTAAAGTCTTGAGGGTTAGGGGCAGCCACTCTCTCATCGTTTTCACATGCAATGGAGTCGAGTCTCATTCTTGAAATTGCACGTTCGTGTGTGTGAGTCTCATTCTTGATGCCAAAGAAAAATTTAAAGAAAGTCTCTTTGAGTCTTGCATGCCAAAGTATAATTGAGTTGAGTCTCATGTCTTAAAGGTTGCCTATTCGTGTGCATATGACATGTTCTTGAGTTTCATAAAGTGAAAGGAAGTTTTCTTGTTTTGCATGCTATAAAGAGGTGTGAGTCGAGTCTTAATGAATGAAAAGGAAAAGAAAGTAAATGTTTTTGAATGAAGTGATTTGTTTGTGACAAAGAGGGGTGTTGCTAGGCCGGGGGATGCCTCGGTCTACTCACCAAGAGGTTATAGAGGTTTAGGTAGGGAGCAAGAGACATCTTGTTTATCCTTGCCACAGAGGGCAATGTGGGATCGGGAGTAATCTCGGTCTCCTTGCCACAGAGGGGCAATGTGGGATCGGGAGTTATCTCGGTCTCCTTGCCACAGAGGGGTTAAGTTCGTCGGGAGAAATCTCGTCGTCTTGCCGGCATAGTGCACTGCAGCCATGATCATGATCGAAACAGAGGGTCACAAATCAAGGATCTGATTTCTAGAGGAAAAAGTAAAAGAAAAGAAAAGTTAAAGTTTCAAGTTTCAGTTGACTCGTCTTACGTTTATGTCAGTCAGTCAGTAATGCATGAAGTTCAGTTAGATGTTATGAAAAATTGAAAGTTATGTAAGTTGAATGTTATGAAAGTTGAAGGTCTCCCATAGCGTGAGTTCATCAATGCATGTTACTATACTTTCTAGTTTCATGCATATTTACAGTTAAAGTTCAAAGTATACTATGTATCATAGTTTGAGTACAGCATCATGTATTTTAAACCTTGTTATCAACTGTTTATGCTTGTTGAGTCTTTAGACTCACTACGCTTGTTTGATTGCAGGTGATGAGTTATATGTTGAGGTGATTGAGGGGCAGGATCCACTGGGTTGAGGCCACTGGTAGTGCGAAGCCCAATGACCGTCGCTGTTGAATGTTTAAATTTTCCGCGTATTAACTCTGATGTGTAGAATGATTATGAGAATGGTAGTTTATAGCCAGGATGTGTTTTCCCTGTACTTGTTGAAGTTTATTCCTTAGCGCACTTTATTTTGTAACCGGGAGGTGGTTACTTGTCTTTGCATGTTTATGATTAACGCACTTTATTTTGTAACCGGGAGGTGGTTACTTGTCTTTGCATGTTTATGATTAGCGCACTTTATTTTGTAACCGGGAGGTGGTTACTTGTCTTTGCATGTTTATGATTAGCGCACTTTATTTTGTAACCGGGAGGTGGTTACTTGTCTTTGCACGTTTATGATTTTTGCATTTGAGACTTTCAGTCATCGTTTCTTTCCTTTATTTGAAATGCTGACTGGGTCAAGGTGGCTTGTTTACTTTTCAAACAAGTCATGGCAAATTTTTTTTTAAATCAGTATTTTCTTTATTATTTAATTTTAAGCTTAGAGGTTAGGGTCGCTTCAGGTTCGGTACCAAATGAGAGTGGTAACCTTTCTCCTGTATTTCCTTTTCTAGAACCCGAAGTGTGTTCTAGATTTACGATTTTATTTTGAAGATCCTTTAAAGTTTCAAGAATTTCTTCTTGTTTCTTAAGGATTTCATCAATTTTCCGAGGTATTTCATACAGCTGATTGCTGTAATATTGTACCGTCTTTTGAATTTCTCTAAGATCTCCGGAGAGTTTAGAGGAATCTGGGGTAATCTCTAAAAATTGAGAATTAGAAATCGTTTTTCTTTATCTCTTCAAAATTAAGAGCATTAATCACAACCTGTTGTAAGTAATCTATTGTGAATAGATTAAACTGTTTATAAGATTTCATATGAATAAAATCCTCTTGATTCAAACCTTCGTTTGAAGTCATCTTTTGTAGAAATCTTCTCCTCAACAAAGAAAAGCATGAATTAACGAATAATATTACGTCTGAATAATTAACCTAAAACTTTGATACCATTTTGCGAATCTGAAAGTAGTAGATCTAAAAATGAATTTCCCTGAGGGTGAACAACCCATAGGGAATCCCCCAAGATATGTGGTTAAAACAGAAGAACCGCATAGTGAGTTTCAGGTTGGAGAAAATTCACATCCAGCAGGAACCAGATCAATAAGGAGTAAAATCCCACTCCATCAAACTCCTTACGGAAAAACTGTTTTAGATCCAATACATCCTTATGGGGTTATGTTAAACCTTGATGTTTTGGACTTCAAAAACAGAGAAGATCTTATAGATGATTGGACGTCAGCTATGAGAATAGCAGCAGGGACATTAGATCTCAATAAAGAAAGATTCATTAAACTTCTAGAAATGAGTCTAATGGGATCTGTTAAGATCGCATGAGAGATGACTATGCCAGAAACTAAGGAATCAATCTTAGCAGGAGAATCCCTCAGCGAGATTGGAGAAAGAATGGCCACCCTATTTAAAGCACAATTCATAGGGGTGGATTATTTCAATAATCAAGATACAAAGAAAAAGAGAAGATATACTCAAGCTCTTTATAGCCTCGAGTTACATGATATCTGTTTAGTTGATGAATACATTATGTTATTCACTAAATACAGATGGAATTCGAGAGTCAAGGAAAATATAGCTATTCAGCTATTTTTCGCAAAAATGTCAAGTCTCTGGAGAAAAATGTTGATCAAAGAATATGTTCCAGGTAATCTTGATACATTGGCAAGACGTGCCTCCTTTTTGAAAGGAAAATTAGCAGAATGGTGCCATATGGCAGCATTACAGAAGAACTACAAGAAAATAAGGGGTATAGATAAGCGTACACCTTTGTGTTGTAGAGAAAATGATCTTCCAACGATCATTGGAAACAGATCACAGGGATTTAAAAGGAAGAAATTCAGAAATAATCCCTATAATAAAAGAATGAAAAGTTCTTGGAAACCAAGAACATTTTGGTCCAAACAAAAGGCCAGATCCTATAGATCGGGTAGAAGAAGTGGACCTACAAGAACATCCCCAACAACAGGCTCATCACAAAGCAGGGGAAGAACACCATCAAGAAGAACTTTCAGAAGAACTCATACAAGAGCAAGTGAAAGTTTCAAGGATTGCAACTGCTGGACATATGGAGTAAGAGGACATATATCTATAAATTGTCCAGAAAACGAGAAAAAAGGAGTTAAACTCTTTGAAGCAACACCAGATACGGATGATGCGGTCTTCTTTCAAGATCTAGTCCAAGTATATCAATTTGAGGATATCCCCTCAGATGAAAGCATATACGAAAAAAAGATATTGTTTAGTCAAGAAGTTTCTGAGGATGAATCAGAATCAGAATCAGAGTAAAGAGAAAGTGTTTCGGCATGAAACACATGAAAGTTTGGCTGGGTTCTTTAGTCAAACCACGATATCTCATAATATGGTCCAAAGGATTATGAGAGAAAATCCAACATTACAAAAGTACCAAGGATTTTCGGCAGGACAAGTTGAAAGAGTCTTAGAAAACCTAGGACTAAGACAAAGAAGACATAATTTGATTTATAAGGTATCCAGAAGGGAAATAGCGATCCCTATGGAATTAACCAGTAATCAAATTGAGATGCAGTTAATTCCCTTTGAAGAAATTCGAGAGGAATTACAGAAATTAAAAGCAGAAGTAGCAAAAACAATGTCTTGGATTCATATTGGAGCAATCCAGATTATGATCAAAGCTACTTTTAAAGAGGGAATAGATTTACCCATAGATATCGTAGTATGCGATAAAAGAATGAGGAATATACAAGATGCGGTTCTAGGAACTATCTCGGGAAATTTGTGTGCAGGAAAAATTGTGGGAGTTATTTATCCAATAATAGCCTACAATTTAGCTGATAGAGATTTTAGTCGAGCCTTGACGTTGCATCAAAACTTCAAGGAAAAAAGACTAATGAAGGAAGGTAATATGCCATATTCTATTACGTATCAAATTTCATATGCTCTTTCTAATACTCACCATTCTGAATTATTTATTAAAAATGAGTTCATTGAAATTCCAGAGATCTTTGGGAAAGTTGCTCAAGCAATATACCCGAAAAGAATCGAGTTTCTTTTAATTCAGGAAACAGACATTCAAATTCAAGACAGACCGGTTCTATACAGAGACCTTAAAATAGAACCCCGAAGGTTATCTTTCCAAGGAGACAGAATGACAAGCAAGAGAAGAGACAAATCTCCTATTCAAGAAATTCCACCAGAAGAAAAAGAGTTTTCTATAATAGGAAAACTTAGATCTCCAGAAGGATGAAAAGAAGTGAAAACAGTATTTGAAATTACAAGTCATCGGAACCAGTTCCCTTGTAACTCAATTTACTATTTGGAACAACAGGAAAAAGGAACTTACCAAGGAGTGATAAATATTGGAGAATTGGAAGTTCAAATCTGGGAAATTCCAGGAAAAGAAATTGATCAGCTCATTCTTGGTCTAGAATTTCTGGAGGACCATAAACCATGGAAACGCCTTGAAAAGGGAATAGAGTTCATGGCAAAAGAAAAAACTTGGAGGATTCAATAAGAATTCTACGAAATGGAAAACCAAGAGAATTGGATAAGGGACAATCCCTTAATCAGATTCGAAAACTCTGTTCACAAACAGAGGAAGAAGCAACTGCTGAAATTAGTAAGCCATGAACATGATTTACTAGAACGCATTGAAGAAGTAGAAATGTGTAACCATACTCTATCTTCTGAGGCCTTAGAAAAACTAAAGGTAAATAGTCTTAATCGGATTACTGAATTACAACACAGTCTGTTAAAAATGGCGGAGCCATTTAGTATTCCCTTTAAAAAATGACAACAAGTCTTTTCTCCATATACATTCCGATAGGGATGTTGTATGAACAATATAAGGCTGAGTACTTTGCAGCTTATATTGACTCGAGAGCAGGAATTTGTACAGCAAAAAGAGGAGTCTTCCCTGAAAAATGTGAAAAAGAATTGCCAAAAATTGCTGGACGAGATTTCTTTCGAAGAATTTTAATTCTTTGCAAAGGAATAAAACAAGCAGAGATCCTTATGGGAGGTGCAGGTCAAACACCTTGGTACAAGGTAAAAATACCACCAATCTATTTCCATGATACAGGAGCTGATATCCTGTTAGGAAATAACTTCTTACAAATGTTTAAGAAGTACACACAAGACAATGGGTCAAGAAAATTTATGTTCACTACAATTTGTGATCATAAAATTATAGTTCAAAGACTCAAGGTTGTTTTTTATCGACAATTGCCGATAATATTTCGCAGCCAGCGTGGTGATAAATGACAACTTTTTCACCCAAAAATGAAAGATACAAGAAGGTTTGGAGAAACCATGTTGAAAATAACAACAGAACAAGAACTCCAAACAGAAGATATGGAGCTTCTCAAGGTAACTCTAAATCACAGAGATATAGAGTTAGAAAATAAGGTATCCCTTGAAGATGTCAAAAAGAGACTCAAAGAAAGTTACAACTAGCATCCTTTGGCATGGTGGGATAGAAATCAACTCAAAGCCAGTCTTACTCTAAAGGAAGGCAAAGAGTATGAATTCGTCAGATATAAGCCTATCCCGATAAACATAACAGATCAAAAGGATATGAGAATGATTATCAAGGAACATTTGGACCTTGGTTTAATCAAAGAAGGAGTTTCACCATATAGCAGCTCAGGTTTTCTGGTTAGAAATCATGGTGAAATAAAAAGAGAGAAACTCAGGCTAGTTATTAACTATCAAGGTATTAATAAAATCCTGGAGTTTGATGGGTACTTCATATCAAGTAGAGAACACCTAATTAGCCGTGTACGAAATGCTAGAGTGTTCTCAAAATTTGATTGTAAGTCTGGATTTTATCAGATTCGAATGGAAGAAGGCAGTAAGAAATTCACAGCCTTCTCCACTCCACAAGAACACTATATTTGGGAAGTTATGCCTATGGGATTGGCTAATGCACCCCAGATATTTCAAAGAAATATGGATAACCTTTTTAAAGATTATTTCAACTTTATGTTTGTTTATATTGATGATATTCTGATAGCATCAAAAAACATATACGAACACGTTAAACACTTAGAGATTTTCTCTAAATTTTGTAAACAAGAAGGACTGGTCTTATCTGAAAAGAAAGCAGTCATAGCAACAAGGAAAATTGAATTCCTTGGCATTGAGATTGATGAAACTGAAATAATTCTGCAACCCCATATTGTGGAAAAGGTAAAGAATTTTCCAGATAAACTCAAAAACGTAAAACAACTCCAGAGTTTTCTTTGAGTAGTTAATTTTGCAGGGATATTCATTACCTAGCAATGTACAGAAAGGTGTTCAGTCCTTTGTTAAAAAAGGATGCTAGGTTTATATGGACCGATGATCATACTAAAGGGGTAAACCAATTAAAAGAGATATGTAAGAATCTCCAAAAAATGGTTATACCCTTAGATGAAGATGATCTGGTATTATTTACGGATGCCAGTGACGATTGGTGGGCAGCAGTCCTTACCAAGATCACTCCAGATGGGGAAATATCATGCAGATACTGTAGCGGTCTTTTTTCAGAATCAGAGGTCATCAGAGGACATATCAACGAAAAGGAATTTTATGCAGTTAAAAGGGCTTTTGAAAAATGGTCATTATTTTTACTTGCTAAAAAATTTACTCGGAAGGTTGATAACACCCAGGTAAAAGCTTTCCTAAGAAATAAAATTGAATCTAAACCTGAGAAAGCTAGGTTATTAAGATGGCAAGCATTATGTCAAAATTATATTTTTGATATTGTTATTATTAAATCTCATGAAAATATTCTTGCATATTTCTTAACAAGAGATGGAAGGCAGTGACGTAGATTCCATCATGAAAATGCAGAGGCATCTCAGGGAACACCTTGGGTTGCTTCAAACCGAGTTCAGTCAGTTAGCCATTAATGCTGAAATGGCCGGCAGGTTACAACAAGCTGATCGGATCAAAGTATATAATCGAATTACAGGATGTATGCAAGCTCAAACACAACTATAGGCTGCTATTCAAGGGCCAATTGTGAAGGCTATAGAGAAATCATTGGTTTCTCATAAACAAGATATGATAAAACCATTGGTTTTACAAAAACAAGAAATACAACCACCGGTTGGGAAACAAGATGTTGAGGAAGCTAAAACTCAATAAACAAGTGCTAATCTATCATCTGCTTTTGATGATCTAGATGAAGCAACAATTGATGAGGATTCCTCATCAAGTCAACCCTCCGCCTCTGGGGTAAAAGAGAAAGAGATCAATCTTAGGCCCAACACTGACAAGGGCAAATCTAAGATCGATACTAACCCAACTATTATTTCTCCATTTCAGGTTTATCAACAAATGTGGGAGAAATTAAATACAAGAAGTGAAATTAACCCTAACACTTGTAGGGTTGATGTGGCAGGGATATATCCAAGGATTTGGCTAAAAAACAATGTCAATCCTAAGGATGTAAAGCTCTGGTATGAATTTGGAGCCTTGGCCTCAGTTTATACAACGTCACCAAGCTTTCCGAAGATATCACAGTTACCGAAATGGATTCAGGAAGCAGCAAGAAACATGGGCAAATAACGATCATTTGTCCAGAGGAGATGTGCCTGAGTTATACTTTTTCAGTGCAGCTTCGGAACCAACAGTGAAAGGATCACACGAACCCTTTCATTTCATTAAGCTAAGAAGACCTGATATAAATAGTCACAAATTTATCAAGGATCCTAAAACTGAAGAAATACCCTTAGTGTCCACTTTCGGGGAAAATGAGATCTCAACCAGAAGGGCGTGAGGTATTTGGGTCTGTCTTACTGAGATGGACAAAGTCAAGTTTCCATTTAAATTTTATCAGAATTCTGTGAATGGATCGTTCCTGTTAAACAAAATGACAGGGAAAACTACAGCCTTTGCGGAAGAACTCTTTGAAAAGAAGAGAAATATTTTGTGGAACAACAAGCTGCCGGGGAGTAAAGAAACTCGCCAAAAATTTTGTAACATGGCTCATATTGGACGATGGTCAGAGAATATCTGCTCAGAATGCCCAAATCAGAAGAAGCCAGAATTTGGAAAAACCTTTAGACCCCGAACAGATCGAAAGGATTTTTTCTAGACAAGCAAAGGTGGACAAGGACCACTGAAGATGCGTTTTCACAGGGGCCTACTTCAAAAGCAAAAGATGCCCCGACAATAATAAAGCAAACATGTGAGGAGAATAAAGTCAAAAGAAAGTGGCAGGCATGTGATTCCTCCACTAGTAAAAGATGCCATCAATAATGACATAAAGAATACAAGGCAGCTGCCTCTTCCACTAGTAAAAGATGTCATCAATAATGGCATAAAGAAATACAAGACAGATGTAAGATTCCCTGAAGTTTCTCGGTGAAACGAGTGGAACCTCAGCTATAAATACAAGCGTTCAAGGAAGCTGAAGATATCGATCATTCCCTTCAGTTTTCTTACAAATAAATTGTTGTAATATTTCTCTTTCTATTGTATTAAGTTTTCTTTCATGTACTTCAAGAACAAAGCTACTATAAGTAGCTAAACAAGTTGTCTTATCCTCTTCAAAGGAGTTGATTTATGTAATAATATTATGTCTGAATAATTTCTTTAAAGCCTCTTGTTCTTTCATGCTCATATTTTATAATTAAATTTATTTATCATACGCCCTAAGGTAGAAAACGAATTAAGGCTGTGCTGGGTGTCGTTGAAGGAGCTTGTGCAGAAACCATCTGTTGCGACTGCGTGGTTGGAGTGTGAGGAGCACTTCGTAAAACTCGGCAGGTATGACCCGACGACATTTTGGTCAAAGAGGTATTTGAATTTAATTCATCTTACGGAAGCATGTTGGACTCTAATTCGGAGTATATCGGCTGGAAACCTTGCGTAACTGATAATCTTGCATGGCCGTGACTGGTTCGATAGGTTAACAATGCCACGTACAAAGGATTAATTACTAAATAATATTTAATTCAAAAATGAGAACCACTAGGGAGTTGAAATAAAGAAAATTGTGGTTAGGGAGTTAAGATAAAGTTTGAAGGGTTGGTAGGGATTTTTAAATCATTTACCCTTAATTTAACCAATTATCCTACTCCAGTTAATATTAAATGCATTACTGGGGAAAAATTAAGTTAAATTCAATGGAGTTTTTCCAAACACTATCTATTTCTCTTATTGGGATAACTGTTGCGCCGTTCTTTATCGGTAATGAATAGAAATATTTTTTAAAAAAAAATTAAAAATGATTATGAATTTTCTCTAAAACTGATAGGTCCACAGACGTTTTTAAACCCGTGGAAAACAATAAAACAAAACAATTTCGGCCATAGATATATAATAGGGACAACATATATATAATTATATACTCGAAAATGGCCAAATAGTATTGACACGCGAGAGTTGATGTTGGAGCAGGCCTACAGCATCCCACCAACAGATTGGTCAAAAGACCACTTCGCATGGGAATGATACGGGTTAATTGCATCGACGTCTCTTTGTGTTGAAACAAAAAACAAAAAACACTCCATATAAAATTATAACATGTTAGATCTCATGTTCTCAAAAATTGACTATAGAAACCCATGTTCGATAAAGTGAATGCGAGCATTATCCTATTAATATTTCTCAAGGGATTTTATATTTTTTTATTTTTTATAAGGAGTTAGTGCAATTAGCTCGAATTACACGTATGATATTGATTAAGATGCTTATTGTTGCATTGTTAGCTGAAGTTGATTGTAACCCTGGACATCACATTAAGAATTGATTAAGATGCTTATTGTTGCATTGTTAGCTGAAGTTGATTGTAACCCTGGACATCACATTAAGATTGTCCCATCACCAACGTAGCCACATATGATAATAGAGACAATCCCAGAGGTTAATAATATTCTCAGTCTATGTTATATTTGGAGAAATGCTAAGATGTAAGTTTGATGATTGTTGGTTTAACTACCTTGTTTTTTAGCCGACTCCACAGCTTAAATAAATAAAGACAGAATAAAAGAACCTGTTAGATGTGTCAACTTTATTCATATTTAGAATAAAAAAAAATATTGTTAACATAAAAAATAATATTTTTTAATGGATGGCTCAATTAAAAAATCTTATCACGAAATTAACCCGTGAAACCGCTCACAAGAGTTTTTGTGCAAGTTATAATGCAAGGCTTATATAGTTCCCTTTTGTTCTTGTCATTTTACCAAATGATATAAAACTTTAGCCAAAGATAGCGGTTTGACTTAAATCTTTTAACATGCACGACAATCTCAACGTCGCAGTTTAGACCACCAAATAAACCTCAAGAAGTTACCATAAAATCAAACCCCTTCAAATTGGAAAGATAAGCTGAGACAAAACGTAAATCGCACCTTCTCAACGAAAAACGACATATGATGTGCGCAAGGATACCAAATCAACTTCATAAAAGTGAGATTAAAGAACGAAAACTCCTCAGGCATTGGTTAAACAGATGTGGTACTTCAACGACTCCAACTTTGAACCTAAAAACCACGAAACCAATTGTCTTACTACTAAACGAACGATTCGATCATTTTTAGATAAATCAACGTGCTTCTAATGAATGTATCCCCACCACTTACCTGTTTCTTACCAAGTAGCTTCTTGGGGATGCAACTAGCCAAGTACCTTATTGGCAAAACTATATACCTAACAACAATGTACAAATTTGAAGTTTATTTGGGAGTGTTTGGAAAAACTTATCCAAAGCATTTTTCAGCTTTTTTGTCGCAAAATTTCAATTTTTTGTAAAATAAAAGCTGATAAATGCTTCCTAAAAGCTCTCCAAAACACTATCTTAATTAGTGTATAACAATTCGAGTGTAATATTTTTTCTATCATTGGGCGAAAAGACCGTCTTAGTCTTAAGACTTCAAAAGACTATACCTAATAGAAATTTGATTTTTGTATAAAACTATTAATATTTTGAGTGCCACCCCCTAATTCCTAGGCAAAATATATACATATACGGGTTTCAAGCCATATCCAGATTTTGATGGCAAAATAAATGGAGTCTCCATTTATGGTAACCACGAGCATGGAAGTCTCAGCAAAGGAGACGCTCCAACCAATCTTTTTTCATCACTTTCATTTAAACTCCTCAAACTCAGTCAGCTTGCTCCAAAAGCATAAACAATAACAAAAACGGCAAATAAGAACGAAACCGAGATTAACTCGGTTTGCCCTCTATTACTAGGAATAAAACATCGGGGATATCTTTACCATTTATCAAGAGGGAGTCTCAATAAACTTCATTGTCTTCTTCTTCTTTTTTTTCTTTACAAAACTGCTCACTTCATTTTAAAAACACATCACCCATTTAAAATTAAAAAAAAAAGAGAGAGAGAGAGAGAGAGAGAGAGAGAGAGAGAGAGAGAGAGCAGAACAGAACAAAAAAACACAAAATAAAAAATTATATATTGTACTATTTACTAAAAGATTAAAAACACAAAAAACTTATCAAATAAAATCATCATTAAAAAGTAAAGCAAATATAAACTTTTAAAACAAAATTTAAATACACAAAAACTTTCCCAAAGCGGAAAAACATCAGTCTTAAAGAAACAAAAAATAAAGCACAAAAGAAACTTGATTAAATTTTATTGAAAAACACCAAAAAAACTATTCATAGGAATACAAAAATAAACAAAATATTATTTGAACATATAGATAATTTACATGAACATCTACAGAACACAAAAATATTACAAATGCATGCAGCGCACACTCTTTATAATACTAGTAAAACTATAAACTTCTATTCTATCTATTACTAAAAAGATAATAATAATAATAATAATAATAAACTATATACTTCTAAAAATTTTATTCCATTACCATAAGTGAAACAAGTAGTATTGTGCGATAGCTGTATTCAAGTGCTGCAAGGAATTACACATAGCAAAGGTGACATAACAGACAACACCAGCTCATACCACGAAATCCACTTAAAAGTTAAAATACATGTGTATCATTTGACAATGTTACACAGAAAAAGCAACAAACGTTCATATACATGACAATACTCCACATCAAGTAAATCTCATTCATTGTTATAACTGACCTAGAGCTTGAAAAGAGTGCTGAATTCCACGAGCTGCATAAGAAATGGTGCACAAGAAACATTATCAAGTTCTTTTCACAAACAAAAACATCAAACTTAAAGAAAATATTTATGTCATATCGAGTCCAAAACTCGGAATACAATAACTGAAGAATTGGTTGATATACGTAGGTAGCAATAAGAACAAAAATGTTAAAAAACATATTCACTTACCTAGTGTCATGACATGAAGCCATTAACCATTACATCAGCTAGGAATCTGTCAGAAACATGTAACATTAGCAACATTAGACAAAAATGCAGGTGTCAAATTTATGACGGAAAGAAAACATGGATGTTCTGAGATATTTAACGATTCTATCGAAATTCAAATTTTACAGTACAATATAATTTCACTCTGATATTGATGCACCCAGGCATTAAAATTGTCTTCCTTGATATTGTTCCTTTGACAGTGAGATACAATCTAACAATTCAGAGACTGGTTCCTTGTTTCTATCATAAGCACATTTGTGCAGGTTTGCAGTGTAAGTAACAATTAACACAAGCCCAACCAATTTTAAAGCCCGTTACTAAAGCCCGTGAATATTTGATAATTAGAAAACCCTCAAACTCTCAATTCTAATTTAACACAGCAGAATACTAAGCCCCGAACAACAGTTTTGGTTTCTCAATTTCCAACGATTCAAATCAGGTAGCCTGCGGCCCTGCAGCCCTTATTTTCTATTTCCTTTTTCCGATTGTGATTACAGTGCATCAGTTTTTTCGATTCCTGCAACATATTCTTTATCATCACACTTCCATTCTACTGATCTCCTCTAAAGCCTGCTCTTCCCTCCGTTCGTTATTTTGTGGGAAAATAACCAATGGAAAGATTTACGGATATAAGCAACACATTTGTGAAATATATTTTAATTTATGTAATATTGTAGTATAAATCACTTTATACATGAGGATTCTTGAGATTTATGTCAAATGTGCGGTACTTCGATAAAGTGTGCGCTTCGCTTGTGCCTTGCACCCCAAGCTCCAGGGCACCGTCGCGCTTTAGTGCACCATAAATAACCATGAATTGAGATCATAACACTGTCGCCATTTTTCTTAAAAAAAGTACTTTTCTTGCAATCAGGATTGGAATGTTGAGCAAATCAAACTTGACGTTAACAAGTGCATAAGCACCATGACTAAAAAGTGCCAAGAGATTTAACACCGAGATGAACCCTTCACCAAAAGGCTGCCTCTCGGCGCAGACATCGTGTGCTGCAAATAACTATGTCAGAACATAGTTGAGCAGTCCTTATCCAAATGCAGTAAAACATAATAATTTAGAATTTAGCAGTCCTTATCCAATGATTACTTTCCAAAATATTGATCATCAATAACAGATTTATTGTACTTCACCAAGTGTTCATAATCCCTGCATTTTAAGGCACTCGAGCTTTTAAGTTTAACACATTAAGGGTTGGCCCTTACCTTGCGTCTCGCAGCACTTTGCACAACAAGCATGCCTCTTGCACTTTTCATAACTAGATTTTTAAAGTTTGCAAACCAGAATTACTTAAAATGCAATGTTGCTGACACAAAGTGTTGTGATTACTATGAGCATGAGTGTCTTTCTATTAGGAATTTTGAGTGAGACTGGAAATAAAAACTCTGAACATTTCCAAAAAATGAGATATTTTTTTTTATTTCAGAGCTCCAATCATAATGTGCAGCAACAAAAACAAACAACTAATAAACCAATTTATCTAAGTCTACTCATACGACAGACGGATGTCTGCCGAACCTTGACTTTATGATTTATGTGTTAAGACAAACATCTGGCACCATTACTCATTCAGATTGATAAAGGGCAAACAGAGCTATAGTTTAAAATTGTTAACGAAAGACATTTTTATCTTTTGCACCTACATCATAGCTTCCTGCTTGCTGTCTTCTTCGGTTTCTTAGTCGCTCTTGAGTTTGCACTCTTTTTTTTGCGCTGCTAGGGTTTGGTTTAGGTTTTTTCTTTAAGGAAATTAAGTTATTAAAAAAATGAGAGAATTGAGCTGCTATAATTGTTATAGAAAAACAAATTAACCCAGACGCGCTTGAGAAAACTTCCAAGGCGCTCGCCTGGGCTCGCCTTATTGAATCGCTGCACCTGGTATGGACCCAGGCACAGGGACCTCGCCTGGTGGCGCCTCTCGCCTTAAGCGCTCGCCTTGGACAACTACGTTGCCAACAGAAGAGCCAAAACCCAAAAGAGCGACTTGAGCTTACATGAAATTCTATAATTGCTTGCAATCAGGGTGGCTTGTAGCATTAACAGGCTGGAATCTATGGAGGCTGGAGCCTCCATTCACTGATCGGTGGGAATGTTCCACCCAATTTCCAGGTCACCACCAAGAACATAAGTGCCAAAGAAGAGCGCAAACAAAAAAAAACTTGCGTGGGAAATCTTCTTGAATTTATATTTCATTCAACAAATGCATGAGAATAGATGTGCAATTGTAACAAAGTGCTATTTAATAACTGTCATTTACCAAATAAGCAACTATCTAATCCTTGCCTTTCATATAAAGAATGCCAACCAGCCGAGCTTAGTGCATACACAACACGAAATTGATCAGATAAATAGGGTTTGGGAGGAGGGGGGGAGGGGTGGGGGCAATATAAACAACTTACAAATCATTGAACTGAGAAATCTCGAGAAAAGGGCCTGGCTAACCTTTTCGATCATCAGCAGCAGCATGATCCACCTGCTGTTCCTCTTCGTCCTGTTCCGCAGATCCCACCGAAACAACAGGAACGTTGCCCTCCGCAATATCCTTCTCGTCAGGATGAGGATATCTCACCACGACCACGGGACACACACAATGCCTCACGCAGTAATCACTCACGCTCCCGAGCCTCCCATTATGTCCCCTCTTCGCCGCACCAAATCCCCTGCTCCCCGTGATCAAGGCGCTCAATCCAAGCCTCTCAACCTCCAAACAAAGCCTCTCTTTCAGGTCATGATCCTTCACAATGTGAATTTTGAACGGTATGTGCGCCTCCACAAGCGGCTGAGCTAGATCAGACGCCTTGGAAGTGGTAAAAGCGTCGAAATCGTCTTCAAGCTTCCGTTGAGATTCCTCGTTGCCAGTTTCGACTATGGAAAGATCAACAGATCCCCAGTCAGCGCCGTAAAGTACGGAGGTGGGGCGGACATGGACCAAAATGACGGCGTCTCCTGGGCGGATGTAATTATGGACCGCCCATTTAACGGCGAGCGCGGACTCATCGCTGAGATCGACGGCGATGCCGATCTTCCGCTGGGCGTTGGCGGTAGGCGTTTCAGTGGAGAGAGGGGTGGTGGGAGGTGGGAAGCGAGGGGAGGAGGATCGGACCTTGATGGAGGCGAGCGACGGCAGATCGGAATCCGGCGGGAGGTGCTGCATTTTCGGTGGGTGCGGAGGGGGTTAGGGTTTTTGATTGGGTTGACTTCAATTTGGCGAGTTGACTGCTTGGAGATTATCACATAGGATTTATGATAGGAAGCTTAGGGGACACCTTCATAAATGAAACGTTTAAGTAAATTTTACTCTTTTTTTTCCCAGGGGAATTTACTTGAGTTACAAACAAGAGACTCGCATACTATATTTAATTATAATAATTATTAAGTATAAGAATTATAATTATAAATCATTATATTATCTATGTATAGCGATTTATTATTCAAATCACGTTACTGTTATGTATATACTTCATCTGTTTGACGTCATGATCAAATAACATGAAAATGATTATCTTTTGATAATGTGGTAGAGAAGATTACGATACAATTATTATTATACAATACAATAATAAATGTTTATTATATTTTAGTATTCCATATTATCCGCAAACATCTTTATTTCCTCGATATACAAATAAAAACATCTTTATTTCCCAATATTATTCATCCATGTAATGTAAGTATGCAAATGTTCATAGATTTTGGGCCTGAAATTGGATCTTAGAATATTGATATTGGACTGGGCTGGATCCAATTTATATCAATTCCAAAATTGTTATCAGTAAATCATGTAATTGATGTTCGTCCCAAAACCACATTGTTCCATTGAAAATCAAGTAGTATAACTTTTAAAGGTGTACTATATAAAAAGGGAACTGTTGATAAAACTTTTTCACGTGTATTTTTTTGACAAAATGTGAAACATATTATGTTTAAAACACTAATTTTTATTCTTAAAAGAGAAGCAAAAGCCGAATGACCAAAATAACTTTCGGACTTGTCGGAAATCAATTGTAATCCTCTCCTACACTCCCTCCTACACTCTCTCCTACATGTTTAATTTAGGTAAATAAATATGCTATACAATCTATTAATTGATTTATCAATTAATATCTCTTTCACATCTTACCTTTATTACAATAAAATAATATTTAGTATTTATGGAAATATTAAAATATAATAAAAATTTTACTTTTAAATAAATTTTATTTTAATTAAATAATATTCAATACATTAATATCTATTTTTTAATATCCATATTTTTATACGTGTATATATATGTATGATCAATAATGAAAATATTAAAACATTGATTTCAAAAATAATTAAACATTGATATTTAAATTCAAATATAGAAAAATAATTATAATATAATAAATAATATTTAATTATGGATATCAATATTTTTATTCTTCAATTTAAACGTTAAATAATCTTTTTCCATAAAATCTCAACATCTTGTACAATTATTGAAATATGTTATTCAATTATAAAACAAAGCAAAACATTATATGTATTTTTCGGTTTACAAAAAATTAAGCAAGTTTTTCTTTTTGAAGTAAAATAACGTTCCAAGAAGTTGTTGCTATTACTTGTTGTCATTAAGGTACATTGTTTATCTAACCCTTTTTTTCTTGAAATTCATCGCAAGTATTCGTGCTAAGTTTTTTTTTCAATTCTTTTTTATGTAATTGTATAATAGATACTTTTATATATATATATATATATATATATATATATATATATATATGCAATTTTCTTCCATAGTATATCAACATTGGAATGATTGAATATTATTTGAGATACTCCTGATAATTGAAATAAAAGTTTCAAATATTTTACTGAAAATCGGAAGTTTATTTGATAATTTTTTTAATTTATTTGTTAGTTTTAGATATATAGTATTTATTTATTATTTATCTTTAATTTTTAATTATTAATTATAATAATAAAGGTAGTATAATTATGAACTAAAAATATAAGTAGATGATATTTCTATTAAATATAATTGTGCAAGAGTACTGGATAGAGATATTATCGTGAAAGACAATCTTACATCTCGTAGGTTGGACTTTGATCAATAAAATAATATATTAGACACTATTTATGATGATAAGAAAGATGAAAATATTAATGAAGAAGTTTATGATAAGGTCCTTAATGATTTTCATACCAATATTTCAAATACAAAAATTCCACAAGTTGGTATGGAATTCGAAATTGAAGAAGCGGCATATAACTTTTACAATAATTATGCAAGGACACTCGGTTTTAGCATTATAAGACAGGCATGTCACAAGGATAGCAATGGAAATATTATTGATAGGACATTTTGTTGTTCATGTCAAGGTCAAAGAAGAAAAGATAAACGAGATGTGTGTGTCAAATCTCATCGCCCTGAAACAAGAACTGGTTGTTGTGCAAAAATGAAAATTAATGCTCGTGAGACGGGTAGATTGAAGGGCATTGTTTTTATTGCTTCTCATAGTGGACATAACTTGGTTAGTCCGAATAAATCACACATATTGAGATCTCAAAGAAGCATAAATACCGGACAAGCATCACAAATATCTAATATCGACAAGTCAGGAATAGCACCAAAAGCAGGTTTGAGTTATATTGCTAGTCAAGTTGGTGGTCGTGAAAATGTCGGGTTTATTCTTGAGGATTATAGGAATTATTTGTGCTCACAAAGAACAATGGATATTCAAATAGGAGATACATGAGGTGTAATTGAATATTTGCAGCAGATGCTATCGGATGATCCAAATTTTTTTTAATGCGATTCAAATTGACAGTAATGATCTTATAACCAATATTTTTTGGGCAGATGGACAAATGATGGCTGACTATGTGTATTTTGGAGATGTGGTTTGTTTTGATACAACATATAGGAAAAATAAAGAAGGAAGACCATTTGCACTATTTGTTTGTGTCAATCATCATAAGCAAACTGTCATTTTTGGTGCATCATTGTTATATGACGAAACTGCTGAAACTTTCATGTGGCTTTTTGATACATTTGCTAAGGCTATGAATGGAAAAACTCCCGTAACTATTCTCACCGATCAAGATGCAGATATGGCAAAAGCTTTATTAGAAAAATGGCCTGAAACATACCATCGCTTGTGCATTTGGCACATCTATCAAAATGCAGCTACTTATCTTAGTTTTGTTTTCTCAAAATTTAAAGAGTTTTCAAAATATTTCAGTTCTTTCATATATGAATTTGAGGATAAAATGGATTTTTTAACAACATGGCAAGAAATGTTGAATAAATATGATCTCCAAACTAATCCATGGCTCGAAAGGATGTTTAAAATTAAGGAAAAATGGGCGCTTGTATATGGAAGACAAACATTTTGTACAGATATGACTACTACTTAGCGCAGCGAGAGTATGAATGGTGCTTTGAAAAAATATGTAAATTATAAGAATGATTTGTTACAGTTTTTTCAACATTTTCGGAGATTGGTTGATGATCGTCGCTATGAAGAGTTAAAAGCTGATTTGCGAACAAACCACAGTACACCAGTACTTTCCTTTCCGGTTGAAATTATAAAGCATGCAGTGAGTGTTTACACGCATGAAACCTTTCAGTTATTTCAAAATGAGTTGAGCAAGACGCATGATTCAAAGTTAGAAGTTGTAACTGAATCTGAAGTTATATCCCACTATAAGATCTCATTTTTTAGTAAACAGTATCAACACACTGTTACATATGATTTATCTGATGATAAGATTTCTTGTAGTTGCAAAAGGTTTGAATTTGCAGGCTTATTATGTTCTCATGTCCTCAAAGTATTCACTTATAAAAATGTTATGAGAATTCCTGAGTTTTATATTAAGAAAAGATGGACCAAAATGGCAAAAAAATGGATCGTTGAAACATCTTCACCACCTAATGTTAAAATAGAAGAATTTTTGGATGAGATAAAGGAAGAAGGTGAAAAGATAAAAATTGGGATGCTATACAAAGAACTATGTCGATTGTATCATCAACTTATGACACATGCTGCATTGACAGAAGAGACATATGAACTAACAATAAGTGTTATTATTAAGGCGATTGAGGAGGTGGATATGAGTTTAGAAAATAGAGGAACGCCAAAGCAAACTCCCAATCTCAAAGTAAGCTCTGAAAAACAAATATTGGAGAGTGGTTGCAATGAAGTTGTAGTAAAAGGGTTTAAAATTAAACCAAATTCAAGAGCGAAATCTGAAAAACAGCCAAAATCTGCTTTGGAAAGAGCAAAAAAAAAAGAGGAAGTCAAATAGTAACAAAGACAAGACATCATTCATAAATGATACTGACATCAATATTGAACAGGTAAAATTTTTGTGGTGATATCTAGTCAATAATCACAGTTTTATTTCATGAAATTAAATCATTTGCATTCGTCTTGAAGTAACTTTTTTGTTTGAAATGATAGAGTTTTCAAATTCACTCTTCCAGTTGGAGCATATCTGGAGTAGATTTAACACAACCATTTCAGGTGATTCATTCACTTACAAATATCACCTTTGTAGATTATTAATTATCTTGCATATTTATATCTTATGATATGTATACATGCAGCGACAAAATTCTGGACTTTTTGATTTGAACGTTTCATCAACTAAAGGTCAAGAAGAAGATATCAGAAACCAAGATATAAATCAATACTTGCCTGAAAAATAGAAGATGTCATGGATTAGAACACATCCGTAGTTGATGTGTTTTATTTATTATATTATTAGCATAAATGATATTTTTAAAATGATATATTATATTTATCGTAATATTAATGGATTCACTAAGTTAGTATATATGTTTTAAAATATTCAATGAGTGGACACGTGATATTCATGGATTTTATATCTTTGTTTTTTTCATATATTTGAATTAATTGTGTTTCATCTAAATAATTTAATTGATTTTATTAAGCATAAAACTAAAAAAAAATAATAAAAAAATTAAAAATTCGATATCCATAATCAAACAGATCTTCTAACATTTTAGTATAAATTTAAATTGTATTAGAAGTTAGTTTTGTTAAAACTTTTTTCATCTTAAATTTTAATAAATCTTTAAATTTTTTATTATGAATAATATGAATATATACGTGTATATAAAATAATTTATTTTTATTATATCTCAATATTTCCATAATTAAATATTTTAATTATATTATAATTATTTTTCTATATTTGAATTTAAATATCAATGTTTAATTATTTTTAATCAATTTTTAATATTTTCCTTATCAATAATACATATATATACACAGACATATAAAAATATGGATATTAAAAAATAGATATTATTAAAATGTACTCAATATCATTTAATTAATTAAAATAAAATTTATTTAAAGCAAAATATTAATTATATTTTAATATTTCCATAAATACTAGATATTTTTTTATTGTAACAAAGGTAAGATGTGAAAGAGATATTAATTGATAAATCAATTAATAGATTATATAGCATATTTATTTACCTAAATTAAACATGTAGGAGGGAGTGTAGGAGAGGATTGCAATTGGTCTGAAATCTATGATTTCACTTTTTAATTAAATATTGCAAACTCTCCCTTACAAACTGGTGGGAATTTGGAAGAGATTTTCACATTTTGTATTTTTTTATTTTTTTTTTGGACACGGAATCAAGAATCTCGAGAAAGCTGACTTGCTTATTGGATATAATATAATACTTAAATTTGATGTAACATGTTTAGAGTTTGCTGGAAAAAAAAAATTAAATGTTCCAGAATTTAAAAGTAATTTTATTGCTTGTTGAAAGCAATAGTTGAAGTTGAAAGGGTCGGGTATATAAAAAAAAAAAACAGACGTAATGAATAAACAACAGATCCAATAGATCCGATGCTCCACGTGTGTGAATTGATGTTTAGTATTTGACTGCTAATCTATTTATTACGTATTAAATAGAACACGCAACACACAAGTCTCGACGACTCTATTGAGTCTATTCTAGCCCGTTAACTCTTCTCTTTGTTTTTATTTTATAATTGTTGTGAAAAAGTAAAAATTTACGGTAAAAAGTAAAAATTCAAAAACTCAAAATTTATCAAATTCTACACTTTATAAAATTTTTCTCTCTTCACAATTGTGTTTTTCTACACAAATGGAGAGACCTATTTATAGATCTCAATTGGAGATTAGTCAAAAATTAATACATCATTAATTACATCATCACACACTAATTTTCAATATTTTACAACTCAATTTTCAACTTTCAACCTTCAACATTCAACAATAAATAATAATATATATTTATATATATTTTCAACACTCCCCCTTGTGATGATGATCATGATAGAATGACTATCTCCATTACGTGTTGTATACTGCCTCGTTAAAAACCTTACTAGGAAAAACCCATTGGGACAAAAACCATAGTAAGGAAAAAAGAGTGCAGCCACGTAAACTCCCCCTGATGTCAACATGAATGATTCTTCACATATTTCGTAGATTGCGCATCCCAATATTATAAATGTGTTTTCTGAATATCGCCGTGGGAAGTGCCTTTGTGAAGAGATCGGATGAGTTCTCACTTGATTGAATGTAACAGATATCAATATCTTTATTCTTCTCCAGCTCTTGAGTGTATGCAAAGAATTTAGGAGGAATATGTTTAGTTCTGTCACTTTTGATGTATCCTTCTTTCATTTGGGCAACACATGCGGCATTATCTTCATACAGTGTGATTGGATTCTTGTCCACTGATAATCCGCAAGAAGTTTGGATATGCCGAGTCATTGATTTAAGCCAGACACATTCACGGCTTGCTTCATGTAGTGCAATAATCTCGGCATGATTTGATGAAGTTGTAACAAGTGTTTGTTTCTGTGATCGCCAAGAGATTGCAGTGCCTCCACGAGTAAATACATATCCGGTTTGGGAACGTGCCTTATGTGGATCAGATAAGTATCCAGCATCAGCATAACCAATTATTCTCTGATTTGTATCTTTTGGATACAAAAGTCCCAAATCCGTCGTTCCTCGTAAATAACGGAATATATGTTTAATTCCGTTCCAGTGCCTCTTCGTTGGACATGAACTGAATCTTGCCAATAAATTTACTGCAAAAGATATGTCTGGTCTAGTGCAATTTGCAAGATACATAAGGGCACCAATGGCACTTAGATATGGTACTTCAGGACCAAGAACAACTTCATCATCTTCACATGGACGAAATGGATCCTTTTCTATATTCAATGATCTGACAACCATTGGAGTACTTAAAGGATTTGATTGATCCATATTGAAACGTTTAAGGACCTTCTCTGTATAATTAGACTGGTGAACAAAAATTCCACATTCTTTTTGTTCAATTTGTAAACCAAGACAATACTTGGTTTTTCCAAGGTCTTTCATTTCAAATTCTTCCTTCAAGTATAACATCACTTCTTGAATTTCTTTATTCGTTCCAATGATGTTTAAATCATCAACATATACAGCAATAATCACGCATCCCGATGTTGTTTTCTTGATGAAAACACAAGGGCATATTGGATCATTTACATATCCCTTTTTCATCAAGTGTTCACTTAGCCGATTATACCACATTCGGCCGGATTGCTTTAATCCATACAATGATCTTTGTAATTTCACAGAATAAAATTCTCTGGGTTCTGAACTTTGTGCTTCTAGCATCTTAAATCCTTCAGGGATTTTCATGTATATATCACTATCAAGTGATCCGTATAAATAAGCTGTAACAACATCCATTAGACGCATGTCCAAGTTTTCAGACACTGCTAAACTGATCAAATACCGAAACGTAATTGCATCCATAACAGGAGAATATGTTTCTTCATAATCAATTCCAGGTCTTTGAGAAAAACCTTGTGCAACAAGTCGAGCTTTATATCTCACTATTTCATTTTTCTCATTTCTCTTTCGAATAAAAACCCATTTGTACCCAACAGGTTTATTTAGCGAATTTAATTCAACCTGGATGGCATCTTTCCATTTTGACCAATCCTTTCGAGTTTTGCATTCACCAAAAGATTTTGGTTCATTATCTTCATTTACGATGTCACATGCCACATTGTACGAAAATATCTCATCAATATCTTGTACATTCTTTCGGTTCCATATTTTTCCAGTATTAATATAATTGATAGAGATTTCATGATTCTCGTCAGTTTGTGGTTCTGACAAAATATTTTCATCATCGTGTGTTTCTTCTGGAACACCATTTTCTATTTTCTGATCATCATTTTTCTCTATGTATTTTCTTTTCCGAGGATTTTTATCCTTTGAACCGATTGGCCTTCCACGCTTCAGGCGTTTTATGACATCATGAATGTCTTCATTTTGTTTCTTTGGAATTTCAACTCGAGCAGGGGCATTTACAGCAGGTATATATGATTTTGTTACCCCTTTTGTGTCTGCAAATGCATCTGGCATTTGATTTGCTATTCTTTGCAAATGCACAATTTGCTGTACATCTTTATCACATTGTTTAGTTCTAGGATCCAAATGTAATAATGATGGTACATACCATGTGATTTCTTTTTCGATGTGTTTCTTTTCTCCCCCTAACATTGGGAAGTTATTTTCATCAAAATGACAATCAGCAAACCGTGCTGTAAACACATCGCCTGTCTGAGCCTCAAGATATCTAATGATTGATGGACTATCATAGCCGATATAAATACCATTCTTTCTTTGAGGTCCCATTTTTGTTCTTTGAGGTGGTGCAATAGGCACATACACCATACATCCAAAAATTCTCAAATGAGAAATATCTGGTTCTTTGCCAAATACAAGCTGCAATGGGGAGTGTTTATGATATGCACTTGGCCTGATGCGAATCAATGCAGCAGCATGTAAAATTGCATGTCCCCATATAGAAATAGGGAGTTTCGTTCTCATAATCATTGGTCTAGCAATCAACTGCAGACGTTTAATCAATGATTCAGCTAATCCATTTTGTGTATGAACATGAGCTACAGGATGTTCAACAGTAATTCCCATCGACATACAATAGTCGTTAAAAGTCTGGGAAGTAAATTCTCCAGCATTATCAAGTCTTATTTTCTTGATCGTATATTCGGGAAATTGATTCCGCAATTTTATTATTTGAGCCATCAATTTTGCAAATGCCACATTCCGAGTGGACAATAAACATACATGTGACCATCTGCTAGAGGCATCGATCAATACCATAAAGTATCGAAATGGTCCACATGGTGGATGAATTGGCCCACAAATATCACCTTGAATACGTTCAAGAAATATGGGTGATTCCTTTTGGATTTTAGCTGGTGATGGTCTTATAATAAGTTTTCCCAGAGAACATGCTTTACACTGAAACTTATTATTCTGAAAGATCTTCTGGTCTTTCAGTGGATGACCACTTGTATTTTCTATAATCCTTCGCATCATTATTGAACCAGGATGTCCCAATCGATCATGCCAATTTGTTAGTATTGAAGAATTTCCAATAACCATATTTAATTCGATTGGACTTATATGTGTATAATGCAATCCAGTAGGGAGCATTGATAATTTCTCAACTACATATTTCTTTCCTGATTTATATGTAGTAAGACACATATATTTCTCATTTCCTTCGGTTATTGTTTCCGTATCATAACCATGAGAATATATATCATTAAAACTCAACAAATTTCTTTGTGATCTTGGTGAATATAAAGCACTATTTATCAAAAATTTTGTACCATTAGGTAACAAAAATTGTGCTTTGCCACATCCTTCAATCAAGTCTACAGGACCTGATATTGTATTCACCATTGTTTTTGTTGGTTTTAATTCCAAGAAATATTTTTCATTTCTGAGGATAGTGTGCGTTGTACCACTATCTGGTATGCAAACTTCCAGTGCATTATTTCCATCTTTGATCATAGCATTTTCCATAATGATCTTCAAAAACAATATGCAATAAAATGAATTAAGAAAGATACATGCAAATTATAATATGTTACAATTTAATTGCAGAATAAAACAATACATGCAAAATATAATATGTTTTACAATATAAAAATTACATTGTTACATTCTTTTCCCACCAGTACATTTAATCAATATCTTCGAAATCATTCAAAAAGTAGGCAGCATCTAAATTCATTGAACCACTTGCATGGTCAATGTTTTCAGTAAAATTGGTCTCTTTTTCTTTCCCCTTTATTGAATCTTTATAGAGCTTACACAGATGCTCAGGGGCTCGACAAGTTCTTGACCAATGTCCTGGAGTGCCACATCTATAACAAACACTCTCAGTTCTTTTTGGATGATTTTCATTTTCACCCGTATTATCATGCTGCCTCTTTTGTGGGTGGTTCGTGACGTTCCTTTGAGATGAGTTATTGAAATAACTATCTCTTTTATTTTCAAATCCACGGCCTCGACCACGACCGCGATCATTTCTACGCCCACGTCCACGCCCACGTCCTCGTCCACGACCTCGACCAAAATCTTGTCTATATCTTTGATTTTGGTTTTCATTTTTACTTACGACATTTGCTTCAGGAAATGCCGTTGAACCAGTAGGTCTGGACTGATGATTTCTCATGAGCAATTCATTATTCTTTTCCGCCACGAGTAAACATGCGATGAGTTCTGAGTATCTTGAAAATCCACGCACTCTATATTGCTGTTGTAGAGTTATATTTGATGCGTGGAATGTGGAAAATGTCTTTTCAAGCATTTCCATCTCAGTAATATTATGCCCACAAAATTTCAGCTGTGAGACAATTCGATACATCGCAGAATTATAATCACTCACCTTTTTAAAATCTTGGAATCTTAAAGTATTCCATTCATCTCGTGCGGTCGGAAGTATAACTTCCCGTATATGCTCAAAACGTTCTTTTAACCCTTTCCACAAAATCATTGGGTCTTTTTCGGTCAAATATTCACATTTCAACCCCTCATCAAGATGTCTGCGTAAAAATATCATCGCTTTTGCTTTATCTTGTGAGGATGATATGTTATTTTCTTTGATAGTTTCGTTAAGACCCAATGACTCGAGATGCATTTCTACATCGAGGGTCCATGGCATATAATTCTTTCCGGTTATATCAAGTGCAATGAATTCGAGTTTCGCCAAGTTCGACATGGTGGTACTAGAAAATAACAATGCATTTTATTAGTTAATTTCCATAAATATGACAATACAAAATAATGGAAGAACGTAAATTACAAGTGCGTATACAAATAGAGAAAAAATATGTGTTGGAAAATCGCTGGTGAGTAAAAGACTCGTGAGCATGATGATCATAGTCGTTATGAAAAATATCCTTATAAATGTCATCATCTCCATCTTCGAAAAAACCGAGGATAAAATATTTTGAGAGAAAGAATGAATTTGGTGTGATTGAAAATGAGTTTGAGTGAACATATTTATAGGGCAAAAACTAGCCATTTTGTTACCGTTTGTGACCGTTGGGGGTAAAGAAAAAATTGAGTATGTGTTGAATAAAAATTCGTGATAATCATGTAATGCATATAATGATAATCATAATTAAATAATTATGTATATCATATCACATTATTATAAGGTCAGTGTCGTAGACAGATTTTTATATAATGTTGTGAAATTATACCAATATAGTTATTATAAAGTCAGGTATAGTATATCATATCACATTATTATAAGATCGGTGTCGTAGACAACCTTTTATATAATAACATGAGATTATACAAATATGGTTAGTATATAAATACACAATAATATATATCATATCACGTTATTATAAGGTCAGTGTCATAGACAACCTTTTATATAATAACATGAAATTATATATTAATATAGTTAATATATATACATAATAAATATATATCACGTTATTGTTTAAAAACCTTAGAGGCTTTTATACTTGTCGTATCCCTTACCGGGAGTGTGGGATGTCGTCTTAACATCCTCCCAGGATTTATAACAAGTTTTGAAAAAAACTTATTTTTTCATAACATGATATTATATATTAATATATACACAATAAAAATATATAAACAGTAAAATAAAAATTCTTACATGTTGAATATTTTTGACTTCTTCTTGTATTTTGGAGCGTCGGAAAATATAGAGAACCTTCGAGCGATCGTGCTGATAACGTGTTGTGAAAAAGTAAAAATTTACGATAAAAAGTAAAAACTCAAAAACTCAAAATTTATCAAATTCTACACTTTATAAAATTTTTCTCTCTTCACAATTGTGTTTTTCTACACAAATGGAGAGACCTATTTATAGATCTCAATTGGAGATTAGTCAAAAATTAATACATCATTAATTACATCATCACACACTAATTTTCAATATTTTACAACTCAATTTTCAACATTCAACCTTCAACATTCAACAATAAATAATAATATATATTTATATATATTTTCAACAATAATTTATTTATAATAAAAAGATAAATCTCTTCTAAAATAATTTTACGAATCTGAAAGATGGATTGACTCAATTCATATCTACAATAAAAGTTAGGGGAATGTTATTTACACTTCAAAAAATGTTAATCACTCTTCACTTTATCTATTTATTTTTTAGATTGACATTTATTAGCCTTGCATGTTCTTTCCTAATTTTGTGTTGACAATTCATCATTTTAAAATTTACACACTTCACTATTTCGTTTTTTTTAATGACAAAAGGTTATATTTAATATAAGCTACAAATACAACTTTCATATAAAATATTTTTTTTAATGCAACTAAATTTCAAATTAAAAATTATTTTGTATTATAAATTATCTTTAAATATCATCATATTATTGTGAAAGATTTTATTTGAAAATATCTCAAATAAGTTATGTCACTAATTTTTCTATTTTAAAATATGTCACTGTTGAATCCGACATTTTGGTGATAACAAACAACAACTCATTGTATAGGAATGTGCTGCCAATCTTTTGTATTTCAGGAATCTACTACAACTCCTACCGCAACCGTATAAACCCTTCAAGTTATCTACCGGAAGCTTGTCAACCGCCTTTGTCTCTCGACCGGTTGCAGTCACAAGCCTATCGACTGGTTATTCAAACCAGCAGAGGATAAATCTATCTACCGGTAGAATGCCAACTGCTTATCAAGATATCTCAAGACAAATACTTGAGACAAGACGTTCATTGCAAGATCTTTTATCAAAAGCAGAACCGGCGTATCAGAAGATCTGTTGACTCTTGCATCGAGAGATAAACCGGCGTATCAGAAGATCTGTTGACTCTTGCATCGAGACAACAGATTGCACTAAAATGGCAAAAACGCAGAATGGCTACAGATAAAGCATTCGACCGTTTATACCAGTTTTGGACCCTGGAAGTTGTCTGCATTTAAAGAAGTGTACGATCTTCATGCAGAATCATCAATGCATTTATGAAGCATTAAATGTGCATTCAATGCAGCATCAGAACGTTCAAAATAAAGACGTTGTTGATTGACCTATATAAAGGGAAGATTGCTCAAGAAGTGACAAGAAGACAAGCAACACGAAAAATCTCAATCAACTCAATCACTTGAATACTATCAGAAGTCCTCATCTGATATACTGAAGCAATACTTGAGCACACTTACAAGATCATTCACTTGCTGCTCAAATAAACCCTCGCCTACAGTTTACATATCTGATCTTCAAGGATCATCCTAGGGTTTCCAAGCCTCTCGACCGCTCTGCAGTTTGAGAAGCTCAACCGGACTGTATTCATTATTGAAGAGACTTGAAGCTACTCTAAAAGCTTCCACCAGTCTGATAAGAACTGAGAATATTATCTGTGTAAATCTAGGAGTTTCGGATTAGGCATTGGATAAGTCCTAAGTCTGAAGTGGGTGTATTGCAAGACGTTGTAATAACCAAAGTCTTCTAGTGAATTCCTTCCTAAGTGGAAGAAGGGGAGACGTAGAAGGATTAAGCCTTCGAACTTCCATAAATCGTGCCTTAGTCTTTACTGCATATTTATCTTATATATTGCTCATACATCGTATTATAACTTGCTTTTGCATCACTAAAACCTCTGAACTATTTCCGCACTATTTAAGTTGTTCAAACCGTTTTAGAAGTTGAGAAAACAGATTAAGTGAACTAAACTTCACTTGATTATTTTGAAAAGAAAGAAAATAAGTTTCAGAGTGTATTCACCCCCCCTCTACCCTCTGAACCGATCCCAACAAGTGGTATCAGAGCGGGTTCCTTTCTCAACTGCTGATCTAAAGTTTTAAAATCATGACTTCTTTCAACAAAATTCCTATGTTTTCTAAAGAAGATTATGATGACTGGAAAATTCGCATGCAGGCACATCTTGCAGCACAGGACGATGACATGCTATATGTCATAACAAACGGTCCTATCAAAATCATGAAGGTCAACCCAGCTCTAACCGATGGTGCAGGACAAATGATTGAGAAACCAAGAGCTGAGTGGACTACTGAGGACAAAAAGAAGGCCAATCTTGACAATGTGGCCCGGGACATCCTATACAAAACACTGGACAAGAACATGTTCAGCAAAATCAAGTCATGCTCCACAGCAAAGGAGATTTGGGAGAAGCTCACTCAGCTGTGTGAAGGAAATGACCAGACCAAGGAAAACAAGCTCACCATGGCCATTCAAAAATATGACAATGCCAAAATGAAGCCAGGGGAAACCATGGCTGAATTTGATGAACGGTTCAGTAGTATCATTTGTGATCTTATTGCTTTAGGAAAAACTTATACTAACCGTGAAATTGCTGTGAAGGTTATGAGAGCTTTGCCCAAAGAATGGGAGATCAAGACAGTGGCCATGAGGAAGTCAAAAGACTTAAGCAAGGTTGAATTGCATGATCTTTTTGCAGATCTCAAAGCCTACGAGTTCGAGCTCAACATGAGGACAGAAGATGAACCATCTACCTCTCAACCAACCAAGGCCTTAACCTCAACGGTGATGCGTCCACCGGTCGAGGAAGCTCCAAAGAGATCAGCTGAGCAAATCAGCAACGAAGCCATGACACTCTTTGTCAAGAAATTTGGTAGATTTATGCGTAAAAACAATTCTAAATTTAAAAATTATTATAAATCGGACCATACAGACGATGGTCCTACTTGTTTTAACTGTGGCAAGCCAGGCCACTTCATTGCAGATTGCACCAAGCCTAAGAGCAATGATCAGAAGCAATTCTTCGAAAGAAGAAGGGGCAAGGAGGACAAGAGGACGTTTAGAAAAGGAAGAGACCAAAGGGTTCTAGTAGCAGACGAAAGCAAAAGCAAGTGGGCTGAGTCTGACTCTGACAACCCCAATACCGGAAGCTCTTCAGATGACAGCGATGATGAAAAGGTGGAATGCCTTATGGCTGACATCGAAGAAGAAGCTGAGGAGGTATTTGACTTTGGTTCACCTGAATTTACTCACAGTGATCTAGTTACTGCTTTACACGAAATGACTAATGAATACAAAGCATTATCCAAGGAATTCGAGGAGGTAAAGGCAGAAAGAGCTGACCTAAAAGATAAGTCAAGCGAATCAAGCTGCATGCAGCGAAAAGAGCTTGATGGTCTTAAGGTCAAGCTAAGTTTGCTGGCTACTGAGAATGACACCTTGAAAAGAGTGTTCCAAGCAACATTGACTGAAAACAAAAAACTACTTGAAACAATTAAGGCTTGGAATAAATCTTCTGTAACCATTGACAAGATTCAAGAAATCCAAAGACCGGCACATGACAAAACCGGTCTAGGGTTTGGAACAAATGAACAGTCTATGGAATCTTGTATTCAGTCAAGCCTGGACAAAGGCAATCTTAACAAAATAAGATTTGTCAGGTCCAGCACGATATATGAACATGATGAGTGCAGCTTTGACAAAAATCAGAAAGTATCTAACGAACGAAGCTCTAAGCATAGAGGGCTGGGATATGTGGATCCCCAGATCTCTAATCAAAGAGGAACTTGGATTAAACCAAAACATAATGAAAGAAGAAAGGGAAACCAATCTAATTTCAAAAGGCCATGGAATGAGTCTAACTACTCTAAGAGAAGATGGTCAAAGGAGAAGCCTTACCAGTACTTTAATTGCAGGCCAGTTCAAAAGAGGTACAGGCTAACTGATAAAGATCAAAAAGGCAAGAAGCACACAGCAACCTCACAAGCACACACATTTACTGCTTATCGACCGCACAGATTTCTGGACACACACACGGGCAAACCTGTAAGGGTGTTCCAGGTGTGGGTCCCGAAAGGGCTAATCCGACCTGGACCCTACTAGATATGGGTACCAAAAGTTCTTCACTTTTTGCAGGTACTAAAAGTCCAAACGGGCGAGAAGACCACTTCTATCAAGGACACTACCTGGTACTTAGATAGTGGTTGCTCACGGCACATGACAGGGAATCCAGAACTTCTAACAGAAGTTGTGCTGTGCAAAGGACCAAAGATCAGCTTTGGAGACAACTCCAAAGGTAAAACCGTGGGTAAGGGTAAGATTATCCATGGTAACATCATTATTAAAGATGTGTTGCTTGTTGACAAACTGTGCTATAATTTGATAAGTATTAGTCAACTATGTGACAATGATCATTCGGTCGAGTTTCACAAACACACTTGCATCATCAAAAATGACAAAGGTGAGACTCTTATGACCGGTGTAAGAGACCTAAACACCTACAAGGTAAACTGGTCTTGCTCACATATTTCTTCACCTACTTGCCTTACTGCTCATCATGATAAACATTGGTTGTGGCATAAGCGGTTAAATCATCTAAATTTTAAGTCCATTTCTAACTTGAGGAAGCATGATTTGGTTTCTGGTCTGCCTGAAGGAGATTTTATAAAAGACAAAGTTTGTCCTGCTTGTCAACTAGGAAAGCAGGTGAGAGCAACCTTTAAAAATAAAGGGTGTATGTCTTCTTCCAAATGCTTAGATTTACTTCACATGGACCTATTTGGTCCTATACCAGTAAGAAGCATAGGGGGAATGAGATATTCTCTTGTTGTTTTAGATGACTTTTCTCGATTTACTTGGGTCATCTTTCTCTCTTCAAAAGATCAAACTGCACCTCACCTGATTAAGCTTTTTAAACGCTTGCAAAATGAACAATCTACTGTGATAGATAGAATCAGGAGTGATAGAGGGACTGAATTTTTAAACACCACTCTTATGACTTATCTAGATGATCAGAGAATCAAGCATGAGTTGTCAGCTGCTAGATCCCCACAGCAAAATGGGGTGGCTGAAAGAAGGAACCGTACTTTAAAAGAAGCAGCCAGAACTATGATTGCTGATTCAAATGTTTCTCAAAGGCTTTGGGCAGAAGCAGTTAACACAGTTTGCTATACTCAAAACAGATCTATGATTAATAAACGATTTAACAAAACTCCATATGAGATCTGGAATGGCACAAAACCTGATATTTCATACTTCAAAATTTTTGGGTGCAAATGCTTTATCCACAACAATGACAAAAATCATTTGACAGCCTTCGATGCCAAAGCAGACGAAGGAACTTTTATTGGTTACTCAGCCGTTAGCAGAGCTTATCGAGTGTTCAATCAAAGATCACTAACGGCCGAGGAAACCATTCATGTTGTTTTTGATGAATCTACTCTTTGTACAGAACAAACTCAAGGGAGCATAAATGATCTGAGTCATAGACTGGAAAACACAAATCTACAGGAAGAGAGTGACAGTGATCCATATCCTCCAAAGAAGGATGATCCAGTTCCCTCTATCGTGTGTGATCAAACAAGGCCAGAAGAGGATCCACCGGTTGATAACGATCCTCCTGCCAATGATGATCCAGTAAACGAGGACGTTCGTCAACCAATTGATGACAACCCTTTAGGGAATTATTTTAGGTGGAACAAAGATCATCCACCTGGGTTGGTCATAGGTGACCCTTCTGCTCCTCGAAAAACACGTGGTCAAATGATTAATGAATTCTTGCATGCAGCTTTCATATCTCCGGTAGAGCCCAAGAAGATAGATGAAGCTCTATCAGATGCCAGCTGGATTGAAGCTATGCAAGAAGAGTTGAATCAATTCACCCGCAACAATGTTTGGCATCTAGTTCCTCGACCGGAAAATCAAAATGTGATTGGAACTAGATGAGTGTTTCGTAACAAGCTCGATGAACATGGCACTGTTGTGCGTAACAAAGCTCGGCTTGTTGCACAAGGATTCAGACAAGAAGAAGGCATAGACTTTGAGGAATCCTTCGCGCCAGTTGCAAGACTAGAAGCAATCCGCATCTTTCTTGCCTATGCAGCTTTCAAGGACTTTAAAGTTTATCAAATGGATGTCAAGTCTGCATTCCTCAATGGTCTACTTCAAGAAGAGGTGTACGTTGAACAACCACCAGGTTTTGTCAATCCTACTCATCCTCAATATATCTATAAACTTGACAAAGCTCTCTATGGATTAAAACAAGCACCGCGTGCATGGTATGATACATTACTAAAATTTTTAAACATGATTTCCAAATTAGAACGGTCGATAAGACCTTGTTTAAATTTGTAAAAGGTGATCATGTGTTACTAGTACAAATTTATGTTGATGACATTATATTTGGGTCAACTAACCCCAAGTTGTGCTCAAAGTTCTCTAAGATGATGCAGGAGAAATTTGAAATGAGCATGATGGGCGAGCTTCTTTCTTGGATTGCAAGTGAAGCAACTTGAAACTGGAATATTTATCAATCAATCCAAGTATGCCAAGGAATTGGTAAAGAAGTTTGGAATGAAACAGTGCTCAACTGTATCTACCCCCATGAGTGCATCAATCAAGCTTGATAAAGATGAAGGGGGAATCCCGGTCGAGGTAACAATGTATCGAGGCCTTATTGGCTCATTGCTTTATTTGACTGCCAGTCGACCGGATATCATGTATTCAGTTTGTTTATGTGCTAGATTTCAAGCAGCACCTAAGCAATCTCATTTCATTGCCGCCAAACGAATAATTAAATATATTAAAGGAACTACTAATGTGGGTCTTTGGTATCCCAAAGATTCAAATCTTAATCTTATTGGCTATTCAGATGCAGATTATGCAGATTGTAGAATTGATCGCAAAAGTACAAGTGGCACATGTCAATTCCTTGGAGATAGACTAATTTCGTGGTCAAGTAAGAAGCAGACATCAATTGCTACCTCGACCGCCGAAGCAGAATACCTTGCTGCTGGCAGCTGTTGTGCTCAAATACTCTGGATTCAACAGCAGCTTAATGATTATGGAATCCGGTCGAGTGAAACTCCAATATACTGTGACAATACAAGTGCCATAGCCATCACTCACAATCCAGTGATGCACTCTAGGACAAAGCACATTGATGTCAGGCATCACTTTATCCGAGATCATGTCTTAAAGAAGGAAATCAGGCTGGAATACATCTCTACCGATCAGCAAGCAGCAGACATATTCACCAAGCCTTTACCGGACGCTAAGTTTTCATATTTTTGAAATATGCTTGGCTTAGTAGATCTAAGTTAGTATGCATGCTTTTAGGGGGAATGATTGCTAGTATGACTTTAATAGCTTAGCTGTTACATTGCCATAAATATTGGCATATCATCCGCCTTTAGCTAGTCTCTGACAGGCTCCGTACTAACAGCTTTGTGCTTTGAACCAAATGACATTAATTGGGCGCGGTGATTATACTCTTCAAAACTTTTTGAATTTCAAAAATACTTTTCATGACATCACCATATGGCCCATAGGTTCCTATATATACTTCTTTACACTCGTATATCAACCTTTCACCGTTGCTAAAGCTTTCATATTGCATTAAAAGTTCTATCGCATTACTATCAAGCTTTTGCTTACTCTCTGCTCGAGTTTTTATCTACAGCTATCATGTCGATCCAGAAGACTTGCCTTGCAATCAACTTTGATTCCGTTATTGAGGCAAACAATGCAGGAATCACTGAGGTCTTCACCATGCTTGAAGCCTCTGGACTGAAGAAGTTTTTAGGAAGCAGCGCCATCTGCGATCTGCCTGTCTTGAAGGAGTTCTTTGCAGCCGCTCAAATCGAGCATGGGACTGTCAAATGCTTGATCCGGACAGAGTCCTACTCCTTCAATCAAAATTTCTTCGCTAGCACATTTGATCTGCCCTCCAGGGGTTTGACAAAATGCGCGGATCTTCCCGATGGTAACTGCTCATACTAGTTGAAGGAATTCTCAACCACTGATGCTCCGATCAAACTGCCGACTCAGAAGACATCTCTTAAAGCTCCATTCAGGCTATTGACCAACATCGTGGCCAAGAATCTTCTTGCCAAGGCTGGATCGTACGACAAGGTGACGATGGAGAAATTCCAATACATGGCTTGTATCGCCTCCAAAATCAACATCAACTGGTCAGACATATTGTTCACTACTTTATGTGAAATGATCAGGGGAAAAGGGCAATCCGAGGGATTTGCTCTGCAAATTTGTCACACCTTGAGCGTCCTTGGAGTAGACTTCTCCAAGACTGAGCCTCTGCATCCCACCAAATGGCTCAACAAGTCTACAATCTTCAAGTTTCTGAACAAGAAAGAGGTTGCGGTCGACACTCTGCCTTCAACCGCAAGTGTTGTTGCTGTCACTCAACCGCTTTCAACAGTCCCGGTAGCGGCCAAACCAGCCCATACCAAGAAATCTGCCAAGCGTCAACTTATCATAGAGTCTGACTCTGAAGAAGAATCATGTGAGAACGTTCCACTGATTCAAGCCTTCAGCAAGTCATCTCCTTCTGTCTCCAAAGCAGCTGTGCCATCCACGCCTGCAGGTGAGAAGCAGAGGCAGCACAAGAAGTTAAAGTCCCTTTCTGGACTTGCTCCTACCGTTCCAACACCAATTCTGCCAACGGTCGAGACTACTACCACTACTGCTACTACTGCTCCACGTCCTACCAAGGGTGTGATAATCATGGAAGGTGCCTCATCAACTCCAAAGGTCACTCTCGCTGATCCCAAGGACAAAGGAAAAGGTGTGATTATCTACTCACCTAAGGCTCAACCAGCAGCTACTGTAGAGCTCAACTTGATCATCTCTCACGTTCTCCGCACTGTCAAGAGTCACCTATAGCACTTTGACAGATGGCATCATTCCCGTACTCACCTGACGCTTGCTCAAATATTTCCTAAGTGGAAAGCTCTGAACGTTATTGAGCAGAAGATGCTTCTTTTTGCTGACACTGAAGACATCGTGGAGGCTCTGGGAAGAAGACAGCTCATCGACTTGAAGCTTCGAGGAAGCCTGATATCTCTGTTGATTACTGAGCGTGTCAATAACTTCAAATCCAAGAGTCCTACCGCCACCGATGACTTTGTGATTTTGACTGGACTACAGAATAGTCTACGTCAAATCACTCAACTACTTCAGCACTTCCAAGCTCTTAACAACGTAAAGACGACAGCTTCAGCAGCTTGTATACAGGCTTATGGACTGGAAGCACAGGTGATGTTGAAGACTTTTCTTACCCAAGATCAGGGTGAAGAAGACGTCTCTGCTATTACTCTTTCAGATGGGATTCTGACCGGTCTCATCACTGCTGACCTGTTTCAGTCATCCGCTTTAGGATCGATTGTGGCAGCATCTTCTTCGGTCGATCCCGCCTCAACCGTAGTCCAAGCAGTAATTCAACCGGAAGCAGCTGTGACTGCTCACTCATCTCCAGCGGCGACCGCTCACACCTCTCCCAGTCGTCTACAAGATTTTTTAGAAGTGATTGAACAAGAAATTCCTGTCACCTCTGTGACAGAGGCTCCTTGCAGCAGTGAAGCAGTAGTGCCCCCAACAGAGATACCAAGCACTATTGTATCACTTGCACCTCCAGAACAGCCAGTGACTGATGCTGACCCAGCACTTCAACCGTCTCCATCTACTGAAAAGTTTGTGAAAGATCTCCTAATGGATGAACCGAGTGCTGATCCTGCTACTCCACCAACAATCTTGGCTGCAGTCGAGACCCCTACATCTCCAACTGTACCACTATTGGAAGGTACATCAGCTAGCTCACCAGCCAGATCACCAGCATCACATCATCTTGAGTCTGGCCCGGCTTCACCAAGAAATGACACACAGAGTCAAATGCTTCAGACTGATGACTCATATATTGAAGCCATGGCAGCAGCTCTGGATCACACATTGATGAATAGGCTTCATGAGCTCCTGCAAACAGTTCGATCCTTTTCACAAGACATCACAAACACATCCTCATGGGTTGACAATTCACGCAAGACGATGATTCGGCATTTTGAGACCGTGTCTAGAGACCTTGCTCATCTGTCCAAAGAGATCACTGCCCATCATCGCACTCAAATCAAAACGCTCTCTACCGTCTCCGAACAAGTTGTCAGATCCGAAAACCGCCTCCATAGGCAGTTGAATGATCGGATGGACACTATGCAAGCTACTCTAATTGCTCAACTAGATGCAAAAATTGATACTATGCAAGCCTGCCTTGGCACTCAACTCACTGAGATCGTCCTTCGACTCAACCAAGGTGATGCCAAAAAGGGGGAAGAAGAGCAACGAAGAGCAGCAGAGGCAAGAAGACGTGAAGAAGAATCCAGAAGAAAGGAAGAAGCCGACAGAAGAAGAAGAGAAGGCGATAGGTCAGGAGGAGCCAGTTGGTTCAAAAGATGAACAACTTGTCTCTTCTTTACTTATCGCAGCTGTATCTCATTTTGTTTTTCTTCAGTAGGTGTAATAAGAATGCTTATTGTAATTAATGAAATTCATTCTCTCAATGAAGTTCATTTTAATGCTTTCATATTGTTTTCGGAGCACTTAAGTTTTGTCATCACCAAAAAGGGGGAAATTGTTGAATCCGACATTTTGGTGATAACAAACAACAACTCATTGTATAGGAATGTGCTGTCAATCTTTTGTATTTCAGGAATCTACTACAACTCCTACCGCAACCGTATAAACCCTTCAAGTTATCTACCGGAAGCTTGTCAACCGCCTTTGTCTCTCGACCGGTTGCAGTCACAAGCCTATCGACTGGTTATTCAAACCAGCAGAGGATAAATCTATCTACCGGTAGAATGCCAACTGCTTATCAAGATATCTCAAGACAAATACTTGAGACAAGACGTTCATTGCAAGATCTTTTATCAAAAGCAGAACCGGCGTATCAGAAGATCTGTTGACTCTTGCATCGAGAGATAAACCGGCGTATCAGAAGATCTGTTGACTCTTGCATCGAGACAACAGGTTGCACTAAAATGGCAAAAACGCAGAATGGCTACAGATAAAGCATTAGACCGTTTATACCAGTTTTGGACCCTGGAAGTTGTCTGCATTTAAAGAAGTGTACGATCTTCATGCAGAATCATCAATGCATTTATGAAGCATTAAATGTGCATTCAATGCAGCATCAGAACGTTCAAAATAAAGACGTTGTTGATTGACCTATATAAAGGGAAGATTGATCAAGAAGTGACAAGAAGACAAGCAACACGAAAAATCTCAATCAACTCAATCACTTGAATACTATCAGAAGTCCTCATCTGATATACTGAAGCAATACTTGAGCACACTTACAAGATCATTCACTTGCTGCTCAAATAAACCCTCGCCTACAGTTTACATATCTGATCTTCAAGGATCATCCTAGGGTTTCCAAGCCTCTCGACCGCTCTGCAGTTTGAGAAGCTCAACCGGACTGTATTCATTATTGAAGAGACTTGAAGCTACTCTGAAAGCTTCCACCAGTCTGATAAGAACTGAGAATCTTATCTGTGTAAATCTAGGAGTTTCGGATTAGGCATTGGATAAGTCCTAAGTCTGAAGTGGGTGTATTGCAAGACGTTGTAATAACCAAAGTCTTCTAGTGAATTCCTTCCTAAGTGGAAGAAGGGGAGACGTAGAAGGATTAAGCCTTCGAACTTCCATAAATCGTGCCTTAGTTTTTACTGCATATTTATCTTATATATTGCTCATACATCGTGTTATAACTTGCTTTTGCATCACTAAAACCTCTGAACTATTTCCGCACTATTTAAGTTGTTCAAACCTTTTTAGAAGTTGAGAAAACAGATTAAGTGAACTAAACTTCACTTGATTATTTTGAAAAGAAAGAAAATAAGTTTCAGAGTGTATTCACCCCCCCTCTACCCTCTGAACCGATCCCAACAGTCACCAAATTATAATCACAAACTAATATTATTATTTTTTAATGATATTATATTATATTCAAATGTATAATAATAATATATTAGTTAACGTAATAATTCTTTTTTATTATATATGTTAGATTTTGTGATATTGGTTTTAAATATATATTATAAAATTAATATAGGTATGTATGTAAGTATATTGCTTGATTTGATTATCAATTAAATCAATGAGTTTAATTTATATTTTGAATAAAAAACTATTTTCATTCAGAACTTTATCAAAATTTTTGTTCGATTTTTAAATTTTTTAATGAATTGAAAAGAAATAAAAAAAATTAATTTTAAAATAAAAAAAATTAGATAATTGAATTTGGCTAATTCTAAGTATATTTTTATTTTGATGATTAATTATATGAACTTTTGGTAAAACTTGAGATATAAATATAAACATATTAAAAATTTAAACTTACAGTGAAATTGTATAAAATATGATAACATGTACTACTAAATTAAAATATCACAAGATTTTTCTATAATAATAAGACTAATAGTTAATATGGGAAAATATAAATTTAGATTTTTAAGAATCAATCAAAGTTTTGTGTGTAAAGAAATATTTGTATATAAAGAAAGATATATGTGAGGGTATGTTTGTCAATTAATGGAATAAAAATGTGAAATGAAGTGTTATTAATATTTTTTGGAGTGTAAGTAACACTCCCCTAAAATTTAATATAGAAATTAATAATTTTCATAAGTCGGATCGATCGTATCACAAAATTAGCTTATGAGACTATCGCATAAAAGTATTTGTATATAATAAATTGACACGCGTGTGTTTTTAACTTTGGTAAACAAAACTAGAGTTGACTAAATTTCTCCCTCCAGTGTTGCACCTCGTTTCCTTTCTGTACACTTTTAACATGTGGTTTTTTATTTTATTTTACTCTGATTTTTTAATTATTATTATTATTTCCTTTCTGTACGCTTTCTATTTTTCTTAATTTTTTCAGGAAAAGAATATACTTTTAAATTTAACTACTATAATTTATAACAAATTTATGTTAAAAAAAGTTTATATTTTGCCCAGTTCTAAATGCTAATAAACTTATTCTTCTTTTTTTGACGGGCTAATAAACTTATTCTAACCATTGGAAAACACGATGAGAATAGGACATGAAAAGATACATTTATTCATATATCTTCATCCTTTCATTTTAAAATTATAAATGTGGAGCATATGAAAAATAATAATAAAATCGTTACGTTTTAATTTCAGATCACCATTTATTGGAGGCAAAAAGTGATAAAGTGTGCGCGCATGCATTTCTAAGGCTCTCTTATTAAATCAATTAATTTTAGGATTTTCTAAAATATTTTTTTTCAAAAAATAAATTAAAAATAAAATAGAAATGAATCATACCTTAGATTTTTTTAAATAATTACTATAGGTTAAAAATAATTAGAATTACATTCTAAAATTATATTTTAATTTAATATTCTGATTTTTTTAAATAAAAAATAGATAAAGTTCATTTGTCATGTACTATTTTGAGAACTGAAAATTTTGACCGTAAACTAATTGTCTCTACTAAGCTCAAATTTAATATATAACTAGTAAAAGTGCACACGCTATACGTGTGTGGTCAATATAACATAAACCAAATTCATTTAAGTTTTCTTCAACAAAGGAAAAGTGGGTGTAGTTATTAATAGTGTGTAAAATGCAGTTTTTAAAATGCAAGACAGTTTTTTTTTTTTTTGTTTTTCACCTATTTTTATCCTTTTTTTCAATGTAAATATATTAAATTTTAAATAACTACCAATGATTAAATGATAAATATATTTTGATGTCATCAAAACGTACCAAAGCGGTTTTTAAAAGTGGCTCAAGTTTTATAAAATAGTGAGATATAAGAAATGTAGATGAAGTGTAATTCATTTGAAATCAAAGTAATGGAACGAGGTCTCGAGTTCGAGACTCAATCATAACAAACTCCTTCTCAACTCAATAAATTTGAAAACTATACTACATAATTGAGGCGAATGAAAAATGAAATATAACATATGTAGTGGAACGGAAGGAGTACATGTGATGACAATTGACATATAGGCTATAGGCCCATAATAATTTACCAATAAAATCCGAGTTGTATGTATTTTTTTATTACGTATGAACTCGTAGTCGCTATTTTTTTATACGCATTCGGTAAACTCTTGACTAATTCAATATTCTGCAAACTACGCTAGTCAGATAAACCGCACTATGTAAGTCATGTGCGACAAATTATTTCAAAAAAATGTTGGCTAAGAGAATCTATTCGAGTGTCGATGAGTCGAAACACATTAATTGGTGCATGAACGTGTCATTGGTACCACGAATTTAATACACGAGATCTCCCCGAGAGATCACCTGTCTAGTAATTCTCTCCACAGGCCATGCCCAACAGATCATCACCAAGATTGAAAAAAGAAAAAATTTTTGATGTTATATTATTGAAATAATAATATTACAGTGATTCGAATAATAACATATACAGAATCTGATAAAAATGAAAATCGGATGAGATTACAAAAGTGGCAGTATGAATCCAACCATTTCAAGAAAAGCAGGAAGAAGGCGCGAACCACTCCCATCCATAGAGGTGAAGCTTCCGAATCAAATTCCTTCTCTGTTCGTAAATCAAATCAGACAAATTAAAATTTCAACAACCCTCTCAATTCAATTCAATTCAAGCACGTCCAAACAAAATCTGTTTCATTTAATCCAATCTTTGTCAATCACGCGTTTTCTATTCTATCTATATATGTCTGACGGAGTATCCTATATATAAATCACTGTATCTGAGGATTGTTCATCACCATATAAGCGAAGCGTGAAACCCATCAGATGTGAATATCTTGTTTTGAAAGTGCGTACGTAACTGCCTTTTTTTTCAGTTGACCTTGAAACTACTGATCATCATTTGGAATTTGGAAATTATTATTTACTTTTGAATTTTGATTTCGGTTGTGGATTCCCAGCTGAATTTGTTCGTCAGGTAAAGATGCATTTTGGTCATTTGTTTTTTCTTATTTATTTCTTTCTTGTTTTGGTTATCATTTCATTTGTTTTTTCGACTAGTTTGTATTGGTGATCAGAAAGAAAAGTTAATATGAGTTTTGTGGGCAGGTTTTGTTTCAATTCCGCTCAACTTTTCAGCATGTCCACGGTAGCACAAATTAAGGCCAAGGAGCTGAAACAATCGGTTCACAATTTTTTTAGTAAAAAGTGAGTGTTATTTGTCAGGATTGTATGCAAAGAATTACATTTAAATTGATAAATGGTCCGGTTCGGTTGTGCTGTCCCCTGGTGTTGAGCAAACTTTTTGAGGAATTTGTTCATCCAACCTTCAGTAGTTTGGGAAGCGAAAAGGACTAAAGATCTTGTTTTGCTTTCATAATTTTACATGTTTCAGCCATCATTGTTCTGAACTATATCTGAATTTTTATTTGAGTTTTATTCCAGTCAAGAATCTGGTGTTGGAAATCCTGAAGAAGTAGAAATATTGTATGATCACTACATTCCGGATTACATACTTCTACCTGAATCAGAAACGGAAAAAGGATGTCACGTTCCCTCATGTCCCGTGATCGTATTCATTAATACGAAAAGTGGTGGGCAGCTAGGCGGTGAACTTCTGCATACATACTGTTCTCTTCTCAACAGAAATCAGGTTGGTTTATTTCATATGCGTGTGTCTGTGGTTTGGCTGCTCAAATCCATGGAAGAACTGCCAAAAGAAATGGAGAGAAACAGATTTACTTAAAATTTGAGGTTCGGATTCTGATTTTTTAGGTGTTTGATTTGGGAGAAAAGAAACCTGACGAAGTGCTGCACCAGCTCTATTTCAATTTAGAGAAGCATAAGCAAAATGGTGATGGTTTGTCTGCAGATATTCTGAGGAGATTAAGAATCATAGTAAGTCACTGTTACATGTAACCTCAGTTAAAACTCCTTTTCTTGAGAGAGTTTTGGTAAAACTTCTGATCATTGGATACATGGTTCATACAGAACATTATTACATTCGAAACTTTGCGATCTGGTCGTGTTACATGCCATTTATTCGTTTATACATAATTAACTTTGTAGGTTGCTGGTGGGGATGGCACAGCTGGGTGGCTCCTTGGGGTAGTTTGTGATCTTAAGCTAGCACAACCACCACCAATTGCCACAATGCCACTAGGAACTGGGAACAATCTTCCATTTTCATTTGGTTGGGTGAGTTATATATATTTTATTATGACCACTAATCCTTGCTTTAGTTCATAACACACCAAAATTATATAAAATAACTTGTGTCGAATGGTCAAGTACCTCAACTAAACTCACAACATTGAAATTTTTTTAGCTTCGGCATATTTTATCCGAGCACCTCAGTCAAGTCCAGTGGTCCTTTTCTTGTATTTTTTAATGCAAATCATATATTGATATTTTGTATCTAATAGCTGCCAGTATTGCACTTGAACATGGATACTAATTGTGAAAAGGCATTTTACCATTCTCATATTTTGCTTGCTTGCCCTTTTTCTTCCATTTTACTTTTTGATATGTACTCGTATCTTCTTGTTTAGCCTCCTCAACTCCCTATGAATTCTCCTCTGTATTAGTTAGTTATGGCAGAAAATTCTTGGTTGCCTCTGATTCTTTACCACCAGTAACACAGCTTTGATGTAGTGTATGAAAACAATTTTTGGTTTGACGATCAGCAAAATATAATATCCACATGCTTGTTACATGAATAACGTGGTGGTGCTAAAACTTGCTTGCTATTTTTCAGGGGAAGAGAAATCCTGGCACAAACTATCAATCTGTTAAGTTATTCTTGGATCAAGTAAAGGATGCGAAAGAGATGAAAATAGACAGGTAAACTCAGAGTCCACTTCCAGTCATTATACTATTCAACATGTATACAGTTTCCTTGTTCATGTCGAGGAACTTGGTCAGGTTTCAGGTGTAAAGTTATTTTTTATGGTTATAATGTTTTATTTTATTTTTTTATTGTTAATGTATGTGCTCTATGATCACTCTGAATGCTCTGCTAGTAAGTGTCCAATTTCAAGATATAAATTGTGTGGAGTCGGAATGCATAAGATTGTGCATGTTAAAGTATGAACTTTTATCATTTATGTTTAAAAAGTTGTTCCCAACAGATAAGCTTTGAAGTGATACTTTTAATGAATCTCATATAAAGATAGGACATTGATGACCATCAAACTTCTTCAGTGCTTGATAGTTGATCCGCTGTGAATTTCAGAGACTTCTTTATGATATGATGTGCTGCTGAGTGATGTGTGGGATGTATATTTGAGTATGGGGCACTTTATGCTACTAATTGATTGTGCTTAAAAAAATTTCATGGTCATCCTTTGCCATCAAACATTGCCATTTTCTTCATAAATTTTCATGGACCAGATCCATATGTTTGTTTAATAGACTAGAATTTATGAGATATTCTATTCACATTCAGCTGGCATATTCTCATGCGGATGAGAGCTCCCCAAGAAGGTTCATGTGATCCCATTGCACCTCTTGAGCTACCCCACTCGTTGCATGCCTTTCACCGTGTCTCCCCAAAAGATGAATTAAATGAGGTACTTGACTTCACTGCTATTCTTCTTCTTCTTCGACTTCACTGCTATCATTTGTTTGATTTTGCATAGATCTCTCCCCTATCATTTTACAATTCCTAATGTTGCGAACTATATCTTTAACGCAAAACAACACTACATGCATACCATCAATATACAGGTTTTGCAATATAAAACATGAGATGTAAAGCCTTCTGCTATGTATCTCCTTACCACCTATAGAGTAATTCCATTTATAACAGAGAACTAAAAATGTGGTTACAGGAACCTGAAAAGAACTGATGTGTTGTTTATAATCAATCCTCTGCTTGATTATAAATTATGTGCAATCATTGCATAAATTTATAAAGGTGTTAGCCTGGGCTCCGAAGTGCACTAATTATATTCACATATAAATTTCAGGAGGGATTCCTTACATTTCGTGGTGGATTTTGGAATTATTTTAGCATGGGTAAGTTTTTATTTCCTGTTCTCTCCGTTAAGTCTTAATTAAATTTGTAATTATGTCCATCTCTTTGGTAAGTCTCGAGAATCTTCTGAAACTCTTTCAAATCGGACTATACCAACTTTGTTTTCTTAACCTTAAGTTAGGGGCAATATTGCCTCAAAAATCTCATCATTTGGCATAGTTAAGGTTCTATTCTCTTGCTGATGTATGCATATCCAGAGGACCTGAATTCTTGATGTTAATTTGGGATCTTCATTTAAATCCTCGCAGGAATGGATGCTCAAGTTTCTTATGCATTTCACTCCGAGAGAAAGCTACACCCTGAGAAATTTAAAAATCAATTAGTTAATCAGGTGTGTTTCTCTTTATTTCTTACCAGTTACCACGTTACATGATCAATTAGTTAATTCGTTACACGATCAATTAGTTAATCAGGCACACTTCTCTTCTTGGTATGATAAAATGAAATTTCTCACAATTTCGACATGATTATTTTATGCAATACGGTTGGCAAATAAATTGGAGGAAGTTAATGCTTGCATGTATGAACATGGAGAAACGTAGCATTTCTAGGACTGGCTGCAGAAGTAGGAAACCTGTTTTTAGTTTGGAGAAGTCAAACTAGAGTAGTAACTCAGATGGGTATTTTATGGAATCACATCAGTTTGATTTACCCTATCTGTTGGTTGTAGCTCATGATTCTTTATATGTGGTATTCAGCTGAATTTGTTCGTCCCACATTGAATTTTAAGGCAATTCTGTTTTATATTTTTTTTCTTCACATCTTCAGAGTACTTATGCAAAGCTTGGTTGTACACAAGGATGGTTTTGTGCATCTCTCTTGCATCCATCTTCAAGGTTCCATCACCAATCTTCCAACTTTTTTTTGCTGTCCTTATTGTTCTATTCAAGGATACCATAGTTGTTCAGATTAACAATGTCAAATGCATTTGCCTGCAATTTATTTTACAAGTTCACGTTAGTAACTGGAGTGTGATAAGTTTATTCTATTCACAGAAACATAGCCCAGTTAACAAAGGTCAAAATAATGAAAAATCCGGGTGAATGGATAGATCTTCATATACCTCAGAGGTAGCACTTCAATATCCTATCTAATGCCTTGTATCCAGACTCAAGTAATTTTATTACAATTTCAGCTAATTTCGTGTACTTCTGTTATTTATCCGCAGCATCAGGTCCATAGTCTGCCTTAATTTGCCAAGTTTTTCGGGGGGTCTAAATCCTTGGGGAAGACCTAGTAAGAAGAAGCTTCACTCGGTCAGCACATATTTAATCATGCATTTCGCATTACAACATAGCTTGCATCTAGATATATTTTGATGTGTACCTCGTTCCTAGTAACATAACTTAATGGCTCATATTTTTAACAGAGGGACTTGACTCCTCCATATGTTGATGATGGGTTTATTGAAGTGGTTGGTTTTCGCGATGCATGGCATGGACTTGTCTTGCTAGCTCCAAATGGTCATGGAACTCGCCTTGCTCAGGTAAAATTGATTCAATCTAATTTTTGTGGCAATAAATATGCTGTGGATTGAGTGTGACGCATCAATAGTTGCAATGCATATTTTGCCTAAATATCAATCTCTTTATGCATGCACAGGCAAACAGAATTCGTTTCGAGTTTCACAAGGGCGCAGGCCGCGCAGCCGACCACACATTCATGAGGATTGATGGTGAACCTTGGAAACAACCACTTCCATTGGATGATGATACTGTTGTGATTGAAATATCCCATTTTGGCCAAGTTAGTATGCTTGCCAACACTCACTGCCGATCCAGAAGCATAAATGCACCTTCATCACCATTTGGTTGCGAAGATGACAATGACGACGAATATGACAGCAATGAAGATGAAAACTCTGAGGAGAGAAAGAAGTTAGGTGCAGCCGACACTTTTCGCCTACCTGAACTTCTTGAATTGGCACATCTCAGTTAAGGTGTCCACTTGTCTTGGGAGTTGAGGATTTTCTTCGGGTGATTTTATTTGGCTCGCAAGGAGGAAACGCACCACCTTAGGAGTTGTAGTTCTGCTGAACAGTGTTAGATGTAGTTAGTTGCATTTGTTTTTCTTCTGTGTGTTTGTTTAGTTTTAGCCATATTCAATTCATATGTTAACTCTTCTGCATTAGGAATATATGTATATTTTCACAAAATCTACCACATAACCAACACGCGATCTCCTAAACGTAAAATCAATGGAAGTACTTGAAAAGGGAAATAGCATTTTGCAAGAAAATCACATTGCAAAAAATTATTGATGATGATATTTTTAATTTTTTAGCAGCACGTCTGTTGCACCGTTGGATTGTTGATGTTGGACTTTGGTAAAAAACTTCGACTTAAATAAAAAACGTAACTTTTAATTAAAATAAAAAATATATTTGTACCATGTCAGGCTAAAATGGACTTTTGGAATGGTTATTACTTTTTCCGAAATTTTTCTTGAATAATAATTTTATGTTTTTATTCATCCATCCTTTATACCAACGATCAAGGTGGAGGAATTTAAAGTTTGAAGTTTGATAATGATTACAGGCTGAAGTGTTACAATTTTTGGTTTCTTTAGTATGACAGGTTATAATTACAAACACCACTTCATTGTTTTACTTTTGTCCCCAATTGTTATCATTATTAACTTGTGTTGAAAACAAATCTAATAAAAGTTATAAAATAAACAAAATGCTTGATTTATTCAGACACCAGATAAAATATGGGATAGAGAGATATGAATTGGAGATACCTCAAATCTTTAGAAGCCTTCTGATTGGTTGGCTGTTCGATCATATCATCGACAACCACAATTTCCATCACAATCAATCTACACCATCCATTCATCTGATATTCTCCTTTAAGGAAATCGTAATATATAATCTCCCCCACTCATAACTCAACTTGCCATCTCCAAAAGAACTAAGATAAAAGTATCTAGCAAGGGAAATCAGATACAGGAACAAATTTGACAAGCAGAAATGGCATCAATGGCTGCCACCGCCAGCTCCGCCGCTGTAGTTCAGGCAACTCCATTCTTGGGTCAAACCAAGAATGCCAATCCTTTGAGAGATGTTGTCTCAATGGGGAATGGCAAATACACCATGGTAACACCTTCACAGGGAAAAAACATGTTGCACTGTGTTAGATTATAAACTGTTTTTTGAAGTTCGTATTAAATTTCTTGATTCACGTCTATCAAGTGAACAGATGCAATCATTGGAAACGAAGTAAAGGGAGTGATATTACTCACTTACAGTATGAATTTGTTTGTGATTCTTGACAGGGTAATGACTTGTGGTACGGACCGGACCGTGTGAAGTACTTGGGACCCTTTTCAGCTCAGACTCCATCGTACCTGACTGGAGAATTCCCAGGAGACTATGGCTGGGATACTGCTGGTCTATCAGCTGATCCTGAGGCCTTTGCCAAGAACAGAGCCCTCGAGGTATAGTGTATTAGTCCAATCTCCCGTTTTCAAGAAGCATAAATAGCACCATTACATAAATTAATGTTAGCAACTTGCTCCCAACCTAAAAAAATTGTCCAGGTGATCCACGGTCGTTGGGCCATGCTTGGAGCTTTCGGATGCATCACCCCTGAAGTTCTTCAAAAGTGGCTGAATGTTCAATTCAAAGAGCCCGTGTGGTTCAAGGCCGGATCCCAGATCTTCACCGAGGGTGGATTGGACTACTTGGGCAATCCAAATCTTGTCCATGCACAAAGCATCCTCGCAGTTCTTGGATTCCAAGTTATTTTAATGGGACTGGTGGAAGGATACAGAATCAATGGCTTGGATGGAGTTGGAGATGGCAACGATCTCTACCCTGGTGGCCAATACTTTGACCCTCTTGGCTTAGCCGATGATCCTGTTACGTTTGCTGAGCTCAAAGTTAAGGAAATCAAGAACGGAAGACTGGCTATGTTTTCCATGTTTGGATTCTTCGTACAGGCTATTGTCACTGGCAAAGGTCCCCTGGAGAATCTGTTGGATCATCTCGACAACCCTGTAGCTAACAATGCCTGGGTTTATGCCACCAAGTTTGCACCTGGATCATAAATTTAATTTCATGCATGAATGATGTAATTTGCAAAAAATGACTGTAGTATGTGCACCTTTGTCCCAATTGTTTGCAAAAACAATGTATTGATTATATAATAGAGGAGAAAATCCTCGCCAGATTTATTCAATTCAACCATGGTGACATCTTGTCTTCAGCAACCTCAAAGACCTGGCCAGAGGACATCCTAAAGAGAAACACGAGATAAAGTTTCATGAACAAAATTATGGAATTCAAGAATACTCAATTAGGGAAAATCACAAGCTGCCACAATTTTACTTCTGCCATCATGTCATAATATAGTTCTTACAGGAGAAGCAAGTCAAACGATACAGATGTTTCTCTTCCTGCTGTGTCTAACTAACTAATTACAACATACAGACTAGTCCTAAATACAGAATCCTACACTCAGGAGCATTTGAATTTCCCCAAAAAAACAAAAGAGATATCTATGTACACTTGGCTAATCTCTGTCCTAGTCTAACTTACACAGTCCCCCATCAGCGATATAGGGAATAATAACAGTATTGAAAAGAAGCATCTCAGTCATGGAAGCTAAAAAATTATACACGCCCTTCTCCACCATTTCCTTCGATTTTTCTCCACTCTGGCCAACCCCAGCTTGTGGGCTTTTGCCTTGGCTTCATTTAACTGAACCTCGTAGTCCTTTTTCCAACTGTCAAACCTCTGTTTCAGTTTCTCCACTTCCTCGACAGAATTTACAGTTTCGGACTGTCCGGACTTTCCTTCCACAATTGACAAGGCTTCATCTTGAAAAATTTTTGTCCTTCGCTCAAACTCCTCCACAAGAGGACTAACTGCATTTAACCCACCATTCATCTCACGACATGCCCCGGCCTCTACACCATTGTTGTAGGATTTGATGGGAATGTTACCACCAGGATTTTGGATTCCCACAGGTTGAACCGATCTGTTGTCGCTATTAAGACTCTTTTTTGCTGCTGCCAAATTCAACTGCAATAACAAAGCAAGGTGTAAGTATCCCTACAGATAGTTACTAACTGATTTAGTTTAAATTAAATAATTTCCTCTTTTCCATGGGTTAACTGGTTAAGACGACAATATCAGTCACATAATAACAAACAGATGCTAGAGCTAGACCATACCAAAGCTGATATATTTAATTGTCTATTTTATTTAACATTTTAAATGTTTTTGTCATCTGTTTTTTGAAATCATAAATTGTCCCACATCAGCCTAACTTCAGCCGTAGATCATTCCGAGTGAGTGGAAGGCTCTGACTGGCGACTGCATTCTGCTCAGTTTCATCCTAGACAGACATGAATATCAACTTCCTGTTAATAAACCTCTACTAATACTATTGATCACTCCTAATATATAAGTTCACGAGGCCATCCTTTAGCTGGATGTTTCCTATCGACAGTGTTCATTACCATCTATTGGAAATCATAGCAAAAGAATATGAATAACTCACTTGTAAAGATGAAATCTGAGTTTGCCACATCTCCTCCATCGATTTCATCTTGCCATCATATTCTGACCACCGCGCCTCAAATTGCTGTACTTGCGCTCTCAAAACCTCAATTTCATTTTCCTTCTGTCCAAGTGTCACCTTTGCAATCAATACCTGCCTATTAAGTTCTTCAACACCTGAAGGTAACTGATCTGGTGGCAGATCCTGTTAAGTGGATAAAAGGTTAAGCAGGTTCGATTGCAACACATGCACATCCAAATCAAATATAACGGATCGGAGGTGGGAAGGGGGCCCCGTTTGCAGTGCAAACTTTGATTTTGACTAATACTGCTTTCCATTTTTTGTTGTGACCAGATATTAATTTTACTCCACTTCACTTCATAGACGATTACATCCACAAAAAATCTAAAAAATTTGCAGTAAGTGGATGAATGGGCACCAGTTCAATTGCATTTGCATTCTCACTTCACCAGTTCAATTGCATTTGTAAAAATAATCAATCAATACAAAAAAGTCCAGCAATATGAGGATTCAGATTCTCTTTTTGCCTTATTTCAGCCTATCATTTATCAAGAGATAGATTAAGCTACCAAACATGACTACTTAGTATTCACATATTTATTTTCTCTCAAGAAACATCTAAAAATAGAAATAACACACTTCTAAGGGTTCCAGACGGAACCAACACTACAATCAAGTTATTGCTGTCGCAACACCATACCTCGACCTTAGAATCCTTCCTCCACATTTTCCGTTTATTAACATTGTGAAGGCAACTTAAATGTCTTCTAACCAACCATCCACGAACAACTGCAGAAAAGAACATATGAGGATTCTGATACTTCATTGTTGCAAGGATGACTTAAAGATGACTCTTACCAGATTGTATATGCAAGATTGCCACGAGCTGCTCATCCAAAGCCTTGGTAATTACCTGCTTTTTCAACTTAAGTAAACCATACTCCTTTCTGGATATTTCGCCGCGGACATCTGAAAAAATAATTATCATTTTACTTATCAATAGCATCAGATGAGATAAACTGGCATGAGAAAGAAATATGTCATATCATTTAACAAATGTGATCCAAACACTAGAAATATGAAGAATCGGGATTTAGGGTCATAAAAATTGAAAAAACAATTGCAGTTTTGAAGCTATATACTACCTGTCCCCGAAAACAAAGAGAGAATCTGATTGGGGTATCAGTTCCAATATATCATCAGAGAAGAAAAGTATTCTTCTGTCTCGAATTTTCAAACAGAGTTGATTGATTTGAATAATTTGAAGATGAAAAATGACAGTAAAAATCAGTCTTACATGATTGCAATTTGGTTACTCCTTGCTTGAGTTCAAGGAAATTTCGAAGAGTGCGATGACTGCGGAAGCACTTCTGCTCGTCAAGAGAACCCTGCAAAGCTTGTTTTCTAACTTCTTCCAAAGCACCAATCTGTTGCACACAGTAGACAGACAAGGAGGCATACTAATCTGTGAGATCTTCTAATCTAACATCCTATAAGCAATCTTCAGGAAATGTTGGAAAGAGATGCGTAACTCCAGAAAATAATAAAATCAACTGAATTGCTAGATGAAAGTTAAACCAGATTCAATCATTATTTACTTCAGCATTAACTTCCATAACTTCTGAAACTAACCACAGAATCTAAAAGAAGTGCATCAACTATTAGCATTCTTTACACTTCTAGTAGATTATGCAAACCAAAACTTCCATAATGGCGTTAGTCCTAACCCAGTTACTTATCGATACTCATCCAAAATTATCATATACTGGAATACAATGTAATGAAAGCCAAAGTATCAAGATCCAAACTTCTGCGGCCATAAAAGAACAGCATGAACAAGAAATATTAGAAATTGCGCCAACACAAACACAAAAACACACCTGTCCTGCACGGAAGTACAGTTTCGTGAAACCGACTTGATACATTTCTGGGAGGATATCAAACTGCTGCAGAATGGCAACTGATGTGGTTAAAGGATCTTGACATACATCATTTTCTGGAAGAAGGAAGCCATACCTGAAAGCCCAGCCGGCAGATTTTAAAAAATCAATACAGCCATAAGAAGTGGTTAAAAAATAGAGATAGCCACATTATACCTCCTTGCAAATTCTTGATGTGCCATTCGAGTGGGGTAACCTGATCTTGAAATCCTAACCCCTGCTAGAATTCCATAGCATCCGAGCTGCTTGAGCACAAGATCCTTATGAAACTCACCAAGAAGCTGCTTACTATTTGGTTTTATACAATAAATAAAGTACGGCGTTGCGCTTTCAAGGTGCTGCAATAATTTAAATAGCTGACCCTGCAATCAGGAAAGAAAGTCAAAAACGTTCGTAACACACACAACTTATGCAAGAAAATTTTTATCAATTAAGTTCATGTCCAAGGGAATCGTGAAGGGTGGACATTACGCTCATTTGTACACAAGTATATAATGATTATGCTAAAAGAAGAATTAGCTCAACAACTTCAGCAGTTTTCCGTCTGCCGAAGTATGCAGTTATCCAGTTGTTTCCAACTTTTAATTCTTTGGGCATGAGAAGTTCGGTAATAAATGGGTTTTGGAATGGGAAGAAAGCCACACCTTGACTTTTGTGGCTACACTTTTCTGTTGGCAAGCTAACTGGGATTCTTTAAACATTACAGACGCAAACAACTGAGGAAGCCGACTGGAGCATGACGAGAGTAATTGAATGATATCAAACTGCAATTGATCTCTGTTTTTTTCCAAGAATCCACCTGAGTCATAAAGTACCTAAACACAAAATTAACATCAGTTAAGAAGTTTGAAATCATTTTAACAGAGAGAGAAACTAAAAAACATGAGTAGTGTACAAAAACATTGCTATTTTAAAATATCCACATCAGGTGGTCATCCTGGTCACCAGTAGAAGGCAGAATCCACAGCACAAGACGTACAAGGCAGGAATGAAACGTGTGATATACAACATGAAACCGTCCTTCGAATTAAGTTACAGAGAGAGAATATGTCCATGCATGTTAGGCATCCGGTTAAGCCACATGCTAAGTAGTCGACATGGAAATCATAGTTACAGTACTGTTGAATATAATCTCATGGCCATAATTAAATATTTTATTAAGCAAAAGTAAAGTGAATCTATTGTACTCTTTAAGATTTTCAGTGAGAAAACTCTTAAAACTTTCAGAATAGACGCATTTCCGGCTCTTCTTCTCAACAATCCTATTGTAACATAAAAAGAAAAATTTGACGAGAAGGTTCCGCTTTTAATATCCCTTTATTGCATAATTCAGATTAATACGTGAAACTGATATATGTTGATGAAAGACAAGATCTTCATAATTTGAAGCAGATGATTAGATACAGCAGCAGTCCCAAGACACTGGAAATCTAATGCGCACATAAATAAATTGGGCAAACTTACAAGAAACTGGACAACCATATGATACAGAAGTATTATAAAAATCAAATACTTGCTCGATGCTCTTCCAAAATGAACAGCATTCCCCGACGATAATTTATCATAGACCAACCAAGAAGCAATTAGGACAAAAACAATTAAAAGAATGGCAATCTTGCGGACCAACAGTAAAGGGGACTCCAATAGAAAGATAAATCTTTTAAAAGTTGGAAAATATAATTTCCCCAGTTCTGCTTAAATTTCCACTACTGCAGATATAGCCAAAGTTCTTACTGGAGTTAAGACTCCACAAGGGCGCAATGATACACAAAACTAACCTCTCCACAGGAATGGTGGACTCTGAACGCTCCATCTCTATCTCCTTTGAAGCAATTATGAGTATTCAAGTGCTGCTTAAGCTTAGAAGCAAAAGTCAAAGCTGTGGCATTGAGGGAATTTGATTCTTCATCCAATAAAGATATTATCCCGCTAGGCCTCTGCTGATGCACAAAACACATTATAAGAATTAGCATATACTGTGCCAACAGCCTTCTATTTTGCTTGCATGCGTGAATATGCCCATAAATCTATAACAGGTTTATATTATACATAAATCTAAAAGATTGAAGAAGGGAGCTGATATGTCCATATTTTCCTATGTTTATTTGGGTTAAATTGTGATGATTAGGTGTGTTTGAAGTGATTTAATTGTTTTTATAGTTCCTAATCATGGTTTGTGATTTGATATAGGAAAATAAAAGAAATGGAGCAAAGGAACGGAAGAGAAGAGCCGCAAGAATGAATTACGGAGCAGCAAGGGTCAAAAATTAATTGTTAATGCTAGAGAGATTTAAATCCGATCTCCACCGTTCAAATTGAAGTTCAAAATGTTTTGAAGCTGCTGTCCAAATTACGGCTCGATCCGACGGCTAGAACTCCAGATATGAATTTTTTAAAATCGTTGCGCGCTGGACAGAATGTTGCTCGCTCGATCGGTTACTTTCTACCGATCGAGCGAGATCTGGGCTGGAAAAATATTTTTTTTGGACAGAAAGTTGGTCGCTCGATCCGCAACGTTTAACCGATCGAGCGAGGCGTCGCACAGACTCAGAAATAGGAATTTTCGGGAATTAAAATCCTTGACTTTTCGGGCTTTATTTCGTGGGCTTTTCAAGCCATATAAATAGAAGATAAAACATCAAATGAGGGGGATCTTTGGACGGCTGAAGTCGTGAGAAAACATCTGGCAGCTATCTTCCTTGTTCTTAGATTTAATTTCTTCTTCAATTCTTGTAAGTTTTAATTCTTGGTAGAGGAAGACAAACCATTTGAAGTTTATTTATCTCGTGAGATTTTGATTTTTATTGTTTGATTTTTATTTGAGTATCAAGAGTTGTTTGGATTCGATTGATATGTTTGTATGTTTAATTATTGGCTTGATCGCCCTTTGATTTTATCATACAATCTACTACTAAATTAGATATCAAATTCGTAATTGTTTGATTCATCTAATTTGTGAAGCAACTATGATTAATATTTTCCGTTTGTGAATTTGTTAATTCGTAGGAACAACAATTGACTAGATTAAATACAACCGCTTGTTTTTGTGTTGTCTAGATTCATCAGTCTCACTAGTTTGAATGCTACCATAGGTTTAAATCTTGATCGCTTGAATCTTGGTTGATTTATTGGTAAGGGTTATTCTAGAACGCTTGTGTCTAATTAACTAAAATTAAGGTGAGAAAGGAATTAAATTTCCAATGATGAATATTCAATGAGAATTAATTATTTTTAGAGAATTGATGATCGAGTGAATAATTTCAAAGGTGTAGTCGACCGATACCAAAGCTTGTTTCAATTGATTAATTTGTTATAATTTTAATTCTTGCATGCTAGTTGGTAAAATTTATTTAATTTGCTTTTAATTATTAGTAGTTAATTCCAAAATCTCAAATCCCCTTTTTATTTATTTTCAGTATTTTAAAAACACAACAAAATTGCACCTTCCTCGTGGGAATGATCTCTACTCTCGCTACTACATATTTATTTGTTTGAGTTGAGTTGGGTTAATTTGGGCGCGATACGACTAAACGCTACTAGGAGCACAAATTAATTTGCGCTTGGCATGGGTATCCCCAAGATCAGTGAGGGACTTATCTGAAGCAAATATGGCAGTAATCTGGGCAGGAGTGGTAGAATCTTTTGGATTGTGTTAATTCATTGTATTTTTTGGATGGTTTGGTTGGAGAGAAACAGGAGAATTTTCAATAATAGAGAAGAACCGGTTGCCAAATGCTGGGATAAGCTAAAATTTACGGTCCCATTTTGGATTTCGAAGACGAAAAAGTTCAAAGACTTTTCGGTTTCAGATTAGGGACTAGAATCTTATTTTATGCTAAGTTGACTCCGGTTTTTATCTCTTTTGTGTGAACCTCTGATCCACTTTTTGTAATTGTTATCTTTTATATCTTAATGCATAAACTTCGTTTCCCAACCAAAAAAAAAAAAAAAAATTGTTAGCAATTCCCTACCAACAATAACCTCTTGGCCTAAACGTAATTCACAGGGACCCCACCACACAAACAGATATTTAGATTAAACATTTAAAATCATGAATGCATCAGAGAAGTAATTCTAAAAGGAAACAAGAAAACCAAAAGAATCAAAGAAGAGATAGAAAAGATAGAAGACTCCTAAGCAAACAATACGTGGAGAGAGAAAAATACCTTCTCAAAGAGATCTAAACAGTCTTGGTTGTCTTCAAAATCAACTTCTGTCCAGTCAATTCCATCTCCCTTGTACTCCTGGAATGATCTTGTGTCATCATTATGCATAACATTTGGAGTACTAAAAAATATATCTCAGGAATTCTACAAAGGTTCAACTGAAAATCCTTAAGTTACTGAAAGTTCAAGGAGTGCTATCTTGCACACACAATAGCACACCAACATGCAGAAACGGGCAAAACTCTTGAAAATTTTAAGACATCACACTGCTGCTTCATTTCCAAACGTACATTATTTAAAGGAAATTTAAATTAAAAAAGCACTTAAAGCAAGTCTGCAACATTAAAAATAAAACTAGATAAGGATTCATGTTCACCAACAACTCAAAAGTTTGAACGCGAGCTACAAAATTTATCATCAATGAAGCCCCAAATTCATGTGAAGAACCTGAAAATTACTTTTAAACTTCTCTATAATTTCTAAACTCTTGTCCACCATAATCATGCTAACCATGTCCAAATACCTCAGTTGCCAATTTTTCTAACACTCAAAATCCCAAGCCAAACAAGTGTTGGAACAGTGCAGGAATCTGAAACTGGACAAAAATATTTGGGGGTGTGTAAATTCTTGATTGTGCAGATAAGTCGTATAGGATAAAATTGCATCAACAGGTCCACAGTAATCTGTCTCAGATTTGTTTTTTCACCAGATAGGAAAACTCATTCTTTTAGCAGATTATCAGAATCAATGATAACTGCTGTGATGCAGTTCAATTTCTTGCAAATTGACATTTTGAAGGGGCGTGAAATGAACCAACCTTGCCATGCCTTATTTCGAACTCATAGTAACATATATGTTGCTTACCTCTTGCACGAGTTTGAAGAGATGCCGAGTAAAATGTTGCTGGAGCCTCTCATGCACATAATTTATGCAAAACTGTTCAAAGCTATTTTTCTGGAGTAAAAATTAAAAATAAAAGAAGAATGAACAGAAGTGAAATACGGGTAGATGATAATATCAGAACCAAAAATACTTGAAACAATTTTTACTTCGAATGATTCAAACCCATGAATATCCAGAATGCTTATGGATTTCCCAGTGTGCTGATCGCTCACTGCAAGTGCTGAATTGATCTCTTCTACAAGCCAATCGAACAAGCTCGCATAAATGAACTTTGCCAGTGCGTCTCTTGTATCTCTTGCCTAAATCAAAAACAAAACACAGCTTCTATTGAAGTGAAAATGGATTGGTAGTTGAGTTTAGTGAATCAAGCATAATCTTTCTCAAAGTATGCATGCATGTGGCCAGAGGGCTGGCAAGAAATATTGGTGCAACTCTGCATGGTTGTGAGACCAAGAAACGGCTAATATTTGCAGAACAAACATTTTTTAATGAACCTTCTGTAGTGTCAGCCTATTGATGACTTCTTCATTTCCATCTTGTATTCTACAGGATGACAAAGCATGCATCAGATCCCATGCACTGCAGCCTATCAAGCTAGCGGCATTGGTAACAGCTGCAGCAGATAAAGGAAACTAACTATGATTTGTTAAATAAAAGCACCCATACATTAGTATGGATATCAAAAATTCCAGGCACCTGCTTTCTGAAAAAGTGCTATGAGTCAAGAAATCCAAGAAATTATAGATAATTACAGGTGCATTAAGATCATGTTGAATCAATTTACAAGTGCAGGCTTGTTGGACCACTTATTACAGTTCATAATCACTTATGTATAAGACAAACAGGATGCAAAAAGTTGAAAACCCTTAACTACAATTAGAGAAGCATAGTGGACAAGACACTATGAAGCGTATTCAATAGAAGAAGAATGAAGTGAAGAAGAAGATTTCTCCAAGAGGCAGTAGCTGATTTGAAAATCTTAGGCTGGAGAAATATGTCTGAGTTGCCTTTGGAACTGATATGATCTCAGTCAATACTCGACAAATGTTATCTCATCGGTTAATTCTCATATCAACTAACTGTTTTGAGGCTGATGTTGCCACAGATCATCTCACGTCATCTGACTCTACAGTTCATGCTTGATGATTTTTTCTAACAGAAGTTCCTCGGATCTAAAATGTTTTGCTCCTCTTATGCAAGTAAAATCTTCACTTTTTCAGGGGAGCCATATAGAACAAATACAAGCAATGAGGAGGCAAAAGAAACAAAAGTGAAGTCAGATATGCAGCTTTACCTTCATCAGCAACAACCTCTATGTGGTTTTCATTGTCGACAACATGAAATGATATATTTCCCAGCCACAATATTGCAGAAATCATCTCAAAGGCATGTTCCTGATCTTCTTTGCTAATTCCAACCATATTTAAAGCTCCCTAACAAATAAACATTATATCAAATCAGTGATGAACTAATATCTCCAAAAGAACCGTTGAGCGAGCAACTCAAATTTATTTTCCATATTAAAATAATGTAAACCAGCACTAAGACCTTTTCCGCCCTCAGAACATAATCCTTTTTTATGTTACTCGTTAAACATTTGTGTGGGAGAATAAAATACAGTGGTAGTCAATCCAAAACACATCAAGAACATTACCATAAGAATCTGAAACTTCAGAGAATCATCAACATCATGGATCTCCAAGCAATCACTTTGATTGAGATAATTGTAGTCACGAGCCCTTTTTAATTTCAACCTACCTGAAGAGGAAACCATTGGCAGAGGCTAAGCTAAAGAACAAAGGTACTTACTGCATTCCCTATAATGTCAAGACATTTATCTCGCCATATGGCCATTTTCACACGTGAAATCAAATAGTGGTTACAAGAAAGCTACAACAGGCATAAGCACCTAAAAAAATTGCATGGTGACCCCATGTGATTTGCAAAAGGAAAGGAAGAAAAGGCAACCTATCAAAGAGGAAAATGCTGAAAACAAACCTCGGAGGCCAGATGGTGCCCCAGCACAAAGCTGATAGAAGATGTGGTATGATCTTTCTCCCTGGGCCAGCTGAACCACTCTTGACTGCTCCAATGAGATTTTGTTTCAGAAATTTCATGGAACAGATACGCAACTCAAAAAAATAAACTATAATTTCAAACAGATACACTGACCTTATCGATTAGGACTACACCATTGGTTCATCAATTGATGTTTTGGCATACACAAGGTATTGAAATCAAGTCAGTGAGCCACAACACAAAAAGAAGTCAACAAATAATATTCCCAATTTTACGAAGTTCAACTTGACCAAAAAAGCAAACTTACATGTCTGCAATTTAGCACCACGTATTTTTCCAGCAGCACTGTAGTCAATTTCAATTAGCTTTCCCTGCACCAAGTGTGAACTACATTATGCCAATAATGTCTAAAATTAATTAAAGATGCCTCTCAAATGACAATGAAAGAGATAGCTCACAAATCGGCTGGAATTGTCATTCATTGATGTTTTGGCGTTACCAAAAGCCTCCAGTATGTAGCTTGTCTGCAAGACTTTAGACGCTATTCCACCACAACCTCCATCAAGCGCAGCCAAGTATTTCATGGCAAACTTAGCTGTTTCTGTTTTTCCAGCTCCACTCTCCCCGCTAAAATTTTACAACCATTAATGAAATGAACATATTGAAACAGTGTACAATCAGGCAACAAAAAGGAGCATCAAAAGAGAAGCTGGTTACATAAACTAATGAATGGAGATATAAAAAAATTCAACCAACCTTATGATGATGGATTGATTTTTTCCATCTGCAAAACTCCAAAAAAAAACGAAAAGAAAAATTGAGAAAAAAGGAGCCTTGTTGAGTTAATAACTCTATGGAGCATTTGAACAAAATATTTTCAGGTAATTTATAGCACCTGCCATCATTTCATTGTATGCTGTGTCAGCTACAGCATAAATATGAGGGCTGTCCAAAAGCTTCTGTCTATACGCCATAACTGAGTCATTCCCATATAGTTGGACATCTTTGAATGGATTGATAGCAAGTAAAACTGGTCCTGCTTTACTCTATACAAGAAAAACTAATTCATTCAAGGGTGCTCATATTATTACTTTTTTTCTTGTTGGAAATGAGCATGTCATACAGATGCTTACATATATTATGTCTTGATGATATCTGTTATGAAGATTATGAAGAACCGAAGGCTCGTTCAAGTAAATAAGTTGTATAAGCTCGTTTACGCCCTCAAGAATCTCTGGATTGGCAGGTAAAAGCTCTCTGATAGGAACAGCCACAACCTGTAGTTCATGCCGTTCAAGTATGTTGATAAAAACAAAATCGATAAACCATTTAAAAAAAAAAAGAACTCTACTTATCCATCTTCAACATAATTACTATATAATAGATAATGAAACATAAAACTAACACTTCTATCAGGTAGCGCGACAGAAGCTTTCTCCCCTGAAGTTGAAATTATTTGCCCTAATTCCCAAAGTCCATTATGTAGCCGACACCAAACACGGAGTTTCTGAAAAGAAAATGAGAAAATGATGCTACAAATACACATGATCCAACGTTCATTTAAACTTAATATCATGAAGATCATAAGAATTTCAACTTAAATCAAATGTTTCAATGTGCAGATCTAAATGGTATAAATTGTATTAATAGCCAGATGGTGAAGCAGAGATGTAGGCAATGACCGAATTTCCATTTTGCAGAAAAGGTCTAATGATCTCATAAAATTTATTAATGTTCATAACAGGACTCAGAGATGTCCAAATATTCACAAAATAGTAACATGAACAGTACGCTCCCAGAAACAGCAGAGAGAATGATGTTTTCCACGAAATTCATCTGTACATTTTGTGGCTTAAATAAATGAAGAAGCTTGAACAGGCAATGAAATGATCTGTGTCTAATTCTGCTCTATCCATCCAAAGGCCCTTCTATCATCAGATACATCGTTCACATGTTCACAAAATACCAAGTAAAGAACTGTTGGCCCAAGAACCTCATTAAAAATAATCGTGACTGCATTTTTAGAAATTTTAACATAACTATCAATTAATTCAAACAAGAAACCAATAAAGATCAGCCAAAATGATTACCTTTTTCATGAAATGTTCTAGACTATCGTGCCCCGCAAAGCCCCTGAACCCTGAGAAATCTCCAGGGGACGAATCCACGAGCTCGGCCTTGTCCTTCTCCTCCAATCGTGACTCATGTTCTTCCTTCTCAGCTGAAACCACGACATAGGGCGATTCTCCTGCGTCCAGTCCTCTGACCTTTTTAGCCACGAAACTATTCGGCTCATTCCTTATCGAGCCTTTCAAATCCTCCTTCTTCACATTGCAATCTGATGGACTCAAATGTGGTTCAGCTTCTCCACCTTCGATGACCGTTGGCAGGGGCCGCTTGGCGGAAGGAAGCCTTGCCCGAGAGGCGAGCTTGGGACGGACCGGAAGTGCTGGTGGCAAGTCCTTGGGCTTCTCGTTCTCGTCTCTACGCTGGAGCAAATCCAACATTTGCTCCAAAGAGCTCCGGGACATGGAATTTGGCGATACGGACAACATATTTCCGCAGAAAAAAGCTCCGAATCCAATCACAGATTCCCCGATTACTCTTCTTTTTAAAAGCAGGTTCCGAAAAACGTCTAAGGTGACATTGCTCAAAACAAAGAGCATAAAACCCAAACCCAGATCAAAATCCCAAAAACTTCGAAATTACGGCCACTACCTTCGGATTTGAAGATTGCATCACCATGAATCGAACACAAATTTCACGCTGAAACGCGGGAGAACAAAAACAAAAAACAAACAAAGCACAAAAAATCGATCTCTGAAACACAGACAAACTGAAAACTACGAGCTTATCCACACAAAAAAACCTCCAACACACAACATTTCACGAAAAAACAGAGCCCGAGGTGGCTCAAGATTGTAAATTCGAGCAAGAATATTGCTAACTCCTCACAATTGAGTTCTTAAAACCAGCTTTTGTTAAATCTTCTATATATAAATAAATATCTAACAGTTTTTTTTCAAAAAAAAATGTAATGGTTTGAAAAAGTTACAGAGCCAGCCAGAAGGAGCGTGGAGATCTGATGAGGAAATTTGAGTTTGAAAATGGAAAAAGTAATCCATTACATGGAACTTTGGGATTAAATTTGGCACCTTTTCTGCTTCCAACCCAACAAAAAAAATGAATTTTTACAACAAAAAAAAATTTACCGAAAATTATAGCATTTATTATCATTAATAATTAATCTAGTTCTATAATTGGGTCTTAATCATTTGGATTTTTTCATTTGTACTATTTAGTTGCTACTAGCTACTTTGATTTATGGTGTGCAAGTAATATTGGGGTTTTGGTATTTTGCACCCTAAAAAGAGACCATTTCTTTTTCTCCTCGATAGTTTTGTTCCTGTTTGTGATCCGAATTCTACTGGATTTGGTCCCATTTTACCTTCATTATTTTTCACATATGTTTGCAATGTTTGGTCCAAATTATAAAACTTTTATGTCATTGTGTTTTTGTCTTATCCATGGTTTTACGTTAAAATATATTATGTTATTAATAACTATTATTATCTTTGTATCACAAATTTTTATCGTATCATTCCACGAATCAAGTGGTAAATAACGAACTACTAATTTAAGAGTTGATATAAATTTTATATGTGTTCTCGTTTTATGTCACTAAACAACTACGAATGTTGGATGATGCTTAATTTTTCAATACGATAAATCTTTCTTTATGCATGTGGAATTTTATCCAAAATATTGATTCTAATCCAATAATAATTTTTCACATATGTTTGCAATGTTTGGTCCAAATTATAAAACTTTTATGTCATTGTGTTTTTGTCTTATCCATTGTTTTACGTTAAAATGTATTACATTATTAATAACTATCAATTGTTATCTTTGTATCACGAATCTTTATTATATCATCCCACGAATCAAGTGGTAAATAATGAACTATAATTTTAAGAGTTGACATAAATTTTATATACTATCGTTTTATGTCACTAAACAACTACGAATGTTGGATGGTGCTTAACTTTTCAATATGATAAATGTAAAATTTTTCCAAAAATATTGATTCTAATCCAATAATAACATTTATTGGTGTATGATATTTTTAGTCGTATATATATATATAATATATATGGCTGAATTAATTATAATAATGTAATTATATTCAAAAATCGATTTTAACCATCCTCTAAATCATGAAATATGGTTAAATTTTCATATTATATTGTTAAAAACACGTGCATATCACGAAATGATTTTTTTAAAACCGTGTGAATATAAAAATTTAAGAATAATATTAGTTGTTTAATTACACGATTTTAACACTAAAGACTAAAATTGACTGTCGAAACATGATTAGAAGGCTATCACTATTCAACGAAAGATGTGGTAATGATGTAACTCAAATTTTTTAAACTGTACGACAGTCCAATCCAATCGTCTTGATTCTATCATTGCAATCGTCTTGATTCTATCATTCTAACCAATAAAGACAATTATTGCATCCCAACAATATCAAATCTTGTTATATATAGATTAACGTGAATTGATATTTTACTATTTTTTATCTGCCTACATACTGTGCATTATTTATCTCTTATTTTATTTAGTGCACAATTTCATTATTATTTTATCAGAATTCAGTATTCGAACTAAAAATAGAAAGCCACGACATTATGCTTTGTATGTCAAACAAATTTCGGATGAATGTTCTATCAGAATATCATTTTCCAATGGCCTTTGTTTAAGGCAATTTTGTCATTTTACTGTCAGCCTAGTTTTCTTTTCATTTTTAAAAATGAAATATATATTATTATTTTACATTTAGAGACGTCATTTTTTTTATTATCTATACTATATATATATCTCTCTCCCTATATATAAAGAATCTTTCCCTTAGACATCATCTTTTAAATTGCCGAAATTGCCCTTATGTAATATAAATATTATAATTTTATTTTTATTTGTTTTTTTTTATATTTCAAATTTCCATATTTTTCTCAATTAAACATTGTAGATAAGATAAATTGATAAAAAAAAATTAAATTTATTTTTATATTATTTTATAAATGTTAAAAAATAAATTTAAATATTATTTAAAATTTTTTATATATAACATACAATATTAAATATATTGCATGATTTTATACACACGCAACGCGTGTGCAATTATGCTAGTATATATAATAGTTGAAAACATTAGAGTGAGACACCAATTTTTTTTTTCCAAAATTACCCTTTACGCTGTATGAATCAGTCAATTTGATTTTGTTTATATATATTTTTATATTTTCTCAATTAACTATTATAGATATGATAAAATGATAACGTTTAACTTTATTTTTATATTATTTTAGAAATGAAATAATAATTTAAAAAATTATTGAAAAAAATAATATTTATATATAACATATAACACTAAATATATTGTATGATTTTATACACACACGACACGTGTGTGTGGTTATGCTAGTTAATAATAACTATAGCAGGTGTCTTTCACGGTGATCGTATAATTTATTTATTATTATATAAGTATATCGACAAAAAATAAATTAAATATATGATCAAGATTAATTATTTTGAATTTTTTTTCAATTTTGTCGAATCGTAACTAAAAATCTAAAATATTAAAATTCATGTGCTCGAATTAAACCAAATTGAACTTTGGATTTGATATAGACTTTTTTGAGAGGGTTATCACCAAAAAATTATGATAGTGTAGGAGTGATTAAATTTATAAATTGTAAAAAATGGACAAATATCAGAAGTAGTTAGTATTTAAAAACAAAAGTGAAAAAATGATAATTTTTAGATGTTGCAAACACTATCTCAAAATCAATTTTTTAAATATAAAATTCAATAATCGCTTATTTTTAGTGATTACAAACACTTCTTTAGTAACTTTTTTTTATTTCGATAATGATCAGGAATGACAAAGGGTCGGGTTCGGGTAGGATTTCGTGCTTCCGTCCTCATCTTCATTTATTATATCCACCACATCCACATCCACATCGGGTATTCAACTTTCATTTGCATCCTCATACCCGTCGGATATTCATACCCTATTACTATCTGTAATTGTATTTTTTTCAAATTTGAAGTATTTCGATAAAATCATGTTTATTTACCAAATTTATAAAAAACAATAAAAAAATTTAAAAATTTAAAAATCACAAACTAAACATCAGATAAGAAATAATAAATATTATAAATAATTTATTTCAATAACATTATCCACAAAACTAACAATTGATTTTTACTAATATTTTCCTTTGTTCCATCCAACTATATCATTATTCAATAAAAATAAATTAGAATTAATATTTTTTAACATTAATGTATATGAATATATATATATATATGTGTGTGTGAAAAATGATATGGTGAGCAACCGCCGGAGCATCCATTTGAGCACCTGCTGATGTGTCACTCACCTATTGAATGTGCATGATGACATGTCAGCAGATGCTCACATGGGTGCTCAGGTGGTTGCTCACTATATAACTTCTCTCTATATATATATATAATCGGAAATAGGCAGGATGTTATTACATCCATCTTCATCTACAAATCCGAAAATCCTCATACCCAAATATTAATCATTTATTTAATCGAGTCCGTAATTGTAAAATTTTGAATAAAAGTTAGAAAACGTCTATGATGGAAATTTCTTTTGAATTCAATGGAGAATCTAATATGTAATCCGAATGAAAGAGGGTATGCAGAGATTTTTTGACAAAATTTATCGCACTCATTGAGTTCTACTTAATTATATTCGTAAAAAGATATACGATTAGAGTTCGACTTGAGCCACATACATTGAGTTGAATATTTTGGATTTTCAAAGTTTTTTTAAATAATTTCGATGTTGACTTCGTTTCATCATTTAAGTTCCCATATTTAAATTCAAATTTATGATCTCCTACCTCTGTCGCAAAATGCCAAAATGACCTTTACGAGGAAGATTGAAATTCTTAGAAAACATTTTGTGCGAGGGTGCAAGTATGAAAAATATATCTTGCTTGTTTCGAACTTTGGATGTGGAATTTGAAAAAATTTATTAGTAAACACTTCAATCCAAAAAAAATATCACAAATATAGAAAGGGTCGATGTTGATAGACGAATATTATATATTGTCTGTATGTCAACATCAAAAACCCAAAATCAATTGCATCTCATTCGACGAAGGATAGCATCGAATTTTTCCCACAAATACATGTTCCCCACAACACAATCTCTATAAAAATCAATGGAACTTTCCTCAAGTTTAAAGCAATGAGCTAAAAGAAGACTTTGGGAATATTTTCAAGCTTTATTTTTTTAAAACATGAATGGTGGAATTTGCCTTTTATTTCATTGATATCCAAAAAATTATACTAAAAATGAATTGGAATTTTTAATTGCAAATTATCATAGAAATTCCGTTGGAAGCTCACATAGTACGTGGGGATCAACAGTTCAACACAATGCCATCTTAATTAGAATATCTCGACCAAGTGGTAAAAGGTGAGACCTTAAGATTCATATGGTATCGATCGAGTCCAAATATCTCACTTTGTGTGGTATGTGGCGTCTGAGGCCAACGAGTGCCAAGAGGTAGGAAAAACAAAACAACTTTCGGTGAAAAAGGGCATGAATGAAACTGTCTTATGTCGGAGTGAGATGAATTTTAAGATTGTATAAATACGAAATTGTGCAGTAGAATTATTCAAAAAAATTAATGATTATTATTCATATCAATAAGATGCACATTCTTTTCGAAAGTTAGTTAATTTAAAACTCAATAAATAAATGTGTTCGACATGAAGTAATTTTGGAATAAATGATTTTCTAAAAAATTTATCAAAATACGTATGAGTGAGAACAAAAATATGTTAAATATACCCGTGTTGTTTTGTGAGAACAATCATCAAATCTACAACATTACTAGACAATAAACAATTGTATTAGATGGGGAAAAAAAAAAAAGAGCCGGAAGCAAATAGTTTGCTCTTATTCCACTCGGATTTTTATAATCATCTCATCCACTACCGGATCGGAAAAATAAAGTGCGAAACTTAATTACACACCTATTTCATCAATATTTTTTAGCAATACCTTATCATAATTGAACTGAACCCATGATTGCCCATAATTGAATAATTCAACTGGGATTCACCAGACAGACACCAGCACATGCATAATTAATATATTGTATCGTACGTTGTGCTCTTTTTATTGGCAAATAAATACATGTAATGACTTAACCCATTTACGACATAACCAATGACCTTTAAATTTAATGGTTCCAACTTCCACTACATTATTTAGTATCAGAACTGCAAAATTAAATTTAAATCAGTATGAAGCATTTTTTTTTAAAAAGTTGATTTGTATATACAATATCGGGATAGGATAGGGGTTGAACCCACTGGAGAAGAGAAAAATTCTCGTAGTTAGTAAATGTATATCAAGCAGTTTTTTGAATTGGTTTGATAAATATTTATTCGAATTCAAACTTATCGAATTCGAAAATTTTTCGATTTTTTTAAAAATTGAACTCAAGTCATTCAAGACAAAATTATTTTGTTTGATAGTTCGCGAGCCTTAATATTTGATCAATATAATATAATCTATACTATATTATAATAGTTCAACCTCTTAGACTAACTGATTTTGGTGTGTTAAATCACACCAAAATTTCTTCTCATTTTACCCCTAAATTTAACACACATCTCTGTTATGTTAGATTTTAAATGACTAAATTATCCTCGTTTTTATCTAACAGTCTTATCTCCTTTTGTCTTTATCGTTTTTTTTTCAAATTTCATCAATATTTATCAATTCCTATTAAATTATTTACAAATTTTTTTTATAACTTCTCTATAATTTATATATCAAATTATCGAGCATATAAAAATCATGTGTCACGATCGCTGATATATATTATATTGTACACGTAAAACATGTGTTGCGGTCACTAGTTATTTATTAAATATATATATGCATTTTAAGCATTTCGGGCTTCGGGATATTCATTCTTGAACGGTGAACCTTAATGCTCGACTAGCTCGCGAATATATTTGAATATTTGGAGTCAAATTCGGATTCAAACTTCATTTTAATCAGTTAAACTCGAGTAAAAAAAAGTTATCGGACTTAAACTTGAATATACTTGATTCAAATCGAATTCGAGCCTTGACTTTTTATTAACACGTGGCTTGATTTTATTTGTTTATACCCCCCTACTCAAGTCAATACTCACATTTCTTTCCAAAGAAAAAAATGTGTATATATGATCACTATAACCAAATGATATATATGATCATACGATGGAATTTTGAAATATGTCCACGAGATACATATTTCTAATTAATAGAAATAAAAAAAAATGGTGATATATTTAGCAGAAAATAAAATTAAAATTGATCAGGGAGACAACATTATCCTTTTCTTGACAAACAGACAACGCTTGGAATCTAATCATAAACGAAAACCGAAATGGAATCGAATGTCTGTATTGAATACTCTGCTGCTGCAGGCCCTCTTGCTGACAATATGCATGTCTCTTATAATTACCTTCAAATTAAATATTAAATATAAATAAATAAATAAATAAATAATTTGTATTTTATTTTATTTTATTAATGGCGCCTCGTGAGTCATGATAACGGTTTAGTGTGTGGCTCCAGCAAAAATAAATAAATAAAAAATTGAAAATAAAATTTGAAAATTGGGCCATTGGTGTTGGATTCTTGTCCGTGCTCGTATTACCTTCGGCGCTTCACAATGACTTCCCACTTGGAGAACTATTAATCACCAATTATTATTATTGTTTTTTATTCATATATAATTTCTTCTCTTTATTGTTTTGGTTGTTCAAATAAATAAATGCATGAAATAAAATATTCTCCAAATCGGACCTTTTAGATGTCTATTATATCATTATTTCTTGAAAATTTGGAAAAGAAAAAAAGAAGAGAAAGAAATGAGTTTATTTTTTAAATTCTCCGAATGACCAACAATGATTTGTTATAGTGAGCATTTGTTTGTCTTTATATCCGTACGAGTCGATCATATCCATATCAATAACTAATTAACAAAAATAATACTTTTTTTAGTAAAAAATAATATTTTGAAAATAAAATTAATATTTTCAATGGACACATCTAAAATACGTCTCACAAAATTACCATTAAGACAACATCGTATAATTTTGTGTGTTTAAATGTGTGAGTTATTGAATGTTGCAACTTGCAATAGAGTTGAAGGCGCCACCAAAGGATTAGGGTCGGGAACATGAATTCTCTGTCTTTTTTATTTTATTTTCAGAATTTATTTTGAAATTCGAAACTTGTCCCACTAAATTTGTGTGTCTCGTTATAATTTTCCTGATCTTAATTAACCTAAACTCGATAAAGGAAGGTGTCTTCTTCTATCATTTATGAAAATCAAGTGTAGATTTTTATTTTTATTTTTTGAGAGAAAAATTGATTGTTTGCTTATAACAAAAGGAGGCAAATTGCCAACAAAATATGACTATTTAACAAGTCATTTGTATTAATATTAAAAATTTTGAGAAAAAGGGTTTGCCTAAATACATGCATCATAATTCAAAATGGAAAAATGGGCTGTCATGTTATGTTAGTATAGTATTGCCGCAATTTCAGTGTTCTCCTGTTTGGACTCTGCTTGATTGCTTCGAATACAGCCCCACCAAAATAAACATGGGATATCAAGTTCACATTGCCATTTATATCTTATAATCATTATAATTAATCAAATAACAATAAACAGTCATGAATTAAATAACAGAACAAACAGCATGAACAAATGAAGGTTTCAAATTATCGACTAATGAGATTTTACATTTATGATACAATGTCGGACATGAGATTTTTTTAGGCTTGAGGCGAGTATGAAAAAATTGTGTTCTTTAAAGCTTAATATTCACATATTTTTTCATCGATAAATATGATATATAATATAAATAACATGATTTTTGGTAATAAAAGATAGACAAAATATATCATATCTAAAACATGTTAAAAGAAAATACTAATAAAGTTAAGACCATTTAAACAAGATATGAAATTCATGTTTCGAACTACTACATAGTCATGTTGAATAAAGTTAAGACCATTTCAAAAACCGTGGCTGTTTAACATATGTTTTCCCACTATAATCTGTCGTTTATCCATTAGGAATAACATATGTTTTCAGTGGATGGATCAACAGAACTCAGATCACAACCAAAAATAATATTTTTTATATAAAAATTAATATTTTTTCATATATCAAGTCAAATAAGAGATTCGTCTCACGAAATTGACACGTGAGATCGTCTCATGAGTTTCGTAATAATTAAAATTGTTCAACAAGCACACTGCACATCCAATGTTTGTGCCTAAGTTAGTGGATGTGTATAGTGCGATAGTTTTACTGTATCCTGAGAATTTAGAAAATAAAAGACATCAAAAGACTAATATATCAATGTACACACATTGTATATAATACCACATAGCTGATTCTACCACAGGAAACACTCTATCGCATTATATATCGAAACTGAAGGATACGACTCGTTCAACATGAACACGATCATTGCATGATAATACAAACTCGCTGCAAATATAATTCGGTTTATTCCCTTGTGGATCTAAATGAATACACAACAAACAGGTAACCAAGGAGATGCCAAGAAAGAATGTTTGAAGCTAAGCATATTTATTGCTGGCATACACCTACAAATGAAACGCTCAACATGCTCCCTATAATATTTTACAATCTCCAAACAGATGTGAAAATTAATTCTCAGCACCTCGTAGTTTGCTCATGTTGTACTTGTATGTTATGACGGAATCAAATTAACAAGGCTGTTCAAGGTTTTGAGAAGTACCCTTGTGTCAAAGAAGAAAAATCATAATCTTTTCCCGATTGTGGAGAAGAGGGAATAGAAGATGCCGTCTGTCTGCTTGCCCCAGAGGGCGTATTGCCATTGTTCGAAACATTAGGTCCCGTGGTATATGTGCTGTGATAACAAAAAAAAATTAAGAATCTTGATAGCATTGCCAAGAATAACACCTACTATGATGTCTACCATCAATAAACTCGTAAATTCTCAGCAAAATGCAAACCATAATGATTCCATTTTGCGGCACCTCAGGAAGCTGAGTACGCGATAATAAAAATCAAGAAAAATCTTCTAACATGATTGTAGACGAACATTTGTGTGTTTACGTTTATCAAATTCCTAAAAGAACAGCTTTATTGTTTTTATTTCTGGTACAAGTCTGCATGTGACAAATGTCAAATGTTGGAGTAAAATTCTTAGTTAGGATGCTGTTTCTTGATTAAAGATATACGAGATGACAAAGCATATCTATCGCCAAAACCAATAATCAGAAACTCAAATCAAACAAAATGAGATGAAAAAGTGACAGGAGTTTCTCCATTAGCACTTAGTTCCACATCCCAAGAAGTTCAAGATAATGCCAACTACATCAAACACTTACACATGCATACCTAGACGTTGACAGGGCAAAAGAGTTCCCAACTGGATGAGTTGCTCCCATGTTCCCAATCTGTCCAGTGAGCAAAATACTAGAAACTAAGAACAAATATCTTTTAGATTTGCAAGTAACAGAATTAGATAAAGCCTGATTCCACCTGCAGGTATCTCTCTAAATCAACCTTTCCAGTCGCTGGCATCACCATACCAGGGAGCTGGTAGCCAACGTTTGGCCAAATTTGATTAGACGAGGTGGTGCCATTTGGCCTTTGTAATGCATTGCCAGGAACTTTTGGCATCCCACCCGAGCCATTCACTGCGGCAGCCATTAGAAGAGACTGTTGTTGAGCTAGCAAGGAGAGTTGTTGGTGAACAGAAAATGGTGAAACCATATTAGACTGCATATGAAAAAAATGGTATTGATTTGGATTCTGAATCTTGGGGCAAACAGCAATTGAAGTACAGTCACAATGAAAACCTAAAATTCTGGAAGTTGCGGGATTTGTAATAAAATATTTCATGTATATACTCTGGTTAAACGGAAAAATAGAAACCTTTTTTTTAGTGGTGATTAGGGTGAGAGAGGGTGAGGGGATTATATTCTGCAGGCACTTCTTTAACTCACAACATACCTTATCAAAAAGAGACATAATATCACATTTGGCATTTTTTTCAGGTGTGTCTGGCATGGAAGTAGATGTGATTGAAGGTGAATCTCTAAAAAGATCTTCAATCTCAGAAGTGGATTGGGCCTTAGTATCAACGAGTTTTGCTGGGCCGGTATTCTCTTTCAATGATGACGCATCAGCAGCTGCAATTTCCAAAGGTGACTTTGAGTTTTGAGAATACATGGATATATATCAAACTAACAACCTAGAATAATTACCAAATCTAATGTTTTGTATCTCAAAAACCAACATCTCAACCATGGAGAAAAACGAAAATGAGATTCATTTAGACTAATACATTGAAATCCTGCCCAAGAATCATCATCACCGGATGCTCCAGCAGCATTTTCACTAGAGCTGTCCATTGAAAGCATATTGAAAAGATCAGTAGCGTAATCAACTTTTGGAGGAGCGACTGCCTCTGCAGAAGGCTCCGTTCTATGAATAGCTTGTTCAGTCACTGGAACTGGAGCCACCTATATGCCATCAGGAAAGTAATAGCCCATGGTCAGAAATTTCATCCATCCAAGAGGTGTACGTAACATAAACTAGCTTTCATTTAGAAAAATACGTCGACAGTTTCCTTACTTACTGGAACCAACATGACCTTCAGTACAATGCAGCAACATACATTGTCGTGAATTATTTCAACAACTAAACATGGCAACAATGGTATCCAGAGCAGCGTTGCTAGTTTTACATAAGCTCGTGGCAAAATGCACTGCCCTGAGCCCAAGCTTGGCTTCTTTCCTTTATAACCTTTTTCCACGAGTTCCATTTTGAAAGCAGAACAAAAGAAGCCAAGCTTGCCATCAATAATATTTCATGAAAATTGGGGAAAAATTATGATTGCGTGAATAAGATATTTATCGCCACTGTATCACATGGATGCCGGAAAAAAGTAGCGAAACTATCATGAAGACATGGAAATCAAACACAATGCACAAGTAACTGAACATACTAGTTCTTGCCCTTCAGGAGGCACAGGAATACTGATCCCAGTGGCAGAAATATTTCCCTTCGTAGTTGCTGCTGGAACATTCTTCCTGCCATCAAATGAGTTTCCAAAATTGCTGACATGTCCATGACTACTTCCATCACCAGGTTTTTGCAACTGAACAGATGCTTTTTCTTCTGTTTTTCTAGAAGGTGACTTAGGTTTTCCATCCTTGCAGACCCATCTCTTCTCTTCATACCTTAGTTTGAGCATTAAAAAATTTTAGTTTTACACAGGCATATCACAGCACAGTGCATGACTGAAGTCCTTGAATATGCAAAGCACATACTTAGCACGAATGAAATTCTCGATCCCAACCCTATCATAATTTGGGGGTAATTCTGCCTCCCAGTAGCTGTTAGCCTTCTCGTTTCCCATGGCTATATTTATAACAATAAATATAAATATTAATTATTAAAGGAAACTGTGAAACTAAAATCAACCAAGAACGTCCAAACTCAGGAAACTCTTACATTGAATAAACTGAACCTGTTCAGGGAGCCACGTGTCAAGTGTAGCAGATCTGACCTACAAAGATATTTGATATCAACCATATATTCACAATTACTGTTAAGCCACCATCTACATAAAAAACAGATAGCACATAAAAGGGATAATCCTGCCAAGACGTTATAAACCAAGGTTCTAAAATTCGTCAGACGCTAGTCGGGCGCCAGACCAACGCCTAGCGCCTGGGCCGCCTAGGCGGAGACTAGGAGCCACTAGGCGGATTCCACGGTATAGCATAATACATAAGATATTATAACTCCAACATGATAACATCAAATTTAAAATGACTTCAAAATTACATAACTAAATTTACTCATCATCTTCTTCATAAATTTTTCTATTTATTATTCTCCATATTTTTCTTCTCTTCTCTTTGGGAACGACGTTGAAAGGGTTTTCGTGGAAGGATAATAAAATTTTTCGTCAGTTTTTTACCGGGCTTATGATTTAAAAGCCAAAAAAAAAATTTTCATTTCCGCCTAGGCACCAAGGACGCCTAGGCTGGCTGACTAGCACTTTCTCGGTGCGGTCGGCCAGCGCCTAGGTGCCATCTAGGCCGATTTTTAGAACACTGGTATAAACAAAAGGACTATGAGTCTGACTCACCCGCAATACTTACATAAGGAAGCAAGTGAAAAAATAAAAACCTTGTACAAACTCAAAAGACAACAGTTAAGAAAACGAACTCCCAATTTTGGAATCTTAGATAAGAATAAGCAACTAATAAAGGTTAAAAATTCTTATTCATCAATAACAGAGCATCCATTTGATTCACTCATCCAAAGCAAGTCTCCACTATCAAAATTTCGCAATCAGACACAACAAAGAATCCTGGAAGGGCCATATTCTAATCAGTAACGAAAGACCTGTATGCTTAATAGTGCAATTGCACCATAAGAACCAAACCAAAAAGTCTACTCACACATCCAAACATTATTAAATCCCATAGCCCCATACTGACTAAAAACTCAACATTCCAGGTGAAGAAAAACAATATGTATGCCCCTAAACGTAGTGCAAGCTGATGATTGTACAAGACCTCATACCTCTTAATATTTATATCAGTATAATTAACCTCCTCTATTCATGCAGGAATCAGATTCAGGGAAAAATATAAATATGAATCAAGATGTCACCTTTGAGATGTGAACTCCAAGACTTCTGTGGATCCCAGAGCATTGCATGCATATAAAAATGCCCAAGTTCACACTTGCCCATCGAGGACCTCTACATGTGAAAAGAAAAGCAAACAAAAAGATAACATATATTAACATTTGGAATAATAAAAAAACAGAAGTCAGAAACCATAGAAGATGCAAGATGCCAGATCAGTCTCACATTTTCTCGTAATCCTGCATCATAAACTCGATGAAAAGACTAGAAATACATACTTGCTTTTGCAATCCGCACACTCCCTGTTCTCTGGCAACTTCAGAAGTCCTTCCAAAACCTGTAAACACAGAAAACATTATTATAAATCAAATTTGGGAAACATATAGCAGAGCAACCGAGCAAAGAATCGATCAAATTCTTAATAAAAATAACAGGTGATTGAAACTCAATCAGACTGCAAAAACTGAATGCATGGGATTAGCAAAACAAGAAGCAGCAGTAAGAACATCCACCACTTTGCTGATTCCCCATAAAATGACACTCATAACTTTGGTTTCCTTCCAACTTCAATCAACGTATTCACATATCTAAGTTCTAACAACTTTCATCAGTAGAGCATATTAAGACAGTTATGATTCCGATAATCATAGAAACAAGACAAAACCACCACAAATTCTCATCCAACATCTTTGCTCCTCGATAGCAGATGGAGTAACCATCATCAGCAATTGCCAGTTACTATTCGGAATTCTCCCATAAGTTGAGCTATTAAACATATACAATCACTGCAGTGATAATGAAAAAGCACGGGTATTGACAAAATATGCAGCATATTAAGTCCAAAGCCACTCACAATCTTCAATATATCCCAAACCAAATCCAGATCTCCTCTCTTTTTTCCAAACAAACCAAAGCACAAAAATCACAATTTATCTGACGAGCCAAATCTCCGACAGTCAATCAATCAAAAAACAATCGCATCACGAGCCTAAAGACTCCAGCTTTATCAGTTAGCATAATAAACACTAGCATCAACCATCCGAACAAGATATAAATAGCTGATAATCGAAAATCAACAATCATGGCAAAATTAAGATCGAGATAATAACAAAAGAAAAGAGTCCAAATCCCATTAAAAAAAAACGAATACCTTTCTGTGCTTGGCATTGAGCTCTTTAGAAACACCTGCCTTCTCATTCATGGTGAACGCTGATAATACTCCCGAAACCCTTGCAGCGAAGAGAAGAAGAAGAGAGTTCGACGGCCGCGATCGTTTCCCCTCCCTTCTTCCTCCCACGGAGAACCGTCCGATTGGATGACCGGCGCCTTGATTGAGCGTTAAGGAAAGACTGATATAGAAATAGATATCGCAGCTGGCGTAGTTATGATATATAATAACTACTCCATTTTAGTGTGTAATAAAATATTGGCATATTTGCAATCCGTCGTGTGTTATGATGAAAATTTTGATTTTTTTATTAAAATTAATTTTGAAAAAAAAATCTAATAAATCTATGAAAACAAAAAATAATGTTTTTTTTGGTTAAATATTAGACATAAGTCTATGAGGAGTAGTTAAAAGACCACGAATTATATATTTATATTAGTTATTTCCCACCATTTTTTTCAAATAATTTAAAATTCAAATTAAGGTCATACCAAAATACCAAGTTGATTTCTTTAAGGCCTTCTCACTTAATAAATACTAGTAAACATATGCACACGATGTGTGCACATAATTAAATTTTTTATCTAAGATATTTTTTTTATATTTTTGCATAAAGTACTTTTATATAAAATATAATAATATTTGAGTAATTTATATTTAATATTAAGTTTTTTGTATTATTTTTGATTATTTATTTTATTTAAAATAATTATATGGTAGTTATGGAATAAAGGTATTTTGGAGATAAATATTGGTATGTCATACCTACCAAAAGTAGTTATTATGTGTGGCTCAACTTTAATAATATAGATTTTTATTATTTTTTATTATTTATTTTATTTAAAATAATTATATGGTAGTTATGGAATAAGGGTATTTTGGAGATAAATATTGGTATGTCATACCGACCAAAAGTAGTTATTATGTGTGGCTCAACTTTAATAATATATATATAATAGATATATAATAGATATAATAGATGTATAGATATACTAGCATCCAAGCACTAAAGTGTGTGATATAATATATAAATCTTACATATATATATATATATATATATAGAGTTTCTTTCAAGTGCCCACCTATCATGCCCACTACCATGCCCACCAATGATGTGACACTATTCTATTGGACCTACAATTTATCACATCTTTATCACATCCAATAGAATAGTGTCACATCATTGGTGGGCATGGTAGTGGGCATGATAGGTGGATACTTGAAAGAAACTATATATATATATATATATATATATATATATATATATATATAAACATGGTTTATTTCCCACTATTATAAAAAAAAAAAGTGGTTAAAAAAGAATATGGAGAAAAATGTGAGAAAGTGGGGTAGTTACATGCTATATTTAGTGAATAATAGTAGGGGTAATTTGGTACAAACATTAAAATGACCAAAAATGGTTACTCTAACACCCTCGTGCATTATAATATTGTATAATATTGTATAGATTGTATAGATTTATATATATATTACTTTATATATATATATATATTATTTTTAACTTGAATTATCATTTAAACCGTTATTTATAATTTAATATTTTAACGAAGGTATTTCTAAAAATTTTATTGATACTAGCGAATAATAAGTAGTGATATGCATATGTGAGTATGTTATATAATTTTGGGTTTTCGGAAAAGCTATTTTTTTATGAATATAACAGTTAGTTATGTTAGCACGAGAAGAAATTTTTTTGTTGTGGTTAATTTTTCGTTTTTTTATATTTTTGTCAATGTTTTTTTAACTGAATCGATGATCGATCGGTCTAACTTAAAAATGGTCAATTTAATCGACAATTTTTCCTGAAAATCGTTTATATAATATAGTGAATAATATATTTTAAAAAGTCAAAAGATGTATATAAATAGACAAAAAAATATATTTACCATGGTTTAAAAACTAATAATTGTATAAATTAATCAAAATATTAATTATAGTTATACTTTTTAAATAATAAATTAATTAATTAAAAAAATTATTTAGTATTAACAAAATCATGTTTAACGAAGTACAAATTCCAAATAATAATTTATATATATAATAAATATTAAATTTATGTTTTTAAAAATAAAATTTTAATTTTTTTAAATAATAATAATAAAAAAAATCCGAATAATCGATTCAATCAGTTTTTCGATTTTTGGTCGATCCGACCTCTTGAACGGTTTGGCCGCTAAAACATTTTTTGGGGTGTTTCAGACCTGACCCGGCCTGTGACTGATTCCCGATCGAACAGACCATCCGGTTTTGAAAACATTGATTTTTGCATTAATTTAGTTAAAATAGGAAAACTATAAATCTATTATCATTTAAATTATTATTTTATAATTCAATATTCTAACAATAGACTTTGTAAAAATTTCGTGAATTCTAATAATCACACGTATTATATAAGTTTTTTTAAATCTAACTACTTCTTCGAGTTTGAGACTGTTTGAGTTTGACATTTAGGGGGGTGTATTCAATTCGGTGAATTATTGACTTTTATGGATTTTAGAAGTTTAGAGATATTCAATCATGACTTTTATATAATCTATAGAAGTCTAGTGGTATTCAAAATAGACTTTTATAAAGTTTTAAAAGTCAAGTGGTATTCAACCTAGACTTTTAAAAACTCTATAAAAGTCTAGTGTTATTTAAAATGTCAATTAACTTTTAATAACTCCATGAAAATCATGGACATACAAACATTAATGCTTAAGGTACAACTATATTTTGTAAAAAAAAGTCTTTGGTATAACCCAAAGATTTGGATAGATTTCTAAAATAATAAAACTCATAATTTTCTTTTCTTTCTCACATTTCTTCACTCCTCACTATCTCACTCCTCTCTATCTCACTCTCTCTCATATTCAAAATGAATATCCTCTCTATCTCACTCTCTCCCATATTCAAAATGAATTATATATTTGTTCTTTTTTCTAAAATAAAAATAAAAAATATTATTTAAATATTTGAAATTTTCAAAATATTTTGTGCTTTTTAAATTATGATTTATACCAATAATTATAATATTTAATTATAATAATATATGATTCAAAAAATTATAATATGATTTAATTTAAATATTTGATTAGTTGATAACATACACGATAAAAAATAAAAATTGACAAATAATTTTTTATGATATAATTGATAAAATAATTTATAATTTATCATATGTTTTTTTTTAAAAATAACTTTACACAATCGCAATTTTTTTAGTTTATAATTTTGTTACGTTAATATATATATATATATATATATATACATTTAAAATAAATGAAATCCATTTTCATCAATAAATTAAAAAAATATTTCAAATAAATTTATTATTTATGTCAAATAATTATGATTTCAAAGGAAAAAAAAAGAAAAATAATAAGATATATTAAAGATACAAATTCATGTAATTGTATGAAAAATTTACAAATCTCTATAAAAGTCCTTCAAAAGTCTACAAAGAATCCATGCAAATCTGTTTGTAAATCCGTGAAATTCTATAAAAGTTAATAAAAATCCATCAACTCCACAAAAGTCTATCATTTTAAAAAGTCACTGAAAGTCATTAAAACTCTGGATTGAATACACCCCCCTTAAGCAAAGTACCGTAAAAAAAGTAAAAAAAGAAGACAACGAGGCAAAGTTTAATCAACAAATGAGTGTATATATATATATATATATATATATATATATATATATATATATTTTTTTTAAAAAAAGAGAAATAATGTGTATTCTATTGTCAAAAAGTAAAAATTTATGGTAAAAAGTAAAAACTTTAAAACTCAAAATATATCAAACTCTACACTTCACAATATTTTTCTCTCTAAATTCAATTGTGTATTTCTTCACAAATGAAGAGACTTATTTATAGATCTCAATTGGAGATTAGTCCAAAAATTAATACATCATCATCTACATCATCACACACTAATTTTCAACATTTTACAACTAAATATTCAACTCTAATATATATATATATATATATATATATATATATATATATATATATAAAATATTTTCAACACTCCCACTTGTGATGATGATCGTGATATGATGACTGTCTTTATTACGTGTTTTTGTACTGCCTCGTTAAAAACCTTACTAGAAAAAACCCAGTGGGATAAAAACATAGCAAGAAAAAAAGAGTGCAGCCACATAAACTCCTCCTCATGTTAACACGAGTGATTCTTCACATATTCCATAGATTGCGCATGCCAATGTTATATATATGCTTTCTGAATATTGCCGTAGGAAGCGCCTCTGTGAAGAGGTCTGATGAGTTCTCACTTGATTGAATGTAACAGATATCAATATCTTTATTCTTCTCAAGCTCTTGAGTGTAGGCAAAGAACTTTGGGGGAATGTGTTTTGTTCTGTGACTTTTGATGTATCTTTCTTTTATTTGAGCAATACATGCAGCATTATCTCATACAACGTCACAGGCTTCTTGTCTACTGATAATCCACAAGAAGTTTGGATATGTTGTGTCATTGATTTTAGCCAAACACATTCACGGCTTGCTTCATGTAGCGCAATAATCTCAGCGTGATTTGATGAAGTTGTTACGAGTGTTTGTTTCTGTGAACGCCAAGAAATCGCGGTGCCTCCACGAGTAAATACATATCCGGTTTGGGAACGTGTCTTATGTGGATCAGATAAATATCCAGCATCAGCATAACCAATGATACTTTGATTGGTGTCTTTTGAGTACAAAAGTCTCAAATCTGTCGTTTCTCGTAGATAACGGAATAAATGTTTAATTCCGTTCCAGTGCCTCTTTGTTGGATATGAACTGGATCTTGCCAATAAATTTACAGCAAAAGATATATCAGGTCTAGTGCAATTTGCAAGATACATAAGGGCACCAATGACACTTAGATATGGTACTTCTGGGCCAAGAATTACTTCATCAACTTCACATGGACGGAATGGATCCTTTTCTATGTTTAATGATCTTACAACCATTGGAGTACTTAATGGATTTGATTTATCCATATTAAAACGTTTAAGGATCTTTTCTGTATAATTTGCCTGGTGAACAAAAATTCCACATTCATTTTGTTCGATTTGCAAACCCAGACAATACTTGGTTTTTCCAAGATCCTTAATTTCGAATTCTTCCTTCAGGTACATCACAACTTCTTGAATTTCTTTATTCGTTCTAATGATGTTTAAATCATCAACATATACAGGAGAATACGTTTCTTCATAATCAATTCCAGGCCTTTGAGAAAAATCTTGTGCAACAAGTCTAGCTTTATATCTGACAATTTCATTTTTCTCATTTCGCTTTTGAATAAAAACCCATTTCGCTTTTACACCTTCAGGAGAATACGAGTTTTGCATTCACCAAAAGATTTTGGTTCATGATCCTCATTTTCATTTATGATGTCACAAGCCACATTATAAGAAAATATCTCATCAATATCTTCTATGTCTTTTCGGTTCCATATTTTTCCAGTATTAATATAATTGATAGAGATTTCATGATTCTCGTTAGTTTGTGGTTCTGACAGAACATTTTTATTATCAGGTGTTTCTTTTGGAACACCATTTTCTATTTTATGATCATTGGGCTTCTCTATCCCTTTTATTTTCCGATGATTTTTATCCTTGGAACCGACTGGCCTTCCACGCTTCAAGCGTTTTATGACATCATGAGTGTCTTCAATTTGTTTCTTTGGAATTTCAATTCGAGCAGGGGCATTTACAGTATGTATATATGATTTTGTTACCCTTTTTGTGTCTGCAAATGCATCTGACATTTGATTTGCAATTTTTTGCAAGTGCACAATTTGTTGTATATCTTTCTCACATTGTTTGGTCCTTGGATCCAAATGTAATAATGATGGTACATACCATTTGATTTCTTTTTCGATGTGTTTCTTTTCCCTCTAACATTGGGAAGATTTATTCATTAAAATGACAATCAGTAAAATGTGTTGTAAACACATCGCCTGTCTGAGGCTCAAGATATCGAATGATTGATGTGCTATCATAACCGATATAAATACCAATTTTTCTTTAAGAACCCATTTTTGATCGTTGAGGTGGTGCAATAGACACATACACCATACATCTAAAAATTTTCAGATGAGAAATATTTGGTTCTTTACCAAATGCAAGCTGCAATAGGGAGAATTTATGATATGCACTTGGTCTGATGCGAATTAATGCCACAGCATGTAAAATTGCATGTCCCCATATAGAAATAGGGAGTTTTGTTCTCATAATCATTGGTATAACAATCAGTTGTAGACGTTTAATCAATGATTCAGCTAATTCATTCTGTGTATGAACATGAGCAATAGGATGTTCAACAGTAATTCCCATTGACATACAATAGTCATTGAAAGTTTGGGAAGTAAATTCTCCAGCATTATCAAGTCTTATTTTCTTGATTGTATAATTGGGAAATTGATTCCGTAATTTTATTATTTGAGCCATTAATCTTACAAATGCCACAATTCCGAGTTGACAATAAGCATACATGTGACCATCTGCTGGAAGCATCGATCAATACCATAAAATATCGAAATGGTCTACATGGTGGATGAATTGGCCCACAAATATCACCCTGAATACGTTCAAGAAATATGGGTGATTCTGTTTGGATTTTAGCTGACGATGGTCTTGTAATAAGTTTTCCAAGAGAACATGTTTTACATTGAAACTTATTATTCTGAAAGATCTTCTGGTCTTTCAATGGATGACCATGTATATTTTCAATAATTCTTTGCATCATTATTGAACCAGGATGTCCCAATCGATCATGCCAATTGGTTAATATTGAATAATTATTAACCACCATATTTGATTCGATTGGTCTTATATGTATATAATGCAATCCAGTAGGGAACATTGATAATTTTTCAACCACATATTTCTTTCCTGATTTATATGTGGTAAGACACATATATTTCTGATTTCCATCAGTTATCGTCTCAGTATCATATCCATGAGAATATATGTCATTAAAACTCAACAAATTTCTTTTCGATTGTGGTGAATATAAAACATCATTTATCAAAAATTTTGTACCATTTGGTAACAAAATTATGCTTTACCACAACCTTCAATCAAGTCTACAGACCTGATATTGTATTCACCATTATTTTTGTTGGTTTTATTTCCAAAAAATATCTTTCATCTCGCAGAATAGTGTGTGTTGTACCACTATCCGGTATGCAAATTTTCATGATATTATTTCCATGTTTGCTCATAGCATTTTCCATATCAAACTTCACAAAAATGCAATAAAGAAAAATTAAGTACAATACAAATGCAAAATATAACATGCTTTATAATACAAGAATGCGTGAAAAATACAAATTTGTTACAATCTAGTCCAACCAATCTTTTAATCAATGTCTTCGAAATCATTCAAAAAATCTGCAGCATTAAAACTAGTTGAACCAATTAAATGGTCACTGTTTTCAACAAAATTGGTCTCTTTTCCTTTTCCCTTTATCGATTCTTTATAGAGATTACAAAGGTGCTCAGGGGCACGACAAGTACGTGACCAATGTCCCGGAGTGTCACATCTATAACAAACACTCTCAGTTCTTTTTGAGTCATTTTCATTTTCACTCATGTTTTCATGCTGCCTTTTTGGTGGGTGATTTGTGACGTTCTCTTGAGATGAGTTATTGAAGTAACTATCTCGATTATATCCACAGCCTGACCACGACCGTGATCATTTCTACGTCCACGCCCACGTCCTCGTCCTCGCCCACGACCAAAATCTTGTTTATGCTTTTGATTTTGGTTTTCATTTTTCATTACGACATTTGCTTCAGGAAATGCCGTTGATCCAGTGGGTCGGGATTGATGATTTCTTATTAACAATTCGTTGTTCTTTTTTGCCACAAGAAGACATGCAATGAGTTCAGAATATCTCGTAAAACCACGCACTCTATACTGTTGCTGTATAGTTATATTTGATGCGTGAAAAGTGAAAAATGTTTTCTCAAGCATTTTCATCTCTACGACTTCAAGTCCACAGAATTTTAATTGCGAGACTATTCGAAACATCACAGAATTATAATCACTGACTTTTTTAAAATCTTGGAATCTCAACGTATTCCATTCATCACGGACGGTCGGAAGTACCACTTCCCTTATATGCTCAAATCTTTCTTTCAACCCTTTCAATAAAATCATTGGGTCTTTTTTGTGAGATACTCACATTTCAACCCTTCATCAAGATGTCGGCGTAAGAAAATCATTACCTTTGATTTATCTTGTGATGTTGATATATTAATTTCTTTGATGGTATCACTTAGATCCAATGACTCAAGATGCATCTCTACATCGAGAGTCCATGACATATAATTCTTTCCAGTGATATCAAGCGCAACGAATTCAATCTTTGCCAAATTTGACATGGTGGTACTAGAAAAATAACAATGTATTTTATTAGTTAATTTTCATTAATATGACAATACAAAATAATGGATAAACGACGAGTACAATTATGTTTAAAAATAGATAAAAAGTTTGCGGTGGATAATCGCCGGTAAGTACAAGACTCGTGAGCATGATGATCATAATCGTTATGAAAAATAGCCTTAGAAATGCCATCATCTCCATCTTCGAAAAACCGAGAAGAAATAATTTAGAAAAAGAATGAATTTTGGTGTGATTGAAAATGAGTTTGAGTGATCATATTTATAGGCAAAAAACTAGTCGTTTATGACCGTTTGTGACCGTTGGAGGTAAGAAAAAAATGATTATGTGTTGAATAAAAATTTGTGATAATCATGCGATGCTTATAATGATATACATAATTAAATAATTATGTATATCATATTACATTATTATAAGGTTGGTGCCGTATACATCCTTTTATATAATATTGTGAAATTATACAAATATAATTAGTATAAAGTCAGGTATAATATATCATATCACATTATTATAAGATCGGTGTCACAGACAGCCTTTTGTATAATATTGTGAAATTATACAAATATAGTTAGTATAAAGTCAGGTATAATATATCATATCACATTATTATAAGATCGGTGTCACAGACAACCTTTTATATAATATTGTGAAATTATACAAATATAGTTAGTATATATACATAATAAATATATATCATATCACGTTATTATAAGGTCGGTGTCATAGACAGCCTTTTATATTATAACATGAAATTATATATTAATATATACATAATAAAAATATATAAATAGTAAAAATAAATATTCTCACTTGTTGAATATTTTTGACTTCTTCTTGTATTTTGGAGCTTCGGAAATTACAGAGAACCTTCGAGCGATCGTGCTGATAACGTGTTGTGAAAAAGTAAAAATTTATGGTAAAAAGTAAAAACTCCAAAACTCAAAATATATCAAACTCTACACTTCACAATATTTTTCTCTCTCAATTCAATTGTGTATTTCTTCACAAATGGAGAGACCTATTTATAGATCTCATTTGGAGATTAGTCCAAAAATTAATACATCATCATCTACATCATCACACACTAATTTTCAACATTTTACAACTCAATATTCAACATTCTAACTCTAATATATATATATATATATATATATATATATATATATATATAATATTTTCAACATATTCTAATAAAAAAATTGTGAGATAATATTGGTGGAATAATGAAGATTATCTAGTGGCGATAGTCGTTTAGAGGTAGCCTTTTGTCACTTGATGATTGCCACAAAATCGCATTTTCGCCGCCAACAATCATTTTTTAATAGCCAATTAATTGCTCTATGAAGAGGATATCATTCAACCACAAAAAAATTATTTTTTACACAATCGGATAACTTGTTCTTTTATGTTAAAATTAATTTATGAGAAAAAATTATTTGATCTTCCAGAGATTATTACCTCACTTGAAATGTCACACTCTCATATGTATTCAAGCAGTTCTCATTTTGATATGTATTCAAGTAGTTCTCATTTTGAACCGAGGTGAGATATGTTATATTTATAATTAAGTCTCGAACCGAATATCTGGTCCTAAACCCTATGTAAGATATGTTATATTTATAATTAATCGAACTGGATATCTTATTCTACACCCAAAAATTGAATGTCAAATCAACAGCTCAAATATATTTCAATACATAGAAGATGGTTGTTTTTAAAATAAAGCACACGCCTCTTGGCCATCATTGATTTACATAACATCCTTTACTAGATTCGAAAAAAAAAAAATAACATCCTTTACCAACCATACAAGCGCTCAATCTTACAAAATACATTTTGGTCACGAAACCATATTCGGTATCTCTAATACAAAATACGGCTCGTGTTGATTAAAGGTATCATTTTTCGGCTCGGGTCAACAGTTTTTCTCAATCATACTGATCGTTTGCTGCACCCCACGGCCTCATTCCCATGCAGAACTTTCGGTTCGGTTCGGCTTCTTGACGGATCATCCGATTCCCCACACGATACTGTGAGTTGACAACAATACACAGTGACAAGATAAAGTAACAATGGAGTTCAACTGCATAATAATTTACAGCATTACTGTCAAATAGAATGGTACAACATGAGATACAAGTGCACAACATGATTCTGAAACCTCTAAGCTAGAGCTAGGAAACGCATCCGAAAACCCTATCAAACAAATCACGAGGGCGATTTATAACCAACCTTGGACATCATCATGCTTTCTCCTTTCTGTTTACTATAAAATACTAGGCATTATGGGTAATAGATCGTTTCATGTACTACGGACTTCCTGTGCAGAAGCTTGGCTCAATCGGCGTCTCTTATTTCGGCTTCCACATCCACAACAGCAATAGATGATTTCTTACCTGTACATAAGATTAAGATACATCAACACAATAAATTCCAAGTAATAGTAGCATAGTTCTGTTGCAAAGATAATGAAATCCTTGATAAATTGCAATCATAGACTTGTGATGACCAAACCTTTTTCTTTACGAGGAGAAAAGCCACCAAATGCTTGATCAAATGGTTTCGCTTGGTTCGAGAACTTCACGGCTTCCTTCACAAATTCATCGTCCACCACTGCAAAACGCACAAACAAGAAGCCATCTAAGCACGGAAGACATGAGGGGCTTCTCAAACCTATCCTGCTAGGTCCCACATATGCCCTAACAATTTGAACTTTGAAGGATATTTATTGGGGTAGCACGTAGAAATATTCCTTTTAAGACAGATAATCTCAACGGTTTGATTTTGTTCCGAATCTTTTGATACATTAGACCTTAGCTTTACCTGAAAATGGCTGGGTACAAAATGGACACAGCTGCAAATCATCTTTCAGTGTAGATCTGCAATGGATAAATTGTCAATCAGCCATTGAAATATTGGAAATTATACGTATTTTTATTACGATATCATGAAGAGCATATCTTACTTGAAAACTTGAAATTCGTTTCCACAGTTTGGGCACTGCATGTAAAACGCTTTCGTAAATGGATACAGTTTTAAAACACAAGTGAACGTAATAAGTCACAAGCCTGGTAGCACATGCAATGTGTGACTGTCAACCTTTGTTCACTGTATTGTTGTTGTTTCTATTAGTAACATAATCACATTCGAAGTTGAAAAGTAAGTGCATTTAAATAAACTCAATTGATGACACACCAAAGAAACAGCTGTAAGGTAATCTTAGTTTTTATTTCAGATAGATAACATGATATACAAGCAAGAAAACAAAAATCCAAATGGAGCAAAAAAATGTATTTCCTTGTCGGATAAAAGTTGACTTTAAAGCGGTTCAGAAAGTTCATTGGCAATCACAACCTCTCTGGCACCTTTTGCTCAATTCAGATCCCTTGTCCAAATGCCGTTCCAATTCTTATTCCTATGTACAAATGAATAACACTCGGCCTTGAAACAAATGTAAGAATATTTTAACACGTGCTTCATTAATCTTACATATGTAGAACATAAAGTGGAACTGCTACTCACGACTGTGAAAGTGAAGCGTGATCTTTAACTGAAATTTATCAAAGATGTTGAGGATCTTGTTTTTTCTTTCAACGTTCACTAGACAACTCAGTTGCATTCAAATCTCATCAGGCAAATATATACAATCAGTTCATGTGACAATACGGACATAAAGTTTCCTAACATAGTAAAAAAATCGTAGGTGAAACGCTGGGCACCCAATGAAAGTTAAGGATATCATACGCTTCCTTGAACGATATCTCGCCCAGCCCACCAAAGAAATGCTCCAATGCCCACAATTGGTACAAGCACTGCAATAAGCTGAATCTAAGGAATCAGTAATGTCAAAATAAAGAGCTGGAGAGGATGTTATTGTTTTTTCGAAAATAAGAAAAAAGAAAGGAAAATTCACATTCACGGGCTCGATTTGACTCGAAATCAGAGTTTATATCCTAAAGAACAAACATATTCACATTTGAGCTGTTTGCTTGACCATAGAGGATATTATTGTTTGTTCGTACTATAACTATGAATCACATAACTTCTAATGAGTAATTTGTTTTCGCAAAGCACAAACAAAAAAAACATGTATTCGCATTACGAATAATTAATCCAAATAGTTGAAAGAATTCATGGACATGGCAGATGCATCTAGAATTCAAGCTGTTGAGAAATTCTACCTGGAAACCAAATTCAAGAGATGCATGTCACAAAACATATTCCGTTTGCTTAACTGATATCACTAACTAGATTGCTATGGTACTATTGCATACTCTTGTTGATTGCTTGATACATTTGCAGAAAACAATTACCAAATCGAATTTAAATGGGGGAAAAAATAAAGATTGCAAATGGTAACAATCTGGCCTTTCTGAGTTGTGACTAGCATGCTAATCAGCATCACTGACAACGGTTTTTTTCCCCAAATGGATACTTACAAACACAAAAACTTGAGGTGAACTCAAAACTCACAACAGCCACAAAGCCAAACATTGACGCATATTTCCCTCCCTCCATTAACAAGAGAGTTCACAATCCGAGGGTCGTGCCAATTCGATCACAGTAATGTTGACTTCTTATAACGCTTAAGAAACTCATGAATTTTACAATCCCGTGATACTATGTTAGCCACAACGATGCAATACTGGGAGCTAATAACAGCCAAATAATATATTCACAAAGATTGGCAATGCATCCATTAACACATCTGAAATCATGACAAACGTAAAGATACATCTAACAATTCAAAACAGCATAAAAACTTCATCATCACATATAAAAGAAAACAGAGGGATACCCAAAGGGAAACAATAGCGTCAAGAAGCCACCCCAGCTGCCCAGTCATAGAAAGATAAGTCAAAAGAATTGCCAAAGCAAGATTCCCCAAAACCCTTGCAGTCTCACTATTAACCCTTCCACCGCCGCCGTCGCCGCCGCCAATCCCATTAAACCCCTTTTTGAAATTCACCAAGACAACCCGTTTCCCCCTCCTCACCAGAATCCCATCTTTGTTCCAGCTCGATGCAAAATATGATAATCTATTCCTCAAAGCTCCGGTCTTGAAGCCGTCTTTGGATACAAACTCGATCTTTACTCTTGAACCAGTGTAGCAACTTATGGGCTGTAAAAATCTTAACTTGTAGCTATATTTCTTGGTTTGATAGTCATTTTGTTTGTGTAGAGAGTTTGCAGTCGGAAAATGGATGGAAATTTGTAAGAGTGCTTGCATGGCAAAGTCCTTGGTGGAAAATTGAAGGGGCGTGTCTATGGAAGTTCAACAGTAAACTTCATGATTTGAGCAGGATAAAACTCAAATGGATTTTGTACATGGGGCCCACTGTACGAGATCTTTATTTGCAAATAATTATTATTTTTAATAAAGCAAATAATTAATTAAATTTACATAATATATTTTTTTAAAAGAAGAATACAACACATATCAATGTCTCACCTCAATTTTAATATTTTTTTAAATAAAAAACATCGTTCTAGCACATCTACATTTTCTGTCAAACTTTTAATTAAAAATATCTCTAAATTTTATAATATTAACATATTATTGTAAGCTTAAGAACCCATTTATCTTAGATTTTCATATGGTTTAATATCTAATCTAAAATAAAATATATATATCTATAATAAAAGAGTTTTGAAAAAGTAAAACCATCCAATTGCCCAAGTTTCAAAATATAACCTCACATCGAGGCACGAGTACTAGTCATTCTATGACTGTATGACATAGTCTGACTTTGTATACAGATCAAATCGATCATACTTATAAATAATATTTTTTAAATTAAAAAAATTCATAGATTAAATCGAATAAAGATTATCTCTCAATAATTAATTTTTTTTAGTACAAATTGCATCGAATATCGAAAGTCTTTCGGATCGAGTTACAATTGTTTGCTGCGAAACCAAGATTTGTGCAGTGATGAAAGAACTTATTTTATGCATGACAACCACATACATAGAAGTCAAAATCACACAACACTATGGGGCTTAATGGCTGTCTGCAATCCTGCGCATTTCTCGTAAAACAAGCGTACAGCAGTACACGAGCTTTACATCAACCAAGAACGGTGGGATAAAAACCAAAAACAGGACATCAACAACCAGAACAATGTAAGACGAGCCTCGTATACCACGAGATTTTTCTTCCACCAGACAGGTTCATTTCCCTTCATAAACCTGTCATATCCCTGAAAACGCGTCGAAAGCAAGCTGCCGAGCAACCACACAAGGGGGAAAAACCCTCACAATGATCATTTACTGAATAGTGCCGTTGATGCCATTAAAGAACCCTGGCTTTGTCATGGAAGATGATTGTATTATAAGGATTTTAGAACCTCCCCTAGAACTAGTCCCCACTGAGTCCAATGGCTGCCACCCTATTCAAGAAATTCTGACAGCATCTTAAGTTGATGACCTGTAAAACGATCTATGCGAAATATGCTTTTTACGATAACACGGTTATTACATTCATTAAGGGGAAGGGCAAAATGGTTGCTCACCTGACAAAAAACAGCATAAGGCTCCCTGAGTGGTCCATCACATGAAAGTTCACTAGTACTTCCATCAATAAAAGTTCCATCAGCAAATATTACCTACACAACGGAAGAACAAACCAAAAAGGATGATAACTAAACATGAGAGGGCTTAACTTACATACTAACACAACTGGTTGATGGATTTTAAAAATATATAAACATATATTTACAAAACAGAAGATTCATAACATGACACAACATGACAAGGCAACGCCGCGTGAATCCATGAGAATATGATTTATCGATAAAAACAAGGAAAACAGACGCAGGAAACTTCAATAAATTAAAATGAGTATGCCTAAGAGACCGAAATCACAAACTAGACTTACAGGCATATGGCCTAGATCACCAGAAATGCCATAGGACAGCGAATTGAAAAGGGAATTACACAGAATGAGGAGTTTCCATCATCAGTACTTGCGCACAATATGTCATGAATTGTGTGAAACCAACTATCACAGAATTTTCCCACTTTATTGCAGTGACTAGTGAGGCAGTTGTATTCATCAATTCGGTTAAAGCATACCTCAGATGCATAGCCAGGAGTAGCACCTGCTATGGGCTTGGTGAATGAACTAACCGGAGAACTTCTCTGCACAGCCTCACAGAAGGCAAGCAGGCGTTCACGGCTTCCAAGTTGTACTGCCTAAAAGCAGAGAGCGGAAAATGCGTACCATCAGTGTCAGCTACTAGCTGTGCTGATTAAACTATATTTTAAACGAAACAAGCCCAATAGATTTCTCCAAAGCAACAATTCTGACAATACAAATGCAGGCAATAGGGCTTGAGAAAGCAAACAGTGTAGTTCACCTAAAAAAAGAAAAGAAAAGAAAACAGTGTAGTGACTTATAATTTTACTTTTCAAGTTATTTCTGCTACAGCTTGCACAATAACAAGTTACAATATGATGGAGATGTAGACAAGTTCACACGAGCCCTGGATCCCTGCCAAGTGAACTTGGAGACAACGCAACCTACCCCTCCAACAAAAGTCATCATGCTGATAAGGAAATATCACTCACCCAAAGTAGTTATCCTAAGAGCAACTATGTGAAAACATTTTAAAAGAACAAATGAAAACATGGTGGTATTCACATTTGGAATGTAAAAATTTACTGGATATAGTGCATTGACCTGTACAACATCATGGCGTGGTACCCGACTCCCCGGTTGCACCTTGAATCCTCGAGCTGCCATGACTTCAGCTATCAGAAAACTTCCCTAATGAGAGGCAAATCATATCATGGCAGGGCAGATACGACAAAATAAAAAAGGTTGAAAACAAGAAGAATGGAATGGTAAATGGTTACCTTAATAGCTTCCCCGACCATTTGTGGTGCAAGGAATAAACCCTGGAAAAATAGACGCATAATATCACCAGGAGTAGAACCACAATCAACTCCAAGACCTGGTGCAGAGAGACGAGCAGCTGCTGCAGCTACCCATTTTTCCCTTCCAGCAACATACCCTCCGCAGGGTACAATTGTTCCTCCAGGGTTTTTGATAAAACTTCCGGCAATTAGATCTGCACCCTGTCAAGTGTCAACCATGAACAGCATCACACAAACTTCACAATTCAAAGGAGGAAAAGGAATCTCAAAAGCACAGGCGGTGTGGCATACCACCATAGGAGGCTCGGAGCTCTCCACAAATTCACCATAACAATTATCCACCATGACCAAGCAATTAGGGTTCTGCAACTGTACATATACATGCAAAGTATTGGATCGAAGGTCAATAAGCATAAATAAATATACATCACATAAATAAAATGCAGAAACCGATAAGAAGACGCCTTCAAAAATTGAAATGCCCAAATATGATGAGATTTCTCTGGGCCAAGTCTTGTGGCCCTTGTGCATCTCCTCAATATTGAATATCATCACCGACTCCAAATACACACCAGATTGTGTGGCATGAACCCAGTTCTCAAGATGTTTACCTTAATAATCTTTATTGCCCTTCCTATATCATTGATACTCAAGCTTTGACGCCATGAATAACCGCATGACCTCTGTATGAGCGCGCATTTTGTATGAGATTTCAAAGCAATTTTTAGGGCATCCCAGTCAAGCCCTCCATCCTCAGCAAGCTGATTCAAAATTTGGAAAGACTTTGATCACTCATAACATATAGGAAAAATAAATGTCAATATTCGAGAAAGAAAAAACATATGGCTAAATAACTAACTGGGACTTCTCGATATTCAACTCCAAAATCTTTCAAAGAACCTAAGCAGTTGGAGTCCCTGATTCCGATAACTTCCTCCAATGTATCATAAGGAGCACCAGCAACTGCCAGAAGCTGACAAAGTATCAGTCCACATGTATCAATAACTAAATCTGAAGCACAAAATGGCATGGACAAAGAACTGAATCCATTATCAAGAACTGACAAGAACAAAACATAAATATACCTCATCTCCTGGCCTTAGAAAAGCAAACAAAGCACAGGTAATAGCATGTGTGCCTGAAAAAAACTGATAATAAAAGAGGGAAATAAGAAACGTTATTACAGTCAGAGCCAAACAGAGATAAATCAAGAACGATTGCAAAAACCTGTGCTCGAACAATAGCGGATTCAGCACCAAAAATTTCTGCAAAAGCTTGATCTAGAGCTTCTCGTCCTCCAGCTTCTTCATGACCATAACCTGTGCTACCACCAAAATGCTGGCGTAGACACAAAAAGGAATGAATATTCATAACAGTTATTGGGATCAGCGAGAATGATGCATTCAGTAGAAGTGAAGGCAACAAACATAGTTATGTCTTTGCTACTGCTATCGCACCATGACATTCATGTAATATGGCACTGACGGTTTCTCATGTTTGATAGTGCGGCAAGTTACTGATTTTAGTCATTTGTTTGAACTGGAACATAAGTGAACTCCCACATAACATTCTAGGGACACGATTCATGATGTTCAGTTTTATTATATTATACATGACGAGGAATAGTGTCATTCATGATGTTCAGTTTTATTATATTATACATGACGAGGAATTGTTATTGGTTCAATATGAACTAGAACCAGTAAATAATTGGGATCAGGGAAACACCCGTGCTCGGCCATGATTAAGATTAAAGGTCAGCAAATCGTGACCCCTTGACCTGCCGGTTTGGATTATGACTCGTGGCCCCAAGTTTAAAATTTCATTGGTCAGCTAGAAGCGCTGAAATAAGTGTGGATCCAAAGATTCTCAATTTCAACTATTTTACCAACCTAGCCACTCATGCTTGTACATGATTACACAATCAACTATTCAAGTAAAAGTAAGCAGCTGCAGGACACAAGAAGTAAGGTCACTCTATAGTCTCTCTTAATTCGCGAGCCCTTCAGAAAATCAGCACCACATTTTGCACAGAAAAAGTACATTTACCGACTAAACTTGCCCTGTATTTGGATATCACAGAGAGAGTCGTCTAATCATTCTTACGGCGTTCCAAAAAACTCTCTTGAAATAAACTTAACTTAAGCAAAATAAACAGAATGGCACCAAATAAATAAAGAAGCAAAAATTCTCACATGAGATCCGACTCGTGCATTCTGAAAAGCTTTAAGAACTCGCGCAGTATTTCGCGCCACCAAATTATCCACTGCCCGAAACTCCGAGTACAATGACTCCACAGCTTTCTCAACCTACACGATCAACCATCGAATTTCTCTCAGAAGAATAATCGATTCCGTAAGAACAATATGCAAAAGAATGAGCAAATGCATTCCTCGTACCTCAGGGACGAAGAGTTGCTCCTGTTGACGGAGAGAATCGACTGCAGCAAATGATCTTGGGCGGCGCACAGAAGCTGAGGCTCGGAGGTTCCGCGTAGATTTCGTTGAAGAAGCGATGGCGGTGGGGCGCGGGCGCTTCAAGGGCCAACCGCGGGTAAGATAAGCGGATGATAAGACCTCGGACATTTTTCTGGCGCCCTGAAGATGAACGGGAAATGGGTGCTCTGGGGGATTCGAATCCCCATATATGGGCCTGCGTTTGGGATAATTTGTGGGCCTTGATCCCGTTGGTGCAGTTTAATTCCTTTCTCCAGACACACGTTCAATCTCACAAAACCACTTCTCCATCTTGTTTCATAATTCATAGCATTTCTTTTAAAAGGGTTGACCCCAAAAGTTAGAGGATTATGAGTTAAATCGAAGGATGTGCACGATCGATAAAGATCTGAGGGAGGGACCAACATGGCTACCCCTGAGCATATCACCACAATATTTCAACAAAAAAATATGCTCCACACAATCATCGAACCCGCAACGCTGAAATTTTTTTTCCCAAAAATAAATTTTATTCCGAAAAAGTGCATAATCAACTAAATTTTTTTCAACATGCTAACAGTTTTAAATAGTAACTAAAAATTAAAAACTTTAAATACACGTAAATTATAAATGAGTTTAATAAATATAAATTATAAATTTAAATATCCATTAAATTTATTAAAAACTAGATTGTATATTTATAGAAAAATATAAAAATTTAATTAAATTTGTAATTTTACTCCAATAAAAAATTTAATAAAGTTTATCTATATGTGTCCCCAATAAAATCGTAAAATTTATAAATCAAATATCAAAATTATTGTTATTATATCTAAGAGTTGTCATGATTCTATTAACGAACATGTTCACGTTTTAACAAACCGAATATTGTAAAATTTTAACTTGATTTGTTTATCTTAACGAATATTATTAAACGAGCTGAACGAATATTTATCGAATCGAGCTCCAAATAACTATAGAACAGTTTTGATTCATTTACACCTATTGATAAGCAATCAGCCGGGTAAAGAATTAGGGGTTCCCTTCAATATCTTAGTATTCAGTGAGAAAACAAGCTTCTGTAAAAATTTAACCATTGACAATCAATTTATGCTCATTGAATAATATATATGAAGTGTGGAAAATTTCCAGAATAAAAGAATTACACATCACTTTATGCTGTATGGAAGGAGGGTACATTGGCTGTTCTTGTCTCGAAACAATTACAACCACAGCAAATGGTTCCTTTCACCTTCCACGCGGATTCACAAGCTGCGAGAAAACCGCACTTGTTGCACCATCTTCAGTGTCATCATCAGTCCCAAAAGCGCCCCCTTCGATCATACTCATGCTGGTATCAAATGGCTCCGGCGGGGTCATCGGGAATACCGGGATATGGTTTGTGCTGTTATCATCAGGCTCCGTGAGAGCAGAAGCTGTCTCCTCCAGCTGAAGAGCGTACTCGAGGTTCCACAGAACGTCGCCCATTGAGGGCCTATCAACTCCATGTTCAGCCAAACATTTTTCAGCTGTCTCGCCGAATTTCTTTAGAGAAGCAGGACTAACTTTTCCTACGAGGTTCTTGTCCATGATTTGGTCCAACATTCCCTTCTTTTGCCAAGCCATTGCCCATTCCGCAATGTTGACTTGCTCCCTGGGAAGCACCGGATTCAAAGCCGGCCTTGTACAAAGCACCTCCATAAGAACGACGCCAAACGAGTACACATCAGATTTTTCTGTGAGTTGTTGCCGCCTGAAATATTCAGGATCAAGGTATCCAAAGCTGCCCTTTACGGCTGTACTGACATGAGTTTGATCGAGAGAAGGTCCGGTTTTGGACAGACCAAAATCAGCGACCTTCGCTACAAAAGCTTCATCCAAGAGAATATTGGTTGTTTTCACATCACGGTGAATGATACTTTGAGCTGCTCCTGTGTGGAGGTAATGAATTCCTCTAGCTGCACCTATACATATCTCAATGCGCTGCTTCCAGGAAAGAGGTGGAAGATCGGTTCCATACAGATGGCTTCGTAGAGGCCCATTTGCCATGTATTCATACACAAGAATCATCTCTGACCTTTCGTCACAATAGCCGATCAGAGACACCAAGTGGCGGTGACGAAGTTTGGATAACATTTCGATCTCAGTGCGGAATTCAGCAAGGCCTTGCTCGGATCTTGGATTTCCTCGTTTGATGGCAACACTAGTCCCATCTTCCAGTGTTCCTTTGTACACCCTACCAAAGCCACCAACACCGAGAAGCAAGTTTTCATCAAATTTGTTCGTGGCATCCATTATTTCTTGAAACATGAAGATTCGACCAAGATTGGAAGAAGCTAATGATATGCAGCTAGCGGTACCACTCTTTCGAGAAGTTGTGGACATTTTTGACAGAGTCAAAGAGTTCCCATATAATGGTAGTCTGAGCCATGAATTTCCTTCATGGGAAGACTTAGGTCGACGAGCCATGAAGTAGAAGAAACACAATCCTGTTAATGCCAATGCAACCACAGAACCAACCACAGAACCAATTATAATGCCCATCTTGTTCCTTTTGGGAGGTGACACGAGGAGAGCCTCAACCGACAGAAGTCCATTCAAGCTTCTGGCCTCATTGCTTATCTTCATGATTTCTAAACCATTCATTATGGCATTTAAGACATCAACACTCGTGTCTGGACCTACACTAACAGTCAATGTATCTGAATCAGCTGGTATTTTATACACAAAATCTCTGTAATAAGGCACGTCCAAGTTTCCAGCTTGGTTTGATAGGTCCAGACTCTCAAGGGCAATATCAGCATTGATAAACAGATTGAATATGAGACTATTCATGGATTTGCTCACAATATCACAGAAATGAACTCGTATAAAATATGAGAAACTCGGATCAGCTAAAAAGACCCAAGTGATATTGAAGTTCACATTGGCTACATCTGCATCTCCCATTGTTTCAGCAGTAGCATAAACATAGTTCGGTGCTATTTCTGGTGAAACCGAAGCACCGTATTTTATGTTCGAAGGGTCGACAGAAACATTCGTGGCAGAGCTATTCACATGAAGGTACTTCTCATCGTTCTCCCAAGTTCTTCCCAGGGTATCATTCTGAGCTGTGATCAGAGGACCACCCATGTTTACACGATAAACAGTTTCGAGAGCAAGTCCAGAAAGCCCTTCAGAATGGCCAGAGGGTGAAACCGCATATGCCTGTTCCGGAATCAGGTTATCCGGGATGGATACAACTTCAATGGCATTAACAAACGCAACAGAACCATTCACAGGAACAAAAGTGATCGACAAGCTATCTGTGGTGACATTGATTGCATATTCTTTGAAGAGGTAAGAACCATTGTAGCTTTTGAAAGTTAAGTCCCTCAAGAGCACAAAATCGTCAGTCACCACAGTGATCGCCGCAGAGGTCAAATTGTTGCCCGGGATTGGATAAAAATAAAGACGAACCCAATGCCGGCCTTCTTGTTTGATATCGAACTTGTATGATGCTGCCCTCGTAAAGATTCTAGCAGACTGATAGATAGGGAACGGGGCACTGGAATTCGAGGTGGCAGCAATAGAATTCTCTTGGCTCTTCAGGGAGACCGAATCAGGACTATAGTTCTTACCAAGAAATGCCACATTTTGCGAAGATCCACAAGCAAGCAAGTAATTATCAGTGGGAGTAAATTCAGCATAAGATTTGTACATATCAACAAGCCCAAGCACAAATACAGCTACAAAAATAAGAACCCACTTCACCAAATCCATAGCAGATGACATCTTGAGCAACAAATATCCACCTCAAGCAGCTTCCTTTGATAAACAAAGATTTAATTTACACTTCTCCAATCCCTATGAACAAATATTCTACAACAATAAAGTAAACCGCTCCCCAAGAAAAGAGCCAAGAATCATAGCATCTCAAAATTCCCAGATCTATATGCAAATCAACCCAACAGGATTTCGCAAACCACTACAACTCAAGGTTCAGTTTTGGCACAAAACAAGAAAAAGGGTATGAGAGAAAAGGAAGTTTGGTATCATAAAAGAGACAAAAATCAAAGCTTTTTTCAAGATCATTTACCTCACGCAGTACACAGCTTAAAGACCTGTAATAATGTGACGCAGAGTGAACTGTTTTTGCACCATAATAAAAGCTCAAAAACACCATCCAGTTCAAGTAGTAGCATTGCTTCTCTGATATTAAAAAGAAAAAGGCCCTTTACAGGCTGTTGATTAGGCTGTCAATTTACAAGGAGCCGGGGGGGAAAAGGGCCCATAAGAAGCGGAAACTGAAGAAGCTCAACCCCACAATGCAAATTCAAACAACCGTGTCCTTTTCCTTTTTCTTTCGACTATTTTTAAGATTCGGAGAAAATTAGAAAATTGATTTGGATCAAATCTCGTTATTATTGTTAGGAAGCTGATACAATTTCTAACAAAAATTGAAGTTATGAGTTGTAACCCATAATTCTATTTTAACCCCAAAAAAAATTTAATGTTTCTTATTGTTTTTTAGATTAATTATTCATTTCATTACTTAGTATAAGGGAGTTGATATTTACACTCCACCTTGTGTTATCTACACTTTATTTCATGTATAAAATATGTGTTCAATTTACTCACAAGTGAGTGTAAATTAAAAAAAAAGTATAAATATCAACTCCCTAAATATATATTTGCAAATTGATTAGTAAATTCAGGTATTAAATAGTGTTGAAGCCATTATATAATTAATTCAATTTAAGTTTATACTTGATTTTTACTTTTCATATTGAATAAACGGTATAAAAATCAAAAGTTTTATAGGCAACTAATATTAAATGTTACTTTATTATAAATAATAACTAATTTGATTATTCATGAAAAAAATAAAATGTTCTGTGTGATGGATCAAACCGGTCCACACGTACAATAAAAAATACTTTTAAAATAAACTTTATTTTGGTGTTAAAATTATCATTTGTGGTGCCCAATTTGAGACCATCTTAGGGGGTGGGATGAGATATTTTTTTAAAGAAAATCTTGGGAGAAAAATTTATTATTATGATTGAATTTCAAATTTGGGATTTTTGAGTTAGTTTGGATTACTGTTTGAAAAATATTTTTATTTATATTTTTAAGCGTAGGTTAAAAGCAAAATATCAAAAGCTATAAATTTATAACTTCTAAAAAAAATTTAGAAAGTGTTATTTTTAAAAATATTTTTATAACCAAGTGCTATACTTTTTAAAGAAAGTATTTTTATAACATTTTTTTAATCCACCGGAAACGTGTTCTTTTGTCTTGATTTTGGATTGTGGTTTACGATGAGTTATCTACAAGTATTTGACCTTTTTTTTTTTTTTGACACTCCACGAGTTCATGTTGTGCGCCTCTATTGATCCATTTTAATCTCTTCAGAAATATATGCTACTTATTTTAATTCAACAAAAATAAAGTTGAAGAACCAATTAGACAATGAAATTCAAAGTTATCACGAAAATCAGCTTTAATGGAAATGGAAGAGCTGTCAAATGGCCAACCCATGGCGGGGCGGGCCGGCCCACCAAAAATCCACTTTTTGGTGGGTCGATGGCGGGCCGACTCACCATCCTGGCAGGCTGAAAATTCTCAACCCAACCCAACCCAAGGTGGGTTGCGGGTTAGGCGGCCCGGCCCGCGGGTTGGATCACGATAAATAAAAATAAATACAAAATATTATAATTAATTATAAATATCATTTCATAAATAAATATTAATAAGAACATATTAATAAAAATTTTAATTATTGATTTCATGTGTGTAAATTTTATATAAAGTAATTAATACAAAAAAAATCACAACTTTTATTAAAAAATACATATATAACAATAAAAATAAAAATAAATTATTAATTTTTCAGGCCCGCGGCGGGTCAACCCGCGCGGGTCGTGGGCCTAGGCGGGTTGGCCCATCTAGGCCCACCTTTTGTTGGGTTGAAAAAATTTCAACCCAACCACTTAAATTATGTGGCGGGCAGGGCCAACCCGGCGAGTCTAACCCAAATTGACGCTCTAGAAATAATTGAAATTTAATGTGATAGATTTTGGGGGTGTTTGCCTATGCTTAGTTGAAAACAACTTATAAGTTGTTTCTGAGCTTATAATTTCTTTAAATTTGTTTGTCAATTTTTTTTTTCTCAGATATCTTTGAGTTGCTAAATAAATTGTTTGACATATTATAATCTATTTTTAAAAAATTTTTGTTCACTCATATTTTTTTAGAACACGTCTTATTTGAATATATTACTTCTTCATATTGTCCTTATATATTTTCTTAAATAACCATCGTGTCCTCACACCCATTTTTTACATAATTTATTAATTTTTTTAAATTAAAATATAAAATAATTTTATTTTTTAAATAAATGTTTAACATTTATGATAAAATTTCAAATTGTTTTGGTATATACATAACAACTTATATTACTTTCATTTCTGATAGTTTTGACAATACAAATATCTTATAATATCAAACACATTAGCATCTTTAAATTCTTAAAATAATTTTTCATCCAAACACTTTAATCATTTATTTTTAAAATGTGATGTGACAACTTAAAAGCTCCTATAGGAGCTTATATACTGCTTTAATAAGTTTCCTGAAACACTCTCTTACACTAATTTTATAGTTACGACTTTTGAGTTGATGAGATGCTATAAGCTTATAAAATAATGGGTAACACATTCATACTTTATTGGTATAAACACATTTTAGTAATTTTAGTGTAATCTAAAATTCAGTATATAAATAAAATGTGTAGCTCCATTTGTAAAATTTATTCTTAAAGAGGGCAGTTACTAATTTTTAAATTCTAGAAGGGTTAGTCTGCAGTTTAATCTCGCATCGCTATGTCTATAAATGTCATGAATCATTATCATTCTAGGTAAGTGACTTTTCAATATCCAAAAGCTTTCTACTTTTGTACTATTTGAATAGTTGATCGCTGATTTGAGCGTTGAAGGATTTTCATCAAGTGATCACTCGGCCTTCTAACGTTTATTCGTGAAGTGGGTGACAACCCACATGAAATCAAACATTGGATTTCAAATTTGTCAGGTGACCCGTTGAAGCATGAGATCATTTGAGTTCGGATCTCCTGAGTTGGTAGACCACCCAAATTCCGCTGATTCGAATAGTTGATTTGTTGTCCGCATCAATATTATATCTAATGATCTAACTTTTGTTTATATAAGCGAGATCCATATATTTTTTTGTATTCCACATATCCAGATTAATTTTTAACTATTAAATTTAATATTAAGATAATATCCTTATAATAGCATAAACTCGACGAGAGATATTTATTTTATCGACACCCAACTCATAATATTGTTATTAATGTTTGTCTTACCTACAATATATTATATACGTTGAAACTCGTTTTCAAATCGGTCCCATGGTCTAGTGGTGAGGACATTGGACTCTGAATCCAGTAACCCGAGTTCAAATCTCGGTGGGACCTTATTCAGTTTTTACTCCCTCGTCCTTTTTTTTTTTGACGAGATTTTTTACTTTTTTCAAAAGACCCACTGTTCTATATTTTCTAATTTTACCCATTTTTTTTAAAGTTAATTTTTAACCAATTTCTAAAAAATAGAAATTTAACCACTCTAATAAATTTTTTTTGTGAATGGTATATTGATATGAATAAATTATCATTCACAATTATGAAAAGTTACCTATAAATCTGAAATGTCTTAGACCATTAGTTTTGAGAAACTATTGTATCTATACTATAGTCTATACATAAAGAAGACACCATCTTTTTTTGGTCAAAATTATGTTGGACTTTAATCATCTGAACTTTTATGTGAATGAAAAATTGTGCTAGAGATTGAGCTTGTTAATTAGATGGATAAATAGGTAAATGACAAGTGTCCCACATTGAAAAATTAAATTGAAATGTATGAGCTTATATTGTGTTATATTTTATGAAAATATAAAAATGATTGGTCAACATGTTTTCTCTCGCTCACATCATGGTGATGATGGTGCATTTTGTTTTCGTATTTAGCATTTTGGCTAAAAAATTATCTTTATATGATATAGATCACACTTTTATTTTTATTTTTTTTTTGTTTTTTTTTTGTATTTTGACATTTCAAATTGTACTTTAGTTCCTGATAAGTGCATTTTGTGTGCATTATTTCATGTTATTTTTATGTCTATTTTGTGTGCATTCATATTATTTTATGTGTGTGTTTATGTGTTTTAGTTTATGTGTGTGTATTTCACTCCTCGGGTTAATTTTGTAGGAAAATAAATTGTTGAAGAGTGAATTACGGAGCAGCTTTGGTCGAAAACTCAAATTTAATTTTAGAGAGATTTAAATCCGATCTTACCGTTCAGATTAAATTTCAAGATTTTTTGAAGCTGCTGTCCAAATTTCAGCTCGATCCGACGGCTAGATATCAAGATATGAATTTTTAAAAATTTTCGCTCGGAGCAGAAAAATCTACTCGCTCGAGCGAGAGTCTATGCTCGCTCGAGCGAGCCAGACTTGCCAAAAATCTTCCGGGATAGAGAGTTGCTCACTCGAGCGAGCGTGGCTTGCAGATTCCATATATTTGGAAACTCTTGGTCGAAAAGGAGGCTATCTTTTAGAGATCTTTGGACACTTAAATACCGATTTTTGCATCAGAAAGAGGGGTTCCGAACGCAGACAACACAAGGGAGGCGGATTCAAAGCTTGGGAGAAGATTTCTACACTTTTTCTTCTTCTGTTCTTCTTTATTTTTATTTATTGAATTATAATTTCAATTATTGAGTAGTTTGTTTTCAACCAAGACGGCGTGATTGGGCCGAACAAATTCATGTAGAAAACTTGGATGTTTGTTTGGGATTTTTTAGAGTTGATTTTATTTTATTGATTGTCAGATTTATATTTGTCTTGTGAATAGTCTGATCAACTGTTTGCTTGCATTTTAATCGATTCCAAGTCGACAGAGGAGGTTTTGATTTCGATCACTCTGATAATCAACATATTGTAAAATCGACAAGAAATAGAATTCGGTTTCAGTGTGCGGTTTGGGTGCAAACTGAATTTTCACAAATATTTAATGCATTCAAATTTGATTAGAATTACGAAAGATTAGTTCATCAATATTTGAATAGATTTGATTGTTCTAGAAATATTCCTTTGAATAAATTAGGAGAATTCCCGTGAATTAAGATTAAATCTGAGTCCTGAATCGACTACATGTTACATGATTTGTTCGGTACCTACGTGTGTCTTGATTATCTTAGTTTTAATTATTTTTATCTTTAGTTATTTTATTTTTATTTTTTAATCATTTTTTATTTTATTTTAAATCAAATTGTTTTTTATTATTTTGTCTAGATTAAGTAAAATAATTAATTCTTGAGAATTGACAACAGTCCCTGTGGGATCGATACTTGGACTCTCAGTCTACTTTACTATTGCTTGACCTGGTACGCTTGCCAGTAGATTTATACCACACCGATTTAGCCGGTCAGTCCCTCAATAATTTTTTATTGCTATGATATTACTCCTATTTAAATATAAATAAAATTAATTAGAAAAAGATTGTACAAGCACGTAATGCATGTGTCCACTCACTAGTTATAATGAAACGTGTAAAACTCCAGAGGTAAAATTTATTTTTTTTAAAAAAATAATAATAATAACACTTCATCTACACTAGTGACGGGATTCTGATAAATTGCTGAGCAAAAAATTATTCAGTTCATTAAAAGTTGTGATACATTGTTTTTTTTTAATATATATAAAAAAACAGAAGATTCGACAAAAGGTACATTAATAACAATATTGAGGATGTCTATCGAATTCATGCTACCTTAAAGTTCATTGATATTTGATCATGTTTTTCTACGTTAATACTATTAACAATAACATTACTCGTAGTTGAATTACATGCCCTTTATATACGATTAATTATAATATTATTACCTTTAGAATATCATCGTATTAACCGTTGTTTTCTCCTTATTAGATGCTAAATGCGATGCATGGTGTGGAGCGCTCGTAAGGCTCCGATGGGTTACTTACATGACTTAAATTTAACGTTTTATATTTATTTTGTATATATATCTTTTTTGAAAAAAAAATTAGAGAGACTATTTTATGAAATGATCTCACGAATATTTATTCGTGATACAAATCAGTGTTGTCCATATTTATCAAAAAAAATATTTTGGCATAAAAGGTAAAAAAATTCATGGATGACCCAAATATGATATATGCTTCACAAAATTGATTCGTACAACCGTCTCACATAATTTTTGTGAAATTTTTTTTATTGATTATTCAAAGTAAAACATGCATGTTATTTTCTAATATCTTACGTGTCTATATTACTCAAAAGGAAAAATACACACACAACTTTCTTGAAATTATGAGCTTTGAGTTTTTAGAAATGTTCTTTTGAATCATCCCAAATTTATTTCTTTCTTATGAATAAATAAGCCAACAGTTCTTATTTATTTATGATGATGGTTTATCAAACCGGGGCCCGGGTTGTCAGGATAGTGAAGTGGGCCTGACGTGATGACCGGACTAGTAGGTGTAAAATATGGTTTGTCCCTCCTGGATCGGGATGATCTGCACACAAGGGAAAAGAATGAAAGCACGTTAGTGGGGCGCCGGAAGGTTTTTCGACGGGGCCACTCCGATGCTTAAGTCAGACTTAGAAATAGAGTGGGCTTTTAGGAAAAATGAGTATAGTGCTTTGGGATTTTAGATGAACATACCTCTACAAATGCCTGTGGCCAGATATTTATAGGCCTTGGAGTGAGAGAGTCACTCCGCATTTCCAGGGTAGTGGCCACGATCTGGATCGTGTGTGCAGGAGTTACCCACGTTTACCTGTGACGCATGATGGAGCCGGAAGGCTCGGGATTATGGCAGTCGTGGGGATCATGCCCTTGAGACATGGGCTTTGTCTAAGTCATGCAGATCTGGTCTCCCGGGATCCTGAAGCTCCTAGCCTGCTTTAATACAGCCCTGACACCCCTGGCCTTTCCTGGCCCTGCCACCCCTGGCTTACCAGGGTATCACTACTCCTCCCAAAAATAGTCGGGCTAGAGTCTTACTCGCTATCCTGACTAACAACCCTGCTACCCTTGCTTTAATACAGCCCTGACACCCCTGGCCTTTCCTGGCCCTGCCACCCCTGGCTTACCAGGGTATCACTACTCCTCCCAAAAATAGTCGGGCTAGAGTCTTACTCGCTGTCCTGACTAACAGCCCTGCTACCCTTGCTTTAATACAGCCCTGACACCCCTGACTCGGTATAGCTCTGTTCACTGCCCTGACTAGCATCCCTGATGCTTCTGCTTCTTCTTAGCCCTGATACCCCTGACTTCCCGGGATATCACCACTCCTCCCTAAAAATAGTCGGGCTAGAACCATGTTCGCTGCCCTGACTAGCATCCCTGATGCTTCTGCTTCTCCTTAGCCCTGATACCCCTGACTTCCCGGGATATCACCACTCCTCCCTAAAATAGTCGGGCTAGAACCCTGTTCGCTGTCCTGACTAGCATCCTTGATGCTTCTGCTTCTTCTTAGCCCTGATACCCCTGAATTCCCGGGGTATCACCATTCCGTGGGGCTTTAAACAAATTGTGAAATTTTGTTAAATGCTGTAGGGCTGACGTCAGCCCTAGAATTTGAAGTGACGGGCAGGTGTCAGTGGACGTTACTTGTCCTTTCAACTGCCCGCATGATCATTACGCTGCCCGGTTCAACTTCCCAAGCTCATCCTTACCCTCCGATCATCTTTAAATCTACGGCCTGGATGTAAGTTCTTCACCTATAAATACTAAACCCCTTCCTTCATTTTTTACTTTCTCTGTTCACGCATTCCTTCCAGGCTTCTAAGTTTCTCCGGGTCCGGCGATTCTGCATTTCAAGATTATTTCTTACCGCCCTTGTTCGTGCTCCGTCCTTCTTCTGTAAGTTTTTACTCTACCTTATACTCAGTGTCCCCTTCTTTTACCTTGTCGTCTTCCCAAAAAATGTCGGAATCTGTCTCTTCTACATCTGGTGCCAATGCTCGTGGCTCTGCTAATGTAGAGTCCGCGGCCCTACGCCATGATTCTCCACCCCCTGTCACTTCCGGTGTCCAACCAAGATTAGCCCCTTCCTCCTCTCGTCCAAAGAAGGCCCAAACTGGGACTTCTAAGGATAAAGGCAAAGCTAAAGCTTCTGCTTCTAACCCTCTTCTTCCTTTACCCAAATCAAACCCTAAAGGTCACTGGTTCTCCCAATTTACCAGTACCCTATGCCCAGAATCCATAGAGGAGCTTCGAGTTATGGGTAACATCCCTCCTGCGTATTCTATTCTCATTCCCGGGCCCCTGGGCCGGGCTGACCAGCCGCTCGAGGGGTTTTATACCTTTTTCAGGGAACAGCTCAAGAACGGGTTTCGTTTCCCTGTTCATCCTTTCTACTATAAAATGCTGCTTTTTACAAGGTTCCTCTGAAACAATTTCATCCAAATGCTTTTTGCATGATGGCTGCCACTTACGTCCTTTTCAAAGCAAACAATTTGGCCATCACCCCTCTCGTCTTTCACTATTATTATGCCTGCCGTTTCACTGAAATGGCCTTCTCTTTGAATTCCCGGCAAAATGCCCGCTTTCTAGATGACACCCCTTCCTCTTGGAAGGGATGGAAAGAAAGGTTCTTTTATGTTCAGCTTTCTGGCGCCCGAACCAGACCTACCCAATTCTTGACAGCCTTTCCTCTTCAGCCCGAACTCCCTAAGAATTATAAACTGGAAGAACCCTATCTCCGATTTCAAGAGCTAGTGGAAAACCAGAAGTTTCCTTTAGCCCCTCTCCTGGAGGAGAAAAGTTTGAATGATTACGGGTTGGGTCCCCGGGTAGGTGATCCGGTAGACCGGATTATCGATGAGTATGATGACTCGGCCCCGGTATCTGGTATGCTTTACCGTTATCATGTACTTGCTTCTCTTACATGCTGTTTCTAATATTCCAACTTTCTCCCTTGATGTTTTGTACAGCCGAACCAGCCCCGAAGAAGAAAAAATCCCGACTAATGAAGCAGGCTTTCGCTCAAAAACGGGCAGCCGAGAAGGCAGCTGCCCAAGAGAAAGAAGGGGCCCGGGCTGCGGATGCGGCTAGGAAAGCCAGAGTCCTTCAATTGGCGGAGGAACGCAGGGCCCAGCAAGCTCAGGGTCAGGAGATTGCTACTGCTGCTACCATCCCCGTAGCCTCCGCTCCTTCACCCTCTGTTGATCCCTTTCTGGTCCCACCTGTGGAGACCGGGGTGGCGAATGATCAGACCCTTTTTACTGCGGGTCCTTCCTCTCCATTGACGCGGAAGAGGAAGACTATAGAGGAGCCAGAAATGGTCATTCTCAGTGATCTGGAAGAGGTGGCTCCCCTTTCCCCCTCCTTCCAGCCCTTGGCCCCATTTTACCAGGCCGCGCCGGGCTCAAGCCCTCCAGGTGCCAAGGAGAGTATATTCCAGGCCGGCGCCTTTGGTCGAGGAGTGAGGTTACTAAAAGACCTCCTGACTCCTGCGGAGCAAAACCATCTCTACCACCGGGGCCCCAATGCTAAATATTTTGAAGGCACCAACCGTATTCTATCCGTAAGTTTTATATTTCTAAGTTTAATGGTATTCTGCTTTTCCTTTCTGACACCTATGCTTTCAGGGACTGCATATGCTGGTGGACAGCTACGAAGATGCAACCCGATTTGGTCGGATCGAAACAGATCGGGCACATGTGGAGGCTGAGAGGTCCCGTGCTGCTGCGGAGGAAAATAAAAGACTGGAGCAAGAGCTGTTGATGATGAGGCAAACTCATGATCAAGTGGTGTCCAGCCTCCAGTCTCCTCTAGGGACGGCTGAACAAGCTCTTCACTCTGCTCAAGTGAATCTTGAACGTGCTGAGACCGATCTGGGGCAAACCCGAAATGCTCTAATCGTGGCGGAGAGCCAAGCTACAGAAGCTCAAACTGAGGCGGCTCTTGCGAAGGACAAGGCTAAGAAGGCTGTGTCCGCGCTGGAAAGCCGCCTGAAATCATAAGAAGAGCTGAAGGCCTCTTTCCTTTCATCTGCCGAATTCCAAGAAGCGGTAGTGGACAAGTCATACTCCTTTTTCCAGACCGGCTTTTACAAGAGCCGAGATCAATTTGAAGAGGTCGGCCTGTGGCCTTCTGATAAAAGGGATTTCCTGGATTTGGACAAGGCCATTGACTCTCTTCCTAGTGCCAAAGGAGCTGAAGATGCAGAGACGGCCCCGGCTAAAGGAGCTCTGACAACGGAAGACGGGAGCCCTTCTGATAACCCCACAGTTTGAAATATTTTTTGTAATTGGGCCGTAAGAGCCCCACCTCTTGTAATCCTTTATTATTAATGTTATTCACAACTTCTTTATTGTGTGATGTATTGAATATTTGAATCCTTCCCCACCATAACAAAACAAAGCTTGTCTTTCTTTGGGTTCCACTGGGTGCCAGGACCTGGAACCTCCCAGGCTTATATATGCCTTGGGCTAAAAATGGGTGCCGGGGCCTGGAACCTCCTGGACTTATATAATGCCAAGGACTTATATATGCCTTGGGCTTAAGATGGGTGCCGGGGCCTGGAACCTCCCGGGCTTATATAATGCCAAGGGCTTATATATGCCTTGGGCTTAAGATGGGTGCCGGGGCCTGGAACCTCCCGGGCTTATATAATGCCAAAGGCTTATATATGTCTTGGGCTTAAGATGGGTTCCGGGGTCTGGAACCTCCCGGGCTTAGATAATGCCAAGGGCTTATATATGCCTTGGGCTTTAAGATGGGTGCCGGAGTCTGGAACCTCCCGGGCTTATATAATGTCAAGGGCTTATATATGCCTTGGGCCTAAGATGGGTGCGGGGTCTGGAACCTTCCGGGCTTAGATAATGCCAAGGGCTTATATATGCCTTGGGCTTTAAGATGGGTGCCGGGGTCTGGAACCTCCCGGGCTTATATAATGCCAATGGCTTATATATGCCTTGGGCTTTAAGATGGGTGCCGGAGTCTGGAACCTCCCGGGCTTATATAATGCCAATGGCTTATATATGCCTTGGGCTTAAGATGGGTGCCGGGGCCTGGAACCTCCCGAGCTTATATAATGCCAAGGGCTTATATATGCCTTGGGCTTTAAGATGGGTGGCGGGGTCTGGAACCTCCCGGGCTTATATAATGCCAAGGGCTTATATATGCCTTGGGCCTAAGATGGGTGCCGGGGTCTAGAACCTTCCGGGCTTAGATAATGCCAAGGGCTTATATATGTCTTGGGCTTTAAGATGGGTGCCGGGGTCTGGAACCTCCCGGGCTTATATAATGCCAAGGGCTTATATATGCCTTGGGCTTTAAGATGGGTGCCGGAGTCTGAAACCTCCCGGGCTTATATAATGCCAAGGGCTTATATATGCCTTGGGCTTAAGATGGGTGCCGGGGCCTGGAACCTCTCGGGCTTATATAATGCCAAGGGCTTATATATGTCTTGGGCTTAAGATGGGTGCCGGGGTCTGGAACCTCCCGGTCTTATATATGCCTTGGGCTTAAGATGGGTGCCGGGGCCTGGAACCTCCCGGGCTTATATAATGCCAAGGGCTTATATATGCCTTGGGTTTAAGATGGGTGCCGGGACCTGGAACCTCCCGGACTTAGATAATAGAAAACCTTCTTTAATGAATAAACTCCTTCATTAATAAACATCGAATACAAAAAACTACATAAAATATTTCTTCAAATGTAAAGCATTCCATGGTCGTTTGAGGGGGCGTCCCTGACTATCCTGTAGGTACCAAGTATTAGCACCGACCTTTCTGATAAGCTTGTATGGCCCCTCCCATCGGGCATCTAGCTTCCCCACTTCCCCCGCTGGATTAACTCTCTTCAATACCAACTCTCCTTCCTGTAATTCCCGAGGTTTGACTTTTCGATTATAGGCTCTCTGTTGGAAAACTGTGTTCAGATCAATTAGAATTGATACCCGATGCAGCGGAAGTTTAAAAATTTATTTTATTAATATGGAACGATTCCATATCTGGGTATCAAAACTTTACGATTAAATTTGTGTAAGTAAAACAAATAATCACTATTAAATATTTTACCTTGAAATCTCGAAGCGAGATTATGAACACCAACAGAATTTAATCTGCTCTTGTTGTATATCCCAGGAACTGATGAACGAACGTTTCTTCAATCAGGTCCACGAATAGAAAACAAAACCCTCTGATTGACTGCACTAAAAATCAATCAGAAGTTTGCGTAGAGAATAAACAGATATGATCTTTTAATTCAGATTGTAATTTTTCACAAAAATCACAACCCGAATTTTCTCCAAAAGGGACAGAGGATTTCGAAAATCCCCTTGAATAATATAGGCTGAAATTCAAAAATTGCAAGACTGAAATCTTATTATTATTTTCGAACACAGTACATAGATTTATAGATAATTTCTAGACTAGATTAAGTTATAATTGCATTAGGACTCTAAGTCCTTAGGGCCCACAATCCATAACTTAAGCCCAACAAGCCAAGCCCGTTGTTCTAGAAATTAATATAAAATTCATCGTGACTCCGATTGATAAACTGATTTTACCAATGTGCACAGAAACCATTTCTGCATCTTTTAGAGTCAAGATAATTTTTCTGAATCCGAATTCAGTGATTTCCAAAAATGTCCATCCCTATGTCATTTTACGAAATCCCACTCCCTTTAGTTAAGAAGTCCAACTTCTCTTTCATTAAATTTAACTCTTTAAATTTAACTATCTCTATGGGGTTTTAGTAATCCATTACTTGTGTAACCCTCAATGGTTCAGGAATACAGCTAGCCGTGGGCTCACAACTCCTTGTGACTCGAAACAACAATTTCCGACTTACCCATCGAATCATGGTAAGAGCGCCTAGCAACATCGCCCCATGATTCCCTAGGTATTACTGATAGTGCCTGCAAGAACCAGTAGATTTTAGTTAGCGTACAGTACGGTCCCTTCATCCATATATCCCGATCGAATCAACAACCATTGGTATATCGAGAGTCGTTCGAGATTCGATAACTATGCATTACATCTTGGAGATAAAATAGTGACATCGCATGTGTTACTAGGAAAACTCATTAACCTAAAACACATCATGTACTCTGGCCAGAGATTCGTCACACTAATATCTCCTCAGATCGCATAGGATATCCACACTCGCAAGTATGTGGTGAATTCTTGACAACAAAGCATCGACTCCTATATGTGTCGTAACTGTACCCAATCCCGACACCTGATGACCCCAATAGAGTCGGTAAACGAGTCAAAGTACAGTACTAGCATATAGAGTCTCAATGATGTTTCAAGTAATAAGGACTAATGGTGTACAACCAAAACCGCGGACTTTATCCACTCGATAAGTGATAACCACTTGGAAAGTCCGAATAGGGTAGTTCGATCATTCATCATATGAATATCCATTTGCATGCTTTGAACATCTCTATGTTCCATACCAATGAAACGTGGTACTCGGCATCGCAAATGCTAGTCTCAATCTCGAGCGATCCTTATCCTTATTTGCGGACGGCTCAATTGACTAGGAACAATTTAGAATATACACTGACTATAAGATGTGTTTCATGATAGCCATCCCCATGTGCTACCACATCTTACATACACTATAGTATATTCAAGGTCTTTATCAAAACAACAATAGTATATAATAATATAACAATATGAAGAAAGATAAAGTCAATGCCATTATAAAAGTGTAAATTATATTAAACAAAAGATTGTTTTACATAGAGTCATAAAAACCCTTAGCCACAAGTTGGCTAACCGGGCACCCACTCTTTCAATCTCCCACTTGCCCTAAAGCTAACTAGTCATACTACGTAATCCCATTGCTTCGCGATGTTTGTCAAACAATGGTCCTGGCAAGGGCTTAGTAAGCGGATCAGCGATATTGTCTGTAGAGGCCACTCTCTCGACACTGATGTCTCCTCTTTCCACGATCTCCCGGATGATGTGGTATTTCCTCAGTACGTGTTTGGACTTCTGATGAGACCTTGGTTCCTTTGCCTGAGCAACGGCACCCGTGTTGTCACAGTACACCGGGACTGGACCAACAGCTTCAGGAATTACACCCAACTCTTGGATGAATTTCCTTATCCAAACCGCCTCTTTAGCAGCAGCTGATGCTGCAATGTATTCTGCCTCAGTGGTGGAATCCGCTGTGGTGTCCTGCTTGGAACTCTTCCAAGAGACAGCACCGCCATTGAGCACGAATACAAATCCAGAGGTTGATTTTGAGTCATCCACGTCACATTGGAAGCTAGAGTCGGTATAGCCTTCCAACTTCAATTCTCTCCCTCCATAAACCATGAATAAATTCTTAGTCCTTCGCAAGTACTTAAGAATATCCTTCACGGCTTTCCAATGCATTTGACCGGGATTGGTTTGGTATCTGCTCGTGACGCTCAGAGCATAGGCCACATCCGGTCTGGTAGATATCATCCCATACATTATACTACCTATGGCTGACGCATATGGCATGTGTGTCATCTTCTCTATCTCTTCGTCAGTCTTGGGACACATAGACTTGGATAGAGAAACTCCATGACACATAGGTAGATGTCCTCTCTTGGACTCATCCATAGAAAACCTTTTCAATATGGTGTTGATGTAGGTTGATTGAGTGAGTCCTATCATTCTTTTAGATCTATCTCTATAGATCTAAATTCCTAGAATATAGGATGCCTCACCTAAATCTTTCATCGAGAATCTACCTGATAACCATATCTTTGTTGACTGCAACATCCCTACATCATTCCCCATGAGTAGGATGTCATCAACATAAAGTACTAAGAATGTTACCGCATTCTTAACTACTTTCTTGTACACGCATGGTTCCTCCGGGTTCTTGATAAAACCAAAATCCTTTATCGTTTCATCAAATTTCTGGTTCCAACTTCTTGATGCTTGTTTGAGACCATAGATTGATCTCTGAAGCTTGCATACCTTATGCTCGCTTCCCATGGATGTGTATCCCTCAGGCTGCATCATATAGATCTCTTCCTTAATGTTTCCATTAAAAAATGCAGTCTTTACATCCATTTGTCATATCTCATAGTCATACCATGCTGCTATGACAATAAGGATTCTTATGGACTTGAACATTGCGACTGGTGAAAAGGTTTCATCATAGTCAACTCCTTGTCTTTGAGTATAACCTTTTGCCACCAATCGTGCTTTGTAGGTCAATACCTTTCCATCAGGCCCAAGCTTTCTCTTGTAGATCCATTTGCACCCAATTGGAACAATTCCATCGGGAGGATCTACTAAAGACCAAACTTGGTTAGAATGCATCGAGTCTATTTCCGATTGCATAGCTTCAAGCCATAAATTCGAATCCGCATCAGAAATTGCTTCCTTGAAGTTTCTTGGATCACATACAATGTCGGGTTCACTTTGATCCCCTTCAAGAAGAAGACCATATCTAATAGGAGGCCTAGAAGTCCTCTCGGATCTCCTAGTAATAGGCATGTCTTGTGATGATTCTTGAGGTGTAGGATCGCTATTTTGTATCTCGGGTTCTTCTCGAATTTCTTCGAGTTCCATCATCTTGCCTTTCTTATCCAATAAGAACTCCTTCTCCAAGAAGGTGGCATTCCTTGAAACAAACACTTTTGTTTCAGCAGGATGATAGAAATAATATCCGATTGAATTCTTCGGATACCCTACAAAATAACATAAGGTGGATCGACTATCCAACTTATCTCCCACTGTCTGCTTCATGTAAGCAGGACATCCCCAAATCCTCAAGTACGAATACTTAGGAGCTTTGCCATTCCATAACTCGTATGGTGTTTTATTTACTGCTTTAGTGTGGACGTTGTTTAATAACAATACCGCCGTTTCAAGCGCGTAGCCCCAAAACGAAGGTGGGAGCTCAGTGAAGCTCATCATGGATCGAATCATGTCCAACAAAGTTCGATTGCAACGCTCCGAAACACCATTAAGCTGAGGTGTCATAGGAGGAGTCCACTGAGAGAGAATCCCATTCTCTTTTAGATAGTCCAAAAACTCGGTACTTATGTATTCTCCACCTCGATCCGATCGAAGTGCCTTAATACTTTTACCTAGTTTGTTTTCTACTTCAGCCTTGAATTCTTTGAACTTTTCAAATGCTTCAGACTTATATTTCATTAAATATAAATACCCATACCTAGAATGATCATCAGTAAAGGTAATGAAGTAGGTGTTGCCACATTTAGTACCAATCCTAAATGGACCGCAAACATTTGTATGGATCAAATCCAACAGATTTTGACTATGCTCAGGTTTCCTTTTGAAAGGAGATTTTGTCATTTTTCCCTTTAGGCAGGACTCAAAAGTAGGTAGAGAGTTAATATCAGACATATCAAACATGCCCTCTCCCACTAGCTTGTTCATCCTCCTTGAGGAAATATGACCTAGCCTAGCATGCCAAAGGTTTGCCGGGTTTTGACTATCGTCCTTCCTTTTAATTGTTGTTACCGGTTTATCAACATAATTAATTGGAACGTCTTTTAATTTTAAGCTATATAGATCGTTTTCAAGTTGTCCATTTCCAATCAAACATTCATTCTTGTAAATATTGCAAATCCCATTCACAAAATTGCAAGAAAAACCATCTCTATCAAGCATAGAAATAGATATAATGTTTTTGACCAAATCCGGAACATATAAAACATCTCTCAAAAATAACTTAAAATTGTTCTGCAAAACTAAATAAATGTCTCCTATAGCTTTGGCTTCGACTCTAGAACCATTCCCGAGCCTTAGCTGGGTCTCACCCATCCTTAGCTTACGAATTCTTGTCATCACCTGCAAATCATTGCAAATGTGAGATCCACATCCGGTATCCAATACCCAAGAAGAAGTATTAAGCGAAACATTTATTTCAATGTAAAACATACCCTTTGCAGTTCGCAACTGTTCGAGGTATTCCTTGCAATTTCGTTTCCAATGACCGGGTTTCTTGCAGTAATGGCAAACATTTTCATCTTTTATCCCAATTGAAGCCTTGGCCTTTCCCTTCTTATTTGGTACAATCTTCTTGGGCGGGGTAGAACGTTTTGGTCCTTTCTTAGAGTTAGAAGAGGAGCCAACCAAGAGTACCGGTTTATCCTTCTTTAGTGTGGCTTCATATGTGACAAGCATATTGACCATCTCTTCAAGGGTGGCCTCTATCTTGTTCATATTGAAGTTCATCACAAAACCGTCAAACGATGAAGGAAGTGATAGAAGCAACAAGTCCGCGCTAGGTTCATGCTCCAAAGTCAAGTCGAGTGTTACCAACTTTTCAATGAGCCCAATCATGCGCACCCCATGCTCACGGACCGAAGTCCCATCTCGCATGCGGCTCGTCATGAGCTCTCTGACGGTGGCATACCTCTCCGATCTTGACTGAGCTCCAAAGAGTTCCTTGTGGTTCTTGTGAATGTCAGCAGCATTCACGGTATCCTCGAATCTCCTTTGAAGCTCATCAGACATCGAAGCCTGCATGTAGCATTTGGCCTTGATATCATGGTCCCACCATAAATCAAGTTTGGCCAACTCTTCCGGACATGTATTAGCCGGGGCTTCCTTCGGAGGCGGCTTCTCTAACACGTAGAAAGCTTTTTCCGAAGTAAGAATAATTTTCAACTTACGGAACCATTCCGTATAGTTTGCGCCAGTCAATTTGTTTTGTTCGAGAATTGAAAACAGTGGATTGCGAGAAGTCATTGTAATAGTATACTGAAAAGGAAACAGACAATAATCAATGATTGTTTAATTAATTTACTAAGACATAAAATATGGCGAATTTTAATTTTATGAATTACACTCCCACTATTTTAACGATTTCACTACCCTCTAGTGAAAACGGAAAACTGTTTTCCTTAGTGAGAACATGGAGTCCAATTGACAAATCATGATCCCGAATAATATCAGCCAACCATAATTTTCAAAAGGTAGAGCCCAGTTACTTCCAAAGTAACCCCCATGTTTTTACCTTATGTCCAATAAGGGCCCAATAATATGACGCCGTTTATTGTGACATGTCAAGATAACCCATCAATATTAAGTTGTGATAGACGGTCGCCATGTGGATCCCCAATAATATGAGCCAATCCCATGGGAGTTCCACCCAACTTACAACATGTGTCGATCCAATGTACAGCTTTTCGACGAACGGCCCCCCCCAATAATATGAGCCGGACCGTATCCGCGGGTAGCATCTCATATATTGATCGTTGATGGAAGGTAGGAATATTTAAACAATATTTAAATTCCCTTTTTATTAATCTTGATATCAATTTTAAATCATATTAAAAATGAGGGATTTTTAATTTTGAAAATTTGTCTCATCATGCAATTATGTATGCTTGCGGGATTCATACAATTTAGTCTAAACATGCATACATCAATAATATCATATATTATTTAAGGATGATCGATCCCATTAACTAATCGACCCGTGGTTGCCAATCACGAGTCTAAGTCCAATCCTAGGTGATATGTAAGTATGCAATGCAATCCTATTACATTGAGCTTCCAATTTACATTTCTTCGGTCTTCATTGTCTGCTGGGCCCACCATTTCTTCAAATCTTTGTCTCCCACTAAGTCTAATATATTTACAATAAATTTCGATGACAAATATGGGATACATTTTTAGGGGTGAGAACGGGCCATAAACCAGACCCACTTTTATTACATATGACAATCATATTGGGCTATAAACCAAGCCCATTAATAAACACCAACAACAATAAGACAAATGTAAATCACCTAACATACACCTAAAACATTGGTCATGGCAATCGATCATCCTTTATCCATTAATTAATTCAATAATTAAATAATTGAATAAACATGCAAAGACATCATAATTTAAAAGATAAAATCATATTTTATCTTATCCATCCATAAGTGTTGGATAACGCAGCGATCAGATCAATTAGGATTGATACCCGGTGCAGCGGAAGTTTAAAATTTTTTGTATGGAACGATTCCATAATAGGTATCAACCTTACGATTAAATAGTGTGTGTAAAAATTAAATAACGATTATAAAATTTTTACCTTTAATCTCGAATTGAGATTTTGGACACCAACAGATTTCTCTGCTCTTGTTGTATATCCCTGGAACTGATGAACGAACTATTCTTCAATCAGGTCCACGAACGGATATTCAATCCCTCTGATAGATTGCACTAGAAAATCTATCAGAAGTTTTTACGAAGAGATTAACGAATTTGATCCGTTAAACCAGACTGTAATTCAAAATCACAGGCTGGATTTTTCTCGAGTAGACAGGGAAGGGGGCGGCCACTCTTGTTAGAAAATACTTAGGTTTTCGAAAATTGTGACCTCGTTGTTTTTAATTTCTGTACTGCAATAACTTATTTATAATGTAGGCCACTAACAGCTTAGGGCCCATTAGTCATAAGTTCAAGCCCGACAAGCAAAGCACGCATGTTCAGAAATTAATATAAAATTCATCGTGACTCCGATTGATAAACCGATTTCACCAATGTGCACAAAAACCATTTCTGCACCTTTTAAAGTCAAGATAAATTTTTCTGAATCCGAATTCAGTGATTTCCAAAAATGTCCATCTCTATGTCATTTTAGGAAATCTTACTCCTCTACTCATAATTAAGAAGTCCAACTTCTTTGTTCATTAAATTTAACTCTTTAAATTTAACTATCTCAACGGGGATTAAAAATCCATTACACTGTGTGACCCTCAATGGTTCAGGGATACAGCTAGCCGTGGGCTCACAACTCCTTGTGACTCGGAACAACAATTTTCGACTTGCCCATCGAATCATGGTATGAGCGCCTAGCAACATCGCCCCATGATTCCCTAGGTATCACTGATAGTGCCTACAAGAACCAGTAGATTTTGGTTAGCGTACAGTACGGTCCCTTCATCCATATATCCCGATCGAATCAACAACCATTGGTATATCGAGAGTCGCTCGAGATTCGATAACTATGCAATACATCTTGAAGATCAAATAGTGACATCGCATGTGCTACTAAGAAACCATTTCTTAAATCACATCATGTACTCTGGCCAGAGATTCGTCACACTAATATCTCCTCAGATCGCATAGGATATCCACACTCGCAAGTATGTGGTGAATCCTTGACAACAAAGCATCGACTCCTATATGTGTTGTAACTGTACCCAATCCCGATACCTGATGACCCCAATAGAGTCGGTAAACGAGTCAAAGCACAGTACTAGCATATAGAGTCTCAATGATGTCTCAAGTAGTAAGGACTAATGGTGTACAACCAAAACCGCGGACTTTATCCACTCGATAAGTGATAACCACTTGAAAAGTCCGGATAGGGTAGTTCGATCATTCATCATATGAATATCCATTTGCATGCTTCGAACATCTCTATGTTCCTTACTAATGAAACGTGGTACTCTGCATCGCAAATGCTAGTCTCAAACTCGAGCGATCCTTATCCTTATTATCGGACGGCTCAATCGACTAGGAACAGTTTAGAATATACAGTGACTATAAGATGTGTTTCATGATAGACATCTCCATGTTCTACCACATATTACATACACTATAGTATATTCAAGGTCTTTATCAAAACAACAATAGTATATCACAATATAACAATATGAAGAAAGATAAAGTCATTGCCATTAATAAAAGTGTAAATTATATTAAACAAAAGATTGTTTATACAAAGAGTCATCAAAGCCCTTAGCCACAAGTTGGCTCACCGGGCACCCACTCTTTCAATCTCCCACTTGCCCTAAAGCCAACTAGTCATACTACGTAGACCCATTGCTTTGCGATGTTTGTCAAATAATGGTCCTGGCAAGGGCTTAGTAAGTGGATCAGCGATATTGTCTGCAGAGGCCACTCTTTCGACAGTGATGTCTCCTCTTTCCACAATCTCCGGATGATGTGGTATTTCCTCAGTACGTGTTTGGATCTTTGATGAGACCTTGGTTCCTTTGCCTGAGCAACGACACCCGTGTTGTCACAGTACACCGGGACTGGACCAACAACTTCAGGAATGACGCCCAACTCTTGGACGAAATTCCTCATCCAAACGGCCTCTTTAGCAGCAGCTGATGCTGCAATGTATTCTGCTTCAGTGGTGGAATCCGCTGTGGTGTCCTGCTTGGAACTCTTCCAAGAGACAGCACCGCCATTGAGCATGAACACAAATCCAGAGGTTGACTTCGAGTCATCCACGTCACTTTGGAAGCTAGAGTCGGTATAGCCTTCCAATTTTAGTTCTATTCCTCCATATACCATGAACATATTCTTAGTCCTTCGTAAGTACTTAAGAATGTCCTTCACGGCTTTCCAATGCATTTGACCGGGATTAGCTTGATATCTGCTCGTGACACTCAGAGCAAATGCTACATCCGGTCTGGTAGATATCATCCCATACATGATACTACCTATGGCTGACGCATATGGTACATGTGTCATTTTCTCTATCTCTTCATCAGTCTTGGGACACATAGACTTGGATAGAGAAACTCCATGACACATGGGTAGATGTCCTCTCTTGGACCCATCCATTGAAAACCGTTTCAATATGGTGTCGATGTAGGTTGATTGAGTGAGTCCTATCATTCTCTTAGATCTATCTCTATAGATCTGTATCCCAAGAATATAGGATGCCTCACCCAAATCCTTCATCGAGAATCTACCTGATAACCATATCTTTGTTGACTGCAACATCCCTACATCATTCCCAATGAGTAAGATGTCATCAACATAAAGTACTAAGAATGTCACAGCATCCTTAACTACTTTCTTGTACACGCATGGTTCCTCCGGGTTCTTGATGAAACCAAAATCCTTTATTGTTTCATCAAATTTCTGGTTCCAACTTCTTGATGCTTGTTTTAGACCATAAATTGATCTCTGAAGCTTGCATACCTTATGCTCGCTTCCCATGGATGTGAATCCCTCAGGCTGCTTCATATAGATTTCTTCCTTAATGTCTCCATTAAGAAAAGCAGTCTTCACATCCATTTGCCATATCTCATAGTCATACCATGCAGCTATGACAATAAGGATTCTTATGGACTTGAACATTGCAACTGGCGAAAAAGTTTCATCATAGTCAACTCCTTGTCTTTGAGTATAACCTTTTGCCACCAATCGCGCCTTGTAGGTCAATACCTTACCATCAGGCCCAAGCTTTCTCTTGTAGATCCATTTACACCCTATTGGAACAATTCCATCGGGAGGATCTACTAGAGACCAAACTTGGTTTGTATGCATCGAATCTATTTCCGACTGCATAGCTTCAAGCCATAAATTTGAATCCGCATCAGAAATTGCTTCCTTGAAGTTTCTTGGATCACATCCAACATCGGGTTCATCTTGATCCCCTTCAAGAAGAAGACCATATCGAATAGGAGGTCTAGAAGTCCTCTCGGATCTTCTAGGTATAGGCGTGTCCAGCAATGGTTCCTGAGGTGTAGGATCGTTATTTTATATTTCGGGTTCTTCTCGAATTTCTTCGAGTTCCATCATCTCGCCTTTCTTATCCAATAAGAACTCCTTCTCCAAGAAGGTGGCATTCCTCGAAACAAACACCTTTGTTTCAGCAGGATAATAGAAATAATATCCGATTGAATTCTTCGGATACCCTACAAAATAACATAAGCTGGATCGACTATCCAACTTATCTCCCACTGTCCGCTTCACGTAAGCAGGACATCCCCAAATCCTCAAGTACGAATACTTAGGAGCTTTGCCATTCCATAACTCATATGGTGATTTGTCCACTGCTTTAGTGTGGACGTTGTTCAACAACAATACCGCCGTTTCAAGCGCATAGCCCCAAAACGAAGGTGGAAGCTCAGTGAAGCTCATCATGGACCGAACCATGTCCAACAAAGTTCGATTACGACGCTCCGATACACCATTAAGCTGTGGTGTCATAGGAGGAGTCCACTGAAAGATAATCCCATTCTCTTTTAGATAGTCCAAAAACTCGGTACTCAAGTATTCTCCACCTCGATCCGATCGAAGTGCTTTAATACTTTTACCTAGCTTGTTTTCTACTTCAGCCTTGAATTCTTTGAACTTTTCAAATGCTTCAGACTTATATTTCATTAAATATAAATACCCATACCTTGAATAATCATCAGTAAAGGTAATGAAGTAGGTGTGGCCATATTGAGTCCCAACTCTAAATGGACCACAAACATCTGTATGGATCAAATCCAACAGATTTTGACTACGTTCAGGTTTTCCCTTAAAAGGAGATTTAGTCATTTTTCCTTTTAGGCAGGATTCACAAGTAGGTAGAGAGTTAATATCAGACATATCAAACATGCCCTCTCCCACTAGCTTGTTCATCCTCCTTGAGGAAATGACCTAGCCTAGCGTGCCAAAGGTTTGCCGGGTTTTGGCTATCGATTTTCCTTTTGTTTGTTGTTGCCGGTTTATCAACATAATTTATTGGAACGTCTTTTAGTTTTAAGTTGTATAGATCGTTTTCAAGTTGTCCATTTCCAATTAAACATTCATTCTTGTAAATATTGCAAATCCCATTCACAAAATTGCAAGAATAACCATCTCTATCAAGCATAGAAACAGAAATAATGTTTTTAATCAAATCCGGAACAAATAAAACATCTCTTAAAAGTAACTTAAAACCGTTCTGCAAAATTAAATAAACATCTCCCACGGCTTTTGCTTCAACTCTGGAACCATTTCCGAGCCTCAGCTGGGTCTCACCTATCCTAAGCCTGCGACTTCTTGTCATCACCTGCAAATCATTGCAAATGTGAGATCCACATCCGGTATCCAATACCCAAGAAGTAGTATTAAGTGAAACATTTATTTCAATATAGAACATACCCTTCGCAGTTCGCAACTGCTCTAGATATTCCTTGCAGTTACGCTTCCAATGACCGGGCTTCTTGCAGTAATGGCAAACATCCTTGGATTTTTCCATGTTTGAAGCCTTTGTCTTGTACTTCTTCTCGGGTTCGATTTTCTTGGGTGGGGCAGAACGTTTCTTACCCTTTGTACTTGGCCCCTTCTTAGCAGAAGAAGAGGAGCCCACCAAGAAAGCCGGTTTATCCTTCTTTAATGTGGATTCATATGTCACAAGCATATTGACCATCTCTTCAAGGGAGGCCTCTATCTTGTTCATATTGAAATTTACCACAAATCCGTCAAACGAAGAAGGAAGAGACAGAAGTAGTAAGTCCACGTTGAGTTCATGCTCCAACACCAAATCAAGGGTTACCAACTTCTGTATGAGCCAAATCACTCGTACCCCATGATCACGGACCGAAGTTCCTTCACGCATGCGACACGTCATTAGCTCCTTTACAAAAGCGAACCTTTCAGCCCTCGATTGAGCCCCAAAAAGTTCCTTGAGTTGAACGTGAATGTCAGCAGCATTCACGGTGTCCTCAAATCGCCTCTGGAGTTCATCACACATCGAGACTTGCATATAGCATTTGGTCTTGATATCATGGTCCCACCATGTATCAAGTTTGGCTAACTCCTCCGGACTTACGTCAGCTGGTGCTTCCTTCGGAGGAGATTTTTCTAACACGTAGAGCATCTTCTCCGAAGTCAAGACAATCTTCAACTTACGGAACCATTCCGTATAGTTTGCGCCAGTCAACTTATTTTGTTCGAGGATCGAGAAAAGTGGATTACGCGAATTCATCGTATGAAATACTGAAAAGAAACAGACAAATATCAGTGATTGTTTAAGCAATTTACTAAGACATAAAATAGGCAAAATTTATTTTATGAATCTCACTCCCACTATTTTAACGATTTCACTACCCTCTAGTGAAAACGGGAAACTGTTTTCCTTAGTGAGAACATGGAGTCCAATTGACAATCTATGGTCCCGAATAATATCAGCCAACCATAATTTCAAAAGGTAGAGCCCAATTGCTTCCAAAGCAACCTCCACGTTTTTACCTCATGTCCAATAAGGGCCCAATAATATGACGCCGTTTATTGTGACATGTCAAGATGACCCATAAATATTAAGTTGTGATGGACGGTCGCCATGTGGATCCCCCAATAATATGAGCCGATCCCATGGGAGTTCCACCCAACTTACAACATGTGTCGATCCAATGTACAGCTTTCCGACGAACGGGCCCCCCCAATAATATGAGCCGGACCGTATCCGCGGGTAGCATCTCATACATTGATCGTTGATGGAAGGTAGGAACATTTAAACAAATTTAAATTTCCTTTATTTATCTTGATATCAATTTTAAATCATATTTAAAATGAGGAATTTTTAATTATGAAAATTTGTCTCATCATTTTTAAAATTTTGTATGCTTGTCGGATTCACACAATTTTGTATAAAACATGCATACAACTATAATATCACATATTATATAGGATGATCGATTCCATTTCTAATCGACCCGTGGTTGCCAATCACGAGTCTTAGTCCAATCCTAGGTAATATGCAGTATGCAATGCAATCCTATTACATTTGCTTCCAATTTACATTTCTTCTGTCTTTATTGTCTGCTGGGCCCACCTCCATCTTCAAATCTTGATCTCCCACTAAATCTAATGTATTTACAATAAATAACAATGACAAGTAGGGGATACATTTTTTAAGGGGTGGGAACGGGCCATAAACCAAGCCCACTTTTATTACATATGACATTCACATTGGGCCATAAACCAGGCCCATTAATAAAACCAACAACAATAAAACCAAATGTAAATTCCTAACATACACCTACAAAATTGGTCATGGCAATCGATCATCCTTATCCAATAACATTTAATTCAAAATTAATTTATTGGATAACATGCAATGGCAATTTAAATTTAAAAGGATAAAATCATATTTCATACATAAAATCTTATTTTACATACAAAATCATATTTTATCTTTTTATCAAATAAAATCATATTTTATCTATAAAATCCAATTTTATACATAAAATCATATTTTACTCAATATATCCATAAGATCATATCTTATCATCAATTGTACCAAAAATAATTAATTTCAAAATTAAATTAAAGGATAAAATATTAAAATTTTCCAAAAATTCAAATTTATCCAAAAATCAATTTTAAAATTTTCGGACTCGAACAATTCGATCCGACGCCTCGTGGACCAATCAAAAATGATTTTCGATCGGACCAAAAATAGAATTTTAACATATTAAAATTTAATTTAAAAATTAAAAAATTAATTTTCCGCGGGCCGCCCGGGACATTCCCGGGCTGCCCGCGCCCCGTAGGGCTCGGGCCGGGCAGCGCCGAGCGCAGCCCTGCGCAGCGCCCAGCGCTGCGGCGGGCAGTGCCGTGCGCCGCCCTGGGCAGCGACGATCGCTGCCCCTGCCCCGGGCAGCATACCAATCGCTGCCCGGGTTTTTGCCCGAAAAAATATTTTTATTTTTAAAATATTTATTTTGTTTCAAAAACCGAGGCCTAAAATTTTTTTGTACAATCGATTAATTTAATCGCTTGATCTGAGCAACTTGGCTCTGATACCACTGTTGGATAACGCAGCGATCAGATCAATTAGGATTGATACCCGGTGCAGCGAAAGTTTAAAAATTTTTGTATGGAACGATTCCATAATAGGTATCAACCTTACGATTAAATAGTGTGTGTAAAAATTAAATAACGATTATAAATTTTTTACCTTTAATCTCGAATCGAGATTTTGGACACCAACAGATTTCTCTGCTCTTGTTGTATATCCCTGGAACTGATGAACGAACTGTTATTCAATCAGGTCCACGAACGGATATTCAATCCCTCTGAGAGATTGCACTAGAAAATCTATCAGAAGTTTTACGAAGAGATTAACGAATTTGATCCGTTAAACCAGACTGTAATTCAAAATCACAGGCTGGATTTTTCTCGAGTAGACAGGGAAGGGGGCGGCCACTCTTGTTAGAAAATACTTAGGTTTTCGAAAATTGTGACCTCGTTGTTTTTAATTTCTGTACTGCAATAACTTATTTATAATGTAGGCCACTAACAGCTTAGGGCCCATTAGTCATAAGTTCAAGCCCGACAAGCAAAGCCCGCATGTTCAGAAATTAATATAAAATTCATCATGACTCCGATTGATAAACCGATTTCACCAATGTGCACAGAAACCATTTCTGCACCTTTTAAAGTCAAGATAAATTTTTCTGAATCCGAATTCAGTGATTTCCAAAAATGTCCATCTCTATGTCATTTTAGGAAATCTTACTCCTCTACTCATAATTAAGAAGTCCAACTTCTTTGTTTATTAAATTTAACTCTTTAAATTTAACTATCTCAACGGGGATTAAAAATCCATTACACTGTGTGACCCTCAATGGTTCAGGGATACAGCTAGCCGTGGGCTCACAACTCCTTGTGACTCGGAACAACAATTTCCGACTTGCCCATCGAATCATGGTATGAGCGCCTAGCAACATCGCCCCATGATTCCCTAGGTATCACTGATAGTGCCTACAAGAACCAGTAGATTTTGGTTAGCGTACAGTACGGTCCCTTCATCCATATATCCCGATCGAATCAACAACCATTGGTATATCGAGAGTCGCTCGAGATTCGATAACTATGCAATACATCTTGAAGATCAAATAGTGACATCGCATGTGCTACTAAGAAACCATTTCTTAAATCACACCATGTACTCTGGCCAGAGATTCGTCACACTAATATCTCCTCAGATCGCATAGGATATCCACACTCGCAAGTATGTGGTGAATCCTTGACAACAAAGCATCGACTTCTATATGTGTTGTAACTGTACCCAATCCCGACACCTGATGACCCCAATAGAGTCGGTAAACAAGTCAAAGCACAGTACTAGTATATAGAGTCTCAATGATGTCTCAAGTAGTAAGGACTAATGGTGTACAACCAAAACCGCGGACTTTATCCACTCGATAAGTGATAACCACTTGGAAAGTCCGGATAGGGTAGTTCGATCATTCATCATATGAATATCCATTTGCATGCTTCGAACATCTCTATGTTCCTTACCAATGAAACGTGGTACTCTGCATCGCAAATGCTAGTCTCAAACTCGAGCGATCTTTATCCTTATTATCGGACGGCTCAATCGACTAGGAACAGTTTAGAATATACAGTGACTATAAGATGTGTTTCATGATAGACATCTCCATGTTCTACCACATATTACATACACTATAGTATATTCAAGGTCTTTATCAAAACAACAATAGTATATCACAATATAACAATATGAAGAAAGATAAAGTCATTGCCATTAATAAAAGTGTAAATTATATTAAACAAAAGATTGTTTATACAAAGAGTCATCAAAGCCCTTAGCCACAATTTGGCTCACCGGGCACCCACTCTTTCAATCTCCCACTTGCCCTAAAGCCAACTAGTCATACTACGTAGACCCATTGCTTCGCGATGTTTGTCAAATAATGGTCCTGGCAAGGGCTTAGTAAGTGGATCAGCGATATTGTCTGCAGAGGCCACTCTTTCGACAGTGATGTCTCCTCTTTCCACAATCTCCCGGATGATGTGGTATTTCCTCAGTACGTGTTTGGATCTTTGATGAGACCTTGGTTCCTTTGCCTGAGCAACGGCACCCGTGTTGTCACAGTACACCGGGACTGGACCAACAACTTCAGGAATGACGCCCAACTCTTGGACGAAATTCCTCATCCAAACGGCCTCTTTAGCAGCAGCTGATGCTGCAATGTATTCTGCTTCAGTGGTGGAATCCGCTGTGGTGTCCTGCTTGGAACTCTTCCAAGAGACAGCACCGCCATTGAGCATGAACACAAATCCAGAGGTTGACTTCGAGTCATCCACGTCACTTTGGAAGCTAGAGTCGGTATAGCCTTCCAATTTTAGTTCTATTCCTCCATATACCATGAACATATTCTTAGTCCTTCGTAAGTACTTAAGAATGTCCTTCACGGCTTTCCAATGCATTTGACCGGGATTAGCTTGATATCTGCTCGTGACACTCAGAGCAAATGCTACATCCGGTCTGGTAGATATCATCCCATACATGATACTACCTATGGCTGACGCATATGGTACATGTGTCATTTTCTCTATCTCTTCATCAGTCTTGGGACACATAGACTTGGATAGAGAAACTCCATGACACATGGGTAGATGTCCTCTCTTGGACCCATCCATTGAAAACCGTTTCAATATGGTGTCGATGTAGGTTGATTGAGTGAGTCCTATCATTCTCTTAGATCTATCTCTATAGATCTGTATCCCAAGAATATAGGATGCCTCACCCAAATCCTTCATCGAGAATCTACCTGATAACCATATCTTTGTTGACTGCAACATCCCTACATCATTCCCAATGAGTAAGATGTCATCAACATAAAGTACTAAGAATGTCACAGCATCCTTAACTACTTTCTTGTACACGCATGGTTCCTCCGGGTTCTTGATGAAACCAAAATCCTTTATTGTTTCATCAAATTTCTGGTTCCAACTTCTTGATGCTTGTTTTAGACCATAAATTGATCTCTGAAGCTTGCATACCTTATGCTCGCTTCCCATGGATGTGAATCCCTCAGGCTGCTTCATATAGATTTCTTCCTTAATGTCTCCATTAAGAAAAGCAGTCTTCACATCCATTTGCCATATCTCATAGTCATACCATGCAGCTATGACAATAAGGATTCTTATGGACTTGAACATTGCAACTGGCGAAAAAGTTTCATCATAGTCAACTCCTTGTCTTTGAGTATAACCTTTTGCCACCAATCGCGCCTTGTAGGTCAATACCTTACCATCAGGCCCAAGCTTTCTCTTGTAGATCCATTTACACCCTATTGGAACAATTCCATCGGGAGGATCTACTAGAGACCAAACTTGGTTTGTATGCATCGAATCTATTTCCGACTGCATAGCTTCAAGCCATAAATTTGAATCCGCATCAGAAATTGCTTCCTTGAAGTTTCTTGGATCACATCCAACATCGGGTTCATCTTGATCCCCTTCAAGAAGAAGACCATATCGAATAGGAGGTCTAGAAGTCCTCTCGGATCTTCTAGGTATAGGCGTGTCCAGCAATGGTTCCTGAGGTGTAGGATCGTTATTTTATATTTCGGGTTCTTCTCGAATTTCTTCGAGTTCCATCATCTCGCCTTTCTTATCCAATAAGAACTCCTCCAAGAAGGTGGCATTCCTCGAAACAAACACCTTTGTTTCAGCAGGATAATAGAAATAATATCCGATTGAATTCTTCGGATACCCTACAAAATAACATAAGCTGGATCGACTATCCAACTTATCTCCCACTGTCCGCTTCACGTAAGCAGGACATCCCCAAATCCTCAAGTACGAATACTTAGGAGCTTTGCCATTCCATAACTCATATGGTGATTTGTCCACTGCTTTAGTGTGGACGTTGTTCAACAACAATACCGCCGTTTCAAGCGCATAGCCCCAAAACGAAGGTGGAAGCTCAGTGAAGCTCATCATGGACCGAACCATGTCCAACAAAGTTCGATTACGACGCTCCGATACACCATTAAGCTGTGGTGTCATAGGAGGAGTCCACTGAAAGATAATCCCATTCTCTTTTAGATAGTCCAAAAACTCGGTACTCAAGTATTCTCCACCTCGATCCGATCGAAGTGCTTTAATACTTTTACCTAGCTTGTTTTCTACTTCAGCCTTGAATTCTTTGAACTTTTCAAATGCTTCAGACTTATATTTCATTAAATATAAATACCCATACCTTGAATAATCATCAGTAAAGGTAATGAAGTAGGTGTGGCCATATTGAGTCCCAACTCTAAATGGACCACAAACATCTGTATGGATCAAATCCAACAGATTTTGACTACGTTCAGGTTTCCCCTTAAAAGGAGATTTAGTCATTTTTCCTTTTAGGCAGGATTCACAAGTAGGTAGAGAGTTAATATCAGACATATCAAAAATTCCCTCTCCCACTAGCTTGTTCATCCTCCTTGAGGAAATATGACCTAGCCTAGCGTGCCAAAGATTTGCCGGGTTTTGGCTATCGATTTTCCTTTTGTTTGTTGTTGCCGGTTTATCAACATAATTTATTGGAACGTCTTTTAGTTTTAAGTTGTATAGATCGTTTTCAAGTTGTCCATTTCCAATTAAACATTCATTCTTGTAAATATTGCAAATCCCATTCACAAAATTGCAAGAATAACCATCTCTATCAAGCATAGAAACAGAAATAATGTTTTTAATCAAATCCGGAACAAATAAAACATCTCTTAAAAGTAACTTAAAACCGTTCTGCAAAATTAAATAAACATCTCCCACGGCTTTTGCTTCAACTCTGGAACCATTTCCGAGCCTCAGCTGGGTCTCACCCATCCTAAGACTGCGACTTCTTGTCATCACCTGCAAATCATTGCAAATGTGAGATCCACATCCGGTATCCAATACCCAAGAAGTAGTATTAAGTGAAACATTTATTTCAATATAGAACATACCCTTCGCAGTTCGCAACTGCTCTAGATATTCCTTGCAGTTACGCTTCCAATGACCGGCTTCTTGCAGTAATGGCAAACATCCTTGGATTTTTCCATGTTTGAAGCCTTTGTCTTGTACTTCTTCTCGGGTTCGATTTTCTTGGGTGGGGCAGAACGTTTCTTACCCTTTGTACTTGGCCCCTTCTTAGCAGAAGAAGAGGAGCCCACCAAGAAAGCCGATTTATCCTTCTTTAATGTGGATTCATATGTCACAAGCATATTGACCATCTCTTCAAGGGAGGCCTCTATCTTGTTCATATTGAAATTTACCACAAATCCGTCAAACGAAGAAGGAAGAGACAGAAGTAGTAAGTCCACGTTGAGTTCATGCTCCAACACCAAATCAAGGGTTACCAACTTCTGTATGAGCCAAATCACTCGTACCCCATGATCACGGACCGAAGTCCCTTCACGCATGCGACACGTCATTAGCTCCTTTACAGAAGCGAACCTTTCAGCCCTCGATTGAGCCCCAAAAAGTTCCTTGAGTTGAACGTGAATGTCAGCAGCATTCACGGTGTCCTCAAATCGCCTCTGGAGTTCATCAGACATCGAGGCTTGCATATAGCATTTGGTCTTGATATCATGGTCCCACCATGTATCAAGTTTGGCTAACTCCTCCGGACTTACGTCAGCTGGTGCTTCCTTCGGAGGAGATTTTTCTAACACGTAGAGCATCTTCTCCGAAGTCAAGACAATCTTCAACTTACGGAACCATTCCGTATAGTTTGCGCCAGTCAACTTATTTTGTTCGAGGATCGAGAAAAGTGGATTACGCGAATTCATCGTATGAAATACTGAAAAGAAACAGACAAATATCAGTGATTGTTTAAGCAATTTACTAAGACATAAAATAGGCGAAATTTATTTTATGAATCTCACTCCCACTATTTTAACGATTTCACTACCCTCTAGTGAAAACGGGAAACTGTTTTCCTTAGTGAGAACATGGAGTCCAATTGACAATCTATGGTCCCGAATAATATCAGCCAACAAAAATTTCAAAAGGTAGAGCCCAATTGCTTCCAAAGCAACCTCCACGTTTTTACCTCATGTCCAATAAGGGCCCAATAATATGATGCCGTTTATTGTGACATGTCAAGATGACCCATAAATATTAAGTTGTGATGGACGGTCGCCATGTGGATCCCCCAATAATATGAGCCGATCCCATGGGAGTTCCACCCAACTTACAACATGTGTCGATCCAATGTACAGCTTTCCGACGAACGGGCCCCCCCAATAATATGAGCCGGACCGTATCCGCGGGTAGCATCTCATACATTGATCGTTGATGGAAGGTAGGAACATTTAAACAAATTTAAATTTCCTTTATTTATCTTGATATCAATTTTAAATCATATTTAAAATGAGGAATTTTTAATTATGAAAATTTGTCTCATCATTTTTAAAATTTTGTATGCTTGTCGGATTCACACAATTTTGTATAAAACATGCATACAACTATAATATCACATATTATATAGGATGATCGATTCCATTTCTAATCGACCCGTGGTTGCCAATCACGAGTCTTAGTCCAATCCTAGGTAATATGCAGTATGCAATGCAATCCTATTACATTTGCTTCCAATTTACATTTCTTCTGTATTTATTGTCTGCTGGGCCCACCTCCATCTTCAAATCTTGATCTCCCACTAAATCTAATGTATTTACAATAAATAACAATGACAAGTAGGGGATACATTTTTTAAGGGGTGGGAACGGGCCATAAACCAAGCCCACTTTTATTACATATGACATTCATATTGGGCCATAAACCAGGCCCATTAATAAAACCAACAACAATAAAACCAAATGTAAATTCCTAACATACACCTACAAAATTGGTCATGGCAATCGATCATCCTTATCCAATAACATTTAATTCAAAATTAATTTATTGGATAACATGCAATGGCAATTTAAATTTAAAAGGATAAAATCATATTTCATACATAAAATCTTATTTTACATACAAAATCATATTTTATCTTTTTATCAAATAAAATCATATTTTATCTATAAAATCCAATTTTATACATAAAATCATATTTTACTCAATATATCCATAAGATCATATCTTATCATCAATTGTACCAAAAATAATTAATTTCAAAATTCAATTAAAGGATAAAATATTAAAATTTTCCAAAAATTCAAATTTATCCAAAAATCAATTTTAAAATTTTCGGACTCGAACAATTCGATCCGACGCCTCGTGGACCAATCAAAAACGATTTTCGATCGGACCAAAAATAGAATTTTAACATATTAAAATTTAATTTAAAAATTAAAAAATTAATTTTCCGCGGGCCGCCCGGGACATTCCCGGGCTGCCCGCGCCCCGTAGGGCTCGGGCCGGGCAGCCCTGCTGCCCCTAGGGCAGCGACGATCGCTGCGCAGCGCCCAGCGCTGCGTCGGGCAGCGCCGTGCGCTGCCCGGGGCAGCGACGATCGCTGCCCCTGCCCCGGGCAGCGATCCAATCGCTGCCCGGGTTTTTGCCCGAAAAAATATTTTTATTTTTAAAATATTTATTTTGTTTCAAAAACCGAGGCCTAAAAATTTTTTGTACAATCGATTAATTTAATCGCTTGATCTGAGCAACCTGGCTCTGATACCACTGTTGGATAACGCAGCGATCAGATCAATTAGGATTGATACCCGGTGCAGCGAAAGTTTAAAAATTTTTGTATGGAACGATTCCATAATAGGTATCAACCTTACGATTAAATAGTGTGTGTAAAAATTAAATAACGATTATAAATTTTTTACCTTTAATCTCGAATCGAGATTTTGGACACCAACAGATTTCTCTGCTCTTGTTGTATATCCCTGGAACTGATGAACGAACTGTTATTCAATCAGGTCCACGAACGGATATTCAATCCCTCTGATAGATTGCACTAGAAAATCTATCAGAAGTTTCTACGAAGAGATTAACGAATTTGATCCGTTAAACCAGACTGTAATTCAAAATCACAGGCTGGATTTTTCTCGAGTAGACAGGGAAGGGGGCGGCCACTCTTGTTAGAAAATACTTAGGTTTTCGAAAATTGTGACCTCGTTGTTTTTAATTTCTGTACTGCAATAACTTATTTATAATGTAGGCCACTAACAGCTTAGGGCCCATTAGTCATAAGTTCAAGCCCGACAAGCAAAGCCCGCATGTTCAGAAATTAATATAAAATTCATCGTGACTCCGATTGATAAACCGATTTCACCAATGTGCACAGAAACCATTTCTGCACCTTTTAAAGTCAAGATAAATTTTTTTGAATCCGAATTCAGTGATTTCCAAAAATGTCCATCTCTATGTCATTTTAGGAAATCTTACTCCTCTACTCATAATTAAGAAGTCCAACTTCTTTGTTCATTAAATTTAACTCTTTAAATTTAACTATCTCAACGGGGATTAAAAATCCATTACACTGTGTGACCCTCAATGGTTCAAGGATACAGCTAGCCGTGGGCTCACAACTCCTTGTGACTCGGAACAACAATTTCCGACTTGCCCATCGAATCATGGTATGAGCGCCTAGCAACATCGCCCCATGATTCCCTAGGTATCACTGATAGTGCCTACAAGAACCAGTAGATTTTGGTTAGCGTACAGTACGGTCCCTTCATCCATATATCCCGATCGAATCAACAACCATTGGTATATCGAGAGTCGCTCGAGATTCGATAACTATGCAATACATCTTGAAGATCAAATAGTGACATCGCATGTGCTACTAAGAAACCATTTCTTAAATCACATCATGTACTCTGGCCAGAGATTCGTCACACTAATATCTCCTCAGATCGCATAGGATATCCACACTCGCAAGTATGTGGTGAATCCTTGACAACAAAGCATCGACTCCTATATGTGTTGTAACTGTACCCAATCCCGACACCTGATGACCCCAATAGAGTCGGTAAACGAGTCAAAGCACAGTACTAGCATATAGAGTCTCAATGATGTCTCAAGTAGTAAGGACTAATGGTGTACAACCAAAACCGCGGACTTTATCCACTCGGTAAGTGATAACCACTTGGAAAGTCCGGATAGGGTAGTTCGATCATTCATCATATGAATATCCATTTGCATGCTTCGAACATCTCTATGTTTCTTACCAATGAAACGTGGTACTCTGCATTTCAAATGCTAGTCTCAAACTCGAGCGATCCTTATCCTTATTATCGGACGGCTCAATCGACTAGGAACAGTTTAGAATATACAGTGACTATAAGATGTGTTTCATGATAGACATCTCCATGTTCTACCACATATTACATACACTATAGTATATTCAAGGTCTTTATCAAAACAACAATAGTATATCACAATATAACAATATGAAGAAAGATAAAGTCATTGCCATTAATAAAAGTGTAAATTATATTAAACAAAAGATTGTTTATACAAAGAGTCATTAAAGCCCTTAGCCACAAGTTGGCTCACCGGGCACCCACTCTTTCAATCTCCCACTTGACCTAAAGCCAACTAGTCATACTACGTAGACCCATTGCTTCGCGATGTTTGTCAAATAATGGTCCTGGCAAGGGCTTAGTAAGTGGATCAGCGATATTGTCTGCAGAGGCCACTCTTTCGACAGTGATGTCTCCTCTTTCCACAATCTCCCGGATGATGTGGTATTTCCTCAGTACGTGTTTGGATCTTTGATGAGACCTTGGTTCCTTTGCCTGAGCAACGGCACCCGTGTTGTCACAGTACACCGGGACTGGACCAACAACTTCAGGAATGACGCCCAACTCTTGGACGAAATTCCTCATCCAAACGGCCTCTTTAGTAGCAGCTGATGCTGCAATGTATTCTGCTTCAGTGGTGGAATCCGCTGTGGTGTCCTTCTTGGAACTCTTCCAAGAGACAGCACCGCCATTGAGCATGAACACAAATCCAGAGGTTGACTTCGAGTCATCCACGTCACTTTCGAAGCGAGATTATGGACACCAACAGAATTTAATCTTCTCTTGTTGTATATCCCAGGAACTGATGAACGAACGTTTCTTCAATCAGGTCCACGAATAGAAAACAAAACCCTCTGATTGACTGCACTAGAAATCAATCAGAAGTTTGCGTAGAGAATAAACAGATATGATCTGTTAATTCAGATTGTAATTTTTCACAAAAATCACAACCCGAATTTTCTCCAAAAGGGACAGAGGATTCGAAAATCCCCTTGAATAATATAGGCTGAAATTCGAAAATTGCAAGACTGAAATCTTATTATTATTTTCGAACACAGTACATAGATTTATAGATAATTTCTAGACTAGATTAAGTTATAATTGCATTAGGACTCTAAGTCCTTAGGGCCCACAATCCATAACTTAAGCCCAACAAGCCAAGCCCGTTGTTCTAGAAATTAATATAAAATTCATCGTGATTCCGATTGATAAACTGATTTTACGAATGTGCACAGAAACCATTTCTGCATCTTTTAGAGTCAAGATAATTTTTCTGAATCCGAATTCAGTGATTTCCAAAAATGTCCATCCCTATGTCATTTTACGAAATCCCACTCCCTTTAGTTAAGAAGTCCAACTTCTCTTTCATTAAATTTAACTCTTTAAATTTAACTATCTCTATGGGGTTTTAGTAATCCATTACTTGTGTAACCCTCAATGGTTCAGGAATACAGCTAACCGTGGGCTCACAACTCCTTGTGACTTGGAACAACAATTTTTGACTTACCCATCGAATCATGGTAAGAGCGCCTAACAACATCGCTCCATGATTCCCTAGGTATTACTGATAGTGTCTGCAAGAACCAGTAGATTTTAGTTAGCGTACAGTACGGTCCCTTAATCCATATATCCCGATCGAATCAACAACCATTGGTATATCGAGAGTCGTTCGAGATTCGATAACTATGCATTACATCTTGGAGATCAAATAGTGACATCGCATGTGTTACTAGGAAAACTCATTAACCTAAAACACATCATGTACTCTGGCCAGAGATTTGTCACACTAATATCTCCTCAGATCGCATAGGATATCCACACTCGCAAGTATGTGGTGAATCCTTGACAACAAAGCATCGACTCCTATATGTGTCATAACTATACCCAATCTCGACACCTGATGACCCCAATAGAGTCGGTAAATGAGTAAAAGTACAGTACTAGCATATAGAGTCTCAATGATGTTTCAAGTAATAAGGACTAATGGTGTACAACCAAAACCGCAGACTTTATCCACTCGATAAGTGATAACCACTTGGAAAGTCCGAATAGGGTAGTTCGATCATTCATCATATGAATATCCATTTGCATGCTTTGAACATCTCTATGTTCCATACCAATGAAACGTGGTACTCGGCATCGCAAATGCTAGTCTCAATCTCGAGCGATCCTTATCCTTATTTGCGGACGGCTCAATTGACTAGGAACAGTTTAGAATATACAGTGACTATAAGATGTGTTTCATGATAGCCATCCCCATGTGCTACCATATCTTACATACACTATAGTATATTCAAGGTCTTTATCAAAACAACAATAGTATATCATAATATAACATTATGAAGAAAGATAAAGTCAATGACATTATAAAAGTGTAAATTATATTAAACAAAAGATTGTTTTACATAGAGTCATAAAAACCCTTAGCCACAAGTTGGCTAACCGGGCACCCACTCTTTCACTCTCATCACCCGAGCTCTATAGGCCTCCATTCTGCGAGCTGCTTTCTCCCTTCGCTCTTCAATGAGATCCAATTCTTGTGCCTGGGCTCCTTCTTCCGTATCCTCATATGCCCTAATCTGAGCTGAAGGTTGTCCAATCTCTACTGGCAGAATAGCCTCCGAACCATATACCAGGCTAAAAGGTGATTCCTGTGTAGCCGTATGAGGAGTGGTTCGATAGGACCACAACACACTTGGGATCTCCTCAACCCAGTCTTTCCCCATTCCATGCAACCGAGCCTGTAAAGATCAAACAATAGTACGGTTGGTCACTTATTTTTGACCATTACTTTGAGGATATGCGACCGAGGTGAAGGCCTGCTTAATGTTCATCTCGGCACACCAATCTGCCAATTTCTGCCCCGAAACTGCCTACCATTATCCGAAACCAACTTCCTTGGGAGCCCAAACCGGCACACTATGTTCTTCCACAAAAACTTCATCACTTCGGCTTCTGTTATTTTTTCCAAAGGCTCTGCCTCCACCCACTTGAAAAAATAATCAACGGCTACCAGCAAGAACTTCTTCTGTGCCCGGGCTTGTGGAAAAGGTCCTACTATGTCCAGACCCCATTGGTCAAAGGGGCACGATGCCCATACGGGATTCAAGCTACTTGCCGGGCTATGCTGTATATTGCCGAACCTCTGACATCCTTCACAAGACCGGGCAATTTTAGATGCATCAGCCTGCAAAGTGGGCCACCAGTATCTGGACAACAATACCCTTCGAACCAGACTCATAGACCCTCCATGGTTTCCACAACATCCCTCGTGCACTTCCCGCAAGACATATACTGTTTCCCCTTCCCCCAAGTATTTGAGCAAAGAGCCCTGATAGGAACGCCTATAAAACCTTCCTCCTAAAATAGCAAATCTAGCTACCTGTCTTCGTATGACCCGGGCTTGTCCTCTGTCTTCCGGGAGATCCCCATGGGTAAGGTACTTGTAGCGACCCGACCCGGATCCACTACCTAATCAGAGTTAAGGGCATAATTAAGCATGCATTAAATAAAATTGCTGCGGAAGACTTAAATACAAGCAGACCAACAGAATACAACCGGCTAACAAACTCGATTTATACAACCCAATCGAATCGAATTTAAATAAAACCTACAGCTAATCCTGCTGTCTTCAAGGTCACTGGCTACTCCAAGCTCCTGGTGCTCAATCCTACACCTACACCTGCCCCGTCGAATAGGGTATCCAGATACACAGAAAATACTAGACGTGAGCTCTAAGCTCAATACGAAAGCACGGATAACCATACAAATATGATGCATGCAAATGACAGGGTATCCATATCTGGGATAACTATATACAACTGCTCAGACTGGCGCCTGGAATATAAGCTCGTCACATCGGGGTAGCTAACCACTGTGCGCGACCACTCATTCCCGAATCACGGACGCGGACCACGGAGTCCTTCAGGTATCAGTACCTAGGGGTACTCGATATCAAACGTCCTAACAGGGCTGAGCAACCCTAACTGGCTCATCTCGAAAGATATACAGATGTACAGACACAAGATGATATGCACATGCCACATAACAATAATATTATGCAAACACATAAATGCAACATATAAGCATGCATATCCGCTGACAATCTCAGTTAGTACTTACGTACCTTTCTAAGGCAGTCCTAGTAGTACCACTCTAGGTTCCAAGCCTATCATCAAGTCTACAATGCAAATACTCATGCATCACTCAATAAGCTCTAAAAGCCTTAACTAAGCTATTGCATACTCCTAAATAATTTAAGGAGACCATAACTATACCTGCGTCCGTCGTTAGCCCACTGATGGCGACTATCCCGCAACTAGGAGCACACCCCTGCTGCAGCTCCACAGCCTCGAGCACTACTCCGCTACACGAGCGCTGCTCCGCTACTCGAGCACTGCTCCGCTACTATGTCAGACACTGTCTGACTATACTAAAATATATTCCCTACTCCAACTCTAAAATAAGAGTACCCAAAGACCTAAAATAGAGCTACTAGGCGAAGGAGAGGAACTCGGAATTGAAATGAGGAGCTCGGACCTCATATTTATAGGCATCGATCGGAAGCTCCGTTCCTCGATCGGATTCCCCCGATCGGAAGCTCCGTTCGCTACGTGTCAATTCGGTCCACATGCAATCACACACCTGTCACCGATAGCCATCGAAAGTTCCGATCCTGATCGGACGTTCCGATCTCCCTGCTTCCGATGTGGTTCCGAACTCACCAAGATCGGAAGTTCTGATCCTGGATCGGTGGTTCCGATCCCACTCGAATCTTGGGACCCTCCAAACCATTTTCGAGTGTTCTGGATCCATTTCTGGACTCCGTTAACCTTTTTGGAATTTCCTTAATCATGTTTTACTTAATCCAAACATAATTACATGATTAAATACTTATTAATCGTTAATCCTGGATACGGGCTACTACATTCTCCCCCACTTAAGATATTTCGTCCTCGAAATCAGATCTTAAGTACCGAATGAAAACAACTCAGGATGTTCTGAACACATCCTGCTCTCAAGTTCCCAAATAGCTTCCTTAGTACTTCAATGTCATCATTGAACTATCAATCAGAGGAATAACTTTATTACGCAAGACCTTATCCTTATGATCCAGGATACGAGTAGGTCTTTCCACGTAAATCAAATCAGTATCCTCTTGAATCTCAGACCGCTGCAGAATATGAGACTGATCCACCACATATCGTCGCAATAGAGATACGTGAAATACGTCGTGAATACTAGGAAAATAAGGTAGCAAAGCTAGCCGATAATCCAAATTGCCAATGCTCTCGAACGAACCATAAACCTAGGAGATAACTTGCCCTTAAGGTCAAATCTGAGAATCCTGCAGAAAGGTGGCATTCTCAGAGTTACTTTCTCCCCCAGCATCAAGCTACAAAGGCTCACGCTTAGTATCTGGCATAGCTGTCCCGACGATCCTGTGCACTCTTAATCCGTTTCTTGGTCTGATCAACTATGTCTGCTAACTGCTGGACTAACTCCAGTCCTTCAGTCTGTCTCTCCCCCAATTCTCCCCTAGAAGGGTGGAGTATGACAATGTCGTCCGTACAACGCCTCAAATGGTGTCATCCCAAAGCTACTATAATAACTGTTGTTGTACCCGAACTCAATCAATGGCAACTGATCCTGCCAGACTGAACCAAAATCTATAACACATGCTCGCAGCATATCCTTCAAAGTAAGGATTGTGCGCTCTGACTGACCATCTGTTTCCGGATGATATGTATTACTCAAACTGAGAGTAATGCCCATTACACGTCGAACCCTCCCCCAAAATCTGGAAGTAAACCTGGGGCCTCGATCACTGATAATGCTCATAGGCACTCCATGAAGTCGATCGATCTCCTGAATACATAACCGAGTCAAAATGATCCACATTGTACTCTCGGCTACAGAAAATGAAATGCGCTGACTTGGTGAGTCGGTCCACCACAACCCAGATAGCATCACAATTCCTCGAGGATACCGGAAAATGGGTCACAAAAGTCCATCGTGATAACTCCCATTGGAATAGGCAGACTGTGAAGCAAACCTCCAGGTCGTCGGTGCTCTGCCTTGACCTGCTGACACACCAAATATCTCGAGACAAGTTGATAAACATAGCGTTTCATTCCTTTTCATCCGAACCGAGTACGTAGATCTTTGCACAACCTGTTGCTTCCCCGGATGAATACTTAACTTAGCGTGATGCGCCCCCAAAGAACAAATCTCAAGAAATCCACTGGAAGCGCCCAAACTAATCATTCCGATTAACAGTCTTTAAAATTTGTCCACTGACAATCCTTGGACAATCACTGAATCCTATTTCCCATGCTGAATCAATCATTGCTAAAACCAAGCAATGCTCAAATCAAAATCTGCCCATGGTAATCTCAGCAACGATGTCAACGAACTACAATCACAAGAGCCACCCTATGACCACTTTCGTGATCCATAGAATCCAAAAGTCCAGAACTTCGCATTCCGAAAGATCCTTAGCGATTAAGAATCCCCTAAATACACTTGAATCGCTATATCAAGGCATACCATACTTAAAGTACTATTTCCAGCACTTGTTGATTCACTACATCCCAATCAACACCGATTGGAATAATATGATCGATCCAGTCAATCTACTGTAGCTCTCGATCTTCCTGACGATATCGACCTTAGTCAGACGATCACAGATCAATGAACTCTCATGGATGATCAATATCGATGATCTCCCTGCCAAACGTCCGCAGATCCCAAATACTTGGAATCAAAAGAATCAAAGCTGATTCAACCACTCATCTTTGACAGAGTCAGACAACAGTTACAAGTAATCACTAGTGCTAAACCTGCACCAGTCTAGACATACTATCCACTGTCTATATTTATTCAAGATGATCATAAGGACTTGTTCAACCCAAGCCGCAATACAAGTCCAAAAGATTCCAACTATCGTTGAACATGCTCCTGATAATTATATCTCTTGCTAAGATTGCAACAAATCGAGACTGAGGTAACCTGTCAAAATGTACCACCTGGAATCACCACCAAGTGTACACTGGTATAAGTCACGCTTTCCTCACGCCTCAAATAGCCATGTACAATCCTTAGCATCAGATATAAGCTATCACTGAAGAAAACCATCAATGCTGAAAACTACTCATCCCCGAGTCAAATGTTTTCAGAAATTTCACAAACCCAGTTCCTGGATAACCCTTATCACAAGAGTATCCAAATACCGACTAGATCCACTAGTCTAGCAGTATCCAATAGACTAAAACTGTCTGCTCAGAGTACGCACTCGTCAAGGAAAAATCCCTCCAAGACTGGTTCTTATGACAAAAACTGCAAACCAATATCTCTGACGACAGTCAGACTGTAGTAGCCCGTACCCTAATTGAGTAATTAAAGGATTAATGCTAATTAAATAAATTGGGTATCGGACGGATCGGAAGCTCCGAAGGCACGATCGGAAGTTCCGAACAGGATCGGATGCTCCGATGAGCGATCGGAGGCACCGATGATATTACGTCATCCATGACGTATGGTTAGATCGGAAGCTCCGATCAGGATCGGAAGCTCCGATCACCCCTATCCGGAGTCAACAAGTGATATTTTAACACGTGGCAGATCAGGATCTTTGGAAGCTCCGATGGCAGGATCGGACGTTCCGATCGAGGATCGGAAGTTCCGATCGTTGTCTATAAATAGAGGGCCGAGGCTTCATTTCCAATTGCCAATTCCGAGTGTTTCCCTCTCCTTTCTAGTCTATTCGAGTTGTTCTAGCCTTCCTAGGCTTGACCCGGGAGTCGTCGAGGCGTTCGATAGTCGTAGCGGAGTTGTGCCCAAGTTCTGGAGGCATCGACATCAAAGGGCTAACGACGGACGAAGGTATAGCTTTTGGTTCCTATAAATATTTAGGAGTATGCAATAGCTTAGTTAAGGCTTTTAGAGCACCTTAATGATAGTAGTATCATTTGGCAGTGTAGAGCAGACTATAGGCGTGGACCTAGAGTTGGTAGAGCTTGCACTGATTTGAGGTACGGAAGTACTGTTCGAGATATCCTGACTGAGTATGTATGTATTATGTGACTGCATGGTTTATATGTCATTGATTTATGCTGTATTCATTTGCATACTGAGTTATCTCCTTCGAGATGTCTGTTAGTAGGGATTTTCCCTATCCTGTTAGTGGTTGGACTTCCATCGATTTGGGTCCGGCATAGCCACTGGTATTATGGTATGGGAGCCACCTCCTGAAGCGATGACACAACGTGCTACATACCAGGGCCCGGTATGTCTCTGTTATCTGATCCTTGACCTCGAGTTTATAGGGAGTTCACTTTGCATGCATGTATACTCATACTCTCGTACTGAGTGTTTTATGCTCACGTCTCGTACTCTGTGTTTTTGGACACCCTATTCCATGGGGCAGGTTTGCGATTGGACGAGGCGGGTGGATCTAGGAGGGGCTAGTCAGTGGTTGACCAACTGGAGCTTCGTCTAGGTTTTATTTCTGTTGTTTTGAGGTTGATACAGCTATTCAATTTGGTTGTATATTATTTGGACAAATTACAGATTCCTTTACTTGGGATTGTATAATGTTTATGGTTTCCGCAAGATTATTCTGATATCTGTTTTAATTAAGTTAATTGCATGCCTAAGTTCTGTTAGTAGGTGATCCGGGTAAGGGTCACTACATTTATGGTATCAGAGCATGCAAAAGAATTCTTGGGATTTAGTCTCATCATGAGGTATTTTTGTAGATGGCAAATCGTGATGACCAGAGTTATCATGATAGTATTGGTGGGCGTTGGGGTGATGCCGACCAAGAGCATCGTCGAGAACGGCATCATCATCATCATGACGATGAGCGTTTCACTGTGCGTTGATTCTTAGCTATGGGTCCTAAGCCCTTAGTTGGAGGTGAGTCTCCGGAGGATGCGGAGAATTGGTTAGACCGCATGGAGACGACTTTTCAGACTTTCCAATGCACCGAGGAGCAGAAGATGGAGACCCTTGGCTATCTTCTGGATGGGCGAGCGCGCAGGTGGTGGAGGTTTACTTCTGCACCTTTTGTTGCGGTGAGAGGAGTGGCCACCTGGGCTGAGTTCCGCACAGCTTTCCAAAAGCGGTATTTTCCACCTGCACTCCGTCAGTCTAAGGCAGGCGAGCTACTGAGTCTGCGACAGGGAGCCATGTCTATCGATGAGTATCAGCAGAGGTTCTTTGATCTGCTATCCTATTGCCTCGAGATTGCTGATAGCTCAGAGATGAAATATAATCTGTTCCTTCAGGGCCTTAACCCTGAGATCCATGACCGTGTGGCGGTTGGCGACGACATGTCCTACGAGGGTTTGGTGAGCCGTTGTCACCAGGCGGAGGACAGCATTCGGCATAATAGGTCTTTCCCTCAATCGAGGCCTGCTAGTTCTTTGGGTCCTCGTGCCCAAACTTTTAAGAAGTCTGGATATACTTCTTCCTCTGGTTCTGGAGGTGTTGTCCGTTTCGGTAAGAAGGACAAGTGTGATCACTGTGGGAAGAACCATCCATCCGACAAGTGCCGCAGAGATTCTAGAGCTTGTTTCCGTTGTGGAGAGACTGGTCATATCCGGAGGGATTGTCCACTATCTGGGGGAGGAGGTTCTGGTTCTGGTTCTGGATCTGGTTCTCAGGCCACCGTTCAGCAGAGGTCACAGGGACAGCCTGCTGGGAGTTCTCATTTGAGGCCACGAGCTTCTGGACAGGTGTTTGCCTTGAGGCATGATCAGGCAGTGGAGGAGAATGAGAAAGTCATCGCAGGTACATTTTTGCTTTATGGTATACCTGCTCTTGTACTTATTGACACTGGTGCATCTCATTCCTTCATTTCTGCACGTTTTGTTAAGAGGCATAAGTTACCATGCATTGCACTAGACGTAGTGATGTCTGTTTCTACTCCGACGGGCCAATCTGCTTTGGCTAAGCGTCTAGTGATGGGTTGCCCTTTAGAGTTTGAAGGGAACATTCTGTTAGCGAATCTCATGGTCCTGGCGATGGACGACTTTGATTGCATTCTGGGAATAGATATGTTGACTACCTATCGAGCTTCAGTGGACTGCTATCAGAGATTAGTATGCTTTCATCCGGAGGGGAGTGAGAGCTGGTTTTCTATGGTGAGGGAGCGCGACCCTCGATGCCTTTGGTATCAGCTTTGAGAGCCTGTCGAGCTTTAGAGTCTGGCGGGGAAGGCTACCTTATCTATGCAGTTTATTTGTCCGCTGAGAGTATTGGGATAGAGAGCATTCCTGTTGTGGATGAATTTCCAGATGTATTTCCTGATAAGATTCCGGGTTTTCCTCCTGCTAGGGAATTCGAGTTTGGCATAGAGTTGATGCCGGGTACTTCACCTATTTCTCGAGCACCGTATCGTCTGGCTCCGTCAGAGATGCGTGAGTTGAAGAATCAGCTACAGGATCTTTTGGACAAGGGGTACATTCGTCCTAGTGTATCTCCTTGGGGAGCTCCTGTTCTCTTTGTAAAGAAGAAGGATGGGTCGATGCAGTTGTGCATTGACTATCGGCAGCTGAATCGAGTCACTGTAAAGAACAAGTATCCGTTGCCTCGTATTGATGACTTGTTTGATCAGCTGCAGGGCACGTCAGTTTACTCCAAGATTGACTTGAGATCTGGGTATCATTAGTTGAGAGTCCGTGATCAGGACGTAGCCAAGACTGCATTCCGTACTCGCTATGGGCATTACGAGTTCCTAGTGATGCCATTTGATTTGACAAATGCGCCGGCTATATTCATGGATCTGATGAACCGTGTCTTCAGGGAGTATTTGGACAAGTTTGTCGTGGTCTTCATTGACGACATCTTGGTGTATTTGCGTAATACGGAAGAACATGTTTCTCACTTGCGGTTGGTACTACAGACTCTTCGGGATGAGCAGTTGTACGCCAAGCTGAGCAAATGTGAGTTCTGGATGGATAGAGTGGTCTTTCTTGGCCATATCATATCCAGGGAAGGGATTTCTGTTGATCCAAGAAAGATTGAAGCGGTACTTAATTGGTCGCGCCCGACGACAGTTGCTGAGATCCGTAGTTTTCTGGGTCTAGAAGGGTATTATCGTCGCTTCATTCTGAACTTCTCTCAACTAGCTCGACCTTTGACGCAGCTTACCCGCAAGGGTGTGGATTTCGAGTGGTCCTCCGAGTGTGAGGAGAATTTCTGTGAGCTTCGACGGAGGTTGACTTCTGCGTCGGTGTTGGCATTACCGTCAGGATCTGGAGGATATGTGGTATACACCGATGCTTCTCTTCAGGGGTTAGGTTGTGTTTTGACTCAGAATGGCATGTGATCGCATACGCTTCTAGACAGCTGAAGCTTCATGAGGACAACTATCCAGTCCATGATTTGGAGTTAGCAGCCATTGTGTTCGCTTTGAAGATCTGAAGTCATTATCTGTATGGCGAGAAATTTGAGATCTTCACCGATCATAAGAGTCTCAAGTATTTGTTCACTCAGGCGGAGTTGAACATGAGGCAGAGACGTTGGATGGACTTGCTTAAGGACTATGATTGCGAGATAAAGTACCATCCGGGAGCTGCTAATCTCACCGCTGATGCCTTGAGTCGCAAGGTGCGACTATCCGCACTTCAGACTTGTTCGATGTCTAGTGCGATCAGTGACTGTTGTACTTCAGGTTATACCTTCAAGCATAAGAAAGGTATGCAGAGTATCCAGATGTTTGCGATATTATCTGAGCCAGCTTTGTATTCGCGGATCCGAGATGCTCAGATGTCTGATTCGAAGACCCAGCGTTTAGCTCGTTTAGCTAACGAGGGTAGCTCGTCTGGATTTCATTATCAGTCAGATGGCTTTCTGTGTTTGTCTGGTAGGCTTGTGATTCCGCAGGATGAAGAGTTGCGAGAGGAGATTTTGTCTCAGACACATCGCACTAAGTTGAGTATTCATCCTGGGAGCAACAAGATGTACAAGGATCTACGTACTCGTTTCTGGTGGAAAGGAATGAAACGCAGTGTTTATCAGTTTGTTTCGAGATGTTTGGTGTGTCAACAGGTCAAGGCAGAGCACCGACGACCTGGAGGATTGCTTCACAGTCTGCCTATTCCTGAATGAAAATGGGAGTTTATCACAATGGACTTTGTGACCCATTTGCTGGTATCCCCGAGGAACTGTGATGCTATCTGGGTTGTGGTGGATCGACTCACCAAGTCAGCGCATTTCATTGCCTATAGCCGGGAGTACAATGTGGATCGTATGGCTCGTTTGTACATTCAAGAGATCGTTCGACTTCATGGAGTGCCTGTGAGCATTGTCAGCGATCGGGACCCCAGGTTTACTTCTAGATTCTGGGGGAGTGTTCAGCGTGCGATGGGTACTACTCTCAGTTTGAGTACTGCCTATCATCCGGAGACTGATGGTCAGTCAGAGCGCACTATCCGTACTTTGGAGGATATGCTTCGAGCGTGCGTTATGGATTTTGGTTCAGCCTGGCAGGATCATTTGCCATTGATCGAGTTCGCGTACAACAACAACTATCATACTAGCATTGGGATGGCACCTTTTGAGGCGTTGTACGGGCGACGTTGTCGTACTCCACTCTTCTGGGAAAAAGTGGGGGAGAGACAGGCTGAGGGACCGGAGTTTATCCAGCAGGCGATAGACATTGTTGATCAGATCAAGAAACAAATTAAGACTGCACAGGATCGTCAGGCCAGCTATGCTAATATCAAGCGTAGGCCTTTGCAGTTCGATGTCGGGGAGAAAGTGTTTCTGAGAGTGTCACCTTTCCGCAAGATTCTCAGATTTGGCCTTAAGGGCAAGTTATCTCCCAGGTTTATCGGTCCGTTTGAGATCTTGGAGAGCATTGGCGATTTGGCTTATCGACTAGCTTTGCCACCACATCTATCCAGTATTCACGACGTGTTCCACGTATCTCTGTTGCGAATGGCCTTCTTCGATTGTATGATTTGATGTCGGAGTTTATGCCTATCAGTGATTTCTTCTTATCGAGATTTTGAGATGTATTCTTATTCAGAGGAATCGTGCTATAGTCTAGACACGAGACAGCTGAAGACGCTCGAGACTCAATGTCTGAATCTGGAATTTAAGCTCGCAGCGATCTTATTGATTAGAAGATCTGTTATCTATTATCTTATGAGGAAATTTTCGTGATCTGTTCTAATCTTAAGAGTTGGAGTAATTATTTTAGCAGACGGAACTGATTTGATAGCAGAGAAGAAGATTCCCGTTGATTGCAGGTGATTTTCTGTGTCACTTGTTTTGGAACCAGAGATGAGTCGAAGTGTGACTGAGCATAGTAGGATTTTCCAACGAATAGGAGTCGACTTTTGTTTGACGGACTTAAAGGAGTAGTTTTGAGAGTCACAGTTTGTGTTGGAATCGTGTTGATTTCGAGGACGAAATCTTTTCTTAGAGGGGGAGAATTGTAACGCCCCGATTTTATCTTAATCGGCTTTATTTGAGATAATCGGAGATTCCAGAATTCAAGAGCCGACTTGATTTTGATCAGGGTCCTTTTTGCAAATTTTGGATTTTTGAGGGACTAAAATGCAAATTTGGACTTAAATAGATATTTAAGCAAGTGTTGACTCTTTTCCTTCACTTCATCTCCTCCCTCACGCCTCCTCCCTCCATTGAAGACGCCTCAAACCCATTTCAAGCTTTTAGATTTCTCCCCGAGCTCGATCCGTCCGTTGGAAATTATTTCTGAAGGCAGATTAGCGATCACGGCTGCGAGAGCTTCGTTCTATCGTAAGTTTTTCTACGATCAGGTTCTTTCTAATTTTGGGATGTCGTTAGAATTGATTGAGTTTGGAGTATGTTGTTCTTGGCGGAGTTCTGATCGTTTATTCTCTGTCAGTTTCGAAATAGAGCGTCGTTCGGATTTGTTATGAATTTTGGAAGTTTATTCGAAAAATGGGATTTTGTGATTTGTTGGAATTAGATTGTTTTGGTTGAATGTTGATTGATATGAGTTGTTTGGCTTGATATTATGCTGTCTGCATTTCCGGTTTGATCAGATTATAGCCGTTATGCCGTCGGTTTGAGTTTTGGATTGTTTATCGGTTCGAATTGTTGAGCCAAGCCTTTGTTTGAGTTGTATGTTAATCTCGAGCCCTTATTACTTCTTGTACAGATTGATTTTAGGCCAGTGGAGTTGCGAGATTTCAGCTTTGTGCAACTTGGAGATTGGAGCCGGTATCGTATCGATTCTCTTATTATCGATTGAGGCTGTTTGATTGAATCTTGTTTGAGGAATCGTTGTTGTTTCCAGGTTGGAGCATCGACGTTGTTGAAAAGAGGTAAAAGATGACTTAGATTGGAATGGAACGTGTGACTCGAATCCGACTTGATTCGAGTGTTCCGAAGAATCACATACTTGCATGTTATTTGCTTTTACTTGAATTTAGTTGATTGAGTTATGTTGCATTGCATTCATCTTGAGCCATGAATCCTTGATTTGAGTAGCGGGCAGGACGGCCCTTGTTGATGATAGACGTTTTGGGGATTATATTGTGAGTGGCCTGGGTGTAGCCGTTTCACCTAGTGCTAGCATACTCCTTATAGTCGCACCAAAGTCTAGAGGATGGAGATACGTAGCACCACCTCGATCGGGAGAGTCGGTGAGTCGTTTACGTGATCTCGTCCTCGGGATCCCAAAAGCAAAAGCAGCAACTCTTTTGATTATCCGACTTGATAATCCCAGATTTTAAAGACATGCATTGCATTTATGCATATGAATTGAGTTTTAGATATCCTTGGGGAATTGCATGATTGTTAATTGATTATTTAGAAGTTGATGCATTTCGTTTGGAATGCTTGTCTGCTATTGCATGTTGTCTCTTTTTACTGGGAATATTATTCTCACCGGATTATCCGGCTGTTGTCTTTGTTTGTATGTGTACTTGGCAACAGGTGGGGCAGGACCGAGTCAGAGGCAGCATGGCTAGGTGGTTGAGATGATAGACGTGAGGCCTTGTTGTTTTAGAAGTCGAATTTTGTAATCGAACTTAGATTGTATTCGAATTGTAATCTAAAATCGAAGTATGTTGTTGTTGTATCGTTTTAGACTTCTGGTTGTTTTTAGGCCTTCTGAAAGCATGACTTGTTATGGAATGTTTCCCTACACCCTGTTATTGCATATGTATTTGAAGGCATGTCGGACCAAGCGCGGAATCCTTTCTTTATTTTCTGCAGCCTGAGCATTTTCTGCCCAGGCCTTCCGCGCGCGGGAGAGGCGTTCCTCGCGCGCGCGCGAGGCCTCCGTTGGGCCTCTGAATTGTTTGCCCGCGCGCGCGCGAGCTTGGTACCTCGCGCAGGCGCGAGCCTTTGGTTGGTCTCGGTTGTTGAAGCCCGCGCACGCGCGAGCTTGGTTCCTCGCGCGGGCGCGCGGCGTGTAAAAAAAAAAAAAAAACTTTGAATTGTTTTACTCTTGGATTCTTGTTCGCTTACTTATTGTTTAATCCGAGATTAGTGGTTTAGAATCGAGGTCTCACATTAAGTGGTATCAGAGCGTTAAGATTCTTGGTCGAACTAGAGTGAGCGGGGTAGATCGAGTCTGTGTGCAATGACTCCTCGCATGTGTTTGAATTATTTAATTGTGTACTTAATTCCATGCGAGCATGCTTTATTGTTTGAGCATTATTTGAATTACATGGTTGTGTGATTTAAATTAATAAAGCATGATCTACTTGAGATATAACTGTTTCTGTTCTCGACTGGTATTCGGTATTCCAAGCGGTTGTAAGGGCACTGATGGTAGCGATTGAGATATCTCGTGTGCTAACCTTTGATAATCAGATGGGTCCTCGTCGAGTGATAAACAGAAACACACCACCAGTTATCCCTGCGACTGAGCAAGCTAGCACTGAGGTTGATCAGTTGGATGCTTCAGCGACTCCCATGGAAACCTTGCTGAAAAGATTTCAGTCGTTCAATCCGCCGTTGTTGATGGGTTCAGAAAATCCAGTTGACTGTGAGAGTTGGTTGGATGATATCGATCAGTTGTTCGATTCCATCGATTACACAGATGACCGTCGAATCAGGTTAGTCATTCATCAGCTTCGTGGGGTTGCTAAGAGTTGGTGGATCATGACGAAGAAAGCAATGGAGAATAGAGGTACGGAAGTTACTTGGACTCTTTTCAAATCGGAATTTTATAAGCGGTTTTTCCCTATCTCGTATCGCAAAGATAAGGGAGCAGAGTTTGCCAACCTGAGGCAAGGAAATCTGAACATTGAAGAGTACGTGGCTAAGTTCGATAGTCTGTTGCGTTTTGCACCGCTAATTGTCGGAGATGAAGAAGCTAAGGCAGATCAGTTCATCAATGGTTTGAACCCCGACGTCTTCACGTTGGTAAATACCAACAGGCCTAACAACTTTGCGGATGCCATGAATCACGCAAAGGGAGCAGAAGCAGGTTTGTGGAGACAGAGAGGAAATCAGTTTGTGCCTCAGCAGCAGCAAGGACAGTTTCAGGCACAATCTTCTCAATACCAAAACCAACCGTTCCATTTCCAGAATCAATCCTTTCAGTTTCAGAACCAACCACCGAGTTTTGAGGGTGGTAGCAGTGGAGGTAACAGGAAGGATTACTATCTCCCGAAGGGGAAGCAATTTAAGAAGCACGGAACCAGTTCTTCGAGCTCGAGTGGTTCGAGGCAGTACGGATCGGGACAGAGTTCGGGACAGTCAGGCATGTCTTGTGCCAACTGCGGAGGTCGTCACTCCAGTGATCAGTGTAGAGGTATTTTTGAAAGTTGTCATATTTGTAACCAGGCGGGGCATTTTGCGAGAACATGTCCTCAGCGTGTTCCTCAGCAAGCTCAGAGTGGAATTTTCCCGAGACAGATAGCTCAGCCTTAGCAGCAAGCACCTACTGTCCACTCTTTCCAACCTCAGCAACAGAATGTTCAGGAAGGTAATCAGTATGCAAGCCAGCCTCCCAGACAGCAGGCACGAGTTTTTGCTCTGTCTGAGGATCCGCAGACTCAGGCTGCACCCGATAATGACAGATCAGGTAACGTTCGATATTGAGTTTCCTATTCTTATTGGACTGTTAGATACTGGCGAATCTCTTGCCTTCTTATTGAAGAATCTGTATATGTTTAACGTGCCTCTTTTAATTGTTGAATCGTTCGAATTGATGAATACTCCAGTAGTGTTGTTAACTGCTGTTAACCGGATCTTTCAGAAGAATTAGTTGAGATTTGGGATTCTTATCGTTGATTTCTTATTTTTTTTTTGGAATGAGAATTGTACTGATCTTTCAGAGATTTTGAGAATCGTATAGCAGATGTTTGTGCCGAGCAGTTGTATGTTTTCTTCGATGTCTGAATTCTTTTGGATCGAATGGCCTTCTTCGATTGTATGATTTGATGTCGGAGTTTATGCCTATCAGTGATTTCTTCTTATCGAGATTTTGAGATGTATTCTTATTCAGAGGAATCGTGCTATAGTCTAGACACGAGACAGCTGAAGACGCTCGAAACTCAATGTCTGAATCTGGACTTTAAGCTCGCAGCGATCTTATTGATTAGAAGATCTGTTATCTATTATCTTATGAGGAAATTTTCGTGATCTGTTCTAATCTTAAGAGTTGGAGTAATTATTTTAGCAGACGGAACTGATTTGATAGCAGAGAAGAAGATTCCCGTTGATTGCAGGTGATTTTCTGTGTCACTTGTTTTGGAACCAGAGATGAGTCGAAGTGTGACTGAGCATAGTAGGATTTTCCAACGAATAGGAGTCGACTGTTGTTTGACGGACTTAAAGGAGTAGTTTTGAGAGTCACAGTTTGTGTTGGAATCGTGTTGATTTCGAGGACGAAATCTTTTCTTAGAGGGGGAGAATTGTAACGCCCCGATTTTATCTTAATCGGCTTTATTTGAGATAATCGGAGATTCCAGAATTCAAGAGCCGACTTGATTTTGATCAGGGTCCTTTTTGCAAATTTTGGATTTTTGAGGGACTAAAATGCAAATTTGGACTTAAATAGATATTTAAGCAAGTGTTGACTCTTTTCCTTCACTTCATCTCCTCCCTCACGCCTCCTCCCTCCATTGAAGACGCCTCAAACCCATTTCAAGCTTTTACATTTCTCCCCGAGCTCGATCCGTCCGTTGGAAATTATTTCTGAAGGCAGATTAGCGATCACGGCTGCGAGAGCTTCGTTCTATCGTAAGTTTTTCTACGATCAGGTTCTTTCTAATTTTGGGATGTCGTTAGAATTGATTGAGTTTGGAGTATGTTGTTCTTGGCGGAGTTCTGATCGTTTATTCTCTGTCAGTTTCGAAATAGAGCGTCGTTCGGATTTGTTATGAATTTTGGAAGTTTATTCGAAAAATGGGATTTTGTGATTTGTTGGAATTAGATTGTTTTGGTTGAATGTTGATTGATATGAGTTGTTTGGCTTGATATTATGCTGTCTGCATTTCCGGTTTGATCAGATTATAGCCGTTATGCCGTCGGTTTGAGTTTTGGATTGTTTATCGGTTCGAATTGTTGAGCCAAGCCTTTGTTTGAGTTGTATGTTAATCTCGAGCCCTTATTACTTCTTGTACAGATTTATTTTAGGCCAGTGGAGTTGCGAGATTTCAGCTTTGTGCAACTTGGAGATTGGAGCCGGTATCGTATCGATTCTCTTATTATCGATTGAGGCTGTTTGATTGAATCTTGTTTGAGGAATCGTTGTTGTTTCCAGGTTGGAGCATCGACGTTGTTGAAAAGAGGTAAAAGATGACTTAGATTGGAATGGAACGTGTGACTCGAATCCGACTTGATTCGAGTGTTCCGAAGAATCACATACTTGCATGTTATTTGCTTTTACTTGAATTTAGTTGATTGAGTTATGTTGCATTGCATTCATCTTGAGCCATGAATCCTTGATTTGAGTAGCGGGCAGGACGGCCCTTGTTGATGATAGACGTTTTGGGGATTATATTGTGAGTGGCCTGGGTGTAGCCGTTTCACCTAGTGCTAGCATACTCCTTATAGTCGCACCAAAGTCTAGAGGATGGAGATACGTAGCACCACCTCGATCGGGAGAGTCGGTGAGTCGTTTACGTGATCTCGTCCTCGGGATCCCAAAAGCAAAAGCAGCAACTCTTTTGATTATCCGACTTGATAATCCCAGATTTTAAAGACATGCATTGCATTTATGCATATGAATTGAGTTTTAGATATGCTTGGGGAATTGCATGATTGTTAATTGATTATTTGGAAGTTGATGCATTTCATTTGGAATGCTTGTCTGCTATTGCATGTTGTCTCTTTTTACTGGGAATATTATTCTCACCGGATTATCCGGCTGTTGTCTTTGTTTGTATGTGTACTTGGCAACAGGTGGGGCAGGACCGAGTCAGAGGCAGCATGGCTAGGTGGTTGAGATGATAGACGTGAGGCCTTGTTGTTTTAGAAGTCGAATTTTGTAATCGAACTTAGATTGTATTCGAATTGTAATCTAAAATCGAAGTATGTTGTTGTTGTATTGTTTTAGACTTCTGGTTGTTTTTAGGCCTTCTGAAAGCATGACTTGTTATGGAATGTTTCCCTACACCCTGTTATTGCATATGTATTTGAAGGCATGTCGGACCAAGCGCGGAATCCTTTCTTTATTTTCTGCAGCCTGAGCATTTTCTGCCAAGGCCTTCCGCGCGCGGGCGAGGCCTCCGTTGGGCCTCTAAATTGTTTGCCCGCGCGCGCGCGAGCTTGGTACCTCGCGCGGGCGCGAGCCTTTGGTTGGTCTCGGTTGTTGAAGCCCGCGCACGCGCGAGCTTGGTTCCTCGCGCGGGCGCGCGGTGTGTAAAAAAAAAAAAAAAAAAAACTTTGAATTGTTTTACTCTTGGATTCTTGTTCGCTTACTTGTTGTTTAATCCGAGATTAGTGGTTTAGAATCGAGGTCTCACAAAATCCATGAGCTATCCTAGTTGATTACCAATCAACTAATTCCAAGCCAAACTTTATAAAATTACTTGCAATCAATCACGAATTGCTGAATAAGTAACACATGTATTATTACTTCAAGTTATGTACAATTTCCTTTATTACAATCCAATGTAATACATACAGTATTCAAAATACAACAAAATGTACATCCAATAACTTGAACTGATACAGCCAAATTCTGATTATTCATTACAACTGAAATACTATTTACAACTACAACAATACAGTATTTAAAATCATCGAACTTGTCTTCGTTCCTTGAGCATGAAGCTTCCAATCGACACACGCATCGATACAAGCATACTTCCGTCCAAGTCTCTCTACATGTCCTCCTGCGAAGAACTCCGGAGAAATGGCACGTGTTAGCTAACCAGCTATGCTCTGCATCAGTGCATATCAGTCGACTTCTTATGCTCATGATCTACCATCAGCGTTCTTCTTGTATCCAAATCATGCTTTTGAACATGAAGTTTTCCGTATGCCTACCAAAAGCATCGATACAAGCATACCGGCAAAACCATGTTCTGCACAAGTTTACAGACCTTACGTTCGAAACCTGTCATGCCTTAGGCACTCAAGGTATTTCCTGTGAAGGTCTATCTGACAATCTCTCCAGCTACGAGTGGAGAATCTTCAAGGACTGGAACCACATGGATTACTAAACACCATTCGTTCCAAAAAGCCCTCAGAGGTATCTGACGCGATATACTCGATCTTCCCTTCCAATCTTCCCTGGTTGGAATCCATATATTCTTCGATCAGCATTCCAATGCACCGAATGATGAACTGTCCACAGCAGTCAGTCTATCTATCGATATGCTACTACTGGTGTTCTCATCACTGTTGCATTCCTTATAGTAAAAACTTATACCGCAAACCTCGGCAATGAAGAACCAAATCTTCCTTCGCTAGGCCTCAATCAATCCTACAAGGATAATCAAGAAGTCTTATTATCAATTTCATAAGTCCCTTGCATGCAGCTCTGATACCATAAATGTAGCGACCCGACCCGGATTCACTACCTAATCAGAGTTAAGAGCATAATTAAGCATGCATTAAATAAAATCGCTGCGGAAGACTTAAATACAAGCAGACCGGCAGAATACAACCGGCTAAAAAACTCAATTTATACAACCCAATCGAATCAAATTTAAATAAAACCTACAGCTAATCCTGCTGTCTTCAAGGTCACTGGCTACTCCAGGCTCCTGGTGCTTTGCACCTACACCTGCCCCGTCGAATAGGGTATCCAGATACACAGAAAATACTAGACGTGAGCTCTAAGCTCAATACGAAAGCACGGATAAACATACAAATATGATGTATGCAAATGACAGGGTATCCATATCTGGGATAACTGTATACAACTGCTCAGACTGGCGCCTGGAATATAAGCTCGTCACATCGGGGTAGCTAACCACTGTGCGCGACCACTCATTCCCGAATCACGGACGCGGACAACGGAGTCCTTCAGGTATCAGTACCTAGGGGTACTCGATATCAAACGTCCTAACAGGGCTGAGCAACCCTAACTGGCTCATCTCGAAAGATATACAGATGTACAGGCACAAGATGATATGCACATGCTGCATAACAATAATAACATGCAAACACATAAATGCAACATATAAGCATGCATATCCGCTGGCAATCTCAGTCAGTACTTACGTACCTTTCTAAGGCAGTCCTAGTAGTACCACTCTAGGTTCCAAGCCTATCATCAAGTCTACAATGCAAATACCCATGCATCACTCAATAAGCTCTAAAAGCCTTAACTAAGCTATTGCATACTCCTAAATAATTTAAGGAGACCATAGCTATACCTGCGTCCGTCGTTAGCCCACTGATGGCGACTATCCCGCAACTAGGGGCACACCCCTGCTGCAGCTCCACAGCCTCGAGCACTACTCCGCTACACGAGCACTGCTCCGCTACTATGTCAGACACTGTCTGACTATACTAAAATATATTCCCTACTCCAACTCTAAAATAAGAGTACCCAAAGCCCTAAAATAGAGCTACTAGGCGAAGGAGAGGAACTCGGAATTGAAATGAGGAGCTCGGACCTCATATTTATAGGCATCGATCGGAAGCTCCGTTCCTCGATCGGAAGCTCCAAACGTGTAGATCGAAAGCTCCGTTCCCCCGATCGGAAGCTCCGTTCGCTACGTGTCAATTCGGTCCACATGCAACCACACACCTGTCACCGAGAGCCATCGGAAGCTCCGATCCTGATCGGACGTTCCGATCTCCCTGCTTCCGATGTGGTTCCAAACTCACCAAGATCGGAAGTTCCGATCCTGGATCGGTGGTTCCGATCCCACTCGAATCTTGGGACCCTCCAAACCATTTTCGAGTGTTCTGGATCCATTTCTGGACTCCGTTAACCTTTCTGGAATTTCCTTAATCATGTTTTACTTAATCCAAACATAATTACACGATTAAATACTTATTAATCGTTAATCCTGGATACGGGCTACTACAGTACTTGACCATCGGGGCCATCCATGTATCTTCTCGGAGGACCGGCTCCCGGGCTTCTATGGCAGCCACCATTTCCCTCTGTACCAGGGATTCTTTACCATCATTTTCCCCAGTGACCACTCTTTTAGCCAAGGAGTCCGCTTCCCTATTTTTTTCCCGGGGTATCTGCTCTATACTCCAAGTAGTGAAACTGGCCCCGAGTTCTTCAATTATCTTACAATATTTTATCAATTTCTCCTCTCGGGTAGAGAAGGTCTTCTTTACTTGCTGAACAACCAACTGTGAGTCAAAATATATTATAATATGACTTACCCCGACTTCCCAAGCCCGTTGCATCCCAGCTATCACAGCCTCATATTCAGCTTCGTTGTTGGAGGCCTGGAAATCCAGCTTTACGGCTATCTCGATTTTCTCCTGGGTAGGTGAGATCAGGATGACCCCTACACCACTGCCTCCAACACCACTGGCTCCATCTACAAAAACCCTCCATACTTCCTCTTGGCCAAAAGTGGCCACCTCTGTCAAAAAATCGGATAAAGCCTGGGCTTTGATGGCTTTACGCGGCTGGTATTCAATGTCATATTCTCCCAACTCCACCGACCATTTTACGAGACTCCCCGAGGCATCCAGATGAGTCATGATTCGCACTAGGAGGCTATTAGTAAGAACATTTACCGGGTGAGACAAGAAATAAGGTCTCAATTTCTGGGCTGTTATTACCAGAGCCAGGGCCATCTTCTCAATCTCCGTATATCTAACTTCCGCCCCCTTCAAAGCATGACTGACGTAGTACATAGGCCTCTGATCTCCCTTTTCCTCTTTTATTAAAATAGTGCTGATCGCCTTCTCAGTAGTAGACAGATATATCCACAATCTTTCCCCTGGCTCTGGCTTAACCAAGATAGGCAAGCTAGACAGATGCTCCTTCAACTCCTGAAAGGCCTGCTCGCACTGCTCAGTCCAGCCAAACCTCTGGGCTTTCCGCAACACTTGGAAAAAATGATAGCTGCGGTGAGCCGACCGAGCTATAAATCGAGCCAGGGCTGTAATCCGGCCGGTCAATCGCTGTACCTCCTTGATAGATGTTGGCAAAGGCATTTCCCGCAACAGCTTCAATTTTTCTGGGTTGACTTCTATCCCACGTTCAGTTACCATGAACCCCAGAAACTTGCCACTTTTCACCCCAAACATACACTTGGCCGGATTCAACTTGATCCCATACCGCCGAACTGTGGCAAAAGTTTCCTCCAGGTTGGGTATAAAACAATCCCGGGTCCTGAACTTCACCAATATATCATCCACATATACCTCCACGTTTCGACCCACCTGTTCCCGGAACACTCTGTCCATCATCCGCTGATACGTAGCCCCTGCATTTTTTAGACCAAATGGCATAACCACGTAACAGAAAGTACCTCTCGAGGTGATAAAACTGACTTTGTCTTGATCTTACAGGGCTAAAGGAATTTTATGGTAGCCCTGTTATGCATCCATAAAGCTCAGCAATTCACACCCGGATGTGGAATCCACCAATTGGTCAATCCGGGGTAAAGGATAACAATCCTTGGGGCAGGCTTTATTTAAATCCCGGAAATCCACACACATCCGCCACTTCCCAGTAGCTTTTGGTACCAGCACTACGTTGGACAACCAAGTAGGAAATTGTACTTCTTTGATGTGTTCGGCCCGCAGTAGCTCTTGAACCTGCTCCGCTATCACTTTATCCTTCTCAGCCCCGAAATGCCTCTTCTTTTGTAATACAGGCCGGGCTCCAGAGATGATGTTGAGTTTGTGCTTTGCAACATGAGATGAAACTCCCATCAAATCGCCCTGAGCCCAGACGAACACATCCTTATTCTGAATGAGGCAAACTTTCAATGTTTCAGCCAACCTTGCTTCTAAGTCCCGGGCTATTTTAACAGACTTCTCTGTTTGCCCGAGCTCCAGCTCCACCTCTTCATACTCACCTTTAGACTCCTCCACAGAACATACTTCTCTTCCCCCCTGGGCTCCTTCCTTCCCACTCTGTCTTGCCCTCTTGTAATCTACCTTCACTGTCTCGGCATAGCATTTTCGGGAAGAAGGTTGATCTCCTCGGACTTCTCCAACCTTATCTTCCACTGGGAATTTGATCTTTTGATGGTAAGCTGAGGCCACGGCTTTGAAAGAATTCATAGCCGGCCTCCCCAAGATGACATTATAAGAAGAGGGTGCTTCTACTAATGTGAATCTTGTCATGACCGTCCTCTTCTCATCTCCTGACCCTAAGGTTATGGGCAGCAACATTTCCCCTTGGGGTTGAACGGTGTGCCCTGCAAAACCATATAAGGCAGTTTTTACCGGGCTCAACTCATACCCATGCAGATCTATCTGCTCGAATGCTTCTTGAAAAAAGACGTTTACTGAGCTTCCCGAGTCGAAAAACACCCTTCGAACATCATAATTGGCGATCCGAGCTTGTATAAGCAAGGCGTCATTATGTGGTAAGTTTACTCCTTCCAGGTCTTGGGATCCGAATGTGATGATTGGCCCTGAACCCTGTCGCCCTTCCTCCACCCCTAAACTTTCCCTCCGACTCCAGGCCTTCCTAGCCCGGTTCGAATCTCCGTCAGTAGATCCTCCTGATATCATGTTAATGATACCTTTGGCTGGCCCATCTCCTGATGTCTTGTCCTTTTTTGCATGATCCATTTCTTGTTTCCCTTTTTCCCGAGAGCTGGTGACATCCCGGGGAGAAACCAGTGTCTGTGACCCCCGAAGCCAAGGCACACTTTGGGGCTTTTTCGGAACCGGCTTACCATCTCTAACATAAGGTAGCTGATGTCTCTGCTGCAGAGTTCGGCATTCACTGGTGTCATGAGTGCACTCCTGATGAAGCGCACAGTACTTCCAGAACTTCTCCCTAGAAACAGGGGTCTGGGTCGCAACTCTCTCTTCGCACACGTGAACAGCCCTATCTCGGGTCCCTCGGTGCGGAGCATACCGGGATAACCGCCCCATGGGATCATGGCTTTCTCTACTTCTTCCTTGTTCTCGGCCTCCCTCCCGCCGAGTTACCTCCTTCTTCTGCCTCTGAGCTTCCTCCATTTTAATGTATTTTTCAGCCTGAGCCAGCAAATCTTCGAAAGTCCGGGGTGCTTTCTTCACTAGTGATTTGAAAAATTCCGCTTCCCGAAGACCTTGAGTGAAGGCCGTGATCTTGGTCTCCTGGGCACAGGTCGGGACCTCCAAAGCGATCTTGTTGAACCTTTTGATATAGGTTCATAGAGACTCCTCTCCTGACTGTTTTGCTTCAAATAGGCTATAGGCAGTTTTCCTATACCTCTTGCTACTGCCGAAGTGCTGCAAAAACACTTGCTTGAATTCTGCAAAGGATCGAACAATTTGGGGCTCCAACTTCTCAAACCATCTTTGGGCAGAATCCACCAAAGTGGTTAAGAAGACTTTGCACTTGATCTTATCCCCATAGCAATGTAACATAGCTACATTCTCAAACCGAGCCAGGTGCTCCTCTGGGTCCGTGCTCCCATCATACTCCCGGATTTTTGCCGACTTGTAATTTAATGGCAAGGGTTCCTGTAACGCCCCGTTTTTATCTTAAATGAGTTTATTTGAGTTAATCGGAGATTTCAGAGTTCTCGAGCCGACTTGATTTTGATCAGGGTCCTTTTTGCAAATTTTGGAAATTTTAGGGACTAAAATGCAAATATGGGATTTTATATATTATCTACACTTAGATTTTTATTTGAGAAGTCTCCTCTTCCTCCCCAAACCGTGAAGAACCATTGAAGCTTGGGGAAACGCCTTTCAAGCTTTTCTAATCTCGGTTTCCGGTCGATCCGTCCGTTAGAAATTATTTCTGAAGGCAGATTAGCGATCACGGCAACGAGAACTTCGTTATATCGTAAGTTCTTCTTCGATCCGACGTATTCTAGTTTTTGGATGTTGTTAGAATCGTTCTAGATTCGAGTATGTTGTTCTCTTCAGAGTTCTGATCGTTTATTATCTGTCGGTTTTGAATTAGAGCGACGCCCGGATTTGTTATGATTTTTGGAAGCCATTTTTGAAAATGTGGTTTTGCGATTTGTTGGAATTGCCTTGATATGGGTGTATTGGCTTTGATATGAGTTTTTATCAATATTGAACTGCTGTCTGCGTTTCCGGTTTGTTCAGTTATAGCCGTTATGCCGCCGGTTTGAGTTTTAGATATTTGAACCGTTTTTGGGTTGTTGGACTTTTGCTTGAGTTGAACGTTGTTGTTGATCACTTTTTGTCTCCGTACAGATTCGTTTGGAGTTTGTGAAACCAGTGTTAATCAGCCTTTTGATCGTCAAGAGATTGGACGAAGAACGGTAAAGAGATTCGCCTTGAACCGTTGTTGTTGTTTAGATTGTATAGCTTTTGATACAATCTTTCGTTGTAGCTTAGCCAAAGTTGGAGCTACTGGATTGAAAGGTAAAAGCAGTCATCGTAGCGGGATAGCATACTCGGACTGTTGGTTCTCGAGTTTCCCTTTTCAAATCTCACATATTGCATCGATACTTGTTCTAGCATGTGGAACTTGTATTTTGTTGATTGATTGAGTTTTGTTATGTGGCTTATGTTTATGTTTCTATTATGCATTCATCTTGAGCCTACTTTGATTTCAGCGGGCAGAACCGCCCTTTTTGTTTAGACGTTTGGGAACTATGACTGAGTGGCCTAGGTTGTAGTATTTCGCCTAGTGCTAGCATACTCATTATGGTTGCTCAAAGTCTAGAGGAGTGGGATACGTGGCACCACCTCGATTGGGAGAGTCGGTGAGTCGTTACGTGGTCTCATCCTCGGGATCCCAAAAGCAGAGCAGCACTCCCTTGTTTATCAGAATTGATATCCTGGTTTTAAAGACATGCATATCATTAGCTTCGACTTGAATATGTTGTTTTGATAGCATGTTGTATATTCATTACTTGTTATGTTGTTTTTACTGGGAATGTCATTCTTACCGGTTTATCCTGCTGTTGCTTTGTTTTGTATGTGTACTTGGCAACAGGTGGGGCAGAACCAAGTCAGCAAAGGCCTGGTTAGCAACAAGAGGGAGAGCTAGTAGTGAGACTCGGTTTAGATATCGTGTCAGCATGTCTACCTAGTTGTATTTGAACATGTTTAGATATCGAACTTCGTTATGTTATTGTATTGTTTATGCGAGCTGTGTTGAAAGTTTGTCGTTACAAATCCAATACTTTTGAGCGGTTGTGTAACCCTAGAATTTCATGTATTAGTTGGAGAACTTGTGATTGTAATGCATGATAAAATGTTGTTGGTTTTGGACTCAAGTTCTAGCATGATTTCTGCTGTTTTGCTCTGTTTCTGTCACCGCTCGATCCGCAAGATCTTGCGGATCGAGCGAGGGCAAGCTGTGCAGTCCTCTGTTTCAAATTTTTGTGGCTCGCTCGATCTGCAAGATCTTGCGGATCGAGCGAGGGCTGGGTTTTCCGGGCAGTAGCTTTGGCAAAAGTTGCTCGCTCGATCTGCAAGATCATGCGGATCGAGCGAGGTACTATTTTTTTTTTAAAAAAAAATTCTTTTAATTGCTTTAACCTTTGGTTATTGTTTGTCTTAGTATTGTTTAATCCCAAGATTAGATGTTTAGAATCGAGGTCTCACATTACGTGGTATCAGAGAGTTAAGATTCTTGGTCGAACTAGAGTGAGCGGGTAGATCGAGTCTGCGTGTATTGGCTCCTCGCATGTGTTTGAATTATTTTAACTGTGTACTTAATTCCATGCGAGCATGCTTTATTATTGAGAATTATTGAATTACATGGTTATGTGATTTAATTTATAAAGCATGATCTACTTGAGATATAACTGTTTCTGTTATCGACTGGTATCCGGTATTCCAAGCAGTTGTAAGGGCACTGATTGTAGCGATTGAGATATCTCGTGTCCTAACCTTTGATTATCAGATGGGTCCTCGTCGAGTGATAAACAGAAACACACCGCCAGTTATCCCTGCAACTGAGCAAGCTAGAACTGAAGTTGATCAGTTGGATGCTTCAGCGACTCCTATGGAAACCTTGCTGAAGAGGTTTCAGTCGTTCAATCCGCCGTTGTTGATGGGTTCAGAAAATCCAGTTGACTGTGAGAGTTGGTTGTATGATATGGATCAGTTGTTTGATTTCATTGACTATACAGATGACCGCCGAATCAGGTTAGTAATTCATCAGCTGCGTGGTGTTGCTAAGAGCTGGTGGATCATGATAAAGAAAGCATTTGAGAGTAGAGGTACAGAGGTTACTTGGACTCTTTTTAAATCTGATTTTTATAAGCGGTTTTTCCCTATCTCGTATCGCAAAGATAAGGGAGCAGAGTTTGCCAACCTGAGGCAAGGGAATCTGAACATTGAAGAGTATGTGGCTAAATTTGATAGTCTGTTGCGTTTTGCGCCGCTAATTGCCGGAGATGAAGAAGCTAAGGCAGATCAGTTCATCAATGGTTTGAACCTCGACGTCTTCACGTTGGTAAATACCAATAGGCCTAACAACTTTGTGGATGCCATGAATCACGCAAAGGGAGAAGAAGCAGGCTTGTGGAGGCAAAGAGGTAACCAGGTAGCACCTCAGCAACAGAGGCAGTATCAGAACCCACCATCTCAGTATCAGAATCAGCCACCGCAGCATCAGAACCAGCAGCAAAGGTATGAAGGTGGAAATAGTGGGGGAAACAGAAAGGATCAGTACAAGGCAAGAGGTAAGCAGTTCAAAAGGCAGGGGAACAGTTCGTCCAGTTCCAGTGGTTTGAAGCAATTCGGTTCAGGACCGAGTTCTGGGTCATCATCCTTGTACTGCAGCAAGTGTGGAGGAAGACACTCACCGGATCAGTGTGTGGGAGTCTTTGGTAATTGTAACACCTATCAGCAACCGAGACACTTCTCTAAGGTGTGCCCTCAGCATAACAGAGATAGAGCTCAGAGTGGGAGTTCGTCTAGACCTGCAGCTCAGCCTGAGAGGCAGTATTCTGCAGTGCACTCTTTCCAGCCTCAGCAGCAGAACAGACAGGGAGGTAACTCTAGTACGAACCAGCCTCCGAGACAGCAAGCACGTGTCTTTGCTCTGACAAAGGATCAGGCTCAGGCAGCACCTGATGATGTTATAGCAGGTAACTGTTCGATTTTTGGTCATTCTGCTCATAATTTGATAGATACAGGTGCTTCCCATTCCTTTATCTCTGAGAAATTTGTATTATTGCATGCTTTGCCAACTGAATTGTTGCCTACAGTAGTAGCTGTTACTTTACCTTTGGGCGGAGGAATTGTTTCTGTCAGATTAGTCAGGAACAGTGAGCTCTGTTTTGAGGGAAATTTTCTAGAATTCGACTGTATTGTGCTTGGACTGTCAGATTTTGATTGTATTGTCGGTATAGATGCTTTAACCAAGTACAGGGCAACAGTCGATTGTTTTCTGAAAGTTGTCAGGTTCAGACCTGAAATGGCAGACAAGTGGAAATTATTTGGTAAGGGTTCTCGATCTAGAATTCCTTTGATTTCAGTGTTATCTATGACTCGTTTGCTACAGAAAGGTGCAGAAGGATTTTTGGTGTATGCAGTTGATGTACTGAAATCTAGCCCAACTTTGGTAGATTTACCGGTGGTTAGAGAATTTGCTGATGTGTTCCCGGAAGATGTTCCTGGTTTGCCACCTATTCGAGAAATCAAATTCAGCATTGACTTAGTGCCAGGTACTCAACCTATCTCTAAAGCTCCGTATCGTATGGCACTTATTGAATTGAGAGAGTTGAAGGAGCAGCTTGAGGATTTGATTGCCAAGGGATACATCAGACCTAGTGTATCACCTTGGGGTGCTCCTGTGCTTTTTTCGGAAGAAGGATGGTTCTATGCGGCTCTGTATCGACTACCGCCAATTGAATCAGGCTACAGTTAAGAACATGTATCCTTTACCCCGAATAGATGACCTTTTTGATCAGCTGCAGGGTTCTTCTGTCTATTCTAAGATTGATTTGAGGTCAGGTTATCACCAGTTGAGAGTGCGAGAGGAAGATGTTCCTAAGACCACATTCAGAATGAGGTACGGTCACTTTGAGTTTATAGTCATGCCATTCGGTTTGACTAATGCTCCAGCGATTTTTATGGGATTGATGAACCGTATCTTTTAGCGCTATCTAGATGAGTTCGTCATTATCTTCATCGATGATATTCTTATCTATTCAAAGAACCGTACTGACCATGCAGAGCACTTGAGGATCATCTTGCAGATCTTACGAGTGGAGCAGTTGTTTGCCAAGCTGTCGAAATGTGAATTCTGGCTAGATCGAGTTGTCTTTCTCGGTCATATTATTTCTGAAGATGGGATTTCTGTCGATCCCAGCAAGATTGAAGAGGTTATGAATTGGCCTAGACCTACTTCAGTGCCAGAGATCCGAAGCTTCATGGGTTTAGCTGGTTATTACCGTCGTTTCATCGAGGGTTTCTCGTCTATTGCCAAGCCAATTACCCAGCTGACTCAGAAGAATGCGCCTTTTGTTTGGAATCCAGATTGTGAGGCTAGCTTTGTTGATCTGAAGAGGAGACTGACCAGTGCTCCAATTCTTTCTATTCCGAAGGATACTGGAGGTTTCACAGTCTATTGTGATGCTTCTAACCGAGGCTTGGGTTGTGTTCTTATGCAGCATAAGCATGTGATAGCGTATGCATCGAGGCAGCTGAAACCGCATGAGACTCGTTATCCGGTTCATGACCTTGAACTAGCTGCGATTGTATTTGCTTTGAAGATCTGGCGTCACTATCTTTATGGTGAGTCTTTCGAGATTTTTTCTGATCATAAGAGTCTTAAGTACTTGTTTTCACAGGCAGAGCTGAATATGAGACAGAGAAGATGGTTAGATCTGTTGAAAGATTTTGACTGCGAAATCAAGTATTATCCCGGAAAGTCGAATGCAGTTGCAGATGCCTTGAGCCGAAAGCTATGTTCTTTATCTCTTTCTACTATTGGTGTTTCTCAGTTGATCGATGATTGTTGCACTTCTGGTTTAGAGTTTGAAACAGATAGGGAGACTATCAGAGTGTTTGCTATTCAAGCCGAACCGGAGTTGTTTGTTGCAATCAGAAAAGCACAGAATTCTGAGCCGAGCATTCAGGTTTCAGTAGAGAAAGTCAGATCTGGGAATCAGTCTGAATTCCAGGTTAGAGATGATGTACTGTATGTAAATAACCGTATTGTTGTGCCTGATATTTCGGAATTGAGACAGCGTATTCTCCGAGAGGCTCATTGCAGTCGGTTTAGTATTCATCCTGGAGGTCGTAAGATGTACAACGATCTGAAGATTCAGTTTTGGTGGAAGAGAATGAAGAGCCACGTAGCGAGGTTTGTATCTCGGTGTTTGAATTGTCAGCAGGTGAAAGCAGAACGGAAGCTACCAGGAGTCTGTTGCACAGTCTATCTGTTCCTGAATGGAAGTGGGATCACATTTCCATGGATTTCGTCACGAGGATACCACGATCCGTTCGAGGATGCGATGCCATTTGGGTAGTGATCGACCGATTGACGAAGTCTGCTTGTTTTATTCCATACAGGATGACGTATCGTCATGATCAGATGGCTGAGTTGTATGTTAGCAATGTTGTGAGATTGCATGGTGTGTCGAAGTCGATCGTTTCAGACAAAGACCCTAGATTCACTTCGCACTTCTGGCACAGTCTTCAGGAGGCACTTGGTACTCGATTGCATCTTAGTACAACTTATCATCCTCAGACTGATGGACAGTCAGAGCGGACTATCCAGACGTTAGAGGATATGCTGCGAGCGGTAGTGCTAGACTTTGGCACTAGTTGGCAGGATTCTTTGCCTCTTGTTGAATTTTCATACAACAACAGCTTCCAAGCGAGTATCGGTATGGCGCCTTTTGAGGCATTGTACGGTAAGAAATGCCGATCTCCGCTGTTTTGGGTTGATTTGTCCGAGTCACCAGATTTGGGGCCGGAAATGCTTCGAGATATGGCAGAGCAGGTTAAGATCATTCAGACCAGAATGAAGTCAGCTCAAGATAGACAGGCGAAGTATGCGAACGTCAGACGTAGACCTCTGAGTTTTGAGCAGGGAGACCGTGTATTTCTTAAGATTTCTCCTTTCAGAGGCTGTAACACCCGGTATTTTAAATACGTGAATTCGCATGCATAATTAGGAAATTTATTTATTTAGAATTTTAGATTATGGGTTAAATAATTATGTGGAATTATTTGTGCATGATTTAATTTATTTTTAAGCACTTAACCCATAATTGGTGATTTTATGATTTTTAGTATTTAATTGTTTTTGATCGCGTAGACGGGACCGTGGACGGACGAAATGACAGCTTTCTATCCAAATTATTTTATGAGTCTTTTTAGAGCCCAAAAATATTATTTTGAGTTTTATTTCCTCAAAATTTTTAGTATTTAATTTTGTATAATTTTAGGAGTCCGTTTTTATTCAAAATAAGCCAAAATAATGACTTTTTAGTATTTTTAAAATTCCCTTAATTTTTAATTTCGGGATTTATGTTTGATAGTAGATTATTTTGTATTTTTAAGAGTTTAAAATTTTACATTTTATGTATATTACTAATCTAATTAAATGATATTATCTATCTAACTAATTTTAATTATTTTAAAAAAACCAAAACTTAACCTAATCTACCCAACCCCTCACCCGATTACCCTCACTCAGCCGACACCCATCCTCCATCATCTTCTTCATCGATCCATCAGCCGGTTGTATGCATTTGTTCTTGTGTTTCTTGATCATGTTCACGTTTGGTTTGCCATGGTTGTGTCTAGGCTGCTGGTAACGGTCCCTAGGTTGCCTAAGGTGAGTCTAGGTTCGAATGGCTCGAGTGGCTCGAACCAAACGAGCCCTGACTTGGAGCTAAGAGGCGATCGGCCAAGGGGGGACGTAGGTTAGGGTTCTCGGGAAGGGCTTGGTTCGGCTAGGGGCTGGGCTGCATGGTTTGGGTTCAGGGGCTAGGTTCGAACCGCCCAGACGTGGGCTACGTCTGGGCTGCGGCGCTCCGGCCAGGGGCGGCCGGAGCAGGCCGGCAGCAGCCAAGGAGTGGCTGCTGCTCACGACCGCAGCCGAGACGAGAAAAGGGGGTGCGACGGGTTTAGGGTTAGGGTTGGTTCCGGGTCGGGTCTATGGCCTGGGTCGGGTCAATAGTGTGGTGGGTCGGGTTAAGTTGGTTCGGGTCCGGGTTAGGTGGGCCGAACTCGAGTCTTTTTAATTTTAAAGTATTTTATGATTTAATTGGTTTTTGGGCCAATTAATTTGAAATAAAATGATTTGGGTTCCATTTAATTATTTGGGTTAAATTTAATTATTATTGGGCTTAATTAAATTAATTAAGTGAGTCCACTAATTTTTATGGGCCTTGGGGGCCCATGGAAGTTATTGGGCCAATCTTTGGGCTTTAGGGCCCATTGGGCCAGAATAAGTTGTTATTGGGCCAGGAGTGTTTTAATGGGCTTTAATTAATTAATTGGGCTTAGAAATGTAATGTTGGGCTTAATTATGTTAATGGGCCAGTCTCAGTGTTAATGGGCCAGATTTAAGTAAATGGGCTTGAGTGTTAGGGCCAGCAGTCAGTACAATCCATGAGAAATTTGCATGTGTCCTGATTATATATTTAATTATTTTTATACATTGAAGTTATTTTTTTTATATTTATATGTTAGTATGAAATTAAATATATATGAAGGACACACATTTTATTTAAGTGCATGCATTCATGAAATAATTTTATGCATGATTTAATGTATAAGGTTGAGCAAAAGAAAATATTTTATGTTAGAAGTTTAAGTAGTGTGACAATTTGAGGGGGATTTGTCCCCATATGTGAACTATTGAAGGGCAGTTTACTGCCAATTTAAGAGGTGATTCGTCACCGCCACGTACGTTGGTTTCCACGCTGATCAGTATTTAATGTATGATTTAAGGTTACACTATGGATACAACCATGCGATGTTAGAAATTATTTTGCTCAACAATGTATGTATTATTTATGTTATGCTATTTAAGTTAATTTAAGTTATGTTATGTCATGATATTTTTAAGCATGCTCATTCATGTATATGTTATGTATTAGTATTAAAGTGATTTAAATTATTTTAAACCTTTGTTATGTTAGCATGTTGGGCCTCTAAGCTCACTCCACTGGTATGGTGCAGGTGAGTACGTAGAGGATGACGTAGTACCCACCGGCGGCGAGGACATATGAGCGGACATGCAGTGATCCCCGTGACCGTTGTCTGAGTCTTTATGCATGTCTCGAATTTTTAGCATGTTACATTTTAATTATTTTTAGTGGTTGTGATTCGGGATATTTTATTTATGTAATTTTCAGTGCATGCAAAACTTTAATTTATTTCACTTTTTGTCAGTATTTTATTTAACGCATGACTTAGATATTTAAATTATGAAATGTTAAGTTTTCGATTTGTTGCATTATTTTTATTCAAGTTATTTATTTTTAAATCTATTTATTCTGTGCATATATGTATGGGCATGTATGTACATATTTTTACTTAGAAAAAAAAAATTCCGCATATTTATTTATTTATTATTTAGAGAATTAGGGTCGTTTCAGTTGGTATCAAAGCACGGTCCTTGGAGGGGTCATTACTGCTATGCAAGCTCAGAAATCCACGCTACCGGTCTGTAAGTTTTAATTGCTTTTAGTATGATCTAGTAGTATCATGTTTAAGACTTAAGTACTTATGTTAGCAGAAAATTTTTAGTACTTAGTTATGCATGACGATTTATGTAAAGAAATATGTGGTGGTGCAGAATGCCTCCCAGACCGATGAACAGACATGGGGAATCTACACCTCCACCTCCACCTCCACCTCCGCAGAACCCACTTGCAGCATTGGAGCAGGCCAATGCTACTTTGATGGCAGGGGTTACTGCTCTGTTAGAGCAGCAAGCTTCACGTCCCAGAATGTCCCATGAGGAGGACGTAGCTGAGCGGTTCCAGAAGAAGGGGCCGAAGGAGTTCCTTGGTACCACCGATCCATTGGTGGCTGAGGGGTGGATTCGTTCTTTGGAGTCCATCTTTGCATATATGGGGATCACAGATGCGGACAGGGTGAACTGTGCGACGTATATGTTGAGGGGAGATGCAGCTCTTTGGTGGGAGGGTGCTGCCAGGGGAGTACACCTCCCTACACTGTCTTGGGCGGAGTTCAGGCGTGTCTTCTACGCCAAGTATTTCACGGAGGATGTGAGGAGTCGCATGATCCGGGATTTTATGAGTCTCCGGCAGAGGGACAGGTCAGTGGTGGAGTACGTGAGCCAGTTCGAGAGGGGCTGTCATTTTGTGCCTCTGATTGCAGACAGTTCACCGGAGAAGATGAGGCAGTTTGTGGAGGGACTGAGAGCGGATATTAAGCACGACGTACGTATGATGGACGTCGCTACATATGAGGCGGCAGTTAGTAGAGCACTGAGGTCAGAGGAGGGTAGGAGAGAGATGCAGCGAGAGCATCAGGGGAAGAGACGGTTTCAGTCGGGGTATCAGCGACCATCTTCGCAGCCTCCTGCGAAGAAGCCGTTTACTGGGCCGGCTAAGGGCCCGAATCCGCAGCAGAGGCCGCAGCAGCAGAGGCCACATCAGCAGAGGGGCGGGGCCCCTAATGCTATAGGTTTTCCTACTTGCCCAAAGTGTCAGAAGATGCATTCGGGACCTTGTCTGTTGGGAGCAGGAGTTTGTTACCACTGCAGGGAGCCAGGGCATCAGATAGCTAACTGTCCGAGGAAGAAGAACACGGCTGGTAGAGTGTTCGTCATGCAGGCGGAGGAGGCAGACCCAGACACCTCCTTGATCACCAGTATATCTTATCCCTAGAATTTTATAATTTTCCCTTTAGTTTAAAATCTCGTTTTCTTGCGAAATTGTTGTTATTTGGGTTACCTATCTGCATGTTAGAATAAGAAGCATGTTTTACTTGTGATTAGAATTAAGGGTTATTAGTGTCTTGTTGGGGGAAAGTTTAGTAGTGGCATGAAATTGTTGGGATTCTTCTGCATGCAGGGAGAATTCTAGTTGGAGGTAACTCCACGTTTGCGTTGCTAGATTTAGGGGCTACGCATTCGTTTATCTCCCTAGAGTTCATCAGACGGATAGGCATCACACCGGAGATTGCCAACAGTGGTTATGATGTCACTATGCCGTCAAGACAGATTATTACTACCTCTAGTGTCATCCGAGAGCTGGAGTTAGAGCTACAAGGACACTCCATTCGCGCAGATGTAGTGGTTTTGCCGTTAAGCGGCTTTGATTTGATATTGGGTATGGACTGGTTGACAGTCAATGGAGCTTCGATTGATTTTCGTCGTAGGTCAGTGTCAGTGAAACCGTCAGGAGGCGACCCGTTTACTTTCCATGCATCTCAGAACAGTGATTTTCCTCAGGTGATATCTCTCATTCAGGCGAGAAAGTTGTTGAGACGGGGTTGCCAGGGGTTTCTAACGAGTATTGTCACGGCCTCAGAACCATCTAGCAGATCATTATCAGAGATAGAGGTGGTTCGTGACTTTCCAAATGTCTTACCGGAGGATGTTGCAGGAATTCCACCAGTGAGAGATGTGGAGTTCAGCATTGACTTAGTGCCAAACACCGTGCCTATCTCTAGGGCACCATACAGACTTGCTCCTACCGAGATGAAAGAGTTGAAGGAGCAGATACAGGAATTATTAGAGAAAGGCTTTGTTCGTCCTAACTTTTCTCCATGGGGAGCTCCAGTGTTATTTGTGAAGAAGAAGGATGGCAGTATGAGACTGTGCATCGATTATCGAGAGCTCAATAGGGTCACAGTAAAGAATAAGTACCCACTGCCGAGGATAGAGGACTTATTTGATCAGTTGCAGGGAGCTTCGGTGTTCTCCAAGATCGACCTGCGATCTGGTTACCATCAGCTGCGAGTTAGAGAGGCAGATGTGTCCAAGACTGCTTTCCGGACACGTTATGGGCATTACGAGTTCTTGGTGATGCCATTTGGGTTGACCAATGCTCCAGCGGTTTTCATGGATCTCATGAACCGGGTATTTCAGCCGTATCTTGATCAGTTCATCATAGTTTTCATTGATGATATCTTGATCTACTCTAGGAGCGTTGAGGAGCATAGGCAGCATCTACAGACAGCCTTGCAGACTTTGAGGGAGCATCGTTTGTATGCCAAGTTCAGCAAGTGCGAGTTTTGGCTCGAGCATGTGGCATTTCTTGGCCACATTATTTCGAGAGATGGGATTGCAGTGGATCAGTCAAAGGTTAAGGCAGTGCAGAAATGGGGTATTCCGAAGAATGCTTCGGAGATTCGCAGTTTCCTGGGTTTGGCAGGATATTATAGGAAGTTCATCAAGGGTTTTTCCTCTATTGCTGTACCCTTGACTTCCTTAACCAAGAAGAACGCGAAGTTTATCTGGAGTTCAGACTGTCAGAGGAGCTTCGATCAGCTGAAGGAAGCACTCACTACTGCACCGGTGTTAGCGGTGACAGTACCATACGAGGAGCTAGTGGTGTACACCGACGCGTCTAAGCTGGGTTTAGGCGCAGTACTTATGCAGTGTGGCAAGATTATTGCGTATGCGTCGAGGCAGCTGAAGATTCATGAGCAGAATTACCCGACGCATGACTTGGAGTTAGCAGCAGTGGTTTTCGCTTTGAAAATCTGGAGGCACTATCTGTATGGCGAGAAGTGCAAGATTTTCACTGATCACAAGAGCCTCAAGTACTTCTTCACTCAGAAGGAGTTAAACATGAGGCAACGGAGATGGTTGGAGTTGGTAAAGAATTATGACTGTGACATTAGCTACCATCCGAGTAAAGCTAATGTAGTAGCAGATGCTTTGAGTCGGAAGTCGTCAGTGGTATCATGTTTGACAGTACAGTTTCCACTACAGAGCGAGATTCAGAGATTTGACTTGGAGTGTTATTCGAGTGGTCATGCACCGAGCTTGTCAGTGTTGACGGTGCAGCCAGTTCTGCGAGATCGGATCAGGGATGGACAGTCTACTGATGAGGAGTTGCAGCGATGGAGACAGAGAGATGAGGCCAAGGGTAATCTTCTGTATACAGTTGTGGATGGCATTGTTCAGTACCGTGATAGGATGTGGGTACCGAACGTCGATCAGTTGAGAGCTGAGATTTTAGCAGAGGCTCACACATCTCCGTACTCCATTCACCCCTGAAGTACGAAGATGTACAAAGATTTGCAGCTATTGTATTGGTGGCCCGGGATGAAGAGAGACATCGGGAGAGTGGTGTCAGAGTGCTTGACTTGTCAGCAAGTCAAGGCAGAGCATCAGCGTCCAGCAGGACTTCTTAGACCTCTTCCTATTCCGGAGTGGAAATGGGAGAATATTACGATGAACTTTGTGGTTGGCTTACCGAGGAGTGCCAGAGGTTGCACAGCGATTTGGGTGATTGTGGATAGACTCACCAAGTCAGCTCATTTCTTGCCGGTGAGGACTACTTACTCATTGACACAGTATGCAGAGCTTTACATCAAGGAGATTGTTAGGTTGCATGGCATACCAGTGTCGATTGTGTCAGACAGAGATCCAAGATTCACATCCGCGTTTTGGAAGATTCTGCACACAGCTTTGGGGACTAGACTTTTGTTCAGCACAGCATTCCATCCCCAAACAGATGGTCAGTCTGAGAGAGTGATCCAGGTTCTCGAGGATCTTCTGAGAGCTTGTGTCATCGATTTTCAGGGCTCGTGGGAGACTAGACTGCCATTAGTGGAGTTTACCTATAACAACAGTTTTTAGTCGTCTATAGGTATGGCTCCTTATGCAGCATTGTATGGTAGGAGATGCAGATCTCCTGTGCATTGAGATGAGGTTGGTGAGAGGATTTTACTTGGTCCTGAGATTGTGCAGCAGACAGCTGACATTGTGACTCAGATTCGGGATCGGATGAGGACTACTCAGAGTCGTCAGAAGAGTTATGCAGATACTCGACGACAAGATTTGGAGTTCGCTGTAGGTGATCACGTATTCCTGAAGGTGTCACCTATGAAGGGAGTAGTGCGGTTTGGCCGGAGAGGCAAGCTTAATCCGAGATATATAGGGCCATTCGAGATCTTGGAGAGAGTTGGCACGTTGGCCTACCGTTTAGCTCTACCACTAGGGCTTGCAGCAGTGCACAACGTTTTCCATGTATCCATGCTTCGGAGATATGTCTCCAACCCGTCGCATGTGTTGGATTTTGAGCCTCTTCAGTTGACACCGGAGTTAGCATTTGAGGAGAGGCCTATACGGATCTTGGCTAGGGAGGAGCGGAGGCTTAGGACGCGTGTCATACCGATGGTCAGAGTCCAGTGGCTGAATCACTCGGAGGAGGAAGCTACTTGGGAGACCGAGGCAGATATGAGGACTCGCTACCCGGAGTTGTTCGGGTAAGTACGTTAATTTCGAGGACGAAATCCAATTTAAGGGGGGGAGAATTGTAACACCCGGTATTTTAAATACGTGAATTTGCATGCATAATTAGGAAATTTATTTATTTAGAATTTTAGATTATGGGTTAAATAATTATGTGGAATTATTTGTGCATGATTTAATTTATTTTTAAGCACATAACCCATAATTGGTGATTTTATGACTTTTAGTATTTAATTGTTTTTGATCGCGTAGACGGGACCGTGGACGGACGAAATGACAGCTTTCTATCCAAATTATTTTATGAGTCTTTTTAGAGCCCAAAAATATTATTTTGAGTTTTATTTCCTCAAAATTTTTAGTATTTAATTTTGTATAATTTTAGGAGTCCGTTTTTATTCAAAATAAGCCAAAATAATGACTTTTTAGTATTTTTAAAATTCCCTTAATTTTTAATTTCGGGATTTATGCTTGATAGTAGATTATTTTGTATTTTTAAGAGTTTAAAATTTTACATTTTATGTATATTACTAATCTAATTAAATGATATTATCTATCTAACTAATTTTAATTATTTTAAAAAAACCAAAACTTAACCTAATCTACCCAACCCCTCACCCGATTACCCTCACTCAGCCGACACCCATCCTCCATCATCTTCTTCATCGAGCCATCAGCCAAGGAGGAAATCCATAGCCAACTTTTGAAGGTTTTTGGTCCGTTCGTCGTCCCGGAGCCCGTAAACGCGTCTATCTTCGTCGATTGAATTATCAAGGCATGATTCTTTCTCTTTTTTTGTACCATATCAGTTATTATGTGTGTGTGTGCGTGAGAATCAGAATTCCTTAGAAAATTTTCAGAAACAAAACGGGATCGGTTCGATTGTATGCATTTGTTCTTGTGTTTCTTGATCATGTTCATGTTTGGTTTGCCATGGTTGTGTCTAGGCTGCTGGTAACGGTCCCTAGGTTGCCTAAGGTGAGTCTAGGTTCGAATGGATCGAGTGGCGTGAGCCAAACGAGCCCTGACTTGGAGCTAAGAGGCGATCGGCCAAGGGGGGACGCAGGTTAGGGTTCTCGGGAAGGGCTTGGTTCGGCTAGGGGCTGGGCTGCATGGTTTGGGTTCAGGGGCTAGGTTCGAACCGCCCAGACGTGGGCTACGTCTGGGCGGCAGCGCTCTGGCCAGGGGCGGCCGGAGCAGGCCGGCAGCAGCCAAGGAGTGGCTGCTGCTCACGGCCGCAGCAGAGACGGGAAAAGGAGGGGCGACGGGTTTAGGGTTAGGGTTGGTTCCGGGTCGGGTCTATGGCCTGGGTCGGGTCAGTAGTGTGGTGGGTCGGGTTAAGTTGGTTCGGGTCTGGGTTAGGTGGGCCGGACTCGAGTCTTTTTAATTTTAAAGTATTTTATGATTTAATTGGTTTTTGGGCCAATTAATTTGAAATAAAATGATTTGGGTTCCATTTAATTATTTGGGTTAAATTTAATTATTATTGGGCTTAATTAAATTAATTAAGTGAGTCCACTAATTTTTATGGGCCTTGGGGGCCCATGGAAGTTATTGGGCCAATCTTTGGGCTTTAGGGCCCATTGGGCCAGAATAAGTTGTTATTGGGCCAGGAGTGTTTTAATGGGCTTTAATTAATTAATTGGGCTTAGAAATGTAATGTTGGGCTTAATTATGTTAATGGACCAGTCTCAGTGTTAATGGGCCAGATTTAAGTAAATGGGCTTGAGTGTTAGGGCCAACAGTCAGTACAATCCATGAGAAATTTGCATGTGTCCTGATTATATATTTAATTATTTTTATACATTGAAGTTATTTTTTTTATATTTATATGTTAGTATGAAATTAAATTAAATATATATGAAGGACACACATTTTATTTAAGTGCATGCATTCGTGAAATAATTTTATGCATGATTTAATGTATAAGGTTGAGCAAAAAAAAATATTTTATGTTGGAAGTTGAAGTAGTGTGACAATTTGAGGGGGATTCGTCCCCATATGTGAACTATTGAAGGGCAGTTTACTGCCAATTTAAGAGGTGATTCGTCACCGCCACGTACGTTGGTTTCCACGCTGATCAGTATTTAATGTATGATTTAAGGTTACACTATGGATACAACCATGCGATGTTAGAAATTATTTTGCTCAACAATGTATGTATTATTTATGTTATGCTATTTAAGTTAATTTAAGTTATGTTATGTCATGATATTTTTAAGCATGCTCATTCATGTATATGTTATGTATTAGTATTAAAGTGATTTAAATTATTTTAAACCCTTGTTATGTTAGCATGTTGGGCCTCTAGGCTCACTCCACTGGTATGGTGCAGGTGAGTACGTAGAGGATGACGTAGTACCCACCGGCGGCGAGGACATATGAGCGGACATGCAGTGATCTCCGTGACCGTTGTCTGAGTCTTTATGCATGTCTCGAATTTTTAGCATGTTACATTTTAATTATTTTCAGTGGTTGTGATTCGGGATATTTTATTTAAGTAATTTTCAGTGCATGCAAAACTTTAATTTATTTCACTTTTGGTCAGTATTTTATTTAACGCATGACTCAGATATTTAAATTATGAAATGTTAAGTTTTCGATTTATTGCATTATTTTTATTCAAGTTATTTATTTTTAAATCTATTTATTCTGTGCATATATGTATGGGCATGTATGTACATATTTTTACTTAGAAAAAAAAAAAATTTCCGCATATTTATTTATTTATTATTTAGAGAGTTAGGGTCTTTTCAGAGGCACTGTCAGATTCGGTAAGAGAGGAAAGTTATCTCCGAGATTCATCGGGCCGTATGAGATTCTCGAGAAGATAGGCGATCTCGCCTACAGACTTGCACTTCCTCCGTCTTTATCTGATATTCACGACGTTTTTCACGTCTCTATGCTGCGAAAGTATTATCCAGATCCTTCTCATATCCTTCAGCCTGAAGAAGCCGAGTTAGACGAGACTTTGAGCTACTTTGAGCAACCGATTCAGATCCTTGATCGGTAAGAAAAGCAACTCAAAACCAAGTTAATTCCGTTAGTGAAAGTGCAGTGGAGCTGTCACGGAGTCGAGGAAGCGACTTGGGAGACAGAGCTGACATGAGACAGCGATTTCCGGAGTTATTCGGATGACGTGAGTTCTTCTTACTGTCTTTAGTTCTTTATTATATCTTATGAGTTGTGGTTCTCGTTGATTTCGAGGACGAAATCTCTTCTTAGTGGGGGAGAATTGTAACGCCCCATTTTTATCTTAAATGAGTTTATTTGAGTTAATCGGAGATTTCAGAGTTCTCGAGCCGACTTGATTTTGATCAGGGTCCTTTTTGCAAATTTTGGAAATTTCAGGGACTAAAATGCAAATATGGGATTTTATATATTATCTACACTTAGATTTTTATTTGAGAAGTCTCCTCTTCCTCCCCAAACCGTGAAGCACCATTGAAGCTTGGGGAAACGCCTTTCAAGCTTTTCCAATCTCGGTTTCCGATCGATCCGTCCGTTAGAAATTATTTCTGAAGGCAGATTAGCGATCACGGCAACGAGAACTTCGTTATATCGTAAGTTCTTCTTCGATCCGACATATTCTAGTTTTTGGATGTTGTTAGAATCGTTCTAGATTCGAGTATGTTGTTCTCTTCAGAGTTCTGATCGTTTATTATCTGTCGGTTTTGAATTAGAGCGACGTCCGGATTTGTTATGAGTTTTGGAAGCCATTTTCGAAAATGTGGTTTTGAGATTTGTTGGAATTTCCTTGATATGGGTGTATTGGCTTTGATATGAGTTGTTATCAATATTGAACTACTGTCTGCGTTTCCGGTTTGTTCAGTTATAGCTGTTATGCCGCCGGTTTGAGTTTTAGAGATTTGAACCGTTTTTGGGTTGTTGGACTTTTGCTTGAGTTGAACGTTGTTGTTGATCACTTTTTGTCTCCGTACAGATTCGTTTGGAGTTTGTGAAGCCAGTGTTAATCAGCCTTTTGATCGTCAAGAGATTGGACGAAGAACGGTAAAGAGATTCGCCTTGAACCGTTGTTGTTGTTTAGATTATATAGCTTTTGATACAATCTTTTGTTGTAGCTTAGCCAGAGTTGGAGCTACTGGATTGAAAGGTAAAAGCAGTCATCGTAGCGGGATAGCATACTCGGACTGTTGGTTCTCGAGTTTCCCTTTTCAAATCACATATTGCATCGATACTTGTTCTAGCATGTGGAACTTGTATTTTGTTGATTGATTGAGTTTTTTTTATGTGGCTTATGTTTATGTTTCTGTTATGCATTCATCTTGAGCCTACTTTGATTTTAGCGGGCAGAACCGCCCTTTTTGTTTAGACGTTTGGGAACTATGACTGAGTGGCCTAGGTTGTAGTATTTCGCCTAGTGCTAGCATACTCATTATGGTTGCTCAAAGTCTAGAGGAGTGGGATACGTGGCACCACCTCGATTGGGAGAGTCGGTGAGTCGTTACGTGGTCTCATCCTCGGGATCCCAAAAGCAGAGCAGCACTCCCTTGTTTATCAGAATTGATATCCTGGTTTTAAAGACATGCATATCATTAGCTTCGACTTGAATATGTTGTTTTGATAGCATGTTGTATATTCATTACTTGTTATGTTGTTTTTACTGGGAATGTCATTCTCACTGGTTTATCCGGCTGTTGCTTTGTTTTGTATGTGTACTTGGCAACAGGTGGGGCAGGACCAAGTCAGCGAAGGCCTGGTTAGCAACAAGAGGGAGAGCTAGTAGTGAGACTCGGTTTAGATGTCGTGTCAGCATGTCTACCTAGTTGTATTTGAACATGTTTAGATATCGAACTTCGTTATGTTATTGTATTGTTTATGCGAGCTGTGTTGAAAGTTTGTCGTTACAAATCCAATACTTTTGAGCGATTGTATAACCCTAGAATTTCATGTATTAGTTGGAGAACTTGTGATTGTAATGCATGATAAAATGTTGTTGGTTTTGGACTCAAGTTCTAGCATGATTTCTGCTGTTTTGCTCTGTTTCTGTCACCGCTCGATCCGCAAGATCTTGCGGATCGAGCGAGGGCAAGCTGTGCAGTCCTCTGTTTCAAATTTTTGTGGCTCGCTTGATCTGCAAGATCTTGCGGATCGAGCGAGGGCTGGGTTTTTCGGGCAGTAGCTTTGGCAAAAGTTGCTCGCTCGATCCGCAAGATCATGCGGATCGAGCGAGGTACTATTTTCAAAAAAAAAAAATTCTTTTAATTGCTTTAACCTTTGGTTATTGTTTGTCTTAGTGTTGTTTAATCCCAAGATTAGATGTTTAGAATTGAGGTCTCACAGTTCCTCTATCACCTCCTGCGAAAAAGGGCAACCCAGAATCTTGATAGGCCAAGCCATTTTGGAACCCCCTTCTTCCAACTTCCGTACTTTCCTCCTAAGTTCATGCAACTCATCCGCCATGGAAGGCTGTATTGAGTGCATCCAAGAGCTTTCTTCTTCTTCTCCTTCTCTAACTTGGGCATTAGGGTTTGGATTACCCCGGTTCCTTTCTTCCTCCACTGTTATGTCCTTTGATTGTGGTTGCTTTGCAGCTATCAACGACTTCCGTATCATATCCTAAACATATGATTCGAACTGCTCCATAGGAATGGCAATGTTCCGGCCTTGCTGGTGGTCTCCAGGTGATGTTTGCTCATGAGAAGCCATATCTACGTCTATAGAACAAGCTTCCCACTGACGGCGCCAATGATGATGGTTTATCAAACCGGGGCCCAGGTTGTCAGGGTAGTGAAGTGGGCCTGACGTGATGACCGGGCTAGTAGGTGTAAAATGTGGTTTGTCCCTCCTGGATCGGGATGATCTGCACACAAGGAAAAAGAATGAAAGCACGTTAGTGGGGCGCCGAAAGATTTTCCGGCGGGGCCACTCCGATGCTTTAGTCAGACTTAGAAATAGAGTGGGCTTTTAGGAAAAATGAGTATAGTGCTTTGGGATTTTAGATGAACATACCTCTACAAATGCCTGTGGCCAGGTATTTATAGGCCTTGGAGTGAGAGATTCACTCCGCATTTCCAGGGTAGTGGCCACGATCTGGATCGTGGGTGCAGGAGTTACCCACGTTTACCTGTGACGCACGATGGAGCCGGAAGGCTCGGGATTATGGCAGTCGTGGGGATCATGCCCTTGAGACATGGGCTTTGTCTAAGTTATGCAGATATGGTCTCCCGGGATCCTGAAGCTCCTAGCCTGCTTTAATACAGCACTGACACCCCTGACCTTTCCTGGCCCTGCCACCCCTGGCTTACCAGGGTATCACTACTCCTCCCAAAAATAGTCGGGCTAGAGTCTTACTCGCTGTCCTGACTAACAGCCCTGCTACCCTTGCTTTAATACAGCCCTGACACCCCTGGCCTTTCCTGGCCCTGCCACCCCTGGCTTACCAGGGTATCATTTATCTTCCAATCTCTAGCAGTAGTTGGGAATCAATGGATCATTTTTCCGGTTTTCTGTGTAAGTCATATGACGTTGATAACTATAGTTTATGTAGTATCAAAATATCAAATTTCAAATTAGTGACTGATATCCTATGAATAGGCCCATCACATGTTTAAGCTCAACTGGAGTTCACAGCCAAGAAACAAGGCTCGGATCCAGGTCTAAGTGTTAAGATTGACCCATGACGATAGGTGATTGAGGCGAGGCATGTTGGAGTGGGAGTTGGAGTTGAGGATGAGCCTAAGAGTGGAGGAGTAACGGTAGATGGTTGAAGAGAGACATGTTGGAGTTGGAATGAGAATGGGAGTGGGAGTGGGAGTTGAAGTTGGAGTTGAGGAGGAGCCTAAGAGTGGAGGATTAACGGTAGGTGGTTGAAGCGAGACATATGTTGGAGTTGGAGTGAGAGTGGAAGTGGGAGTGGGAGTTGGAGTTGAGGACGAGCCTAAGAGTGGAGGAGTAGAGGGAGGTGATGAGGTGAGGTGTGGATAAGCCTGTGATGAGGTGGGGTGTGGATGAGCCTAGGAGTTGAGAATGACGATGACGGATGAGAGTAGCTAGGGTAGAGCATACCCTCCCGGCCTCTTCTAACATTATTTGCTTGATTTCAGGTTCATCTCTAGACTTGAAACTTCGGGCCTGAGTGGGATTCGGACCATCAAATTTTAATGAGTATCAGTGACGATGTCTCGGTTTCGAGACTCTATTCCAATAAACCATCTTTCCCATCTCAAATAAAAAATCGTCACAATGAGGTGTTCGAGTGGGTGGACTAAAACTCATGACTAAACGATTTCCTCTACCAACATGTTTTCGAGCGAGTCTATCGCACAGATCTTGTTCGATGCGATGTACCTGGTGCGGCCTGTTAGTCCGGGTTCATTCACACAATTATAAAAAGGAAAAAAAAACAATCTATTGATTATCTATTATATTAACTAGCATATTTGCACACACGATGTGTGTGACGAAAGTTTTTTTTATACTTAATTTCAATAAAAAAATGTAATAAATTTATAGCAATAATTTTTTTTTTTTTGTTAAGAATGGTAACCCTAAGTAGTTAAAACACCATCTCTTCTATTAGGTATTTTATATTCCATTAGTTTTTTCAAATAATTTGGAATTTGAAAATAGATAAATAAAATGATTGTATTATATTTAAATAGAAATAATTAAATAAAAAAGAAAAAAATAGAGATAGTGAAGAGAAACAGTTTTAATGCGTGTGTTTTTTTAAAAAATATTTTTTTAATATTTTAACATATCAAAAAACTAACTAAGGGTCTCTTGCATAATAATAGTACAGTAATAGATGTTAATATTCTTAGGAAAGAAAAACAAGCAGACAAAATTAAACACCAACATATGCGTGTGTGGACAGGAGGACAATCAACCGAAAGACCCCATCCACCATTCCCAAACATTTGAATCCAGACACGAACCTATGGATCAACTGGATACAGTTAATGTTACTGCTTTAAATGGTCCAAATTCAATGAACTAATTATGAATCTTTCCAAATTTCTCGTGTGCCTTTATTTTTGTTAGGCCTGGGCTCCAAAATTTTTCTTTTGTCCGTTCAAAGTTCGGAATACAACTAATTTGAATTCGACTTAAAATTGGATTTATTCCATCCCACAAACAATATCATAGTTGATGCAGTATGAACCACGTATATGCTTTTCACGTTGTCTTAGCATTCAATGGGACTACATATGATTTTTAACGTGACTTGTGTAATCGAACCGTACCCCAAAATTAGGATTAATTGAACTAACTTCAATGCCTGAATATAGGAGAGAATGACATGAACATATAATAAAAGTTCTTATCTCATTCTCTATATAGATGTCTGATAAAATATTATGCTCATTCCAATAAGAATAACTATTTTCGTTTTCGTAAAATTGGTCATTACATCCATTTTGAATGAACGTAAACATTCCGAAACCGTGAACCAAAGTCCTGCTAGGAGAGGTCACTTTCCATTCTTTTTACTTTCATATAAAATATTTTCTTTATTAGTTTAATTAATCTAAATATATACCTTCATATTATTGTAACACAAAAACTCATGTGATACGGTCTCACTGATCAGTTTTATGAGACAACTCTCATATTTCAGTCACGTAAAAGTATTATCTTTTAAGTATTAACAATCTCTCTCAATAATTGTACTTCTTGCAATCAATGAGAATCGAACTAATGACCTTGACTCTAATACCAATTGTAGGATCGTATGGTTGTCTATTTACCGAAAGTTATAGCTGGTGGTAATGATGCAACTCAAATCTTTTAAACAACACAACAGCTCAAGCGTCATTGTTCAATCGCTCTAACCAGCAGAGATAATTATTGCATTTCAACACCGTCTTACAAGAGACTTACTCTATAATAAACATATAAGTACTTTAAATAATGATCATTATATAATCATAAAAAATTATATTATAATTCTAATGATAATTTCAATTATTATCACTTAAATAATATAAAATTGTGATGATCCAATAATTACGCTAAATTAATATTTAAAATAAATAATAAAATAACAAGTTGATAAGCATGGTAAAATAATATCATAATGGCAACACATGCAACGTAATACATAAAAAACTACGTAAATAATAAAGTGCATGTTTCTCGTAAGACCAGGGGCGGAGCTAGAATTGTGATTCAGTGTAGGCGACAATATACTATACTATAATTAACAAAGCAAAAAGAATATAAAATCTTAACTAATCATAAAACATCACAAAATAATTATTTTACAATTGTTCTTTTCGAGCATTCATATTTTGAAATTTTTTCATGATCAATTATTAGTGTATCTATCCTCTTCAAAAAAAAAACTATTAGTGATATATCTTTCTCCACATAACTTCTATTATTATTATTATTATTACTCAACGTACTACCCTCACACAATACTAAAATATCAATCGACATTAAAAATATTTATATAATTTGATGCTTACAAAAATTTCCCCCTAAAGATATATAATATTATGAAGCATATGACCTAACAAAATACCTTTTTCACATTCTTTTGGCCTTCAAGACGATGGAAAAAATTTCAATTTGAAACGCAATATATCATCACAAACAAAAATACAAAATTACTTGCCTAAGTCCATTTTTACATACCTAAAAAGCTCAATCTAAAATGAAAGCAAAAAAACTGATGGTGTGCGAATGGCCGGACGAATAACAACGACAAATATTGGAGAGGTTTTGAACGTCTCTGCGTAGTAGAAATAAGAAGACGAAGTAATTTGTGTAGTGCAGGTCGAATAAAAAACAAAATTGGCTTGACTCATGGGCTGTGTGCAAGGGCTTCGAAAGTTTTTTAAAAAAATTTGCTTAGCCCATATATACTATTTTTCTCTTGGACCCAATGTGAGCAGCTGCCCACACTGGCCTGCATTAGCTCCGCGCCTGCGTAAGACTCTTTCATAAATTTATATCCGTGAGACGGGTGTTTCAATCTATATATAGAATGAAAAATAATAGTTTTATAATAAACAATAATATTTATTTCATGAGTCAGGTCAGATAAGATTTCATCTCACAGATTAACACGTGAGATGACCTCAGACTCTCACATGAGTCTTTATGATTAAAAAATTGAGTGAGATAGAAAACTAAAAACAATACAGAATGGAAAAAAAATTGATAAACATTTTCTATAATTTTTAATTCTTGATGCTAATGAATTCTATTGATAAGTGTTTCCCTTAATTTTTAAATTGCTGATGATAATGGATTCTATCAAATAATGGTCGACCTATTTGACATTTAACAATTGAAGTGAATGCGTATTTTTTACAAGTTAGATATATAATTTGACATTGATATTACACTGATAAACCAAATCAATTAGTATAGATATCTCAAATTTTGTAGTGAGCCGTAAGTATATATAATAATAACATACAAATATATAATAAAAATAAATAAAATATATAATTTTTTGATTATTATTATTATTATATTTAATTAGATGATACTTATTCGTAATAAATAAACTGCCATTAATAAAAATTAAGTTTAATATTATATAACTTTAACTTTATAATAATTAATTCGTAACAGAGCATCATTAATTATTATTATTATTACTATTATTATTATTATTATTATTATTATTATTATTATTATTATTATTATTATTATTATTATTATTATTATTATTATTATTATTATTATTATTATATCATTATCATCGTGAATTATTATTTATTTCTTGAATAACTATTTGATTATTTATTTCAGTTAAAATATATTTGATTGTGAAAAATAATTTTATTTTTCATGTTATATATATATATATATATATATATATATATATATATATATATATATATATATATAGCATCTCATTCTCAATTTAGTTCATATTCGAAAGCTTTTATTCCTATATCATTCAATTCAATTTTTTTTTAAAAAAAATAATCTAAAACCCAAAATATTCATTGATCAATTAGCCAAAACCGTCAAGTTTTACATGAGCACTTAAGAACACATTCAATTCAAATTTCAAATACATTAATAATAGCCTAAAAATAGGATGAAACTAACTTTTCAAACACAAAACTAATAGGATATTATTTCACGAGTCAATTTTATGAGATGAATTTTCAATTTGACCCATACAATTATATATCCTACATCCAATATTAAAACTAATAAAAGCGTACACCGCCTAATAAATGAACCTTTTGGGATGACAAACTTATTGAATTTATAAAATAGCATCGATACTCTTGTTTTAGGCCATGTCCAAGGGGTGAGGAAGCCCAGTGATGAAGTGGGCCCACTTCATCCAGAGGTGCGAGGAAGCACTGGGCCCCGCGCAGAAGTCTTCGCGCGATGATGCCCAATGCTTTTTTTTTAAATAAAGATCTAACGGCCAGAAAATCTGGTCGTTAAGATCGAACAGCCAGATTTAATCTGGCCGTTTTAAATTATTACAAATTATTTAAAAATAAAATTTATAATAATATAATTTTAAATTAAATATAAAAAAGTGGATGAGATGATTTGGCCGTTGTAGATCAATGATCAATAATATTTTAGCATTAAATATCTTTTTTAAAAAAATAGATAAATCATTTTAAAAAATTGGATAAAATGTCCAACGGCTAGTATCGACTATATTCTTGAATCTCCTGCAAATTAACTTCATTATAGCTTCAAAAACACTCCAATTTCTTTCAAAAAAATTTCAAACGCATTTGTTCATGACATACAAGAGTTCTTCTTCATCACCATCATCGGATGATGAAATTTTCGATCCCATGATTGATCAATTTTTATTCACGACAATACGACAACCGAGCTATCGATTTTTGGAGCACGCCGCTTTGCATGAAATGGGAGAGTCAAGCCGCAAACGTGGCTACAAAAGAAAACAAAAAGATCGAGGGCGTATTGTGGAGGCTGATAGATTATATAAAGATTACTTCGCCGATAGTCCTGTCTACAGCGAAAAAGATTTTCGAAGACGATTTCGAATGAGGAGATCTTTGTTTCCGAGAATTTTTGAAGCTTTAAAGATGAATGTGTCTTAATTTGTCCAACGAAAGGACGCAACCGGTATGCTTGGGTTATCATCACTTCAGAAGGTTACGGTTGTAGTCCGACTGCTTGTATATGATGTAGCGGGTGACGTTGTTGATGAATACTTGAGAATAGGTGCATCGACTGCGTTAGAATGTTTGAAAATATTTTTCAGGGCGGTGTATGATATATTTTCTGAGCAATATTTGAGACAACCAACATGTGAGGATGTTGCTCGACTCACTGCTGAAAATGCTCGAATGGGGTTTTCACAGGATTCTTGGAAGCATTGACTGTATGCACTGGGCTTGGAAAAATTGTCCAACAGCTTGGGCGGGACAATATCAAAGTGAATATAAAAAATAACCTTCAATCATACTTCAGGCAGTTGCATCGAAAGATTTATGGATTTGACACGCATATTTCGGCGTACCGAGATGTAATAACGACATCAAAGCGCTAGGGAGGTCCAATTTTTTCTTAAACCTTGCAAATGGTGAAGCCCCTCCAGTGCAGTTTGAGGTGAATGAGAACGAGTACAACATGGGGTATTAACTTGCCGACAATATTTATCCATCTTGGGCTTCTTTTGTCAAGACCATCCCTCGGCCTCTCTCACAAAAACATAGGACATTCGCAAGATGTGAAGAAGGCATGAGAAAAGATGTTGAACGAGCATTTGGTGTACTTCAAGCACGTTGACACATTGTGAGGGGTACATCCCGCATGTGAGATCCAATTAATTTAGATTATATAATGAAGACTTGCATAATTCTTCATAATATGATTGTGGAGGACGAAAGATAGGATATGCTCGAAGATCGTGATTTTCCTGCTCGTGATAATGAATACGTGCCACCAGATATTGTTACTTCGAGAGATCCTACCGTAGAGTTTAACGTTTTTTTTTGGAGCGACGTGTCGGCATTCGGAACAGAGATTTGCATAATAAGCTTCAGAAGAATTTGATCGAACATATCTGGAGTTTCATGAAGATGAATAATTATAAATATAGTTTTTCTTAATTATGTGTGTGATTTTTAAATTTATGTGTAAGCTTTTAAATTTTAATTATGTGTAATATAAAATTTTATATATGAAATTTTATTGTGTTGAATTATCCATATATTTAATTAAATAAAAATTTATTTGTGTATTTCTTAATTTTTTTGTAACATTTAAAATTTAATTATGTGTAATTTTAATTTTTTTAATTGTGCAAATTTATTTTGTGTTTCAATAAAAATATATTTAATAGAATAAAAAATTAATATTTCAACATCATATCTACATTATCATCTCATCCTCGCAGAATCAAGCAATGAAGTCTTCATCGTTGACATCATCATACAATGAAGTTACCACCAACATCATCTCATCTCACCATTGAATATGCTCTTAGTTTCCGCATGTCAAAATGACAGCCTAATGAAATGATATCACTGGATCATTGTTGATAATTATGTCAAAAGAAAAAATGTCAAAAGAAAAATAAGGCATGTTATAGGCCAAATTTAGATCTGTGGTGCATGTTTGAATAGCCATCTAGAGTTGACCGTCGAAGAACAGCTAATCGTTCTTGCCTACCCACAGAATCCACCCATTTGTAACCTGTCCAACATGTTCTGTCCCACAGAATCATGTATTTACACAACTACCCCCAACGACCTGTCCAAGCACGAGGAAGAGCTGGCGCTTCAACAGGGTTACATGGAGGTTTTAATATTTCCAATTTAATGAGATTTAAGATTTATCCACAAAGTTTTATTTTAAAAAACAATATAAAAAAATCTTACTTTGTATAAGATTTTTACACGATACATATCCATCTAATCTATACCCCAACACGCATGCCGGAAAACAGTGGTATAAGCGTCATTTCAAACAACATTCCCATTAGCCTACAGCTGTTGGGCCTGAACAAATTCGGGTAGAGGATTAAGCCCAGCTAATGTGGCCCAATCGAAATTCCCGGAGCCCAAATTCTGAAGGTTCAGCTTCACAGAATTCATTCTCGGCAGATGGGCGAAGCGGTCGTCGATCTGTTCCAATGACTCCAAAACGCCGTCGTAATGAGACGAGGAAGACGGGGAGGAAGCGTGGCTGTACTCTCTGCTCTCGACTTCACCAGCGCTCAGGCTCCGTTTGCTCGGATTCTTCTTGTAAATTCGGCAGAGCACCCAATCATCCAACTGAAGAAACCGAACCCATCAACTAAAAAATTCACAGAAAAAGGAAGGAGAATTTTCGCAGTAATTGATCATCTTACCTTTGAACTGCCATGTTTTCTTGAAGGTTCAGAGAGCCGATACTCATGCATAATCCAATCGGTTTTGGACCCTTTGGGGGCCTTCCCTTGGTAGAAAACAAGGGACTTCTTGATCCCGACTTTTCTTCCTTGTGTGGTTATGCTCTTATCAGTCCCGGTGGCTTTCCAGTACCCAGATCCGGCGACCCTGTTTGGCCTGGAACCGTTCGGGTACTTCCTGTCTCTGGGGCTGAAGAAATACCATTCCTTCTCTCCAAACATAGCCTTACCTTAACCGTCCGAAAACAAACAACAAAAAACCATTCAAAATTATTGAATAAGCATGAGTTTGATTTGATTGCGTCGAGTTTATTTCACTTACAAGGAAGATCCCATGGGTCGAATTTGTAGAGATCGATTTCTCCGATAATCTGCGAAGGGAAATGGTGGCCTGCAACCTTCCTGCAGAGGTACTGCACCAAGAGCTCCTCGTCGGTGGGGAAGAAACGAAACCCGGGTGGCAAATTCATCTGCGAGACCGTAGTATCATCATGCCTTGGAGAAACCATTTTCCTAAATCTTCCGAGATGAATCCGTTCCCCAAATATTTCTTGTTTTTTTTTTACTTTGTTCGTTAGCGGGCGGTATTTATACAGCGACACAAGGAACGCGGCAACCCAGAGATGATCAGCCAATAGGAGATCGAAACATGGAGAGAGCACGAAATTTTTTTTGTTTTGGTTCAGTAAAAGTCAAATTTTTTCTGTATTTTCAAATTGGTTTGTAAACAGGCGGCACTTGATTACAGGGAGATTTTTTATGGTGGCAAATGCAGGCACAGTGCACCGGATAATTACATCATGTTTTTACAATGAATATCCAAGAATCAAAATTTATCAATATTTGTGGGGATATTTATCAATATTCGTGGTGTATACTGAAAAAATAATAAACTTTTATATTGATTAATCTCAACTTTTAAACATGGATTCAGAAAGTTCAGCTTTAAGTTTTATTCATGCTACCTCATTTGGGTAGTGCCCGAATGGGAATCCAACGACCAAAATTGCAATATATGGACAGTATCCTGTACTGGAATAGACAGATCCCCAGCTCTCATCACGGGCACTTTAGGAGATAAATACGTTGGACAAGTCAGAAGCCACGTTTCATCATTTGGTGATAGGTTTAAGGATACTGGGCACGTCAGCCGCCGCCATTTTTGTCCGCTTCCCCCATTCACCAATTTCACCAGTATCTCCTCATTTTGGAGGTTAGCGAACACGAATATTAATGTTTTATTATGCGAATATCTTGTTAGAAACTTAACAAGTAATTGTGATTGAAAATAACCGATGACGTATAGTTAATTTATCTGTCATCAAAATTTTAAGTATGAGATGATAATTCGAATTTGAAATCCAATTATAACAACAAAATCTTTTCCCCAACTTAAAAAATTGTGATTGAAAATATATATCATTGAAGTTAAAGAATTCATGTCGAATTAAAAAAAAATAAATAACAATAAACACATACATGATTTCATTGATTACTCGACTGAAGAGTTACGCATCTTTCACAACAAAGAATCGTCATCTTATTTTTATCTGAGATGAAAACCAACATATAGATATATAATATGTATTACTCTGGATAATTTGGTCCTATCCATGGGGTAATACCACATGTGTTGTGTGAACTTCTTTGATTGGTGCGAATCATGTGGGTCCCATATTATCATATGAGACCCACATGATTCGCACCAATCACATACTTCCACTACTACATGGGGTAATACCCATTGGGTAGGATCGAACCTTCCTATTACTCTCTCGCATTGGTCCATGACTGTATGTATTAACGTAGACAGTTTTTCATTCATTACAAAAGACTTAATTGAATAGAGTTTTTTTACCGATAAAATGGTGCATACCAAATTATTTTAATAATTTAGAACTCATAATTATAAATTAAATCACCTTATTAAATTCTTTATTAAATAACGAGTCCATATATAATTAATTAATTTATGTGATCCCATAATATAGTTCCAACATATCTACGTTGGGATGAATGATTCACGTGTTTTGCAAAAGACGTTGGCGCAAATATCTTGCACAAAACTAAAAAATTTCGTATGATTTATTTATTTTATTCTGATCTTCATGTTTTGGTCGTAAAAAGCACCTGGTGTAGTAAATGAACAAAGAACCAAAACAAGACTTTGCTAAGTTAAATCATGACTAGAAAAGCAAACATAACAGCATAAAAAATAAAAATAAAAAATGCTAGATGTACACCTTATAGTGTACACCTTGGTTTACACCCTTATTTAAAATTTTTTTAATTTTTCTCATTAATTGCAAAATACCCATGATAAGAAATAAATATCTTGTTGATCAAGGAAAATTTTATAATTAATAAGAAAGAGTATAAACTAAAGTGTACACCGAGGTGTACATCTAGCATTACTCAAAAAAAATATGTAGTAAAACATTCTACTAGTAATTAAGAAAATTTAGCATTCTTTGTATCGTGATTTCATATTTGACTAGTTAATATATATTATATATATATATATTTATATTTATATTATCGTTATTTTCTACATTCCGTCGTCTCCGCAGACCGCAGCCAAGTGATGTCTTTATAAGCCTTAGTAAATTACCTTTTTCAGCTGCCTATGTTATCCATTTGGAGTGGTGTTAAAAGGTACTATAAAACCAACGATGATGATGTCACTTGACACGTGGGGACTTTTAAACGAAATGAGTGATATATATATATATATATATATATATATATATATATATATATATATCTGTGTGTGTGTGTGTATTAGAGTGAATATTAGAGTGAAATGAGTAATATATATATATATATATATATATATATATATATATATATATATATTTGTGTTTGTATTAGAGTGAAATGAGTAATATTAATACAAGTGGAAAGGTGATTCATGCATCTTTGACTCTTTAAGCCACGCGCACAAAAATTTAGCTATGCGTCGCATTCATCAAACATTGTAACACATGACTCATATGGGGAGTGTTTGAACAGCTTTTAGGAAGTATTTGTCAATTTTTTTTTAATAAAATTTCAAAATTTTGTTAATAAAAAGCTGAGAAACGATTTTTTAAAGCTTTCCTAAACACTATCTATAATTGAACTCGCGAGCTTGAGCTAATATGTGAACGTGAGCTCAAGTTCGGCTTATCTACGTGGCTCGTGAGCTCGAATTCGAAGTCAGCTTATTTACTGTTCGGGAGAATATTAATTTAGCATTAATATATAGAGATATATTCTGTTATATGATCGACATCAATTCTTTCTTCGAATCAACTCAAACTCGAGCTCTATAATTACTTGCTTATCGAGCTAAAATATCAGTCGTTTGACTAGTTGAACTCAAGTCAGACTTTTTAAATATGACAAACGAGCTATAATGAACCGAACTCTAGCTATTCGGGAGCTTAATAATTTCAAAACACCCGAGCTCGAACCTCATGATAGAAGACTCGAGCCTCATACTGTTTGACTCGACTTGGTTCAGTTACATCTCTAGATACAATTAGAGATGTACGACCCAAACCGAACTTTTGAATGTTTGAATTTAACTCGTGTATAATTGATCTGAGCTTGATCTTTATTCAACTAATATATTTATGGCTCACGAGTTTAATCGAGCTTACCTAAACGAGTTTAATAGATATAAATTATAGATTAAATATATTTATTAAATCCATTAAAAATTAAATTTCATATTTAAAGAAAAATATAATATTGATATTAAAATTTGTGATTTTATTATAATAAATAAAATTAATATATTTTTATATAATTGTCGTAAGTAAAATTTAAAATCTATAAATTAAATAATAAAATTTTAATTTTTTCATCTAAAAAATAAGTTATGAGCCTGCTAACAAACATGTTCATGGAGAGTCGAATATTGTAAAATTTGCTCTTCGTTCATTTATTTTGACAAACCTCCCTAAACAAACTCAAACAAACTTTGATCGAATCAAATTTAGAATAGCTCACAAACAGCTATCCCAAGATACAATAGCTTAAAAAGAATTTTTTTTAGCCTCTAAACATCAAAGATAACGAAAATCAACATATGACATTCAGTCCTATCCAGTATCCACCAATCTGCAGTATATAATGTAACATATATTAATGCATATATATGTATTATAATGCAAGTGCAAACACCACCCCAACTACACACACACACACACACACAAAAAAAAAAAAAAAGAGCCCTACAAAACGCAACAGTACTCAACCTAAAGTCTACCTCTTTGGCACACCAATTCTCATAAGTGCAACATAAGCGATGACCCTATAACCCACAAGCATTACTGCCATGGCCAGAACTGAAGCGGCTTGTCCGTCGATCCCGACGGACTTCACGGCCGGGAAATCTTCGACGAAACAAGTCTTACCAGAACCACATGGATATGTTTCCCCAGGCTTATATTGTGATCTCAACAAGAGCTTGAATGTATGCTGGCTAATCGATATATACTTGATCCACGCGATGAATTTAGGCACGTTTTGGACGTAGTATCCGCTCGCTAGAAGGAATGCCAGCATGATGACTGAACCAAGGACCGTGGCAGATTTTTGATGCATAACAACGGCGCCTATGGCTAACCCGAGACCTTGAGCACATAGAACGCTGTAGAGGAGAACGAATAGGCCCGAAAAGAAACATTGTGGGGTTGGTTTCAGGCCGGCCATCCAGTATGTTATGACGACGAAACCCGTGGGCAGGACTAGCTCCATTGGTAAGTCACCTAAGGTTAGAGCCATGAAGTAGGAGGAGAGGCGGTACATGCCGGAAGCTCGTTCTTTTGCTAGCATCATGCGTTCTTGAGGGAAGGTGAAAATAGCTTGAAAGAGCGGATAGAAGCCCCAAAATCCCGCGTAAAAGAAAAAAAGTCCCACCTTTATGCATTTGAACAAAATTAAGGATTCACATGGCAAATGCAAATTGCCAAAGAAAAGCCAAAGAAATTATTGTAACCTGATCTTGTAAGTGACTGATATCAGATTGCCACCACAATAGACCACATAAGATGGAGATGGCTAGCACTTGTGCCATCTGGAGGCCTGAGAAAGAAGAGTGCTTCCTTTCTTTTATGCCTCGTCTCAGCAAAACCGAAAATTGTTCCCACCAAGTGGTCGGCCACCCGCGAAACTGCCTATCATCCGTTGTTGATTCATGACGTTGGTAGTCGATGTCAAGTTCCGACTTCACATTGTCTGATAGATTAGTCTCGTATGCTGACACCAACTTTTGCTTGATAGCTGCTTGGTCTTCATTTGAATCAGCAGTTGAAACTCCTACAAAGATCGAAACAAATGTACATTTTGCACAAATGAACATACACGAAAGCACCTCCTCGAAATCATGAGGATAGAAATATACTTATTCAGCATACCATTGGCAAGATCTAACAAGAAGTCTGCAGGATTCATAGCAAGTGAAGGAGCGAATCCGACTGAGGCGAAATAATCCAATGCACCGGATCCCTTCCCAAAGTACAAAGGATTACCTTCAGACAGCAACAAAACCTTATGAAACATATAATACAGCCTACTAGAAGGCTGATGAATCGTCATCACTATAGTTCGACCTCCATTACTCAGCTCCCAAAGCTTGGAAACAATTCTCTGAGCAATGGTCGAATCAAGCCCGGAAGTTGGCTCATCAAGTAAAATAAGGCTCGGATTGATCAATAGTTCTTGTCCAATACTGACCCTTTTTCGTTCACCTCCGGAGACTCCCCTCAGAAGAGGTCCCCCTATGATACTATCCCTGCATCTTGTTAATCCAAGCTGACTTATAACAGCTTCGGCTTGTTGTACCTGTTGTATAATGAGTAGCGATGATAATCGGATAACAGATTTACCAAAGACAGAAGATGAAGGCTCTCATTTGAATCTATAGAACCTTGGGAGGATTAAGCTTAGTCAAACTTGATGTCACAAATATAACTTTGATCTCTGTTTTTTTTCATCCTATCATTATTCTTTCAACCATATTTAGTCAACTGATATATACATACATATGTTGGATCAATATATACATACACAAAAGTACCTTCTCTAGCTTAGTTAATGTTCTAGGCAGGCGGAGGAGTGCGGTGAATACTAATGTCTCGGCCACGGTGAGGTGGGGATAGAGGGCATCGTCCTGTGTCACGAATCCGGTATTGCGCTTCATCGCGTTTGAGAATGGCCTGCCATTGTAGGTAATGTTCCCAGCCAGTCGTCCGCCAAGTCGGCCACCAAGAGCCGTTAACAACGTAGTTTTGCCACTGCCGGATGGCCCGAGCATGGCTAACATTTCGCCCGGAAGCACTACTCCGGAGACTCCTCTCAAGATTTTCTTTTCTTCAGCTTGTGCATTTTTCTTTAGGATCCCACCTTTGTTTATTTTGATATTGTAAATCACTTCCTCGAACTACATCAAAGTTTGATCATAGGGAGATTTCGCTATCAAAAAAACTTTACAATTATTTCCTCAAATGAAAAACTATTTAAATAACAGTTTTGAGCTCTTCATAGCTTATTAATTCCAGTTTTTCTAACAGAGCCCATCAAAATCCTCGTGAGGTTTAAATTTATAATCACAGAAGAATTAAAAGAAAATGGCCCCATCAAGAACTGGTGATCATGGAAATAAATCAATTTTTTATGATCCAAAACCCTGAATAATTTTTTGTAGACTAAATATTATAATCATAATAATATAAAATTCTGCAGATTATGGATCCTTGTCAATTAAGTTCATGCATGCAGATTTATATATATATATTCATACCTTCAATGTGACTGGACGATTGGCCGGAGATTGATCTTCCCGATCAATTTGCGCCTCCACATCCACCATCTCCGTGCCCATATCGGCCGGAAACAGCCCCTCCTCCGCCGCAGCACCGCCTAGCTAGCTCGCAATGACACCTGCAAAAAATCAAGAAAACACCTGTCCTTTTATCTGTTCACATGATTACGCCATTCATTTGCATGGCTCGATAATTACTATACATTTAACCATTATACAAACAATTTGTGAGGCGTCGAAAGTACGCACAATAAATGCAAAAGGGTTTTAAATTTGTGCGGGCGATGCGAAGCAGAAGGAGAGATCACAGGGGAACCTGGACGGTTGCAGCGTATGAAAGAAACAAAGATATGCAACTATTCACGGCTTCTTTTATTTATTTTTATTTTTTTAACATTTTCTGTTCTTTTAAATTTCCAATATCTTGACTTAAAAAAAAAAAAAGAAAAAACTCCAATATCTTATGTCTTCTCTTTTCTTGATAATTCATTATCATTAATACTACTAGTGTTTTATACAGTTTATATAATTATTTATATTTATGATTTTTGTTGTGTTAGATTTTTTTTTCATATTTTTTTAATTAGAGGTGATATCTAAAAATTCAATAACGTAGATAGGTAAAGATAAATAAACAAAATTTTATAAATTTAAAAGATTTTTGAATGTGGATAAAATATATGTTAGATTTAGAAAAGTTGCAAATTTGTTAAAATGCATTTTTATGATATTTTGAATTAATAATAATTTAATATTTTTATCATTTGGTATAGATATTTTTTATACTTAAAAGTACTGTCGTGCCTGACACAAAAAAGCAGTAAAAATTTTTTTTTGAGAACAAAAACAGTAAATTTAAGATGCTTATATGATATAGAATATAGTATAGATTTCCTAAGAGTAACATTTTTGTGAGACGATTTCATCTGTGTGAGACGGGTCAATGCTACTCATATTTATAATAATAAATAATATTTTTGGCATAAATTGTAATATTTTTTAATGGATAATTCATACAAGAGATCCGTCTTATAAAAATGACCATTAAAACCGTCTAACAAGAGTTTTTATCATTTCTTCCTAAATATTAAAATTCTACAACAAAAATAAATAAATCTTCAATTATTACGCGTATCTTTTTTTTTTCTCTCTCTCCTTTTGGCCCCCGGTTAGTAAGATTTCGTTCGTGAGACACACGCAAATTTAATCTTACAAAAATATTTCTATTAATTTAGAAAATTGATTTTTTTTTCATTTAATAAAAGAGCGCCATAAAAACATGTTAATTTATAACTTACAAATTATTGTGTCTCGCTCACTTTTCAAATGTTCACATAGTAACATATTACAAATATATTTAATGCAAATAACATAGTTATGATTTTTTTAAAAAATAACACATAATTAAACGATAATTATAAAAACATAGTACAAAAATCATAATTATAAAACCAACAAAATAATAACATATATTTTCAATATAATTATTTTTAGTTTTATCTAAAATTTATTAAACTTTTTTTAAATTAAAATTTATTAAACTTCGAAAGTAATTACCCCAAACAAAAAACAATTATACTGTTTATTTTATCGGAAGAAAATTTGATTATTCTTGACTTATTTCTATTTTTAAAATTCAAATTATATTGACGTTATTATAATTAATGGTGTTCAAGTTTCAACGCATGCGTTATAAACGTAGAATTTAACTCGAATATAATGCGTTCGAAATTTTATATGATTGTTTCCACGTTATTGAACCAGGACCTTTATTTAAAGGGCAAAAAAAAAAAAAAAAGCCATCCCTATTTTGTTACCTTATAAGATGTTCTCATTTTATACGTAGTAATAGATAAATTTTTATGATAATTTTGTATTAAATCAAAATTGAGTATTTTTGTAACTTGATAGAGATATATTTTGTTCTTAAAAATGTTAGTATCTGTTTGTACACAAAAATCGAGCCAATAGAGATATATTTTGTTCTTAAAAATGTTAGTATCTGTTTGTACACAAAAATTGGCTCGAGCGGGTTGATTGCAGGCGTGCCAGACACATGAGTGCCAAATGAGAATGTAAATAAAAATAAAAATCTAACTTCTAAAATCAAGCGAATGATGAGTCCCGATTTCGTCGTCGGTCTCAAGTTCACCGGTAAAACGCCAAAGAACTAAAATAAAAGAGAAGACGAATTATTAATAGCAACAGAATATCGATTCTTTGCTACTAAAAATTCCAAATGACAAATGTTTGCCACGGTATTCACAAAAGAAAGTGTTGTAAAAGTTCGAGGCACCCAACAAAAACAGGCTAAATATGTACGATGATATTTCTGGATGACTGCTAAAATATGAAGCTGATAAAATGAAGAAATATTGCTGAAAAGAACAAAGATTTTGGAGTTGTGATTGTTGATGAATTGTTCGTGTCCTTTCCCAAGTTCTGCCGATTACTTTTTGTCTCTAATTTTTCATAAATTCCAACTCCATTACCTTTCATCATGGGCCACGTTCACCACTTTCTCTTTCCAAAATTGTTTCTGACTTGGTCTTGATTTTGAATGTAACCCCCAATTTCAATTTCTGCCGCTGAATTTTTATTTCGTGGGCTTCATTTAAGATAGGCCGAAATGGTTGGGCTGCATGTTTTTCAGGAACTGGTCCAAGGAAGCTCATTATTTTTCGGGGCAATAAAATAATTTATTTTATGGTCTAACAATTTCCCCCTGCAGGTTGATGGCCTAACGGGCCATCGGAACTGGATTATAAGCCTACTTCTATCTTTCGGGTCGTGCATCCTCACCATGAAAGTTTAATCTGGATAAGCTTTGTGATTTTTCAAAAATTACACTAGTGATCATGTTCCTGAATTTTTGAATTTCTGGTCACGTCATCCCAGCGTTATCATTATTGTTCCTCTGATATTCGCGCCTCTCTCTCTCTCTTTTGGACTCTTCATCTTCGCTGGACAATAACTTGAAGCTAGTTTCGGATCTCATCTCTTTACTTTCTTCAACGCATCAGTAGCTTAGAGTTTTGCCTAATTTTCTGCTGCTCCATCGAATGGTAAATGACCTTCTTTTGCTCGTTCCTCTGTTAAACCTCGCATACACAACACACATCACCTTGAATAAGTCGATTCACCTTTTTTTTTTATCTGGGCCTTATTTCTTCATTCCCGGACCATGGACTCTATCTCGTCTGGTTCATCGGAGGTTCCTGAGGTAATAGAAGTAATCAGGTATGCATACTCTCCTTTCACTCACAATCGATTTCATTATTATTTGGAATTTGGCACTCTTGTTTTCTTAATCTGACTTTTTGTTACGCCTTAAACACATACAAATCTCGTGTTATGAGATTAATGTTTTTAATGCATTAACAAGTCTCATAATATTATGTTTTGATGATTACAAAACTCGGTTAATTGTTACTAACCATATAAAGTGAGATTTTACAGATTAGATTTATTGATGATTAAATTCTTGGAAGCTATTTTGAAGCTATACATGTATTTATAAAGTCTTGTATTGCTCATTGAATGGATTAAACATTGTTAAGAGATATGAAGAAAAAGACAAGAATAAGCCAAAGTATAGAGCAGCAACTTCCGAAAATTATTGGGCATTTTCTAGGCATTGAAATCCAATCTTCACCGGTCATAATATTTATGAGGAAGTTTTACATGTACTGTCCAAATTTGAGAGCAATCCAACGGCTAGATATGGAGTTATGATTTTTCCACAAAAGTTGTGCAATACCTATTTCTGCAGAACTTGAAGCGAAGGATGAAGAATCAACTTCTGAAAATTATTATACATGCTTGATACATCCAAATCAAATCTCCACCAATCAACATCAAGATCAGGATGTTTTAAAACTTACATCAAAATTTCATATCAATACAACGGCTAGATATGGAGTTAAGATTTTTTCTACAAAGGTTGCACAGTACCTATTTCTGCAGAACATGAAGCAAATGATGAAGAATCAAATTCAAAAAGTAACTGGGAATGATTGAGACATCCAAATCAAATCTCCACCAATCCAATTCAAATATAGGATGGTTTACAACCTCTGTCCAAATTTCAGATCAATCCAACGGATGGATTGGGAGATATGAATTTTTCAAATTTGTTGCACAGAACAAGTTTGAAAACATGATGAAGCGACTTCCGAAAACTACTGGGCATGATTGATTCTTTTAAATCAAATCTTCACCGTTCAGAATGAATATCCAGATGTTTTAAAGCTTCAGTGTAAATTTCAGATCAATCCAACGGTTATATTGTGAGATATGAGTTTTTCACAAAATCCGCTCAGTGCTGGGAAAAAGTAGGCAGCGGCGCCGAACACTTTTTGTCACTCCTTGACTTCTCAACACATGCTCCATGCACTCAAATCAGATTCAAATCTTTGTCAACTATAAATAGAGGTCATCCAAGGTCATTTGGAGACATCCCAACTCATTTCTTGTCTTATTTGCAAGCTATCTTTTCTATCAAAGTGTGTGTGTGATATATTCAAATATTTGAGAGTGTTTGTAAAAATAGTTTGTGAGTTGGTTATGCTATTGTTGTAAACACTTGAGTGTGAAGCTAAGTGTGTTGTGCTATCTTTGTAAACACTTGAGTGTGAAGCCAAGTGTATTGTGTTGAGGCTATCCTTGGAGCCCTTAAGGCCAAGTGTTCGAGTTGTATCGGCGCGGTGATCGTGTTGAGTTGTACGGCTATCCTTGGAGCCATCAAGGCCAAGACGTTGATGTGCTAGTGGATCCTTGGTTAATCGATCTTAACCAAGAAGGGGAGACGTAGACGATTTATCGTCGAACTTCCATAAACATCTCTTATTCCTTTTACTGCTTTATTTACATTACGCATTTATTTACCGCACTTATTATTAATTGCTTTAAGTCTTCCGCTTGCGTATTTGCATAATCGCTTTAAATTGCTAAAGTTGCCAATAGAACCTAAATCCCCCCTATTAGGTTCTAACAAGTGGTATAAGATCCACCTTTTTACAAAATATTTTCAAAAAGGCTCTATGGCAAATCTAGCGAGCGACTATGCTCAAGGGCAATCAACAAATCGTCCTCCTCTTTTCAACGACATAAACTACGGATATTGAAAAAATCGAATGTCCCTATATATCCAATCCGTAGACTATGAGCTTTGGAAAGTAACTGTGAAAGGTCCCTACATACCTACGAAAGAGGTTGAGGGAGTCAAAATTTCTAAGGAAATGGACGACTTTTCAAAGGAGGATATGGAATTGATATCTCAAAATTCTAAAGCTATGAATATTCTTCATTGTTCCTTAGATATGAACGAGTACAACCGGATCTCGATGTGCTCATCCGCTAAAGAGATATGAGACAAGTTGGAGATATGCCATGAAGGGACTAATCAAGTCAAATAGACGAAGATCGATCTACTCCAACTCAAATACGAAACATTTGAGATGGAAACCAATGAGGATGTTGACACAATGTTCCGAAGGCTTACTCAAATCATCAATGAGTTAGCTCAACTTGAAGAGCAATATCCATCCAAGCAAGTTTGGAGGAGAGCTCTAAGCGCCCTACCCAAGGAGTGAGATGCCAAGAGGACGGCCATCATTGAGTCCAACAAAGGCGACACCGCATTGTATGATCTTGATCAACTCCATGGGACCCTAAAAACCCATGAGTTGGAAGTGTCTACAAGGAAAGAGTCAAAGAGGGAGGATGAAAAAACCAAGGCAAAGGGGATTGCCTTATCTACCCAAGTCGAAGAAGAAGATGATGATGATATGACACTCTTCGCAAGAAAGTTCAAAAGATTTATGCGAGGAAACAACTTCAAAAATAAGACGGACAAGGAAGTTACTTGCTATAACTGTCAACAACAAGGCCACTATGCAAATGAGTATCCTCTCAAGAAGAAGGTTGACAAGGGAAAGAAGAAAGCACTTATAGCCACTTGGAGCGATAGCGACGATGACGAGGAGGAATCTAACATCTGCCTCATGGATAAAGTGATGACATCGTATCTGACGACGATGACGAGGTACCTTCCTATGATGAATTACTACATGCATATAAACATATGTTTGATATGGCTAAGTCACTTAGAAAGGAAAATAGAAACCTCAAAAATGAATTAAAAAGTAAGGGGCATGAGAACCTAAGATTAAAGGATGACATAGCTCATTTAGAAAAATCATTTGATAAATTCAATGGTAGTAGTAATAAATTGAATAATTTACTAAGCATGCAGAAATGTAGTTTTGATAAGGGTGGAATAGGGTATGGTAAGAAATCTATAGACTTTACTAGCCTTATTTCTAAAACAAAAATGAGATCACCCCCTACATGCTCTTACTGCTGTAAAATAGGTCATGCTAAACATAAATGTAGATCTTTGAAATATCAATATGTTCAAAAGAGCTATATGAAATGGAGGCCTATGAGTACTTAACAACTCATCAGTCGGTATTATGAGATCATGATCTAAGGGATGTTCATCATAGACCGGTTTAAACTGCCTTGACTTTACTGGTCTTCCTGATGAACGCTGCTCTGTCCAAGGAAATAGGTTTTTAAAGAGGCCATAGCCCTACCTACTACTGGGAGCACTCTTAGAAAGTGGCGATGATGTTGTTATGAGAGACCGAACTCTTAGAAGTCCATTTTGTATCTCTCTTTTCTAACACTGTGGACCCAAAAGAACTAAAGGGTACCAAAATCAATTCTTGCAGAGAAATAGGAAATATGTTCTTCCTAGCATATGGTATCTAGACAGTGGATGTTCTATACATATGACGGGGAACAAGGAGCTACTCCAATCAGTCAAACCAAATGAGAAGGGAACTGTCACCTTTGGAGACAACAGCAAAGGAGTAATCGAAGGAATCGGCTCAATAGGTATTTCTAAATCTTTCTTGATTGATGATGTACTCCTAGTGAAAGGGCTTAAGCATAATCTACTAAGCATAAGTCAATTGTGCGATAGAGGTCATGAAGTCAAATTCACTCCCCAACACTGCACTATATCACTCACATCTGACAAATCCATAAATTTCAAAGGATATAGAAGTGAAAATGTATACAAGGTTTCATTAAATAATTTATCTTTATCAAACATCAAAAGTCTTGTATCCTTGAATGTTGATGACAACATTCTTTGGCATAGACGACTAGGTCATGTTGGTCCTTGTAGTGACCCTGCATGGTATCACCTACTAACTGGCAACTAATAGCATGCATTAAACTTAATACATCAAAATAACTTAACAGAGTAAAACATGCGGAAATAAAACCATAATTTACATATCAGCTTAGTAATATAATCCAGGCTTAAATCTGTAGTGATACAACCATATCGAAAATTTAAACAGTAAACATTATACAGCTATAACGAATCCTGCTGTATAATAAAATCTTCAAGGCTTCTGCTCCCTAGTCCTGCCTTGAACTACCAGCTCCATCCATTCTGCGACCTGCCCCATGGAATAGGATGTCCAAGATAACAACTAGGACGTGAGCGCTAACGCCCAGTACATAGACATGAGTACACGTAAATATATGATGCATGCAACATGATGACTGGTAACGGGTCATCCGAAAATCATGCTCAGTACCGGCGCCACATGAGTGCTGCCACCGCACGGATCAACCTCTGGGTGCAACCACACTCGTCTAGTACACCAGAGTAGACAGACATAAATGCCCCCGCCGTCGCGGTACTCTCAGTGACAGACTATCGAGTATAGAGCTGAGCGGCTCTATAGTCAGGTATAACATGGTATAGGCTCAACGTGTATATGCACATGACATATGAATATAAAAAGCGGTAAAGCATATATCATGCCATATAATAATGCCAAATAAATGCAACATATAAACATGTATACTCGCTGGCAATCTCAGTCAATGTGTACGTACCTCTAGGCTAGTTCAAGTAAAGTAGGATCCTAGGTTCCAAGCCTATATTTAAAAGTTCACCGTATCACTACATAAATTCTATAAGCCTTAACTAAGCTAATAAGTACTCCCAAAACTTAAATAGATTCCCAGACCATACCTTCGTCCGTAGTTAGCCCTTTGGAGTCGCTAGTCCCGGATGACTATAACCACACCTTGGTTTCCAGAACCTCTATTATAACCGATAGGGCCCTCAAGTGTATAACTCACACTATAAAACTGAAGAAAGAAACTCGGGAATTCGTAATTCAGAAATGAATCTGCGAAGCCCTATTTATAGGCAAAATTCCCGGCCAGGATCGGAACTTTCGATTTTGGGATCGGAGCTTCCGATCCAGCTCATTGCGTGCATGCAGGACACGCCAGGATCGAAACTTCCGATCCGACGATCGGAGCTTCCGATCTCACCCCCGATTAACACTTGTCAAAACTCGCGACTGAGTCATCCGACAAAGCTGGCAGCCGGAGATTGGAACTTCCGTTCCAGGATCGGAGCTTCCGATCTCTGTGCTTCCGATGAGCTTCCGAAGTGGCGGGGATCGGAACTTCCGATCTGGGTTCGGAGCTTCCGATCCGGCCCAAAGTCAAAAGCCCAAATTCTCCTCCGAAGTCTAATGACACTCCGACATTACTAATCCTTAATCATGTTTATCATATTATTATCTTAAAATGGAATCTGGGTTACTACATTCTCCCCACCTTTAGATATTTCGTCCGCGAAATAACATCTAAAGACAAAATCAAGATAACAATATGATAAACATCAAACCATGTTTTATTACAACAACTGTAATTACATCTTACATGGTAAATCAAAAGTACAAAGCAAACAACTCAGGATATTCCGCTTGCATACGACTTTCAGTTTCCCAAGTTGCTTCTTCAACGCCTCGGCGCTGCCACTGTACCATCACAAGTGGTATAGTCTTGTTCCGAAGAACTTTCTCCTTCCTGTCTAGGATACGGATTGGTCGTTCAACAAAAGACAGATCTGGCTCTAGCTGAATATCAGTAGATTGAATCACATGAGATTCATCAGCTATATACTGTTGAAGCAACGACACATGAAAAACATTATGTATACTGGAAAGATTTGGCGGTAACACCAGACGATATGCAACATCTCCGATCTTTTCCAGTATCTGGAAAGGTCCAACAAAACGAGGAGACAACTTGCCTTTCACGCCGAATCTCATCACCTTCCTGAAAGGTGATACTCGAAGGAACACATATTCACCAGGCTCAAACTGAAGTGGCCTACGGCGAATATTAGCATAACTGGCTTGTCTATCTTGAGCAACTTTGATCCTATGCTTGATCAAATCTACCTTGTCTACAATCTGCTGCACCAATTCAGGACCCTCGATTTGTCGTTCCCCGACTTCATCCCAGAATAACGGAGTATGACACCGTCGACCGTACAATGCCTCGAAAGGTGCCATATCAATACTACGATGATAACTGTTATTGTAGGCAAATTCAATCAAAGGTAATTGATCCTGTCAAGATAAGCCAAAATCCATAACAGTAGAACGTAGCATATCCTCCAATGTACGAATCGTCCATTCTGACTGCCCATCAGTCTCCGGATGATATGCAGTGCTCAAACTTAGAGTGGTACCCAACGCCTCCTGAAAACTACCCCAAAAACGTGAGGTAAATCGCGGGTCTCTATCACTGACTATGCTCACTGGAATCCCATGTAATCGCACTATCTCCTGGACATATAAGCGTGCCATGCGATCATAAGAATACTCCCGGTTATAAGGAATAAAGTGTGCTGATTTCGTCAAACGGTCAACAAAGACCCAGATAGCATCATACTGACGTGATGTCATAGGCAAGTGGGTAACAAAGTCCATAGTCACGTGCTCCCACTTCCATTCGGGAATCTCAAGATTCTGCAGTAATCCACCTGGTCGTCGATGTTCAGGCTTGACCTGTTGACAAACCAAACATCTCGAAACAAATTGATGCACACTCCTCTTCATTCCTTTCCACCAGAATCTAATTCGCAAGTCCTTATACATTTTTATGCTACCAGGATGTACTGATAATCGACTTCTGTGAGCTTGAGATAGAATATCATTTCTCAGCTCCGCAACATTAGGTACAACCACTCGATTAGATAAGCACAATAAACCATCTGCTTGAAAATGGAATCCAGATGTATTAACTCCATTGGCTAGACGTGCCAAACACTGAGTCTTAACATCAAATATCTGAGCATCTCTGATCCGAGAATACAATGATGGCTCAGATAGAATAGTATATAATCGAATCCCATTTCTCCCTTTCTTGTGCTTGAGCGTAAAACTCAATGAACAGCACTCTTGAATCATATGAGATACTTCACTAGTCTGAAGTGCAGAAAGTCTCACCTGCCGACTTAAGGCATCAGCAGTAAGATTAACAGAACCTGGATGATATTTGATTTCACAATCATAATCCTTCAGAAGATCCATCCAGCGTCTCTGTCGCATATTCAAATCCGCCTGAGTGAATAAATACTTCAAACTCTGGTGATCCGTGAATCTCTCAAATTTCTCGCCATAAAGATAATGCCTCCAAATCTTAAGTGCAAATACAATGGCAGCTAACTCGAGATCATGCACTGGATAGTTAGTCTCATGCGTCTTCAACTGTCGAGAAGCATAGGCAATAACATGTCCATGTTGTGTCAGAACACATCCTAACCCCTGACCAGAGGCATCAGTATAAACAACATAACCTCCTGATCCAGAAGGTAGAGCTAGCACAGGTGCAGTAGTAAGACGTCTACGCAGCTCGTGAAATGACTCCTCACAATCCGAGGACCATATGAAGGAAACATCTTTCCGAGTAAGCTGAGTCAAAGGCCTGGCTAACTGTGAAAAATTCTCGATGAACCGACGGTAATATCCAGCTAGACCCAAGAAACTACGAATCTCAGCAACCGTCGTCGGACGAGACCAGTTCAGCACTGCCTCTATCTTACTAGGATCAACAGATATCCCTTCATTAGAAATCACATGACCGAGAAACACTACCCGATCAAGCCAAAATTCACACTTGCTCAATTTCGCATACAACTGCTTATTTCGTAACGTCTGTAAAACAATCCTTAGATGTTGTGCATGCTCATCCTTGTCATGAGAATAGACAAGAATATCATCAATGAAGACGATGACAAATCTATCCAGATACTCTCGAAATATCTGATTCATCAGATTCATAAAGACTGCCGTTGCATTCGTCAAACCGAATGGCATCACCAGAAATTCATAATGCCCGTATCTGGTCCTGAAAGCAGTCGTAGATATATCTGAGTCTCGTACCCGCATCTGATGGTATCCAGATCTCATATCTATCTTCGAGTAAACAGAAGTACCCTGTAGTTGATCGAACAGATCATCAATCCGCGGCAAAGGATACTTATTCTTGATGGTGACACGATTCAACTGCCTGTAATCAATACACAATCGCATTGATCCATCTTTCTTCTTGACAAACAAAACAGGTGCTCCCCACGGAGAAACACTCAAACGAATATATCCCTTATCAAGCAGATCCTGTAACTGCTGTTTCAATTCCCTCATCTCTGATGGTGCTAAACGATAAGGTGCTCGGGATATAGGCGTAGTTCCTGGTACTAAATCAATACCAAATTCAACCTCTCTCACCGGAGGAAAACCAGGAATCTCATCAGGGAATACATCAGAAAACTCGCTGACAACTGGTAACTGATCAATACCCGTACTACTCGTGGACATATCAACTGCATAGATGAGGTAGCCCTCCCCACCTGACTCCAAGACATGACATGCCTTCAGAGCCGAAACAAGTGGCATCGGAGGTCGCGCACCCTCACCATAAAAATACCAGCTATCACCCTCAACCGGATGAAACTATACCAGACGCTGATAACAATCCACAGTAGCATGATACAAAGTCAGCATATCTATTCCCAAGATACAGTCAAAATCTGCCATCGCTAATATCATCAAATTAGCTATTAACACATTACCCTCAAACTCCAGAAGGCAACCCATCACTAGACGCTTAGTTACTATCTCTTGCTCCAACGGAGTAGATACAACTAAATCCATATCTAATGATACATAAGGTAATCTATGTCTCTTAACAAAGCGAATAGAAATAAAGGAATGCAATGCTCCAGTATCAATTAATACAAGTGCAGGAATACCACATAACAGAAAGGTACCTGCCAACATGCGATCGCTTCCCTCAGTAGCCTGCTCCTGAGACAGAGCAAACACCTGCCCTTGAGTGTGGGGATGATAACCAGAAGAACTCTGTGGTGCTGGCTGCTGAAGTGGAACAATAGAAGCCTGAGATCCAACCTGTGATCCCGATCCACTAGCAGAACCCATGCACTGAGGACAATCTCTCCGCAGATGTCTCTGCTGACCGCAAATATAACAAGCACCAGTAGCTCTCCGACTTGAAGCTGTAGGATTCTTCCCTCCACATTGGCTACAAAACTCCTCCTTCTTCTTCTTCTTCCCAAAACGGAACATACCTTGTGAACCACGAGATCCAGATGAAGTAGTAGGAATAGAAGAAGACGTAGGTCCAGATTGCACAACAAATTGAGCTCGAGGCTCAAAAGATCCACTAGGCTGTGCTGGCATCATCAACTGTGCTCGCCTGTTGCTGGTCTCCACAAGACGGCAACGGTTCACCAAATTCTCAAAAGATACCGGGTCATCACAGATGACAACCTGAGAGTAGATATCTTGGTTCAAACCTTGTAGAAAGATATCATATTTCGACGCATCACTCTCATTAATATGGGGACTGAAAGGTAGCAGATCAAGAAATCGTTGCTGATATTGATCAATAGTCATTGATCCTTGCCTCAGAGTAAGCAACTCCATCGATCGTGCTTGGCGAACAGCCGGAGGAAAATACAATTTCTGGAACTCCCGACAGAAATCCCCCCAAGTCACCTGTCCTCTCTCAGTACGTGCCTGAGCAGCCTTGGCATCCCATCAAAAACGTGCTCGATCCTCTAGAACAAATTCTAGAACTTCCAGTTTCTGATCCTCAGTACAATCGAAAGCACGAAAAGTACTCTCGAGTTTAGACATCCAACTCCTCGCCTGTTCAGGATTCTCGCCTCCCACCAAGGGTTTCGGTCCTACTTGCATGAACTTATTGATAGAGTAGCGACGTCTATCCTCATGATGACGATGTTGATCATCATGATGACGGTGATGACGATGATGATGACCACCTCCCTGGCCAACACTACCGTGACTCTCGTCAGCCATATCCTGAAAAGAATTGCACATTAAAATCCCAAATGCGCAAGAATTACTCAAGACTAAACTAAATCCCAAGTACTAATCCCAAAATCTAAGCATGCTCTGATACCAAAAATGTAGTGACCCTGCATGGTATCACCTACTAACTGGCAACTAATAGCATGCATTAAACTTAATACAGCAAAATAACTTAACAGAGTAAAACATGCGGAAATAAAACCATAATTTACATATCAGCTTAGTAATATAATTCAGGCTTAAATCTGTAGTGATACAACCATATCGAAAATTTAAACAGTAAACATTATACAGCTATAACGAATCCTGCTGTATAATGAAATCTTCAAGGCTTCTGCTCCCTAGTCCTGCCTTGAACTACCAGCTCCATCCATTCTGCAACCTGCCCCATGGAATAGGGTGTCCAAGATAACAACTAGGACGTGAGCGCTAACGCCCAGTACATAGACATGAGTACACGTAAATATATGATGCATGCAACATGATGACTGGTAACGGGTCATCCGAAAATCATGCTCAGTACCGGCGCCACATGAGTGCTGCCACCGCACGGATCAACCTCTGGGTGCAACCATACTCGTCTAGTACACCAGAGTAGACAGACATAAATGCCCCCGCCGTCGCGGTACTCTCAGTGACAGACTATCGAGTATAGAGCTGAGCGGCTCTATAGTCAGGTATAACATGGTATAGGCTCAACGTGTATATGCACATGACATATGAATATAGAAAGCGGTAAATCATATATCATGCCATATAATAATGCCAAATAAATGCAACATATAAACATGTATACTCGCTGGCAATCTCAGTCAATGTGTACGTACCTCTAGGCTAGTTCAAGTAAAGTAGGATCCTAGGTTCCAAGCCTATATTTAAAAGTTCACCGTATCACTACATAAATTCTATAAGCCTTAACTAAGCTAATAAGTACTCCCAAAACTTAAATAGATTCCCGGACCATACCTTCTTCCGTAGTTAGCCCTTTGGAGTCGCTAGTCCCGGATGACTATAAACACATCTTGGTTATTCCAGAACCTCTATTATAACCGATAGGGCCCTCAAGTGTATAACTCACACTATAAAACTGAAGAAAGAAACTCGGGAATTCGTAATTCAAAAATGAATCTGCGAAGCCCTATTTATAGGCAAAATTCCCGGCCAGGATCGGAACTTCCGATTTCGGGATCGGAGCTTCCAATCCAGTTCATTGCGTGCATGCAAGACACGCCAGGATCGGAACTTCCGATCCGACGATTGGAGCTTCCGATCTCACCCCCGATCAACACTTGTCAAAACTCGCGGCTGAGTTCCGATCTCTGTGCTTTCGATGAGCTTCCGAAGTGGCGGGGATCGGAACTTCCGATCTGGGTTCGGAGCTTTCGATCCGGCCCAAAGTCAAAAGCCCAAATTCTCCTCCGAAGTCTAATGACACTCCGACATTACTAATCCTTAATCATGTTTATCATATTATTATCTTAAAATGGAATCTGGGTTACTACAGTCCTAGTACCAGAGAAAAACTTTTTAAACTTGACTTAGTTGTTGGTATGCCAAAACTCAATTTAAAATTAGATTATGTTTGTGATGCGTGTCAACTTGGTAAACACACAAGGGAATCTTTTAAAAGCAAAAATTTTGTATCAACTTCTATGCCCCTTGAACTTCTTCACCTAGATCTATGTGGTCCCTCGAGGAATGCTAGCCTAGGAGAGAAGCTTTATGCATTTGTCATTATCTACACCAATGAGCACAGCAATCAGACTCGACAAGGATGAAAATGGTAAATCTGTAGATCAATCTTCCTTTCGTAGTATGATTGGCTCCTTACTTTATGTTACTGCTAGTAGACCGGACATTATGTTTAGTGTTTGCTTGTGTGCACGATTTCAATCATGTCCAAAGGAATCGCATTTTTTCGCCTTAAAACGCATTTTCAAATATCTTTCAAATACTCCAAATCTCGGCTTGTGGTATTCGAAAAATTCTTTCTTTGATTTAAAAGCGTACTGTGATGCTGACTTTGGTGGATACAAGGTGGACAGGAAAAGCACTAGTGGAACTTGCTTCTTTCTAGGAAATTGTTTAGTTTCTTGGTTTTCAAAGAAACAAAATTGTGTTGCGTTGTTAACGAACGAAGCCGAATATATGGCTGCCGGTAGTTGTTGTGCGCAAATTCTTTGGATGAAGCATCAATTGCTTGACTATGGTGTATCTTTTTCAAAAATTCCTATTTTCTGTGACAACACTAGCGCCATATGTCTTACAAAGAATCCGATTCAACATTCGCGCACCAAACATATTGACATTCGTCATCATTTTATTCGTGACCACATCGAACGAAATGAAGTTGAACTTCAATATGTTGACACAACTAGTCAAATTGCTGATATTTTTACAAAACCACTAGATGAAAATACTTTTATTTGTTTGTGTGGTGAACTTGACATGATTGAGTTGTAATCGCTTGTAGACATAAGTTTAAATTTAATGTCATATTAAGGGGGAGCTTAATATTAAATTCGAGCAATTTAATATTGGATAATACAAATTAATTGTATTTATTCAAAGTTATAAAGCTCACATTTTATGTGAAATTTATGTGTTGCTTTTTAGAAATCATATTTCAATTCTCTTGTTTTTGCATTTACTTTTCCAGTCTTTTTGATTATCACAAAAAAGAGGAGAATTAGTTTGGTTAAATACTTTAACTAAGGGGGAGAGTTAGTTTGGTTAAATGCATGGAGAATAAAACTGGTTATTTGATATACAAACTCTTCTTAACTAATTGTTTAAATTAGGGGGATTTTTATTCATGCAATTATATTGTGCAAATGTAAATTGTCTATTTAATATTGTACATTTATTTCTCCTATTTAACCAAGTTTTGTGATCATAAAAAAGGGGGAGATTGTTACGCCTTAAACGCATACAAATCTTGTGTTATGAGATTAATGTTTTTAATGCATTAACAAGTCTCATAATATTATGTTTTGATGATTACAAAACTCGGTTAATTGTTACTAACCATATAAAGTGAGATTTTACAGATTAGATTTATTGATGATTAAATTCTTGGAAGCTATTTTAAAGCTATACATATATTTATAAAGTCTTATATTGCTCATTGAATGGATGGAACATTGTTAAGAGATATGAAGAAAAAGACAAGAAGAAGCCAAAGTATGGAGTAGCAACTTCCGAAAATTACTGGGCATTTTTTAGGCATTGAAATCCAATCTTCACCAATCATAATATTTATGAGGAAGTTTTACATGTACTGTCCAAATTTGAGAGCAATCCAACGGCTAGATATGGAGTTATGATTTTTCCACAAAAGTTGTGCAGTACCTATTTCTGCAGAACTTGAAGCGAAGGATGAAGAATCAACTTCTGAAAATTACTGGACGTGCTTGAAACATCCAAATTAAATCTCCACCGATCAACATCAAGATCAAGATGTTTTAAAACTTATATCAAAATTTCATATCAATACAACGGCTAGATATGGAGTTAAGATTTTTTCCACAAAGGTTGCACAGTACCTATTTCTGCAGAACATGAAGCAAATGATGAAGAATCAAATTCAAAATGTAACTGGGAATGATTGAGACATCCAAATAAAATCTCTACCCAATTCAAATATAGGATGGTTTACAATCCAACGGATGGATTGGGAGATATGAATTTTTCAAATTTGTTGCACAGAACAAGTTTGAAAACATGATGAAGCGAATTCCGAAAAATACTGGGCATGATTGATTCGTTTAAATCAAATCTTCACCGTTCAGAATGAAGATCCAGATGTTTTAAAGCTTCAGTGTAAATTTCAGATCAATCCAACGGTTATATTGTGAGATATGATTTTTTCACAAAATCCGCTCAGTGTTGGGAAAAAGTAGGCAGCGGCGCCGAACACTTTTTGTCACTCCTTGACTTCTCAACACATGCTCTATGCACTCAAATCAGATTCAAATCTTTTCCAACTATAAATAGAGGTCATCCAAGGTCATTTGGAGACATCCCAACTCATTTATTGTCTTATTTGCAAGCTATCTTCTCTATCAAAGTGTGTGTGTGATATATTCAAATATTTTAGAGTGTTTGTAAAAATAGTTTGTGAGTTGGTTGTGCTATTGTTGTAAACACTTGAGTGTGAAGCCAAGTGTGTTGTGCTATCTTTGTAAACACTTGAGTGTGAAGCCAAGTGTATTGTGTTGAGGCTATCCTTGGAGCCCTTAAGGCCAAGTGTTCGAGTTGTATCGGCGCGGTGATCGTGTTGAAAGAGTGGGTGCCCAGTGAGCCAACTTGTGGCTAAGGGCTTTGATGACTTTTTGTATAAACAATCTTTTGTTTAATATAATTTACACTTTTATTAATGGCAATGACTTTATCTTTCTTCATATTGTTATATTGTGATATACTATTGTTGTTTTGATAAAGACCTTGAATATACTATAGTGTATGTAAGATGTGGTAGAACATGGGGATGTCTATCATGAAACACATCTTATAGTCACTGTATATTCTAAACTGTTCCTAGTCGATTGAGCCGTCCGATAATAAGGATAAGGATCGCTCGAGTGTGAGACTAGCATTTGCGATGCAGAGTACCACGTTTCATTGGTAGGGAACATAGAGATGTTCGAAGCATGCAAATGGATATTCATATGATGAATGATCGAACTACCCTATCCGGACTTTCCAAGTGGTTATCACTTATCGAGTGGATATAGTCCGCGGTTTTGGTTGTACACCATTAGTCCTTACTACTTGAGACATCATTGAGACTCTATATGCTAGTACTGTGCTTTGACTCGTTTACCGACTCTATTGGGGTCATCAGGTGTCGGGATTGGGTACAGTTACAACACATATAGGATTCGATGCTTTGTTGTCAAGGATTCACCACATACTTGCGAGTGTGGATATCCTATGCGATTTGAGGAGATATTAGTGTGACGAATCTCTGGCCAGAGTACATGATGTGATTTAAGAAATGGTTTCTTAGTAGCACATGCGATGTCACTATTTGATCTTCAAGATGTATTGCATAGTTATCGAATCTCGAGCGACTCTCGATATACCAATGGTTGTTGATTCGATCGGGATATATGGATGAAGGGACCGTACTGTACGCTAACCAAAATCTACTGGTTCTTGTAGGCACTATCAATGATACCTAGGGAATCATGGGGCGATGTTGCTAGGCGCTCATACCATGATTCGATGGGCAAGTCGGAAATTGTTGTTCCGAGTCACAAGGAGTTGTGAGCCCACGGCTAGCTGTATCCCTGAACCATTGAGGGTCACACAGTGTAATGGATTTTTAATCCCCGTTGAGATAGTTAAATTTAAAGAGTTAAATTTAATGAACGAAGAAGTTGGACTTCTTATTTAAGAGTAGAGGAGTAAGATTTCCTAAAATGACATAGGGATGGCCATTTTTGGAAATCACTGAATTCGGATTCAGAAAAATTTATCTTGACTTTAAAAGGTGCAGAAATGGTTTCTGTGCACATTGGTAAAATTGGTTTATCAATCGGAGTCACGATGAATTTTATATTAATTTCTGAACATGCGGGCTTTGCTTGTCGGGCCTGAACTTATGACTAATGGGCCCTAAGCTGTTAGTGGCCTACATTATAAATAAGTTATTGCAGTACAGAAATTAAAAACAAGAGGTCACAATTTTCGAAAACCTAAGTAATTTTCTAACGTGTGTGGCCACCCCCCTTCCCTCTCTCGGTCAGAAAAATCCAGCCTGTGATTTTGAATTACAGTCTGGTTTAACGAATCAAATTCGTTAATCTCTTCGTAGAAAACTTCTGATAGATTTTCTAGTGCAATCTATCAGAGGGATTAAATCTCTATTCGTGGACCTGATTGAAGAACAGTTCATCCATCGGTTCCAGGGAGATACAACAAGAGCAGAGAAATCTGTTGGTGTCCAAAATCTCGATACGAGATTAAAGGTAAAAATTTTATAATTGTTATTTAAATTTTTACACACACGTAATTTAATCGTAAAGATTTGATACCCAATATGGAATCGTTCCATATAATAAATATTTTTAAACTTCCGCTGCACCGGGTATCAATCTTGTTTGATCTGAAAGCCGCGCACTCCAACACGTGTTGAGTTGTACGGCTATCCTTGGAGCCATCAAGGCCAAGACGTTGATGTGCTAGTGGATCCTTGGTTAATCGATCTTAACCAAGAAGGGGAGACGTAGACGATTTATCGTCGAACTTCCATAAACATCTCTTATTCCTTTTACTGCTTTATTTACATTACGCATTTATTTACCGCACTTATTATTAATTTCTTTAAGTCTTCCGCTTGCGTATTTGCATAATCGCTTTAAATTGCTAAAGTTGCCAATAGAACCTAAATCCCCCCATTAGGTTCTAACACTTTTGTTCTTTTTAGGCCTTCAAATCCCCTTTCTATTAAACCTGAAATTGTTGAGGTTTTAGCTACAGTGACTCACGCCCCCTTATGCGGAGGTTCCCTTGCCACCAACATTCTTTTCCAACGTATTTTCTCTGGCACCCTTATCTGCCTCATCCCTACTACTAACCAGTTCCTTGAAACCTCATGCCAAAGCGGCTAAATTCAAATATTGGCACTGTTTCTCCCCTGAATCGGTCAGTTGGATCGATAATTTGGAACCCAATTTGGCGATCTCTGGAAATCTCAAGGTTTGCATTACTTCATCCAACTTACCAAAGGCCCGTTCCCACTACAGATCAATTTGTTAGAATCTGCACTTCGTTTTTGGGCTCCCTCTTGTAATTCTTTCATATTCGCTAGTGGACCAATGACCATCATCCTTCATGATATCCTTCGCTTACTGAGGCTTCCGTGTTGGAACACGCGTTCTCTGATCACACGGATGTGATACCCGGAGCAGCGGAAGTTTAAAAATTTTATTTTTCGATATGGAACGATTCCATATCGTGGGTATCAAATCCTAACGATTAAAATCTAGCAAGTAAAAATATAAATTCACAATTAAATATTTTTACCTCTTCAAGCTAAGGCTTGATTATGGACTCCAACAGAATTTAATCTGCTCTTCTTGTAAATCCCGGGAACCGATGACTATCACGATCAACCTCCGGAATTAGGTCCACGAATAGAAAACAGAAACCCTCTGATTGATTGCACTAGAAATCAATCAGATGTTTATTGAAGAGAATAAACAGATTTGATCTGTCAATTCAGAATGTAATTTTTCACAAAAATTACAGACTGGATTATCTCAAAAAGGAGTAGAGGATTTTCAAAAAATCCTCTTGAAAATATATGTGTGTAATTCAAAAATTGCAAGACTGAAAGCTTATGATTTTCGAACACTACACATGTATTTATAGATAATTTTTAGACTAGATTAAGTTATAATTGTATTAGGACTCTAACTTCTTAGGGCCCACAATCCATAACTTAAGCCCAACAAGCCAAGCCTGTTATTATAAAAATTAATATAAAATTCATCATGACTCCGATTGATAAACCGATTTCACCAATGTGCACAGAAACCATTTCTGCACCTTTTAAAGTCAAGATAATTTTTCTGAATCCGAATTCAGTGATTTCCAAAAATGTCCATCCCTATGTCATTTTAGGAAATTCCACTCCCTTTAGTTAAGAAGTCCAACTTCTCTTTCATTAAATTTAACTCTTTAAATTTAACTATCTCAACGGGATTTAGTAATCCATTACTTGTGTGACCCTCAATGGTTCAGGGATACAGCTAGCCATGGGCTCACAACTCCTTGTGACTCGGAACAACAATTTCCGACTTACCCATCGAATCATGGTAAGAGCGCCTAGCAACATCGCCCCATGATTCCCTAGGTATCACTGATAGTGTCTGCAAGAACCAGTAGATTTTGGTTAGCGTACAGTACGGTCCCTTAATCCATATATCTCGATCGAATCAACAATCATTGGTACATCGAGAGTCGTTCGAGATTCGACAACTATGCAATGCATCTTGAAGATCAAATAGTGACATCGCATGTGCTACTAGGAAACCATTTCTTAAAGCACATCATGTACTCTGGCCAGAGATTTGTCACACTAATATCTCCTCAGATCGCATAGGATATCCACACTCGCAAGTATGTGGTGAATCCTTGACAACAAAGCATCGACTCCTATATGTGTCATAACTGTACCCAATCCTGATACCTGATGACCCCAATAGAGTCGGTAAATGAGTCAAAGTACAGTACTATCATATAGAGTCTCAATGATGTTTCAAGTAGTAAGGACTAATGGTGTACAACCAAAACCGCGGACTTTATCCACTCGATAAGTGATAACCACTTGGAAAGTCCGAATAGGGTAGTTCGATCATTCATCATATGAATATCCATTTGCATGCTTTGAACATCTCCATGTTCATTACCAATGAAACGTGCTACTTGACATCACAAATGCTAGTCTCAATCTCGAGCGATCCTTATCCTTATTTGCGAATGGCTCAATTGACTAGGAACTGTTTAGAATATACAGTGACTATAAGATGTTTCATAATAGTGATCTCTCTTTATTCACTATCTCATCTTACTTACACTATAGTATATTCAAGGTCTTTATCAAAACAATAATAGTATATCACAATATAACAATATGAAGAAAGACAAAGAAAATGCCATTAATGAATGTAAATTATATTAAACAAAGATTGCTTATACATAGAGTCATAAAAGCCCTTAGCCACAAGTTGGCTAACCGGGCACCCACTCTTTCATTCCGGTCATCGGCCTGGAATTGATAGGTGTCATATCGATGAAAGATGTTCCAAATTTCCCAGATGAGTATTTGAACTATATTTCCTATGCCTCTATAATAAGAACCTGGTACACCACTTCCAATAATCCCAATGCTGAGGAACACATTTTGTTCATGTGGGTACTTGTTTGCAAATTCTTGTTTTGTCCAGCTTTCGACCTCCCTCCACTGAGTATTTGTCTCTTGCACGTCTGCTAAGTACCGGGAATGTTGTCAACTTAGGGGTCATGTTCTTAGGATCAATTTACCGAGGGTTGAGGAAAAGTTTACTTGACACTCCCATCCGTAAACTTCAAGCTGTGTGCTCGTTCCTATAATTGTGGCTCTTTTTTTATTTTCCAGACATTAGGGACCTTCCTTTCACTAGCATTAGTCCCTCTGATAGTAACGCTCTATCCTACTGCGTAACCACAGTTTCTAAGGAATTTCTGATGGCTTTCTTCAATACACTTGGAGAAGGGCGTTGTTACTATTTGCCAGTGTCTCTCAACACGATAGATTATCCATGAATCCTGCGTTTTATGTCTCACCAAAACAAATCATTTCCGCAAGTTGTGGATGAGATACGAATTACCTGCCTTCATTTAAAATTCTTGGTTAGCAGTGGTACCTTAACCAAATGATAATGCAACTATCCATTTTGAGATATATAACCCTTTGATTGTAGCCCGACAATTTGGTTTTCCTCCTACCGTACCTGAAAATCACTTCTTCTTCCCCCAACCACTACCTGATAATATTTGGGATAAGCTAGTTGACCGTCGCTTCTCTTTAGCAACTGCAAAACTAAACGTTGTATGTGGATCCTTTTTTCAAGCTCCAATTCAAGAAGTGGCCCGTGACATCATTGTTCCGTTTATGCCGTGGTGGACTCCAAAGTATCAAACTCTTACTGCTGTTTTGTCGGTTCCTCCTGGTAACATCATACTCTTTGGATTGGAATTTGAAATTGATTTGCATGCTTATGATTATCTTCTTCTCTTTTGCAGTTCAAACCTCTGCCAAAAAACTGAAGACCATGGGTGGTGGAGTTCCAAAGGAATCTCCTCCTGCCAGAATCAGAAAAAGCACTCGTGTATCGCGAAGACTGGAAATGCAGCCTTCTCGTAGTTTTGAAGTTCCTATTGATGCAGATGAAGATGATGCCATATCCGTTTCTTCAATTCCTTTCACTACTTATGTTCCTGGATCAACTGTTGAAGTAGTTCAATCAAAGAGCTATGTGCAACCAAAAAATGCAGCCTTCTCCATAAAACCTCCAACGCCTGCTAATGTTGCTGAGAACATCATTGCGGCACAGATCATCACAGAACCTTCTATTGAACAAGTTCCAAATACAATAACTGCCCCACCTTCTTATACGGTAATTTTCTTTTATGGTTACTCTTGTGTTTGCGGTAGTAGTATTTCATCATTTCCGTCACCTTCTGACAGGATTAATCTTCCCGGCGAATACAAATGTGCACTCTGCCTTATGTCACAATGGAGTTGGACTTCAGTTTTCTGCAAGATATTAAAAGTGAACCAGTTCCTGAAGTTCCACAATATCCTGACGCATAATCCGTTAGTCGTGCCATTACCATTGTTAAATCCTTAATCCTCCAGGATTTATTCACATTGACTGACCAAAAAACCAAGAGCTCCTGTCAGCTTTTCAATTGCTTCAAGTTTCCCCGGGATTTTCTTAATCTTCCTTAGGTATGGATTCCCATTCCTTGCCTTCCATCCTTTCTCAAGCTTGGGATGCTGTGAACAAGCATACAAAACTTTCTGCCACATTGAAAGCTTTCAAGACTTCTAAAGAGTTGTGGGACAATCTCAAGATAACCAGAGAAAGCAATGTCAAAAAGTTGATTGGAGTGGGTCAGAGCTTCGATGTGGGGACCTCGGGTTTCTAATCTCATCTTAGGGCAATTAATGAACAATTAACATTCATTAAACATCAATTAAGAAACCAAGAGCAAAGTAAAATTTTTTTTTTTTCAAATTTCAGTGTCTCGCTCGATCGGTGAAAAACACCCGATCGAGCGAGCACAATTGCTCGGCTCTCGGATGGAAGTATAATTTGGCCTCGCTCGATCCGTCAACTTCTGCGGATCGAGCGAGCCAAAACCTCAATTCTTTGTTTTGCAAAATATAGGGCTCGCTCGATCCGTCAATTTCTGCGGGTCGAGCGGCCTCCAAATTCCAGAAAATCTGCATATCATATTTTGTTGTCAAAACTTGGTGTCATTCAATCCAATCACCAAACTCGATCCAAAACATGATATATAAATTCCAAAACATGCATCTACATATAAACAAGGTCATAAGAATTTATACATGCATTTTATTACATCAACAATTTGTTAAAGATCGATATACGACATCAATTATCTCAAGTTTCATACATTTAGTTCAAAACAAACTAAACAAATATTCCTTGCTTCTAGAGTTCAAGACATCATCTACAACCCAATTCCTCACGTGCTAGACTCTTTCCCAGCTGTCAATGACATTGATGACTAGCTCCTACCCCATCTGTTGTCATGCACACATACAAAACAAGACAACAGCTGGATAAACTCCGGTGAGAAAACATTCTCAGCATAACCAACATATAGAAAGCGTTAAATAAATCATCTTGACTTTATTTAAACTCGACTCAACAAATAGAGTACGTAAACGCTTTACATATGAATTGATTCACATAACTTCAAAGCCATCAAGATTCATAACTGTTCGTAACCGACTCGCAAATAAGGTTAACAGCAACCTTGGCATAGAATCAATTCAATATAGCATCATATCAACTCGAATATAAAGATCCACTACCTGATATGGATCGACAACATCACAATCAAATCAAAAACATAAACAAGTATGTGGTTTTTGCGGGCCAAGTCAAGATTAGTCGTTCTTGAGTTTCAAAGTCCCTACTTCGCGATGTCATCATTATACCTTCGTTTATCTCGGTTCTGAACTCTTCAAATCTGTAAGATATAATCAAAATACATATATCAAACTTCAAATCAGTCTATCATTTCAGAAACGAGTCAAAACTATCAAGAATTCATCAATCAATCGCATTTCAAACCTCAACTCTTTCTTCGTTGGTTTAAGTCGGCGTCTTGTGTCGTTTAGCCTTCAAACTCAACTGAAATTGAAGAATAAAAATGCTATAACATTCACATCATCAAGATAACAACTTTAGCTCAGATATAGGCTATCAAAATGATCCAAAAACTCAAATCAACGGCGTAGCGATTCAAAATCGGTAACCGACGTAATCCCGAAATCATTTCTTTTATTCAAACTATGTGTACGTGCTCTCAATCAAGAAAACCAGCTGATATATCATTCAAAACTTCATCTCAATAGCTATAATCAACAACCATAAGCTGAAAATCATGTTTAGATGCATTCAATACGAACTTCTTAAACCGGTTTCAAGATAAAATCGCATATACGTCAATAAACATAATCGAAAACTCAACATCTGATATCTGTCCATACTGATTTCGAAATCCAAATAACATAACATAAAACTTATACGAGATCGAAGCCCTCGTCGTAAGGATTCCAGAACAATTTACGGAATCGAAATCGGATAACCGGTTCAAAAGTTACGAGACTTTAAAGATTGCAAATCCAAAAGAAAAGAAAGGATCTCGGCTCTGTTCTTATGTTTCTGAATTGAGAAGGAATTACACGTGCACATGCTGAGTCTTACAATACAAAGCTGATAACTTTCAATCAATATTGCACGTTGGCCCCTCAATTCTTCAATATTTGCAATTTGGTCCTCGGCCCTTATTTAATTCAATTTCAATCCTAAATAATTTAAAAATATTAGAATTTAAATCAAAACTCTAAATATTCCCAAATTAAATATACTCGGATTAAAATTAAATAAATTTGAATTAATATTAATTAATCTCGGGCCTTACATTTCTCCCCCACTAAGACATGAGTTCGTCCTCGAATTCATAAACAGTATAGACATGCAGTCCGCATGCTCATAAGAATAAAGAATAACTGAAAACTGAATAAGAACTCACATCAGTGAAATAGATAAGGTAATCGTTGCTTCATATCTTCTTCGACTTCCCAAGTCGCTTCTTCAACTCCGTGTCGATTCCATTGAATCTTCACCAATGAAATGGTCTTCGTTCGGAGTTGCTTTGTCTTTCTATCGAGAACCTGAATAGGTTGCTCGAAGTAGCTAAGAGTGTCATCCAACTCAGCTTCATCAGAGCGAATCACATGAGATGCATCAGATATGTACTTCCTCAACATCGATACATGAAAGACATCATGTATTCCAGATAAAGACATAGGAAGAGCGAGTCGATAAGCAAGATTGCCTATCTTCTCGAGAATTTCATACGGCCCAATATACCTCGGAGATAATTTTCCTCGTTTGCCAAATCGAACGGTGCCTCTGAACGGTGAAATCTTCAGAAACACTCTATCTCCCTGATCAAAAGATAATGGTCATCATCGTACATTCGCATATCTGGTCTGTCTGTGTTGTGTTGTTCTCATTCTTTGCTGTATCAGTTTCACTTTTTCAGTCATCTGTCTGATCATATCTGGCCCTAACTCAGGTACCTCAGAAACATCATTCTAATACAAAGGCGATCGACACTTCTTTCCATATAATGCTTCGAATGTTGCCATCTCTATACTCGTCTGATAACTGTTGCTATAAGAAAATTCCACAAGTGATATAGAATTTTGCCATGTAACACCAAAATCAAGTACTACAGCTCTGAGCATATCCTCAAGCGTCTGAAAAGTTCGTTCAGATTGACCGTCAGTTTGAGGATGATAAGCGGTACTCAAATGTAAACACGTACCTAGAGCTTCCTGTAGGCTATGCCAAAAGTGCGAAGTAAACCTCAGATCTCGGTCAGATACAATCGACTTTGGCACACCGTGTAATCTTACCACTTCTCGAATATAGAGATCCGCCATTTGATCATGACGATAAGTCATTCGATAAGGAATAAAGCACGCAGATTTTGTCAATCTGTCGATGATCACCCAAACAGCATCACATCCTCGAGATGATCGTGGCAACTTCGTTACAAAGTCCATGGAAATGTGGTCCCATTTCCATTCAGGAATCGATAAACTCTGTAATAATCCACCTGGTTTTTTTCTTTCAGCTTTCACCTGTTGGCAATTCAAACATTTAGATACAAATTCAGTCACATCAGACTTCATTTGTTTCCACCAGTACTGACTCTTCAAGTCGTTGTACATCTTTCTGCCTCCAGGGTGAACACTATAGCGACTGCAATGAGCTTTTTTCAAAATATTCTATCTCAAATCTGCAATATTAGAAACAACTATTCGGTCATTCACATACAAGATATCATCGCCACTAACCTTGTACTCAGACTGATGTCCTGATCGGATCATTTCAATCGATTTCTGCACATTCTGATCGGCTTTTTGTGCTTCTTTGATACGAATCAATAACTCTGGCTCAGCACTGATTGCATAAACTCTCATCGGCCTTTTATCTATCTCAAATACATATCCAGAACTACAACAATCTTCAATCAAATTAGATACACCTATCGTAGGCAAGGATAAAGCACATACCTTTCTACTTAGGGCATCCACTGCTGCATTAGATTTTCCCGGATAGTATTTGATTTCACAATCAAAATCCTTCAATAAATCAAGCCATCGTCGTTGTCTCATATTCAGTTCGGATTGTGAGAACAGATACTTCAAACTTTTGTGATCAGAAAATATTTCAAACTTCTCGCCATATAAATAATGTCTCCAGATTTTCAATGCAAAGACAATTGTAGCCAATTCAAGATCATGAATCGGATACCTGACTTCATGTGGTTTCAGTTGTCGAGAAGCATAAGCGACAACATGTCCTTTCTGCATTAAAATACATCCCAAACCCTGGTGAGAAGCATCACAATAAACAACAAAATCACCAGTACCTGTAGGGATTATTAAAATCGGCGCCGTCGTCAATCTCTTCTTGAGTTCGATAAAACTTCTTTCACAAGCCTCGGACCAAATAAATGGTGCATTCTTCTGTGTAAGCTGTGTAATAGGCTTCGTTATCGATGAAAAATCTCGAATGAAACGACGGTAATAACCAGCTAAGCCCATAAAACTTTGAATTTCTGGCACAGATATCGGTCTCTGCCAACTGATCACAGCTTCAACCTTACTCAGATCCACTAAAATGTCATCTCCTGAAATTACATGACCAAGAAAAACAACTCGCTGCAACCAAAACTCACATTTGGATAACTTGGCATACAATTTCTCTTCTCTTAATATTCTCAATACAGTTTGGAGATGAACAGCATGTTCACACAGATTCTTAGAGTATATCAAAATATCATCGATAAAGATAATCACAAAGTCATCTAAATATATTTGAAATACTCTATTCATCAATCCCATAAAAAACTGTCGGTGCATTCGTTAGACCAAAAGGCATGACTATGAATTCGTAATGGCCATACCTGGTTCTAAATGCAGTCTTAGGAATGTCTTCATCTCTAACCCTCAGTTGATGATATCCGGATCGTAGATCAATCTTCGAATATACCGACGAACCCTGCAATTGATCAAACAAATCATCGATACGAGGTAAAGGATAGCGATTCTTTACCGTTGCTTTGTTCAATTGCCGATAGTCAATACATAATCTCATCGATCCGTCCTTCTTTCGAACAAATAATACCGGAGCACCCCATGGGGATACACTCGGTCTGATATATCCCTTGGCCAACAAATCTTCGAGTTGTTCTTTCAGTTCTTTCAGTTCAATTGGTGCCATTCGGTAAGGTGCTTTCGATATCGGCTGTGTACCTGACATCAATTCAATACCGAAATCTACTTCTCTGTACGGTGGCAATCCTGGAATCTCATCAGAGAATACATCTGCAAACTCACTCACCACTGGTAGTATATCAGTCAATTTCGGTCTAGTCTTTAGTATATCGATTTCATAAATAAGGAATCCTTCTGCCCCTTTCTGTAACAAGTCAGTCATAGAAAGAACAGATATCAAAGGAATTCTGGCTCGTGATCCCTTACCATAGAATTTCCATTCATCAGTCATATCAGGTCTGAACTTCACAATCTTCTTAAAATAGTCCACTGTTGCTCTGTACTTGGTTAGCATATCGATACCGATTATGCAATCAAAATCAGATAAACCAAGAACGATACAGTCAAGCTCAACTTCATTACCTTCGTACTGTAGTACACAGTTTCTAACAGACTTCACTGATACTATACTTTTTCCCAACGGTGAAGATATAGACACTACAGTAGCTAATGACTCAACAGGCAATGAATACACGTAACAAATTGTTCAGATATGAAGGTATGCGACACATCAGTATCAAATAAGACATAGGCAGGATAACCAGAAAGAAAACAGTTACCTGCAATCACATCGTCCGGTGCTGCTTGTGCTTGCTCCTCTGTCAATGCAAACACTCGTGCTTGTTGCCTGGGAGTTTGATTCACTGTCTGACCTCCTCCTCTACTCGGTGCTTCAGGATGTGGTTGAAAAGAGTGAACAGAAGATGTAGATTGACCTACCGGTCTCGATGATCCCGCACCCTGTGCACCTTCAGAACCTCGTTGTGGACACACCCTCGCAAAGTGTCCCATCTTATTGCAAATGTGGCACCTTCCAAATACACCTCGGCATTGTTCATTGGTATGGCGTCCACCACACTTGGTGCAATACACATCAGACTTCTGTCCAGCCCTAGACTGTCGAGAACTACCTGAACTCAAAGAGCTACTACCACCAGATCTCTTGAACTGTTTACTCTTGCCCTTGAAGAAGTTCTTCTTTCCACTACTGCTACCTCCAACTTCAAATCGAGGTGGCGGTGGAATCTGTGGCTGCTCTTGGGACTGTCTCACTGGCTGTGGCACAAACTGTGCTCCTCGTTGTTTCAGTATCCCTGCTTCTGCACCCTTTGCTCGATTCAGAGCATCAGCAAAGGTATTTGGTCTTCCTGAATTCACAAATGTAAACACATCAGGATTCAAGCCATTGATAAATTGATCGGCTTGAGCTTCATCACTAACAGCAATATATGGAGCAAACTTCAACAAGCTAGTGAACTTGGCAACATATTCTTCGATATTAACTGCCCTTGTTGCAGACTTGCAAACTCTGCTCCTTTGTCCTTACGATAAGACACAGAAAAAAAAAACGCTGATAGAAAGCAGTTCGAAATACAGACCAGGTAATAACAGTACCTTGGTTCTCCAATGCTTTCTTCGTCGCTATCCACCAACTCTTGGCAAGGCCATGCAGTTGATGAATAATCAGTCTCACATGACGATCATCTGAATAATCAATAGACTCGAATAACTGCTCAATATCTTCCAACCAGTTCTCGCACTCTATAGCATTCTCAGTTCCTTGCAACTTCGGTGGTTGGAATGACTGGAATCGTTTCAGAAGTTTCTCCATCGGATTAGCATCACTGAACTCATCAGTAGAAGTACTACCTTGTCCATGTTCAGACACTGTCACTGGGACATGTGCAGCATTTTTCTGTTCAGGCTGATTCGTAGCCAACGTCTGTCTAACTCTCGGTGCTGGTCGGGGAGGCATATCTGATAATCAAACATATTAGTGTACAGTTCAATCTCAATTACAACAATCTGTTACAATCCACATTGTCTTCATAAAAGATCGAGTTTCGATTCATCCTCATAATACATGCTAGTACTTCAATCAAATAACCAGATAGCATGTAATTCAACCCATTGTATAGCATATTCTTCGCAAAGTATCACAGCATCATGTGACAATTTAATATCTGTAATCAATCAATCATATATCATACAATTAGGAAAGCAATAAATAAATCAGAATAGAAGACTCGATCTACCCCGCTCATCTAATCTCAGTCCAAGAAACATATGCTTTGATACCACCTGTTGTGGGGACCTCGGGTTGCTAATCTCATCTTAGAGAAATTAATGAACAATTAACATTCATTAAACATCAATTAAGAAACCAAGAGCAAAGTAAAATTTTTTTTTTTTTCAAATTTCAGTGTCTCGCTCGATCGGTGAAAAACACCCGATCGAGCGAGCACAATTGCTCGGCTCTCGGATGGAAGTATAATTTGGCCTCGCTCGATCCGTCAACTTCTGCGGATCGAGCGAGCCAAAACCTCAATTCTCTGTTTTGCAAAATACAGGGCTCGCTCAATCCGTCAATTTCTGCGGATCGAGCGGCCTCCAAATTCCAGAAAATCTGCAGATCACATTTTGCTGTCAAAACTTGGTGTCATTCAATCCAATCACCAAACTCGATCCAAAACATGATATATCAATTCCAAAACATGCATCTACACATAAACAAGGTCATAAGAATTTATACATGCATTTTATTACATCAACAAGTCGCTAAAGATCGATATACGACATCAATTATCTCAAGTTTCATACATTTAGTTCAAAACAAACTAAACCAAGATTCCTTGCTTCTAGAGTTCAAGACATCATCTACAACCCGAGTCCTCACGTGCTAGACTCTCTCCCAGCTGTCAATGACGTCGATGACTAGCTCCTGCCCCATCTGTTGTCATGCACACATACAAAACAAGACAACAACCGGATAAACTCCGGTGAGAAAACATTCTCAGTATAACCAACATATAGAAAGCGTTAAATAAATCATCTTGACTCTATTTAAACTCGACTCAACAAATAGAGTACGTAAACGCTTTACATACGAATTGATTCACATAACTTCAAAGCCATCAAGATTCATAACTGATCTTGACATGGATATCCATCTAACGAGTTCGTAACCGACTCGCAAATAAGGTTAACAGCAACCTTGGCATAGAATCAATTCAATATAGCATCATATCAACTCGAATATAAAGATCCACTACCTGATATGGATCGACAACATCACAATCAAATCAAAAACATAAACAAGTATGTGGTTTTTGCGGGCCAAGTCAAGATTAGTCGTTCTTGAGTTTCAAAGTCCCTACTTCACGATGTCGTCATTATACCTTCGTTTATCTCGGTTCTGAACTCTTCAAATCTGTAAGATATAATCAAAATACATATATCAAACTTCAAATCAGTCTATCATTTCAGAAACGAGTCAAAACCATCAAGAATTCATCAATCAATCGCATTTCAAACCTCAATTCTTTCTTCGTCGGTTTAAGTCGGCGTCTTGTGTCGTTTAGCCTTCAAACTCAACTGAAATTGAAGAATAAAAATGCTATAACATTCACATCATCAAGATAACAACTTCAGCTCAGATATAGGCTATCAAAACGATCCAAAAACTCAAATCAACGGTGTAGCGATTCAAAATCGGTAACCGACGTAATCCCGAAATCATTTCTTTTATTCAAACTATGTGTACGTGCTCTCAATCAAGAAAACCAGATGATATATCATTCAAAACTTCATCTCAATAGCTATAATCAACAACCATAAGCTGAAAATCATGTTTAGATGCATTCAATACAAACTTCTCAAACCGGTTTCAAGATAAAATCGCATATACGTCAATAAACATAATCGAAAACTCAACATCTGATATCTGTCCATACTGATTTTGAAATCCAAATAACGTAACATAAAACTTACACGAGATCGAAGCCCTCATTGTAAGGATTCCAGAACAATTTACGGAATCGAAATCGGATAACCGGTTCAAAAGTTACGAGACTTTAAAGATTGCAAATCCAAAAGAAAAGAAAGGATCTCGGCTCTGTTCTTATGTTTCTGAATTGAGAAGGAATTACACGTGCACATGCTGAGTCTTACAATACAAAGCTGATAACTTTCAATCAATATTGCACTTTGGCCCCTCAATTCTTCAATATTTGCAATTTGGTCCTCGGCCCTTATTTTAATTCAATTTCAATCCTAAATAATTTAAGAATATTAGAATTTAAATCAAAAATCTAAATATTCCCAAATTAAATATACTCGGATTAAAATTAAATAAATTTGGATTAATATTAATTAATCCCGGGCCTTACATTCGATGTTGTGGAGGAACATATATCGCAATTGAAGAAAGAGTTGGCTGCTCACGAAGCCAACAGAATGAAGTTAGTGGAAGAAGGTGAGTCTCTCAAAGCACAAACATTGGTTGCCGATGAAGAAATTAGCATCACAGGGAACCGATTGGTGAATTAGAAAACTGAGTATCAAGGATGGAACACAGCTTTGAATGAATCCAAGTCTATGCAGCTAGAATGCAATCAAAAGTGGGAAGAACTGTTGGCTGCCCTGGGGTAATTTCAATGTTTTATGGAAAAAAAATATTTTTCTTTTGTTTCTGGGATCATTTTGGACGTATGCTTTCAAACATTCACGTTTTTTTCCCATTTTGAACTAATGGCCCTATCAGCAATTTATCATTTGCTACTTGTTATGCAATCATTCTTAACGTAGTTTTTCAACTGTTTTATTTATTTACAAACATTCATGGCCATAATTTAGCCTGATAATTACAAATGTGGTCCTTGGGGCCACTTACATTACTTAGGGTGCATGTTCCTCGCGCATGCTAGGAATATATTGCTTCAAGTATCTGCCATTAATGCATCTTTTGTGAGGTTTCCCATCTACACTGGCCAGCCAATATGCGTTTCCATCTAGAACTCGATGAACCTTAAATGGTCCCTCCCAATTTGGAGACCATTTTCCCAATTCTCTGTCTTTAGCTCCTATATGTAGTATAACTTTCCACACCAAATCTCCTTCATGGAATGATTTCTTTTGAGACTTTTATTATAACTCCGAGCCACTTTCTCCTTTTGAACCATAAGACTGTTAAGAGATTGCATTCGCATATCGTCGAGATCCTCTAGTTCTGTAATCATAGCTTCATTGTACAACTCAGAGATCAAATGATTTTGCATAGCTATTTGTAATGATGGAATCATAATTTCCATAGGCAACACGGCTTCGTGTACTGATAAGTGCATTTTGTGTGCATTATTTTATGTCTATTTGGCATGCATTCATATGGTTTCATGTGTGTTTTTATATGTTTTATTTGTAATTAATCTCATGCATGAGCATTTCACTCTCCGGGTTAATTTTGTAGGAAAATGGGTTTTTGAAAAATGAATTACGGAGCAGCCTTGGTCAAAAATTCAAATTTAATTCTAGAGTGCTCTAAATCCAATCTCCACTGTTCATATTGTAGTACAAGATGTTTTGAAGGTGCTGTCCAAATTTCAACTCAATCCGATGACTAGAACTCAAGTTATGAATTTTACAAAATTGTTGCGCGATGGAAAAAATAGGGCCGCGCGCGGGCGGCCATTTATTGCCGCGCGGGCGCATGCCTGTTTGAGAAAAAAGTTCAAAACAGAATGCCCAGCGCCCGAGCAGTTGTTTTATACCGCTCGGGCGCCCGTGCGTAAGTTGGAAAAAATATATTTCTGGGTGTTTTACATGGAAAGAACTCTTGGGCACTATAAATAGGTAGAATTGTGACGTTTTAAGGGTTCCAAACCATCATAAACGCAGAGAGCAGCAACCATCAACCAAGGAGAGAAAAGAACGTGAGAAGAGGGAGACGGCATGAAGAACTCAAGAACCGCAAACTAGTTTTCTCTTTTCCTTTTCTTATATTTTGTTGGAATCAAGGGGATCCGAACCCCAAAACACTGTAGTGTGATTGAATCATCGGACGTATTGAGATTTGATTTATGTTATAATTGATTTTATCATGTGTTTTTCTCTATGTTGATGATTAGCTACCCTTAATATAGATTCGTAAATTGTGAATTGCTGTCGAGAGATAGGTTCATAATTAGGACGAATGATAGAATCCATGGACTTAAAATATGCATAGAGATATGGTATTTAGTACATGTTGATAGCCATAGACCACCAGGTTGAAAGCTGTAGAATTCATAGAACGCAAAGCAATCGGTCGTGATAAATAATTAGAGAGATTTAATTGTTTCACTGATTTGATTAGTTTGGCATAACCTCGAGAGAGAGTGTCAATGTTACAGGGATTTCTGTCAAACTTATGCGCATTAATTAAGTTCCAACCGTCCAGTTCAATTAGGGGGAAGGTGAACCAAAATTCCAACAAAATACATTCAAATTGTTATTTCTTTTAGTGGTGCAAATTGGTTTCGTGATTGTGAAATTTAAAATTATTTACATTGAGTTCTTAGTGTTAAATGTTAGATAGAATCCAAAATCAAATTTTCGATACTTTGTGTAGTTAAAAATCAAAGAAACAAATTATTATCGTTTGGTCCCTGAGGACGATACTCGTACTCAGTACATCTTATTATAACTTGAATCGTGCACTTGCGATTAGTTCGACTGGAATTGAGAGATTTTTAGAGCAAATTTAAGTGTTAGTATTCTGTCGATCAAGTTTTTGGCGTCGTTGCTGGGGACTATTGAGATTTTAATTTGTTTTATTTGGTTTTTCTCTATTACAATTTTAATCACTCTTTTCCATCTATGAACTGCAGGATTCTCTTGCAGTGCATGCGACACTCATCTGAAGAATTAGTGCCTTTTGATCCAGAAATCGAGAGAACTTTTCACAGAAGAAGAAGAAGGCAACAAGAAGAAATGGAAGAAGAACAAGAACAAGAACAACCAGTTTACAGATCCATGATGGATCTCGCCTTACCAAACATCAAAAGTTCTAGACCAAGCATCATCAGGCCAACTGTAGCGACAAATCACTTTGAGATAACACCTGCTATTCTTCAAATGATTCAGAACACACTTCAATTTGGCGGGACTGTCATTGATGAACCCTATGTGCACCTCACAAATTTTCTGGAAATTTGTGATACATTCAAGATACAGGGAGTTTCTGATGACGCTATTCGTTTGCGTTTATTCCCTTTTTCACTACGAGATAAGGCGAAAGCATGGCTGACAAATTTACCTGCAGGTTCCATCATGACTTGGGATGATCTGGCAAAATCTTTCCTCACCAAATACTTTCCACCATGTAAGTCAATGAAACTAAGAACTGACATTACAACTTTTTCCCAAGGAGAACAGGAAACATTTTATGAAGCATGGGAGCGCTACAAAGATCTACTAAGGAGATGTCCACACGACCAATTACCAGATGGTCTTGTGGTACAAACTTTTTATTATGGTCTTTCTCACTCTAATCGTACAGTTAGATGCAGCTGCAGGTGGAAATTTACTGCGAAAATCGTCAGAGGATGGTTATGAATTAATTGAGGAAATGTCATCTAGTAGCTATCACCCTTTATCTGAAAGGAGTGCAGCCCGGAAATCTAATGGGATTCATCAGGTTGATGCATTCAGATCAGTGGCCGCTCAACTTGAAGTCATGAACAAGAGAATTGAGGAACTGAGTATAGGAAACTCTGTGATGCGAGTTCAAGAAGTATGGTGTGAAAAATGTGGTGCAGAACATTTTACGAAAGACTGTCAAACATTTTCTCAACCAGAGGGAGTTATGGCAAGTCACATGGGGAATCAAAATCGCCCAAGGAATGACCCATTCTCGAACTCCTATAATCCAGGGTGGAGACAACATCCAAATTTCTCGTGGAGTGGACAGAACAATAAGCCATATGGGAATCAGAACTATGGCAGACAGCCTCAAGAAGGGAAATCGAGTTTAGAGCAGATGATGCAACAATTCATATCATCTACTGAAACCCGGATGCAGAATCAAGATTCTTCGATAAAGAATCTGGAGCATCAGATAGGGCAATTGGCCAAAACAATTTCCAGCAGAGATCAGGGTACCTTGCCGAGTGACACGGAGAGGAATCCGAAGGAGCAGGTAAAAGCAATCGAACTGAGGAGTGGGAAGACAGTAGAGCCTGCACCACAGGTCGAAAACTAGAGGATTCCAGAAATCGTTAATGCAATTGCAGTTGTTAAATAATACAAGGAGACTTGGTTATTACAATTCGTTAATTAGATTAATATAGCTCGAGAGAGTATATTGATAGATTAGGGAATTCCGTCAAAAGCATGATTTGAGAATTGAAATTCAATCATTAGAGAAGAAAAGGGGTAGGTGAACCGAGATCCTAACAATCATTTATTTATTTTCTGAACTTAATTTATTGTTTTGCTTTTAATTTATCTTTTTATTTTAGTTTATTAATTTATTCTCTTTATTGTTTTAATTAACTAAAGAATTATACTTGAGGTGAATTTGTCAAACATCAATCTCTGTGGGACGATACTCGTATTCATGTACACTATATTATTACTTGACTCGTGTACTTTGCGATTTATTCGAGCTTAATTGATAGATATATTTAAGTTGATTTTTAGTGTTAGTATTTGCTCGATCAAGTTTTTGGCGCCAAGTATTCACGAGTTTTACCCAGCAACATGGAGAGCCGTTCTACGCAGCATGAGAGAGATTCAATAATTTGGCGAACACATTCCGGTATCATGATTTCTCCAATTATTTTCTTCTTAAATTTTTTCTTAATGGTTTGGATGCAGTGACAAGGAGATGGGTAATTAATGGAGCTTTGCAAACTGGTTGTCCATTATTTTGCCGAGATGATGACAGTGCGATACACATATTAGATGATATGGCAGAATTTAACTACCACCGGTATTGGGATCTTACACCACAGATTTGGAGCCACCAAGACCCACAAGATACTTGTTACCCAGATTTTTCAGACCAACCATTCGAACTTCAAGAGGAGGAGGTAATTTGTTCTCAATTGATCATGCATTCATTAGAGGATATGGTGAGCAAGTACGTGGCCATGAACGAGCGAGCTATAAAAGATCTAATCAATTATAGATGCCACCTTGAGGAGAAGATAGAGAATCTCAAAATATCAATTCTCCATGAACACCAAGAACATGAAGTGAAGAAAGATACTCAAACAGTGATTCCCCAAATTTGGTTTGATGATGATGACTTAGAGAACCATGATTTGGAATGCGAATCAATTTATGCTGAAGATCAAGATGTGTTTGAGTCTTCTCTTCCCATTGAACCTCAACCGGAAGAAGTTTTGAAGGAGACAATATATGCAGATACACCGCCAACACAAATTTCACAAGAATTTTTTCTCCGAGAACCTACAGAGATGTTCTCCTCCCATGTTTATCAGCTGCTATGGAGTGTTGTTGAGGTGACGAGCATAAACTGCTTACATCTGGCCAAGCTTGAGGGCACATGGAACAAACACCCATTGGTGGTGTCATATGAAACTTACTTTGGGCGTCAATCGCTCTTTGATGAGTGCTTCTGAGGGTCGAGCCGAAGACTAAAAATCAAGCGCTACTTGGGAGGCAACCCAAGATTTTTACATCATTTTTTTAGTGTTAGTTTTTATCTAGTTGTTGTTTTATATTGAGTTGATCATGTTTAATCCCTCAAAATTTTTGATTTGCAAGGTGAAAATTTTGGAATATTGATGGCCTAAGAAATGTGGTGCAGCAGCGGCAGATGGATATACACCACGATGATTGACCAGGGGAGTGTTATTTTGTTTTCATTGCGTTTATTTTTGTTTTGCATTTGTTCGTTCTCATTCTGTTCATTGTTCTAGAGCATTGAGGGCAATGCTTTGGATAAGTATGGGGGGGTGTTATTTAGTTTTGTTTGTGTTGTTGTTTGCATTCATATGGTCTAGTTTATTGCATATAATTCGTATTCATGCATCTCATTATGTTTTGTGTTTATGGTGTGAATAAGTAGAATGATGAATGTTGGCCGATGATGATAGAGTTGTCGAATTTTTTTTTAAATGTTGCTTTTGATTGAACATGAGAAACTTTTGGTTGAATCGTGAATATTTTTAAGCACACATGTTAGACTGGTGTAGTGTAACGATGTAATTGATGATGTTCATATTTTTTTGACCATTGCACGACAATAGATAGTGTCTTTGGATTCTTGATGATTGTTAGACATTGCATGTATGATCTTGGGCATACTTATAAATTTATTTTTTATTTTTGAAAAACTTTTGTTGAAAATTAAGTTAACTCCATCCGGGTTACGAGCAGAGATTGAAATCCTAATCTCTTGTTCTTAACTAAGTATGCGGATTCCATGGGGTCAAAATTTTGAAATTTTTAAAATAACAATTCCATCCGGGCTTGGACAATGATTGAAATGATAATCTTTGTTCCATAGCTAAGTTTGCGGGTTAAATGGGATTGATGCTCCATCCGAGCTATAGACGAGGGGATTGAAATTCGAATCCTATCTTAGTTATAGCTAAGTTTGCGGGTAATTATTGGTTCTTGTAAAAAATACCGGGTGCAAATTTCGGAGGTACGTAATTATTCTCAAGATAATGCATGTTTTGTTTGGGATTGTTGGGATGAAGGAGTGCTGGATTGTGATACTTGCATTGAATTGTAAAAGGTCGCTAAACATTCTTAGGATGGATTCTTTTAAAGTTGCACGAAATTGGAATAACATGGCACACACACACGTTTACGTTAAACTGATAGTGTATTGTGAACATTCAGAAGTTTGTGGTTTTAAATTTTTGAAGTTGAAACTTATTGGAGGCTATGTTGTTCATGATTCATTCTTACTTATGTTTGTGTTTGCATATTGTTTTGCATGTCTTGCTCGAGGGCGAGCAAGATTTAAGTTTGGGGGTGTTGATAAGTGCATTTTGTGTGCATTATTTTATGTCTATTTGGCATGCATTCATATGGTTTCATGTGTGTTTTTATATGTTTTATTTGTAATTAATCTCATGCATGAGCATTTCACTCTCCGGGTTAATTTTGTAGGAAAATGGATTTTTGAAAAATGAATTACGGAGCAGCCTTGGTCAAAAATTCAAATTTAATTCTAGATTGCTCTAAATCCAATCTCCACTGTTCATATTGTAGTACAAGATTTTTTGAAGGTGCTGTCCAAATTTCAACTCAATCCGACGACTAGAACTCAAGTTATGAATTTTACAAAATTGTTGCGCGCTGGAAAAAACAGGGCCGCGCGCGGGCGGCCATTTATTGCCGCGCGGGCGCATGCCTGTTTGAGAAAAAAGTTCAGAACAGAATCCCAGCGCCCGAGCGGTTGTTTTATACCGCTCGGGAGCCCGTGCGTAAGTTGGAAAAAAGATATTTCCGGGTGTTTTACATGAAAAGAACTCTTGGGCACTATAAATAGGTAGAATTGTGACGTTTTAAGGGTTCCAAACCATCATAAACACAGAGAGCAGCCGCCATCAACCAATGAGAGAAAGGAACGTGAGAAGAGGGAGACGGCATGAAGAACTCAAGAACCACAAACTAGTTTTCTCTTTTCCTTTTCTTATATTTTGTTGGAATCAAGGGGATCCAAACCTCGAAACACTGTAGTGTGATTGAATCACCGGACGTATTGAGATTTGATTTATATTATAATTGATTTTATCATGTGTTTTTCTCTATGTTGATGATTAGCTACCCTTAACATAGATTCGTAAATTGTGAATTGCTGTCGAGAGATAGGTTCATAATTAGGACGAATGATAGAATCCATGGACTTAAAATATGCATAGAGATATGGTATTTAGTACATGTTGATAGCCATAGACCACCAGGTTGAAAGCTGTAGAATTCATAGAACGCAAAGCAATCGATCGTGATAAATAATTAGAGAGATTTAATTGTTTCACTGATTTGATTAGTTTGGCATAACCTCGAGAGAGAGTGTCAATATTACAGGGATTTCTGTCAAACTTATGCGCATTAATTAAGTTCCAACCGTCCAGTTCAATTAGGGGGAAGGTGAACCGAAATTCCAAAAAAATACTTTCAAATTGTTATTTCTTTAAGTGGTGCAAATTGGTTTCGTGATTGTGAAATTTAAAATTATTTACATTGAGTTCTTAGTGTTAAATGTTAGATAGAATCCAAAATCAAATTTTCGATACTTTGTGTAGTTAAAAATCAAAGAAACAAATTATTATCGTTTGGTCCCTGAGGACGATACTCGTACTCAGTACATCTTATTATAACTTGAATCGTGCACTTGCGATTAGTTCGACTGGAATTGAGAGATTTTTAGAGCAAATTTAAGTGTTAGTATTCCGTCGATCATGTACATAAGCTAATGCAAAAGGACTTACCCCAGTTGCAGTTCTCTTTGATGTTCTATATGCCCACAATGTTTCGGACAACAACCTAGGCCAATCCCTTGGATTGTCCTCCATCATTTTTTGCAAAATTTTAATCAACACTTTGTTAGAAGCTTCTGCCTGTCCATTAGCTTGAGGGTAATATGGCGAAGAACAGTGTAGCTTAATGCCATAATCTGCTGCAAAATCCTTCACTTCTGACCCTACAAACATGGTTCCCTGATCGGTAATAATGGATTTTGGTATACCAAATTGATATATGATGTGTTCCTTGATAAAATCGATCACATCTTTCTATTCCACCTTTTTCAATGGTATTTCCTCCACCCAGTTAGTGAATAAGTCAATAGCCACAATAATAAAATTATGGCCTTTAGATGAAGACGGATATATCTTCCCGATTAAATCTGTAGTAACCCAGAACTCATTTTAAGATAATAATATGTTAAACATGATTAAGGGTTGATAATTAATCAATTTCGGAGTGTTATTGGACTTTGGAAGAGAATTTGGGCTTTTGACTTTGGGCCGGATTGAAAGCTCCGAACCCAGATCGGAAGCTCCGATCCCAGTCACTTCGGAAGCTCAGCGGAAGCAACGAGATCGGAAGCTCCGATCCTGGAACGGACGTTTCGATCTTCGGCTGCCAGCTTTACCCGATGACTCAGCCACGAGTTTTGACAAGTGTTGATCAGAGGCGAGATCGGAAGCTCCGATCTTCGGATCGAACGTTCCGATCCCGGCGTGTCATGCATGCAAGGCGTGAGCTGGATCGGAAGCTCCCATCCCGAGATCGGTGGTTCCGATCCTGGCCGAAAATTTTGCCTATAAATAGGGCTTCCTAGATTCATTTCTAAATACGAATTCCGAGTTTCCTTCTTCAGTTATATAGTGTGAGATATACACTTGAGGGCCCTATCGGTTATAATAGAGGTTCTGAAATAACCAAGTTGTGGTTATAGTCATCCAAGACTAGCGTCTCCAAAGGGCTATCTACGGACGAAGGTATGGTCCGGGAATCTATTTAAGTTTTGGGAGTACTTATTAGCTTAGTTAAGGCTTATAGAATTTATGTAGTGATACGGTGAACTTTTGAATATAGGCTTGGAACCTAGGATCCTACTATACTTGAACTAGCCTAGAGGTACGTACACATTGACTGAGATTGCCAGCGAGTATACATGTTTATATTTGCATTTATTTGGCATTATTATATGGCATGATATATGATTTACCGCTTTATATATTCATATGTCATGTGCATATACACGTTGAGCCTATACCTTGTTATACCTGACTATAGAGACGCTCAGCTCTATACTCGATAGTCCGTCACTGAGAGTACCGCGATGGCGGGGGCATTTATGTCTGTCTACTCTGGTGTACTTGACGAGTGTGGTTTCACCCAGAGGTTGATCCGTGCGGTGGCAACACTCATGTGACGCCGGTTCTGAGCATGACTTTTCAGATGACCCTTTACCAGTCATCATGTTGCATGCATTATATACATATGTTTACTCATGTCTATGTACTGGGCGTTAGCGCTCACGCCCTAGTTGTTATCTTGGACACCCTATTCCATGGGGAAGGTCGCAGGATGGACAGAGCTGGTGGTTCAAGGCAGGATTAGGGAGCAAGCCTTGAGGAGTTAATTATACAACAGGATTCGATATAGCTGTATAATGTTTACTTTTAAGTATTTCGATATGGTTGTATCACTACTGATGAATAAGCTTGACACTTTTATACTAAGCTGATATGTAATTTATGGTTATGTTTCCGCACGTTTTACTCTGTAAGTTATTTTGCTATATTAAGTTTAATGCATGCTATTAGTTGCTAGTTAGTAGGTGATACCATAAAGGGTCACTACAAAATCCATATCCCAACCTCGGAATAGCCATGGTTTTATAATGTCATACATTTCATCAGCAGGAACCCGTTGAATACTGTCATGTTTTTGGCAAGGTTGACATCATCTAGAATATCTAATAATCCTTCAACATTGATGGCCAATAATACCAATGTCTTCTCATGAGCCACCTGATCTTAATTCCAGACTGATGTGCACCGCATACTCCTTCAAGGACCTGTTTCATGACTTCCATCGCCTCGGGGAACCCAATGCATCGTAGCAGCAACCCACCCATTCCTTTTCTATATATTTTACCCTCAACCAATATATAATAAGGACTTTCATCCTCAACCCATAAGGAACTGACTTCTTGGAAAATTGTAAAGCTTCTTTCAGTTCTTCTCTCCAATCACCTGCCAAATTAGCATCCAAATTAAAAGTTTCTACCTGTAATCCCCTCTGCATAATGGAGGGATGATTTTTCTTCTGAATCAACACCAATCTATGGGTAAGTTCCTCGGAAAATTTCAATCCCAAAGCAATTTGAGCTAATTCATTGGCTTCCCAATTTTGTTGTCTTGGTACATACTGAAAATTTATTTTCTCAAAATCATCAGCCAGCTGGGAAGCGGCTGCAAAATATGGGGCCAATGATAAGCTGGTGCACTTATATTCTCCGGCCACCTGCCGAAGTACCAACCGTGAATCTCCGACCACTTGGATGTTCTTTGATTGCAAATCTTTGAGAATTTCTAAGCCAATCATCAATGCTTCATACTCAGCCTGATTGTTAGTCCAAGGAAAGTCCAAAAAAGATAGAGCTGTTTTTACTCCGGTCGGAGATATAATCACCTACCCCTACACTTGCGGTTCCTTCAGTTCTAGATCCATCAAATTTCAAAATCCATGATGGATCTTCAACCTCATATACTGGAATTTCTATTTCCTCTTGGATTGTTTCATCAGACCCTAAATGGTGAGCTAAAAAATCTATGATAGATTTTCCTTTCATGGTCTTTTGAGAACAATAAACCAATGTAAATTCTGTTAAGGCTAATGACCACTTACCAATTCTACCTGATAATACAGGTCTACTAAGCATAATTTGATTAAATCAGTCTTTGAAACAACAAATACAGTTGACTGAATTAAATAATGCCTCAATTTGGTACATGCATAAAACAAAGTTAAACACAGTTTTTCAATAGCAGAATATTTACATTCCACCTCATAAAGCGAACGACTTAAATAATATATAGCATGCTCCTTATCCTCTTCATTGTTTTGGGCTAGTAAACACCCTATCGATTTCGGAGCGGCTGCAATATATAATTTCAAAGGAACTTCATACCTTGGTGACATCAATATTGGTGGTTTAGACAAGTACTCTTTTATCCTTTCAAAAGCCTCTTGATGGTGAACCTCCTATATGAATTTTTCGGACTCTTTGAGTTTCAGCAGCTGAGAAAATTCTTTAGTTTTACCTGCCAAATTAGAAATGAATCTTCTCAAGTAATTTACCTTGCCAAGAAACCTTTGTAATTCATTTTTACTTTGCGGTGGCTTGGCCTCTAAAATGGATTTGGACTTGTTCTGATCTACTTCAACACCACGCTGGTGCACTAAAAAACCCAAGAAGTTTCCTGCTTTCACTCCAAAAGCATACTTCATTGGATTCAATTTCAGATCATGTTTTCGCATCCGTTCAAAACTCTTTTTCAAATGTTCTACATGATCCTCCGCTTTTTTTGATTTTACTATAATATCGTCGATGTATACTTCGATAAAGTGGTTAATCATATCCTGAAAAATTGCATTCATTGCTCTTTGATAAGTTGCACTAGCGTTCTTTAATCCGAATGACATCACAAGCCATTTAAAAGTGCCAATAGCACTGGGACATCTAAAGGCAGTCTTTGTTGTATCTATTTCATCAATCTTTATTTGGTTATATCTGGAGTAACCATCCATAAATGATAGCAATTCATTGTTCTCCACCGAATCAACGAGCATATCAGCGACCGGCATCACATATACATCTTTTGGAGTGCTCTATTAAGATCCCTAAAATCAATGCAAACTATCAGTTTTCCATTCTTCTTTATCACATGAACCACATTTGAGACCCACTCCGCATATCTGATTTGTCTAATGAACCATGCTTTCAACAATTTCTCTATTTATTCCTTCACCTTTGCTTCCACTTCTTTAGACATTCGTCTTGCTGGTTGTTTATATGACTTGAAATCATTTTTGATAGGAAGACGATGTTCTACCAAATGCCAATCCGACCCAGGCATGTCTTCATAACTCCAAGCAAAGCAATATTTGAATTCTGCCAATAACTCCTTCAACTTGACCTTTAATTCATCACTTAGAAAGGTACTAATATACACAGGCTTTGAATTATCCAAGTCTCCCAAATTCACTTCCTCTAAAGGATCTTGAACTTGAGGTTGGTGATCCTCTAACTGTGATGGTGCAAATGCAAGGTCTTCCAATTTTAATTCTTCAAAATAATCCGGTTCCTCCTCATAAATAATTTCAGATCCATTCACTTCCCACAGTAGACTGTCTCGTATCAAGTTGCTGCACCTGTGCTTTCCTGATATAGGTTGCAACCACCTCTAGTTCCACTTGATGGAACTCAATCATCAACACCTTCAATGAGCGGCTGGATCATCGGCCTAGGAGGTGCAATGACAGTAGTCTTAAGAATTCTATCAAACATTTCATTGGTTTCTAGTGTCTCCATATATACAGATTTGGGTTGTCCACCTTTGTTCTTCCGATAGAATTTAATTGGCCCAAAATCACCATTGTAATATCTGGACTCAAACACACTGGAATTTGCTTGGAAAGGTTGGGAATCTGCTTGTACAATTTCCACATCGTCTCCTATCCAAAACATGAGGAACTGGTGCATTGACGATGGTATGCAATGATTTGCATGTATCCAATCTCGGCCTAACAAAGCCTGAAAATTGGCGAAAGATTTTACCACGAAGAATGCTGAAATCGACGTTTTACTTCCCACCAAAACTTCTGCAGGGAACACTCCAATAGTCTTAGTAGCTTCACCAGTAAATGCTGCTACAGACACCTCTGTATGAATAAGATCAAATTCTTCTTTTCCAAGATTCTTAAACACCCTTAGTGTCAAGATATTTACTGTAGAACCATTGTCAATCAGAACCCTTAAGATTGATTGACCATTCACATGTGCCTTTAAATATAGATGTCTGATGTGCTTGGTCATCTCAATAGCGGGTTTTTCAATAACCACTCTCTTCGGTTTATGTGGTTCCTCTTCAATAGTCACCCACTACATTGTTCCTTAGAAACATCCTCCTGCATTAGTTCCACACGACTAGCAGGCCATTCTTTCGACTTAAACATATCAGGCTAGATCACAAATCCAGTGGCACAATCCACCGATATGGTGAATTCGCCTACTTGGAAACTAATTTTTTTCTTGGTACTCGGTTCCTCTTCAGACAACAAGTCATAATCCTCAAATTCTTTATCCTCGATCGTCTTTCTACCAAATTTGCTTTTGTTTGGTATAAGAGGTTCTTCCTTGGCTCTACATGCCATTGCTTTCTCCCTCAGAAGTCTCCTTTTTTTGTGTTCTTGTGAGTGGCACAAGAAATTTTTTGTGGCGCAGTAACTGTCACTGTCCTTCAGGTTGCACATTTGGTGGAACCACAAATCTAGGCTTCTCTCTTCGTGAGTTTTGAGTTCCCTGGCCATGGTTCACCTGCCTAGAAAATGATCTGTTAGTCTAAGGAGACATTTTTATTGGTTGGGGAATCACCTTGTTGCCCCCTAAGCACGTTCGTCTGGGATTGTCGAAAGAATTCCTTGGCCCATAATCCATGGTTCTTTCTTTATATTCATTCACCTGTCGTTATTTCTGTACCATGTGGGCTTATCTCTGTAATTCTCTGCTTTGACTTCAAACAACATATATTTAGGAACCCAACCTCGCTTCACGGATCTCCTCATATTCATCTCCCTGTCTCGCCGAGACTCCCTTATTTGATTATTGATGTTTCTGAGATCTGGAGTACTGACATTCACTTGCGCCACAAAAGGAAAAGGATCTTCGTCTATCAACATGATATATTTCTTCTCAGGGAACTTCAATACTCCCTTAGTGATTCTATCCTAGACAATGTTCCAGAAAGCCCAACAAGCATTGGTGGTATGATTAAAATAATTATGATACTTACAGTATTCTTTTCCTTTCAATTTCTCTTTTTTTGGGATATGATGATCTGCCAGGAAAGTCACAAACTTCTCCTTGACCAAAAAATCGAAAATCTCTTCTGTTTTTGCCACATCAAAAGTATATTGCATGGTATTTTGACCTTGTATCAGTGAGGAACCTGATTTTGCTGGTTCCCCTATCTTGCGTTTCAAATATGGGCATACAAAGGACCCTGATTTACCAACTTCTGCCAAGGAAACATCCTCCGCATCCTGATAATAAGAACCAACAATAGTTTTATTTCTACGAGATTCCTCCTGCAAGAGCTCCTCATATTCAGCCACCTTCGCGGCCATTTCAAAGAAATCATGGAACTCGGTTCCCTGGAACTTCTTCATCAACTCGAAGTTTAAACCTCGTTGGGCCAATTTTACAAATTCAGATTCTTGAAGGAAAAATTTAAATCGGCTTTTTAACTTCATGAACCGTTCGATGAACAACCATGTTGTTTCTCCAGATTTTTGAGTTAATCTGGACAAATCAGCAATACTAGTCTCTGGTTCAGTTCTATAGAACTGAGTGTGAAACAACTTCTCCAATTCATGCCAGGTGAATATAGAGTTCCTTGGCAGTTGAGTGTACAACGTGAAAGCTGTTCTAGTAAGAGTATTCGGGAACAACCTCATTTTGAATAATGAGAAATTTTCATAATTAGCCAACATGCCACATCGAATAGTAAATCGAGCTATATGTTTTGTAGAAGATTGATCACCATCCCCTGAGAACAATGTAAAATCAGGTACCTTGAAACCCTAGGGATAAGGATTATTAATGTCGATGTTCTCTGGATAAGGCTTGTGGAACTCAGGCCTAACCATTGGCCTAATCTCAGGTCCATATAAATCCTGAACCATTTATCTCAATAATTCCTGATCCACGAGTGCGGGTCCAGTCAATGGATGATGATAAGTGTTTTCCCCCAGAGCATTCAGCATGGGATAAGGGCGAACAAGTGGCTCCTCATACAACCCAGGCCGAGCTCCCGGATTCGTAACTGCAAAACTTTGAACAACATGTCCTATTCCACTGGCTCTATGATTTGGCGGAACTCTACCCCACAGTTCTTCTTCCCTTCTATGAGGAGGTGTATACCTTTCAATTTGGTGAACAAAACAAGAGTGCTCAGGGCGGCGAAAATCACCTGCCGGAGACCCTCAATTTGAACCACCACCTTCATTAGGTTTAGGGCTTTTTTCAGCAATTTTCTTTGGATTCACTGTCGGTTCCTGAGTTACAATGACTTTAGGAAGAGACTCTCCACCAGACTTATTTTTACTCATTTCATCTGGCATAAAACCCATGGCCAATATCACCAGCCTATGAGCCTCTTCCAGACGTTCCATAGTACTAGCAACCATCATATCCATGTCTTCAAACTTTTTCAAAAGCATGGAATAAAAATGCTCAACATGAAACATCAATATTTCCGAAACTTCACCAGGTCCTCCATCTTCGTTAATTTGACGTGGTTTCAACATTTTCACCCTCTATGTGCATAACAATTTCTGCATCACCAACTTGTGAAACAGAACCTCCAGCACCATCTCCTTGCGACGACTTGCCATCGCCTTTCTCTTGGTCTTTACAGGTCTTCGGTGCCATAAGGGTTCCACTGGCGTGCCAAAAATATGTTTGCACACAAAAATTGGGTCGAGCGGGTTGATTGCAGGCGTTCCAGGCACGTGAGTGCCAAATAAGAATGTAAATAAAAATAAAAATCTAACTTCTAAAATTAAGCAAATGATGAGTCCCGATTTCGTCGTCGGTCTCAAGTTTACGGGTAAAACGCCAAAGAACTAAAATAAAAAAGAAGACGAATTATTAATAGCAACAGGATATCAATTCTTTGCTACTAAAAATTCAAATAACAGATGTTTGTCATAATATTCACAAAAAAAAGTGCTGTAAAAGTTCAAGGAACCCAGCAAAACAGGCTGAATATGTACGATAATATTTCTGGATGACTGCTAAAATATGAAGCTGATAAAATATAGAAATATTGCTGAAAAAAACAAAGCTTTTGGAGATGTGTTTGTTGATGAATTGTTCGTGTCCCTTTCCAAGTTCTGTCGATTACTTTTTGTCTCCAATTTTCCATAACTTCCAACTTCATTACCTTTCATCATGGGCCACGTTCACCACTTCCTCTTTCCAAAATTGTTTCTGACTTGGTCTTGAAATTGAATGTAACCCCCAATTTCAATTTTTGTCGTTGAATTTTAATTTCGTGGGCTTCATTTATGATAGGCCGAAATGGTTGGGATGCATGTTTTTCAGGAACTGGGCCAAGGAAGCTCATTATTTTTCGGGCCAATAAAATAATTTATTTTATGGGCTAACACTATCATAATAGGTTGAGATGATTAGAAGATGGATAAACAGCTCACAAATATTTCTTCAAATTTTAAGGGTCCTTGATAGTTTTAGCAATGAAGAATAGATTAGCAAACAACTTTTAATAATAAACGTGGAAACAGTTCAACTGAGCTCAACGAACCTCGTTGTTTATCAGAATCAATAGATCACTGAGAGCTAAAAAAACATAAAATTTGAGGAGGTGTGTACAAGACGATGTGAAAGGATAATAACAGCAATAGTTTTTTGTGGAAGTTCAAATGACAATTTCTATTACGTCTCATCTTTCTTATGTTTTCGGAAAATATCACTAGAAGATTTCGATAATTGCAACTATCTCATTCACCGAAACTTATCAAATGCCTTACTGAAAACTCATGGTACACAACTTCAATACAAATGATAGATTCTATTGAGAAATACTTTTTATTTCCTTTACAACAAGTCAAACTTTTTCCCTGCTTCCATTCACAATCACCATTCACGATATCCCCAACCATCATCGTCACCAACTTCGTCGTCTCCATTCACCAGCAGCCGCCATCGAACCAGACCCACTCACGACCGATCGTCCCAGACCCGAACATCTCTGTCGACGACCCCACGTCCCAACCACTCCGTCCGACCACCATCACCACCACAAATCACCATTTAAAATTCACAAAACTATCATTACCGTTGAGCCGACCAACCCACGGCCGACAAGCCACGTCCAGCCACCCCTTGCTCCACCGATGTGCCCTGTTTTTGTGATTTCTTCTCCCACCCGTCGTAAGAGATTCGACCACCAGGTGTTTGCAATGGGTTGCAGATCGATGCGAAGGTGTTGGATGTTAGCCTTTAGGGTTGAAGAAGATAAACAGGCGTGGCAGAAGGGTGGTGGCGATGATCGATGATGTTGTTTGAGAAAGGATAGAGGACAGTGAAGTGAAGATAAGGGGTGAGAGGCATGAATTGATGGATAGGGTGGTGAGTGGTGGGTGGTGATGGGGTATGGTCGTAGGGAAAGGGATTTCAAATTTAAAAAAAAAAAAAAAAGAAGTGAGAGACACATGGGGCGCTAGCTTCAAGTTCCCCTGCACCCAAACAAAATCGTATGTATATATATGTATATATATATCTATATTTATATTTATATCTATATCTATACTATTATCTATTATTAATGCAAGAATATTTTAAAATAATGGGCCTGTTTTCTTGCCGGTCTTAGGTAAGAAAAAAAAACACGTGTCATGTGCTTTTCTCTACACAGCTAGAAAAATAAAAACGCGCCTAATCACGAGTGGTTGAAAGGATCTGTGATTACCTCTTTCTCCCGCCGTTCACTGCTTTTCATATTTTCCTTCCTCATCCAGTTGCTTACAATTTTTTCGCCTCTCGATCGTTCTGCGCGGTTCTGGTTCTGCTTGGGTTTGGAAAGCTTCGAGTGGGTTTGTTTTCTTCCCTTGTTTTTGTTCTTTTTTTTTTTTCACTTGCAGTCCAACTTTCTCCATGTTCTTTGCTGCACTCGGAGCTGCTTTTGTTCTTGTTGAGGTTTTTTGATTTGCGAGCGTTACTGATTTCCGAACATTTTTTTGTGTTTGTGGATTGTTAGAATGTTGTCGGTCTCTTACGTTCCTCTTAGATCTGGTCTTATTTTCCTGTGGATTCTCTGATTTTTCCTCTTTTTTGACAGGAGTTGTACGATTGTTTGACAAAGGTTGTATGTTTTTTGGTTTCACTTAGATTATGTCTCTTTGGTATTGTGGTTTTTGATTTCCCTTTTGATCCATCCCTGCTACCTTTCATTTCAGCTATTTTATTGTAAGGTATATTATCACTTTATTTTTTGGACTAAGTATTATTAAGAAAAAACACAGAAAATATAGTGTTAATATATTTTCAAAACTGTCGTTCTTCTCCGGATAATAATTGGTTAAAGAACTCATTTTCTTCATGTTTCATTACTGTTTTTAGACACTTACAATTTTTGTGTTTATTAGCGTTGTTTCTCCCGAATTCTTTTGCTGGTTTGCTAATTTTTCTCTCTTCAGACAACCGCTAACAATTAAATATACATTGTTCATCTGTCAATTTTTATCACCACTGTCCAACCATTCATAAAGAAAGTCTATGCTTCATCTTCTTTATATTCATATGATTTTGTTAATTAAAGTCCTATCAGCACGATTTAGTCGGATGATGGCATAAACAGAGCAATAAATACACTTACTTACACTTATATATGAAAATTTATTGCAGATTGTAGAGTGGTTTCCGAGACTTGAACCAGCTTTTTAAAATACAATATTGTATATGATGAAGCCAAAAATCACTTGTGTATGACACGTTGCTTCCGCAAAGTTCGGAGTATCAACAGATCCTTGTATGTTCCCGGTGGAGATCTTCGGTGGGTTGTTCCTACGTCACAAAACAAAATCAGAGGAGCCGGGAGGGTTCCCGGCGAAGGCACTCCGACGCTCAAGTCAGTTATTACTCAAGGAATAATAATCGAGAGTAGAGCGATATAGTGCTTAAGAAACTGTGTACCTTAATAATGAGGTGACTTGAGCTATTTATAGATATTCGGAGTGTTTCACGGGCTCGAGCCTCTTATGAGCTTTTGTAGAATTCAGGGCCTGCTTGAATTAAATATATATAATATTTAAATAATCTTGGGCCTCACAAATATTTGGAGTGGACCTTCATAATTGGGCTCAGGCCCAGTTGAATTTTTAGGTGTAACCTATCATAGGCCCCCCACTCTCGGGCGTGTCGCGCGTATTGAGAGGACCGAGAGTAGATTTTTTATTGGAGTATTGCCAGAAATTTAATTACCGAGAACGAATATTATGAGCCACTGCGAAAATTACGGGGATCGACCTGCCCGGTCAGGTCGGGGGGATCAACCTGGATGGAGAAACCGTAGTAGGACTGTGACGCCATGAAATTAAAATCCTGGCAAAATAATAATAATTACAGTGTAATTGGATAGGAATCAAAATCCTACCAGAATATTAATTGTCGAATCCCAATAGAATTCTAATAATATTTTTAGAAATCCAGTAAAACGCTATCAACTACAGTCATTATAAACTCAGCAGCATAGTATGGTTTCATCATAACCTACTAACGTGAAATTATTTTTCTCTTGCAGTATTTGAGTGCTTGTGTTTGAAAATTAAAGCGAGGGTCAAAATAATCCTATGGCAGGTATTAATCACTTTTCCTTCACGTGCTTTTAATTGTTATATTATAAGAAAAAATTTTATCTCCCTCTCTCCTCTTCCCCTCTCTCCTCTTCCAACGTGAATATGTGTATTTGGAATGTATGAGTCTATGGTGTGTAAATATGCCCTATCTATCCAATCATCCCCACCATCTCCAAGGACCTTCATCCCATCATCGATCGACAGCTAGGTGCGGCGGCGTGGCGACGATGCAGGGCTGGAAAAGAAAAAGCGGCGGAAGGAGGAGAAGAGGCGGCGACGGCGGACCGAAGGATATGCAGGCAGCGGCGCACGGAGCTTGGAAAAGAACTAGTGATAGCCGCGCAGCAGATCTCGGATAAAAACAAGTGACGGTGATGCAGCCGTGACGGGAAGAGGACGGTTGCGCAGCAAATCCGGAGGGGAGGAGACGCAGCGATGCTGATCCATAGAGAATCAACAAATCCGACGGCAACCTAGAGGGATGGAAGGAGGTAGCGGCGCAGCGGCGACGTCGTGGCGGCGCAGCGGCGACGGAGTGGCGGCGCTGGCGACTTAGCGGCATAGAGACGATAAAGGCTTGGGCCGTGAGGGAGATTGGATAGATACATATACATATACATAGACATATGCATGTATACATATATTTCGCTTACTAATTTGCAATTATTGCGTGTTTTAGTGTTTGATAATAATTATTTTACTTTTTTGTTTAAAATCATGAGTATTTGATTTTTTCACTCCAACTTCTCTGTCTAATAGGATCTACTTAATTGCCATGATTGGTAGTTGTATATGATATATATATTTTGTGCAGGGTATCCGCCTCGTGGTAGATAATGTCCTTGTTAAGGGCGAATCGGAGTAAAAATTTATCTCCTTGCACGGAGTATAGTAATAATAGTGATTTTGATGACCGTGTTTCTCCTTTGAGTGATATAAACGTCCCTTTGCCACGTGACGCGGAGATTTCGACTTTCTTAAAAATTGTTAGTGAACCTGACGAATGTGAAAGTAGTAGATCCGGAGGTTCATCGGAGGGGGTTGACAAGTGTGTAGTAGGCAACTCGGAATTTTTAAAAACTCGCGAGAAACTTGATTTATTGTCAAGATATATTATGAAGATTCCTACCAAAGAGGATTCTTGTCAGAACCCGCCCGCGGGTTATTTCACCGTTTACTTGGAATATTTTAATTATGGGTTTTTGCTCCCTCCCAATGCCATTTTGATAGAAATCGTGTGTAGGCTCGGTGTGAGTTTTAGTCAGTTGACTCCAGGGGCTATCCTTGTATTTTCATGTTTTCTTCGTAGAATGAGCGAAATTCAATTGACTCCGAGTACGGAGCTATTTTTCTCGCTCTTCGTGGTGCGTCGTTCCATGCCCGAATCTTATATCTATTTTCAACCTCGTGTGGACTGTAAATTTTTATCCCGTTTTTCCTCTCCAAAGAGTTCGTGGAGATCGGAGTTTTTTTACGTTTGGGATTATAGCGGGGGGGTTCCCACGAGTTGGAGTCCGGGGCCTAGAAAAATCATACTTGGTAAAACTCACCGCACTTTGCAGCTTGACTGTCGATCCTTAGGTATTTTTAATGAAATAATCGATCCTAGGAGTTTGGTTCCTACTGGTAATGCTTTGTCCAAGTTGAATTTTGTTAACTGTAGTTTGCGTCTTCTTGGGATTCTTCTACTCGTGTTAATTTAAAATTTATTCATCATTTTCTCTTTTCTCTCTGTTTTTCTTTTTGTAGGCGATAAAATAAATTTGGCGGAGGTTCGCGCTTGCATAGAGAAAAACGAGGTAATTCTCCCGGGCCATCCGACCGTGTCAACCGTTCTGGTCCTCCATCTAAAAATACTGACACTCGTGACCGAAGGAACGGTGGTAGAAAAGATTATGCTGACCGTGATACCCGTATTAGGGAGAATGATAATGGTAGAATAAATCCAAAAAAAAGACGTGATGATGAACGAACAGTTCCTCCCGACACTCGTGAGAGTCGCCACTTGTTCTTGGAGGGTGTGAATCATAAGAATAATGCTGGCTCTTTTTGGGATTTGAAGGATCCGGAGATTGGTTGGAGAACCGGAGCTAATCTCATTGGAGATCATGACAGGTTGCATCTACTGCCTCAGCCTACCGAAGTATTAACTCGGTCTCTTGCCTCGTCTGTCTTCCAGGTATATTATTATATGTTTGTTACTCGTTATGATTTTTATGTAGTAAACAATACTCTTTATCTATGGGTCTTTGCAGATTTTATCGCTTGCCCAAACTTTTCAATTTCGAGAAGAGAGGTCTCGAAATTCCGGGAAAAAATTTGATGACGAGCTGGCGTCATTAAGGGGTGAGTGCAAAAGACTCGACGAGGAAGGTGCTAAGGCCCGAGATGATTTTCTCAAGTCGCAAAAGGAGCTTGAAGAGAAATCCAAAAAGTATGATGCAATGTGCAAGGATATGGAGCTACTTAAGGGGAAATATTCCCGTGAATCGGAGACCGGTGAAACTTTTCTCAATTCATCAGTAAGCAAGAATCTCTTGCGAAGTACCGGAGAAAAAGCAATTGAATGCTACCGAGAGTCCACAGCTTTTAGAGATGAAGTGATTCAGCGGGCGATCGTTATTCATGATGAATTTGTAGTGGATTGCCGCAAAGAACTACGGAAAACTAAACTAGTTCCAGAGGAAATTATTATGATGATTCACCCAAAAATTCCGGAGCCTAGTACTGCCAGAGTTGAAGATGACTCGGATCTTCCCTTAGGAGATTTACTGGGAGGTCTGGGTGATGAGGAGATGATCGAAGCTTTGCGTTCGAATTTTTAGTTTATACAACCAATAATGACGGTGTGTGTCGAAACTATATGGAGACTACTCTTTGGAGCCGTGGAGCAGTTTATCTTTATTATTTCTTGCCACTTTTGGGCAAGAATTTTTTTGTGACAGAGTCAAAGTCATAGACTTTTTTTGTTCTTTTTGAGTAATTAAGTATTTGTCGATTATCATATCTCTTTTGCATTTTGAATTTGCTATTGCATACTTGTTTTATGAATAAAATATTATCGCTTTAACAATGGAGTACTTGGGAGGGGATCAATCTCCCAAGATTTTGTTTCATGGGGAATTCCTAAACCCACTTGGTGCGTGGTGAGGTATCCCGGGACTTATAATGTTATTATGTCGTCCTGACCTCTTACAGCGTCATAAGTTCAAATGTCCCAAGGGGCTGGCCAAGCCTCTTATTGTTGGAAATTTTTTATGATTGCTAGGGTCTATGACGTTTATGTCGTAAGTAAGCGTTAGTATAGGAGGGGAGATATGATATGATTTCGACAAAGTAATCTGTTTATATAAAAACAATAATCAAATTAGTTGAAAAATGTATCACAAAATTGTAATATGAAAACATAAGGAAAATATGCTAAAAAAGATAAATTTAGCCTATTATTGACGGGAGTTGCAGTTTATGCATAAAACTTCTTCAGGTTGGCCACGTTCCAAGGCCTGGGAAGTATTCTTCCATCTGAATGTTGGAGGCGATATGTTCCCATCTTCACAATCTCAATTACTTTGTAGGGGCCTTCCCATTTCGGATCCAGCTTGCCCACAGACTTCAAGATGTCAGACTTTCTCAATACAAGATCTCCTACTTGGAAAGATCTTGGTTTGACTCTGTCATTGTATGCTTTAGTCATACAAGCTCGATATCTCTCTGCTCGTGTCGAAGCTTCATCTCTCAGTTCATCCACCAAGTCCAATGAAATTCGGAGGGCTTGGTCATTCCCAGATGAAGTGTACTGTTTCACTCGCCATGATTGCTCTCCGATTTCGGCAGGAGCCACAGCTTCCGCTCCGTAGGCCAGGTTGAAAGGAGATTATCCAGTTGAAGAGCGTGGAGTGGTTCGATATGCCCATAGAACACTTGGCAACTCATCCACCCATTTTCCTTTGGCATTGCCTAGGCGTGTTTTGAGGTGCTGTAGAATGGTTCGGTTGGTGACCTCGGTTTGCCCATTTGCTTGAGGATTCCCTACAGAAGTGAAGAACTGCCTGATAGAAAGTCCTTTGCACCAGTCTTTTATCTTCGCTCCAGAGAATTGAGTTCCATTGTCTGAAACCAAGGTTTGAGAAATGCCAAATCTGCATATTATATTCTTCCATAAAAAATTGATTACATCTCTCTCGGATATTTTGGCCAATGGTTCAGCTTCGACCCATTTGGTGAAATAATCCACAGCTACTATCAGAAATTTTCTTTATCCGGTAGCAGGAGGAAAAGGACCTACCAAATCCATTCCCCATTGAGCAAAAGGTAGAGGACTTTCCAGGGGCTGTAAGATTGTAGCCGGCTGGTGATGAAAGTTAGCATGCTCTTGACATGCGTGACAATATTTTGCTAACTCAATCGCGTCTTGCTTCATCGTTGGCCAAAAGTACCCTTGGCGCAATGCTTTCCCCGCGAGAGCTCTGCCAGCTAAGTGATTTCCACATATTCCTTCATGAATTTTACGGAGCACATAGTTTCCCTTAGCTGGCATTAGACACTTTAGGTAAGGTGAAGAGAAACCTCTTTTGTACAGTTCTCCGTCAATGATCGTGAACCGAGCAGCTCTCACTTTAAGTTTTCGAGCTTCGACTTGGTTAGCAGGTAGTTTCTCTTGCTTTAAATAGTCGATTATTTCATCTTTCCAACTAGGCTCTTTGCTGTCAGCACAGAAGATTGTAACATCACTTCCATCAGTTTTTTCCTTGCCATAAGTTAGGAATGTAATTTTCCTACTATCAATGTTGGCCAAAGAGCTTGCTAACTTGGCAAGGCGGTCTGCTGACTCATTTTCCCCTCTAGGTATCTGCTTTATATCATAGCTGTCTAAACGCGAGAGAAGCTCGTTCACTTGAGTGAGGTATTCAAACATTTTATCTTCCTTCGCTTCATAATTTCCCTTAACCTGACTGACGATAAGTTGGGAGTCACTATGTATCGTTAGTCTTTTTGCTCCGACCGACAGGGCCAATTTAATTCCCATGATGAAAGCTTCATATTCTGCCTCATTATTCGTTGCACGGAATAGAAATTTGACAGCATATTGAAATTTATCTCCCTGTGGGCTCTCCACAATTATACCTGCACCGCTTCCTGTAGAGGTTGATGACCCGTCGACATAAATCATCCATGTTTGGGTGGAGCTTTCTTCTTGAGTTACTGTCATTTCTACTAGAAAATCAGCCAGGATTTGTGCTTTAATCGCTGGACATGGGCGATATTCAATTCCATATTGGCTCAGTTCAACAGCCCACTTAACCATTCTTTCTGATGCTTCAGGACTCGAGATAATTTGTTTGAGAGGATGATTGGTGAGTACAATTATTGGATGAGAGTGAAAGTAAGGACGTAATTTTCTCGCTGCAATTACCAAAGCCAGTGCCAGTTTCTCGATTTTTGTATATCTTAATTCTGCTCCGTGTAAAGTTCGACTGATATAATAAACTGGTTTGTGCTCACGTCCTACTTCAGAGACCAATACTGCACTTACCGCCTCCGCAGATATTGCCAGATAAATTAATAGGGTGTCACCTTCGTTTGGTTTTACCAACAACGGCGGAGAGGTCAGATGCACTTTCAACTCGTCAAATGCTTGCTGACACTCTTCTGTCCATTGAAAACCTTTCCCACTCCTCAACATTTTGAAAAATGGTAAACCCTTGTCTGCAGATCTTGAGATAAATCGGTTGAGGGCGGCCAAACGTCCTGTCAACTCTTGGATGCCTTTTACACTCTTCGGAGGATTCATGTTTAAAATTGCTTTGATTTTTTCCGGGTTGGCCTCTATTCCTCGTTCTGACACCATATAACCGAGAAATTTGCCCCCTCGTACACCAAAAGTGCATTTATCCGGATTAAGTTTCATCCTGTATTTTCTGAGTATACTGAAACATTCCTCAAGATCTTCCAAATGATCATATGCTTGAATACTTTTGACGAGCATGTCATCTATATAAACTTCCATGTTACGCCCGATCAAGTGTTCGAACATGGTATTTACCAGACGCTGATAGGTAGCTCCAGCATTTTTCAAACCAAACGGCATTACATCATAACAATAAATTCCCCTATCGGTGATGAAACTTGCTTTTTCCTGGTCTTCTGGCGCTAGGCCGATCTGATTGTATCCTTGATATGCATCAAGAAAAGTGAGCAGCTCGCATCCTGCTGTCGAATCGACTAACAAGTCAATTCGAGGGAGTGGAAACGGATCTTTGGGGCATGCTTTGTTGAGATCAGTGAAATCTATACACAAACGCCACTTTCCTCCAGGTTTCGGTACTAAAACCACATTTGCAAGCCAATCTGGGTATGAAACTGGCCTGATGTACTCTGCCACTAAGAGTTTCTCCACTTCCGCGGCTATATGCCGATTTTTCTCTGGACCAAATGCTCTTTTCTTTTGCTTCACCGGTCTCATTTTCGGATCAACACGGAGGTGATGAAGCGCATATTCATGAGGTATTCCTGGCAGATGCTCATCACCCCAAGCAAACACGTCCAAATTGCGACCAAGAAAATTTTTCAACTTCTCTTCCAGCTCAGGAGGTAATTCGGTCCCGATCTTTAGGGTTTTCTTGGGATCAGTTGGAATGATTGCCACATGTTTCAGAGTTTCGGTTGCTGTTATTCTCTCTTTGCTCTCAGCTTCTTCATCCACCAAATGTATTCCATTTTCACGCAAAAGCTTTCCGGGTTTTGGTGGTTTTTCCTCACTAGAGACTTGTCTTTTCCGATTTTCTGACGAACCCCGCAGAGTCACTACATGACACTCTCTAGCTAGACGATGATCACCAAGGGCTTCTCCTACTCCTCCTGGAGTCGGAAACTTCAGCTTCATATGATATGTCGATCCGATGGCTTGGAATATATTGAGACTTGGTCGTCCCAATATCACATTGTACGCAGATGAAGCTTTTACCACAAGGAATTTCACCATTTTAGTAGACCGCTTGGGGTAAGAACCCAAGGATAGAGGAAGCGTTACCTCTCCCAAAGCTTCAACTATTTCTCCGGAAAATCCGACTAGTGGAGTGTTGACTGGAGTTAACTGTGCATTACTAACACCCAACTTGACGAATGCATCATGAAAAATTATGTCGGCCGAACTTCCTGAATCCACTAGAATTTTCTTTACCCAAAAATTGGAGATTGTGGCTGAGATGATTAAAGCATCATTATGGATACCCCGAGGGTTCTCCAGATCTTTGTCACTGAATGATAATCCATCTTGGATGGTTCCAACTTCACATATTGACAAGGATGTGGGGCTGGATAAATTGTTGGTTCCTTTTGCTGCTCGCAGAAGAGCTTTTCTTGCATTGTTCGAGTCGCCACAAGCAGGCCCCCCAGTGATTACGGCGATTACCCCTCCCGAGGGCAAATTTTCATCCGCTCGTTCATGCTGTTTCCCAGTTTCGTCATGGCGCTTTTGATAGTCATGTTTTGGTTGTTCGTCCCGACGCCTGTCATCTCGTTTTTCACCGCGGGACTTGTCCACGAAATTTCCCAAATGTCCGCGTTTTATGAGTTTTTCAATTTCTGCTCGCAAACTGAAGCAATTTTCTGTAGTATGGCCTTTATCTTTATGAAAATGACAATACTTTTCCGAACGTTGGCGCTTTGGGTTATTCTGCATTGGGCGAGGGGGACGCAACAATCCTTGTTTTTCAGCCACTACCAGTATATCGGTCAGACGTGCATTGAGGGGTGTATTCTGGAGACGGGGGCTCTGTGCTGTTCGCTTCTCGTCTCGCTTTCTAATATCTGGTTTATCTTCTTCTCTCTTTCTTTTATTCAGGTAATGTGGTTCAATAGATTCTTCAACCCGAATGTATTTCTCAGCTCTTTCCAGTAATTCCTCTAGGTTTTTGGGCGGCCTTCCCGCTATTGATTCCTTGAACTTCCGATGACGCAAGTTTTTCTGCATTATTCCAGCTAACAAATCATGGTTCACGTGTAAGACTTCGTGCACCGCATGAGTAAATCGCCGAACATAGTCCCTCAAACATTCTCCTTCTTTTTGAATGACTGTGAACAAATATGCTGTTGTTTTTGGGTATTTTTTGTTAATTGAGAATTGCTGGATGAAGCAGTCAATAAGTTGCTCCAAATTGGCAATAGATCCAGAGGGTAACTTGTTGAACCATGTGAGTGCTCTTCCTGATAATGTTGTTCGGAAAATTTTACAGTATGCAGCATCTGTGATATCATACAAATCCGCTTTCGCGTAGAATTTGTCAATATGGTCTTGGGGGTCACTCGTTCCATCGAACTCAGGTAAGCTGGGGATTTTGACTCCCTTTGGTAATGCTTCAGATAATATGTCATCAGTGAAGGGGCTTCGGCGTGATGGCAAAATTGCGGACATATTCTCTCCAATTACATGTGTGCGAGATCCATCCTTCCGAGCTGGATTAGTGATCTTGTTTTCGCCAGAAATGTCATGAACTGTGTGAACACTTGCTTCACCGTCTTTTTGAGTAGTAATTTTCTTGGTCCCCCCTTGATCTTTATCATTCACTTTAGATTTATCTTTATTTGGGTCTCCGTTATTAGGGTCAAGAGATGACGAGCCTTCAGTCTGAGCCTTTTTCTTGCTGCTTTTGCGCTTGCGGGTTTCTAGGTACTGAGCAACTGCATCTTTTGCTGCGAGTGCGGCTGTGTTTTCCATTAGCGCAGTCAAGTCTTCACGGGTGAGAGTAATACTCGGCGGTGCGTTTCCATTGTTAACATTTCCTTGAGACATTTTTGAAGTAATATGTGTTCTCAATGACGTAGTGAACGGGTTCCCACAGACGGCGCCAAGCTGATGAAGCCAAAAATCACTTGTGTATGACACGTTGCTTTCGCAAAGTTCGGAGTATCAACAGATCCTTGTATGTTCCCGGTGAAGATCTTCGGTGGGTTGTTCCTACGTCACAAAACAAAATCAGAGGAGCCGGGAGGGTTCCCGGCGAAGGCACTCCGACGCTCAAGTCAGTTATTACTCAAGGAATAATAATCGAGAGTAGAGCGATATAGTGCTTAAGAAACTGTGTACCTTAATAATGAGGTGACTTGAACTATTTATAGATATTCGGAGTGTTTCACGGGCTCGAGCCTCTTATGGGCTTTTGTAGAATTCAGGGTCTGCTTGAATTAAATATATATAATATTTAAATAAGCTTGGGCCTCACAAATATTTGGAGTGGACCTTCATGATTGGGCTCAGGCCCAGTTGAATTTTTAGGTGTAACCTATCAGTATAATTCAAATTTGAACGACTTTAATCGTAACAAAACCTGATTAGAAATAACACATATTGCCAATTGTTTTTTGTCAAAAATAGTACGCTATCCTAAATGTTTCTTTTTTTTTTTTGAAACCTAGCTATTTTAAATGTTCTTTTTTTTTTAAATTTTGCTATTCTAAATGTTTATCACTATGATATCAAACTGTCGTAATAAATGTATATTATTCCCAAAACATGAAAGTCATATATACGAACTACAAGACACGAGCATTAAAATTGAGAGACAAATGTCAAAAGATGTTGAAATATAATACCTGCACATTCATATATATTATTTAAGGAAATTAAAAATAGTTGTAGTATTTGCGATGACATAAAAACTCCGAATATAACGTGAAAAATAGGATACTTTAAGGATTTGGATGATGATATGCATGTCATGACATGAATGCATGAGGGAAGTTTGGTCAAGCCCAAAAACATGAGCCCAAAATATTTGTGGCCCAATGACATGATATGCATGACATGAATGCATGGTGAGGTTGGTCAAGCCCAAAAAAGATGCGCCCAAAATATTTGTGGCCCAATGATAAAACAACAGCGGAGTCCACCTCGAGCCCCATTAATCTTAGCTGGAGCATGGAGTGCTCAATTAAATTTCCGAACTGAAGAATGAATTTTCCGGTGGGTTTTGATGCTAAATATCATATTTGTTTTGTGAAAGGTAACCACATGAAATATGTCCAAGCCCAATAAATTGGGTTACGACTAGGTGAGGTCTTTTCAAAAAGTACAAATAGATCCATCTGAACTTGCATTTCCTTCATCATTTTCATCCTTTCCTATTCTTCTCTAATTTTATTTTACATGCAATCAATGGTGGAGCCATAAATATAAATAGCTAGAATTTTAATCTCTCGAATCCTTTAATATCAGCAGACTGGGCAATAAATCTAAGAAAACAAGTCGTAGAGAGAGGAATAAGCCCTCATCGAAGCACTAAAAAATAGCCGTCCACAAAAGGCTCGGGAGCGAGAATAATTTTCGTTGTGGTGGATAAATATGAGAACGTTAATCGATAAGTTTAGTAAATGGTATTTTTGCTGACCGGTAAAATACATATATCGATCTATAGTTTTATCAAGTGAAAAAAACAACGTACATATTATCATATTTGATATATCATTCACACCAAACAACACACTTTTGAAATTTATTATTTAAATTATCCTTTCATGTATCTATACTATTATATAAAAGATGAACCTATTATACTAACTAACTTTGAGGACACCAAAATTTCTTATTCCGTAATTATCCTTAATCCATTATCTCACTAAACCTCCCACTTACTCCATTTTTTCTTTTAAAAAAATATTACATATAAAAAAAACCTATATTTTACACATGCAAAACATGTGCATTTTTCACTAGTCAACCAAATTATCAATCCATCACTTATCTTGTTACAGCAACTAAACGCACCGTAAGTTTATTTGCTTAAAATTCGAATTTTTGATTCAGTAAACCTTGAAATTGGTCTTGTTTCGAATTTCTTAAGCAATCACACTTGAATACAATTCTTTTTTAAAAAAAAAAGAAAGAAAAAGAATTTAGATTTTTAGGCTTTTACTCTTAGAATTCGATATCGGAGAGTTCGTTTACCAAATTTACTACGTTCATATTTTGAGGCTCACAAAAAAATTTGCAGTATTAGAATATGAGTCCGAACTCTTTTCTGAACTATTTCCTTATAATTGTTTCTCACTCCGCATATATATAGCCGACATTTTCTAAAGCCTAACCAACAAATAAAACGTTGGATATTTTGACATATATCACAAAATAATATCAATTACATTTTTTTTTTTTATCACCACAAACAAATTTTAAAAACATATTCTTAAAGATTATCCCAATACATAATAATACATAAAAATTGAAGTCAACCATGGAGATGGAGTTTGATCTCCCCCTTTTTTAACGGCGTGGAGCCCGCCTCTCAATCTACCTCCATTTGACCCACCGACACCAACTTTTATTATTATTATATCCCTTTTGTTGAAAGATGTGTAAGAAATCTAGAGGAGTTTTGATACGGGAGTTACCATCACAGTACAATATCGATTAATGTGACATTTATTTATTTAAAATAAAGAATGAAATCATCAACAATATTTATATAAATGCTTATTATAATTGATCAACATATCAAAACTCTTTGATATATATCTTGATATGGAATGAAGTATAAGTATGTCATCGTCATGATTATCCCAATACACGTTCAATTCACATTTACAAATTAGGCATTTCACTTTTAATAATAATTAATTAGTAATAGTAATATGTTTTTTTTTATATTTTCGTTCTATTTTTTCCATGTGAACACGATTTTAAAAGGATTGGGCCGAGTTTAATTGCAATTCAATTAAGAGAACGGAGAGTAATTACCTGTTTGTTAGCTTTTTGGCTCATCCGAATTTTTTAAAGAAAAATGTTATATGTATATAGAAAGTTACACGTTGGGTTACACATTCTACATGAAATTACAAAATTATCTCTCTATTTTATTTGAAAATATTATTTCCAAAATACATCAAGGATATTTATGTAATGTCAAGTGCAACGTGTAACCCAACGTATACATGTAGCATCACTCTTTTTTTAATAATAAATATGAGATCCGATAGAAATTAATATATTTAAGTGAACATCTGAATTTAAAAAAAAATAAAAAAATTCAACAAATACCATAAAATTATTTTATTTTTTCTTTGTTTTTTAATTAAAATATCTCGTATAAAATACACTTTGGCAGGTGGGGGTGGGGTAAATAAATGAGTCGTTGAAATATATTTATGGCAAGCTCTCTCTCTCTCTCAGCTTCTTCATCACTCAACAGTCGTCCTCAAGTAGAATATTAGATCTGGTTGCGCGTTCAGTTCACAGAAAAACTCTCTTTTTTATGTGAAAAATCTTTCCAAACTCCCGCTTCAATGGCTTCCAGATTGTTGAGGGTTATCGTATTTATTTTCGATTTAATTGCTTTTGGCTTGGCGGTTGCTGCTGAACAGAGGAGGAGTACTGTAAGTTCTTTTTCCCACTTTTTTTTTTTTTATAAAAAGTAAGATCAAGGGTTTTTCTCTTTTGGTTTCCTGATCCGTTTTTGTTGGTTTAAGAACTGAACGTCATGATGTGAATTTCTTGTAATGGGTTGGGAATTCTGAATGCATGTGGTGTGGAGAGTTAAACAGAGGTGAATGCAGTGCTTGATGTTATTTGGCACTTGAAATTGGGAATTTTGAGTATTTGTCGGTGAATGTGGAGTCTGAAGCGCAGATCCACTTGTGGCTAGACCAGAGAGAAACGCCACGCCTTTCAGTTGAAAACAAATTTGAAATAAACATTTAAGTTTGGGATTTTAATATAATGGCATTCTATCGTATTCATTCCATATAATCTTGCATCGATTGAATATGTGTGGCGTATCAGTAATATCTACAAAGTTTACAGTTTATTAATGATTTCTTCAGACATCCGTTATTTGTAATCAAGGATTTTGGTTGCATCTTTGTGTCTGAAATTTGAAACAACACCTGTATATGCACTGTATAGTTGACGATTAGCATAGGAAACTTCAGCAGGTAATGCAGTCTCCTCCTTTATCTTGAAACTGTGGAGTCGAAGGCATGCATTGAGCCACAAAACAAAGAAAACTAATGTTGGCATAAATCCAGTTAACTCGGTTTAAACTTGTTTGGGCATAAATTATCTGCTAGACACTAAAGTTAGGACCTTAGCTGTTGGGGATCAAGCTTGGGAGTTTGCTGTGCTAAGTATTCCAATATGCACGTCTGGAGATCACAGTCGACTCAAGTTTAAGTTAATTTGTTTTGGGTTCATATGTGTATGCTATAACTTTATTTTCTATGGGTTTTTAATAATGTGATAGGAACTCTCTCGAGGTTGATCATTACATTGCAATGTCCAATGACTAATTAAAGGAAACCACTCAACATCATGTGGTGAATTAAAAATGCCAAAAATATGGTTCAAACTGCTTATGCTCGTATGATTGTGCATATTATCTTTCTCTACCTTAAGAAATAAGAAACATGTAGGATAGTTATTCCTCACATCCTAAGAGCTTATGGACACAATGCCTCCACAACATTTGACTTGTAAAAACTTGATCTGAAGTTTGTAAATGATGGTAAATCAGTTATACGTGAACTAAGTTTGGATGTCTGCTCGGCTTCCTTCTATTCATTGATTATAAACTGGCATCTGAGCTTGATACTATGTTACCTTTCTTTCATCTTGTTTTTTTTTCCCTCTAAATTTCAATGTCTTATAACTGTCGACAGGGAGTGGTAAAGGAAGATAGTGAAGATAACTATAAGTTCTGTGTTTATGATTCCGATATTGCAACTGGATTTGGTGTCGGTGCGTTTCTGTTTGTCCTAATCAGCCAGGTAATTATGATGATCGCAAGCCGATGCTTCTGCTTTGGGAAGTCTTTAAATCCTGGAGGTTCAAGAGCTTGTGCATGCATTCTTTTCATCATTGTCTGGTACGCACTCATCACAAGCATATTTGATATGATAATATTTTCTGATGAAAAATGGAAAACTATGAAATGTTGGGAACACTACTGAGGGTGCAGTATCACTAGAACAATTCATGTTCTCTCAGCATCCACTTTCACACACTTGATAAATTATGGAGTGAAAAATGGTTTCCATGTCATATTTTTTCACTTTCATATTGTTAGGCCTTAAATTCAATGTCGAAGCCACTAATCTATTAGATAGAAGATATTTAAGTATCACTGACAATTGATAAAAACCGGCATCAATGGAGGCCTATAATGTATGTCTTCCACCGATATTAGTATCTCATGCATGCGCTTAAAACTCATTATAAGAGCATAACAGAAATGAATATGCTGGTTGATCTGAAGATGCTGTTGTGGAGTCTTCCATGGGGTAAATAGTAGTTTCCGCGTCATTATTGTGCCGATGCTGGTGCATAAATTGTAAAACTGCTGAAACTTTTATCATTGATGCTCTCAAGTGGCATTACATAAAGTATCTCACGAGATTTTCTTGACGTACAGTACAGACTACATTGTGTATTTTATGCTTGACCAAACAGATTAAAATCTTGTGCAGGGTGACATTTTTCATCGCGGAGTCGTGCTTGCTGGCGGGTTCAGTGAGAAATGCTTATCATTACAAATACACTGTAAAATTTTTCGATAACCCTCCCACTTGTGAGACTGTGAGAAGGGGAGTATTCGCAGCAGGTGCGGTTTTTGTTCTGTTGTTTTGCCTAGCATCGGAGTTTTATTATGTCAATTACTCCAAGTCTAGGAAAAGCTACACGCCTTATGGTGGTGGAGAAGCCGGTGTTGGTATGGCAACATACAAGTGAATCCGAAATCAAATAAAAAACTATAAATGTATGGTTCAGCTGCGCGATGGTTTCATGTATGCCGAATGTAGCGGAACAAGCATGTAATATTGTCTTCCTTTTCTTTAGTTTGAAACAGTTTGTGTCCTGAAATGGATTACCGTGTTTTAGATACATTTATTCCAATGAATCTCACTTTGTGTGTGGTATTTGTATGACTGGTCCACAAGCAAAAGATGTGATGTATATACATTTTTATGTGGAAATAGAGAATAGTGTGATGGCTTTTGCAGTTCTCTTTATTGTTAAATTAAATGTATCTGAAAATATTTTAATTGAAAAGAGAACGAGGAAACTAGCGTGGATCAATCTATCTAATTATTAAATTTAGTTGATCTTGACGATATAAGGCTGTGCACGGATCAACGTTCGAAAACAAACTGTAAATTAACCGATAATATGATCAATTTTATTTTATTTTTTAAAAAATGTGCACGTTATAAGCGTAGAAGTGTGATTTGAGATTTAGTCTATGCCAGCACATGGACATTTCAAATGCAAAAAAATGCTGCATTCAAGGGTTCAATTTTTTTGTGAACATCTCAAATGCAAAAAAATGTGGGCCGTTGGATTCCTATTCGGGCACTATCTGAATGAGGTAGCATAGATTAAACCATGATTTGCATGTGAGAATAATTATCCTACATGTTTCTTGTTTCTTATGGTAGAGAAAAAATAATGGTTTGTTTTGATTTTTAATTTTGTGAGACCGAGAAAATATGATTTGGTTCAAAATTTGATCAATCAACCTATAGTTATTAATTTATTATAGTCAAAAGCTTAACGCATTCTAATTTTTGCAAAAACGCCGCGCGATATTTTAAAATAAAAATATTAAACATAGGAAATATTCAATTGTTTAAATGATTACAGATTCAATGTTAGAATAAGGAGAATATTTCATGCTAATGATGCGCTTGGTAGGTGTGATGAGATTACTAATGTAAAAATTATAATATGAATAATAATGTGTTGTATAAGGATATGTTAAATTATATTAACAAAATATACATGTTTGGTTCGTGTGATTATGTCCCGGATAAGAATTATATATTTTTCGAATGTGCCAAATTTACCCCTTGACTGAATCAAATTCACGTTTCACCCTAACTCAACTCATATCCCGAGATACTCTCCTCTTCAAAGAACCCTGCATCTTCGCATCTCTTCCATTTTTACATCTCAAACACAGCGGCTTCACATCTCAAACACAGCGGCTCGCCAACCTTGAAATCTTGCTCCAACTTATGCTTCACCTGCCCTATTTTTTTTCGTATTGTTAAGAGAACGCTCGGAAATGGATGATTCGTGAAACAAAATTTGTGTGGCCAACTAATTAAACACACGGAAAGATCACATTCTTTCCACTAAATTGTGACGTCCAAGAGGGTGAACAATAATTAAAATATGGTAACAAGATCTTACCCACTGATGCGCCGATTTCAGAGCGAAATGGGAAGAAAATTCATTTCGTAACATGCATCAACCCTTCTCCCTTTTGCCAAATACGGCTGAAGAAATGATAGAAGGTAAGTAGGGCGGAGGGTATTTTGGGTAATTGTTTCGGTTGTCAATGTTACTGTAGAATGGAGGATTGGAATACCTTATCTGCAAGCCGGACTTATTTCACCCCTTTTCAAACTTCAACAGTGCACAATCACGGGCTTGGTGGTATCCAGAGTTTTACAAAAAAACCAGTCAAACGCTTGACTGCAACACCAATTCCACGCTAATCCTATCTACCAAACGGGCCAAGGATACTACCTTATGATAGATCTAAGAGTGATCATTTATCAATATATGTGGGGTCCTATCAGGGGCGGAGCTAGAATTTTAATTCAGTGTGGACGATTATAAACTATAAAAAATAAAGCAAAAAATAAAACAAAATATTCTAAAACACCACAAAATAATTACCATAAAATTTTTTCTTAAAAAATTTATCTAAGTTATTAACTATGTGAAAATGACTTTATACTTTCTTCTTAATCTTTGTAATGATAATTTTTTTAATCAATAGTTTATTGTTAAAAAAATTTCAAAATATTTTTCATTTTCAACTTATTTATTGAGACATTAGCTAGGGTCGAAATTCATAAAAAAAACATTAGATTTTGCTCAATGTTTTTTGATCTTTTTTTTCTTTCTTTATTCAGCACAAAACATCATTAAATTTTAATCTTTACATGTTATGCACATATGCCACTCAATGTGATTTAAAACTAATGATTATGTGCATGAAATAAATATGTATCTACGTGGTTTTTTTTTAAAAAAAAATATCTGAAATATAACATAAATCTATGTCGGATATATATTTTTAATTCCTAAATCTTAGTAAAATTTATGTATTTAATTCTCATGTTTGTTTGTTTGTATGATGTGATTATACAAAAATTTGGGTAAGCCTTTCTATATCTCACACATTTGTAAAGCTTATTTCTTTTTTTATGGGTTGAAGCCTTTTTTTTAAAGCCTATTTCTACTAAAACATATTAGTCATTTTATTTTTTTGGGCCAACCTATATGACTATATAGGCTTTTTTTTTGGAGGTCCAGTATGGACAGCTGCCCACACTGGGCCTACACAAGCTCCGCCCATGAGTTTTATAAAAAATAATAAACCTTACATATATTGATAAATGTCAACTCTTAAGGTCCTGTTTGGTACGAATGCTAAATCCTTGATTAGGCCGCAATCCCACGTTTGAATGGATTTTTGTACTTGGACTCTAATTGGGATTGACTAAAATCTACTGTTCAAGCTTGACAGCTACTCAACCACTTCTCGCGTTGATAAATTTTGTCTGTCTACAGTGCCAAGGATTAGACATTGCACTTACCAAAATAACCCTGAATTTAATTTAAATAATAAAAAAAGAAAAATACTACAGCCCGTAAACCTAAATCTCTTCTTCATTCTTGAGTTCTTCAGCGCTGAAGATGATTCATGATTTCAGTCATCATACGAGCCAACTAAGGTGTTGATTTCATTGCGGCATTTGAAGAATCATCCTTCTTGTGTGAGGTAACATATCTGAAAAAAAAATTAAAAAAAAGAAATTCAAAATTTACTGGAAAAATCATCGAGCAAATTCTTGAGCATAGGCGTGCCATGTCCGAAGTATTGTCACCGGCGAACTCAGATTTGTGATGAAAGGAAACGATTTCCAAACCATCCCCTAAACCCAGAAAAAATCTTTCAGAAAAAAACAAAACGAAGAAAAATATCAAGGGTCAAAAAATGCTTACAGCTACATATTGAAGGAATCCGAGATGGAGTGCAAGAAATTGGCTTTCGTCTTCATCTTCTTCAGATATCGAACGGTCAATGTGCTTTCATCATCATTTTCAAATCATTTGTTCTTTTTCATTATTTTTGTGATAGGCGTGCAGTAGGTGGAAATCTAAATATTATTATTATATTAAATTGTATGGGTGAGAGATGAGAGAATTGGGTTTCGGGTGAGGGTATTTTGGGTAATAAGAAATACACACTAAGGTCATCTCCAACCACAAATACCATTTTGGTGCAAATTTTGCACTAAAATAGTGCAATTTCTGCACCAAACACAATATCCATCGCCAACCCATTTACACCAAATCTTACACCAAAAGGAATATTCTCGGAATATTCCTTTTATTTCATATATATTAATTAATTTTATTCAACATATTTTTACAAACTATATAATTAATTTTGCGATTATAAAAAAATATTTTATCGTTAATAAATATTTTTACATATTATCTAAATAATATTTTAATTAATTAAAAAATATTTTATTGTTAATACATATAAATATTAAATTTAAAGTTTATGGTTTAATTATTATTATATAAATTAATTTATAGATAATACAAATTAATATATGATAATTATTAAAATTGATAAATATGTGTACGACTTCAAACATAAGACAACCACAGAATTGATACAACTTAAAAAATAAGACGAATACGAAACGGATACAACATCAAACATAACACATACAAATCACAAACATAATACAAAATATAATTTCAAACATAAATGCTTAGACCGTTCGAGTACAACTTCAAGCATTTGAACTACTATATTCATCTCACAAATGCTCAATTAAAGCATTCCGCAGTTCGTAGTGAGCATCTTTGTCTTTTATTTTTTTATATCGATTGAGAAATTTTTGAAACTTCATATTATCATCGACAATCATTTCGACTTCTGGAGCAGGTGTTTCTCGCGCATCTTGAATAGGTGCACTGAGATCGCGTTCATCTTCGATAATCATGTTGTGCATTATGATACATGATGTCATTATGTCATGTAAATGACATTTTTTCCAACCACGTGCTGGTGACGCCACGATAGCAAATCGTGATTGAAGGACTCCAAATGCACGTTCAACGTCTTTTCTGCAGGATTCTTGCTTCATTGCGAAAAATTTCTTTTTTGGTCCGCGTGGATCATGAATCTTTGCACAATAGTTGACCATTTTGGATAAATACCATCAGCTAAGTAATATCTCATATCATATTATTTTCCTCCAATTTTGTAATAAGCAGTAGGAGCAATACCTTGTGCAAGTTTGGAGAATAAACCAGACGACTCCAACACATTTATATCATTATTTGTTCCGGGCATTCCAAAATATGCATGCCATATCCAAAGATCGTAATCAGCTACTGCTTCTAAAATGATTTTCGGAGAACCACTACGACCTGCATATTGGCCTGCCCAAGCCGTTGGACAATTTTTCCACTTCCAGTGCATACAGTCGAGACTTCCTAACATCCCTGAGAATCCTCGTTGTTCACCTATGTAGAGTAGTCTGGCAACATCATCAGAAGTAGGTGATCTCAAGTATCGTTCTGCAAAAACTTCCACTATAGCACGACAAAACCGTTGCATACACACAATTGCTGTAAATTCTCCAATTTTGATATATTCATCAGTAGCATCCGCGGGTAAAGCATATGCTAGCATGCGCAAAGCGGCTATTGTTTTTTGCAGAGTTGATAGACCGAGCCGGCCCACACCATCAGCTCGTTGAATGAAATAAGAATCATGATTCTTTACCTCATTTATGATACGAATGAACAAGTTTCGAGACATTCGAAATCGTCTTCGAAACATTGTTTCATTATATCTTGGAATTTCAGCAAAGTAATCGTTGAATAAATTACGATTGGCGACTTCTCGATCACGATGGATGACTACGTGACCTGGAATCGAACCTTTGTGTGTGGCTTCTTGATCATTTTGAATGATGTACGCAGCAACCAACTCTTGCTCTTGAGTAATCACATCTAAGACTGCTTTTCTTTTATTTGCAAAACTCTCAACAGCATTCAACCACTCATTTTGTGTTTCATCTTCTTTGTCCGACAACGACAAAGAAGATGAGCTAGTGGAAGATAATTGTAATTCTGATTGAGAATTCATTTTCAGTATAATGAGAATGTGAAATGAGTGGTGTGAGAAAATAATATGATTACATCACATTATATAATAGTTGTGAAGAATGTAACCGTTGGAGAGATCTAAATCACAACCGTTAGATTGATTCTACACGGATCAAAATCTTGACCGTTGAATGTGTGTTTTCAGATCTAAATCACAACCGTTGGATTGATTCTACACGGATCAAAATCTTGACCGTTGAATGTGTGTTTTCAGATCTAAATCACAACCGTTGGATTGATTCTACACGGATCAAAATTTTGACCGTTGAATGTGTGTTTTCAGATCTAAATCACAACGGTTGGATTGATTCTACACGTATCAAAATCTTGACCATTGAATGTGTGTTTTCAGATCTAAATCACAACCGTTGGATTGATTCTACACGGATCAAAATCTTGACCGTTGAATGTGTGTTTTCAGATCTAAATCACAACCGTTGGATTGATTCTACACGGATCAAGATCCTAACCGTTGAATGTGTGTTTTCAGATCTAAATCACAACCGTTGGATTGATTCTACACGGATCAAAATCTTGACCGTTGAATGTGTGTTTTCAGATCTAAATCACAACCGTTGGATTGATTCTACACGGATCAAAATCTTGACCGTTGAATGTGTGTTTTCAGATCTAAATCACAACTGTTGGATTGATTCTACACGTATCAAAATCTTGACCGTTGAATGTGTGTTTTCAGATCTAAATCACAACCGTTGGATTGATTCTACACGGATCAAAATCTTGACCGTTGAATGTGTGTTTTCAGATCTAAATCACAACCGTTGGATTGATTCTACACGGATCAAGATCCTAACCGTTGAATGTGTGTTTTCAGATCTAAATCACAACCGTTGGATTGATTCTACACGGATCAAAATCTTGACCGTTGAATGTGTGTTTTCAGATCTAAATCACAACCGTTGGATTGATTCTACACGGATCAAAATCTTGACCGTTGAATGTGTGTTTTCAGATCTAAATCACAACCGTTGGATTGATTCTACAAGGATCAAATCTTGACCGTTGAATGTGTGTTTTCAGATCTAAATCACAACTGTTGGATTGATTCTACACGGATCAAAATCTTGACCGTTGAATGTGTGTTTTCAGATCTAAATCACAACCGTTGGATTGATTCTACACGGATCAAGATCTTGACCGTTGAATATGTGTTTTCAGATCTAAATCACAACCGTTGGATTGATTCTACACGGATCAAGATCTTGATCGTTGAATGTGTGTTTTCAGATCTAAATCACAACCGTTGGATGGATTCGATTTCAGTATAAATTGGCTACATTACTCTCACACAAACTCAATCCAATCATCCTTTTCAAGCAACACAATGACATCCAGTGCTAGAACTGCTTCTTACACCATTGAAGAAGATAAGCATCTGTGTCATATATACCTTGACATATCACAGAATCCTATTGTCGGTATCAATCAATCAAAAGATCAGTTATGAGCTCGCGTTGAAGAAGATTACAATAGTAGCAAACCAAACACCGTACAAGTTCGTAACAAAAGATCACTGCAGTGCCGCGTGAAAACTATACTCCGTCAAGTTGGAAGATTAAGAGGATGCATTCGCCAAATCGAAATTCTCAAACCAAATGGTGCATCTGACGAGGACATTGTGAGTATTATTTAGATATATTTATAGTTTACTATAAAGACTCTAATATGATTTTTTTTGGCAGTTGCACAGAGCAAATGATCTGTTCATGCAAGATCCTAATTACAGCAAAGGATTCAAGTTTGATCATGTATGGCCAATTTTGAAAGATCTTGAAAAATTTTCTAGTGACATCCATCCATCGAGCTTCGAAACTCAAACCAAATTCACGAACTTGGATTCATCACAGTCAGAAACTCATACACCAGAGACTCAATTATCAGGTTCTGAAGGATTAAACTCTTTTACTATTAATTTAAGTAGTGATGAAAATGTAGGTGACACTTCATCCGACCGACCTATTGGAGTTAAAAAGGCAAAATTGAAGAAAAAAAAAGAAGAAAACATTGCAGAATTGTTATCGACGATGAAACAAGGGCATCGCAACCTTGTTGAGGTCCTACAACAGGGATCTGCTTCACTCCAACAAACTTATGATATGAAAATGCTTGAGCTGCACAATAACGCATTGAAATTAGAAAATCAGAAAAGTAAAATTGAAGCTCGAAAACAACAAGTGGCGTTGGCTGCACTTCAAGAGGAAAATAGAGTTTTGTATATGGATTTGAGCACAATTGGCGATCCAGAATCGCGTGAAATTGTGCGAGCTGAACGAGCAAAAATTATGCAAAAAAGAAAACAATCATCTGAACAACAAGATCGTGACATGCTTGGAAAATATTTGGGTGATATTGGAGGATCTGGATCTAATTTACCACCGTATTGATTATATGTTTCGATGTTGTCGTTTTAATTGTAGTTTGAATTATGTGTTTTAATTTGCATGTGTGTTTCCATCATGGATTTTAATTACGTATTTTTAGTTTCATTATGTATTTCAGTTTGTATTTGTATTTTAATTGTCAACTAGTTGTATTCCTTTATGTATTCGAATTTTATATTTGTAGTCCAATTTATATTTATAGTTTAAATATTTGCATTTTCATTACAAAATACAATTATTTATAAAATAATTATTTAATAATTAATTAAATTTTAAAAATTAAATTAAATTAAATTAATAATAATTATTTATTGATTACATTAAATGATTATATATTAATTTTTTTAAATAATATATTAGTTATTATAATAATACCAAAAACATTTAAATAATATTTAAGTATATTTAAAAACAAATAAATGATAATAAAAAAAATTAAAAAAAAAATAAAATATTTGCGCCCCCCATTGGAGCTCCTTTGCTGCACCATTTTAGCGCAGCGTTGGAGCTGCTCTAACTTATACCACTTTTAAAAATTATATCAAACATAATATTAACTATCAAATATATTATACAACTTTACTTATCAATCACTTAACTATCAACTTATTAATCATTTAATAATCTCATTCTTGTACCAAACGGAGCCTTAAATGTATATCAAGACAATGTCCTAACTAGCCGGAATAAAGCAATCGATGATACAAACAAGGTTAAATGAGAATAGTTTATAGTTGTAGGGAGTACATTGATAATAATTTGTTTTTCGAGGGGTTAAGTGGACAACGATCATAATTCACGGGGCAATAGGTAATTCTAACCCTCATTTTGGAACAGTTTTTGGGCCGGTTACCAAGCCCAATTACATACATGAAGCCCATAAATTCAGGATCCCGATCCAATTTGAGAGGGTTTAGGGTTTAGCCTGAATCCGATTTCCTCTACTTCTCCTCTCAATTACCTTTTCGCATACTCTGTTTCTTGGTATCTTGGAATGGGGAAGAAGCGAAAGCACAGTGAAACGGAGGCTGCCGCCATTGCAAACAACGATGAAATTGCAGAAGAAAGGCCTAAACGGACTCTTCTTGGCTTTAAAGACAGTAATAGGGATATCAAAGAAAACGATATTGCTCCTGCTGGTTTCAGGAATAAGGAGAAAGTATTGGTCACTTGTTCGCGCCGCATCAGTTTCAGGTTTAGTGTATAATTTAAATTCAGTTTTGGGTTATTTGGCTATTTTGTTTGTTTGCTTGATTATTGATTTGCTTGGGATTGGGGTGACCAGGTATCGGCATTTGATGTTGAATATGGTGGATCTTTTACCTCATTGTAAGAAAGATAACAAGGTCGAATCGAAGAATAGCAAAGGCACGGCTTTGAATGAGCTGGTCGAGCTGAAGAATTGCTCTTCTTGTTTGTTTTTTGAGGTGCCAAGTAATACATTATTTTTATTTATACTTCTTAATATTTTTTTTTAGGCTGTGGATTGGGCCGGTTGAGCTATTATTGTCTTGGTAGACTCATTACCGAGCTTGGATGTGTTTGGAGTTGATAACATTTTTGTGTAAAGCTGCCATTTTTTTCTCCTTAATTCTCAAATGTCTTATTTTCACTGGTATCGGCATGTGATTAGAAAATTAAGGTTGAGACTTTGAGTATTAATGTGCCTGTGCTTCTGGTTTTGCATTCACATTCTCGTTTACACTTTTTTCATTATTTTAATTCAGTGTAGGAAAGGTAGAGATCTCTATTTATGGATGGCCAAGTGCCCCAATGGCCCGTCTGTCAAGTTTTTAGTTAATGCAGGTATGCATTGATTGTTTTAAATATTGGACGATTGGTTCATTTTGTAAATGGATGCCACCTCCTTTCCCATCTTATTTTGTGAGTTATATTTTTAAGTGCACACGAAGGAAGAACTGAAACTTACTGGAAATCATCTCAAGGGTTCTCGCCCCATCCTGACCTTTTCGTCGAATTTCGATCAAAAGCCTCACTGGAAGCTGTTAAAGGAGATGATTATGCAGGTTTGACTTCCCATTATATGGATTCGCTTTGTGCACAAAACATTTGACATTTCACATATATGTATTTTGTTTGGATGAATTTGGAAAATGTAAATTGTGTCAGCGTAAAATAGAAAAATTGCTTGGATGATAGTCACCTCAAATGTTAAAATGAAATTCGTTCATTGTGATTACTTTTTGTTTCCTTTCTTTTTTCTTTTTTCTTTTTTGTGTATTTCGGTAGAGTAGGATGATGTTGAAGATTATTGTGGGATAGCTGTAGATTAGATTGTATTGTGATGCTGAAGATTGTTGTGGAATGTGTTAACATTTTATATACATTTTGCAATTGTTTGATATGATGAGTGACATTGGGAGTCATTTGATGTACTTGATTTTTTTTATAACTACTGTCAAGCACAAGTACACTAATTGAACATCGCACAATTGTTCCCTGTTTTATTTGGAATTAATTGGCATTCAGTTGATGGCTATGTTCCTTTTTAAGCCGAAGTTTCTGAATTGTTCCATTTGTTTCTCATTACTTGTAATAAGTTACTTTATAATTCTATGCATGTGCATTTTCAATTTCTTCGGTTTTGATTTCCTTTATTCAGATATTTGGCATCCCAAAGGACCACCGAAAATCTAAACCTTACCACGATCACATCTTTATGTTCTCGATTGCTGATGATCATATATGGTTCCGAAATTATCAGGTTGGTGATACTTTGTTGTGGACAATCATAAGTTGATCTTTTGACGATGTAAAGTAGTGAGGATTGAATATTTTGCGGATGATGAAATGTCCAGCCTTTAGACTTTTTCTTTATTAGGTTATTGCATACGTGATCTCTGTTTTATAAACTCTGTGATCTTTAGCATTGAAGAACATATCCTGCTTAGTTTGATTGAGGATCAGCTTCAGTCTTGTTTGTTAGTCTGCCACTACTACAATTTTCTTTTTTCAGTCCATATTACGTAACAACAAAGTTACATGTTATTCCATTTAGTACTCGAATGATTAATTATCTTTTTCTCTCTGCTTTTCTTTTTTTCCCCTACACAAGTCCCGCAGCGTACTATTACGAATTTTGTACCATATAAGGTACCTTCAAATATTCACATAACAATCTATCTTTTTTGTTCTTTTGAAGATATCATGCCCTCATATTGGAACACAAAAAGTTGATCGCAAGGATTTGGAGAAGATGACTTTAGTCGAGGTTTGTAACAGAACGCCGTGTTTTTGTATACTACATGATACATGTGCTATTTCTATTTGATTATCAAATGGTTCCTCTCTGGTAGGTTGGCCCAAGATTTTGTTTGAAGCCAATTAAGATATTTGGTGGCAGCTTTGGGGGTCCAACCCTTTATGAAAATCCATTTTATGTTTCGCCAAATCAGGTTAGTATTGTTTTACGGTTCTTTGTTTTGCCTATTCAGTATTGTAGGTTGTTTAATTTGGCACTATTTGTCAATCATAACTTGTAAATATGGAATTTCTTGGCATATGATTCTTACCCCTCAGAATTTATTTGGGATGAGTAGCGGTTCCGTTTGGTTGAATAAACTGAATTTATTTCTGAAAGAACCGAACCAGCTGAAATGAACTCTCATCCTAATCCTAAATAATCAAAATGTCAAACGAACCAAGTCGAAACTTGCACCCAAAAAAAGTCCCTCTAAACTCATTATTCAGAAAATGTAATCATCAATTTACTGAAATAAATAAATTGGTTAGTTTGGTTGAACTGAAATTTTACATACTTATAATATTTAATGATCTTTTTACAAACCAATATAGATTCGCTCATTGGCGAAGAGGCAGAAGGCCGGTAAGTATGTGAAGAAAGTTAAAGCCAAAACCCGGAGGAAGATGCACGAGCTGGAGAATCCATTGGAGGTTGACGAGTTTGCTGATATGTGGAAGCAGTGAGAAGCCTACGAGCCAAATGGGACTTGTTTCTTGCTGATACACAACTACCATTACTTTACCTTGTAGCTTCTTTACTTCGACGTTGAAATAGGCCAAATACTGTTACGAGCATGGCAACCGGCATAGATATGGCTTCTTTAATGTGCGAGGAAGTTGAATGCAATCATTGAGTGTGTGGCATATCTTTTCATTTTTTGGAAACCCGATTCTCCACATCTACCATGTGTAGCTCATACTGACCATGGAGCCATGGTTTGTTGTGCGTGAAGCTCATAGTTGTCTTTTCCTGAATATTGAGAATATGAGATGTATGACCGACAATAGTCTTGTTAAAAGTTTTGAGTTCTTGTATCCTTCTGGGATAGAAGTGTGTTCCTAAATCAGGGCATTTCATTGATGAAACCGGCACACATAAGGTTGCATTTTATGCTATTTCCTTGAATTTTACGAGTTTTTGTGGTATATGAAATTTCTAACCACCATTACGAAAAGGTAAAGAACTCTGGAATGGTGTAATTATGGATATTTATGGTCCAAAATCCTGGCGGGAAATGTACAATTCGAGCATTTTTTGGGTTCCAAAAATGATTTTCAGACCAATGATTTAGTCCCATTTTCTTTATTTATCTAAGTATGAAAAGGGGGAAAAATTGCATCGCCAGTCTTCTCTCTCTGCCCACGATCGATCATATATGCTAGCGATTTGATGCATTTGCATACTTATATAATCGTTATTTAAAAGTGTTAATGGAAAATTGGAATGATATGATTATTTAGTTTAAAATTTTAAAAATATAGATAAAAATAAAAAAAATATGTTATTAACATATGATAGATACATACGATGGAAATTAACTGAAATAGATTTAATAACATTTTTTTTTATTTTCTTAATTTTTTTTTTTACTAAATAAAAAATAATAATATTTTGTAATTTAAGAAAAAAATATTTTTGGTTTATAAAAACATACTGTGACATCAAAGTTAGTTAATCTAATCTTTCTCAACTTTAATAATATATTATATGAATATATATACATTTAAAATCCTCGCATCATAAAACCAGTGTTCACTACCAACCTATCCGAAAAAGAACCAGTGTAACAGTGTTCACTAATGCAACACCGAAACTGCAACAGAAGCTCATTTCGAGTTGTTCATTGCATCAATCTCTGCACTTCATTCTGATCATTCAGAGTTTCGATCAGCAACGGGGGAGCGTACTGAGCAGTTCCTTGGTGTTCATCTGAATCTTGACAGAAAGAGAGAATGATTGTATCAATCGACATCTCTACGACCCCGAAGAAGAGAGTGGCAACGATATAGCCAAGACCCCAGCATACCTGTGTAATATGTAAAGTTAGAGCGACTATTCACAGTTTCACACAATAAACTGAAATAAACACAACCACCGGTGGTTAAATTTCTCCCAAACTACCGTTGGATAAAATTAAATACAGCCATCTTTGCGAGCACACTTGTATGATGATTGACACGGATAAACTCCTATTCTTTTCTTAGCACTGCCAAGCCACATATTGTATCATGGGAAAGGTACAAATTAAGTTGAAGATTAAGTAACAATACAGTAGGTTTCTTGCGACCAATGCTTGAGGTGCATGACTGTCAGGGGGCAAAAAACTCCCAGTCGACCATCTGCTGTGCACGAGACCCGCATGATCCAATTGTAATCATGGCAAACATTGACGAAAAATATATTCTACTCCTGAGTTTCATAATAAGATTTGAATCAAGGGTAAGATTTGGCGTGACATACCAGTACAGGAAACAACGGAGACGATATCTTGTTGTGTGATGATTTATATTTGTGCATGTCCAGCATCAGAAACGCAAAAAGCGCACTCATAAGGCTAACACATAACTTCCCAAGGAAGAGAATCACGTCACCAATGACATTCACCTTTCCGATTCGCAGGATGTTACTCATTATTAAGCCTGTCGCAATTTCAGAAGCTTTAAAGAACCCTTTTCCCGTTATTGCAATCTGGAAAAATACTCATCACCATACGCAAAGAATTAAGGTATAACAAAGAAAACAAGTAATCCTTTAAAAAGAACAGTAATAAACGTGATATTTCCGATCAAGCCAACTGCACATTCTTGATGTTTTGTGATCCCCAGTAAATTCTAAAATATCACTCAGATTTAGTGAACTTGTATCACGCATCAGGCCCAAGAAATAAGGGCTAAAAAAACGAGACTCCACATAATGTGTTTTTTTAACAGCCATTTCTAATTTCCTGATGTTTTTGCTTTATCGATAGAAAAGTACGTCCAAGTAAAATAAAGACTATCAAATCTGTCAAATAAACTGAGATGAAAAATTAAACACGGACTCACCATGATGTAAGCATTCCTGTTTACAGATTTGATGATCCATCCAATACACCTTAGGCAACACTGAGAAGAGTGAAATACAACCTTCCCAAACCAGCTTCTTGGTGTAGAATTGATAAGTTTAAGTCTGCGACGGAGTGCTTCAAGCATAAAGCGGACGGATTCAAAGAATGACAAGATTAGAGAACCGAGAGCAATAGATCCAAGGCTGTATCGTGCAAGTCGCTTCATTGAAGAGAAAACAGGGAGAAAGGGTATCTCTGGCTGCACATAAGAAGGGAAAAAAATTTAGCATAGGATAGTATATTTTTTATTTGTTAAAATTCTAGCATCATTACGTGTCTTACCGAAGTTTCTCCACCGACCCAATAATAAGAAGCCACAGATCCCGCAATAACTGTTGAAGAACATGCTATGAAAAATTGGGTAGCCCAGAAACCGCCGAATAGATGGAAAAGTATAGCTGCAGCAATATGAGAAGTATATTGGATACTATATCCACAGCAACTGTTACAGCTCAATCTTTTTGCTTTGAGATCATAAGCACAGCAATTGGCATCACAGTCATTTTGAACAATACTTCCCGAACTAAAAAGATGGAGGGCAGCCGACAGCCAAAACATGTAAAAAACTGCTAAAATGGCATACGGTATAACCGGAAAAATTATCAGTGCCTGGACTTCTCCGATGACCTTTGCAGCAACCTATGAATTTTTTCAGTTAAATAATAAGAACAAAAAGATTATGCTTTACAAGCATTCAGTGCAAAGTTAAAACAAATTATCGTTATTTTTTGCTTTCTATTATACCAAAGGCAATCGTTATGAGAAACAAATGCAACTAAATTTTTTTAATTTGTGCGGCAGCTCTAGTGCCGCCTCTCAGAAAGCTGAACTACAAAAAGAATTGAGGCAATTGTTGCAATCTTACACTTGATATTATGGTCACACTTCTTGAATTAGAGGGAATATTAAAATATTAACTCATCACTTCTTGAAATCTATGACCAGACGTTTACATGTTTGAAATTTTAATCTAAGATAACATTACTTGCCTTGAGGACAGATGTTGCCATGAGGATGCGACGTACTATAGCAATAGAAGATAAGAAAGCAACAATCATCACAACGGTCATGAAAACAGCGGCAACATGGAGATGATTGACTTCCTGGTTAAAGGACAATCCATATAAGAAGATTATAACCAAAAACCCAAAATGTGGGCCAAGAATGGAAGTGAAAGACAATCCAACTTAAACGCAATGAAGCTGGTGTGAGAGCATTTAGACTTCAACATCCTACCCTTGCAGATACATTGTAATACGGGTCGTGCTCTCCGATGATGGGGGAGACAGCATCATTTCCAATCCATCCAGCTGAATATCAACCAAAAAAGTATTTGAATAACCATTTCTCATTTATAGCTTCTAAAACACAGAAAATTTCCAATCACACCAAATCACGAAGAAAAACACACCTATCTTGGTTCACTCCACACAAAAAATTCTAGTGGGGTTAGTATGTATTTGCAAATTTTAACATTCATGTCCTTACAAAATGATTTTTATCACAATGAATCAGATAGACCCAGAAAAGTTAAATCCTGGTAGATTTGGGCCCACGAAAAGATCAAGAGAAGAAATATAACCTTTCAAGTAATTAAACATTGTCACAGATATAGTAAGGATGTTGAAAAGAATGACGGTAATCCACGGCATTCCAGCAACAAAATGACGGATCATCAAAAGCCATAGGATTGATAGAAATAGCGGCAAAAATCCTCCACAAACAAGTAACACAGGCCATGATTTTCCAATATCAGCTACATATCTCTGCAGACAAAGAGAGAGGGAATATATTCTCAGTGTATAAAAAGAGAGAGAATATACTCAGTCCTTAAACACATCAATGTAATGGAAAACATAATCCATAGATTGAGTAAGGTTCCAATCTCTGTTTTTGTATAGAGTTTCAAGTTCAACTTCCCTCTTTGATTTTATTCTTGCTATGGTGACACTGAAAGAAAGCACGGAAAATTATTAAACCTTTAGTACTGATGACCGTGAGTTGACTGATCTGTGAATAGCTTTATCAATTGCAATGTCTTCTATGACTTTCACTCCACCCATCTCCTCCCAATGCTTCAAAGAAATATTTGATGCACGAGCAATGAACTGGCAGGTCCAATACACTGACAATGAATATCAAATAATCGCAGTTAAAAACCCAACCTTTTGGAGCTACTAATCAAGAAAACCCAAACCATTGATTAGCATAAGTAATTGAGAAACATCATTCCAATAAATTGTGATATTTTCTTGGTATTTTCAAATGCAAAAGGGAATGACTGTAACAATCAAATCACCGTTGACACTTGGAAATATAACTGGATAGCATGGACCCTGGAGCTGAAGAGAAGTGTTCCTTAGTTCTGGAGTAAGATCTGCAAAATAATCATAATTTCTGTCGATCCAATCATCAACTGAGAGATGAATATCTCCTTCTGGATAGTCACAGACCCAATTTAGTGAATCTTCAGATGGGATAGGACAATCCATTAGGCAAATACTCCGAGCATTTGAGAGCTGGAATTTGGTATCCTTTAAACCACTTTGGTAAACTTGGTTGGAGTTCAACCAATACCGGAGTTCCAGTTCTCGGAGATCAAGATTACCATGTTTGTCGCCACACACATTTCCTTTATAATCCAGCCCATAATTTAACCTTCAAGCATGAGAGACATATCAAACATATAGAGAGAGAAAAAAAATCAAGGAATTGAAACAAATTTATCATCAACTGATCAATGCGTTGAGAATTTTCCAGCTGATCCTCTGTTCCTCCCAAAGCTCTTACAAGTTAAAACTTAGCAATCTCAGCTCGTAGGGAGGCCACAGATAAGTGAAAAGAACTTCAAGTATTAGAAGCAATATTTTTCCAAAACATAAATTCCAACTAAAACGCATTTCATTGCCCATTTCAACAAAATTCATCTCCCTCCACCACGGTTACTACTTATCAACAAGAAAAGCATCCAAAGTTGGAACAGATCAAATATCAGTAATTACTATAGTCATTACAATATGGTCAGCAAATTCACATTAAAAAAAATCTCACTAAAGTATGCACGCCGCGGCTCCAGAAACTCTTAAACAGGAAGGAAAAACCAAGAATCCAGTCTCAAACCCTACTCTTGAAAAGCTAGGAACCAAAAAGAAAGATCGCAAACTTCCCAGTAAAAAAGAAAACCATACAAACACTGAATAAAACTCAAAGCCATGAAACCAAAATCTAAAGATGCAGTTTTTTGCTCAAGAAGAAGGCAAAAGACGCCATCTTTCGCACAATGAAGACTTAAACACCAGATCAGAACAGCGTAAAGCTAAACAAACCCATCTTTAGAATCAAGAAAATGGTAAAAAGAAACAACTTTTTCCCTCTTTACCTCAATGGGTTTCCTAGATTGAAACCAAAGCTGGAGTTCACAATCATTGCTACCCAAAATCCAATGAACATAAAAAGAAAAACCACATCTCTGCATTTCCTGTTGTGTTTGATTATATCATTCTTTCCATTCCCATTTACTGCATTCCCATCACTTGAGGGGTATCCTCCTATAACCGGCCCCAATGGCCCTCTCATATTTACTCTGCTCAAGTAAAACCTTGCAGCAAATGAACTTTCAGAGGAAAAACGGAGAAATAAATGGGTGTGTATAGAAAGAAAGAAATGGGTGTGTATAGAAAGAAAGAGGAATGGAGAGTGGAGTGAGGAGGAGCAAAAGGGCCGTGCGAAAGGGACAAGAGTTTCAAAGGGGTTTGTGGGAATATTTTTCTGCTAAATTTTCAAGAAATGTATTTCTTTAAAAAAAAAAAAAGCAGCTTTATTGTAATTTTTTTAAAAAAAAGAAAAAAAAAAGGCAGCTTTACTGTAATATTTTTTTGAAAAAAAATTTAAAGACAAAGTTATTATTGATGACAGATAAAACGTTCGACAATATTTAAATGCTGAATTGTTAATTTATTTACTTTGAAAAAAAATTTAAAGACAAAGTTATTATTGATGACAGATAAAACGTTCGACAATATTTAAATGCTGAATTGTTAATTTATTTACTTTTGTGCAATCTAATTACTGGATTATATGATTTACCACTATTTGAGCACTGATTATGACATCTAAAAATTAATGTTAATAGTGTGAGACAAAAAACCAAACTTATTATCAAATTATAAATAAATAATTAGGAAGCCGTTGAAGTCTTAGCACAATAACTAAGGTCTCGAGATCAATTGATTTCGGGTTTCGATCTTACTGATTGCGGATAGTTTTGTTTAAGTTTTGTCAGTAGTGCAGATAGTTACATAAATATTATATATTTGTAATTTGAATTAAAATTATACTTGAACTCTTCAAATAAATAAATAATCAACAAATTTTGTAATTTTGTACTTTTATGAAGACGAAGATGGTGTTTAAAAATGTTTGAAAAAGTACTTATTAGCTTTTTTTTAGTATATAAAATTTTGAATCCAAACACAATTTAATATTGTTTTTTGTCATGTATTTACTATGTATACTAATATCTGAAAGTAAAATCAATTTCAGATATTTCAGGCTGCTAAGTGAAATGCAACAGTGATTACGTTACAAAAATGCATGTGTGTAGATCCGACTCGGAAATTAGCATACTTAACTATGGAAAGAAAATAAAATAAAAATTCAAATTATATTAACCTAATCGTCTCTTTTAATAGTGATATGATGATATAACAATGTTTTGTCATCATTGGATTTTTAAAATACACATATGATAAACCAAAAAAAAAAAAAAACACACACACATAAGTCTAAAATATCATCACAAACACGTTGATGGATATTTAAAAAAGAATGGTCCATGACCCTTGTCCCCCAAGTCATTTACGACTTATCTATGCTAACAAAGTGTTCAGTAGTTTGTTTATGCTACATTAAAAATGTTGTTTCTGGTGTTATTGTAAACATTTAATGTCCATAGTTATTTGTTTTATTTTAAATGAGATATTCACGTGAACATTTTTTGAAAAATAGATCATTAATAGTGACATTTCTTTGCTGTCATATGGTCATAGTCAATGCCTAAGCTAGAAATTGACTAATAAGTGGTTAAAATTAACATGTACAAATGAGAATTGATTTTTGGACTAAAACTTTGGTTAAAAAAATTCATTTGTTCTATGATAGAGGGAAAAAATATTCGTTTTCACTAAGATACCTACCTATTTCCTAAAGCAGACTTGGCTACAACTGTTAATTTAATTACTCACATGGGTTCAAATCAAATTTTATGGACGATGTTTTGACCCAAACCGAAAAATAATATTGGTTCGACATGGATAGTTGGTATCTCACTGTCGGGTTGAAAATCAATAAGTAAATCATATACTTGTGCATTTAACATATTATAGAATATAGAGTATTATTTTCCGTATATAATATTACCGAGTATAAACCGTCCCCAACCAAAGAGACTTTTATTATCATCACATTGATTTGAATTTTATGTTGTCTACAAATGTTAACTTAATAATGTCGATATAAGATTGTTGACAAGACGCATTTATGAACTTCTTGCATTAAAAATCTGGTTGGTTAATTTTTTTTTTTCATAAAGTCACATATTTGATAAAAGATAATAATCTCATCAATTAATAATAATGTAAAACCTAACTATGTGTCTATGTCATTAAGAATTTAATCCACCGGTCAATAGTTTGATTGGAGTTATTCTCCAAAATTTTCCCAATTGGACCCACCACTCGACACAAATCTCAATAAAAAAATGACATTTCGTGTTTCCATTTTCTGTGTTTGTTAATTTTATACATAATAATCTTACATATGGACTAGTGTCTATATCGATTTTTGTTACCATGAAGAGTTGGTTTTTCATGAGATGGTTTTTGTGAGATGGGTTGACCCGAACCATATTTAGATTGAAAAGTAATATTATTATCATAAAAAATAATATTTTTCATGAGTCAATAGAATAGAAAATTCGAATAATAAAATTGACTCGTGAGACGATCTCATAAAAATTTTGTGACGAATAATTTTATTTTCTTCCCAACGATAGGATCATGAATAGTAATAATAAAAAAATTTAAAGAGGGTAAAAAATAAAGAATGTTTGTGATAGATTTTAATTTTAAAAATTTCCCCGTTAGTGATGATAACTGGTAAATGATTTTTATTTTCCGAGCTAAATCATACATTTGGCTGTACGTTTGAATCCAAATCTGTGGAGGATTCAAAAACAGGTCATGATGAGATCAGATACAAAATCTGGGTTAAGTTTAAATTATGAATATAATCTCAAATATCGTTTTGTTTTTTGAATTCAAATGTCTGGACATGTGATAATCAAATGTTTGAAAAATTTCTGCCTCAATTATGTGCTTTAATTTATTGAAACAAAAATACGGGTAAATTTTGTAGCTCATATTTGATGGCAACAAAGAAAAAAAAATCCGCAACAAAACCTTCTTTGTTTCGTAAACTTAATTAGTTAGATGAAGTATTTTTTTTAATACTAGAAAACTTGTAATTCTCATTAATATAATAATTTCAAGTTACAAATTTTCCAACCAAATCAAAAAATTCTCCTCCTCGCTTCTCGCAAGAAAGCGGAACAAAGACGAAGCAAAACAAGCAAACTAAAGCAACAATTTTGTGTATCCTCCAAAAGGTCATGTTCGATAGACAAGGAAGTCCATGCAATGAAGTGGGCTTAATCCTTACCCATTTCATTTCTCGCCCCTTCAAGGGACGAGAAAGTTGCATGAAAATTGCTCCTCGTGCAATGTTGTAAGCAGGCCCGTACGGATTTCTCCCGTGTGGTGAAGTTCGTCTGCCAAATTTTTTGCTTTTTTTTTTTAATAAAAAATTGATCACATCCAACGACTAGATTAATCTGGTCGTTTTAAATTATTAAAAATAATTTTAAAATTAATGTAATCATAAAATTTAAAAAAAAAATAAAAAAAGTAAATGATATGATTTTGTCGTTGTATATCAATGGTCAAGAACATTTAGCTTTTAAAAATTTATAAAAATAAAAAAAATCATTTTAAAAAATTTAAAATCGAAAAAAAAAAATTGCATAAAAATCTTCGACGATTATAACGATTATATTTTTCTATCTACTATAAATTCACTTCATTGTAGCTTCAAAAAAAAATCAAATTTATTCCGCTTTCATTCTGAAAACAATCCAATTTATTTTAAACAATTAAAAAAAATTTCAAGGGCGATTTATTTTTCATGGAATACAAGAGTTTTTCTTCTTCTTGTTTGATCATCACCTTATCCGATGAAATTTTCGATCACACGGTTGATCAATTTTTATTCACGACAAGACGACAACCAAACTATCGATTTTTGGTGCACACTGTTTTTTTGCTTCAAGTGAGAGAGTCAAGCTGCAAACATGGATACAAAATTAAGGAAACAACAAGATCGAGAACTTATTGTCGGGATGAGAGATTATATACTATATATATACTGTATTTTATGTAAACACACAAATATAAACACACACACAAACCTGAAGCGTGAGGGTGGGAGGGAGGCGGCAACGGCGGCGGCGCAGGGAAAGACCCATCACAAAGCTCCAAGGAAGACATTGGCGAAGAAAGTTGCGCTAAAACCGTCGCTATGTGTAACGATTTTTGTGACGGTTTGAAAAAAGCGTCGCAAATATTATAGACGGATTATTTAAACCGTCGTTAATGTTGGTGACGGTTTGTCAAAACAGTCACTATGTAGATCCGGCCTCTACAATCAATTTTGTGATGGTTTTTCTCAGAACCGTCATAAATAACGATTCCTTTTACCTAAATCGTCTCAAATATTTGTGACGGTTTTGATTAAGCCATCACAAATAGCGATGGTTATTTCAAACAGTCACAAATGAGGTAATCGTCTCAAATATTTGTGACGGTTTTGATTAAGCCATCACAAATAGCGATGGTTATTTCAAACAGTCACAAATGGAGACGATTTTAAACCGTCACAAATAGCGATGGTTATTTCAAACAGTCACAAATGGAGACGATTTTAAACTGAACGGTAACAGTCACAAATGGAGACGATTTTAAACTGAACGGTCACAAATATTTGTGTAGCGACGGTTTGTTCAAACCGTCACAAATATTTGTGACAGTTTTTTCAAAACCGTTACAAATAGCAACAATTTTATTCAATTCGTCACAAATAGCAACAGTTTTAACCTAAACCGTCACAAACATTTGTGACGTTTTTGAGTAAATGGTCACAAATAACGACGGTTTTTTCAAACCATCGCAAATATTTGTGACTGCAATATCGTCACAAATAGCGATGGTGTTAAAAAAACCGTCGCGATTGGCTAATAAACCGTCGCAAATATATATTACCGACGGTTTAATTAAAACCATCGCTATTCATCTCGTTTTTTTTAGTGCACCAACCTATTTCCCAAAGCAGACTTGGCTACAGCCGTTAATTCAATGGCTCACATGGGTTCGAATCAACTTTTTTATGAACTATGTTTTGACCCAAACCGAAAAATAATTTTGGTTCGACGTGGATAGTTGGTACCTCATTGTAGGGTCAAAAATCAATAAGTAAATCATGTTCTTAACATTTTACATATTATAGAATATAGAGTATTATTTCTCGTGGATAATATTACCGAGTATAGACCGTCCCCAACCAAAGAGACTTTTATTTATCATCACATTGATTTGAAATTTATGTTGTCTACAAATGTTTACTTAATAATGTCGATAGAAGATTGTTGACGAGACACATTGTTGAATCCTAACTTTTGATGATAACAAAACAATACTTCGTTGTTTTAGTTCGGCCGTCGCTTACGTGTAAAACAGGAGCTCTAGAGAAGTCTACTGACAGCTGACCAAGAGATATCTACTAGAATGAAAGGTATCAGCTGATCTTAGCACGCCAGCCGTTATCTATCAACCGAGCTAAGAACATCAACCGACGTATGCACAACTGATCTGGGTTATCAAAGCAAGGATATCTACTGAACTCACAAGTTGACAGGATATCTATCGTACTCAAGAAGTCACGAATTCCCAGTTTATCAGAAGGTTGACAAGACAACTTAAAAGCAAAGGACGAAGCATTTAAGGAGCCGTATGATAAAGTAAGGAAAGCCATAAATAATATTTAATGTGGACGACACATTGAATAGAAAATTTAAGGCGCTCCTAGTACAAATATTCAGAAGATATTATCGCATATCACAAATCAAGGACTGATATCTGACACTCTAGACGTTTTCCTATCGTTGTCAAAAGAAAAGAGACGTTGAGCAAAGCTACTATAAACATCAAAGTCTACTCAGATAAAGGAGAGCCATACTTACAAAGATTTTCATACTTGAGCACTTGAAAACACTTTTTGAATACTCGACTGCTCACTCAACCATTTGCTAAAAAGCTTATCCGATCTACAAAGAGATCTTTTTAAGGGTTACTCAAATCCAGCCGTTGTTTGAATAACACTATCTTCTACAAGGATGTGAGATTTTAAGCATTCAAGAAGCTTAGAGCGCTATCATCATCAACTGAAGAAAGTTTGATAAGAACTTAGAATCTTATCAGTGTGAATCTAGGAGTTCCATCTTGGGCATTTGATAAGTCCAAACTTGGATGTGGTGTATTGCACGTCGTTGTAATAACCAAAGTCTTCTAGTGTTTCCTTTCCGTGAGGAAGAAGGGGTGACGTAGGAGATTGAGCTCCGAACATCCATAAGCATATCATTGTTCACTTACGCTACTGCATTACACGATTCCATCATTATCATCTAGTATAGCAAGAGTTGTTTCCGCACTACTTTCAGTAGCTCTTATATCTCTAGAAAGTTAAAGAAAAATCGATTGAGTGAACTAACATTTGCTCAACCATATTGCATTAGAGTCAAATATTTTTAGAGTGTGATTCACCCCCCTCTACACACACACACGATCCCCAACAAGTGGTATCAGAGAGGGTGTTTCTTTTAACTGTTGATACTCATCATGACTTCACTAAACAAAATCTCTATGTTTTCTAAAGAAGATTATGATGACTGAAAAATTCATATTCAGTCACATCTTTTTGTTCAAGATGTTGATATGTGGTACGTCATCACTGACGGACCCATGAAGATTCTAAAAGTCAACACTGTTGTAGCCATATCAGGAGGTGAACCACAGATGGTTGAGAAACCCAGAGCAGAATGGAGTAATGAAGACAAAAAGAAAGCAAATTTTGACAATATGGCTAAAGATATACTGTACAAAACGCTGGACAAAAACATGTTTAGAAAGATCAAGACGTGCTCAACAGCCAAAGAAATTTGGGAGAAACTTACTCAACTGTGAGAAGGGAACGATCAAACTAAAGAAAACAAACTCACTGTAGTCATTCAGATGTTTGACAACGCCAAGATGAAACCAGAAGAAACAATGACTGAGTTTGATGAAAGATTTAGCAATATTATTTGTGAATTAATTGCTCTTGGAAAAATCTACACTAATCGTGAAATTACCTTGAAGGTTATGCGAGCATTACCCAGAGAATGAGATGTCAAGACCATAGCTATGAGAGAATCAAGGGATCTAAACAAACTGGAGCTTCATGATCTATTTGCAGTTCTCAAGCCATACGAGTTTGAACTCGAAATCAAAAGAGAGGAAGATGCATCTGTCTCAAATCCCACCAAAGCACTGACATCAACTATCTCACCTCAACCGACCGAGGAAGCATCAAAAAAGAAGACAGCTGAGCAGATGAGTGGAGAGGCGATGTCTCTCTTCATTAAAATGTTTGGTAAATTCATGCGTAAGAATAACACAAAGTTTAACAAATCATATTATAAACAAGACCATACATAGGATGGTCCTGCATGCTTTAACTGTGGCAAGCAAGGCCATTTCATTGCAGATTGCATTAGGCCTAAGAATGATGAAAGGAAGCAGCATGTTGAGAAGAAGAAAAACAAGGAAGGAAGAAGAACATTCCGAAAGAATAATGAACAAAAAGTGCTAGTTGCAGACGAAGGAAAAATTAAATGGGCAGAAACAGAATCTGAGTCATCTGATACAGATAGCTCATCCGAAGAAAGTGAAGAAGAACAAGTACAATGTCTTATGGCTAATTCTCAGAGTGAAGAAGACAATACTGAGGTATTTAACTTTAACTCGTCTGAATTTACACAAGAAGAACTTGTTCAATCACTTAATGAGATGGTCACTGAGTATAAGAAGCTTTCTACATCATTTGAGGGAGTAAAAACAGAAAAGGCATGTCTTATTGATAAGTCAAGGGAATCTAGCTGTTTACAGCAAAAAGAACTTGACGGTCTAAGGACGAAGCTAAACCTGTTAGCAGCTGAGAATGATGATATGAAACGAGTATTCCAAGCTACTTTGTATGAAAATCAAAAGTTGCTTAAAACAATCAACTCTTGGAATAAAGCTTCTACCTCGTTGGATAAGATACATGAGAACCAGAAACAAGCAGGTGATAAAATCGGTCTTGGATATGGATCAAATGAATGTATTCTTACGAAGGAAAATACTCAATCGTATTTTAGTGGGAACGGTCCTAATGTAATAAGATTTGTTCGATCTAGTACGATATATGAACATGCTGAACCTAAGATCTATGATGGATAGTCAAGTCGATATGAGAACAAAGGTAAGCATAAAGGACTTGGATATGTGGAGCCCCAGAATCCAAGGAAAAGAGAGACATGGAACAAATCTAGATTGAGTGAACAAAGAAAGGGAAACCAATCTAAGTTCAGGCAATCAAGGTTTGAACCAAGTCAATCCAAGTTCAGGCAATCATCGGGTGACACAAAACCAGTACTTCAATTGCATGTCTGTTCAAAAACGATACAGACTGGATAAAAAAGATCAAAAGTTCAAACAGCACACTGTAATATCCAGACCACACACCAGTACAAATCGTACACCTCGACCGACTCACTTTATAGATGCACATACGGGTAAAACCATTAGAGTAATTTAGGTGTGGGTCCCGAAAGGACTAATCCAGTTCGGACCCAAATATATAAGGGTACCATGGTTATATATTCTTCTTGCAGGTACTATCAGTAAAATCAGTCGAGAAGAATAGTTCAATGGAAAAGACAACGTGGTATCTTGACAGTGGATACTCTAGGCACATGACTGGAAATAAAGAATTGTTATCCGAAATCATACAATACAAAGGGCTTAAAATTATTTTTGGTGATAATTCAAAGGGTAAGAGCGTGGGTAAGGGTAAGATTACTCATGGTAACATTATCATTAATGACGTTTTGCTTGTTGATAACTTATGTTATAATCTGATCAATATTAGTTAACTATGTGATAATAATGGTTACATTTTTGAATTTCACAAGCATACATGCATGATCAAATCTAGTAATGGTGAAATCATGTTAACCGAACTAAGAGAACAAACCACTTATAGGCAAAATTGGCAAAGTGAACAACCATCAGTTCCTACGTGTTTTGTTGCTCAAAATGATAAGCAGTGGTTATGGCATAAACGGCTCAATCATTTAAATTTTAATTTCATTAAACATCTGAGCAAACATGATTTGGTTCTTGGTCTGCCCAAAGGTGATTTTAAAAAGAATAAAGTTTGTTCGGCTTGTCAGCAGGGCAAACAAGTGAGAGCTACTTTTAAAACCAAAGGGTGTATATCTTCTTCTAAATGCTTAGACCTATTACACATGGATCTATTTGGTCCTATACCGGTCAGAAGCCTAGGGGGAATGAGATATACCTTAGTGATTGTGGACGATTACTCTCGTTTCACTTGGGTAATTTTCTTATCGTCCAAAGATCAAACAACTACTCACCTGATAAAGATTTTTAAACGTTTGCAAAATGAGAAACGTACTGGGATAGATCGGATCAGAAGTGATAGAAGCAATGAATTTTTAAACAAAACCCTCGAATCCTATCTAGATGACCTGGGAATCAAGCATGAGTTGTCTGCTGCTCGAACCCCACAGCAAAATGGTGTTGCTGAGAGAAGAAATAGAACTCTTAAAGAGGCAGCTAGAACTATGATTGCTGATTCCAATGTATCTCGAAGACTCTGGGCAGAGGCAATTAACACAACATGTTACACTCAAAACAGATCTATGATTAACAAGAAGCACAACAAAACTCCATATGAGATCTGGAATGACACAAAACCCGATGTTTCATATTTTAAAAGTATTTGGCTGTACATGCTTCGTTCATGATAACGGAAAACACCGCTTAACGGCCTTTGATGCAAAAGAAGAAGAAGACATATTAATTGGATATTCCTCAGTCAGTCGAGCTTACAGAGTTTTTAACAAAAGATTACTGACGATAGAGGAAACTATTCATGTTATTTTTGATGAAGCTACTATATGTGCAGATAAGTCTCAAACCAATATCAAAGATCTAGCAAACAGGCTAGAATCAACTGTTCTAGATGATGAAAGTGACAGTGATGAACTTCCCATCATAAGGGGTGAACCAGAAGAAGTAATCATCCAACCCACTAAAGGAAGAATAGATCAAGATCATGGAGAATAGAGAATCAGAGAAGAAATCATTGAACCCGATAACACAGTTAAGAATGAGGATGACACTCCAACAAACCAAGGCACAAATTCCCTTGGACCAGATCTTCGGTGGAGTAAAAGTCATCCACCCGAGCTGGTCATCGGTAACCCTATTGCCCCTCTCCGTACACGTAATCAAATGATTAACAAACTACTGCATGCAGCTTTCATTTCACAGCTAGAGCCTAAGCACATAGATGAAGCCTTACAAGATGCTAGCTGGATTGAAGCAATGCAAGAGGAGCTAAATCAGTTCACTAGAAACAAAGTTTGGAATTTAGTTCCTCGACTGGAGAACCAAAACATTATAGGCACCAGGTGGGTGTTTCACAACAAACTAAATGAGGATGAGACAGTAATTATAAACAAAGCCAGACAGGTTGCTCAAGGATTTAGACAAAAGAAGGGTATTGACTTTGACGAATCATTCGCTCCAGTAGCAAGGCTTGAAGCCATCAGGATATTTCTTGCCTATGCTGCTTACAAAAACTTTAAAGTTTATCAAATGGATGTTAAGTCAGCTTTCCTCAATGGGCTACTTCAATAAGAAGTGTATGTTGAGCAACCACCAGGTTTTATCAGTTCCTCGACTCCTAATTATGTTTTTAAGCTTGATAAAGCTTTTTATGGTTTAAAACAAGCAGCAAGAGCTTGGTGTGACACCTTATCACAATTCTTATTAAATCATAATTTTTTAATAGGAACAGTCGACAAAACTCTCTTTAAATTTGTTAAAGGAGATCATATTTTTCTTGTTCAAATCTATGTCGATGATATTATATTTGGATCAAATAATCCTGTTTATGCGAGAAGTTCTCTAAGTTAATGCAGGAACAATTTGAGATGAGCATGATGAGCGAATTGAATTTTTTTCTCGGGCTACAATTAAAACAGCTTGAAAATGGCATCTTCATAAATCAGGCTAAATACACCAGAGAACTCATCAAAAAGTTTGGCATGGAGAATTTCTATGCCATATCTACTCCTATGAGTTCTTCCATAAAGCTTGATAAGGACGAGGCAGGAGCACCAGTTGAGGTAACAATGTATCGAGGTCTCATAGGTTCATTACTTTACCTAACGACCTGTAGGCCTGATATTATGTTCGCTGTATGCCTTTGTGCAAGGTTTCAAGCAACACCAAAACAATCTTATTATATAGCTGCTAAACGGATTATTAAATACCTTAAGGGTACTACAAACGTGGGTCTTTGGTATTCCAAAGATTCAGAATTTAATCTTGTTGGTTATTCAGATGCAGATTATGCAAGGTGCAAGATTGATAGAAAAAGTACTAGTGGATCTTGTCAATTTCTGGGAGATAGACTTATTTCATGGTTCAGTAAGAAGAAAACGTCAATTGCCACTTCTACAGCCGAAGCAGAATATCTAGCAGCTGGTAGTTGTTGTGCCCAAATATTATGGGTACGACAATAGCTTCAATACTATGGAATACAATCTAGTGAAGCCCCCATATTCTGCGACAACATTAGTGCAACTGCAATCACTCAGAATCCCGTGATGCATTCAAGAACAAACCACATTGATGTACGACATCATTTCATACGAGAACATGTGCTAAAGAAGGAGATTCAGATGATTTACATATCTACTGACCAGTAGGCAGCAGATATATTCACCAAGCCACTACCGGACGCTAAGTTTTCTTATTTTCGTAACGTACTTGGTTAATAGAATTGAGTTAAAGATAAGCATGAATTTAGGGGGAATACTGCATTTCATTAAAATAACTTTATTACATCGATGCATAGAGCAGTTTACATTAACCCCCTAATGCGTCTATATTCATAATGAGCCACAGAGATCCTGCTCTTCATCTCATGACTCTACTCAATCATCCAGCGAGTGAGTGAACCTTGACCATTGCAGACATCATCCTCAAAGCAGATGTTCTGCATTTCATCTCTCTCCGCCAAGAGCATCAAGAGTCTCACAGTAGAAGACCTCGGCACATCTTGAGTGCTCTGGGTATGCAAGGTAAGTTTGCATCACAGCAACCCCTCAGCAACGCGTGGATGCATAAGAGCTAAGCCAGTAGGCAGGTCGCGACGTATCTCCTCCATAAGAAACCAGATACGCATGCCTCTCGCAATTACCCTATTTATATACACGATTTTTTTTTCTCTCGAAATCAGACTCATCCATCGTGATTTTCTTTGATTAATCTAAGTTGTGTTTTTTCTTTTGCCTGAGGCACCATATTTATAGGCGAGAAAATCAGAAGGCCAAAGGTCCAGTAGTTCAATAGTCTCCTACACTGAACCGTCAAGAATATCTTTACAGGATATTGGCTCAGACCTTTGATAAGCCTACTTTACCGATATTCTTGCACTAGGCATTTAATCAAAACTTAAAATAGTTACTTTTTGCACCGTACTTTTCTGATTATTGTTTCATCTTTTAAGCTTATTTTATCTGCAATTCATACTCATGAATATCCGCCTTTTAGTCGTATCACTCTTAATGTTCAGACATCGGCTACATGAAAAGGTGTGATATCAATATTTCTTTTATGAATGCATTTGTTACTTATATCTTTTTTGACAGTGAATCATTCCGAGTAAGATAAGCATATGCAAAATATTTTCATTCCTACTAATATAAGTTTTACAGGAGAATTTGATTACATAAGAGCCTCAAAGGCTGACACTGCCTTAGCAATCTCTTTCTCTACTGCATTCTTCCACGAGAGCATGAAGAACGTAAGCTCTCTGGTAGGAGAGCGAACTTAGCCAATGTCCTCTGGCCGGATAAGCTCCAGTCCTTCAAGCTCCTTGTAGATCAAGATCAAGTACAAGCCCTCCGGACTGAAGATCTTCACCGGATCAGTCGACCCCAGATTTTCTTCATAATTCCGCATCCGGACAACACAGTCTCTCTTAGGGTCCATCGAACCCTGTGGATGAACAGCAGAGAGATAAAGACGCAGCTCTTCAAATACATCCCATTCTTCAACAACTTGGCCAAGCACCGTATCCTCATACTCGCAAGATCTAACCTTGGTCAAAGCAGCGTTGAACTCCACATCCAAATCTCCTCCTGGACCCGACATCCTATTTTTTTCTCTATTTTATGCGTATATTTTGATGCCCTACTAATTTGTTGATCATGTATTTATAGGAACCCAAGGAAGGTGAAAGGTCGGCAGATATCAATTGTATCTGTTCATTATCCACTGATATGCTTAAACGTCAAATCATATTTTTCGGACCTGACGGCGTATCCGAAACACCACTCACTGATGTCAGAAGATCAGTCGCATACAGATATTGGACTTTGGAACCAACCGCTTTATTATTATATAATATTTATATATACACTTTTTGCCTTATCCTTGTTTTACCGCGCGTTTGTTTTTCAAATTTCAAAATTAAAAATTTAGGTGACGTGAACACCGCGGCTACCCACACACATAACACAAACATATATATTTTTCGCAACAACTCGAGTATCGATTTCTTTACAAATCTCTTCCACTAATACTAATCCTATTTCTTGATTTCAGAATTCTTCAACATGTCTATCCAAAAAACATGCTTGAGAATCAACTTTGACGAAATCCACTCCATCGAAAATGCAAAAATCTCTGCAATGTTATACATTATTGAAGCGTCAGGGCTTCGCAAATTTCTCAGCTCTAGCTCTATCGTGGACTACGATCTAGTCGAAGAATTCTTTGAATCCGCCGAATTGCATCATGGAAGCATCGTTTGCATCATCAAGGACGGAAAATAGAATTCAATCAACACTTCTTCGGTGAAACTTTTGGGTTGCCCACCAGTAGTTTGATGAAATATGCAGATCTACCCGACGGGAATGCCTCTCATTGGGCAGCTCAGTTCACATTGAATGGCGCACCTATTAAATTTAATGGTCTCAAACAAAGCATGAAGCCCGTATATCGACTGCTAGCCAACATTGTAGCAAAAACACTTTTGGTCAAAGCTGGATCTTATGACAAGATCACTCTTGAAAAATTTCAGTACATGGCCTCCATTGCCTCTCAGCTGACCTTCAACTGGTCATCCATTCTCTACTCTACTCTTTGTGAGATGATTCGAGGCAAAGGAAAATCCGAAAGCTTTGTACTACAAATTTGCCATCTTCTTGCAGCCTTAGGTGTGGAATCCTCCAGTTTTGAAGCCTTTCATGTCTCCAAATGGCTCAATGCGGTTACCATCCCTTTGTTCTTGCAAAAGAATCAAGTAACTACTGATCAACTAAGGACCATCAAACGGAAAATCGGAGCAGAAAAACAACAAGTTGCTGTGGGAACTACAACTCTTCAACATAAGCGCTCTCGAACTACCAGACGCACTATAAATGTTGACTCAGATCTGGATGATGATGCAAGTGACAATGCTCCTTTGATTCAAGTCTTCGGTGGCTCTTGTCCTTCACCAAGGAATAAAACGACTCTCAAGCCATCTCAACCAAAACCTAAGAGGATAAAGTTGCTATCAACTATTCACAATCCAACCTCTTTTGTGACAGCAGACCCGATAGTAGTCTCCGCATCGATGAATCTTGCTACTCAGACAACTTCTATCCCTCAGCTGACATCCGAGCCAGCTGAAAGCACTACAGTTACTATTGCACCAATCTTGGTGGCAATATATTCTTCATCAGTCGATGCAATCTCCATCTTCAGTAATCAAATCCTCAGGGCTCAAGATCCAATAGTCAGCACTCCAGTTCATTCACTAAAAGGAATCACTCTCACTGAGCCCTCAACCTCAGCCTTCAACGGAACCTCGACCGACGTTCAAGGAAAATGCAAAGGCATCTTCATACCACCTCCTAAAGCCCAATCTGTTGGAAAAATGGAAGTCTTACTCATCATCTCCGGCATTCTCAGAGCTGTGTGATTTAGACTTCAAGAATTTGATGAATGGATGAACTATCGCTTCAACGTCTCATACTCTCAAATTCTGCACGAGAACAAGTTGGCATAACTCTCCAGGTTAGAAGATAAAATGTGCATCCTTACAGCAACTCCTCATCTTGAAACTGCTCTTAGCAGATATAAGTTGGTTGATGTTCAACTCCACGATAGCCTCGCCCGATACATTCTTTTTCAAAGAGACCAACACTATCAACCGATGAGCAAGACATCCAAGGATGACAGTGAAGTCATCTTGCATCTCAAACAGTCAGTAGATGTCACTGAAACCTTCTTACGGGAATATCGGCTGAAGCACTCCATTCCTCACCCAACCGAAGAGTACCAGCACATGTACCGTGAAGAAGTTCAGGCGATGATTCCAATCTTGGATTCTCACAATAACTCAGAACCGCCCGACTTCATCTTCACCTCAGAGGAACAAGACTTCATTGCACCACAAGAAGAATGGCCTTCGACATATTTTTCTTTTATTTCAACCTCTGACGAACCAACGACATCATACACTGCTACCGCTTCAGAACCTCCACTGATCCAACCAATTTGTTACACCTTAAACGCATACAAATCTCGTGTGATGAGATTAATGTTTTTAATACATTAACAAGTCTCATAATATTATGTTTTGATGATTACAAAACTCGGTTAATTGTTACTAACCATTTAAAGTGAGATTTTGCAGATTAGATTTATTGACAAATAAATTATTGGAAGTTATTTTGAAGCTATCAATGTATTTATGAAGTCTCATATTGCTCATATAATGGACACAATGTTATGTGGATGCCATGAAGCATTGTTATGAGGATATGAAGAAAGGGACAAGAAGAAGCCAAAGTATGGAATAGCACATTCCAAAAATTACTGGGCATTTTCTAGGCATTGAAATCCGATCTCCACCGGTCATAATCTTGATGAGGAATTTTTACATGTACTGTCCATATTTGAGAGCAATCCAACGGCTAGATATGGAGGTATGATTTTTCCACAAAAGTTGTGCAGTACCTATTTCTGCAGAACTTGAAGCGAAGGATGAAGAATCAACTTTTGAAAATTACTGGACGTTCTTGAGACATCCAAATCAAATCTCCACTGATCAAAATCAATATCAGGAGGTTTTCAAACTTATATCAAAATTTCATATCAATTCAACGGCTAGATATGGAGCTATGATTTTTCCACAAAGGTTGCACAGTACCTATTTCTGCAGAACATGAAGCAAATGATAAAGAATCAAATTAAAAAAATAACTGGGAATGATTGAGACGTCTAAATCAAATCTCCACCGATCAGATTTTAATTAAGGATGGTTTACAATTTATGTTCAAATTTCAGATCAATCCAACGGATGGATATGGAGATATAAATTTTTCAAACTTGTTGCACAAAACAAGTTCGAAAACTTGATGAATCGACTTCCGAAAATTACTGGAAATGTTTGACTCTTTAAAATCAAATCTCTACCGTTACGAATGAATCCAACGGTTAGATTATGTGATATGATTTTTCCACAAAATCCGCTCAGTGCTGGGAAAAAGTAGGCAGCGGCGCCGAACACTTTTTGTCACTCATTGACTTCTCAACACATGCTCCATGCACTCAAATCAGATTCAAATCTTTGCCAACTATAAATAGAGGTCATCCAAGGTCATTTGGAGACATCCCAACTCATCTCTTCTCTCCTTTGCAAGCAATTTCTCACTATCAAAATATTTGTGTGATATATTTGAGAGTGTTTGTAAAAATAGTTTGTGAGTTGGTTGTGCTATTGTTGTAAACACTTGAGTGTGAAGCCAAGTGTGTTGTGCTATCGTTGTAAGCACTTGAGTGTGAAGCCAAGTGTTTGTATTGTGGCTATCATTGGAGCCCTTAAGGCCAAGAGTATCGAGTTGTATCGGCGCGGTGATCGTGTCAAGTTTTACGGCTATCCTTGGAGCCATCAAGGCCAAGATGTTGAAGTGCTAGTGGATCCTTGGTTAATCGATCTTAACCAAGAAGGGGAGACGTAGACGATTTATCGTCGAACTTCCATAAACATATCCTATCTCATTTATCGCTTTATTTCTTTTACGCATTTATTTACCGTATTTATTTTTTATTGCTTTAAGTCTTCCGCTTGCGTATTTTCATAATCGCTTTAAATTGCTAAAGTTGCCAGTAGAACCTAAATTCCCCCCCCCCCTATTAGGTTCTAACAAGTGGTATCAGAGCCACACTTTTGAAAAATATTTCAAAAAGGCTCTATGGCAAATCTAGCGAGCGATTATGCTCAAGGGTAATCAATCAATCGTCCTCCTCTTTTCAATGGCATAAACTACGGATATTGGAAAAATAGAATGTCCCTATATATTCAATTCGTAGATTATGATCTTTGGAAAGTTACGGTAAAAGGTCCATACAAACCAATGAAAGAGGTTGAAGGGATTAAAATTTCTAAGCGAATGGATGACTTTACCAAGGAGGACATGCGATTAATTTCTCAAAATGCTAAAGCTATGAATATTTTACATTGTTCTTTAGATATGAACGAGTACAACCAAATATCAATGTGCTCCTCCGCTAAAAAAATATGGGATAAATTGGAGATATGCCACGAGGGAACCAACCAGGTCAAGGAAACAAAGATTGACCTCCTAGAGCTCAAACATGAGACATTTGAGATGGAAGCCTATGAAGATAGAGATGAGGAGGAAGCCAACATATGTCTCATGGCCAAGGATGATGACATCGCCTCCGACGATGATGATGAGGTACCATCTTACGATGAATTACTACAAGCTTATAAGCTTATGTTTGACATGGCTAAATCACTTAGAAAAGAAAATAGAAACCTCAAAAATGAATTAGAATCTAAGGAGCTTGAAAACCTAAGATTAAAGGATGACATAGCTACCTTAGAAAAATCATTTTATAAATTCAATGTTAGTTGTAACAAGTTGAATAATTTACTAAGCATGCAAAAATGTAGCTTTGATAGAGGCGGTTTAGGGTATGAAAAGAAATCAATAGACTTTACTAGCCTTATTGCTAAAGCAAAAATGAGATCACCCCCTACATGCTCTTATTGTTGTAAAATTGGTCATGTTAGACATAAATGTAGATCTTTAAGATTTCAATATGATCAAAAGAGCTATATGAAATGGAGGCCTAAGAGTACTTAACAAATCATCAGTTGGCATTATGAGATCATGATCTAAGGGAGTTCATCATAGACCGGTTTAAACTGCATTGACTTGCAACTGGTCTTCCTGATGAATGTTGCTCTGTCCAAGGAAATAGGTTTTTAAAGAGGCCATAGCCCTACCTACTACTGGGAGCACTCTTGGAAAGTGGCGATTATGTTGCTATGAGAGACTGAACTCTTAGAAATCTATTTTGTATCTCTCTTTTCTAACATTGTGGACCCAAAAGAACTAAAGGGTAACAAAATCAATTCTTGCAGGGAAATAGGAAAACTGTTTTTCCAAGCATATGGTATCTAGACAGTGGATGTTCGAGACATATGACGGGGAACAAGGAGCTACTCCAATCCGTCAAACCAAAGGAGAAGGGAACTGTCACCTTTGGAGACAACAACAAAGGAGTTATTGAAGGAATCGGCTCAATAGGTATTTCTAAATCCTCCTTGATTGATGATGTACTCCTAGTGAAAGGACTTAAGCATAACCTACTAAGCATAAGTCAATTGTGTGATAGAGGTTATGAAGTCAAATTCACTCCCCAACACTGCACTATATCACTCACGACTGACAAATCCATAAATTTCAAAGGATATAGAAGTGAAAATGTATACAAGGTTTCTTTAAATAATTTATCTTTATCAAATATCAAAAGCCTTGTATCCTTGAATGTTGATGACAACATTCTTTGGCATAGACGACTAGGTCATGTTGGTCCTACTACCATAGAAAAACTTTTTAAACTTGATTTAGTTGTTGGTATGCCAAAACTCAATTTAAAATTAGATTCTGTTTGTGATGCGTGTCAACTTGGCAAACACACAAGGGAATCTTTTAAAAGCAAAATTTTTTTATCATCTTCTATGCCCCTTGAACTTCTTCACCTAGATCTATGTGGTCCCTCGAGGAACGCTAGTCTAGGAGGAAAGCTTTATGCATTTGTCATTGTGGATGACTTCTCACGTTTCACGTGGACATTGTTTTTAGCCCACAAAAATAATGCCTTTGATTATTTTCAAATTTTTGTCAAACGAGTTGAGAATGAGAAAAATCTTTCAATAAAACAGATCCGTAGTGACCACGGAACTGAATTTCAAAATGAGAGTTTTACAAATTTTTGTGAAGAGAAAGACATCGGTCACAATTTTTCTTGTCCTAGGACTCCTCAACAAAACGGGGTCGTTGAGAGGAAAAATAGGACACTTGTGGAGATTGCGAGGACCATGATATGTGAGCATTCTCTACCAAAATATTTTTGGGTTGAAGCAATGAACACTGCCTATTACATTATCAATCATGTATCAATAAGGCCAATTCTCAAGAAAACTCCATATGAATTATGGAGAGGGAGAAAGCCTAACATTTCTTACTTTCGGGCTTTTGGATCAAAATGCTACATTTATAATAATGGTAAGGACAACCTTGGAAAATTTGATGCCAAATCCGAAAAAGGTATTTTTCTTGGGTATTCTACTACGAGTAAGTCTTTTAGAGTATTTAATAAACGCACTTTACTTGTTGAAGAATCAATGTATGTTGTATTTGATGAATCTATGTCTATAGTTTCTCGCACTAACAATGATGATGTAGAATTACTCGAAGAAGAGATGACTTCATCAAGCTTAAATGATATTGATATTTCTGTTGAGGAAACACCACTTCCGAAGGATTGGACGCTTCACAAAGATCATCCGATGGATCTTATCATTGGTAGTCCTTCGAAGGGAGTAACCACTCGCTCTTCACTTAATAATATTTGCAATCATCTTGCTTTTGTTTCGCATGTTAAACCTAAGTGCATTGATGATGCTTTATTAGATGATTCATGGATTATTGCTATGCAAGATGAATTAAATGAATTCAAGCGCAATGATATTTGGAATCTTGTTCCTATGCCGCATGATAGATCTATTATTGGTACTAAATGGGTCTTTAGGAATAAACTTGACGAGCATGGTACTATCACTAGAAATAAAGATAGGCTTGTAGCTAAAGGATATAGTCAAGAAGAAGGCATTGATTATGATGAGACATATGCTCCTGTTGCCCGACTTGAATCTATTCGCATGTTGCTTGCTTTTTCCTGCTCTAGAAATTTCAAGTTATTTCAAATGGATGTTAAGAGTGCCTTTCTTAATGGTGAATTGAAAGAAGAAGTTTATATTGAACAACCTGATGGCTTTGTTGATGCATTATTTCCTGATAATGTGTTTAGACTTAACAAAGCATTGTATGATTTGAAACAAGCTCCTCGAGCTTGGTATGAAAAACTATCAACTTTTCTTCTCTCAAATGGTTTTTCGAGAGGAAAGATTGACATTACTTTATTTACCAAAAATGTCAAAGATGATTTATTGATTGTGCAAATTTATGTTGATGGTTCTACTAACGAAACTCTCTGTCAAGATTTCTCCAAGCTTATGCAGGAACACTTTGAGATGAGCATGATGGAGGAACTTAACTATTTTCTCGGATTGCAAATCAAACAGTGCAAGGATGGGTTCTTTGTGAACCAAAGCAAATACATCAAGGAGATTCTGAAGAAGTTTGGGATGAAGAACACAAAATCATCATCCACACCGATGAGCACATCAATCAGACTCGACAAGGATGAAAATGGTAAATCTGTAGATCAATCTTCCTTTCGTAGTATGATTGGCTCTTTATTATATGCTACTGCTAGTAGACCGGACATTATGTTTAGTGTTTGCTTGTGTGCACGATTTCAATCATGTCCAAAGGAATCACATTTGTTCGCCTTAAAATGCATTTTCAAATATCTTTCAAATACTCCAAATCTCGGCTTGTGGTATTCGAAAAATTCTTTCTTTGATTTAAAATCTTACTGTGATGCCGACTTTGGTGGATATAAGGTGGACAGGAAAAGCACTAGTGGAACCAGTTTTTTTTTTTAGGAAACTGTTTAGTTTCTTGGTTTTCCAAAAAGCAAAATTGTGTTGCGTTGTCAACGACCGAAGCCGAATATATGGCTGCCGGTAGTTGTTGTGCGCAAATTCTTTGGATGAAGCATCAATTGCTTGACTATGGTATATCTTTTTCAAAAATTCCTATTTTTTGTGATAATACTAACTCATATGTCTTACAAAGAATCCAATTCAGCATTCGCGCACCAAACATATTGACATTCGTCATCATTTTATTCGTGACCACATCGAACGAAATGAAGTTGAACTTCAATATGTTGACACGACAAATCAAATTGCCGATATTTTTACAAAACCACTAGATGAAAATACTTTTATTCGTTTGCGTGGTGAACTTGGCATGATTGAGTTGTAATCGCTTGTAGACATATTTTAAATGTAATGTCATATTAAGGGGGAGATTAATAACAAATTCGAGCAACTAAATTTTGGATAATACAAATTAATTGTATTTATTCAAAATTATAAAGCTCACATTTTATGTGAAATTTATGTGTTGCATTTTAGAAATAATATTTCAATTCTCTTGTTTTGCATTTACTTTTTCAGTCTTTTTGATTATCACAAAAAGGGGGAGAATTAGTTTGGTTAAATACTTTAACTAAGGGAGAGAATTAGTTATTAGATGCTATAACTAAGGCGGAGAATTAGATGCTTAAATGAAGATATAATGGGGAGAATAAAATTGGTTATTTGATAAACAAAATCTTCTTAACTAATTGTTTAATTTAGGGGGAGTTTTATTCATGCAATTTTATTGTGCAAATTTAAATTGTTTATTTAACATTGTACATTTATTTCTCCTATTTAACTAAGTTTTGTGATCATCAAAAAGGGGAAGATTGTTACGCCTTAAACGCATACAAATCTCGTGTGATGAGATTAATGTTTTTAATACATTAACAAGTCTCATAATATTATGTTTTGATGATTACAAAACTCGGTTAATTGTTACTAACCATTTAAAGTGAGATTTTGCAGATTATATTTATTGACAAATAAATTATTGGAAGTTATTTTGAAGTTATCAATGTATTTATGAAGTCTCATATTGCTCATATAATGGTCACAATATTATGTGGATGCCATGAAACATTGTTATGAGGATATGAAGAAAGGGACAAGAAGAAGCCAAAGTATGGAGCAGCACCTTCCAAAAATTACTGGGCATTTTCTAGGAATTGAAATCCGATCTCCACCGGTCATAATCTTGATGAGGAATATTTACATGTACTGTCCATATTTGAGAGCAATCCAACGGCTAGATATGGAGGTATGATTTTTCCACAAAAGTTGTGCAGTACCTATTTCTGAAGAACTTGAAGCAAATGATGAAGAATCAAATTAAAAAAATAACTGGAAATTATTGAGACATCTAAATCAAATCTCCACCGATCAGATTTTAATTAAGGATGGTTTACAACCTATGTCCAAATTTCAGATCAATCCAACGGATCAAATTTGTTGCACAAAACAAGTTTGAAAACTTGATGAAGCGACTTCCAAAAATTACTGGAAATGTTTGTCTTTTAAAATCAAATATCTACAATTCCAAATGAAGATCCAGATGTTTTCAAGCTTCGGTTTAAATTTCAGATCAATCCAACGGTTAGATTATGAGATATGATTTTTCCACAAAATCCGCTCAGTGCTGGGAAAAAGTAGGCAGCGGCGCCGAACACTTTTTGTCACTCCTTGACTTCTCAACACATGCTCCATGCACTCAAATCAGATTCAAATCTTTGCCAACTATAAATAGAGGCCATCCAAGGTCATTTGGAGACATCCCAACTCATCTCTTCTCTCCTTTGCAAGCAATTTCTCACTATCAAAGTGTTTGTGTGATATATTTGAGAGTGTTTGTAAAAATAGTTTGTGAGTTGGTTGTGCTATTGTTGTAAACACTTGAGTGTGAAGCCAAGTGTGTTGTGCTATCGTTGTAAGAACTTGAGTGTGAAGCCAAGTGTTTGTGTTGAGGCTATCCTTGGAGCCCTTAAGGCCCAGAGTATCGAGTTGTATCGGCGCGGTGATCGTGTCAAGTTTTACGGCTATCCTTGGAGCCATCAAGGCCAAGACGTTGAAGTGCTAATGGATCCTTGGTTAATCGATCTTAACCAAGAAGGGGAGACGTAGACGATTTATCGTCGAACTTCCATAAACATATCCTATCTCATTTATCGCTTTATTTCTTTTACGCATTTATTTACCGCATTTATTTTTGATTGCTTTAAGTCTTCCGCTTGCATATTTGCATAATCACTTTAAATTGCTAAAGTTGCCAATAGAACCTAAATCCCCCCCCCCCCCATTAGGTTCTAACACAATTACATCAGTTGGTGATGATTATCTTCCTGAGATCCCACTTACTTCAGTATCAGATGTTTTGAAGTCTTTAACTGACTTGGATGACGTTCAGCCTACTTCTCCTCTTCATGAGATTCACTCTGCTGACTCATCTCCTCAACCGACTACTGAAGAATCTCAGCCTACCAGTTCAATCAGTCCAGTTGATCAGGCGATAAGGATCGATGCATCCTCCTCATTGGATAACACAACCATAACGCCATCACTTGCTGAGCACACTACCTCCTCCCCTGTTACAACTACTACCAAAGCTCACGCAATCACGCTCAACGCTTCAAGCAGCGATTTTTCCAAACTTGCCTCAGCTTTGGTTGATGAACCAGAATCCTCGACTTATGCTCAGGAACACATCATAGACGAAATTCTCTCTACAACGCAGAGTCTTAGCAATTGCATCCAAGGACAAGATGCTGGTATTGCAAGCTCTAGATCAGCAATTATGTCTCGTCTCAACAGTTTATCTTCTGAGATTGGTAGATGCGTCACCAAACTGAAAAACTACAAGGAACGCAACATTCGAGCCATGGATACCGTTGCCGAACAGGTACCACAAACTGTTCGTCGCACAAATGAGCACACCTCCGCCCAAATCTCAGTTCTTCAGGCTGAATTGACTGCTCATATTGACTCCCATATTGACTCCTTCCAAAACACCGTCAGTGCACAAATTGGAGAGATCATCTCTCATCTCAACCGTGGTGATGTCAAAAAGGGAAAAGTATCCAGAAAATCAGTTGACACCGAACGACAAAGGCAAGATGTCCCACATCAAAGAAAAAAATGATATCAGGTATATTTATCATATTTCAACAACGTAGGTGTAGAATTTTATTGCGCTTTTTAGAATGATTGCTTGTAACATGTCTTATATCAATGCAATTCATTTTCGCAATGAATTCATCTTGTAAACTTTCTTCATAATAATAATGATTTTCGGGGCCTAGGTTTTATCATCACCAAAAAGGGGAAAATTTTTGAATCCTAACTTTTGGTGATAACAAAACAATACTTCGTTGTTTTAGTTCGGCCGCCGCTTACGTGTAAAACAAGAACTCTAGAGAAGTCTACCGACAGCTGACCAAGAGATATCTACTGGAATGAACGGTATCAGCTGATCTTAGCACGTCAACCGTTATCTATCAACCAAGCTAAGAACATCAACCGAAGTATGCTCAACTGATCTGGGTTATCAAAGCAAGGATATCTACTAAACTCACAAGTTGACAGGATATCTATCGTACTCAAGAAGTCACGAATTCGCAGTTTATCAGAAGGTTGACAAGACAACTTAAAATCAAAGGACGAAGCATTTAAGGAGCCATATGATAAAGTAAGGAAAGCCATAAATAACATTTAATGTGAACAACACATTGAATAGACAATTTAAGGCGCTCCTAGTACAGATATTCAGAAGATATTATCGCATATCACAAATAAAAGACTGATATCTGACACTCTAGAAGTTTTCCTACCATTGTCAAAAGGAAGGAGACGTTGAGCAAAGCTACTATAAATATCAGAGTCTACTCAGATAAAGGAGAGCCACGCTTACAAAGATTTTCATACTTGAGCAGTTGAAAACACTTCTTGAATACTCGACTGCTCACTCAACCCTTTGCTAGAAAGCTTATCCGATCTACAAAGAGATCTTTTCAAGGGTTACTCAAATCCAGCCGTTGTTTGAAGAACACTATCTGCTACAAGGATTTGAGATTCTAAGCCTTCAAGAAGCTTAGAGCGCTATCATCATCAACTGAAGAAAGTTTGATAAGAACTTAGAATCTTATCAGTGTAAATCTAGGAGTTTCATCTTGGGAATTTGATAAGTCATAACTTGGTCGGGTGTATTGCACGTCGTTGTAATAACCAAAGTCTTCTAGTGTATCCTTCCCGTGAGAAAGAAGAGGTGACGTAGAAGATTGAGATCCGAACATCCATAAACATATCGTTGTTCATTTACGCTACTGCATTACATGATTCCATCATAATCATCTAGTATAGCAAGAGTTGTTTCCGCACTACTTTCAGTAGCTCTTATATCTCTAGAAAGTTAAAGGAAAATTGGTTGAGTGAACTAACATTTGCTCAACCCTATTTCATTAGATTCAAATATTTTTAGAGTGTGTATTCACTCCCTCTCTACACACACACACACGATCCCCAACACACATTTATGAACTTCTTGAATTAAAAATCTAGTTGGTTATTTTTTCTCATAAAGTCACATAATTGATGAAAGATAATGATCTCATCAATTAATGATAATGTAGAACTTAACTATGTCATTAAGAATTTAATCCACCTGTCAATAGTTTGACCAGAGTTATTCTCCAAATCTCAATATAAAAAATGACATTTCTTGTTTTTCCGTTTTCTGTTTTTGTTAATTATATATATAATCTAACATTTTCAAATTTGGTCTATATCGATTTTGTTACCTATGAATGATGAAGAGTAGGTTTTTTATGAGATGGTTTTCGTAAAATGGGTTGACCCGAACCATATTTAGAGTGAAAAGAAATATTGTTATCATAAAAATAATATTTTTCATGGATAGGTCTAATAGGAAATTCAAATATAAAAGTGACTCGTGAGATGATCTCTTAAGAGTTTTGTGATGAGTTTTATTTTATTCCCAACGATAGGATCGTGAATAGTAATAATAAAAAAAATTAAAGAGGGTAAAAAATAAGAAAGTTAGTTTGTCATAGATTTTAATTTTAAAATTTTTCCTGTTAGTGATCACTTGTAAATGTTTTTTTCTGAGCTAATTTTTTGTTGTAAAAAATACAAAAATTTGACTGCACGTTTGTATCCAAATCCGTGGAGAATTCAAAAACAGGTCATGATGAGATCAGATACAAAATTTGGGGTAAGTTTAAATTATGAAAATAATCTCAAATATCGTTTTGTTTTTTTGAATTCAAATGTCATTGTCATGTTATAATTTGAATAGTCAGGAAGACCTCGACTATATTGGGATGTGTGCTGAAAGCAATTTTAATTCCTTGAAATTTTCGACCTTAATTAAATCGAATATCATTTGATTTTGCTTTCTAGACAAGATAATAAATTTGGTAAATATTATGTGTGCAAGTAAAAAATCATGTGAAATATATTTACCATGCTTAATTATATCTTGATAAGGAAAATCTTTGATACAGTATTATATGATATTATCAAGATATGATTTGATATGCTTAATAGAGTTTTATTCCTACTTACAATTGTTTTCTTATTCATGTAGGACTCTATTTATGGAAATCAATAAGCTTTACATTCAAATCTATTTAAAGAGGATTTCCACGCACAAGTTAGAGAGAGCTTCAAACGACAACTCATAGAGAATTCTTTGAAGAATTCCGGTTGAAGATTTGAAGGTTTCTGAAGACAATTTTGCAATCATATTTATTGCGTGTCTCCGTGTTACCGTTGATGTTGAAGACATCGGAGATAACACTTAGTGCATAGTGTTGATCGAAGATTTTTTGTGTCTCTTCAAATTTAGGCTACGTGAGTTGCATCTATTTCTTTTATACTCTAATGTTATAGGATGCAAGTTTGATTTCTCAACTTGTTCAGAAATTTAAGATTTATTGACTTTTTGTAAAATCAATAGTATTGATTTGTAAGAGTGATATTCTCTTTTCTAGTGATATTTAGCCCTAAGGCACCCCCACATGTTTTTATACTCGTGCAAAATTATTTGCTTGTGTTATTTATTTTATTCTTTTATTTCATTTGCACTGTGTTGTCTCTGGTGTTGTAATACCAAGTAAAACACTGACTATTTTATTAACAAATTGCATACATCGTCTCTTTCACGTGGCATCAGATCCACCACTTGACTTTACTAAGTGAGTTTCTGGTTACTGTTGCAGGTTTGTTATGGATACTCTGTACTCCAATGTTGCAATTCGTCCACCAATTTTGGATGGGACAAATTACGGTCCTTGAAAACTGAAAATGAGCATATATATACAGTTCATTGATTCAAGGGCTTGGCAACATGTTCTCTATGGTTGATCACCACCAATGAGAGATGAAGAAGGGGGTGGACCAAAACCAAGAGCACAATGGACGGTTGATGAAATTTCCTAGGCTAATTTTAATGCGAAAGCTATTAATACTATTTTTACCTCTGTTTACAGGAACATGTTTAATCTGATTTGTACTTGTGTCTCTGCTTAGGATGCTTGGGACAAACTTCGGACTCATTGCGAGGGCTCGACAAGTGTTAAGAAGACAAGGATGCGTCTCCTAACTTCAAAGTTTGAGAAATTGAGAATGGAGGAAAATGAGACCATCATGCAATACAATGCTAGATTGAAGAGCCTTGCTAATGAAGCATCTGTTCTCGGTGATCCGATCTCCAACGAACGACTTGTAAGTAAAGTACTTCGTTCTGTTCCAAAAAGATTCAACACTAAAGTATGTGCGATAGATGAGTCTAAGGATACATCTATAATGAGATTAGATGAACTGATAAGTTCTCTTGGCACCTATGAGATGGAGATGGAAGAACAAGATGACTATAAAGGTAAGTCCATTGCTTTTCAAGTTTCTAAAAATTCTTACAATGATTTTTCAGAGATGAAGCAGGAAGTAGGTGAATCCGATCTGGGAGATGACTCTATTGCCTTGATAACAAATAAATTTAGTGATTATCTTAAGGTGATGAGAGAAAAGAAGAAAAGTGAGAAAGGTGCACAATCTTCAAAATTTCCTAGTCTACCTACATCGGAAAAACCTCAGAAACCAGCGACTACTCGAGGACCTAGTCCAAAGTATAAGAGTAAGAATCAGTCCTCTAGTAAGAATTTTGATAATATTCAATGCAGAAAATGTCATGGATATAGACATTATGCGAATGAATGTGTCAATCGACTTCGAAAATGTATGAATGTCTCCCTGAGTGATGAGGATTCTGAGGAAGAACAGGAAAAGGGTGAACATGTAGACCTTATATCTTTTACTGCTTTGTTGGAAGGTAAGAAAAATTTTTCAGGTAAATCCACTTGGTGTTGGATTCGGTGTTGCAATACTTGGGCGCAACACAGTTCAAAAATCTGTATGTTTTGTGGCTTCTAATTTTGATAATTCTAGTAATCATGAAGAACAAGTGGCTGAAGAGTTTACTCTGGAAGGTGTCCAGAAACTTTATGAGGAGTTTTATACTGACTGGATCAAGAGGAACAAGAAAGATCTGGAATTGGATTTTCTGAATAGTGAACTTGAAAAAGCAAAAACAACTCTTTCCAGATATAATTCGAGCTCAACCAAACTTGATTCTATTTTGACTATGGGTAAAGATGATAAGTTTGGACTTGGTTTTAAAAATAGTGTGTTTGAAATTGGTGAATCTTCTAAATCATTAGTGTTTGTGAAGGAAGGTAGCAATATTTTGAACCCTCCTTCAGTTGTTTCCCAAGGTAAAAAACCTATTCCTGAGAAAACTGTTCCTGTACCAAAGCCAAAACAATGAAAGCTTCCTTTTGTCTGCCATTACTGTCTCAAACCTGGTCAAATCAGGTCATTTTGTCGAAAGCTCAAGAATGACTATCTTTTGTGGGAGTCTAAGAAAATGTTTCCCCCCATGTTGCACAACACTAAGTGCAACACCAACAAATAGGGACCCACAACAAAGAAAATTTGGGTACCAAAGTTTGATGCTAAGTGTTTTGTTATTTATACTTCCTTAAAAGCTAACACTGCATGAAACTGGTATTTTGATAGTGAAGCTCCCGTCACATGACAGGTTTGAAGGATTACCTCACGAACTACATTGAACAAATAGGTGGTAGAGTGACCTATGGAGGTGGTGTAAAAAAAAGAATTGTGGGCCAGAGAATACTCAATGTGGAAGGATTTTCAAATCTTCACAATGTGTTGCATGTCGAAGGACTTAATGCGAATTTAATTTCGATTAGTCAATTGTGTGATGATGACTTGCATGTTAAATTTGATAAAAATACATGTGAATTTTTTGATAATGCTAATCGATGTGTCATGGCAACTACAAGATCAGCAGATAATTACTACCAACTCGGTGAGAAATTGGCTTGTAGACACACAAAAGTTGATGATTTTAGTCTATGGTACCAAAATCTTGGCCATGTGAATTTCAAAACTTTACAGAATTTTAGTAAGTTTGAGGCTGTCAGAGGACTGCCAAATTTAAAGTCTGGTATTCCATACATCTGTGGTGCATGCCAAAAAGTAGCAAGGATCAGAACTGATCATGGAAAGGAATTTGAGAACTCATATTTTTTCGTCTTTGTGTGACAAGAAAGATTTCAAGGGTAAAACTGTTGAAGATGATAGTGATAGCTTGCTGGAAATTACTGTCGAAGAACCCAGTGTTATTCTTGATGCTACAACATCAAGAACAACACCAGTTCCACCAAAAAATGATCATGAGGATAATCATCCAAGTGATGAGGAAACTGAGTTAATTATTGAAAAGATCATTCCGAGCAAGATACAGAAAAATCATCTTTCATCACAGATCATTGGAGATGCTCATGGAACGAGACAAACTCAAACTAAGGACAAGGTGGACTACCGTAAGATGGTTGTGTTAGTATGTATGCATGAGTTCCGTATACTCACAGGTAATGCACTCTTGTTTTGTCTCCAATATTGAGCCTAAGAATATCAACGAGGCTTTAAAAGATGAATTTTGGATAAATGCCATGCATGAGGAACTTGAGCAATTTGTCCGAAATGATGTGTGGTTTTTGGTTCCACCTCCTGATCATGGTAATGTCATCGGCACAAAATGGATTTTCAAAAACAAAATCGATGAATCAGGAAACATCATTAAGAATAAAGCAAGGTTGGTTTCTCAAGGGTATAAACAGGTTGAGGGAGTTGATTTTGATGAGACATTTGATCATGTTGCCCGCATTGAGTCAGTCCGACTATTGCTTGTTATTGCATGTCGTATAAGTATAAAAATTTACAAAATGGATGTGAAAAGTGCTTTTTTAAATAGGATTTTAAGTGAGGAAGTGTATGTGAAGCAACCAAAATGCTTTTAGGATCCACGCCACTTGGATCATGTTTACAAGTTGAAGAAGACACTTTATGGTTTGAAGCAAGCTCCACGAGCATGGTATGTTAGGTTGACTGAATATTTGCTCGAAATTGGATTCAAACGAGGTGAGGTTGACAAAAATCTTTTTATTCAAAAGTCCAAGGTTGAAATACTTATTTTTCAAGTTTATGTGGATGACATAATCTTTGGTGCTTCTTCTCAAAAGCATGTTGATAATTTTGTTGAATACATGTGTTCTACTTTTTAAATGAGAATGGTAGGTGAATTAAGTTATTTTCTTGGACTGCAAGTTAACCAATTGAATGATGGTATTTTTTGTGTCAAAGCAAGTATACAAAGAATTTGGTGAAAAAGTTTGTAAAGAGAATGTTAAGCACATGAAAACTCCAATGGGATCTAGTGAAAAATTGGGAAAAGATAGTGTTGCGGTCGGTGTTGACAACACCATGTATCACAACATGATAGAGAGTATTTTGTATTTAACTGCAAGTCATCCTGATATCATGTTTATTGTGTGTTTATGGGCTAGGTACAAATTTGATCCAAAGATAAATCATTTAAAAGCGGTTATGCGTATTTGGAAATATGTTTCGGGTACATTGGATTTGAGATTATGGTATACAAAGGAAACAAACACTAATCTTGTTGGTTTTAGTGATGCTGATTGGGCTGGTGATGTGAATGATAATAAAAGCACTACTGGTGGGTGTTTTTATCTTGACAATAATTTGGTTTCATGATATAGTCGTAAACAAAATTATGTGTCACTTTCGACTGCTGAATCTGAATATGTGGCAACCGAAAGTTGTTGTTCACAACTTCTTTGGATGAACCAAATGATTGAGGATTATGGTTTTAAGAGTGAACCTCCTATTGTTTATTGTGATAATTCAAGTGCAATTAATATATCAAAGAATCCAGTTCAACACTCTCGCATAAAACACATTGACATTCGTAATCACTTTATTTGAGATTTGGTGGAGAAAGGCGTGTTTCGAATGGAGTTTGTTGGAACCAATAACCAACTGACAGACATATTTACTAAAACTTAGATTTCGGGAGATTCTCAACTCTTCGAAGGTCTCTCAGCATGTGTGCATTATAATCCTTATGGATGTTGTCTCCGGTGTTATAACACCATAGACAACACTGTTATTTTTATTTTCATGCATGTTTAGGATTTTAGGTATTTTGCATTCACTTTGTGATGTGTAGTATTTTAATCTTTGTTACAGTGATTCAAAAAGCGCCAAGTTTTTCTACAAAAAAATTTTTTTAAACACACTGACCCTTGAAAAATCAAACTCTGACTAAACCACTAAGTAGTTGAGGGATGTACGTGTATTCCATGTTCTTGTCCCATGTGAAAGGTGGTTTCACAAATTCAGTGTTCAATTTTTTGAATAAGTTTGATGACCAATGTTATATGTACAAACTTGATAAATAATCGGAAGAAAATGGAAAAAGCTACCCAATTGAGTCTAATGAAGACTGTTCTTTTAGTGTGCAGGCTACCACTTATGGAATTTTCTGAATCCAAGGGTAATCAAGTGTGTAAATCTCAAATACTTTCTGAAAAACTTTGGTGTTGTTGATGATGTTGTCAACACGAGAGACAACACTATACTTGTAAACATATCATGTGCATGTGATTGCATTTTTCTCTTATGTTACACTCTGTTTTAGGCATAAAATAGGACATTCATATGCATTTTTGAGTGAATAGTTCTCTGGTTTGGTTACAGTTCCGAATAGACAAAATTTGATGAAATACCCTATTTACTAAAAATTAAATTTTTGTGTTTGATTATATTTCAGTGGAGTTAAGCTTAAGTGGAGTTATTTCTGAAAAATTTGGGCTGAAAAATTTGGGCTAATTAGGGTCATAATGAGTTTGTTAGGAAATGATATTACCGTTTGTGACTTTCTATCTTATATGTATCTATTTCCTTCTATATAGAGTTTTTATCTTCCTCTCAAAATTTCATTTTACCCCGTTTGTGATTTCTGCAAACCCTACCCTTCTCTCACTCTCAAATTTTTCTTTCAATGGTAGGATTTGATCCTCAAAATATTCGAAGCGAGATGGGTTACAAGGACCCCGATGTTGCCGCCAGTGTTGCAACACCGAAAGTTCAATCTTCGCCACCCTCTCTGGCGATTGCTTCAGTGCCTAAGAACCAGTTCCACTCGATGTTGTTGCTCCTGGTGAACCTGGAAACGAGATCGATGTAGAGAATCTTCCTGATTTCTCTATTTTGAACCGCGTTCATCCTGCTTCGGTTATGGCTCCCAGATCAAAATGACAAGCAGGATACAACCCGAATTTTACGCCCTCAAAGAGGTTTCGCAGAGGTTCTCATCCCTCTTTAGCCGACGATGAACACACCTCCGGTGATGATTTAGAAGATGGTGATTACGAGTTTGTGGCTCGAAAAAAACCCTTTGTCTCCACTGCTGCATCTGCTTCTCAATATTTTGCTGAATCTGCTTCTGATAGCAGTGATTCAATCTCTTCTGATGATGCTCCTCCTGATGTTACCCCTGAAAAATTAGTACCTAAGGAGATCGCTTTTTCTGATGAAGATGCTACTTTGGCTAAAATCCTATAGAGCCTCAAGCAAGGGAAGGTTTCTACATATGTTCCTTCCTCTGCTCATCTTTCAGACAATGAGCCTGATTCAGAGATGATGAAGGAGTTTTCCCAAGGTCGAGAACAACCAATGGAACATTCTACCTCCTCTTCCTCTTCTGGTAGTTCCACCTTGTCTGATGCTTGTGTGGAACTTGATGCAGAAGACTTGGATCAAGCCTCAAGTGATGATCAAGAGGATGATCTATCTTTTGAATCTGTGCTTGATTCTGCTGCTGATTCTAGTTTTGCTGTTCGTGTTGCCAACACTACTGCCAACACTGTTGATGAAGAATATGACACTGATGCTGCTTATTCTCTCACATTTTACTCCAATGAAACCGCTACCGTCTGGCCCTTTACATTCACAGAGGATTGCGAGAGAAACATTGACGTGAGCTCCTACAGTAAGTTTAATCTGGTTGATTTTCTTAAACTCCGCAAACTCTACTCTGCTGTCGTTGTTGTTGTGCCCTACTGTAAGAAGGCCATTTTGGAATTCTATGTCAACCTTACTGCCTCAGTTGGAGATCCAGAATCTACAAAGTACGGGCTTGTTTATCTCCGAGGAAGATTGTTTGCGTTTACAACGGCTGTGATCAATGCCATGTACTCTACTCCAGATTTTGAAGACGTAGTCCATCCCGATATCAACGTGGTGATATCTGTTTTGACTGGTGGATTGGCCACTCAATTCTCTGATCACTTCTCTGCGGCGAAGCTGACCTCATTTTACTCTGCTTTGCATAAAATTGCTTTAAAAAATTGGGGCTTTTAATTATGGGAGGCTTTTAATTATGGGAGGCTTGTATTTCGGACCGTTCTACAATTTGCTGATGGAGGTCTTTAGTCCACCAAGCTTTTTTTCCCTCATTAATCTATGTATAATTGGAATCACAGGGGTTCATCCGAAATATCATGGAAGAATTATCCGAGATCCTTGATGATTTGAAGATTTCAGCTGCCCTACTTAAAGGAAACAGGAAAATTTATCTTCCATGGATCGAAGTCCATTCAAGTGCATCTATTACTGATGATGTTGTACCCGATGTAGCCAACACGGGTGACAACACTGAAGAAACTGTGCCTACTCCTTCTCCTCTGGAATTTTCGATAACTACTATTCAGCTGATTGTGCTGAAGAAAAGATTGCTCAAGCACATGAAGACAACTTTTAGACGCCAACTTGACATTTCTGGCCAAAAAAGGGGAGATAGTGCACAACCTGAATAAGCTGGTCCATCTGGGACAAAGGATGATGAGGAAGCTGCTGCTCAAGAAGGATCTGATAGTGATCAATTTTAGATTTTCTTTCTTCTCTCATCTTTGTTTAGCTTTGCTTTTATGATTAATATATCTGTTTTAGTTTTATTCTAGTTATGTGCCTTAACTGTTCTAATATGCTATAACTAGACTAACCTCTTCTACCCCTCTTATGCTCTAATACATGAATTTTAGAATCCCTAAGTGTTAAAGTTGATGTTATCCTTAGTGCTACCAACATGAGGGTTAACACCTCCAGGGGAGATTTACAATTCAGGGGGAGAAGTATTTTAAACTCAGTGAGAGTTTATGTTTAAGCTTACTTGTGCTAAGTTTTGTCCAGAAAGCAAAAAAGAGAGAGATTGAAAGGAATTTTAATTTCTTGAAATTCTCGACCTTAATTAAATCGAATATCACTTGATTTTGCTTTCTAGACAAGATAATAGATTTGGTAAATATTATGTGTGCAAGTCGAAAATCATGTTAAATATATTTACCATGCTTAATTATATCTTGATAAGGAAAATCTTTGATATAGTATTATATGATATTATCAAGATATCATTTGATATTCTTAATAGAGTTTTATTCATACTTAAAATTATTTTCTTATTCACGTAGGACTCTATTTATGGAAATCAATAAGCTTTAGATTTAAATCTATTTAAAGAGGATTTCCACGCACAAGTTAGAGAGAGCTTCAGACGACAACTCATAAAGAATTCTTTGAAGAATTCCGGTTGAAGAGTTGAAGGTTTCTGAAGACAATTTTGCAATCATCGTTATTGCGTGTCCCCGTGTTGCCGTTGGTGTTGAAGACATCGGAGACAACACTTAGTGCATAGTGTTGATCGAAGATTTTTTTTGTGTCTCTTCAAATTTAGGCTACGGGAGTTGCATCTATTTCTTTTATACTCTGATGTTATAGGATGCAAGTTTGATTTCTCTACTTGTTGAGAAATTTAGGATTTATTGACTTTTCGTAAAATCACTAGTATTGTTTTGTAAGATTGATATTCTCTTTTCTAGTGATATTTAGCCCTAAGGCACCCGCACGAGTTTTTATACTCGTGCAAAATTATTTGCTTGTGTTATTTATTTTACGCTTTTATTTTCGCTGCATTGTGTTGTTTCTGGTATTGTAACACCAAGTAAAACACTGACTGTTTTATTAACAAACTGCATACACCACCTCTTTCACATGCTACAGAAATTAAAAAAACCCGTCTTATTGGACTTGGAGATTCAGTTTTTACTCATGTTTTTAGATTGGCTAATGTGGTAGCCCATCACTTAGCCTCTTTTGCTTCTTTCTCTCATTCGTCATGATTTGTGTGGACGAATGGTGAGTTTTCTTCTTGGTTGATTAGACTCTTAATGGATGATTGTTAATCAATAAAATTACAAGTTTTCGTAAAAATAATTTCACGTGATAATTAAATGTTTGAAAAATTTCTGCCTCAATTATGTTTTTTAATTTATTAAAAAAAATATGGGGAAATTTTGTAGCTCATATTTGATGGCAACAAAGCAAAAAAGTTTCGCAACAAAACCTTCTTTCTTTCGTGAACTTAATTAATTAGATGAAGTATTTTTTTACTAAAAAACTTGTAATTCTCATTAATATAATAATGTCAAATTACAAGTTTTCCAACCAAATCAAAACATTCTTCTCCTGGCTTCTCCCAATAAAGCAGATCAAAGAAGAAGCAAAACGAGCAAACTAAAGCAACTGTTTGTGTATCCTCCACAATGTCATGTTCAAATATTCAATAGGCGAGGAAGTCCATGTGATGAAGTGGGCTTTCTTGCCCATTTCATTTCTTTTCCCTTCACGGGATGAGAAAATTGCACGAAGAGTCACGTTCAATAGGCGAGAAAGTCCATGCGATAAAGTGGGCTTCCTTGAACATTTCATTTCTCCCCCCTTCAAGGGACGAGAAAGTTGCACGAGAACTGCTCCTCGTACAATGTTACAGGCAGACCCGCGCGGATTCCTCTCGTGTGGTGAAGTCTGCCTGCCACATTTTATATTTTTAATACTTTTTAAAAAAATTGTTCACATATTAATCTGGATGTTTTAAAATATTAAAAATAATTTTAAATATTTTAAAATAAATTTAATAATAACACATTTTTTTATTAAAAAAATAAAAAAAGGAGTAAATGAGATAATTTGGTCCTAGTATATCAATGGCCAAGAGCATTTAGCATTTTTTTTAAAAAAATAGAAAAATAATTTTAAAAAATTTAAAATCGAAAAATAAAAAAATTACATAAATGTCTCCGACGACTGGTAACGAATATATTCTTCAATCTCCTTAAATTCACTTCATTGTAGTTTCGAAAAAATCATATTTCTTCCACTTTCATTTCGAAAACAATCCAATTTCTTTCAAACAATTAACAAAATTTCAAGCACAATTTGTTTCTCGTGGTATAAAATTGTTCTTCTTCTTCTTCTTCTTCTTCTTCTTCTTCTTCTTCTTCTTCGATCATCACCATATCAGATGATGAAATTTTTGATCCCATGATTGATCAACTTTTATTCATGACAAAACGTCAACCAAGCTATCGATTTTTGGTGCACACCAATTTTTTTGCATCAAATGAGATAGTCAAGTTGCAAACATGGCTACAAAATTTAGGAAACAAAAAGATCGAGAACGTGCTGTTGAGAATAAGAGATTATACAAATATTACGTCGTTGATAGTCTCATCTAAAGTAAAAATATTTTCGACGATTTCGAATGAGGAGATATTTGTTTTTGAGAATTTTTTAATTTTTACAAACAAATGTGTCATACTTTGTCCAACGGAGGGACGTAATCGATATGCTTGGGTTGTTATCACTTTGTAGCGACCCAACCCGGATCCATAATCTAATCAGAGTTTAGAGCATAATTAAGCATGCATTAAATAAATTGCTACGAAAGACTTAAATAAAAGCAGACCAGCAGAATACAACCTGTTAAATAAAACCAATATACAACCCAATCGAATTAAATAATCCTACGGGCAATTAAAACCTATAGCTAATACTGGTGTCTTCACTGGTCATTGGCTACTCCAAGCTCCTAGTGCTCAACCCTGCACCTACACCTGCCCCATCGAATGGGGTCTCCAGATACACAGAAAAGACTGAACGTTAGCTCTAAGCTCAATACGAAAGCACGGGTAAAACATACAAATATGGTTCATGCAAATGACAGGGTATCCATATCTGGGATAACTGTATACAACTGCTCAGAATGGCGCCTAGGACATGAGTCGCACAACTCGGGAATCAAACCCTGCGTACATTGCTCATTCCTACCGGACGTAGACTGTGTCTTACAGATGCCAGTGTCGGCTAACCCGTCGGTCACGGGGCGCTAGACATCAACCGTCCAAACAGGGCTGAGCGGCCCTACATGGCTCATCTCAAAAGATGGAAAGTCACAATATGATATGCCTTATGCTGCAGATTAATATGGCACACAATGCAAAATATAAGCATGAAAACCCGCTGGCTATCTCAGTCAATACTTACGTATCTTACTACAGGCAGTCCTAGCAATCCCACTCTAGGTTCCAAGCCTATCATCAGCTCTACAATTCAAATACACATGTATCATTCATTAAGCTCTAAAAGCCTTAGCTAAGCTATTACATACTCCTAAATAATTTAAGAAGACCATAGCTATACCTACGTCCGTCATCAGCCCACTGATGACGACTATCTCGCAACTAGGGGCACACCCCTGCTGCAGCTCCACAGCCTCGAGCATGGCTCCGCTACACGAGCACTGCACTACAACTAGGTCAGAAACTGTCTGAATATACTAAGATATATTTTCCACTCCAACTCTAAAATAAGAGTACCCAAAGCCCCCTAAAATAGAGCCACGCAGGCAAAGGAGAGGAAGTTTGTAGTAGCATGTACCCAGATTTAGTGAGTAACTGTTAATTAATCCAATTAACTTGATTAAGGGAATTTCAATTGGATTAGCGGAGCCCGGAAATAGACCCAGAATGATCAGATAAGGTCCGGAGGGTCAGGCAGAACAGATGCAACGTTCTAGGAACGGACACAACATTTGTGCCAGCTAGAATGCATCACTGCTTACGCACTTGATGTTGACGTTCGGACGCAACGATGGCAAACGGATGCAACGATGGCGAACAGACGCAACGATGGAGAAACGGACGTTCCGTTCGATGTCTATAAATAGAGGTGCCGAGATTCATTTCCAAGCACATCATTCACCTCTCTTCTCTCGATTTCTTGGTCTTCTAGCATAGATCTAGGGCATTCTAGGCGTCCCGTTGGGAATCCGAAAGTGGCATAGCGGTCCAGGCGTCGTAGCGGAGCTGCGGCCTAGTTTTGAGGAAAGCGACAGCAAGGGCTGACGACGGACGCAGGTATAGCTTTTGCTTCCTAAAAATATTTAAAAGTATGCAATAGATTAGTTAAGGCTTTTAGAGCACTATAATGATATTAGTATCATTTGGCATTTTAGTGCGGATTATAGGCATAGACCTAAAGATGGTAGAGCACGCCTAGCATTTGAGGTACGAAAGTACTGTTCGAGATATTCTGACTGAGTATGCATGTATTATGTGACAACATGATTTATATGCATGATTTTATGCTACATACATATGCATCTCGAGCTATCTCTTTTGAGATGTCTGTAGTAGGGTTCTACCCTATCCTGTTAGTGGATGGACTTCCATCGATTTGGATCTGGCGTATCCACTAGTATTTCGGTATGTGAGTCACCTCCTGAAGAGACGGCACAGCGTGCTACATACCAGGTCCCGGTCTGTCTTTGTTATCTGATTCTTGACCTTTAGTCAGTAGGCGGTACACTTGCATTCATGTATACTCATACTCTAGTGCTGAGCGTTTTATGCTCATGTCTTGTAATCTGTGTTTCTGGACACCCTATTCCATGGGGCAGGTTTGCGATTGGATGAGGCGTGTGGATCCAAGAGGGGCTAGGCAATGGTTGGCCAGCTGGAGCTTCGCCTAGGGTTTTATTTCTGTTATGATTGGGTTTATACACTATTCGATTTGGTTTTATAATATTTGGGTATTGCAGATTCCTTTCCTTGGGATTGTATTAATGTTTATTGTTTCCGCAGCTTATTCTGGTTTACTATTTGATTAAGTTAATTGTATGCCTAAGTTCTGTTTAGTATATGATCTTGGTAAGGGTCACTACATTTATGGTATCAAAGCATGCATAGTATTCTTGGGATTTAGATTCTGCATAAGATAACCGCGAGGTAATTTTGTAGATGGCAGACCGTGATGATCAGAGCAGCCATGGCAGTATAGGTGGACATTGGGGCGATGCTGACCGGGAGCGTCGTCGGGAATGCCATCATCGTCGCCATGATGATCAGAGTTTCAGTGTGCGCCGATTCTTATCTATGGGTCCTAAGCCCTTGGTTGGAGGTGAGTCTCCGAAGAATGCGGAGAACTGGTTAGACCTCATGGAGACTACTTTTTGGACATTCCACTGTACTGAGGATCAGAAGATGGAGACGCTTGGTTATCTCCTAGATGGGCGAGCCCGTAGGTGGTGGAGGTTTACTTCTACACCCTTTGTTGCGGCGAAAGGAGTGGCCACCTGGGCCGAGTTCCGCACAGCTTTTCAGAAGCTGTATTTTCCTCCTGCACTCCGTCAAATGAAGGCGGGTGAGTTACTGAGCTTGCGTTAGGGAGCCATGTCTATTGAGGAGTATCAGCAGAAGTTCTTCAATCTGTTATCCTATTGTCCCAAGATAGCTGATAGTTCTGAGATGAAGTACAATCTGTTCCTTCAGGGCCTTAACCCTGAGATTCATGACCATGTGGCGGTTGGTGATGATATGACCTATGAGGGTTTGGTGAGCCGTTGTCACCAGGCGGAGGATAGCATCTAGCGGAACAGGTCTTTTTCTCAGTCTAGGCCTGCGAGTTCTTTGGGTCCCCGTGCTCAGTCTTTCAAGAAGTCCAGATCTACTTCTTCTTCCTCTGGTTCCGCTGGTGTTGTTCGTCTTGGGAAGAAGGACAAGTACGACCATTGCGGAAAGAACCATCCATTAGACAAGTGCCGTAGAGCTTCTGGAGCTTGTTTCTGTTGTGGAGAGGTGGGTCATCTCCGGAGGGATTGTCCACTATGTGGGGGAGGCGGTTCTGGTTCTGGTTCAGGATCGGGTTCTCAGGCCACCATTCAGCAGAGGTCGCAGGGACAGTCTGGTGGGAGTTCTCATTTGAGGCCGCGGGCTTCTGGCCAGGTGTTTGCCTTGAGGCACGATCAGGCAGTGGAGGAGAATGAGAAGGTCATCGCAGGTACATTTTTATTATATGGTATACCTGCTCTTGTACTTATTGACACTGGTGCATCTCATTCCTTTATTTCTGCACGTTTTGTTAAGAGGCATAAGTTACCATGCATTGCACTAGACGTAGTAGTTTCTATTTCTACTCCGATGAAACATTCTGATAGCGAATCTCATGGTTCTGGGGATTGACATGTTGACTACCTATCGAGCTTTAGTGGACTGCTATCAGAGATTAGTACGCTTTCATCCGGATGAGAGTGATAGCTGATTTTTCTATGGTGAGGGAGCATGACCCCCGATGCCCTTGGTATCAGCTTTGAGAGCCTGTCGAGCTCTAGAGTCGGGCAGGGAAGGTTACCTCATCTATGCAGTTGATTTGTCCGCTGAGAGCGTTGGGATAGAGAGTATTCCGGTTGTGGATGAATTCCCAGATGTGCTTCCTGATGAGATTTCGGGTTTTCCTCCTGCTAGGGAAGCCGAGTTTGGCATAGAGTTGATGCCGGGTACTTCGCCTATTTCTCGAGCACCGTATCGTCTGGTTCTGTCAGAGATGCAAGAGTTGAAAAATCAGTTACAGGATCTTTTGGACAAGGGGTACATCCGTCCTAGTGTATCTCCTTGGGAAGCTCCTGTTCTCTTTATGAAGAAGAAGGATGGGTCTATGCAGTTGTGCATTGACTATTGGCAGCTGAATCGGGTTACTGTGAAGAACAAGTATCCTTTGTCTCGTATTGATGACTTGTTTGATCAGCTGCAGGGTACTTCGATTTACTCCAAGATTGACTTGAGATCTGAGTATCATCAGATGAGAGTCCGAGATCAGGACGTAGCCAAGACTGCATTTCATACTCGCTATGGGCATTACGAGTTTCTAGTGATGCCATTTGGATTGACTAATGCGCCGGCTATATTTATGGATCTGATGAACCGTGTCTTCAGGGAGTATTTGGACAAGTTTGTCGTGGTCTTTATTGAAAACATCCTGGTGTATTTGCGTAATGCGGACGAGCATGTTTCTTACTTGCGGTTGGTACTGCAGACTCTTTGGGATGAGCAGTTGTACGCCAAACTGAGCAAGTGTGAGTTTTGGATGGATCGTGTGGTATTTATTGGCCACGTCATCTCCAGGGAGGGGATTTCTGTTGATCCGAGCAAGATCGAGGCTGTGCTTAATTGGTCGCGCCCGACGACGGTTGCTGAGATCCGTAGTTTTCTGCGTCTAGTAGGATATTATCGTCGCTTCATTCTGAACTTCTCGCAGCTAGCTCGACCTTTGACGCAGCTTACCCGCAAGGGTGTTGATTTCGAGTGGTCCTCAGAGTGTGAAGAGAATTTTTGTGAGTTTCGACGACGGTTGACTTCTGCACCGATGTTAGCATTATTGTCAGGATCTGGAGAATATGTGGTTTACACAGATGCTTCTCTTCAGGGGTTAGGTTGTGTCCTGACTCAGAATGGGCATGTGATTGCATACGCTTCTAGACAGTTGAAGTTCCACGAAGACAATTATCCAGTTCATGATTTGGAGTTGGCAGTCATTGTGTTCTCCTTGAAGATCTGGCGTCATTATATGTATGGCGAGAAATTTGAGATCTTCACCGACCATCCGGGGACTATCCGTACTTCAGACTTGTTCGATGTCTAGTGCGATCAGGGATTGTTGTTCTTCAGGGTATACCTTCAAGCACAAGAAATGTATGCAGAGTATCCAGATGTTTGCGATACTATCTGAGCCAGCTTTGTATTTGCAGATTCGGGAGGCTCAGATGTCTGATTCGAAGACCCAGCGTTTGGCTCGTCTAGCCAACGAGGGTAGTACGTCTGGATTTCACTATCAGTCAGATGGTTTTTTGTGTTTGTCTGGTAGGCTTGTGATTCCGGAGGATGAAGATTTGCGAGAGGAGATCTTGTCTCAGGCACATCGCACTAAGTTGAGTATTCATTCGGGGAGCAACAAGATGTACAAGGATCTACGTACTCGGTTTTGGTGGAAGGGAATGAAACGCAGTGTGTATCAAAATGTTTCGAGATGTTTGGTGTGTTAGTAGGTCAAAGCAGAACACCGACGACCTGGAGGTTTGCTTCACAGTCTGCCAATTCCTGAGTGGAAATGGAAGCTTATCATGATGGATTTTGTGACTCATTTGCCGGTAACCTCGAGGAATTGTGATGCTATCTGGGTTGTGGTAGACCGACTCACCAAGTCAGCGCATTTCATTGCCTATAGCCGAGAGTACTATGTAGATCGTATGACGCGATTGTACATTCAGGAGATCGTTTGACTTCATGGAGTGCCTGTGAGCATTGTCAGCGATCGAGACCCCAGGTTTACTTCTAGGTTCTGGGGGAGTGTTCATCGTGCGATGGGCACTACTCTCAGTTTGAGTACGGCCTATCATCCGGAGACAGATGGTCAGTCAGAGCACATTATCCGTACTTTGGAGGATATGCTTCGAGCATGCACTATGGACTTTGGTTCAGCCTGGCAGGATCAGTTGCCATTGATTGAGTTCGCGTACAACAACAGCTATCATACTAGCATTGGGATGGCTCCTTTTGAGGCGTTGTATGGGTGACGTTGTCGTACTCCACTCTTCTGGGAAGAAGTGGGAGAGAGACAGGCTGAGGGACCGGAGTTAGTCCAGCAGACAGTAGATGTTGTTGATCAGATCAAGAAACGGATTAAGACTGCACATGATCGTCAGGCCAGCTATGCTAATACCAAGCGTAGGCCGTTGCAGTTTGAGGTTGGGGAGAAAGTGTTTCTGAGAGTTTTACCTTTCCGCAGAATTCTCAGATTTGACCTTAAGGGCAAGTTGTCTCCCAGATTTATCGGTCTGTTTGAGATCTTGGAGAGCATTGGAGATTTGGCTTATCGTCTGGCCTTGCCACCGTATCTGTCCAGTATTCACGACGTGTTCCACATATCTCTATTGCGACGGTATGTGGCGGATCAATCTCACATTCTAAAACCGTCTGAATTTCAGGTGGAGATAGATTTGACTTATGTAGAGAGACCTATTCGTATCCTGGATCATAAGGATAAGGTCTTGCGGAATAAAGTCATTCCTCTGGTTTTAGTTCAGTGGCAGCGCCGAGGCACTGAAGAAGCCACTTGGGAGTTGGAAAGCAGGATGCGTTCAGAACATCCTGAGTTATTTTGATTTCCTTTTCGCGTTGTATTCAGTTGTAAACTCTATGAATTTTGCATTTGAATAAAAAAATGTTTCTGCATCTTGTTTTTCATCCAGTACTTAAGATCTGATTTCGAGGACGAAATATCTTAAGTGGGGGAGAATGTAGTAGCCCGTACCCAGATTTAGTGAGTAACTGTTAATTAATCCAATTAACATGATTAAGAGAATTTCAATTGGATTAGCGGATCCCGGAAATGGACCCAGAATGATCAGATATGGTCCGGAGGGTCAGGCAGAACAGATGCAACATTCTAGGAACGAACGCAACGTTCGTGCCAGCTAGAATGCGTCACTGCTTACGCACTTGATGTTGAGATGGCGAACAGACTCAACGATGGAGGAACGGACGTTCCGTTCGATGTCTATAAATAGAGGTACCGAGATTCATTTCCAAGCACACCATTCACTTCTCTTCTCTCGATTCCTTGGTCTTCTAGCTTAGATCTAGGGCATTCTAGGCGTCCCGTTGGGAATCCGGAAGTGGCATAATGGTCCAGGCGTCGTAGCGGAGCTGCGGCCTAGTTTTGAGGCAAGCAACAGCAAAGGGCTGACGACGGACGTAGATATAGCTTTTGCTTCCTAAAAATATTTAGAAGTATGCAATAGCTTAGTTAAGGCTTTTAGAGCACTATAATGATATTACTATCATTTGGCACTGTAGTGCGGATTATAGGCATAGACCTAGAGCTGGTAGAGCGCGCCTAGCATTTGAAGTGCGAAAGTACTGTTCGAGATATACTGACTGAGTATGCATGTATTATGTGACTGCATGATTTATATGACATGATTTTATGCTGCATACATATGCATCTTGAGCTATCTCTTTTGAGATGTCTGTTAGTAGGGTTCTACCCTATCCAGTTAGTGGATGGACTTCCATCGATTTGGGTCCGGCGTATCCACTAGTATTTCGGTATGTGAGCCATCTCTGAAGCGATGGCACAGCGTGCTAAATACCAGGGCCCGATCTGTCTTTGTTTTCTGATTCTTGACCTCTAGTCAGTAGGCGGTACACTTGCATTCATGTATACTCATACTCTCGTGTTGAGCCTTTTATGCTCACGTCTCGTACTCTGTGTTTCTGGACACCCTATTCCATGGGGCAGGTTTGCGATTGGATGAGGCGGGTGGATCCAAGAGGGGCTAGGCAGTGGTTGGCCAGCTGGAGCTTCGCCTAGGGTTTTATTTCTGTAACGACCCACTGTATCAAGACGTGTCATTTCAGCGTGCTTATGTGCTCACTCACACGTACCCTGAGAAACTTACCAGGGGGTCACCCATCCTATAATTGCCCCAAGTCAAGCACGCTTAACTTTGGAGTTCTTATGTGATGAGCTCCCGAAAATAAGATGCACCTTCTTGATATAAATAGTACATATAAAATCTTTTAAGCCCTCCTCAACCATGTAGTCTCATACCTACACAGTCTCAGAATCCCTCTCATTCTGGCACGGGATCGGTTCATTCATGTCTCCCTCCGCCTAGAAGCCTACCAGGAGCCGCTCATTGTCCGTGCAACCTCTTGGCATCGGCGATCACTCTTTGCCTCTTCAGCCCCGGGCGTCACATGCCAACCAGCTTCCGCTTGGTTCGTCCCCGAACCATACCGTACTAAGAGAGGTCGACTCTGATACCATTTGTAATGACCCACTGTATCAAGACGTGTATTTTCAGCGTGCTTATGTCCTCACTCACACACACCCTGAGAAACTTCCCAGGGGGTCACCCATCCTATAATTGCCCCAAGTGAAGCACGCTTAACTTTGGAGTTCTTATGTGATGAACTCCCGAAAAGAAGATGCACCTTCTTGATATGAATAGTACATATGAAATCTTTTAAGCCCTCCTCAACCATGTAGTCCCATACCTACACAGTCTCAGAATTCCTCTCATTCCGGCACGGGATCGGTTCATTCATGTCTCCCTCCGCCTAGAAGCCCACCAGGAGCCACTCATTGTCCGTGCAACCTCTTGGCACCGACGATCACTCCCTGCCTCTTCAGCCCCGGGCGTTACAATTTCTGTTATGATTGGGTTTATACACTATTTGATTTGGTTGTATAATATTTGGGTATTGCAGATTCCTTTCCTTGAGATTGTATTAATGTTTATTATTTTTGCAGCTTATTCTGGTTTACTATTTGATTAAGTTAATTGCATGCCTAAGTTCTGTTTAGTAGGTGATCTTGGTAAGGGTCACTACAAAGTTGGTGCTATTCTGAAATGAGCTCCTCGGCACCCTTTTATAGACGAGGGTTCGGATCGTCCGAACCTGCCTTCGGACTGTTCGAACTCTGCATGCGTGACAAGTGTCACAACAGGCACTTCGGATCGTCCGAACGTGAATATTACGTCACTCATGACATCACCCTCCCGGACACCTGGCGGGGCTTCAGTTTGGACCATCCGATCCAGCACTTCGGATTGTCCGAACTCTACTTCTAGCCAATCAAATAATTTTCTTATCTTATCTTTTCTGAGGGAGATCGGACCGTCCGATCCCTCTTCTGATCGTCCGAACTCCTGCCATTCGAACTGGTTCAAAGCCTCCGAACCCACACACTTCGGACCATCCGATCCCTGGTTCGGAGCCTCCGATCCTGTCTAAGACTCGGAACCTTCCCGACCATTTTCAAGTGTTCTGGATCCATTTTCGTACTCCGTTAATCTATTTAGAAAATCCTTAATAATGTATTACTAATCTAAACATGATCACACGATTAATGTACTCATTAATAATATAAACATGATCACGCGATTAATGTACTCATTAATCGTTAATTCCGGATACGGGTCACTAAACACTTCGTAATATTACGACTTCAGTCTAATTAACTGCTTGCATATGATGTAGCGGGCGATTTTGTTGATGAGTATTTGAGAATAGCTGCATCGACAACAATGGAATGGTTGAAAACATTTTCTAGGGCAGTGTATGATATATTTTCTGAGCAGTATTTGAGGCTACCAACACGTGAGGATATAGCTTGGCTAAATGCTGAAAATAATCAAAAGGGATTGCTCAGGCCGGGATACTTAGAAGCATTGATTGTATGCACTACAACTTGGGCAAGATAATATCAAATTGGACACCAAAAATAACCTTCAATCATACTATAGACAGACATCAAAATATTTATGGATTTAACATGCATACTTCGGCGTACAAAGATGCAATAACGACATCAATGTGCTAGAGAGTTCTAATATGTTCTTAAACCTTGCAAAGAGTGAAGCCCCTCCAGTACGGTTTGAGATAAACGGGAACAAGTACACCATGAGATATTATCTTCCCGTTGGTATTTTTCCATTTTGGACTGCCTTTTCCAAAACCACCCCCCGGCCTCTTTCGCAAAAGAATAAGAATTTTGAAAGATATCGAGAGGGCATAATAAAATATGTTGAGCGAGCATTTGGTGTACTCCAGGCAAGTTGGAACATTGCGGGAAGGTCCGGACCTTTAGTGTTAAATTTGAGGCAAGTGCCTCGGGCCCCAAAATTTTGGGGGAACCAAAATTTTAAAAAAAATTACTAATATAGTATATAATTAATTCAAAACCTCATCCCATGAATAATAATTAATGGATAGTAGCATGTGATGAAGACTTAAGTCTCATTGTCCATTTATCATTTTATCTCTCGTAAACATTCAGCAAGAATCGATAATCAATCCGAAATATTTATCTAGAAAGTTCTCGCTAAAAACCAAATCCTCACTATTCTATGATAATCAAGCTCGCTATCACTTGATCTCTATTTATCGATTCGTTTCAGGATAATTTTTGTGATCCATCAGAAGTTGTATTTACCGAAAGAGAGTTTTTCAGGTTGAAGTTGTGCGAAACTCATCTCCGATCAACTATGTTATATGAAAGATAAATGACTAATTAGCTATGCATCAATCAAGAAAAGAAGTGTTTGATAACACTTATTATGCAAAATTAATCAATATTTTTGCTTCCAATTCTGAGAGACGATCAATATTCAAGTGAATATGTACTGGTTCAAAACATGAATTTCACATTTTTTTTTTTTGGATGATATTGGCTTTATTAGTATTTATTTATGACATATTTTTATCTATTTTTAATTTTATTTGTAAAAGTCATGTTATTTATACTATCATGTTTATCGATAAAAAAATATGAATGTTAAGCTTTAAAGGCACCAATTTTTTTATGCTTACCTCAGGCCTCAAAAAACGATCAGGTCCGGCACTGATTGTGGGAGGTCCATCTAATTGCATGTGAGATTCAATTGATTTAGATTACATAATGAACACTTGCATCATCTCCATAACATGACTGAGGAGGACAAAATAGATGATATGCTCGAAGATCGTGATTTTCCAGCTCTAGATGATGAATATGTGCCGCTGGAGTGTTGGACATTCTTACTTCGAAAGATCCCACGTACAATAGATTTTAATGTCTTTTCAGAGCGATGTGTAGTTAATCGAAACAAAGATTTGTATAATAAACTTCAAAAAAGATTTGATTGAACATAAACTTTACATGAGAATGAATAATTAATTATGTGTTTTCTCTTAATTATGTGTGTTTTTATATTTTTGTGTGTTATTTTTTTTAATTATGTGTGTTATTTTTTAATTACGTTTTAAAAAATGTGTAAACTTTTAAATTTTAATTATGACAATATTAAAATTTTTCAATCATATGCAATTAATTTTATATTTAAGTACCCATATATTTAATGAAATAAAAAAGTAATATGTCAACGTCATCTCCGTAACATATTATAGTCTCACAGAATCATAAAAACACGCAACTTACATATTTAAACAATCACAACATTATTATTCTAAAAAAACCAGGGTTAATGGAAGAGATCTTTTTCTCGCTGATTTAGGCTAAATCATCGCAAAATTATCAAAAAATGCTCATGTATTGGTAAAGATTTCATTTTTCTTCATTTTACGGACTCTGTTTCTGAATTCACTGTACAATGGCCAGTGAGCCAAACAAATTTTGGGGATCATGCACATTAGCAAAATGAATGTTCATTCATGAATTATATGGCTAACCCTTTCCGTGATTTTGCGTGAATCGCACCTTTGAGCGAGCCATTACGTGTTTTCGATCATAGGCTGCGGCAGGTGAGGAACTTGGAATCAGCAGTTTCTTCCGACGAAATATGCGGCGGCGACGAGCATTCTGGCAAAAAGACGGAGGTTCATCTGGACCCGTGTTTCCAATCTTGAATTCGAACACGAAGATTCGGATTCTGAATCCGAGGAAGAAATGAGCTTTTCAGATTTCGTGGACGGGGTTTTCTTGCAGCATAACGCCCCCAGAATAAATAGTTTCAGCTTCTCATCTGGGGCAGACGGCAGAAATTTTAATCTTGGTTCATGGATTAGTGAAGCCATTGATCGTAGTGTTCGAGTGATTGATCTTGATTGTTCTCTGTTTAGGCTGCCTGAATGCCTCTTCAAGTGCTCTTGTAGATTTGAGGCTTCACAATTGCCTTTTGTGCGATGCCAATTTCGCGGTGTTTTTACCTCGGGTGAAGAAGTTGTTTCTGGACTCTGTTATGTATCGCGATTATGAATCGCTTCCCAACTTAATCTCGGGCTGCTTACTCCTTGAGGATTTTAACATTCATAGAGTAACATATGGTTCCAAAGACATGGTCTACTTGTATGTGTCATCGGAGAGAGAAAATCTTCTGTTACAAATTGGTGTAATATTGTCTGTTACACCAATCATTTCTTGACAAGTATGTGTTATTCCATTACATCAAAATTTAATTTCTCTCTTTACCAAATATATGACAAGAAGTGATTGATGTAACATATAATGTTACATCAATTTGTAACAGTGCTTGTACTAAGACACCTTGCGAATTGGTAACGACTCCAATTCCAAGTTTTTTGTGATTTAGAGGATTTCGAAGTTGCCACGAGGATCTTGTATGTGTGAGCTCTCTTTTATTTGAGATATCATGATGTTCTAACCTAGACTTGGAGCGAAGCGAAGCATTTCATGTTTTTATTCAACTTTTTATTCTAACCCTCTTGCTTTTTTGTAAATTTTATTATGGGAAAAAAAAAAATTTGTTTGCGAACTTGTCTAATTTTGGTTTTAGTTCATAAATTACTATATAATTTTTTTTTAATTTTATGGATTATAACATTTTTGGTCCCGTAAATTCGATTTTATTATTTTTAGTTTTCAATGTTGTCAAATTTATTAATTAGCTGTGATCTATTTTTTTTTCAAATTTTGTCATTTTTTCGACATGACTAAAATTGCCAAAATTTTATCTTCAATATCCACATCTTTGTCATGGCATAATTCCAAGTCGAGTTCAACCCAAGTACTTGTGTTCTATCAAAACTTTAGTGTATATTTACGAAAAAAAAAAAAGAAAAAAGAAACTTTAGTATATATTTCAACTTTTTTGTTTCTGATACAATACAATATAAACAAGCTAACAAACGTGAGCCACAATATAATTCAAGATTTTGCTTAATAATCAAGTCTAATTCAAATAAATCAGTACTTTTGAATTCGTATTTGATATAATAGTGTGTTTGTCTTGCTTTGAACCGAATAAAGAAGTTCAAGCTCCAATCAAATATATATATAATTAATGAAGAATTAGTATCTAACTTGTTTGGATCTGTTTATAATTTTTAGAAAGAATTAATTAAGAAAATTGATTGTGGGATGCAAAAGTCTGGCCAAACTTCCATGAAGAAGGAACGACGTCGGAAAACTCCAATGTGTTTCCGTCGACCAAAGTGAGCTTAAACGACATCGTTTGGCTCCGGAGATCAACGTTGGTCTGCCAGTTGGCACCCCAATTCCGGGTCATGGGCGCCCACGTTGCGGTTTCGGAGCCCCGGATCAAGACATTCTTGATATCCCCACTTCCACCAACGTTGGATATCATGATCATGTTGAAGTTGGGTTGACCCTTGGTAGTGAATCGGACTCCCCCACTTCTTTTGCATGCCACCCTACGTTTATACATGCAACCGAATTAATCAGCTTATATTTTCAAAATTTTGTGAAGAAAAGTCGAGAATCACTTTTTTAATCATACTCGAAATACTTATATATTAATATTTTATTATATCTATACTATTATATAAATTAACTTGGACACCCTTTAATAACTACTTTTGGTGTGTCAAGATGACACCAATTTTTTTCTCCATTTTACCCATGTTCATTGAGAGTTCTCTGCACAACTTTCCTTTTTTTTTAAAGCATAGGGCAAAATAGAATTTTGACAATTTCCATAATTCTAATTTCATATCACGTCTCTCTCACATGTCTTCCTAACGAACGTTCTTTTCTCCCAAACCAGAAATAAAAATAAATTTTATTTAAAAAATACTCTAAAAGCACGCAACGCGTGCTTCAAATCACTAGTATAAATAAAATAATAATATGTGTATGTATTATATATTCAATATCAATGATCACCTTCTGTAAAGCACGGGGACTACGCCTTCGTTTCCCTGTCGAGCAATTCGAAAGAAAGCCGGCATGGACATGTCGAAGTGGTGGCGCGGTGGATCGCACCAACCGCCACGGTTGTTGGAAGGGCACAGGTTGGTGGCGGTCACCGTGATGGATGCACGGCCGAGGCACCACGTACGGTCACGCACGTAGTTACACGTCACCTGGTAGCAAGCACCGCAAGCCTCGCCGCCCCGGAAGAGAGCGGTGCTCACCGCGGCCGTGTTTGCTCCGAAACCGGCTTGGTAGTTGTCTTCATAGCCACAAGCTCCACCTGCAGGTAGGGGTGCAGGTAGGGGTGGGTTTTCGGTATATCGTATCAAAAAAATTAGTATGAAAAAAATTCATACTGGTATCGATATCAAAATTCTGGAATTTTTATATGGAAAAAATTCATATTAATATCGTGCAGATATCAAAACCAAATTCGATTTACCAAAAAAATGTTTATATGGCGAAAAAATTTCGGTACGGTATGCCGAAAAGTCGGTATTTTTGTTCGGTATCCCAGCCCTACCTGCAGGTCACATATTTGGATAGACTGTTATATCTAATTATCTTGACGTTTTATTTGCCCCTTAACTCCCATGTTTTTCATTGTTTTTTAAGTTCAAATTTCTTGATAATGCATTTAAAAATATTTAGTATGCTTTATAATAAATAGTAGAATTCAGCTCATTGTTTTTCAAAATTTTAATTTTGAACGTAAAGCATGTAGAAAAAATGAAACCATTATTATTTTTTGTTTACTAAACATAATAAATTCATTGAATTCTCTAAAAGAAAATCTTACCAAGGGTGCTTGGATTTTGAGTTTCCCCGTAAAATGTCGCATGCGCATCGAGCCAACCATTTTGGGCATTAATCCCTTGAAAAACCAAAACAAAATTCAAAATTAAGAGAGAAAAATCGAGGATCGCCATAAAATATAAGATCCCTTTCAAAGAAATTAAATTTTCACCAAAATTGATTTTTATGGGTATATTTGTTTTAAATATTCGAGTGAAAAAACAATGTGATAGAAATAGAATTTAGCTTACATATATATAGATTTTCTTCGCATGCATAATATTAATACCTCTCCAACATGGCGCAATAATATTTGCACGCGTTTGTTTGTCGGTGACTAAGTCATCGTCAAATTTAAGATGAGTTATTGATAATTTTAATCAGGAGAAACTTATAGCTTTATAAAAATTAAAATCTATATTTTTTGTATACATATTATGCATAAATGTTTTTTTACGAGAAAACCCGATATTCGTCCCTATTATTTTTTAAAAATATCATTTAACAAACAATGTAATTTTAAAAACTTCAAACTTGATGCATAATTAAATGTAAGTTTTATTTGTAATATATATTAAATAACCCCATAAATATAATTTTCGACCAATCAAAATCTTTGTTCCTCCATTTATATAGTATATATATAGCAAACGAATTTGACTCAAAATATTATCTCGATTGAATTTATAATGTTTCCACGTGATCTTGTTCACATTATTAATTTTCTGAAATTTGAAAATATCAAAGTCACAAATCAGCACAGTATTTGTAGTACTAACGTCCATGTTATTCGAATATTAACTAGCTAGCTAGCTACCCTAACTTTTTAATGTAGCGAATAAACCAAAGAACCCAAAACATCATCACCCTAAAAAAATATTTTTTCTCCTTATAGCAAAAATGCAAAATATGTCATGCACGATGCTTATAAAACATAACAATTATATATCGTCGATTATCTCTAAACGTACGTACTTGTGATGCGACATACTCAAACCTCAGTAGCTCACAGAGTTGAGACAGATCAGTTGGCTGGAAAAGTTATATAAAAACAAGATTTTTTTACTCTTATTTTTCATAAGAAATTACATATAATATATATATATATATATATATATATATATATATCACAAATATGAATGCAAGATTTCTCATTTAATGCAAACGGATTTTAAATTTCTTGCAACGCGTTTTAAAAAGAAGTTGGGGTATGTACGGAAGGGTACGACGACTATCAGAATACATATTTGGAAGACAATAAGAAAACAATAGCATGTGAGGGCCACTTTCATGTGTTTGCCGGTGATTTTTTTGCACCCAATTATTCAATACTACAATTTTCTCCTTTAAATAATATCATTCCAGAATATAGTTTATTTTATCCAATGAATTTTAGTCGATAGTGAAGATTTCGACTCGTACTGTAATTTTACGAGGGCAATATGATCTACTTAAATAACGAAAAAATTGTTCTTGGTCCTGTGTATTTTGTTTTTTTTTCCGCGATTTCATCTTCTATATTGTCAGATTTCAGTTGTAGTATGATATCTTTGTTTTCTTGGCACCGATACAACAATGACACGTGTGTAATATCACATCAACATTAAGAATAAAAAATAACTAAAATTCCTAAAAAAAACAAACTAAAATTACCAAATATTGAAAGATACAAAACTAATATTGAAATTTAATATGAATTAATTGAAAATGACACGTTGTGTGCTTATGCAATCCGTTTTGTTTTGTAAATAAAAACAAAAACAAAAAATTTGAAAAATATTTTGAAAATTGTTTTTTTTTTTTTTGTAAATATGGTTGCCCACTGATCTGATCATAGGTGAAATCCCTTCGCTTCGCGCCTTTGTTTGGGCTTAGCACATGACATTTTCGTAAATAAAAAGTTATCAACAAAAATATAAAATTACATTTTGAAAATTAAATATATAATAAAGAGCAAAATAAAAAGTGGTTAGTCTTACCAACATACCAATCCCTTACTTTAATAAAATAAAATAGATAAATGCTCAAAATCACAAAGATATCTTATCAAATTCGCAATTTCACTTAAATAAAATAAAAAAAAATTAAATTGATTTTATTATTTTTTTAGAGTTGTATCCATCAATATTTTTTTTAAGTCTGAGCACCACTTTAATTGATAAGATGATATGATTTTTTTTATTCTCAATAATACCCTCTTATTACGTGTAGAAAAGGAAGGAAGTCATGACCTTATGGCAACCATCAAATTTTAAAACAAATCCAAAAAACTATCAATTACGTGGAGAAAAAAAAAAAGAAAGTGGGAACAGTTTTCTTCTCCAAACCAAAGCATAATTTTGTCACATAATCACAGTACTCTATTTACAAAAGGTAGTATAATAACTACATTTGATAAATTGTTTACTAATTTGTCACATAATCACAGTACTCTTTTTACAAATACAATACCTCCATATTTTATTTGTTTTTATAAATAATGATTAAATAAAATATTTCATAAAAAATATAATTACACACACATCGTGCATTGCCGCTAGTTATTATATAAAAATATGTAATAGGGTTTGGTTGACGGTTGGATGGCGAGGTACCTATAAGGAGCGGTGACTTGAAACGAATAATAAAATATTAAAATTTGCAACTTGCAAGCATTTTATTTTTATGCTAACTTTTTATTTTTTATGCTAACTTGTGAGCTCGTCAGTGCAAAATTGATTTTCTTGTTTTGATAATTTTTTTATATCATCGTGCAAACAAAGTTAGGAGACTACCACAAAAATTTTTAAAGTTCAGAGCTCGCGCGTCTGGTCAAAATATTTATAAATATTTTTATTAAGCCATTTTTTATAAGTATTTGTGTAAACAAAATCTGTTAGGATCGATTTATAAGACCGTTCTTATGCAATTTTCGTGAGCAGTTCGATCTCTTGAAAAACTTTTTATATGAGAGCAATTATTGTTAAACAACTAACTATATTTTTTCTCATGTGTCAATGTTAATTGACCAACAAATATTTGTGCGAAAGAGGTCAAATAACAGATTGAAAAATAATGAAAATGACTTGACAGAAATATAAATAACACAGAAATGTTTATGGATATTCGAAGATAAAACTCCTACGTGTCATCCCTTCTTCCACGAAAGATTGATTCACTAGAAAACTTTGACTTATACAACGTCTTATATACAACTCACTCCAATCATAGAACTTATCATTTGTCGTAGATCGAAACTCCTAGAACACAACCAATTAAGACTCCTCGTCCTAACACCAAAAAACAGTAATGAATGAATCTGTATATTTAAACAGTAGATCAACTCCTTATAAACAAATATTCAGTTGAGAGTTGATTCTTGGCCCTTCAAAGATCAGATGAATTAGGGCTGGTTCGATATGGTATACCAAATTTACCGAATAATACCGCATACCGTACCGAAAACTTCGATTCCGAAAAAATAGATACTGATACAGTATCGAAATTTTGGTATACCAAAATGTCAGTATATCGAAATTTCGGTACAACATGAATTTCATACCGTTCTTACTGAAAATTTTGGTATACCGAAATTCGATACGGTATCGGTATAATACCGTCTATACCGACATTATAAAAATATATATTAAAATATATTTTAAAATTCTTACATATAATTAAAATATATTTTATTATAAATTTTTTTTGGTATTTCGTTATATACCGAAATTTTGCAAATCTCATACTGATACCGAAAATTTAGGTATATGTAGGCACGTTGAGACGATTAGATAATTTTTTTATGAGTGCTCAACCAGCTTGTATTTTCATGTATCTTGGTGTTGTATATATTGTATATGTTTTCTCTCTACTTGACTCTCTCTTTTCTGAAGCTTTCACATGCATTCATATATGCATATTTACAACGTTCATCTTTGTCATAAATGTATATCTTATTTTCCTCTAGATCTTCAATAAGTTTTTATGAGGACTTTAATGATGTTTCTCGTTGTTCAATAAAAATGTATGGATCTTGCAACGGTTTTTATATTTGAAATATCTTGAATAACTCGTTTCCTCAGCATTCTTGATATTTGGACTAGATATGTGAATTAGTCTTAAACTGTATCAATATAATTTTTGACTGAACTGCTTGCATCTCGACTGCTTGAAAATATTTCTTCATATTTTGTCAAATACCAAAACTTTATTATAAAATTTTCTCTCTTTTTTGGTTTTTGACTAAACTAAGCAGTTTCTCTTCATATGCAACCACAACAAATATTCATCCAACATATCCTTTAATTTTGATTTCTCAACATTACACTTCAAATTCAATGCACACGTCCTTTCATCAAGCAAATCATGCAATGACGAACATATAGAGAAAAATTTATTTTCTTTAAACAAATACTTGCTCATATAAAATTTATAATGAACATTGCACAAGTATTTTTCAAACACATCCTCAAAATCATTAACTCATTCATGAAATTTATTAAAATTTTCAATCCATAAAAACCATGTAACCAAAAAAGATAAGAATTCATACCTTTGTGATAGTGTAGTAACTACAATCTTTATGTCTCAGAAATATATTCTATGAATATCTGAAGTTTTTCTCAATTATTCCTCAAGTAATACCCCTTAAACATGATACGCAATGACTTCAGCTGTTTTTCTTGAGAATCCTCTTCCATTTTTTGTATTTCAAAGTTTATTGTGTCTCTTCGATATCTGCAATTATATTAAAGTATCAATATAACTCTTAATATACTTTTAATCAGTTTATAAATAGACAAAGTTTGCACAACTCTGATTGTCATTAACAAATTCATAGCAAGTTTATCATGGACGATAATGTGAAGCAGTTATTGCTAAGAAAATTTTGTCTCTTAGGGCAAAATTAAGAATGCTACAAGTTCACCGAGTCTCGCCTTATTCTTCGGCTATAGCGGGAAGGCTGATCAGAATTGAAGCAAAATTCAAGTTACGGCTTGAAGTTTATAGATTTGAAGACATCTTTACACCATTTAATATTTTCCTCCTGACGTATATGAAAGAGCTTCAAACTTTTGAAATTTTTTTCCTCTCTCCTGATTTTCAAGATGCATCCATAGTTGAAGTGGCCACCAAGATATATTTTTGAAAAATCGCTGTGGAGTTGAAAATATACATTGTAAAGAATTATCTTTGAATAAATAAAATTTTTATTTCCTTATCTTACTGTTGTTTTCTTAAATTCATGTTATAAATGTTTATCTTGAAATTCTCTTTTCAATAAATTTAATTATCGCTTTTCAACACATCGCTTCGATTTTCTAAAATTCTATTGGAAATAGTTAACATCTGTAACTTTTCATATTCTTCAATAAAATCTATAAATTGATTCATATTTCATATATTCAAAATATCAACAAGTTCTTCAGCACAGTGATCATGAAAGCAATTATCAAGGAGTAAGAAGCAATTATCGATCAAAAAGTGATGTCTCTTTAGCTAAAGTGAATATGATGAAGACTCATAGAGTTACGTCATATCCATCGGCGACAGCAGAGATGTTGGCTAAGATCGAGACAAAGTTTATGCAAAGGATTGATCACACTTCCAGTCTTGAAGACATCTTCACTCCAGAAGTTGTTTTTCATTTGAAGCTTATAAAAAAGCTTCAAGTACTGGAAAAAAATCACCAATTCTTCCAATTTTCAACAGACAACATCAGATGAGTTGGTCACCTCGATGTTATACTGGATGATGGTTGTTGAATGAGAAATTTACTTTTGTAATAATTAATTTTATGAATAAAATAACCTATTTCTCTTTTTTATGATTCCAATTTTTTTATTTCATAGCATAATATCAAACTTCAAACATATAATCAAATTGATGAGTATAAGTATATTTTTTTAATATACTTTTTATATATAAATGAATTGAGTAGGGTCAAGTTGCGAGGTTCGCATTTTTGGAGGACTAGTTATTAATTTTGGAATTCTGGGTGACTAATCTGCATGTTTTAGACCTTAGCAGGGTCAATTATCAATTTATGACATTGGAGACTTAATGTGCAATTTAGCTCAACTTCATCTATAAATACCACTCAAAATCTCCATTTTGAGGTAAGTGACTTTTTAGCCTACAAAAGCTCTCTGCTCTCCTGTTTTGTGTGGAGATGATCGCTGACTTGAGCGTCGGTGGGTTTTCACCGGGTGACCACCCGGCGCCTCTAACGTGTGTTTGTGAATCAGGTGATAGCCCAAAAGGAAGACGTGTGACTTCTTCAGGTGACCGAAGGAGTAGGAGATCAGGAGATCGTTCCCATCTGTAGGTGACCGAAGAAGCAGAAGACCAGGAGGACGTACGACTTCCTATTTTATTTGCTGAATAGGGACATAATTATTTCGCCCGCATTAGATTGGCGCCGTCCGTGGAAACGCCACCTATTTACTAGAGATGCAAACGCGATCACAAGCCACCCGTAACACTGGTGGGGGGGGGGGGGGCCAGGAACTGCCGCCTCCTAACCCTCCGCCGCAGGAGGAGTTTCTTATCACCTCTAATGCCTTGAAGTCCATGTTGGAGGAGGCTGCCTCGCGTGCGGTAAAGGAGGCTATGGAACACTTTTTGGCAACACAACAACATAACTTTGAAAACAATCAAAACTTAAATGCTGAACTACCTCCACCTCAACACCAAGAAAGAAGACACACACTAGAAGAGGAAGTTGGAACGAATAGGGTGCCACACCCCAGTGCAAGAAGAGAAACGGTGTTCCGCGAGGAGGAGGTGAATAGCCACGGGCCTGTGCGCCCAGCAATTCGTACTGAGGAGAGAGGAGAAAGTGCACTGGCAATCTTACCAGCCCGGCGTAGCCCATTCACTACTGCCATCTTAGCCGAGGTACTGACAGCTGGAGTAAAGATAGAAAATCTGCCAGAATACGATGGTTCGGGAGATCCTCAAGATCACCTCGATAGGTTTTATGCAAAATCCAATCTGTATGACTTCAGCGATGCTGCGTATTGCAAAATCTTTCGAACTACGCTGGCTAATCGCGCACTGGCGTGGTTCAATAAACTCCCAGCAGGAAGCATTGCAAGCCTGGAACAACTTACTCAGCGTTTTCTTCATCAGTTCTCCATTAATCGAAAATACCCTAAGACTGCATCGTACCTATTCTCGGTTGTGCAAAAAGAAGGTGAGAGCTTGAGGGAGTATGTGCAACGTTTCATTCAAGCGGTTCACGAAGTCCCGCATGTCAATCATGATCTCCTGGCAGGAATTATGCAACAAAACCTCCGCCACCGGAAATTTAAGGAATCAATAGCAGGAAAACCCCCGAGCACCTTGGAAGAGCTACTGGAAAGAGCCGAGAAGTATATACGCATTGAGGAAACCATCGAACCACGCTATTTAGGGAAAAGAAAAAGAGAAGAAGAGAAACCAAGAGAAGGCCGAAAAGAAGATAAAAGAGGATTCCAAGGTCCTCGTCTTCAGCAAGTACCCCTAAATGCGCGCTTGGCTGATATATTAGTGGTCGCAGAAAAGCAAGGTTTGTTGCAACCGCCTAGGCCAATGAAAGACAACCCGAAGCGGTAGAAATCTTACAAGTATTGCCACTTTCACAAAGACAAAGGACATTCTACCGAAGATTGTTATAGTTTGAGAACAGAAATAGAGAAGCTGATTAAACGTGGCTATTTAAAAGACTTTGTGAGTAAGTCTCACCACCAAAAACGAGACAAAAAAACTTATGATGACCGCCGAAATAGAGAACCCCCAAAGAATCATGAGAAACAAGGAAAGCATAATGGAGATTTCCATGAGAACATGCTGATTGGAGGGGTTATCGCTGTTATAACCGGGGGGCCAGCTTGCGGAGATTCAAACAGATCAAGGAAGACTCTTCTGCGTAATGCTTCTAAGGGGAATCACTATCCTCACCATGATCAAACCCAAGTCATGTGTGAAGTATCAAAAATCTCAAAGGAAATGACATTCACTGAGTCAGATAGGGAATACCCTCTAGTTGAGCACAATGACGCACTAGTTGTCTCAGCTACAATATCCAACTTCTGGGTGAAAAAGATGCTGGTTGACTCAGGCAGTTCTGCAGATATCATTTTTCTTAATGCATTTGTTAAAATGAGGATAGACAATGCGCAGCTAACACCCATCAGCACCCCTTTAGTTGGATTTTCTAGAGAAGTAGTGAAAGCACTAGGAGAGATCACACTTCCTCTCTCACTAGGGTCTTATCCAAGAAGAGTCACGAAAATGGTAAATTTCTTGGTAGTAAACGCATCCTCTGCATATAATGTGATACTGGGGTGCCCGAGTCTAAACATGTTCAAAGCCATAGGATCAACTTACCATATAAAGTTGAAATTTCCCACCTCGGAGGGAATTGGAGAGGTTGTTGGTGACAGTAGGTTGGCCCGCGAATGCCATGCCAGCATCCTGCGAGTCCCTGCCAACGGCAAAAAAAGGTCAAGGGTGGACGAGATATCAACTCAGAAGAGAAGACTTCCACGAACAGATGAACCAAGAAATGATAGAGTGCATACTATCGAAAGTGAAGTCGAGAAAGTGAAACACTTAGAGGCTACCGAAACACTCAAAAGAATAGAGGTAACTCCCGGAAGTCCCGGTAAATCTCTCAAGATTGGAACGGAGATGCCTGCTGAAATAGAACAGATGATAACAACGTTCCTCAGGGAAAATGCAGATGTATTCGCCTGGGAAGGCGAACTCTTGCCAGGAATACCTCATGAGTATGCCCTCCATCAACTTAATGTGGACCCCAGGATAAAGCCAGTAAAGCAAAATAAATGATCTTTTGGAGCAGAAAAGAACAAGCATATTACGGCCGAAGTAGACAAACTGGTGAAGACCAAGTATATCAGGCCAGTCTCCTATCCCGAATGGCTAGCAAATGTAGTGCTGGTTCCCAAACCTGGAGGCAAGTGGCGTCTATGCATTGACTTCACCGATTTAAACAAAGCTTGTCCCAAAGATCTCTTTCCCTTGCCACGAATAAACTTATTGGTTGATTCCACCGCCGGATGTGAGTTGCTCAGTTTCTTGGATGCTTATCAAGGGTACAACCAGATAGGTTTAGCTCCTGAAGACCTAGAAAAAGCAAGTTTCATTACCGATCAAGGTATCTATTGCTATGAAGTGATGCCCTTCGGGTTAAAAAATGCTGGTGCCACATATCAGAGATTGGTAAACAAAATGTTCGAAAACTTGATCGGGCAGAGTATGGAAGTCTATATCGATGATATGCTGGTAAAAAGCGTTATGGCTCTCAAACATGTGGAAGACCTCAATGAATGTTTTGAGATATTGAGAAAATACAGAATGAAGTTAAACCCCGAAAAATGTGCTTTTGGGGTTCGAGGAGGATAATTCTTAGGATACATGGTTTCCCAGCGAGGAATAGAGGCAAACCCTGAGAAAATTAAAGCAATCCTAAGCATGGCGCCCTCCAAGAGCATAAAAGGGATGCAGGAGTTAGCAAGAAGGATGGCCGCCTTGAACCGTTTTATTTCCAGATCGGCTGACAGAGGGTTGCCATTCTTCAAAGTCCTAAGGCAGGGAAAAGGTTTTCGTTGGACCGAAGAATGTCAGCATGCTTTCGAAAACTTAAAAAAGTACTTAGCGGCATCACCATTGCTCGTGAAACCAAGAGATGGAGATACCATTTTACTCTACTTGGCAATATTGACTGAATCAATCAGCGCAGTTCTGACGATGGACAGGGAATGAGAACATAAACCCGTGTACTACATGAGCAAAGTACTGCAAGGCGCCGAGCTCCGATACACTAACATCGAGAAGTTGACCTTAGCATTAGTAGTGGCAGGAAGAAAGCTGCGTCCCTACTTTTTATCCCACCAGGTGGTCGCACTAACAAATCACCCTTTGAAGAAAATATTGTCCAGCCCAGAGGCGTCTGGAAGGATGACCAAATGGGCCGTCGAGCTAAGTGAGTATGAGATTGAATATCAACCACGCCCCACCATTAAAGCACAAGTTCTAGTAGACTTCATAGTAGAAATGGAAACCAATGGCGCAGGAGTTTCAGCTCCCACTTGGACAATCCATGTAGATGGATCCTCCACGTCCGGGGGGAGTGGAGCAGGAGTGTTAGTAGAGAATCCGCAGGGAGATCAGTTCCAGTACGCCACCAAATTTTGTTTTCCAGCATCAAATAATGAAGCAGAATACGAAGCACTTATCATGGGAATAAAACTGGCTTTGGCGGCAGGGGCCGAAAAGCTGATCACTTATAACGATTCACAGCTCATAGTCAATCAAGTTCAAGGGAACTATGAAGCCAAAGAAGATAGAATGAAAGAGTACTTATCAAAGGTAAAGGACCTTATTGTTCGTTTGGAAAATTTTGAAATCAAACAAATTCCTCGAGCTGAAAATGAAATAGCAGATCAACTGGCCAAATTCGGCAGCTTCGCATCAGGAATTAATAGCAGGACAATTACGTTCATCACGTGTGATAAAGAGGAAATAGGAAAAGGAAGTCTTGACATCCTATGTGCAAATCAGGGTGAGCCAAGTTGGAAGGATGAAATCATCAAGTACCTGTCAGAAGGAGAGCTTCCCCCGAAACAAGACAAAGCAAGAAAGCTTAGGGTAAGAGCTGCTCGTTTCACTCTAATAGACGGAGAACTGTACAAAAGAGGGTACTCTCAACCATACCTAAAATGTCTCGCTCCTGATCAAGCAAATTACGTGCTCTGGGAGATTCATGAAAGAATATGTGGGAATCACTTGGGTGGAAAAGCGCTGGCAAGAAAAGCACTTCGTCAAGGCTACTTCTGGCCAGCAATGAGGAAGGATGCACTCAAGTTAGTGAGACGATGCAGACCGTGCCAGGAACATGCTAATCTTCAGCACCAACCAGCAACACGGCTTCAACCAATCGAGAGCCCAGTACCTTTCGCCCAGTGGGGAATGGACCTTGTAGGACCTTTTTCCCTCGCAGTAGGCCAAAGGAAGTTTCTCATTGTGGTTGTCGACTATTTCATAAAATGGGTCGAAGCAAAGCCTTTTGCAAAGATTTCTGAGAAATAAGTGATTGGTTTCCTTTGGAAAAATATAATATGTCGATTCGGAATTCCGCGAACACTGGTGTCTGACAATGGCACTCAATTTTCCGGAGCCAAATTGAGGGAATGGTGCTAAGGGCTGTCTATCCAACAATTCTTCACTTCGGTCGGACACCCGCAAGCTAACGGACAAACTGAAGTAACCAATCGGACCATATTACAGCACATAAAGACGCGACTCGGAGAAGCCAAAGGAAAATGGGTTGACGAACTACCCAGTGTCCTGTGGGCATACAGGACCACTCCCCGAGGCTCGACAGGAGAATCTCCATTCAGCCTAGCCTATGGGGCCGAAGCCATTGCTCCCGCAGAAATTGGAGAAGAATCACTAAGGAAAAAACATTATAATGCCGAGGGAAACCAGCAGGCTTTACGGGCATCCCTAGACCTCATTGAGGAGCTTAGAGAAGGGGCGTCAGTACGAGCCGCAAGGCACAGAGCACGAATGACAAAGGCGTATGACCACCGAGTAAAACAGCAAACTTTCCAGGTGGGAGAACTAGTAATGAGAAGAGACGATGTCCTACACCCCGTAGGAAAGCTGGACCCAAAGTGGGAAGGACCATATAAAGTAATCGAAATCGCCCGAGAAGGAGCTTATCGCCTTCAGCATTCGAATGGAAAGGTGTTGCCTAGAACATGGAATATTGCAAACTTGAAGAAATATTTCCTGTAACCCATAGCCGATTTTCCTTTCCAGTAATGCAACAAGAATAATAGTTCCGTAGTTGTAATACATTTTCATATTAATAAAAGTTTTTGTAAAAGCATCGCATTATGCTTTCTCCCTTCACAGAACTAAATGAGCAAACCACACATGTTTATTCATGTACTTAAAGCATTTTTAATCGTCACCAAACCCTGGTCGTCAAAAAACAAGTCACCTAAAAGCGTAAGAGGCTTGGCCAGCCCAGCTAAGGTACTTTGACACCGTAAGAGGTCAAGACGAATAAGGAAGCCCCCACCACCCATGAGGTAGGTGTACGCTTTCCCAAGAGACACGACAAACCTTGGGAACCTGATCAATTCCCAAGTACTAGCAAGAGTATAACAATAAGGAAATATTTCAGAACAAGCATAGAATAAATCAAGTTATATAGCAATATATAACAAAAACCAACTCCAAAAAAAAAAACAGATGCAAAGTATAAAAACATCGAAATATCGCTCTCACAGGAGCTGGAAAGAGACTATGATAGTAATTCCAAAAAAAAAAAATGCAAAAACATCTAAAGGACAACTCTCTACATATGAAAGAAATATCATGGAACAGGAGCATCATCTCCCTGGAGGGAGTTCAGAGCCTCTATAATCTCGAAGTCACCAAAATCATCAAGGGGCACAGCTACCCCCGGCATATCAGACGGTCCCATGTCCGGATCTGGAAAACCAGGGCCAATCATCTTGACCACATTCTTCGAAACACGCTGCTCGCGGAGAATCCGGCGTCTCTCCAGTATCAACTCATCGTGGATCACATAGGCACGCCGAAAAACTTCCTCCTCAAAAGCAGCAGAAGCGCAATACGATTCAACAGCCCTCTCCTCTAAACCCCTCTGCAACTGCAACCCCGGAGGGGAAGACAAAAACCCAGCTCCAGTCTGCACCTCAGTGTAGTGCCTCTCATAAAGGGCACTAAGCTCGGAATGAAGAGTCTCCCCCTCCTTTTCCTTCACACCGAGCTTCTCCGGCCACTGACGGAGTTCTTCCTTCACGCTAGCATTCTCCCCTCCTAAACGAAGAATCTCCTCTTTCGCCCTAACCTCCTAAGCTTCCAGGCGAGCAACATCTTCCTTCAGTTTGGCCAACTCCTTCAGAATCTTGTCCTCGTCAGCCCGAGTCTTATCCTCTCGAGCCTCCAGAGCTCGTACAGCGGACAATATCTGAAGCCAATAAGAAAAAATAAATAAAAACATTATTGATAATATCAAGATAAGGAAAATAAACTCTTCAAGCATACCTGACAAGAGCCAAGGGCGATAGACTAATGTAGGACAGAGGAGGATCGAGGGATCAAATGGCCCAAATCATGATCCCCCACTACCCTGGCCCCCCGCCTAAGGCCAATCTCAAAATCACTAGAGTCCCAGAAGGACTCTGCACCATCCCTATTCACCCCGTCAAGAAGAAAGGGGTGTGATCTCGCTTTCCTCACCAAAGAGGATGAAGCCTCCCGAAGTTTTTTTGCAGGATCAACAGGAAGGACTTCACCCCCTTTTTTTGTTGAAAAACGGTGTTCAGATCAATTAAGAATTGATACCCGATGCAGCGGAAGTTTAAAAATTTTATTTTATTATATGGAACGATTCCATATATGGGTATCAAAACTTTTACGATTAAATTTGTTCAAGTAAAAATAAAACACAGTTAAATTTTTACCTCGTCAAGCAAAGGCTTGATCGTGGACTCCAACAGAATTAAATCTGCTCTTCTTGTAAATCCCTGGAACCAATTACAGTCACGATCTATCTCCGAAATTAGGTCCACGAACGAAAAACAGAAACCCTCTGATTGACTGCACTAGAAATCAATCAGAAGTTTTACGTAGAGAATAAACAGATATGATCTGTTAATTCGATTTGTAATTTTTCACAAAAATCACAAGTCGAATTTTCTCCAAAAAGGGATAGAGGATTTCGAAAATCCCCTTGAAAATTCTAGAGTGTATTTTTGAAAATTGCAATATACAACGTGTCTAATTTTCGAACCCAACACCTTTATTTATAGATAATTTCTAGTTATAATTGTATCAGGACTCTAACTCCTTAAACCCACAATCCATAACTTAAGCCCAACAAGCCAATCCTGTTGTTATATAAATTAATATAAAATTCATCGTGACTCCGATTGATAAACTGATTTCACCAATGTGCACAGAAACCATTTCTGCATCTTTTAGAGTCAAGATAATTTTTCTGAATCCGAATTCAGTGATTTCCAAAAATGCTCATCCCTATGTCATTTTAGGAAATCCCACTCCCTTTAATTAAGAAGTCCAATTTCTCATTCATTAAATTTAACTCTTTAAATTTAACTATCTCTACGGGGTTTTAGTATCCATTACTTGTGTAACCCTCAATGGTTCAGGAATACAGCTAGCCGTGGGCTCACAACTCCTTGTGACTCGGAACAACAATTTCCGACTTACCCATCGAATCATGGTAAGAGCGCCTAGCAACATCGCCCCATGATTCCCTAGGTATTACTGATAGTTCCTGCAAGAACCAGTAGATTTTGATTAGTGTACAGTACGGTCCCTTCATCCATATATCCCGATCGAATCAACAACCATTGGTATATCGAGAGTCGTTCGAGATTCGATAACTATGCATTACATCTTGGAGATCAAATAGTGACATCGCATGTGTTACTAGGAAAACCCATTAACCTAAAACACATCATGTACTCTGGCCAGAGATTCGTCACACTAATATCTCCTCAGATCGCATAGGATATCCACACTCGCAAGTATGTGGTGAATCCTTGACAACAAAGCATCGACTCCTATATGTGTCGTAACTGTACCCAATCCCGACACCTGATGACCCCAATAGAGTCGATAAACGAGTCAAAGTACAGTACTAGCATATAGAGTCTCAATGATGTTTCAAGTAATAAGGACTAATGGTGTACAACCAAAACCGCGGACTTTATCCACTCAATAAGTGATAACCACTTGGAAAGTCCGAATAGGGTAGTTCGATCATTCATCATATGAATATCCATTTGCATGCTTTGAACATCTCTATGTTTCATACCAATGAAACGTGGTACTCGGCATCGCAAATGCTAGTCTCAATCTCGAGCGATCCTTATCCTTATTTGCGGACGGCTCAATTGACTAGGAACAGTTTAGAATATACAGTGACTATAAGATGTGTTTCATGATAGCCATCCCCATGTGCTACCACATCTCACATACACTATAGTATATTCAAGGTCTTTATCAAAACAACAATAGTATATCATAATATAACAATATGAAAAAAGATAAAGTCAATGCCATTATAAAAGTGTAAATTATATTAAACAAAAGATTGTTTTACATAGAGTCATAAAAGCCCTTAGCCACAAGTTGGCTAACCGGGCACCCACTCTTTCAATCTCCCACTTGCCCTAAAGCCAACTAGTCATACTACGTAATCCCATTGCTTCGCGATGTTTGTCAAACAATGGTCCTGGCAAGGGCTTAGTAAGCGGATCAGTGATATTGTCTGTAGAGGCCACTCTCTCGACACTGATGTCTCCTCTTTCCACGATCTCCCGGATGATGTGGTATTTTCTCAGTACGTGTTTGGACTTCTGATGAGACCTTGGTTCCTTTGCCTGAGTAACGGCACCCGTGTTGTCACAGTACACCGGGACTGGACCAACAGCTTCAGAAATTACACCCAACTCTTGGATGAATTTCCTTATCCAAACCGCCTCCTTAGCAGAAGCTGATGCTGCAATGTATTCTGCCTCAGTGGTGGAATCTGCTGTGGTGTCCTGCTTGGAAATTTTCCAAGAGACAGCACCGCCATTGAGCACGAATACAAATTCAGAGGTTGATTTCGAGTCATCCACGTCACATTGGAAGCTAGAGTCGGTATAGCCTTCCAACTTCAATTCTCTCCCTCCATAAACCATGAACAAATTCTTAGTCCTTCGCAAGTACTTAAGAATATCCTTCACGGCTTTCCAATGCATTTGACAGGGATTGGCTTGGTATCTGCTCGTGACGCTTAGAGCATAGGCCACATCCGGTCTGGTAGATATCATCCCATACATGATACTACCTATGGCTGACGCATATGGCACGTGTGTCATCTTCTCTATCTCTTCGTCAGTCTTGGGACACATAGACTTGGATAAAAAAACTCCATGACACATAGGTAGATGTCCTCTCTTGGACTCATCCATAGAAAACCTTTTCAATATGGTGTCGATGTAGGTTGATTGAGTGAGTCCTATCATTCTTTTAGATCTATCTCTATAGATCTGAATACCTAGAATATAGGATGTCTCACCTAAATCCTTCATCTAGAATCTACCTGATAACCATATCTTTGTTGACTGCAACATCCCTACATCATTCCCCATGAGTAGGATGTCATCAACATAAAGTACTAATAATGTTACCGCATTCTTAACTACTTTCTTGTACACACATGGTTCCTCCGGGTTCTTGATAAAACCAAAATCCTTTATCGTTTCATCAAATTTCTGGTTCCAACTTCTTGATGCTTGTTTGAGACCATAGATTGATCTCTGAAGCTTGCATACCTTATGCTCGCTTCCCATGGATGTGTATCCCTCAGGCTGCATCATATAGATCTCTTCCTTAATGTTTCCATTAAGAAATTCAGTCTTTACATCCATTTGTCATATCTCATAGTCATACCATGCTGCTATGGCAATAAGGATTCTTATGGACTTGAACATTGCGACTGGTGAAAGGGTTTCATCATAGTCAACTCCTTGTCTTTGAGTATAACCTTTTGCCACCAATCGTGCCTTGTAGGTCAATACCTTTCCATCAGGCCCAAGCTTTCTCTTGTAGATCCATTTGTACCCAATTGGAACAATTCCATCGGGAGAATCTACTAAAGACCAAACTTGGTTAGAATGCATCGAGTCTATTTCCGATTGCATAGCTTCAAGCCATAAATTCGAATCCGCATCAGAAATTGCTTCCTTGAAGTTTCTTGGATCACATCCAATGTCGGGTTCACTTTGATCCCCTTCAAAAAGAAGACCATATCTAATAGGAGGCCTAGAATTCCTCTCGGATCTCCTAGTAATAGGCGTGTCTTGTGATGATTCTTGAGGTGTAGGATCGCTATTTTGTATCTCGGGTTCTTCTCGAATTTCTTCGAGTTCCATCATCTTGTCTTTCTTATCCAATAAGAACTCCTTCTCCAAGAAGGTGGCATTCCTTGAAACAAACACTTTTGTTTCAGCAAGATGATAGAAATAATATCCGATTGAATTCTTCGGATACCCTACAAAATAACATAAGGTGGATCGACTATCCAACTTATCTCCCACTGTCTGCTTCACGTAAGCAGGACATCCCCAAATCCTCAAGTACGAATACTTAGGAGCTTTGTCATTCCATAACTCGTATGGTGTTTTATCTACTGCTTTAGTGTGGACGTTTTTTAACAACAATACCGCCGTTCAAGCGCATAGCCCCAAAACGAAGGTGGGAGCTCAGTGAAGCTCATCATAGATCGAACCATGTCCAACAAAGTTCGATTGCGACGCTTCGAAACACCATTCAGCTGAGGTGTCATAGGAGGAGTCCACTGAGAGAGAATCTCATTCTCTTTTAGATAGTCCAAAAACTCGGTACTTAAGTATTCTCCACCTCGATCCGATCGAAGTGCCTTAATACTTTTACCTAGTTTGTTTTCTACTTCAGCCTTGAATTCTTTGAACCTTTCAAATGCTTCAGACTTATATTTCATTAAATATAAATACTCATACCTTGAATGATCATCAGTAGGTAATGAAGTAGGTGTTGCCACATTTAGTACCAATCCTAAATGGACCGCAAACATCTGTATGGATCAAATTCAACAGATTTTGACTACGCTCAGGTTTCCCTTTGAAAGAAGATTTAGTCTTTTTTCCCTTTAGGCAGGACTCACAAGTAGGTAGAGAGTTAATATCAGACATATCAAACATGCCCTCTCCCACTAGCTTGTTCATCCTCCTTGAGGAAATATGACCTAGCCTAGCATGCCAAAGGTTTGCCGGGTTTTGACTATCGTCCTTTCTTTTAATTGTTGTTACCGGTTTATCAACATAATTAATTGGAACGTCTTTTAATTTTAAGCTATATAGATCATTTTCAAGTTGTCCATTTCCAATCAAACATTCATTCTTGTAAATATTGCAAATTTCATTCACAAAATTGCAAGAAAAACCATCTCTATCAAGCATAGAAATAGATATAATGTTTTTGACCAAATCCGGAACATATAAAACATCTCTCAAAAATAACTTAAAATTGTTCTGCAAAACTAAATAAATGTCTCCTATAGCTTTGGCTTCGACTCTAGAACCATTCCCGAGCCTTAGCTGGGTCTCACCCATCCTTAGCTTACGACTTCTTGTCATCACCTGCAAATCATTGCAAATGTGAGATCCACATCCGGTATCCAATACCCAAGAAGAAGTATTAAGCGAAACATTTATTTCATTGTAAAACATACCCTTTGCAGTTCGCAACTGTTCGAGGTATTCCTTGCAGTTACGTTTCCAATGACCGGGTTTCTTGCAGTAATGGCAAACGTTTTCATCTTTTATCCCAATTGAAGCCTTGGTCTTTCCCTTCTTATTGACCATCTCTTCAAGGGTGGCCTCTATCTTGTTCATATTGAAGTTCATCACAAAACCGTCAAACGATGAAGGAAGTGATAGAAGCAACAAGTCCGCGCTAAGTTCATGCTCCAAAGTCAAGTCGAGTGTTACCAACTTTTCAATGAGCCCAATCATGCACACCTCATGCTCACGGACCGAAGTCCCATCTCGCATGTTGCTTGTCATGAGCTCTCTGACGGTGGCATACCTCTCCGACCTTGACTGAGCTCCAAAGAGTTCCTTGAGGTTCTTGTGAATGTCAGCAGCATTCACGGTATCCTCGAATCTCCTTTGAAGCTCATCAGACATCGAAGCCTGCATGTAGCATTTGGCCTTGATATCATGGTCCCACCATAAATCAAGTTTGGCCAACTCTTCCGGACTTGTATTAGCCGGGGCTTCCTTCGGAGGCGGCTTCTCAAACACGTAGAAAGCTTTTTCCAAAGTAAGAATAATTTTCAACTTACGGAACCATTCCGTATAGTTTGCGCCAGTCAATTTGTTTTGTTCGAGAATTGAAAACAGTGGATTGCGAGAAGTCATTGTAATAGTATACTGAAAAGGAAACAGACAATAATCAATGATTGTTTAATTAATTTACTAAGACATAAAATATGGCAAATTTTAATTTTATGAATTACACTCCCACTATTTTAACGATTTCACTACCCTCTAGTGAAAACGAGAAACTGTTTTCCTTAGTGAGAACATGGAGTCCAATTGACAAATCATGATCCCGAATAATATCAGCCAACCATAATTTTCAAAAGATAGAGCCCAATTACTTCCAAAGTAACCCCCATGTTTTTACCTCATGTCCAATAAGGGCCCAATAATATGACGCCGTTTATTGTGACATGTCAAGATAACCCATCAATATTAAGTTGTGATAGACGGTCGCCATGTGAATCCCCAATAATATGAGCCAATCCCATGGGAGTTCCACCCAACTTACAACATGTGTCGATCCAATGTACAGCTTTCCGACGAACGGGCCCCCCCAATAATATGAGCCGGACCGTATCCGCGGGTAGCATCTCATACATTGATCGTTGATGGAAGGTAGGAATATTTAAACAATATTTAAATTCCCTTTTATTAATCTTGATATCAATTTTAAATCATATTTAAAATGAGGAATTTTTAATTTTGAAAATTTGTCTCATCATGTAATTTATGTATGCTTGCTGGATTCATACAATTTAGTCTAAACATGCATACATCAATAATATCATATATTATTTAAGGATGATCGATCTCATTAACTAATCGACCCGTGGTTGCCAATCACGAGTCTAAGTCCAATACTAGGTGATATGCAAGTATGCAATGCAATCCTATTACATTGAGCTTCCAATTTACATTTCTTCGGTCTTCATTGTTTGTTGGGCCCACCATTTCTTTAAATCTTTGTCTCCCACTAAGTCTAATAAATTTACAATAAATTTCGATAACAAATATGGGATACATTTTTAGGGGTGGGAACGGGCCATAAACCAGGCCTACTTTTATTACATATGACAATCATATTGGGATATAAACCAAGCCCATTAATAAACACCAACAACAATAAGACAAATGTAAATCACCTAACATACACCTAAAACATTGGTCATGGCAATCGATCATCCTTTATCCATTAATTAATTCAATAATTAAATAATTGGATAAACATGCAAAGGCATCATAATTTAAAAGATAAAATCATATTTTATCTTACCCATCCATAAGATCATATCTTATCATCAATTGTACCAAAATAATTAATTTTATAAAATTTAATTTAACGGATAAAATTTATAAATTTTCCAAAAATTCAAATTTATCCAAAAATCAATTTTAAAATTTTCGGACTCGAACAATTCAATCCGATGCCTCGTGAAACAATCAAAAATAATTTTCGATCGGATCAAAAACTAGAATTTCAAAAAATTAAAATTTTAATTAAAAATTAAAAATAATTTTTTCGGGCTGCCCGGGACCGCGCCCCAAAAAGGGGCTCAGGCTAGGCAGCCCGTCGCTGCCCAAATCGCTGCCCTGGGTAGCGAACGTCGCACCGGGCAGCGACGATCGCTGCCCGATTTGCCCATTAAAATTCAATTTTAAATTTTCGTTTTGTTTCAAAAACCGAGGCTTAAAAATTTTGTACAATCGATTAATTTAATCGTTTGATCTGAGCAACCTGGCTCTGATACCACTGTTGGAAAACGGTGTTCAGATCAATTAAGAATTGATACCCGGAGCAGCGGAAGTTTAAAAATTTTATTTTATTATATGGAACGATTCCATATATGGGTATCAAAACTTTTACGATTAAATTTGTTCAAGTAAAAATAAAACACAGTTAAATTTTTACCTCGTCAAGCAAAGGCTTGATCGTGGACTCCAACAGAATTTAATCTGCTCTTCTTGTAAATCCCGGGAACCGATGACAGTCACGATCTATCTCCGGAATTAGGTCCACGAACGAAAAACAAAAACCCTCTGATTGACTGCACTAGAAATCAATCAAAAGTTTTACGTAGAGAATAAACAGATATGATCTGTTAATTCGATTTGTAATTTTTCACAAAAATCACAAGTCGAATTTTCTCCAAAAAGGGATAGAGGATTTCAAAAATCCCCTTGAAAATTCTAGAGTGTATTTTCAAAAATTGCAATATACAACGTGTCTAATTTTCGAACCCAACACCTTTATTTATAGATAATTTCTAGTTATAATTGTATCAGGACTCTAACTCCTTAAAGCCCACAATTCATAACTTAAGCCCAACAAGCCAAGCCTGTTGTTATAGAAATTAATATAAAATTCATCGTGACTCCGATTGATAAACTGATTTCACCAATGTGCACAGAAACCATTTCTGTATCTTTTAGAGTCAAGATAATTTTTCTGAATCCGAATTCAGTGATTTCCAAAAATGCCTATCCCTATGTCATTTTAGGAAATCTCACTCCCTTTAATTAAGAAGTCCAACTTCTCATTCATTAAATTTAACTCTTTAAATTTAACTATCTCTACGGGGTTTTAGTAATCCATTACTTGTGTAACCCTCAATGGTTCAGGAATACAGCTAGCCGTGGGCTCACAACTCCTTGTGACTCGGAACAACAATTTCCGACTTACCCATCGAATCATGGTAAGAGCGCCTAGCAACATCGCCCCATGATTCCCTAGGTATTACTGATAGTGCCTGCAAGAACCAGTAGATTTTGGTTAGCGTATAGTACGGTCCCTTCATCCATATATCCCGATCGAATCAACAACCATTGGTATATCGAGAGTCGTTCGAGATTCGATAACTATGCATTACATCTTGAAGATCAAATAGTGACATCGCATGTGTTACTAGGAAAACCCATTAACCTAAAACACATCATGTACTCTGACCAGAGATTCGTCACACTAATATCTCCTCAGATCGCATAGGATATCCACACTCGCAAGTATGTGGTGAATCCTTGACAACAAAGCATCGACTCCTATATGTGTCGTAACTGTACCCAATCCCGACACCTGATGACCCCAATAGAGTCGATAAATGAGTCAAAGTACAGTACTAGCATATAGAGTCTCAATGATGTTTCAAGTAATAAGGACTAATGGTGTACAACTAAAACCGCGGACTTTATCCACTCGATAAGTGATAACCACTTGGAAAGTCCGAATAGGGTAGTTCGATCATTCATCATATGAATATCCATTTGCATGCTTTGAACATCTCTATGTTCCATACCAATGAAACGTGGTACTCGGCATCGCAAATGCTAGTCTCAATCTCGAGCGATCCTTATCCTTATTTGCGGACGGCTCAATTGACTAGGAACAATTTAGAATATACAGTGACTATAAGATGTGTTTCATGATAGCCATCCCCATGTGCTACCACATCTCACATACACTATAGTATATTCAAGGTCTATATCAAAACAACAATAGTATATCATAATATAACAATATGAAGAAAGATAAAGTCAATGCCATTATAAAAGTGTAAATTATATTAAACAAAAGATTGTTTTACATAGAGTCATAAAAGCCCTTAGCCACAAATTGGCTAACCGGGCACCCACTCTTTCATTTTTACCCTCCTCCATCGGCCTCTTGCCCGCCCCCCTCCGGTGCTCAACAGCACCAGCACCCGAAGATCTCTCATCAGGCAAGGAAGGGATACTATGGCCCTGGCGTCCCCGCGGTACCACGCCTCGGCTCTCTACAGCACGGGGAACTGATGCACCAACACGATCAGATGCATCTCTCCCATTCCCCTTGTGCTTCGGCCCACTCCAAGGAAGAGGGCGGCCGGAGGTATTCTCCCGATGACGGAGCTTACTCAGGTCAATCTGGTTACCTGTAAGGGAGATTGCATACATATAAAAAAAAATGTTCAGAGCCAAACGAATATAAGTAGTAAATACAACAAGTAAATGATTACACACGCAAAAGACCTAAATAGTACCAGCACTAACTAAACACCGAGGGTCAAAATTTTTGTTAAAGAGCCCCAGAGACCGACACTGTGATTGAAGCTCAAGAATAGATCCTTTATTCTTTATTATAGTAAGCCCAGAGCTCTAATCCACTTGCACCCCCCACCCGCAATATTTAGCATAAAAGAAGTCTGACTTCCAAGCACCTCGGTGAGATCGAAGTTTACGTAAGAACCTACACTTCGGACGGGGCTGGAAATATATATCAGAGTTCGGTTTCGTGGGACGAGCTGAAAAAGTGCATGAAATAAATCCAGGCTTGGATCCAATTCAAAAGCACCCACTTGATGTCGAAATCCGAAAAAATACAGAAGGGCATTAGGAGTCAACTGACTGAGACTAACACCTAAGCTTTTTATTAACCCTATCAGGATAGGGCATGGAGGAATTGAGAAACCGTTGTTTAGGTGTTCAACATAAACTGTGAAAAAACCAGCAGGCGGAGAGTGACGAGAGTCACCAGGGCACGGAACTATAATGTCGCAGGATCTGGGTATTCCTTTGCAGCGGCACACGTAAGAAACGCTTTCACGAGACAAAGGATGGGACACCGTCTCACCAGGAATCCCATCACTGTCTGACTCGCTAGAAGAACCAGGGTTGGGCTCAAGATTAAAATCGACAGGCTTTGGGCTCTGTAATGATGCCGACGCAACGTCAAGTGTGACAGAATTACTCAAATTGACGATACCTACACCTGAGCTGGGACTATAAGCCGGCAATTCAGTTTCAGTGTATCGCTCAAAATCAGGGCTATGATTGGAATCAGTCTGGGATTCACGCAGAGACATTAATAAGGAATATTCTTTCCCTCTGCCGCATCCTACGTAATTTTGCGAGGATCTCACTAATTGAATTTTGTATATTTGAGATTCTTCTTTGAAGATATTTCTCAAAAATAATTAATGCATAAACATGAAACATATATACATAAACAAATATACAGTCAATAAACTGAAAATTAATTGTATAACACATAAATACAGTAACAACAACCAAGGGAGCGACGCCCGCTCTTTCCCCTCCCATCTCCGCCGGTACAGTAAAATGAGGGACACCCGCTCCATGCACACGCGACCCAGCATCACTCTGATGCCGTCACTAACAAACATCGTGAGCGACGCCCGCTCCCCTTCTCAAAACAAAGCAGCAAAATGAGCGACACCCGCTCAACATCTCCTATCTAGCACCAGGAACGACACCCATTCCTTTTCCGCCAACACATCATCGGGAGCAACACCCGCTCATAATCAGCACTCCACTACCACATCTCCGCCAAAGTACCACCGGGAGCGACACCCGCTCATAACCCGTCACCACTCAAACACCTCCAAAAAACGCCCAGTGAGCACACCACTACTACGGTCACCTCCAAGCACCAACAGCACCGTCTCCGCACTACCTCCACGGCTCGGCCACGTGAGCCCAATTCATCCCGCCACATGCATCATCACGCTTCCAACACCATCCCTCCGCCCAGCAAAACAGAGGAATCCCCACCATGGCTCAGCCTCGCGCGCCTACATCACCCTACCGCCCCTCCGCCCAGCAGCTCTCTATCGCACCATCTCCACCCGGCAGCTCACCACTGGACCCTTCTCCTCCCTGATTCACAAAAACGTAAACACCTTCAAAAAGTAAGCCAAACTCGTCACCAGCCCCACCGTGGGATCAACAAAGAGATCGCCGAATAATCTCCACCCAGCAGCATCACCGCTGCCTCTACCACCTCCCGCATAAAAACACCGCGACCTCCGACACTCACCATTAATCGCGAGTTGTGCACCTCAGACATTCACCATTAATCGCAAGGTTGCATCATCGACGCAACGCCACCATCGCTTCTACACCAAGTAGCTCTCCTCTGCGATCCTACCTCACCGGCACACGAACCCACCCACCACGGTTTGTCCTCCCAAACTCCAGCCCTGCATCACCAAACACTGTCAAAATAGCACACTCCTCCATCGGAGCTTCATCACCGATTCCTGTTCATCATCTCTACCTCCGATCACCATTAATCGGCACCTTCGCTGGGTATAAAAACATACAAAATCCAAAAAAAAAAAAAAAAAGAGAGGGGGAGAAAACAGGGGAAAAGGAACATAGCAATGAAAAGACGAGATAAAGCGGTGCGTCGGACAAAAAGTAAAAAAGAAAGGAGTAAATGCAAAAGAAGAAATAAATGGAGTAAGAGGAACAGAGACAAAACAAAGAAATAATATAAATAAAAGCATGAAAAGAATACGTGGAAGGGAGGAGAGAGCAAGGAAGCTACCTGCCATTTCTGGATTACTGTGGCAAAGGGACACAAAAAGCGGAGCGGATGAAATGACCCTATTTATAATAAAACAAAAACCCTAGCACCAAATTTTTTGCCCAAGTAAATTATCAAGAAATTCTCAAATTGGAGGACACGTGTGAGGAGTACGCATGTTGGGTATTGTTATAAGAATAAAAATATATAATTGCGGGGTGATTAATAATGAGTACTCTTGATCATCTTTAGTAAATTGTAGTTACTCAAGAGTAGGGGGCCTATGATGAGTATAAGTATATTTTTTAATATACTTTTTATATATAAATGAATTGAGTAGGGTCAAGTTGCGAGGTTCGCATTTTTGGAGGACTAGTTATTAATTTTGGAATTTTGGGTGACTAATCTGCATGTTTTAGACCTTAGCAGGGTCAATTATCAAATTCTTGCATTGGAGACTTAATGTGCAATTTAGCTCAACTTCATCTATAAATACCACTCAAAATCTCCATTTTGAGGTAAGTGACTCTTTAGCCTACAAAAGCTCTCTGCTCTCCTATTTTGTGTGGAGGTGATCGCTGACTTGAGCGTCGGAGGGTTTTCGCCGGGTGACCACCTGGCGCCTCTAACGTGTGTTCGTGAATCAGGTGACAGCCCAAAAGGAAGACGTGCGACTTCTTCAGGTGACCGAAGGAGTAGGAGATCAGGAGATCGTTCCCATCTGTAGGTGACCGAAGAAGCAGGAGACCAGGAGGACGTACGACTTCCTATTTTATTTGCTGAATAGGAACATAATTATTTCGCCCGCATCACAAATAATTATATGAATAAGAAATCTTAGTCTTGTTTTTGGCGTGTCAAAGGATGCTTCGAGAAGCATTTCATCCAGCAGTCTTCTTTTAATAATCTGAAATTCCTCCTATCTGCAGTTCCTCCTAAATCTGATAATTCCTCTTTTGTTTCTACAAACATTTTCACACACTGGTCTATAGTACCCAAATTTACGTGGGTCTTTGATGGATTAGTCCTTTGGGAATTCAAACTTGAATCAACCTGACAAGTCAATTATGTATCCCATAAAATTCGTGCTTTGTGTTTTGTGTGTTTATGAGATGAATAATGTGCATTAAATTTAGAATGATGTTGATATGATCTAATATGTGATTTTTTATTATGAAACTGTCTATTTCTTCTTTGAACTGATTTTTCATGAGCTTTTTTTTCCAATCATTTTGGTTTGACCAGAGTTCCAGTCTTGTTCATTTGATTTTTTTGGATCATAACCAATTCCATAATTTCGAATATTGTTTCATTTTTTCATTGTTCCATCTTTTGGTAAGAGAGTTCCAGACTTAACAAAATGTATATATTTTCCCTTACACATTCATTTTAGGTCTAGTATCAACTTCTGAACTGCTCGTATCTTCTTTAAGACCTAAATCAGTCCTATCATTTCCTGATCTTTGAATTTCATGTATTGAATTTAATGTAGCTAAAAATTTATTTCAGGTTTGAATCAGCTCAAATAATTTCAAATTCTCTGATCTTAACTGCTATTTCTCGACCTGTAAATCATAATTTCCAGTTCTAATCATAACAATTTCTGCCTCTAACACAAATTTGTTTGGAATTTCAATTTGATTTGCCATTTCTTCAAATACTAAGCATATCTTTAATATGTGTTAGCCATATCATGCAATGCATTAGCTAATTCTTCTTGAGCAAAATCAGTAGAGTTAAAACTCAGTGTCTGTTCACTTGTAGATGAAGGAGTAGTCACATGTTCACTTGTAGAAGGATGATCTTCATGAGCCATGAAACAACTATCTACCTCTTTATTTGAACTTGATGAACAACATAATTCTTCAACATTTTTTGCAAAAGAAATCTCGGCCATTTCAATCTTTTCATTGTTGACATGCTTAATAAATTTTTGCCACATATTATTAGAAATTGAACATGTTTCCATGGTTTTGATTGAGCAATTATCCATGGTAGTATTTCAGAAACTCTTAGCAATTTCTCCAAAAGCATCCATATGAACTTTTTCAAAGACGAGAAAGAAACTCACTTTGATACCACTTGTTAGGATCGATTTGGACTGCTCCTATGCAACTTACGTGAGCAGTTCTCTTGACAAACTTCTTATATGAGAGCAGTTGTTGTTAAACAATTAACTCTATTATTTTTCGTGTGTCAATGTTAATTAGCCAACAAGTATTTGTGTCGAAAGATGCCAAATAAGTTATAACAGATTGAATGGTAATGAAAATGACTTGACAAAAAATATAAAAAACACATAAATGTTTATGGATGTTCGGAGATAAAACTCTTACGTTACTCCTTCTTCCACAAAGAAAGGATTCACTAGAAAATTTTGATTTATACAACGTCTTGTATGCAACTCAGTCCAATCGTAGGACTTATCATTTGCCTAAATCAAAACTCCTAGAACACAACCAAGTTAAGACTCCTCGTCCTAACACCAAAATACAGTAATGAATGAATCCGTAGACTCAAACAATAGATCAACTCCTTATAAACAAATAGGCAGTGAGAGTTGATTCTTGGCTCTTGATGATCCTCAGATATCATATGAATAGCTTGTATATGTGGCACGTTAAGTATATTAGATAAATCTTTTATGAGTGCTCAAGCAGCTTGTATTTTGTGTATCTTGATGTTGTGTATGTTGTATACAGGGGCGGATCTACAGTGTGACCCGGGGGCCCGTGGCCCCCGGCCCCCCCCCCCCCCCCCCCCCCCCCCGAATTTTTTTAGAATTCTTACTATTATATATATAAATATTTTTAAGTGTGTATATATATAAATACATAAGTTAAAGGAGAAGTCCACACATCTGAGTCGAGTTGGCGAGCCTCTTCTAATTTTGGGAGAAGGATACAGGTTCGAATCTTATAAGTTACAACCTTCATTTTTTATTTTTATTTTTAAATTTTTATTTATTTTTCCCTTTGTCTCAATTTACTTATTTCGTTGTGTCTAAAATTGGATATTTATAGAGGTTATTGAACCTTTTTTTATTTTTTTACGTTACGTGTGATAATTCTCATAAATAAAAAAACTAACTTTTTAAAATTTTATTCTCATTTATTGTTTTTCATGTTGAAAAAGATATAAAAAATTAATAAAAATAAAAATATTTTTTGGTCTTTAAATTAAAATTTAAATAAAATGTAAAATGACCTCAAAAAATAAGATTTTTATTAAGTTAAAATTTGATTTCGCTAATAGTGGTAAATTTTTGTGGCCCTCGAAAATTTTTAAAAGGTTATAATATTTTCTGGACTTTAAATTAAATTTTAGAATAAAATGTAAAATGATCTCAAAAATAAGGTTTTTATTAAGTTAAAATTTGATTTCGCTAATAGTGATAAATTTTTGTGGCCCTCGAAATTTTTTAAAAGATTATTGCTATATAAAAAATATATATATAAATGTATTATTTATTTATTTATTAACATTTAAATATATATTTATTGATCGTGAACTTCACCTTCTTTTATATTTGTTCAAGGTTTGTGTCATCGAGTTCTCAAATTTTTATTTTATGTATTTATCTCACTCAAATACAATTTTTAGAAAACTAATACACGGACCACAATTTTGAAAAAGCGAAAGTAACGACCCTCATTGAAAATCGATAGCTCCGTCATTGTTGCACACTATACAGCCCCTCAAACATAACGTCCCGGATCCGCCCCTGGTTGTATATGTTTCTCTCTACTTGGCTCTCTCTTTTTCGAAGCTTTTACATGCATTTATATATGCATATTTGCAACGTTCATATTTGTCATAAATGTATGTTTTTTTTGACTTTAGATCTTCAAGAAGTCTTTATAAGGACTGTAATGATGTTGCATGTTCTTTAATAAAAGTTTTTGGATCTTGCAACGATATTTTTAAACATGTTTTGCATCTCGACGAAATATTTCTTCATGTTTTGTCAAATACCAAAAATTAATCCTAACAAAATCGATGAAAATTTTTGTTTTTAGATTTTTACTAATTATTTAATGAAGATAATTTTCGTGCTTTCCAATATTTGTGGTTGCTTGTAATAATTTTGTGAATTGAGAATGACAGTTATTTTAGGATGATATCTGGGGACCAAATAAAATGCTATTATAAGTGTCTATTATGTTATATTATAGTAAATGATTTATTTAAATGAAAATAGTTTTAAAAACAGAAAGAAGTTTTTTTTCAGCTTTTTGATAAGCACTATTCAGGAAGTGTTTGTAATCATTAAAAAATAATTTTATTTTTTTCGAATTAAAATAAATTGCAAAAAACCTCCTTGTAAATACAAGATAGCTAATAACTCTTGTGAAAAATAAATTATTGCTTGACTCTCTCTCTCTTTCTTTTTTTTTTTTAAAAAAAAAATAAGAAGCTCCAATAATCTCAATTTCATAAGTTTTATGTATATACTTTTAATATTTCTGACAAAATAATTCACATTTTATATGCTTTAATATATGCAAATTGTCATTTTATTCACACGCAAAATATTTTACAGTTAAAATATAATAGTTTTTGCAAAATGAAATTATAAGATGATAGAAAATATAAAATAAAAATACCACAAATTGGCTTATAGTTTTTTCAAAAAAAATAAAGTGATTTATATTCGTTTGTATTGATTAGATTTTGAATTATATGCACAAAACATAATGAAATTAATTTGTATACAATAAAAGAGGTTAGAAATTCATATTAATATTTTTACGGAGGTTCTATGAACAATTTTTTAGAAATATGATAGGCTAAATGCTTGTTTATTTTTCACATGGGGCTATTAGCTCTTTTGAAACAAAGGGATTGAATGCACTTTACTTTTGAAATAATTTTTGTGTGTTTCTTAAATCTAGATTATAAATTAGACTTTGCGTAATTTGATTGAAATCCAAAAGTAGTTAACTTTTGAAATTACACGACTTTACGTTGTTGAATATGTTTCTAAGAACTACAGGTACTCCAATAAGTACTTGCTTAGTTTCTGTATTTTCATAAATATCTTACTCGTAATAACATGAACTCGCATCTTTAGTTTATATATAAAATAAAATAGAGAGTCGTTTTCATGGTTTATACACATTATTAAAGACCATATTTTCAACACGTCATATTTTTTTTTTTAAATCTCACGAATGCTAATCAATCATGGGAAGGAAAAAAGGGGAGCCTACATTTATACAAAAATAAAGTTAATGGGTGTTGGCGAGAAAAAAAAAAAAGGTGAAAAGACAATAAAAACGCAAAAAATAAATATGCCAGCACATTACTGGAGGGCATGGATTTGTTTTTCACTCTCGATATTTTGAAAAGTGCAATAATTACTCCGATGTCTCAAACTTGAGAGCTCGTCCTTCGTTTAGTCACGGAGGCTAGTGCCACAATGATATTTTAAAAAGCAAGAGAAAACTTCTTAAAAGCAAGTGAATCCCACATCCTCGTTTTAATTTGTCTGCCTTTTGTTGTATATATCGGATTTTGGAAATTTGAATTCTATTCATCGGCCAAGCAAGAGATCGATACAAACTGTGACTCAGACACTGCTTCCATAGAATATAAATCGTTATACACAAGATTGACAAGAAAACGTTGTTCCAAAATCCGGTAAACTCAAACAAAAGTTAATAGAATGGATCTATCTCCGACCGGTTGAAAGCACAATCTATCCACAGTATATAATCGCCAGCGAAAACTAAAACAAAATCAGGCAGAGAGCAAAGCAGCAGAAAAGAAAGATGGTTACCCTGTTAAGTGATTTGTCCAGTTGCATTTCTTGACTTCTTAGTCGTGGGCTGCTGTTTCCATGAAGTGAGTAAGAATTGGAATGAGGATAGGCGAACAAACTTGTATCTGAGGGCCTGAACATTGTAGCGAATACCAATTCACCAACCATATTGACGGTTGGACTGGAGAAACCGGTTGTAATAGTGCCATCAAGAGTAGGGGCTAGTGAAGTGTAATTGCCGATAGGGTGGGGAAAGTATTGCTGGTGATGGAATGTCTGATGCTGAGGATGCTGCTGCTGACTCGAATCAGAAATCATGGATGTTGGAGCAGAAACTATGGCATTTGTCCCAAGTGCCGGGGGTCTATTGGGTATGCCCGTATCTATTTGGGGCTTTTTGGGTTCAGGCTCGGACGATGATGAGCCACGCCCATATAGGGGTACCAGCGAGGAAGAAGAGATGTAAGCCTTACAAACGGGGCATTTCGGCTGCTCATCTGCCTCTGCTGAGGGGGATTGAACCTGAAGCCATTTGTAGATGCATGGCCAACAATAGAGATGGCCGCAAAGGGTGACTACTGGTTCACGCGATGAGTCAAAACATATGTTGCAATCAAAACATCCAGTCACATTATCTGTGGTTGTTACTGTTGGAGATACTGAATTCCTTTTTTGATTAAGTGACAAATCCCCCTCGGAACCAAAATGCATGTCAGAGGCATCAAAGATTTGTTGAAAGGCCATGGTAGATACATACAGAGAGACCAAAGTCTGCAAAGTTTGGCGCAGGAGAAGGGAATTATTTTCGCTACGTGTGTATAGGGCAATCAAATAAACATGTTCAGATATTCTACAAGGCAGTGCAAAGTAGAGATCTCAAATGTAAGTCCATATTTAACACAATGCACAAAAAACTAGCAATATAAATGTCAAAAGTGTCTTTACCAAAGAGCATTCAAGTATGAAAAGAAAATAACGCAACCAAGGACCACTGTAAAGCTAAATAATGTAAACAACTTGAGATAGGCTACAATAAAGATGCTCAACACATATAATCATCCAAGTCCAGTAAGCATTAGACATGCAGCAACCGATTTAAAACATAAACAATATAAGACAAAAAAAAATACATTGAATGGCCAATAACTGCTGGACTCTATAGATACCGGACAAAATCTAGATTACAAATAAACAAGATTCTTAAACTAGAATCCAATAAATCTTTTGATTTTTAAGAACTAGCAACAAAACTTCGTTCCAAAAGACCGGCTTATCATAATTCATGAATCTAGTTAAAACCAAATTCCCATCAAACTATTAAATTCAGCCGTAAGGAGTGGACAAATTGGTTTTGCTTCATAGTTTCTGAAGACGTGAAAGGCAATGATTTTACAGAAAATTCCGATAACTTTGTTAGCTAAGTTCAAAGAACCATAGAATATCTCCTGAAAACACATCATATCAGCTATAATAATTAGTCTTAACGAGGATCCAAGAATCTTAAACCATGGTTTTTCGCAAAAGTTAAAATCCAAAACTCGAAATCGAAGTGTGACAAAGGAGATTAAATCAAACGACGAAAATCCAACACGCCTTGTTAGAGATGAGAAAGGTATGTAAGAACATGCAACCATAAACTGCAATTGTCTTGGGTCAAGATATAGGAATCAACAAGATAAAGCAGAAATATTTCTTCCTACAGGAACAACACAGCAGAAAAATAAAAATCAATTCATTCATCATAAATGATATGAAAATAACAAAAAATTAACCAAAAAAAAAACCCACCTTTAATTCCAAAATTCAGCCGAAAAACGAAAAATTAAGAAAACTACAGAACCATAATGCCTCAGACCTTTAAAAAAGGTAAAGAAACAACGCTACATATGAATAAAAACCACACAAAAAGAACATGAAATTAGAACACAAATTTAAAGAATCAAAGAGAAAACAAATCACATAAAATTCCACGAAATCAAACGAAGAAATCCAAAAAAAAAGGTAGAGATCGTACCTGGAGATATCGATCGAACGAGCAAAGTAGAGAGAGAAAGAACCGAATCAATGGATCGTCATAATAAAATATGTAGAGAGAGGAATCAGCTGGGAATGGATATTTTAGGTGAACTTCCACGAACAAATGATTCATAATCACAAAATGATCCCTTCTTTTATTATTAAACTGTTTTGCATCCTATATGTTATGAAAATTATAGTTTTAGACCAAAACGTATTTGTAAATTGTAATACGTTCTCGTGAAAATTGTAATTCTATCACATATATTATCAAATTCAATTGCAATTTTAATCAAATATATTGTCAAATTTTCATTATGAGTTCTTTATTTTTCATTTTTTGATAAATTTAATTCGTTTGAAAATGACCAAAATTGTCAAAAAAAAACGAAGATAGTTGGTTAAAAATGAAATTAAATTTGATAAGGTAGAAGAACTAAATCACGAAGAGCCAAATATTTCTCATGTTCGAAGAGAATAGGTTAATTTATTCATGTACGTAGTAAGAGTAATGAGATGAACGCACAAATTACTTCCAAACTTCTTGTAAACATTTTCATCCACAGAGAAGAAAAAACAGAATCAAACACTATTTAGGAATGTAAGATTCAATAATAAGGTAAAAATGAACCAAATAGATGAGAGTTTGGTTTCCGGAAAACATATTTACACACTGACCAATCTACAAGAATTTTTCAATGGCTGTAACCAGTGCCGATTCTGGAACTGCACCGATGATTGCATCTTTCTTCTCCCCATTCTTGAAAATGATAACGGTTGGAATGCTCCGGATACCATGTTGGGTGGCGATCGCTGGACTGGCATCAGTGTTAACCTTGAAGCATTTAAGCTTTCCAGCATATACCTTGGCAAGTTTATCGATGGTGGGGTGAATCATGCGGCATGGTCCACACCATGGTGCCCAAAACTCGACCAGAACCGGTAAATCACTGTCGAGTACAAGGGATTTCCAGGTGGAATCAGTAACAGCAGCCACTGCAGATATTATTCAAAATAATATCATAAGCCATAGTTGTGATTGATGCATGATAATTGATACCAACAGACTGAAATGCTTGCGGCACAAGTTGAAACTCACATCATTATCAAAGAACGGTGCAGAATTGTGGTTGGAATACTATGATTACTATGCAGAAGCGTAGAGAAGCATGTAAGTAGACTCTAATGAGATCCTTCATTTATGTTGAGGAGGGCAAACGACTCAAGATTGACATATCGGTATTTTCACATATAGAAAAACGGCAAACCAGGCAAGACATGCATGGAAAAATAGTTGGAAATAAACCGAATCAGATCATACATCAACATGCACAGCTGCATCAATTGGTATCAGCAGATTTGTGCTAGTATTAGGCTCAATCGACAATGGAAAACAACTGAGGGATGATGAACTGAAACAAAGACAAAGGAACAAAAGGATAAATCCCACTGAATAAGACAGGAGAGTAGGAGTCGGGACATGTTTATATCGTTTGTTATTCTCTGTTTGTTTTAGCCTAGTTCGGAAAGAAATTGGGAAGGGTTTCCCAATTTAACTTTTCTCAGGACCACCTACGTTAAAATGCTATCTGATGTATGCATGCTCTAAAGACAGATTTTCAGATGTCACTTTAGCTCCCCGTTCAAGCATAGTTCAAAATTCAAAGCATGCTGGTGCGCAGCAAAACTCCTTAAGTGCATGACTTAAAGCAACAGATAAACCCTAAGAAGCATGATTCAAGAATGTGAAAATACCCAAACGAACTTTGGAATAGAAAACACCAGCTCAAAATAGCCCATGTGCTATTTATTTATTACATCATTAGGAAAGCCAAAGAACCACAAAAAAAATAAAAATTAAAAAAAGGAAGCACTTGCCAGAAATTCCAGCATATCTCTCTCTTGAAACTAAATTTCCAGCAGAAAAATGACAAATTTCACGCTAAATTGCACAGCCACAAAACAGCTACTTCCAGTAAAATCGGCACCCTATATTTCAAAAGATGTATATATACATTTCGCGCGAATAACATAGTAATCCGAACCTTCGACAGCTGTCTCCTGCGCCTCGCAGACGATACGACTCCCACGGCGAGTAAGTTTGGAGAGCGAACTCGCCGACGCCAACGAGTGAGCGGGACGACTCTTGAGCCCTCTGAACGCGGAAAATGCGACGGAATCCCGGCGAGTACGGGATGGACCCGGCGGCGGCGGCAAGGAAGACGACGGAATAGCGGCGGCGCGAGGTATGATTAGGGTTTCCATCACAGCGGGCATGCGAAACACACGCAGTGTGAGTGTGAGACGGTCGATGGAATAATCCAGAAGAGTGTGGTGCAGTGAAGCAGAGTTTGGATGAGGTGATGATGATATACGGTTACTAGACGTTGTTTCCTTATTGGGCTTGGGTCATTCAAAATTTGGGCTTTGTAATTCTGAAAGCCCAATCACGGGCACCTGCCTTGAAATAGTCCACAACACTTTTCTGTTCTCTGGATATGATGATATGGATTATTATTAACAATTAAACACGTGAAATATTATGAATAAATAAATATAATAAATAAGAGACAAAATATTCAATCCATCTCTTTTTTTAAAAAAAAAAAATAACAACAACAATAAATTGAATATCTCAAGCACCGTAAACAGTTAAAATAATAAAAACGATTTATTGTTGATTTTGGTAAAAATAGAATCGAGCATTAAATAAAACAAAAGATGAATAATTAAACAATATTTTATTTTTCCGATGCCTTAAAAGATTCCAAATTTGGGTGTTTTTAAAATGAAAACTTTACTGAATTTCATGTCATTGTAAATTTATTAATAATTATTATAAGTTTTTATACTTATTAAGATAACTAAACTTATTAAAAATAATTTATAAACTCCTAGAACTTATAAGATGGTTTATAGGATCTCTATAGCTGTCAGAAGTTATTTTAAAAATAAATTGTTAAAATATTCGTTTAAATTATTTATTTTAAACAAATAAAAGATGTTTATTTATTTGACATTATAAGAGCTTTTTATTGTCAAAATTATCAACAAAAAAAAGTATAATAATATGAAGGATATGTAAAACAGTTTTAGAATTAATTTTATCATGAATATTAATTAAATTGTAAGATATTTCTTAAAACATAGGGGCACTCCAAATTTTTTTTAAAAACAGCTTATTTTGATTGTTTATAAGTTAATTGTTTGATCAAATTGTTGTCAAAAAAATTCGAAGAGTTTATACATAATTAAATGCAATGTCTTGAATTTAATTTTCGATCCTAGCTATTTGAAATATATTTTTAATTAGTAATATTTATATAACTTAGCTATAGTTCTTACATTTTTTTTTTTTTTTGAATCCTATATTATACGTTCTTAATTTTTGTATATCTCGATAGTGGGAAGTCCAAGGCCGGCTCCCTTGGAGCCGGCCTAGGCGGTTGCCTAGGGCGCCTTCCCTTGACAGGTGCTAAAAAAAAATTTTGAGTATTTTTTTATATTTGAAATATTATTTGAGTCTATTTATTTTGTTTAAAATTCAAAATTATGGTCAATTTTTTATATATTTTTTCATCATTTTTTTAGTAAAAAAAAATATCTTTTTATTTAAACAAAAATCTATTTTTTCGTTAAATTAATCATCTCAGAGGAGTTAGGGTATTCAAATTAGGTTAATCATCTTTTTTTTATTTATTGAATTAGATGAGATTTATTTTTGTCTATTTTTGTACCGCAGTTGATTTTTTTTATTGATTTAATTTTTTATCTCGATAAACTAAATTTTTGTAATTTTCTTATTCGACAATGAAAATTATTTTTACTTAATTAGATTATAACTATTCCTTGTTTATGTTTGTTGGGATCGGTTCAGAGGGTAGAGGGGGGGTGAATACACTCTGAAACTTTTCTTCTTCTTCTTTAAAATGATCAAGTGAGGTTTAGTTCACTTAATCAGTTTTCTCAACTTCTAAAACGTTTTGAACAACTTAAATAGTGCGGAAATAGTTCAGAGGTTTTAGTGATGCAAAGTTTATAATGCAATGTATGAGCAGGATGTAAGATAAATGGCAGTAAATGCTAAAGCACGATTTTATGGAAGTTCGAAGGCTTAATCCTTCTACGTCTCCCCTTCTTCCACTTAGGAAGGAATTCACTAGAAGACTTTGGTTATTACAACGTCTTGTAATACACCCACTTCAGACTTAGGACTTATCCAATGCCTAATCCGAAACTCCTAGATTTACACAGATAAGATTCTCAGTTCTTATCAGACTGGTGGAAGCTTTCAGAGCAGCTTCAAGTCTCTTCAACACTGAGTATAGTTGAGTTGAGCTTCTCAGACTGCAGAGCGGTCGAGAGGCTTGAAAACCCTAGGATGATCCTTGACGATCAGATATGTGAACTGTAGGCGAGGGTTTATTTGAGCAGCAGATGAATGATCTTGTAAGTGTGCTCAAGTATATCAGATGAGGACTTTTGATATTAGTCAAGTGATTGAAATTTTTCTGAGTTGCTTGTCTCTCTTCGTTGTCTCGTATCACTTGTTGTTGTTCTTGTTGTAGTTCTCTTTTTGAGCAATCTTCCCTTTATATAGGTCAATCATCAACGTCTTTATTTTGAACGTTCTGATGCTGCATTGAATGCACATTTAATGCTCATAAATGCATTGATGATTCTGCATGAGGATCGTACACTGCAGACAACTTCCAGGGTCCAAAACTGGAATAAACGGTCGAATGCTTTATCTGCAGTCATTCTGTGTTTTTGCCATTTTGGTACAACCTGTTGTCTTGATTTGCAGGAGTCAACAAATCTTCTGAAACGCCGGTTCTGCTTTTAATAAAGGATCCTGCAAAGAACATCTTGTCACAGGTACTTGTCTCGAGATATCTAGATAGGCAGTTGGCATTCTACCGGTAGAGATATTTGTCCTCTGCTGGTTTGAATAACCAGTCGATAAGCTTGTGACTTCAACCGGTCGAGAGATAAAGGCGGTTGACAAGCTTCCGGTAGATAGATTTATCCTCTGCTGGTTTTGATAGCCAGTCGATAGGCTTGTGACTTCAGCCGGTCGAGGGCAAAGGCGGTTGACAAGCTTCCGGTAGAAGTTGTAGTAGATTCCTGAAATACAATGGTTGGCAGCACATTCCTATACAATGAGTTGTTGTTTGTTATCACCAAAATATCGGATTCAACAATTTCCCCCTTTTTGGTGATGACAAAACTTAAGTGCTCCAAGAACAATATGAAAGCATTAGAATGAACTTCATTGAGAGAATGAATTTCATTAAGTACAATAAACATTTTTATTACACCTACAGAAAAAAAAATGCGGCTGTGATAAGTAAAGAAGAGATAAGTTGTTCATCTTTTGAACCAACTGGCTCCTCCTGACCTATCGCCTTCTCTTCTTCTTCTGTCGGCTTCTTCTTTTCTTCTGGACTCTTCTTCACGTCTTCTTGCCTCTGCTGCTCTACGTTGCTCTTCTTCCCCCTTTTTGGCATCACCTTGGTTGAGCCGAAGGATGACCTCAGTGAGTTGAGTGCCAAGGCAGGCTTGCATAGTGTCTATTTTTGCATCGATTTGAGCAAGTAGAGTGGCTTGCATAGTGTCCATCCGATCATTCAACTGCTTATGAAGGCGATTTTCGGATCGGATAACTTGTTCGGAGACGGTAGAGAGCGTGTTGATTTGAGTGCGATGATGATTAGTGATCTCTGTGGACAGACGAGCAAGGTCTCGAGACACGGTCTCGAAATGCCGAATCATCGTCTGGCGTGAATTATCGACCGATAAGGATGAGTTTGTTATGTCTTGAGAGAAGGACCTAACCGTTTGCATGAGCTCATGAAGCCGATTTATCAAGGTATGATCTAGAGCTGCGGCCATGGCTTCAATTAAAGAATCATCAGTCTGAATCATTTGCCCTTCTGAGTCATTTCTTGGTGAAACCGGGCTAGACTCACGATGATGTGGTGCGGGTGAACTTGCTGGAGAGCTACCCGATGGACCTTCCAATAATGGTACAGTTGGAGATGTAATAGTTTCGACTGCAGCCAATATGGTTGGTGGAGTACCAAGATCAGCACTTGGTTCATCCATAATGAGATCTTCCATAAACTTTTCAGTAGATGGAGACGGTTGAAGTGCTGGATCAGCATCAGTCACTTGCTGTTCTGGAGATGCAGGTGATACAATAGTGCTTGATATCTCCGTTGGGGGCACTGTTGCTTCACTACTGCAAGGAGCCTCTGTCACAGAGGTGACAGGTATCTCTTGTGCAACCACTTCTAAAACATCTTGTGAATGACCGGGAGAAGTGTGAGCGGTCGTCACGGGAGAGGAGTGAGCAATCACAACTGCTTCCGGTTGAGTAACTGCTTGGACTGCGGTTGAGGAGGGGTCGACCGATGAAGATGCTGCTACACTCGATCTTAGAGCATATGATTGAAAGAGGTCAGCAGTGATGAGATCGGTCAGAATCCCATCTGAAGAAGGGAGAGCATAGACGTCTTCTTCACCCTGATCTTGAGTGAGAAAGGTTTTCATCATCACTTGTGCTTCCAGCACATAAGCTTGCAAACAGGCTGCTGAAGCTGGTGTTTTGACATTGTTGAGAGCTTGGAAGTGCTGAAGTAGTTGAGTGATTTGACGTAGACTATCCTGTAGTCCAGTCAAAATCACAAAGTCATCGGCAGCGGTAGGACTCTTGGATTTGAAATTCTTGACACGCTCATTAATTAGCAGTGATAGCAGGCTTCCTCGAAGCTTCAAGTCTATGAGATGTCTTCTTCCCAGAGCCTCCACGATGTCTTCAGTATCAGCAAATAGAAGCATCTTCTGCTCAATGACGTTTAGAGATTTCCATTTAGGAAATATTTGAGCGAGTGTCAAGTGAGTGCGGGAGTGATGCCATCTGTCAAAACGTTGTAGATGACGCTTGACAGTACGGAGCACGTGAGAGATGATCATATTGAGTTCTATCGTAGCTGCTGGTTGAGCCTTGGGTGTGTAGATCATCACACCTTTCCCTTTGTCTTTGGGATCAGCTAGAGTGACCTCAGGAGCTGATGAGGCACCTTCCCGGATTATCACACCTTTTGTAGGACGAGGAGCAGTAGAAGCAACAACGGTAGTAGTCTCGACCGTTGGCAGGGTAGGAGCAAGTCCAGAAAGAGACTTTAGCTTCTTGTGCTGCCTCTTCTTCTCGCCTGCAGGCGTGGATGATACAGCTGCTTTGGAGACCGAAGGGGATGACCTGCTGAAAGCTTGAATCAGTGGAACATTCTCACGTGATTCATCTTCAGAGTCAGATTCGATGATCAGTTGACGCTTGGCAGACTTTTTGGTATGGACTGGTTTGGCCACGACCGAAACCGTTGAAAGCGGTTGAGGGATAGCAATAACCTTTGCGGTTGAGGGCAAGGTGTCGACCGCAGTCTCTTTCTTGTTCAGGAATTTGAGAATCGTAGACTTGTTGAGCCATTTGGTGGGATGCAGAGGCTCAGTCTTGGAAAAGTCCACTCCAAGGACGCCCAAGATGTGGCAGATTTGCAAAGCAAATCCCTCGGATTGCCCTTTGCCCCTGATCATTTCACATAGAATATTGAACAGAATGTCTGACCAGTTTATGTTGATCTTGGAGGCAATACAAGCCATGTATTGAAATTTTTCCAGCGTCACCTTGTCGTAAGATCCAGCCTTGGCCAGAAGATTCTTGGCCACGATATTAGTCAGTAGCCTGAATGGAGCTTTGAGAGATGTCTTCTAGGCCGGCAGTTTGATCGGAGCATCAGTAGTTGAGAACTCCTTCAACCAATAAGAGCAGTTACCATCTGGAAGATCCGTGCATTTTGTCAAACCCCTGGAGGGCAGATCAAATGTGCTGGCGAAGAACTTCTGATTGAAGGAGTAGACCTCTGTCTTGATCAAGCATTTGATAGTCCCATGCTCGATTTGAGCGATTGCGAAGAACTCCTTCAGAACAGGCAAATCGCAGATGGCGCTGCATTCCAGAAATTTCTTCAGTCCAGAGGCTTCAAGCATGGTGAAGACCTCAGTTATTCCTGCGTTGTTTGCCTTAACAACGGAATCAAAGTTGATGGCGAGGCAAGTCTTCTGGATCGACATGATATCTGTAGATAAGAACTCGAGCAAAGAGTAAGCAAAAGCTTGAGAGTAATTCGATGGAGCGTTTAATACAATATGAAAGTTTTTAGCAAAGGTGAAAGATTGATATACGAGTGTAAAGAAGTATATATAGGAACCTATGGGCCATAGGGTGATGTCATGAAAAGTATTTTTGAAATTCAAAAAGTTTTGAAGAGCATAATCACGGCGCCCAATTAATGTCATTTGGTTCAAAGCACCAAGCTGCTAGTACGAAGCCTGTCAGAGACTAGTTAAAGGCGGATGATATGCCAATATTAATGGCAACGTAACAGCTAATCTATTAATGTCATATTGACAATCATTCCCCCTAAACACATGCATACTAACTTAAATCTACTAAGCCAAGAATATTTCAAAAATATGAAAACTTAGCGTCCGGTAGAGGCTTGGTGAATATGTCTGCTGCTTGCTGATCGGTAGAGATGTATTCCAGCCTGATTTCTTTCTTTAAGACATGATCTCGGATAAAGTGATGCCTGACATCAATGTGCTTTGTCCGAGAGTGCATCACTGGATTGTGAGTGATGGCTATGGCACTTGTATTGTCACAGTAGATTGGAGCTTCACTCGACCGAATCCCATAATCATTAAGCTGCTGTTGAATCCAGAGTATTTGAGCACAACAGCTGCCAGCAGCAAGGTATTCTGCTTCGGCGGTCGAGGTAGCAATTGATGTCTGCTTCTTACTTGACCACGAAATTAGTCTATCTCCAAGGAATTGACATGTGCCACTTGTACTTTTGCGATCAATTCTACAACCTGCATAATCTGCATCTGAATAGCCAATAAGATTAAGATTTGAATCTTTGGGATACCAAAGACCCACATTAGTAGTTCCTTTAATATATTTAAGTATTCGTTTGGTAGCAATGAAATGAGATTGCTTAGGTGCGGCTTGAAATCTAGCACATAAACAAACTGAATACATGATATCCGGTCGACTGGCAGTCAAATAGAGCAGTGAACCAATAAGGCCTCGATACATGGTTACCTCGACCGGAATTCCCCCTTCATCTTTATCAAGCTTAATTGATGTACTCATGGGGGTAGATACAGTTGAGCATTGTTCCATTCCAAACTTCTTTACCAATTCCTTGGCATACTTGGACTGATTGATGAATATTCCAGTTTCAAGTTGCTTTACTTGAAGTCCAAGAAAGAAGTTTAGCTCGCCCATCATGCTCATTTCAAACTTCTCCTTCATCAGTTTAGAGAACTTTGAGCACAACTTGGGGTTAGTTGACCCAAATATAATGTCATCAACATAAATTTGTACTAGTAACACATGATCACCTTTTACAAATTTAAACAGGGTCTTATCGACCGTTCCAATTTGGAAATCATGTTCCAGTAAAAATTTTAGCAAAGTGTCATACCAAGCACGCGGTGCTTGTTTTAATCCATAGAGAGCTTTGTCAAGTTTATAGATATATTGAGGATGAGTAGGATTGACAAAACCTGGTGGTTGTTCAACGTACACCTCTTCTTGAAGTAGACCATTGAGGAATGCAGACTTCACATCCATTTGATAAACTTTAAAATTCTTGAAGGCTGCATGAGCAAGAAAGATGCGGATTGCTTCTAGTCTTGCAACTGGCGCGAAAGATTCCTCAAAGTCTATGCCTTCTTCTTGTCTGAATCCTTGAGCAACAAGTCGAGCTTTGTTACGCACAACAGTGCCATGTTCATCGAGCTTGTTACGAAACACCCATCTAGTTCCAATCACATTTTGATTTTTCGGTCGAGGAACTAGATGCCAAACATTGTTGCGGGTGAATTGATTCAACTCTTCTTGCATAGCTTCAATCCAGCTGGCATCTGATAGAGCTTCATCTATTTTCTTGGGTTCTACCTGAGATATGAAAGCGGCATGCAAGAATTCATTAATCATTTGACCACGCGTTTTTCGAAGAGCAGAAGGGTCACCTATGCCAGGGTCCAAAACTGGAATAAACGGTCGAATGCTTTATCTGCAGTCATTCTGTGTTTTTGCCATTTTGGTACAACCTGTTGTCTTGATTTGTAGGAGTCAACAAATCTTCTGAAACGCCGGTTCTGCTTTTAATAAAGGATCCTGCAAAGAACATCTTGTCACAGGTACTTGTCTCGAGATATCTAGATAGGCAGTTGGCATTCTACCGGTAGAGATATTTGTCCTCTGGTTTGAATAACCAGTCGATAAGCTTGTGACTTCAACCGGTCGAGAGATAAAGGCGGTTGACAAGCTTCCGGTAGATAGATTTATCCTCTGCTGGTTTTGATAGCCAGTCGATAGGCTTGTGACTTCAGCCGGTCGAGGGCAAAGGCGGTTGACAAGCTTCCGGTAGAAGTTGTAGTAGATTCCTGAAATACAATGGTTGGCAGCACATTCCTATACAATGAGTTGTTGTTTGTTATCACCAAAATATCGGATTCAACAATGTTACTATTTAAATTATAATTTTTTTTTGTCAAATTTGTTGTGACAAAAATATATTATTTATATTTTCTTAATTTGGAGATTCTTATTCAACTTTTAGTATGCATTCATTCATCTCTGACTCATTAAATTTGAGTATTCATTGAGTTCTTTTTTTTGTTTTAGTTTTTTTTTTTATATTTTGATTCAATCGTTGTTTATGTCATTATATTTAGTTACAAAAATTTGAAAATTTGATTTTTAGATGATGAAATGATTGTATTGATATTTAATTAAAAAAATATTATATAGCTCTCTCTCCTGAATATTTACCTAGGGCCTCTAATATTCTGAAGACGGCTCTAATGGGAACCACTAAAAGTCAATCGTTTTCATTACTAATAAATAATTTTGTATACCAATAATCTAATTAAAGTTTCAAAAAAAATATTCTAATTACATAATCCAGATCCCCAACTCCAAGATTTCATTAGTAAATCATGCAAACGCAATCTACTTATAATATGCGCGCGCACACTCTTTTGGTAAAGATTGTTTTGATGAAATTAAGGAAAAATGGAAATGGTTCCAAATATGATATTTTCACTTGACAAAGCATATAGCAAACCATTTACATGTAAAACAAGATATTTAAGTACCTTCAATACACTTTTAACATGCATGAAAATTCAGAACATAAAAGTTTACAATATATAACAACATGGATCCATTTACATATTTTATTTCAAATGATATTTCAGTCTCTCATTTGAGATACATAACAAAAGTTCTTTGAGTCTTTGATGCGCAAATATCAAGATCATGTTTGGATAGAAGGATTTAGATTCAATAAATATTGAGATGAATTTGAGACATAACTTCAAATCCATCGATCCAAACGTAACCTAAACTTATTTGTGTTACTATCATGAGACTGAAAAATCATTTTAAAATAGTATATTTGGTATATATTTAGATCCTAGAAATTCAATGAGGATGTGAATGTATATTGTAAGAAAGACAAAAAAAACTCGTCGCATAGGGTTTCTCCCCAATATTGCTCTAGCTTGCTTCATGCATACCCGCACACACCAAAGTCACATGTAACCCCACCGCACTTCCGGTTGCATTTCCCGCAATTGTCCGTGCTCGTCCTCACGTTGGTACAAACGCCGCCGCAGCACCGCTCCCACTGCTGGCATCTCCGGCCACACGCCCCGCAGTTATTCCAATCACTGAGCACGTCCCGGCAATGTTTCTTGCAGCAATAAAGAAGGCCGGTCCCTTTATTCGCGGACACCCCGTTACACACATTAGGGTTATTTTTCGCGTCACAGCTCGCGCCTTTCTTCAAGACCTTGTTGCTTGTGGCAACCAAGAATCTACTCCTCGTACTTAATCGGTTGCCCCCGAGAGGCGAGTCGAGCACGTATTCTTCGACGTCGTCGTTTTCTTCATCTTCTAAAGATGATGCATTTTGAAAATGGAGGTTTAGTATCAAGAAGATGAATAGGGAAAGAATGACTACTAAGGGTTTGGATCTTGTGGTTTTGGCCATTCTTTCTTATCGATTGTGGAGTTTGTCTTTGAGTGTAAATGAAGGGAAGATGGCTGGTGGGTTTAAATAAACTTTGGGTATTGTGACAAGAAAATGTATATTTTAGACAAATTAAATTTCAAAATTTTTAGATATTTCACATCTACGTTTTTAAATAAATATTAATTAATTATAATAAAGGTTCACCTATATATATTAATTCAATGCATGTACCGCATAAAATATTAGCACTTGTTTCTCGGATATTATATTTTATTTAAATTAAGATACAAGGTATGGACAAAAGTGCATGAAATTAATGCTCCCATCACATGAAAATAGTTAATTATATTTTTATGTTTAAAATTATTAGAATATTATTTCAAAAGGGCGCCGGGGAAATGTAAGAATATATATATAGAGGAATGCTCAGCTGTCCAATCATGTTTTCTCACTTGGTTAGCGACCACTAAAATCCGATAGTGGGTTTTTGTGGGTTTTTTTTTTTGTTTTTTTTGCATCACTAAAACCCATTACCGGGTTTTAGTGGTCGCGGACCAAGTAGGAAAACATGGTTGAGCAGCTAAAAATTTATATATATATATATATATAATTATTGGATCATGTATCATTTTCCATATTCTAGGAGAATGAAAGGATACCACTCATTTTCATATCTCTCAATTATGTTAATTTTTTTACTTTTATGTAAAAGTTTCCTACTATGGTAGACGTGTTTCAGAAGGCTTCTAGGAAGCATTTCTCAGTTTTTCATTAACAAAATTTCACAAAATCTTAAAATTTTGTTAAGAAAAAGCTGAGAAGTGTTTCTAAGAAGCTCTCATAAACACTACCTATATAATTATATGTTTATGTGCCACAACGCATTATATAATTATATGTTTGTGTGTCACAATGCATTGAAGGTGAGTAGGCTTGATTGGAGTGACAGATTGAAGGGAGGCCTGGTGGGACTTCGTTTGAGGGGATGATTGTTAGGAATGATCAACCAAAGTCTCACATTTGAAAAAATTAAAGGAAAGATCATGGATTAATATATGGAATGATATCTCTATTAGTACGAGACCTTTTGGGTGGGTTCTCAAAATCAAAACCATGAGGGCTTATGCCCAAAGTGGACAATATCACACCATTGTAGAGATATCCGGATTCCATTGACCTAACAATTTATATACTAATTTAAAATTTTCAATAAATCGGTCTTTCTGAATAAATCACTAAATATTCATTTCAGTTTTAGGTAATCCTAGAATGCACATTTTCTCAAAAATTAAAATGAAAACGAATTAAAGAATTTCAAAAAGTTCCATAAAATATATATTAAGCTAATTATTTTCGGGGAGGTGAAATAAAATTTGAAACTTATAAGACAGCAATAACATTAATTAAGGGCCACTTGCTTAGTTGAATTTGCATGTTTGTCTTCTTAATTAATTAATTAAATTAGCGGTGCATGCATGCCTTGATCTGTGAACGTACTGTTAGATTCTTTGCTGACGTTTTATATTATACAAGCGATCATATGCACGATGTTTTCAAGTGAATTAAACTCATGAGCTTTTTCTTTCTTTCTTTTTTCAATTTACAATATATATATATATATTTTATGACGTGAGAACCGCAGTAGAATTTACAATATTTCATGCTCAGTACCATGGGTGTTATTTTTGAAAATTTCATTGAACAAGGTGAAGACATTTTTCTGAGTATATGCAACACAAAATTTAAATGATTAAAATATAAAATTATGTGATAATCGATTATTACATATCTCTGTTTTTAAAAAAAAAATTGGGTTTGCAGGATTTGTCTGAACATTAACGACACGAAGAAAAAATTAATGTAAAAAAAAATGTTCAGCGATTATAAAATATGAGGGCAGCTTCTTAAGCAGATGTTATTGGAAAAGATGAATCATTAAAGTTACAGTAAAAAAAATAGAGTAGGGATATTTTTGGAATTTCAGGAAGTTAAACCAAAACGTGATTATTATAAGATACATATCATTCTTTATTAAATGACGATGAATGTAGATTTTCGTTCAAATAACGATCCGATTTAATTTGGTCCTTCTCAATAATTTTTATGGATTTTTTTAATGAAATTTCAATTATTAATTGTATGATAAAAATCACCTTAGTCTACCATATGTCTTTTTTATTTATGATTTCGTAATATATTTTTGTGAGTTTTTGGTAAACAATGATATATATATATAATATACGTATTAATTAATGATATTAAATGACTATAGAGGATTTTTATGTTAATAATATTATTATTTTTTATTGCATATATAAACCAAATCGAAAAAAAAACTAGTCTACTTTTCCTCAGGTACCGATTATTAAAAAAAATTATTTATTTTATTTCCAATAAAACTCTTCATTACTTGAAAATATATATAGTGACGTGACGCAACGATTTGACATTCATTATCAGTCTAAATCAAATTTAAATACAAAATACAAAAATGAAGGAGTACTTTAAAAATAAATTCTATTTTGGATGGAACCTCAAACACCCCAAGGATTCCGAAAAAATTATATCACAGGGCTCGAGATCTTTGATTCAAGCTCAAGCTAATCGACAAAAGCCCTAAATTCATATGTCTTCATATTTATTAATGAAAATTCATCATATTATATATGTTCTATATTTTAAAATACTAAATGGAAATGTTATAATTACAAATTAGATTAATGATTTTGTGGGCTTCGATCACATGAACTTGCTGAAACTTCATGTTATGTTTTTCGTACGTATTTAATTTCCAATATTTCGGTTTTAAATAATGATAAAGTGGGTAGATATATAAAGTGTAATGAAAAATCTAGCAATTTTAGAACATTTAAAATTTAATCACTATACATAAATATGATGCTTTTGAATTTTTTTTCTTATTTCTTTTCAAATCACAAAATAATTTGGCATGCATGTACTTAAAGTACTTTTATTTAATTTGGATGATCTGAATCAAAAATAGAAGCAAACCACAAACTTAATTCGTGAATATTACTCTAAGATTAATTTTTTTATATATTTTAATTGTTGGATTTGGTTGAATATGTATCTCACAAAATTGATTTGTGGTATGATCTCGTATGATTTTTTGTGAAAAATAAATATTTAATTATTCAATTTAAATAATGACATTCATTTATTATTTTTTAGTTATATGAGGTGAGGTTTTAATTTCGCTGTTATTTGGGATTAAGTTCATACCTCTTCTTTCCCTATCTATTAGGAATTATTATTATTTTTTGTCAACTTTTGCATTATTTTGCAACTTAAGATGGGTTGAAAAATAAAATCCAACGCATGCATGATAATTATGATGAATTAATAAGCTTAGAATTTTCCCACATATATTAATCTGACTTTTAGAGAAGGGTTTACCGTTGACCACCTCCCTCTGCCATGAATAGAATTTGATTATTGCCTAATAAATGAATAGCTCAATTAATAGTGGGAATAATTAATATATTTTTGGCATTGACTTCAAAAATTTTTTAAAAAAAACATAATTAATGAAATAAACAATTCGAAAATGGAATATAAGCAGCGCATTACACTGACCAAAAACACTAATTTCTTCTTCCCATAGGTTTCCGTATGTGCACATAACACATGGAAATGATCCCATTTTCTGCCGAGAGATGCGAAGAAATAGCACTGTCGGCAGCACATTGTCACGTTGAGTCTCATGATGAGCTCAGTCTTTGTTTCGACGAGGACGAGGACGAGAACGAGAACGAGAACGAGGGCGAGGATGGCGACGTAAATATTTTTTTGTAGATCATGTATTTATGAATAGATTATCAAAAAAATTAGTAGTTGAGTGATCTACGTACGTATGTACATGCATGTGCTTCATAATTCGAACACTAATAATACATGAGAAATTAATTAAAAAATTTATAGGGGAACAACCAATTAATTAACTCTCTTTGCTTGATCGATGAGACATAGAACTAGATCAACTCATGATTAATTTTGCATTCCAAATCATGGAAAATCAAATTTCTTGAGTGTTTGATGATTTTTACGCCGTATATACTTTTAAGTCAATATGAAGTTATATAGTATATATGATGTATATTCTCACGTGAGAGGCGATTTATTTAATATAACTACGAAAAAAATATTAATATCACTAGCAATTGCATGATGAATATAAATTTTGCTAAATTTTTATGTTAGCTTAAAATTAACTCATGATCGCAATCATAAATTTAATAATTAATCATATTAAGCTCCCAAATTCCATTTTTTGAATTGGAATTAACCAGTTTCGGGTTTAGACTTTAGCCAACAGTTTTACTTTTATATATTAAAATATAATTGGTGTCGTGTTGTAAATTTTAACCTTTATTCTATTGAATTTTCAATCATATTTTGACATATTCCAAAATCTAAGTAGTCCTGTATCCATCCCCTCATACAATTCCTGATTCAACCATGCATGTGAATTCCGTTCATAGATGCAATATTCTGACAGGAGATGATCATAATTAAGTTGGAATATTAATAAACATATTTAAACATATATATTTAGGGTTTATATATATATAATTTATATTCTAAACTCTAAAGTATTTACTTCAACATTAATTATAAATACTCATGTGACCAAGGGCGGACCTAGAAATTATGTTTAGGAGGACATGATCAAAGGCGGAGCCCGGGTGATCCTGTTTTTTTATACATTCAATTTAGTTCAATTTGCTAAAATCCTAATGATCCAATTTTAAGACTAAAACAATAAAGTTCAACCCATAAAATAAAATTATAAGTTTTAGAAAATTCTAGTGCGAATAAAAAAAAATCTGGCGCCGTCACTCGACACAATTCATATAAAATCAACAAAAGTATAATTTATATCAACTAAAAGATCAGTAGAAAAGTGAAAAATCAGCAATAATTAATGATAAAATCAATTATTTGATAAGTTGTTAAATATAATATTTTCAATATATATCACCAATGTGACTTACAATTGACATTTATAATCTTTTATTTTATTAAATAAATAATAAAAATATTATAATTATTATTTTATATATATAAAAATTGAGAAGTCGCATGTCTCCTAGATTAGGGGTGTAATCGAGCCGAGCCGAGCCGAGTCGAGTAGCACACTACTCGAGCTCGACTCATATTTAACTACTCGAGCTCGAGCTCGATCGAGTAGTAAATTCCGTGCTCGAGCTCGAACTCGTATATAATTCGAGTACTCGAGCTCGAAAATTTTATATATATATATATATATATATATGAATTAAAGATATATTAATAAATAAATAAATATTATATTATATTTATATATTATATTTATATATTTATATTATATTATATATATTTATGTGTTATCGAGTAGCTCGCGTATTTAAAGCTCGAGCTCGAGTCGAGCTTTGACCGAGCTACTCACGAGTTACTCGCGAGTAGCTCGGCTCGTTTGCACCCCTAACCTAGACCCTGTATATATGGGTCTGCTCATGCCTATGAGACCGGTTCACTGTAATAATTTTCTGAGAGTGAATCTCTTAATTATTCGATCTGAGTCATGAAAAAATATTATTTTTTTATAATTTCAAATATGAATTAGGTCGATCCGTTTCTCAAATATAGATTCATGGTATCATCTTATGGGAAACTTCATATTAATTCATTTTGACTCAGTGACACTTTGATAAATTATTGTTGGAATTGTGATAATTGTCTCTGTTGAAACAACGCTGAGAACGTATGTCATCGACTATATTTTCACGTTACTACGAATAGAATAGAATAAGATTATGCTTTAATTGGTAGGGATGACAATTTTCCCACGAGAAAAACTCGAAATGGGACGGGTATGAGAGAGCTTTTCGGGTATGGGTTTGGGTTCGGGGATTTTTATGGAGATGCTATCTCCATCCCCGAACCCGTCTCGATGATGATGGTGATGATAATATTGAAGTTTAATTTTTTTTTATTTATGAAATTTTATTAAATCTTTGAATAATATATAAAAATTATACTAAATATTAAAAATAATAGTATTTACTAGTATGTATTATTTTTATGCATTATATATAATGCATACACTTACGATAACATAATTTTTATAATATAAAAATATTATTTGATTATGTAACATAAATAAACTATTAAGATTAATCATGTATATTTATTATGTATTTGAAAAATTTTGGAGAAAAAATATATTTTTACTAAAATTTTGATATATAATATTATATTTTAAAAGAATAATTTAATTCACTTAAAAAATAATCTTGATTGATAGAGATATTTCTTATTTAAGATATTGTGATTAATGTTAAATTTTAATACCAAATTCTTTTAATGTATTTACAATAAAATTGACTAACAATATATATATATATATATATATATATATATTCGGATATGGGAACGTGGATGAGGATTAAGTCTCCGCGGGTATGGAGATGGGGAATCTCCGATTAAAAATAACGAAAAATAGGGCAGATATGGGGACGAGTTTTATATTCGAGGACGGGAATGGAGAACGCATCTGCGTTCTCGTCTCGCCCCATTGTCATCCCTATAGTATGGAAATCTGTGTGCTTACCACATATGCTTACCACAGAAAAATAAATAAATAAATAAATAAAACCATTAGAAAGCATATAGTAAGTGGAATATTTTATTATCTACTCCAATTTTATTATTAAAAAAATATTACATACCGTGTTGGCTAATAAATAATTGTGAGGTGCTCTCCTGGGCGATGGCATCTCATAATGTCACGGGAAGTTCTATGATTTATCGGGTAAATTTCACCCGATGAATCTGGGCCGTTTATGGGATCTGGGCCCCATGAAAAAGAACTCAGGCCCCACATAATGATGTGAGGCCCGGGCTACTTGGACGGTGGATGCTGCACAAGGTGAAATTCACCCGGTGCAGCATAGAATAAGTCGTATGTCACCACACGATTTCGCTGTCGTCATAATTGGGGTCCACTTACACCTTGATTCTTGAACTTTTTTGGATTATTAATTATTAATTAATTTGAAATTTAAATTTTTAATAATTGTTTTAATAAAAGAATCTAGGATGCAGAATCGAGCGGTTTAACGCAAGCTTATGATTGTTAACCAACGGCCACTTTATTCGATCAATATTTTTGTGGTTGCAATGATATCAATGTTTTGTAATAAGAAAATATGCGGATATTTCATTCAATAAATAAAAATAAAAATAAAAAACCAAAATGATCAAATAATCATATGAGCATCCCTCGGTTCAAAACTTTTCAAGTCCGTTTGATTCTACTTTGTATGCATCAAATAGCTACTAGTAGTAGTATATTATTTATATTAATAAATATATAACTCAGTCGAGATTGATTAGAAAATTTGAATAATAAATCGATTTGATTTCAAGCTCCATCTCGAGATTAGGTTGTAAATGAACCAAATTACTAGTGAATAACTCGAGTTTTTTAATCGACTCAAATTTTACTAGTTACAAGTAGTATCTCACTACTCGAATTTGATGCCACGCATCCTTGTGTGCAAGATTTTCGTGAGAGAACAATGAGTTTAAGTGATTTTTAAAACAAAAATGAAACACTAAAACTCACAGTGGTCGCTCATGAAAATCCTACACTTTATTTTCGTCACATTAACAAGAATAACATGAAGTAACAAGGGGGCAACCGAATATCCCAAGGAACAAAGTTTTAAACTCTATGGAAGAATCTCAACTTTATTTTGATATTATGATATGTTACAAGTCTACTTGCATGACACTACACTCTCTTATATTTCTGAAAACGACTGGATGGTTTTGAAGCCATGATTCTCCGGTAAAGGTCCGTTTCCGGGTCGAATTGAAATTATCACTTCCAAACCTGCAAAACGAGTAAATCAAAAGATAATCTTAGATACAAATTATAAGATTTTCGATTTTCCATTGAGATTACATACAACAGAGGGCGACCGTAAGGGAGACTACAGCGATTTTGAGACTGAATCTTTCTAGGTGATAAAAGTGTTCGAATTTGGATTCATATGGTTCATGAAGTTCTTTGAAGATCTTGATTGACATTAAAGATCCACTCAAAATTATGAAAAAAACAAAAAGCAACAACAAAACAAAGCAACAAACAAACTTCCAATTGAACTTCATAGAAACATTATTTGAAGCTTTAACGTTATCCTATTTCTGTCACATCCCAGGTCCACCAAGAACTCTGCTAGCAATTATCATGCATCCACGCTCAATTTATAAGAATTATCAACCCAAGTAGCTAGAAATATATATTGGATAATCTTATAAAATCATTCACAACTTTCACATATAACTTTCACATGATCCCATATAGTATGGGATATTAAAATTTCAAGTTTGTAGTTTCAGGGAAGATGCAAGGTCATGGAAAGATACATCGAGAACAAATGTGTACCAGCTGCCTTTGCTGCCGTAGCTTCTTGATAGACATCAGTAACGAATAAGATCTCTGATGGATTATCAACCCCCAAAGATTGAGTGATTTCAATGTAGCTTTTCGTTTCTTTCTTGTTACTGCAAACAATAAAAAGAATTTTCATTTTATTAGCAGATATTTCAACAGTGAAATGAAACACAAACATTTCCACAAATAGCATTCTTGTGCAAGTACGAAGCTCACCCCACTGTAGTATCGAAAAATCCAGACAAATACTTTCTGAGATCACCAAAAGTTGTGTTACCAAACAGGAGCCTTTGTGCCAATCTGCTTCCACTGGAATATATATATACCTGATGGAAGAAAGAATCATTCTATTTGAATCATTTTAATTGCGAATTTGTTCTGTTCATTCTGATTTTTGTCATAGTTCTTCTAACATTACATGGACTCAGTCATTGGACTTGGTCAACCAAACTTATTTTATTCCGTTCCATTTAATCAAGGGAGAAACTTGATTAGGAAAATCAGGGGTAAGAAATCTCAATTTTTCACTATTATTTCTGCTTTCAACTAAGATAAAGTTTTATGATCAGCAACAGTAATGGCAGACGACTCATCAATTTCATTCCAGGATTCCGGTAAAGATGGAGATTACAAAATACAAAACCGATGTTGCACAAATACGAATACTGGAACATAAATTTGACAAGGAAAGCGATTCAATAACATTAAAAACATTAGGACATAGCAAGAGATAATAGAGCCATTATATACTTGCATACACAGAGACACACAGTGTATGTCACAATTAAAACATATCATGCACATCAATGATTAATAAGCTGCGAAAAATTTGCAGCAATATGACAATAATTTTAATATACTTGAGAAAAATTACAATCATCACATAAAATAACTCATCCTATTATGGAAGTAGTTAGGAAGTTGATCAAGCTCAACAATGAACTTCTCAAACATATTTGAACGCAAAAATAGACATGAAGTGGCCAATAGGTGCCTCCCAACTCTTGAGACTGAGGTGACGGAAAACATAAATAATAAGCAAGGCCCAATGAGACCAAGGAACCCTGATTTTTGGACCAAAGCTACAAGCAAATTTTTACCAGTTGTAACAGATTTTATAGGCATCGTCAGAAAAAACAACTCAACAAAAAAATCAAGATAAATTATTTAAGAAAGTAATAATAAATTTCAGATCATTTTCAAGCTCGTTTGCAAAATTTTCCATCAAAAAAGGAAAGTGTGATGAGAAAATTTAGAAATTTAGATGTAAGATTTGTAGTTATCTTAAATAAAATTTAAAACCTCGTATTGAAGCAAAACCACAAATGAATTTTGACTTAGAAATTTGTGTGTTACTTGAATATATCTCAGGCGAGCTAGATGTTATTTCCCAATATTTTATGTACATCCATAAAAAAGATGTTCGATATATTTGTTATGCAGAAGAGGCAACATTCAGCTATTGTAATGAAAATAGAAATGCAAGGTATTAGAAGCAGGTTGGACAGGAGAATAACCTTAATTCCAAGAGCATGCCATTTTTCCAGAGCCTCAGGTACATCATCAAAAACTATTGCCTCTATCTCATTGTTTTGAAATCCAGTTTGCCATATATGACCCTTAACAAGGATACATGAAACCATTGATATCAAAAAGCTCAACATCATTCTTTCTGAAATATTTAGAGAAACACAAATAAAAATTGATCATATTTATCTTACTTGTAATTCTTTCAAGGAAGTTATTTTCCTGTCAGCTTTGATCATGGCCTCAACATTAGCGACCAAAGCCCCAATTACATCCTCTTTCTCGCCATCAGATGGGATGGGAATCGCACCAAGCACACCATTTTCTAGATCTTCACGTACCTGATCGAAAAAATTCCATAAGAAGCAACATATCAGACTAAGAAGAATTTCTCGAGGAATAACATTATTATGCAAAAACTTATAACATGAATTTCATGAATATTTGAGAACGAGCTCAGTCGGTGGTAAAAGTCATGGGTGAACTGAAAGTATAGGCAGGAATCACTAACAGGCATTCGCAAGGACTGGGATTTTAAGATGCATATGCAATTATTTCTGGTTACCATGGCTGTTCAACCTAAAAAGTGTTTGGCACAGAATTGGCATTTGATATCACTAGCTGTGAATGAAACTTCAAAGTTTCCTTCAAGCATATTTACCACACCTGTCTTGTATCTTTCTATTTTGCTTGTGTTTCTTCTCTTTCTTCTGTTTTTAATAAAGTGAATCGAGAGGAGACAACAATAATCGAGTGACTCTATATCATATAATCTACGGCCATGGGAAATGACGAGAGGATCAAATGCTTATTGTGAATTTTCTTTTAATTTTTAATACAATCATGACCTCATTACATAGATTAAAAAAATCTTGGACAAACATGGTGGGGGAGATCTTTCCAATGATAACATAATAAAATCATGTCACATATTTGTTTCAATCTCAATCATATCACGTAAATTCTACTTTTTTAGCCATAAATTTATTATAGTCTCGACTCTATCAAATTTCATTTCATTTTCCCAATATGTAAATCCGGTTATAAGTATAAGTAATCGCACAAGCAATGCACCAAACATACCATTAAGTTCAAAGAGTTGTGTCAAAATGTTTTGAATTACTCTTCTTGATTGACTAGGAAGTCAAAGCAAACTGTTACTGTAAGATATCAAAAGCACAACCCATTCAATACGCTTACACATAAAGACTACCAAAACAATTGACTTACTTGAGCTTGTAGTAGCTTAATATCATCTTGAGTTTCAGCAGTGTCATATGTCAGTTCCAAATGCCTCCCCACATTATCTCGAGCATATGGAAAGAGAACATCCGTGACGAATGATATGGGAGTAGTGGTTCCTTCTATGTCAAGTACAATGCAACGCTGCAAAATGTTGAATTAAGATATTGAAACATATACATAGCTAAAGAAAAACTTTTTCACAATAAATAATGGCTTGAAACTTACTCTTGACGGCTCAATCCCTTTATTTAAAGAAAGGGTGCCAGCCTTTGCAGATATTTTTGCATTAAGATGGCTTCCCACAACTCCATTCAAACGGTGAATTGGGCCATGAGATGGAGTAGACCAATCCAGTCCTAATTGATGGAGTTTAATGGCAGCATCAAAGAGGTAATGGTAGCTTTCAGCCTGGAAGATTAAGCAGTCAATTCAGACAAGGCAGACAAAATAACTTTCATGATATTAGTTTTAAAAATGAATAGTCAAATCATGAAAGAATTATGATCGCTAATCACAGAGTATGGTAAAACAACAGATAAAAATATCAGTAGTTAAATCATGAAAAGAATTATGATTGCTAATCACAGAGTGTAGTGAAACAAAAGAAAAACCAACTAGAAACAGAAAGACACGAGCAAAACCTTCTCTTCTTGAGAGATGTGAGAACATAGAATGACCAATTGCCAGTCAATACCCATATGTCATGTATTATTCCACATAATACATGGAATAGCTTTCATTATTCTATGCACCATGTTTACTCTATTCAACACTCACCTGTGTTTTAGCGCTAATCCAAGAATCACCCCATACGTATATTCCATGGTTCCGAACAAGCACAGCAGTGGTTTTTGGATATGCTTTGATCTGCAAAACAAGGAAGCCTGTTCAAGGTTTGCACAAGAATGCTACTTCACCATGTGTTGACACTTGTCACGACTTTATTCAGACCAACTACTGATGCATTGGGAAAAATGTTTGCTCGATCACAATCATTTTCATTTCTTTCAATATCATTACATTTAAATACTCGAGTTCTTTAAATTTTGCAAATTAGACATAACACAGTACATCAACAAAACAAACAAAGCTTAAATATTTGCTTTGATTTATATATGGTCATTGACCCCTTCTTTCACAATAATTTTAAACAATTACCAGACTACTTCAGTACACCCACTAAATGGAGATTTGACTATGATCGATATATGGCTATATAAGGTAAACTTCTATTCCAAATTGGTACTGGGTGATGCCTATGCATCTATAAATAAGGATCTTAAGTTGAACTAAAAAATAATATCAACCATATAATTCACTAATAAGATGTTCGTAAGCTAGGATGAACAGAGTGCTATGACTTTGGTATCCAGCAGAGAAATGAAGAACCTTTTAGTTCAACAACAATAAGTCAAAGGGTGTGCACTTGTAATAAATTGGGTTCCATTTTCACAAAATATTTATACATAGATAATTACGAGTTGGGGCAGTAAAAAATAAAAATGTGTTTTTTTATGGACAACCATGAAAGCTTGGTTACAGCAGAGAAACTTTCTAGTTATAAATGCAAGCATATTTTGAGTTCTTTTGGTCTATTTTTGTGATTACAGAAACAGGTGTAGTACTACGATATGGTATGTTAATCGTGTGATTAAAGAGATTCTCAGTCCCAATTGCGAATTGATGCCTATTTTGGATCCAATAGGGCATCGTTAATTCAGTTATATGTGACACATAGGCAGTGTTATAATCCATGGAGAGAGAGTCGACATTCGCCTTTGTGTACACCCAAATCCCAAATGAGTATAAACTTAGACGGGTACTCACGATTCAATCACTTTTAAGATAAGTAAAGTATTCAATTTGGCATTGTATGAGCCGTAGTTGGCATCGTATGTGCTCTGCTCTGTCCTCATTTGGATTAACTCATGCTTTCATTCAAAACTTACTCAAAATTTTCTGATCTATTTCAGATTATGTTTCCTGAAAAACTATATCATGTGTGTTCCTTTTCTTAGTAATCACAATTCACAAGTATCAAACAACTATATTATGTATGTTTATTTTCAAATCAAATTATTGTTGTTTGATACTTCTGATTACTAAGGTGGCAAATCCAACATAAAATGAGTGTTTCAGATAAGCACTTGTGAGGTACTGAGGTCACAATTAAGTAAAAGCTCAGGAAGTGACACCAAAAATAGAACAAGACTTAGAAAACTTTATGTTCAAAATTTTAAGATTTAAGAAGGTAATGTGGTATTACAGTTTTCCTGTTGTAAAAGGATTTCAGTTTTTTTCATAACTATATCTTCTAATCAGATACTATGTCTCACCCGACTCCTAGGTTGGAAGAACTAAGTAAAGTTAAAAAAAATCTGCTCATTAGCCACGTGTTCAAGCTCGGCTGTTCAACCGATTGAGAGCCTATTCTGCAAATTATGAGAGTATACTGATTAAAAAAAATCACAGACAGCAATCCATTTCTTCCATTGTGGGTTCCGATAATTACAGTGCACCACATGATTCACATCTCTTACATTGGATAATATGGTTTAAAATGTGCACTGATAGACTATTGTCATCCAATAACTATCAAAACTATCTAGAGAGACAAGCTTTGACTATTAATGTCTACCCAATGTTAGTTAGCACTTAGCATACTTATTTTCACATATGTAAAGAAGTAGATTGCATTAAGGCACTGAACCATTGTGCATGGTGTGATAGTGTTAAAAGTGGATACTCTATTATGCTTTGTTCTTCAGACATCCATGCAGTTGTGTGATGATTTACACACCATATACACTATCATGAAAGCAATCAAGTTCAGTGGCGTGGGAAAGATTCAGGAAGAAAACCTTACTGCTTCAGCAAGAGAATCTGTAAGTTCTCTTTCATGGGCAGCATTCTCAATAATTGGAACAACAAGTTCATCATAGTAACCATGACCTTGAATTCCCTTTATCATTTCCATATGAGTAATCTGTAAATTGACAAAAGCCACCACAAGGTGATAAAAATCATTGGAATTTATTTATAAAAAAATCGACAGAATTCAATATATATACCCGAAATTCTTTTGACAAAGGATTGATCATCGTTACAAGGCAAGACTCCATCCCATGACTGTGGATAACAGCACCAGCATTACGCATTTCATGTGCCTACAAAAATACACTAGTGTTATATCATAATGTTCCTCCCAAAAAAAATAGGCAGATCAATCAGAGGCCTTCAGAGAAAGGAATTTGAGAGTATGGCTCTTATTTTACATCAGGTATACCCAGACACGAGAGAGAAACTCAATATGGAGATCGAAATTCACACCTACTTATATGTCAATTCACATAGTAATGAAGCCCTGATTCTCTCTCAACAATATTCAGAGCACAAGTGACACCGTTAGCTCAGAAAATTAAGACCACCGCAAAAGACTATTTCAAAAACATTAATCGAAGACTTCTTATGAACTCATTTCAGACAATTTTAGCAAAATAAATTCATCTATAATGGCATAAGCATCCTTCTAGTCTCTCAATTTTTATATGAGAGCAAGTACAAACATGTGAATCAAGATAAGAGGAATGAAAAAATGAAAACCACTCCTGATCCAGTTCGATATGTGCCCCTAGCACCAATAATATAAGAACTAGATTACGTCCACGAATTTTCACAAACAGCATACCTTCAAAAACACGGGACTGCTGTCAGAGCATTTGGGAGGCTTGTAAGGCCAAGGCTTTGTCAATGGTTCAGACAGCACCGACCCACTCGAAGACAACACATACATATCATCGTCTTCCATTCTTTCTTTCTGCACCCCTACAAAACACCCAACATTCACCCTATCAGAATCCCACTGGAACCAAAAAAAAAAAAATCCAGCCAAAAAACTACACCAAATTGAGCTGCGAAATAACGAAGAAAAGATGTGGGTACACACAGGATGCAGCTGTACCTGAAGGAGACATGACGATAAGTTGCTGTTTCCTGGGAATGGAATCGTCGTGGACTTTAACAGCGATGCTGCCGCCGGTGCCGGAAACCCAACCCAGGTGGTAGAACTGGCGGCACAGCTCAGAAATCAGGGCCTTCGTCTCCTTGACCCCGCTGCTCTCCAAATACGCCAGTGAGGTTGAAGCCATTTTCGCAGCTCCGTTAATGGCGGCGAGTGGGGCTGCTGAGACTGCAGCCATGGGGCTTGTATGTATTGTGTATATATCGGCGTGGACAGGGTGCTTGGGTGAATTATTCTTTCTGGGTGGAGAAATCTGATTGGAGGAGACTTGGATTAATTAAATGTATCAAATCTTGGTTATAAAAAGTTAGCTTTTATTATTCTTTTTAATTAATTAATTATATTTTTTTTCCTATGGGTTTTTATTTAATATAGACAAAAGCAACCAATAATCATTTTTATATAAAAAAAGTTTATATTCCCCTTCTTATATTCTTTTGTTTTTCATTAGGCAGGTAATTTTTTTAAAAATAAATATGTTTTTCCTAAAAAATTTGACGTAATTTATTTATATTTTGGATGGTTTTTTTTGAAAATATTTATATTTGTAATATCTCATAAAACATCAATATATACATATAAATATATAAAAATTTATTGAGATCATACTATATATATTGCTTTTTATTTTACTTTTTTATTATAAAAAAAATGAGAGAACTCGAACTCGAAAAAGTTGAGATCAGTTAAGTTAGAAGTTCAGTCTCTTTTATTTTACTTTTTAGAACATATGTACAGAGAATTTTGTTATATCGCACGCCTAATTATGTTTATGTATTATAGACCTCGTTTACCCAATAATACTCATGTTATAGTTTTATAAATTCTCTGTTTTTTTAATGCACTGTATCGTTTTTTGAGTTACATCGGGACTTTACAGGTGCACGAGAACCCAGTGAATAGCAATTGGGTTTTTAACATGTTGCTACTAACACAATGGTTCTTGGAAACGGTTAGAAATTAAATATGCTAATAAAAATAGTATCGAAACAAAGCACCAGTTATTTTGTGGGAAACAAATATATTACTCGGTTTTTTGGAGTTTGATAAAGTAATATTAAGAAACTATTAATAATACAAACCAAGTCACTTGTGATATCATGTTGTTTAGGAAAATATTGTCCTATTTATTTTCCTTAATCCACTCTGACCCCATTATCATGCTTATTTTGTTCCTTTAATTGGTTTTGTATGTGTATGAGGCATAGAGCAAGTACTGGATTGGATATAGGGATGAGAAATTCATCCAATCATGATGGAGAATTCGATATTTGACCTGAATGAAAATGGATATGGAGAGATTTTTTGGGCATATTAAATAAATGTGTAATTGGATAGGAGTATTTTTGGGTTTGGGGATTGAAGCAATGTAGTAACACTCTACATATATCCGGCCCGAATATCCGATTATATATATAATATAGATTTTTATTATGCTGTCCACCAACCATGCTCAACTATGTGTCCACCATGTACAACAGATGAGTTGACCAGTACAATACACCATTGACTAGTACATGATGGGCACAGAATATATATATATATATATATATATATATATATATATATAATTTTGTTATGCTGCCCACCAATCATGGCCAACTATATGCCCACTAAGTACAATAGGTAAGTTGACCAGTACAATAGGTGAGTTGACTTGTACATGGTGGGAACGGAGTTGGATATGGTTGGTGGACAGCATAACAAAATTCTATATATATATATATATATATATACATACACACATATATGTGCATATACATTTATTGGATGGTGGTGGTTGGAAAATGAAGAAAATTGTGAGTATAAAAAAACTATGTGTTTTTTAGGATAATGATATTTGAATAAATTATTTATAATATTTTATTATTTTTTATATTATGTTTAATTTATTATATTTTTATCTTATCTTACCTATTCTATCTATTTATCTATTATATAAAAGATGAACATATTATGCTAACTATTTTAGAGGACGCCAAAATACATTATTCCATAATTATCCCTCATATCCATTATCTCACTAAACCTCTCACGCACTCCATGTTTTGCTTTTAAAAAAAATACATATAAAAAAACATATATTTTACACACGCAAGATGTGTGCATTTTTACTAGTTGTTAATTAAAAATTTGCTAAATAAGCATGGTTTTATCGAAATATTTTAAATTTGAAAAAAAATACAATTGTGGGTAATACTATGATATTTGGGTAAGGTATGAATATTCAATTCTCCGACTTGCATGAGAATGGAGATGAGATGAAGATGAAAATTGAAAATCTGACGAGATGGATATAATAAATGAAGATGAAGACGAATGCATAAAATCCGGATTTATTACTATCCCCAAGAGCTTCTTCAACCTTGCACCAAAATAACGTAAAATGTAATTTTGTGCAAGGTTTTTATCTCCAACGAGTGCACTATTTTGGACCTTTGGTGGGCACCCTGGTTTTGCACCAAATTTGAACTCATGCGCCAAATTTGGTGCAAAACTTTACCCTTTTTTAAAAAAAATTTAATTATGTTATTTTGTATTTAGTTGTTATAAAATAATAATTAATTGATAAATATTTTAATTTGGGTAGATAATGTCTATTTATTTGTTTAATTTAAATAATTAAATATTCAAATCCTCAATTTAATTATAATTAGATGTCTAATTCTTTATTTTAATTTTAATGTTTAATTATTTACCAATTTTAATTTAATAATATGTGTTTATTAATTTTCATTAAATAAATTTATTAATATATAATAATTACATTAATAATTTAAATATTATTATAATTACATGTATTAATAATATAATATTATTTATATCATATAAAAACTATTCATAATTATATTATTAAATTTATAAATAGGTATTAAATAAATATTAAGAAATAATGTAAGTGAAATAAAAAAGAATATTTCGAGAATATTCCTTTTGGTGTAAGATTTGAAGCAAATAGATTAGAAATTGATGTTGTATTTTGTGCATAAATTATACTATTTTGGCGCAAAATTTACACCAAAATAGATTTTATAGTTGAAGATGACCTAATTTGATATATATATTGATGGATACTAATATATTAATTAATTAGTATTGATTAAGTCTAAGCCCAATTTTATGGCCCAAGGCCCAAGCCCATTAAACACTCCTAAAAACTCTATAAATAGATGAGCATCTCCATATTCAAGGTACATTCTCATTTTTCTCTCCAACTTGAGTTTTCTTATTTTGGGAGATTATCATTGTGCTCTTGGCTGACTTGAGCGTCGGAGTGCCTACGCCGGGAAACCACCCGGCGCCTCTGACATTTGTTTGTGACGCAAGTGACGATCCACAAAGTTTCAGTTTACTCTACAAGGTTCACCTTACGCTACGTGTTTACCTTACGGCGCAAGGTTCACCTTACGCTACATGTTTACCTTACGCTGCAAGGTTCACCTTATGCTATGTGAGTGCTCTACGTCGCAAGGTTCAGCCTAAAGACCTTACGTACCAATACTTGTATTTTTTGGCTACATCAGCTTGGCGCCGTCTGTGGGAAAGTGTTTACCTCGTCATTGAGAATGGATAATCAATCGCATACCTCCCAAGATACTGAAAGCGATGGACTACCACATCAACCGACAATGCAGATTACACAGGCAGAATTGAGAACCATGTTAGAGGAGACCGTCGCTCGCGCTGCGAGTGAAGCGTTAGCAAGATTCTTGGAGTCCCAACAAAATAAGAAGGTCGACAAGATAGTCAACGAAAATAATTTATCCACCGCTGACCCGAAAGAGGACGCACAAAAGAGAACAGCGAATGAAGCAAAAACTCCACCACTTAATTCCAAGAAGAAGACAACACATAGAGAGGATGCAGCCCAGAGTCAAGCTCAGAGCACCCCATTGAATGAAGAAAAAAAATCCTTGGCAATTTTACCTGCCAGACGCAGCCCATTCACTACAGCTATCCTAGCTGAATCATTGCCCAAGGGAATGAAAATCGCCAATCTTCCGGAATATGAGGGAACAGGTGATCCACAAGATCACCTCGACAAATTTTATGCGAAAGCGGATTTATATGACATAAGTGATGCTGCTTACTGCAAGATATTCCGAACCACTCTGTCAGGGCGCGCACTTTCTTGGTTTAACAAACTACCTTCCGAAACCATTGAAAACTTGGAATAGTTAACTCAGCGTTTTCTCCATCAATTTTCGATCAACAAAAAGTATCCGAAAACCGCAGCATATCTGTTTACAATCATTCAAAAGGAAGGGGAAGGCTTACGGGACTATGTACAACGTTTTACGCAAGCCGTCCATGAAGTTCCTCATGTTAACCATGACTTGCTAGCAGAGATAATGCAACAGAACCTCCGACATAGAAAATTCAAAGAGTCGATAGCAGGGTAGCCCCCAACCACCCTAGAAGAGTTACTGGAAAGGGCAAAAAAATATATCCGCATAGAAGAGTCTATAGAGCCAAGATACCTGGGGAAGAGAAGACGGGAGGAAGAGAAACCAGAAAGTAAGAGAAAAGAAGACAGACGAACGACTCAGAGTCCCCGAATGCAATTCACCCCCCTGACTGCACGTCTGGTAGACGTAATGATAGTGGCTGAATAACAGGGGTTATTGCAACCTCCTCGCCCGATGAAGGAGAGCCCTAAGCGACAACGATCGGAAAAGTATTGCCGTTTCCATAAGGATAAAGGGCATACCACTGAATATTGTTTCAGTCTCCGTGCTGAGATAGAAAAGTTAATCAAACGAGGATACTTGGGTGATTATGTGGATAAGTCTCGTAATCAACAGCGAGATAACAAACATCATGATGACCATCGTCAACGTGAACAACAAAAAGAGCGATGTGACACAAGCAAAAAACCTGACCAGAGGGAAATGAATATGCATACGGGAGGCACAATATCTGTCATAACCGGAGGGCCAGCTTGCGGTGATACAAACCGTGCACGGGAAAACCTTGCGCGTGCAGTCAAGGGAGATTATTCATCCTCACGTCAAGTCTCCACCCAAACAGTACATGAGATTTCAAGACCAAGTGAAGAGGTGTCATTTGGAAATGCAGACTTGGAAACTTTTCGAGATGAACACAACGATGCCCTCATAATTTCCGCATCCATTGCTAACTTTTGGGTAAAAAAGATACTAGTGGACTTCGGAAGTTCAGCAGATATTATTTTTTACGGGGCATTCCAAAAAATGGGAATCAGCAACACACAGTTGATGCCAGTGAAAACTTCTCTCGTCGGGTTTTCAAGGGAAATAGTTGAAGCAGCGGGCGAACTCACACCACCACTCTCTCTAGGATCATATCCCCAGCGAACCAACAAAATGGTGAAATTCCTAGTGGTTAAGGCCCCTTCTCCTTACAATGTAATACTTGGACGTCCAAGTTTAAATTTGTTTCGAGCAATAGCATCCACGTATCACATGAAATTGAAATTTCAACTTCTGAAGGAATTGGAGAAGCGATTGGAGATAGTCGGCTTGCAAGGGAATGTCATGCATCTATCCTACGAAACTCTATGGGAAGTCATCGACAGTCAGGTCCCTGTGAAGACTCATTGAAAGGAAAGAGGCAAAAGCTTGATTCTGATAAAGATGGAAACAAAATACATCTTATCGAGGGAGAATCACAAGATCAAGAGAGAATAAAGGCCACAGACACACTCAAATACATAGAGATAGTGCCCGGAGATCCAAAGAAAGTCATAAAGATCGTATCAGATTTGCCAGTAGAAGAGGAACAAGTTTTGACAAACTTTTTGCAACATAATGTAGATGTCTTTGCTTGGGGTGATGAAGCCTTACCAGGTATACCTCCGGAATTCGCACTTCATCATCTGAATGTGGACCCACGAATGAAACCCGTCAAGCAAAAAAAAAGATCTTTCGGTCCAGAAAAAAAAACAGACATATCGCTGCAGAGGTTGACAAGCTTTTAACAACAAAATATATCAGGCCGGTTTCATACCCAGAATGGTTGGCAAATTTCGTATTGGTCCCAAAACCCAGAGGGAAGTGGCGTCTTTGCATAGATTATACCGATTTAAATAAAGCTTGCCCAAAAGATCTTTTCCCGTTGCCTCGCATAGACATTTTGGTCGATTCAACTGCAGGCTGCGAGCTACTTAGTTTCCTTGATGCGTACCAAGGGTACAATCAAATAGGCCTAGCCCCAAAAGATCAAGAAAAATCAAGTTTTATCACTGATCGTGGAATCTATTGCTATGAGGTAATGCCCTTTGGACTCAAGAATGCTGGAGCCACATATCAGCGATTGGTGAATAAAATGTTTGCAAACTTAATTGGACGGAACATGGAGGTTTACATAGATGACATGCTAATTAAGAGCATCCAAGCAAACAATCATGTAGCGGATCTTTCCGAGTGTTTTGAAATATTGAGAAAGTATCAGATGAAATTGAATCCCGAAAAGTGCTCTTTTGGCGTGCGGGGTGGAAAGTTTTTGGGTTATATGGTTTCACAAAGAGGAATAGAGGCGAACCCTGAAAAGATTAAAGCTGTTCTAGGAATGAAACCCCCACGAAGCGTTAAAGGAATACAGGAGTTGACTGGAAGAATAACAGCCTTAAACCGCTTCATCTCTCGTTCTGCAGACAAAGGTTTGCCATTCTTCAAAATCTTACGACAAGGAAAAATATTCCAATGGACCGAAGCATGTCAGCAAGCATTTGAAGATTTGAAGAGATATCTCTCAACACCGCCACTCTTGACCAAACCTCACGAAGGAGATACTCTGATGCTTTATTTAGCAGTATCATCTGAAGTAGTTAGTGCTGTACTAGTGGTTGAAGAAGTACGAGAACACAAACCTGTGTATTACATAAGTCGGACATTGCAAGGGGCAGAGATTCGGTATTCCAACATAGAAAAGCTAGCATTAGCTTTAGTGACTGCTGCAAGAAAATTACGTCCCTATTTTTAATCTCATCCAGTGGTGGTTTTGACCAATCATCCGCTCAAGCAAGTTCTAGCCGGCCCAGAGGCATCTGGTCGAATGGTCAAGTGGGCCGTTGAATTGAGTGAATATGGAATTGATTTCCAAAATCGTCCGGCTGTTAAAGCTCAAGTTCTAGCAGATTTTCTCGTCGAGATGACAACTGGTGATGCAGAATCCTCAGCCCCAACCTGGACACTATACGTTGATGGATCTTCCACCATGCATGGAAGTGAAGCCGGAATTGTGCTAGAAAGCCCTCAACAAGACAAGTTCCAATACGCTGTCAAATTTCAATTCCCTACCTCAAACAATGAAGCTGAATACGAAGCGCTTATCATTGGCATCAAGTTGGCCCTCTCGATAGGAGCCACAAAATTGATAGTGCACAGTGATTCTCAGCTAATAGTGAATCAAGTCCATAGAACTTATGAAATCAAAGAAGAAAAGTTGCGCTCGTACTTGGCTCGAGTTAAGTAGCTCCTTGCCCGGCTAGAAAACTACGAGATAAAACAAGTATCAAGGAATAAAAATAAAGAGGCTGACCGTTTAGCCAAGCTAGCAAGCTCCTTAGCCAACATCGATAATCGAAAGATAACATTCCTGACGCTCAATAAAGAAGAAGCCGAGAAGGTTGGTTTTAATGTTTTTGCCACCAAAGAACATGAGTCTAGCTGGAAAGATGAAATTGTTAACTACCTGACACGTGACAACCTCCCTTCAGACCCTACCACTGCCCGAAAGCTAAAAGTGCGAGCCGCCAGATTCGCCATCATAGATGGAGAATTGTACAAGCGAGGTTACTCTCTGCCATTTCTAAAATGTCTCACGCCAAGTAAAGCAGATTATGTTCTTAGGGAGATTCACGAAGGAATTTGTGGAAACCATTTGGGAGGAAAAGCACTAGCCACAAAAGCATTACGTCACGGTTACTTTTGGCCAACCACGAAGAAAGATGCTATGGAACTAGTACAGCGTTGTAGGCCATGCCAAGAGCAAGCCAATTTTCACCACCAGCCAGCAACACTACTGCAGCCGTTGGACAGCCCGGAACCTTTCGCCCAATGGGGAATGGATTTGGTAGGCCCTTTTCCTCCTGCTACGGGGCAACAAAAATTTCTTATTGTCGCAGTGGATTATTTCACAAAATGGGTCGAAGCGGAACCACTGGCAAAAATCACCGAGAGAGATGTTATTAGTTTCCTTTGGAAAAATATAGTGTGTAGATTCGGAATTCCCCGAGCGTTGATATCAGACAATGGAACCCAATTTTCCGGAGCAAAGATAAAAGAATGGTGCAAAGGCTTGTCTATCCATCAATTTTTCACATCCGTCGGCAACCCACAAGCTAACGGGAAAACAGAAGTCACTAACCGAACAATTTTGCAGCATCTCAAGACCCGCTTGGGTAATGCAAAAGGAAAGTGGGTAGAGGAATTACCAAGCGTACTATGGGCCTACAGAACCACACCTCGTGCATCAACAGGAGAATCACCATTCAATCTAGCTTACGGTGTTGAGGCTATAGCTCCAGCAGAAATAGGAGAGACCTCTTGGAGGGTCAAGCAATATGCCTCGTTCCAGAATGATCAAGCACTTCGAATCTCACTGGATTTAATTGACGAACTCCGGGAAGAAGCAACAGTCCGCGCAGAAAGTTATAGGGCTCGCATGGCTAAAGCGTACAATGATCGAGTCAAACCTCGATCTTTTCAAGTGGGAGATCTCGTTTTGAGGAGAGCTGACGTACTACACCCAGTCGGAAAGCTCGATCCAAAATGGGAAGGGCCATATAAAGTGATTGAAATTGTCAAGATGGGCACTTACCGGCTCCAACATACCGATGGAAGAATACTCCCTCGACCCTGGAATGTGGCACATTTAAAAAGATTTTATTCTTAGAATCTGTTTTAAGCTACTCGCAACTTTGTGGTTATATTGTCAACTCCTAAATTTATGTTCTGCAATTTCATCAATTCAGTATCAATACAGTTCACAGTTCGTTTATCAAGCACACCTTGGTTTACTATGCACTATAAAAAAGTTCTCCCCTTCTTTATGCTTAACGAAAACGTCACCGACCCAAGTAGTCGTTAAAGGTTTAATTAAGCCAAGCACGACTCCATAAGAGGCTAATGACAAAAACAAGTCCCGGGATACCTCACCACCTATAAGGTGGGTTTAGGACTTCCCCTTGAGACAAAATCTTGAGAGATTGATCACCTCTCAAGTGCACATAAGTTAAGCATAACAAAACACAACATATATCAACAAGTACGCGAATGATAATAATCATGCAAGCGTAAGTTTTACGAGAATGCCATCTCATACTACCCTCAAATTTCAAACATAAAGAAATATTGAAAATTCTTGCTCTATGCAACATACAAATACTCAATGACCATAAAAATAATAAATGAACGTGTGAAATCATGTTTAATCCAGCAAGCTGAAACTACGCTTCCTCGTCAAATGGTCGTGATTTCAAGGCATCAATCATCTCTTCATCCCGCAAAGGATTATCCTCAATGACGCTTGTATTCGGCTCTTCAACGGTGGGCTCAATTAGCATTACTATAGCTTCGGGAACTTTGTTCTTTCGCAATTCATTACGACAAGCTAACACCAATTCATCATGAAAGGTGACAGCTCGATCAAGAACCTCTTCATGAAATATAGAAGATGCTTTAAAATTGCAAACACTCTTCTCTTCTACACTTTTCAGAAATGCTTTGCCTGCCTCGGAGTTAAGGAAGCAGCCACCACTCTTCACCTCCAGCATATGCTTCTCCTCAAGAACAACAAATTCTTGCACCTTCCCTGCCAGTTCTCTCTGCACCTGTAAACGCTCCACTTCTCCTTTCTGCCTCTCTTCAGTCAATCGCTGATTCTCATCTTTCAAACGAAGAACTTCTTCGCACAACTTGTCTTGTTCATCTCGCAATTTCTCCTCCCGCACTCGCACCGTACTTGCTAGCGACAGGCCCTGCAAGCAACAGATAAAAAGATTACTCAACTAACCCAACAAGCACAACATTAATATGACATAAATAATGCCTAACAAGAACTACACAAAGGATCAGGTGCAAGAGAGTTGGTCGGTATACCTAACACGAATTTCACAAGAGCGCATGGGCGAAAGAGTCAGTAGGTCGTGACATCAAATGAAGCATATCAAAGTCCCCCACGATACTTCGTCCTTTCCTCCATCCGATCTCTGGATCCTCCAGATCCCAGAAAGATTCAGCTTTCTCTTTATGGTTCACCCCTTCAACAAAAATATGCTTAGGCTGCGGAAGCTTAGAAGATGATCCGGGATCCTCTACGCGATACTTTTTAGACTGTTTTGTTTCTTCTTTCGTTTTCTTCCGTCCCTCCTCATGCACTCTCTTCCTTGCCTCGCCTCCATCACTTCTCGTAGCTTTTGCACCCGATTCCCTATGGGACACCGGGCCACTGGTCTTCTTAAGAGCATAAGGATCAGACCCTCGTGCAGAATCTTGGCGTAATGATGGTACTTCCTTACGAACGGGTTCACGCGATGTATGTACTGCACGGTTAACAGAGGCTTTGCTACTTCCTGCTATTGGGGAATGTCTCCCCAACGCAGCCTTACGAGCCCGAACGAATGATAAGTCAATCCTGTTACCTGCAATCAAAGAAGCAACAATACGATATTAAACAATCAGATCAACAACAAATATAGTCGTAAAGACACAAAACACAAACACATGCCAAACAATAAATGCGTGAAAATACCGGGAACAAGTAACCTCCTAGGATCAAACAAATCAGCAAAGAGACCTCGGGCACGACATTGATATTGAAGGGTGCGATGACTCTCCCTCACTACAATCACACGAAGTCCTGAACTCCATACCATGGGTAACCCCCACCCACAGTCCTGAATGAAAAAGAACTGTGATTTCCAAATAGTCGCAGGAGACGGAATTCTGGATAAAAATTTACAGTTTTTACGCGGTTGAAAATAGACATGCGCATCAGACTTGCTTCGACATGCCGAAAAAAGGGAATGGAACAATTCTACACTCAATGGCATTTGTATTTCACTCATCTTATGACAGAATGCTGAAACTACTATGATGGCATTTGGGGTTAACTGACTAAAGCTCATTCCAAGGTTTTCTACTATCTCCAATAAAAAAGCTTGAGGAGGAAACAACAGTCCACTATTAAAATATTCCAGAAAAACAGTGAAATATCCCAACGGTGGATTATGACAATCCTCTCCCAGCTCCGGACTCCTAAGTTTACACTCAAGGTGTACACCCAACACCTCACGAAAATACTGGACATCCTGCCAAGTCAAAGAACTACTATGCTTACACTCCAAATTCTCGCTCGCTTCAAGATTGTCGTTTAACGAGGAACCATTAAGGTTAGAATAATTATCATAATCACCATCACTAGAATCATTCGGTGAATTTTGATTCATTCTCCGATTAGCCATTAACAATGAATATTCTTTTCCTCGAGGAACAAATCCTGCACAAAAATAATATATCAAATCACAAGTACACTATAAATCCCTCTTAACACAAGGATTAACAAATATGCAAATTTTAAATATACAATAATAATTACATTACATTACTTAACATAAAAAAATAAAAACTCATTAAAACAACCAAATTATCATTTCTCATTTCCCATCAACAGAAGGAACCAAACAAATCCCTCGCCACCCTTCTCCTTGCCCCGCACAACATCTCACTACAAGCCGCCCGTCGCCGCCCGTCGCAGCAAATGATCACAGCCTATCACCACCGTGTGCAAAATCGCAGCTTGAGCAAAGCCAAGACATCACAATAACCATCTTCGTTCCAAGCTCGCCTGTCCATCTTTGCCGCACACAACTGCTTGGAAGATCCAAACGCTCCTCGAGGACGATCCAGATCCCGCAAACACCATCTTGATTCTCGTCGGGTTTTATACAGCTGAAGCAAACAACAAGGAAAGAACTCCGACAACTTCACGTTCCTGGGTCGATAAAACAAGCAGGTCGCCATCATCTAAAATGGATTCCGACAGCCTCGCGTCGCCTGGGATGAGCAACAATTAGCACACATCGTCGAAGGGAAGGAAACCCAGCCGCACCATTATCGACCGGAGCAAATATTGACCACCACGTCATGGCTTGCAAAGAACCATACACAAATCACAACCTCCAAACTGGAAATGGATGATGGACACATGCCTCCCCCGTCGAACCTGTCTGGTTGTTCTCTTATCCTCACTCCTAGTCGCTACTATCATCATCTCACCCCCACTTCGAAATATACACGACGAATAATTCAACAACAAAAAAATGCATATTGGAGGCATAGATCAAAAACACATAAACAACCGAGGAGAAACAACAAAGTAAAGTACAGAAAGTGGTCAAGTTCAATTTATTTTACACTTACCAGCCATAATTCCCCGAAGAAGAAGAAGCTACAACAATATCGTCCAAATCCTAAACAATAGATGACAAAAGTTACTATAATATTAATATTCTTCAACATGTGGAGTAAAATAAAATAAGCGCATAATAAGAAGAAAAGTTTTATCACCTTATTCAATCTTCAGAAACTACCAAATACCTTGTGTTCCAATCAGTTTTTAAATGGGATATGTCATCATTAATCCCATAAAGATGATAATAATTTCTACACGTCAAATTCAATTATTTTACTCCGTAATGTGAGCCATTCATCCGTTTACTCTACAAATTATGTTTAATTCCTTCTAATCTAGGCACAATTACCATATATGTATATTATATATATATAAAATTTCCCCTCCCTAAAAATTCGATAATAATTTTCTTTTCTATATAGTATACTCTCGAGCATTTCCACTGCATGCACTCACTCGAGAGTGGGGGGCTTATGATGGATACTAATATATTAATTAATTAGTATTGATTAAGTCTAAGCCCAAGTTTATGGCCCAAGGCCCAAGCCCATTAAACACTCCTAAAAACTCTATAAATAGAGGAGCATCTCCATATTCAAGGTACATTCTCATTTTTCTCTCCAACTTGAGTTTTCTTATTTTGGGAGATTATCATTGTACTCTTGGCTGACTTAAGCGTCGGAGTGCCTACGCCGGGGAACCATTCGGCGCCTCTGACATTTGTTTGTGACGCAAGTGACGATCCACGAAGTTTCAGTTTACTCTACAAGGTTCACCTTACGCTATGTGTTTACCTTACGGTGCAAGGTTCACCTTATGCTACATGTTTACCTTACGCTGCAAGGTTCACCTTATGCTATGTGAGTGCTCTACGTCGCAAGGTTCAGCCTAAAGAACTTACGTACCAATACTTGTATTTTTTGGCTACATCATATATATATATATATATATATATATATATATATATATAGGTTTTTTTTCCCTTTTTTCTTTCAAGTAACACATATATAAATATATGAGTTTATATATCATTGTACAAAACATATACAATGATATCCAATATGAAATATAGTGATTGCTAGTTTTCACATCATAAAAAGACATATACAATAATATCCACAAATTTTTTCGTTATATAATATGATATGAAAATGTTGGCATGAATTATACCATTGAAAGATAAAATGATCACGTTTCATACTCAATTCGTCACTAAGGTATATAATTTGTCACATTGTGTATACAATAATGTCATCACAAGATGTGTGCGAGGGGTTGGTCGACTCTAATAATCAATGGATCTTACTAGTCATAATTTTATAGTTTTTTTATCTTTACTTTTAATTTTTAACTATTTTATTTTCAAAATCGATTAAATTTGTTAAAAAACTGAATTAACCAAATTTGTGTAGCTCATATTTTTCTACCATTATGAGAAAAGTCAAGAAGTTTTTCTCATGCAACCGCACGAAGCACTTTGAAAATGTAATCCAGATATCCGGATTTCGCCCGACTAAAATCCTAGTTGAGAAGCCGAAATGATCAAAATTTTCACATTTAAAAATATCAAAACACAGTTTTACGGATTCTTAAAATCGAAATTTTTGAAATTTTACATGTTCTATGTTTTTCATCAAATATTATCAAAAGAAATATTGATAGTGTGATATATATGAATCTTGGGATATTGTCATATTTTTTAACGGTAAACATGCACGATTTTTCTTTTTTTGCCACCAGCATCGGTTTCTTCGTCGGATTGCATTGCAAAATTCATTTCTTGATTTCCTAGTCTATACTTAGCTTCTAAAAAAACGTCAGAGAAGTGAATCTCATTGGATAAGTCATGTGCGACAGATTCACTGTTACAATTATCTCATATTGAAATATTAAATTAGTAAAGAGTGACTTATAAACTCATGACTCATGATATCATAGGGGTGGAACAGGGTCGAGATTCATCTCATAACACTCCTATCCAATTTTCGTCCCCAAAAAAATCGAGAAACTTTTTTTTTATCTCGATCTTGTACCCAACACAATCGGGATTCGAATATTCGGGATCACGAAATTTGAGATCACGTCGTGTAGGGAGAGAAAATCCCGAATTTTATTTTTATTTTCAAAATTTCGTTAAAAAAAGTGATTATTTTATTAAAAAATAATATTTAGAAATTTATATTTCTAAATAAAAAATAAATATTCAACTTAAATGATATAATATTAAAATATTTCGGATAATGCTTCAATTTTTTGTCAAGAGAAGAACATCTACTTAGGATCGGATAATTATTTAAAAAATGTTCGGATACAAAATATTATATAAATTTTGTTAAATATATTGTCAAATTGCATTTTTTATTATACATATTTGTTCTAATTAGATAATTATAAATATGAATTAATTAAATTATTAATTTATTTTAAAAAATACACAAAATAAAAATGTCATTTCATGATTTTACTATTCTATTGTTCCAAAAATAATAAACAAGTATGTGAAACAAGTTAACGATTAATTATTATATAAGTTGAAATACAATAATATTTGACTCAATATAGTAATAAACTTATTAATAAAATATATTATAATATTATTTTGGGACAGGTGGGAATGCCGTCGGGATAAGGTTTTATTTTCGATCTCTCACTCGATATTAAACAGACGGAAAAATTCCAAAAATTCGAGTCAAGAAAATGCTAGGTTGTGATTTTTTGGGACAGGATTGAGGAAGGGTCGGGATTTCGGGAAGTTTTGCAACCCCTATGAGATCACACCATCCAATAGGCAAGATTTTTGAGATGTGCATCTCATGAGTTTATAACTTAACATCAGTGCTCTCGTTGAGAGTCGGCGTAGCGGATGAGATGACCTAAGAAAGGGCTACCATCAGATGAAAGTTGAGTGAAAGCCATCTAGAGTGGGTCTTTGCAGACGTCGGCTTCTCAAAAGGTCGACAATGTTACAATTATCTCATGTTGAAATATTAAACTAATAAAGAGTGAACTCATGAGATCAAACCACCCAATAGGCAAGCCTTTTGGGATGGACACCTTATGAGTTTATAACCTAACACTCGTCCAAAGAGTTGAGAGGGTGAACTGAACTTATGAGTTGTAGTAGCTCGGCTCCATTTTCTATGATTAATTAAGTAAAAATAGTTAAGCATGGATTAAGGGCTTAATTTGGATTTAATTGGACAATTTAAACCTTTTTGACCAAGTACAGTTCGAAAGGTCCGAACCATAGTTCGGAGGGTCCGAACTTCATGAAGATCGGAAGCTACGTTGTGTTCGGAAGCATGTGAGATCGGAAGCTCCGATCGTCTTCATCCAGGTGTCGAAATGATGAGGTCAGCAAGATGACGTCATGGGGAGATCGGAAGCTCTGATCTCCAGTTCGGAAGTTCCGATTTGCTGGCAGGGACAGTTGTCGGAAGCTCGTTACACGTGGAGCTTGGTGTCGATCGGAAGCTCCGATCGCAGGGATTAGAGGCTCTGATCGATGCCTATAAATATACCATCCGAGTTTCATATTTCTCACACCAAATGCTCTCTTCTCTCTCGATATTAGCTTAGTTCTAGGTGTTTTGGGGTGATTCCAACCTTACTAGGCTTGGTCTGGGAGTTGGCGAGGCGCTCCGGGGGTGCTGCAGAGTGGTGCCCAAGTTCTGGGGCAGTCATCATCAGCGGACTGACGACGGACACAGGTATAGCTCTGGCTCCTTATAGTAAATAAGAAGTATGATATAGCGTAGTTAAGGCTTTTAGAATAAGATTATAATGCATGAGTACTTTGCATTGTAGTACGGACAATAGACTTGAACATAGAGCTGGTCTAGCTTGCCTAGTATATGAGGTACGAAAGTATTATTCGAGATATCCAGATTGAGTATGCATGTATTATGTGTTTGCATGGATTATGTGATTGCATGTTTTATATGCCTTTATATACAACATGTCATGACGGTATGTTGCATACATGAGCATATTGATCCAGTATCTTTGAGATATACTGTAGTAGGGCACTCACCTACGAGTTTGTGGATGGTTGGATACGTAAGTCTTGTGTCATGTCACCGTGATGGTTGGACACATGTACTAGTATCAGGTCACATTATCCACTGGGTATATGAACCACCTCATGAGGCGATGGCGCAACGTGCTATATACCCTGGGCTCAGTTTATGAGTTTGTTCTTGATCTGAGTGTCTTGGTACCCAGTTAATTTGCATACATGCACATATAATACCGTATACTCATACTCTCATACTGAGCTTGTTATGCTCACGTCCCGTACTTTGTTGTATATGGATACCCTATTCCATGAGACAGGTATGCGGCTGGATGAGGCGGGTGGTTCCAGGAGGGCTTAGGCGATGGATGTCCAACAGGGATTTGTCTAGGCTTTTGTTCATGTTGTATTTGAGTTGTTACAAAATTCGATTTGGTTGTATCATAATTGTTTTTATTTGGGATTTAATTGTTGTTTTCGCTGTTTAATTTCTAATTATTTGTTTTAAGTTAAATGCATGCTTAAGCTTCTGATTAGCAGGTGATCACAGTGCGGTTCACTACATGAGTTATGATTATTGATCAAGTGTTCATCTATTCTACTAACTCAAACACGCTCCCTTTAGACATGATGCAGACATTGCAGAGATCATCAAAAGGTTTATGGCCCGGGTACTGCGTGGGTCAGAGCCCGGGTAATACGAACGATGCCTTCTGGTTTTTGAGATGTTGTTATGCACACAAGAAAGCAAGAAAATCGTCAGTGGAGTGCCAGAGGGTTTTTCGGCATCGCCACTCTGATGCTTAAGTCAGATTAAGTGTAGAGAGTGGGCTTATGAGGAAAAATGTAAATTTAAGAATTTGAGTTAACGTAAATATGAGAGCATACCTTATTCAGGCCAGGGCACCTGATCTTTATAGGAAATCCCGAGAGAAACCCACTGATTACCCAATATGGGTTGTCTGACTCCACCGAATACGAGGAGATAACATTTAATGCGAAGTGACGGCTCTCGTAATTTTTGGGAAAAATCATGCCGTTGCAACGTGTTTCCTGAGCAACTTTTTCGTGGGAAAGCCATCACATGTTAGGGTGACATGGCCCCATTTTCAACCGCTAAAATTATAGAAACCAGGTCCCTCGAATAACCGGGTCATCTCCCGCCCTTCCTGGCGCTGCTCATGCATGGGCTCCACACCCCAGGCCCAAATCCTGGCCACCTGCCCCCAAATCTCCCTCCCGTTACCCGGCCATAACCTCCTACCTGAGTTCATGACAGCCACTCGGGTTTGGTGATAGCCCGGAGTATCTTACCGGGATATCACCAAAACATAAATTTATTATGCATGTGTATGTTCGACTGACTAAAAATATGTTGTTTTACAGATATATTGAGGCATATTAAAATTCCGAAGTATGATTGATCAGTATGTTAAAATATAGCATTTATATTAAAGGATAGAACAAATTAAATCAGAAATATTGGATTCTTACCTGGAGTCTGGACTCTGGAGACACAAAAAAGGAAAAAAAAATCTGTTAATTGGATTCGTATATTGCAGAACATAATAATATACATGTAATTTTATTATGACGGCATAAAAATATTTATTTGTTGGAAAAATATAAACAAACATTCCCCCACTTAATAAATGCATAATGTATTATTCTACTCTACATTAGTTTACTGTACCAGCTACTTCATTTCATCAAACGTTGAAATCATTTTTGGTGTTTTATGTGAAATTTTCACTACCGGACCTATACATGACTTATAGGTCACTTTTCAAATAAATATCAATTATCAAACGTTGATAGGAAGACGAATTCGAGGTCGAAGTGTATTCGAAATATTATTAAAAAAGAATGAAACATTATTTCGCCAAATTTTTTTGGGATATCATAGTGTTAGTTGATTTTGTTACAAAAACATTACTTTATCTATATATCAATCAAATCGATTCATGTTATAGATAAATATTAGTGAGATCGACTCTTTATATTTGATGAACGATGCAAGTCCGTGGAAACAAGGTGAATGGGTGCGTTCAAATTGTATTCTTTAATTTGCAGACACGTTTTGTATTGCAGCCAAGTAATATTCTGTTCACTTTACCTAATAAAAAATATTAAAAAATAGGGAAATTATTCGCTTGAATATTCATATCCATTACTTTTCTTTTACATTATTTTTTGTTCGCAAGAGGCAGAGGGGATCGCGTTTGATTCATTTTATATATCCATATGCGCAGATTATTCTACTCCTGTAGCCTGCATTTTTTTTCCCCTGTTCACGTGAAACCCTAACTCCATTTCGCTGAAGATTTGAGCCTTGAACACATCAAGAAAACGAAGATTTCGACCCAATTTCGTCCCGGAGGTGATCTTTGATTCTCAATTTCAGGTACTTTTTTGGGTTGCTTCCTCAGCTCGGCTGTTTTTGGAAATTAGGGTTTTAAGATTTGGGTTCTTTCACAGATGTGTGGACGATTTACTTTATGCTGGAACCTTTAATGAGTTATTGGTTGGAGTGTACTTGTTATGTTAAATGTCTTTTTGATTAATTAATTAGTTATTGGTTTGTCTGGTTTACATTTGTTTTTATTGGGTTGTATGATTGACTATCTGTTCTTGTATTGATTTGGAATGTATTGGTGTTCATTTACGGTATGTTGATATGAGTAAGTCTGTTTCTTTTTGAACAGAGACGGGATTGTGAGTTCTAGCGTTGTGTGGGATTTGAAGAAAAAATTTGTATATTTTCGGAGGTTGTTAAAGGAAAATTTTGCCAAGATGATGTCAAGATCGTATACTAATCTTTTGGAGCTAGCATCCGGAAATTTCCCTGTTATGGGTAGGGAGAAGGATCGGAAGCGATTCCCGAGGGTAATGACTCTCCCTGGGAATATAGCCGAGCTTGATGATGATTCTGCTGTTAGTGTTTCATCTGAAAACCAGTCTTCTGTTGCGGGTGATAGAATGATTATTGTGGCTAATCTTTTACCGCTGAAAGCGAAGAGAAGGCCAGACAATAAAGGCTGGAGTTTCAGTTGGAACGAGGACTCCGTGCTTTTGCGAGTCAAGGACGGCTTTCCGGATGATATGGAGGTGCTATATGTTGGGTCATTACCTGTTGATGTTGATCCAATTGAACAGGATGATGTTGCCAACTATCTTCTTGAGAAATTTAAATGTGTTGCTGCCTTTTTACCTCCTAATATTTTGACAAAGTATTATGATGGCTTTTGCAAGAAGCAGTTGTGGCCACTTTTTCACTACATGTTACCTTATTCAGTCGATCACGGAAATCGCTTTGATCGATCTATGTGGGAAGCATATGTGTCTGCAAATAAAGTGTTCTCGCAGAAAGTTATTGAGGTGCTAAATCCAGAGGATGATTTTGTGTGGATTCACGATTATCATTTGATGGTTCTACCCACATTTTTGAGGAGGCGCTTCCTCCGATTAAGAATGGGCTTTTTCCTTCACAGTCCGTTTCCTTCTTCTGAAATATACAGGTCACTTCCAGTTAGAGAAGAAATACTCAAGGCTCTCCTCAACTCGGACCTCATTGGTTTTCACACCTTTGACTATGCTCGTCATTTCCTTTCCTGTTGTAGCCGCATGTTGGGTTTGGAATATCAGTCCAAAAGGGGTTATATAGGATTGGACTACTATGGAAGGACTGTTGGGATAAAGATCATGCCAGTTGGAATACACATGGGCCATATCGAATCTGTAATGAGACATTCAGATAAAAAAATGAAATTCGAGGAGCTAAAGCAGCAGTTTGAAGGTAAAACAGTGTTGCTTGGAGTGGATGATATGGATATATTCAAAGGTATCAATTTGAAACTTTTAGCGATGGAGCAGATGCTTAAGCTACATCCAAATTGGCAAGGAAGAGCTGTTTTGGTCCAGATTGCGAATCCTAGCAGAGGGAAAGGAATAGATGTGGATGAAATTCGATCTGAAATAGAAGAGAGTTGCAAGAGAATTAACAGGGAACTTGGGAAGCCTGGATATGAACCCATAGTTCTAATTCACCGTCCTTCATCAATCGGTGAGAGAATGGCTTATTATAGCATTGCTGAATGTGTTGTAGTGACAGCTGTGAGGGATGGGATGAACCTGACTCCTTATGAATATATTGTCTGCAGACAAGGAGTATCAGGTGCGGAACCAGGGTCTGATTTGAGTGGGCCTAAGAAGAGCATGCTAGTGGTTTCTGAATTCATCGGCTGCTCTCCCTCCTTAAGTGGTGCGATTCGTGTCAATCCATGGAATGTTGAATCAACTGCTGAGGCAATGAATGAGGCTATATCAATGGCTGATCCAGAGAAGGAGTTGCGACACGAGAAACACTATCGTTATGTTAGCACTCATGATGTAGCTTTTTGGTCAAGAAGCTTCTTGCAAGATATGGAGAGAACTTGTGCTGAACACTTCAGGAAAAGATGCTGGAGCATTGGACTTGGTTTTGGTTTCCGAGTAGTGGCCCTGGACCCTAATTTCAGAAAGCTTTCTATGGATGATATCGTAGATGCTTACTGTCGGGCTAAAAGCAGGGCTATATTGTTGGACTATGATGGCACATTAATGCCTCAGAATTCAATTGTTAAGACTCCAAGTGCACAAGTTATTTCTTTGTTGAATAGACTCTCTGCTGATCCTAGGAATATAGTTTTTATGGTAAGTGGAAGAGGGAGGGACAGCCTAAGTAGGTGGTTTCTTCCATGCAGGAAGTTGGGACTTGCTGCAGAACACGGCTACTTTTTAAGGTATATCCCTATTTTTCTGCCTTGTCATATTTTTAGCTTCTTGTTGTTCCATTTAATATCAGTTGCTATCACCAGAAGGCATAAGGTGTATCAGCGAAAAATTTAGATAGCTTTTTGCCATTGAGTGGGGTTTCTGCCTGGATAAGACTTTAGGTACGAAGTAACCATGGAAACTGTATGAAACTATTGTGTAGACTGAACACATATTCCTCATGTTATACCTATTAAAATTAGAAGAATATTGTGAATGGTTAACTTTATTTGCATCTTATTATGGAGGAAATGTTTGCCTGAGAATTGTTGCGACTATCTAACCTTTTTTCCTTCTTTCAATATTTCCTGACCGGGTGTTGTACTTTTTCTTCGTGTTACTCTGTCTGTTATATAGACATCTGATTTTTGTATGATCAGTGTTTATGAGGAGATGTCTGTAGGTCAAATGCACATGCGGAACTGCAGTGTGCAATTTAGTGTGAACGCCATGTTCGGCGTTCCGGTCCTTATTTCATATGATTGTGGATGGATTTATTTATTTATTTATTTTTTGTTGTACTGGATGATTCTCTTTCTTGTGTCTGTCTTACAAATAAGTTTTAACTCAACGTTGTCCTCGGAGATGATCTTACTTATCCTCAGTTGTTTCCTCTTTCTTTGTTGTTTTCCTTCTTGGGGAGTTGTGGGTGAGAAAGGTGTGCAATTACCTTCAGTAATTTCAATAAATTCTAAATTGCCCCTTTGATCTTTTCTATTATCATTGTTAGTTTTATTGTACTGTTTTGCTAATGGAATACGACTTTGCAGATGGCCACAACTTGAAGAATGGGAAACATATGCCCAGAGCTCTGATTTTGGCTGGATGCACCTCGCAGAACCAGTTATGAAATCATACACTGAAGCTACCGATGGTTCTGGAATAGAAAGAAAAGAAAGTGCGTTGGTCTGGCATTACCACGATGCGGATCCTGTATTTGGTTTTTCACAAGCAAAGGAAATGTTGGATCATCTAGAGAGTGTTTTAGCTAATGAACCAGTTGCTGTCAAGAGTGGGCAATTTATTGTAGAAATCAAGCCTCAGGCATGAATTACTAACTCTGGCATTCTGACCTTACATTTCCTTTTAAGCTTTCTTTTTTCCAGTAGTTCTATATCTTTTGATATTGTCCCAATGCATAGTCTCATTTAACATTGTCCAGCATCTCAACCTTGGTTTCACAGCCTTTTACGTGTCCAGTCTCTCTAACTTAAAGTTTTCACAATCTTCCCCCTTGACTTTCAATAAAATTCCATTCTAGTTGATGTATGAAGATTTGTGTCAAATGCGACTTGTTTCAGATATTGAATATCATACTAGTAGTGTACAACTTAAACATCTGAAATCGGTAATTTCCTCATTAAAAAAAAGAAGCTGATAAATTCCTGTTCGTATAGCCAGAATTTGGTTCTGATCAAAATAAACCTTGAATATTGTTTTTAGTTCCCTTAATTTTCTTTAAAAATATTTTTAATAGAGGCCAGCTATCAATACATCCACTATCTACATCCCGCTCCCACATCATGTGACCTGCATCTTAATTCACATTCTTTCCTCGTTTCTCTTTTCCTTTTCATGTGCAGGCAGTGATTTATCTACTTGAAAATTTTGCGCATGTATTTCTATAATATAATTTGAAGTTGCACAATAATAATGTGAATGCTTCTTCGATTCAGGGTGTAACCAAAGGCATAGTTGCAGAAAAGGTTTTTGCATCAATGGCAGAGAATGGGAAAAAGGTTGATTTTGTGCTCTGTGTGGGTGATGATAGATCTGATGAAGACATGTTTGAAATCATTGCTAATGCAGTGTCGAAGCGACTTCTTTATCACAACACTGAAGTTTTTGCGTGCACAGTAGGGCAAAAACCAAGCAAAGCCAAATATTATCTGGATGACTCATCTGAAGTGATAGAAATGCTAGAATCTCTAGCCGAAGCTACTGGTTCTCCAGCTTCATCTGACGAGGAATCTGATAGCTCCCCGAGAAAAGTCAGTCATGTTTCATTTGTTTGAATCTGTTTAGTTCTCCAATTGGAAATTCTCCTATCCCTAGAATCAGTTCATGCTGTCAGTCCTCATGTTAGGTTTTAGGTACTTATGAATGTAGATGTTGCAATCTTCTGGTTTATCGCTTTTCATGTCCTTGCTATTCTTTACTTTTAGCCGCGTCTAAAGGTGCAATCCATTGTGATCATGTCACATGAGTTACATTAGGTGATTCTAGGTAGAAGTCTGGAACTAGTCGTGAAATCAGTTTCCTAGGCTATTCTTATGATGCTCTATTAAATAGTAAGCCAATGACTTTGACTGATATCTTGGCATCACGAGGATTCTTGCTACAATAAAAGAGTAGCAGTCTACTGAGAGAGATATTGAGATGGTTTTGCCTCTGTTTCGTTATAATCAGATCTCAAGGTGAAATTTCAAGTTCTTAGAAGTCTTGTTCGTTGATTGAAGGAAACTCAATGTTACATGGCCAATGGCGTACTCGAAGTGACCAATTACGGAAAGTTGCTATTGTGGCAGCCTGTCCATGTAGATTGGCTCTATTGACTTCAGCAAAGTGCTTTATATACAGGTTAGTATGATTGCCTGTTTTCTGTTCCGTGAAGGGGATCCAGACAGATAATATGTGCATATGGGTTGAATAATTGCAATAAAAGTCAGAATGTTAAGTGACAACTGATAAATATTCATCATTCTTTTTGTTTGTCTTTGTTCTTTCTTTTTATGAACTTTTGGATGCTTCGATTGTTACATTGTTTCTTTTATGCAATGTGAGTGTTGGCATTGTGGCTCTAATTCTCACCTACAAAGTATATTAAGAAGTTGCTAGGTGGTGTTTTTGGTTTACCAATTGTATGTGTTCTGAAATGATCCAACGGAAAATAAAATGTTTCTTCCAAAGCCAGTATTTTTTGAAACCAAATTTTGAAAAAAGAGAGTAAAAATGACATCAAGGTGTAAAGAAGCTTTTAACAGCTTCAACGCCGAAGAAATTGATGAGCCAACCACTTGTATATTTGAAACGATACTGAAGAATATGTATAATGTGATAAAAAAAATTTCAGAATAATTGAATGAATTTATACGTAAAATTATCATATAATGCATGAGTGTTGATGATTAAAGAGATACATATAAATGGTAACATCATGATTGGAAGTATATGGCGAGAACAAATAACGGTGAGGTTTATTTCGTGATCTCTATCACGTATATTTTGTTTGGAACAAATTGTATAAAAACGAAAAACCCGTATGTAAATATATTTCAGTTAACACGACGGGTTTATAAAAATCAGGCATAAAACCATTTAAAGTATGTGTTCTTGTTAAATATACTTGATTCTTAAAAAATAAAAGATTTGATTTTTCAAATGAGGGTATGATACCCGTCAATTTGGGTTTGATCTGTAGGGCCAACCCGTCAGACGGGTTGAAACGGGTTGGCCCGTTTGGGCCACAAGACGGCCCGCCAATTTTTTTTTATACATTTTTAAAAATTATATTATAATTAATATTTTAAATATTTATGTTGGATCGATAAGTTTTGAATAATTTATATTGTTTGAAATATTTTATAAATGATTATAAGCTTTAAAATAATTTATATGATTTATTATAATTTATGTTTAATTGATTAATTTTAAAAATTTATATCATTTATAATGATTTATTTATTTTTAATGAGTTTTTAAATATGTATATATAATTTTTTATGTATGATTTTTTTAAAAAAATGTCATATTTTTTAATTTTTGGCGGATTGATCCGCTCAAACTCGCAACCCATGGCGGGTTGGGTTGGGTTGGGCTGGGGTATTCCCAACCCTCCATCAATTCGGGCCGTCTCGTCCCGTCTGATGGAGGGCCGGGGCGGGGCGGCCCAAATTGACAGCGCAATCGGCATTTTGTTTATATTTATGTTTCGTCTGGACAAGTACTTATTAAACAATTTTATAAAAGTGGTTTTTTTACACATTTTTCATAAAATATTTTAGAAGTTGTTTTAAAAATAAATATGTGTTTGGACAATTATTCTATAAAACATTTTATAATTTAAAAGTAATATGTTTTGACTTTCATCATTGAATCCAATTTTTTTTTTTTGAACACAAAAATCATTCATTCATTCAATATTAGAGAAAGTTGAGAACAAATTCATGAGATCACCAATAAACGATGGTGCCTCCAACCAAACAAAAGGGCTAGCATAAAAAACGGGATTACCTAGCTAACATGTGGACGTGAACCTCATTTACTTTTCTATGGACAAAGTTTACCGAAAAACCACGTCTGGAGCGATGAAATGACTTTACACTAACTAATAATGCCTCCAAACTCCGTAACATCAGCAACAGTTGTGCATCCGTTTCGAACATCACATTTGAAAGATCCAGGTTGTGCATCCATGAAAGGGATTCCAAAAATCCTAGAGTTTTTCCGTCTTTAACACACTGTAGTCCTTTAACTGGAGAACATTTTTTTTTTTTTTCAAAAACGTTTTACAAAAATCTTGTCTAAACACATACTTTAAATTTATTCACTTATAAAACACTAATTTTTTTAAATACATGTTCAAACGAAATTTTAATTAATTGAGTCTTAATTTAATATTATCATATATATTTTTTTGTTTTACATTAAAAATGTTTCTCTTGCCAAAAAGTGGGTATTTTATTATCTAATTTCGGTCAACTATTTTTTAAAAAAATAATCTTATGCATAGTATTTCAAATACACAGGTTCATGTTTTAGAAAAATGTTTTACCGAGTTTATTTTTCCAAATATCCCAAAAATGGATTAATGACGTGGCTTCATCTCAGCTCACCTGCAAGAACTCATATTCTATCCACGAACTCCTGCCTATTTATCTTCTTCCTTGGAAAAAAATGGCATCTTTCAACCACATTTCTGCTATTCATTTCAATCCATCCTGCAAAATATTGTATGTTTTTCTTCTGTTCTACGTACGAACTATTCGAGTAATCTCTGATTGGATACCGGGTCTCTCATGATTCCTTGAAAACAAACAAGAAGGTGCGCTCTCGGCTCAAATGAATCATTCTTTTCAGCAATTCGTTCCTTCTTTTCGGAAGGTATTGAACTAATATTTTCATTTTTGCTTTTGGAAATTTCCACGTTTTCACGTGTGATTAATCTTTCTATTTCCGTTTTTGTGTTCTTGGCAGAAACCCATTACAGAGTTAAGTTCATTTTCATCGAAATGGAGTTCTTTTCTTGGAGGCCGATTTCACAGCAAACACTTTATTGGAATTACAGTCGGTCGGCCAAGAAAACGTAATGCGGGTAATTTGACGCAAGACATTTATTTTCTATGCTTGTTTTGGCAGATTATTGTTGTTTTTTTAATATGTTTGTAAAATGGATCTTTTGAGTTGCAGCAACAAGATTTTGTTATCCCTTAGAATTGGCTACTGAGATTGAATAATTTGTTATTCTCTGAAACTCAACTTTATGAACTTGATTATATGATCTACGGGCTATGTTCAGAGCCTGTGGTGACTTCATAGTTGCAAAATGATGAAATGAAATCAGTGTAGTATAGTGGACGGTGGAATCAATGGAGTTTGAAAGTGTCGAAGTTACATGTGATTGAATGATTCTGGTTTTCTAAATTTGCAATCACAAGAATATCACTCTTTTTAAAGGGGGATAGTAGTCTCTCTCCTTTTTCTTTTTCTGTGAAGTCGATCCAGGTTCATGATTCTTCAATTTTTTGGTAATATAAATTGTGACTTACGTTGTTTGATGGTTGAAGGGCTTGTGGTTTCACCTGTTTGTGTGTTGCCATTAACCGAGGATAATGTTGAGAAGGTGTTAGATGAAGTGAGGCCAGGTCTTATGGCTGATGGAGGAAATGTTGTACTACATGAAATTGATGGTCTTGTTGTGGTACTTAAGCTTCAAGGTGCTTGTGGGTCATGCCCGAGTTCAACCATGACTCTCAAAATGGGGATTGAGACTCGACTTAGGGACAAGATCCCCGAGATTGAATCAGTTGAGCAGATACTTGACATGGAAACCGGCCTGGAGTTGAATGAAGAAAATGTGGAGAAGGTAACATAGGCATTTTCTTTCATACTATATTTTGAGAATTTCAGCGTTCCATTAAGATGCCAAAGATGCCCTAAATAACTTCCTCTTATAAAATGGAATGCACCCAAGCTTTAAAGTGAATTATGGCACTAGTGGCTCAAACTACTGCTTTTCGATGTAATTAACATTTAGGATCTTAAAGTTCATAACTATGCGATAACTTAATATGATGACACTTTCAGATAGAGTTAGAGGGAGGAGGTTTGTTACATATACTTTGTTCATGGTCAGAGTTTGATGAGGAAATACAACACTGCACTCATGTTTCTTAATAAATTTATCAATATTTGAAAATTAATTGAGCTTGCAAATTCTGGATATGATTCAAACATTAGCTTGATGGAACCTGATTCTAAACGATTGTTTATGATGCATCGAAGTCTTGAACTCCAACTTGAGTTGAGCTTATGTGAAAAAGAGTTTCTAATTGGAGCTCAGAATCAGTTTGAGTAAGACGCAAGCTCGAGATGTGAAATATGAATGGAGAGTGACCAAGATTTGAGCTTTGATTCTTTTCCAGGTTCTATCAGAGATCAGGCCATATCTGTCTGGAACGGGCGGGGGTATACTCGAGCTCATTCAAATAAACGACTATGTTGTAAAAGTTCGACTGAGCGGACCTGCAGCTGGAGTGATGACGGTTCGTGTAGCTCTAACACAAAAGTTGAGAGAAAAAATACCATCTATTGCTGCTGTCCAGTTGATGGAATGAGATATATATTTTTGTAAGAATCAAAATTAAGGTTGATTTCACATTTCACGGAATATTTTTTACGTAGAAAAGTTCCCATTTTCATTTTTAGAGGAATTCTTTAGTAATCCTTATTCCTTGGTAGAAAATGAATCTTGGATTGTATCCCAAAGACCGGAGAAGCTAACTCAGAAAGGTAAATAACAAAGGTAAATAATAATACTCAAATAAAATAAATAAATCCCATTAATAAATGGTATATTTAAAAGGTTCCAAATTTTTTAAAATCATGTTTTATGGGGCATTGCACACTTTGTCGACCCTCCAAATCAAATTTCCTTGCGATTCTCTCGAAAGTCACAATCAACCTAATTGTACTTCGCCATTAATTGTTTTTAACCATTGGTTCCCATTTTTATTCAATCAATAATAATTATGCCACAAATTCAAGCATTTTCTACAAATCGATTATAAATTTATTCATTTTCATGAGATCTTCATACATCCAATGATTCTTATTTTTATACATAGACGTAATTAACGATATATTGTTGACGTAACAAATAATGAAACATTAGATCTATTATTAAGATAATACCCAAGGTTGAACTTTATCCATTTTCCATTAGACTAATTCCAAAAATTAACAAAACTTAATAAATTAAAGAAATTATAAAAAAAATCGACTACAAGACGTGTTATTATATAAAAATATCATAGTTTTTTTTTTAGTAATATAAATATGATAGTAAATATCGTAGTTAAAAGTTTTGTTGATTGTGTACCAAATTGACTTTGTTCTACATCTGCCATTTTCTTGGTTTACCTGGGAGCTCTGAAAATGGCCAAGTGCATACCCTCCATCCTCCTCCTCTGCCTCCTCGCGGCCGCCGCCGCCTCCGTCTCCGCCCGCCCCTGCAAGACCCTGTTCTTCATCACCACCACGACCACCACCACCTATTACCCCCGTAACCCTAACCAAGATCCCCTTCTTCAGAACCCCCGGTATCTCTCTCTCATATTCACCACCACCACCGCTCGATTCCCCCACCGCCAGCCTTCCCTCAGTTTCCGCTCCAACTCCTTAGACGACGAGGCCCGCTCGTCATCGATGGCGTCATCCGAAGCTCCCGTCAGATTCTACTCCTCCGTCTCGAGCTCTATTCGCGATCGCAGCAAGGATATCATGGGGGTTGTTGGGGCTCTTCTAGTTGGTGTCGGTTTCGGGGTCCTCACCGGTGTCGCGATTTTCTTTGTTTGGGCACTCTTCTCCCCGCGTCAATTTGACTTTTCCGATGGTTCTGACAGCGAAGACGATGACATCAGCGCCGCCAAGAAATTCGGGTACGTTAAGATTCCCGCAGAAACTAAGGTGATTGATGACGCCAAGAAGGCTGTGCCGCCTGCCTAGGAATTGGTTTGATCCTTTACAGAATTATCTTCGTATAATTGTTGTTAAGAATAATCATATACGCTACTCTATTAAGGATCTGTATCGATATGTGTCACTTCATGTTATGGAATTGTGTTTTGTTCAATATTTGTTTACATACTTCCATTTGCAGGCTGCAGCTAATTTCCTCTTACTTCTGTGTAAATGTTTCAGTTAATATATATATTAACTATATCTTTCTGATTGAAGTTCATTAAGTTTGGGTCGATGGATTTGAACTTGGAGTTTAATGGATTGCACATAGCTGCTTGTGATTGTAAATTCCAGTGACTGCAAAGATGGCCTAACAATGATTTGAATTTGAAAAGTGAATTTTAAATGTCCAATTTTTTGAAGCCAAATTTACATGATACATTTGGGAGACGGATCATGAATCCAAGAAGCTCAAACCTTTGCATCCAAATGTAGTAGAAAAGTTTGATATGATATTTTTGCCGATGATAATTGGCCCTTGTAACTTCGATTTTGGACCACAAATGAATTTGAATCATCTACTTATGCCTTGTGATAGAACTTGCACGTACTGTCTAGTTTGTTTGTAAGGTATTTTCTTGTTATGCATGAAGCATACTTGGGAGTTCTAGAGTATCTATCTTGGAGGAGACCCATCTGCTCTGGAAGCTTGCTTGATTAGGACCCCGGGGATAGGTGTGGTTTTCCCTGAAGCTTCAGGTTCTTTAATTTTTTTTTGTTGTTGTTGATTTAGTTTCTTGAATGTTCGGAAGAGATTACGTGAAATCATCAAATCTTATTGTGTGATAAGAATGAGTGCTGTGTATTAGACGTGCTTGTTTTGTTTTGTTTTGTGATTTGTGTAGAAAAATGTCAGAATTAGATCTTGGAATTGAATCTTTATTTTTTAAAAATTTTACCTAAAATTTTTTCTGGCAAATCCGGTCTGCATCCTGGATCATGTTCTATTGAGCTTCAACCTAGAATTGTATATGAAATATCTGAAATCGTGAAACGCATCCGAGGTATGAAACTTGTTGGCCAGGCCAGGGTGCTTTACTCATCTTGAATGGGGTTGCGTTGTAACGTGAAATCCTTTCAAGGAGCGAAGCCCATGGGATGGGTAGTGCCCATCTGCCAGCTAAGAATTCCCCTGGGATGGGATACCAATTTACTCTTGTAAAGCTGCCATAGACGCAAATCTCTGGCAAGGCTGTTTCTTCAAGTGTGTCTATATATTGTCTTCAATTTCCATGTTGCTTAATTCTTGGTTCAATTTGATGCTATTTATCATATTTTGTGTTCTTTTATCAAGCCTAACTTTTTTATTTTATTTTAATATATCAATCCATATATACATCATACTAAACCAGTGATGTAAAAGGGACGGTCCATGACCGCGTAGACGGTTGCTCACCGTCCCAATTTTTAAACAGTTTGTGTCTTTGAGTGTTATTTAATGGGCTGTCTACGCCCCTTAATTGCCACTTAAGCGGTCGTCTAGATTAATATATAATATTTTTTATTTAATTTTTTAGAAAATACTATTAGTCATATTTGTCCATCAATACGAATTGGATAAAGCTGAATAATATGTCATGAATTTTGAGTTTGAATTGAATAAAGAGGAATTATTGGATGAACAATAAAAATAAGATATTGGGGCTATAAATTTCCAAAAAAAAAATATTATAAAGCAAAAATCACATACGCGACCGTCTTAGTGTCTAGGCGGTAGGTGACCACCTGTGCACCTCTTTTTAGAACTTTGTCATGAATGCAAAATAATTTATCACATCATATTTAATACTCAAATCACACACAATACGTTTTATAATATCATTCTAAACTAGTTATCCAAATACTCAAATCAAACACAATACTTTTATAATATCATTCCAATAATCCAAATATTATCATCACATTAGAAAGTGATATACTTGCTACCATTCTAGCCAATTATTTTACTTCATAATACGCTTTTTCAAGATCAAGTGAGCGCCATGTTGGGGCTGAAGAATCACAAAGCCCTGAGGAGAGTGCATATAGGATGCTGAAAGCTCGAAAGAGAATCGTAGCAGAATCATAGCCATTGCCATTTTTGCCTCTAACATTGCCTTGGCCTTTTTGTGCCTTAGACATTCCATCGTTGAATCTTTCCGGGTTGAACTCCAATGCATCGTCCCCCCAAATCTTGGGATCGTGATGCATTAACATTATTGAGATGGACAACTGCATCCCTTCCACAAACGTAAATTCACCCAGTTTCATTTCTTCAGTAACCATCCGGGAAAGACCAACAATATTGAAAATACGCCTTATTGAAAACTGAACTTCCTTTTCAATCTGTTTCATTCTTCTGTGCCTTGTAGTAGGCACAAACCTGAGAAACAATGAAAGTAACAATATTAGAAATGAGAAGATTATTAATTATATAGAGATGTAACGGTTACCACCCATCATCTTATTTGTTACCTCCACCCAGGTATGTATATGGATCGGACAAGCTTCGCAATGTGCTGCATCTGTTCTTTTTGAAGTTGGAATATTCTTCTCCCTTCTGAATAGCTGCTGCCAAATGCGGTTCTTGATATTGCATCCATCACTCGTTAAACTTTGTAGATGAGGCCACACGTCCACCTCGCAAGATCCATCTGGGGACATGCTTTTATCCCATTTGCTCAAAACTTCATCACAGCTCGAATAGAAGGCCGGAATCATCAGCTGCTCAAACAAAAAAAAAAGAAGCATCAACATATACATACAGTCCTAACTAGTCAGGACATATTTGAAACCAAATCCAGATCATTTGCCTAACTTTTCTATCGCGAACTGGGAATGAAATCAGCATATATATAAAGAGTGTGATCCAAAAAACAAAACCGATGGAAAGCAGGATTGATGAGTTTTCTATGTTTTGCCTGACCAGAGGATTATCGTGTTTGGGCTTCTGGTATAGACTATGCTTCAACATTACTTCTTTTATAAGATAAAATAATAATTTATTATTTTCATATAATATATAATAAATCAATTCAAACCAACTATAATCTATCAATCAAATCAAATATTATATTAATTATCGTTTCTTATTTATTTTTTAGTACAATATAATTATTTATTTTTATATTATTTATCTTATCACCAACTTCAAACAGACCCTAAGGTACCGCTTGGTTTGAGTGATGTGATTAATAATACATGGATAAGTAATGTATTGTAATAAAAAATAAATAAAAATTAATAGTTAATATAGTATTGGATTTGATTGATTGATTATAGTATATTTGATTTGATTAATTAAATATTATATTAAAAATTTAAATTACTATTTTATCCTTTTAAAAATATATAAAATATTATTATTTATAAGGGGTAAGATAGTATTTTAATTAAATTATTTGATTGATGTAATATAAATTATTTATGATTTGATTGATATAAAATTAATAATTAATAGATGAATAAATAATATGTCGAGAATAACGCGAGATTGAATGAGATAAGTTAAATGAATTACCAAGTGTTCAAAAAATATCTAAATGGATAATTGATAAACAGATAAATCAAACGACAACGAGCTTTAACAGTTGTAGAATAGTGAATAATTTATTTGTTTGTATTTTTTAGAACTCATGACAAATTATCGATTCTTGCCAAGTGTTAAGAATAAAAAATGTATGTTGTGAGTTGTGACTCCAAGTTTTAATAATAAAGCAATATTTAAAATCAAAAAATACCCATATCTACATTTTTTCTAAAACAATGATTTTAATATAAGGAATTTTTTTTTTGGTATTGTATGTTTGTTTTTTTACGATTTCGGTTTTATGTGTCGTCAGATTTCAATTTTAGTTCGTTATATTTGTTTTCAGGACGATTTTAGTATTTTTTTTTTGGCATACCGTTGATATGACACCAATGCAACATTGATGTGAAGCTGCTGTGTGTAATGTCACATCAGTATTTTCGACAAAAAATGACTAAAATTATCAAAAATTGAAAAATACATGAATAAAACTTAAATCTCATGAAAGCAGAGAGAACAAAATTACAAAGTGACAAAATTCATGGACCAAAATTGTAATTTTTCTTTAATATAATTAAAGTCATAAATATTTTCCATGAGATGATTTTTACGATTTGATTTGATTTTGATACAAATCTATTTATATTAGTAATGGGACATTAATGAATTTTCTTAGTCTAATATTTGATCAATTTAATTAATATATAAATAGAAATTTATTATATCACAATAATATCAATAATAACAATAATATTAAAAATATTATTAATAGTGAGAGCTATAATTAGTATTCTTATTGTTAATCAATATTTTTAATTTTGTTAATTTTTTTATTAAATATTATTGATTTTGTATTAAAAATTTTAAAAAGAGAAAAAGGAATAAAACAAAGTTTTAACTCTGCAGTAACAATCTCACATTGCAAAATAAGAATTTTTCTTAATTATTAATTATTTTTAAAAAAATGCTAATTATTTTTTATTTGACTATTAATTTTGGTAGAAAATTCCTTATTATTTTAGATGTTTCTTTTTATATATAAACTTTCAGATTTTAACTGCGAACTTGTACTTTTGCAATTTAATATGTATTTTGTGTTTGTGTAATTTCAAATACATTTTATAACTCAACGCGTAATCTCATTTGTATTATTAGATGACATAGGTCTGATTTTTTATTTTTTTAATCTTTTACTATATTATTAAGTCTAATCACCCTATACAAACTGTTTATGATGTCATGGTGAATTTTTACTTATTTATTACTTTTATAACCCTACATACATTATCTCTCCAAACTTCCTCTCTACTATTTAGGCCCTGCAATGGACTCCATCTATATTTTTTGAATTTATTTTTATTTCTGTTTTTGTAATTATAAATTTCAACCTCTTGATACATTCATTTTTTAAAGTAGCAATACATCTCTTATTCACTTAATTATATTTTATCACATACATACATAATTATAAACATAGATACTTTTAAATGTCTAATTTTCGCCCTTTTCATGTTTTACACACACAACGCGTGTGCCACGACTGCTAGTTACATAGAATCTCTGATATTAAGTTACAAAGAACAAGCATTAACTTTCCATTTACCTTCTCAATAATATTTTAACTAGGGGTAGAATCGGGTTGAGACCCGTCCCGTAACCCCCTTACCCAATTCCCGTTCCGATAGGAATTGGGATATTTTTTTTCTCCCGATCCCGCACCGGAGATGTGTCGGGACCTGAATGTTCGGGATCCCGTCGGGTCGGGAGAGGATAATCCCGAATAATATTTTTTTTTTAAAAAAAATTCTAAGAAAATATTTTTTTGAAAAAAAATTATGAAAAAAATCAAACAATTTCTTAATACATTACAAATAAATTAAAATTTCTTTATATATAACCATTAAAAAACTAAAACATTTTTTTAGTACATTACAAATAAACTAAAACAACTACTTGATTAATAAAAACACATATAATTATTCATAATAATAAAAAAAACAAAATAAAAAATTATAACTCAATGTTAATATTAAAAAAGATAAATATAAAAAAATTATATGGTATATAATTATAAAACATTAATATTAAAACATAAAATTTAAAAAAAATTATTTTTTTAATTAAAAAATATTATTAAAAAAAATTATTTTTATATTCGAATCGGGTCGAAAATCCCGTCGGGAAGGGTTGCCTATCCCGATCCCGACACTGATCGGGTCGGGAAAAATCCCGAACACTCGGAAAAAGTTCGGGACGAAAAAAATTCGGGACGAAAACGGGTTGGGAATCGAGACGGATCGAGATTTTTGTAAAATTTGCCACCCCTAATTTTAACAGCTTAATTATGTGATACCACCTGCTGATAATTTATTTATTTTAACTGTATATAGAGCTTCTCACATTACATTCCACACGGTACATGGTTCCATTAACACATGGTATATATCATCCCAGTTATTTATTTTACTCCATGATACGTTTTTTCAGAACTAAGTGCGCACCATGTTGAGGCTGAAGAATCACAAATCCGTGAGGAGCGTGCGTATAGGATGCTGAAAGCTCAAAAGAGTATCGTCGCAGAATCATAGCCATTGCCATTTTTGCCTCTAACATTGCGAAAGTTTGTCCAACGCAAATTCGGGGTCCCCAACCGAATGGGAAGAATATGCCTTGGCCTTTTTGTGCTTTGGATACTCCATCACTGAATCTTTCGGGATTGAACTCCAAAGCGTCGTCCCCCCAAATCTTGGGCTCGTGATGCAATAACATTATTGGCATAGACAAATGCATCCCTTCCAGAATCGTAAATTCTCCTAGCTTCATTTCTTCAGTAGCCCTTCGAGTAACAGCAACTACAGGTGGGTAAAGCCTCAATACCTCGTGCAAAATCATGGTAACCTGCAGGGATAAAATAGTGCAAGAATTACAAACAAGAGATGGTAGGACAAACATTGGACTTGTATGATCAGGTAAATGCAAATGTTGAATTGAGAACTACGAACGATTTTCAGATGATTCAACCCATCAAATCCTGGAGATTGGTTCCCAAAGACTTGCAAAACCTCTTCTCGAGCTCTGGTTTGCCACTCGGGATGTTTACTCAATAAGATCATTGTCCACACGAGCAGAACAGAAGTAGTCTCCTGTCCAGCAAAATAAAACAGTTTGCACTCTTCTACAACTTCGTCCATGGTCATTCCATGACTCTTGTCACCACTTTGTTCGATTTCTTGGAAATTGGATTCCAATAATATGCTTAATAAGTCGTCGTGTCGTGCTTCCCCCGCTTTCATTGCCTCAACCCTTTTACTTAAAATACTCCTTATTGAAAACTGAACTTCTTTTTCTATCTCTTCCATTCTTCTGTGCCTTCTAGTAGGCACAAATCTGAGAAAAATGAAAGAAACAAGATTAGAAATGAGAAGGTACAATGCGCCCTCACATCTTATCAAACGAAAGAAGATGGTTCAATATATTCTTGAGAACAGTTTCTTGTCCAATTTCACTTATGCTTTATTTAAAATCTACATGCTGCATCAACTTCGATAATTTGATGTCTTAAGAAATTATTGCATAGAGATGTAGCAGTTTCAACCCATTATCTCATTTGTTACCTCCACCCTGGTATGTATACAGATCGGATAACCATGGTAATGTGCTGGATCTGTTCTTTTTGAAGTTCGAATATTCTTCTACCTTCTTGATAGCTACTACCAAATGCCGTTCTTGATATAGCGTCACTCGTTAGATTTTGTAGATGCGGCCACACGTCCACCTCGCAAGATCCTTCTGGGGACATGCTTTTATCCAATTTGCTCAAAACTTCATCACAGCTCGAATAGAAGGCTGGAATCATCAGCTGCTCAAACAAAAGAAACATCAACATATACAGTCCTAACTAGTCAGGACAAAATTGCATCTGCCAGACTATAACAAGGCTTCCCAATTCTCAATTTGAAATCATTTGCCTAAGTTTTCTATCATGATCTGGTAATGGAATGAGCATAAAAAGAGTGATCCAAAAAAGAAAACCTTCAACTTCTCGAGATGGAAAGCAGGATTGATGAGTTTTCTATGTTTCGCCCATTTATCTGTCTCATAGCTCACTAATCCTTGTGCAAGTAGCCTGGCCAGAGGATTATCGTTTTTGGGCTTCTGGTATAGATTACTCTTCGACATTACTTCTTTTACGAGTACAGGATCTGTGATAATAACTAAAGGCTTTGGCCCAAGCCAAAAAAACGACGCGTTTCCTGCAAGCAAGGCGTGATCACTAAAATCAAATTCACTAGAACAATTTAGCATAGCATGCTTACAGAAAAATCTGCATTTATTTTACCAGAGCTAGCTTTACTCGAAGACAATTATTTTTCCCTAATAACTCCCTCCTAATGATCACACCAACTTGTAACTCCCTCCCTCTTTGATAGCAATTGTTAGATCGAATGTTTGTCGTTTCACCAAAAACTATAGCAAATTATCACCCAGCAACCCAAATCTTTACAACTATACAACAAATCAAGTATCACATCTCGATCAGCCACTGCCCACTGCTCAGCAACATTTTTTTAAAGAAAACTACTCTTTAGTTCAGCATGCATTAATTTTTGGCTCCTGTTAACTCGAAGCAACCAATTTTTGGCAATCATATCCGTCCAACATCTTTGATGATGCAACCCAAAAACAGAGTACAATGATATAATATATGGGATCAAAAATAAGATCAGATCCAGTTTAATTTATTCCTCTTAATATAATTAAATTCAAGACAAACTATGCATTTTATTCAATACTTTCGTTTTCTTTCTATATATAAACATCAAACAAACAAACCCCAACATCGTCGGCCCTTAAAAAAAAATCAACTTTTAGAACACAAAAAATTCAAGAAAAAGAAATGCAAAAGCAGAAGCTGTGAATACCATATTTTGTGATGGTTTTGAGGGGAAATGGAATGACCCTGGGCTTGATATCATCATCCACACTGATGGGCTTTGATTGTGCTTCTTCAACCATCTTCCGCAATTCTTTCAAGTCCCCATGGAGGAATCTGTATGGGTTCCCACGAAAACCCTGCTTCCTCAGCACATTCTCCAGCTTCTTGGGCCTCAACCACACCCAATTCGCCGCTCTCCACACGCAAATTAGCAGCGCAAAGGCTGCGATTATGATGGCGCACAGTGCTTCTTGTGAAATACCCATCAAGTTGTTATTTACTTGTTCTTGCAAACTGTGATTTTATGGCGTGTATGAATACATGGGGGAGATTCATACAAGTAGTAGCCTTTTTATGGTGACAGTCCGGCAGATGTTGAAGACGTTGGATAAAATTATGGAACTCTTTAAATTCATTTTCCATTCGCACATGATCCCAAGGATTATCAAATCATTCAATAGTCCCGAGCCGGTCTTATGAAAAATAATATTTTTTTTTAGTAATTCAAATAAAAATTTGTATACAAAATTTATTTTTGATATCCGCTCAAATTAAGTTTTTGTGATAATCCAAAGTTCAAACATACATGGCTTTGTGATTTAAAGATGTTTGTTTTCACCAAAAATAAAAATATATGATGATCTTTCATGTTTTAAATTTGAACTAATTTGATATATTAAATGTGGGTGATGTTATATGTACATAGAATGTTACACATTATATTTGAAATGATATAAATATCTTTATTATGTTTTAAAAATAATTTTTTTAAATAAAGTGAAAAAATAATTTTACAATTTCAATGTGTAATATTAAATATGAAAACAGGTCTCTCTATTTGAGACAAAAAAAAAAAAAAAAGATAAACTGATAAAGGAATGGACAGACGGAGTATTGAGCTAAATTATTTTGGAAATAATAATAACATAGAAATTCGTGTGTCGCAAAAGTCAAATTTTTTTTTACACATTTCCCAACACTCATTTGCGGTCTGTCGTACTAGAGTTTCTAGAAACTCTGATCCTACACTATCTATCAATAAAAAAAAAACATGCCGTTTTTGAAAATGTATTAAGTTTGTGGAGTAGGTAAACTTTTGGTTAAAAGTAAGAAGTTTGATTCTTTAAGTCAAAATTTTTTTGAACTAGCATGTCACACAGGGTTTATCCAATGTGGTTTACCTAACTAGCCTAATTTGTAGGCTATTGCATTAGTTCAGAGTGCGCAATGAAAAATAGTGGCTGCAGGTTCTCACGTCACAAAAAATATATATATATATCAAGAAAAAACATTAAAATTTTCATTTACCATCTCAATAAATATTTTCGTAGCTTAATTAACGTGAAATCATTTGCTGAGAACATTTTTTTTTTAAAAAAAATAATTCTTCTTTTCTTGTCACCAGTCGGATATTTTTCAATCACGTCTTCTATACGTAGTATTTGATACTTATTTATCTTATCAAATGTGAAATCATTTTCTGAGAACTTTTTTTTTTAAAAAAATAATTCTTCTTTTCTTGTCACCAGTCCGATATTTTTCAATCACGTCTTCTATACGTAGTATTTGATACTTATTTATCTTATCAAATGAAAAATTATAATATGTAAATGAAGTAAAACCAAATATATTAAGAACAGGAAAAACGAACAAAAGGAAAACTCTTTTTTGGTCCGTTTGCTAAATCTTCATGTATAAGATAACACACAAAAACTCTTGTAAGAGCAGGGACATAACTAGATATTTTCCTCCGATAGGCTAAATTTTTAATGCAAGAAATTTATAGACGATAGATATTTCAGTCTATCAAATATATATATATATATATATAACCTAATTAACTCTCTAAATTTATATATCATTTATTTTTTTCATTAAATTTTAAATTTTATTAAATATCAATATCATAATAATGATATAAAAATATAAATTTTATTATATTAGTTCCCCTAAACTTAATAGTGAATATTTAGATTATATCACTGCACAATTTGTTTTTAAAAAATAAAGAATTTGTCATTTGAAATCTAATTTACGGATGGATACTTGTTTAATTTTTAATTTAATTATTTTTATAATATAATTTATTATCAATATAATATAAGTACAAATTGCTCAAAAATCCCCAATGCAAACATGTTTTTCTCTGCACATCCTAGCCATTTTTTTGTACCACAAATTTTATTAATTTGTACCACATTTTGTAGGATTTTGTACCACATTTTGTATGGTTTTGTACCACATTTTATGACTAGGGATCCCAAAGTAAAACATGTTTGCATTTAGGGATTTTTGAACAAATTTTCCATAATGTAATTGAAATTTCTCAAACTTCATTTGAAATTTTAGTTAGTCAAAATCAAAGTTAAAATAACCCAAAACAGAAAATATGTTTGATAAGAGACCAAAAAAGAAAAAAAAAATTGTTAGTCCATATCAAATCAAACGTTAAAAGAGCCCAAAACAAAACAAAAATAAAAATTGAAGAAGCCCAAAAAAGAAAAAAAATAACATTATATTGGACCTTAAAAATATACATACATATTTTCAATATATATATACACATATATATATGGCTTTGATTATTTTAGGAGATTAAGATTGATAATCGGAGATTAAGAGATTCGACGATTTAATTGTTATTCGATCAGGGAATGAATTGCAAGTTTTGAGATTTCACTTTTCAGGGACCAAAGTGCAATTTTTGAATTTTGACTTGGTCATTTGTTTTAAAGGTTGACTAAGCCCTTCCCTTCCATTATTTTTTTCTCCTCTTCTCTTCCAAGTCGATCCCTCCTCCATTGAAGACGAGAAAGCGCCCCTTTAAGCTTTGTGATTTCTTTCCAAGCTCGATCTGTCCGTTAGAAATTCAATATGAAGACAGATTAGCGATCACGGCTGCGAGAGCTCCGTTCTATCGTAAGTTTTTTTTTCGATCAAGTATAATTCGATTTTAAGATGTTGTCAGAATTTGTTTAAATTCAGATATGTCGTTCTTGAGCTAGCATGTATCGTATATTTGAAGTCGGATTGAAAAAAAAACGTCGTTCGGATTTGTTATAATGTTTGGAAGTATATTCGAAATTTGGGTTTCTAGATTTGTTGGAATTGTGTTGTTTTAGTTGGATTATTGATGTTGGAAGTTGTTTTGGATTGATAAATTGCTATCTGTGGTTTTCGGTTGATCATATTATAGTCGTTATGTCGCCGGTTTGAATTTTCGGATTTTAGACGTTGGAATTAAGTTTTTGAATGGTTTTGAATTGGATGGATTGATATTGGATTGCTTTATATCTTCGTACAAATTGGTTTGAAGTTTGTTGAGCCCAAAGTTAACAGAAGTCGATCGTCTAAGAGTTAGACGAAGAGCGTTAAAGAGTTTTACCTTGATCGTTTGAATTATTGGTTGATTAGATTTTGATATAAATCTCTTATTGTAGTTTATCCAAAGTTGGAGCTTTTGAATCGAAAAGATACAAGCAGACATCGTTTAAGAGGGATAGAACACTCAAGACAGATGGTTCTTGAGTTTTCCCTAAACCACATACTTGCATCAATACTTGTTCTAGAGTGGGAAACTTGTATTTTGTTGATTGAACTCTTGTTATTAATTGGATTACGATTTACTGCATTTCGTTTTTCTATATGCATTCATCTTGAGCCTAAATCTTTGATTTCAGCGGGCGGAACGACCCTTTTATTTTAGACGATTTGGGGCTATATTCGAGTGGCCTGGGCGTAGAAGTTTTCCTTGTGTCAGCATACTCCTTATAGTCGCACCAAAGTCTAGAGGATGGAGATACGTGACACCACCTTGATCGGGAGAGTCGGTGGGTTGTTTACGTGATCTCATCCTCGGGATCCCAAGAGAATAACAGAAATTCCTTCGTTTATCAGAGTTGATATCCCGGATTTAAAGACATGCACTTACTCGTATTAATATTGAATATGTTGTCTTTATATCATGTCTTTGATATATTACTTGTTATTGCATGTTATGTTGCTTTTACTGGGAATATCATTCTCACCGGAGTTATCCGGCTGTTGCTTTGTTTTATATGTGTACTTGGAAACATGTGGGGCAGGATCGAGTCAGAGGAGACTTGGTTAGCATCGAGATCGAGAGATAGAAGTGGGACTTTGGATTAGAAGTTGAAAAGCATGCCAATCTATTTTATGCTTTGAAGCATGTCGAACTTTTGTTGTAGTTGAAGCATGTTAGAACTCGTCTTGGTTTGGAACTCGTTGTATCGATTATTCGAATATTGTTGTCTGAATGTTGTTGTTGCATGTTCTAAGACTTCATTTTGTTTTGAGTTGGAGAAGATGAGCATGAGAGCAAGTTCTGATGTTTCTGAGTTTCGAGCTGGGCTCGCTCGATCGGCGATTTCTTACGATCGAGCGAGGAATCTTTTTTTAGCGAGACATAACATTTCTCGCTCGATCGGTAACTTTCTACCGATCGTGCGAGAGACCCTGAAGATCTAGGACAGGGTTTTGCTCGCTCGATCGGTAAGAAGTTACCGATCGAGCGAGGCCTGTAGCTTGAGAAAATTTAAATTTTTTTTATGATTTTTATTTTGGTTCTTGTATGCTTATGTATTTGATTATTCTATATTAAATGATTAGAATCGAGGTCTCACATATTAATAATAGGAGAAACGAACAAAAGGAAAACTCTTTTTTGGTCCGTTTGCTAAATCTTCATGTATAAGATAACACACAAAAACTCTTGTAAGACCAGGGATATAACTAAAAATTTTCCTCCGGGAGGCTAAATTTTAGGTGCAAGAAATTTATAGACAATAGATATTTCAGTCTATCAAAAATATATATATATATATATATATATAACCTAATTAACTCTCTAAATTTATATATCATTTATTTTTTTCATAAAATTTTAAATTTTATTAAATATCAATATCATAATAATGATATAAAAATATAAATTTTATTATATTAGTTCCCCTAAACTTAATAGTGAATATTTAGGCTATATCACTGCACAATTTGTTTTTAAAAAATAAAGCATTTGTCATTTGAAATATATTTTACGGATGGATACTTGTTTAATTTTTAAATTAATTATTTTTATAATTTAATTTATTATAAATATAATGTAATTGAAATTTATCAAACTTCGTTTGAAATTTTAGTAAGTCCAAATCAAAGTCGAAATAGCCCAAAACAGAAAATATGTTTGATAAGAGCCCAAAAAGAAAAAAAAATTGTTAGTCCACATCAAATCAAACGTTAAAAGAGCCAAAAAAAATACAAAAATAAAAATTGAAGAAGCCCAAAAAAAAAAACATTATATTGGACCTTAAAAATATACACATATTTTCAAAAAATATATATATACACATATATATAATGGGCTAAGGGTGTAATACCCAAAAAAATTCATAAGTCCATTCACGATTTATTTAATGAATTTTAATAGATTTAAGTTATTTATTGTATTATTCATGATTTCCAAAGGAATTTTTAATGAGCTTTAATCTATTCCATTTGATTGATTATGATTTAAATGCTTTTGTCATTTAAATATTTTTACTGTGTTAAATGATTTTTTTAAGTTATTTCATTTTATTATTCATGATTTAATTGATTATGCTCGATTTAATGGTTTATATTCTTTAAATATTTTAAATTATGGTTAGTCTATATGATTTCATGGTTACCCATATTTTATTTTAACGTTCTCCATTATGTTAATGATTTCAGGTCGAGTTTGATTTTGGATTCGCGGGACGAGGCTAACCTACGAACGAAGTGATATAGTATATTTTTACGAGTATTTTAAGTATGATATTGATATGTTTTTAACGTGCAAGTCGAGAAAAGAAATTTTATAACTCGGTTTAAGGCGTGTTGGTTGGACTGCGTTTAAGTAGTCAACACCCGTTACATATTAAAGTTTGATTATTACACTTAACAAACCCCTACCCCATTCTTAAATGGTTTGTCTCCCTTTTGACTTCCTCATCTCCTTTTTACACGTTTCTTCCCCCTCTACCTTATCATTTCTCCACCTTCTTCCTTAGTTTCTCTATGGTTCCTTCCTTATTCTTATTCCCTTTCTTCTCCATGTTTTCTCCAAGATCCAAGCTTGCATAGTTTCCACATCTTTCATTCGTTCAAGGTTTCGCTCGTTGCCGAGGTCCCGAATCATCTCAACCTTCATTCAAGGCAAGTTTTTCAACAAATATTTTAAGGTTTTGAAATCCATTCAAGATTATAATTATTTTAATATGAAAGTGCATGTTGATGTGCATGTTTTAATGGTTTATGATTTTGAAGAAGCATGAAACTACGAGTATCAAGTTATGAATTGTTGAAATTGTGAAGCGTGGTCGTTCTTGACAAGTTTTTGATAGATGTGTAGAAAATAATGAATCTTTTAAAGATTATGATGTTATTGAAAGTTTTAAAGATGAGAAATTGATGTTTAATTGAAAGAAAATGAATTTTTATGATTTTGAAAAAGTTGAGCAATTTTGATGGTAGTTATGGTTTAAAGGTTCTGAAGCAAAATCATTTAAAATCTTAGTGTTTGAAATTAGTTAACCCATGTTCAATTACAAGAAAATGAGTTTTTATGATTTATGTAGTTAGGATTCTGGGTAAAAGTAGTTTATGTTTGAAGTTTTAAGTGTTGAAGTTATGTTTGGTGGCACGAGATTACCGATACTTGTTATTCTTTTGAGTATAGAAATTAGTGTACTAATCCAAATGACATGAGATCAATTTTATTTGAAAGCTAGCTTATTTATCTATAACTTTTATGTTTTGAGTTTTTTCAAAATAATTTTGAAAGATTTGCCAAAATTTTTGGTTTGACTTTCCGGCAGTAACACATCTTCGGAGAATGAGCATAACGTTTTACTGAAATATCCAATTAAGGTGAGGTTTCGGCATTGAAAAGACAAGAGCAAGGGCTACAACTTTCATGTTTACCACGTTTCCGAATGCCGACTTTAAAATTAAGGTTGAGAGTGAGAAAGAAGACCCATCTGCGCAGGGAATGCGCGCCCGGGCTGAAGAAGTGGAGCGGCCGCGCCTTGCCTTCGGATTTCTTTGTTTTTTTAATGTTATTTTAGGGTCCTAAATTCATGGTTATGATCTATTAAGGCTTCTAAAATATATTTAAGAGTTTATATGCAAAAAGTTTCAAGTTTTAAGTCAAGAACGAAAAAAATGACTTACGTGGATCGATTACGTTATGTGATGCATGTACATGTCTAAGTTTCATTCATGAAACATATGTTCAACATTAAAGTATGATTTTTATCATCTATGACATGCATGAAGTTATTGAGTAAAGTTGTATGTTCATGAAATGAAAGTGATGACGGAAGTTACGATGAAACAATGGTGCTTCATAATGAATGAAATGATATGATGAATAATAAAAGTTATGATGAAATTATAAGATGAGGAGGCATGAATGAAAGATGTTAAGATGAATCATGATATGATATGTTGATGCATGAAAATATTTTGATGTTTTATGTGTCTTTGTGGTGGCAATACGCGACTGGTACTCCGGTTTGGGCTCCGGAGGGACCTTTCCAAATATGGCTCAATGTACGGGTTAGGTACTCTGGGATGAGCTCCGAAGGGGCCTACAAAAATGATTGAATGAATGTTATGAGGTGTAATGCCATATGGCTCAATGTACGGGTTAGGTACTCCGGGATGAGCTCCGGAGAGGCCTCCGAAAAGAAAGAAAATGCTTGTTGATCAACAGAAACTACGAATGTGCCCATTATGATGGTTGCCACAATTTCACATATTTCATCACCCAAAATGATAAGTTTTTATGATCATGTTCACGTTATGTGGTATTGTCAAGTTCATGATGTTCATGAGGTTTCAAGTGTATATGTTAAAGAGTAATGTTTTTAAGGCATGCATGAAGTTATTCCAAAATTTTAAAGTTATGTATGTAGATATCTATGTTTAGGTTCCTTGCATCTTTTAAGAGTTTTGAAGATCATGTTATAGATTCTCAAGTTCAATGTATCATGTTATGTATGCGCATGTTATTTTAAGTTTAAAATATTTTGAAGCTTTTATGTTAATGATATGCATGTTTTTAATCTTGCCGAGTCCCTAGACTCACTATACTTGAATGGTGCAGTTGAGTTAGCAGTTTTGAATTAAAAGCTTTGGTAGCATGGCTGAAGAGTCCAAGAGGCGGAGACATTGAATGACACAATAGTTCAAAAGCTCTGATGTATTTAAAAAGAAAATATTTACCTATGTTTATTTATGTTATGTTGTTACAATATTTTATGTACGATGTTTAAAAGTAATGATTTTATTATTTTCATTGTCAGTCTTTTAAAGATGAGTTTTGAGAATTTCAAGTGTTTTGTCTTTTAAATGTTCATTTTAGATTGATATTTGTTATGGACGTTCCTCGATTATTTTAAATGTATTTGATGCAGTATTTTGTTTATACTTTATAGTAACTCACATTCCATTATCTCATTTAAATATTAGTAGTAGGTTTTGACATGTCGTATTTTAGAAGGTATTTGTTGTAGGGTTGCATCGGTATTTCTTTGACTTCGTGAACGTTCAGTCACGAGTTTTATTGTTATAAATTTATATTTTAAACTCTTTTGGAGTTAGTGTGATGCACTCACTATGTTATTTGAACTAAAGAAAAATTTTATCACTCTTTTTCCACAACTCTTTTATTAAATATTTTAAAATACGAGACGTCACAGTTGGTATCAGAGCGGATGGCTCTGGGTGATAGTTCGTGCATGCAATGTCGCCAATGACTCGAATGCTCCTGCCTCCATGACTGTAAGTTCAATGTTTGAAATTTTCAATTGTGTTTTCTCTTACAGTTATGATCACCTGTGATTTTCAACAGAAAATTTTTCTATGTTGGATGGATTTTTGGATTGAAATTGTGATGAGTCTGACTTGATTAAGATTATCTTGGGTTAATAGGAAGATTTTATTTTACTAAACTAAGTAATCATTTTTAGATTTAAGTCGGTATATTTGGGATACTGTTGTTTGGATTAAAAGATTTCGTAAGGGCACATGATTTTTTTTATGAAAATTTTCTTCTTTGGACATTAAAGTTAAGATTATTTTTGTTGGATGTTATACTTGCACCATGAGGAATGTAAGTTGATAAGTGATTTTCTGTTGGGATACTCTTGTTGTATAGAATAGGTTCGTTGACAAATATTATTCTTGGTGATTGTTTCTTTGGACTATAAGAAGAATGATTTAGGATTACGCTGTGACATGAAAATTTGTTGACATGTGAAATTATTTTTGGATTTTGCAAGGTTAAGTTTGTTGGAACAAGCTTATTTTCAAAATTAATATTTTGAATGCTAAGTTTTAATGGATGAATTTGAAAATTTGATTGGGTTTAACTAAGCTCTATTATTATGACAATACAATATAAGGGAAGAACAAAGAGTACAAGCATATGTAAAAACAAATAAAAGACGTGTGATGGATATTCACCGATAAATATAAGGCTCGTGATTAGGAAAATCATAATAGTTTCAAAGAGTAATACTGCAAATCTCATCTTCTTCTTCAAGATCTTGGAGAAATAACTTGTGAGAGAAAGAATAAGTTGAGTGCGATTAAAAATAAGTTTGAGCGATCGTATTTATAAGGTGAAGGAAGAATAAAACAAGCCGTTCTATTACCGTTTTATTTGACCTTTAGCTACTGTTGGAGTAGGAATCACGTGTCTGAAGATATTGTGGATTTTGGTGATCTGAATTAAGTCCTAAAGCAGATTAACAGCCGACTTGAAAAAATATGTTTCGATCTAAATTACATCTTCAAGCGGATTCGTAGCCAATTCGAACAGATATGTCTTGATTTGATAAGATTAGAATTGCAAATAAGGATGATATAATATTTTGTTTATCAGAGTGCGCAAGAAGATTGTTGCTTTATCAGGCACTGATATTGGAATTAGACATGTAAGTGTAGGATTGTATGGATTAAATTGAGGAAAACTTATGATTATAGAGATTGATCAATCGAATTTCGAGGACAAAATTCTTTTAAGGAGGGTAGATTGTAATATCCAAAAAAATTCATAAGTCCATTCACGATTTATTTGTTGAATTTTAATAGATTTAAGTTATTTATTGTATTATTCATGATTTCCAAAGGAATTTTTAATGAGCTTTAATCTATTCCATTTGATTGATTATTATTTAAATGCTTTTGTCATTTAAATATTTTTACTGTGTTAAATGATTTTTTTAAGTTATTTCATTTTATTATCCATGATTTAATTGATTATGCTCGATTTAATGGTTTATATTATTTAAATATTTTAAATTATGGTTAGTCTATATGATTTCATGGTTACGCATATTTTATTTTAACGTTCTCCATTATGTTAATGATTTCAGGTCGAGTTTGATTTTGGATTCGTGGGACGAGGCTAACCTACGAACGAAGTGATAGAGTATATTTTTACGAGTATTTTAAGTATGATATTGATATGTTTTTAACGTGCAAGTCGAGAAAAGAAATTTTATAACTCGGTTTAAGGCGTGTTGGTTGGACTGCGTTTTAAGTAGTCAACACCCGTTACATATTAAAGTTTGATTACTATACTTAACAAACCCCTACCCCATTCTTAAATGGTTTGTCTCCCCTTTTGACTTCCTCATCTCCTTTTTTACACGTTTCTTCCCCCTCTACCTTATCATTTCTCCACCTTCTTCCTTAGTTTCTCTATGGTTCCTTCCTTATTCCTATTCCCTTTCTTCTCCATGTTTTCTCCAAGATCCAAGCTTGCATAGTTTCCACATCTTTCATTCATTCAAGGTTTTGCTCGTTGCCGAGGTCCCGAATCATATCAATCTTCATTCAAGGCAAGTTTTTCAACAAGTATTTTAAGGTTTTGAAACCTATTCAAGATTATAATTATTTTATATGAAAGTGCATGTTGATGTGCATGTTTTAATGGTTTATGATTTTGAAGAAGCATGAAACTACGAGTATCAAGTTATGAATTGTTGAAATTGTGAAGCGTGGTCGTTCTTGACAAGTTTTTGATAGATGTGTAGAAAATAATGAATCTTTTGAAGATTATGATGTTATTGAAAGTTTTAAAGATGAGAAATTGACGTTTAATTGAAATAAAATGAATTTTTGAGATTTTGAAAAAGTTGAGCAATTTTGATGGTAGTTACGGTTTAAAGGTTTTGAAGCAAAATCATTTAAAATATTAGTGTTTGAACTTAGTTAACCCATGTTCAATTACAAGAAAATGAGTTTTTATGATTTATGTAGTTAGTATTTTGGGTAAAAGTAGTTTATGTTTGAAGTTTGAAGTGTTGAAGTTGTGTTCGGTGGCACCGGATTACCGATACTTGTTATTCTTTTGAGTATAGAAATTAGTGTACTAATCCAAATGACATGAGGCCAATTTTATTTGAAAGCTAGCTTATTTATCTATAACTTTTTATGTTTTTAATTTTGTCAAAATAATTTTGAAAGATTTGCCAAAATTTCCCCAAAGTGTGTCGAGTGATTTGACTTTCCGGCAGTAACACATCTCGGGAGAATGAGCATAACTTTTTAATGGAATATCCAATTAAATTTCAGTTTTCGGCATTGAAAATCCAAGAGCAAGGGCTACAACTTTTATGTTTACTACATTTCCAAATTCCGACTGTAAAATTAAGGTTGAGAGCGAGAAAGAAGACCCATCTGCGCAGGGAATGCGCGCCCGCGCCGAAGAAGGGGAGCGGCCGCGCCTTGCCTTCGGATTTCTTTATTTTTATGTGATTTTAGGGTTCTAAATTAATGGTTATGATCTTTTAAGGATTCTAAAATATAATAAAGAGTTTTTATGCAAAAAATTTCAAGTTTTAAGTCAAGAACGAAAAGAACGACTTACGTGGATCGATTACGTTATGTGATGCATGTACATGTCTAAGTTTCATTCATGAAACCTATGTTCAACATGAAAGTATGATTTTTATCATCTATGAAATGCATGAAGTTATTGAGTAAAGTTGTATGCTCATGAAATGAAAGTGATGACGAAAGTTACGATGAAACAATGATGCTTCATAATGAATGAAATGATATGATGAATGATGAAAGTTATGATGAAATTATAAGATGATGATGTTGGAACATGTGTCGCTCTCACGATCAAATCGATCTGATACCCGGTGCAGCGGAAGTTTAAAAATTTTATATGGAACAATTCCATATCATGGATATCAAATGCTAACGATTAAATTATGCAAGTAAAATAATAATAATAATAATAATAATTAATATTTTACCTCTTCAAGCTAAGGCTTGATTATGGACTCCAACAAATTTAATCTGCTCTTGTTGTAAATCCCGGGAACCAATGACTCGCTTGATCAATCTCCGAAATTAGGTCCACGAACAGAAAACTAAAACCTTCTGATTGATTGCACTAGAAATCAATTAGATGTTTATCGTAGAGATTAAAAAGATTTGATATGTCAATTCAGAATGTAATTTTTTCGAAAAATCACAGACTGAATTCTCTAAAAAAGGGAGAGAGGATTTCGAAAATCCCCTTAGAATATTTAGTGTGATTTTCGAAAATTCCAAGAGAGAATTGTTGTGTAATTTTCGAAACCTACACACACACATATATATATAATTTCTAGACTGGATTAAGTTATATCTCTATTAGGACTCTAACTCCTTAGGGCCCATAATCCATAACTTAAGTCCAACAAGCCAAGCCCGTTATTATATAAATTAATATAAAATTCATCATGACTCCGATTGATAAACTAATTTCACCAATGTGCACAAAAACCATTTCTGCACCTTTTAAAGTCAAGATAATTTTTCTGAATCCGAATTCAGTGATTTCCAAAAATGCCCATCCCTATGTCATTTTAGAAAATTTCACTCCCTTTAGTTAAGAAGTCCAACTTCTCTTTCATTAAATTTAACTCTTTAAATTTAACTATCTCAACGGGGTTTAGTAATCCATTACTTGTGTGACCCTCAATGGTTCGGGGATACAGCTAGCCGCAGGCTCACAACTCCTTGTGACTCGGAACAACGATTTCCGACTTATCCAACGAATCATGGTAAGAGCGTCTAGCAACATCGCCCCATGATTCACTAGGTATCACTGATAGTGCCTGCAAGAACCAGTAAGTTTTTGTTAGTGTACAGTATAGTCCCTTCATCCATATATCCCGATCGAATCAACAACCATTGGTACATCGAGAGTCGTTCGAGATTCGATAACTATGCAACGCATCTTGAAGATCAAATAGTTACATCGCATGTGCTAATAGGAAACCAAGTAACCTAAATCACATCGAGTACTCTGGCCAGAGATTTGTCACACTAATATCTCCTCAGATCACATAAGATATCCACACTCGCAAGCGTGTGGTGAATCCTTGACAACAAAGCATCGACTCCTATATGTGTCGTAACTGTACCCAATACCGACACCTGATGACCCCTTAGAGTCGGTAAACGAGTCAAAGTACAGTACTAGCATATAGAGTCTCAATGATGTTTCAAGTAGTAAGGACTAATGGTGTACAACCAAAACCGCGGACTTATCCACTCAAATAATAATAACCACTTGGAAAGTCCGAATAGGGTAGTTCGATCATTCATCATATGAATATCCATTTGCATGCTTTGAACATCTCCATGTTCATTACCAATGAAACGTGGTACTTGGCATCACAAATGCTAGTCTCAATCTCGAGCGATCCTTATCCTTATTAGCGGACGACTCAATTGACTAGGAACTGTTTAGAATATACAGTGACTATAAGATGTGTTTCATAATAGTGATCTCTCTTTATTCACTATCTCATCTTACTTACACTATAGTATATTCAAGGTCTTATCAAAACAACAATGGTATATCACAATATAACAATATGAAGAAAGATAAAGAAAATGCCATTAATGAATGTAAATTATATTAAACAAAGATTGTTTATACATAGAGTCATAAAAGCCCTTAGCCACAAGTTGGCTAACCGGGCACCCACTCTTTCAATCTCCCACTTGCCCTAAAGCCAACTAGTCATACTACGTAATCCCATTGCTTCGCGATGTTTGTCAAACAATGGTCCTGGCAATGGCTTTGTAAGTGGATCAACGATATTGTCTGTAGAGGCTACTCTCTCGACGGTGATGTCTTCTCTTTCCACAATCTCCCGGATGATGTGGTATTTCCTCAGTATGTGTTTGGATCTTTGATGAGACCTTGGTTCCTTTGTCTGAGCAACGACACCAGTGTTGTCGCAGTATACCGGAAATGGGCCAACAGCTTCAGGAATGACACCCAACTCTTGGATGAAATTCCTCATCCAAACGGCCTCTTTAGCAGTAGCTGATGCTGCAATATATTCTGCCTCAGTGGTGGAATCCGCTGTGGTGTCTTGCTTGGAACTTTTCCAAGAGACAACACCGCCATTGAGCACGAATACAAATCCAGAGGTTGACTTCAAGTCATCCACGTTGCTTTGGAAGCTAGAGTCGGTATAGCCTTCCAATTTCAATTCTCTTCCTCCATAAACCATGAATACATTCTTAGTCCTTCTTAAGTACTTAAGAATATCCTTCACGGTTTTCCAATGCATTTGACCGGGGTTGGCCTGATATCTGCTCATGACACTCAGAGCAAAGGCTACATCTGGTCTGGTAGATATCATCCCATACATAATACTACCTATGGCTGACGCATATGGTATGTGTGTCATTTTCTCTATCTCTTCGTCAGTCTTGGGACACATAGACTTGGATAGAGAAACTCCATGACACATAGGTAGATGTCCTCTCTTGGACTCATCCATTGAAAATCTTTTCAATATAGTGTCGATGTAGGTTGCTTGAGTGAGTCCTATCATTCTCTTGGATCTATCTCTATAGATCTGTATCCTTAGAATATAGGAGGCCTCACCCAAATCCTTCATCGAGAATATACCTGATAACCATATCTTTGTTGACTGCAACATCCCTACGTCATTCCCAATGAGTAGGATGTCATCAACATAAAGCACTAAGAACGTCACCGCATCCTTAACTACTTTCTTGTACACGCACGGTTCCTCTGGGTTTTTGATGAAACCAAAGTCCTTTATTGTTTCATCAAATTTCTGGTTCCAACTTCTTGATGCTTGTTTGAGACCATATATTGATCTCTGAAGCTTGCATACCTTATGCTCGCTTCCCATAGATGTGAATCCCTCGGGCTGCATCATATAGATCTCTTCCTTAATGTTTCCATTAAGGAATGCAGTCTTCACATCCATTTGCCATATCTCATAGTCATACCAAGCTGCTATGGCAATAAGGATTCTTATGGACTTGAACATTGCAACTGGTGAAAAGGTTTCATCATAGTCAACTCCTTGTCTTTGAGTATAACCTTTTGCGACCAATCGTGCCTTGTAGGTCAATACCTTACCATCAGGCCCAAATTTTCTCTTGTAGATCCATTTACACCCTATTGGAACAATTCCATCGGGAGGATCTACTAAAGATCAAACTTGGTTTGTATGCATCGAGTCTATTTCTGACTGCATAGCATCAAGCCATAAATTTGAATCCGCATCAGAAATTGCTTCCTTGAAGTTTTTTGGATCACATCCAATGTCGGGTTCACTTTGATCCTCTTCAAGAAGAAGACCATATCGTATAGGAGGTCTAGAAGTCCTCTCGGATCTTCTAAGAATAGGCGTGTCAATCAATGGTTCCTGAGGTGTAGGATCGTTATTTTGTATCTCGGGTTCTTCTCGAATTTCTTCGAGTTCCATCATCTTGCCTTTCTTATCAAGTAAGAACTCCTTCTCAATGAAGGTGGCATTCCTCGAAACAAACACTTTTGTTTCATTAGGATGATAGAAATAATATCCGATTGAATTCTTCGGATATCCTACAAAATAACATAAGGTGGAACGACTATCCAAATCATTAAGTACGAATACTTAGGAGCTTTTTCATTCCATAACTCGTATGAAGTTTTATCCACTGCTTTAGTGTGGACATTGTTCAACAACAATACCGCTGTTTCAAGCGCATAGCCCCAAAACGAAGGTGGGATCTCAGTGAAGCTCATCATGGATCGAACCATGTCCAACAAAGTTCGATTTCGATGCTCCGAAACACCATTGAGCTGAGGTGTCATAGGAGGAGTCCACTGAGAGAGAATCCCATTCTTTTTTAGATAGTCCAAAAACTCGGTACTTAATTATTCTCCACCTCGATCCGATCGAAGTGCTTTAATACTTTTTCCTAGTTTGTTCTCTACTTAAGCCTTGAATTCTTTGAACTTTTCAAATGATTCAGACTTATATTTCATCAAATATAAATACCCATACCTAGAAAAATCATCAATAAAGGTAATGAAGTAGGTGTGTCCAAATTTAGTACCAATACTAAATGGACCACAAACATCTGTATGGATCAAATCCAATAGATTTTGACTACGCTCAGGTTTTCCTTTAAAAGGAGATTTAGTCATTTTTCCTTTTAGGCAGGACTCACAAGTAGGTAGAGAGTTAATATCAGACATATCAAACATGCCCTCTCCCATTAGCTTGTTCATCCTCCTTGAGGAAATGTGACCTAGCCTAGCATGCCAAAGGTTTGCTGGGTTTTGACTATCGTTTTTCCTTTTATTTGTTGTTACCGATTTATCAACATAACTAATTGGAACCTCTTTTAATTTTAAGTTATATAGATCATTTTCAAGTTGTCCATTTCCAATTAAACATTCATTCTTGTAAATATTGCAAATCTCATTCACAAAATTGCAAGAAAAACCATCTCTATAATGCATAGAAACAGAAATAATGTTTTTAATCAAATCTGGCACAAATAAAACATCTCTTAAAAGTAACTTAAAATCGTTCTGCAAAACTAAATAAACGTCTCCCACTGCTTTGGCTTCAACTCTGGAACCATTTCCGAGCCTCAGCTGGGTCTCATCCATCCTAAGCTTATGACTTCTTGTCATCACCTGCAAATCATTGCAAATGTGAGATCCACATCCGGTATCCAATACCCAAGAAGTAGTATTAAGTGAAACATTTATTTCAATGTAAAACATACCCTTTGCAGTTTGCAACTGCTCGAGGTATTCCTTGCAGTTACGTTTCCAATGACTGGGTTTCTTGCAGTGATGGAAAACATCTCCAGATATGTTCACGTTTGAAGCTTTTGTCTTGCCCTTCTTCTTTGGTACAATTTTCTTGGGTGGGGCAGAACGTTTCTTACCCTTTCCACTTGGCCCCTTCTTGGAGTAAGAAGAGGAGCCAACCAAGAGTACCGGTTTTTCCTTCTTTAATGTGGCCTCATAAGACACAAGCATATTGACCATCTCTTCAAGGGTGGCCTCTATCTTGTTCATATTGAAGTTCACCACAAATCCGTCAAACGACGAAGGAAGTGAAAGAAGCAATAAGTCCGTATTCAATTCATGCTCCAATGTCAAATCGAGTGTTACCAACTTCTCAATTAGCCCAATCATGTGAACCCCATGCTCACGGACAGAAGTCCCATCTCGCATGCGGCATGTCATGAGCTCTTTGACGGTGGCATACCTCTCCGACCTTGACTGAGCTCCAAAAATTTCCTTGAGGTGCATGTGTATGTCAACAGCATTCATGGCATCCTCAAATCGCCTCTGGAGTTCATCAGACATTGAAGCTTGCATATATCATTTAGCCTTGATATCATGGTCCCATCATTGATCAAGTTTTGCCAATTCTTTCGGACTTATATTAGCTGGTGCTTCCTTTGGAGGATTCTTTTCTAACACGTATAAAATTTTCTCCGAGTTTAGAACAATCTTTAATTTATGAAACCATTCCGTATAGTTTGCGTCAGTCAATTTGTTTTGTTCGAGAATTGAGTATAGTGGATTGCGCGAATTCATTGTAATGAAATACTGAAAAGAAACAGACAATAATCAGTGATTGTTTAATTAATTTACTAAGACATAAAATATGACGAGATTTAATTTTACTCCCACTATTTTAACGATTTCACTACCCTCTAGTGAAAACGGGAAACTTGTTTCCTTAGTGGGAACATGGAGTCCAATTGACAAACTATAGTCCCGAATAATATCAGCCAACCATAATTTTCAAAAGGTAGACCCCAATTGCTTCCAAAGCAATCCCCATGTTTTTACCTCATGTCCAATAAGGGCCCAATAATATGACGCTGTTTATTGTGACATGTCAAGATAACCCATAAATATTAAGTTGTGATGGACGGTCGCCATGTGGATCCCCAATAATATGAGCCAATCCCATGGGAGTTCCACCCAACTTACAACTTGTGTCGATCCAATGTACAGCTTTTCGACGAACGGGCCCCCCAATAATATGAGCCGGACCGTGCCCGCGGGTAGCATCTCATATATTGATCGTTGATGGAAGGTAGGAATATTTAAACAATATTTAAATTCTCTTTATTTATCTTGATATCAATTTTAAATCATATTTAAAATGAGGGATTTTTAATTTTAAAAACTGTCTCATCATTTAGTATTTGTATGCTTGCGGGATTCATACAATTTAGTCTAAACATGCATACAACAATAATATCATATATTATTTAAAGGATGATCGGCCCCAATAACTAATCGACCCGTGGTTGCCAATCATGAGTCTAAGTCCAATCCTAGGTGATATGCAGGTATGCAATGCAATCCTATTACATTGAGCTTCCAATTTACATTTCTTCGGTCTTTATTGTCTGCTGGGCCCACCATTGTCTTCAAATCTTTATCTCCCACTACGTCTAATAAATTTACAATAAATTTTTATGACAAGTAGGGGATACATATTTAAGGGTGGGAACGAGCCATAAACCAGACCCACTTTTTATTACAAATGACAATTCAAATTGGGCCATAAACCAAGCCCATTAATAAAACCCAACAACAATAAAACCAAATGTAAACAACCTAATATACACCTACAATATTGGTCATGGCAATCGATCATCCTCTTATCCAATAATTAATTCAATAATTAAATAATTGGATAACATGCAATGACATCATAATTAAAAAAGATAAAATCAAATTTTATCTATTATTCTCATAAGATCATATCTTATCATCAATTGTACCAAAATAATTAATTTTATAAAATCTATTTTAACGGATAAAATTTACAAATTTTCCAAAAATTCAAATTTATCCAAAAATCAATTTTAAAAATTTCAGACTCAAATAATTTGATCCGATGTCTCGTGGACCAATCAAAAACAATTTTCGATCGGACCAAAAACTAAAATTTCAAAAATTTCAAATTCCAATAAAAATCAAAATTTTATTTTCCGGGCTGCCCGGGACATTCCCGGGCAGCCCCGCCTCCGCGTGGGACAGGGCTGCCCACGTGGAGGTGGGCAGCTCGGGCAGCGACGATCGCTGCCCCGATCGCTGCCCGTGATGCCCTTGTTTCCTTTAAAAATTTTAATTTAAAAAATTTCGTTTTGTTTCCAAAATCCGAGGCTAAAAATTTTGTACAATCGATTAATTTAATTGTTTGATCCGAGAGCAACCTGTCTCTGACGCCACTGTTGGAACACGTGTCGCTCTCACGATCAAATCGATCTGATACCCGGTGCAGCGGAAGTTTAAAAAATTTATATGGAACAATTCCATATCATGGATATCAAATCCTAACGATTAAATTATGCAAGTAAAATAATAATAATAATAATTAATATTTTACCTCTTCAAGCTAAGGCTTGATTATGGACTCCAACAGATTTAATCTGCTCTTGTTGTAAATCCCGGGAACCGATGACTCGCTTGATCAATCTCCGGAATTAGGTCCACGAACAGAAAACTAAAACCTTCTGATTGATTGCCCTAGAAATCAATCAGATGTTTATCGTAGAGATTAAACAGATTTGATCTGTCAATTCAGAATATAATTTTTCCAAAAAATCACAGACTGAATTCTCTCAAAAAGGAAGAGAGGATTTCGAAAATACCCTTAGAATATTTAGTGTGATTTTAAAAAATTCCAAGAGAGAATTGTTGTGTAATTTTCGAAACTTACACACACACACACACACACACATACACACACACACACACATATATATATATATATATATATATATATATATAATTTTTAGACTGGATTAAGTTATATCTCTATTTAGGACTCTAACTCTTTAGGGCCCATAATCCATAACTTAAGTCCAACAAGCCAAGCCCGTTATTATAGAAATTAATATAAAATTCATCATGACTCCGATTGATAAACCAATTTCACCAATGTGCACAGAAACCATTTCTGCACCTTTTAAAGTCAAGATAATTTTTCTGAATCCGAATTCAGCGATTTCAAAAAATGTCCATCCCTATTTCATTTTAGGAAATTCCACTCCCTTTAGTTAAGAAGTCCAACTTCCCTTTCATTAAATTTAACTCTTTAAATTTAACTATCTCAACGGGGTTTAGTAATCCATTACTTGTGTGACCCTCAATGGTTCAGGGATACAGCTAGCCGCGGGCTCACAACTCCTTGTGACTCGGAACAACGATTTTCGACTTACCCAACGAATCATGGTAAGAGCGTCTAGCAACATCGTCCCATGATTCCCTAGGTATTACTGATAGTGCCTGCAAGAACCAGTAAGTTTTGGTTAGCGTACAGTACAGTCCCTTCATCCATATATCCCGATCGAATCAACAACCATTGGTACATCGAGAGTCGTTCGAGATTCGATAACTATGCAACGCATCTTGAAGATCAAATAGTGACATCGCATGTGCTACTAGGAAACCAAGTAACCTAAATCACATCGAGTACTCTGGCCAGAGATTTATCACACTAATATCTCCTCAGATCGCATAGGATATCCACACTCGCAAGCGTGTGGTGAATCCTTGACAACAAAGCATCGACTCCTATATGTGTCATAACTGTACCCAATCCCGACACCTGATGACCCCTTAGAGTCGGTAAACGAGTCAAAGTACAGTACTAGCATATAAAGTCTCAATGATGTTTCAAGTAGTAAGGACTAATGGTGTACAACCAAAACCGCGGACTTATCCACTCAAATAATAATAACCACTTGGAAAGTCCGAATAGGGTAGTTCGATCATTCATCATATGAATATCCATTTGTATGCTTTGAACATCTCCATGTTCATTACCAATGAAACGTGGTACTTGGCATCGCAAATGCTAGTCTCAATCTCGAGCGATCCTTATCCTTATTAGCGGACGGCTCAATTGACTAGGAACTGTTTAGAATATACAGTGACTATAAGATGTGTTTCATAATAGTGATCTCTCTTTATTCACTATCTCATCTTACTTACACTATAGTGTATTCAAGGTCTTTATCAAAACAAAAATAGTATATCACAATATAACAATATGAAGAAAGATAAATAAAATGCCATTAATGAATGTAAATTATATTAAACAAAGATTGTTTATACATAGAGTCATAAAAGCCCTTAGCCACAAGTTGGCTAACCGGGCACCCACTCTTTCAGATGAGGCATGAATGAATGATGTTAAGATGAAGCATGATATGATATGTTGATGCATGAAAATATTTTGATGTTTTATGTGTCTTAGTGGTGGCAATACGGGACTGGTACTCCGGTTTGGGCTCTAGAGGGACCTTTCCAAATATGGCTCAATGTACGGGTTAGGTACTCCGGGATGAGCTCTGGAGGGGCCTCCAAAAATTATTGAACGAATGTTATGAGGCGTAATTCCATATGACTCAATGTACGGGTTAGGTACTCCGGGATGAGCTCCGGAGAGGCCTTCGAAAAGAAAGAAAATGCTTGTTGATCAACAGGAACTACGAATGAGTCCATTATGATGGTTGCCACAATTTCCCATATTTCATCACCCAAAATGATAAGTTAATATGATCATGTTCACGTTATGTGGTATTGTCAAGTTCATGATGTTCATGAGGTTTCAAGTGTATATGTTAAAGAGTAATGTTTTTAAGGCATGCATGAAGTTATTCCAAAATTTTAAAGTTATGTATGTAGATGTCTATGTTTAGGTTCCTTGCATCTTTTAAGAGTTCTGAAGATCATGTTATAGATTCTCAAGTTCAATGTATCATGTTATGTATGTGCATTTTCTTTTAAGTTTAAAATATTTTGAAGCTTTTATGTTAATGATATGCATGTTTTTAATCTTGTTGAGTCTTTAGACTCACTACACTTGAATGGTGCAGTTGAGTTAGCAGTTTTGAATTATAAGCTTTGGTAGCATGGCTGAAGAGTCCAAGAGGTGAAGACATTGCATGACACAATAGTTCAAAAGCTCTGATGTATTTAAAAAGAAAATATTTACCTATATTTATTTATGTTATGTTGTTTTTTTTTTGAGAGGATTATGTTGTTACAATATTTTATGTACGATATTTAAAAGTAATGATTTTATTATCTTCATTGTCAGTCTTTTAAAGATGAGTTTTGAGGATTTCAAGTGTTTTGTCTTTTAAATGTTCATTTTAGTTTGATATTTGTTATGGAAGTTCCTCGATTATTTTAAATGTATTTGATGTAGTAGTTTGTTTATACTTTATAATAACTCACATTTCATTATCCCATTTAAATATTAGTAGTAGGTTTTGATGTGTTGTATTTTAGAAGGTATTTGTTGTAACGCCCTCAACCGATGAAGATGTTACCAAACTAACATGACCATAAAACACTGTGCGGAAAAGAAAATTTTTGAAAGATGTATGCATACATCAAACCTTACTTAAAAACATTTCAAAATAGTTTACAAACCAAATCATAACAATTTGAAACAATTAAAGCGTATTTTCTTCAATCAACCTAACAACATTTAGTTCATTAACTTGACACAAACATACTCAGTACGTAACACACTCATCACATAACATACTCATGCATCGCCCGCCGATCCGAATCCTTGCTCTTCTTCATGTCCGGCATTGAACTCGTCAACATATGCATAAATGTCTTCCTCATTACCTGCACCATTCAAGTATAGTGAGTCTAAAGACTCAGCAAGAGTATGCAGTAAAAATCATGAGATTTCAATTATCAATTAAACGTAACATAACATAACATAACATAATATAAACTTATCATTTGGTGACGAATTATGCGAAATTGTGGCAACCGTCATAATGGGCACATTCATCTTTTCTTGTTGATCAACAATCATATGGCATTACGCCTCGTAACATTCTTTCATTTTCGGAGGCCCCTCCGGAGCTCATCTCGGAGGACCTAACCCGTACATTGAGCCATATTTGGAAAGGTCCCTCCGGAGCCCAAACCGAAGTACCAGTCCCGTATTGCCACCACAAAGACACATAAAACATCAAAATATTTTCATGCATCAACATATCATATCTTCATGCTTCATCATAAAATTATTCATTCATGCTTCATCATCTTTCATTTCATCATCATATCATTATAACATATCATTTTCTTATGAAGCATCATCATATCATCGTAATTTCTGTCATAACTTTCATTTCATTAACATTAAACTTTACTCGATAACTTCATGCACGTCATAAGTGATAAAAATCATACTTTCATATTGAACATAGGTTTCATGAATGAAACATAGACATGTACATGCGTCACATAACGTAATCGATCCACGTAAGTTGTTCTTGACTTAAAACTTGAAAAATTTTGCATAAAAATTCTTAAATATACTTTATAAGCCTTTAAATATTATAACCATGAATTTAGGACCCCAAAATAACATAAATAAAGCTTCAAATCAGAAGGCCATGCGTGGGGGCACTACTTTTCGGGCGCGGGCGCGCATACCCTGCTGATGGGTCTGCTTGTTCATTCTTAAACTCTATTTTGAAGTCGGAATTCGGAAAAGTGGTAAACATGAAAGTTTTAGCCCTTGAGCTTGGATTTCTAATGCCGAAAACTGAACCTTAATTGGAATTTTCAGTAAAAAGTTATGCTCATTCTCCCCAGATGTGTCACTGCCGGGAAATCAAAACACTCGACACACTTTGGGATGATTTTGACCAATCTTTCAAAATGATTTTGACAAAACTCAAAACATGAAAGTTGTAGATAAATAAGTTGTTTTTCAAATTCAATTGGCTTCATATCATTTGGATCAATACACTAATTTTGATCTTCAAAATAGTAACAAGTGCCGCTAATCCGGAACAATCCAACATAAGTAACATTTCAAAACTTTCACTCAAACTAATTCAATAATTCAAAATATGATATTTTCTACTCCTCCAGCTATATACTTTAAATAAACATCCCTTGAAACTTCAAGAACACATAAAAACTTAGATGAAACATGTAGCTCTTGAATCAAATTCAAGAACATGACAAGAACGACGTATACTTCACGATTTCATACTATCACATAACATGCTCTTCAAACCCTTAAAATCTAAACTTCATGCTCTTGAAATTCTTGAAAATCATGTATACGTATCTCAACATACATATTTTCATATAAAAATAATTATAATCTTGAATGGGTTTCAAAACCTTAAAATACTAGTTGAAAAACTTGCCTTGAAATGAAGATGGAGTTGATCCGGATTTTTGGCAACAAGCTAACCACGGCACGAACGAGATTTGGAACTTGGATGGTGAAGATCTTGAAGAAATCGATTGATGAACCAAGAAGAAGAAGGAAGCAGAAAGTGATGAAGGAAACGTGAAGTGAAGGAATGAATAAATCAAGGAGACATGCAATTGATGATGGGGTAAGTGGTGGTTGAGTGCAATAATCAAAATTCAATACGTAATGTGTGTCGGCTACTAAAACGTAGTCAGCCCAACACGTCTCGACTCGGGCTGATAATATTTCCTTTCTTGGTTCGTACATTATAAACATATGAATATTATACTTGAAATTCTCGTAATAATATTTCTTACGATCTCGTGCATAGGTTAGTCTCGTTCCATGAATCCAGAATCAAACTCGCCCTGAAATCATAAACTTAATTGAAAGCGTTAAACATAAAATAATTATATCATGAAACCATAATCATTAAATCATAACTTAAATAATTTATGGCATAAAACCATAAAAATTATTTAAAAATCATTGTAAGTGAGTTTAGTGGATTTGGACCTTACAACTCTACCCTCCTTAAAAGAATTTTGTCCTCGAAATTCGACTCACCAAATAATTTTGGGTATCGGCTACGCATATCTTGTTCAGTCTCCCAAGTAGCCTCTTCCACTAATTGATTGCGCCATAAGACCTTTACCATCTTGATCTCTTTGTTTCTCAACTTTCGGACTTGTGTATCCAAAATTTGGATAGGTACCTCTTCATATGACAAGTCTGGCGTCCACTGAACTGGTTCATGACGAATGACATGGGAAGGATTTGAGATATACTTCCTCAACATCGAGACATGGAAGACGCCGTGTACTCCTTCTAGATTTGGAGGCAATGCTAATCGATAAGCTCTTGCTCCAACCTTGTCTAGGATCTCGAAAGGTCCTATATATCTCGGGCTCAGCTTTCCTTTCTTCCCAAATCTCAAAACTCCTTTCCAAGGTGACACTTTCAAGAACACATGATCACCTACCTGAAACTCCAAGTCTCTACGCCTCTTATCGGCGTAGCTTTTCTGTCGACTCTGTGCTGTCAACATTCTGTCCTTGACTTTTGCTATCAAGTTGATTGTCTGTTGCACTATTTCTGGCCCCAATATAGCTCTTTCTCCAACTTCATCCCAATACAATGGAGTCCTACACTTTCTCCCATACAAAGCCTCATAAGAAGCCATTCCAATAGTAGCTTGATAACTATTGTTATATGTGAACTCCACTAAAGGCAACTTCGATTCCCAATTTCCTCCGAAGTCAATCATGCAAGCCCTAAGTAAATCCTCCAGTATCTGAATCACTCGCTCAGATTGTCCATCTGTTTGTGGATGAAAAGCTGTACTGAAGGCTAACTTTGTCCCCAATCCATGATGTAGACTCTTCCAAAAGTTCGATGTGAACCTGGGATCCCTGTCAGAGACTATCCTTGCTGGAACTCCATGCAATCTAACCACCTCTCGAATATACAACTCTGCATATTGATTCATCGAGAAGTTGTTTCTAACTGGTAAAAAGTGAGCTGACTTCGTCAACCTGTCAACTATTATCCATATTGAATTCATTCTTCGTTGTGTAATTGGCAGTCCAATCACAAAGTCCATGGTGACATCTTCCCATTTCCAAGTGGGAATGTGTAATGGTTTCAAAAGTCCTGCTGGCCTTTGATGTTCAACTTTGACCTGTTGACATGTCAAACATTCGCTAAGAAACTTAACGATGTCTTTTTTCATACCTGGCCACCAGTATAGCATCTGTAAATCCTTGAACATCTTTGTACTCCCTGGATGAATAGAATATGGTACAGTATGAGCCTCAGTCATCACATCTTCCCTCAGTGAATCTACTGCTGGTACCCACTTTCGCCCTTTGTGATGCACGATCCCATCCTTCACTGTATACAATGCACCCCCTTTAGCTTCATCTTTAAGTTTCCAAGTTAATAATTGCTGGTCTGAAGCCTGACCTGTTCGAATCTTGTCGAGCAAACTTGGAACCATTGTTAAGGCTGATAGGGCACAAACTTCCATCGGCTCAACTACTTCCAATCTGAGTCATTCAAAATCTGCAATCAACTCTTGTTGAGTTGTCATTCTGTTCAAGGTTGCAGATTTACGACTCAAAGCATCTGCTACTACATTAGCTTTACCCGGATGGTAGCTAATATCACAGTCATAATCTTTCACCAATTCGAGCCATCTTCTCTGCCTCATGTTCAACTCCGTCTGGGTGAAGAAGTACTTCAAGCTCTTATGATCAGTGAAAATCTGACACTTCTCACCATAAAGGTAATGTCTCCACAGTTTGAGTGCGAAGACAACTGCTGCCAATTCAAGGTCATGGGTAGGGTAATTCTTTTCATGAATCTTCAACTGTCGTGAAGCATATGCTATCACCTTTCCATCTTGCATCAAGACAGCCCCTAATCCACTCTTGGAAGCATCTGTATAAATTACGAATCGACCTGTTCCTTCTGGTATGGCTAGTACTGGTGCTGTCATCAACTTTTTCTTTAACACTAAAAAGCTTTTCTCACACTGATTAGACCATTCAAACTTCACACTTTTGCGATTTAATGACGTTAGTGGCAGCGCTATCTTGGAGAAATCCTGAATGAATCTCCTATAGTAACCCGCTAATCCCAAGAAACTCCGTATCTCTGTAGCAGTCTTTGGAGTAACCCAATTTTTAATTGCTTCTATCTTTGCTGGATCAACCTCTATTCCCTTAGCCGAAACTATGTGACCCAAAAATGCAATCTGTTCCAGCCAAAATTCACACTTACTGAACTTAGCAAACAATTGTTTTTCTTTCAGAATCTGCAAGACTGTAGTTATATGCTGACGATGCTCATCTGAACTACGAGAGTAAATCAGTATATCATCTATGAATACTATGACAAACTGATCTAAGAAAGGCTGAAACACTCTGTTCATAAGATCCATGAATACTGCCAGTGCATTGGTAACTCCAAATGACATGACTAAAAACTTGTAGTGGCCATAACGAGTCCTGAAAGCCGTCTTATGAATATCTTCATCTTTCACCTTCAATTGGTGATAACCTGATCTCAAATCGATCTTGGAGAATAATACTGCCCCTTGTAACTGATCAAACAAATCATCAATCCTTGGCAGTGGATATTTGTTCTTCACTGTTACTCAATTCAGCTCTCTATAATCGATGCACAGTCTCATAGACCCATCTTTCTTCTTGACAAACAATACCGGTGCACCCCAAGGCGATATACTCGGTCTAATAAAGCCTTTATTGAGTAGCTCTTGTAGTTGCTCCTTCAATTCTTTCATTTCAGTCGGTGCTAATCTGTATGGTGCTTTGGAAGCTGGTTGGGTTCCGGGCATTAATTCAATCCCAAATTCTACCTCCCTAGCTGGAGGTAATCCTGCAATATCATCAGGAAATACTTCTGGGAAATCTCTCATTACCTCGACGTCTTCAAGTTTCGATCGAGGTAATTCTTGGTCGCAAGTGACACTTGCGAGGAAACCTGCACATCCTTTATTCAACAGTTTCCATGCCTTACCTACTGAAATTAAAAGAGATGAATTATTTTTCGGTGTGGCATGGAATAGAAACGTTTCTCCATCCTTAGTTTTCAAGGAAACCGTCCTCCGTTTACAGTCTATGGTAGCCTCGTAACAAGACAACCAATCCATACCAAATATCACGTCAAAGTCCGACATTTTGAGGATAATAAGATTAGCATACAACTCATGACCTTGCATCTGTATACTGCATCCTCTAATGATCAAATCACTACTCAATTCTTCCCCTGAAGGCAAGGATATACTAAATCTCGATATTGACTTATCCGGTACTAAACCCGATTTATTAACAAATTCAACAGATATGAATGAATGTGTAGCTCCAGTATCAATTAAGACATGAGCGGGATTACTGGAAACATTAATCATACCTGTAACTATAGCTGTATTCGGATCCACTTGATCATGTGCCATTGCAAAAACTCGTCCTCTTACTGGTTCTTTGGATTGAGGGCAATCTTTTCGATAGTGCCCTGGCTTTTTGCAAAGGAAACATACTCCAGTCCCTGCCATGCATTGACCTGAGTGAAGTTTTCCACATTTTTGACAAGCTGTTGGTGCAATCGCCGGTTTTGGTACTGGTAGAGCCAATTGTTTCTGCCCCTGAGGTCGATGCTGCTGCTGTTGGTATGGTCGGTGTTGGGGTGGGGCTTGGTACGGTCTCTTTCTGTTAGCATTTCCTTGTTGGTCTCGATTCTGATAACTAGATCTTTTTGCTTGTGACTCTCTGATAATGTCATTTCTGTCCTTTTCGGACAGCATGACCTGATCCACCGTATCTTTGTAATTTTTCGTTCCACTTAGTCTAACATCCTTTCTGATGAAGGCATTCAATCCTTCTGTGAAATGTTTCAACTCTTCAGCAGGATCACCAGAAATCATCGGTACAAAGTATCTTCCCCTTTCAAACTTCTTTACATACTCCGCAATTGACATGTTTCCTTGACGGATCTCCAAAAACTCTCTAGCCAACCTGTTTCGGGTGCTCACCGTGAAATATTTGCCGTAGAACACATCCTTGAATCCATTCCAAGTAAGGGTGGTTAGGTTCAACGCTGCTTTGGCTCCATTCCACCAAACACGAGCGTCATCACGGAACATATAGGTAGCACATCTCAATCTCTCCGCATCCGTGATCTGCATGAATTCAAAAGCAGTCTCCATAGCTTGGAACCATTGTTCCGCAATCAAAGGATCAGTCTCTCCTTTGAACTCAGGTGGTCCCAACTCTAAGAACCTTTTGTAGATAGGGTTTTGATTAGCCGCAGGATGGTTATTTCCGGCATTAGCTGTCTGGGCTTGAAGCAACTGTTGGATTTGAGCTCCCTGAGCATGCCTTTGCTCTTGAAGCAGAGCAGTTAATCCCGTCAAAAACTGGTTGTTTTGATTGTTCTCACTATCTGGCCCGCAATCATTATGGTTGTTGTTAGCGGCATTGGCGTTGCCGTTGGTGTTATTTCCCCTACGTGATGCCATAGTCCTAAAGTCCAATATTATCCACACCGCTCAGTCACAATTCAATACGTAAATATACTTTAACATGTAACATGCATACATTATCTCATCGCATTATCATACACATGATCGAATAAAAATCATAACTTACAGACATGAAGACGGAGCGTTGGAGTCGTGGCGAGTATGCATGAGTGTTTTAAGAAAACCCAGAGCGAACTGCTCTGATACCAAACTGTAACGCCCTCAACCGATGAAGATGTTACCAAACTAACATGACCATAAAACACTGTGCGGAAAAGAAAATTTTTGAAAGATGTATGCATACATCAAACCTTACTTAAAAACATTTCAAAATAGTTTACAAACCAAATCATAACAATTTGAAACAATTAAAGCGTATTTTCTTCAATCAACCTAACAACATTTAGTTCATTAACTTGACACAAACATACTCAGTACGTAACACACTCATCACATAACACACTCATGCATCGCCCGCTGGTCCGACTCCTTGCTCTTTTTCATGTCCGGCATTGAACTCGTCGACATATGCATAAATGTCTTCCTCATTACCTGCACCATTCAAGTATAGTGAGTCTAAAGACTCAGCAAGAGTATGCAGTAAAAATCATGAGATTTCAATTATCAATTAAACGTAACATAACATAACATAACATAACATAATATAAACTTATCATTTGGTGACTAATTATGCGAAATTGTGGCAACCGTCATAATGGACACATTCATCTTTTCTTGTTGATCAACAATCATATGGCATTACGCCTCGTAACATTCTTTCATTTTCGGAGGCCCCTCCGGAGCTCATCCCGGAGGACCTAACCCGTACATTGAGCCATATTTGGAAAGGTCCCTCCGGAGCCCAAACCGAAGTACCAGTCCCGTATTGCCACCACAAAGACACATAAAACATCAAAATATTTTCATGCATCAACATATCATATCTTCATGCTTCATCATAAAATTATTCATTCATGCTTCATCATCTTTCATTTCATCATCATATCATTATAACATATCATTTTCTTATGAAGCATCATCATATCATCGTAATTTCTGTCATAACTTTCATTTCATTAACATTAAACTTTACTCGATAACTTCATGCACGTCATAAGTGATAAAAATCATACTTTCATATTGAACATAGGTTTCATGAATGAAACATAGACATGTACATGCGTCACATAACGTAATCGATCCACGTAAGTTGTTCTTGACTTAAAACTTGAAACTTTTTGCATAAGAATTCTTAAATATACTTTATAAGCCTTTAAAGATCATAACCATGAATTTAGAACCCCAAAATAACATAAATAAAGCTTCAAATCAGAAGGCCATGCGCGGGGGCGCTACGTTTCGGGCGCTGGCGCGCATACCCTGCTGATGGGTCTGCTTGTTCATTCTTAAACTCTATTTTGCAGTCGGAATTCGGAAAAGTGGTAAACATGAAAGTTTTAGCCCTTGATCTTGGATTTCTAATGCCGAAAACGGCACCTTAATTGGAATTTTTAGTAGAACGTTATGCTCATTCTCCCCAGATGTGTCACTGCCGAGAAATCAAAACACTTGACACACTTTGGGATGATTTTGACCAGTCTTCTAAAATGATTTTGACAAAACGCAAAACATGAAATTTGTAGATAAATAAGTTGTTTTTCAAATTCAGTTGGCCTCATATCATTTGGATCAATACACTAATTTTTATCTTCAAAATAGTAACAAGTGCCGCTAATCCAGAACAATCCAACATAAGTAACATTTCAAAACTTTCACTCAAACTAATTCAATAATTCAAAATATGATATTTTTGAAAGAGTGGGTGCCCGGTGAGCCAACTTGTGGCTAAGGGCTTTTATGACTCTATGTATAAACAATCTTTTGTTTAATATAATTTACACTTTTATAATGACATTTACTTTATCTTTTATCATATTATTATGTTGTGACATACTATAAGATGTTTAGATGAAGACCTTGAATATACTATAGTGTATGTAAGATGTGGTGGCACATGGGGATGGCTATCATGAAACACATCTTATAATCACTGTATATTCTAAACAGTTCCTAGTCGATTGAGCCGTCCGTTAATAAGGATAAGGATCGCTCGAGATTGAGACTAGCATTTGCGATGCCGAGTACCACGTTTCATTGGTATGGAACATAGAGATGTTCAAAGCATGCAAATGGATATTCATACGATGAATGATCGAACTACCCTATCCGGACTTTCCAAGTGGTTATCATTTATCGAGTGGATAAAGTCTGCGGTTTTGGTTGTACACCATTAGTCCTTACTACTTGAAACATCATTGAGACTCTATATGATAGTACTGTACTTTGACTCGTTTACCGACTCTATTGGGGTTATCAGGTGTCGGGATTGGGTACAGTTACGACACATATAGGAGTCGATGCTTTGTTGTCAAGGATTCACCACATACTTGCTAGTGTGGATATCCTATGCAATCTGAGGAGATATTATTGTGACGAATCTCTGGCCAGAGAACATGATGTGTTTTAAGAAATGGTTTCTTAGTAGCACATGCGATGTCACTATTTGATCTTCAAGATGCATTGCATAGTTATCGAATATTGAACGACTCTCGATTTACCAATGGTTGTTGATTCGATCGGGATATATGGATGAAGGGACCGTACTGTACGCTAACCAAAATCTATTGGTTCTTGCAGGCACTACAGTGATATCTAGGGAATCATGGGGCGATGTTGCTAGGCGCTCTTACCATGATTCGATGGGCAAGTCGGAAATTGTTGTTCCGAGTCACAAGGAGTTGTGAGCCCACGGCTAGCTGTATCCCTGAACCATTGAGGGTCACACAAGTAATAGATTTCTAATTCTCGTTGAGATAGTTAAATTTAAAGAGTTAAATTTAATGAACAAAGAAGTAAAACTTCTTATATCAGAGTAGAAGAGTAAGATTTCCTTAAATGACATAGGGATGGACATTTTTGGAAATCACTGAATTCGGATTCAGAAAATTTATCTTGACTTTAAAAGATGCAGAAATGGTTTCTGTGCACATTGGTGAAATTGGTTTATCAATCTGAGTCACGATGAATTTTATATTAATTTCTGAATATGCAGGCTTTGCTTGTCAGGCTTTAACTTATGACTAATGGGCCCTAAGATGTTAGCAGCCCACATTATAAATAAGTTATTGCAGTGCACAAATTAGACACAAGTCTCATAATTTTCGAACACTAGGGTTTTGAGACCTAGAGTGGCCGCCCCTCTCTCTGTGTTTTTCTCTCTGAAATCCAGTCTGTGAATTTCGAATTTGCAGTCTCATTTAACGGATCAAATTAGTTAATTCTCTTCGTAGAAACTTCTGATAGATTTTCTAGTGCAATCTATCAGAGGGATTCGAATTCTGTTCGTGGACCTGATTGAAGAATTGTTCGTCCATCAGTTCCTGGGATATACAACAAGAGCAGAGTTATCTGTTGGTGTCCATAATCTCGTTTTGAGATTCAAGGTAAAAATTTAATTGTTATTTAATTTTTACACGCACAATTTAATCGTAAAGTTTTGATACCCATGATATGGAATCGTTCCATATAAAATTTTAAAACTTCCGCTGCACCGGGTATCAATTCTGATTGATCTGAACACCGTTTTCCAACAGTGGTATCAGAGCCAGGTTGCTCAGATCAAGTGATTAAATTAATCGATTGTACAAAATTTTTAAGCCTTGGTTATTTTGAAACAAAAGGATTTTAAAATTTTAAAATTAATGGGCAAACCCGGGGTAGCGAACGTCGCTGCCCAAGGGCAGCAATTGGATTGCTGCCCAGGGCAGCGATCGTCGCTGCCCAAGGGGCAGCGACGGGCTGCCCGGCCCGAGCCCCTTTTGGGGCGCGGGCTGCCCGGGAAAATTAATTTTTATTTTTAATTAAAATTTTAATATGTTAAAATTTTATTTTTGGTCCGATCGAAAATTGTTTTTGATTGGTCCACGAGGCGTCAGATCGAATTGTTCGAGTCCGAAAATTTTAAAATTGATTTTTGGATAAATTTGAATTTTTGGAAAATTTATAGATTTTATCCGTTAAATCAGATTTTATGAAATTAATTATTTTTGGTACAATTGATGATAAGATATGATCTTATGGAAATATTGAGTAAAATATGATTTTATGTATAAAATTGGATTTTATATGTAAAATATGATTTTATTTGATAAAAAGGTAAAATATGATTTTGTATGTAAAATAAGATTTTATATGGAATATGATTTTATCCTTTTTAATTTAATTGCCATTGCATGTTATCCAATAAATTAATTTTGAATTAAATATTATTGGATAAGGATGATCGATTACCATGACCAATTTTGTAGGTGTATGTTAGGGAATTTACATTTGTTTTTATTGTTGGATTTATTAATGGGCCTGGTTTATGGCCCAATATGAATTGTCATATGTAATAAAAGTGGGCCTGGTTTATGGCCCGTTCCCACCCCTTAAAATGTATCCCCTACTTGTCATAGTTATTTATTGTAAATACATTATACTTAGTGGGAGATGAAGATTTGAAGACGAAGGTGGGCCCAGCAGACAATAAAGACTGAAGAAATGTAAATTGGAAGCTCAATGTAATAGGATTGCGTTGCATACTTGCATATTACCTAGGATTGGACTTAGACTCGTGATTGGCAACCACGGGTCGATTAGAAATGGAATCGATCATCCTAAATAATATATGATATTATTGATGTATGCATGTTTTAGACTAAATTGTATGAATCCCGCAAGCATACATAAAATGAAAGATGAGACAAATTTTCAAAATTAAAATCCCTCATTTTAAATATGATTTAAAATTGATATCAAGATTAAAAGGGAATTTAAATATTGTTTAAATGTTCCTACCTTCCATCAACGATCAATGTATGAGATGCTACCCGCGGATACGGTCCGGCTCATATTATTGGGGGGGGGGGGGGGGGGGGGGGGGGGGGGGGGGGAAAGCTGTACATTGGATCGACACATGTTGTAAGTTGGGTGGAACTCCCATGGGATTTGCTCATATTATTGGGGATCCACATGGCGACCGTCCATCATAACTTAATATTGATGGGTCATCTTGACGTGTCACAATAAACGACGTCATACTATTGGGCCCTTATTGGACATGAGGTAAAAACGTAGAGGTTGCTTTGGAAGCAATTGGGCTCTACCTTTTGAAAATTATGGTTGGCTGATATTATTCGGGACTATAGTTTGTCAATTGGACTCCATGTTCCCACTAAAGAAAATGTTTCTCGTTTTCACTAGAGGGTAGTGAAATCGTTAAAATAGTGGGAGTGAGATTCATAAAATAAATTTTTCCTATTTTATGTCTTAGTAAATTAATTAAACAATCACTGATTATTGTCTGTTTCTTTTCAGTATTTCATTAAGATGAATTCGCGCAATCCACTATTCTTTATTCTCGAACAAAATAAACTGACTGACGCAAACTATACGGAATGGTTCCGTAAGTTGAAGATTGTCTTGACCTCGGAGAAGATGTTCTACGTGTTAGAAAAATCTCCTCCGAAGGAAGCACCAGCTGATATAAGTCCGGAAGAGTTGGCCAAACTTGATAAATGGTGGGACCATGATATCAAGGCCAAATGCTATATGCAAGCTTCGATGTCTGATGAACTCCAGAGGCGATTTGAGGATACCGTGAATGCTGCTGACATTCACGTACAACTCAAGGAACTTTTTGGGGCTCAATCGAGAGCTGAAAGGTTCGCTACTGTAAAAGAGTTAATGATGTGTCGCATGCGTGAAGGGACTTCGGTCCGTGATCATGGGGTACGCGTGATTTGGCTCATTCAGAAGTTGGTAACGCTTGATTTGGTATTGGAGCATGAACTCAATGTGGACTTATTACTTCTCTCTCTTCCTTCATCGTTTGACGGTTTTGTGGTGAATTTCAATATAAACAATATAGAGGCCTCCCTTGAAGAGATGGTCAATATGCTTGTAACTTATGAAGCCACTTTAAAGAAGGATAAACCGGTTCTCTTGGTGGGCTCCTCTTCTTCTGCTAAGAAGGGACCAAGTACAAAGGGTAAGAAACGTTCTGCCCCATCCAAGAAAACCGGACCCGAGAAGAAGAACAAGACAAAGGCTTCAAACATGGAAAAGTCCAAGGATGTTTGCCATCACTGCAAGAAACCCGGTCATTGAAAACGTAACTGCAAGGAATATCTAGAGCAGTTGCGAACTGCGAAGGGTATGTTTTATATTGAAATAAATGTTTCACTTAATACTACTTCTTGGGTATTGGATACCGGATGTGGATCTCACATTTGCAATGATTTGCAGGTGATGACAAGAAGTCGCAAGCTTAGAATGGGTGAGACCCAGCTGAGGCTCGGAAATGGTTCTAGAGTTGAAGTCAAAGCTGTGGGAGACGTTTATTTAATTTTGCAGAACGATTTTAAGTTACTTTTGAGAGATGTTTTATTTGTTCCAGACTTGATTAAAAACATTATTTCTGTTTCTATGCTTGATAGAGATGGTTTTTCTTGCAATTTTGTGAATGAGATTTGCAATATTTACAAGAATGAATGTTTGATTGGAAATGGACAACTTGAAAACGATCTATATAACTTAAAATTAAAAGACGTTCCAATAAATTATGTTGATAAACCGGTAACAACGAACAAAAGGAAAATCGATAGTCAAAACCCGGCAAACCTTTGGCATGCTAGGCTAGGTCATATTTCATCAAGGAGGATGAACAAGCTAGTGGGAGAGGGCATGTTTGATATGTCTGATATTAACTCTCTATCTACTTGTGAGTCCTGCCTGAAAGAAAAAATGACTAAATCTCCTTTCAAAGGAAAACCTGAGCGTAGTCAAAATCTATTGGATTTGATCCATACGGATGTTTGCGGACCATTTAGTATTGGTACAAAATTTGGTCACACCTACTTCATTACCTTTACTGATGATTATTCTAGGTATGGGTACTTATATTTGATGAAATATAAGTCTGAATCATTTGAAAAGTTCAAAGAATTCAAGGCTGAAGTAGGAAACAAACTAGGTAAAAGGATTAAAGCACTTCGATCAGATCGAGGTGGAGAATACTTGAGTACCGAGTTTTTGAGCTATCTAAAAGAGAATGGGATTCTCTCTCAGTGGACTCCTCCTATGACACCTCAGCTTAATGGTGTTTCGGAGCGTCGCAATCGAACTTTGTTGGACATGGTTCGATCCATGATGAGCTTCACTGAGCTCCCACCTTCGTTTTGGGGCTATGCTCTTGAAACAGCGGTATTGTTGTTGAACAACGTTCACACTAAAGTAGTGAACAAAACACCATACGAGTTATGGAATGGCAAAGCTCCTAAGTATTCGTACTTGAGGATTTGAGGATGTCCTGCTTACGTAAAGCAGACAGTGGGAGATAAGTTGGATAGTCGATCCACATTATGTTATTTTGTAGGGTATCCGAAGAATTCAATCGGATATTATTTCTATCATCCTACTGAAACAAAAGTGTTTGTTTCAAGGAATGCCACCTTCTTGGAGAAGGAGTTCTTATTGGATAAGAAAGTCAAGATGATGGAACTCAAAAAATTCGAGAAGAACCCAAGATACAAAATAATGATCCTACACCTCAGGAACCATTGATTGACACGCCTATTACTAGAAGATCCGAGAGGACTTCTAGGCCTCCTATTAGATATGGTTTTCTTCTTGAAGGGGATCAAAGTGAACCCGAAATTGGATGTGATCCAAGAAACTTCAAGGAAGCAATTTCTGATGCAGATTCGAATTTATGGCTTGAAGCTATGCAGTAGAAAATAGATTCGATGCATACAAACCAAGTTTGGACTTTAGTAGATCCTCCCGATGGAATTGTTCCAATAGGGTGTAAATGGATCTATAAGAGAAAACTTGGGCCTGATGGAAAGGTACTGACCTACAAGGCATGATTGGTGGCAAAAGGTTATACTCAAAGACAAGGAGTTGACTATGATGAAACTTTTTCACCAGTCGCAATGTTCAAGTCCATAAGAATTCTTATTGCTATAGCAGCATGGTATGACTATGAGATATGGCAAATGGATGTGAAGACTGCATTTCTTAATGGAAACATTAAGGAAGAAATCTATATGATGCAGCCCGAGGGATTCACATCCATGGGAAGCGAGCATAAGTTATGCAAGCTTCAGAGATCGATCTATGGTCTCAAACAAGCATCAAGAAGTTGGAACCAGAAATTTGATGAAACAATAAAGGATTTTGGTTTCATCAAGAACCCGGAGGAACCGTGCGTGTACAAGAAAGTAGTTAAGGATGCTGTGACATTCTTATTACTTTATGTTGATGACATCTTACTCATTGGGAATGATGTAGGAATGTTGCAGTCAACAAAGATATGGTTATCAGGTAGATTCTCGATGAAGGATTTGGGTGAGGCGTCCTATATTCTAGGGATACAGATCTATAGAGATAGATCTAAGAGAATGATAGGACTTACTCAAGCTACCTACATCGACACTATATTGAAAAGGTTTTCAATGGATGAGTCCAAGAGAGAACATCTACCTATGTGTCATGGAGTCTCTCTATCCAAGTCTATGTGTCCCAAGACTGACGAAGAGATAGAGAAAATGACACACATACCATATGCGTCAGCCATAGGGAGTATCATGTATGGGATGATATCCACCAGACCGGATGTGGCATTTGCTCTGAGTGTCACGAGCAGATATCAAGCCAATCCCGGTCAAATGCATTGGAAAGCCGTGAAGGATATTCTTAAGTACTTGAGAAGAACTAAGAATGTATTCATGGTTTATGGAAGAAGAGAACTGAAATTGGAAGGCTATACCGACTCTAGCTTCCAAAGTGACGTGGATGACTCGAAGTCAACCTCTGGATTTGTGTTCATGCTCAATGGCGGTGCTGTCTCTTGGAAGAGTTCCAAGCAGGACACTACAGCGGATTCCACCACTGAGGCAGAATACATTGCGGCATCAGCTGCTGCTAAAGAGGCCGTTTGGATGAGGAATTTCGTCCAAGAGTTGGGCGTTATTCCTGAAGCTGTTGGTCCAGTCCCGGTGTACTGTGACAACACGGGTGCCGTTGCTTAGGCAAAGGAACCAAGGTCTCATCAAAGATCCAAACACGTACTGAGGAAATACCACATCATCCGGGAGATCGTGAAAAGAGGAGACATCACTGTCGAGAGAGTGGCCTCTGCAGACAATATCGCTGATCCACTTACTAAGCCCTTGCCAGGACCATTATTTGACAAACATCGCGAAGCAATGAGACTACGTAGTATGACTAGTTGGCTTTAGGGAAAGTGGGAGATTGAAAGAGTGGGTGCCCGGTGAGCCAACTTGTGGCTAAGGGCTTTTATGACTCTATGTATAAACAATCTTTTGTTTAATATAATTTACACTTTTATAATGGCATTTACTTTATCTTTTATCATATTATTATGTTGTGACATACTATAAGATGTTTAGATGAAGACCTTGAATATACTATAGTGTATGTAAGATGTGGTGGCACATGGGGATGGCTATCATGAAACACATCTTATAATCACTGTATATTCTAAACAGTTTCTAGTCGATTGAGCCGTCCGTTAATAAGGATAAGGATCGCTCAAGATTGAGACTAGCATTTGCGATACCGAGTACCACGTTTCATTGGTATGGAACATAGAGATGTTCAAAGCATGCAAATGGATATTCATACGATGAATGATCGAACTACCCTATCCAAACTTTCCAAGTGGTTATCACTTATCGAGTGGATAAAGTCTGCGGTTTTGGTTGTACACCATTAGTCCTTACTACTTGAAACATCATTGAGACTCTATATGATAGTACTGTACTTTGACTCGTTTACCGACTCTATTGGGGTTATCAGGTGTCGGGATTGGGTACAGTTACGACACATATAGGAGTCGATGCTTTGTTGTCAAGGATTCACCACATACTTGCTAGTGTGGATATCCTATGCAATCTGAGGAGATATTATTGTGACGAATCTCTGGCCAGAGTACATGATGTGTTTTAAGAAATGGTTTCTTAGTAGCACATGCGATGTCACTATTTGATCTTCAAGATGCATTGCATAGTTATCGAATATTGAACGACTCTCGATTTACCAATGGTTGTTGATTCGATCGGGATATATGGATGAAGGGACCGTACTGTATGCTAACCAAAATCTATTGGTTCTTGCAGGCACTACAGTGATACCTAGGGAATCATGGGGCGATGTTGCTAGGCGCTCTTACCATGATTCGATGGGCAAGTCGGAAATTGTTGTTCCGAGTCACAAGGAGTTGTGAGCCCACGGCTAGCTGTATCCCTGAACCATTGATGGTCACACAAGTAATGGATTTCTAATTCCCATTGAGATAGTTAAATTTAAAGAGTTAAATTTAATGAACAAAGAAGGACTTCTTATATCAGAGTAGAAGAGTAAGATTTCCTAAAATGACATAGGGATGGGCATTTTTGGAAATCACTGAATTCGGATTCAGAAAATTTATCTTGACTTTAAAAGATGCAGAAATGGTTTCTGTGCACATTGGTGAAATTGGTTTATCAATCTGAGTCACGATGAATTTTATATTAATTTCTGAATATGCAGGCTTTGCTTGTCAGACTTTAACTTATGACTAATGGGCCCTAAGCTGTTAGCAGCCCACATTATAAATAAGTTATTGCAGTGCAGAAATTAGACACAAGTCTCATAATTTTTGAACACTAGGGTTTTGAGACCTAGAGTGGCCGCCCCCCTCTCTGTGTTTTTCTCTCTGAAATCCAGTCTGTGAATTTCGAATTTGCAGTCTGGTTTAACGGATCAAATTCGTTAATTCTCTTCGTAGAAACTTCTGATAGATTTTCTAGTGCAATCTATCAGAGGGATTCAAATTCTGTTCGTGGACCTGATTGAAGAATTGTTCGTCCATCAGTTCCTGGGATATACAACAAGAGCAGAGTTATCTGTTGGTGTCCATAATCTCGTTTCGAGATTCAAGGTAAAAATTTAATTGTTATTTAATTTTTACACGCACAATTTAATCGTAAAGTTTTGATACCCATGATATGGAATCGTTCCATATAAAATTTTAAAACTTCCGCTGCACCGGGTATCAATTCTGATTGATCTGAACACCGTTTTCCAACAATTTTCTACTCCTCCAGCTATATCCTTTAAATAAAACATCCCTTGAAACTTCAAGAACACATAAAAACTTAGATGAAACATGTAGCTCTTGAATCAAATTCAAGAACATGACAAGAACGACGTATACTTCACGATTTCATACTATCACATAACATGCTCTTCAAACCCTTAAAATCTAAACTTCATGCTCTTGAAATTCTTGATAATCATGCATACATATCTCAACATACATATTTTCATATAAAAATAATTATAATCTTGAATGGGTTTCAAAACCTTAAAATACTAGTTAAAAAACTTGCCTTGAAATGAAGATGGAGTTGATCCGGATTTTTGGCAACAAGCTAACCACGGCACGAACGAGATTTGGAACTTGGATGGTGAAGATCTTGAAGAAATCGATTGATGAACCAAGAAGAAGAAGGAAGCAGAAAGTGATGAAGGAAACGTGAAGTGAAGAATGAATAAGTCAAGGAGACATGCAATTGATGATGGGGTAAGTGGTGGTTAAGTGCAATAATCAAAATTAAATACGTAATGTGTGTCGGCTACTAAAACGCAGTCAGCCCAACACGTCTCGACTCGGGCTGATAATATTTCCTTTCTTAGTTCGTACATTATAAACATATGAATATTATACTTGAAATTCTCGTAATAATATTTCTTACGATCTCGTGCATAGGTTAGTCTCGTTCCATGAATCCAGAATCAAACTCGCCCTGAAATCATAAACTTAATTGAAAGCGTTAAACATAAAATAATTATATCATGAAACCATAATCATTAAATCATAACTTAAATAATTTATGGCATAAAACCATAAAAATTATTTAAAAATCATTTTAAGTGAGTTTAGTGGATTTGGACCTTACATTTGTTGAGGGTTGCATCGGTATTTTTTTAACTTCGTGAACGTCCAGTCACGAGTTTTATTGTTATAAATTTATATTTTAAACTCTTTTGGAGTTAATGTGATGCACTCCATGTATTATTTGAACTATTGAAAAATTTTATCTCTCTTTTTCCACAACTCTTTTATTAAATGTTTTAAAATACGGGACGTCATAGTTGGTATCAGAGCGGATGGCTTTGGGTGATAGTTCGTGAATGCAATGTCGCCAATGACTCGAATGCTCCTGCCTCCATGACTGTAAGTTCGATGTTTGAAATTTTCAATTGTGTTTTCTCTTACAGTTTTGATCACCTGTGATTTTCAACAGAAAAATTTTTCTATGTTGCATGGATTTTTGGATTGGAATTGTGATGAGTCTGACTTGATTAAGATTATCTTGGGTTAATAGGAAGATTTTATTTTACTAAACTAAGTGATCATTTTTAGATTTAAGTCGGTATACTTGGAATACTATTATTTGGATTAAAAGATTTCGTAGGGCACATGATTTTTTTTTTGAAAATTTTCTTCTTTGGACATTAAAGTTAAGATTATTTTTGTTGGATGTTATACTTGCACCATGAGAAATGTAATTTGATAAGTGATTTTCTGTTGGGATACTCTTGTTGTATAGAATCAATTCGTTGACAAATAATGTTCTTGGTGATTGTTTCTTTGGACTATAAGAAGAATGATTTAAGATTACGCTGTGACACGAAAATTTGTTGACATGTGAAATTACTTTTGGAATTTTCAAGGTTAAGTTTGCTGGAACAAGCTTATTTTCAAAATTAATATTTTGAATGCTAAGTTTTAATGGATGAATTTGAGAATTTGATTGGGTTTAACTAAGCTCTATTATTATGGCAATACAATATAAAGGAAGAACAAAGAGTAGAAGCATATGTAAGAACAAATAAAAGACGTGTGATGGATATTCACCGATAAATATAAGGCTCGTGATTAGGAAAATCATAATAGTTTCAAAGAGTAATATTGCAAATCCCATCTTCTTCTTCGAGATCTTGGAGAAATAACTTGTGAGAGAAAGAATAAGTTGAGTGTGATTAAAAATAAGTTTGAGCGATCGTATTTATAAGGTGAAGGGAGAATAAAACAAGCTGTTTTGTTATCGTTTTATTTGACCTTTAGCTACCATTGGAGTAGGAATCACGTGTCTAAAGATATTGTGGATTTTGGTGATCTGAATTAAGTCCTAAAGCAGATTAACAACCGACTTGAAAATATATGTTTCGATCTAAATTACATCTTCAAGTATATTCGTAGCCAATTCGAACAGATATGTTTTGATTTGATAAGATTAGAATTGCAAATTAGGATGATATAATATTTTGTTTATCATTGTGCGCAAGCAGATTGTTGATTTATCAGGCACTGATATTGGAATTAGACATGTAAGTATGAGATTGTATGGATTAAATTGAGAAAAACTTATGATTTTAGAGATTGATCAATCGAATTTCGAGGACGAAATTCTTTTAAGGAGGGTAGATTGTAATACCCAAAAAAATTCATAAGTCCATTCACGATTTATTTAATGAATTTTAATAGATTTAAGTTATTTATTGTATTATTCATGATTTCCAAAGAAATTTTTAATGAGCTTTAATCTATTCCATTTGATTGATTATGATTTAAATCCTTTTGTCATTTAAATATTTTTAATTTGTTAAATAATTTTTTTAAGTTATTTCATTTTATTATCCATGATTTAATTGATTATGCTCGATTTAATGGTTTATATTCTTTAAATATTTTAAATTATGGTTAGTCTATATGATTTCATGTTTACGCATATTTTATTTTAACGTTCTCGATTAAGTTAATGATTTCAGGTCGAGTTTGATTTTGGACTCGCGGGACGAGGCTAACCTACGAACGATGTGATAGAGTATATTTTTACGAGTATTTTAAGTATGATATTGATATGTTTTTAACGTGCAAGTCAAGAAAAGAAATTTTATAACGCAATTTGAGGCGTGTTGGTTGGATGTTTAAAAGTAATGATTTTATTATTTTCATTGTCAGTCTTTTAAAGATGAGTTTTGAGGATTTCAAGTGTTTTGTCTTTTAAATGTTCATTTTAGTTTGATATTTGTTATGAAAGTTCCTCGATTATTTTAAATGTATTTGATGTAGTAGTTTGTTTATACTTTATAGTAACTCACATTCCCTTATCCCATTTAAATATTAGTAGTAGGTTTTGACGTGCCGTATTTTAGAAGGTATTCGTTGTAGGGTTGCATCGGTATTTTTTTGACTTCGTGAACGTTCAGTCACGAGTTTTATTGTTATAAATTTATATTTTAAACTCTTTTGGAGTTGGTGTGATGCACTCCCTGTATTATTTGAACTAAAAAAAAAATTTTATCACTCTTTTTCCACAACTCTTTTATTAAATGTTTTAAAATACGGGACGTCACAAAGGGTAGCCCAGTCTAGCCCCTACTGTTGGTTCGTCATGGTTATATTTTACGAGACAGATCTTTTAATTGAATCATCTTTCGTTCGAGTTCTTTACTACGTTTCTCTTTGATGAACATGTTCTCTGGAATGGTTTAACCTTGTTATGGTCTTTAGTTGCACGACCTCTCACAGGTCTATATGACGACAAAAACTCCTATGAGACGGTCTCATGGGTCATTTTTGTGAGACGGATCTCTTATTTGGGTAATTCATGAAAAAATATTACTTTTTATGCCAAAAGTATTACTTTTTATTGCAAATATGGGTAGGGTTGACCCGTCTCATTTGTGAGACCGTCTCACAGGAGACCTACTCCTACATGACAAAGTAACTATTTTTTCTCTTCATTAACATAGCGAGAGAGATTTTGGGCCTTCTTCTAAGATAGCCAAAGTGTAGTATCCTTAAACTCACCAATCCCATATGACAAATGCTTGAATCCATCCTTGTTGGTTGAGCCATGATAAAGTACTATTTTTGGTGACAAAAATTTTAATTTTTTGTAAGTATAGATATACGTGAGACGTCAACAGAGACTTACTCAATATAATATAATACAATGTCTTTATAATTTCTTTTACTTACATATTGTATCATATAATTCATATTTATTTTTATACATAATATAAATTTTTTTTGAGAGTATATATATAATAGTATAATTATAATGACATACAAAATTTATTACCAAAATCAAATGCTTAGTAATTAATTCTCATTGAAACCGACGCTTGCCATCCAAAGTTCAACTAGTGACTTAAGCCATGGCGGATGATTAACGTGTTGGAACTATTTTGTGATTTATATAATTTAATGAGTAAATTTTATTTTGATACACGACCTATTAATAAAATGTCAAATTGGTAAATGAATTATTGAAAATGATTTAATTGGTACATGATCAAATTATAAAATCAATTTTACCTTTTACTTATATTATTTTAAAGTCCAATATTTTTATTGTTAAATTCAAATAGATACATATTTTATTTTCAAAATTATTTTTTTGATTACAATTATAAGTATAAATTTATATTATTTAAAATTTATATTAAAAAAAGAGATCGTACTCATTGTACGAAAATATTATAAATATTAATTAATTCACACACACATTTATATGTATATAACAATCGATAAATTATATATTCAAAAATAATATATATTAAAAAATACTTATAAATATATAATAAAATGACGTTTTTCTCTTTTATCTATTTATAATATTAATATTTATATAAATAAAATTATAATTCATCAATAAATCATAATATACCGAACTAAAATATAATTTATTGTATTTATAAAAATATTATAATATAAATATTTTTTTATATTTAAATATTTAATAAAAAAAATACAAATAAAAAATCATGTAATTTGTCAAAAATGGGATTTTATGAATAAGTTGCAGTATGGAAGATTGAAATAGCAAGGGGTGAATTTTAAATGAAAATTTATGTATTTTGCTTGAGGATTTTTGTTTGCTCCTTTTTAATTTATGTACTTATGTTAACTTTTTCTTTCTAAAAACTAATAAATATATAAAATAAATCAATAACTTAAAATCTTTAAAGAATGCGGTAAATAACTTATCAAGATATTTCAGTTTATCTCTTCAACCAAATGAGATGCAAAAAGTAAGTAAATAAATAAATAAGATTTTTAAGAAAAGATGGCTTAGTCTGTTCTAGAGATTCAGTTGAGGTTGTCATCAGTTGAGCTATCGCAACTGACATTCCCCCTCACTTCGAGACTTTTCTTCTGAACTGATATTTGATCAGTTGATCAATTTGGCTGAGGTAGACTGGATTTTTTCCTAATGTTCGGGTTGAACTGTCAGTTTAGCTAATATGTGCTAAAATGGTCATATGTCTTCTATTTCCTTCAAACACAAAATCGAACTCGACTATGGTACCCATTTTTCGTGGGTCCTCAAGTGATTAAACCTTTAGGAATCGATACCTGAATCACTTTAACTGATCGATTTTTGGATGGATCCCACAAGATTTGGGATTTGTGCATTGTGTGCTTGTGAAACAATATGCATTTGATCGTGAATAATGTGTTCGTGAATTTTTTGGACAGTTAGTGTGAGCTTTTAACCTGCCTTTGTAGTGAATTCTTCTATTACACTTTGAATATTGTCATTGGTAGGTTTTGTAGTTGTGATGTTCTGTTGTTCAGATGTGCTTAGTTTGACTTGATTTGCAATCTTGTTTATGAGAATTCTCTGGCATATATCCAACTTCAATTTTTTTAACATTGCTGTATTTTCTAATAGTTTTCTCGTTCTGTCGAATCAGCTCTCCTTGTGTATCTTCTAAACTGGACTTGATGAAATAAATATACTTTCCTTTGTTCATTTCTTGTCTAGATTGTTTTTCAACCATAGCAGACTTGCAGTTTATGCCACTGAGCCCTAGACCAGTTTTGTCTTCATTTGGCTTATGTGACTCTTGTAGTTCATTTAGAAGTACTAGTGACTTATACTTTCGACTTGTAACTCTTCATTTTTCGTTCTGAGTTTTGTAATTTATTCTTCTAGCTGAGCTTTTCAACTGACATTTCCCAATCTGGTTCGGTTGAGCAATCCACTTCATTATTTTACTGAGTTTTAACTTCTTCAAGTACTAAACAGAGTCGTTGATATTCATTCGTCATATCATGTAGTGCTTCAGCTAACTCTTCTCATGTGAATTTTTCAGAGTCAAAATCAAAAACTTGTATACTTGTACTTTGCAGATCGGGCTCTCGTTCCTTCTTTTGGAAAGAGCTCCGCTAACTATGAGCCATAAAAAAACTCTTTTTTTTTCTTTACAAAATTTTCCAGTTTATCTGAGTTGCACGATTCAGTAATAGTGTCAATCAATTTACTCTTGCTCTCATCAGCTTTTATCCCGTCTTCGCCTATTTTGATTATCTGCTGCCAAATGTTCTTAGCAGTAGAACAAGTTTTTATGGTTTTGGCAGTGCAGTTTTCCATGGTGGTGTTCCAAAGGCTTTTGGCGAGATCCCCAAATGTAGACATTTGAATGCGTTCAGAAACGAGAAAGAATCTCTCTCTGATGCCACTTGTTAGGATCGGTTTGGGAGGGTATTACTGTAGAATTTTACCCTTCTAGATATTATAGCTTGAGTTCAGTTGAGATTAGCCAAAAAAGTTCTTTCTTTTTCGTGTGTCGATGTTGATTGACAAACAAAGGATGTGCAGAAAATGCCAATCAACAGATTAGAACATGATTCAAATGATTAATCAGCTTCGTGAGTGTGTGGAAATGGTAAACTGAAAGTTAGGAAACATAAGAGATGTTTATGGATGTTCGGAGATTTCAATTACTCCTACGTCACCCATTCTTTCACCTCGGAAAGATTAACTCTAGAAGACTTTGACAGTTAAAAGCAATTTGTAAAAGCCCGATCCAGGACTAGGACTTAGACATACAGCCTATCCCAGAACTTCTAGACCAAGAACACAACCCTAGACTGCTTCTTATCACAATAATAGTGTTTTTCACAGAACACTTAATTGATATATTAGAGAGTTTATAACTCGATAGAACTTGGCACGGAAGGATCCTACACTCGATCAAAATAATCCTTTATGTGTTTGCTCGAGCAGTTGACTACCACAATTGTTGTTCTTGATTGTTTTGCCCACTGGAAATTTTCTTGTTATCACCTCTATCTCTCTTCGTCTTTCTTTCCGATCTTGTATTTATAATCTTTCTCTAACGGATTCAAATCATTTACCGTTGGATTGTCTTTTTTTCAACATTATCTGACAATAGTATGCTGACTTCCTATAGGTAGCTTTGAGTTGTCAGCCTTGTATGGAAAACTTTATCCACTTCAAGTCGTGGTGGTAAACTGATGTGATGAGTGAGACGTTCTTGCTATTGATCAGTTTAGTAGCTTCGTCTGTCAACAGTTTAGTACAAGTTCTCATGTGATCAGTTTACCCCTTTTTCTTTGAAGACTCAATTTAACGCTTTCTTTAATAAAGATATTTTCTTTTCTTGAAGATTACATTCCGGCCCTTCAATGTATCTTCGGTTTAGGTCATTGGTCAACTCAGTTTAGCTCTTTATCAGTTTTGTGTTTCCTGCTTTGTTGACTTCCATCGGATTAGTTTGTCAAACACCAAAACCTAGATATTTCATTTTTCAACATAAAGTATCTTGGATTGAATTAATTGTTGAAAGACAAGAGATAATGAGATTAGACATAGAATTATTATCTGCATTTTTATAATTGATTGTAGGTTCAACAATATATATATATATATATATATATATATATATATATATATATATATATATAATATTTCTAGCGATGACTATGACTTATAATCTTGAATAGGGAGAAAAATATAATTTGAAATAATGCACCACCATGAAAATTATTAACTATGAGAGTTATCTGAGAAAAATATTACAATATTTGAACAAATAAAAATTTAGATTGATGGTTGGATACTAAATGGATTTGATTTTCAAAAAATAAAAATAAAAATTTGAGATTTACCACATATTAATATGTCAGATTTTAAAATAAGAGTATGATGAACTTATGAAACAGATATGTATATCATTAATTAAATAATTAATTATATGATTAAATTAAATATTCCTAACATAAATTTGTTAATATTTTAATATACCAGGGTTTATATAAGAAAAAAATCTTATTTTATGTATTGTATTTGTCAGAACATTGATTATTTCAATAATACTAAATTATTATGCAATGTATATTAGATTTGATCATCAAAGCCATAGAAACAAATTTATTCAGTAGGCTAGAAAAAAAATACACACAAAAAAATTTGAATTATGCATGAGCAAGATGGTTGAGAATCAAAACAATTCATATGGATAACATGTTTTTATCAGACATAAACACAATATGTGCTTTAGATATACTAGGTTCATAGAAGATCAAATTTTATCTCCAAATAAAACTTTTAAGTAAAGTAAAATTATTATTTTTTCACTAACTTGTTTAATTTTAGGTTATGATATCATCCACTAAGTTTTGAAAGTTTGTTTTTGGTACGCTAAATTTTAATTTTCAGCTATTTTGATCTAATTACTAACGTGACCCTTAAAAATGCTTATTTGGCAGTGGAAAATGCTGATATGACATAAAAATGATGGCGTGATATCGAAAATTATTGACTTGTCAGATGTCACGTCAACAATTGAACTAGCAATAGTCGAAAATTAAAAGTTAGTTAACCAAACTAAAATTTGACAAACCAATTGACTAAAAATCAAAATTGTACGAGTTAATGAACCAAAAAATCATTTTTTTTCAAAGAAATTATTGTTTTAACTTACAAATCTAACAGTAAAATTATCAATATTTAACAAATATTGCTTATGTTGAGGTGCAATAATTGTCTATGTTGGATAGAGTAATCGAAGCACTACTGCTAAGTTAAAAATATTTGAGTCGTACTCTTACCATTAACTATAATTTTTGGAAAAGTGATAAACGTTCGATCATACAATTGGTATAAAATTCAAGATCATGACTTCGATTCACATTGGTTGCAAGCACAATAATTGAGTGTGATAATTATCTCCTTGTTAGAACAATCGAAACATAGCGTTTGAACTATAAATATTTGAGTTGCACCATTACTACCAACTATAGATTTGAGTAAAACGCAATCTGTCCTACGTATATAACAAAAATCTATGTAAATTTTTTTTAAAAATGTTTTTCCAACAAATATATAACATATGTTTTTACTTTAAAGTTGTTAGCTAAAAAATAAAGTAAACCCAATGTATACAGAATGAAATACACTACAAGAAAAACGTCGATTATAAACCACAAATCGTTAAAAAAAAATAAAACTGAAAGACATAATGTTCTCACTTCAATAGATAATTCGAAACCGAATAATTGTGATCGAAGTTTGAAATTGACCGTAAAATATAACACTTCAATAAAAAAACTAAACAGTTAAAAACAAAATATGATAACTTCTATCTCATCCAAATAATTTTTTTTCCCGATAATAGAAACTCTGATATTTTTTTTTAAGGTTACATAGACTGATTTTTTTTTTTTTTTTTTTCAAGATTACAAAGAAGCATTAGAATTTTCATTTACCATCTCAATAAATATTTTCACGGCTTAATAAGGTGATATCACCTGCTGAGAATTTTTATCTAAAAAATATTTCTTAGTTTACACTGAATACATCTTTATACCATATTTATTCATTTCAGTATACATATAATATAGCTTCTTGCCTTCTCACTTCACAATAGCCACACGGTACAAGGTTTTATTAACACATTTATTTTACTCCATAATACGCTTTTTCAGAACCAAGTGAGCACCATGTTGAGGCTGAAGAATCACAAATCCCTGAGGAGCGTGCGTATAGGATGCTGAAAGCTCAAAAGAGTATCGTCGTAGAATCATGGCCATCGCCATTTTCGCCTCTAACATTGCGAAATTTTGTCCAACGCAAACTCGAGGTCCCCAACCGAATGGGAAGAATATGCCTTGGCCTTTTTGTGCCTTGGACACTCCATCATTGAATCTTTCCGGATTGAACTCCAAAGCGTCGTCCCCCCAAATCTTGGGCTCGTGATGCAATAACATTATTGGCATCGACAAAAGCATCCCTTCCGGGATCGTAAATTCGCCTAGTTTCGTTTCTTCCGTAGCCTTTCGAGTAAGATCAACTACAGGTGGGTAAAGCCTCATTACCTCGTACAAAATCATGGTAACCTGCAGGCCGGATAAAATTACAAACAAGAGATGCTAAGACAAACATTGGACTAATTGTACGTACGATTGAATAAATCATGCAAATGTCGAATTGAGAACCACGCACGATTTTCAGGTGATTCAACCCATCAAATCCTGGAGATTGGTTCCCAAAGACACGCGAAACCTCTTCGCGAGCTCTGGTTTGCCACTCGGGATGTTTACTCAATAAGATCATCGTCCACACGAGTAAAATAGAAGTAGTCTCCTGTCCAGCAAAATAAAACAGTTTGCACTCTTCTACGACTTCATCGATGGTCATTCCATGACTCTTGTCACCACTTTGTTCGATTTCATGGAAATTGGATTCCAACAATATGCCTAATAAGTCTTCGTGTCGCGTCTCCCCTGCTTTCATTGCCTCAACCCTTTTACTTAAAATACTCCTTATCGAAAACTGAACTTCTTTTTCAATCTGTTTCATTCTTCTGTGCCTTCTAGTAGGCACAAACCTGAGAAAAAATGAAAGTGTAGCAAGATTCACATCTTATCAAACTAAACTAAAGAAGATATATGCTGGTTCAATTCTTGACAACAGTTTCGTGTTGAATTTCACTCAGGCTGCATCAACTTGGATAATTCGATGTCTTAAGAAATTATTATATATATAGAGATGTAGCAGTTACCACCAATTATCTTAATTATTTGTTACCTCCACCCAGGTATGTATACAGATTGGAGAACCTTTAATGTGTGCTGGATCAGTTCTTTTTGAAGTTGGAATATTCTTCTCCCTTCTTCATAGCTACTACCAAATGCGGTTCTTGATATTGCATCACTCGATAAACTTTGTAGATGAGGCCACACGTCCACCTCGCAAGATCCATCTGGTGACATGATTTTATCCCATCTGCTCAAAACTTCATCACAGCTCAAATAGAAGGCCGGAATCATCAGCTGCTCAAACAAAAAAAGAAGCATCAACATATACAGTCCAAGTCTCAATTTGAGATCACATACAAATCATTCGCCTAAGTTTTCTATCGTGAACTGGGAATGGAATCAGCATATAAAGAGAGTGATCCAAAAAAGAAAACCTTCAACTTGTCGAGATGGAAAGCAGGATTGATGAGTTTTCTATGTTTCGCCCATTTATCTGCCTCATAGCTCACTAATCCTTGCGCAAGTAGCCTGGCCAGAGGATTCCCGTTTTTGGGCTTCTGGTATAGACTATGCTTCGACATTACTTCTTTTACAAGTACAGGATCTGTGACAATAACCACAGGCTTTGGCCCAAGCCAAAAAAACGACTCGTTTCCTGCAAGCAAGGCATGAATACTGAAATCAAACCACTTGAAAATTCTAGCATGCTTACAGAAAAATGTGCATTTGTTTTACCAAAGCTAATGCTGACATAACAGCTTTACTCAACACTTTCTTAAATCCACCCGATAGCAATCCAAGTATCACGTTTCGATCAGTCCAAGTATCACGTTTCAATCGTCCTTAAGAACAAATTATTAGTCCCCACTAACTCCCTCCTAACGATCACACCTCCTCTTTGACAGCAATTGTTAGTTTGATTGAATGCGTGTCACTTCACCAAAAACCATATATAGCTAATTATCACACTACAACTGAAATCTTACTTTAACAGATGGCTGGAAAATAATCCAATTTTAATACAAGATATTTTTATTAAATAAGCAAATGCTACCTCATCGATCTTAGGATAATATCTTCTGCTCCAACCTAATTCAAGATATATATTGAGTAGTAAATTTTTATAATTAAGCTCAAAACTAAAACTATGCATTTTATTCAATATATATAAACATCAACGGCCCTTCAAATTAACTTTCTAGAACACAAAAAATTCAAGAAAAAGAAATGCAAATGCAGAGGCCGTGAATACCATATTTTGTGATTGTTTTGAGAGGAAATGGAATGACCCTGGGCTTTATATCATCATCCACATTGATGGGCTTTGATATTGCTTCTTCAACCATCTTCCGCAATTCTTTAAAGTCCCCATAGAGGAATCTGTATGGGTTCCCATGGAAACCCTGCTTCCTGAGCAGATTCTCCAGCTTCTTGGGCCTCAACCACACCCAATTCGCCGCTCTCCATACGCAAAAAAACAGCGCAAAGGCTGCGATTATGGCACACAGTGCTTCTTGTGAAATACCCATCACGTTGTTATTTACGTGTTGCTCTTGAATATTGTGTATTTATGGTGTGGATATTAATATGGGGGAGATTCATGATACAAGTTGAAGCCTTTTTATGGTGACAGTCTGAAAGACAGCGAAGACTGAAGAAGAAGAAGACGACGTTGGGAAAAAATTATTCAACACTTTCAAATCATTTTCCCACCAAACACATTGCTCCGCTAGTTTTTCGATCAAATTATCCCACATAATACATGCCTTTATTGACTTACAAGTTTTTGGATTAGTAGGCTAAATCTTTTTATTTTTATTTTCATTTCAAGAGGTCGTTCAAGTGAGTAGAATAATTGAACATGCTCATTCTTGATTAATGATCATTTTTTTTTTTGAAATTGCATATATCACCGTTGTGAAATTCTGTGTTAGCTAATAACCCCCTGTAAAAATTTTTTAAGCTAATAACCCCTTTGATTCTAGATTTGTAGCATACACACCCTTTTCAGCTAAAAAATGACAAAAATACCCCTACATAAAATAAATAATAAATTAAATAGTTCATAAAAGTCGAGGGCATTTTCGTCATTTTTTAGCCAGAAGGGGTGTGTATGCTACAAATTTAGAATCACAAGGGGTTATTAGCTTAAAAAATTTTCACTGGGGGTTATTAGCTAGCACGGGATTTCACAAGGGTGATATATGCAATTTTCTCCTTTTTTATGGGTGAGTCTGTCCTACGTAGTTTGTTCAATGGATGATGCTACGTGTACACGAAGGCAGAGACGGAGCCAAAGGGGGCAGTGGGGGCAGCCGCCCCCCTCAATTTTTAAGGTGAACAAGGTATAGGGCCGTAGGGGTAGAGGGAGTCGGTGGAGCATGGTGGGGGTGGGGGGAAGTTGCCCAAATTTTTTGATTTATTTTTCCCAATAAAATTAAAATATATTTCTTAAATAAAGATTAAAAAGTTAAAAGAAATAAAAATAAAAATTGTACATTGAAGTTTTTTATTTTTATCTAAGTTATTTATTTTTTGTTTGACGATTTTTATTGTGTTGAAGTAATATTTTGTTCAATAATTATTTTTTTCTCGAAATATATGTGTTTGTTCATCTTGCTCATGGTTTGAAAAAACGGTCACATAACGAGTGGAACTGTCCTTCCGGATGAAAACGATTGATTAATATAACACTGTTTTTATTTAAAATATCGTCGCGAACGCCGCGAAACGAAACGACGATTTCACGGATTTCGCGGCCGTCGCAAAACGTTTTAAGTAATTTTTTCAATTAAAATTTTAGCAAATTATATAATTATTTATATTTTTATTATAAAAAGATCTCGTGACGATAACCGTGACCGTTCCGTGAAATTCCAATGAAATTGGAACGACAGTTTCCGCGACACTCTCTGCGACCGCAACTACGAACCATGATCTCGCTCCCCTATCTGATTTTCCTGGCTCCGTCCCTGCTCGGAGGGTTACACGTTGGGTTACACGTTGAACTTGAAATTACATAAATATCTTTAATTTATTTTGGAAAGATTTTTTTCAAATCAATTAGAGGGATAATTTTGTAATTTCATATGTAGTGTGTAACCCAATGTATAAATCAATGTATACATGTAGCATTTCTCTTGTCCAATATGATTTAACTCACTAGCTTGATTTATAAATTATGATGACTGTCGAAGATTTACTTATTACGCAATGAAAATTAACGGGGTTTTTTTATCATTAAATATATATATAATAGAAACAATTATGGAAACTGAAATAATGATAATTATCTCAAGAAATACGAAAATTAAATTGGATTGGAGAAAATTGATTTTTGAGTCTTACATATTTGACCCTTTGTCATTTTAATCCTCCATGTCATCAAAATTTAGTTTTAATATATATGTTATCTTTTTCTTTTTTTCATTTTAATAATTTTTTTTCCGATTTGACGGTGACATAGAATTAATGTAATACTCATGTGTATGATGTCACGTCAACACTCTAAATAAACAATGAAAAAAAATGAAAAAAAATACAAAATTAAAATTTGATAATATAAAAGACCAATAACAAAATGATAACATTACAATAAAAAAAATAAAGTTTCCCAAATTATTATTCAGCTATTTGTTTTTTTTTTTTTGTTTTTTTTACAAGATTCAGCTAAAAAATCTATATATATATAATAACTGAGTTTTTGCCATTTTTAGCAAATTCCCGCCAAAACTATATTGCCAAAAACGGAAATAAAAAATTTCATACTTAAATTGCAATATTAAGTTAATTAAAAATTGCATAATCTTTGCATATTTATATATACATATATATAAATTAAAACTTCCATAATCTTTGCATCTTTTATATACATATACATATACATATACATATACATATATTTACAATATTTTTTTTCCAAACAATATTTATGTATATTTACGTAATCTTTGTCTTTATATATAATTTTTAAATAAAATAAAAACTATAAAAAAATAACTAATTATTTCTAAACCCGTAAAAAATAGAAAAAATTTCAGATTTTAATTACTAAATTAAATCACAATATTAATATAACAAAACATTCCATAATATTTGCATATATATATATATATATATATATATATATATATATATATCCAATTAAAATTACACAACATTATTTACATTATTCCCTAATTTCAGCATTCTTTTTTATAATATTTGCTTTTAAAAAAAATTAAAAATAAAAAATAAATATTTAAAATAAAATCCAACAGAAGATTCGGAAATAAAAATTTTCAGAACAAAAATGGGAAAAAATAGTTTTAAAAAATCATACTTTTTAAAATTATATTAAATCAATTATTCTATATTTGGCATATTTTGATTATGGAGGATTTTCAAAAATTTAAATTTCAGGCTTAATCAAAATATTACGTAATGAAAAATTTCATAATATTTTAATTTTTAATTTTGTATAAAAAAAACTATACAAAATCATAACTATAATTAAAACTATAAAAAATCACTATCTATAATTGCGAATTAGAAGCATACAAAATCATTACCTTAATTAAAACTATAAAAAATCACTACTAACTTCTCGGTCATTCTTAAATACAACAAAATCTAAAAATTAAGAAAAATATAGAATAACTTAGGTTTAACAAAAATATAAAGCATTTCATATCTTGATTACGAAATTAAATCAAAATATTCATATAATTAAACATACATAAATATAAGTAGAATTTTTGTCATTTTGGCAAAATTCTGACAAAAATGTGTTGCTAAAAACGAAAATAAAAAATTTCATAATTAAATTGCAATATTCATGTAATTAAAAATTTCATAACATTTGCAACTATTTATATACATATATATATACATGTAAAATTACACATGATTATTTTCATTATTCTTTGATTTCAGCATTCCCTTTCTAATATTTATTTAATTTTCTTTTTGTCATTTTTAGTAAAATCCCGCCAAAACTTGGTTTCTAAACAAAAATTTTGTGAAAATCGGAAAATAAATTGTTTTAAAAAATTATATCTTTTCAAATTATAATTCTTCATATTTGGCATATTTGGATTACAGAAAAATATTTACAAACTATTATATTTCTAAATTGAATCGTATTATTCATGTAATTAAAAATTTTATAATATTTACATATATTTATATACATATATATTCATTTAAATTACACAGAAATATTTAAAATATTTCATTATTTCAACATTTCATTCATAATATTTTCTTTCCAAAATATATAAAATTCATCAATTAAATTTTTTAAAAAATCCAACATAAGATTCGAAAAATATTTAATATAAATTTATACATAGACATATATATAGATATATATATATATATATATATACACACACACAGAATTCGGTAATATAATTTATATACATACACCTTTAAGATCTATAAATGTTATTATTAAATATAAATGTAATTTCTTAATATTTGCATAAATTAATATACATAAATATCATCCCGTTATATTTGCTTTCTAAAACATCAATAATTCTTCATCTAATCACAATATTCATGTACAAAATTAAAAATTTGTAATATTGACATTTATTTATATACATATATATTCATTTTAAATACGAAAAATATTTACAAACAATTACAATTCCACATTTCTAATAAATATACAATATTTCAATTTGAAAACACTTATAATTACAATTAAAGTGCACTTTTAAAATATATATTACATAATATTGCTAATTTACCATGTATGTGTGAATATATTTATAAACATATGTATCATGATGTCCCGGTAAGCCAGGGGGGCCGGGACACGAATGACCCGGAGTGGTAGGGCTGTATTAAGGTAGCCCAGTAGCCTCAGGCGCCCGGAAAACCAGGTCTGCAGGACTTATATAAGGCCCGTGTTTTAGGGGCATGATCCCCACGATTATCACCAACCCAAGCTTTCCGGGTTCATCGTACATGACAGGCAAACATGGGCAACTACCACACCCACGATCCAGATCGTGGCCACTACCCTGGAATTGCGGAGTGACACTCTCACTCCAGGCCTTTAAATATCTGGTCACAGATATTGGTAGAGGTATGTTCACTTAAATTTCCAAAGCACTATATTCATTTTTCTTTAAAAAGCCCACTCTATTTCTAAGTCTAACTTAAGTATCGGAGTGGCCCCGCCGGAAATTCCTCCGGCATCCCACTAACGTGCTTTTTATCCCCTTTTTTGGTGTGCAGTTCATCTCGATTAAGGAAGGGCAGTTCATATATCACTTTCATTAGCCCGGTCACCACGTCAGGCCCACAACACTACCCTGATAGCCCGGGCCCTGGTTTTACTACCATCATCATTGGCGCCGTCTGTGGGAAGCTTGTTCTATAGACGTAGATATGGCTTCTCATGATCAAACATTACCTGGAGACCATCAGCCAGGACGGAATATTACCATTCCCTTGGAGCAATTAGAATCATTTGTCCAAGATGTGGTACGGAAGTCGTTGGTAGCTGCAAAGCAACCACAATCAAAGGACATAACAGTGGAGGAAGAAGGAAATCAGGGTAATCCAAACCCTATTGCCCAGGTTCAAGAAGGAGAAGAAGAAGAAAGCTCTAGGATGCACTCAATACAGCCGTCCATGGCAGATGAGTTGCATGAGCTCAGGAGAAAGGTACAGAAGTTGGAGGAGGGGGGTTCCCAAATGGCTTGCCCCATCAAAATTTTGGGTTGCCCTTTTTCACAGGAGGTGATAGAGGAACCCTTGCCACTAAATTACAAGTCGGCTAAAATCCGGGAATACGATTGGAGCACAGACCCAGAGGAGCACCTGGCTCGGTTTGAAAATGTAGCCATGCTACATTGCTATGGAGATAAGATCAAATGCAAAGTCTTCCTAACCACTTTGGTGGATTCTGCCCAAAGATGGTTTGAGAAGTTGGAGCCCCAGAGTATTCAATCATTTGCCAAATTAAGCAAGTGTTTTTGCAGCACTTCGGCAGTAGCAAGAGGTATAGGAAAACTGCATATAGCCTTTTTGAAGCAAAGCAGTCAGGAGAGGAGTCTTTACGAACCTACATCAAAAGGTTTAACAAAATTGCTTTGGAGGTCCCGACTTGTGCCCAGGAGACCAAGATCACGGCTTTCACTCAAGGTCTTCGGGAGGGGGAATTTTTCAAATCACTGGTGAAAAAAGCACCCCGGACCTTCGAAGATTTGCTGGCTCGGGCTGAAAAATACATTAACATGGAGGAAGCTCAGAGGCAGAAAAAGGAGGTGGCCCGGCGGGAGGGAGGCCGGGAACAAGGAAGAAGTAGGGAGAACCATGATCCCATGGGGCGATTGTCCCGGTATGCTCCGTACCGAGGGACCCGAGATAAGGCTGTTCATATGTGTGAAGAAAGGGTCGACACGCAGACCCCTGTTTCTAAGGAGAAGCTCTGGAATTACTGTGCACTTCATCAAGAGTGCACTCATGACACCAGTGAGTGTCGAACTCTGCAGCAAAGACACCAACTACCTTATGCTAGAGATGGTAGGCCGGTCCCAAAAAAGCCTCGAAGCGTGCCTTGGTTTCGGGGGTCACAGACGTCGATTCCTCCCCGGGATGCCACCAGCTCTCGAGAAAAAGTAAAACAGGAAATGGATCATGCAAAAAAAGACAAAACATCTGGAGATGGGCCGGCCAAAGGTATCATTAACATGATATCGGGAGGATCTACGGATGGAGATTCCAACCGGGCTAGGAAGGCCTGGAGTCGGAGGGAAAGCTTAGGGGTGGAGGAAGGAAGGCAGGGGGCCGGGCAAATCATTACATTTGGACCCCAAGACTTGGAGGGAGTAAACTTACCCCATAATGACGCCTTGCTTATACAAGCTCGGATCGCCAATTATGATGTTCGAAGGGTGTTCGTTGACTCGGGAAGCTCAGTGAATGTCCTTTTTCAAGAAGCATTCGAGCAGATGGATTTGCAGGGGTATGAGTTGAGCCCGGTAAAAACCGCCTTATATGGTTTTGCCGGGCACACTGTCCAACCCCAAGGGGAAATGTTGCTGCCTATCACCTTGGGATCAGGAGATGAGAAGAGGACGGTCATGACAAGATTCACATTAGTGGAAGCACCTTTTTCCTATAATGTCATCTTGGGTAGGCCGGCTATGAACTCTTTCAAAGCCGTAGCCTCAGCTTACCATCAAAAGATCAAGTTCCCAGTGGGAGATAAGGTCGGAGAAGTTCGAGGAGATCATCCTTCCTCCCGAAAATGCTATGCCGAGACAGTGAAGATAGACTACAAGAGGGCAAAACAGAATGGAAAGGTAGGAGCCTTGGGGGGAAGAGAAGTCTGTTCGGTGGAGGAATCTAAAAGCGAGTATGAAGAGGTAGAGATGGAACCCGGGCAAACAGGGAAGTCTGTTAAGATAGCTCGGGATTTAGATGCATGGTTGATGGAAGCATTGAGAGGCTGCCTCATTCAGAATAAAGATGTGTTCGCCTGGGCTCAGGGTGATTTGGTGGGAGTTTCATCCCGGGTGGCGGAACACAAACTAAACATCAGCCCAGGTTCCCGACCTGTCATACAAAAGAAGAGGCATTTTGGGGCCGAGAAGGATAAGGTGATAGCGGAGCAGGTTCAAGAGCTACTGCGGGCCGGGCACATCAAGGAAATACAATTTCCTACTTGGTTGTCCAACGTAGTGCTAGTACCAAAGGCCACGGGGAAGTGGAGAATGTGTGTGGATTTCCGGGATTTAAATAAAGCTTGTCCCAAAGATTGTTACCCTCTGCCCCGAATTGAACAGTTGGTGGACTCTACATCCGGGTGTGAGTTGCTGAGCTTCATGGATGCATACCAGGGCTATCATCAAATTCCTTTAGCCCTGGAAGATCAAGACAAAGTCAGCTTTGTTACCTCGGGAGGTACTTTCTGCTACGTAGTGATGCCATTTGGTTTGAAGAATGCAGGAGCTACGTATCAGCGGATGATGGACAGAGTGTTCCGGGAACAGGTGGGCCAAAATGTGGAGGTCTATGTGGATGATATATTGGTGAAGTCCAGGACCCGGGATAGTTTCTTACCCGACTTGGAGGAAACTTTTGCGACAGTTCGGCGATATGGGATCAAATTGAACCCGGCTAAGTGTATGTTTGGGGTGAAAAGTGGCAAGTTTCTGGGGTTCATGGTCACTGAACGGGGGATAGAAGTCAACCCTGAAAAAGTGAAGCTGTTGCGGGAAATGCCTTCACCAACATCTATTAAAGAGGTACAGCGATTAACCGGCCGGATTACAGCCCTGGCCCGGTTTATAGCTCGATCAGCTCATCGCAGCTATCATTTTTTCCAAGTGTTGCGTAAAGCCCAGAGGTTCGGCTGGACTGAGCAATGCGAGCAGGCCTTTCAGGAGTTGAAGGAGCATCTGGCTAGCTTGCCTATCTTGGTTAAGCCGGAACCAGGGGAACGATTGTGGATATATCTATCCACTACAGAAAAGGCGGTCAGCACTGTCTTGATAAAAGAAGAAAAGGGATATCAGAGGCCTGTGTACTACGTCAGCCATGCTTTGAAGGGGGCGGAAGTTAGATATACGGAAATTGAGAAGATGGCCTTGGCTCTAGTAATAACGGCCCGGAAATTGAGACCTTATTTCTTGTCTCACCCGGTAACTGTTCTTACTAATAGCCTCCTGGGGCGTATTATGACTCATCCAGATGCCTCGGGAAGACTCGTGAAATGGTCGGTGGAATTAAGAGAATATGATATTGAGTACCAGCCACGTAAGGCCATCAAAGCCCAGGCTTTGTCAGATTTTTTGACAGAGGTGGCCGTTTTTGGCCGAGAAGAAGTGTGGAGGGTTTTTGTAGATAGAGCAAGTGGTGCTGGAGGCAGTGGTGTGGGGATCATCCTGATCTCACCGGCCCAAGAGAAAATTGAGATAGCCGTGAAGCTAGACTTCCAGGCCTCCAACAACGAAGCTGAATACGAGGCTGTGATAGCGGGGATGCAACGAGCCCGGGATGTCGGGGTAAGTCATATCATAATTTATTCTGACTCTCAGTTGGTTGTTCAACAAGTAAACAAAACCTTCTGTACTCGAGAGGAGAAATTGATAAAATATTGTAAGATGATTGAAGAGCTCGGGGCCAGTTTCGACACTTGGAGTATAGAGCAGATACCCCGGGAAAGAAATATGGAAGCAGACGCCTTGGCTAAGAAAGCGGCCGCGGGGGAAGGTGATTGTAGCGAATCCCTTCTGCAAAGGGAAACGGTGGCTGCCATAGAAGCCGGGGAACCGGTCCTCCAAGTAAACACATGGAAAGCCCCGATTGTCAAGTACCTAACTCAGGGGAGCCTCCCGGAGGACAAAGGACGAGCCCGGATCATACGAAAACAGGCAGCCAGGTTTGCTATCTTGGGAGGAAGCCTGTATAGGCGTTCCTACCAGGGCCCTTTGCTCAAATTTTTGGAGGAAGGAGAAACCGAATATGTCTTGCGGGAAGTGCACGAGGGATGTTGTGGAAACCATGGAGGGTCTATGAGTCTGGTCCGAAGGGTGTTGCTGTCAGGATATTGGTGGCCAACTATGCAGGCAGACGCATACAAGATTTCCCGGTCTTGTGAAGGATGTCAGAGGTTCGGAATTATACAACATAGCCCGGCAAGCAACTTGACTCCGATATGGGCATCCTGCCCCTTTGATCAATGGGGTCTGGACATAGTGGGACCTTTTCCACTAGCCCGGGCACAGAAGAAGTTCTTGTTGGTAGCTGTTGATTATTTTTCCAAGTGGGTGGAGGCAGAGCCTTTGGCGAAAATAACAGAGGCCGAGGTGATGAAGTTTTTATGGAAAAGTATAGTATGTCGATTTGGGCTACCAAGAAAGCTGGTCTCGGATAATGGCAGACAATTTCAGGGCCAAAAATTGGCAGACTGGTGTGCTGAGATGGGCATCAAGCAAGTTTTCACCTCGGTCGCCTATCCTCAAGCTAATGGCCAAACAGAGGTAACCAATCGTACTATTGTTCGGTCTTTACAGGCGCGATTGCATGGAATGGGGAAAGATTGGGTTGAAGAGATCCCGAGTGTGTTATGGGCCTATCGCACCACTCCACACACTGCAACACAAGAATCACCTTTTAGCCTGGTATATGGGTCGGATGCTATTTTGCCTGTAGAGATCGGACAGCCTTCAGCTCGGATTAAAGCATATGAGGACACAGACGAAGGAGCCCGGGCACAAGAATTGGATCTCATTGAAGAGCGAAGAGAGAAGGCGGCTCGTAGAATGGAGGCCTACAGAGCTCGGGTGATGAGAGCCTATAATCAGAAGGTCCGGCCTCGGGAATTCCAAGAAGGAGAATTTGTGTTGAAAAGAGTTAATCCAGCAGGGGAAGTAGGGAAGCTAGATGCCCGATGGGAGGGACCATATAAGCTTATCAGAAAAGTCGGTGCCAATACTTGGTACCTACAAGATGGCCAGGGACGCCCCCTCAAGCGACCGTGGAATGCTTTACATTTGAAGAAGTATTTTGTGTAATGCTTTGTATTTAATGTTTTATTAATGAAGAAGTTTTATCATGAAAGAAGGTTTGGCATTATATAAGCCCGGGAGGTTCCAGGCCCCGGCATCCATCATAAGCCCAAGGCATATATAAGCCTTTGGCATTATATAAGCCTGGGAGGTTCCAGGCCCCGGCACCCATCATAACCCCAAGGCATATATAAGCCCTTGGCATTATATAAGCCCGGGAGGTTCCAGGCCCCGGCACTCATCATAAGCCCAAGGCATATATAAGCCCTTGGCATTATATAAGCCCGGGAGGTTCCAGGCCCCGGCACCCATCATAAGCCCAAGGAATATATAAGCCCTTGACATTATATAAGCCCGGGAGGTTCCAGGCCCCGGCACCCATCATAAGCCCTTGGCATTATATAAGCCCGGGAGGTTCCAGGCCCCGGCACCCATCATAACCCCAAGGCATATATAAGCCCTTGGCATTATATAAACCCGGGAGGTTCCAGGCCCCGGCACCCCACCCATCATAAGCCCAAGGCATATATAAGCCCTTGGCATTATATAAGCCCGGGAGGTTCCAGGCCCCGGCACCCATCATAAGCCCAAGGCATATATAAGCCCTTGACATTATATAAGCCCGGAAGGTTCCAGGCCCCGGCACCCATCATAAGCCCTTGGCATTATATAAGCCCGGGAGGTTCCAGGCCCCGGCACCCATCATAAGCCCAAGGCATATATAAGCCCTTGGCATTATATAAGCCCGGGAGGTTCCAGGCCCCGGCACCCATCATAAGCCCAAGGCATATATAAGCCCTTGGCATTATATAAGCCCGGGAGGTTCCAGGCTCCGGCACCCATCATAACCCCAAGGCATATATAAGCCCTTGGCATTATATAAGCCCGGGAGGTTCCAGGCCCCGGCACCCATCATAAGCCCAAGGCATATATAAGCCCTTGGCATTATATAAGCCCGGGAGGTTCCAGGCCCCGGCACCCATCATAAGCCCAAGGCATATATAAGCCCTTGACATTATATAAGCCCGGGAGGTTCCAGGCCCCGGCACCCATCATAAGCCCTTGGCATTATATAAGCCCGGGAGGTTCCAGGCCCCGACACCCATCATAAGCCCAAGGCATATATAAGCCCTTGGCATTATATAAGCCCGGGAGGTTCCAGGCCCCGGCACCCATCATAAGCCCAAGGCATATATAAGCCCTTGGCATTATATAAGCCCAGGAGGTTCCAGGCCCCGGCACCCATCATAAGCCCAAGGCATATATAAGCCCGGGAGGTTCCAGGCCCCGGAACCCATCATAAGCCCAAGGCATATATAAGCCCTTGGCATTATATAAGCCCGGGAGGTTCCAGGCCCCGGCACCCATCATAAGCCCAAGGCATATATAAGCCCTTGACATTATATAAGCCCGGGAGGTTCCAGGCCCCGGCACCCATCATAAGCCCAAGGCATATATAAGCCCTTGGCATTATATAAGCCCGGGAGGTTCCAGGCCCCGGCACCCATCATAACCCCAAGGCATATATAAGCCCTTGGCATTATATAAGCCCGGGAGGTTCCAGGCCCCGGCACCCATCATAAGCCCAAGGCATGTATAAGCCATTGACATTATATAAGCCCGGGAGGTTCCAGGCCCCGGCACCCATCATAAGCCCAAGGCATATATAAGCCCTTGGCATTATATAAGCCCGGGAGGTTCCAGGCCCCGGCACCCATCATAAGCCCAAGGCATATATAAGCCCTTGGCATTATATAAGCCCGGGAGGTTCCAGGCCCCGGCACCCATCATAACCCCAAGGCATATATAAGCCTTTGGCATTATATAAGCCCGGGAGGTTCCAGGCCCTGGCACCCATCGTAAGCCCAAGGCATATATAAGCCCTTGGCATTACCTACTCTTTTATTCATATATATCAGGCATTACATAATGAATAACAAGAATAGAGGAGTTCCATTGACAACAGAATATAAGAGGAGGGGCTCTTGCGGCCCAATTACAAATAATAATTCAAAGGGCGGGGCTATTAGAGGGACCGGCATCTGCAGTTGTCTGACTCGGGGCAGCCCTCGCATTTTCAGCTCCTTGGGTGGCGGGGAGGGAGTCGATGGCCTTATCCAAGTCGGGAAAATCTCTCTTGTCAGCAGACCATAGGCCAGCTTCCTCGAATTGATCTCGGCATTTGTAAAATCCGACCTGGAAAAAGGTGTACGATCTGTCCACCACTGCCTCTTGAAACTCAGCAGATGATAGGAAGGTTGCTTTGAGCTCTTCCTCTGACTTCAGGCGAGTTTCCAGAGCTGACACTGCTTTCTCCTCTTTATCCCTTGCGCTAGCCGCTTCCGCTTGAGCCTCTGCAGCCCGGTTTTCTGCCGCCCTCAACTCACCCGTAGTGGTGGCTAGAGCATCTCGAGCCTGCCCTAGATCAGCTTCAGAGCGGGCACGATCCAGCTGAGCAGAGTGAAGACTTTGCTCGGCCACCTCCAGGGCTGAACGGAGACTAGACGCCACTTGATCATGACTTTGTTGTGCCATCATCAAGTCTTGTTCCAGCTTTTTGATCAACTCCGCGGCAGCCCGAGATTTCTCAGCCTCTACGTGTGCCCGATCAGTCTCAATCCGACCAAATTTGGTCGCATCTTCATAGCTGTCCACCAGCATATGCAATCCCTGAAAGCAGAGGTGTTAGAAATAGAAAACATGACACGTTCGAGACTAGGAGAAGTAAACTTACGGATATAACCCGGTTGGTGCCCTCGAAATACTTCACGGTTGGGTTTTGGTTGTAGAGGTGGAGCTGCTCCGCAGAAGTCAAGAGGTCCTTCAGCATCCGCACTCCCCGGCCAGAGGCCCCGGCTTGGAATATATTTTCCCTTGCACCAAAGGGACTAGATCCCTGGGCAGCCTGGTAAAAGGGGGCCAATGGGGGGAAGGAGGGAGAGGAAGGAGCCACCTCTTCTGGGTCACTAAGAATGACCATTTCTGGCTCCTCTAGGGTTTTCCTCTTCCGCGTCAAAGGAGAGGAGGGACCGGCAGCAGAAGGAGCCGGCTCATTCGTCCACCCTGCCTCCACAGATGGAAATGGCAGGGGTATGGCAGAAGGTGAAGGAGCGACGACCTCGGAGATGACAACTGCAGTGGCAGCCTCCTCACCTAGGCCTTGTTGAGCCCTGCGTTCCTCTGCTAGTTGAAGAACTCGGGCTTTTCTCGCTGCCTCTGCAGCCCTGGCTTCTTCCTTTTCCCGGGCAGCTGCCTTCTCGGCTGCCTGTTTTTGAGCAAAGGCCTGCTTCATCAGTCGAGATTTTTTCTTCTTAGGCGGGGCTGGGGATGCTGCGCAAAAATGATAAAAATCGGTACATTACAAACAGCATATAAGAGAAGCAAATATATGGTAACAGTAAAGCATACCAGGGACTGGGGCCGACTCATCATATTCATCAATAATCCGGTCAACCGGATCAGTTACCCGGGCACCCAGCCCGTAATCATTCAAACTTTTTTCCTCCAGGAGAGGGGCTGAAGGAAACTTCTGGTTTTCCACTAGCTCTTGGGTTCGGAGGTAGGGTTCCTCCAACTTATAATTTTTAGGGAGCTCGGGTTGAGGAGGAAGGGCCGTCAAGAATTGGGTAGGTCTGGTTCGGTCACCAGGGAGTTGAATATAAAAGAATCTCTCTTTTCATCCCTTCCACGAGGATGGGGTATCATCTAGAAACCGGGCATGCTGCCAGGCATTCAAAGAGAAAGACATCTCCGTGAAACGGCAGGCATAATAGTAGTGAAAGATGAGAGGGGTGATGGCTAAGTTGTTCGCTCTAAAAAGAACATAAGTGGCAGCCATCATGCGGAAGGCATTGGGATGAAATTGGTTCAAGGGAACCTTGTAAAAAGAAGCAATTTTATAATAAAAGGGATGAATAGGGAAACGAAGCCCATTCCTGAGCTGTTCCCTGAAGAAGGTATAGAACCCCTCGGGCGGCTGGTCAGCCCGGCCTAGGGGCCCCGGAATGATAATCGAGTACGCCGGGGGAATGTTACCCATAAGCTTAAGTTCCTCTATGGATTCTGGGCGGAGGGTACTGGTAAAGTGGGAGAACCAGGGACCTTCGGGGTTTGGTTTGGGCAAAGGAAGAAGAGGCCCAGACTCGGATACTTTAGCCTTACCCTTGTCCTTAGAAGGCCCGATTTTAGCCTTCTTCGGACGAGAGGAGGAGGGAGCTACTGTGGATCGAACATGGGAGGTGACAGGAGGGGGAGAATCGTGGCGTAAGGCCTCGGATTCTATATCAGAGGAGCCACGAACGTGGCCACCGGAAGTTGAAGATGTGGAATTCGACATGTTCAAAGGACAAGGAAAACTTTAAGGTAAGATAGATAGAAAACTTACAGAAGAAAGCAAGCTTGTTACGCGGAGTCGCCGGAGCCGGAGAAGTTTGGTAGCAGGGAGGGAATACGCGAATAGGGAAGGTAAAGGAACAGTGAAGAAAGGGGGTTTTGTTTTTATAGGCGAAGAGCTTCAATGCTGGCCGTAGATGAAAAGATGATCGAAGGGTAAGGATGATCTTGGGAAGTTGAACCGGGCAGCGTAATGATGACGCGGGCAGTCAAAAGGACAGGTAACGGCTTCTGACACCTGCCCGTCTTTTCAAAATTCTAGGGTTAACGTCAGCCCTACAATTTTTGGACATTACTGGACGATACACCTACAAGGCCGGGGTAGCAAACCTTTGAACAGCCAGGGGCAGGACTGTAAGTCGGGACAGCGAGTAAGGCTCTAGCCCGACTATTTTTGGGCTGAGTAGTGATGCCCCGGCAAGACAGGGGAGCAGGGCCGCATATGCCCTGGGGAACAGGGGCATAAACAGTCAGGGATTACAGGGTTGTATTAAAGCAAGGGTGGCGGAACCGTAAGTCGGGACAGCGATTAAGACTCTAGCCCGACTATTTTTGGGATGAGTAGTGATGTCCCGGTAAGCCAGGGGGCCGGGACACGAATGACCCGGAGTGGTAGGGCTGTATTAAGGTAGCCCAGTAGCCTCAGGCGCCCGGAAAACCAGGTCTGCAGGACTTATATAAGGCCCGTGTTTTAGGGGCATGATCCCCACGATTATCACCAACCCAAGCTTTCCGGGTTCATCGTACATGACAGGCAAACATGGGCAACTACCACACCCACGATCCAGATCATGGCCACTACCCTGGAATTGCGGAGTGACACTCTCACTCCAAGGCCTTTAAATATCTGGTCACAGATATTGGTAGAGGTATGTTCACTTAAATTTCCAAAGCACTATATTCATTTTTCTTTAAAAAGCCCACTCTATTTCTAAGTCTAACTTAAGCATCGGAGTGGCCCCGCCGGAAATTCCTCCGGCATCCCACTAACGTGCTTTTTATCCCCTTCTTTGGTGTGCAGTTCATCTCGATTAAGGAAGGGCAGTTCATATATCACTTTCATTAGCCCGGTCACCACGTCAGGCCCACAACACTACCCTGATAGCCCGGGCCCTGGTTTTACTACCATCATCATATCATAATATCAATAAACATTTAAAATACCAGATAAATGTTAAATATACATGGATATATGGATTAGATAATGGTTCTAATGTGAAAAAACAATACTAAGAAATACAGAATGTTTCATATTTACCATATATGTATAAATATATTTATATATAAAATATATATCATAATATCAATAAAACATTTAAAATACCCGATAAATATTAAATATACATGTATATATAGATTACACAATGTTGTTAATTTATCATATATGTATAGATCTTAACCAAGATTTCAGCATTCAATATACGATAATTGATTTTTTTTAAAAAAAATTAAAATCATATTTTAAGATTCGAAAAAAAATCACATTTAATACATTCATATATTTATATGCACATACAATATTTTCTTTCCAAAAAATTGAAAATTTCACCTCTAATTTTTTTTTAAAAAAAACAATCATGATTTTCCTAGGGGTGGAGTTTCGGTATATCGTATAAAAATATTTGTATAAAAAAATTCATACCGGTACAGATATCGAAATTCTAAAATTTTGGTATGAAAAAAATCCATACTAATACCGTAGAGATAACGAAAAAAATTTGATATATCAAAAAAATGTTTATATATCGAAAAAATTTTGGTGCGGTATCTCGAAAAGTCGATATTTTGGTTCGATATCGCATCCCTAGATTTTTCTGCACACAATTAAAAATTTTAAAATTTAACAAAACTGACCGAGCATTTCCAATATTGGTTTGAATAAACTTAATGTATAAATATATTTATGTGCAAAAAATATTATTTAACATGATCAACTACTTCAATAAAACAGTCACCAATCAATTGCAAACCAAATGACACATTTGCTTAATGTTATTCGTGAACTATACCCTTCAGACTAGCATTGATCGTTGAAACACAGTTAGTATGTTGTTAAGATCTATTAGATCTCACACGATAAAACCATATTTTAAGATGATGTATACATAAATTTTTTTGATTTATTTTTATGTTCTATCTATGTTCGTTCAAATGTTTAATCTTACTATTTTTTTTATTATTAATTGTATAAAATAACATCATGTGCATCGCACGACACATTTTTTAAAGATTTTTTTTAAAGTTTTTAAAAGTATTTTTTAACAGTATTATTATTACTTATTGTAGAATTAAATTTTTTTATATTTTAATTTCATATTCAAATTTTTTATATTATCCAATTTAACCATATTATACATGATATATAGGTGAAATACTAGTTTTATGTAATAGTCCACATAGAAATGTGTGTGCGTGTCCGAATAGTAATTTTTTTTGACACATTTACCAATAAGTCATTGTCCTGTCGTACAAGAGTTTCTAGAAACTCTTACTATTTATTTATTTTTTTTTGAAAGAATCTATTTATTTTTTTGAGTAAAGAAACTCTGATTTTTTTAGAAATGAACAAGCATTAAAATTTTAATTTACCATCTCAATTAAATATTTTCATAGCTTAATTAACTCGAGATCATAGAATTTTTTTTAAATAAAATAATTCTTTGTTTCTGATCACCAAACGACAATAGACTGATAGAGTATTTTGCAATCACAGTTCTTATCTTATTATATTATTAAAGTAGAGACCATTTAATAAACAAACTTTTAATTAATTGATGAAGCTTGATTTGAAATTACCATTATTTCCTAGCTTAACTTTCAATAAAACCAAAATTATTGAGTAAAATAGTCATTTTATAAGGTTTCATCTTTTCTAGCCCATTAAAAGCTCACTTTGTGTCATTTGATATTATTTTATTTACAAATATGACACTCATTTTATAGAATATTTTTTTAGAAAAAAGTTATATTTTTATTATTTTTTAATTTTACAATTTATTATTTATTGTCTTTTAAAAAAAAAAAAACAAAATGTGCGTACGCAACTCGTGCAGCGAAATACTAGTATATAGTATATTTGACACTTACTAGTTACTTCTTACATCGAATTCAAAAATTATAACATGCAATTGAGATGAAGTCAAATATTTTACTATATTATTATAATAAAAACTCTTTAATCAATTATTTTTCAATTAATTGACGAAAATTGAAATAAAATTATGATTATAACATAGCTTAACTTAATTCAACAAACCAAATTATTAGGTAAACTAGTTATTTTATATGATCTCTTTTTTTTAGTAATTAGATTTTTTTTTATTTACTAACATGACACTTACAATGTGCATTTATTTAGTGTTCTTTTTAATGAAAATATCATACAACGTAAAATCGATGTATTTATTGCACTTTGGTAACTATTTATTCGCTAAAATACTTTTTTTTAAAATTTTTAAAATTCTATCATTTTTTTTTCGGCTAAAAAATGAATTGTACAAATATGCAACACGTACACCGAAATATTAATATTAAAAATAGAGATGAATTTTATTTAAAAAAACCTTTCTCGTCCGTATGCTAAATCTTCCTTTATAATATAATGCGATTTGTCTTTATAATTTCTATTAATTACATCTTGTACCATATTTATAATTTTATTTATATATAATCATAATGAAATACAAAAAAAAAAATTAACCGACGCTTCACAACCAAGGAAAAATTGCAAATTTCGTCCTGTATGTTTGTCATTTTGCGATTTTGGTCTTTTATGTTTTCACAATTCAGTTTTAGTCCTGCATGTTTTGATTTTTGGCAATTTCGGTCTTTTTATTCAAAATTTTTTACGTGGCACTGTACACGTCAGCTCCACATAAGCAGTGAATTGGTGTCACGTCAGCGCCACTCGAAAAAAAGGACTAAAATTGCCAAAAAATAACGATAGCGGACTAAAACTGAAATTTAATCTAAAAATATAAAGGACTAAATCACAAAACGACAAATATACAGGACCAAAAAAACAATTTTCTCCACAACCATAGTCCAACTAGTGACTTAAGCCATGACGGATGATTAACGTTCCAGAAGCTCCATTGGTACTTTATTAAATTAATTTCAAATTCTGAGATGGGTCCCAGCCACCTCCTTTTGCTCCGTCTCTATATATGAACATATCTATATTTGTCAAATTGGGCTGGGCCCGTCGGGCCAATCCGCCCCGCCATGAAAATGGATTGGGTTGGGTTGGCCAAATCTCAGCCCGTTTGGAGACGGGCCAAATGGGCTGAGCCCGCGCGGGCCGCGGGTTAGGGCGGGCTGGCCCGCTGATTTTATTTTTTTTTGTTTGTAAAATTGTATTTTTTAGTATATTTTTATACATATTTTTTTAGTTTTATTGAACTTATTTTGAATGAATTTTGATGATAATAAACTATGTAGTATTTTTTAAATTTTTTCATATTTTATTTTACTAATTAATTTTATATATTATTAATTTTTCATGGTAATACTTTTTAATATTGATTAAACTATTTGATTAAATTTTATATTTCATTTTCTTAGCATTTCAAGTGTTTTTATAATTTTTTTTAATTAAAAAAGTAACATTTATTTTATAAAAAAAATTAATAAAAAATTAGGCAGGCCGGCCCGCCCAACCCGTGGCCCAATGCGGGTTGGGTTGGGTTGAGCATTTGAAGGCCCGCCCAAATGGCGGTCCGACCCGTTTTGACATGTATAAACATATCCGCAATTATTTTAGTACTAGTATAGTAGTATTCTTTGGTAAGATACTGTTTGGTTTAAATTATGTTATAAGTAATATATAGATGAGTAATATAATATAATAAAAAATAAATAAGAAATGATAGTTAAAATATATTGGATTTGATTGATAAATTATAGTATATTTGATTTGATTGATTAAATTTTATATAAAAATGTTAAACGACTATTTTGTCCTTTTAACAATAAATAAAATAAAATTTATATTATTTATAAGGGGTAATAAAGTAATTTAAATTCAATTATTTGGTTGATGTGAGATAAATAATTAATGATTTGATTGATGTAAAATAAATAGTTAATATATACATAAATAATATGATAAGAAGAACGTGGGATGTGATGGGATGAGTTATACATATATTAGTAATATGATGAACAGAACAGTGCTTAAATGTATATATACAACCCTATAAAACAATAATCTACATAATTTGGTTTTATAACAATAATGTGTTGATAAATTTACGATAAATAGTATTAGGACACGTGTGAACACACTTCCGTTATCCACAAGAGTTGTGAAAGAAATGAGTTGCTAATTAATTATTTTTATTTTAGTAAGTAGTAAAATTTATTGTAATATGATTTGTATAAAATGTTTTATAAAATCTGTGCAAAGGATCTTAGTTCAAAAAAAATTATGTGTAATAAATCTAATTGAATTTATAATTGTTGAAAAATATATTAGTAATCAATCTTAATATTTTGTATAAATTAGTCATTGGAAAAAATATAATATAGAATTGATATCATAACAGAATTATTAAAATAATATTTGAGAGAAAAAACTATATATAATTCATAGTGTTTACCACTATTGATTTATGAAAAATAAAAAAGTAATATAGATAATGTATTATAAACCTTAAATTAAATTATTGTATCAAATATTTTTTTTTCCTTTTATTATTTGTGAATAAAGCAATATTCGCAGTATCTTCAATAACAATTATTGTGGTGATTTTTGTAGTCATACGTTTAATTTGGATTGAGCTAAAAGGTAATCGTTTGGGATTTCAATATAATCGACATTTTTTCTTGAGTTTCTCTTCAAATATTTTCATTGTATTAATATGTTCCAACGATTATAATTGGAAAATAAAAAAAGAGATTTTTTTATTGATCTTGTATGTTTGTCACTTTGCGATTTCGATCTTCTATGTTTTCAGTTTTAGTCTGCTATCTTTGATTTTTTTGGAAATTTTATTTTATTTTTCGATGTGTTGCTGATGTAGCAGCAATGTAGTTTTAATGTAGAGCTGATGAATATAGTGTCACGTATGAATTTTTTTTTTAAAAAAGACTAAATTAAATTACAAAAATCGGATCATACAGGACGAAAACTGAAATTTAAAAACATAAAAGACTGAAATTATAAAATGACAAACATACGTGACCAAAATTATAGTTTTTCCTAAAAAATATGAATACTTTTTCTCATACTTTCTAAAATAAAGTTCTAGTTTAATTTTTCAATGTCGCGTCTTTGAATCCCAAATTTCTTTGCCACCATTTTCTTTCTTAAAATCTTCTGACATTGAGTCAAAATAAGTGCCCCATAATTTTCTTACATAAGATGGCTCACAATATACTAAGGTAGTGTTTGTAACTTTTAAAAATAAGTGATTATGGAGATTCTTTTAACAAATTTGTTAATAGAATCTCCATAATCACTTATTTTTAGAGGTTGCAAACACTATCTAAGATTGTTGCAAGCACTATCTAAGATTGCGCATTTAATCCTATTTCCGGCCATCTTCACGATTTCGGACACCGAGATTGAAATTTGTAGCATATAATATAACGTTGGATTCGTATTTTTGAGACAATCTTACTATAAAAATTTTTAAGCCAATCGGAGTTGATTTGAGTACGGGTGTGCACGGATTTCCCGCACCCTAGGATGCTAGGATCAAGTCTATATATATATATATATATATATATATATATATATATGTTTATTTGTAAAGATATTTGACAGCTATCACGCCAGAGCATACTTTAATATAACATGACAATCATACATTGACAGAAGGTAAGGATTGTGAGGAACAACCCATTGATTGTTTAGATTTGCCTTTCATACATCAATTATTTGCCCATTTGCATTTTTCCTTCTCTAAATTGGATAATCATCTTTTTCTTGTGTTGTACTTTGACAAAACTGGTGTGTATAATTTCTTTTACAACGTTCATTAATCAAACCAGAATTTTATTGTTATTGTTATTATTATTATTATTATTATTATTATTATTATTATTATTATTATTATTATCATTTAGATCTTCACGAGGACCATGCATCATTTGCTTTATAACAAAATTCTGAAGGTTGGGATTGAGATTTTGTATTTCTTTGGTAATTCTGCTGATACATATATAGTAATTAAGATTTTCAAAGACTACTCATTTATAATCTTGTCTCAAATTACCAACATGTGTATATGAGACAACCCCTTCTTATGAAGTTCCACCAAATAAACAAAAGCATGCAGCAGCCTCTCCAAATATTTTAAATCTTGTAACTTAGCTTGGAACACCCTCATGTACTTAAATACAATCGATCTTGAGCTGTTGTTGACCTTCTTTCAAATTATCTATTATCATCTTAAACACCAAAATTCAAGGTCACAATCAACATAATTTATTTTATATATTTCATATTATATATGTTGGGCTTTGGCCCAACTATCATTATAATTACCCAGCCAACTATCAAGCCTTGTATTTAATCCCCTTTTTCTTAATCTGCTAAGTGAGCGTTCAATTTATTTTCTTCTAATTCTTTGTGAGGCGGCTGCTTTGTGAGAGAGAATGTGAGCGTTCCATTTTCCTTATTTTGCTTCTGAGTGAGGCGTCCAAGAGAGTGATTGAGTGAGAGCAAGAAAGGAGTGAAGCATAGCGTCTCTTTGTGTGTGCTGCTTCTCTTTCTTCCTCCTTCATGTAGGGTTGGGATTTAGTACTATGTGTAGTGAGGGCAGTGAGCGTGGGGTGTAGTTGGGTGTGGGAACCTTTGTGGTCTTCGTCGTGGTTCTGGAGAGTAGCGTCTGAGCCCCAAAAATCTTGAGTGGATCTTGAAAGGATTTGACGTCTCAATTACAGAAATACCAGATATAAAATTTCAGAGGTAGTGTTATTTTCAGTGTTGTCAACACTTCAAAAAACACTTATGCAGCGGAATAATTAAACATAAAATAAATAAAACAGATATTTATGCATAAGTAATTAATACTTGTGCGGTGCCTCATGGCAAAATGATCACTAGAAAAACAAACCAGTTTACAAAAACCAACTAGTGAACATATATGAAAATCTACTTTTCTCAACAAATTGAGAAAATAAAGAACATCATAAAAACTAGTAGAAACTAGAATAGAGAAAAACCAATATGATGTTTAACACATGTGCCAAAAAACAAAAACCAAAGAACCACGTTCGAATCAACACTCCACTCGCGTGATTCTTCAAGTGTCTCCAACCCTTTACGGCAACACGGTTATTCGGAAACGATCGGCAATAAAGTTTTTTCAGAAAAAAATCTCGATCAACTCTCAAATATATTCTGAACTATTCTCTCTGTGTTGATCTCGCTTCGTTGCTCCACCTCTTTTTCTGTAGGATAGTCTTCTTAAATAGATATTTTTAGAAATCCTACCAAAAAATTCAAACACAAAAGTTGTTAGGATCAAATATTTGATCAACAGACTTGATAACATATAACTATCTCTTTAAACAAGAGATAAGTTATTCAACTAAAAAATACACGATAAAATAAATATGATAAGATTAATTTAAACTCATGAGATCAGTATAAGCATATGCCAAAGAAAGGCAAAATTCTAAAATTCTCAATTAGAGAATAACGTGATATACACGTTCTTTCAAACTCCTCCTTTTTGCCTTTTTGGACAAAACACACACAAGTGCAATAACTCCCCCTGAGTTAGATAACTACTGCTCCCCCTGAATTTTTTCACGTCAGCACTAAGTGTTGTGAGTTAGTGTTGGCAACACTTACTCTCAACACTCAACAGATCAGAACAGCAAGTAGCAGAAAAGCAAATCTAAGCACTTATGAAACTTATCATGTAAGAAAATAAGACTTCAGAGCAAAACACTTATATCAATAATCAGAGAAAACAAGAAAACCAATAAGAGAAACAAATCCAGCTTCCGATTATCAACTTCATATGCTCCAAAAGTACTTGCAGTATTTGTCTTTGTCACCACTCCCCCTTTTTGTCCAGAAACTTTCAGTCCAAATAACAAACAATACTCAGCCAGTAAGGCTTCATAGTACAAAGAGTGAACTGTAAAAAATCAATGTTGGAAGCAGTGTAAGCGCGGAGCTTCACCAGTGTTGACATATCGTGTTGGCAACACACGATTTAACATCAAATGCAGACCAAGTTAGGTCTATATTCCTCCTTTCCTTTAGCAAAATAGAAGCAACCTAAAATTCTTCACCAACCATGAGATTCAAAATATTTTCCAGCCATCTATGAAGTTTAAGAAAGTAAGTGAAATAGAAGATTGAGCAGGGAGTTAGAGATCAAACTGAACAACACAAAACAGTTTGTGCAAAACATAGGATGAACAAATCGTTCATTGAACAATACAAAAAATTCAACAATCATCCATCACCTTCCAAAAGACCTATGCATAAACACTTTCCAATGAGAAAAAAATCAATGGGTAAACTTTTGAATTAAAGAGATAAAATTCAACCCAATTATGGCAATAATCCGAGATTAATAGCAGCCAAATATTCCCATTAATAACTCCTCATCGGCTCAACTCCACTCAATCATTCTCAATCACAAACATTCAATTTTCAGTAAATAGAGTATTTCACCAAATTTTGTTTGCTTAGAACCTCAAACACTGAACAGAAAATATTCACAATTTTGAATGCATATGTATGTCTTATTTTATGCCTGAAAACAGAATGTAACATAGAAATAAAATGCAACCACATGCACATGATATGTTCACAAGTGTAGTGTTGTCTCTCGTGTTGACAGCATCATCAACAACACCATAGTTTTTCAAAAAGTTTTTGAGATTTACACACTTGATTACCCTTGATTCAGAAAATTTCCAGAAGAGGTAGCCTGCACACTAAAATAACAGTCTTCAATGGACTCAATTAGGTAGCTTTTTCCATTTTCTTTTGATGATTTACAAAGTTTTTATATATGACATTGGTCATCAAACTTATTAAAAAGATGAACACTGAATTTGCGAAACCACCTTTCACATGAGACAAAAACATGAAATATACGTACATCCCTCAACTAGTTCGTGGTTTAGTCAGAGTTCGATTTGCAAGGGCCAGTTTGTTTCAATAAAAAAATTTCTGAAAAACTTGGCATTAGTCGAATCACTGTAACAGAGATTAAAACACTACACATCATTAAGTGAATGCAGAATGCCTAAAATCCTAAACATGCATGAAAAGGAAAACAACAGTGTTGTCTATGATGTTGTAACACCGGCGACAACACCAACAAATGATTATAATGCACACATGTTGATAGAACTCCAAAGATTTGAGAATCTCTCTAAATCTAAAATATTTGTGAATATAACTGCCAGTTGGTTATTAGTTCCAACAAAATCCCTTCGGATCACACATTTCTCTACTAAATCTTGAATCAAGTGATTTTCAATGTCAATGTGTTTTGTGCGAGAGTGTCAAGATGAGATCTTTGAAAATGTCAATTTCTCTCGAATTATCACAATAAAAACTTGCACATAAACATATACTGAGCATAACATCAAGATGACTAACATTCAAGCACAAAATACAACCAGTAATCTTGCAGTATCCAGTGTTGTCAACACAGCCTACAACACTGTCCTCACACAGTTTTTCATTCGAATCCATAGATGTTTTATTTGGAACAATATTACAGATGAAAATAGGAGTGACTTACATGTGAGTACACATAACTCATGCATACTAACCAATCATCTTTCGGTAGTCAAACTTCTCTTTGGTGAGCTAGCAAGAAATATCCTATCCAAGTTGATAACAATTGTCCGATGATCTGGTGCCTGTCAAAATACAAAAATTATTCTTATTAAAAACTTCACAAAGAGTTTTATTGAATTTAACATAAATATCATCATCACAAAGTTGACTAATTCTAATAAGATTAGCATTCAATCCTTCAACATGTAGAACATTGTAAAGCTTGGGCAGTCCTTCTACGTTCAATGTGTCTCTACCAACAATCTTTCCATTAACTCCTCCTCCATATGTCACTTTTCCTTTATCTTGTTCAACATAATCAGCAAGATACTTCTTCGATCCAGTCATGTGACGAGAACTCCCACTGTCAAAATACCAATAACCTGCAAAATTAGTTTTCAAGGAAGCATAAACAACATTACAATTATATTTAGCTTTTGGAACCCAAATATTTTTCTCAGTATTTTTCTTCCTGGCAGTGTTCTGGTGTAGTGTTGGCAACATTGGTGATAGCACTTTCCTGGTATTCGAGTACATATAATCATACTTGAGCTTAAAACAGTAAGGTTTTATGTGACCTGGTTTTTGACAGTAGTGACAGATGTACCGACGCTTCCTATGCTTGGTCCTCTGAGCAGAAACTTGTACTTTCAATGGAATTGGTTTTGGCTTAGGAGATTCACTTGGAATACTAGCAGAGCTATTATTCTCCTTGACAAACACAGTTTTCGACGACTCTCCCACTTGAAATTTGTTTTTCTCAAATCCTACTCCAGTTCTATCATTTTGTCCCATCATTAGCATTGATTCCAGTTTGACTTTGCTTGAGTTGAACTTGGCAAGTGTAGTTGTAGCTTTTCCAAGTTCCTCTTTTATTCTGTACAAATCCAAATCTTTCTTGCTTAGAAAAACTTAAAGTCTAGCCACTGCTGCTTTCAGTTCACTGTTCTCCTTTGATAGAGCATAATTTGACTTGTTCCTTGTCACCCAATCAGCAAACAATTCTTCATACATCTTCTGGACATTTTCTAGAGAAAGCTCATCCTCATCAGCATCTTGATTATTCAAGTCTTCAGTTACCGATGCATTCCAGCACTTCTGTTTTTTGTGAGTTTTGTGGCTAAGTGTTGCAACACTGGCAACAACACTGCATTTCTTTTGCATCAGAACAGTTAGTGCATTGTGAGTTTCTTTTTCTCCTAGTTCTATACCCTCTTCAACTTCATCATCGCTTAAGAAAGCATTCATTCCTCTTCGAAGTCTGGTTGGACACTCATTCGCATAGTGACCAAAACCTGTGCATTCATGACACTTCATAGAATTAATCCTCTTTGATATAGCCATCATTTTTCCCTTCACCGTGTGTTCGAAATTGACTCTTAGATGGGGTGGTGTTCTGTTCTGGTCCACCAATTCTTAAGGGTCTTCCAACAGCAGGAGTAATTGGAGCTTTAGATTTATGTCCAGGTTTTTTTGAGTCCCTCATTCTTTTTAAGTAGTTACCAAATTGTTTGGTAAGCAAGTCAATGGATTCATCTCCTAAGTCAGACTCATTTACTTCCTGCGTCAGATCAACAAAATCATTGTATGAGTCGTTAGAAACTTGTAGAGCTATAAAATTACCTTTGTCCTTTCTCCCCATATTCATATCTAACTCATACGTTCGCAGTGAACTCATCAGTTCATCCAAACTCAGAATTTATGTATCCTTAGATTCATCAATAGCACATATCTTCATTTGAAATCTTTTGGGCAGTGATCGCAACACTTTGCTTAAAATGCGTTCATTTGATATAGCATCTCCTAGATCAATTGCCTCATTTTCAATCTTCCTCAAGCGGCGTTCATATTCATCAATTGTCTCATTTTCCTCCATTCTCAAATTTTCAAACTGAGTAGTGAGAATCCTTCTTTTGGTTCGGCGCATACTTTCAGATCCTTCACAATGCATTTGAAGTTTTTTCCAAGCCTGTTTAGCACAATGACAGTTAGTCACCGGTACAAACATGTTAGAATCAAGAGAAGTAAATATAGCATTAAGGGCTTTGTTATTCATGTTTGAAGTTTTTGTTTCTTCAGCATTCCAATCTGTTTCTGGTTTGAGTAGAAAATCTCCTTCTCCATCAGTTCTTCGGGGTGGACTCCAGCCTTGTAGCACTCGTTGCCAAGCTTTTTCATCAATGGATTTGATGTAGACTCGCATCCTAACTTTCCAAATAGCATAATTGGATCCATCCAAGGTTGGTGGTCGTTGAGTAGTGCTGGAATATGGTATTTCCATAATAAACTCTGTCACAAAAAAAAAAACCAGAATCTCACTTAGTATCGTCAAGTGTTGGGCTCTGATACCACTTGAAAGGATTTGACGTCTCAATTACAGAAATACCATATATAAAATTTCAGAGATAGTGTTATTTTCAGTGTTGTCAACACTTCAAAAAACACTTATGCAGCGGAATAATTAAACATAAAATAAATAACACAGATATTTATGCACAAGTAATTAATACTTGTGTGGTGCCTCATGGCAAAATGATCACTAGAAAAACAAACCAGTTTACAAAAACCAACTAGTGAACATATATGAAAACCTACTTTTCTCAACAAATTGAGAAAATAAAGAACATCATAAAAACTAGTAGAAACTAGAATAAAAAAACCAATATGATGTTTAACACATGTGCCGAAAAACAAAAAACAAGGAACCACTTTCGAATCAACACTTCACTCACGTGATTCTTCAAGTGTCTCCAACACTTTACGGCAACACGGTTATTCGGCAACGATCAGCAATAAAGTTTCTTCAGAAAAAAATCTCGATCAACTCTCAAATATATTCTGAACTATTCTCTCTGTTTTGATCTCGTTTCGTTGCTCTAACTCTCGTTCTGTAGGATAGTCTTCTTAAATAGATATTTTTAGAAATCCTACCAAAAAATTCAAACACAAAAGTTGTTAGGATCAAATATTTGATCAACAGACTTGATAAGATATAACTCATCTCTTTAAACAAGAGATAATTTATTCAACTAAAATATACACGATAAGATAAATATGATAAGATTAATTTAAACTCATGAGATCAGTATAAGCACATGTCAAAGAAAGGCAAAATTCTAAAATTCTCAATTAGAGAATAACGTGATATACACGTTCTTTCAGATCTTCATGTTACTGCTCTCGTGTGTTTCTTTGTGTTTTTGTGTTTTACAGGTTAGTGCAGGTTAAAACGGAAGAAGGCAATCAGAATCGGAAGGAAGAACGGGACGGGAACGTGTATGGATTCCAAACAATATATATATATATATATATATATATATATATATATATTTAGGACATTAAATTTCTAGATATTTTTTTTTACAAAAAACTTCTTGCATATATAAATAAACTCTTTTAAAAGATTACAGATCCACAAATAAAACAAATCATATTCATATTAAGATTTTTGTAAATAAAATGTGTTCAATATTTTATCTACAAGCAAATAAAAATCAGCAATCTTTTAGGCAATTGGATCTTTATCAAACATACACGTACTGACGTACTTAGTTTGTTAATTTTGATTTTATCAAAATAATTGATTTTACAAAATATACTCAAAAAAATTCTCAAGTCTGTATAAACAAATGACAAAGTTGACATACACAATGTAAAACCTTTGACATTTGTAACACACTATCTAATTATTTAATATACTTATTTTAATTCATTTTTTTAAAATAATTAATCTTAATTGATGTTAAATAAATCCTTACAAAATTTAATAATTTTATTGTGGAAATAATCATTTCAATTCATCTACAAGTAAATAAAACCAAATATTTTGGTATTTCAGTTTTCTAGGTAACTGGAAAAAAACTATTTATATTATATCATATTTTATCAAAAATAATTCAAGTGATAATGATATAATACATTTATTCGATAATTAAAAAAAATCATATTTTCTAAACACCAAATTGGTTTATTCCAACACTGGTGTATTATTTAATCAAAATATATATTTTAATATAATTTACAAATCCGATGTTTTCTAATACATATTTATAAACATACGATTTTAATTATTTGGGTTAGATCTCTTAGTTTTGATAATAACAAACCACGACTTATATATTTCATTAGATCAAGTTGTCTTCCTGCATTTGAAAAATACCGAATTGCGCATTTATTGAAGTGCACTATGAATAAAAAAAAGGACGGACATTATTGATTTTACATTTATTGAGCTACAGTCGAACGTTGAACGGGACAATCCGTGCACTATAAATAAGAAGATGCCAAAAAGAGCTACGCACAAGACTTTTCATACTCACGAAGCAATTTCAAAAATCTTGCATCCTACAAAAATTTTCTGAGCACTCTAAAACATCATATCTTCTATTGCTCAACAAGCTTTCGCATCAAAGAATTTCTATCAGATCATCAACAATCATATAGGGCTTCTATATATAAAACTACTTGACCCTCTCTGTCAAGATATTTTGAGGAGTTGTTCGACAGCTCGAATATAAGGATTCATCTTTTTTGTTTTACTTGTGTTGTTATGGGTGTCAGACTTGTTGTCTCAACCATTTGTTAACTAAGAATTTTGAAATAGGCAATAGATAAGTCCTAAGGTTGGAGCGGGTTGTTACAAAAAGTTGTAAAATATTTAAATTCTTCTAGTGCATTAATTTATGAGTAGAAAAAGAGGAGACGTACGTGGAAGAATTTTTTCTTCAAACTTTATATCCTGTGCCATTTATCTTACTGCTATTTTTTCATCTTTTTGCCTTCCTTTATTCGAGTATAAAGTTCTATAAAATCTATCGTACCGTTGATCGACTTTTTCGGTTATGACTAGCAAATGCACTATGTCAAGTAATAGTAATGGACGACAAGTCCAAGTATCGATCCCACATAAACTGTAGTTAATGCTCAAGATTTAATTATTTAACTTAATTTTGATAAAATAATAAAAAGAAGAAATTTGATTCATTCACTTCAAGCTTAAATAATAAATAAATTGACAGAAAATAAACTTAAAACTAAAGGAACTAGAACTTGGATTAAAAATTCAATTAAAGCATACAACCAAGACACACGAAGATATCGAACTAATTTATGCATCCACGTGGCACAGACTGAAAATTGTGTTTATTCTAATCACGGTGAATTTTTCTATCTTATTTAACAATCAATTTCTATAATTGCTAAACCTATTCAAGTTGGACAGATTAATTATTTCTAATTAATTATAATCAAACTTAAACGCATTCAAGATTGATGAAAATTCAGTTTTTACCTAAAATCGCATGCTGAAACCGATTACTATTTCTAGTTGGTTTAACCATATGTTGATTGATATCTTTGAAACTATATTTAATCAATCCTCTTTCGATTCGTGATTAATCAACAAACATGTGACTAAGTGATCAAGCTATTCACAAGAAATATTAAACTAAAATCTATCAATAACTGAAAATATCCAAAATATAATCAAACATGTAACCACGTCTCAAACATAAATTAGTTTCGATCCAATCTCGTAGATCTTGGTTGAAAAAAACTACTCAATACTCAAAAACATAATTCAATAAACATGTGTAATCATCAAAAGAGGAAGAAGAAAGAAGAAACTAGACGAGCCGTTATTCAAGCTTCCAATCTCCAAAGCCCTAGCTGCCTCTCATCAATTCCGTGCGTGAAGTCCCCGAAATTCTGATGGAAAACAAGTATTTATACCTCCAAATATCATGACCTTTGTTTTCTTTTAAAAGAGTCCAAAAATTATAAATTTCTTGGCTCGCGATCGCGCTCGAGCGGCTAAAAGTGCCCGCTCGAGCGCACGATTCTCTGCCTTGCACTTTAAATTCTCTGTGATCACGATCGCGCTCGAGCGGTATAAAGTTCCCGCTCAAGTGCAATATTTTTTGCCCAACGCGCATAATTCTTAAAAAAATCATATTTAAAATTTTAGCTGTCGGATCGAGCTGAAATTTGAATAATAACTTTAAAACATCTTGTGCTACATTTTGAACGGTGAAGATTAGATTTTAATCTCTCTAGCATCATAGATATTTTTTTTGTACAATCTCTGCTTCATAATTCTTTCTTGTGGCGCTTTTCTTGTGTCCAAAATTATTTTCTTCATTGTACCTACAAATAAACCAGGGAACGTGAAATGGAGACAATATGCATGAATAAGAATAAAATTAAACTTAAATGACACTAACACAACACGAATACATGCAAAATAGACTAAAAAAACTAATTCAAAATAATGAATAAAGAGAAACTTGGTCTTGTATAGCTAGCTAATCCTATCAAGATCAGGGGCGGTCCTAAGAAAAACGAGGCCCTGGGCAAAGTTTAACTATGGGCCCTTTGGTATTAACTTGAAAATTTATATACATATATATATATATATGTAGAGAAAGAGAGAGAAAAATTTTCAGCTGCCCAACCATGTTTTCTCACTTGGTCCGCGACCACTAAAACCCGATAGTGGGTTTTAGTGGTTTTTGTTTTTTTTTTCACATCACTAAAACCCACTACCGGGTTTTAGTGGTCGCAGATCAAGTGGAAAAACATGGTTGTACAGCTGAAAATTCCTCTATATATATATATATATATATAAATTCGAATAACATAATTAAAATAAACCAAAATACATAAATCAATAAAGTACACAAATGAAAGAAAGTTTAAATAATTTTTCAAAATATTTTAATCAACAAAAAATATTATTTAAAATTGATTCTTCTTATGTTTTTTGAAACAAAATCATCAATTATGTCATCATAAGATATATCTTCCAATATGTTTTTTTTTTTTATGTAGAGGATCGTCAAATCATTCGGTTTTTCTTGACTCATTGTGATTCTCAAATAAAATTTTAATAATTTTACCTTGAAAAAACTTTTCTCAACTGATAATACAGTCACAGAATAGTCAATAAAATTTGATACGCAACCACGATCATAGGAAAAATATTCATTTTCAGACCTGCAATCCTCGAATTTTCAGAATCTATGTGAAATTACAAAAAATATTAACATCTTACCTTAAACCAAAATAATGTGAACAAAAACATTAAATCAAAATAAGATTAAACAATATATCAAAATTCAAAAATAAAATAAATTTGAACAAAAGTCTTCTAATTCATACCTTGGATCATTTTGTTGAATGCGTTTGTGTATTTTCGTAAATTTTGTATTTGTCTATTTTTTGGATTCTTAAACTATTGATAGTCAATTCACGTAATCGCACGCAACCACAAACTAACAAAAGAGCAAAGTATTATCGAAACTCTCAAAATTAAAAACTCAAACCTTTCTTTTCTGTGGATGAATTTTGTGTGAGAGCATAATATATAAATTTATATATAAATAAATAAATATATATATATAATAATTTTTTTAAAAAAAATTTGGGGCCCCACCCTTGGCGCGGGCCCTGGTGCCCAGGGCCAGGGCCGCCCCTGATCAAGATCGGTCGCATTATTTGGCATTGTTTTAGATGAAATTTTTACAGTGTTTATTCACCCCCTTTTAAGCACAAGCATCTCTCATCCTAACAATTTGACTTAATTATTTTAATTCTTTTTTAAAAAAATAATTAATCCTAAGTTATATCAAATAAATTATATTTGACACCACGTCCTATTACAAATTATGTTTTTTTTGTGGAAAAATTATTTTCGCTCCATCTATTAGCAAATGAAAAAAAATATCATTTAAATCTTCTAGGCAACCAAAAAATATTATTTATATTATATTAGTAAAAAAATTTCAACTCTTGGTGATATAATAAAGTTAGATACTTTATGTTTTGGTGTTGTGCTGACTTTTGGAATATGGAAAATTAATAAGAACTGAAATCAGTAGCCAAGTTAACATGTTGGAACAATTAAAATTTTAGTATACCAGTTGTCTTATACTCTCATATCGTATACTTTAAGTTAGAGAATATGTAGTGACCCGCGCCGTGGTCACTCACTAATCAGAAGTTTAAACATGCATTTAACTTAATTAATAAATGATCAGAAATAACAGCGAAAAATCATAAATAAATCCTCAAATAATGATACAACCAAATCGAATAAATATCAGTTAAAATCTTAATCTAAAACTCTTCTGAAAACTCCTGCTACCAAGCCCTGGTCACCGACCAACTATATCTCTCGCTCCTGATCCACCTGCAAACCTGCCCCGTCGAATGGGGTGTCCGAGATAAAAACAGGGACATGAGCACTAACGCCCAGTACGTAAAGTATTGAATATACAGGTCTATATGATGCATGCAACATGAACTATGAATGCTCTGGGTAAACTGGGATCAATTCTGTAAAATCATGCTCAGTACAATGACGCCTCCAATATGTGCACGCTGCTCCGAAGATCCAGTGGGTGCCACACATACTGAACCCGATCTTGGACTATCACCGTCCTGGGTAAAACTGTAACGTCCCACTTTATCAAGACGGGTCTTTTCAGGATGCTTATGTCCTCACTCACACGCACCCTGAGAAACTTCCCAGGGGGTCACCCATCCTATAATTGCCCCAAGTCAAGCACGCTTAACTTTAGAGTTCTTATGTGATGAGCTCCCGAAAAGAAGATGCACCTTCTTGATATGAGTAGCACATATGAAACCTTTTAAGCCCTCCTCAACTATGTAGTCTCATACCTACACAGTCTCAGAATCCCCTCTCATTCCGGCACGGAATCGGTTCATTCATGTCTCCCTCCGCCTTGAAGCCTACCAGTAGCCGCTCATTGTCCGTGCAACCTCTTGGCACCAGCAATCACTCCTTGCCTCCTCAGCCCCGGGCGTCACATGCCCACCAGCTTCCGCTTGGTTCGTCCCCGAACCATACCGTACTAAGAGAGGTCGGCTTTGATACCATTGTAATGACCCACTGTATCAAGACGGGTCTTTTCAGCGTGCTTATGTCCTCACTCACACGCACCTTGAGAAACTTTTCAGGGGGTCACCCATCCTATAATTGCCCCAAGTCAAGCACGCTTAACTTTAGAGTTCTTATGTGATGAGCTCCCGAAAAAAAGATGCACCTTCTTGATATGAGTAGCACATATGAAACCTTTTAAGCCATCCTCAACTATGTAGTCCCATACCTACACAGTCTCAGAATCCCCTCTCATTCCGGCACGGAATCGGTTCATTCATGTCTCCCTCCGCCTTGAAGCCTACCAGGAGCCGCTCATTGTCCGTGCAACCTCTTGGCACCAGCAATCACTCCTTGCCTCCTCAGCCCCGGGCGTCACAAAAACCGCACACGCTGCCTCGTCGGTCCAGTGGGTGTCACACGGTACCCGATCGTATAATAACAACAACCCTAGGATTGAGCAACCCTAAAACAACTGGCTATCTCAAAAGGATAACAGGCTCAACATGGTGTGCAAATGCCGCATACAAACCATGAACAGTAAATCATTTATATCATGACAGATAATAATGCAACACATAATTATGCAACACATAAACATGTATATTCAGCTGGCTATCTCAGTCTGTACTTACGTACCTTAGTTCTACTAGGCAAGTTATACCAGCACTATGTCCAAACCTATAGTCTGCACTCCAATGCAAAGTGCTCATGCATTACCACTTTATTCTAAAAGCCTTAATTAGACTATAGCATACTCCCTATTTACTATAAAGAGCCAGAGTTATACCTACGTCCGTCGTCAGCCCGCTGATGACGAATGCCCCAGAACTTGGGCACCGCTCCGCGCAACCCCGGAGCACCTGGCCAACCTCCGGACCAAGCTTAGGAAGGCTGAAAACACCCCAAAACCCTAGAATGCACTAAAGACCGAGAGAGAATACTTGAATTGGTGTGAAAATTATGAAATTCGGAGGGCCTATTTATAGGCGGAGTTCGGACGGTCCGAACTGCCACTTGTTCGAGCCATTTAGACACCTGAACCCTGTGGAGTTCGGACGATCCGAACTCGGGTTCGGAGGGCCCGAACTGGTCCGTATGCTCCGAACTGTTTTGGTCCTTCTGAACTCATTTTTGGACTCTCGGGACCTACCCTACCATTTTCGGACGTTTCGGATCTGATTTTCCACTTATTTTAACCAAATAAGGACTCTTTAAACATGTTTTGACACTTTTAAAATTATATGTAATTTTCTAACATGTTTAAAATCACTTAATCTTGTAAAATGAAATCGGGCTACTACATTCTCCCCCACTTAAGATAATTTTGTCCTCGAAATACATCTTAAGTACCGATATGGACTTGAATAAGAACAACAAGTTCTTTATTCTCTCATATCATTTTACAAAATCTCACTGAATCCAAGTAATCACTAGTAACATCATGGTCTCCAGACTGGGGTAACTTTTCAATAACCTGTCTGAAGTACAAAAGACTTCCAGAGAAATAATGGAAACCATCCAAATAAATCTTAAAATCACTTAATAAGAAACCCAAATCATCATATTGATCATGTCCCCGATCACTATCTATGACTCCGATAAGGCCAGACAATACTGATCGAATTTCCTGGTTCTCCCCCAGTACCACCAGCGAAAACTATCCATCCAGAATGTACACTTGTCAAAGAATCCTTTTCAAGACTATTCTGTTAACGAAAACTAAAATCTGTATCTCTTATAAATTCAGACGATAACGTTCAAATCTCTTGGCACTAATCCAGTACCAATATCAAATTAATAAAAACATTCCTTTTGATAATTATACCCCTTGCTATAACTGTGCAAAATATCAAGGCTCGGGTAGCCTCCCCCAATAGCCTATTTGGAATAAACATCCCAGAAAACACCAGCGTAGGTCGCGCTTCCTATCCCGTCTTGAACAACCTTGCACAGTCCTCAGCACCTGGTATAATCTATCACTGAATCTATGATGAAAATCCATCATCAATAACCAATGACCCTAACACTGAGTCATCTTAGACACTATGTCAAACCACTGACTTTCTGAATCGTTTCAGGAGAAAGGCTAGAACTGATCACCAGCACAACTCTAACCCCTTGTTATGCAAATATCTATCATACTAAAATGCCTACAATCATCATGGCGATGGTGATGACGACCCGACGATGCTCTGGATCGTCCTGATCGCCCCAGCGTCCACCCATGCTACTAAGGCTACTTTCGTCACCAAGTCCCGCCATTTATGCGATGATCAAAATGTTAAACCCAATTTCAACAATCTAGATCCCAGGATTACTATGCATGCTCTGATACCATAAATGTAGTGACCCACGCCGTGGTCACCTACTAATCAGAAGTTTAAGCATGCATTTAACTTAATTAATAAATGATCAGAAATAACAGCAAAAAATCATAAATAAATCCTCAAATAATGATACAACCAAATCGAATAAATATCAGTTAAAATCTTAATCTAAAACTCTTCTGAAAACTCATGCTACCATGCCCTGGTCACCGACCAACTACATCTCTCGCTCCTGATCCACCTGCAAACCTGCCCCGTCAAATGAGGTGTCCGAGATAAAAGCAGGGACGTGAGCGCTAACGCCCAGTACGTAAAGTATTGAATATACAGGTCTATATGATGCATGCAACATGAACTATGAATGCTCTGGGTAAACTGGGATCAATTCTGTAAAATCATGCTCAGTACACAGGCGCCTCCAATATGTGCACGCTGCTCCGAAGATCCAGTGGGTGCCACACATACTGAACCCGATCTTGGACTATCACCGTCCTGGGTAAAATTGCACACGCTGCCCCGTCGGTCCAGTGGGTGTCACACGGTACCGGATCGTATAATAACAACAACCCTAGGGCTGAGCGACCCTAGAACAACTGGCTATCTCAAAAGGATAACAGACTCAACATGGTGTGCAAATGCCGCATACAAATCATGAACAGTAAATCATGCATATCATGACAGATAATAATGCAACACATAAACATGTATATTCAGCTGGCTATCTCAGATTATACTTACGTACCTTAGTTCTACTAGACAAGTTATACCATCACTATGTCCAAACCTATAGTACGCACTACAATGCAAAGTACTCATGCATTACCACTTTATTCTAAAAGCCTTAACTAGACTATAGAATACTCTCTATTTACTATAAGGATCCAGAGCTATACCTGTGTCCGTCGTCAGCCCGCTGATGACGACTGTCCCAAAACTTGGGCACCGCTCCGCGCAACCCCGAAGCACCTGGCCAACCTCCGGACCAAGCCTAGGAAGGCTGGAAACACCCCAAAACCCTAGAATGCACTAAAGACCGAGAAAGAATACTCGAATTGGTGTGAAAATTATGCAATTCGGAGGGCCTATTTATAGGCAGAGTTCGGACGGTCCGAACTGCCACTTGTCCGAGCCGTTTAGACACCTGGACCCTGCGGAGTTCGGACGATCCGAACTCGGGTTCGGAGGGCCCGAACTGGCCCATATGCTCCGAACTGTTTTGGTCCTTCTGAACTCATTTTTGGACCTCCGAGACCTACCCTACCATTTTTGGACGTTTCGGATCCGATTTTCCACTTATTTTAACCAAATAAGGACTCCTTAAACATGTTTTGACACTTTTAAAATTATATGTCATTTTCTAACATGTTTAAAATCACTTAATCTTGTAAAATGAAATCGGGCTACTACAGAATGTCTATCATTAATTATAGTTTTTGATATTCAAATATACTTTAATTATTGAATTTACAGTCTCTTTGAAAGTGGAACAAATGCATCCATTAACGATTAACAAATAATCAAATGAAGTATAACATCTAACATGATTAAGTAATAATCTTCAGTAATATATTTCTCCTTCTATCATATTTGGGAAAAGTACACTTTTGGTCCTGTAATTTGCACATTTTCAATTTTTGGTCCTGTTAAAAATAAATTTTTAGTCCTGTAACTTACATTCTTTTTTCATTTTTGTTCTTATTAACATTGAATTCGCATTTTTAGTCCTGTAAATTTCATGATTTTTCCATTTGAAGTCCTATTAACATTGAATTTACAATTTTAGTCCGGTAACTTGCATTCTTTTTCATTTTTAGTCTCTTTTACATTGAATTTTCATTTTTTAATATTGTAACTTTCATATATTTTTATTTTTAGTTATATTATCGATGAATTTATATTTTTAATTCAATAAATTTAATACTTTTTATATTTTTAATCATAATATATTATTATTTAAATATTTTAAAACTTTTAAAATTTAAATGAATTAAATAAAAAATTCAACTAAAATTATTCAAAAAAACTTTACACTTATAAAATATCATCTTATAAAATACATAATATAAATAAAACTATTAATCTAATGTTAATCATGTTTTTTTGGGTTTAGTTTTGATATATAATATGAAATCGAAAACTAAACAAAAAAAAAATGATTCATTTAGATTAATACTTTTATTTATATTATGCATTTTATAAGATTATATTTAGTGTAAAAAATTTTGGAATAAGTTTTAGTTGAATTTTTGTTGATTCATTTAAATTCTAAAAGTTTTAAAATATGTGAGTAATAATATATTATGAATAAAAATATAAAAAAGTATGAAATTTTTTGGGTTTAGTTTTGATATATAATATGAAATCAAAAACTAAACCGAAAAAAATGATTCATTTAGATTAATAGTTTTATTTATATTATGTATTTTATAAGATGATATTTAGTGTAAAAAATTTTCGAATAATTTTTAGATGAATTTTTGTTGATTCATTTAAATTATAAAAGTTTTAAAATTTGTGAATAATAATATATTATGATTAAAAATATAAAAAAGTATGAAATTTATTAAATTAAAAATATAAATTCATTAATAATATGAAAAATAATAAAAATATAAGGAAGTTACAAGATTTAAAAAATGAAAATTCAATGTAAAGGGACTAAAAATGAAAAAAAAAATGCTAGTTATCGGACTAAAATTGTAAATTCAATGTTAACAGGATTTAAAGTGAAAAAATCATGAAAGTGTCAGGACTAAAAATGCGAATTCAATGTTAATATGACCAAAAATGAAAAAAAAGTGCAAGTTACATGACTAAAATTGCAAACTTACTTTTAACAGGATCAAAAATGGAAAATGTACAAATTATAGGATCAAAAGTGTACTTTTCCCTATCATATTTGTAGTATTTAGCTGGCCAATGATTTTATTTTTTTCTTCCCACTCCAAAAACTTTTTTTTTTCCTAACATAATTTTGAAGAAATTTATTATACAAATAAACTCTTTTTCTCGAACAAAAATGGAATTTTATTATTCAAAAAATATAATTAAAAATTAGTTGGCTTGTCTTTATTAGAATTCATAGGTGGAAATGTATCAAATATATGTCCTAATACTCTGCCTTTGGTTTATAGGTAGGGGAGGAATGAGCGCCTAAATTGTCTCGTTTGTTGGACTTTCCTCCCAATCTTGGAGCCCCAATATTATATACTGTTCGGTATGAAAGATCTTGGTGGCTTTACAAATATTTTCATATATATTGTAAAGAGGAAGATTATAGATTTTTCGGAAACAATGTATGAAAGAATACATCAGATGGTGATAATGCTGCTTTTTTGTTGCGATTAAGTTGTATGAATATCTAAGAGTTTTTTGCAGATGTGATTTTTTTGGATTAGTAAATGTAAGATGGATGATTCCTTGAAGATACGTTTTTTCATGTTTTTTTTTTTTTGTATTATAAACAGAGTTTTGGTTTTCTAGTTTTTGTTGCTAGTTTTGTACGACATGATTTGTTTATTTGTGAAAGAATTAAAGAACACAAAGGGAAATAAGATAAATAGCAGAGAAAGTGTTTGTTCCATTATTAATTTCACATATAAGAAAAACTTACATGAATCTACAAATCATGTAAACTTTACTTGAAGAAAGGGCAGAAACTATATAGATTATTTGTTATTTTTGAATAATCTAATCATTTATTCTGTTTTGTAAAATACTTCTACCCAATGGACACGCGACGTAGAAACATTATCCTCATCATAATATTACACCGTATGTTGTTGGGGAATCTGTTGATGGTACGTATGTGTTTTAGCACGACATTACAAGAATTTAGTTGCCAAACGAAGACGTGTCACACATAGAAGAGAAGTGTCGTACAATATGACACAAAGAATACAATCTCAAATTAACCATTTACACAGGATCATTGAAATTGGTGATGCACAGTGTGTTTTGAAATTGTCATTCGCACGGTTGTGTTACTTGCTAACTAATATCGGAGGGCTGGTCGAATCTAGATACGTGAAGGTCGAGGAGAAGGTTGCTATGTTTCTATCCATATTAGCACATCATAAGAAAAACCGAGTTACTGGACATGATTACATGTGTAGTGGTCATACAGCGAGTGTGGGGACCTCGGGTTGCTAATCTCAAATCTTAAGGGGCAATTAATGAATAAGCATCATTAATCTAATAATGAAAGAATAAGGATCAAACAAATTTTTTTTTATTTTTTTTATTTTTTTTCAAAGGGGGGGTGCGCCCGGGCGGTTAAAAACAGCCGCCCGGGCGCCCCTGTTTTTTTCCAAAACAGTAGGCTGAGCCCCGGGTGCGCCCGGGCTGTAATTTTCTGCCGCTCGGGCGAATCCTGGGCAGAAAAATCTGCTCTGATCTTTTGTCAACAACTTGATCCTTTCAATCCATCCAACTCAAGTCTAAAACATGATATATAAAATCCAAATCATGCATATAAACATAAACAAGATCTCAAGCATCTATACATGCATTTGTTACATCGAACAAGTCTCTAAATAACGATAAACGACATAAACTATCTCAAGTTCATACATGCATTTCAAAACCAACAAGTTCTAAGGTTTAATGCTTCTAGATCTCAAGATTTCATCTACAACCCGAGTCCTCACGTGCTAGACTCTCTCTCCCAGCTGTCAATAACGTCGTTGATCAGCTCCTGCCCTCTCTGTTGTCATGCACACATACAAAACAAGACAACAGCCGAATAAACTCCGGTGAGAAATCATTCTCAGTATAATCGACATATAAATGCGTTAAATAAAATTCATATCAACTCTAAACATGTCAATTCAAGAATAGAGTTAAAATAACGCATATATCAACTCAAACTTCAAATCAAGACTTCAATTTATATAGCGCGCTTATCTCAAGAATTGATTCTTATCACTTCATTGCCATCAAGATTCGTAACCGATCTTGACATGGATATCCATCTATCGTAGCCATTTCGGGCTAGAAAATAAGGTTAACCACAACCTTGGCATAGAATCAATTCAATATACAATCATATCAAAAGCAATAAAGATCCACTACCTGTGATGGATCGACAATAACATAAGTTCTACCTCAAGAACAAGTATTTAAACAAGTATGTGATTTGTTCGGGATAACTCAAGAATCATCATTCTCGAGTATCGAATCCCTGACTCTCGATGTCATCTTATACCTTTTATTCTCGAGTTTGTCATGTTCCACATCTGGATAGGAAGTACCACAACTCCCACAAAACATTTGATCATTCAAACATCAATCAATCTTCAATCAAATTCACTTCAATCTTGATCACTTCTTCTTCGGTTTCAAGTTGAGGTTATTGAGTCAATAGTCTCCTATTAAACTCTGAAACATATCATCAAAACTTGCATATCAAACTTCATTCTATTCAATCATTTCAGAATTGAATCAAAATCATCAATATAGATTCAATCAACATCATTTCAAACTTCAACTTTTTCTTATTCGGTACAACTCGGAGTCGTGAATCGTTAGCCTTCGAAACTCAACTGAAATCGAGAAATAAAAATACCATAACATTCATAACATCTAAACAACTATCTCAACTCAGTTATAGGCTATCAAAACGATGTCAAAACATCAACCGGCGGCATATCGATTCAAAATCGGTAATCGACTTAATATCGACTTCGAAGCTAACTTCTTTAACTTCAATCCAATTCATACGTCCATTCCAAATCATTAATACATCATTATAATCCTCATAACAGCAACTAAGTATATCAAATACAAGCTGGATATCATAACAAATTCATTCCTTAATCCATATTCGATCCGGTTTCGAAAATAAACAATACAACACGTCAAGAACATAATCATATACAAAAGTACTGATCTCTACCAAATTTCGTTCTTCAAAACATGCCAAGATGATTAAATACTTACATCAAATCAAAGGCCCCGTCGCAAGGATTCCAGAACACTTTTCGGAATCGAAATCGGACAATCGGATCAAAAATTACGGGGTTTTGAAAATTGGAAATCAAAAGAACTTGAAGGTCTCGGCTACCTCTGTTCAAAATTCGGAATGAAATATCTGAATTACACGTTGAAGCTGACTAAGACATGTAATTTTGGATATATTCAATCAATATTGCAATTTAGTCCCTCAAGTCTTCATTAATTGCAATTGAGTTCTCGGCCTTCTTTTTAATTCAATTTCAATCCAAAATAATTTAAGAATATTAGAATTAAAATCGAAATTCTAAATATTCTAAAATTAAATATACTCGGATTAAAATTAAATAAATTTGGATTAATTAAATAATCTTGGCTTTTTGCACTTTAGCCCTTGCAACTTCAATATTTGCAAATCAATCCCTGATCGGGTTGTATCTTCAAAATTAATCTTCTTTAATTCCCAAAACATGGAATTTAATCTTAAATCCCATAAATATTCAAATTGAATATTTATTCTTTTAATTTAAGAATTCTCGGAATTTAATTCTCAAAATCCGTAAATTCTCAAATTAAATATTTTCGGCTCGGAAATTAAATCTATCATGTCCATAACTTCTCAAATCAATATTAGCCCATAATATGGAATTTAATTCTCAAATCCCATAATTAATAATTTAATATTTTCGGGCCTTACAATTCCTCCTCTCTAAGAAATGATTTCGTCCTCGAAATCGTAGTCAATCCAAATATCAAGTCTGATAGACTGAATGATTATCTGAAGTTATTCTTACTTCAATCATTCAATTCTAATCTTCGTATCTCATCTCTTCATCTCTTATCAGATTATTTCTAAGAATTTGTTTCTATTTTCGTGTATTTTAATTAACCGATAAGAATTCTTTCTGAGTGGTTTCTTTCCTCAATCAAGGATCTGTCAAATAATCGACTTAACTCAGAATCTTTTCAATATCTATCTCATCGGATTAACGCACGTAGGAAGAAAAATCGATTGATACTTCTCTCACATAGATACGTGAAACAAATCAGATCCATCATATCAAACTGAAAAGATTAAATCGTTCAATCGAATCATCAATTCCATCTGATATCTCAGTCAGTGAAATTCAACTTCAGTAACGACTTGTTTCTTTCTCGATATCATTCTATGCTCCGCATAGAAGATATATCAAGTCTACACTGTTATTCTATTCATCGCTTCAAAATCAGTATTCACATTCATATTCTGAATCTGTATCTCAACTTCGTTCTTTCTCAATTCTGGATCAAATGATGTTCAGGAATAATTTTTACGCTTAACGAGTCAGTTTCAGCTTCAAAAGTTATATCTATCATTCAATTACTTACTCTGATTCTTCTTTTCTGTTTTTGCTTCGTACAGATTTATCTTCATTATCCTTGTGTTCCTCAAATCAAATCTGATCTGATATCGACAAATCATGGTTGATCTGATATTATATACTTCAATAGTATCATTTCAACACAAAGAAATCGAATTTTCTTTCATCATATCATCATAACATTATCTCAAAATCGACTCATTAGCTGTTACAGGAATTGTAATCATTAAGTGGCAACACATCAAGACAAATAATACCGAATCAGGTATTAAAGTTCTGAGAATAATCTCAAAATCTGGAAAATCAAGTCAGATAATCCATCAATCGAACAATGGTATAATGTAATCACATATAACCAACTCTCAGAACATCAATCAATCAATTGATGCCACATCTGTCGAATAAATCTAAAGTCTTAATCTTGACAATGGATTTTAATCATTCCTGTAATTTCATCATATCTCTATCTTCTTCACAGATCTGAATAGATAGCTGTTATTCATAGCTCATATAGTGTATTCAGAGCTGTTGATAATCGGTATCATGTCAGATAAAATTCATTCTCGAAATTCAATTCATCTACTCTGATTATTCTTCCAATTCAAGGATATCATGTTTTACCTCAAAAAGTACTCAAAGTCTTCGGATCATCTGTATTACAATGTAATAGTAAACCCAATGTTTCAATCTGAAACATTATTTCTTGGCTTACTGTTTGTCTTGCAACGAATCTAATCACAATTCAGTGATTTGATCATACAGACAGATTATCGTATCCAGTAATTTCAATCAATCTGTTCATAACTACCACCTGTTTACTTCATATAAACTGTTTCATCTTGGTAGTTTCACAAAATACTCTTTCAAATCATGATCTCAAACCAATTCTGGAATTTCTAAACTATCACTGAACTCATCTGGTCAACGATTTTCAACTTCATCAGAAACTCTCTGTACGTTTAACTTCGAAAACGTACTAATTTTGTTACCTCTATTTGCTTTATCTTCTGATAAAACAATTATTGGATGAATCTTAAATTCATTGTCGTGCATTATCTTCAAAATCTGATATTTCTTTTCGGACATATCAATCACAATCAGATAATCAATCATAATAGAATTCATTCATTCTGATCTGAGGCTTCAATTCATATCTCTATATGGCATTCTATACTGAATTCTCATCGCTTCAGTTTACTTTCTGTGTTTCTTTCATCTTCTAAACAGTTCTGGATTGCTTTCAATCAAAAATCATTCTAATTGGTCATATATTCATCTGAATATTCAAACCAGAATACACAAAATCTGAAATCAATTGATCGAATGACTGTTTCATTCTTCATTTCTATTTCTCAATTGAATTCTAATAACTTGATCTCATCTCAATATGCTTTAATCCTTCCAAATCAATTCTCACTTAATTTGGATTACAGCAATTCTGACTGTTTTAGTATCTATCTCGATACTTCAAGCACATAAATTCAAAATATCAATCAATCACGCATTCATCTCTTCTTTTCGTTCTATTTCCCAAATCTCAATTGGAAATTCTATCAGTTACAAGTCAAAAATATTATAATATACTGAATGTATACATCAAACAATCAGTGACTCTTGAAATTCATAATCAGGGAAACTCACTTAAGTCAAGATCATCCACAGAACAATAATATGAATGACAATATGCTAAGTGAAAACAACTCACTAGCATCTCAACTTAAGACAAGTAAATCAAATCAGACCCTAACAAAGAATAAGAGTCCATCAAAATCGATTGAGGTCGGTACCAAAACCTCAAAATCAATATCAAGAATTTCAAAAATCATGATTTATGATGTAATAACTTCAGTAAAATCAAATAAAAGACTCATCTGTAACTGATTTTCATATCATCATCTATTTTGTCAACCTCAAAAGAAGTAGTCAATTCACAAACTCACCAATTATCTGATAAATTCCAGATCACAACTTAAACTAAAGTCAAGAATCTTACTGAAATATATCTGCCATCTCTACTCATCGGCATATCTTTCAATTCTGGTTTAGATCATGAACATATCTAGTGCATTGAATATACTTATTTCAGAATATTTCTGTAATCAAACATCATATATCGAACCGAAATCACAGAATCTTAATTCGAGATTCTATATCATCATATTCAATTGCACATTATGTTCTTACTGATCTAATTTAATCGCTTCTTATCATCAATTCTTCTACTCATCTATATTCAATTATTGCATCATCATCTATCATGCAATATAAATAGATATTTCAATACGAACAAAATCATCTTCAGTTTCAGTTCATCGAAGCAATAGTTCCATTCTTCAGTTCAATTCACACAGTCTCTTTTCTGATACAGAGGTGATCATATAATAAGCTTTCAGCTATCATGAATCTATTGCACCAATAATAGACAGGTCAAAACAAAATAAATTTGTTACCTGAAATTTCATTCTCAGGTGCAATTTCATTCTGATTCTCTGTATAATTCTGGAATAGAAATTGTAGCTAAATATGTGTTTCTCTCACACACCGTAGCATCTTTACAATTTCAGTCCTTTTGCTTCATCATTCAGCTTCAGTTCTTTATTTTGTAAGAATTTCTTCGTAAAACTCTATCAGTTGGTTGCTAGGTTTCGAAGTTGGTATACAATCCATCTGATACATCATTCATCGGCATCTTTCAGATATCCGAACATTAGGTCTTCAGAACAACTTCTACCTGCAATACCTCTATTCATTCGCTGATATTCTGTTTTGTTCAATCAGAGATACTTCATTCAGCTGAGCAATAATACAGTTCTGTTCAATCTGGCCATACCATTCTGTTCAGTCTGGCCATACAACTCTGTCAGTCTGGGGTGCTTACGTCACCCAAAGAACAATGTTCTCTTCGATTCTGGGTGCTTACATCACCCGGGGAAATTCTTATAATAACATCGATAAGAATTCGAAAATTTACAGATCAGTAAATTAATCAATTCAATTTCAAAGGTAGATCACGAGCACATGCCTTTTATCAAATCATCTAATCAAATACTGCATAATCATGCAATACTAAAAATGCATGTGACTCACTCTTCCCCGCTCAACTTCTATCTCAGTCCAGAACCTACGCTCTGATACCACCTGTTGTGGGAACCTTGGGTTGCTAATCTCAAATCTTAAGGGATAATTAATGAATAAGCATCATTAATCTAATAATGAAAGAATAAGGATCAAAAAAAATTTTTTTTTTCAAAGGGGGGGTGCGCCCGGGCGGTTAAAAACAGCCGCCCGGGCGCCCCTGTTTTTTTCCAAAACAGTAGGCTGAGCCTCGGGTGCGCCCGGGCTGTAATTTTCTGCCGCTCGGGCGAATCCTGGGCAGAAAAATCTGCTCTGATCTTTTGTCAACAACTTGATCCTTTCAATCCATCCAACTCAAGTCTAAAACATGATATATAAGATCCAAATCATGCATATAAACATAAACAAGATCTCAAGCATCTATACATGCATTTGTTACATCGAACAAGTCTCTAAATAACGATAAACGACATAAACTATCTCAAGTTCATACATGCATTTCAAAACCAACAAGTTCTAAGGTTTGATGCTTCTAGATCTCAAGATTTCATCTACAACCCGAGTCCTCACGTGCTAGACTCTCTCTCCCAGCTGTCAATAACCTCGTTGATCAGCTCCTGCCCTCTCTGTTGTCATGCACACATACAAAACAAGACAACAGCCGGATAAACTCCGGTGAGAAATCATTCTCAGTATAATCGACATATAAATGCGTTAAATAAAATTCATAACTCTAAACATGTCAATTCAAGAATAGAGTTAAAATAACGCATATATCAACTCAAACTTCAAATCAAGACTTCAATTTATATAGCGCGCTTATCTCAAGAATTGATTCTTATCACTTCATTGCCATCAAGATTCGTAACCGATCTTGACATGGATATCCATCTATCGTAGCCATTCCGGGCTAGAAAATAAGGTTAACCGCAACCTTGGCATAGAATCTGAAACGACCCTAACTCTATAATTAATAAATAAATATGCGGAAAATTTTTTTTTTTAAAATATGTACATACATGCCCATACATATATGCACAGAATAAATAGATTTAAAAAAATAATTAACCTGAATAAAAATAATGCAACAACTCGAACACTTAACATTTCATAAAATAACTATCTGAGTCATGCGTTAAATAAAATACTGACAAAAGTGAAATAAATTAAAGTTTTACATGCACTGAAAATTACTTAAAATAAAATATCCCAAATCACAACCACTGAAAATAATTAAAATGTAACATGCTAAAAATTCGAGACATGCATAAAGACTCAGACAACGGTCACGGGGGATCACTGCCAGTCTGCTCATACGTCCTTGCCTCCGGTGGGTACTACGTCCTCTACGTACTCACCTGCACCATATCAGTGTAGTGAGCCTAGAGGCCCAACATGCTAACATAACAAGGGTTTAAAATAATTTAAATCACTTTAATACTAATACATAACATATACATGAATGAGCATGCTTAAAATAATATCATGACATAACATAACTTAAATTAACTTAAATATCATAATCATACATAATACATAAACATTGTTGAGCAAATTATTTTCTAACATCGCATGGTTGTATCCATAGTGTAACCTTAAATCATACATCAAATACTGATCAGCGTGGAAACCAACGTACGTGGCGGTGACGAATCACCTCTTAAATTGGCAGTAAACTGCCCTTCAATAGTTCACATATGGGGACGAGTCCCCTTTAAATTGTCACACTACTTCAACTTCCAACATAAAATATTTTCTTTTGCTCAACCTTAAACATTAAATCATGCATAAAAATTATTTCATGAATGCATGTACTTAAATAAAATGTGTGTCCTTCATATATATTTAATTTAATTTCATACTAACATATAAATATTAAAAATAACTCCCATGCATAAAATAATTAAATATATATTCAGGACACATGCAAATTTCTCATGGATTGTACTGAACTGCTGGCCCTAGACTCTCAAGCTCATTTCCTTAAATATGGCCCATTAACACTGAGACTGACCCATTAACATACTTAAGCCCAAAATTACATTTCTAAGCCCAATTAATTAATTAAAGCCCATTAAAACCTTCATGGCCCAATAACACCCTATTATGGCCCAATGGGCCCAAAAGCCCAAAGACTGGCCCAATAACTTTCATGGGTCCCCCAAGGCCCATAAAAATTAGTGGACTCACTTAATTAATTTAATTAAGCCCAAAAATAATTAAATTTAACTGAAAATAATTAAATGGAGCCCAGTTAAATTTTGGGATTTAATTAGGCCCATTAAACACTTAAACTTAAATAATATCTAAAAAATAAAATACCCGAGCTCGACTAACTTAACCCGGACCCGGACCAACCCGACTTGACCCACTACTATCCAGACCCGACCCGGACCCAGCCCTAACACCCTAACCCGAACTCACCCCCCCTCTCTACAGCTCACGGCCGCGGGCAGCAGCCACTCCATTGCTGCTGCCGGCCTGCTCCGGCCGCCCCTGGCCGGAGCGTCACCGCCCAGACGTAACCCACGTCTGGGCGGTTTGAACCTAGCCCATGTCCCAACCCCATGCACCCTGAACCAACGAGACCAAGCCCCCTTTCTCTGAACCCTAATCTGCGCACCAAGGAAGCCCGATCGAACCAGCTCCAATTCTAGGCACTTTTGGCTTGAACCATCCGAGCCACTCGAGCCTAGACTCACCTTATACCTCCTAGGGACCTTGACCAGCAGTTATACGAGCCATGACTAGGAGAAAACGTTAACATGATCAACAAATTTCAAGAAACAAGCGCATACATCAAATACCGATTTTATTTCTGAAAAATTTCAAGAACAATTCGATGCATACACGACACACCCAAGATATTCACTGATATAGTACGTTAAAATAAAAAGAATCATGCCTTTCACCGAAATTGAAGAGATGAAGGCGCGTGGAACGATTCCGGGACGACGGGACGACGACGACAAGCTTTGGACCTTCAAAAACGTGGCTATGGAGTCTACCTTGGGGCTGCTCGGTCGAAGAAGAAGATGAAGGAGAGTGGGATGTCGGCTGAGTGAGGGAAATCGGGTGAGGGGTTGGGTAGATTAGGTTAAGTTTTGGTTTTTAAAATAATTAAAATTTGTTAGATAGATAATATCATTTAATTAGATTAGTAATATACCTAAAATGTAAAAAATTAAATTCTTAAAAATACAAAATAATCTACTATCAAACATAAATCCCGAAATTAAAAATTAAGGGAATTTTAAAAATACTAAAAAGTCATTATTTTGGCTTATTTTGAATAAAAACAGACTCCTAAAATTATATAAAATTAAATACTAAAAATATATAGGAAATAAAACTCAAAATAATATTTTTGGGCTCTAAAAAGACTCATAAAATAATTTGGCTAGAAAGCTGTCATCTCGTCCGTCCACGGTCCCGTCTACGCGATCAAAAATAATTAAATACTAAAAATCATAAAATCACCAATTATGGGTTAAATGCTTAAAAATAAATTAAATCATGCACGAATAATTCCACATAATTATTTAACCCATAAATCTAAAATTTTAAATAAATAAAATTCCTAATTATGCATGCGAATTCACGTATTTAAAATATCGGGTGTTACAGAATCAATTCAATATTCAATCATATCAAAAGCAATAAAGATCCACTACCTGTGATGGATCGACAATAACATAAGTTCTACCTCAAGAACAAGTATTTAAACAAGTATGTGATTTGTTCGGGATAACTCAAGAATCATCATTCTCGAGTATCGAATCCCTGACTCTCAATGTCATCTTATACCTTTCATTCTCGAGTTTGTCATGTTCCACATCTGGATAGGAAGTATCACAACTCCTACAAAACATTTGATCATTCAAACATCAATCAATCTTCAATCAAATTCACTTCAATCTTGATCACTTCTTCTTCGGTTTCAAGTTGAGGTTCTTGAGTCAATAGTCTCCTATTAAACTCTGAAACATATCATCAAAACATGCATATCAAACTTCATTCTATTCAATCATTTCAGAATTGAATCAAAATCATCAATATAGATTCAATCAACATCATTTCAAACTTCAACTTCTTCTTATTCGGTACAACTCGGAGTCGTGAATCGTTAGCCTTCAAAACTCAACTGAAATCGAGAAATAAAAATGCCATAACATTCATAACATCTAAACAACTATCTCAACTCAGTTATAGGCTATCAAAACGATGTCAAAACATCAACCGGTGACATAGCGATTCAAAATCGGTAATCGACTTAATATCGACTTCGAAGCTAACTTCTTTAACTTCAATCCAATTCATACGTCCATTCCAAACCATTAATACATCATTATAATCCTTATAACAGCAACTAAGTATATCAAATAAAATCTGGATATCATAACAAATTCATTCCTTAATCCATATTCGATCCGGTTTTGAAAATAAACAATACAACACGTCAAGAACATAATCATATACCAAAGTACTGATCTCTACCAAATTTCGTTCTTCAAAACATGCCAAGATGATTAAATACTTACATCAAATCGAAAGCCTCGTCGCAAGGATTCCAGAACACTTTTCGGAATCGAAATCGGACAATCAGATCAAAAATTACGGGGTTTTGAAAATTGAAAATCAAAAGAACTTGAAGGTCTCGGCTACCTCTGTTCAAAATTCTGAATGAAATATCTGAATTACACGTTGAAGCTGACTAAGACATGTAATTTCGGATATATTCAATCAATATTGCAATTTAGTCCCTCAAGTCTTCATTAATTGCAATTGAGTCTTCGGCCTTCTTTTTAATTCAATTTCAATCCAAAATAATTTAAGAATATTCGAATTAAAATCGAAACTCTAAATATTCTAAAATTAAATATACTCGGATTAAAATTAAATAAATTCGGATTAATTAAATAATCTTGGCTTTTTGCACTTTAGCCCTTGCAACTTCGATATTTGCAAATAAGTCCCTGATCGGGTTGTATCTTCAAAATTAATCTTCTTTAATTCCCGAAACATGGAATTTAATCTTAAATCCCATAAATATTCAAATTGAATATTTATTCTTTTAATTTAAAAATTCTCGAAATTTAATTCTCAAAATCCGTAAATTCTCAAATTAAATATTTTCGGCTCGAAAATTAAATCTATCATGTCCATAACTTCTCAAATAAATATTAGCCCATAATATGAAATTTAATTCTCAAATTCCATAATTAATAATTTAATATTTTCGGGCCTTACAGCGAGCAAACATTTCGACCAAGTTTTGGGCTCAATATTGAGACTACATCCTATACTTCTTGTAAAGCCTCTTCCTATTGCTGAAGACTATTCTATTGAAACATGAAAATGGTTCAAGGTACTTTTCGTCTATATTCTCTGTTTTTAATAGTTAATGATTTAAATAATATTGTACACTTTCCTGCATCACTTAATCATAAGAAGCATGGGTTAACAACATACTAAAAAATGTTTCAAGGTTGTCTCGGAGCATTAGATGGTACGTACGTTGGTGTGCATGTTCCAAAAATAGAGCAGCCCAAATTCAGAACAAGAAAGGGTATAATTTCCATAAATGTTATGGGGGTTTGTGATCATAATATGAACTTCAGTTAAGCGCTTCGTGGTTGGGAGGGATCAGGCAAATGCAAGGGTCCCACGTGATGCTATAACAAGAAACAATGGTTTTAAAGTTTCGATATTACACGTTAGGTATCAATCTTAACATCAAATTAAGTAAAAGAAAATGAAATCATGTTATGTGTACAAATGAGATTACACGTTAGGTAACAAAGTACACTTAAAATTATAAAATTATCCTAAATGCAATTTTAAGATATTTTTTCCAAATAAAATGTAGAGATAATTTTGTAATTTCTAATGTATTTTGTAACTCAGTTTGTAGCTCTCATTGTACATATATCATTTTTAAAAAAAATATGTGTTATAAACTCAAATTCTTTCCTAAATTGAATAAGTTTTGCAGAATCAGTGATGCACTATCAGAAAATAGATGAACCAAGTACGGAACATTACTATTTTGGCAAGTTTAATTTTTTCATTGTCTCAACAAAAATAGAATATTATAATTGACTTACTTTTGATTTTTAAAATTTTTTTTGGCATGAAATGCATTTGGGTCCAATGTACACTCATTAACAATTTCTGATTAAGGGTTGACTCAACTTACGAAGAAAAATAAATACTACATCTATTTTAACAATATTTTTCTAATCTTTTACAAATATATGGCTAGGGGTGGGTTTTCGGTATACCGTACTAAAAATATCAGTATGAAAAAAATTCATACCGGTATCGATACCGAAATTTCAAAATTTTGATATGGAAAAAATCCATGTCGATACCATACAGATACAGAAAAAAAATTCGATATACAGAAAAAATGTCTATATATCGAAAAAAATTCCGATACAATATCTCGATAATTCAGTATTTTGGTACGGTATGTCAGCCCTTATATAACTCTGTTAACTATGTCTTGTAAAATGTGCAATTATTTTTTAAATGAATAAAATAAGGTTAAAAATAGAAAGTTTATATATAATTTGTTTTTCCAATAATTTTTCTTAATATTGTGTGAAAAAACAGATACCTATATACTGGAGATGGATGAAGTACTAATGTACTATATTTATCAAAAAGAGTTCAATTCTTAGTGATGTAACATATTTATGCAATAACCAATAAAAAATCTATATTATTTAAACAAAAAATTCAAAGTCATGATCAACATAATTTTTTTTTATATTTATACTAATTAAAATTTAGATATTGTCTTTTTCTTGATAAAATTCTTGTATATATACAAACTCATTCAAAAGATTAAATATCCAGAAATAAAACAAATCTTAGTTAAATTAACATTTTTTTTGAATAATTTGTTCACTTCATGTACGAGCAAATAAAAACCAAATAATTTTTGTGTTTTAATATTCTATCCAATCTAGCATACACGTATTTTGTCAATTTTAACCTCATTATAATAATTGATTGTACAAAAAAAGCAATTCTTCAGATTAAGATTTTTGTGGAAAAATCCATCAACTTCTTCTACAAACAAATAAAACCAAAGAATTTTGATGTTTCAATTTTCTAAGCAACTAAATTTACAAGCAAATAAAAACCAAATAATTTTAATGTTTCAATGTTCTAGCTAGCTAACTGAATATTTATCTAACATATGCGTAGTTTTCCAATTTTGACTTCATCACACAATTTTAGTGTTTCAATATTTTAGTCGGCTGGATCTTTATCTAGCATACACGAAGTTTACCAATTTTGAGGTCACAATAATAATCTATTTTACAAAAGCATTATCACCGAATTTCCCAAGTGTTTATAAACGAAAGATAAAGTTGACAATATACGATATAAAACTTTGATATTGATTTATGTTTTTATAATATGTTTGTATATGTATCTATATATTTATTTAATTAAATAAAAGTGAAATTGACATGGAATAAAAAGACGGTCATAACATCAAAATTAGTTATAGTATTTGAGTCTACGCTAAATAATATAAATCAAATATGAATAATAAAAAAATTCCATGAACATAAGAATATTTCAATCTTATTCAAATCTTACATGAGTCTCCAATTATCAAGAAATACCATAACCAATTATAAAATTTCTTATTTTAATATAATGGCTTTGTTTGTTTTTTTTTAACAAAAACACCGCACTGTGGGCGTGGTTTAGATACAACGATTATTTGTGTACTGATACATCATTGAATACATTGATATATTATGTATTTCACTTAGAATTCGTTGTCTTTCAATTTGCTCAAATTATTAAGATCCAGTTGACCGTTGGACCGGGTATTTGTTTTGTGTTGAATTGACCCGTCTCACGAATTTAGATCCGTGAGACCTCACACGAGATTTTCCCATGGATATAGTATGTATTTCACGTAGAATTCAAATATGAACCTATGCCTTCAACAATAAACAAATAGTAGCAGTCCACGGCTCCTAGCATGCCTACCACTCCATATGATACACAAGGGGTTTTTTAAAAAAAAAAATTTATTCATGAACACGATATATTAATATACTACCATTCTAGCCAATTATTTTACTCGATAATACGTTTTTTTAGAACCAAGTGCGCACCATGTTGAGGTTGAAGAATCACAAATGCATGAGGTGCGTGCGTATAGGATGCTGAAAGCTCGAAAGTGAATCGTTGCAGAACCATAGCCATTGCCATTTTCGCCTCTAACATTGCGAAAGTTTGTCCAACGCAAATCCGGGGTCCCCAACCGAATGGGAAGAATATGCCTTCGCCTTTTTGTGCTTTAGACACTCCATCGTTGAATCTTTCGGGTTTGAATTTCGACGCATCGTCCCCCCAAATCTTGGGATCGTGATGCATCAACATTATTGGGATGGAAAACTGCATCCCTTTCGGATATGTAAATTCACCTAGTTTCACTTCTTCGGTAGCCACCCGAACAAGAGCAACTACAGGTGGATAAAGCCTCAAGACCTCGTGCAAAATCATGGTAACCTGGGAAAAAGAATACATTGCAAGAATTACAAACATTGGACTTGTATGATTAGGTAAAAAGCAAATGTTGATCAATTGAGAACTACTCACGATTTTCAGGTGATTCAACCCATCAAATACCGGAGTTTGGTTCCCGAAGACTTGCAAAACCTCTTCTCGAGCTCTGGTTTGCCACTCGGGATGTTTACTCAATAAGATCATCGTCCACACGAGTAAAACAGAAGTAGTCTCCTGTCCAGCAAAATAAAACAGTTTGCACTCTTCTACGACTTCATCGATGGTCATTCCTTGACTCTTGTCACCACTCTGTTCGATTTCCTGGAAATTGGATTCCAACAATATGCTTAACAAGTCATTGTGTCGTGCTTCCCCCGCTTCCATTGCCTCCAACCTTTTGCTTAAAATACTCCTTATTGAAAACTGAGTCTCTTTTTCAATCTCTTTCATTTTTCTGTGCCTTGTAGTAGGCACAAATCTGAGAAAATTGAAAGCAACAAGATTATACAACTTATCTGGTTCAATTCTTGAGAACAGTTTCCACCCATTATCTTATTCGTTACCTCCATCCAGGTATGTATATGGCTCGGACAACCTTAACAAAGTGCTGCATCTGTTCTTTTTGAAGTTCGAATATTCGTCTCCCTTGTAGATAGCTACTACCAAATGCCGTTCTTGATATTGCATCACTCGATAAATTTTGTAGATGTGGCCACACGTCCACCTCGCACGATCCTTCTGGGGACATGGCTTTATCCCATTTGCTCAAAACTTCATCACAACTCAAATAGAAGGCCGGAATCATTAGCTGCTTAAAAAGCAAAATTAATAAGCATCAACATATACAGTCCTATCTATCTTGTTAGGACAAAATTAAACAGATCATATACAGGACATGATCCGATAAAGAAACCTTCAACTTCTCAAGATGGAAAGCAGGGTTGATGATTTTTCGGTGTTTCGCCCATTTATCTGTCTCGTAGCTCACTAGTCCTTGCGCAAGTAGATTGGCCAGAGGATTATCGTTTTTGGGCTTCTGGTATAGATTACTCTTTGACATCACCTCTTTCACAAGTGTAGGATCTGTGATAAAAACTAGAGGCTTTGGCCCAAGCCAAATAAACGATGCATTTCCTGCAATGCATGAATACTAAAATCAAATTTATTTGGACGTAAACTGTTTTGCTTTTGGAATCACCTAAAAGGTCCTTTTCATGTGAGACTTTGATTGAATACCCCAACAATTTTCCCTCAAACGAAGTCCCACTGTTATTCAGATGGTCGCTTTCATTAAAAAAAAAAAAAAAAAAACTGTTATTCACATGGTCCAAGCCTCCTCCCCTCAATCCGTCCCCCAACCGAGGCCACTCCCTTTCACGCCAATCTTATTCACGGATTTTTACCGGAAGCCCTCAAACTCCTTCGTTTAAGTCTACCAGGATTCCACTCACGTTGTTTCGATCAGAACTCGTTCCCACATACGGCCCCGTTTGTTAATTCAATCATCCTTTAATTTATTTCGCTAAATGTGCAAACAGAACTAACTTTTTGAGGTTAAGTTTGGCGGATCCATTTCTTAACACGAATCCCTTAAAGTTAGCATAGAACACAAAAATTTCAAGAAAAAGAAATGCAAAATCAGAAGCTGTGAGTACTGAGTACCATATTTTTTGATGGTTTTGAGGGGAAATGGGATGACCCTTGGCTTGATATCATCATCGACACTGATGGGCTTTGATCGTGCTTCTTCAATCATCTTCCGCAATTCTTTAAAGTCCCCAGTGAGGAATCTGTATGGGTTCCCACGAAAACCCTGCTTCCTCAGCAGATTCTCCAGCTTCTTGGGCCTCAACCACACCCAATTCGCCGCTTTCCATACGCAAATTAGCAGCGCAAAGGCTGCGATTATGGCGCACAGTACTTCTGGTGAAAAACCCATCATGTTGTTATTTACTTGTTCTTGCAAACTGTGTTTTTATGGTGTGGATCGATGGATATATGGGGGAGATTCATACAAGTTGAAGCCTTTTATGGTGACAGTCTGAAAGATAGCGAAGACTGAAGAAGACGTTGGGAAAAACAATTAGACTGATGTTACATGTTCAACATCAAATCATACCACGTACAAAATTCATTAATTCAATACAAAAACAATATTTTATCAAAATTTGACAATAAATTAAATATAAAATTTTACGATAAATATATATTTTTTTCGATTATATAATTTTATTTTATTTTACACAGATTAAAAAAAATCATTGAAAAACAAATTTTATATAAATTTTTTATTTTATTTTTATTTAATATATTCAAAAATAATTATATAATTTTCAAGGTGTAGTTAAATAGAATATATTAGTAAAGAAATTTAAAAAAATATTATTGAGACCGAAAGAGTATGACATTTGGATCTAATTATTTTTAAAAAACTAATTCAAGTCGGAAAGATTGTCTTAATTCATACATACTAACAATTTTCAATAATTTAATTCAACGAATCGAGAAAATTGTCCATAGTTCATATATACATACAATTTCAGATAATTTAATTCAGCGGAAGTGTTAGATTTGAACATAACATGCCATTATAAATTGTTACGTAAGATTAAGAAAATCATTAAACAAAACATGAAAATTCCCTCTCTTATCTCTATTTATTTCTTTCAGAGAATGGTTGCGTGTTTCCAAGATTTAGTCAGTAGAAGAATATTAAAAAACCAAGAAAAAATACAGTTGAATTTAAAAACTGTACATGTTTGAGACAGCGGAAAAAAAAAAAAAAAAAAAAACTAAGTCTATATAATTGGGGAAAAAATTATCCAACTTAAAATTTTGGGAAAAAAAGAAAAAACACACATAGAAATGTGTGTTAGTGTGTGTATCCCGGAATAAAATAATGGAAAAATAAGTTTTTTGATCTAGTAACTTTACCCCCTTTGGGTTTTGGTTCATTAAATTTTCTGATGTGAGTTTTGGTACACTAACTTTGTATTTTCAGTATTTTTGGTCCAACTGCATACGTGTCAATTTCTGATTGGTCCATGTCATCATTTTGGACCAATCAGAAATTGACATGTATGCAGTTGGACCAAAAAACACTGAAAATGCAAAATTAATGTACCAAAATTCACATCAAAAAATTCAATGGATCAAAACAAAAACATGGACAAGTTAATGAAGCAAAAAAACTTATTTTCCCTAAAATAAACATATTCGACATATTTCCGAGCAAGTGTAGTCTGACTGAGTATATAGTCATCAAATGTTGAGTGTTGATCTGAAGCCAACAACAAACACCAGTACAATTAATCCTGGTATACTTTATTTTATTCAATACTCCGTTTTTCTCGTCATTTTATTTATCCATCTATTAATTATTTATTTTACATCAATCAAATCATTAATCATTTATCTTATATCAATCAAATCATTGAATTTAAATTACTATATTACCCTTATAAATAATATTATTTATATTTTATTTATTCTTTTTTATTAAATATTTTATTTATTCTTAAAAAGGACAAAATAATAATTTATTATTTTTATATAAAATTCAATCAATCAAATCAAATAAACTATAATTTATCAATCAAATCAAATATTATATTAACTATCATTTTTATTTATTTTATATTACATTATATTACTTATCCAAGTACTATTTATCATATCCACAAACCAAACGATGCCTTAAATGGCTATCATTCATTGCTTTTGTCGTACCATACCTTCTAGAAGAAACTAAATATTACACACACTATAAATAGTAAATACAGCTAGAAACTAAATAATATTATTATTAAAAAAACTAAATAATATTACACTATTAATAATTAATAAATCGATTAAAAATTGAAAATTATATATATATATATATATATATATATATATATATATATATATATGTTTTGATCTCTTATTCTAAGGACGCTAGTTGAGCTTACGTCCATATTATTGTGTTTTATTATTTTTTAAAAAAATAAATTCAAATGTTCGCGTGATTATGGGAACTTATGGAAACATTCGTATTTTTTTTTTCAAAAACAATAAAAAAGCTGCAAGTTGGGTGTTGGTTGAGGTGACATCCAACTTGATTTTTTTATCAAATTTTTTTTTTTCAAATTTCATATGTTACATTATTCGATTGGTCAGTAAAATAACTTTTTTTTTTACTTTTTTTAAAAATTAATACATTTACTTGTTTATAAATATATATATGCAATTGATTTTATTTTTTATATTAATTCAGGAATTATCATTTGGATATTAATAAGATACAATTACTTTTTTATGTAATCAAATCTATGTTCGTTGGATAAAAAAATAATATTAATAATAATTCATTAATTTATCGCGTAATTAATGTATCTCTAAATTTATAAAATCAGTCTAAGTATTATTAATTTTTAAAAGCTTAATTGTATGTAATAATTTTATGTTACATAAATACATTAAGATTGTGTTTGGATGAAAGGATTTTAAATCCATTAATTTCATATATATTCAAATGTATTTTTGTTGTATATAGAAGTAGCAACATAAATTTTAAATCTATTATTTTCATATGGATTCATTTGAAATGCATTTTACTTTATATAAATAATGTGTAAATAAGTACCGTATAGATTTAGGATTTGATATATTTTTTATTGTTAACAATTAAATAGAATTGAAATCCATGGATTTGAAATCTTTCCATCCAAGCGCAACCTAAGTGTAATTGACATTTGTATAGGTAAATTTTTTTTTTTGATATAGTATAGGTAAATATTTATTTTTCTTAGTAATGAAAATTAAAGGCCAAATAGTGCATACATTGATTTTTATTCCATTTAATAAATACAAATTGTTATCTAGTTGTTAGGTTTGATAGTTAGGTTTGAATTTTTTTGCAGGAGTTATTAGTTTGATTATTATTTCTAATTTCCTTTACATTAGGTTTGAAGCCTGAAAAATAAATTGGAATTGTTATTATTTTTTTATGTCTGAATTTGTCTTTCTCCGAATGAAGAAGCTCTTTTGTGATTTTTCACTTGAAAAAAATTAGAACGAATATAAATAAATGGTAAAGTGACGGACAATCCAATATAAAAAGGATAAAATTGTAATCTATGACTCATTTTCTACCTTTAATTAAATTGGGACACGCGTGCTAATTTTTTTAAAATGATGGGAGACAAAAATCCTATTTAATTTTTTTAGGGTGTAAACATGTTCTTTTTAATTTTATAGAGGGAATTGCATGCAATTTGTTCTTATATTGGTATGACCATCACAAATTTGCGATTATAACCTTTATTCAAAATGTATTAAAAAAAAAACTGCTTCTAAAATGACTATTTTTTTCAAATTAACTATCCCACAAAACCGGCAAAAAGTTTTGATATATAAATATATATATATATATATTAAAAAACTCTAGAAATAAATCTAACATTTTTTTTCATATATTATATTACACACAATGTATAGTTTTGTTCCACTAGCACATGTAATGAACTACTTACACCGTACGGCACAAGCATTTGCATGTGATCCGTACAAAAATTTAAATTAAATTTATCAAAATTTAATGATAGAAGATAAGAGAGAATTAAAAAAGATTTATAAAATATAAAGTATGAAATTGAGTGGATAAAAGATATTTTCGTCATTATGAAAAACCATAACTAACATACAAAAATTGATTAGTATTATGCAATGTTCTCATAATCGGATCGGTGATCGAATCGATTTACTTTGAAAAAACGGTCCGATCGGTCGGACCGTTTTAACCGAACGGTCGAATCGGAAAATCGTTTATATAATATAATATAATTAATAATATATTTTAAAATTTAAAACCTAAAAGATGTATATAAATAGACAAAAAAATATATTTATCCTAGTTTTAAAAATAAATAACAATATAAATATATTCAAAATATTAATTATAGTTATATATAATTTTAAAAGTAAATAAATTAATTAAAAAAACTCTAATAATAGTAAAATAATATTTTTAAGGATGTACAAATTTCATTAATAATGTATATATATAATAAAATATTAAATTAAAGTTTTAATTTTTTTTAAAAAAAAATTCAAAATTCCGGTCGGACCGGTTCTTAAAACCGGTTTTTGGCCGGTTCTTAGCCGTTTTGACCGGTTTTGACCGGTTCTGAACGGTCTGACCGGTAAAACGGTTATTTGAGATATTCCAGACCGGATCAGTGACCGGTTTCCGATCGAACCGGTCGGTCCAGTCCGGTTTTGAAAACAATGGTATTATGTTCTTAACTTTAATATTAGACGCCAACACATCTAAAAAGAAATGTATATTAGTATATATTTTATTTTTCGATAGAATTCAACCAACCTCATGGATATTATCCTAATCATATATTTAATATCTCATGATTTGCACGTTAACAATATATCATTAATTATGCACATATATAAAAATATTAATCATTGGACGCGTGATTTGGATATTAGGATCTCATTAACCATATTCTTCTATTGCATAAACAAACCAACCGAAAAATATAATAGACAAGTATCATAATCCTGGAACGAATATTCAGACATTTGGTTATCGAATATATTACAAAAAGAATCATTCAATAAATGAAATCGTGGCAAATCTTAGATATAAAAAATGCGTGTGGAGAAACGGAAGAGAGACAGATAATGAAACTGCCCCATAGAAAAGTAATAAAAAAGAAAAAAGAAAAAAAGAAGCTAAAGGCTCATCCATACAATTTTCTCGATCAACTGTGTCATTGAAAGCTTGAACACCTTAAGAAAAAGTACGAATGCCCTCAACGAGTCCAAGCTCATGCAAGTAGGTAACGTAGCCGCCGATAGGAAGCTTGAGTAGCGCCTGCAACGACCAAGAGGCTAAATCTTTTAACCAGATTCAACACTTAACATGTAGCTCAAAATGGCTCAAGGTGTAAAACAAGAGATAGGCCGAATTGCATGAGAAAGATGATCCTGCATTGGATGGGTGAACCAAACCTTGTGTTTATATCCGTTAATCTCGAAAAAGATGGTGTCACACGATATGGCTCACAGGATCATATCGCCAAGTGATCAAACTCAATGTGATGATCAAGCCCACGTATTTCGTTTTTGTTTTAGTTTTGCAAAAAATAATTAACCAAAGTTAGAGAAATCTAGTGAATGTTGACGGACAATCCCTCCAACAAATCTAAGGTTGCGTTTGGATTGAAGTATTTCAAATCCATGGGTTTCGATTATAATTTTAGTGTTAACCATGAACATAGAAAAATCTCAAATTCATAGCTTAATTATTTACACATTACTTAGATAGATTAAAAAGGATTCTAAATCACCACTTTATTGGATGATTTTAAAATTCATCCTAACTACCATGAATTACCATATAAACATAAAAGAAATAGATTTGATATTTGTGGTGCTACTTCTCTAAACAACAAAAATACATTTGAAATCCATTGATTTGAAATACTATCATCCAAGTGGAGCCTAAGGTTCCCAAGAGAACGCTAAAGGCCGACTTAGTTATCTATCTATACTATATATAAAGCAAAAACATCTTAGTGGTCTCTTGGTATGCTCACTTTTAAAAAAAAAACCCCAAAAAATTATCAACTTGCAAAAAAATAAATAAATAAAATCAAATACTTAAAAATAAATAAATTTATATTATATACACACGGAACATAATATTTATATATAACGTTACATACGCAATGCGTGTGTGCTGCTGCTAGTATCTAATTATGACAATTCTTTAGTTCAAATCCAAGAGATAACACGAGAAAAAAAGATGGTGGGAGAATTTTTGCTGATTTAAGGAAGATTATACCATAAGCAAAGGTTCTTAGCTGGAAGATCACTCAAAGCTTACCCAAATTTAGTAGCAGTTACAACAAAGTTGTTCTCAAGGAGTGTCCTCATCCTGTTCATCGAGGATAACGTACTTCGAAGGACCACCTTCTGTTGGTGAGTGAACATTTGTCTCGCCTTTCTGCAATTTCTCGTACCTGATAAACAAAAGAGACCAAAATCAACTATGTAAAATGTTGCAGTAATGCTGAAGATTTCCATCGAGATGTGAAGTCGTCCAAAATTTTTAAGACTGGTGAAATCGCAGTCAGATATGATTCTGCTGTCAATATTCGCAATAACAGCATTCAATAAAGATGCAATCACTCAAAGGGTGGCAGTGAATCGCCTATTTCTTGGAAGGGTTCACGATGCATTTTACCTCCTGTCTTGTTCTTTTAGGGCAAACTTTCTCAATTGAAAACCATATAAGCAACTAATAACACACTTTCTGAAATTGAAGCAAAAAATAGACATGGCCTCCAATTTCTCAAATAGTCACTCCAGTTCTATTCTTTCGCAAGTGCAAAGGAAAAACATAGAATAGATAACATAGAACAAACATAACATGGAAATCACGAAATAAAATGCTTCCCACTTAGTGTGTTGAATTATTTGGAAATGCTAATTGACAACAGAAGTCAGATCATATATATTGATTATCATATACATGGCTAATCTTATACAAATTCAACCTGAAAATATAGAAAACAATGACTCATTGAGGTAAATTTTAGGTTTACCTTATTTTACATTTTCAGTATGAAAATATGGAACAATCCCACTTCAGAAGGTAAACTAAAGTTTTTTTTTGCCTAATAAAAAAAAAGTAAAACAATCACAGTTCCACACTCAATGTGACCGATGAACCAATACCAAAATCTTGGAACACCAAAAATTTCACTGCTATATTAATTTGGTTCATCACAAGTAAACTACACATCAACCGTATGTGTTTTAAGAATTGTCTTACTTTTTCATGCACATACACACTCGTGATTTAAACACATAATATCTAGATGGAGTTCGATCACTTACTTGTACCAGTTAAACAAACCAACACCAAACATTATTATCAGGAGGCCAAGACCTTTTAGCCATGTGAACGGGTCATGGAAGTATAAGACTGCCACCTGATCAAAATTTTAAAGATTCACGGAATGGCTTTAGGTATATTAGTTCCATAAGAAACAGAATAAAATTAAACTAACAAAATATTCATTCATCTTCCCCCCAAATTCAAAATCGTAGTGAGGAAAACAAAAGTAAAAACTAAGATTTACGGCAAAATGAAGCATGCAAATTTATACCAATATTGTCACAGCCTCCTTCACGACTCCTGCTATTGTCACAGTTACAGCACTAGTGACTGACACGAGAATGAACTCCGTCAATACCTGCAATAACATCTCATAAGTCCAGCTTTTTCACAGAACAACAAATTCATATTTTGAAGAACGACGGACAAAACATATCCAGTCAGAATCAATTGGGCTTTGATGACGTTGATCAAGCATCAAGTAAAACCATTGGTGGCGGACCAAAAATACATATAAGAAGCAGTGATAACGCTTGAAGTTGTTTTTTGCTCATTGTTTTGGGATTTTTTCTTGGAAAATAAAATATATCCACTGTTTTTTTTTTAATTGAAAATGTCATGTCATGTCATGTCAGGTCATGCAACAATTTTGTTGGACTAGTCATGCCTCATCAAATATTTTTAGTAAATTTCATGGTGTCTTAGGTGTGTTAAAATTTAAGTTTTGTATTGGGGTAAAATATAACATAAAAATATGGTATTTATAAGAAATTATAAAAAGTCATAGGAAATGATAAAAAGTTTTAGTAAAAATAATAATTATATCAGGAGATATGAACGATATTATATTGGAGAATGTTATATAAGTTTCGTTTTATTTCGGACAAATGAAATTATTTTTTTAAAAGTTGTGTGTGCTTTATCGAGTTATTGAGACTGCTCAGATAAATAGTACTCCATCTCTAGAAAAAAGTAAATAAAAGAACGATATCAAAATTATTTACCATGAAGAAAGCAAGTGTTCCACCAAACAACAATAGAAAACAACTTCTCGTAATGTGCCATGAGCTGTCAAAATAACTAGTCATTTTGAATTTGTGCCACGGATCCAACATCAAAGAAAGTAGAGCAGTTGCAATTGCCATGATTGGGGTCACGTAGCTCATCAAAGTAAGTGGATTTTTAAGACCTTTAGGAATGAAAACAATCAATTAGTGGGAAAGCCAAATGAATGTTGTGGAATTTAATGTAATTCATCTAATTGTGGCAATGGCTAATTGTAGAAATAACATATTTTGTCTCATTTAGTGGTGGGAAGCAACTACTCAAACCACTAGGATATTATGATCGACCTGAGAGCCTTGCCAAGTGATTTGACACCAAAATACGGCCATTGATTCACCATAATATCTATTCACTAAGTCTCGTATCACAAGGCGATAAAATTTAAGGCCAAACTGAGAGATTTCAAATGCACTTACCGTAGACTTCTTTCTTCATGTCGGATTTGATCAGAACAAACCAAGTAATAAAACACAAAGCAGAGAAGAAGGCACGTGAGAACAATAAAAAAAAATGGAAACAAGGAAATGATATCAGAACCAGGAATTTTAACAATTAAACTGGCAAATAAATTTTGCACTTACTTGGAGGAGGATCTGTGTCATTGTCCATCGGAATCCAGACATAACAGCAGCAAGCATAACAAATATAAAGCCCCAAAAGTCAAATTCAGTTTCCTTAGAAACTGCATTAAGAACAAAAATGTTGGTGGTAAAACAAAATGATAAAGAAATTAATGCATGCAAAAATTTTCTGATTTTCCGATCCTGCACATTCAATAGATTTTCTTTCAGTTAATTACTACTGCATTGATGGTACTCAACGGTTCAAGAGGTACTGCAATAGTCATTATTTGATGGTGCAGTTTTGATAATTTATTTGTTGAATGGGTTAAGAAACACTCCAATCAAGTGAAGGTTAGCATTTTATTCTGAATGAGTGAGTAATGTTGCGAAAAAGTATACTTCGCTTCAACATATCATAAAACAAAAGCTAAACATTAATATACAGACATAAAACTAACTAGAAGTGCGTAATTGAAGAATAGTCTTACCAGTTAATAATACCCCGACAGAGATGATAAAAATGATGCCTAGCAGCTTAACACTCGGTGACTCCAATCTTCATAAATTTCGAGTCAAAAGACAGGTTAAAATGATGAACGACTAAACTTTAACAAAGCGCAGCATATGATTACAGCTCTCACACGCAGAATGGTACGAAATATATTGGTCTATCTAGTATGGTACTTCATTTAAACAAAATTGCCCAAGAAGACTTAAATTCTCGCACCCTTGAAATTTACGGTTTTAAATCCATTTTTGTTCTTTTAATGATAATTTTGAATTCCAGCAAATTTCAAACCCATCTCACGTCAATTCAAACTTATTTATTAAGAATTATCAATCCATGCATATCAGCATATGTTTGACCAACTTCCTTCATCCAAATGAAATTCAATATCCAACTTACCTGCAGTTTCATTTCAGGCTCAAATTTGTTTGGATTGCCTTTTTCAGTTTTTAATGCGAGAGCAAATTGATCGATACAATGCTAAATTGTAGTTATGTTAAAAATGGGGCAGTTCACGGAAAATACCTGAAAGCAAAGGCAAAAAGAAGGAGAAATATAGGTGCTGCTGATTTACACTGCAAAAAAGTAATGGATTTAGCCAAGGACTTTATGTTGTCTAACTGAACGATTAACTAAGTGATCAAGAGTTTGTTTAAAAATAAAAGGCATCGATAGAGCCTGATGGTGCTATTTGTAAGTTCATGAATGCACCAAATTATAGGAAAACCAAACTAAATTTGAAAGAAACAACCAGGAATGTCTTAAGTGAATCAAGCGTATGCATCAGCTGAGCCCGTAAACCAAATAAAAACATGAGTTAACAAGATGACGCTCCAGGGGCATCTAAAAGGTATATGAAAGTCTGGACAGCCTCATCGAGATCATAATCATCAGTTTTTTTAGCATTTTGATTTTCGAGTAGTATTTTCCAATTTATTATAATTGTATATTTCATCATGAAGCATGTAAATTTCTGTACTATCAAATGGTTCACAGGTCTATTTGTCAATTATGGTAACCAAACCAAACCTTAAAGACATCTTCAGTTTTTTAGAGGTCTAGTTACTAAAATCAGCCACTATCTGGTTCCATCCATTGGATATACAAGGGAGGACATTGCAGCCAAGAGAGGCCAGTGGCATTTCTCAACTTTCATACACGAATTCCAAGAAACTCGAGTTTTGAAAATTTTAATCCAAGTATCCAACGCCTAAATCAATCTTCACGGTTCATACAATACAACGGAAGAGGAAAGACCAACCATTGTGGCAAATGTGACTGAGATGAACACCAGAGATTCGTTGCTTAGGTTAACATCCAATGCAGTGCCGAGTGCTGTTGGTACAACTGTGAAAGGCAAAGGCCATCTGTAGCATTAGTTTGTTAGAGAAGTTAATGATACTTGCTGCCAGAAGCAAGTTTCTTTTAGAACAGAGAATTAAAAGAACAACAGTATGTTAACAAGTGTAGCTTATAACTTTTGGCAATATTATTATGCCTATTATCGAATCTTTGAATTAAACTTGATCGTTTAATTATGTTCAATATTGTTTGATCACACTATGGTACTAGCACAAGTATTATCAAGTAGTATGGTTGGCCCCGAAAGAAAACCAGGATAACATCATAAAGTTGGTATCCCAATACACAAACAAATGCTATCCTCCGAAATAGGTAGAAACAATTCTATCAGGACATCATCCCACATATTTAGAGACAATGTTTCACATGCCCCTCCAAGGGACAAAAATTCTGAAACTACATTCCCGACGAACCAAACGAGTTAACACATTCTGATAAAAAGATTGGCATGCAACCACGAAAGAATCATGTAACTTCTTTTAAGCAAAAGTATCCCATAAATGATTGTGTCCACGCTACACAGATTGAAGTAAGGACCGAGCAATCAGTCATTTAAATCCAAGCCTATCTATCGTTCTAGCCTAAGTAAAAACTTAAAAATATCCATAGTGGGAAAATGGAAACGATGTAAGGAGACTAAGCAGAAACATGTTAATCATTGAAGCACCTTAATGGTACTTACAATTAGAAAACACACTAAACAATGCCATAACTAATAGTTACCACTCACTAACATAAAAATGAAAATATCCATTCTCTTTACTTTTCCATTTTCACGGACAGTTGCTAATTACTTAATACTAACCTAATTGCAAGTTACATTTTCGTGATTATTTAAAAAAAAAAAGTACAAATGGAAAATACTTGTGGCCTAAGTCCGCATGTTGTCTCCAAAAAAATAATAATAAAAAAAATTAAAAAATTGTCCACGTGTTCAAAAATGAAAATGCTGAATTTTACATAACATATATTCAAGCTAAAATGGGGGAGACCTGCATGAAAGCTGCAAAACTAAACTAAATAATAAATACAACAGTGACGATCCTTTTGCTACCTCTCACGAAGTAATCCCTCCACGACATAACAGAGGAGTGAAATCTGTCCGACCAAAACCATGTAATGGCATTTGACAAAACAGCTTGCATGACAAAATGGACAGTGTTCATCAATAGTGGGGCAGGGAATTTCCCCATATCATCCCCTAATAAAGTTTTATTATACCTGTTAGAAGTAAATGATAAGTGTGAAACAAACTCTTAAAGAAACTCAATCACTTACGAAATGTCAATGATAAAAAAAAAAGTAAAAGAAAAAGGAAAAAAGAAGGAGAGAACTTACAGCGTTAGGATTGTACTGAACGTGTACCAAACAAATATGAAAAACAATGTTTTCAGCACATCAACAACACAAATACCGTTCTTTGTATCTTGCCTAGATGTGCCGTTGTAATCCATCCGATTACTGGCACTTGTACTAGTTCCATGTCTGCTATCAACCGCATTACCACTTTCAACATCTAAAGGCAAATAACTCTCATTCGCATTTGCCACACCATTAGTGGATTTATCAGCAACGCCACTGCCATGCTCCATCCTTCGTTGAATGTTAACGAAATGGGAATTTTTCCCATGTAAAATACCATTTTCTGGCATATTTTTCTGAACTAAAGGCAGATCAAAATCCAACTCTTGTTCATTAAAATTATTATTTTCTAACTGAGAAAGATTTATGACATCATCCTCATCACACCAACCAGAAAACGAAGGATCCCTTCCAAATCCCAATCCCTTTTCTTCACTCCTTAAATTGCCACTTCCACTTTCCTCAACCCTTTGAGTTCTTTTATCAGTCTCTACCATTTCTTTCGCTACCGACCACCCAAATCTTAAACTCCAAGCCACATTACAAACAGGGCAATAAAATATTCTTCCATCCGGGTTTGCTAGAATTGTAATATAAAGCCTCAAATGAAGAATCAAGCAAACAAAAGAAACAAAGGAAAAGTAATAGGCTTATCCTAAATCAGCTGTAAAAACCCTTATCCCAGAAATTTCCAGTGCCACCACCTAAAGTTTGCCAACATGAAGCAACCCACAAAAAATCAGATCTCTTTCGAAAAAATATGACCAAAAAAATCCGACCTTGAATCAGTCAACACCTACAAACCACAAAAGAATAGTTAACGTTCTTGTTACGGGACAAAAGAAAATCATATCCAAAACAAAAAATAAATAATTTCAGACCGGTGACGCAATAGAAATAAGATCAAGAATGCATAGGAAAAAAAGAGTGATCCAAAGAATTAAAATAGAGAAATCAAAACTCACCCCTGTGTGAATCTGTATCTTTCCCTTGTGTCACTGGTGAATATTATCATTCCATGGAGAGAGCAAAAACATTTGTAATTCCTATATTACTTGGATCTGCGTGATTAAATTTTTTTCTATTTTTTACTCAAAGTGGAGGTAGCGTTTGGTATAGGGGTGGATTCTGTCGGTAGTTAAACTGTTGATTGTTTTTCTGTTGCCACTTTTTAGTCGAATCTACGAAACCTAAGAGCAGAATTTACCCTTTTGTTTTCTTCTTCTTTTTTACATTTTTTTTTTTTGGAATTTGGTTCTTTTTTTTCATTTTGAATGAATTTAGTTCTTGTTTATTGTATTAAATATTATATTGAAAATCGTAATTTTAGTCTCGTACCTATAATTTTTCAAAATTTGGTCTTAGTCCAGTAATTTGGATTATTTTTTTTGGTTTTGATTTTTTTTTATCGAAAGCCACTAAATTAATTGAATATTACTTATTTGACGTCGATGATTTCCTATGAGACTCATGTGGTTAGAATTAATATTATATTACAAATATTAACATATATCTAATCAAAATTAAAAAAACGACAAGTTTTTTTTCTCGATTTGTGAATATTGAGTGTCGTTTTTTTCGTTATTTTTGTCTTTATTTTTGCGTAATGGATTTTAATTTGTGTAACATATGGTTAATTCTTATTAAATGAGTCACATAGGAGAGTATCGGTATCAAATAAGAAATCTTCAATAGATTTAGTGACTTTCGATGAAAAAATTATCAAAATCCAAAAAAAAATCCATGTTATTGGATTAAAACAAAACTTTGAAAAGTTATAAGACTAAAATTTAAAGCAAGCTAATTTACAGAATTAAAATTGTAATTTTTCCAATACTATATTTATTTGTGTATAAAGAGCAGAAGTAGTATGGGAAAAGTTTGTGTTTGAATAGTGAAAGTTAAAGGGGAAAAACTAAAATATTTTGAAATTTAAGTGCAATGCTCCATTCAATAAATACAAAATTTTAGGCATTATCTGTTATTTTAGAAAAATAATTTACATAATATTTGGAAAAATAATTATACATAACATTACATAATTTAGAAACAAATTAAATTATATATAAGACATGATCGAATTAGTGATTGACCGCATAACATCATATCATTTTGTTATTTGTATAATTCCATTTATTTTTCTCATTTCATACACTCTTGTTTATTTGATCCGACAGCTCATCAAGTGGTGTCCGAAAGTTATTCACAAATGTGTATATTGAAAACAATGTATCATCTAATACTTGTTATAAAAGTATTAACGATGGCTGAACTTTTCATTTATAGCTATTAATGGATAAAATGAGCATCCAATAATATATATATATGCAAAACTAAAGCCAAGGACATTAATGTAAAAGTACTATATTAGCTAGGCAATTAAAATGCAGAGTAAATGAATGATTGAATGGGGAAACAAATCGTTGGATTTGAATGAATGAGGCAACCAGAATGGGAACTAATAGACCACAAATATTGGTGTGAGCCAGACAATCTCATTAGTCTCTTATTTTTGTTATTAATAAAAAAATATTAATTTTATATAAAAAATATTATTTTTATTATAAACATGGACAATCAAGTTAATCCATTTTAAAATAAAAAATCTTAAGATCATCTCACAATAGACTTACTCATTATAAAATTGACTACTATTTCAAATCAAAAGCCACCAATATTGGCTCAGTACCGAACAAATCAAACAATGGGTGGTTTCTCTGTCGTCTTTGCAGCCGATAAATTAATAATTGTGGGGTTTATATATGTTATTAATGTGGGTAATAAATTAAAAGTTTTAAGACGAAAGAAATGATTAAAGATCGTATGATATGTTTGCTTATTGATTGTACACAAATTAACAGGATGCATGTTATTAAGAATAAAAAACATTTATCTCCGTCCGTATGAATGATTTCAATACTTACTAGCTCGATCTGCAATATACGTATACTACTTGAAGAGTGAGATCTATGTCCAAGATATCATCAGCTTGTGTTAAAAGAGAAAGATACGTACGTACATATTTCAGATTTCTCATATCGATTGGATTAAGTTTGTAAAAGTTATATATATATGGATTGATTAATAATCCCCGTTGAACTAGTTTTTAGACCATTTTAGGGTGAAGTCATATCAAACATTAACATTAATTCAAAGAAGTTGTTGTTTCACATGGGGCCAAAAATAATAACCTTTAGTAAGTATATGTATAGATTATGTTATGTTATTTAGTATTTGGGATCCAAAAAAGTTTAAATTAAGCAAAAAGAAGTCTTATTGTGTTTGTGGGATGCACACATTTTTGCTCCTTGTATTCCAGGACTGCGACCCAAGTTTCCTTCAATTGTTATCGTCATCGTTAATTTCTCTATCGCAAGGTTTGGAGGTCCTTGCACCTGTTCTCTATAAGAATGTTTTTTTATTTGTTTCATATTAACATAAACATGGTTTTTTCTCGTTAAACATTTTATTGACGTATTGATTTTTTCTTTTGGATTATATGTATTTTAAAGTAAAGAAAAAGACCGAGCAATGTTATTATTTTTGTTTTTTAGTGTAGAAAAAATAGTTTGGAGGATGGAATCGGTGCCTAATTAAAGAATATAATGAGTGGATCTCTTTGCTTTCATTATGATTTCCTCTTCAAAATAAATTGCGCTAAATCAAAATGAGTACAGAAACAAATTTCTTATGTTTTGACGGCTGTTACAAATATTTGAAACTGCACATTTTTTAATCTAATTTTTATATGTTATTTTTTATTTTGTGGGTTATAATTGCAAAATACTCTTCATTTTTTTAAAAAAAAAACTATAGCAAAGGGCCCAAATTTCGATGTTGGATTCAGGCCATGAAACTTTCAGGTATGACAATGAGTGGGGTTAGACTGAAGTTTATGACCCGTCGTTACGTTATGGATCCATTAATCATGTCTTAGTAAACTTCACGTGGATAATCATGTTTTTAGGGCCCGTTTGGTAAGGGTGATAAGATAAATAAATGATATGTTAGTTGGTGAATTATTTTATGATTATGTGTAGATAATTATTAATGATGATAAAAACTAAATCTGTTTGATATGTTTTTTATTTGGTGGATAAAAATTTATATACGTTTTCACATTACCAAAATACCCCTACCTTCATGAAACGACCCTAACTCTATAATAAATAAATATGCGGAAATTTTTTTTTTTTTTTTTTTTACTAAATAAAATATGTACATATATGCCCATACATATATGCACAGAATAAAAATATTTAAAATGAATAAACAATTAAATACTTAAATAAAAATGCATTCTTAAAAATATAATAAATATCTGAGTCAAACATTAATTAAAAATATACTGCATAAGTAAATAAAAGTTTGCATGCACTGAAAAAAATTAAATAAATATTCTAGACCCTCAATCACTGAAAATAATAAAAGTGTATCATGCTGACAAGAACAATCACATGCATAGCGACTCAGAATATTTCACGGTCACGGGGCCACTGCATGCATGCTCATACGTCCTCGCCTCCGGTGGGTACAATGTCATCCTCAGCGTACTCACCTGCACCATACCAGTGTAGTGAGCCTAGAGGCCCAACATGCTAACATAACAAGGGTTTAAAATAATTTAAACCAATTTAATACTAATACATACATATACATGAATGAGCATGCTTAAAAATTACATAACATAACTTACTTAAATAAACATAATACATAACATAATACATAACAATATTGAGCAATTTATTTTCTAACATAGCATGGTTGTATCCGTAGTGTAACCTTAAATCATACATTAAATACTGATCAGCGTGGAAACCTACGTACGTGGCCGGTGACGAATCACCTCTTAAATTGGCAGTAAACTGCCCTTCAATCATATGGGGACGAATCCCCCTTAAATTGTCACACTACTTCAACTTCCAACATAAAATATTTTTATTGCTCAACTTAAACATTAAATCATGCATAAAATATTATTTCATGAATGCATGCACTTGAATAAAATGTGTGTCCATCATATATATTTAATTTAATTTCTTATTAACATATAAATATTAAAATAACTCAAATGCATAAAAATAATTAAATATATAATCAGGACACATGCAAATTTTCTCATGGATGGTCCTGGACTGCTGGCCCTAACACTCAAGCCCATTAACTTAAAACTGGCCCATTAACATACTTAAGCCCATTATTTCAAACTTTAAGCCCAAATAATTATTCTAAGCCCAATTAAATTAATAAAGCCCATTAAAATTACACTAAGCCCAATAACACTTAAACTGGCCCATTGGGCCCAAAAACCCAAAGACTGGCCCATTAACTTTTATGGGCCCAAAATCCCATAAAATAAATGGACTAACTTAATTAAAAATTTTAAAAGTCCAAATAAAATTATTTGGGAGTCCAAATAATTTTATTTCAATTTATTTGACTCAAAAACACATAAATTGTAAAATACTTTAAAAATAAAATACTCGAGCCCAATTAAAATAACCCGGACCCGGACCCACTTAACTTAACCCATATTATTTTAGACCCGACCCGGACCCAAGACCCGACCCGGACCCATCAGGAAACCCTAGACCCGAACCCTTAGTCACCCTACCCACTCTCGGCCGCCGACTCGCGTGTGCAGCAGGCCTTCCCGGCCTGCTGCAGCCCAGCTCCGGCCGCCGTGGCCGGAGCCCCGCCGGAAGGACCTCCCCAGGGTCCTGCCGGTTCGAACCACCCCCTGGTTCGAACCCCATGCGGCCTAGACTAGGAGCCCGAAGGCCCTTCCCGTCAAGCCCTAGCCTGCGCAACTCCTGCACCCTTCTCGGAAAAACCTTTCGGCCTTGGTTTCTAGCCCTCAACCCAACCATGGCCGACTCACCTAGACCTCCTAGGGACCCCGTAGGACCTAGCCAACAGCCCCTTTCATGCCATGGAGGAAAGAAACGTGAGCATGAACTATACTTGTCCAAAAACGAAAGCATGAGAGGAAGAAATCGAAAACTTGCTGTCAAAAAGTTTATATTCTGATGTTACCCACTCACACTCATACATGCACTGATATAGATTTGAAAAGTAGAAAGAAACATGCCTTAACACCGTAGATAATGATTGAATACGCGTAGGAAGGACTCCGGGACGACGGGGCGACGATAGCTTGCTTGGAACCTTGAAAATCGACCTCCTAAGGTGCTAAAGAGCTGAAGACCGATTGGAGAAGAAGGTGGGATGAAGGTGACGGCTGATGGGGAAGAAACAATCGGCTAGTTTGGTTTTTAGGGTGGATTAGGGTAAATTTTGTATTAATTAAGATATAGGTTAAATAATAAAATAAAAAAGGTTTTTTTAAGATAATTAAAATACAAGTTAACTCTTAAATAAACCTTTAGAAATCTGATAATATAAAATAAACTCGAAATAATAATTTAGGGGAATTTTAAAAATACTAAAAAGTCAATATTTTGACTAATTTTGGATAAAAATGACTCCTAAAATTAAATAAAATTAAATACTTAAAATTTTTGAGATAATAAAACTCAAAATATTATTTTAAGGCTCCAAAAAGGCTCATAAAATAATTTGGGTGGAAAGTTGTCATCTCGTCCGTCCTCGGTCCCGTCTACGCGATTAAATAATAAAAATACTAAAAATCATAAAAATCACTAATTATGGGTTAAATGCTTAAAAATAAATTAAATCATGCATAAATAATTCACCTAATTATTTAACCCATAAATCATAAATTTAAATAATTAAATATCCTAATTATGCAGGCGGATTTATGTAATTAAAAATACCGGGTGTTACAATTCTCCCCCCCTTAAATTGAATTTCGTCCTCGAAATTAAAGTACTTACCCGAACATCTCCGGGTAGCGAGTCCTCATATCCTCCTCGGTCTCCCAAGTAGCTTCCTCCTCCGAGTGATTCAGCCACTGGACTCTGACCATCGGTATGACCCGCGTCCTAAGCCTCCGCTCCTCTCTAGCCAAAATCCGCACTGGTCTCTCCTCGTAAACAAGATCTGGTGGCAACTGTAAGGGCTCAAAATCCAACACATGCGACGGATTGGAGACATATCTCCGAAGCATGGATACATGGAAAACGTTGTGCACTGCCGCTAGCCCTGGAGGTAGAGCTAAACGATAGGCCAACGTGCCAACTCGCTCCAAGATCTCGAATGGCCCTATATATCTCGGATTAAGCTTGCCTCTCCGTCCAAAACGCGCTACTCCCTTCATAGGTGACACCTTCAAGAATACGTGATCACCTACCGCGAACTCCAAATCGCGTCGTCTGGCATCCGCATAACTCTTCTGCCGACTCTGCGCAGTCCTCATCCTGTCTCGAATCTGCGTCACGATGTCAGCTGTCTGCTGCACAATCTCCGGACCCAACAAAATCCGCTCACCAACCTCATCCCAATGCACCGGAGATCTGCATCTCCTCCCATAAAGTGCTGCATATGGAGCCATACCTATAGACGACTGAAAGCTGTTGTTATAGGTAAACTCCACCAATGGCAGTCTAGTCTCCCAAGAGCCCCGAAAATCAATGACACAAGCTCTCAGAAGATCCTCGAGAACCTGGATCACTCTCTCAGACTGACCATCTGTCTGGGGATGAAATGCTGTACTGAACAGAAGCCTAGTCCCCATAGCCGTGTGCAGACTCTTCCAAAACGCAGATGTGAATCTCGGATCTCTGTCTGACACAATAGACACTGGTATGCCATGCAGTCTAACAATCTCTCTAATGTAAAGCTCTGCATACTGTGTCAAAGTATAGTTAGTCCTTACCGGCAAGAAATGAGCTGACTTGGTGAGTCTATCCACAATCACCCAAATCGCTGTACACCCTCTGGCACTCCTCGGTAAGCCAACCACAAAGTCCATCGTAATATTCTCCCATTTCCATTCCGGAATAGGGAGAGGTCTAAGAAGTCCTGCTGGACGCTGATGCTCTGCTTTGACTTGCTGGCAAGTCAAGCACTCTGACACCACTCTCCCGATGTCACTCTTCATCCCGGGCCACCAATACGATAACTGTAAGTCTCGGTACATCTTCGTACTTCCGGGGTGAATGGAGTACGGAGATGCATGAGCCTCTGCTAGAATCTCGGCTCTCAACTGATCAACGTTCGGTACCCACATCCTCCCACGGTACTGAACGATGTCATCCTCCACTGTATACAAGAGACTACCTCTGGCCTCATCTCTCTGTCTCCATCGCTGTAGCTCCTCATCAGTGGACTGTCCCTCTCTAATCCGATCTCTCAAAACTGGCTGCACCGTCAACACTGACAAGCTCGGTGCATGGCCGCTCGGATAGCACTCCAAACCAAATCTCTGAATCTCGGTCTGTAGTGGTAACTGTACAGTCAAACATGATACCACTGACGACTTCCGACTCAAAGCATCTGCTACTACATTAGCCTTACCCGGATGGTAGCTAATGTCACAGTCATAGTCCTTAACAAGCTCAAGCCATCTGCGCTGCCTCATGTTCAACTCCTTTTGGGTGAAGAAGTACTTGAGGCTCTTGTGATCGGTGAAAATCTTGCACTTCTCGCCGTAAAGATAGTGCCTCCAGATTTTCAACGCAAATACCACTGCTGCAAGCTCCAAATCATGCGTCGGATAGTTCTGCTCATGAATCTTCAACTGTCGCGACGCATATGCGATAACTCTGCCACTCTGCATAAGTACTGCGCCCAACCCAAGCTTGGACGCGTCGGTGTACACCACTAACTCCTCATGTGGCACTGTCATAGCTAACACCGGTGCTGAAGTAAGTGCATCCTTCAGCTGATCAAAGCTCCTCTGACAATCTGGACTCCAACTATACTTCGCGTTCTTCTTGGTCAAGGAAGTCAAGGGTACTGCAATAGAGGAAAAACCCTTGATGAACTTCCTATAGTATCCTGCTAAACCCAAGAAACTGCGAATCTCTGAAGCATTCTTCGGAATGCCCCAATTCTGCACTGCCTCAACCTTAGACTGATCAACTGCAATTCCATCTCTCGAAATAATGTGGCCAAGAAATGCCACCTGCTCAAGCCAAAACTCGCACTTGCTGAACTTGGCATACAACCGATGCTCCCTCAAAGTCTGCAATGCGGTCTGAAGGTGTTGTCTATGCTCCTCGATGCTCCTAGAATAGATCAAAATATCATCAATAAAGACTATGATGAACTGATCCAGATATGGCTGAAAGACTCGGTTCATGAGATCCATGAAAACCGCTGGAGCATTGGTCAAACCAAATGGCATCACTAAGAACTCGTAATGCCCATATCGTGTCCGGAAAGCAGTCTTGGACACATCTGCATCCCTAACACGCAACTGATGGTAACCAGATCGCAGATCGATCTTGGAGAACACTGAAGCTCCCTGCAACTGGTCAAACAAGTCCTCTATCCTCGGCAGTGGATACTTGTTCTTCACTGTGACTCTGTTAAGCTCTCGGTAATCGATGCACAGTCTCATACTGCCATCCTTCTTCTTCACAAACAACACCGGAGCTCCCCAAGGAGAAAAGCTAGGTCGAACAAAGCCTTTCTCTAACAACTCCTGAATCTGCTCCTTCAACTCTTTCATCTCGGTAGGAGCAAGCCTGTACGGTGCCTTAGAGATAGGCACGGTGTCTGGCACTAAGTCAATACTGAACTCCACCTCTCTTACTGGTGGAATTCCTGCCACATCCTCCGGAAAGACATCCTGAAAGTCACGAACCACCTCTAACTCTGATAATGATCTGCTAGATGGCTCTGAAGTCGTGACAATACTCGCTAGAAACCCCTGGCAACCCCGTCTCAACAACTTCCTCGCCTGAATATAGGATATCACCTGAGGAATATCACTGCTCTGAGATGCATGAAAAGTGAACGGGTCGCCCCCTGTAGGTCTCACTGACACTGATCTCCGACGAAAATCAATCGAAGCTCCATTGACTGTCAACCAGTCCATACCCAAAATAAGATCAAAACCACTCAAAGGCAAGACTACTACATCTGCTCGAATGGAGTGTCCCTGCAGCTCTAACTCCAGTCCTCGAATAACCTTCGAGGTAGACATAATCTGCCCTGACGGCATAGTAACATCATACCCACTGTCACTACTCTCAGGTGTGATGCCTACTCGCCTGATAAACTCCAGGGAGATAAACGAATGCGTAGCCCCTGAATCTAGCAACGCAAACGTGGAGTTGCCTCCAACTAGAATTCTCCCTGCACGCAGAAAATTCCCAACAGATTCATACCACTTCTAATTTTTTCCAAACGAGTCACTACAAGTTCTTAATTCTAATCACAAGTAAAACATGCTTCCTATTCTAACATGCAGTTAAATGACCCAAATAACAAGAACTTCAAATTAAATACTAAATCTTTAACCAAAGGAGAATTATTAAAATACTAGGGATAGGATGTACCGGTGATCAAGGAGGTGTCTGGATCGACCTCCTCAGCCTGCATCACGAACACCCTACCAGCGGTGTTCTTCTTCCTGGGGCAGTTAGCAATCTGATGCCCCGGCTCTCTGCAGTGGAAGCAAACTCCTGCTCCCAATAGGCAAGGTCCCGAATGCATCTTCTGGCACTTCGGGCAAGTGGGATGATCTATGGCATTAGGGGCCCCGCCCCTCTGCTGCTGCTGCGGCCTCTGCTGCTGTGGCCTCTGCTGCTGATTCGGGCCCTTAGCTGGCCCTGTATACTGCTTCTTCGCAGGTGGCTGCGAAGATGGTCGCTGATACCCTGTCTGCACAAACTGCCTCTTACCCTGCTGCTCTCTCTGGATCGCTCTCCGACCCTCCTCAGAACGCAAAGCCCTGCTGACTGCAGACTCATATGTAAACACGTCTGCCATGCGCACGTCATGCCTGATCTCAGCCTTCAGGCCCTCAACAAACTGTCGCAGCTTCTCCTGCGGACTATCAGCAATCATGGGTACAAAACGACAGCCCCTCTCAAACTGGCTTATGTACTCCACCACAGATCTGTCCCCCTGACGGAGACTCATGAACTCTCGGATCATGCGACTGCGCACATCCTCAGTGAAATATTTGGCGTAGAAGATACGCCTGAACTCAGCCCATGTCAGAGTAGGTAGATGGACTCCTCGTACTGCACCCTCCCACCATGAGGCTGCATCGCCTCGCATCATGTATGTAGCACAGCTCACCCTGTCGGCGTCTGTGATCCCCATATAGTCAAAGATGGACTCCAAAGATCGAATCCATCCCTCAGCCACCAACGGATCGGTGGTCCCCAGAAACTCCTTAGGCCCCTTCTTCTGGAACCTCTCGGCGACGTCCTCCTCGTGGGACAGTCTGGGACGGGCTGCCTGCTGCTCCAGCAAGGCAGTAATACCCGCCATCATCGTGGCACTGGCCTGCTCCAGTGCTGTCATGGGGTGCTGCTGAGGTGGCGGTGGAGGTGGAGGTGGATGTGGATGTGGAGGTCTCCCACGTCGATTCACCTGTCTGGGAGGCATTCTGCACCACCACATATTTATTTACGTAAATCGCCATGCATAACTAAGTGTTTTAAAATTAATGCTAACTTAAATTCTAGAAATTAAATCATGCTATAAACATTTAAAACTTACAGACCGGTAGCGTGGATTTCCGAGCTCGCATAGCAGTGAGGACCCCTCCGAGGACCGTGCTTTGATACCAACTGAAACGACCCTAACTCTATAATAAATAAATATGCGGAAATTTTTTTTTTTTTTTTTTTTTACTAAATAAAATATGTACATATATGCCCATACATATATGCCCAGAATAAAAATATTTAAAATGAATAAACAATTAAATACTTAAATAAAAATGCATTCTTAAAAATATAATAAATATCTGAGTCAAACATTAATTAAAAATATACTGCATAAGTAAATAAAAGTTTGCATGCACTGAAAAAAATTAAATAAATATTCTAGACCCTCAATCACTGAAAATAATAAAAGTGTATCATGCTGACAAGAACAATCACATGCATAGCGACTCAGAATATTTCACGGTCACGGGGCCACTGCATGCATGCTCATACGTCCTCGCCTCCGGTGGGTACAATGTCATCCTCAGCGTACTCACCTGCACCATACCAGTGTAGTGAGCCTAGAGGCCCAACATGCTAACATAACAAGGGTTTAAAATAATTTAAACCAATTTAATACTAATACATACATATACATGAATGAGCATGCTTAAAAATTACATAACATAACTTACTTAAATAAACATAATACATAACATAATACATAACAATATTGAGCAATTTATTTTCTAACATAGCATGGTTGTATCCGTAGTGTAACCTTAAATCATACATTAAATACTGATCAGCGTGGAAACCTACGTACGTGGCCGGTGACGAATCACCTCTTAAATTGGCAGTAAACTGCCCTTCAATCATATGGGGACGAATCCCCCTTAAATTGTCACACTACTTCAACTTCCAACATAAAATATTTTTATTGCTCAACTTAAACATTAAATCATGCATAAAATATTATTTCATGAATGCATGTACTTGAATAAAATGTGTGTCCATCATATATATTTAATTTAATTTCTTATTAACATATAAATATTAAAATAACTCAAATGCATAAAAATAATTAAATATATAATCAGGACACATGCAAATTTTCTCATGGATGGTCCTGGACTGCTGGCCCTAACACTCAAGCCCATTAACTTAAAACTGGCCCATTAACATACTTAAGCCCATTATTTCAAACTTTAAGCCCAAATAATTATTCTAAGCCCAATTAAATTAATAAAGCCCATTAAAATTACACTAAGCCCAATAACACTTAAACTGGCCCATTGGGCCCAAAAACCCAAAGACTGGCCCATTAACTTTTATGGGCCCAAAATCCCATAAAATAAATGGACTAACTTAATTAAAAATTTTAAAAGTCCAAATAAAATTATTTGGGAGTCCAAATAATTTTATTTCAATTTATTTGACTCAAAAACACATAAATTGTAAAATACTTTAAAAATAAAATACTCGAGCCCAATTAAAATAACCCGGACCCGGACCCACTTAACTTAACCCATATTATTTTAGACCCGACCCGGACCCAAGACCCGACCCGGACCCATCAGGAAACCCTAGACCCGAACCCTTAGTCACCCTACCCACTCTCGGCCGCCGACTCGCGTGTGCAGCAGGCCTTCCCGGCCTGCTGCAGCCCAGCTCCGGCCGCCGTGGCCGGAGCCCCGCCGGCAGGACCTCCCCAGGGTCCTGCCGGTTCGAACCACCCCCTGGTTCGAACCCCATGCGGCCTAGACTAGGAGCCCGAAGGCCCTTCCCGTCAAGCCCTAGCCTGCGCAACTCCTGCACCCTTCTCGGAAAAACCTTTCGGCCTTGGTTTCTAGCCCTCAACCCAACCATGGCCGACTCACCTAGACCTCCTAGGGACCCCGTAGGACCTAGCCAACAGCCCCTTTCATGCCATGGAGGAAAGAAACGTGAGCATGAACTATACTTGTCCAAAAACGAAAGCATGAGAGGAAGAAATCGAAAACTTGCTGTCAAAAAGTTTATATTCTGATGTTACCCACTCACACTCATACATGCACTGATATAGATTTGAAAAGTAGAAAGAAACATGCCTTAACACCGTAGATAATGATTGAATACGCGTAGGAAGGACTCCGGGACGACGGGGCGACGATAGCTTGCTTGGAACCTTGAAAATCGACCTCCTAAGGTGCTAAAGAGCTGAAGACCGATTGGAGAAGAAGGTGGGATGAAGGTGACGGCTGATGGGGAAGAAACAATCGGCTAGTTTGGTTTTTAGGGTGGATTAGGGTAAATTTTGTATTAATTAAGATATAGGTTAAATAATAAAATAAAAAAGGTTTTTTTAAGATAATTAAAATACAAGTTAACTCTTAAATAAACCTTTAGAAATCTGATAATATAAAATAAACTCGAAATAATAATTTAGGGGAATTTTAAAAATACTAAAAAGTCAATATTTTGACTAATTTTGGATAAAAATGACTCCTAAAATTAAATAAAATTAAATACTTAAAATTTTTGAGATAATAAAACTCAAAATATTATTTTAAGGCTCCAAAAAGGCTCATAAAATAATTTGGGTGGAAAGTTGTCATCTCGTCCGTCCTCGGTCCCGTCTACGCGATTAAATAATAAAAATACTAAAAATCATAAAAATCACTAATTATGGGTTAAATGCTTAAAAATAAATTAAATCATGCATAAATAATTCACCTAATTATTTAACCCATAAATCATAAATTTAAATAATTAAATATCCTAATTATGCAGGCGGATTTATGTAATTAAAAATACCGGGTGTTACACTTCATCTCGAAATTACCAAATACAATACCCACTTTGTAAAATTCAGATCTGGTTCATTGTTCGTGAGCATGAACTTCATTATCGGGCTGCGAAACACCATCTTCTCCGTGTTGTAAATTCGTTGAATATTTTTTCGACTCTCTCATCTATTATTTAAATTCCAGATCTGAGTGTTTCTTTAATCTTCAGCACTTGAAGCTCCGAAGTGCTGAAGTTGTTAAATATCCATTTTCCGGCACCAAGTGGGTTGACGAATAATGACGCCGCGCGATAGGGTTCTAATTTCATTTCGATGAGCAGGGAACCTTTTTTTTCAAAGTTTTGCTTGTAGTTGAAGAGAAGAGTCCAGATCAAACGCGAACGATAAGATCTTGGATCCAACTTTCGTCGCACAGAATCATAGATTTCCCCCCTCTGATACAATGGTTTTTTGATGAATAATTATGAAGGGCAAGGGACAGATTGGTAATTACATCGCCTAGTCTCGTGCACTGTACAAATCGTGATTCCCTATACCTGCATCGAAGCGGGTTTCCTTTTCCAGCTATTTCCTTCGCAGGCCAACAAATAATCACGGGCCTGTAGTTATCCATCATAAAGTTAAAATCGAGTCAAACGGATGACAACTTCATAATCCATCACTAATCAGTCCTACCAAACGGGCCCTTAGAGTTATCTTTTAGTCTGGAGTTAAGCTCAAATTCATGATCGTAACAATATATATGGCTTCATATATTCCCAATATCGTTCATGTTAGATTAATTAAATTATATGGGCTTATATGTGAATAATTATGTATTGTGAGCTATCAATTAAATTAAGTCCAAACTAAAGTGATCAATTCAAGTTTTCAGTTATTGGGCTTTAATGTATCTAATAGGACGTGAGCCTTTGATGTGTAGAGATTAAAGTGTAGTTTCTGTTTTCGATGGGCTGAAACAGAAATATCAGAGATAATTAATAGAATTATCTATATAACGTGGTTATGGTTCCCAAATCACGTGTATCACGTTTCACTATCTCTAATCCCCATTAACATAGACGGAACCTTTCAAGGGCTATGGTGGGCTGTAGCCCAGCCCAGGGAATTTTTTGTTTTTTTACTACCCATATAAGTTTGTCCACATCTAGCCTAGCCCAGCCCACAAACCTTAATTATCACTTTCATTTCGGCAACCTTTTCTCAATTGAAGAATTTCTTTTTCTCATTGCAGACTGTACGCTGCAACACACATGTTTACTTATTTTTTTTTATTTTGATTTCTCCTTTCGGCTTTCATAATCCTACAATTTATTTGTTAGCAGACAAACACTTTGAATTTTTTTTTATGTGTATTTTATGTTAATTTCTTGGGCTCTAAATAAAATTAAGCTTGTGTATTTTTTTATGTGTAATGTAAACTCGAAAAAGGAAATTAAAAATATAATTAGAATTTGGATTACTTATTAGTGCCAATGGAATTTGTGTTTTTTTATTAAATATTTTTTTCTTATGTAATTTATTTATTAAAATATTTTCCAATACAAAATTTGATTGCTAAGTGAAAATACAGGTGATAAAATTTATTGTTATTTACTTGATTGTTATGTTATTATTGTATAGGGATATACATTGAACTATTTCAAAATAAAGTATGAATTTGTACATTATAAACTTGATGTTATGCAGAATTTGAAGGTTTCGACACTTGTTGAGTTGCGCCAATAATTGATTGAGAGTGGGCGATCAAAGGTTTACGTTATATTGACTAGATTGATTCATCTTATTTTGACGTTACCTGTTTCAACCGCCACTACCGAGCGAGCATTTTCAGCAATGAAGCATGTGACGACGATACTTCGCAATAAAATGGAAGATGACTTTCTTGTCGATTGTTTGACACTTTATATTGAATGAGATTTAGCTAAGGATATAGATGTAGATTCTGTTATTGATGAATTTTATGTTTCAAAATTTCGAAGGGCTCAACTTTTTTAACAGTATAATGTCTTTATATATATATATATATATATATATATATATATATATATATATATATATATTTATAATAATATATAATTTATTAGTTAAGTTCAAGCTCACCCCATTTCTAATTTCTATATCTGTCCCCAGGGGCGTAGCCAGAGACTTTTGTTCTGGCGGGTGAAATTTCATTTGAACCTCATTTATAGTCATACAAAATATACGACATATTAAATTAACATTAAAGATGAAAATGAAAAATATGAAGATCATACCATAAAAATATATATAACAAAGTTTACTTGAGTCGCAACTTGCGGTTTTTCAAGTAACTAGTACCTCATATTTTACATAATAATAATAATAAAAGAAAAATATGATAGTAAAAATTCATTACCCAAATTGTTGTAATTTTATTTTTTTTTGGGTTAAAGCTTGTAATATTAAGATAAAGACAAATTGTTGGAAGTTTTGATACCAATTAGTGGAGTGGGATCGTCAATCGTGATTACTGATTGGTGGCCATGGGACACCAGGTTCTTGACGCATAAAAAATGCAGAATCTCGATTCTCAATCTCTTATGTTCTGTAGCATGTAGTTATCGTGTGCTGACATGTATTATATATATACTAAATAACTAAGTGGGCCATGAATTATGGCTAAGTCCCAAAATTGAGTGCATTAAAAAAATCTGTTGAACAGTAAAAATTTATAATGAATATAATAATATAAGTGGGCTTAACATGATAAAGAAAAATGGACAAAGTCTGTTGGACAAGAGCCCACTCTTGCCCATATGGCTTTTCCACCCCTGCATTATTAGAATAGAATCAAAGAGAAAACAAAATGGCTCAGGAACAACACGTAGATCTGGATTTAATGATCGATGAATTAAAATTAAGCATAGAAAAGGCCAGAAAAAATAAAAAGAAAAGGAAGAAAAAAAAAAGATAGCGCCTAGGCGCTTTGTCTTCGGCCTGGAAGCCCTGGGCAGAGCCTAGGTGCCAGAAAGTGGCGCCTAGGCTTCGGCAAAGAGGCGCCTGAAGCACTTCTCACAAAAAGTGCATGCACCTCCTTTTTGAGTTTCTGATTTCTTTTGATGATTCTTGTGTTTTTTGAACAAGTAGACACACCACACGATATGATGATCAAAATCATTTTTAATATAGATTATCAGATTTTTAAAAGCATTTTTCTGCAATATTCATCTTCCTTCTCCTCCTTTTCCTAAGAAGAGAGTTTATAATTTTTTGGTTTTTGGAACTTATTGTGATTTATTGTGCTATTATCACAAGTTAAAGTTGTATTTTAATTGGGAGAACGACTTTCATATTCAATCACACCAAGAGCGAGACAAAATCGTTTTAAAAAAATCGTATTCAACATGAACCTCAACTATTGAATCCATTTCAATAAGCTTAGGAAGATTTTCTGAAATTTGAAAAATGGAATCGTCGTCAACAACTATTGAATTCATTTATGTTTCTCTCCATATTATTCAAATTTCCTAACACCCACACCTACAATTAATTCCCACTGTAGTTACTACTTAGATCCATCGAATTCTGATTTTGGCATCTTCTGTGTCATGATATATTATGCAGTTTGTCGGGAAATTTGGAGCAAACCACCGTTGAAATTCTTGAAACTAATGCTGGGCACAAATTATTTTATTCAAATTTCGATCATAGGGTCAGCTGTAAGTTAATTGAAGATAATTTTAAATAAATGATTTGGTATTTGATTGAATATCTCAGTTCAATTCCATTCATTTCAGTCCTTAACAAGTTGCCTATTGAACCATAATTAATAATTGATTTAGGGCGTGGGAAGGACAATTTGGACTCATTTATAGGTTCCGATAATTGTCAAAAAAAATTGTTGATCTATTTTGATTGATTTAATTCGATTTCAATTACTTGTTTGGGATTGATAAAAATTTCGATTGGCATAAGTTTTAGTTCTTGAAAAATTGAACTGAACGATCGAATAATTAATCTGAAATCCGGAAACACTACCAGTTTGTAAGGCTAAATAAATAGGTGCGATCTGCAAAATATAAAATTAAATTAAAAGTCAAACAAGATTGAAAATGATAGGTTCATGATTGTGATTCGTTTGTATTCAGTTTAAATACACTTATATATTGTTTATAATTAAATTAAGAAATCATATTCATGCATTAGATAGACATTTTTCGTTTACTTGCCTTGATAAATGAAGGATAACATTATTAATATCAACTAATCCTATGTTTAATTGTAAAATTGAAAATCATTATAAATCCTTAAGTCCATTAATAATGGGATTTAGAAATGATTCTTAATCCTAAATTTTAGAAAAGATTGTAAATCTGTACACGATGAAAAGAGAAAAAAAAATCAATCCCAAATTTAATCCATCAAACTAAACATATTATTATTATTCCATAACCACTTCATATCCTATCAAATTATATTAATAATCACATTTTAATCTATCATTGCACAATCTCATCTCTCAAAATAAACGCGGCCGATGACAAAAAATAAAAAATAAACAAGGTATAATTGGATTAAATGATATTTTTATAATTTATCATCCAAAAACGAGTTGGTTTCTTGTGAGACGGTCTCACGAATTTTTATCCGTGAGACGGGTCAAACCCACTCATGCATATTTACAATAAAGAGTTATATATTTGACATAAAAAAATATACATTATCATGGACCCAATTAGGAGATCCGTCTTACAAAATTTATCCGTAAGACCATCTCGCATGAGTTTTTTGTGCATGCAAAATGACATTTATAACCTAAAATGCACACCCAAAAGTTTTGTCCACCAACTCAAGCTTGCATGCTATTTAAGGATATGTCCGATTGAAGACAAGGAAAGTGCAATCAAGAAACTTAAAAAATACCTCAAATTTCATATTCTACTTATGGCATCCTCTACTCCACCCAATGGCAGCACTTCTATCCCAAAAAAACCCGAAAATGGAACCGATGAAATGCAAGAAACAGTCTCCAAATACGATGAAATCCTATCAACCCTACCCACGAAAGATGATTGGATATTCAAGAATCTCGTCAAGTACCAAAACACTTGGTACATTCCCGATGTCCTAAAAGGAATCCTATTAGCACAAGCCCATTTCTCTGCTCTCCCTTCTGATATTTTCTTAGCCACCTTCGGTAAATTCGGCACCACATGGATAAAGGCCCTCACCTTCACCATCATGAACCGAAACAGATTCGAGTTCGAACGACACCCTCTTCTCACCATGAATCCGCAGCAATGTTTCCCATTCTTGGAAGTTTTTCTATTCCAAGATCACAAGACAATATCTTCGTCGACATCAAACGGCGATATCGATCGGTCTCCTCTCCGAGAGTGATTTCCGTGCACACACCTTGCATGCACCTGCCCGAGTCAGTCACCCGGTCAGGGTGCCGGGTGGTTTACGTGACACGCGACCCGAATGACATTTTCGTGTCGAGCTGGTACCACATGCAGAAGGCTAGGGCGAAGGGAAGGCGAGAGCTGACCCTAGAAGGGAGCTTTGACATGTTTTGTGAAGGGGTTTACCAGTTTGGACCTTATTGGGAACATGTGCTGGGGTACCATGACGCAGCAACCAAGTCTCCTCAAAATGTGCTGATATTGAGGTTCGAAGATATTAAGGAAAACCCTTTTGATTCTGTCAGAAAATTGGCTAAACATTTGGGGTATCCGTTTTCTTTGAAGGAAGAAAGAAATGGGATTTTGGAGAAAACTGTGAACCTTTGTAGTTTCGATCATTTGAGCAATCTTGAAGTGAACAAGAGCGGGGTTCAGAAGTTTTCTTCGTTTAATTCTATCGAAAATCACGTGTTCTTCAGAAAGGGTGGGACTGGTGATTGGAAGACTCATCTTACTAAAGAGATGGCGGATCGAATAAATCACATTACAAAAGAGAGATTTAAGGGAACTGGAATAACACATGAATAGATCATGCACGAGTCAGACGAACTACATATATATGGAGGCATGATTCTTAATTCGGAAAATAATCAAAGTCGCCCGGTCCATGTCGACTAATGCGTGTGTTATTTGTTGTGTTCTTGTGTTTCTATTATTGATGATGTTTCATCTGCAAGAGGGATTTGGATCCTCTGTTGTCCAAATATAACAGCACCCCGTGCTGTGCATTGAAACGACGCCGTTTCACTGTAATCTTTATTTTTTTATTTTTTTCAATTGACATCTCAATTCAAAACAAAAAAAACAAGACAACATAGGGTGCTGTTATGTTTGGACAGCAGAGGATCCAAATTCCTACAAGAGTTTGTAAGATGGGCAATATGTATGCATGTTTTCTGTTTGTTCATTGATATATTTGGCTGAAATGAATAATATGTTGATTAAGTTTTCATCATTTATTAGATAATATGAAAACAATATCTGTCATTCAGCAAAGTTTCTTGTATTATATTCTATAAATTTTATTTACACTTAAACACATCTGTGTTCATCCATAAGACCATAACTTGGTGTAAAAACGAATTAAACAAATATTGATCAGAATTTTTTAATGTTAAGAAGTTAACAAATATTGAAATTCACAGATGTTTGAATTTAATTTTACATGGATATATTCATCATCATCACTACATATATATATAACGTATTTGCTTCATATATTTCCATTTCTTCAGTGTTTCCTTGCTTCTTTCTCAGCCTGCAAAAAAATAAATTAACCTTTCCAATCAACTTATATGCTTTGTGCATATATGTCTCAAGCTATATACAATTACGTACATATATATAGTCAGAAACACAATCCAGGTTGCGCAAAATCGAATTTTATACGAAAAACACATGTTAATATTGTAGCTAGGATGTATATTGTTGTAGAATTAAAATCCTGTTTATAAATCGCTTACCACTTTGACTATTCTATCAAAAGCTTCAGGACCATGTTTCTCAATGTATCTTTCAACTGATTTTCTTGCATCAAAACTCATCATTTGGAGGACCCTTTTTTGGCCTTGATCCGGATATCGATCGTCGGAACCCATATAATTGCTAATATTCAAATATTTCCTCGCAAAGTTTTCATATATATATGCTGCTCCATTGAACATTGGCAACACCAGCCACACACACAACAGAAGCTTCATATATGGCCAGAATGGAAGCCTGCATGCATTTTGTTACATGCATGAATTCATGTACATGATCAGAAAGACAAATAATTTTTTCAAAATATATCATATTGATAAAAATCTATTACGAGATATATATATTACAAGTAAATTCCATCAGAAAGTGGAGTATTTCGGTATATATGGAAATACGATAGAAATAATATCGAATGTAATACATAATATATATTACGTACCATTGAAGAATTTTCCAGAAAGAAAGCTCGAAAAGAGTTATGAAGGAGTAAAGAACCCAATATGTTAACCATTGCTGATCATCTACTATTGAGGGGCTCTCTATTGCTCTCATCGATGCATAACTGTATAACAAATTAATACAAATTAAATTTCATGATATATATTATATATAATTTAGTTTCTTTAATTTATTTGATATATAGAGATTAAAATTATATTTCTTACAGGGGAAATAGAAGCATCACTCCAGGTCTGCATGGCAATCAAAACAAAAATAATCAGGCAATATAATCTTTCCAGACAACATATCCAAACAAAATTAACGACAACAATAATTAATGAAAGAAACTAAAACAAAAACCAAAAAAATGGATGGCATAAATTAATTAAGAATAATTTGGCGAACATTAATTGTAAGAAAAATACCCCACAAGTGCATCCATATGCCTTGCAATGGCTCCGAGAATTCCCATGCTAGCCTTTTGTTTCGTTGTCCAAAAACGACTCTCGCTTGTTTTTTGTATATACTGTTTGTAGTAAACGAATTTTGCTAAGGGGTTGAAATCGGAATTGGAATTGGAATTGTCACGTATAGCAGGCATTTAATAGCTTGTGTGAATGTCATTTGATATATGAAGAAGCTAAGCATAACTTTTTGCTAGATTCAAAGGCTTCCTTTCGTCTAACAAAAGTAAAAGAAGTGTGCAAGAAAAGGGCATGGCAAGGAAGCTAGAGAGGAAATTTTGACTTGAGGAGATTGTAAAGTTGGTTCACTTTTTTATTTAGTTTCTCTCAAACTTGGACGGTGCACTTTCAGGAAAAAATGTTTTTTTTTTCCATCAACTTGTTTATTTTTGGGAAAATACTTTTTTGATCCAATAATTTGTCCATCTTTTGGTTTTGGTTCATTAATTTTTCAAAATTTGGTTTTAGAGTACACTAATTTTTAATTTTCAGTTATTTTGGTTCAATTGCTGACGTGACAGCTAGACACATCATCATTTCCCGGTGTCACGTCAGCAGTTGGACCAAAATACCCGAAAACTAAAAGTTAGTGTATCAAAACCAAAATTTGAAAAGTTAATGAACCAAAACAAAAAAATAGACAAGTTAATGGACCAAAAAATATTTTACTTTATTTTTTGTTTTGGTTAATTTTTCAAAATTTAGTTTTTGTACACTAATTAAAGTGATTTAATTTGGTTCAATTGATTACGTAACAACTTAACACGTCGGTATTTTCCGGTGGCATATCAATTGTTGGACGAAAATCGCAGAAAACTAAAAGTTAGTCCACCAAAATAAAACTTTGAAAATTAATGGATCAAAACGAAAAAATGAATAAATTAATGAACTCCACCAAAACAAAACTTTGAAAATTAATGGACCAAAACAAAAAATAAATAAATTAATGGACTAAAAAAACTATTTTCCCAACTCCTCTAACTTAAAAGTTATTTAATTATTTGATCTATTATTTATTGGTTTTGATTAATCAAATTTGTTGTTCTTGTCCAAATGGTCCAAATTGAGCCATTTTGGCAGGAATTTATCATATATTTCAGCGAGAAATTAAGACCGAAATCAACTGCCGAGATAATATGTAAAGGAGTAAAATTGATTGTCGCACGGTAGCCGCGTGACTAAAAATTACAAAGGTTGTTTAGATATGAAAGATTTTTACTCTATTTTTTTGATTCTGTACGTCTCTCTCGTGAGACATTCTCATGTATTTATTCGTAAAACGAGTCAATACATCTTATATTTATAATAAAACAAATAATACTTTTAACATAAAAAACATACAAAAAGAACTCAATTGAGATGGTTCACGCCTAATTTTATGAGACAAGTCTTCCTAAGTGGATCACCCATAAAAAAATATTATTTTTTATTGTAAATATGGATAGGATTGACATGTGTCACGAATAAAAACTCATGAGGCCGTATCACAAGAAATCTATTCAAAAAGTAATACTTTTTCATGGGTGATACAACATATTTGTCTCACAAAGTTGACGTGTGAAACCATTTTCACATGAGTTTTCTAATTTTTTTGTATACTAGTTAATTTTTCTTATTTTCGGTTTTGGTCGACTAATTTTGATATTTTTTTACTCTCAATCTTATTTCGTCATAGTGTGACGTGAAAAATTAATTGTTGATTTGATATCAGAATTTACCGATTTTTCCGATATCACGTTAACATTGTGCCAAAATATAGGAATATATACGAACTAAAAGTTGGTATATATATGAAAACAAAATTTTAAAAACTTATTGAACCAAATTAAACAAGTTCGTGGAAAAAATATTATTTTCCTAATATAATAGGTCATATGTGAGACGGCTCACGAATCTATGTTCGTGAGATGTGTCGACCCAATCACCTATTACATACTTAGAATGAAAAGTAAAACTTTTTAATCCATTAATGAGTAGATAAAAAATCTGTCTATCACAAAAAATATGTCGTGAGACACGGCATAAAAATATATATATTTTTTCACATAGTTTTGTGCAAGTTTTTTCTAGATATATAGATGGATATCAGCTAAATTACATAAATTAACAACGTCGAAAGGAAAATAAAATTAAACTCCTTTCAAACAGCAGATTGGATTTAAAATAATATCCTTTAAAGTTACACTGAAATGAAGATAAAACATATAAAATGTGAACCCCTAATAAAAAAGAAAATAAGCCCACAATTAAACCAAACACGATAAAATATATATTAATCAATGACACCAATCAACAACACAAACAAATAAATCTCAGTACTCATCATCATTGATCATTCACTATGTATCACTTGACTCTACCCTCGTTCGCCGTCTTGTACAGCTTAGCCTGCGCCGCCGCCGCGTCGTTCGAGCTCAGCGCCGCCGTGAAACCATCCCTGACCTGAGAAGTGGAGTAAGGGTAAGAAACCGAGTGCGCCATGGAGTTGAGCAGCGCCGCCGTGCCTTCCCTGTAGAGGTCTCCATAGCCATCTGTTCGAGTGTTCGAAAGAGCTTGTAGCAAGCTGGTGCTCGGGGAGAATCCGGGGATGGTGGGCGTGTTAAATGCCGAGCCGACGGTGCCCCACCAGCCGAACACCGCGAATATCAATCCCGGATGAGTCTTCCAGTATCTACATGCATGCAAGTTACGATATTGATTTATTACATAAAAAGTAGTACAGTATTTGGGTTAACTTTTACTAAACACTTCTCAACTTTTCTTTCACAAAAGCTGAGAAGTGCTTTCTAGACGCTCTCCCAAACACTACCTTAATATCGCGACATTAAACTGGACAAAATAAGATAGTGTTTCGAGAGAGTTTCTGGATAAAAATGTAAGTGCAAAAGCTTGTGCTTACATGCAACTGTAAGGGGCGGGAGACTGTGGAGAAGATGGTGGAGACTTGTAAACCGGGGATGGAGTAGAAACTGGAGGAGAGTGGTAAACGGGGCTACTAGGAGATCCTTTGCTCGGAGGTTTGCTATAGCTGCCGCCGCCTTTGGAGGGCGTTGGGGATTTGTGGCTGCCGCCTCCTTTGGAGGGACTTGGAGTGTAGCTGCTGCCGCCTTTGGAGGGCGTCGGAGTGTAGCTGCTGCCGCCTTTGGAAGGTACTGTCGGGCATGGGTAGCTGCCTGATCCCGAACCTTGTGACGGAGGGGTGTAGACTGCAGGAGGAGTGTAAACTGCACACAAGATTCAGTACTGTTAAGTTTTCTTTTTAATCAGAATTTTGATTCGAATTAACTTTAATTTATGCCAATTTTTAGACGTAGTTTTTCATGCATGACAATTTAACTAAGAATATTCATGTTCATTATATGTAAATTGTAGGAATATGATATCATATTTGGAAAACAAATTAAATTCAAATAATAAATGTAGTGACCTGAGGGGGGGAAATTGAAGAAGCTCTTCTGGTCCTCAAAGTTGGGTGCAGAAAGGACCAAGTTTTGTGAAATTAGCATCACACTCAGAATCAGCAGTGATATAGCCTGCACACTTGTTTTCTTCTCCATTCTTTCCAAGAGAAAACACTAAAATATATAATTATAATAAAACAACAGAAAGAGGTAAGATAACTCAGTGCTAGTGAGGAATATTGTTTATATAAAGATTTTATGAGCCTTTGACATAAATGTAAACGGTTGAAAAACAAGTGTGAGTTAGTTGTAATTAAGAATTACAGGTGCATTAATATTAATATATTGTAAATTTTCCTTCTTCATATATAAATATATATTGTAAATATTCCCATTTCTATATATTTCTCTTTTGGAAAATGGTGATCAAATATGGTTAAAACGAAGAATCCCATGAAGTAATGGAATTTGTAGGCAATGTGCAATATTCTTACAACTTGATGTTGGGATCTAATCAAGTCTATAAGTTAAAATTTTGTAAGAAATTCTCATAATCATTAATTAAAACATTTCTGAACACTACCTAAAAATATTCTAACTTACTTTTCTAGTTAAAAGGTGAAAGAGTATCTCAAATTAGTTAAATATAAAAGAGAAAATTGTAATTTTGTTTTGTATGTTTGTCACTTTGTGATTTTGGTTTTTTATGTTTTCATATTTCAGTTTTAGTTCTACATGTTTCGATTTTTAGCAATTTCAGTCCTTTTAATTTCTTCAAAAATGCTTACGTAGCACTATACACGCCAACTCTACATCAGCACTGCATTGGTTCCACATCAGTGTCACATCAAAAAAATGACCAAAATCGCAAAGTGAAATATCTATAGGACCAAAAAAATAATTTTCCCAATATAAAATCGTAAATACTTTTTCTAAAAAAAATTGTTCGTGCTAAAAGCGTGATCCAAATATGAGGTTTGAGTTGCTATATATTATGTCTAAAAAATAGGGAAAATGATTTTTTTTGTCAATTAACTTTTCAAAGTTTGGTTTTACTATACTAACTTTTTGTTTTCAGTTTTTTTGGTCCAATTGTTGATGTGACAACTTGACATGTCAGTATTTCTGATGTCATGTCATCATTTTTTATGTCACGATAGCATTTTCCGGTGACACGTCAACAGTTGGACAAAAAAAACTGAAAACTAAAATTTAGCATACAAAAACAAAACTTTGAAAAGTTAATAGACCAAAACAAAATAAAATTGACAATTCAATGGATCCAAACAAAAACATAGACAGTTTAATGGACCAAAAAACTATTTTCCATACAAAATATCATATCACCCTGATTTAAATATTTTTAAAATTTGTATCAGACATCATTAGATTTTAAAAGTACTAAAAAATAAATTAAATAATCATAAAATTAATTATTAGAAGAAATTTATATTATCTCTAAAGTTCAAAACTTTAATAAATTTGTAATTTCTTTTTTTTTTTTTACATAAAAATTACTTTAAAACAAAAAACGTTACACGACAAACAAACTAATCCATATACACATTACCCGTACACAAAATCACTATCATATATTTAATATAACAAATTAAAACATAAAAATTGCTTAAAAATCTTACACGACAAACAAACTTCCATATAAGCATAACCCGTACACAAAATCACTATCATGTAATTAATATAGTTTTTTTGTTAAAATAATATTAATAATAACTAACATAATAAATGAGAGCTAGTAACATTTTATTTTATTTTTATTTCATTTCATTGACGGTAACATTTTATGTTAGAAGTTAGAACTAATTAATCCCGTTGTAAGAACTCAATCCAAAAGACTTAAACGTTACATATTCCACGTCCATATTTCTAGAGAGGTGGTGTCCGAGCTCGACTGCGACCTGTTCGAACGTTTATATCTATTTTTTTAATAATTTCTTTATTTTTCATTGTAAGGATGTAATATGATTTTAATATTTTCAGGACTTCCAAATTGGAAATATTCAAATTATATAAATTAATATATAGGATTTGTTCAAAATAGTTATAGCTCACAATGTAGGTTATAGAATTTAGTACCAAATTAATGAAATTATGCCGCATGCATCTTTAAATTACATTAATTTGCTCGTGGGGGCAAAGTCACATGCAATATTTATGGGCTGCCAAGAATTATGTATTGAGAGTACATATATATATATATATATATATATATATATATGTGTGTGTGTGTGTGTGTGTGTGTGGGTAGATATAAAAGTGATCATCATATAAAAATAATTTACTTTCATTAAATTGGCATGATCAAAGTGATAATAATTTCGCGGCTAAAAACAAATATTAGGCTAACAGGCTAACAGCTGCCGGTATTAATATGAAATTATTTTATTTTTTAAAAAAATTCCATTTATGTTTATTTCTTTTTACTTTGAAGATGGAGATCGAATTCTTATTATCTTATACACGTTTAAATTACCTATGAAAAAAATTTAATTTTTGAAGAGATTTCATCACTCAAAAACAAAACAAAACCGTTTATTAGATAATTAAATTATTCATTTATGTCAATTTTTTTAAAAAATAAATACAACTTATTATGCATTATTATAAAACACCACCTCGGTCGATTAAAATTATGAATTAATCCGCAGCGTAGTACCCCTAATTATTTTTTTAAAGTTTAGAAGATTTTGAATTCCAACTTATGGCTGCATTTTCTCGACAACAAATCCCAATAAATTATGTGTGTGTGAATGATATCGCCACAAATTTTCTGTAGCAAATTACCTAATTCATTAAATCCGCACATGTAGAGTTATAAATGCACTCGAGAATTATTTAATTCAATCAAACTAAAATTATTAATCAAAATTTTTGTTCCACTCGACATGCAGGCATATACAATTTTATTTCACGCGGGATTTCGTACCGAATCATCGCAATTTTTTATTTTCTTTTTTGCTAAACACAATTATCCAAATAATACCTACTATTTTATTTACCACGTACAATTGTTTTAATTCATCGAACACTTTTCACTAATTTGTTAAGATAATTCTGAGTAATTATTTATCAGGAAAATTAAGCCATTAGAATTATTAATTAAACTAACATATTTTATATTTTTGTAAAAAAATTTAATAAATACACCAATATAACATCGATGCTTGCTATACCATTAGCACATCGATGTAGCAATATTGCCTCGGGTGTGGATGGGAAAACTCCAAAATTTGTGTTGTGTGTTTGCTTTCTTTCCGATATATCTTGTTGTTATATGTAGTTAAATTTTAGTTTCAATAATGCATCTTCATTTTTTTTTTTTTGTTAATTTCCGTTTTTTTTTGTTGTGAAAATGCTTGTTGTTTGAATTACATATATGAGTGCCACATAAAAAACAGACTAAAAAAAACAAATAACAAAACTAACACTGAAATTTGACAACATGTACAACCAACAGCTCGAAAATAGACAAATAAATAAGACCAAAACATTCATTTTCCCTCGGCGATCACTTCCGGTCGGAAATGGCGTAGAACACGAGAGTTGGCATAAGATATACATGCTAAAGTGCAAATTAAATGACAATAAGTTTTGTTCACAACTTTTACAAAAAGGATACAAACACTTCTCACCTCATAAAATGCAATTGGGGTTCAATATATCTTTATGATTAAAGACTTGTTGGCATGACAGAGAAGTAGTTGAAAGAAGCACACAAATGATAAGGGCACATTAAATGTATAGCAGTAATATAAATGAAAGCATGCATGCACGCAGCTGAACAAAATTTATTGGCCAAAATTATTTGTTTTTGCATAAATTCCAATTGGATTTCTCATCTTTCACCTCTGTCACTGACCCTCTTTCTGCAAACTTTCTTGTGCTTTGGATACAGCTAGCCACCCACCACTACAGTATTGACAGATAGCTTTCATGAATATTAATTAATTGTGTACTCTCGAAGTGAAAATTTGTAACTCAAACTTGTAAGATTTTTTGTTTTCTATAGAAATGCGAACGATTTAAATAATGGGATGAAGATTTTTTTAAAAAGGATAATGGGTTTTAAATAATATTTGGTTGGGGTTCGAAATAATTGTAGGTGATAAAAATTAAATATCAAAGATTTAAAATTTTAATGATAATTACTATAATCTTAGGTGAAATTAGCAATCACTAAAAAAACGTGATGGTTAGATTTTGGCTTTAAAAAATCACTTTTGCGTGTTTTTTACACCCAAATTATGTGTTAGCTTATGCTTAACTTAATTGAAATTCAAAAGCTAGTCACATGGTGATTATGATTATCCAAAAGTAATTTTAATAAAAAGTTCAATGTTAAAATCACTTTAATTACTTATTTATCAAAAACTAACCAACTTTGATTTTTAGATTTTCATAATTGTTTCCACACACTACCAAAATTTGATTTTTTTAACTTTGTTATAATCTATAAATTTAATCACTTCTACAAAATCATAATCTTTTGCAAACACTCCTTAAATACTAAAGGATTTTATAATTTACGAAAAGCCGAATAACACCACTAGTCTATATCATATGGATTCGAGTCAAACTTATGTCCAAATTATATATTTTATTCAATAATTAATGTTCTTAAGGAGTGTTTGCAAAATATTATGCTTTTGTAGAAGTCATTAAATTTATAGATTATAAAGATTTAAGAAAAATCAAAAGTTGGTAGTGTTTGGAAACAAATGTGAAAATCTAAAAATTAAAGTTGGGTAGTGTTTGATAAATAAGTGATTAGAGTGATTTTAACATTGACATTTCTATTAGAATCACTTTTGGAGAATCATAATCACCATATGATTAGCTTTTGGATTTTAATTAAGTTAATCATAAACTAACACATAATCTAGGTTTAAGAAACACACAAAAGTGATTTTTAAAAGCTAAAATCTAAAAATCATTTTTTTATAAGTGATTGCAAACACTCCCTTAATTCACTAGTCATTTTTCACTAATTAAGTGATGGGTAGCATCATATCGATCGGACACAATAACAATTCAATAAAAAAATGACTAAACTAAAAAAAAAAACATACATATTAATAGAAGACTATAAATTGAGCGATAACAACAAATTTTTTTAAAACATATCAATAATAACATAAAAACATTATTTTCTCATGAATATAATATTTGATGATATAATATTCATTTATTTATCCAAATATCAAATTTTGGGTAAAGAACCGGAAATACCCATATGGCAATATATATTATATTGAATATATATAAATATAAAAATATGGAGTATTTTAATTTAATTTAATTTGATTTGATTTGATTTGTGCACGATTATTTAGACCCATTCCGACCCATAATTTCATTTGATTTTAGATAAACTTCAGCATTGAGTGGAAATTGAAGATTCATCAAACAATTCCGATCCATTTTATTATTGCATTGAGCTGTCAAATTAAATTGAAATAATACAAGCTGTGAGCCGTTTTCGTGAGCTGTAAAAAATATTAAATTACATTCAATAATTGTGTCAGTTGTTCAGAAAAGTTAAAATAATATTTTTGTTAATTTTTAAGGTTAAATAATCATTGGAGATGATTTGAGCAAAGGTACATAGGAAAGGATACACATTTTTCGATCAGAGACTTTTGATCAGGAATTGCAGATATCGGATCTAGTTAGTTAAATTCTTCCTAAGAACAAAATTCAGATGTTTTTATTTTTGTTTTGTTTTTTAAAATTAATTCACACACACAGGCGGAGCTAACCTTAGCCCAATGTTGGTGTTTGCCCCCACTGGGCCCAAACAAGAATTTTATATATATATATATATATATATATATATATATATATATATATATATATAATTTTGCTATCCTGCAAGAATTTTATATATATATATATATATATATATATGAAAAATTTTATATATATATATATATATATAAAATTTTGCATATATATATATATATATATATATATATATATATAATTTTGCTATCCTGCACACTTATCGTGTCCACCTAATGTGCCTACCATGAGGTAACATTTAACTATTGGATGTGATGAATTGTGCGTCCAATAGTTGAGTGTCACTTCTGAAAGAGTGGGTGCCCGGTTAGCCAACTTGTGGCTAAGGGCTTTTATGACTCTATGTATAAACAATCTTTGTTTAATATAATTTACATTCATTAATGGCATTTTCTTTGTCTTTCTTCATATTGTTATATTGTGATATACTATTGTTGTTTTGATAAAGACCTTGAATATACTATAGTGTAAGTAAGATGAGATAGTGAATAAAGAGAGATCACTATTATGAAACACATCTTATAGTCACTGTATATTCTAAACAGTTCCTAGTCAATTGAGCCGTCCGCCAATAAGGATAAGGATCGCTCGAGATTGAGACTAGCATTTGTGATGCCAAGTACTATGTTTCATTGGTAATGGACATGGAGATGTTCAAAGCATGCAAATGGATATTCATATGATGAATGATCGAACTACCCTATTCAGACTTTCCAAGTGGTTATCACTTATCGAGTGGATAAAGTCCGCGGTTTTGGTTGTACACTATTAGTCCTTACTACTTGAAACATCATTGAGACTCTATATGCTAGTACTGTATTTTGACTCATTTACCGACTCTATTGGGATCATCAGGTGTCGGGATTGGGTACAGTTACGACACATATAGGAGTCGATTCTTTGTTGTCAAGGATTCACCACATACTTGCGAGTGTGGATATCCTATGGGATCTGAGGAGATATTAGTGTGACGAATCTCTGGCCAGAGTACATGATGTGTTTTAGGTTACTCGGTTTTCCTAGTAACACATGCGATATCACTATTTGATCTCCAAGATATAATGCATAGTTATCGAATCTCGAACGACTCTCGATGCACCAATGATTGTTGATTCGATCGGGATATATAGATGAAGGGACCGTACTGTACGCTAACCAAAATCTACTGGTTCTTGCAGGCGCTATCAGTGATACCTAAGGAATCATGGGGCGATGTTGCTAGACGCTCTTACCATGATTCGTTGGGCAAGTCGAAAATTATTGTTTCGAGTCACAAGGAGTTGTGAGCCCACGGCTAGCTGTATCCCTGAACCATTGAGGGTCACACAAGTAATGGATTACTAAACCCCGTTGAGATAGTTAAATTTAAAGAGTTAAATTTAATGAAAGAGAAGTTGGACTTCTTAACTAAAAGGGAGTGGAATTTCCTAAAATGACATAGGGATGAACATTTTTGAAAATCACTGAATTCGAATTCAGAAAAATTATCTTGACTTTAAAAGATGCAAAAATGGTTTCTGTGCATATTGGTAAAATCAGTTTATCAATCGGAGTCACGATGAATTTTATATTAATTTCTATAATAACAGGCTTGGCTTGTTGGGCTTAAGTTATGGATTGTGGGCCCTAAGGAGTTAGAGTCCTAATATAATTATAACTTAATCTAGTCCAGAAATTATCTATAAATACATGTGTGGTGTTCGAAAATCAGTAACAATTAATCTTGCAATTTTTGAATTACACACTAAATATTCTAAGGGGATTTTCGAAATCCTCTACTCCTTTTGAGATAATTCAGTCTGTGATTTTTGTGAAAAATTACATTCTGAATTGACAGATCAAATTTGTTTAATCTCATAGATAAACATCTGATTGATTTCTAGTGCAATCAATCAGAGGGTTTAAGTTTTCTGTTCGTGGACTTAATTCCGGAGGTTGATCGTGATAGTCATCGGTTCCCGGGATTTACAAGAAGAGCAGATTAAATTCTGTTGGAGTCCAAGCCTTTGCTTGAATAGGTAAAATATTTAATTATTTATATATTTTACTCGCAACAATTTTAATCGTTAGGATTTGATACCCACGATATGGAATCGTTCCATATCGAAAAATAAAATTTTTAAACTTTCGCTGCTCTGGGTATCAAATCCGTGTGATCAGAGAACGCGTGTTCCAACAGTGGTATCAGAGACAGGTTGTAATCTTTGATCAAACGATTAAAATTAATTGATTGTACAAAATTTTTTAGCCTCGGTTTTTTGAAACAAAACGAAAATTTTTAAAAATTAAATTTGAAACAAGGGCAATCGGGCAGCGAGCGTCGCTGCCTAGGGCAACGATTTGATCGCTGCCAAGGGGCAGCGCCAGGGCAGCGATCGTCGCTGCCCACCTCCACGTGGGCAGCCCTGTCCCACGTGGAGGCGGGGCTGCCCGGGAATGTCCCGGACAGTCCGGAAATTTAAAAAAAAATTTTGATTTTTTTGAATTTTTGAAATTTTTGAAATTTTAGTTTTTTGTCCGATCGAAAATTGTTTTTGATTGGTCCACGAGGCATCGGATCAAATTGTTTGAGTCCGAAATTTTTAAAATTGATTTTTGGATAAATTTGAATTTTTGGAAAATTTATAAATTTTATCCGTTAAATTAGATTTTATAAAATTAATTATTTTGGTACAATTGATGATAAAATATGATCTTATGAAAGGATAAGATAAAATTTGATTTTATCTTTTTAATTATGATGCCATTGCATGTTATCCAATTATTTAATTATTGAATTAATTATTGGATAAAAGGATGATCGATTGCCATGACCAATTTGGTAGGTGTATGTTAGGTTATTTACATTTGGTTTTATTGTTGTTGGGTTTTATTAATGGGCTTGGTTTATAGCCCAATTTGAATTGTCATTTGTAATAAAAAGTGGGCCTGGTTTATGGCTCGTTCCCACCCTTAAATATGTATCCCCTACTTATCATCGAAATTTATTGTAAATTTATTAGACTTAGTGGGAGATAAAGATTTGAAGACAAAGGTGGGCCCAGCAGACAATAAAGACCGAAGAAATATAAATTAGAAGCTCAATGTAATAGGATTGCATTGCATACTTGCATATCACCTAGAATTGGACTTAGACTCGTGATTGGCAACCACGGGTCGATTAGTAATTGGGGTCGATCATCCTTTAAATAATATATGATATTATTGTTGTATGCATGTTTAGACTAAATTGTATGAATCCCGCAAGCATACAAATACTAAATGATGAGACGAATTTTTCAAAATTAAAAATCCCTCATTTTAAATATGATTTAAAATTGATATCAAGATTAACGAAAAGGAAATTTAAATATTGTTTAAATGTTCCTACCTTCCATCAACGATCAATGTATGAGATGCTACCCGCGGGCACGGTCCGGCTCATATTATTGGGGGGGCCCGTTCGTCGAAAAGCTGTACATTGGATCGACACATGTTGTAAGTTGGGTGGAACTCCCATGGGATTGGCTCATATTATTGGGGATCCACATGGCGACCGTCCATCACAACTTAATATTGATGGGTTATCTTGACATGTCACAATAAACGGCGTCATATTATTGGGCCCTTATTGGACATGAGGTAAAAACATGAGGATTGCTTTGGAAGCAATTGGGCTCTACCTTTTGAAAATTATGGTTGGATGATATTATTCGGGACTATAGTTTGTCAATTGGACTTCATGTTCCCACTAAGGAAATCAGTTTTCCGTTTTCACTAGAGGGTAGTGAAATCGTTAAAATAGTGGGAGTGAAATTCATAAAATAAATTTTGCCATATTTTATGTCTTAGTAAATTAATTAAGCAATCATCGATTATTGTCTGTTTCATCTCAGTATATCATTATGATGAATCTTCATAATCCACATGTTTCAATTCTCGAACAAAACAAACTTTCTGGCGCAAACTATACTGAATGGTTCCATAAGTTAAGATTGTCCTGAGCTCGGAAAAGATTTTCTAAGTGTTAGAAAAGGCTCCTCCGAAAACAGCCCCGGCTGATGTAACTTCGGAAAGGTTGGCCGAACTAGAGAAATGGTAGGACCATGATCTCAAGGCCAAATGTTATATGCAAAGACGGACAAGTCTAAATAAGTTTGCCATTACTGCAAGAAATCCGGTTACTGGAAGCGCAACTGCAAAGAATGTATATCGAGTAGTTACGAACTACAAAGGATATATTTTATAAATATTTCACTTAATACTATTTTTTGGGTATTGGATACCAGATGTAGATCTCACATTTGCAATGAGTTGCAGATGATGACAAGAAGTCGTAAGCTTAGGATGGGTGAGACCCAGTTAAGGCTCGGGAATGGTTCCAGAGTTGAATCCAAAAGCTATGGGAAACATTTGTTTAATTTTGCAAAAACAATTTTAAGCTATATTTTGAGAGAGATGTTTTTTATTTGTACCAAGATTTCATTAAAACATTATTTCTTTTTCTATTCTTGATAGAGAAGATATTTCTTGAAAATTTGCGAATGAGATTTGCAATATTTACAAGAATGAATGTTTGATTTGAAATGGACAATTTAAAACGATCTATATAACTTAAAATTAAAAGACGTTCCAGTTGATTATGTTGATAAACCGGTAACAACAAATAAAAGGAAAAACAATAGTCAAAACCCGGCAAACCTTTGGCATGCTAGGCTAGGTCATATTTCCTCAAGAAGAATGAACAAGTTAGTGGGAGAGGGCATGTTTGATATGTCTGATATTAACTTTCTACCTACTTGTGAGTCCTGCCTAAAAGGAAAAATGACTAAATCTCCTTTCAAAGGGAAGCCTGAGCATAGTCAAAATCTGTTGGATTTGATCCATACAGATGTTTGCGGATCATTTAGTATCGGTAATAAATTTGGTCACACCTACTTCATTGCCTTTACTGATGATTATTCTAGATATGAGTATTTATATTTAATGAAATATAAGTCTGAATCATTTGAAAAGTTCAAAGAATTCAAGGCTGAAGTAGAAAACAAACAAGGTAGAAGTATTAAAGCACTTCGATCGGATCGAGGTGGAGAATACTTGAGTATCGAGTTTTTGAACTATCTAAAAGAGAATGGAATTCTCTCTCAGTGGACTCCTCCTATGACACCTCAGCTGAATGGTGTCTCGGAGCGTCGCAATCGAACTTTGTTGGACATGGTTCGATCTATGATGAGCTTCACTGAGCTCTCTCCTTCATTTTGGGGCTATGCACTTGAAACGACGGTGTTGTTGTTGAACAATGTTCACACCAAAGCAGTAGATAAAACTCCATACGAGTTATGGAATGGCAAAGCTCCTAAGTATTCGTACTTAAGGACTTGGGGATGTCATGCTTACGTAAAGCAGACAGTAGGAGATAAGTTGGATAGTCGATCCACCTTATGTTATTTTGTAGGATATCCAAAGAATTCAATCGGATATTATTTCTATCATCCTAATGAAACAAAAGTGTTTGTTTCGAGGAATGCCACCTTCATGGAGAAGGAGTTCTTATTAGATAAGAAATGCAAGATGATGGAACTCGAAGAAATTCGAGAAGAACCCGAGATACAAAATAACGATCACACACCTCAAGAACCTTCAACGGACACGCCTACATCTAGGAGATCTGAGAGGACTTCTAGACCTCCTATTCGATGTGGTCTTCTTCTTGAAGGGGATCAAAGTGAACCCGACATTGGATGTGATCCAAGAAACTTCAAGGAAGCAATTTCTGATGCGGATTCGAATTTATGGCTTGATACTATGCAGTCGGAAATAGACTCGATGCATACAAACCAAGTTTGGTTTTTAGTAGATCCTCCCGATGGAATTGTTCCAATAGGGTGTAAATAGATCTACAAGATAAAACTTGGGCCTGATGGCAAGGTACTCACCTACAAGGCACGATTGGTAGCAAAAGGTTATACTCAAAGACAAGGAGTTGACTATGATAAAACTTTTTCACCAGTCGCAATGTTCAAGTCCATAAGAATTCTTATTGCCATAGCAGTATGGCATGACTATGAGATATGACAAATGGATGTGAAGACTGCATTTCTTAATGGAAACATTAAGGAAGAAATCTATATGATGCAGCCCGAGGGATTCACATCCATGGGAAGCGAGCATAAGGTATGCAAGCTTCAGAGATCAATTTATGGTCTCAAACAAGCATCAAGAAGTTGGAACCAGAAATTTGATGAAACAATAAATGACTTTGGTTTCATCAAAAACCCGGAGGAACCATGCGTATACAAGAAAGTAGTTAAGGATGCGGTGATGTTCTTAGTGCTTTATGTTGATGACATCCTACTCATTGACAATGACGTAGGGATGTTGCAGTCAACAAAGATATGGTTATCAGGTAGATTCTCGATGAAGGATTTGGGTGAGGCCTCCTATATTCTAGGGATACAGATCTATAGAGATAGATCTAAGAGAATGATAGGACTCACTCAAGCAACCTACATCGATACCATAATAAAAAGGTTTTCTATGGATGAGTCCAAGAGAGGACATTTACCTATGTGTCATGGAGTTTCTCTATCCAAGTCTATGTGTCCCAAGACTGACGAAGAGATAGAGAAAATGACACACATACCATATGCGTCAGCCATAGGTAGTATTATGTATGGGATGATATCTACCAGACCGGATGTAGCCTTTGCTCTGAGTGTCACGAGCAGATATCAGGCCAACCCCGGTCAAATGCATTGGAAAGCCGTGAAGGATATTCTTAAGTACTTGAGAAGGACTAACAATATATTCATGGTTTATGGAGGAAGAGAATTGAAATTGGAAGGCTATACCGACTCTAGCTTCCAAAGTGACGTGGATGACTCGAAGTCAACCTCTGGATTTGTATTCATGCTCAATGGTGGTGCTGTCTCTTGGAAGAGTTCCAAGCAGGACACCACAACGGATTCCACCACTGAGACAGAATACATTGCAGCATCAGCTGCTGCTAAAGAGGCCGTTTGGATGAGAAATTTCATCCAAGAGTTGGGCGTAATTCCTGAAGCTGTTGGTCCAGTTCCGGTGTACTACGACAACACTGGTGCCGTTGCTCAGGCAAAGGAACCAAGGTCTCATCAAAGATCCAAACACGTACTGAGGAAATACCACATCATCCGGGAGATTGTGGAAAGAGGAGACATCACTGTCGAGAGAGTGGCCTCTACAGACAATATCGCTGATCCACTTACTAAGCCCTTGCCAGGACCATTGTTTGACAAACATCGCGAAGCAATGGGATTACGTAGTATGACTAGTTGGCTTTAGGGCAAGTGGGAGATTGAAAGAGTGGGTGCCCGGTTAGCCAACTTGTGGCTAAGGGCTTTTATGACTCTATGTATAAACAATCTTTGTTTAATATAATTTACATTCATTAATGGCATTTTCTTTGTCTTTCTTCATATTGTTATATTGTGATATACTATTGTTGTTTTGATAAAGAACTTGAATATACTATAGTGTAAGTAAGATAAGATAGTGAATAAAGAGAGATCACTATTATGAAACACATCTTATAGTCACTGTATATTCTAAATAGTTCCTAGTTAATTGAGCCGTCCGCTAATAAGGATAAGAATCGCTCGAGATTGAGACTAGCATTTGTGATGCCAAGTACCATGTTTCATTGGTAATGGACATGGAGATGTTCAAAGCATGCAAATGGATATTCATATGATGAATGATCGAACTACCCTATTCGGACTTTTCAAGTGGTTATCACTTATCGAGTGGATAAAGTCCGCGGTTTTGGTTGTACACCATTAGTCCTTACTACTTGAAACATCATTGAGACTCTATATGCTAGTACTGTACTTTGACTCATTTATCGAATCTATTGGGGTCATCAGGTGTCGGGATTGGGTACAGTTATGACACATATAGGAGTCGATGCTTTGTTGTCAAGGATTCACCACATACTTGCGAGTGTGGATATCCTATGCGATCTGAGGAGATATTAGTGTGACGAATCTCTGGCCAGAGTACATGATGTGTTTTAGGTTACTCGGTTTTCCTAGTAACACATTCGATGTCACTATTTGATCTCCAAGATATAATGCATAGTTATCGAATCTCGAACGACTCTCGATGCACCAATGGTTGTTGATTCGATCGGGATATATGGATGAAGAGATCGTACTGTACGCTAACCAAAATCTACTGGTTCTTGCAGGCGCTATCAGTGATACCTAGGGAATCATGGGGCGATGTTGCTAGACGCTCTTACCATGATTCGTTGGGCAAGTCGGAAATTATTGTTCCGAGTCACAAGGAGTTGTGAGCCCACGGCTAGATGTATCCCTGAACCATTGAGGTTCACAAAAGTAATGGATTACTAAACCCCGTTGAGATAGTTAAATTTAAAGAGTTAAATTTAATGAAAGAGAAGTTGGACTTCTTAACTAAAAGGGAGTGGAATTTCTTAAAATGACATAGGGATGGGCATTTTTGGAAATCATTGAATTCGGATTCAGAAAAATTATCTTGACTTTAAAAGATGCAGAAATGGTTTCTGTGCACATTGGTAAAATCAGTTTATCAATCGGAGTCACGATGAATTTTATATTAATTTCTATAATAACAGGCTTGGCTTGTTGGGCTTAAGTTATGGATTGTGGGCCCTAAGGAGTTAGAATCCTAATACAATTATAACTTAATCTAGTTCAGAAATTATCTATAAATACATGTGTAGTGTTCGCAAATCAATAACAATTAATCTTGCAATTTTCGAATTACACACTAAATATTCTAAGGGGATTTTTGAAATCCTCTACTCCTTTTGAGATAATTCAGTCTGTGATTTTTGTGAAAAATTACATTCTGAATTGACAGATCAAATCTGTTTAATCTCATCGATAAACATCTGATTGATTTCTAGTGCAATCAATCAGAGGGTTTAAGTTTTCTGTTCGTGGACTTAATTCCGGAGGTTGATCGTGATAGTCATCGGTTCCCGGGATTTACAAGAAGAGCAGATTAAATTCTGTTGGAGTCCATAATCAAGCCTTTGCTTGAATAGGTAAAATATTTAATTATTTATATATTTTACTTGCAACAATTTTAATCGTTAGGATTTGATACCCACGATATGGAATCGTTCCATATCGAAAAATAAAATTTTTAAACTTCCGCTGCTCCGGGTATCACATCCGTGTGATCAGAGAACGCGTGTTCCAACAACCTCATGGTGGGCACATTAGGTGGGCACGGTGGGTGGGCAGGATATCAAAACTATATATATATATATATATATATATATATATATATATATATTACATATATATGATTTTGACCTTAATTTTAAAATTTTTACCTTGTATAATTACATTTTTAGATGTCAGGATCAGAACAATAATTTTTTTCTTTTAATAATTTTTATACCCAAATTTTAGGCTCAAATTTTTACAAAATTTTGTACTTTGTTTTCGCCTGACAAGTCACAAACGTTGTACATTTTGATTAAAAATCATTTCAATTCACATTCTTTACTATTTTATCTTTCATATTGTCTATAAAATCCAAAATTTAGGTTTGTTTTTTTTCCCCATTGTCAGTCAGTCAATCACAATCATTCAATTTGTATTAAAATTTTGTGTTCTTTTTGCAATCAGAAATGAATTCATGCATATTATATTTTTCGAATGTAGAGTTTATATTTTTTTATCAAAAAAAATTTATTGCAGATTCCATATGCACTGTTCTTCGTCATTGATATCCCTAGAGGAGATTAGCTCAACTCATCGATGACCCTAATCTCCAAGGGATATTATTTGACAAGCTACGATAGGGGTAGGGAGCTCGGCCTCGGCAGCTCGGGAGGTCGGGACCTCGGCCAAGCCCCTTGACTTACTTCTCAGGTCAGGTTGGCCTTGGGAGCTTGGGAGCTCAGCTAAGTTTCACCATCACCATTCCCAGGTCGGACCGGGAGCTCGGCTCGGGGAGCTCCGCTAAGCTCGGGCAGCTCAGCTCGGCCCCGATATTTCCCCATCACCATTCCCAGGCTGGGCCGGGAGCTCCGCTCAGCTCGGGCAGCTCAGCTCGGCCCCGATATTTCCCCATCATCATTCCCAGGTCGGACCGGGAGCTCAGCTCAGCTCGGCCTCGATATCAGTAGAGAGTTAGCTTAGTAGATTGGTTTGGCAACTTCAATAAGCTAATTAAGATGTTAGGATCAGTTGTTTTGGGTGAGCTCGGGGTTCAATGTCAGCTCACACACTAATCTACCTGTTAGTATTTATAGGGCAGTTCAGCTCAGATTAAGCATATTATTATTTCATTTGTTAGATAAGATTCGGGAGAGATCTCAGTCTAAATATTCGGGATCGTGATCCCGAGATTCTCGGGTTCTTGATAAGGAAGGTAAGCATTAAATCCGGAGCTCTCTCCTATAAATGTCAGGTTCACTTTCATTACTTGGATCCTAATTTTCACTCGTATGCACACACCACTCTCTATATTTCGCTATCCTAGCATTTGACTTGAGTGTCGGAGGGGATACGTCGGAATACCTTCCGGCTCCCCTTAATACTCTTATTCGTGGTTTCAGGTCAGCAGCAGTTCATCTTTTGTTGGAGGAGTTTCGTCAGCTCATCCAAGGAGATCACATTATTGAGGTATATCAATTGGCGCCGTCTGTGGGAATTTTAAGTTAAGGCGTAGATATGTCAGGAAGAGGAAGAGGAAAAGGAAGAGGAAGGGGAAGAGGGAATGTGGCGGACATGACTGTAGATCAGCTCAGCCAGTTCATCACTCAAACGGTGCAAACGGCCATGGGTCTGAATCCACCACCTCCTCCCCCTCCACCCGGAGGTCAGCCAAACCAAATGGATGCGGTGTGGGAAGAGATTAGGAGATTGGGTCGGCAAGTTGGAGGTCGGCCTGGGCCTATACAGAGGGAAAGCCCTTTTGCTCGGGCTATTCTAGATGAAGAACTCCCTGCGAATTTTAAGCAGCCCACCTTAGGGGAATATGATGGGAGCTCAGATCCAGAGGAACATTTGGGAAGATTTGAAAATGCAGGCATGTTGCATAGATATTCGGATGCAATTAAATGTCGGGTCTTCCTCACCACTCTGGTGAGGTCAGCTCAGCAATGGTTCAACCTCTTACAGCCTGGTAGCATCCGGAGTTTCAATGACTTCAGCTTAGCCTTTTTTACACCAATTTGCGAGTAGCAAAAAATATTTGAAGACTTCTCTCAATTTATTTAATCTGAAGCAATCTGAGGTGGAACCCTTGAGGGAATATGTTCAGCGCTTCAATACAGCAGCTCTGGAAGTACCTGCTGCCACTGCCGACACTTTGGTAAACTCTTTCACTCGAGGGTTGAGGGGAGGAGAGTTTTTCAAGTCCTTGGTCAAGAAGCCTCATTTGACTTATGATGAGCTCCTTAGTCGAGCTGAGAAATATGTGAATTTGAAGGATGCACAAAGGCAAAGGAGACAGGAAGGAACATCTGGGAGTAAGCCAAGTAGCAAGTTAGGAGCAAAGGTAGAGGGGAAGACAGAAGTACGAAGAAAGAGGGGTGCAGAAGATATGAACAGGTCTAAGGGACCCTACCCTTACGTACCACTCTCGGTAAGACTGAAAAAGGAAATGCAAGTATGTGAGGATAGGCGAGCACTTGTGAGGCCCCGGAATGCTGAGAAAGGCCCGCAGTTACCGCCATCCGACAAGTTTTGCGACTTTCATCAGTAGTATGGGCATATCACTAATGATTTCCAGAGGCTAGGTGAGGAGGTTCAGAGGATCATGTATAATGATCCTCACTTCAGAGCTGAGCTGACTCAAAGAGCAAATCCTGCTCGCCAAGGCCGAGCTCCACAATGGAGGAATCAGAGGAATGAAGTTGGAGGGAATCAAGGTGATCATCAAGGAAGAGCTCCTCAAAATGTTCAGGGAGAGAGGGTTCAACAAATTGCAAATCACCCTCATATGGGTATGATCTATATGATTTTAGGGGGCACTACGTATGGAGATTCAGGAAGGGCTCGCAAAGCTCACGGGCATAGGTTGGAAAATTTTGAGGTGAATTCTCAGCTCAGTTGTCCTACTGATCCAAACATCAGCTTTGGAAGGGAAGATTTAAAGGATGTGGCGGTACCTCATAATGATCCCTTATTGGTCACATTGACTATAGCCAATTATGATGTGGCTCGCATCTTTGTGGATACTGGGAGCTCAGTGAACATTATCTTCAAAGAAACCCTTGACCAATTAAATTGGAAGGATTTGAGTTGAACCCAATCACCACGGAGTTGTATGAGTTCACGGGTCATGCTTTGCAACCGTTGGGACAGATAGTGCTCCCATTATCTCTTGAAAATGGAGAGCAGAGCTAGAGTAACCAAAATGGCTTGCTTCACGTTGGTGGATGCACCATCCTCTTTCAATGGAATATTGGGACGCCCTTCCCTGAGTGATTTCCGAGCCGTGGCATCCACCTATCATCAGAAGTTGAAGTTCCCAAGTAGAAAAGAAGTGGGGGTCGTTTGGGGTGATCAAAAGGCAACTCGGTTGTGCTATGTGAATGAGGTAAAGATTGACGCAAAGAAGAAGAGGAGGGAGGTAGGAATGGTTTCAGTAGGCCGAGCACCGAGGGTGTTTGGTCAGAAGGTGCTTCTGATGTCTGAAGAAGGTCATGAGAAGGTAGAGTTAAGCCCGGGAGCTCAGGTCGTTAAATTAGCTGCTGATCTCAGCCCGTCGGTGAAGCAAAGCTTGGTTGATTGCTTGAAGAGGAACAAAGACATTTTTTCTTGGTCTATATCAGAGCTCACAGGTGTTAGTGTAGAAATTATGGTTCATCGACTCAACACTCTTGTGGGAGTGAGGCCGATAAAACAGAAGAAGAGACACTTTGGACCAGAAAAGGATAAGGTCATTAAGAAAGAGGTGGATGAGCTCCTTGAGGCAGGACACATTAGGGAAGTGCAGTTTCCTACTTGATTATCAAATGTGGTCTTGGTCCCTAAGATCTCAGACAAGTGGAGGATGTGTGTTGATTTCAGAGATTTGAATAAAGCATGCCCTAAATATTGCTATCCACTGCCTCGAATTGATCAGCTGGTTGACTCTACAGCAGGTCATCAGTACTTATGCTTCATGAATGCATATCAAGGGTATCACCAAATTTCTTTGGCGGAGGAAGATCAGGACAAACTAAGTTTCACTACCTCTCATGAAACTTTTTGTTACAAAGTGATGCCTTTTGGTTTGAAGAATGCAGGTGCCACTTATCAGAGGCTCATGGACAGAGTGTTCGCCTTCCAAATTGGCAGAAATGTGGAAGTTTATGTGGATGATATCCTTGTGAAGTCTCAGGATGATGTGGGACTGGTGGCTGACCTTGAGGAGACTTTCTCAACTTTGAGGACTTATCGGGCGAAACTCAATCCGGAGAAGTGTGTATTTGGAGTCAGGGGAGGTAAGTTTTTGGGATACATGGTTACTGAAAGGGGAATTGAGGCTAACCCTAACAGAAACTTGATCTCTTCCGTCACTCAACCCGAGTATACAATTGCTATCGCTAAACAATTGCTGGAATCAATATTAATTTCCCCTTAAGCACTATGCGACAAAATACTATCCAAGTATTCTCAATTCGCTATGTCCTAATCATCACTGATTGGACTCATCCTATCGACCTCGTCGATTTACTACGGCCCAACCTTATTTGGGTAGTGAAATCAAATCAGACTATCATTGATCATATAGACCTACGTGGCTCGATCAATAGTCTTTGACTCGGTTGCCACAAGTTTACTATTTCCCACACTTGGAATAACCAAATCTCTTTGGTTTCAACACACCTATACTTGATAGCCATACATTAGCTTAGTAGTTTATTGGCACAATCTCTCACCTTACTACTGACAGCTATCTCATACACTGGACTTAATCTTCCCAACTCTGACAGAGTTAGACAATTGGTACTAATGGTCATTAGTACAATTCCCGTGCCACCTTATCACTACTAATCGCTGTCTTGTTCACTCAAGGCGAACATCAAGACAAACTAAGCCCAAGAATTGCTCGTGATCTATCAACTAGACCATTTCCATCCCCCTGAAATCCTACGCTCAACCTCTGAAATATCAGATATTTCTTAGCGCAATCACTGGACTCAATATCTGTGAGGCCTCGATTCTAATCATAAACTTAGAGTAAAGCAATTGATCAACACAATTAAACAATAAGGATTAAGACATCAAAATATATATATTTTTTGAAATGAATAGTGCCCGCTCGATCAGTAAGATCTTACCGATCGAGCGGCCAAAGAATTCTAAAGCCACTGCCCAGAAATCAGGACGCCCGCTCGATCGGTGAAATCTTACCGATCGAGCGTACATTAAATGTCCAGTTCTCTGACTCGGTACAGGGGTGCTCACTCGATCGGTAAGATTCAGCCGATCGAGTGAGATGCTCTGTACCAGAAAAATACTGGTTTTTCTTCTCCAATTCCAACTCAACTCAAACCATACAATAATAACATAAAATCCCAATCAACAAGATACAAAGGATTAGGTCTAGAGTTATACAATCCTCACAAAACAACATGCATAAAAATCCATCTAGTTCGGACTTATTCAATACAAAAAGGAGTTCGAATACATAAACGACTCCTAACATCCAAGCCTCACTCTATCCTCTTAACCATCTAGCCATGCTGCCTCTGACTCGGTCCTGCCCCACCTGTTGCCAAGTACACATACAAACAAAGACAACAGCCGGATAATCCGGTGAGAATAATATTCCCAGTAAAAGAGACTAGCATACAATATCACATAATATATCAAAACATGATATATAATCAAATTCCAAATATACCTCAAGTAATTCATTCAATTGCGGAATTAAAATGATATGCATGATGTAGTAGTCCGAACCCTAATTGAGTAATTAAAGGATTAATGCTAATCAAATAAATTGGGGATTGGACGGATCGAAAGCTCCGAAGGGACGATCGGAAGCTCCGATCGGGATCGGAAGCTCCGATCGGGATCGGAGGTACCGATGATATTACGTCATCTATGACGTGTGGCTGGATCGGAAGCTCCGATCAGGACCGGAGGCTCCGATCACCCCTATCCGGAGTCAACTAATGATATTTTGACACGTGGCAGATCAGGATCTTCGGAAGCTCCGATGGCAGGATCGGACGTTCCGATCCAGGTTCGGACGTTCCGATCGAGGATCGGAGGCTCCGATCGTTGTCTATAAATAGAAGGCCGAGACTTCATTTCTCCTTGCCAATTCCGGATTTCCTCTCTATTTCTAGTCATAATCGAGCTGTTCTAGTCTTCTTAGGCTTGGTCCGGAGGTCGGAGAGGCGTTCGATAGTCGTAGCGGAGTTGTGCCCAAGTTCTGGAGGCATCGACATCAAAGGGCTAACGACGGACGAAGGTATAGCTTTTGCTTCCTATAAATATTTAGGAGTATGCAATAGCTTAGTTAAGGCTTTTAGAGCACTGTAATGATAGTAGTATCATTTCGCTGTGTAGGCGGACTTTAGGCTTGGACTTAGAGCTGGTAGTGCCTACCTGGTATTTGAGGTACGAAAGTACTGTTCGAGATATCCTGACTGAGTATGCATGTATTATATGACTGCATGATTTATATGACATGATATTATGCTGCATTCATTTGCATCTTGCTGTATCTCCTTCGAGATGTCTGTAGTAGGGTTGTACCCTATCCTGTTAGTGGATGGACTTTCATCGATTTGGGTCCGGTGTTTCCATGGTTATCTCGGTATGGGAGCCACCTCCTGAAGCGACGGCACAGCGTGCTACATACCAGGGCCCGGTCTGTCTCTGTTATCTGATCCTTGACCTCGAGTCTATAGGGAGTTCACTTTGCATGCATGTATACTCATACTCTCGCACTGAGCGTTTTATGCTCACGTCTCGTACTCTGTATTTTCTGGACACCCTATTCCATGGGGCAGGTTTGCGATTGGACGAGGAGGGTGGATCCAGGAGAGGCTAGTCAGTGGTTGGCCGGCTGGAGCTTCGCTTAGGTTTTATTACTGTTGTTTGGGTTTATACAGCTATTCGATTTGGTTGTATATTATTGGATAATTACAGATTCCTTTACTTGGGATTGTATAATGTTATTGGTTTCCGCAGTTTTATTCTGATATCTGTTTTATTAAGTTAATTGCATGCCTAAGTTCTGTTTAGTAGGTGATCCGGGTAAGGGTCACTACACATGACTTTAAAACTTCTGGATTATCAGACTCAGATAATCAAAAGGAATTCTTCTTTCTTTCTTCGGTTTGGGATTCCAAGGTTAAAATATCCAACAATCACACCGAACTCCCCTTTCGAGGTGGATGAGGTATATTTTAATCCTCTAGACTCTAGGGAATTATAGTGAGTTAATCGACACTTGTAGTAAATCGCCTACCAAGGCCACTCAACTATAATCTCTAGATCGTCTAATTCAAAATAAATAATCAATCGGTTCAATATGAATACATATGAAATCTCATGCATTCAAATATCAATTCAATCATAAGTTTAATAAGCATATAAACATGCAATATGTGATTTCTTCTAGGACACTCGAATCAATCCGGATTCAAGTTAATCGTCCTATTTCATTCCAAAGTCGTCTTATACCTTCTTGTCGTTCATAATCTTCAATCTGTAAAACAACAAATCTCAATTCAATATCTATTCAAGTTCTACGATCGATAAGTAAGAAGTCGATACTATACCGGCTCAATCTTCCAAACTGATCGAAGCTGCAATCTCGCAACTCCAAGGACTTCGAATCAATCTAACAGAAGAAGTCACAAGATCAATATCGATAGCAAAACCTCATCAAACTCGGTATAATCAAATCAATAGAAACGATATCCAAAACTCAAACTGACGGCATAACGACTATAAACTGATCAAACCGAAATTGCAGACAGTAGAATATCAATTCCAAATACTCAAACCAATCATCTAACATCATTTCCAAGTCAAACCCAACACATCTCAAAAATCTAAGTTTCAAAAATCATAAGAAAAATCATATCAAATCTGATCGTCGATAAATCTCCGAACCGTCTTAGATATACTATCATAGCAACCTCAAGAACATCCTCTCCGAATATCAATCAATTCTAAAGACATCCAAAAATTCAAACCTTGTAGAAATAAGAGAAAATTACTTCCAAACGGAGCACTCGATGTTGTGATCGCAGATATCTACTTCAGATCAAATTCCAACGGACGGATCGAGTTAAAATCGAAATCACAAAAGCTTGGAAGCTTTTCTCTTGCCTTCAATGGAGATAGGCGACTTGGAGAAGGAAGGGAGGAAATGAGGAAGACTTAGTCAAGTCTCTAAGTTATAACAAAATCCATCTTTGTTTTTTAGTCCCTGAAATTTCCGAAAATTGCAAAATAGATCCTGATCAATAAAAAGTCGGCTTTCGAATTCTGAAATCACTGATTATATCAAATAAAGTCAATTAAGATAATTTGGGGCGTTACAATATCCATTGTATCATTCATTCAAATTGAATACCACGACTCGTCAAGTCCAAGAATTATAACTAATGAATCCCAAAGATTCCCACAATCTCCGAACACGCTCCTGATTATATTCCTCGCTAAGACTGTGCAATAATTTAAGACTGAGGTAGCTTACCACGATGTCCCACCTGGAATTCACCATCAAGTGTACACTAGCATAAATCACGCTTCCCTCACGTCTCAAATAGTCTTGTACGATCCTTAGCATCTGATATAATTTATTACTGATGAAGTCAATCATCATGGAGCAATTCTCCTATTCGAGTCGAAGTCTTAAAACGACATCCCATCCAATATCTCGGAAAATCTCCTATCACAAGGAAACCCTAATAATAACCCTGATGACAATCCCTAGTCATTGCTGGTAGAAATCCGGCTACCTACTAGATCGATCCATCTAGCAGTATCTCATAGGTCAAAACTTATCCGCTCAGAGCACACACTCGTCAACGAAACCCCTCCAAGACTGGTTTTCACAGCAGAAAACCCAAAGCAATATCCCTGACAATAGCCAAACGATATCTAAATCATGATACCAAACTAGGCATCTAATCCAAGGTCATACCCCGTCGTGACTGTTACCAAAACTCTAGACTGAGTAGCCTTCCCACCGCTATCTCCTGAAGCACGAAGGCTCCCAAGTAACCTCTGAAGTACAAAGACTCCTAGAGTAACACTGGCATAGGGTCGCGCCCCATCACGTCTAGTCATGGTCATAGTCCACAACTCTCAGCATGTACTGGACCTGGTATCCCGATGAAAACTCATCATCACGAAGTCTCAACCCTACGAAGGTCAAACAGACTACTGTTCTAAGGAAACAACCTAGAACAAAATCATGTCCCAAATCGAACAATATTCCCATGCCTCCAGATGAATCACCTCATCACGGGCACTAACTCAACCCACTGACTAACCAGTTCAATCCTATGGAAATTCCTAGACTAACCAAAAGTCAAACAATTACAGCTGGCTTACTCAAAATCTATGAGTTACAATAGTTGAACACTAATCAACTAATACCAAGCCAAATTTAGCAAAATAACCGCAGTCATTCATGAATTACAGGATAAATAATACATGATCATTGCTTCAAGTTATGTACAATTTCCTTTATTACAATCTCATGTAATACAATTACTATTCCAAAAATACAACGAAAATGTACAGCAAATAACTTGAAATGATACAACCAGATTCTGATGATTCGTTACAACTAAAATACTATTTAAATTACAACAATACAATATTTTAAATTGTCGTACTCGTCTTTGTCCCTTGAGCATGAAGCTTCTAATAGGCACACACATTAATGCAAGCATACTCTTGACCAAATCTCTCTACCCGTCCTCCTGCAAAGACATCCGGAGAAATGATCTGTGCTCGCTAACCAGCTATGCTCTGCATCAGTGCCTGTCAGTCGACCTCTTCTGCTCACGATCTACCGTCAGCGTTCTTCTTGTAACTTATTCATGATTTTGAACATTAAGTTTCCCGTGTGCCTACCGAATGCATCGATACAAGCATACAGATAAAATCATGTCGTGCATAAATTTAATGACCTCACGCTCAAACCTAGTCATGCCTTAGCAACTTGAGGCATTCCCTGGCAAAGGTCTTTACGACAATTTCTCCAACTACGAGTGGAGAATCTATTCGGATTGGAACCACATGGGTTGTTACACACCATTCGTTCCAAAAAGTCCTCAGAGGTATCAGATGCGATATACTCATTCTTCTCTTCCAGGCTTCTCCGGCTGGAATCCATATGTTCTTCGATCAACATCCCAATGCATCGAATGATGAATCATCCACAACAGTCAGCCTATCTATCTATATGCTACTACTTGTGTTCTCATCACTGTTGCATTCCTTATAGTAAATACTTCTTCCGCAAATCTCGGCAATGAAGAACCAAATCATCCTTCGTTAGGTCTCACAATTCCTACAAGGATAATCCAAAGTCTCAATACTATATCTCAAGTCTCTTGCATGCATCTCTGATACCATAAATGTAGCGACCCGACCCGGATCCTCTACCTAATCATAGTTAAGAGCATAATTAAGCATACATTAAATAAATTGCTGAGGAAGACTTAAATACAAGTAAACCGGCAGAATAAAATCATTTAAATAAACCAATATACAACCCAATCGAATTACAAATAATCCTAAGGGTAGAAACCTACAGCTAATCCTGCTGTCTTCAAGGTCACTGGCTACTCCAAGCTTCTGGTGCTCAACCCTGCACTTACACCTACCCCGTCGAATGGGGTGTCCAGATACATAGAAAATACTGGACGTGAGCTCTAAGCTAAATACGAAAGCACGGATAAACATACGAATATAATGCATGCAAATGACAGGATATCCATATCAGAGATAACTGTATACAAACTGCTCAGACTGGCGCTTGGGACATGAGCTCGTCACATCGGGGTTGCTAACCACTGTTCACGACCACTCACTCCCGAATCTCGGACGCGGATCATGGAGTCCCCTAGATACCAGTACCTAAGGGCACTCGACATCAAAACGTCCAAACAGGGCTGAGCAACCCTAACTGGCTTATCTCAAAAGATGTACAGACACAATATGATATGCACATGCCACATAACAATAACATGCAAACAGATAAATGCAACATATAAACATGCATATCCGCTGGAAATCTCAGTCAGTACTTACGTACCTTACTACAGGCAGTCCTAGCAGTCCAACTCTAGGTTCCAAGCCTAGCATCAACTCTACAATGCAAATATTTATGCATCATTCATTAAGCTCTAAAAGCCTTAACTAAGCTATTGCATACTCCCAATTAATTTTAGGAAGCAAAAGCTATACATGAGTCCGTCATCATTCCACTGATGGCGACTAACCCGCAACTAGGGGCACACCCCTGCTGCAGCTCCACAGCCTCAAACACGGCTCCACTACACAAGCATTGTTCCGCTACTAAGTCAGACACTGTCTGACTATGCTAAAATATATTCCCTACTCCAACTCTAAAATAAGAGTACCCAAAGCCCAAAAATAGAGCCACGAGGGCGAATAAGAGGAATTCGGAATTCGCACAAATGATTCTCCACGACCTTATATTTATAGCACATGATCGGATCGTCCGATCGTGACTTCGGAGAGCCCGTTCGTGACTTCGGATCGTCCGATCGCCCATCGGAACGTCCGATCTCCGCCACGTGTTAATGCATTTGCATGCAACCATACACATGTCCCATACACTGTTCGGATGGCCCGATCTGGCCTTTCGGATCGTCCGAACTCAATATTACGTCATCCGTGACGTCAGCTGTAACGCCCCATTTTTATCTTAAATGAGTTTATTGAGTTTATCAGAGATTACAGAGTTCTCGAGCCGGTTTGATTTTGATCAGGGTCCTTTTTGCAAATTTTGGAAATTTCAGGGACTAAAATGCAAATAGTTGATTTTATATATTATCTACTCTTGATATTTATTTCACAAGTCACCTCCTTCCTCCTCCCAACCGTGAGCCTCCATTGAAGATGCCTCTTGGAGCTTTTGAGCTTTCAAAGTCCAGTCCGAGCTCGATCCGTCCGTTAGAAATTAATTCTGAAGGCAGATTATCGATCACTGCAGTGAGAGCTCTGTTATATTGTAAGTTCTTCTACGATCGGATACATTCTAGTTTTTGGATGTTGTTAGAATCGTTTTAGATTCGAGTATGTTGTTCTCTACAGAGTTCTGATCGTTTATTATCTGTCGGTTTTGAATTAGAGCGACGTTCGGAATTGTTATGATTTTTGGAAGTATTATTCAAAAATGTGGGTTTTGAGATTTGTTGGGTTTTTCTTGTTGTTGTGGTTTTAGCATTGAATTGAGTTGATATCAGTATTGAACTGCTGTCTGCGTTGCCGGTTTGTTCAGTTTATAGCCGTTATGCTGTCGGTTTGAGTTTTGAGGGTTTCGAACCGTTTTTGAGTTGTTGAACTTGGCTTGTAAGTTGGTCTTTGTTGTTGATCAATCTCTTGTATCTGAACAGATTCATTTGGAGTTTTCAAGCCCTGAGTTAGCAGCTGATTGATCGTTTCAGAGTTGGACGAAGATCGGTAATGAGATTTACCTTGATCCGTAGTTGTTGTTTAGATTGTATAGTTGTTGATACAATCTTTTGTTGTAGCTTTCCTGGAGTTGGAACTACTGCATTGAAAGGTAAAAGCAGTCATCGTAGCGGGATAGCATACTCGGGACTGTTGGTTCTCGAGTTTCCCTTTTTAAATCACATATTGCATTGATACTTGTTCTAGCACGTGGAACTTGTAATTGTTGATTGATTGAGTTTTTGTTATGTGGCTTATGTTTATGTTTCTGTTATGCATTCATCTTGAGCCTACTTTGATTTCAGCGGGCAGAACCGCCCTTTTTGTTAGACGTTTGGGAACTATGATTGAGTGGCCTAGGTTGTAGTATTTCGCCTAGTGCTAGCATACTCATTATGGTTGCTCAAAGTCTAGAGGAGTGGGATACGTGGCACCACCTCGATTGGGAGAGTCGGTGAGTCGTTACGTGATCTCATTCTCGGGATCCCAAAAGCAGAGCAATACTCCCGTGTTTATCAGAATCGATATCCTGGTTTTAAAGACATGCATATCATTAACTTCGACTTGAATATGTGGTTTGATAGCATGTTGGATATTCATTACTTGATATGTTGCTTTTACTGGGATTATCATTCTCACCGGTTATCCGGCTGTTGCTTTGTTTTGTATGTGTACTTGGCAACAGGTGGGGCAGGAACAAGTCAGAAGAGGCATGGTTAGCTTCGAGGGCAAGTAGTAGAAGTGAGACTCGGTTTAGAAATCGAATTAGCATGTTTATCTAGTTTAAGATGGAAGCATGTTAGAACTCGAACTTGATATGTTTTGTTATTCGAATTAGTTTGTATTCGGATTGTAATCTGAAATCGAAGTATGTTGTTGTTGTATCGATTTAGACTTCTGGTTGTTTTTAGGCCTTCTGAAAGCATGACTTGTTATGGCATGTTTCCCTACACCCAGTTATTGTAATTGTATTTGAAGGCATGTCGGACCAAGCGCGAAAATCCCTTTTCTTTTCTGCAGCCTGAGCATTTCTGCCCAGGCCTTCCGCGCGCGGGCGAGGCGTTCCTCGCGCGCGCGCGAGGCCTCCGTTGGGCCTCGGGATCGTTTGCCCGCGCGCGCGCGAGCTTGGTTCCTCGCGCGGGCGCGGGCGTTTTTAAAAAAAAAAAAAAACTTTGACTTGTTTTACTCTTGGATTCTTGTTCGCTTAATAGTTGTTTAATCCGAGATTAGTGGTTTAGAATCGAGGTCTCACATCAGCCATCCGATGATACGATTACACATGTCCTTGCTCCAGCTCGGATCGTCCGAACCCGACTTTGGAGCATCCAAACTGCTCGCATCCTCCGAACTAGCTCCCGAACACAGCCCCTTCGGATGGTCCGATCCCAGACCGGAGCGTCCGATCTTGCTCGACCCTTAGGACTATTTTCGGATGTCCTGAATCTATTTTTGGACTACGTTAATCCGTTTGGAATATCCTTAATCATGTTTTACTTAATCCCAACATGATCCTATGATTAATTACTCATTAAACGTTAATTCTGGACACGGGTCACTACATTCTTGATCTGGTAGATTTATACTAATGCATATATTAAGGGGGAATATTTGTATTATTTCAATACAATTTTTATGAAGAAAAATATTGTCTTTCATGATAGAACAATTTTCTAGCCGGTACAGAAATTCTCAATGGTCGAGTGATTTCTAGAAGCTGTGACTCTATCCGACCACTAACATTAATTATTTTCATTATCATATTTAATTAAGATTTATGGGAAAAATGTTTCGTTTTTTTGTTTAAAAATTTCAAATTACCGACAATTATTTACTTAGCTTTTATCACATGGTTAAGTGCATCACACGCTCACATTTATAATCGTTTCGACGCCATTTCTTGGCCTTTTCAAAATTTGAAATTCAAACTACAACCGTACCGTACATGGTATGTTATTATTGTCTCATCGAATCATATATATATATATATATATATATATATACTAGATTTCTCTACGCATTCAAGTATTCTCTTGCTCTCAAAATTTCATCGTGCTTTCACTTGTTCTTAGTTTCTTTCATTTCAAAAAATCCATTATGTCGATCCAAAAAACTTGTCTTGCCATAAACTTCGATGCCATTCACTTGTTAAAAAATAATGGCATCCCATCCATTCTGTACATGCTGGAAGCTCCGATCTGAGGAAGTTTATCACACGTGGATCTGTGTTCAACTAGGGTGTGGTGAAGTAGTTCTTTGCTTCTGCTTTTTTGGAGCATGACAACATCATCTGTACCATCAATTGCACCACCTACACCATCTCTTAGAATTTTTTTGGAGATTCTATAGAACTGCCCGCCAGTGTCTTGCCAAAATGCTCTTACCTACCTAATGGAAATATGACACTTTGGGATATTGAGTTCACATTGGATAGAAGTCCCATCGTGATCCATAACAATAAATTCAAACATAAGTACCCTATTTTATGTTGGCCAACATCGTGGCCAAGACTTTATTGGCTCGGGCCAGAGCCTATGACAAAATCACCTAGGATAAATTCAACTACATGGAGGTGATCGCCGCAAAGATCTCTGTCAACTGGTCCGAGATCTTTTTTGGAGCCCTCTATGATATGACTAGGGGGAAAGGCCAGTCTGAAGCATATGCTCTTCAAATATGCTATATCCTAGGATTTTTGGGTGTGGAATTCAGTGCCACTGAGCCGCTGCACTTTAAGAAATGGCTCAATGTGGCAACCATCGTTGAGTTCTTGAAGAAGATCTCTGTCACTACCGCTGACCTTATGAATATTAAGGTGGATATTGGGGGAGAGAAGAAGGCTTATTAATAAACTATGGTCTTTCTGATTGGTGAATTGAAGTGAGATAGATCGGATGCTCCGAACCCTAGTTTGGAAGATCCGAACTCCGTTGGCAACAATGTGTTGTCCAATCAAGGATATACATTCGGTGGCTAGTGATCGGAAGCTCTGAAGTCCGTTCGGAAGCTCCAATCGTGGGATCGGTAGTTTCGATCGTTGTATATAAATAGTGTTCAAGAGCTTCATTTGTAACTCGCCACTTCACTCATTTCCTCTCTCATTTTGGTGGTTTTAGAAGGTTTTCGGGCATCTTCTTGAGGACCATTCAATAGCGAGGCGCTACCGGGATCATAGCGGAGTTGTGCCTAGGTTTTGAGGTCATCACATTCAAAGGGCTAACGACGAACACAGGTATAAGTCTAGACACTAATTAGCTTCTGCGATTATATATTAGTCTAGTTAAGGTTTTTAGTAGATAATAAGTGATATGATGATTATCTGCTTATAGGCTTGAACTTGAGTACCCGAGTAGCTAGGTTGCTTGATTAGAGGTACGAACGTACTATCGAGATATCCTGATTGAGTATGCATGTTCTATATTTGCATGATTTATATGACATGGACTATGTGCATATATTATGTCACGATTATTATGCTGCATGCATTATCATGTTAAACCTGTAACTTGATATTACCAGTAGTGGGATCGCTCAACCCCGAGTTATTGAGTTGATGTTTGGATTCCGTGGATTCGGGTCCGGATACTTTTATTCACGTATTCTTTCTAGTATGGGAGCCAGCTCCTGATGCGACGGCCCAGACATAGCATGACACCATTTTATTGAGCAGTGTTTTCTACCGTGATAGGTTTCCGATACCCGTTCATTTGTATTAAAATCCATAGAATTTGTATACTCATACTTTCGTACTAAGCGTTGTTAGCTCACGTCCTCGATTTTTGGTTCTGGACATCCCATTCCACGTGGCAGGGTTTAGGTTGTACGGACCGGGAGGTAGCATCCGTTGAGCGGCAACGGTGTTTGGATTTGTTCCGTACCAGATTTTTTGTTTGTGGATTTAAGTACTATCATTTGATCGGTTGTATAACAATTATCTATACTTTATTTCCGTACCAGTTGTATTCTACCGGTGGTTAGTTGTATCATTTGAGTTTTTGGTGGTTTTAATTGATTATTGTGATTTAAGATATTTATTGCATGCTTAAGTTTGATTAGTACGTGATTCCGGATCAGGTCACTATATTTATGATATCAGAGCATGCATTGAGATTTGAGATATAGGAAAACAGTCTTGGGGTTAATTTCTGTTGTTTTTTTAGATGGCAGACCGTGGAGACGAGAGTCATGAGAGCATCGGTGGACACTGTGGAGATGATGAGGAGCGAGATCATCATCATGGACACCGTCACCACAGGGATGGCAGACGTCGCTTTGACATGCACAAGTTTGTGTTGATAGGTACAAAGCCGCTAGTGGGTGGAGAAACTCCGGAGGCTGCGGAGAACTGGTTGGAGAGAATGGAGAGTTGCTTTAAGGTATATCACTGCACCGAAGAGCAGCGGATGGAGGCAGTCAACTTCTTCTGTAATGGAGTGCTCGCAAGTGGTGGAATTCCACTTCTGTGCCCATGATATTCGAGCGAGGCGTAACTACTTGAGCTGAGTTTTGTACAGCATTTTAAAAGATGTACTTTCCTCCAGTACTCTGCCAGACGAAGACGAACGAGCTGCTAAATCTGAGGCAAGGAAGCATGTCGATAGATGAGTATCAACAAAAATTGTTTGAGTTGTTTCCATATTGCCCGTATGTTGATGGCAGTTTGGAGGCCAACTATGTTCACTTTCTGCAGGACCTCAACCTAGAGATTCATGAACGAGTGGCTATCTATGATGGCCCGACGTCGTACGAGGGGTTGGTTAACCGTTGTCGATAGGAGGAGAACAATATCCAGCGTAACATGTCTTTTTCCTCCTTCGACCAGGTAATCGGAACGTCCAATCTCTCGTTCGGAGCTTCCGAATGCACTTCAGAACTTTCTATCGTCCTTCCAAACTTCCTCTATCGAAAGCGTGTCTCTGATTATACAACACACTGCTGCTGACACAGTTCGGAGATTTCGAACTCCAGTTCGGTGCTTCCGAACTCAGTCAAGTTCAATCACCAATAAAAACCCATACCCTGTCTGACTGCAAAGAGATTGGAGCTTTCGATCTGCAGTTCAGAAGCTCAGAGCTTCTCGGTACTTCTGATTTACAAAACTGACTTCCGATCAAGTTCGGTGCTTCCGAACTGTCCCAACACAAGAAACTTTTGAAATCGTTTTTGATCGTTCTGAATCTGATTTCAACTCTTTAAACCCAATTGAAGACTTTTTATTCATGTCTTAACTCTTAAACATGTTTAGTCAGTTGATTAGTTTAATCCAAAATCGGGTTACTACATGACGTTTCTAGTGATTGAATGTAAGTCAAAGTTTACAACAATTACAAACCACACCACAGTAACTACTGCTGAACTGTCTGCAAAAATACTTCAATCTGAGAAAAGAACAGAGGCAAGAATAAATCAAATGGAATCTAAGTTTGGTGTCCGGTTGCATTAAATCATCCTAAATTTGCAGAAAGGTGATGTCAAAAAGGGAGAAGAAGAATCAAGAAAAGGAACGAAAGAAGAAGACAGAAAAGGAAAGAGGAAGAGAAAAAAAAAGCTGAAGGAAGTAGAGCTTTGTGGTTTCGAGGATAACCGGTTTCATATTATTTTGATCAATTGGTGTAATAACATTTCAACTGCTTTCTTTTGCACATTTTGAACTTTGATTATCAAATGAAAATTCAAAATCAATAACTGTCTTTTAATTGTATAAAGGAATTTATAGGTTTTGTCATCACCAAAAAAGAGAAAATTGTACCTTTAGTTTTGGTGATCTCAAACCAAACTGTTATACATTGTAAAAAAAAGGTTGAACACACTTGATAACTGCATTTTGTATGCATTAGTTCGTGATATTTTTATGTTTATTTTGTGTGCATTCATACTATTTTGTGTGTTATTTTTTGTTTTATTGCATTTGTGTGAATTTCATTCTCCGGGTTCTATTAGTAGGAAAAATGAAATTTAAAAGAGTTTTGAAGAGAGGAGAAGAGAAAAAAGAAAAAAAATAGAAAAATAAAAAAAAAGAAGATTGAAGCGCGTTTGCACAAAATCTTGTGCAAACGAAATTGTTTGCACAACATGTTGTGCAAACGGGAGGGAACAAGCGCGTTAGCGCTAGTGTTTGTGCAAACGAAATTGTTTGCACAACAATTTGGTGCAAACAAGCATGGAGAAGCGCAATCGCGCTGAGGAGATGAGGTTAGCGCTAAACGTTCGCGCAAGGAAGCTGTGCATTAGTTTCTCGGGGAAGAAAGTGTCTCGCTCGAGCGAGAGCTTGTGCTCGCTCGAGCGAGAAATACGGGCAAGAAATTTTACGGAACAGAGAGTCTCTCGCTCGAGCGAGAGGTTGTGCTCGCTCGAGTGAGGCGTCGGGAATCAGAAAAAATCAAAATTTCAGAAATTAAAAAGTCTTATTTTACCGGCTATCTTTCATGGGCTTTTTATACGCATATTTAAGGGACTCATTCAGACATGAGAAAGGGTTCCGGATCACAGCAGAAAGAACACAACGCAGAGGCGGCTACGGCTACTGCTACTTCTTGGGAGATTTTCTTATTCTTTTTTTTTTTTTATTTTTACTTTTCATGATTAAAAACCTTGTTTGATCATGAATTTATTTATTGAGTAGTTTTCTCTTTCGATCAAGGCCACGTGATTGGGCCCGACAATTGATGTAGAAAACTTGATTTGTTTATTTGATATTTTCAGACTTGATTTGAATTTATTGTTTGTCGAATTTATATTTGTCTTGTGAATTTCTTGGTCAGTTATTTGCTTGCTTGTTAATCGATTCCAAGTCGACAGAGGAGGTTTCGAATTCGATCACTTTGATATTCAACATAGTGTAAAACTGACTAGAAATAGAATTCGATTTCATTATGCGGTTTGGGTGTAAACTGAATTTTCACAGTTATTCATGCATTCAAATTTGATTAGAATTACGAAAGATTAGTTCATCAATATTTGAATAGGTTTGATTGTTCTAGAAATAGTTCTTCGAACAAATTAGGAAAATTCCTGTAAATTAAGATTAAGTCTGATTTCTTAGATCGACTGCTTGTTACATGAATTGTTGGTACCTACGTGAGTCCTTGATCGAACTTTTCCCATATTTGAATTAATCCAAAGTTTTCTGCTGCATTTTAGTTAATTAAATTTTAATTGTAATTTTTATTTATTAGTTTAAAAATCTGAATCACTCTTTTTTATTAGTCTAGATTAAGTAGAAATAAATATATTTTGGTATTCATATATATACAGTCCCTGTGGGTTCGACATATGGACCTTTGGCAATTATATTATAATTTGATCTGGTGCGCTTGCCAGTTGATTTTTAATCATACGGATTAAGCCGGTCAAGTTTTTGGTGCCGTTGCCGGGGACTGTTATGATATCAGAATTTTTGTTTCTCTTGAGATTAGACTTTATTTTAATTTTTTATTAAATTCTGAATTCCTCTCTTTTATTTGTAACTTTCAGGTGCTAGGATAGATGGCGGACAACCGTACTGTTCTTGATTTAATCCGTCCACCAACTAAAGGCTATGGATCTAGCATCATTCGCCCCGCTGTTGAGGCGAACAAATTTGAGCTGAAGCCCTCTACTATTCAGCTGATCCAACTGCAAGCAAGATTTGGGGGCACATCTGTGGAAGATCCCTATGCTCATCTGGAGCGTTTTCTATCGATCTGCGACACGTTCAAGGTTAATGGGGTAACATCTGATGCAGTGTGACTGAGGTTATTCCCATTCTCTCTTCAAGGCAAAGCTGTTGAGTGACTAGATGATTTGCCTGCGGGTTCCATCACTACATGGAACCAACTTGTTCAGACTTTTCTGAACAAGTATTTCCCTCCTACTAAGATGGCGAAGTTGTTCTCAGATATTATATCTTTCAAGCAAAAGGAGGGAGAATCTCTACATGCGGCATGGACCAAATTTAAAAAGATGTTGAGGATGTGTCCTTAGCATAATCTCACACAAAGCCAGCAAACCCAGACGTTCTACAATGGAACCGATCAGTCGGTTCGATCTATGCTGGATGCTGCGGCTAATGGATGTTTATTCAGGAAGACGCCAGCTGAAGCCTGGGAGATCATTGGCAACATGGCAGAGAGTAACATTGGGTGGCCGGATGTAAAGAGAGAGATGAAGGCTAGAGTTTTAGAGGTCGATGCTTTAATGGCCCTGAATGCGAAGATTGACGTGCTGACACACCAAGTGGCACTCATGAAAACAGCGCCGGTCAATCAAGCACAAGGGAATATGCAGCAAGACCAGCAGTTGTTTGAAGTTGAGGCTGTGAATTTTATGGGCAATCAAGGAAGGCAGACATACAACTCAAACAACAACTACAGTCAGAACTGGCAGGCCAAGCAAGAGGAAAAAAAGCCGAGTTTTGAGGAGATCATGATGAAGTACGTGGCGGGTACTGAGGCTCACTTTCAGAATCAGGAGAGCATGCTGCAGAAGCTGGAAATTCAGATGAGTCATATCGCAACCCAATTATCAACCCGGCCTGCTGGAGCTTTACCAAGTAACACCGAACCAAATCCCAGAGGCGTGAACGCTATCATGGTCGTGACTCAAGCACAGTTTGAGGAGCAGCAGATGGGCGAAAAGAATAGGATGGAGGGGCCGAAAATTGGAGAGTTCAAGGAGGATGCGCGGACTGAAAAATCCTCCAAGGCAGGTAAGAAAGGTAAGACTTCAAAATTTGAAGTTAATGATAATGTTGATATTTCTACCTTACCTTTACCCCATAGAGCTAAGCAATTGTTATTTGATTCTCAAATTAAAAAGTTTCTTGAATCTTCAAGAAACTGCATATTAACATACCTTTTGCAGATGCTTTAGCTCAGATGCCGAATTATGCAAGATTTCTGAAGGACTTGCTGAAAAACAAGAAGAAATTGGATGATATTATGCAAGTCACGATGAAGGAGGAGTTCTCGGCGGTGTTGAACAAGAAGCTTCCACCAAAAGTGCAAGATCCAGGGAGTTTTTCTATACCCTGTCAAATTGGAAGTTTGTCTTTTGATAATGTTTTGTGTGATCTAGGGTCGAGCATAAATTTAATGTCATATTCTATTGCTCGAAAATTAGGTGTGGAGAATATTGAACCTGCTGCTATATCTTTCAAATTTGCTGATGGTTCTATTAAATATCCGAGAGGAGTAGTAGAGAATGTCCTAGTCAAGATAGACAAGTTGATTTATCCTGTAGATTTTGTTATTCTTGACATGGATGAGGATGGTGAGGTGCCTATGATTTTAGGGCATCCTTTTCTTGCTGCTAGTAGAGCGTTAGTTGATGTTGAGAGAGGAGAGTTAGTTTTGAGACTGGACGATGAGCAAGTTATATTTAAAATGTTAAAGTCGGCTACTGAGAGCCCAAATTTAAAATCTTGCTCTGCGATTAATTTGGTTGATATGATTCATGATTATGATGATGAATGTTTGCAAGCACAGCTCTCTGTAGGAATTAGTCCCTTGCACAATTTCTTTAACGGTGTAGCATGCAAGTGCAGGACTGACCTGAGTTTTTCACAGACAGTGGATAAACCACCTTGAATTTTGCCACTTAAGAGAGGAGTATAGTCGGGCTATAGAATAAAAAATTAGCGCTGACTGGGAGGCAACCCAGTGTTTTTGTTTTTGCTTTTTATTTTGTTTTTGTTTTGTTTTTTTTTTTATTTTTGTTTCTCTCCCATGCCAGTTTGCCGTGCCTGCTGATTTATCTAGACTGAGGCTACCATCACCAAGGATACAGTCAAGAAGGAAGAGAATGAATCAAAAACCAGGGGAGTATTATTTTTGTTTTCATGGTCTGAAGCATTGAGGGCAATGCTTTGGATCAGTATGGGGGGGGGGGGGGGGAGGGGGGTAGACTAGTTTATTGCATTGGTTATTATCTTTTGTGTTCATTTTGTTTGCATTCATTTGGTTTAGTTTTTGTGTTTGGTTCGTAATCATGCATATCATTTTGTTGTTGTTTGTGTTGTCTTGCATGAGTAGGATAAGTCATGGTAGCCTATGATGATGAAGTTTTTTTGAAGAAAAAATTGGATTTTTGAAAAAATTTGCTCTTGACTGGACATAAGAAACTGTAGGTTGAATCGTGAATATTTATAAGCACTTGTGTTAAACCAGTGGACTGTAGCGAAATATTTGAGGAAGTTTCTGTCTGTAGCATTGCATGGCAATAGGTGGTTTGTAGATCTTGATTGTGTTCTATGAATTTTGATTAGGCTCTAGTTTACACTTATGATCTTGGGCGCTTCCATCCGGGCCTTGAAAGGATTAAAATCCAATAAAAGATTAAATTTAAGGCTAAGTATGCAGATTAAATGAGATTGATGCTCCATCCGGGCTATAGACGAGAGGATTAGAAAGAAAAAATAGAATAATTTTTCGTATCCTAGCCAGTTATAGCTAAGTCAGCGGGTAATTATTGGGGCTAAAGCAATACTGGATGCAAAATCCGGAGGTGTCTAATTCATTATCTCAAGGGAGGTGGGATTTTGTCTAGAGGTCGTTGGGAGGAATGGGCACTTGAAGAGTGAAACTTGCACTGATTTGTCATAGGTCGCTAAGCAGATTTGAGATGAATTCGGTCTAAGTTGTATGAAACTGGAATGACATTTCACACATGCATGTTCACGTTAAACCGAAAGTGTATTATGAAAAGTTGAGAGCATGTCTGTGTTTTTGGTTTTGTGATTGAACTTCTCGGAGGCTGTGCACATTTATGAATCATCCTTACTTATGTTTTTGTGTGCATTTTGTTTTGCATGTCTTGATCGAGGGCGAGCAAGAGTTAAGTATGGGGGTGTTGATAAGTGCATTTTGTATGCATTAGTTCGTGATATTTTTATGTTTATTTTGTGTGCATTCATACTATTTTGTGTGTTATTTTGTATTTTATTGCATTTGTGTGAATTTCATTCTCCGGATTCTATTTGTAGGAAAAATGAAATTTAAAAGAGATTTGAAGAGAGGAGAAGAGAAAAAAGAAAAGAAATAGAAAAAGAAAAAAAAAGAAGATTGAAGTGCGTTTGCACAACATCTTGTGCAAACGAAATTGTTTGCACAACATGTTGTGCAAACGGGAGGGAACAAGCGCGTTAGCGCTAGTGTTTGTGCAAACGAAATTGTTTGCACAACAATTTCGTGCAAACAAAAATGGAGAAGCGCAATCGCGCTGAGGATATGAGGTTAGCGCTAAACGTTCGCGCAAAGAAGCCGTGCATTAGTTTCTCGGGGCAGAAAGTGTCTCGCTCGAGCGAGAGCTTGTGCTCGCTCGAGCAAGAAATACGGGAAAGAAATTTTACGGAACAGAGAGTCTTACGCTCGAGCGAGAGGTTGTGCTCGCTCGAGCGAGGCGTCGGGAATCAGAAAAAAATCAGAATTTCGGAAATTAAAAAGTCTTATTTTACGGGCTATCTTTCATGGGCTTTTTATACGCAAAAAATCAGAATTTCGGAAATTAAAAAGTCTTATTTTACGGGCTATCTTTCATGGGCTTTTTATAAGGGACTCATTCAGACGTGAGAAAGGGTTCTGGATCGCAGCAGAAAGAACACAATGCAGAGGCGGCTACTGCTACTGCTTGGGAGATTTTCTTATTCTTTTCTTTTATTTTATTTTTACTTTTCATGATTAAAAACCTTGTTTGATCATGAATTTATTTATTGAGTAGTTTTCTCTTTCGATCAAGGCCACGTGATTGGGCCAGACAATTGATGTAGAAAACTTGATTTGTTTATTTGATATTTTCAGACTTGATTTGAATTTATTGTTTGTCGAATTTATATTTGTCTTGTGAATTTCTTGGCCAGTTATTTGCTTGCTTGTTAATCGATTCCAAGTCGATAGAGGAGGTTTCGAATTCGATCACTTTGATATTCAACATAGTGTAAAACTGACTAGAAATAAAATTTGGTTTCATTATGTGTGTGACGACCCGAGTTCTAATCTCTCATTTAATCAAATCATCATAATTAATAGTCAAGGAATCAAAGACTAAACAAAGTAAAAATTTTTTTTTTTTTTTTAAAAAATCAGAGCACCTCGCTCGATCGGTGAAAAGCTACCGATCGAGCGAGCACCTTGGCCCAAATCTCGGGTGCAATCAATATGTGGCCTCGCTCGATCTGCAATATTTCATCGATCGAGCTAGCCATAATCTCCAAGCATTCTGTCCCTGCAACGATGGCCTCGCTCGATCCGTGATATTTCACCGATCGAGCGAGCACATTTCCAAAAAAAGGAACAGAAACTTTTGCTGTCAAAATGTGTTCTTCCATGTCTTTTTCATCTACTATCAACTTATACAAAGCCTATTCCACACTATAAGCTAGCATGCATTCTTAAACATAATAAAGTTGATAGGAATAGATCATCACAAGGCCTTAAAATCATCTCAATATAAACTCATATAACATACAAGATTCATTGTTTTAGAAAAGGCATTAAGCTACAACAACATGTTGTCTCAAGGATTTACACATCATCTCAAATCCTATAAACATCAACAAGACAATAACTTAATAACCAACAAGTCTTGATAATAGTAGCTACAACATGATCATTTTCTTGCAGCTAACATACTTGACAACTAAACTCGGATCACCACTCTAACTCTCACTCTCTGTTCTTCATGCTCGCTTCTGTCCTGATCCCGAACTACCTGTTGTCATGCACACATACAAACACAACAACAGCCGGATATCTCCGGTGAGAAATACATTTCCCAGTATAAGCAACATATAGCATGCTATCAAGTTCAAGTGTAATTACTATCATAATTAATTCATAAAGATATTCATGAACCATAATACATGCTATAATTCAAAGCATATAACAAAGCATGCTATATATCAAAGCATAGCACAAAAACATGCTATATTCAAAGCATAACATAGTCAGCCACACAAAGTCATCTATCAAATCTAAGTAGTGTCTTAGTCTTGACTCTACTTTTGTTTTTGTATGACTTCTTGATCTTGATTCTTAGTCTTAACTCTAGACCAAGACTTGACTATTTTCTCAACTCTCATCTAGGAATCCCGGTTTGAATAAGAACGCAACAAATCTCCCACCTACTCTCTCATTCGAGGTGGCGGTACGTTCTTATTCCCAAACTTTGGTCCACTATATCGATCTTCGGTCATAGGAGTCGATCTACTCCTATGCATATCGATACAAGTCCAAACATTAGGTAATTTGGCACATCTGCCTTCTTAAGACATGGCACATCCGCCTTCAACTCTTTAAGATCTAGTGGCTTATCAAGATGCAACCAATTCTAGAAGCATTAATCTAAGCCACCTACAAGAGACAAGCTAATCTAACAAGGAAAGACAATAGACTTATCTATCTATGCCATCATCTATCTCATACAATTCATCTATCAATTAAACAATCAAGAACATATATATATGGACTTGAAAATAAATCAATTCCAACAAGAAACAAATAAGTATGTGGTTTAGGGAAACTCAAGTCAATCTAACTCGAGTTATATATCCCGTGGTTCGATGTTGGTTTATACCTTTCTTGTCTTGATTTCAAGCTCTTCAAATCTATCAAACTCTGCTCCCAAATCTTGTTCAATCCATATAACATACCCTTGTGTCAAAATCTGCTCAAACTTCAACCCAACTTCAAGGCAAAAAGGCTACAAACCTTGTTCTTTCTTCTACCGGTTTCGAAGTCGGGATTCTCGATTTGACGTCTCTTGATTGTAAACTGAAATCATAGCATATTTATCAAGGAAACATCAGATTTAATCATGTCAATTGCATCTCAAGTATACGAGATCAAACCAGTTTCAAATCCAAAACCGACGGAGTAACGGTACAAAACCGGTAACCGAAACTAACTTCTATCAACTCTAACATTCATATCAGCTTCAAATACATCTTATAACAGCTGAAGATCATCATATATCAGCATAATCAAAGGTTATAATCTCGAAATAAATGCTGGAAAATTCATAAGAATTGCATACGACATTCAATCTTCAATCCGGTTGCGATATTACGATATCTAAAAGTTCAAGAACACACAACCATAATTACTTCTGATTCTGCCTCATAACATATTTTTGAATCAGACTAAATCTCATCAATACTTACATCAATAGATAGCCCTTCTTGTGAGGAGTCTGGAACTCTTTTCGTAATTGAATTCGGACAACCGGATCAAAAGATACGACAATTTGAAAATCAATCACAAGGAAGGAAAAGGAAGAACTCGTCCTCTGTTCCAATTTTTCTTTCAAGTTTCTGAATTCCTTAGTAAATAACACGTATACATGCTGATCAATCACTTAAAAATCTGATAATTCCATTATTTGCACTTTGGCCCCTCAATTCTTGCTTATTTGCAAATCGGTCCTCGGCAAATCGTATTAATTCAATTTCAATCCTAATTAATTTAAGAATATTAGAATTTAAATCAAAACTCTAAATATTCCCAAATTAAATATACTCGGATTAAAATTACATAATATTGCGGATTAAATCAATTAATCCCGGGCGTTACAATTCTTCCCCTCTAAGATCGGATTTCGTCCTCGAAATCTCATGCAATCTATACGCACATAAGATAAGGAATAAGAGAAATACTGAATAAGAACTCATATCAGTAGCACAACTCAGAATAACACTGTCTCGTATCAGATTCAATTTCTCAAATAGCTGCTTTAGTCCTGCAACGACTTCACTAATACGTTCGCAGCATAAAATACATCGCGAATATCAGAAAGCAATAAAGACAATATAAGTCGATAGGCAAGATTGCCTATTTCTTTAGCAGTTTAATAAGATTCAACAATTCTCGGAGATAATATTCGTCGCTTTTCAAGTCAAACAATACATTTGAAACCAAAGAATTTGCAAACATACTCAGTCTCCCTGTTCAAAACACAAAGATCAGTGTCTGATATTCGTATGTTTTGCTTCTCGTTCATCAACTATCTTCATTCTCTTCTGAATAATCTTCTCAAATCATATCTGATCCGATAACTGATAGTTCTGAAATACTATTTCAATTCAGAGAATTTCTGATTTTCTTGTAATTTCACAATTCAGAATAGTATCGCTACATATATTAGATAGCTGTTACAGGAATTACAATCTCCAAGTGGCAATATTAGTCAGCTAATACCGAATCAGGTATTAGAATTCTGAGCATCTCCTCGAATTTTGGATAGTCAATTAAGACAATCCATCGATAAGAGGATGGTCATATGTTATCTCATATAACCAACTACTCAAACTATTTGACAATCGATGCCACAATCAATCAAATAAATCTAAAGTTTCCAACTCGACAATAGATTTGAATAATTCCTGTCATCGCATCATGTCATTAAATTCTTTTACAGCTATCTTCTCATATCTGTACCATATCCAAGACAACATATTCTTGAATTTGTTGAAATCTACTTCAAGCAATCACGAACTCCAAACAACCAGTAGCACAACAGTACTATACAACTCAAAATAATACTCTGACACACTAGATTTCAACATATCTGCAATAATCGAGTCACATCCATTCCAGAATCAAATCCTTTTGGCGATCTTTCATAGCATGGAATAACATTTCTTGTATAGCTCCTAGCTATTTCATCATATTGTATAGCTTTAAATACAACATATCTTGCCATCTGTAAGAACTATCAAATATTATATCACAATCTCATATCGATATAGATAGTTTCAGAATACAATTCATCGACATTTAATCTTCTTTCGATTCTGAATTACAAATATGTTCATAAAGAATTCAATTGATCTCGCTCAGTCTAATTAATTGACAGTCTAGGCTTTAGAACCAAGAATTCTATCACATCTGCATTCATTTCTCATCTGTTAGAATCGATAAATTTTGTAACTGCTCAAATCAATCAGCTAGTCAAGGAAAACAATAGCAAGTCATCATTGTGGCCTTATTCAATTTCTGATCATTAGCCCAAAATCTTACTGGTCTGTATTTCTTTCAATTCTTGTAGTTCTGTTGGTGCCATTCTAAAAGGTACTTTCGAAGTCAATAAGATACCTGACATCAGTTACATATCGAAGTCCATCTCACAGACTGAAAGTAATCCAAGAATTTCATCTGGAACATATCAGTAATTACCTAACCATTGACAGATTAGTCAATTTTGGACTAGCTTTCATTATATCTGTTGCATAATAAAGAATTCCCTTGCTATTTCTGCAATCATTGATTCACAAATAGATAAATAGATATCAAAGAAATTCAAAATTTCAAACTCTTATCGTAGAATTCCCATCCTTTTATCAATTCAGTTCTGAATCTCATACTTTCTGAATCAATCTACGACATCCTTGTACTTGGTTAACATATCTAGAACGATAATTCAGTCATAATTTGACAAATCAAGCACAATACAGTCTCTATCTCTCACATTACTTTCAAACTATAGTATACATTTCCTGACAACTCTGACAGAAATAAAACCTCCCCTCCTAAGTAAAGAGATCACAACTACAGAACATAATGGCTCAGAGGTAATGCAGACAACATGAAAAAGTGCTCAAACAGAACATATGCGAAGGATAGGTATCTTGCAATATAAAACTAGGCAATAGAACAATTACCTGCTAAACATCATCTGAAGTTTGTCTTTCTGACTGAGTCTCAGATTTCGAAGACTCCATACCTTGTGATCTTCGAGAGTCTCGTTGGGGACACACTCTTGCAAAATGGCATGGCTGACGACATATGTTGCAATTACCAGAGACTCCTTGGCATTGCTCAGTCTGATGTCTTCCTCCACATAGATTACAATACACACCGGTATAATTGGAACTCACCTGTCTTTCACTAGAACTGGGGAAACTACACTCTGTTTTCTTGAATTGTTTCCCTTGAGCTTTCAGAAATTTTTTTCCTCCCATTGTTGCTGCTACCGCTCTCATATCTGGGGAATGGAGATTGAAACTGAGCTGATTGTTGTGGCTGTAGTGGTGGCTGTGAGACAATCGATGTTCTTCGTTGTCTAAGTAATCCAGCCTCTGCTCCCTTTGCTTGATCAATCGCATCAGCAAAATTATTCGGTCTCCCCGTGTTCACCAAAGTAAACACATCAGAATTCAGTCCATTAATGAACTGATCAGCCATTGCCTCATCACTATCAGCAACATGTGGAGCAAAGCGTAGCAAGGTTCCCCTGGTTCAGATTGAAAAATTCAGCACCCTTGTCTTTGCGATAAGATACTGGAAAGAAACGTTGATAAAACTCAGTTTTGAAGACTTTCCAGGTGATCACTGTACCTCGATGCTCCAAGGCTCTCTTGGTTGTAAACCACCAACTCTTTGCAACTTCATGCAATTGATGGTCTATCAGTCTGACTCTCCGTTCATCACTGTAATCAAGAGAATCAAACAACATTTCTATATCATCAATCCAACTTTCACAAGCTACTGAATTTTCTGTCCCCTTCAAAATCGGCGGTTTAAAAGACTGAAATTGTTTCAACAGTATTTCCATAGGTGAAGCTGTAACATTCATCAAATCATCGGATATAATGACCTGTTCTATTCTCGGTGCTTCTGGTGTTTGTGGCACTATCGGGGCTACATTCACCTATTCTGGAAATGTCTGTGTGTCATTTTCCTGTTCAGGTTGAGGATTTGCCACTGTCTGTCTAGTAGTTGGTCGTCTTAGTTGTCGAGACATATCTGATTATCAACATGGTTAGGATACCATAATCATTAAATCTATCTCAGTCCTCCTCCGATCATCTTACCTCTGATCAAGAATCAGTTCTGATTTAATCTTAAATAAATAATCAAGGTAAAAATACCAAAACATGCTTCCAATCAATTCAGATAGTCGGGTAACATGTCATAAACCATATAACACATGCTTGAATCATGTCAGATATTCCAAGAAACATGTGTCTTTAACCATCATATCATACTTTCAAATAAAATAAATACAACATCATGTAAGTAAATACTAGAAAGTAAACCATGCTAGCATTTACACCATATAATTCAATTATGTAAATAAATCTCAGCATGATCAAATAAGTAAGCAGGGAATAAGACTCGATCTACCCCACTCACTATCTATCTTAGTCCAGAATTTTCTTGCTCTGATACCACCTGTTGTGACGACCCGAGTTCTAATCTCTCATTTAATCAAATCATCATAATTAATAGTCAAGAAATCAAAGATTAAACAAAGTAAATTTCTTTTTTTTTAAAATCAGAGCACCTCGCTTGATCGGTGAAAATCTACCGATCGAGTGAGCACCTTGGCCCAACTCTCGGGTGCAATCAATATGTGGCCTCGCTCGATCTGCAATATTTCACCGATCGAGCGAGCCACAATCTCCAAGCATTCTGTCCCTGCAACGATGGCCTCGCTCGATCCGTGATATTTCATCGATCGAGCGAGCACATTTCCAGAAAAAGGAACAGAAACTTTTGCTGTCAAAATGTGTTCTTCCATGCCTTTTTCATCTATTATCAACTTATACAAAGCCTATTCCACACTATAAGCTAGCATGCATTCTTAAACATAATAAAGTTGATAGGAATAGATCATCACAAGACCTTAAAATCATTTCAATATAAACTCATATAACATACAAGATTCATTGTTATAGAAAAGGCATTAAGCTACAACAACATGTTGTCTCAAGGATTTACACATCATCTCAAATCCTATAAACATCAACAAGACAACAACTTAATAACCAACAAGTCTTGATAAAAGTAGCTACAACATGATCATTTTCTTGCAGCTAACATACTTGACAACTAAACTCAAATAACCACTCTAACTCTCACTCTCTGTTCTTCATGCTCGCTTCTGTCCTGATCCCAACTACCTGTTGTCATGCACACATACAAACACAACAACAGCCGGATATCTCCGGTGAGAAATACATTTCCCAGTATAAGAAACATATAGCATGCTATCAAGTTCAAGTGTAATTACTATCATAATTAATTCATAAAGATATTCATGAACCACAATACATGCTATAATTCAAAGCATATAACAAAGCATGCTATATATCAAAGCATAGCACAAAAACATGCTATATTCAAAGCATAACATAGTCAGCCACACAAAGTCATCTATCAAATCTAAGTAGTTGATAAGTGTATAATATAGTGATTAAATCAGATATCGATCCCTCAGAGAGTAAAATAAAAATATTTAGTACTTGTAATTAGAATAGTCCAAACTTTATCTAGAAAATCAAACTTTGAGAATTTTGCAATAAAAATAAAATAATTAAGAGATTTAAAAGCACGCAAACAACTTTCAGATTAAAAATCAATCAGAGAAAAATGGTCTAGAGGTATAGATTTCACCTGGTTTCAACAACAATCAATCCTAATTAATTTAGTTTCATGAATTCCAGTCAATTAATAGCCAAGAACACTTAAGTTTATTATTTCCCTCTCCCGAGCAACAAATAATGTTTATCAACTACAATTCAATTCCAATATTCCTATTAAGAATTTATCGCAGTGATCTATCACAAAACAATGTTCTTTTTAAAAGCTCTGTTAAAATCATACACTCTCCCGAACTGTATAAATAATTAACAGTGTATTTTCTAATGTCCTATTCAAAATCCCATCTCCCGAGCAATGATTTCAAATAAATATAACAAATCAATTATTGATCAGATAATTGAAAAGACAATCAATTCTAGAAAAAACAATTAATTTAGAAGAAATTCAATCCAATAAAATCAAAAATTCATGAAAGTGTCTACACCAGGTTCCATCTGACCTCTAGACTATAAAAATTTAGTTCATAATCAAATTCTGAATAAAACAAAACATGTTCAGAAAATTCCACATAAATTCAGAATAAAATAAAAAGATAGAAAACAAATCCGTCGTCGATGCCGTGTCCGGACTATCGAACTCCGTCTTCGTTCTTCAGTTAAGCTCCAGAAAAATCACCAAAGTTCACGATCAATCTCTGATATCCTAATGTGTGTGTGTGGCGGCTCTCCTCCCTTCTCCTCTAATAAGAATTTCTTTTTATATTGCTCAGCAAAAGCCCACAAAATCAAGCCCAAGAATTAATTGCCCGAAATAATAAAATCTTTCCAATTCAGCAACGGAGCGGGCGCTCTAGTGAAGGCGCGCGCGCCTAAATCTCGAAATCTCAATTCTCTCGCCTTTCCAAATCTTGCGCGATAGCTCTTCAATTTCTCTCCTTTAGCGCTAACTTTTAGCGCTAACAATTTAGGCCCACTTGAAAGTCCAACTTAGATAACCCAATTTCTTTCTCGATTATTTCCTCCAGACTTATTTCTTCTTTTATTATTTTTCCTTCCTTTTCCAAATAAATTCAATAAATCACTGTAAACACAAAAACAACAAAATACCCACATAATTCTGCTCGAAACCTACAATTAATAATTAAAATCATATATAAATTAAGTGTATAAAATACACTTATCAAATACCCCCAAACTTAGACTTTTGCTAGTCCCGAGCAAAACTATTCAAAACAATAACTTCAAAAACTACTACTCATCATAAACTCACAAGAATAGTCAAGAAATATTATGGAGCAATGGCCTCGACAATGATTTCAAAGAATTTTCAAATCCAATCATGTCACACCTACTAACACTTGAAAATTTCAGTCATAACAAAATAATCGCATAAACTTACAATCTCCTCAACTCACGTTTCAAAACACCTTATCCAAGTTCAATTCAAACATTCATAGATCATGAGGACTTTTCAAGGTAGCATAGGATCAAATATAGGATATAAATCAAAAACACTCACAAATAGGTAAATGCAAAGAATAATAATGTGTGTGTTTCGATCAAAATTCATAATCATTAAAAGTATCAATCAACAGTCCATAGGCTAAATTCTCGCAACTCTTCTCCACTAGTATATTAGGCAACTGAGACTCGGTCAATAGGACTTAATTGGCTCATAATGTAAGGCCTGGCTCATGGCTACAAACGAAGGATAAAAATTCAAAATAAGGAGTAATTTATAATTTTATCAAACTCTAATTACGACTCCTTTTTCATTCACAATTTCACACTTTTTCTCTTCAATTCACTTCATTAATTTTTTTCTCAACTTCATCTTCTTTCACAACTCTTTTCAACTTTCATCAATTTTTTTCTACTACCTTTTTCATTTTTTTCTTTTCAATTCATCCACCACACCATCCTATTTTTCACAAATAAAACTAGGAGCATACAACATTTTAGTAGTCAAATTACTCCCTTAAAGGTAGGAATTAGTGTTTAGGCTAATTAGGTAGTCAATGTAGGACCTTGAAATAATGACGAATGGGGTTTATTCACACGTTTACACGCATGCCATTCGATTTTCAATAAAGCTCAAATAAGGTACTAGGGATACATATAAAATAGGTAGCTTGAAAGGCTCAAATGAATTTAGAAAAATTGCCTAAATCATTCCTAATCTCAGTTTTACCCGTATTTCGCCTCAAAGAGTGTTCGAACTAGTTCTAGACAAGTCTCAATCCACAATTAATTCATACAAATTCAATCAGTGCAGAAAAGATAATCATCAGCAGTTAACGATGATTTTCACAAAAATTTTAGATTTTCTCGTACCTCAATGTACTAATATGCGTGTAAACTCAAATGAGCAACAAAGGATAAAATAATTCAATGAAAATCAGGCCCAAAATTTCAAACAATGCCTCAATCATATCTATGTCTGTATGTCTCAAAAATCAGATTCAAGTATTAATCACAGAGTATATATGAAACTGTTCATCCAATTGGTTCCATTTTTTTTCAAAAAATATTTGTCAGATAGGCAGACAATCATGGATTTTAGTTATAGCACAAAAAAAAAAATTTTCAGTCATGCATCCATTTCTTTCTTGACTTCTTTTCAACTCAACTCTCAACTACACTACTAAATTCAACAAAAATTTTATCTATGAAATTCAAAACTCAACTTTCAACCAAACAACTAAATCAAACATTGATATACCCCCCCAAACTTAATGTAATCATTGTCCCTAATGATTAAAAACAATAAAAAGAACAAGGGACTCATACCTTCGACACCGAGCATCAGGACTCGGCGTCATCATCATCATCTCCATGGAAAGAAGGTGCAGCAGCAGCAGTATCATCAGAAGACCACTGCGGAGGAGGTGGATAAGGCACAACAGTGGGCGGATAATTCTGGGCGAGAGCGGCAGTGAAGTCATGCATATATGTCATATGTGCTTGCATCATCTTCCACTGCTTCTTCATCTGAGTAAGCACGGCCGTAGAATCATCACGAGTAGAATACTCAGTGGCCGAATGCGTCGGTAGTGACATAGGTCCTTCCAAATGGGAAGGTGCTGGCTCAAGGTGTGGTAGTGGCTCAGAGGGCTGCGGTGGTTCAGCTGCCTGTTCAGAAGTACTGGCTGCTTTCTTCTTCTTGTCCCGTCTCAGTGCACCAGTAATTCTTATAGGACCTCGAATTGGAAGAATCTGCTCCGTATCATCCCACACAACACCAGCTAACCGGCAAAGTTGAGTAATCAAAGACGAGTGGGGTAAACTGATAGTCGAGGAACCCCTAACTGCAGCAATAATAGACTCCTGAATCACCCTCCCAGCATCAACAGATTTTCCAGTGACAATGCAGTACACAAGACCAGCTCTAACCTTAGTCACATCGGATGTATGCCCAGATGGAAAAATTCTGGCAGCCACAAACTCATGCCAATTATTCGCTTCTCTTCTAAGAAAGATGGATGAAAATGTAACAGCTTCATCCGTTGCATTCCTCTTCCATTCCGCCCCATCATGACACAAAGTCTGAATTACAATATTATCTGGATATGAATCATTCTTAAATACCTCATACTCATCATCTGAAATGTCCAAATCCGGCATTTCATAGAGACTGTTAATTGTACTCTTATCAAAAGGCACCAATTTTCCTTGAACTCGAACTTTCAGATTCACGTCTTTGACCATCAAATTTGCATAAAACTCATGAATCAATGATATAACAGCATCTGGTGGACTCCTAACAAATGTCTCCCAACCTCTTCTCTTAGCTTCAATTAACGCCGGCGCACTATGCTCTCTCAAACTTATTCCTCTTTCTTTGTGCATCCCTCTCTCCATTACATCAAAACAATACTCCTCTGCTGTGGCATTCCAAAATCTGTGTTTATCATATGGAGCAGAAGAAATTTCTCCCTTCCCTTTAGTTTTCGGGGGCATTGTATCTCAATAATTCAACTCAAATCAATTGCAGATGGAATTCTCACAATCCCAACACTAAACTCCAACAGACTCCAGCAATGTGCAAACACAACTTTAAGCCAAGCAATTTAACAAACACTTGGCATGCATGAAGACAATAATATAGAAAGTTCACTGCCAAACATTCTTCACCCCACAATTCAAACACCCAAACAGCCTCAACACACCAACTTTTATCACGGCATAAATGTAATAGATAAAATTTTAGCTTTGTACTGTTCAAGAAAGAAAACGTCCCAAACCCCGGTAGATTCCCATGTTCTGTGCGAAGCGTGGATGGAGCAAGATCAAATTCTGAGAATCCCAGATTTACGATGGCCTTTTAATGAAGATCAAAATCCCAGAGATGATGATATTTTGTTGAGTGCAAGATTTCCGATGATTGTGCCAAAATGTGAGATTTAGAGCGGGACTCAAAAGAGAGATCGTGACTTCTGAAGTCTAGGAGGAGCAGATTAGGCTTTTAAATCTCAAATGTTGCGCGATAGCGCCTCATGTAGCGCAGACAGATAGAGCGATAGCGCTTAGATTAGCGCGGTTGACGTGCGCGATAGCGCAAGATCTTGCGCCTTTCAAGTTGCGCGATGGCGCCTCGTGTAGCGCGGTTCCGGAGAGCGATAGCTCTTGATTCTTGCGCGGGTATAGAGGGCGATAGCGCTTTGATACTCGCTGCTCACGTGCGCGATATCGCTTAGATTGGCGCTGTAGAGGGAGCGCGATAGCGCTTAATGGAGCATCCTTGAGTTGCGCGATAGCGCTAGGTGCAGCGCTGTTCTTGACTTAGTGTGGCGCAAAAGAAGCGCGGGCGCTCAGCAGGTGTGGCGTGGGCGCGCCTTTAAGTCGCAAAATAACTCCAATTTCATCCAGGTAAGGCACGGGCGCTCAGATAAATGGGGCGGGCGCGCCGTCTGCTCGACTTTGAGATTTCTAGAGCCTGAAATTTTTTTTTTTTTTTGTGAAAATAAAAAAAAATAATTAAGCTCAAAAAATTTAAAATAAAAAAAAAAACTTAAAACAGTTAAATAACAAAAATTAAATAAACTTAAAATAAAAGCAACTAAAACAAAATAAAAGAAAATGCTTGGGTTGCCTCCCAAGTAGCGCTTGGTTTAAAGTCGTCAGCCCGACTTTCACGGGATTAATTCTTCCCCTTCTCTTTCACTCGCCAAATAAATTCCACGAACCGCCTTTTAAATTTTGCTTTTTTCGTGGCCTTCTTTGGTGGTTTTGGCGCTCTCTCGTTCGATGAATCAACCGCAATGTCGGCTTTTGAACGACCCTCCAACTTCATAACCGGCTCTATCAAGCATAATTTTTCAATAGGGGTGTTAGATGACTTCATGAATATATTAAAAATTACACTCTCACCGTCCACACCCATCGATAATGCACCTCTCTTCACCTCTATCTTGGCATCGGCAGTGGCCAAGAAAGGTCTCCCCAATATCAGGGGCATGTTTGCATCCTCCTCCATATCTAACACAACAAAATCCGCTGGAAAAATAAATTTATCTGCTTTTACCAAAACATCTTCAATGATTCCAAGCGGATATGTGATAGATCGATCAGCCAACTGCAACGCGATCATGGTGGGCTTCACCTCACCAAGTCCTAAGCTCCTGAAAACAGACAAAGGCATGAGATTAATGCTAGCTCCTAAATCGCAAAGTGCATTATTAAAATAAGAAGAGCCAATAGTGCAAGGAATAGTAAAACTCCCTGGATCCTTAAGCTTTTGTGGCATCTTCTTTTGGAGCACCTCACTGCACTCTTCCGTTAAATTCACTACCTCGTTCTCTAGCAGCCTCCTCTTCTTGGACATCACTTCCTTGATGAACTTCGCATAATTCGGCATTTGCTCCAAAGCTTCAGCAAAGGGAATGTTGATGTGAATCTTCTTAAAAATCTCCAAGAACTTGGAAAATTGCTCGTCCAATGCTTTCTTCTTGAACCTTTGCGGGTATGGACGTGAAGGCTTGTACATCGGTTTTGGCTCAGATTCAAGCTCCTTCTCTTTCTCCTCAACTTTTTCCTAAAGTTTCTTATCCGCAACAGTAGGATTTGGACTCCAACGTCTTTGGCACTCCGCACTTCGATGGCATTGCACTGCTCCTTGGGATTCACCTCAGTATTGCTAGGGAACTGGCCGCGATTGTTTTCCTTCAGTGCGTTCGCCAACTGCCCAATACTAGTCTCCATGGATTGCAACACTACGCCCATGTTGGCCATGTGCGTCTCCAAACTGTCAAGTCGAGACTCAGTTCTCGCCATCCTCTTACCTGATTCCTGCACAAAAGTACTAACCACATCCTCCTACGACTGCTTACCCTCATCCTTGTTTGTATTGAATCCCGAAGGATTCAGCACATTTTTATTGTTAGCATACGAAAAATTTTCATGATTACGCAAGCTAGGATGATAAGTATTTGGGACAGGGTTACCTCTATAGCCTCCATATCCTCGGTAGACATTTGGATTTATATAATTGACTTGCTCTATGGCCGGTGATCCTTCAACTCCAGTTGAATCTGCAACATTAGTTTTATTCAAAGAAGCTACATGTGTAGTCAGTGCAGATAATTGAGCAGTGATGGACGTGAGAGGATCCACTGCATATACTCCAGGTGGCTTCTTGACTCCCACACGCTCAGATGGCCATTGAAAACGGTTTATCGTCATCTGTTCAAGCATATCATAGGCTTGAGCGGGGTCCTTTGCAAAAATAGTTCCTCCAGAAGCAGAATCGACATTCATCCTTGTAGGCGCATTTAGTCCGTTGTAAAACCACTCGATCTGTTCCCAATCTGCAAAATTGTGGTTAGGACAACGTCTAAGTAATTCTTTGTACCTTTCCCACGCCTTGTAGAGCTGTTCAGTGTCTATCTGCCGAAACATGCTGATCTCTATCTTCAACTGGGTGGACCTGGCAGGTGGAAAATATTTCGCAAGAAACTTTTCTGCCATTCCCTCCCAAGTAGTGATGCTTCCAAGCGGCAGTGATTGCAACCAACTTCTGGCTTGATCCCTGAGAGAAAACAGAAACAAGCGTAAGCGAATAATATCTTCAGGAACCCCGTTAAATTTTACCGTATCAGTAATTTCTAAGAAGGTCCTGAGATGCAGATGAGGATCAGCTGTGGCACTCCCATTAAATTGGTTCGATTGAACCATGTTGATCAATGCAGGCTTCAGCTCAAAATTGTTTGCATTGATAGTTCCTCGAGCGATTCCAGAATAGTGAGCCTGGATCGTCGGTCTGAAGTGATCTCTAATTGGCACTAGGGGAGCTTGATTTGCTTTTTGTTCAGCCATTCTTTCAATTTCTTCTCTTCTAGCTCGTCTTAAAGCACGTGCAGTGCGCTCGATCTCCGGATCAAACAGTAGAGAATTAGCACTTTGAGATCGTCGCATAAACTGCAATTAAAAGATAAGAAGAAATTAATTAGTAACTTAAAAAATAAAATAAAAAACTCTAAATTAAAATCTATACTAATTGGTAACAAGACTAAAAAATAATCAAAATTTACTCCCCGGCAACGGCGCCAAAAACTTGTTGTGAATTTTCCTCGCAAGCGTACAAGTGTCAAGTTTTAATATAGTGATTAAATCAGATATCGATCCCTCAGAGAGTAAAATGAAAATATTTAGTACTTGTAATTAGAATAGTCCAAACTTTATCTAGAAAATCAAACTTTGAGAATTTTGCAATAAAAATAAAATAATTAAGAGATTTAAAAGCACGCACACAACTTTCAGATTAAAAATCAATCAGAGAAAAATGGTCTAGATGTATAGATTTCACCTGGTTTCAACAACAATCAATCCTAATTAATTTAGTTTCATGAATTCCAGTCAATTAATAGCCAAGAACACTTAAGTTTATTATTTCCCTCTTCCGAGCAACAAATAATGTTTATCAACTACAATTCAATTCCAATATTCCTATTAAGAATTTATCGCAGTGATCTATCACAAAACAATGTTCTTTTTAAAAGCTCTGTTAAAATCATACACTCTCTCGAGCTGTATAAATAATTAACAGTGTATTTTCTAATGTCCTATTCAAAATCTCCTCTCCCGAGCAATGATTTCAAATAAATATAACAAATCAATTATTGATCAGATAATTGAAAAGACAATCAATTCTAGAAAAATAATTAATTTAGATGAAATTCAATCCAATAAAATCAAAAATTCATGAAAGTGTCTACACCAGGTTCCATCTGACCTCTAGACTATAAAAATTTAGTTCATAATCAAATTCTGAATAAAAAAAAACATGTTCAGAAAATTCAACATAAATTCAGAATAAAATAAAAAGATAGAAAACAAATCCGTCGTCGATGTCGTGTTCGGACTATCGAACTCCGTCTTCATTCTTCAGTTAAGCTCCAGAAAAATCACCAAATTTCACGATCAATCTCTGATATCCTAATGTGTGTGTGTGGCGGCTCTCCTCCCTTCTCCTCTAATAAGAATTTCTTTTTATATTGCTCAGCAAAAGCCCATAAAATCAAGCCCAAGAATTAATTGCCCGAAATAATAAAATCTTTCCAATTCAGCAACGGAGCGGGCGCTCTAGTGAAGGCGCGCGCACGCCTAAATCTCAAAATCTCAATTCTCTCGCCTTTCCAAATCTTGCGCGATAGCTCTTCAATTTCTCTCCTTTAGCGCTAACTTTTAGCGCTAACAATTTAGGCCCACTTGAAAGCCCAACTTAGATAACCCAATTTCTTTCTCGATTCTTTCCTCCAGACTTATTTCTTCTTTTATTAGTTTTCCTTCCTTTTCCAAATAAATTTAATAAATCACTGTAAACACAAAAACAACAAAATACCCACATAATTCTGCTTGAAACCTACAATTAACAATTAAAATCATATATAAATTAAGTGTATAAAATACACTTATCAGTAGTGTCTTAGTCTTGACTCTACTTTTGTTTTTGTATGATTTCTTGATCTTGATTCTTAGTCTTAACTCTAGACCAAGACTTGACTATTTTCTCAACTCTCATCTAGGGATCCCGGTTTGAATAAGAACGCAACAAATCTCCCACCTACTCTTCCATTCGAGGTGGCGGTACGTTCTTATTCCCAAACTTTGGTCCACTATATCGATCTTCGGTCATAGGAGTCGATCTACTCCTACGCATATTGATACAAGTCCAAACATTCGGTAATTTGGCACATCTCCCTTCCTAAGACATGGCACATCCGCCTTCAACTCTTTAAGATCTAGTGGCTTATCAAGATGGAACCAATTCTAGAAGCATTAATCTAAGCCACCTACAAGAAACAAGCTAATCTAACAAGGAAAGGCAATAGACTTATCTATCTATGCCATCATCTATCTCATACAATTCATCTATCAATTAAACAATCAAGAACATATATATATGGACTTGAAAATAAATCAATTCCAACAAGAAACAAATAAGTATGTGGTTTAGGGAAACTCAAGTCAATCTAACTCGAGTTATATATCCTGTGGTTCGATGTTGGTTTATACCTTTCTTGTCTTGATTTCAAGCTCTTCAAAGCTATCAAACTCTGCTCCCAAATCTTGTTCAATCCATATAACATACCCTTGTGTCAAAATCTGCTCAAACTTCAACTCAACTTCAAGGCAAAAAGGCTACAAACCTTGTTCTTTCTTCTACCGGTTTCGAAGTCGGGATTCTCGATTTGACGTCTCTTGATTGTAAACTGAAATCATAGCATATTTATCAAGGAAAAATCAGATTTAATCATGTCAATTGCAGCTCAAGTATACGAGATCAAAACAGTTTCAAATCCGAAACCGACGGAGTAACGGTACAAAACCGGTAACCGAAACTAACTTCTATCAACTCTAACATTCATATCAGCTTCAAATACATCTTATAAAAGTTGAAGATCATCATATATCAGCATAATCAAAGGTTATAATCTCGAAATAAATGCTGGAAAATTCATAAGAATTGCATACGACATTCAATCTTCAATCCGGTTGCGATATTACGATATCTAAAAGTTCAAGAACACACAACCATAATCACTTCTGATTCTGCCTCATAACATATTTTTGAATCAGACTTAATCTCATCAATACTTACATCAATAGATATCCCTTCTTGTGAGGAGTCTGGAACTCTTTTCGGAATTGAATTCGGACAACCGGATCAAAAGATACGGCAATTTGAAAATCAATCACAAGGAAGGAAAAGGAAGAACTCGTCCTCTGTTCCAATTTTTCTTTCAAGTTTCTGAATTCCTTAGTAAATAACACGTATACATGCTGATCAATCACTTAAAAATCTGATAATTCCATTATTTGCACTTTGGCCCCTCAATTCTTGCTTATTTGCAAATCGGTCCTCGGCAAATCGTATTAATTCAATTTCAATCCTAATTAATTTAAGAATATTAGAATTTAAATCAAAACTCTAAATATTCCCAAATTAAATATACTCAGATTAAAATTACATAATATTGCGAATTAAATCAATTAATCCCGGGCGTTACAATGTGGTTTGAGTGTAAACTGAATTTTCACAGTTATTCATGCATTCAAATTTGATTAGAATTAAAAAAGATTAGTTCATCAATATTTGAATAGGTTTGATTGTTCTAGAAATAGTCCTTCGAACAAATTAGGAAAATTTTCGTAAATTAAGATTAAGTCTGATGTCTTAAATCGACTGCTTGTTACATGAATTGTCTGGTACCTACGTGAGTCCTTGATCGAACTTTTCCCAAATTTGAATTAATCCAAAGTTTTCTGCTATATTTTAGTTTATTAAATTTTAATTGCAATTTTTATTTATTAGTTTAAAAATCTGAATCACTCTTTTTTATTAGTTTAGATTAAGTAGAAATAAATATATTTTGGTATTCATATATATACAGTCCCTGTGGGTTCGACATCTGGACCTTTGTCCACTATATTATAATTTGACCTGGTGCGCTTTCCAGTTGATTTTTAATCATACCGATTAAGCCGGTCAACACTCGACTTCTCAAAAGAGTTATAAGGACTGTTTTTATCGACTGCTCAAGAAATTTCAGGACTGCTTAAAGTTATCCGACTGTTCTGCAGAATTTTTAGACTGCTCTCAATGATTATTTTTTAAAACTGCTCCAAGGAAATATGGTCCAGTTCAAGTCAAGAAATGGAAAAACAGTGAGAATGTCAACCGCATTAAAAAGCCTAAAAAATTCAACTGATCAAGACAGCTAAGATTTACTTCGAAGAATTTGCCTCTTAAATTGAGAATATCCGACAAGTATTTATGAATATATGCAGAAGACTAAAAGACGGTTTAGACTAACATTTATGAATATAGGCAAAAGACTCAGAGACATTTGAGACAAAAATTTATGAAGACATCCAGTATAACGTTGCTCAAACATGCCAAAAAATAGAGGATGCTTACAAAGAAAAGAGAGATTTCCGTACAACAACTTACAATCTATCAAAAGTATTCTCCGATCACATTGCAAGAAAATTCTCATCTGCTCACTTAGACCACTCATACAATACATATATCAGATCTTCTAAAAGATTCAAAAGGACGCATAGAGTCAACTCTCAACTACTCACATCATATTGTTGAAGAAGAGTTGCTATTCTGTTTTAATCTTAGGATTCATTCAAACTATTGTTTACTTCATATGTTGTTTTCGGTGTTAAGACATGTTGTCTTAATTTGTGGAGAACTAAAAGTTTTGATCAAGGAAAAGGATAAGTCCTACGATTGAAGTGGGTTGTATACAAAGGAGTGTATAAACTAAAGCCTTATAGTGAATTCCTTTCTTCGTGGAAGAAGGGGAGACATAGAAGTAGTTTTCTTCGAACTTTCATATATCATGTCTTATTTACTTCAACTGCTCATATATATTATTATTATTAATGCTTATTTGAATATAAAAAAATCACAAAAGAATTTGGAAAATATTTGAAATATCATATGTGTGTATTCAAACCCCCCCCCCCCCCCCTTCTACACACACATTCGATCTTAACAAGTGGTATTAGAATGGGTTTTCCTTTGACCGCTGATATATTTTCATATTCATAATGGATACATCTTTTAACAAGATCTCTATGTTTTTCAAGGAAGATTATGATGATTGAAAAATTCGTATGCAAACACATCTCTCTGCACAAGATGACGACATGTGGTATGTCATCATAAATGACCCCATGATAATCACCAAAGTCAACACTGTTATAGCCATAACTAGCAGTGAATCTCAAACTGTGGAGAAGCACATGTCAGAATGGACTACTGAGGACAAAAAGAAGGCCAATCTTGATAATGTAGCCAAAGATATTCTTACAAAACCTTGGACAAGACTATGTTCAATAAGATCAAAACTTGCACAACTGCCAAAAAAATCTAGGAAAAGGTCATGAAATTGTGCGAAGGGAATGATCAAACTAAAGAGAATAAGCTCACAGTGGCAATCCAAAAATTTGACAATTCCAAAATGAAACCAGGAGAAACTATGGCAGAATTTGATGAACACTTCAGCAGCATCATTTGTGAACTCGTTACCCTGGGTAAGTCTTATTCTATTCGAGAAAGGGCTATGAAAGTTATACGTGTCTTGCCCAGAGAATGGGATGCGAAGAATGTAGCGATGCGAGGGTCTAAGGACTTAAGCAAGATAGATGCACGACTTGTTCGCTGATCTAAAAGCGTATGAGTTTGAACTAAGCATTCGTACTGTGGAAGAACCATCCACTTCTCAACCAACAAAAGCATTGGCTGCAACTAATGTTGCTCCAACTGTCGAAGAGATTTCAGGAAATAAGATTGCTGAGCAAATCAGTAATGAAACTATGTCTCTCTTCGTTAAAAGTTTGGTAAGTTCATGCATAAATCAATCTAAATATACCAAACCTTATAATAAAAATGACCATACAATTGATGGTCCTACATGCTTTAACTGCGGAAAGCTAGGACATTTTGCTACAGATTTCAACAGGTCAAGAAAAGATGAAAAAAAATCTTTTGAGAAAAGATGGCCCAAAGATGAAAGAAAGCATTTCAAAAAGAAGAAAGACCAAAAAGTTCTTGTAGCTGAGGACAGTAAGAACAAATGGGCTGATTCAGATTCGGAATCAACCAGTTCTGAAGAATATTCTAGTGAAAGTGAAGAAGAAAAGATTCAATGCCTGATGGCTAATGCAGAAATGGAAAATGAAGAACAAAGAGATGATGTAATTGATTTTGGATCTTCTGAATTTACTCGTGAAGATTTAGTAACTGCATTACATGAGATGTCAAAAGATTACATGAAGCTTTATCAGTCATACGAGAAAGTAAAAGCAAAAAAAACTAACCTCAAAGATAAATCAAGTGAATCAAGTTGCTTGCAACGAAAGGAACTTGACAATCTCAAGGCGAAGCTAAGTTTGTTGGAAACTTATAATGACGATATGAGAAGAATGTTCCAAGCTACTTTGATTGAAAATCAAAATTTGATTAAAACTATCAATTCTTGGAACAAGTCTTCTGTCTCATTGAGTAAAATGCATGAGAGTAAACAGACAGGCGATAAGACTAGCCTAGGTTTTTACTCAAATGAATGCAACTCTGCTGAAACAATCACTCAATCGAAACTAGACAAGGGCAAATCTAAAATAAATTTTGTCAGATCTAGCACAATATATGTAGTGACCCTTACCGAGATCACCTACTAATCAGAACTTAAGCATGCAATTAACTTAATAAAATATTAAACCCGAATTAAACTGCGAAAGCAATAAATATTATACAATCCCAAGGAAAGGAATATGCAAATACCTAAATAGTTATACAACCAAATCGAATACTGTATCAACCCAATACAATAAAATCCTAGGCAAAGCTCCAGCTGGCCAACCACTGCCTAGCCCCTCTTAGATCCACCCGCCTCATCCAATCGCAAACCTGCCCCATGGAATAGGGTGTCCATAAACACAAAGTACGAGACGTGAGCATAAAATTCTCAGCACGAGAGTATGAGTATACATGAATGAAAGTGTACTGGCTACTGACTAGAGCCCAAGAATCAGATAACAAAGACAGACCGGGCCTTGGTATGTAGCACGTTGTGTCATCGCTTCAGGAGGTGGCTCACATACCGAAAACCAGTGGATACTCCGAGCCCAAATTGATGGAAGTCCATCCAATAACAGGATAGGGTAAAACCCTACTACCAGACATCTCAAAAGAGATAGCTCAATATTCAAATGTATGCAGCATATAATCATGTCATATAAATCATGCAATCACATAATACCTGCATACTCAGTCAGGATATCTCGAACAGTAGTTTCGTACCTCAATTACTAGGCAAGCTCTAACATCTCTAGATCCACGCCTATAATCCGCACTACACTTTCAAATGATACTAATATCATTATAGTGCTATAAAATCCTTAACTAAGATATTGCATACTCCTAAATATTTTTAGAAAGAAAAAGCTATACCTGCGTCCGTCGTCAGCTCGTTGTTGTCGCTTGCCTCAAAACTAGGCTACAACTCTGCTACGACGCCTGGATCGCTACGCCACTTCCGGATTTCCAATGGGACGCCTAGAATTCCCTAGATCTAAGTTAGAAGACTAAGGAATCGAGAGAAAAGAGGTGATTGGTGCATCTGAAAATGAATCTCGGCATCTCTATTTATAGATGGAGTTCGGGCCATCCGAACCCCACTTCGGAGCCTCCGAACACGTTCGGGCCATCCGAACTCTCCGAAGTCCCATCAATACGTCAGCCGTTATGTCATGTTGCTGACGTAAGCAATGACGTAATACTGGACTCTGATCGGGCCATCCGAACCTGCCGACGGAGCGTTCGAACACGTTCGGAGCCTCCGATACTGGCTTCGGATCGTCCGATCACATTCGGAGCCTCCGATATTTCCTTCGGAGCGTCCGAACTCAGGGTTCCTAATTACGATTAGTTCTTTATTATCTTTATTTGGTTACGGGCTACTACAATATATGAACATGACAAGCCTGAGATTGATGCATATCAAAAAGTATCTTATGAAAACAAAGCTAAGCATAGAGGACTGGACTATGAAGAACAAAGAATATCTCCTCTGGAAGGACTTGTTTGGAGCCAATATCTCATGGAATTGGTCAGAATAATCAATCGAGTTCCAACTAGTCTCGAAAGAAACCAGTCCAATCTAGACCAAATATTCAAAAGAGAAACTATAGACAATATTTTAACTGCAGGACAATTCAAAAGAGGTATAGACTGAACAACAATATGCAAAGACCTGCACAGCATATGGTTAAAACTAGAACATTGCATGACACTCAGAAGACCAATAAACATGTAAAATATCTGAATACACACACGAGCAAACCCATTAGGGTAATTCAAGTGTGGGTCCTAAAAAGACTAATCCTTTCAGGACCCAAAAAGTCATGTGTACCATTAACTACTTGTCCAATTATTTTATTCTATTAAAATTTTTATTATATATGCGTAAAATGTGAAATTGCTTTTTAAAATTTATATTTCCAAACATTTTTTTAATCTGTGAAAAAACACATATTTAATTGCCTATATTAATGAAACGGAGATAATATATAGTTTTTTTAAAAAAAGGAAAAAATATATAATTTTTCCTTTATTAAACAATTTATCTACAACATGAGATACGTTCTATTATTGAAATAGTCGACCCACAAAACGATGCACATGCAACCGCTTTGTCCCCATCTTAAAGTCAGCAGCAGATATTAATCACTCTTTAACAACGCTTTAATTTTTTAAATAATACTAATGCACTAATGACCCATGTTTCAAAACTAGATCGGACCGGCCGGTTCGACCGGGAACTGGTCAAAAGTTCAGGTCCGAAATACCTTAAAAACAATTTTAACGGTTAGAAATGGTCGAATCGGCCAAGAAACGGAAAACCAGTTTTTCGAATTTTTTTAAATTTTTTTGGAAAAATTAATTTTTTATTTTAAGACTTTAAATTTAATATTTATATATATATATATATATATATGATTATATGATTATATGAAATTTTTACTTTATTAAAAATATTATTTTAGTAATGCTAGATTTTTTAAACTAATTAATTTATTATTTAAAAAATGTATAACTATAAGTGATATTTTGAATATATTTATATATTTATTTATTTTTCAAGTCATGATAAACATATTTTTTTTTGTATATTTAATTATATACAACTTCTGGGTTTTTAAAATTTAAAATATATTATTTATTATATTATATAAACGATTTTTCGTTCGACTGCCCGATTAAAACGTTCTGCGATTGATTGGACCGTTTTTTAAAATAAATCTGTTTTTAATCACTGGCTTAGTTATGAAAACATTGCTAAAAAACTATGTAGGATTTTTCTTTTTAAAAAATATATATTTAAAGTAAGAACTTGTACGTACGTAGCCATTATCCTTTGTTACAAACCAGATAAATTCTAGATTAGTATGATAGTACATAAATTAGGCTGATTAGGTAAACCACATTAGGCTAACCATGTGTGACGGTTTCACCCGGTATGATGTTGGTCAGGGAACTGAATTCCTAACCATTTATCAAGCGTTCATTTACTCCACTTACTCGAAAACCCTTAAGAGGACATAGACTTATTGTAAAGATTGTGGACTTGAGTTCTCAAGAGGGCATAGACTTCTTGTTAAGATTGTGGACTTGGATATAACTCAACCCAAAAATTAGGTGAAGAGGGAAGATTGTCAAGTCTATATATGAAACTATTAGGAATTTTATCCAACTGATGTGTGACAATTACACACTAGCTACCACACTCACTCACGCCCAACAATGAATATATAGATTAGCGTTGAGATATTAACGGATGGCACATCTATGGTGGAACTAATGACAGTCCAATTATGGTCAGTCCAATACATAATGGTGGAACTTAGCTCTAATACCAATTTATATTGTGGATTTGAGCTTAACTCAACCTTAAAAGCTAATTCAAGTTGAGGATTGTCCAACTCCATATATGTAACTCATAGGAATTTTATCCCACCGATGTGAGACAATTACACACTAATGATGACATGTTAAGATTATAAACTTGAGTCTAACTCAACCCCAAGAACTAGCTGTTGGGGTTTAGTTAGGTCCAAATCCAACTTCTTAATTAACATGATATCAGAGTCACGTTCCTTTTTTATGTGTTGGATCACCTACAATTGAGTCACCCATTAATATCTTTACGTTCCAAATGTTCATTTCTGAACGTGCATGAGGAGATGTGTTGGTGTGTAATTCATATTTCACATCGGTTTGATAATTAAACTTCCTAGAAGTTGCATATATGAACTTTCACAATACTCCCAACTAACTTTCAGATTGAGCTAGATCAAAATCTTAATTTATACGGTGCCATGTTTAGAAGTTCGTGCGAATCTTTATGGATACTGGCCATTGATGCATGTGCCCATCCTTGTAAATAAAATTTGCAATTTAATCATTTATTTTTTTAAAAAAATTAATTATCAGTTATTGTATGTCTAAAAATAAAATTATTTATCGTATTTTTATAGATTAACAAATATTAAAAATTGATAATATCGGATATGATAGTTTTAGGTGCATGGAATATTATAAATTGTATTAAAATGTATTTTATGAAAATTTTATTAAATAAAAGAAATGTCAACTAATTATAAGAGCATACAGTATGTAGTACCGAGTACTCCATAGGATTCTTCGAATGATATCGTTTTTGGAGTTCCAAGGAATCTTTATTTATATCAAGTAGGATATCAATCACGGCCGGTGAACTTTTCGACTGGATTGAAAAACTATTTGGTTTTTATTAGAAATTATTGAATTCGAGTTGAAATTAAATATGTTTGAATTTTGTTTAACCAAAATATTTTATTCGATAACTCCCGAGTTGTTCACGAGATTTAATATTTTATTGATATAATATAATTATATATTTAACTAACATGTTCGAATTAATATTTTGAGCCCACTCGAATTTGAGCCTTTCGGATCAAATTCAAGTAAAAAATAATAGAATTTTCGTTCTCGACATATCTCATTGGATCCGAGCTCCAATATAGTGTATGAATTAATATATTAATAGAACACTTTGGATTTTCATTAATCTACTGTTACATTTGTCTAATCAGTATTTAGTATTTGTTTGATATATGGTCGCTCCAACATCATTAAAAAAAACTAAGGTTCCTTTTTGACGTGTTTTTTAAAAACGTTTTTAATGTTTTATAAGCTAAAAAAAAATTAAAATTTGTGTTTGGATAAAAAATTTTAAAACCATCTTGAAAAATATTTTTTTAAGAAAATATTTGAAATGTGTTTTTGGTTGTTCTTTAAATAATGCACGGATCATAAAAAAAACGATCACCAATCGACTCAGAGAAAAACGGGTCATTTCCTTCGAGCAGAGTTCTCTCTTTCGTTGTCGTCTCCACACAACCACGAGAACCCTAATTTTGTCATTAATCTACTGCTACATCTATTTAATCAGTATTTAGTATTTGTTAGATATATGCTCGGTCCAACATCATTAAAAAAACTATATGAAATATCAAATATGATGTTTAATCTATATTATCATTACAACCTCCTACGATTTTAAATGAAATACAAAATATAACACCAAACTCTCGTTCCAAAAAAAATATTATTTTACGTACATATATAGTTTGAGTTCTGCAACAGTACAAATTACAATTAAAATTATGTTGATACTATATAATATATATAGTTTTGAAAAATAATATGTAACAAATATAGTTCGATATCTGTGTCCTTCAACAATTTCCTAATAATTTATGTGTAACACGATTCACGTTCTATTATTAAGAATACAGTCAATCCTCAACCAGATATATTTTACATTAACCCATGAAAAAGATGAGAAAGAAAACCTGGTTAATTTGACTAATAAGTCAATGGTGATCACTATTAAAACGATTCCTAATAATTTATCTATAGCACGATTCACATGGATCTGTTATATCTACGCCTGCAGGTACAGCGTGCAAATCAAATGACGATTGCTGTAAAGGTGTATGTATCAAGGTAGCAATTATTGGCGGCGGCTTTTGTCTACCCACATCCCAACAGGGCTCGATTTAATTGAGTTCACTTTCATTTATGTACGTTCAATAATTTGCATGATTTGTACGTGTTTCATGCACTTAATTAGTTCCTTGTTGAAGTACGAAAACGGAACTATGTTATATGTCTTGTGCTTTGTATTCTATGTTTCCATCAAGTCTTGTCTTTTGTATTTTAAATGATTAATGAATAAAACTCTTGCCGTTTGTGTTGAGCGTATTACTCTAGTTCATATCATACACATTTTGATACCACAATTTACAATATCCACTTAGACGTTAGATTTTTTTTTATTATTTTGGATTGTTTTTTATAGATAGATCGTTTTAGAGGAAATATTAAATTTATAGATTGTGAAGAAGTAGAAAATAAAATCAAAAGTGAGTAATATTTGAGAACGTTAAAAGTTAGATGTTGAAAAAATTTTAAGATAGAGCGGTGTTTGGTAATTAATAAGTGGTTATATATAATAATATATTTTTAATAAAACGCCAAAATAATTTTATTAGAGTGTTTGCAAAAGATAGGGTTTGATAAAATATAATTTCTTAGACAAAAATATTGAGCGTCCATAAAAATTTTCATTTATTTAGAAAAATAGCTATTGCAAGAGTGAGTGAGGCTTTCGAAAATCCTTCTTGCAAAAATAAAAATGCATGTGTTTTTCGAAAATTTATGTATATATATTTTATGTGTTTTTCTTAGATTGTAAGTTGTATATTATAGTAACAATAAATCAACCTAGTATATATATATATATATATATATATATATATATATATATATATATATATATATATATATAAAAGAAGATCAGTATGCTAGAATAACTGTCCTGAAGGACACCAAAATTTCTTTCTCGAATTATCTCTCAAGGCTTTGGATGAATATAATGTTGGAACATGCGTTCTCTGATCACATCGATGTGATACCCGGAGCAGCAGAAGTTTTAAAAATTTTATTTTTTTTTTCGATATGGAACGATTCCATATCGTGGGTATCAAATCCTAACGATTAAATTTGTTGCAAGTAAAAATAAAACACAATTAATATTTTTACCTCTTCAAGCTAAGGCTTGATTATGGACTCCAATAGAATTTAATCTGCTCTTCTTGTAAATCCCGGGAACCGATGACTATCACGATCAACCTCCGGAATTAAGTCCACGAATAAAAAACTAAAACCCTCTGATTGATTGCACAAGAAATCAATCAGATGTTTATCGAAGAGAATAAACAGATTTGATCTGTCAATTCAGAATGTAATTTTTCACAAAAATTACAGACTGAATTATCTCAAAAAAGAGCAGAGGATTTTCGAAAAATCCTCTTGAAAATATATGTGTGTAATTCAAAAATTGCAAGACTGAAAGCTTATGATTTTCGAACACTACACATGTATTTATAGATAATTTCTAAACTAGATTAAGTTATAATTGTATTAAGACTCTAACTCCTTAGGGCCCACAATTCATAACTTAAGCCCAACAAGCCAAGCCTGTTATTATAGAAATTAATATAAAATTCATCGTGACTCCGATTGATAAACTGATTTTACCAATGTGCACAGAAACCATTTCTACATCTTTTAAAGTCAAGATAATTTTTCTGAATCCGAATTCAGTGATTTCCAAAAATGCCTATCCCTATGTCATTTTAGGAAATTTCACTCCCTTTTAGTTAAGAAGTCCAACTTCTCTTTCATTAAATTTAACTCTTTAAATTTAACTATCTCAACGGGGTTTAGTAATCCATTACTTGTGTGACCCTCAATGGTTCAGGGATACAGCTAGCCGTGGGCTTACAACTCCTTATGACTCGAAACAACAATTTCCGACTTACCCATCGAATCATGGTAAGAGCGCCTAGCAACATCGCCCCATGATTCCCTAGGTATCACTGATAGTGCCTGCAAGAACAAGTAGGTTTTGGTTAGCGTACAGTACGGTCCCTTCATCCAAATATCCCGATCGAATCAACAACCATTGGTACATCGAGAGTCGTTCGAGATTCGATAACTATGCAATGCATCTTGAAGATCAAATAGTGACATCGCATGTGCTACTAGGAAACCATTTCTTAAAGCACATCATGTACTCTGGCCAGAGATTTGTCACACTAATATCTCCTCAGATCGCATAGGATATCCACGCTCGCAAGCATGTGGTGAATCCTTGACAACAAAGCATCGACTCCTATATGTGTCGTAACTGCACCCAATCCCGACACCTGATGACCCCAATAGAGTCGGTAAATGAGTCAAAGTACAGTACTAGCATATAGAGTCTTCATGATGTTTCAAGTAGTAAGGACTAATGGTGTACAATCAAAAACCGCGGACTTATCCACTCAAATAATAATAACCACTTGGAAAGTCCGAATAGGATAGTTCGATCATTCATCATATGAATATCCATTTGCATGCTTTGAACATCTCCATGTCCATTACCAATGAAACGTGGTATTTGGCATCACAAATGCTAGTCTCAATCTCGAGCGATCCTTATCCTTATTAGCGGACGGCTCAATTGACTAGGAACTATTTAGAATATATAGTGACTATAAGAGGTGTTTCATAATAGTGATCTCTCTTTATTCACTATCTCATCTTACTTACACTATAGTATATTCAAGGTCTTTATCAAAACAACAATAGTATATCACAATATAACAATATGAAGAAAGAAAAAGAAAATGCCATTAATGAATGTAAATTATATTAAACAAAGATTGTTTATACATAGAGTCATAAAAGCCCTTAGCCACAAGTTGGCTAATCGGACACCCACTCTTTCAATCTCCCACTTACCCTAAAGCCAACTAGTCATACTACGTAATCTCATTTCTTCGCGATGTTTGTCAAACAATGGTCCTGGCAAGGGCTTAGTAAGTGGATCAGCGATATTGTCTGTAGAGGCCACTCTCTCGACTGTGATGTCTCCTCTTTCCACAATCTCCCGGATGATGTGGTATTTCCTCAGTACGTGTTTGGATCTTTGATGAGACCTTGGTTCCTTTGCCTGAGCAACGGCACCAGTGTTGTCGCAGTACACCGGAACTGGACCAACAGCTTCAGGAATTACGCCCAACTCTTGGACGAAATTCTTCATCCAAACGGCCTCTTTAGCAGCAGCTGATGCTGCAATGTATTCTGCCTCCGTGGTGGAATCCGCTGTGGTGTCCTGCTTGGAACTCTTCCAAGAGACAGCACCGCCATTGAGCATGAATACAAATCCAGAGGTTGACTTCGAGTCATCCACGTCGCTTTGGAAGCTAGAGTCGGTATAGCCTTCCAATTTCAATTCTCTTCCTCCATAAACCATGAATATATTCTTAGTCCTTCTCAAGTACTTAAGAATATCCTTCACGGCTTTCCAATGCATTTGACCGGGGTTGGCCTGATATCTGCTCATGACACTCAGAGCAAAGGCTACATCCGGTCTGATAGATATCATCCCATACATAATACTACCTATGGCTGACGCATATGGTATGTGTGTCATTTTCTCTATCTCTTCGTCAGTCTTGGGACACATAGACTTGGATAGAGAAACTCCATGACACATAGGTTGATGTCCTCTCTTGGACTCATCCATAGAAAACCTTTTCAATATGGTGTCGATGTAGGTTGCTTGAGTGAGTCCTATCATTCTCTTAGATCTATCTCTATAGATCTGTATCCCTAGAATATAGGAGGCCTCACCCAAATCCTTCATCGAGAATCTACCTGATAACCATATCTTTGTTGACTGCAACATCCCTACGTCATTCTCAATGAGTAGGATGTCATCAATATAAAGCACTAAGAATATCACCGCATCCTTAACTACTTTCTTGTACACACACGGTTCCTTCGGGTTTTTGATGAAACCAAAGTCCTTTATTGTTTCATCAAATTTCTGGTTCCAACTTCTTGATGCTTGTTTGAGACCATAAATTGATCTCTGAAGCTTGCATACCTTATGCTCGCTTTCCATGGATGTGAATCCCTCGGGCTGCATCATATAGATTTCTTCCTTAATGTTTCCATTAAGAAATGCAGTCTTCACATCCATTTGCCATATCTCATAGTCATACCATGCTGCTATGGCAATAAGGATTCTTATGGACTTGAACATTGCGACTGGTGAAAAGGTTTCATCATAGTCAACTCATTGTCTTTGAGTATAACATTGTGCTACCAATCGTGCCTTGTAGGTTAGTACCTTGCCATCAGGCCCAAGTTTTCTCTTGTAGATCCATTTACACCCTATTGGAACAATTCCATCGGGAGGATCTACTAAAGACCAAACTTGGTTTGTATGCATCGAGTCTATTTTCGACTGCATATCATCAAGCCATAAATTCGAATCCGCATCAGAAATTGCTTTCTTGAAGTTTCTTGGATCACATCCAATGTCGGGTTCACTTTGATCCCCTTCAAGAAGAAGACCATATCGAATAGGAGGTCTAGAAGTCCTCTCGGATCTCCTAGATGTAGGCGTGTCCACTGAAGGTTCTTGAGGTGTGGGATCATTATTTTGTATCTCAGGTTCTTCTCGAATTTCTTCGAGTTCCATCATCTTGCCTTTCTTATCTAATAAAAACTCCTTCTCTATGAAGGTGGCATTCCTCGAAACAAACACTTTTGTTTCAGTAGGATGATAGAAATAATATCCGATTGAATTCTTCGGATATCCTACAAAATAACATAAGGTGGATCGACTATCCAACTTATCTCCCACTGTCTGCTTCACGTAAGCAGGACTTCCCCAAATCCTCAAGTATGAATACTTAGGAGCTTTGCCATTCCATAACTCGTTTGGAGTTTTATTCACTGCTTTGGTGTGAACATTGTTCAACAACAACACCGCCGTTTCAAGTGCATAGCCCCAAAACGAAGGAGGGAGCTCAGTGAAGCTCATCATAGATCGAACCATGTCCAACAAAGTTCGATTGCGATGCTCCAAGACACCATTTAGCTAAGGTGTCATAGGAGGAGTCCACTGAGAGAGAATCTCATTCTCTTTTAGATAGCTCAAAAACTCGGTACTTAAGTATTCTCCACCTCGATCCGATCGAAGTGCTTTAATACTTCTACCTTGTTTGTTTTCTACTTCAGCCTTGAATTCTTTGAACTTTTCAAATGATTCAGACTTATATTTCATTAAATATAAATACCCATACCTAGAATAATCATCAGTAAAGGTAATGAAGTAAGTGTGACCAAATTTAGTACCGATACTAAATGGTCCGCAAACATCTGTATGGATCAAATCCAACAGTTTTTTATTACGCTCAGGCTTTTCTTTGAAAGGAGATTTAGTCATTTTTTCTTTTAAGCAGGACTCACAAGTAGGTAGAGAGTTAATATCAGACATATCAAACATGTCCTCTCCTACTATCTTGTTCATCCTCCTTGAGGAAATATGACCTAGCCTAGCATGCCAAAGGATTGCCGGGTTTTGACTATCATTTTTCCTTTTATTTGTTGTTACCGATTTATCAACATAATTAATTGGAACGTCTTTTGATTTTAAGTTATATAGATCGTTTTTAAATTGTCCATTTCAAATCAAACATTCATTCTTGTAAATATTGCAAATCCCATTCGCAAATTTTCAAAAAATATCTTCTCTATCAAGAATAGAAAAAGAAATAATGTTTTAATGAAATCTTGGTACAAATAAAAACATCTCTCTCAAAATATAGCTTAAAATTGTTTTTTGAAAAATTAAACAAATGTTTCCCATATCTTTTGAATTCAATTCTGGAACCATTCCCGAGCCTTAACTGGGTCTCACCCATCCTAAGCTTATGACTTTTTGTCTCATCTGCAACTCATTGCAAATGTGAGATCTACATCTGGTATCCAATACCCAAGAAATAGTATTAAGTGAAACATTTATAAAATATATCCTTTGTAGTTCGTAACTACTCGATATACATTCTTTGCAGTTGCGCTTCCAGTAACCGGGTTTCTTGCAGTGATGGCAAACTTATTTAGACTTGTCCATCTTTGCATGTAACATTTGGCCTTGAGATCATGGTCCTACCATTTCTCTAGCTCGGCCAAACTTTCCGAAGTTACATCAGCCGGGGCTGTTTTCGGAGGAGCATTTTCTAACACTTAGAAAATCTTTTTCGAGCTCAGGACAATCTTAACTTATGGAACCATTCCGTATAGTTTGCGCCAGAAAGTTTGATTTGTTCGAGAATTGAAACATGTGGATTACGAAGATTCATCATAATGATATACTGAGATGAAACAGACAATAATCGATGATTGCTTAATTAATTTACTAAGACATAAAATATGGCGAAATTTATTTTATGAATTTCACTCCCACTATTTTAACGGTTTCACTACCCTCTAGTGAAAACGGGAAACTAGTTTCCTTAGTGGGAACATGGAGTCCAATTGACAAACTATAGTCCCTAATAATATCAGCCAACCATAATTTTCAAAAGGTAGAGCTCAATTGCTTTCAAAGCAACCCCCATGTTTTTACCTCATGTCCAATAAGGGCCCAATAATATGACGCCGTTTATTGTGACATGTTAAGATTACCCATCAATATTAAGTTGTGATGGACGGTCGCCATGTAGATCCCCAATAATATGAGCCAATCCCATGGGAGTTCCACCCAACTTACAACATGTGTCGATCCAATGTACAACTTTCCGACGAACGGACCCCCCCAATAATATGAGCCGGACCGTGCCCACGGGTAGCATCTCATACATTGATCGTTGATGGAAGGTAGGAACATTTAAACAATATTTAAATTCCCTTTTGTTTATCTTGATATCAATTTTAAATCATATTTAAAATGAGAGATTTTTAATTTTGAAAATTCGTCTCATCTTTTAAAGTTTGTATGTTTGCGGGATTCATACAATTTAGTCTAAGCATGCATACAACAATAATATCATATATTATTTAAAGGATGATCGATCACAATCACTAATCGACCCATGGTTGCCAATCACGAGTCTAAGTCCAATCCTAGGTGATATGCAAGTATGCAATGCAATCCTATTACATTGAGCTTCCAATTTACATTTTTTCGGTCTTTATTGTCTGCTGGGCTCACCTTTGTCTTCAAATCTTTATCTCCCACTAAGTCTAATAAATTTACAATAAATTTCGATGACAAGTAGGGGATACATATTTAAGGGTGGGAACGGGCCATAAACCAGGCGCACTTTTTATTACAAATGACAATTCAAATTGGGCTATAAACCAAGCCCATTAATAAAATCCAACAACAATAAAAACAAATGTAAATAACCTAACATACACCTACCAAATTGGTCATGCAATCGATCATCTTTTTATCCAATAATTAATTCAATAATTAAATAATTGGATAACATGCAATGACATCATAATTAAAAAGATAAAATCAAATTTTATCTTATCCTTTCATTAGATCATATCTTATCATCAATTGTACCAAAATAATTAATTTTATAAAATCTAATTTAACGGATAAAATTTATAAATTTTCCAAAAATTCAAATTTATCCAAAAATCAATTTTAAAAATTTCGGACTCAAACAATTTGATCCGACGCATCGCGGACCAATCAAAAACAATTTTCGATCAAGCCAAAAACTAAAATTTCAAAAATTTAAAATTTGGGAAAAAAAATAAAAATTTAATTTTCCGGGCTGCCCGGGACGTTCCCGGGCAGCCCCGCCCCCACGTGGAGTGTAGGGCAGCCCTTGGCTGCCCTGGGCAGCGATCATGCTGCCCTTTTGGGCAGCGATCTCGCTGCCCCGTTGCCCTGTTCAAATTTAATTTTCGTTTAAAATTTTCGTTTTGTTTTCCAAAAATCGAGGCTAAAAATTTTGTACAATCGATTAATTTTAATCGTTTGATCAAAGATTACGACCTGGCTCTGATACCACTGTTGGAACATGCGTTCTCTGATCACACAGATGTGATACCCGGAGCAGTGGAAGTTTTAAAAATTTTATTTTTTTTTTCGATATGGAATGATTCCATATCGTTGGTATCAAATCCTAACGATTAAAATTGTTGCAAGTAAAAATAAAACACAATTAATATTTTTACCTCTTCAAGCTAAGGCTTAATTATGGACTCCAACAGAATTTAATCTGCTCTTCTTGTAAATCCTGGGAACCGATGACTATCACGATCAACCTCCGGAATTAAGTCCACGAATATAAAACTAAAACCCTCTGATTGATTGCACTAGAAATCAATCAGATGTTTATGGAAGAGAATAAACAGATTTGATCTGTCAATTCAGAATGTAATTTTTCACAAAAATTACAGACTGAATTATCTCAAAAAGGAGCAGAGGATTTTCGAAAAATCCTCTTGAAAATATATGTGTGTAATTCGAAAATTGCAAGACTGAAAGCTTATGATTTTCGAACACTACACATGTATTTATAGATAATTTCTAGACTAAATTAAGTTATAATTGTATTAGGACTCTAACTCCTTAGGGCCCACAATCCATAACTTAAGCCCAACAAACCAAGTCTGTTATTATAGAAATTAATATAAAATTCATCGTGACTCCGATTGATAAACTGATTTTACCAATGTGCACAGAAACCATTTCTGCATCTTTTAAAGTCAAGATAGTTTTTCTGAATCCGAATTCAGTGATTTCCAAAAATGCTCATCCCTATGTCATTTTAGAAAATTTCACTCCCTTTTAGTTAAGAAGTCCAACTTCTCTTTCATTAATTTTAACTCTTTAAATTTAACTATCTCAACGGGGTTTAGTAATCCATTACTTGTGTGACCCTCAATGGTTCAGGGATACAGCTAGCCGTGGGCTCACAACTCCTTGTGACTCGGAACAACAATTTCCGACTTACCCATCGAATCATGGTAAGAGCGCCTAGCAACATCGCCCCATGATTCCCTAGGTATCACTGATAGTGCCTGCAAGAACCAGTAGGTTTTGGTTAGCATACAGTACGGTCCCTTCATCCAAATATCCCGATCGAATCAACAACCATTGGTACATCGAGAGTCATTCGAGATTCGATAACTATGCAATGCATCTTGAAGATCAAATAGTGACATCGCATGTGCTACTAGGAAACCATTTCTTAAAGCACATCATGTACTCTGGCCAGAGATTTGTCACACTAATATCTCCTCAGATCGCATAGGATATCCACGCTCGCAAGCATGTGGTGAATCCTTGACAACAAAGCATCGACTCCTATATGTGTCGTAACTGCACCCAATCCCGACACCTGATGACCCCAATAGAGTCGGTAAACGAGTCAAAGTACAGTACTAGCATATAGAGTCTCCATGATGTTTCAAGTAGTAAGGACTAATGGTGTACAACCAAAAACCGCGGACTTATCCACTCAAAAAATAATAACCACTTGGAAAGTCCGAATAGGATAGTTCGATCATTCATCATATGAATATCCATTTGCATGCTTTGAAAATCTCCATGTCCATTACCAATTAAACGTGGTACTTGGCATCACATATGCTAGTCTCAATCTCGAGCGATCTTTATCCTTATTAGCGGACGGCTCAATTGACTAGGAACTGTTTAGAATATACAGTGACTATAAGATGTGTTTCATAAGAGTGATCTCTCTTTATTCACTATCTCATCTTACTTACACTATAGTATATTCAAGGTCTTCATCAAAACAACAATAGTATATCACAATATAACAATATGAAGAAAGACAAAGAAAATGTCATTAATGAATGTAAATTATATTAAACAAAGATTGTTTATACATAGAGTCATAAAAGCCCTTAGCCACAAGTTGGCTAATCGGGCACCCACTCTTTCATATAATTTAATATGAACAAATTAGTAATTTATGCTTCTCGGCTTCTTCCACATTTTTTTTCTCAAACCACTCCATACGTTCTGTTAAAACTATACAATATTCATTGATATGACATTAGAGAAGTTATCGAGCTCTGTTTACGGAGAAGAACAAGGGAATTGTATATTCTTATTGATTAAAACTGATTACAAAAGTTCATCTATTTATATACATCTAATTATCAAAGACTAATTGATTAACCGCCTAACTAAAAACCAGCTATCATTTAAGCCATGTGTTAATGCCACATGTCATCGATATGTATATTTAACATCCCCCCTCAAGCTTGGAAGAGGTTGAGCATTGCAAGCTTGGAAATCAAGAAATGATGTTGATCAGATGCTAAAGCCTTGGTAAACACATCTGCTGGTTGAACTCGTGTGGAGATATGAGCAGTACGAATTACATTATTCTGGATCTTTTCTCGGATAAAGTGATAGTCAATTTCTATATGCTTAGTGTGTTCATGAAACATTGGGTTGGCAGCAAGATGAAGAGCAGATTTGTTATCACAAAAGGGAGGTATAGCCTGAGCAATGGTTAAGCCCATATCATTGAGAAGACCTCGGAGCCAAATGATTTCACACAGTTGTTTCCATTGAACGATACTCAGCTTTAGCAGAAGAATGAGAAATGGTATTTTGCTTCTTAGTTTTCCAAGAAACAGTAGAGGAACCAAGCTGAATAACGTAACCAGTGATAGATTTGCGACTCATGGGACAAGATGCCCAGTCGGAATCACAATAGGCGGACAAACTGAGATCATTAGCAGCAGAAAGAAAGAGACCCAAACCAGGAGTTTTCTTAATATATCCAAGAACACGATAGGCTGCCTGCAAGTGAGATTTCTTCGGTGAATGCATAAATTGACTAAGAGCTTGAACAGCATAACAAATGTCGGGCCTAGTGATGGTAAGATATATAAGACGACCAACAAGACGTTGATAGCCTGATGGATCACTCAATGGCGGATCATTAGTAGATGCAGAAGGATCCTAAGAGTTGGAATTATCAAAAGCAGGAGTGGTAAGCTTTAAATGCTGTTCCATGGGAGTATCAAACGGTTTACACCTAGACATTCCAGCCTCTGATAGTAATTTCAACGCATATTTACGTTGATTCAAACATATTCCAGTCTTCGATCGAGATACTTCGATGCCCAGAAAAAATTTCAAGGGTCCAAGATCTTTAATATCAAAGGTAGCATGAAGATAACCCTTAAGTTCATCAATAGCAGCAGTATCATTACGTGTGATTACAATATCATCAACATAGACCAAAAGCAAAGTAATCAAAGCCCCTCGCATTTTGAGAAAAAGAGAATTGTCATGCATGGACTGTGTAAAACCAGCATGAATCAAGGCTTGAGAAAATTTTGAATTCCACTGACGTGAGGCTTGCTTCAAACCATATAGAGATTTAAGAAGTTTGCAAGTAGAATTCCCTTGCTTCCTCTCAAAACCTTGAGGAATAGTCATGTAAATCTCTTCATGCAGGTCACCTTGCAAAAAAACATTGGTCACATCCATTTGATGTAAAGACCAACTTTTGGAAGCTGCTATAGTTAAGAGACACCGAACAATAACAATTTTGTCCACATGAGAAAAAGTATCTTCATAATCAATTCCATATTGTTGAGTGTAACCTTTGGCAACAATGCGGGCTTTAAATCGTTCAACACTTCCATCCGCTTTGTATTTTATTTTGTACACCCAACGACAACCAATTGGTTTTTTTTCCAGGGGGTAATGGGACAATTTCCCATGTATGATTAACCTCCAAGGCATCAATCTCCTTAGCCATGGCATCACGCCAATTCGGATCAAAGACTGCCTCTTGATAATGGGTAGGTTTGGTGAGATGAGAGATGGAAGCGAGAAAAGAATTATAAGAGTGTGACAACTTATCATAAGTGAGATAAGGAGATATACTATGAGCAGTAGAAGAACATGAACTAGTGGAAAGATTGGAGCAGACATAGTCATGCGTCCAGATTGGGGGTCTAGATGTGCGAGTGGAGTGACGGATTGGAATTGGTGAGGCAGGCCTATTAGAAGGAATAAGAGCCTCAATAGGTATAGAATGAGCATTGGAAGGGAAAGTTTGAGGAGGATCAGGGGCGGAAGGAAAACAAGACTCATCTTGAAGTAAGGATGGCGGTGGAGGTAAAACTGAAGATGATGGATTCACAGAAGAAAAAGGAAATATATCCTCATGAAATATAACATCTCGAGAAACAGTAAACTGCTTTGTAGACATATCAAAAATCCTGTAACCCTTTTGATGCAGTGGATAACCCATGAATACATATGGTTTGGCACGAACATCAAATTTATCATTTGGTTTAAGATTCGAAGCATATCAAAGACACCCAAAAACTTTAATGTGAGAAAAGTAAGGATGTTTGTGGAACAAATCTTCAAAAGGTGTCCGATTTGATAACAAAGGAGTAGGAATTCGATTAATCAAGTAAGCTGCATGCAGAACACATTCTCCCCAGTAAGGATCAGGAATGGAAGCTTGGAATTTAAGGGCACGAGCGATGTTAAGTATGTGTCGATGTTTGCGTTCAACTAAGCCATTTTGTTGAGGAGTGTAAGGACATGAGCTTTGATGAAGGATTCCTAAGGATGTGAAATATGTTTTACAATCATTGTTAAAGAAATCTAAGGCGTTATCTGTTCTAATAATCTGAATTTTCTTATCAAATTGAGTAGACACGAAGGTGAAGAATTGCCTTAAAATCTGCAAAGTGTCAGATTTAAATTGCAAAAGAAAAACCCACGTGCATCTCGAAAAATCATCAACTATGGTGAAGAAATATCGTGCTCCATTATGACTTGGAGTTCGAAAAGGGCCCTATATGTCAATGTGAAGGAGTTCAAAAACACGAGTGGAAGCGGAGTGTTCACGAATAGGAAACGGAAGTCTGGTTTGTTTGGCCATTGGACAAATGGAACAGTGAAATTTAAGAGCACTTTGTGTAATGAAAGGTAAACAGTGTAAACGAGAAACAGATAAATGCCCAAATCTTTTATGTCATAGATCAATATCATTGTTTATACAAGCAGAAAGACCATAAGAAAGAGGTTGTTTGGCATTACAACTAGATGACAAGTGTGGGTGAGCTGGTGGTGCCAGAGTGGAATGAAATGGATCAAGGTAGTATAAGCCATGCTTCTGTCTACCAATCCCCATGATCCTCCCAGTCAAGAGGTCCTGAAATAAACAGAAATGAGGATAGAAAACAACAAAGAAATGGTGATCTTTGATGAATTGACAATGGAAATAAGGTTGAAGTTAAAATCAGGTACAAATAGAACTTTGGGAAGAGTACATGAAGGAGAGAGTTGGACAGAACCATAGGAAAGAATGGGAGTAGTATTACCATTTGGCAGTTTGACAGAACCAGCAGATGAAGCACACGACTGAGGAGTTTGCAAACTACTTGAAGTACCTGTAATGTGGGCATTTGCCCCAGTATCCAATATCCAATCAGTATCCTTGGAGACTGTCATAAGGCTAGTAAATGTACCTGCCAAGTTTGCTGTGGCTCCAGAGGAGGATGGTTGATCGAGAAACCGTAAGAGTTGTTGATATTGAGCATCTGTAAAAGAATGAGCCATATTGGGAGCACCATTGGACACATCAGGAGGCAGACCAAAATCAGAAGAAGTATTGACACTGGTGTGAGCAGATATCTTCGGATTTCTTGGAGTGAATCTAGAACTCTTAGCTTGCGGAAACTTTTTGTATAATTTGTGACCAGGAGGATAACCAATGATACAAAAACATTGATCCTTGCTTTGACCTGTAATATTGCAATTCTCGCATTTCACCAACTCAAGTGGTTTGTGTGAAGAAGTATAAAAAGCAATAGTAGGCATCTCCATAATCGGTTGAGAAGAAAGAACTGATCTATGGGATTCTTCTTGACTCAAAATGGAATAGGCTTGATTGACCGAGGGTAACGGATCCATCATCAAAAGTTGGCTGCGGATATGGCTGTAACTTTCATTCAATCCCATGAGAAATTGGAGAAGACGCAGGTGTTGGTCATGCGCAAGATATGCCTTAGCAGTTGCACATCCACAAGAAGGAAGAGTAACCAGAGAAGAATACTCATCCCATAGCTTCTTCAAGGTCGAAAAATACATCGAAATAGGGGAAGAACCTTGTGAAAGATGTGAGATCTGACGATGGAGAGAAAAAATTCGCGATCCACAAATTTTATCAAATCTTTCCTGTAAATCGGTCCAAACTTTTGAAGCCTCGGTGCAATAGATGATCCCGTTAAAAATTTCTTTTGAAACGGAACTCATCAGCCAGGAGAGGACGATCGCGTTACAGCGTTCCCATTGATGCAGAGTAGGATGATTATCAGCTGGTTTTCAACAAGATCCATTGATAAAACCAAGCTTGTTCTTAGCTCGCAACGCTAACAACATCGCACTGCTCCAAACTCCATAGTTTTCAGTACCTATCAACGTATCCAATACCAGAGAGACGTCAGGAGTGTCGGATGGATGCAAATAGAGAGGATCATTGATTCCGAAATTGGTAGTAATGGCCGCCATGAATGAATGCGATCAGATGCGGAAGCAAAAATCTCTTGATACCATGTTAAAACTGTGCAATATTCATTGATATGCCATTAGAGAAGTTATCGAGCTCTGTTTACAGAGAAGAACAAGGGAATTGTATATTCTTGTTGATTAAAAATGATTACAAAAGTTTATCTATTTATATACATCTAATTATCAAAGACTAATTGATTAACCGCCTAACTAAAAACCAGCTGTCATTTAAGAGCCATGTGTTAATGCCACATGTCATCGATATGTATATTTAATACGTTCAAACTACTCCATACGTTCAATTGTTCTATTTTCACATATTTCAAAAACTAGCTAAACCACTCAACTTCATCCAATCTTCTCAAATGCTCACATGACCCCTTTTATCATCTCCCTTCACGTCAGTTTCTTCTACACACGCAATTCGTGTGCCATGTCTGCTAATAAATATTAATGAGGAATGATATTTACACTCCAAAATTTATAAGCACACTCCACATTTGATATTTTATGTACGTTTTTAATAAATTACCCTCATTTAATCATTCCATATTTTTAAAGACCAATATACCCTTATTTATATATCTATATTTTTTCGGTTGATCTCACCATATATATGGGGTTATATAGAATCTTACCTTTCCTTCTAAAAAATATTTCTTGAAAAAAAAATATGAGTGATAAGAACATCAATAAAATATAATATTTTCATAAGGAAAAATTTATTATATTTACCCCATGAAATCTCGAGTTTGCTGATAAACCTCTATGAAATTTTTTTGAGCTAATAACCCCAAGTGATTCTAGATCTGTAGCATACACACCTCTTTCAGCTAAAAAATAACAAAAATACCCCTACTTAAATAAATAATTAAATTAATTTTATTTTATAATTCTATATTTAATTGAATAAAATAATCAAATTATAGCTAAATAACTATGAAAATTATATATAATTATTTTATCTTAATATTTGTCATACGCGAAATATATTTTATTAGTAAATTGTATTATTACATTAAATTAAATATAATAAGTTAAATTATTTTTAAATAAAATTTAATGTTTAAATTAATTAAAGTGATTGTATAAATAAACTTAATTGAAAACACAAGTTAATTAATGTATTGATGTTTTAATTTAAATTTTCAATAAGGTGATAAAAAAGTTCATAAAAGTCATTTAAAGACAGTTTAGTCATTTTTTAGCCGGAAGGGGTGTCTATGCTACAGATCTAGAATCACAGGGGACTACTAGCTCAAAAAAATTTCATAGGGGGTTATCAGCGAAATCGAGATTTTACAAGGGTGATATATGTCATTTTTCAATTTTCATAACTATAAGTAAAAAGAAATTTAACACGTCATTTGGAAAAATATTTTAAATTTTGATTAAAATTATGTATAAATTTTGGATGCAAAATAATTTAACAGGAGTAAAGGTAGTAGTTCTTCCACATCCACGAGTCCTATTATTATTTATTTTATTTTCATTTTTATACTCTAAGAATATAAAAATTATTCTTTGATATCGTACAATATATTAATAATGATATAAAATTTTCACTACTATCTTAAAACTATCAAAGCATCTTAAAAGAATAACTATAAAAGCACACAACTAAATTAGAAATCATCTGAAATCACAAAAAGCACCAATCGAACAGTATAAACCAAAGGAAAAAGTGCATATATAACCCCTGTGAAATTTCGAGTTTGCTAATAACTCTCTATAAATTTTTTTTAAGCTAATAACCCCTGTGATTCTAGATTTGTAGCATACACATCATTTTCAGTTAAAAATTGACAAAAATACTCTTGCTTAAATAAATAATTAAATTAATTTTGTTTATAATTCTATATTTAATTGAGTAAAATAATCAAATTTTATTTAAATAACTATGAAAATTATATATAATTATTTTATCATAATATTTTTCATACACGAAATATATTTTAATATTAAATTATCTTATAATATTAAGGGCATTTAAGTCATTTTTTAGCCAGAAGGAGGTGTATGCTATAAATTTAGAATCATAAGGGGTTTTTAGCTCAAAAACTTTTCATAGGGGCAAACACGGAATTTCACAGGAATAATATATGCAATTTACCCTAAACCAAACAACTACTCAAAATGAAAGTTCACCATGCATGCATCTTGACAGACACTAATTTAATTGAACTAAAACTTTAATAATTCAACTGGCTTCATTTCACATTTGAATTTTCTGCGATTCAAATAACAAGATAGATTTTTCGATTAGATTGAAAAACTATTTGATTTTTATTCAAAATTATCGAATTCGAGTTGAAATTGAATATGTTTGAACTTTTTTTTAGCCAAAATATAAGTTGTTCACTAGATTTAATATTTTTTTTAGCCAAAATATAAGTTGTTCACTAGATTTAATATTTTATTCATATAGTATAATTATATATTTAGCTTTTGTTTTTAGTATCTCACTAATATGTTCAAATATTTTTGAGCCAACTCGAATTTGAGCCTGTCGAATCAAATTCAGGTAAAAAAATATTAGAATTTTCGTTCTCAACATATCTCATTGAATCCGAGCTCCAATATAGTGTATCAATATATGAATAAAACAATTTGGATTTTCATTAATTTACTGCTACATCTGTTTAATCAGTATTTAGTATTTAATAGATATATGCTCGCTCCAACATCATTAAAAAAAAAACTAAAGCACTGTTTGGACGTGTTTTTAAAAAAACCTTTTTAATATTTTATAAGTAGAAAAAATTTAAAATTTGTGTTTGGATAAAAAATTTTAAAACCTCTTGAAAAATAATTTTTAAAAAGTATTTGAAATGTTTTTTTTAATTGGTTGTTATTTAAAAAAATGCACAGGTCATAAAAAAAAAAGGCCATGAATCGGCTCATAGAAAAAAACGGGTCATTTCCTTCAAGCAGAGTTTTCTCTTCAGCTGTTGTCTCCACACAACCACGAGAACCCTAATTTTTTCATTAATCTACTACTACATCGTTTAATCTGTATTTAGTATTTGTTATATATATATATATACACACATGTGTGTTAGGGATCGGGTGTGTGTGTAGAGGGGAGGGGGTGAATACACACTTTTAAAATATTTTGAGCTACAATAGCTCGTTTTTAAAATGTTCGAAAATGAATCGAGTACCGAGAAATTATATCGAGTTTGTTTACAAAACCAAGCGGAAAACTGATAAGAATCTTGGATGTCATGAAAAGCAAACACGATTATAAATAATCGCACCCTCAGTTCAATAACAAAAAGACTCAATAATGTTGTCCCGATCTTTTGAAACAAGTAAGTTTCGAATATCCACCTCTAATTTACAATGAAACTAGCAACAGATAATCACAGTTTTTGGTTATCCACATCTAATTTACAATGAAACTAGCAACAGATAATCACGAGATAAACAATCGATCTCAACGGAACCTTCAAAAAACTTGTTTCTGACAATCCATGAAGAAGAACAATCGAAAACCTCCACAAAGTTTATAAAACTTTGATAAGTTTGATTTTTGGATAAACAAAGCAAAGCTTTGACATAATTCTAGAAAGAATTATAATTATAATTGATAAAAAATCAATAATCAATAATATTCATTGTATTTTATTCAATAATGAATGTATATGTTGTATTTATAATACACCTACAAAATAATAAAAGATAACGCAAAATAATAAAAAAGATATAAAAAGATATCAACTAAAAGTTTCCTAATAGGCTTATAATACTCAAAATAATCAAAAACACTCAAAATAATAAAACAATACACAAAAATCCGAAAACACACACTACACGCCGAGTGTGTGTAAATCCGGTACTAGAGTCTAGGCACTTGGATCTGGTTCTTAGGCGCTGAAGCTGTTACAAATTGTGCATAATTTTTTAAAAATTCATAACTCGAGTTCTAGCCGTCGGATCGAGACGAAATTTTAACCGTAGCTTCATAAAATCCTAAAATACATTTTGGACGGTGAAGATTGGATTTTGATTCTCTAGAATCTTCATAAAATTTCAGTACTCCATCACGAACTCCATGTATTCCAACTTGGCTCCCTTGCTCCCCAACTTGATTGTCATGGATCTCAATTCCTTCTAATCTCGATGGGAAATTATGAGAAAAATCTTGGAACAATATGAATTTTCGATAGCTTTTTAGATTCATATCAGACTCCTCTTCTTCAAAAAGATTTGTCCTCAAATCTTGCCCTTTACCTGCAAGAAATTTAGCCACAAGTTTTCTCGTTTCTTCTCTCCTCTTTTTTTTCACCCCTTTTTTTCTCACCAATTTCGAAATCCTCTTTTTTCTGAATTTTTGATTTTTTTTTTGTTTTTTTAAAAAATAACTTGTAGCACAAGATACAAGAAACTTGAGCAACAAGATAGACAGAAACAAAGAACGAAAAACACGAAGAACGGATAAGAAGAACAAAGAACAGATAAGAAGAACAAATAGAAAGATACGACTTACTTGAATCAATGGAACCTTAAGCTTGGATACCAAATGATAAGAATCTTGGATGTCATGAAAAGCAAGCACGATTATAAATAATCGCACCCTCAGTTCAATAACAAAAAGACTCAATAATGTTGTCCCGATCTTTTGAAACAAGTAAGTTTCGGATATACACCTCTAATTTACAATAACTAGCAACAGATAATCACAGTTTTTAGTTATCCACCTCTAATTTACAATGAAACTAGCAACAGATAATCACGAGATAAACAATCGATCTCAACGGAACCTTCAGAAAACTTGTTTCTGACAATCCACGAAGAAGACCCCCACAAAGTTTATAAAACTTTGATAAGTTTGATTTTTGGATAAACAAAGCAAAGCTTTGACATAATTCTAGAAAGAATTATAATTATAATTGATAAAAAATCAATAATCAATAATCTTCATTGTATTTTATTCAATAATGAATGTATATGTTGTATTTATAATACAACTACAAAATAATAAAAGATAACACAAAATAATAAAAAAATATATAAAAAGATATCAACTAAAAGTTTCCTAATAGGCTTATAATACTCAAAATAATTAAAAATACTCAAAATAATAAAATAATACACAAAAATCCGAAAACACACACTACACGCAAAGTGTGTGTAAATCCCGTACTAGATAGGGATGACAATGGGGCTGGTCGGGAACGGGGATGCCTTCCCCATCCCCGTCCCCGAATTCAAACTCGATCCTCATACTCCCCCCGATCCCCATTAATTCTTATCGGAAATTTCCCATACCCATCCCCGCGGGGACCAAGTCCTCATCCCCATACCCATACCCGAAAATATATATATATTATAAATAAATTTTATTATAATATATATATATATATATATATGAATTAGTAAATTTTATTATATAAAAATATAAAAATTATTATTCAATTTTATAATAAAATACCTAAAATATTTGGGTCATTTTTTTATTATAATATTAAATTTTAAAATTAATAAAAATATTTTAAATACAAAATATTTCTATAAATAAAAATTATTATTTTAAAGAAAATACTATGTATCAAAAAATTATTAATATTATATATTGTTTCTAAATTTATCAAATATATATATATATATATATATATATATATAAATACTTTATATATGTACGTAACATAAATGAGATTCAAATAATATTTTTATGTTATAAAAAACTACGTTATCATAAACTGATATATTATATATAATTTATAAAAATATATATAAACGAAATAATAATAATACTTTTAATTTTAATTTTTTAATAATATTTTAGATTTAATAAATTTGATAATGAAAAATTTGTATATTATTATTATTATTATTATTATTATTATTTTTATTATTATTATTATTATTATCGGGGCGGGTTCGGGAATGGGGATAGCATCCCCATACCCGCCCCAATATATTTCGGAGATTTTTAAAAATTCCCGAACCCGAACCTATACCCAAAAATACTCCACCAAACCCGCTCAATTTTGGGTTTTTCCCGCGGGTACCCAAACCCACGGGGAAAATTGTCATCCCTAGTACTAGAGCCTAGGCTCTTGGATCTGGTGCTTAGGCGCTGAAGCTGTTTCAAATTGTGCATAATTCTTTAAAAAATCATATCTCAAGTTCTAGACGTCGGATCGAGCCAAAATTTTAACCGTAGATTCATAACATTCTAAAATACATTTTGGACGATGAAGATTGGATTTTGATCTCTCTAATATCTTCATAAAATTTCAGTACTCCACCACGAACTCCATGAAGAAAAAAATCTTGGAACAATATGAATTTTTGATAGCTTTTTAGATTCATATAAAAAACACTCGAAATAATTCCTCTAAAAACTAATCAAGCATTTGAGAAGTCGTTTGAAAAGATTGCAAGTTGAGATCGTGAAAATATTTTGGTTGAAGCATTTTATCAAACACTTTGTATGCAACATTTGGTATTTTAGAGAACTTATAAAATGCTTCAACAAATCATCCAAAAACACCAATAATAAGTAAATGCGATAAAGTAAAGAGACACAAATTTGTTTATGGATGTTCGGAGACTCAACCGCTCCTACGTCACCCCTTCTTCCCCTTGGAAGGATACAATAGAAGATTTTGTCTATTACAACATCTTGTAATATACTCACTCCAATCTTAGGACTTACCCCACTACCTAAGTCGGAAATCCTAGATTCTCAATCTCTCTCCAAGGACATAACACTGAAGATACAAAGTTTATACATCTTTAAAGTCTTTGTGCAAAGACTCTCACTCAAATAATTTATATAAATCATCTAACAAATGTGTGTGAGTGAGTTAGGGTTGAGGTGTGAAGAAATTGATTGTGAAAGCTCAAGAAATTTGTTGTGTTCTTCACACCAAGGGCAAGCTATTCACTAAGCTAAATAATCCGTTTTGACGCCCTCTTTATGTGGAAAAGCTCTAACTAGCTCAACAATGTTTTGGTTGTCTATTCTCTTTTTTCCCAATCTCCAGATCTTGTATTTATAGTCTCCAAGAATGATATAGACGTTGGACACAAGAATATAACTGTTGAAAATAACATAATGGTCATATTTTCACTTCTGGAAAGTAGCTTTGACCGGTTGACTAGATTTAGAACTGGTGGAGTCGACTGGTGAGAGCAGGTGACAAGCTTGGTGAGAGCACCTCGACTGGTTGATTTTTGGGCAATGTGATAAACATGAAAGTTGTAGCACATGATCTTGAATTTCCAACTCATTAAGAATCACTTAATTCGGAGTTCATATGCGATAGTTATGTTCTAAATACCAAAGATTCTCAAAACAATCGAGGAGAGCTTCACCGGTCAAGGGGAGCTCAGCGGTCGAGTGACTGTCGACCGATCGACTGCTTATAGATCTTGATGCGTTGATTTATGTGCAAAGTAGTGAACATAAAAGTTATATCTCTTTGTTTTAGATTTCCAACGCATCAAGAAGCGCTCCATTTGGATTTTATATGAGAGAGATATGCTTGAAATACCAGGCCTGCTCCAAAACGGTCGAGGACAAAGCAGTCGAGCGCATGTGGTCTGTTCGAGTGATTATATCTCTTGATTCGTCGATTTTTGGGAAAAGTAATAAAAATGAATGTTGTAGCTCTTTCTCTTAGCTTTCCATGGAATCAAGAATCACTCTATTTCGAGTTTTATGAGAGATATATTCTTGAAATACAAACTGTGTATAATATTGAGCTCTGTCAACAACTTGTGCAGAACCGGCAACTTCAACATCATTTATCATCTTCTTAGGCTCTGATTTAGACTTCAATTTGTGAAAATGATTTGTATATCATCTTCATATCTTTTCAACGCATATTGAATCATTCCATTTGGATAATAGAGTTGAGAGATATGGCCATAAAACCAGAGTTGGTTTGTCAATCCATCTGCTGCTTGAAGTTTATCCAACTCTATCTTGAGACGATGCTTTGGCCTAGATAACATCCGAATTCGTCCACCTAGCATGAGATATGACTTGTATACTTTTGAGTTGGCTGAAAGATGGTTTTGGCGGCTGATCATTTGGATCATCGAACTATGAGATATGCTTGAAACTAACAGTTGCGCTAGAAACTAAGTTGTGTTGAAATTATATGTCAACACCTTATCATTTTCAATTTGTGATCAAGGGCTCGATTTAATTAAGTTCACTTTCATTTATGTACTTTCCATAATAATCTGCATGATTTGTGTTTCATGCACTTAATTAGTTCCTTGTTGAAGTACAAAAACCGAGCTATATTATATGTCTTGTGCTTGGTATTCTATGTTTCGGTCGAGTCCTGTCTTTTGTATTTGAAATGATTAATGAATAAAGCTTTTGCCGTTTGTGTTACAGTACTATTTCATTATACACATTTTGATACCACAATTTACAGTATCTCTCATCAAAAGAGGTAAATCCAGTACTTATACATTAGATTTTTTCTTTTGGTTTGCTTTTTATAGATAGATCGCTTTACCGGAGATATTAAATTTATAGATTGTGAAGAAGTAGAAAAAAAATCAGAAGTGAGTAATATTTGAGGTTAAAAGTTAGAGGTTGAAAATTTTTTAAGAGATAGAGCGATATTTGGTAATTAATAAGTGGTTATAATAACATATTTTTAATAAAACGCCAAAATAATTTTATTAAGGTGTTTGCAAAAGATGGGGTAGGTTTGATAAAATATAATTTCTTAGACAAAAATATTGAGAGTCCATAAAAATTTTCATTTATTTAGAAAAATACCATAATTACCTTTGAAAAATTAGAACTAGTAACAACAGACCAACTTCAACAAAATTTGTGATTAAGAAATGAAAAAACAAACTGACTTTTTTTATTAAAAAAAATCACAAGATGCTCTTTCCACAAAGATGTGAATTGGGAAGGGCTGGTCTGTTTGAGTACCGTTATCTCGTACTCAAGATGCAACGAAAGTTTAAAAAAAAATTATTTTGACATTCACAATCTCTTGGGCACTTGTATGGTTTAATCAACATTCATAGGATGTTTATGAAATTATACCTTTAGTGATTTTCACTTGGCACAAACTATTCTGGGTTTAGCGGAGATCATATATCTTGTTGTATATCTCTACAAATGATCAACTGGAAAATGTCTTTTCTTTAATCTTCCAATCAAGTCCACGACCGAATTGCTTATTCCTCTTCCTACTCGCACTAGAGAGAAAATAAAAAATTTTCGTTGAGATTTAAACGAACAAGATGTTGATTCAAAACCCTATCGAATAGGACCGGCCGAAATCTATTGCAAGAGTGTGTGGATTTCGAAAATCCTTCTTGCAAAAAAAAAATACATGTGTTTTTCGAAAATTTATGCTATTTGTGAGTTTTTATTAGTCAGTAAGTTGTATATTATGGTAACAATATATCAATCTAGTGTATTATATATATATATATATATATATATAAATATACACACACACACATACACACTCACACACATACAATGAATAAATGAATGTCACGTCAGCCGATGCTCACGTTGTTGCCCACGTTGGTTGTCCATGACATCAAAACACTGTGTGTATATATATATATACACACACACACATACACACACACATATATATATATATATATATATATATATATATATATATATATGCATGTTCATTTATATGTATGTATCATGGACCCTTTTAGTTCAAGTTCAAATCGAATAAAATTCAATTAAATCTATTTAGAACTTTAATTACTTTGCATGATAAACTTGTACTCTTGCAAGCCCATGAATCATGCCCCCATTATAGTGCTCTAATCATAATCTTGAAAGATGATTCAACTTCACCGATGTGACGATTTTAACTCGCTCGTCATTATGATGCACATTCTAATTTCAAAGACAATGATGTGTAAATAAGGCAGCTGCTGATTTGGGAATACATCCACTCAAATCAAAAAGTTTCACTCTCCTCACCGTTTAAGTAGTCATACTGACTTACAAAAAATTTATAAACACTTGTATAATTTAAATCATTTAATCTCATCAAACTTGTTTTTTTTTAAATTCAACTCTTTGAATTTATTATGTGATGAACATGAACAGGGAAACCAGTACGTACTTGTGTGACCTCAATGATTCAGGGATACAGCTAGTCGCGAGCTCAAAATTCTCTACAATTTAGGACATCGTCCCTTACTTGGGTTTTCCCTAATTTGTCTCATCATATGAATCAACTCCTTGATCATGACAGGTTTCACAATTGAACCCGGCTCATTGCCATCTCTAGCTATCCCTACCCGACGGGATCCCGAAAATTCGGGTTTCGAAATGTTTTGGTTACGGAAAGGAAAAAAATCTCCCAATTTTTTTCAGAACAGAGATTGAGTAGGAAGGTTACGGACAGGTCTCGACTCGGTCCCTCCTCTAATTATGAATCAAATGAAATTTATTGAAATCAACAACTACACGTGGAAAATGGGGAGAAATTTTAAGAATTAGAATTGAAAGTAACCGAAGAAGTTTGTACATCTAGGGTTAAACCAAATAATAATAATAATAATAATAATAATGGGCTTAATTTAACTTTTTAGGCTTTAAATAATTGAAATAAAACATATAGACATATATATTAAGGTTTTTTTTGGCCCCATGCCTGAAGCAAAAGCTTCTTGAGATTACGTCCAAGTTTGGGCCTGCTTTCTACAGTTGCAAGTTGCAGTTGCAATGGGTAACAACAATGTTAACATCAAAAGAAAATATACCAAATGATATAATTAAGCATGATTTTAGCAAGCTCATCAATTCACGCAACCTCAAAGAACTGATTAATATTTTATATTTCAAAAATAAATTTTTCAGTTGGTCCTCAATTTTGTATTAACTTCATCAATGAAAAAATACATGGATAAAATTGGGCAAACTAAAGAAATTTTCAAGAGGGCGGTCTCACAATTAAATTTCTATTTAACAAAAAATATATTTAATATGTATATATAATTATATATTACTAATTTTAAAATTTCCGCCTTCAAGACCTAACTGGTACCTGAACCTCCTAAAAATTAACAAGTTTTAATTTGCACGAAATCAGTTTAAAAATAACAAATAATTACAAATAAAAATGCAACGGAATTAAAATAAAACAACTAATAATTATTGTGCTCAAGTGCAAGCACTTGTGCGATGTCCCATGGCAAAAATCATTACTAGAATAAAGTAATAAATGATTACAAAAACCATGGCATCCATGCACTAAAACAATGGGGCTGAACGACCCTCTACTGGTAATGTCAATAGAATACAGGCTCAACGTGCCAATGCATATAACATAATATCCGCGACATAATAAATGCACATATAATCAATGACACATAAAACATGCAAACATAGAACATGCGTACTCAACCAGGGTATCTTGGATAGTACGTTTGTACCTTAAATCATGCAACTCAAGCAACCTAGCCACCCGGTACTCATGTTCAATCCTATAAGAATATAATCATTATATCACTTATAGCTCACTAAAAGCCTTAACTAGACTAACAGATACTCACATAATATAATCTGAGTATAGTATTATACCTACGTCCGTCGTCAGTCCACTGATGGCGATAGCCATAAAACTTGGGCACAACTCCGCTACAACCTCGACAGCGCTCTGTTGCCTCCTGACCCTCGAGAAGAACGCCTAAAATCCCCTAAAATCTAACTAGAATGGAGAGGAAAGGAATTGGAAATGAGCAATGAAGGAGGGTCTCGGCACCTCTATATATAGGCATCGATCGGATAGTCCGATCTCTAAGATCGGATCGTCCGATCTCCTCCAAGCAACCCCCTCCGAACACGTGTCCTCTTATCCAATAGCTGGTTGTTGACAGAGTTCGGATCGTTCGATCTTCACCTTTGGATCATCCGATCTCCTGGTGATGTCACATCAAATCTTTATCGCCTTATCTGCATGCGATCGGATCGTCCGATCTCAACTTCGGAGTGTTCGATCGATTCGGAGCTTCGAAACTCAATTCATGCTTCTGAACTATTCGGATGGTCAGATTTCTATGGCTTGCTTGGTTCGGATAGTCCGAACTCCCAAACACTTGGAACTCTTCCTGAAACATTTTGAACGTCCTGAATTCGATTTTCCACTCCTTTAATCCATTTGAGAATTCTTTAATCATGTTTTAAGTATCTTAAACATGCTTAGTATTTATAATTACTAGAATGGAATTCGGGTTACTATATATAAAAGGCTACATATGATGTTGCGGGACATGGTGTTGTCAACACCGTCTGTCACAACATCTTTGCACAGTTTCTCACTCGAACTCATAGGACTTTTCATGTGTTTCAGATTATCACCACAAAATTTTTTCACTAGATTTTTAGCATATTTACTTTGAAATAATAAAATACCATCATCCAATTATTTAACTTGAAGTCCAAGAAAATAGCTCATCCTACCATGATAATTTCAAAAGTAGATGACATGCATTCAACAAAATGTTCAACATGATTTTGAGAAGATGCACAGAACAATATATCATCCACATATATTTGACAAATCAAGATATCACCTTTGAGCTTTTGAAAAAAGAGAGTTCTATCCATTTCACCTCTTTTGAAGCCAATTCTCAACAAGTATTCTGTCAACCTACCATACCATGCACGATGTTTCTGGTTTGAGTGTAAAGTCTCCTTCTCCATCAGTTCTCCTGGGTGGACTCCAGCCTTGTAACACACGTTTCTAGGCCTTTTCATCAATCGATTTGATGTAGATACGCATCCTGACTTTCCAGATAGCATAGTTGGATCCATCCAAGATTGGAGGACGCTGAGCAATTCCTGAATATGGTATCTCCATTGTGGTGTCCTGTCAAACACAAAAACAGAATCACACTTAGTATCGTCAAGTGAATGTCTCTGACGCCACTTTTAAGGTTTGGACAGTCTAAAATCACAGAAATACCAAAAATAACTTTTTGACTTTAAGAGTTTGTGTTATCTTTCAGTGTTGTCAACACTTCAAGAAAAACACTATGCAGCAGAATAAATAAATAACAGTAAATAGCACACAGATATTTATGCACAAGTATTAAATACTTGTGCGATGCCTCATGGAGAAATATTCATATAAGGTTTTCTTCAATTTATAGAAACGATCCAAGGGCTTAAGATCTTCAAAACCCTTAGATTGTTTGACATAAACTTATTCATGCAAGACACCATTAAGAAAAGCACTTTTCACATCCATTTGATATAATTTAAGACCCATATAACACGCAATAGCAAGCAACATTCTAATAGATTTTATGCGAGCAACAGGAGCAAAAGTTTCATCAAAATCTACCCTTTCTACTTGAGTATACCCCTGAGCAACCAAACGCGCTTTGTTTCTAACAATGTTTCTCGACTCATCAGTTTTATTCTTAAAAATCCATTTAGTTCCAATTACATTACCATGAGAAGGAGGTGGTACAAGGTACCATACATCATTTCTAACCAATTGCTCAAGTTCATCATGCATAGCATTTACCCAGAATTCATATTTTAAAACTTCAGTCACATTCTTGGGTTCAATTAGAGACACAAAACTGGAGTACAATACCTGGGAAAACTCAGAGGTGTTGCAAATTAAGCCGATCATCTCTCGATAATACACTTTTTCTTTGTTTCGGGTTCTCACATTCTCCTGTAAATTTCCAATTACCTGAGTTGTGGGATGATCTTTTTGAATCTTCATTGGCACTTCCTTTTTATTATTTTCTTCTACATCAGTATGTATATTTTCATCAGAGTGACTTTCTTCAGATTGAATCAATTGGGACTCTGATGTTGCACCATCGATGTTGACAACATTGGGGTCAACACAGGGAGTGTCCAGTTGTTCATCCATCAGGCTTTGGAAGTAATCTTCTGTTGTCTTTCCCTTGAGATCTTCAAGATCATCAAATACAACATTAACAGACATCCTATAAGCCCGACTATTAGTTGCATAACCAAGAAACATGCATTTGTCACTTTTAGAGTCAAACTTAGCCAAATGATCCCTATCATTTAAAACATAGCAGATGCATCCAAAAAACATGAAAATATTTGAGATTCGACTTCGTTCCCATAAGTATCTCATAAGAATTCATAGTTGAGCCACTTCTCAAATACACACTATTCGAAATATGGCACGCCGTATTTAGAGTTTCAGTCCAGAAATGCTTAGCCATGTTCTTCGAACTCAACATTACTCGAGCCAATTCCTGTAGGATCCTATTCTTCCTCTCGGCAATCCCATTTTGTTGAGGAGTTTTTGGAGCATAAAATTCTTGAGATGTTCCCTTCTTATCACAAATTTCAGTAAATAAGAAAATCTCAAATTCTTTTCCATGATCAGTTCAAATACGACTCACGCTAAGATTATGCAAATTAGTGATCTTGATAAGCAATTTCTTAAAAGTGTCAAATGTGTCAGATTTTTCTCTAATGAATCTTATCCAGGCAAAGCGGAGGAAATAATCTACACATACAAAGGAATAACGCTTACCAACATGGCTTTCAACTTCCATGGGACCCATAATATCCATGTGCAAGAGTTCTAGACACCATGTTATCCCATGATGTTGTAACGTTGGGTGCGCAACACGAGTCTATTTACCCTTTTGACATGGTCCATACATAAATGGAGTTCCAGAAGCAAGATTAGGCATACCTCTCACAGCTTCATATTTACTCAGATTCTTCAAAATTTTGAAGTTTGCATGTCCAAGTTTCTGGTGCCAAAGGTCCAATTCGTTTACCTTGGAACTTCTACACCCAACCTGTTCACCTAGTTGGTAGCAATTGTCGGCAGACCTAGTTGCTGACAGAACACAAACATTAACTTTATCAAACACTTCACAAGATTTTTTTTATCGAATTTAGCAAACAATCTATCATCACATAATTGACTAATGCTGATTAAATTTGTGTTTAATCCTTCAACATGAAGCAAATTATGAAGCTCTGGTAGTCCTTCAACTTTTAAAGTTTATTTTCCAACAATTTTTCCTTTTGCCCCTCCACCATAGGTTACACATCCGCTTCTTTGATCTACATAATTAGTAAGAAACTCCTTTGAACCATTCATTAACGAGAGCTGCCACTATCAAAGTACCATGAACCTGCAGTGTTAGTTTTCAACGAGGTATAAATTACTAAACAGTTAGACTTATCCTTTGGTATCCAAACCCTTTTAACAGAAGACTTTTTCTTGTAGATGTTGTTGTTGGTGTTCTGGCGAATGTTGCCAAAACCATTGGACAACATTGACTTAGCAGTCCACTTCATGTAGTCATTCCTCAACTTGTAGCAGTAGGGTCTGATGTGCTCAGGTTTGTGATAGTAGTGACAAACAAAAAGATGTTTCTTACCTTTCTGGTTCCGAGTGTGAAACTGATTTGGTGGAACTTTGACAGTTGGGACATCTTTGGAGGATGAATGAGTTCCACTTTCTTTAACAAAAACAATAAGGTTTGGATTACTATTTGATGTTTCTCCTACTTCAAACATACTGCTTTTGAATCCCAAGCTAACTTTATCCTCTTTTCCAGTAGATAAAAAGTCATTGAGTTTGCTAGAACTCGAGTTGTATTTTTCCAAGGTTTGGTTTGCTCGAGCCAGTTCTTCCAGGGTCAGCTCTCCTTCATCTGATTATCATGCTTACTGGAATCTTCTACAGCATTCAAGCAGAGGGAATTTGATGCACACTTCCTGATGTTGTGGCCCGATGTTGCCATACCAGTGGCAACAACATGAGGATTGACTTGCAGCAACAGTTTTTCTTTACTATAGCAGTAAGAGATGCCTGATTTTCATCATCAGTAGATTCTTGATCTTCATCCACTTCACCATCACTTAAAGATGCTGAAATTCATTTTCTCAAACGATTGGCACACTCATTTGCATATGTCCATAACCCGAACACTCACGACATTGAACAGACTCTATCTTCTTGGGATCAACTTTTTATTTTAACATCTATCTTCCCTTGAGACGGAGCATGTCGTTGAGTCTTCAAAGGAGTAGGTAATGACAGTTGCTTGGGTTTTTACTCTGATTCTTTTTTATCTCTCATTTTATTCAGATAAGTGCCAAATTTTTTCGTAATAAGAGAGATAGATTCTTCGCACAAATCCGATGTATTTACTACTTGTGTGATTTGTAGCAAATCATCATACGATTCATTTGACACTTGGAATGCAATCGATTTCCCTTTGTCTTTCTTCTATGAACTTATGTTCATTTCGTTGGAGAGTACTGATTAACTCAGTCAATTTAAGCTTTGATGTGTCTCTTGCTTTCTCTAGAGCACAAACTTTTCCATTGAATCGTTCAGGAAAGGACCGAAGAACTTTCTGAACAAGTCTTTCGTTTGGGATAGGATCTCCCAGACAAAAAGCTTCAGTGGCAATCTCGCGTACAGGGGCGGAGCCAGGATTGAAAATTACCTGCAATCCTGGCTCCGCCCCGTGATAGACAATACATATATGTATGAAAAATCAGTTGAAATCGAACCGAACTTTCTAAAATTGAATTAACATATTTTCAAATTTAGTTCTATTGTCCAATAAAATTTTATTAGAAAATTTAACAATATTAAATTTTTTTATAAATATTAGGTTTGTTCAATAAACAAAACTATTTCATTAAAAACTGAAACCAATGCGACATAACCAATATTTTTAAAATCTAAAACCGGAATTCTGAATAAACTGAACCGATTTTTCAGATGAATTCAACTCTGTAGGTTATTTTGATTGAAATTGATATTTTCAGCTCATCTAGACTGTAATTGATGCATGCCCTTGATATGTCGAAATATGCTCTTTCGATTTAAAAATAACTTTTAAATTTTTATTTTCTTCGTTTCCTGAAATACCTAACTAGAAAATTTCTATCATCCCAAAAATTTACAACAAACAGTCATTTTCCAAATCTCATAATTATTGAATTTTCAATTTTTTTAACTAGAAAAATCGCAATACAGGCTCAATAATAATTGCGAAGTCAATAAGATCTTAAATATTTCAATTTTCAACCAATTGATTATTTTTTCTAAATTTCGAAACAATAGTTTTTAGAATAAAAATTCAAACTTGAAAATTCATATATATCATAAATCAATATTATCGCAAATATTCGACAAAATTTTAGAGTTTTCGAATTTATCTCAAATTATGTAATTTCAAAATCTACGACAATAAATCAACCAAAAACTGTAATGGATTGATCTATTTTTAATTTTTTTACATAGGGCTGAATTTTTATTTTTTAAATTTAAAACTACTAAAAAAAGCTTTTGAAAAAATGGGTGGGGCTGGAGCCCACCCTAGCCCAAGGGTGGCTCCGCCCCTGCTCACGTAGACGCTGGTCATAGGATGTGATGGTTTCAGAGTTTTCCATCCTAAGATTCTCAAACTTAGTCATGTTTAGCAATCTCATTTTGGTTCGCTTTACACTCTCTGTTCCATCACAATGTTGTTGTAAGGACTCCCATGCATCTTTCGCAGTTACACAGTCTGCAATGATGTTGAACATCCTCATATCAACTGTGGAGAATATTGCATTCAGGGCTTTAGCATTGAAGCTCGAGATTTGAATTTTCTCGATCAAAATCAACTCTTAGTGTATTAAAAGAAGGCTCTGATACCACTTGAAAGGTATCCAACGAACATTATAGAAACTTAAACAAGTCAACACTTCGATGTTGTCCTATGATGTTAACAACATCAAGAACCAACACCTCCTGAAAATTAACAAGTTTTAATTTGCACAAAATCAGTTTAAAAATAATAAAAATTACGAATAAATATGCAGAAAAATTAAAATAAAACAACTAATAATTATTGTGCACAAGTGCATGCCTCATGGCAAAAATCATTATTAGGATAAAGTAATAGATTATTACAAAACCTAATCCTAGCAACCCTATCAAAGTTAGATATCTCTATGAGAAATATTCCTAACAATACTTTAAATTCAATTCTAGATTGAAAACAAAATCTCAGAAGTGATAAAGAATTAAACCAAATATCTCAACCAATTGAGATATTAAAGCTACACCCTAAATACTGTGAAACTAGTATAGAAAACAAGGGAATGTGGTAGATGGACAAAGCCACAGTAAGAGCCTGAATGATCTTCACGAAGTAGTTGGCTCGTAGTTGTGATCCTTTGCTTCTCAATCACAGTGAATCACGACTTGAAAGCGGCACCAAGTGTTTGTATATGAATCTTGTATATTCTAATCTCTCTTTCTTGCGTCCACTATTGCTTGTACTTATACATCACGCTTCAATCATCAAAACTTCAATCAGTTGATTTGTTTCTCTATAATCGAATTCTGTTGATTTTGTTAATAATAATAGACGATATCATATTATGTAATAATAGACAACAATCTATATAATTAAAGAAACAAATAGACAAAGAAAGGCAAAACTACTAATTATACTTCAATTCGAAAAGGAAATAATTGACTAGAAATTATGTCTATTGTTCAAGACATAATTTCCTTTCAGTACCCAAGATGAAACCAAACGTGAAGTTTGAATTATGCTTGTCGTGAATTAGGGATGTAACATATTTTTTTTTACCTCTAAGATTACGAGTCGAATAAAATATCTCGTACAACACGACTCGTTAAAATTTTATACGTATGACTTTCAAATCATATTGGGCTAGTCATTTGTTGTGGAGTTAAACGAATAATAAATTTGTTTTTAAGTATACTTTTATAACCATAGAAAGTTAAATCATTTGACAAATCTATGTTATTGTTATTCATTTGTTGGTAATTATTCATACACGAAAACTTTATCAGCTTGTTGTTTGGATCGAATCATATACGACTTATGAGTTTAAGTTTTAAGGAATGAAATAAATATATGTCAAAATTTCTACATGTCGAGTCTCACGTTTTAGTGGAGGCATGAATCTTGATAATGGTACGTGTACCTTAAAAGAATCAACAAATGAAAATACATACTCACTTAAATGAATTATGAAAGAAAATACTATGAATACGATAATTTAAAATCAACCAGATTTTGTTGTTGCACACATTAAAGTATGAGTGTGGTATAATAAAAACCAATCCGATCTGCTGTGATTAAACCCGATCTATGCTGTCTAATCCAGGAATCCATCAGCTGATTTTCTTCAAAAGGTTCCCCTTGAATCTTTCCAGCAGAAGAATGAGCTTGACTCCAATAGCAGCAATCGCAAGAATATTCATAGGATTTGATATTCAATCTTGTGTGTCTATCTCGATCTCGTCTAAAAACCCTGTAGAGAAAATTGCAAAGATATATTGATCAAGTTAGCTAAATAACAGATTAACTAACTAACCAACTCCAATTAGATTTCAGCCGTTGGATCAAGATTAATAGTATGAATCAATCTCAGCCATCCAAAGTCAACTAATTGTAGTCAACAGAAAAGTCTTCACAAATCTCCACCTTTGACACATATTAGTCGTTCATAGCAAACTCAGATGAAGCCCCAGCAGAGTAAACACCACTTACTCTATGACATTCTGGTCTTTTGGTTTTTCCACCAGCACCCAGGTGTTATTCTTAATTAGAGATCTCTCTCATTGCCTTCAGCCACTGTTCCTTATCTTTGCACCTCATAGCTTCTGAGTATGATGATGGCTCTTCTAGGTCCATAATGTCAGCCACATTAAGTGCAAAAGCAGTAAATTCTGATGAGGCAAATCTAGATGGCAATCTGATTTCTCGTCTTACTCTATCTCTTGCAAGAAGATATTCATCTTGGTGTTGATCTAAATCTCCTTGTCCAGTTGCACCTGTCTTGGTGTTATCTTGGCTTATTTCTTGATTTTCACTTGAATATATATCATAAAAACCTTCTGAAGTATTTTGATCAACTCCACCTTCATCTTGATCTCCATTTGGTTTTTCAGGCTGCACATCATCCCAGTCCATAAAACTCTGCTCAACTTGTTTAGAGTTGGCTGATACTTCAATAGCATTATTAGTTTTATAGAATTTACTTTCATTGAAAGTTACATATCTGCTTATTACACATTTAAGATCATCTAAAAGCCACACCTTATAGCTTTTAACACCATTTGGATATCCAAGAAAGACTCCTTTCTTAGCTCTAGGTGTTGAAGTATGCTTCTATCAGATTGAATAGGAATAGAGAAGAGATCGGATCGAATAGTACAGATCAGATGAGCTCGGTGATCAGATGAGTTCATGGCCAGATCGTATACTGGGATCAGATCGATGTGATGGTCAGATGAGTCTTCGGATGAGTTCATGCAGATAGATTGCTCGATTATTGTGACTTGGTTAGAAGTCAGATGAAGTTTTCGTAAAGCTGGAAGCTTGCAAGCAGATCGATGCAGAACGAAATACAAGGGCAGATCAAACTGATGAATGAAGACTTATCGGGCTGGACCAGTTTGACTTTATATTTCGGTCGTAAGTTACTGTTGACCTAAAACCAAAGATGAAAGTCGGTCTAAATTCTCTATATAAGCAGATGGAAGCTGGCCGCAACGAGAATAACAGAAAATCAAAATTCTTCAGAATATATTGAGAGAGAAGAAGAAGAGATTTCGGAGGAGAAAACTAAGCGTAGATTGTGACGGGAAGATTCAAGTATCAATAGCTTGAATCGTGTCTGTATCTAGCTTGATAGTTTGTCTGAGTCCATCTCTGTAATAAGCTCTGTTCTTGAGCTTGGATTGTTCTGTTGGTGATTAATAAAAGTGTGTGTGTTGCTCTCCCGTGGACGTAGGCAAGTCTTTTCCGAACCACGTAAATACTTGTGTTGTTTAAACACTTTCACGTGAGTTGGTTGATTGATTTGTGTGCGTTGTGTTCATCTGCTTTTTGGGATTATTGTTCTTATCTGTGTATCGTTTGTCTGTGAATTCTCAGAACATCAAATTATCGGATTGATTCCTAACAAGTGGCGCCGTCTGTGGGAAACCAATCAAAGATGGTGGGATCAATGAAGTTTGATATTGAGAAGTTTACGGGCAAGAACGATTTCTCGCTCTGAAGGATTAAGATGCATGCAATCCTGATACAACAAGGATTGGTGGAGGCTCTTAAGAAGAAGGAGGAGATGTCCGATGAGATAAAGAACAAGGATGAATTGCTCGAGAAAGCACACAGTGCAATTATTCTCTGTCTGGGAGATAGACCTCTTCGGGAGGTGGCCAGAGAAGAATCTGCAGCGGCGGTGTGGCTCAAACTCGAAAATTTATACATGACGAAATCTCTGGCTAATCGTCTGTACATGAAATAGAGATTGTATTCCTTTGTGATTAAGGATGAGAAGAACCTTGAAGACCAGATCGAAGAATTCACCAAGATATTGGATGACTTGGAGAATATTGAAGTAAAGCTTGAGGATGAAGATCGAGCTTTGATACTTCTGAATGCTCTTCCTAAAGCATATGAAAATTTCAGGGATGCTTTGCTATATGGAAGAGAACAGACGATAACATCGGAAGAAGTTATGTCTGCTATTCAATCCAAGGAACTTCAGAGAAAATCGAACACAAACACTGAATCACATGGAGAAGGTCTTACGGCGAGGGGCAGAAGTGATAAGAGGACATCCAGTGGGAAATACAGGCCAAAGTTCAGATCGAAGATTCAAGGAAGATACCAGAACAAAAACTTGGATAATATGAAGTGCTATGCCTGTCAGAAGGTTGGACATCTACGAAGAGATTGTCCTGAAAGGAAAGGGAAGCAACAGGAAAAACCCAAGGATGATGGTACTCTGGCCATAGCTACAGATGGATATGACTCAGCAGAAGTATTGGTGGTTTCTAAAGGTGATCAAAACCACGAGTGGATACTGGATTCAGGATGCTCCTTTCACATGTGTCCTATAAGATCTTGGTTTGAAAAATTGGAGGAATCAGATCAGGGCATGGTACTGTTGGGGAATAATCAATCATGCAGGATAAAGGGCTCTCGAAATATCAGAATAAGGATGCATGATGGGATCGACAGAGTACTCACCAAAGTGAGGTATGTGCCCGAGTTGAAGAGAAACTTGATATCATTGGGAACACTTGATGCTCAGGGATATTCATTCAAATCAAGAGCAGGTAGTATCTCAGTGTCAAAAGGATTTCTTGTTGTGATGAAGGCTGTCAAAAGGAACCTCCTGTATGTACTACAAGGTGATACGATTATTGAAAGTACAGCAAGTATTCAGGAATAGCAAGACAGAACCAAGCAATGGCATCTGAGGCTTGGACATGTAAGTGAGAAGGGATTACATGAGCTGTCTAAACAGGGTCTGTTAGGTGGAGATAAGATCGAATCACTTGAGCTGTGTGATAGTTGTGCTCTTGGGAAATCTAAAAGAGTATCGTTTGGTCAAGGAAGTCACACAACTGAGCAACCATTGGCCTACATTCATTCAGATCTATGGGGTCCTTCTCGGACAGAAACTCATGGTGGAGGCAGATACTTCATGTCTTTGATAGATGATTACTCAAGGAGAGTATGGATATTCATCTTAAAGACTAAGGATGAAGCTTATGACAAGTTCAGAGAATGGCTGCTGGCAGATGAGAACAAGAGTGATCGAAGAGTGAAACACCTGAGAACAGATAATGGGCTGGAATACTTATCAGATAAGTTTGTCAAGCTATGCAAGGAGAAAGACATTACCAGACACAGAACAGTGGTAGGAATGCCACAGCAAAATGGCCTGGCAGAGAGAATGAACAGAACTCTTCTGGAAAGGGTCATATGTATGTTGATCAATGCTTCTCTTCCTAAGTCCTTCTGGGGAGAAGCATTATCTACTGCGTGCTATTTGGTCAATAGGTGTCCATCCAGTGCGATTGGTTTCAAGACACCAATGGAAAAGTGGAGTGGAACACCTGCAGACTACTCAAACTTGAGGGTATTCGGATGTCTAGCATATGCTCATCTGAAACAGGACAAGTTGGAAGCAAGGGCAGTCAGATGTATATTCATTGGGTATCCGGATGGTGTGAAGGGTTATAAGGTTTGGAACCTGGAGTCAAGAGGCCCAAAGTGCTTCAACACCAAGGATGTGAAGTTTGATGAATCCAAACTGGGATATAAAATGAATACAGATGGAAAGGACAGTCAGATCAATGTGAATGATAAACTACCGATTGAGGTGGAGTCTTCTTTGCCAGATGAAGTTTCAGAAGAGATACAAGATGAGATTGTGACAGCAAGAGATAAAACAGAGGATTTGAGCACTTACAATCTTGCAAGGGACAGAACCAGAAGGGAGATCAGAGCTCCTAAGAGGTTTGGTGAAGCTGATCTGGCTTGGTATGCACTGACAGTAGCTGAGGAGGTGGAGTATTCAGAGCCAAATACTTATGATGAAGCTATGGCGAGTAAACAGAAAAACAAGTGGATTGAAGCTATGAATGAAGAGATGAACTCACTTGAGAAGAATCAAACCTGGGAGCTAGTAGACAGACCGAAGCATCAAAAGACATTGGGATGCAAGTGGATCTATAAACAGAAGGAAGGAACTCCTGGTACAGATCAGATCAAGTATAAAGCAAGATTGGTTGCAAAGGGTTTTGGTCAAGTAGAAGGGATAGATTTTAATGAGGTATATTCTCCAGTGGTCAAATATTGTTACATCCGGATTATGTTAGCACTGGTGAACCAGGTCAACTTGGAGCTTGAATAGATGGATGTGAAAACTGCGTTACTACACGGTGACCTGGAAGAAACCATTTATATGGAACAACCAAAGGGCTTCATACATCAGAAAACCCAGAACAAAGTCTGCTTATTGAGAAAATCATTGTATGGGCTAAAGCAGAGTCCGAGGCAGTGGAACAAGAGGTTTGATGAGTTCATGATTGATATCGGTTTTGTGAGAAGCCAATATGACAGATGTGTCTATCTGAAGAAGGATGATGGGCAGGTTATCTTGTACCTACTGATTTACGTTGATGATATCTTGATCGCAAGTAAAAGTAGGACATAGATATCATCCTTGAAACAACAGCTCAACACAGAGTTTGAGATGAAAGATCTGGGTGAAGCGAAGATAATTCTGGGCATGGACATAGTGAGAAACAGAAAAAGACAGGAGATTCATCTGAGTCAGAAGAACTATTTGAAGAAGGTTGTTCTGCGGTATAATATCAATCATGCAAAATCTGTCTTGACCCCTCTGAGACAGCATTTGAAGCTATCTGCGAATCAGTCACCTGAAAGTGAGGAAGACTAGATGAAGATGGCTGGTATTCCATATGCTAGTGGAGTAGGGAGTCTCATATATGGAATGGTATACGCAATCAGTGTAGTGTCAAGATTTATGGCTAATCCGGGAACATATCATTGGGAAGCTCTGAAATGGATTCTCCGATATCTCATAAACACAACTGGGTTGGGATTGAAGTTTGAGAAACAGCAAGATGGGATTGATCCGGTAGTTGGATATGTGGATTCAGATTTTGCTGGGAACTTAGACACGAGAAAGTCTTTGAATGGTTATGTGTTCACCTTTTATGGCACAGCGATCACTTGAAAGTCTAATTTACAGTCAGTGGTTGCTCTTTCTACCACTGAGGCAGAATTCATACCTGTTACTGAGGCCATAAAGGAAGGATTGTGGTTAAAAGGGATGATAGCAGAGTTGGGTGTAAAACAAGATCAAGTTGTAGTACACTGTGACAATCAAAGTGCAATACACTTGACGAAACACCAAGTCTATCATGAACGATCGAAACACATAGATGTGAAAATGCATTCGTGAGAGATGTAATTGAAAAAGGAGATGTGATCCTTGTGAAAATAGCATCAGAATAAAATCCTGCAGATGCTATGACTAAGTCACTGCCGTATGCTAAGTTCAATAAATGTTTGGACTTAGTTAATGCGATGATTGGAAATTAGCCAAGGCGGCTAGGATGGAGAGCAGCATTCCTTCTGAAAGAATCAAGGTGGAGATTGTTGAAGTATGCTTCTATCAGATTGAATGGGAATAGAGAAGAGATCGGATCGAATAGTACAGATCAGATGAGCTCGGTGATCTGATGAGTTCATGGCCAGATCGTATACTGGGATCAGATCGATGTGATGGTTAGATGAGTCTTCGAATGAGTTCATGCAGATAGATTGCTCGATTATTATGACTTGGTTAGAAGTCCATTGAAGTTTCCGTAAAGCTGGAAGCTTGCAGGCAGATCGATGCAGATCGAAATACAAGGGCAGATCAAACTGATGAATGAAGACTTATCGGGCTGGACCAGTTTGACTTTATATTTGGGTCGTAAGTTACTGTTGACCTAAAACCCAAGATGAAAGTCGATCTAAATTCTCTATATAAGTAGATGGAAGCTGGCCGCAACGAGAAAAACAGAAAGTCAAAATTCTTCAGAATATATTGAGAGAGAAGAAGAAGAGATTTTGGAGGAGAAAACTAAGCGTAGATTGTGACGAGAAGATTCAAGTATCAATAGCTTGAATCGTATCTGTATCTAGCTTGATAGTTTGTCTGAGTCCATCTCTATAATAAGCTCTGTTCTTGAGCTTGGATTGTTCTATTGGTGATTAATAAAAGTGTGTGTGTTGCTCTCTCGTGGACGTAGGCAAGTCTTTGCCGAACCACGTAAATACTTGTGTTGTTTAAACGCTTTCGCGTGAGTTGGTTGATTGATTTGTGTGCGTTGGGTTCATCTGTTTTCTGGGATTATTGTTCTTATCTGTGTATCGTTTGTCTGTGAATTCTCGGAACATCAAATTATCGGATTGATTCCAAACACTAGGATTTAATTTACCTTGATTAGAGTGAACATATGCAATGCAACCAAATATTCTAAGATGTTTATAGGATGGTTTTGAACTTGAATATTTATGCTCCGGGACCATAAAATTAATCGTTGAAGAAGGAGAAAGATTTATTAAGTAACATGTTGTGGAGGCCGCTTCTGCCCAAAATTTTGTAGGTAATGAACTTTCATTTAACATACACCTTACCTTATCCATTATGGTTCTATTCATTCATTCTGCAACACCGTTTTGTTTTGGTGTATATGTGCAAGTTCTATGCCTAACAAGGCCACTTTTAGCACAGAAATCATTGAACTCTTGATTGCAAAACTCAAGGCCATTATCAGTTCTAAGTGTCTTAACCTTTCTTGCTAATTGATTTTCTACCAGATTTTTCCATTCAACAAACTTCTCAAAAGCTTGATCTTTTGTTCTAAGAAAATATATCCAAACTTTCCTAGAATAATCATCAATCAGCTAAATGAAATATTGACACTTAGAAAGTGAGAGAGGTACCTTAGGTGAGCCCCATAAATCAGCATGTATATAAGCCAGTGGAGACTTTGTATTGTGGGTAGCCGTATTGAATTTGAGTTTATGAGCTTTGCCTAATATGCAATTTTCACAGAAATCAAGGTTGCTGGTTTGATTTGGCTCCAGGAGCTGTTGTTTGCTCAGTTCTTGAAGTCCCCTAAGACTCATGTGCCCGAGTCGCTTATGCCAAAGGTGTGTACTGCCTGTTTCTGATGTAGTTACATGCACTTCTGCTGATAAAGTTGTTCCTTGAAGTACATAGAGGTCGTGTTTAAGGTTTCCCTTCATAACCACTAGAGAACCTTTTATTACCTTAAGAACTCCATTTTGAGCTTTGTAACTAAGCCCTCTTTGATCTAAAGTACCTAAGTGAAAGGAAATTCTATTCCTTAAATTTCTTCTATTTTGAAAAGTTTTTATTTACTATCTTTTGACTTTTTTGGACATGAAGTATCTTTAATACATAAGTTATTTATTTTCTTGAATAACTTGATTTGAGATATGATTAATTCTATCATAATATTTATTATCTTATCTCTAATGATTTAATTCATTTACTATGTAGATTTGACTTGATCAAAAAAACATCTACAAGGAAGGATTCTAGTCTATATATTGGAGAGACATAGACCAACCGAAAGATAGAGAGAAAGAGAGAGACCGTGCGATTTTCTGAGAGCTTCACGTACGTATATTGTGAGAAAGCTGAAGATTTCTCTGAAGCTTAAGTTGAGGTCGTGTTCTTACTTGTTGCCTTGAATAATTGAAGAGCACTCGAAGATCAACGAGTGTTTCGTCTCTACAAGTTTTGGCATCAAGAGTTTTTCTCCTTACTTCGTTTCCTTTATTCTATTACATATAGAATTTTTAGGAGAACTTTTACTCTTTAATTTCTCACTTGTTTTGAGAAATTGATTTTTACAATGATCACTAGTGTTAGGGTTTGTAAAACTCTTTGAATTATTTTCTAAAGTTTTGCTCTGAGGCGCTACAAGAGTATTTTATACTCTTGCTTAAATCATTTGAGTCTATTTATTTGGTTGCTTGTTTATTTTAGTCACGTTCAAATTATATTCCGCTGCAAATTACTCTAGGTGTTATTGTAGATGTTTTCAACACCTTGTGACAATACCTCAAACTGTTTATGTGCAACCCAATATTCCCTTACAAGTGGCATCAGAGCCATCTTCTTGATACACTAAGAACTGATCTTAGTTTGTTTATTTTATTACAGGAAATAAGATGGACTCATCGTCTGTTGCGAACTCGTTTTTGAAACCTCCGGTCCTTGATGGCATGAATTACGCACTATGGAAGACTAGGATGCGATGTACTATCAAAGCGATGGATGTTCGTGCTTGGCAAAGCATTCTGACTGGTTGAACTCCTCCAAAGATGCTAGATCCAGAAGGAGAATACATTATCAAGCAAGAAGAAACTTGGACCGCCGAGGAAACACAAAGTTCAATCTACAATGCTAAAGAACTCAATGCAATTTTTTCATCGGTGGATATGAGAATGTTTGGAATCATAGCTGACTGCACTGTTGCTAAGGATGCTTGGGATGCTCTTCAAGAACACTGTGAAGGAATTGATAGTGTGAGAAGAACAAGACTGAGATTGCTAAACGCAAAATTTGAGAATATCAGGATGGATGAGAATGAGACTATTGCTGATTATGACAAAAAACTTAGGGAGATAGCTACAGAGGCGCATGCTCTTGGATGACCTATTGCTAGTGAGAATATGGTGAACAAAGTCCTTCGGTCTTTGCCAAAGAGATTCAATGGAAATATTTGGGCGCTTGAAGAAGTAAAAGACACTTCAAAGATGAAGATGACTGAACTGATAAGTATCCTTCAAGTATTTGAGATGAACTCATCAGCACAAGAGAAGGATAAAGGGAAATCTATAGCACTTCAAGCGACAAAGCCTTCATATGAGGAGTATGTTCAATTCCAGCAATAATTTCATCAGTCTGATTTAGAGGATGATTCGATCTCTCTCATGACTAAGAAATTCAATGATTATATGAAGAAGATGAAAGAGTCAAGGAAGACGGATCAAAAACTCAAAGCTCCAATGTTCTCTAACAAGCCTCTGAAGATTACTGGACCAGAACAATTACCAAGGAAACCTATTGATACTCCTAAGCCTTGACTGATGTTGGAAGGGAAGAAGAAGTCAGTACCAAAGAAGTTAGACACTGTACAATGCCATGCTTGTCAAGGTTTTGGGCATTATGAAAATGAATGTGCTAACACGCTTAGAAAAGGCATGAATACGTCTTTGAGTGATGAAGAGTCTGATGAAGAAGAACAATAGGATGAAGAAAGCCACACTGCCTTATTTGCTCTGCTGAAAAGCAAAAAAAAGTTTCAAGTCAATCATTTAGGTGTTGCCGCAGGTTTTGCCACACCTGGACGCAACATCTCCCAAAGGTCAGTCTTCTTAAATTCTTCCATTACTGATAATGTGTGTGATAATGATTCAGGTGATGAGATAATGTCCATGGAAGAAGCTCGGATGATGTTTGAAGAATTACATACTTATTGGATTGAAAGGAATAAGATGAATACCATTCTTTCAAAAGAAAATTCTGATCTAAAAGCTAATGTGTCAAGGCTTGAAGTTATACTGAGCAAGAAAGAGAAGGAATTAAGCCAAGTGAAGGAAGAACTTGAAAAAGCAAAAGCTACTTTGGCCAGGTTCAATTCAAGCACTTTCAAGATTGATTCTTTACTCATGATGGGAAGAGACGGTACGGCTGGTTTAGGTTTTGAAAACATCATATTTGAGGTTGGTGAAAGTTCGAAAGGCCCTGTGTTTGTCAAGGAAAGAAGCAGTACTGAAAGCTCAATCAAAAAGGCCTTACCATTTGATCCTCCAAAACCAAAGCCACAGTCTACTGCTCCTTCAATGTCTAGAAGGAAACGTAAGTATATTTGTCACTACTGTCATAGACCTGGTCATATCAAACCATACTGTTTTAAGCTGCAGGAAGACTACAGACAGAGATCTGCATCAAAGGTGTTGTCTAAGGTGTTGCCAACATTCTTCCACAACATCTACAAAAACAGATCTTCTGTAAGAAAAGTTTGGGTACCAAAAGCTCATAATCATTGTCATATGATTTATACTGCTTTGAGAACTAATGTTTCAGGTGCTTGGTACTTTGATAGTGACAGCTCATGTCATATGACAGGTTTCAAGAAGTTTATCACTGACTATGTTGAACAGAAAAATGGAAAAGTAACCTATGGAGGAGGTTCAAAGGGAAACATTGTTGGAAGGGAACTCTGAATGTTGTTGGTTTGCCTAAGCTTCGCAATGTGCTTCATGTAGAAGGACTAACTGCAAATCTAATAAGCATAATCCAACTTTGTGATGTTAATTTACATGTGCAATTTGATAAGAAATTATGCAAAGTTTTTGATGATTCAAATCTCTGTGTCATGCAGGTACTAGGTCATCCGACAATTGCTATCAACTTGGAGAAGAGATGGCGTGTAGACATACAAAAGTGAATGAGTTTGATTTATGGCATCAAAAACTGGGTCATGCAAATTTCAAGATACTAAAGAACTTGAGTAAGTTAGATGTTGTCAGAGGTATGCCTAACTTAAAAACTGGTGTTCCATTTGTGTGTGAAGCATGTCAAAAAGGGAAGCAGACTAGGGTGTCACATGAGGTGTTGCCAACATCTGTGACAACACGCTGCCTCGAGCTTATTCATATGGACTTGATGGGTCCAATGGATGTTGAAAGCTTTGGTGGTAAGAAATATTTTTTTGTTTGTGTGGATGATTTTTCACGATATACTTGGGTAAATTTTTTGAGAGAAAAATCAGACACATTTGATGTCTTCAAGAAACTGCTCACTAAGATTTCGAACCTATACAATCTGAAGGTAATCAGAATTCGCACTGATAATGGTAAGGAGTTCTAAAACTCTTCTTTTTCTAGTTTGTGTGACTTAGTATTTCTCATGAATTTTCTGCTCCTAAAACTCCACAACGGAATGGAATTGCTGAAAGAAAAAATAGGACTTTGCAAGAAATGGCAAGACTAATGTTGAGTTCGAAAAATATTTCAAAACGTTTTTGGGCAGAAGTCTTGAATACTGCATGTCATATTTCAAATAGAGTTTATTTGAGGAGTGGTACTACTATGACCTCCTATGAAATTCTCATGGGAAAGAGGCCAAACCTTAAATATTTTTATATTTTTGGATGTGTATGTCATGTTTTGAATGATAGGGATCATCTTGCTAAGTTTGACGCTAAAAGTGATAAGTGTATGTTCTTGTGATATTCATCAAATAGCCGAGCCTATAGGATGTATAACTTGAGAACAAGGACTATCTTTGAGTCAATTAATGTTGTGTTTGATGATTTTGCAGATCTAAAGAATAAAACAGCTGAGGATGAAGTTGATGATCTGCTGGATAATTCTGAAAATTCAGATGTTGTCCAAGGAGTGTTGCCAACACCTCTGACAACATCTCCTGCAGAAATTTCAGAAACAAAAGTTGAAAAGTCTACTGATGATAATACTGATGAGGACAGTGAGGTAAATAAAGCTAGAAAGAATGTTCCAAGCAGAATTCAGAAGAATCACCCAACCTCACAAGTAATTGGAGATGTACATGGAGACTTGCAAACTCGAAGAAAATAGAAAGTGGATTTTCGAAAGATGGCAGGTTTGTTGTGCATGAGCTCTACGTACTCTCAGGAAAGATTTTCTTGTTTCGTGTCAAACATTGAACCCAAAAAGGTTGAAGAAGCTTTAAAGGATGAATTTTGGATCAATGCTATGCATGAAAAGTTAGAACAATTTGTTAGGAATGATGTGTGGTACTTGGTACCATTTCCTGCTCATGGTAATGTTATAGGAACTAAATGGATTTTCAAAAATAAAACTGATGAGTCAGGAAACATCATTAGAAATAAAGCTAGGTTGGTAGCTCAAGGGTATACACAGGTTGAAGGAGTGGATTTTGATGAAACCTTTGCTCTTGTAGCCCGCATTGAGTCAGTCCGACTTCTGCTTGCTATTTCATGTAACATGGGAATGAAACTTTTTCAAATGGATGTAAAAAGTGTCTTTTTGAATGGGATCCTAAATGAAGAAGTTTATGTGAAACAACCTAAAGGATTTGAGTATCCAAATCATCTTGATTATGTGTATAAGTTGAAAAATGCATTGTATGGATTGAAGCAAGCACCACGTGCATGGTATAGAAGACTAACCGAGTACTTGCTCAATATTGGCTTCAAAAGAGGTGAAGTTGATAATACTTTATTTGTGCAAAAGTCTCAAGATAATATCTTAATTTGCCAAATTTATGTAGATGATATAATCTTTTGTGCTTCAAATAACAAACTTGTTGATGATTTTGTGAAGTGCATGTCTTCTACATTTGAAATGAGCATGGTCGGTGAGTTAACTTATTTCTTGGGCTTGCAAGTGAAACAAATGCATGATGGTATATTTTTGTGTCAAAGCAAGTATGCTAAAAATCTTGTGAAAAAGTTTCTGAATGACAACACTAAACACATGCGCACACCTATGGGGTCTAATGAAAAACTGTCTAGGGAGGATGTTGTCGAAGGTGTTGACAACACCCTCTACAGAAGCATGATTGGTAGTCTTTTATATTTAAGTGCTACAAGGTCTGATATCATGTATAGTGTTTGTCTATGTGCTAGATACCAGTTTAACCCAAAAATTACTCACTTAAAGGCCGTAAAACGTATACTAAAATATGTGGCAGGTACTTTGAATTTGAGTTTGTGGTACACTAAAGAAACCAATTCAAATTTGGTAGGGTTTAGTGATGCTGATTGGGCTGGGGATTTAGATGAGAGAAAGAGCACTTCGGGAGGATGTTTCTACTTGGGGAATAACTTAGTGTCTTGGTATAGTAAGAAACAAAACTGTGTCTCACATTCTACTGCCGAGTCTGAGTATGTTGCTGTTGGTAGTTGTTGCTTACAACTCCTTTGGATGAATCAAATGCTAAATGATTATGGTGTTAAGAGTGATACTCCTATTGTGTACTGTGAAAATTCTAGTATCATTGATACATCCAAAAATCCAGTACAACACTCTCGAACCAAACACATTGAAATTAGACATCACTTCATTCGAGATTTGGTCGAGAAAATCATGATCTTAATTGAGTTTGTTGGAACAAATAACCAATTAGCTGATATATTCACAAAAGCTTTGGATTTCGAGAGATTCTCCAGTCTAAAGAAGTCTCTCAGTATGTGTGCATTATAAGACAGAACTGAGATGTTGTTAGGAGTATTGCCAACACCCTGTGACAACACCTTTTCATGCATATGCATTTTTAGGATTCATTAGGCATATTGCATTCATGCATTCATTCTATTTTGTGATGTGTTGGATACTTTATAACCATTGAATAGTTTTCACTCAGGATTCTTTGCAAAATATTTTACAGTTTAATTTGGATTAATCGAAGAAGAGTTCTGACTAAGTCACGAAGTAGTGGAGGGACGTTCGTGTATTCCATGATCTTGTCCCAAATGAAAAGTGACTTTGCAAAATCAGAATAACAAAAGAACAAGAATGATTAAGCTTGAATTGAGTCAATCATCAAATTTGATTGATAATCAGAAGCAAATGGAAAAAGCTACCTAAAGGGATCCATTTGAAGATCGTTCCTTTAGTGTGCGGGCTACCACTTCTGCAAAAGTAATGAATTAAATATCAAAAAAATTTTGAATCCTGAAGTGTTGTTGGAAGATGTTGCCAACATCGTTGAAAATACCTCATTGTGTCAACATATAATTTTGCATGTGATTTCATTTTAATTATTGTCACACTCTGTTTTAGACATAATTAGGACATGCATATTTTTAATTTGTGAATATCTTGTGCCGAAAGGTTATAAATTCTAATCAAACAAAAAAAATTTGATTTTTGCCCTATCCACTGAATTTTTGAATTTGAATGGGATTGGATTTTGTTTCAGTGGTGTTACCGTCTGATGAGGAGTTAAAATTGAAAATATTTGGTGAAATATTTGGGCCTAGATTATCGGTGGAAATCAAAGAGATTTATTGTCTAATTTAAATCGGATTTGTTACCGTTTTTGGAGTGTTACCGTTGGGGCCTACTGAGAATCCGAGTTAGAATAGGAAAAGGTTTGGTGTGTTATATATTTGAGTTCTTATCTGTTTATGTAAATATATTATTTACTTGCTTCGTCTCGCACCTCTTTATTCTCAGTGCTCCATGTTTATCAATTGCCCTAAATTTCTTTTCGTGTGTTTACTCTCTCATATACCAATTGCAGGAAAGGGTTTTGATGCACACGATATCCGATCGGAGATGGGCTAAATAGAAGATGCTGCTGAAGATGTTACAACACCTCAGTCACCACACCCCGTGCTTGAGCAAGCCCTGATTCCAGTTGCTGAGGAGCCTGTGCCCTTGGACTCCATCGCTCCAGGAGAGCCTGGTAACACTCTTGATGTGGATAATTTGCCAGACATGGCTGTGCTAAACAAGGTGTTTCCAACGAAACCCTTGACTCACCGATCCAATAGACAAGCTGGATACAATCATAATTACACTGCATCGAAGAGATTCCGTGGGAAGGGTCAACCATCAAGACCTTCTATGATGGATACAGAGTACTCTTCGGGGATGATGAAGATTACAAGCTGATACATCGCAAAAGAGGAAAAGCTAGTGCCATGGAACCCTGTTCCAACCATCCCCGTTCCATTTGAACCTGAGAAATCAAAGGGGAGTTCATCATCTGATAGTGAATCCACTGAATCAGAAACTCCACCTGTTGCTGCTGCCAAAGAGAAAGGTGCATCTGCATCTGTCCCTATTCTTGAGGAGACCGCCACTGCTACTCCTCTTGTGTTCTCTGATGATGAGGAGATTTCCATAGCCCAGTTCATGGCTAAGATGAAAAAGTCCAAAAACAAGAAGCCTGTTGATGAGCCGATGATGAACCAGATGAGGAGATGCTCCAGGAATTTGCTGATAACCGTCCTCACCCCTCTGATAGTTCCAGCACTGACTCAAGTGAAGACTCAGATGCTGAGAAAGAATTGTATGAAGAGTCAGATTCTGATGACTCTGAGGAAAATGAAGAAGATGTTGAGGAAGGTGTTGCCGACACCTTGGACAACACCTTGGGTGAAGACTATCGGGTAAATGAGTCTTACTCCTCTTCTTTTTATACAAAGGATGTTGCTGATTGCTGGGTTAAGTATGCTGACCGTGAGTTCCTTGAGGAACGCAATATTGATGTGGAGAGTTATGGAGCTCAGAATCTGGTCAGATTCTTTGAGTTAAGAAACATTTTGTCCACTGTTACCATTGCTGGTCCGTATTGCAGGACACTTGTTCGTGAATTCTATTGCAATTTAACTTAAGCAGTGAAGGACCCTCAGTATGTTAAATATGGAAAAGTGTATGTGCGAGGGCAGATTTTTGCCTTCAGTCCTGCCATGATTAATGGATTCCTCCATACACTTACTGGTGATGATGCTGCTCTACCTACTTTGGATAAGATGACCTCTGTCATCACAGGAGGACAAGTCACAGTGTTTCCAGCTCATCCTAAAAAGCTGCCAGCTGCCAAACTCATATCTTTCTACTCTGTTCTACACAAGACCGCTGTGAAGACATGGACTCCATCTGGGAATTCCACCGTTGTCACAAAGCACCAGGCTCCAGTCTTGTACGCCATTGGAACAGAAATCAATTTCAACTATGATCAAATTGTGTTTGACACGATCATGGCCTTTGCTGATTGTGCACAACCAACTCTGAAGTTGTCATATCCTTCTCTAATTTATGCATGTTGCTATCTCAAGAGATTGAGAAGGATGATGATGAACTACTCACTGAGCCTGGAGAATTGCTGAAGATCGCACCTGCATTACTCAAAGGCAACAGAAAGATAGACCTACCTTGGTCTGAATCAGGTGTTGCTGCAGGTGTTGTGGCAGGTGTTGCCAACACCTCCTCTGCCACTGAAATTTTTCTACCCCCACTCTACTGCTCAAGAAACTGATCCTACATTTGTTAAAGCTCAATTATTGCATGCTGAGCAGAAGATTACATAGGCTAAGGCTGATCTTGCCTATTATGAAGGGTTGAAGGCTCACTATGAGTCTTTACTAAGTGGAGCTGGCCCTTCTGAACAAAAATGGGGAGAATAAAGTGAAGCAGGAGAAGAAGAAGAAGCTGACGCTGATGGATCATCTGAAAGCAATCAATTCTAGATTTGCTTTTGTTGTTCTAGTTTATTTACTTTTTGTGATTTTAGCTTGTTTTTGCTCTACTCCTAATCAAAACTGCTTTTTGTGATTTTAGCTCTGAAATGTTATCTTTTTTTCTCCTCTCACATATGTTTTCTGATCTGGAGTGTCATTGTTAGATGTTGTTAACATCTCATGACAACACCTCTTCTTACACTTAGGGGGAGAATTTGTTTTAGTATTCAGGGGGAGTTTTGATTAAGGGGGAGTTAAGTTGTTTTGTTTTTGAATCAATTGTGTTTTGTCCAGAAAGGCAAAAAGGGAAAAATTGAAAGGAATATTCTATTCCTTAAATTTCTTCTATTTTGAAAAGATTTTATTTACTATCTTTTGTCTTTCTTGGACATGAAGTATCTTTAATACATAAGTTATTTATTTCCTTGAATAACTTGATTTGAGATATGATTAATTCTATCATAATATTTATTATCTTATCTCTAATGATTTAATTCTTTTACTATGTAGATTTGACTTGATCGAAAAGGGAACAAGATCTAGAATCCTATGTCTACAAGAAAACATCTACAAGGAAGAATTCTAGTCTATATATTGGAGAGACGTAGACCGACCGAAAGATAGAGAGAAAGAGAGAGACCATGAGATTTTCTGAGAGCTTCACGTACGTATATTGTGAGAAAGCTGAAGATTTCTCTGAAGCTTAAGTTGAGGTCGTGTTCTTACTTGTTGCCTTGAAGAATTGAAGAGCACTCGAAGATCGAAGATCAACGAGTGTTTCGTCTCTACAAGTTTTGGGATCAAGAGTTTTTCTCCTTACATCATTTTCTTTATTCTATTACATATAGAATTTTTAGGAGAACTTTTACTCTTTAATTTCTCACTTGTTTTGAGAAATTGATTTTTACAATGATCACTAGTGTTAGGGTTTGTAAAACTCTTTGAATTATTTTCTAGTGAAGTTTTGCTCTGAGGCGCTGCAAGAGTATTTTATACTCTTGCTTAAATCATTTGAGTCTATTTATTTGGTTGCTTTTTTATTTTATTCATGTTCAAATTATATTTCGCTGCAAATTACTCTATGTGTTATTGTAGATGTTGTCAACACCTTGTGACAACACCTCAAACTGTTTATGTGCAACCCAATATTCCCTTACACTAAGAAAATCAAATTCCTTTTTAGATCAGGAATGTATCTAACATCAGTCATCACTTTTACTGTTCCATCACTCATTCTCAACCTTATAGATCCAATACCATGAATCTTGCAAGATTCATTATTTCTTAGCAATACATAGCCAGCCTCTACTTGTTTTAAATATGTGAACCAGTCCTTTCTTGGAGTCATATGGTAGGAACAGCCCGAGTCCAATATCCATGCATCTTTTGTATTCTCTGAAGAGATAGTTAGAACTTCAGCAACTTCATATTCTTGTAATACATTCGTTGCATCTGTTATTAAAGTTGCTTCTTGTCCCTGATTCTGCTTCCTTGAGGGACAGAATCTTCTAATATGTCCTTCCTTTTTACAAGACCAGCATACTCTTTTTGGCCTTGATTTTGATCTTGATCGAGGTCTCCATTTTCCATTATGATCCTTTCTTTCCAAAGACCTTCCTCTCACATTCAGCCCTTCACATACAGTTCTATTGATTTTACCATTTACTTTCAAGTCCAACTCTTTGGAATATGTAGCTCCTATTACTTCTTCAAGGGTAAGTGTTTCCCTTCCATACTTGAGAGTGCCCTCAGCTGGTCATAGGACTTGGGCTAAGAGTTCAGTAGAAAGATAACTTGATCCTCATCATCTATCTTGACATCCATATTCTCCAAGTCTGCCAAAAGCTTTGTGAATTCATCAATGTTTTCATCGATTGTCTTGTTTTCATCCATCTTGTAACTGTAGAACTTTTGTTTAAGATATATTCGATTGGGCAAGGTCTTGGTCATGTATAACTGCTCCAATTTGAGCCACATATCAGCTGCCGATTTTTCCCTTACAACTTTTCTGAGTATTTGATCACTAAGACTCAGAACTATCGTTTTCCTTGCCTTCTTCAAGATCTCTGCCTTATTTTCTTTTGTATCGGGAATCTTGGTTTCACCTTGCAGGGCATCATCTAAACCAAGATTACCCAAGTGAGCAACCATTTTTTCTCTCCATAAGTTGAAATCATTCTTTTCATCGAACTTCTCCACCTCAAATCTTGATGTGGGCATTGCTAAAAAATTCCCCTGGTCAGTAGACATCTTTATCAATAATAATCACACAGAAGAAAATAAATTGGGAAGGTCGACTGGACAATCGAAGAGAAGATACAGAGCCGCGATAATAAAAAAAAAAACTTATGCCCCAAGATCCAAATCTTGAGGCTTTGATACCACTTGTTGTGATTAAGCCTCAAATATATGTCTTCAGCAATTACGATTCAACAGACACAATCAAGCCCGCAAAGTCTAAAACTAAAATAAACGAATAAAGCAACACACGAACATCACAATTACTTGGTTCGGATTGAAATCAATCCTACATTCAAGGATTTGGGAATCACACCAAGTAAATTCACTATGAATCAAGAATATCCGAATTTACAATCCCCAATTCAAGATTAATAGTATGAATCAAAAAATAATTATAATTTACAAAAAATCTTTCGTGACGAAAAAATAAAATAAAAGAAAAAAAATTAGGGCCCACCTGTCCGAAGCCGGAAAGAGTTTTTACGTTGTACAATTTGGGTTTGTTCGCAGTGGCAGCCATCTCACTCTCAGCTGTGCCGGCGGAAGTCACTTTCAGGCAGCCCGCAAGGAAGAAGATCGAAGACATGGAGAGACCAAAGAAGAAGCAAGTGTTCCTCTTCTACTGTGAGGAGGCTGAGGAATTGGCGCGTAAAGTAGCTGCTCAATCGGACCTCATTCGGCTTCAATCCATTAATTGGAGGTAAACTAAGAGATTTCTTTTGGGTTCGTTGGTGATGCAGGGGATGTGGGATTTCAGTTTCAATAGCTTTTTTTTTTTTTTTGGCTTCTTCGTGGGTATGTTTTTGTTGTTTTTGAATCTTTTGATTTTTGAAAGAAAATCCTTTGTTTCTTCTGAAATGGGTCACTTTTCCTTTAATGAACTTTAGGGGTACGCATTTTTTTTTTCCATTATGGTTATGAGGATTTGTCTCCTCTTGTCATTTATAGCTTCTATGCTTGTCTAGTTGTGCCGAGTTCGCTGGAACATTTGTGAACAAGAGAGATTTTATTGGAAGCTTTGATTTTTGCAAAAATGGTTTTCTATAAGAAAGATTGCTCAAGCCCCACCATTCTCCTTTGAGGCACGTTGTTTATCGTGATTCCTAATGTTAGTTGAGGGAATGAAATATAGCCTCAGGAAGTTGCTGATGTTGATCACTGGTAGTCGGTTTTATTATAACTTCTGCATCTGTGCCTGATTTCCAATTGTTCATCACAATAGTGTCCTAATCCTTATCCTGCGAATCATTATAATAGCGAAGATTTGGACAAGAAATATATTTTGGTTTTGATGGGAATCAGTTTTGCCTTGAAACATTGCATGTGAACGGTTTCTGGCACACTAACTGTGGGATGATTGTTGGTTTTTCCCATATATTCCAGCATCTACCTTTATTTCCTTTTACTCACGAGTCATGACAATTGTGTCAATAATATTTATGTACTAGATCATGTTAATCCCAAAATATTTTTACCTAAATGCTTTTGATGTTTGACTATTGTGAATTATGTTTACTATAGACTATGGGGTAAGGCTTTATTTGGTTAAGTTCACCTTGAATTTGACTATGTGACAGGAGCTTCGATGATGGATTTCCAAATCTTTTCATAAAGAATGCACATGACATTCGAGGCCAGCATGTTGCCTTTTTAGCATCTTTCAGTTCGACTGCAGTTATTTTTGAACAGCTTTCAGTGATCTATGCACTTCCAATGTTGTTTGCCGCATCATTCACTCTGGTGCTACCTTTTTTTCCAACTGGTTCCTTTGAAAGAATTGAAGAGGAAGGAGATGTTGCCACAGCATTTACCTTGGCTAGAATGCTATCAAACATTCCTATCTCGAGGGGTGGTCCCACCAGTTTGGTTATCTATGATATACATGCTTTGCAGGTTATTTTCGATCATAGTGGTATTCTTGTCACTTATAGTTTATTATACGTACTTCTGTTTATATCTCACCTTTTCAGATCTATGTGCTCTGTTTCTTGAAATGGTTTGAAATAGTTGATACTGAAAAGTGTAGTTTTATTCCATTTTTTCATTTTCACAGGAAAGATTTTATTTTAGCGACACTATTTTGCCCTTGTTTGAGACTGGGATCCCACTCTTGAAGCAGCGGCTGCACCAGCTTCCTGAATCTGATAAGGTGGGCTCCTTTTTTCCTAAGATGTTTGTGAATAATGGCGTCTTAAGAATGTAAAGAAATCAGTTATTTTATCTTCTAACTGTATTATACTTATTTCCAACTTAACCTTCTTTTTTCCAGATAGTTGTTGCGTTTCCAGATGATGGAGCTTGGAAACGATTCCACAAGCTGTTGGATCAGTTCCCTACGGTCAGTTATAGGAATCAAAATGTCACGCATATTTTGTATCTTATTTCATGGAGAGTATTGTCATATTTTGGCACAGGTTATTTGCAACAAGGTTCGTGAAGGGGACAAAAGAATAGTTAGGATAAAAGAGGGTAATCCGTCTGGATGCCATGTTGTCATTGTTGATGACTTGGTGCAATCTGGTGGGACTCTAATTGAGTGTCAGGTGTTCTTCCTTGACTCTCTCTGTGATTTTCCTACATGTTAATCGCAGTTTGTCTTCGATATTTTGTTTACCATTAAATCTCTTTGCATAACATTGCTCCCAAAGTCAGTCAATTGTGATTTGATATTGGTATCAAGCAAGAAAAGTGTTGATGGTAATCACTCCCTCAATGTTAAATTCCGCAGCGATGTATTTGTGACGACACAAAAACATGATTTCTTTTGGTCATATTGCTGTTTTTGTTTCCTGTCAGAAAGTGTTGGCTTCTCACGGCGCAGCAAAGGTGAGTGCCTATGTAACTCATGCCGTGTTTCCAAAGAAGTCTTGGGATCGCTTTGTTCACAAGAGTGAAGGTATCATGAGCTTGTGTTAGTTTCAGTGACTCGTTCCATTATTTTGTTGCTGATGACGACGTTCTTAGCAGACTCGGAGAAGGCGTTCACCCATTTTTGGATCACGGATTCTTGCATGAACACTGTGAAGGCCATCTCCAATAAGCAACCTTTCGAGGTTTTGAGTCTCGCGGGATCGATAGCCGATGCTCTCCAAACATGAGGATTTGCTATCCAGAGAAAAGGGAAGCTCACATTTTGCACTCTTATTGCGAGGAAATTTCGATCACTTGTTACTTTAGCTTCTGACAATTAACTATCTATCTACCCGGTGGTACAACTTGCTTGTTTTTAGACCATGCAAGAGTGGCCCTCTTTATCTTTATTTAGGAGTGAGCAAAACTTCGGGCAAACAAAATAATCAAGCAAATTCTGTTAATTTAGAGATGCAATTCCATTTAGTAGGTAGCTTGGTTGTTAATTTCAATTATAAGAACTCGATTTCTCTCGTTTCCTGAGGGGAAAAAGAATACCAAGTCCAAAAACCGACAAATATGTGCATTACTGTGAAGAATCATGTAAAAGTTTGTCCAACTATACAATTCTGAAACAACACACCATCTAATGTATATATATGTACATAATGTGCGGAAATATAAACAAGAAAAGAAGAAACTGGAAGAACAAGAGCAGCAGGGGCGCTGTGAAGCTTCACCTTATATACGTATTAGTACTCCGTTTCTGGTATTATGGATTGATAAAATGCTGATACTTCGGTTTGACAATGAACAGAGACATGTAGAAGAAATATCGCCAATGTTTTTGCAGAAACTCTCTTACTGAGAGTCTGGATCGCCCTTCGGGCTGTCGAGAGAATCTCCTGTGTAAGATCCATCTGGTTGACGTATGAGAATATTCAGATTTCCAGGTGGAAAATGTTCCTGTGAAGCCAAACAATTACTGCGGTTATTGCGTTGAGGAAAAAATGCTACTAACTCTGGCAAAACGACAGAAAATGAAGCAGAAGCAAACCAGGCATGAAGTAAAAACTTATTTAAGCCACCCGAGTGTGTGAAACAAAAGCGCTTACACTATGAAGAACACTAAAATTTAGCACAAATCACTACTGAGTCCAAATAAAAATGGATGCTTGATTAAAGGACGGAACTAGAGAATTTTGATTTAGGATGAATGAACATAAATCTGATGTTAGATTTAGTTCTGTTTTGTTTATTGTTCATCGTGGTGGTTTGTTTGTTACGGTAACAGGCAGACATTTCAGATCTTTTGCCAAAATTCGTATTACATTTAAGTTATGTTTAAACAAAGAAGAATTGGGCAAAAAGAATGATGTTTGGTTGGGCATTTATCAAAGGCACACTTAAAAAGCTTAAAACAACAACAAGAAATTTGTGGAGTTAATAGCTTCTCCTCCAGCTTCTCTTTCAGAAAGTCGAATTGGTTTTAACTAGCGTACCTCATGAAAAAGAAAATAGCTCAGTTTCATAAGATATTTTTCTAACAGTAATTATGCAATCAAACTCTTTCGTTTGCCCATGATCTAGTAAACTAAAGTGGTGTCACCACGTATCTTACATGCTCGGTGACGACCAAATCCATGGCGAGTGAGGAAATTAGTGCTAAATAGCTAATATAATGCATACCACATCACCAGTCCCTTGGCATTCTGATTTGAAAATAATTGGTCGGCAACGCCTGTCTTCGTTCATTAAAGTTGAATTCTGGAAGTTCGAGATGAGAGCTGCCAGTCCCTGTATTCTTGCGTATGCCAAGGATGCGACCTTCTCACTGTTAAATTTCTCCCATTTCTTTCCGTTAAATGCCTGCAAAGAGTTGTGTCTCACAAATTAATTTGTTACACAAAAGATTTGAATTTTATAGGGACAAAGCATTATAGTTATGCAACTGGCCAGAAATACTAGTGAGAGCAACATCCGGACAAAGTATATCATATACAATCATGCAACACAAAAAGAAGTAAAAAGGTTCCTTTCAGTCCCTGAGAAGAAACAAGAAAATGAAGCACACACCTTATAAAAGTTGATGATATGCGAAGGAGATACCAAGTTGATGAAGGCATACCCCACATTACACTTATTCTGGACCAAAAACTCAGATTATAACATTGCTGCGATGGATTCACTTAGTGAACATAGAGAAAATTTATTGAACCAAAAATTACCTTAAAATCTATTGGCAAATAGATAAAATCATAGATAATCTCCTGTATCTCATCAATGGCAGCAATTAACATCTTCGAAGTGTACCTACAGTCGGATGGAAAAGCACATATGTTGAGTTATAACATCACAATTCACAAAAGAGAATGTTTTTTCTGGCTCTTACTTGTTTGGGATGTTTTTAATCATCAAAGTAGTCCTATTATCTTCCCCATCGACAATCTTCTCCAAGTCTAATTGATATTGTTTCCTGTTCTCAAGCAGGACGTCACTCTCAATCGTTCCAATTCGAAAACAGTCGATTATTTCATCATCGCTGCTTGCTCCCTTGCATCCAAAAGAACTGTTTCCGAAATATGCCGAGCCATTTCCAGATGTCCACGGCATTCTTGAACTAGGAGAACCACTTTGGGTGAAATTACCAGTAAAAGTACCTCCTAGGTTCACTGGGCCAGGCGTATTCCGTACACGACACCCATTGTTACATCTAAAATTTGTGGCTCCAAAATCTCCCTGGTTGAGGTAAGATGTGTCTGGAGACTCTGGGGAAAAACCGAAGTGCCTTTCTAATTTAAAACCAGATGGAGCAGAGCCCACGTGAAGATGTGAGCCAAGAAATGAGCCGTGCTTACTAGCATAAAGAAAACTAGTTCCCTGACGACTCGATGGAAGTGGATGTCCCCTCGAGGATGGAGACCAGGCTGGAGAGTTGATAAGCTCTGATTGAACAGTGGGACTTCCCCAAAGAAACTCAGAACCTGAAAGTGTTCCATCACTAGACGGCCTGGAATCGCTAAATGGTGAGGTTGGTCCAGGACTTAAACTGAACTTTGTACTGGGATAAGAAGAATGATCCTGATCCAAATGACCTATTCTTCCAGTATCCTTACCAATGGGTGCAATCTTCACGGGATTTGAAACCCGAGATAGAAGTAGAGAGGCAGAACCAGATGATTGATTGCTTCCCACAGGGCTCAGGCCTCTAAAGTTTGAAGATTGATCATAACTGTACAATGGATTATGCTCAACTGGACTGCCAAAATAAGGCCAAGCGCCTGCAAAGAACTCAGTCGAATCTTTAAGATTGTCCATAACATGGGAACTGACATGCATTTTTAAGTGATCGTAAAAAATGTACAGCGTAACATGCCTGGGGGAGAGATGAGTATAGGTGAACCGACTTGATGTCGAGAAGCTCGGCCTTCTTCCTGTTCTTGCAGTTGGCTCAGTCGCAAAAAGCTGTATGCAAAGAGAGAGGAAAAACTCAATTTCAATCATCATGGAGTAAGCAGAGGGTTATCAATTAATTAAATGCTTAAAATGAGTGGAAAAGAACAAGCCAATGTACAGGTGTGGTGCACTTGAGCCAAGTTGAGTTCAAGTAACACCCAACTCCAACTCAACCGGGAAAAAACTCAAACTCAAACTCAAGCTCAATCTAAAAGATTTTTTAGCCCAAGCTCGACCGAAGAAATATTCAGGTATCCTGAGCCTGAGCCTGAGCCTGAGCCTGAGTTTGACAAGCTTGATTTTCTCAAGCATATAATTCAAGTTCGAGTTTGGAGTATATTGATGAAAGTAACATTTGATTTTTATAACATTAATTTATAACTTGTATAATTTATTATGACATTAAGGGTAAATTAAATTAAAATAAGTACTATAAAAGTACGAGAAAATATTATTTACTCAAGCCTGATACATTAAAGTTCGAGATCGACCCTAGCTCAGCTAGGCCTGTTCAAGCTCCTAAGAAGTTCGGCTCACTTGGTACTCCAACAAAGCAACCAGCAAGGTAGCAGAAAATAATAAGTTACCTCTGTCGAGCTCCACCAGGTCGGCTAGGTTCAAGCTTTATGCGCTTCCCTGCTATCTCACACCTATTTAAAGCCTTGAGAGCATCCTCGGCAGCTCTAACATCATAAAACTCAATGAACTTGTGGTTTTGTTTGTGAGGGGTCTCTCTTATCTACATTTTTATGCAAATAATATGAATGTGATTCTTATCAAATATATATATATATATATATATATATATATATATATATATATTAATGTGATTGATCTCCGACAAACAAAAAAATTTTATGCGGAGAAATAAATAACAAATTAAGTTGATTTTGATCCAATATTCTACCTCTTTAACCTCCCCATAAACTCCAAATATTTTGAGAAGTGTGTCCTTGGATACGGATGCATCCAAATTGAACACTACAAGAGTTCCTTGATTTAAGTCTTTCTCGGAGGGGTTATTCTGCATGTAGCAAAAGATGGTAGTCAGTATAAGGTCAACTGCTTGAAAACTAACTCCTAACAGTGAAAAAAGTGTCTGTTTGAACCTTTGGAATCGAGAAATGAATATCAAGATTTCTTCCTCTTAGTAGCCTGTTTTGTAATGAGCCCATTGCTTTACGGGCATCCCTGATATCATAATAAGATATCATAACAAACCCCCTTTGCTTACATGCAGTATAAAGTTTTCTGATATCTCCATATTGCTATTGGGATGAGAAGAACAAAACATTAATGATAAATCAGTTTCAATCGAATTTAAAGTCATAAAAATTAACGATTAAATTTAATAAAAAGGAAGTTGAAATTCACCCTGAACCAGAAATTAGAATAGCATGCACATCGAATGTAGAGCAGAGTAATAGGGCAATTTCATATGTTTTTCAAACTTTTGAGTCTTGAAAGACAAATAAATTTACAAAAACTAAGAAAATATCAATTGCCACATAATCAGTAAATTCACGAGACACAAAAAGTCATAAAAACACTCACGAAAAAAGGAAAACATGCAATTTTATGCATAGAGAAACATTGTTCCCCTCTAGATGGCCACATAATCAGGAACACAAGTGAGATCACATCATACAATGACCAAAAAGAAAACTACTTAAACTAGTGCAAAATAAACCCCATTCAGTAAAAAAAATCTTGAATGTTCCTTTTTTAAATCTCAATATGCATTACATGGTATAATGCTGTCACTCTTTCAAGGTTGAAGCCAACAAATTCAACTGATACAAGAAGATCTTTTATTTTGTCCAAAACTCAGGTATAATATCCAAAATCAAAATCACTAATCCCAAATACACAAGGAGTGACAACTGAGAATTAAGATAGAAACATTTCAACTTCCAAAGACCTTGGAATCTAAATAACAATACCTCGAAGAGGGACTTAAGTTCAGAATCATCAACATGGCTGTTGATGTTCCTAATAAACAAAGTCCTTGAAGGATGCTCCCCAGATGGGTGCTCACCAGAAAAGGTTCTGATGGCATTTAAGAAACCATTATGAGCATTGGTGCTTCCACTGATACCACTACTAGAAGAACTTAACCTCGACACACCATTTGCAAGATTCTCTTGATTATCAGATTCTATTTCGATTCCCCCTCCACTTCCAAACAAATCATCATCCAAGTCCTCAAGTCGAGTTGGCAACCCATTGAGATCAAAATCATCCTCAGGTCCAGCATAAAGCCCCTCTTCATCGCCAGGAGGAAAGATTCCAAGTTTACTCAATTCAGCATCTTCTAATGGATCCCTATCTTCTTCCGGACAAAGTTTATTTAGGTTATGGAAATCACCATCAATTGATCCAACAATTTGTCCCAGCTCAGTAAAACTAACTGCATTTCAGAAGAAGCTCTTCCATGAAAACTTTTAATAGAAGTGAAAAATCGCAAGAATTTACAGTCAGTAGCTTGCTTCTTTGGCTCACATTTTTCATGTTGAAGGATAGGTAACGAGGTAGAAAACAAGCTAGCATCACTAGACAAGTCATATGCATCAGTTACAATAGGTAGTCTGATTGAGTTGTTTTCTTTCCATCGGCTGGTATTTAATTGATAAGATGAACCTGAAAAGAGATCTTAGAAAAAATTAAGTAAGTTTGGGATATAAGAAAATGTATTACTCAAAAATCCATTAAAGAACATACTTGTAAATATCACAAATGGAAGATAAAAGTTAATTCAACTAACCAGCAACTGAATTTTTTGATGATTCCTCCATTAATATCACTTTCTACAAAGATAAAGCATTGAAGGAAAGGGAGTATCACAATAGCTCCATCTGTAAGTCCACAAACAAAATAGATTTTGAATTACAAAATTTCATTATTAGTACATTCGTCATCGAGTTATATAGACGATTGCGTACTACTGGAGTTTCTATTCTTGTTACTGAATCACATGAAATTTTACCCTATTTCATATTTGTAATGAAGTGAATGAATTACATATGAACGAAAGAATAAAGAGAATTCTTAACTTAAAACTTAAGTTGGAAGTTGCAACAGATCCAAATGGAAACGAGTTGATAGAACAGTACTAGAAACAGAATTTTGTCACTTAGACCTACTAAGGTTTATAAGGCTTTGTATAGACAAAAGAAAAATAAAATGATTCAAATCATATGATATCGCATATTCGAATGTGATAAAGGCACTACTTAAACACGACAGCATGACGGAACAAGATCAATTTTCAAATCAAACAAGAGTGCGAACAGCCAGAAAGTGCTCAAACCCTGACCCAAAAAAATGAACTTATCAGTAGTTTTTATTCAAAGTTTATAAATCGTAACTCCTACCCCGACCTGTTCAATTTCTTACTTCAAGTTACATATATAAAAAAGTCTTCATGCCCTTAAATACAAACTATGGCCTTCCCCTTCCGACCAAGATAATGTAGAGCAATGAAGGAAAAGCAATATGAAATATTTTCATCTTTCCAAGTTCAGAAATACAGTGCATTGAACACAAAATTCCAGGTACCTCCTTTGATTGTTTGAACAAATAATAGCCATATTAGACATAAAAGGGGTATGACGTTCAAGGAAGATTTAGTTACCTAGGCATATCACCAACTGCCCACATGCATATAATAAACAAAAGAATAAAAATGGAGTAAACTATTACCAAATTGATGATTGATGAAACAAAAAATACAACAAAAGAAAGATGAGAATGCCACAAAATTAATGATCACGACTAGAATCTAACATGGCACATGATTGAAAATACTGAATTAATTTTTTTTAAAAAAAAGAAGTTAAAACATCAAAATGGTCAGGCACTACCCTCAATGTGATTTTCTTAAAAATACAAGATTAATCACTAAAATGTGTAAAGTCGGGTATGGTCTTGAGCACAGTACTCCTCAATAAAAACTCATGTTAACCTAAATAAATAAGAACATCACTTTCTTTACACGACATAATTAAGGTCAACCCAATCACAAACCCCAACACAGATAGGTTCACTAGATATCAATAAATTTCCAAATCATAAAGAGTAAAGACGATACAAATTTAACACAACCCTCTTGAAATTGAATCATCTCACACCGCATGCAGAAACTAAATGAAATCCATGATAAGATTATACAAAGATAGCGCAGTAAAACACATGAAGATCGCAACTTTACTTTACGTCATTACCTCAAAGACGAACTGAATTTAAAGATTTCAGCACGGACCCATAAAATTTTGACCGGAAACACAAGCAAATGAAGAAAGAACAAAAGGAAAAAGGCACCTAAATATGCAGGGGAAAAAATATATTAGACGGGCATAATCGCAAAACCAGACGGATGAAGAAGGGAGTACCTCATCAGCACAATGAAGAAGACTTCCAACCGCCAAAACGGTAAGATGAAAACAAAAAGCAGAAGAAAATGTGAACTTCGATACAGTTTCGTAGAAGCAGGGGAATTGGTTTCTTATACACTTTCACTTCCTTCTCTCACGCCGGGATACTTGGTGATACATTCAGGAGAGAGAAAGATAAATGTTTTAGAAAGAGAAAACACACACCACAAAAACCAAACTAGGGATAGTGGAAATGTATCAGTGTGTGTGCTTATGTTATGCGCAATTACAGAATTCGTCTCATTTATTTAATTTTCCACAAAAAACAAGTCTTTTTTTTTTTCTTGGCCTTTTTTCTATTTGTGGAGTATTAGTTGATTTTTCTTTCCTTTTTTTTATTTTGGGTAAACGTATGTTGATGTTAATATTCTATACAGTTTTTTTTCCTGGAATTGAAAACTAAAAAATTGATGACAGTGATAATATGGATTTTATATAGATCGTCGAACAACATAGCTACCACATTTTGATTATGAAAAATTATGATTCATTATAATGGAAAACTTGAATTACCTTAATACAAGTTTTGTTTAATTTTGTGTCCAAAAAAAAAAATTTGTTTGATTTAAAAGAGGGAAAAAAAAAAAAGAAAAAAAAAGTCGGTGATAATACACTATACAAAAGCAAAAGTTTGTGGGATAAGCATAAAATGGCTACATGACTGTAATCTGAAAATCCAAAAATCAGTGTAATATGGCGTTTGTGTTGGTGGAATATGTGTACAGCTTAGTCAAAGATATTTTTTCAAACAAGACTGAGTTGATACGGGATTTACCGATAGAGTTGTCAAAACGGATCGGTAAGACGGACCAATTCGTAACTCACCAAAACCTGTCAGTTGGTGGGGCGAGGCGGCCCATCATTTATGCAGGTTGGGAAATTATCAATCCAATTCGCCTATTTGGCAGTACGGAGCGGGCCGACCCGCCAATTTTTAATTATATTTGATGGGTTTGCATCAACCCACCGTTTGGCGGAACGAGGGAGGCTGGCCCACCATTTAGGCTGGTTGAAAATTTGTCAACCCAACTCGTCTATATAGCGGGGCAAGGCGGACCAACCCAACGGACCCAGCCCACTTTAACAACTCTATTATTACCAGACACGTAGGTGGGGAATCGAGTTGAAAGTGAAAATTGTCAAAAAAATAATGTGTATATGGAAGAGTAACGACTACCAATTATATCACAATAAAAAAATCCAAAAATTATTATAAAAATAAATAAATGATCCGAATTATAAATCGGAATAAATTCATTAATGTTGATGGATTTCAACAAATAAACTAAATCCCACCAAATGATTTCAAATTTAAATAGGCTGGTAAAGCACTAGTTACAATTTACAAATTTACAATTAATTCGAAATGAAATCAAATTGTTTTAAAAAAAAAGGAGTAACAATAACAAAAGTTAAAGAAACCATAGAAAGTTTTATATCTAGAAATCTCAATTCATTATTGAATTTTCATATCGAAATCTTGTACGTCCAAATTATCGATTGCATGTATTAATTCTTTTCTCAAATATCATTAATTATTTAATTCAGGTAAAATTAGTTAGTTGGGTATGATTATTATTTTTAGATTAATCAATATGGAATAGCATTAGACCCGCTTAGTTTTTGAATGAGATAATGAATTATGCATCATATAAAAATGATAAATCAATATATATATATATATATATATATATATATATTTATTGATAAGATAATTGTGGATGACATTAATTAACATATGTAGAGTTGAGCTAATCATTGAACATAACAACAATGTTTAATAATCCATGTCTTATCCTCCATATCAAATGATGCCTTATAGAACTTAAATCTGGATTTATGTATCAAATATAACAATAATATAAATAATATAACAATGACTTTTGGAGTTGATTACTTATGCTATAACATGATAATTACTGTGAATTTGCTGCGAAAATCACTTAATGTCTAGATAATTATATAACCATATTAATATAACAATGACTTTTGGAGTATTTGGGGTAATTATATTATTGTATACGTTCAGTAGTGAGTTATATAAGTTTTAATATAAAATAATTGAGATTGAATTTTAACTAGTGAGATTTGACTTGATAATTATAAGTTTTCGTATGTGTGTAGCTAATGTTAGATCCAACTTCGTCTTGCACAGGCACAATATAATATCGTAATCCATAATATATTTTTTTTTTTGAAAAAAAAAAAAGAAAAAAGAAAATCTGCTTCCCCTATCTTTAGATTTAATTATATGGTTACTATTGGATCTAAGGATTTAACCGAAATGAAGAAATTGAATTTAAAAATTAATTTTAAATATGAATTTTAAATAATACTGATATAGGTATACGTAAATTTCATTTAAATTGTTACCAAATATTAAATTCCTGATAAAAAGGTATACAGATACCAAATAATGAACACGTCTTTGAAATCATTTACTTGAAATTGTTAACTCTATCCAAATATAATTCGAAAGTTCAATTTTGGGATTGTGTTAATTAATACATGGATTTGGGGTCCATTAGATAGAAATACGACTGGGATCTGGGATTTAATCTTTGCAGGATTGGATTTGGGGTAAATTGGATGGAAACTCGTATGGAGCTAGAATTGAGACTTGGTCCTGCGAGACGGGACATGACAGGAAATGAAACGCCCCATTGTATCAAGACGGGTCTTTTCAGTGTGCTTATGTCCTCACTCACACGCATCTTGGAAAACTTTCCAAGGGGTCACCCATCCTATAATTGCCCCAAGTCAAGCACGCTTAACCCACTGTATCAAGACGGGTCTTTTCAGCGTGCTTATGTCCTCACTCACACGCACCCTGGAAAACTTCCCAGGGGGTCACCCATCCTATAATTGCCCCAAGTCAAGCACGCTTAACTTTGGAGTTCTTATGTGATGAGCTTCCGAAAAGAAAATGCACCTTCTTTATATGAATAGTACATATGAAATCTTTTAAGCCCTCCTCAACCATGCAGTCTCAGAATCCCTCTCATTCCGACACGAGATCGGTTCATTCATGTCTCCCTCCGCCTAGAAGCCAACCAGGAGCCGCTCATTGTCCGTGCAACCTCTTGGCACCGGCAATCACTCTCTGCCTCTTCAGCCCCGGGCGTCACATGCCTACCAGCTTCCGCTTGGTTCGTCCCCGAACTATACCGTACTAAGAGAGGTCGGCTCTGATACCAAATGAAACGACTACCTTCTAATACTACTCAATTTTTTTTTTAATAGGTAAATATCTAAATATAAAATATATTTAAAAATCATGCATCTATAAATGAGTAAATAAAACAATAATTAATATAATATATATATATAATTAAAACGTATATATATATATAATAAATAATTACTTTTTAAAATAATTATAAACATAAACAATTTTTCATAAAAATGTTCCCACAAAAATCCATAATAAGAATTTGCATGCAAACAAAATAAGTATAACTCACGCAATAAAATCATTATCAACTTCTCAATAAAAATTCTCACCTAAACTCCATAAACTCATAATTAAATCATAAAACAAGTGCGGAAAACATAATAATATTCAATTCATTGAAAACTTGACTAGAGCGATGGTCACGGGCTAGCCGGCCGCCGGGAGCTCATACGTCTTCACCACCAGTCGAAGCAACATTCTCTAGATCTATTTCTTGCTCACCTGCACCATAGGCTCACATTCTATCTCATAGTAAAAACATGAATAAAAATGATGCACCACATAATACATGCAAGATACATAATAAATAATATATATATCCATGAATGTCCTTATAATACATATATCATAATCATCACGTAACATAGCATACATAATCATACGTAATCATCATGCATCATAATAAGGGCCTATCATCATTTAAAAATCTGAAGGTTATATCCATGTTGTGTGATGTGTCATATCGATTGATCAATCTAAAACCAACGTACGTGGCGGTGGGATCCCCACCTCTTGGCCCCTTCACCAGGCTGACCCCGGATCCTTAGGCAACATAATCATAATCGTATGGAAAGGCAATCGGGCCCCAGTATCCCGACCCACATTCCCGTGTCATATGAAAAGATCTTCGGGCCTAGGCATCCCATCTCCAATCCCATAGGTTGTCACACACCCACTTCAATTCCTTTAAAATATTTTTCATTGCCCATCATCACACATATACATATAGTATCATGCACATACATAAAATTTTTCATGATCTTACTTTCATAAAATATTGCCCGTAATATATATTTAATTAATTAATAATATAAAAATAAAAATAATACTTTTTCATACTTAAAATATTCATGCAATAATTAAATATATATTTACGGACCATGCATAATTTTCATGGATTGGTTCAGGCTGCTGACTCCTTAGACTTAAGTCCATTAACTTTTAGACTGACCCAAAAATTCACAGACTGGCCCAAAAATTCTCATGGGCCGCCAAGCTCATAAAAATCATTGGGCTAACTTAAATAAAATATTTGAGGTCTAATTAAAATTATTTGGAGACCCAAATAATTTTTATAACTAATTAATTTAGCCCAAAAACACAATAAATCATTAAACACTTAAAAATATAAATACCCGAGTCCGGACCACCTAACCCAAACCCGGACCAACCTGACATGACCCATGAATCTACTGAACCGACCCAGGCCCCAGACATGACCCAGAACCCAGCTGGAAACCCAACCCGATCCCCCTCTCTTCTCTCCACTGTCGCGGCTTGAGCAACCTCCAAACAGAGGTGGCGGCCGCCCTGCACCGGCCACCACCGGCCGGTGCACCCCCACCTATACCTATCCAACTTCAAGACCTTTCCAAAAATCCAAAAACCAGACCAAATCATCGACTATGGAGGGAAAACGACGCTCTGGAATCTTGCCCATCTGCAGCTCACACACAGACGTGAGCAGTTGCGGCCTTTTCCATCGTGCGGCTTGCTCAGACCACCAATGACCATGAAACCACTTCCTAGACCTAAACAACATCCATACGGTTCTAACCCAATAAACCACGCACAAATCCATGGCCTGAGGAAGGATAACGAACCCCCTTTCCTCAGAACTCTGAACCTGCGCGAACCATGCACCAGAAACCAACAGCTTCATGTCTGACCATTTCAGACACAAACCGACTACACCACTCAACCCTAAGACACGTCCCTAACCCTCTGCCAACAGCCTGATCCGAACCATATCAGAAAAGCAAAGAAAAACGTGAGAAAATATGGGAAAAGAATATATACGATTCAACATGGTTGCATATTCTTTATGAAAATCTAACACACATGCAATATCAATGGTTTTCATGCAATAATCAGAATATAAAACTTAAATGGTGGCCAAAAAGAGAATTCAAACGTGCCTTGGTTGATTTTCAAAGTAGAAACGTGAATAGGGCGCGTACGGCGATCACCGGGACGAACGATCTTCAAAACTTCGATTAAATCTTCAAAAACTTGTGTGTGCGAGTGAGTTTTCTGCTGATGAACGTGAGGGAGATGGGGTAGATGGAGGCTAGGGTATTCAACGTGAAGAAGGAATGAAAATATAGGCTAAAATATTATCTGGTGATTATCACAATTATTTAGAATTTTGGGAAGATAATATATCATATTTAATACAGAAAAATATATAACTCTTAAAAGTTAAATAAATTATGATAGATTTTCGTAATATATATTTATATAATTTTAAAAGTCCTTCAAAAGCCTTTAAAATAACTTATTTTAGTGAAAATTGATTCCATATATATCTATATATATAAAAACTATTATTTTCTAAAAAAATGATACCTTAAAAAAATATTTTAAGGCTCATAAAATTATCATAAAAATATTTGGAATAAAATTCATATATCTCGTTCATCCATGATCTCGCCTACGCGATCGAAAAACGCAAATTCTAAAAATCTCATAAATAGCATAAATGCAGGTTAAATGATAAAAATAATATTTAAATCATGCAAATAAATTCACATATTTCTCATAAAGTCATTTAACCCATTTTATAAATTTTAAAATAATTAATTTTCCTAATTATGCATGCGGATTTACGTAAATGAATTTCCGGGCGTTACAGAAAATCTCAAAAAAAAAATGGGGAGTGAGACGGGTATGTGGATGGCTTTTTTAATTTTTAGATTTCGGGATGTTGATATTTTAGATTTAGGTCCGTTTGGTTTCAAATGCCAGATCAGAAAAGCACTTTTTTTATTTAAAAAATGTTTTTTTTGGTTAACAAGGTGTTTGGGTGGCCATTTAAGTGCTTAAAAAAGTATTTTTATAAGTCAAAATTAGAGCTTTTTTAAAAGCTAAAAATTGTAGCTTAAAAAAATACTTTTTTTAAAAAATATCTATCAAATCCAAACGGGCCCTTAGGCATGCATAAGAATGGGGAAGGCATACGGGGATGGGTAATCGGGTTATCTATTCTATTTTATAATAGTTGAGAGGCACATAGTAACCGCCAACATGAGGACACCAACTTTTGTTTTCGGTTTTACCCTCTCATCCCATTTTTATACACTATTCCACTAAACCTCCCACTCACTTTACCCACAAAATTAAAAATTCATATAAAATAACTTTTATTTTACACACGCATAAACGTGTGCTTTTTTACTAGTTTTTTGAAAACATTAGGGGCATGGACACCAAAACCTGCGGCTAACACCAAAACCTGATGCAAACGGGTGCGCATCATCATCTCCACCTCCAAGGTGACGAAACCTTGTAGGGATAATAATTTTCTCACAGTTCAGAGTCCCATGTGGAAAACTCAAAACAGTGCCGTTTGTGGAGATTTTTTTGGGTATGAGTCCAGGTTCGAACTCGATTTATGTTACGCAGATTTATGTTACGCAGATATAAATATGTTAGGGAAAAATTCCCACATAAATTTAAACCCAGAATCATCATTCTAAATCATTAAGATTAAATACTGTAAACTGAAGCGGAAGCGTACCTTAATTCTTAACAATTGATACCGATGTAGACCTACATGGTTTGGCCTTCCAGATCAACACGATTTGCCTTGAGAGTTCCTTCAGTTCTCTCACGCTCTCTATCTATCGATGAGAATAGAATAGAATGACTGTGTCGATTAGACGTCGTGTGATCTGGGGACCATAACTCTATATTTATATTTTGGGATTCTATTTAAGCCCATCAATCAAATAGAAAAGCCCACTAGTATCTACACATTAAAGGTCACACCCTATTAGATACATTAAAGCCCAAATAAACCGAAACATTATTTAGATCATTTTTTATGGGCTAACTTTATTTGACAGTCCACAATACATAATTATTTACATATAAGTCCAACGTTGGATTTATGATCCAACAATCTCCCACTGGGCTATATGTGAAACTTTATAATTATGTTTTGCAAAATAACCAAATGAGCTCAACTTTGCTGTCATTACCAAAATGTATCTACTGCTAATCCGGTCCATCAATCATACTAACATAGGATCAAAGAGGCCTTTGTCACATTCATCGTAACTCGACCCATCAATGGTCACATATGCCAGATAACTGAATGACATGGATTATGATGTGGATGTGTAGCATGGAAATTTCATGTAATGTGATCTTAACATGCCTATTTTCAACTGGTCCACCCTTAAACCTTAGTGAGATCAACCGTAATAGAGTCAGAGTATGAATAAACCAAAACCTTTATTTTTGCAGAAATAACATTTTCTAATGTATCCATAAACCAAAAACCGAATAACCAAACATGTCTATAAAAGCATTTAAAATTACAAACTCCCACTGAAACTGAATATTCTTGATTGACGAAACACCCATACAAATAATGTGCACACAAAACCTTTTGGGTGATAGTCCCTTAGCAAATGGATCCACAATCATGGAGTTTGTACCGATGTGCTTTATAAACACTATTCACTCTGAACTCTTACTTCAATAATCAGAAACTTGATTGGATGTCTTATAACACACTATAAAATCTACTGTCATGACAAAAGAGACTATAACAACTGACTTTTTAGTACTCTTTTGTGAGATGATACTTTTTGGCAGTAGATTTAAATAGTCCAACATAGTTTCACACTATCTAGGCATCCCTTAAATCAGAGTCAGTATACCAAATGATCTCAAAACCGATCTGACCTCTGATATGTGAGCATATAATTCCTTATATTTTCTGTAAATTCCATAATACATAATTGACTATTTTCCAATAGTCTATTCCTGAATTATTTAAATATTTGTCCAACATCTCATTCACGTATATAAAAGCTTTACGTGTATATACTTTAGCAATACATTAGATTCTCTACCGCTAAGTCATAGAAAATCTTTTGTATTCCTTTTCTTTAAATCATTGTTAGGGCACTGGTTGAGACTAAATTGTCTCCCTCAATTTAGGGTATCAACTGGTTTACAATCTTGCATCCCATATCGCTTTAAAACTTTTTCGATATAGCTTTTTTGTGATAATCCAAGAATACATCGAGAGTGATCCCAATGTATCTGGATACCCAGTACAAAAGATGCATCACCAAGATCATTCATCTCAAAATTCTTAGCTAGAAATCTCTTGGTGTCATGAAACATATCTATATCGTCACAAGCGAGCAGGCTATCATTACATAGAAAACCAGAAAAATATTTACTCCCACAGACCTTATGATATATACAATCATCGACCAAATTCATCTCAAACCGAACGAGATGATCACATGATGAAATGTAAAAATATCATTTATTAATTAAAATTCAGTACTATGTCAATATATTCCTGAAGAGTCTTTCAAATAAACCAAAGAGAAAAACCTTTACAATTATATCATCTTACTGTGTAAAACCTCATTGATGACAAGACGAGCCTTATATCTTTCCACACTACCTTTTGAGTACTCATGGTTTTAAATATCCATTTAGAACCAATAAATTTCACACTTTAGGCAATGTGTCAAGATATCAAATGTCATTGTCTTTCATAGATTTTATCTCTTTATATTGACATCAATCCATTTCGAGAGTTAGAATTTTTATGACTTGATAGAAATTGATAAATCATTTTCTATCATGTCATTGTTGACCTTATTCTCTTAGAGAAATACAATCAAATTACCTAAGAATGTATTTCTTCTCTCTCGAGTGGAACTCCATAATGACAAGGTTATTAAAATGTAAGAGTTTGTTCTTTCAGAATATTTCTTGAATGAGAGATTTTCGTAAATTGTCTTACCGTATTTTGTTTTTGAACAAAGTCAAAAATATAATTTTGATCAATGTCAATAACACCTGTAAGAATATTAAAATATTATTCCTTAAAGACAATTTTCAAACTTTATCTCCCCCCACAAACTCGACATCCTCAAAAACCAAGCATTTTCCTAACTGAGAATCAAATTAATTGTGGGACCATAAAACTTTTACCCCTTAGATCTTTAAGAATCACTTTAATCAACTTTGTTAAGGATATATGCTGCAGTCATTAGTGTTTGTCCATAAATGAGATATAAAAGTCATATCTAAAATAATTATCTATGAACGTTATAAATTATTGTTGGTCATTCCAAAAAAACCATATGAAAGACCCACTAATATCCATATTTATAAGTTCATAGACATCCAAATTCTTGTTGACTTCATATCTCCTTTAATTTGTTTGTTTTTCCTTTATACATTTAACACAAATATCAAAATATGTTAAATTTAAAGGATTGAGAATTTCGTCATACATAAGTTTCTTTATTCTCCATCCGGATAATATCTCATGTTACAACGTAACTGAATTCTCATTTACTTATTTTTATCTTTGAGTCTTGTAAACTTAATTGCAAGGGCTCATTAAATGAAACAATTGTATCAACCGAAAAAAGATTATTGTAACGAGATGAAAAACCAGAGCCAACCAATTTTGAATCATGAAACAACCAAAATTTTCATTTCCAAATGAGCAAGATAAACCGAATTTGCCCAAAATAGAAATAAAAATTATTCCGTCTGAAAGTCGGTACAATAAATGTTTCATTCAGATTCAAATAAAACTCAGGTTTTAACAATAATCTAAAATTTTCAATTATTTCAACTTTAACTGTTTTGCCATTGTACACTGATGAATCTTTCATCATCATTTGAACTTTAGCAATAAGAATAACCCCGCATAGACACACTGATGATGACACCAAAATCTATCCATCAGATGTGACATCAAAGATAAATTAACCTTAAAACAAACCAAATTTAGAAACTTTATTTTCATGAGCCTTTTAGCTCTACAAAAGAAACAATATTATTTTTCGATTAACTCGGTTTCTTTTGTTGTTTCTTTTGAAGTGCTATATCTGCAGCTTATTTTATCCTTAATCATTTATCTTTATACCTCATTGAAAGTGAAGTTGTCAAGAACGTACAAAATTCACCCTTTCATTCTTGACAAACCTCATTTTCAATATTCTTAAGGTGATTCTTAACTGTAGTTATATCTCTTCGACATATTGCCCTAATGATTCCTAAATGACTACCTTAATGATCATCAAACATGCAATTTAATTTCTCATACATTTCTATCTCTATCCTTTCAAAAGAGGTACTCTAGTTCATAAAGGTATACTTGAATCAATCTTTATTGCATTGTCTTTGATAATTATTTCAAAAAACTATCAAGATGTTAACTTTTTTCATAACTGGAAGTAACGATAATCTTTGAAAGTCAGAATAAAGTTGATGCAGACAGTAAAACTAGCAAAAATATTCAAATAATAACTGAACAGAAAATTATCAATAAATTAAATATGCTCACAAAAATGCCCCAAATAAGTAGTATTAAATTCAAATAAAGGCAATTCCCGTCTCAAGATACCGGGCACTCCATTAATATTTCATCTTTGGACAAAATATTAACTTGTAAATGATATCTTGGTGTAGTAATCAAATACTGATCATAAGAACATATCAAATAATAAACCTTCCTTTGGGCCGATTTATTATTATATGTAAAACCAAATAATAATCACATATTTATTACCACAACTGCACATGTAATTCTGTTAAATAATAACCTTCCTTTGGGCCGATTAATTATTTACATAAGTTACATGTACAAAACGTTTTATAATTCAAAACAAATTAATTTCCACAATAGAGGTCACTTTGGCGACATATTGCTTCAATCAATTTATTTTAAAATATATATACCTTAACTATTCCTTTATTCAAATTTAATATCAAATAAAATTGACCCTTTTCTTAAAAAATAAATTTTAAGTATTTTGGTCAAATTCAATTATTTAACCATTGATCGTAAGATCAATGCCGACTGGTGGGCAAATCAGGCAATTTACTGGTCATGGGTGATCTTTTCGGGTTGAATTCCCGTATATTCAAAAATTAACTGACCCATGTATATTGACCCGATAAACTTAATCCATATAAAATAATCAATTAATTCAAATAATGCAAACCTCATAAGGGATACCGAAAATTGATAGTAAATAACATGTCAAATAATAATCTTCCTTTGGGCCGATTATTATTCACATGAAAACCGAATAATTATCACAATTTTGCCCTTATATAAACACATTTGTAATCATATTAAATATTAATCTTTCTTTGGGCCGATTAATACTCATAAAATTACATATACAAAACTTTTTATATTTCAAAATAAATTGATTTTAATCAACTCATTTTAAAATATATAAAATAACTTTATCATTATTTGAATAATTGAAAATTTAAACCTTTAAACCCAAAATAAAGATATTGGGTTTATAACCAAATTAAACTTTATCCAAAAATATGTGATGGGTTAAAAAAAATTTACCAAAAATATGAATATTTTCGTTTCCTTAATTTTAAATTTTTTTTTTTTTTGAATTTTCGAAAAATCGAAAATTGCCCAAAATAAAACAAACCCTAACCCATCTCCACGCCGCCACCGCCGCCGCCCATTCCCGGCCAAATTCCAACCGGAAACTGGTAGAGCACAAGGCGGCGACCACGACTGCATCTTCGCCGGTCCTAATCGTAGCTTGATCGGCCGGAATTCGCTCTGAAATTTCGAAGCTCGCGACATTGACTGTCGAATCTTTGGCTTCGAAATCCGGCGATTATGCGACGGAAACCGGAGAATTAATGGTTCTAAGTGAGGCGCCTGTATGTATCCTACAAAATGCCTCATTCCCCGCCACCCGAAACTGGCCGTAGGTTGGCCGTTTTCAGGCGTTTTCCGGCGGCCCTGAAACCCTAATCGGGAATTCAAAATTTTCCTTTTTTTTTTTTAAATCCGAAAAAAAAAATATATACTGGAATGGAAAAATTCGAATTTCATCAAAATAATAATATTCTGTTTTCGATTAAACCAAATCGAATATAAAACCGTATCTCAATGATTTAAACATGAGTGGCTCTGATACCACTTGTTAGGGAAAAATTCTCACATAAATTTAAACCCAGAATCATCATTCTAAATCATTAAGATTAAATACTGTAAACTGAAGCGGAAGCGTACCTTAATTCTTAACAATTGATACCGATGTAGACCTACATGGTTTGGCCTTCCAGATCAACACGATTTGCCTTGAGAGTTCCTTCAGTTCTCTCACGCTCTCTATCTATCGATGAGAATAGAATAGAATGACTGTGTCGATTAGACGTCGTGTGATATGAGGACCATAATCTTATATTTATATTTTGGGATTCTATTTAAGCCCATCAATCAAATAGAAAAGCTCACTAGTATCTACACATTAAAGGTCACACCCTATTAGATACATTAAAGCCCAAATAAATCGAAACATTATTTAGATCACTTTTTATGGGCTAACTTTATTTGACAGTCCACAACACATAATTATTTACATATAAGTCCAACGTTGGATTTATGATCCAACAAAATAAACTATAAAGATTAATTTATATATATTTTCTATTTATTTCAAGAAATTATTTTTAAACATATATTTTACTAAAATTTTGATATGTGACATTCTATTTTAGAATAACAATTTTGATTCTTTAAAAAAAATAATTTAGTTTGATAATGATATTTTTTATTTAGTATATTGTCATTAATTTTAAAGATAATTTAACGAGAAAATTTTTTTTACACTAAAATATTTTATTTATTTTATGATAAAATTGACTAATAATAATATCTATATATATATATATATATATATATATATATATATATATATATATATATGTATACATCAAGTGGATGGGAATGAGAAATCACAATTAAAAATAACGGGGATCGAGGACATGGAGACGTGTTTTGTATTCGGGGTCGTGGATGAGGAATGGTGAGCGGATCTCCACACCAACATGATATGTAACATAGAAGAATCACCTTGTATAATTCTCTCAATCCCCACTCCAACTTCTCAATCCCTACTCCAACTATGGTGGTGTCATGGTGGTTGTAGTAACTCGAGTTCTATTTTATATGTTAGCAAATGACATATAATTTTAAAAGTTATAAAACATGATTAAATAGTTAATATTTGGTGAAAATAAGTGGAAAATCAAATCTGAAACATCCGAAAATGATAGGAAGAGTCCAAGGGTCTCGGACATTTCGGAAGCAACCAAACCTGTTCAAAATTTTTCGTTAGTCAAAGCTAATTTCAACCTAACTATATATTCACATTAGAAACATAAATCCTTTCGGTAGTATGTACTCTTAAAAGCATATGGGTTTTTTTGGGATTAATCTATTATATTCAGAGAGTATTTTTTTCTCTTATTTTAATATCATTAGATTATATGAGTCTCTCACATTTTTATGAAAATTAACATATGTGTTTATAATATAAAGGTTAATTTCTGATCACTTTAAAGGGGAAGAATTACTTTAGATGTAGCATAACATAATCCATTTGTTGGGGGAAATGCGATGGCATGCTATTTAGGTAATATATTTGTGTTCAACTAATGATCGACATTTATCTATACGTATACTTTGATTTTTGAGTAGACCTCATATCTATTATTAAATATTACCCTTACATACAACTTTTGTGTACTTTTAGGATACTATTCAAAAGATATCTTGAAATTTATAAAATTCAACGTTAGAAATTGTTCATTGTTCCAACATTATAAAACCGTTATCATCTCACCGTAAGACAATCAAATTTTCATTGAACACGAGGTACAAAACAAGATTTTTTTCCCACTAGTGTCGGTTTAGAAATTATATTCCTTAAAAATCCTTTTTGAAGTTAAATTGAAAATTGCAATATGTATTTGGTTAAAATTTTGATTAAAATAAATTTTTTAATTCCATATATCTCGACACTATCGTTTGTTGAGTTATTTAAAATTCCAATAAGAAATACATATTTTAAAACATAGTTCTAACTTAATATTGATTAGGATACAATAAAAAGATATTTTCGGTTAAGTAGTATTAAAATACCTCCTCAAATCGAAACCGTTCCTCAAACATTTGAATCAATAGTCTATGTTTTACAATCCACAGATCAAACAATTAACATGAACAAATAGACAGTTCAAAGCCCATTCACAAATGTGTACTTCAATCAATTTATTTATTTACTTTCACAAAATGTAATTGATCTGACGACTTTAAGAAGATGTAAAAGAAACAACTTGGAGTGGTAAAGACTAATACACTTGAAAAGGGAAAAAAAACATAGACCGCTTTCAATCTCTCTGTTTTTTAGGTATATATTTGGTTAGCGAACAATAATAACTTATATGTAGGCTTGATGCTTCCCACGAGAGCAAGTAGTTGAGATCGATTTTCAGCTACAGCAACCACCTCCTTGAGAAGTAGCACCATCTCTTCCTGCAGAAGGTCCGGATACACCTCCGTATCCAACTTTGATTCCATTTGACTATCCAAGAAAGGCATAATAAGCATGGCCATCCAGTAAAGTTGGTTAACATGAACAAATAAGTTTGTTGATTGGTCCTTGTCTAGCTTTTCACAATGCAATTCAAACATCTTAATTTACAAAATACAATATCTCAAAACATCCAACATGAGTAGGTCAGCTTTTCAGAATTATCATCAACCAGACCATATATATGTGTAGCACTGACTATGCATCCTATCGAAGTATATAAATAGTTGACATCTCTTGTCTCTACCCTAGTTGTGTATCATTTATTGCCCTTTCCTCATCTCTTATCTTTGCTTTAGTCACGGAACAGTGGATATACTTAAGAGGGAAAGTTTCCAGTTAGTGTGTTTCATGCATTTTCAAACATTCAACAAAATTTATCATATCTTACACCAGTAACAGATAAATTTATTTTGTACACACAGTAAATTCACTAATAGAGAGAACGTCTTATGAAAACTCCAAATTATGATCTCAAGAATCAAATCATATCTCACCTCATTGGATACATCAAAAGCTCCATCCTGAATCTTCCTGTAGATTGTTGAGGCGGTCTTTATAAATGCCTAAAAAAAGAAACCAATAATAAAAGATTTGATACAAAATGTGGATGCAATGAAACCTGAGTACCAGCAAGGGGTATTTATATTGGAAAAATCTGTCACCTCTTCAACATTCTGAGCGGTCTTTGCAGATGCCTCCATGAAAATCAAGCCATGCTCCTTTGCAAATTGTTCCCCTTCTTCTGTGCTTACTGCTCTTCTGTGAGCCAGATCGCACTTGTTTCCAATCAGCATTATGCTCATGTTCGCATTCGCATGCTGCCTTGCATCCTCCAACCAACTGGCAAGGTGGTTGAAAGTCTCCCTCCTGAAGAATTAAATATCAGATTGTCTAATAGGAACTTAAATTCCAAATACATAAAGTCATTGGAATCTCTACCTGGTGATGTCATAAACAAGCAATGCCCCAGCAGCACCTCTGTAGTAAGACCTTGTAATGGACCTGAATGACTCTTGACCAGCCTGATATTTTACACATGATTAATAAAGATCATATGTATCCAGTGAGTAAAGAAAAAAATTGTCAGATGATACTTAGACAGTATATTCGGCTTAATCCAAATCTGACATTGTCAACAGCTATAGGGCAAACGAAGGCTTGTTCTAGAATTACAGATCGTAAAGCCATAACTCATACAAGATAAAGTCACAAGAACATTAAGACAAACCGTGTCCCAAATCTGCAACTTGATGGGCTTGTTGTCAATTGTGATCATTCTGGCCCCGAATTCAACACCAATGGTTAAATCGTGCACTGGCTGAAATCGCTTGTCAGTGAACTGCAGAAGTAGGCAGGATTTCCCAACACCTGTAAATTAATAAAATCAATTGCCTCTATTGTCAAAAACCCAACGATGCTGTCTAAAGCCATTATTTTCTTCCAAGTTCTGACGGCAGATTATGACTCTCTCGTGAAATGTGCACTTCTACGGACAATAGATCCAACCATAGTCATGGGGCCAAATCACGTAAACTTCATTGCGAGCGAGTATTGGATTAAAAAAAATTCTAAAATCATACTAAACTTCTTATCTCAGACATCAAAACAAAATGAACTTCCCATAACTTTTTGTGCAAGAAAAGAAAAATCCTATAAAACATTATGACAATGTAATGATCGATAACGTAAAATGTTAAATTGACGAAAAAACTTAATAACATGTCACAGATCATATCTCAATTCAACAAATTAAGAAACAAAAAAACAAAACAAAGAACGAAAACGGTACAGACAATGCCAGATAAATAGATTTTGAAACATGGATATTTAACCACCAAATCATTAAGAATCAGCAAAAGCTTTGAGAAAAATAAGAGTTTACCGGTATCTCCGATGATAATGTACTTGAAGAGATAAGCGTACGACATAGTTTCTCCGAATCAAACTGGAAAATCCCTGCAGAAACAATCGAAGATCGATTAAGTGAATGGATCTTCGATTTTCAGGAAGAATTGCAGCAAATTAATTTGTGAATATCAGAGAGGAAAGCGCTTCATTGATCGAATACGACGACTGTTGACAAAAAATGAAGGAAACACTTTCCGCCGTTCTCTTTTCTTTCTTTGTTTTCCTTTTTTATTTTTGTAAATAATAATAATAATAATAATAATAATAATAAAAATAAAAATTGTTTTGGTACATAAACTATTTTTGACGTATGATATATGAATTATTGATAAAATATCAAATTTGTACATTACTTATTGAATATAATTTAATTAGTATATGATCAAGTTCAAATGTCAAATTTGCACTTTTACTTAAATTGTTTTTAAGTTCAATGTTGTTATTAAATTCAACTAGATACATATCTTTTTTATTAAATTACTTTATCAATTAAAATTATAAAAATAAATTCATACTTACTAATTACTATACTATAAAAAAAGAAATTGCATATTGTTGGAAAATTTAGTTTTGGTATTTACAAAGTCTAAAAGAAAGCCAAACTAATTGAGCAACTAAAAAACGCTAAACTGATATTCGGAACTAAACTACGTCATCATCAACGACCGCACTCAACTGGCTAAGGGATGCAGTTTACCTAGCTAAAATGAATCCATCAGTTTACCATTGCCAAACTTATTGCATCAGTCTACCCACAACAGTTTACTATCTTGCCATTTCTGGATAAGATCATCTGTACTCTGACAACTCTGCAGAAGGTAGTGCCGCGATACTATGGGAATGTCGGTTCCAGAATTCATTGATGATAGTGACAAATCCAACGAAAATAATTTAAATCCTATCTGAAGGAAAATTTGAATTTATGATCGTTGGCAATCCAAAGGGTATAAATAGAGATCTTGATCAATCTCAGGATTCACTGATATTCTAAAAAATCTGCCATTCTTGCGAGAATACTAAAAGCTTCATACGCTCAAGATTTGATCAAGGAAATCGAAGCACAAACGCTGAAGTGTTATTCTGATCATTTTAGGATCATTTTTGTGCTAAGAATTTCGAGTTGTATTCATTATATTTTCTTATCAGTCTAGGACTGAAACTGAAGTGTTGTACTAGGAGTTCTTATTTAGGCAGTGTCTAAGTCCTAAACTGGATCGAGGTTTTTCAAATTGCTTGTAAAATTCAAAGTCTTCTAGTGAAATCCTTTCGAAGAGGAAGAAGGAGTGACGTAGGAGTGTTTGAAATCTCCGAACATCCATAAAAAATTGCTTGTACTATTTCAGTTTACTCACCTTCACCACACACCCTAAACTGATATTCACTCAGTATTTTAAATCTGCAGTTTGACATATTTCCGCATATATTTTGTTTGTCAAACTACATCTGACTAGGGATGTAAATGAGCTGAACAGTTCGCGAGTTGTTCGGGGCTCGGCTCGTCAAAACCTCATTCGAGCTCGTTTAATGAGGCTCGTTAAGGCAAACGAACCAAGCTCGAGCTTTACAATATTCGGCTCGTTAGCTCATAAACATGCTCGTGAACAGGCTCGTTAACAAGCTCGTAAGTCATCTCTTAGACGAAAAAATAATATTATTGATATTTAATTTATAAATTTACACTTTACTTATGAAAAATATTGAAAAATCTATAAAAATTAATTTATTAGAATAAAATTACAAATTTTAATAATAATATTATATTTTTTTCAAATATATAATTTAATTTTTAATTAATTTAATAAATATTTAAATTTATATTTTAAATATATTAAGCTCGTTTAGGCTCGATAAAAGCTCGAATAAACTCGTGAGCCATGAATATATTCGTTAAATAAGCTCGGGCTCGGCTCGGTTATAAATGAACCGAGCTTGAACATTCAAAAGCTCGGCTCGGCTCGTTTACATCCCTACATCTGACATTAAGATAAGTCTCGAACTCAATCACTAAACCGATCGAGTTCAATATTTTCTACTAAACTGCTTGAAAGTATATTCACCCCCCCCCCCCCCCCCTCTAGACTTTCAAGCGATCCTAACAAGTGGTATCAGAGAGGTTCTTATCTTATTCTTAAACATTGTACCAAAATGACTTCATTTAACAAAATTTCTATGTTCTCAAAAGAAGACTTTGATGAATGGAAGATTCGTATGCAAGCACATCTATCAGCACTAGATGATGACATGTGATTTGTCATCACTGATGGACCTCTTGCAATCACCAAGATCAACAATGTTATAGCTCTTTCTGGAGGCGGTCCACAGTACATTGAGAAACCAAGAATTGAATGGACTGTTGAAGACAAAAAGAAGGCAAATCTTGACAATGTGGCTAAAGATATCTTGTATAAAACTCTTGACAAGAATACTTTTAGCAAAATCAAGACATGCAAAATCGGGAAAGTAATTTGGGAGAAATTGATTCAACTATGTGAAGGAAATTAACAGACCAAAGAAAACAAACTATGTGTTGCTACTAAAAAATTTGACAACATCAGGATGAAACCTGGTGAATCAATGACATAATTTGATGAGAGAGTAAGTAGCATTTTTATTGAGCTTAATGGATTGGGAAAGACATATCCCAACAGGGAAGTCATTCTCAAAGTTATTCAAGGCCTTCCCAAAGAATGGGATGTGAAGACAATGGCTATGAGAGAATCGAAGGACTTCAAAAAACTTGAGCTGCACGATCTAATTGCAGATTTGAAGGCCTATGAATTTGAGTTGCAAACTCGAGAGGAAGATCAGTCTACCTCTCAACTGACCAAGGCCTTGACGGCAGTGAATATAGAGTCACCAGCTCAATCAGAAAAATCAGCAGAACAACTGAGCAGTGATGCCATGTTCTTATTTGTGAAGAAGTTCGGCAAGTTCATCAGAAGAAACCAGGAAGGGTCCTACAGAAGAAACTTCTAAAAGAAAGATGCAGACGAAGAACCAATAAGTTGCTTCAACTGTGGGAAAACAGGACACTTTATAGCTGAATATCCCAAACCGAAGAACTTTGACAAAAGGAGAAGTTCAAGGGATGACAGACACACTTCGAGACAGAAACATGAAGCACTGGTTGCAAAGTATAGCAAAGCCAAGTGGGCAGAAACAGATAGTGATTCAGAGGGATCCGACTATTCCTCTAGTTCCAGTGATGATGAAGAAGAGGTCAAGTGTCTTATGGCAAATGATCGTGAGCTTCCATCCACTAGTGAACATGTATTTGATTTCAGCTCTGAGGAATTTACCAGAGAAGAACTGATCAAAGCACTTCATGATATGGCAAATGAGTATCATCAATTGTCCTTAGCATTCGATGAAATCAGAGCCAAGAAAAAGGAAATGCAAGATGCTTCAACTGAACCCACTTGGGATCAATCAGTTGAGATAAATTGTCTTGAAACAGATATTGTTGTGCTCCAAACTGAGAATGAACAACTCAAGATCAACATCATGAATCTTACAACAGAAAAACAAAGCATGGATGAATTAGTAAGATCATGGAATAAATCTTCGAGTTTGAGTTTTGTCATTCAAGGATCTTTGTCTTGAAACAGAGATTGCTGTGCTCCAAACTGAGAATGAACAACTCAAGATCAACATCATGAATATTACAACAGAAAAACAAAGCATGGATGAATTAGTAAGATCATGGAATAAATATTCGAGTTTGTTGACAGAAATGCATGAATTACAAAGACCCTTGAATGACAAAACTGGTCTAGGGTTTGGTAAAACAACTGACATTGGTGAAGCAAGTACTCAACCCAAACTGAATATGTGCAAAGGTAAGTTTATAAACTTTGTACGAGCAGTTAGGGTAAATGAAGATGATAAACCCATCCTTATGACTTGGCAGTAAATAGAGCAGATGAACAGAAAAAGATTTGGTATTGGTTTCAATCCTCAGGAAACTAAAGTTGAAGTTGCTAAAAGTCCTGAACGGACTAACACACATCAACCTAATCCTATAAGAGGAACCCAAGTTCATTATCATAATCAACTTCCAGTTCAGAAGCGATATCGGCAGTTAAAGGATATAGGAAAGGGCAAACAACACATGGTCTCACAAGCACATCGCACTCCACCATCTAAAGCATCTAACTTAGTACGCACCTATAGGAACTCAGAAACTGGTAAACTGGTTAAAGTATTTCAGGTTTGGGTTCCTAAAGGATTAATCCCTTGTGGACCCAAATAGATGTGGGTACCAAAAGTTATTCAACCTTGTGAATGCAGGTAACATGTACCAAAGAAAATATTGATGAATCATGGTACTTAGACAGTGGATGTTCAAGACACATGACTGGAAATGATAAACTACTGTCTGAACTCATTAAATGTCATGGTCCAACTATCACTTTTGGTGACAACTCACAGGGTAAGACCGTGGGTAAGGGTAAGATTATCCACGACAACATAATCATTCAAGATGTTTTATTAGTTGAGACTTTGAAATATAACTTAATCATCATTAGTCAAATGTGTGACTATGGGCACTCTCTTGAATTTCAAAAGCTAACTTGCATTGTTAAAGATGCCTCTGGTAACATTATTTTGACAGGAAAAAGATGTGGAAACACATATAAATTATGCTGGAACATTCAGTCTAGCAAACAAGTTTGCCTCGTAGCTTCCAACTCTAAGCGCAACTGGATTTGGCACAAGCGACTGAATTACCTTAACTTCAAGTCAATTTCCAGTCTGAGTAAGCTCGAGCTAGTAACAGGCCTACCTAAAATTGATTTTTCCAAAGACAAAGTTTGCTCAGCTTGTCAATTTGGGAAGCAAGTTAGGTCATCTTTTAAAAACAAGGGTTATAACTCATCTTCCCGATGCTTGGAACTATTGCACATGGACTTATTTGGTCAAATTCCAGTAACAAGTTTAGGGGGAATGAGGTATACTCTTGTCATCATTAATGACTATTCACGTTTTACCTGGGTCATTTTCTTAAAATCAAAAGATCAAACTGCTTCTCAACTAATCAAGATTTTTAAAAGACTTTTTAACGAAAAATCAAGTAAGATTGACAAAATCAGAAGTGACAGGGGAACTGAATTTGTCAATCAAACTTTATCTTCATTTTTAGAGCATTATGGAATCAAACATGAATTCTCAGCAGCTAGAACACCACAACAAAATGGTGTTGCAGAAAGGATAAATCGTACTCTTAAAGAAGCTGCGAGAACCATGTTAGCCGATTTCCAAAGTCTCTCAAAGGTTTTGGGCAGAGGCTGTGAACATTGCTTGCTACACTTAGAACAGATCAATGATATGCAGGAAATTTTTGAAAACCCCATATGCGATCTGGAATGGCAGACAACCTAATGTATCATACTTCAAGATTTTTGGGAGTAAATTCTACATCCACAACAATGGTAAAAGTCATCTGTCTGCATTTGATGCAAAGTCAGATGAGGGTATATTTCTTGGATACTCTTCAATTAGCAAAGCTTACAGGGTTTTCAACAAAATAACTCTGAATGTTGAAGAATCAGTTCATGTTATATTTGATGAAGATTTAACTACTGACATTACACCTAATGCTCATCAAATATCAGATCTATTTCAGGAAATACAGTTGGACAATGATAGTGAGGATGAAAGTGAAGATGACTTTTCACCACCTATCAGAACATTTCAATCTCCTGAACCTGAACTAGTGGACCCAACAGTTAAAGATCATAACATTGATCAACCAGTTGATATCCACCAAACTCACACAGTTTAGAATAATGAAGAGCAGCATCATGAGACTCAAGAACATCACTCACACATTGAAGGAACAGAGCCTAACCAAGACAACTTGACTGATCAAGACTTAGGGGCACATATGAACAATGAGAATCAACCTAATGTTAAACTTAAATGGTCCAAGAATCATCCACTCAGTTCGGTGATAGGTAATCATGTAGCACAACTAAGGACTCGAGGGAAAATGATTAAAGAATTTCTTCATGCATCCTTTATATCCCAAGAAGAGCCAAAGAAAATTGAGGATGCACTAGCTGACAGCTGTTGGATAGAGGCTGTGCAAGAAGAGTTAAATCAGTTCACTAGAAAATCAGTCTGGGATCTTGTGCCAAGAACTTCACACCATTCAGTCATTGGCACTCGTTGGGTCTTCAGAATTAAACTCAATGAATAAGGAACTATAGTTAGAAATAAAGCAAGGCTAGTAGCTCAAGGTTACAGGTAAGAAGAAGAAATTGATTATGATGAAACTTATGCACCAGTAGCTAGACTGGAATCCATAAGAATATTTCTTGCATATGCATCCTTCAAAGACTTCAAAGTATATCAAATGGATGTCTAAAGTGCATTCCTAAATGGAAAACTTCAAGAAGAAGTATTTGTTGAACAACCACCGGGTCACAAATCATCAATTTCCAGACCATGTATACCATTTAAACAAAGCTCTCTATGGACTGAAACATGATCCTAGAGCTTGGTATGACACTCTAACCAAATTTCTTCTTGAACACGAATTTACAATAGGCACAGTTGATAAGACTTTGTTTAAATTCACAAAAGGTGATCACACACTTCTTGTTCAAATATATGTTGATGATATTATTTTTGGGTCAACTAACCCCAAACTGTGTGCAAGATTTTCTAAGCTAATGCAGGAAAAGTTTGAAATGAGCATGATGGGTGAACTGAATTTTTTTCTTGGATTGCAAGTTCGCAAAATGGAGAATGAGATATTTATAAGTCAAACTAAGTATACCAAGGAACTAATCAAAAAATTTGGCATGAAAAACTGCACAGTTGCAACAACTCCCATGGGTACATCAATTAAGCTTGACAAAGATGAAGGAAAAATACCAGTTGATGCAACAATGTATCGAGATCTAATAGGGTCATTGCTTTATTTAACATCCAGTAGACCTGACATTGTTTTTGCAGTTTTTCTATGTGCTAGATTTCAGTCTAATTCAAAGCAGTCTCACTTCATAGCTGTCAAAAGGATACTAAAGTATCTTAAATGAACTCAGAATATTGGTCTGTGGTATGGTAAGCATAATTTCTTCAATCTAGTTGGATACTCAGATGCTGACTATGTTGGATGTAAACTGGATAGAAAAAGTACAAGTGGATCATGTCAATTCCTCGGGGATAGACTGATCTCATGGTTTAGCAAGAAACAAACATTCATTGCAACGTATACAACTGAAGCTGAGTACCTAGCTGCAGGTAGTTGCTGGATTCAACAACGGTTGAGGGATTATGGAATTGAAGAACATGAATAACCTATATTTTGTGATAACACCAGTACCATTTCAATCACTTACAATCCTATTCTTCATTCAAGAACAAAGCATATCGAAGTCAGACATCATTTTATCCGTGATCATGCACTCAAGAAGGACATTAGACTGGAGCACATTTCAACGGAGCAACAAACTGTTGACATCTTCACCAGACCTCTCCCAGAGTCTAAGTTTTCTTACTTTCAAAATATTTTAGGGCTCATTGAACTGACTTAAATTTACATCGATCAGTTTATGCTTTGCAAATTTCTTAACAGTTTAGATTGACCTAAACTGAATCTTTTAAATCAGTAAACGGATTTCTTATTTCATTCGAGAGATTTTCATTGTGTATATCTTCGTTTATTTTTAATCTGCTTAAATTCAGTCTACGCATATTTTAAGGGGGAATATTGATTTTTCTTTTGCAGTTTATCTCTTAGGCATATTACAGATATCAGAATAACACAATATAAAACAAAATAACATATTTTATTAATAAACACCATTTACAATGTCTATTTCACTTTCCACAGCTATCTTCCAGAGGAGCAGATGCTCCTCCAGGGGGCCATCCTCTACCTCCTCCAAGACATGGAGAAGGGTCTGTTGGAACACGTTTTCAGATCAGTCAGATCTGATACCCGGAGCAGCGGAAGTTTAAAAATTTTTCTTTTCTAATATGGAACGATTCCATATCATGGGTATCAAATCCTTACGATTAAAATAAACAAGTAATATAATAATAACAATTATAATTTTATCTCTTCAAGCTATGGCTTGATTAATGGACTCCAACAGATTAAATCTGCTCTTGTTGTAAATCCCAGGAACTGATGACTCGCACGATCAACTCCTGAATTAGGTCCACGAACAGAAAACAGAAATTCTCTGATTGATTGCACTAGAAATCAATCAGATTTTTATCAAAGAGATTTACAGATTTGATCTGTCAATTCAAAATGTAATTTTTCAGAAAAATCACAGACCGAATTCTCTCAAAAATGGAGAAGGAATTCAAAAATTCCAACTTAGAATAATATGAGATTTTCGAAAATTCCAACTTGGAATGAATTGTGTTTTTCGAAATCCCCTACATCTACTATATATAATTTATGTACTGGATTAATTATATGTCTAATAGGACACTAACTCCTTAGGGCCCATTAGTCATAATTTAAGCCCAACAAGCCAAGCCTGTTATTATAGAAAGTAATATAAAATTCATCGTGACTCCGATTGATAAACTGATTTCACCAATGTGCTCAGAAACCATTTCTGCATCTTTTAAAGTCAAGATAATTTTTCTGAATCCGAATTCAGTAATTTCCAAAAATGCCCATCCCTATGTCATTTTAGGAAATTTCACTCCCTTTTTCTTAAGAAGTCCAACTTCTCTTTCGCTAAATTTAACTCTTTAAATTTAACTATCTCAACGGGGATTAGTAATCCATTACTTGTGTAACCCTCAATGGTTCAGGGAAACAGCTAGCCGTGGGCTCAAACCTCCTTGTGACTCGGAACAACAATTTCCGACTTACTCATCGAATCATGGTAAGAGCGCCTAGCAACATCGCTCCATGATTCCCTAGGTATCACTGATAGTGCCTGCAAGAACCAGTAGGTTTTGGTTAGCGTACAGTAGGTCCCTTCATCCATATATCCCGATCGAATCAACAACCATTGGTACATCGAGAGTCGTTCGAGATTCGATAACTATGCAATACATCTTGAAGATCAAATAGTGACATCGCATGTGCTACTAGGAAACCAAGTAACCTAAAGCACATCATGTACTCTGGCCAGAGATTTGTCACTCTAATAGCTCCTCAGATCGCATAGGATATCCACACTCGCAAGCGTGTGGTGAATCCTTGACAACAAAGCATCGACTCCTATATGTGTCGTAACTGTACCCAATCTCGACACCCGATGACCCTCAGAGAGTCGGTAAACGAGTCAAAGTACAGTACTAACACATAGAGTCTCCATGATGTTTCAAGTAGTAAGGACTAATGGTGTACAACCAAAACCGCGGACTTATCCACTTAATTAATGATAACCACTTGGAAAGTCCGAATAGGGTAGTTCGGTCATCCATCATATGAATATCCATTTGCATGCTTCGAACATCTCTATGTTCTATACCAATGAAACGTGGTACTAGGCATCGCAAATGCTAGTCTCAATCTCGAGCGATCCTTATCCTTATTAGAGGACGACTCAATTGACTAGGAACTGTATAGAATATACAGTGATTATAAGATGTGTTTCATGATAGTCATTCAATTCTACTATCACATCTTACATGCACTTCAGTATATTCAAGGTCTTTATCTAAACATCGTATAGTACGTCACAACATAATAATATGATAAAAGATAAAGTAAATGCCAATATAAAAGTGTAAATTACATTAAACAAAGATTGTTTACACTTAGAGTCACAAAAGCCCTTAGCCACAAGTTGGCTAACCGGGCACCCACTCTTTCAATCTCCCACTTGTCCTAAAGCCAACTAGTCATACTACGTAGTCTCATTGCTTCGCGATGTTTGTCAAATAATGGTCCTGGCAAGGGCTTAGTAAGTGGATCAACGATATTGTCTGCAGAGGCCACTCTCTCGATAGTGATGTCTTCTCTTTCCACGATCTCCTGGATGATGTGGTATTTCATCAGTATGTGTTTGGATCTTTGATGAGACCTTGGTTCCTTTGCCTGAGCAACGGCACCAGTGTTGTCACAGTACATCGGGACTGGACCAACAGCTTCAGGAATGACCCCCAACTCTTGGACGAAATTCCTCATCTAAACGGCCTCTTTAGCAGCAGCTGATGATGCAATGTATTCTGCCTCAGTGGTGGAATCCGCTGTGGTGTTCTGCTTGGAACTCTTCCAAGAGACAGCACCGCCATTGAGCATGAATACAAATCCAGAGGTTGATTTTGAGTCATCCACATCACTTTGGAAGCTAGAGTCGGTATAGCCTTCCAATTTCAATTCTCTTCCCCCATAAACCATGAATACATTCTTAGTCCTTTTTAAGTACTTAAGAATATCCTTCACAGCTTTCCAATGCATTTGACCGGGATTGGCTTGGTATCTTCTCGTGACACTCAGAGCATAGGCCACATCCGGTCTGGTAGATATCATCCCATACATGATACTCCCTATGGCTGACGCATATGGTATGTGTGTCATTTTCTCTATCTCTTCGTCAGTCTTGGGAGACATAGACTTGGATAGAGAAACTCCATGGCACATAGGTAGATGTTCTCTCTTGGACTCATCCATAGAAAACCTTTTCAATATGGTATCGACATAGGTTGCTTGAGTGAGTCCTATCATTCTCTTAGATCTATCTCTATAGATCTGTATTCCTAGAATATAGGTTGCCTTACCTAAGTCCTTCATCGAGAATCTACCTGACAACCATATCTTTGTTGACTGCAACATCCCTACATCATTCCCAATGAGTAGGATGTCATCAACATAAAGTACTAAGAATGTCACAGCATCCTTAACTACTTTTTTGTATACGCACGGTTCCTCCGGGTTCTTGATGAAACCAAAGTCCTTTATTGTTTCATCAAATTTCTGGTTCCAACTTCTTGATGCCTGTTTGAGACCATAAATTGATCTCTGAAGCTTGCATACCTTATGCTCTCTTCCCATGGATGTGAATCCCTCGAGCTGCATCATATAGATCTCTTTCTTAATGTTTCCATTAAGAAATGCAGTCTTCACATCTATTTGCCATATCTCATAGTCATACCAAGCTGCTATGGCAATAAGGATTCTTATGGACTTGAACATCGAGACTGGTGAAAAAGTTTCATCATAGTCAACACCTTGTCTTTGAGTATGACCTTTTGCGACCAATCGTGTCTTGTAGGTCAGTACCTTACCATCAGGCCCAAGTTTTCTCTTGTAGATCCATTTACACCCTATTGGAACAATTCCATCGGAAGGATCTACTAAAGACCAAACTTGGTTTGTATGCATCGAGTCTATTTCCGACTGCATAGCTTCAAGCCATAAGTTCGAATCAGCATCAGAAATTGCTTCCTTGAAGTTTCTTGGATCACATCCAATGTCGGGTTCACTTTGATCCCCTTCAAGAAGCAGACCATGTCGAATAGGAGGTCTAGAAGTCCTCTCGGATCTTTTTTCTAGGAAGAGGCGTGTCAATTATTGATTCCAGAGGTGCGGGATCGTTATTTTGTATCTCGGGTTCTTCTCATATTTCTTCGAGTTCCATCATCTTGTCTTTCTTATCAAGTAAGAACTCCTTGTCCATGAAGGTGACATTCCTCGAAACAAACACTTTTGTTTCAGTAGGATGATAAAAATAATATTCGATTGAATTCTTCGGATACCCTACAAAATAACATAAGGTGTATCGACTATCCAACTTATCTCCCACTATCTGCTTCACGTAAGCAGGACATCCCCAAATCCTCAAGTACGAATAATTAGGAGTTTTGCCAGTCCATAATTCATATGGAGTTTTGTTCACTGCTTTAGTGTGGACATTGTTTAACAACAATACTTCTGTTTCAAGTGCATAGCCCCAAAACGAAGGTGGGAGCTCAGTGAAGCTCATCATAGATCGAACCATGTCCAACAAAGTTCGATTGCGACGCTCCGAAACGTCATTTAGCTGAGGTGTCATAGGAGGAGTCCACTGAGAGAGAATCTCATTCTCTTTTAGATAGCCCAAAAACTCGGTACTTAAGTATTCTCCACCTTGATCTGATCGAAGTGCTTTAATACTCCTACCTAGTTTGTTTTCTACTTCAGCCTTGAATTCTTTGAATTTTTCAAATGATTCAGACTTATATTTCATCAAATATAAATACTCGTACCTAGAATAATCATCAGTAAAGGTAATGAAGTAGGTGTGACCATATTTAGTACCAATACTAAATGGGCCGCAAACATCTGTATGGATCAAATCCAACAGATTTTGACTACGCTCAGGTTTGCATTTGAAAGGAGTTTTAGTCATTTTTCCTTTTAGGCAGGACTCACAAGTTGGTAGAGAGTTAATATCAAATATATCAAACATGCCCTCTCCCTCTAGCTTGTTCATCCTCCTTGAGGAAATATGACCTAGCCTAGCATGCCAAAGGTTTGCCGGGTTTTGACTATCATTTTTCCTTTTATTTGTTGTTGCCGGTTTATCAACATAATTAATTGGTACGTCTTTTAATTTTAAGTTATATAGATCGTTTTCAAGTTGTCCATTTCCAATCAAACATTCATTCTTGTAAATATTGCAAATGTCATTCACAAAATTGCAAGAAAAACCATCTCTATCAAGCATATAAATAGAAATAATGTTTTTAACCAAATCTGGCACAAATAAAACATCTCTAAAAAATAACTTAAAATTGTTCTGCAAAACTAAATAAACGTCTCCCACAGCTTTGACTTCAACTCTAGAACCATTTTCGAGTCTCAACTGGGTCTCACCCATCCTAAGATTATGACTTCTTGTCATCACCTGCAAATTATTGCAAATGTGAGATCCACATCCAGTATCCAATACCCAAGAAGTAGTATTAAGTGAAACATTTATTTCAATATAAAACATACCCTTTGCAGTTCGCAACTGCTCGAGATATTCTTTGCAGTTACGTTTCCAATGACCAGGTTTCTTGCAGTGATGGCAAACATCTTCATATTTGATCACGTTTGAAGCCTTTGTCTTGTTCTTCTTCTTGGGTCCAGTTTTCTTGGGTGGGGCAGAACGTTTCTTACCCTTTGCACTTGGTCCCTTCTTAGAGTTAGAAGAGGAGCCTACCAAGAGTATCGATTTATCCTTTTTTAATGTGGCCTCATATGTGACAAGCATATTGATCATCTCTTCAAGGGTGGCCTCTATCTTGTTCATATTGAAGTTCATCACAAAACCGTCAAACGACGAAGGAAGAGATAGAAGTAATAAGTCCGCATTCAGTTCGTGCTCCAATGTCAGATCGAGTGTTACCAACTTTTCAACAAGCCCAATCATGTGTACCCCATGCTCACGGACCGAAGTCCCATCTCGCATGCGGCATGTCATGAGCTCTTTGGCAGTCGCATACCTCTCGGATCTTGACTGAGCTCCAAAAAGTTCCTTGAAGGCCTTGTGAATGTCAGCAGCATTCACTGCATCCTCAAATCGCCTCTGAAGTTCATCAGACATCGAAGCCTGCATGTAGCTTTTTGCCTTGATGTCATGGTCCCACCATTTATCAAGTTTAGCCAACTTTTCCGGACTCACATCAGCCGGGGCTTCCTTCGGAGGAGACTTTTCTAACACGTAGAAAGCCTTTTCCGAACTTAGAACAATCTTTAACTTACAAAACCATTCCGTATAGTTTGCGCCAGTCAATTTATTTTGTTCGAGAATAGAGTATAGTGGATTGCGCGAATTCATCATAATGAAATACTGAAAAAAACAGACAATAATCAGTGATTGCTTAATTAATTTACTAAGACATAAAATAAGACGATATTAATTTTATGAATCACACTCCCACTATTTTAACGATTTCACTGCCCTCTAGTGAAAATGAGAAAATGGTTTCCTTAGTGGGAACATGGAGTCCAATTGACAAACCATAGTCCCGAATAATATCAGTCAACCATAATTTTCAAAAGGTAGAGTCCAATTGCTTCCAAAGCAACCCCCATGTTTTTTTTACCTCATGTCCAATAAGAGGCCAATAATATGATGCCGTTTATTGTGACATGTCAAGATTACCCATCAATATTAAGTTTTGATGGACGGTCTCCATGTGAATCCCCAATAATATGAGCCAATCTCATGGGAGTTCCACCCAACTTACAACATGTGTCGATCCAATGTACAACTTTTCGATGAACGAGACCCCCCAATAATATGAGCCGGACCATGCCCGCGGGTAGCATATCATGCATTGATAGTTGATGGAAGGTAGGAATATTTAAACAATATTTAAATTCCCTTTTGTTAATCTTGATATCAATTTTAAATCATATTTAAAATGAGGAATTTTAATTTTGAAAAATTGTCTCATCATTTAATAATTTGTATGCTTGCGGGATTCATGCAATTTAGTCTAAACATGCATACAACAATAATATCAAATATTATATAAAGGATGATCGATGTCTGGATCTAATCGACCCGTGGTTGCCAATCACGAGTCTATGTCCAATGCTATGTGATATGCAAGTATGCAATGTAATCCTATTACATTGTGCTTCTAATTTACATTTTTTCGGTCTTTATTGTCTGCTGGTGTAGTGACCCTGCATGGTATCACCTACTAACTGGCAACTAATAGCATGCATTAAACTTAATACAGCAAAATAACTTAACAGAGAAAACGTGCGCAAACTTAAATTTACATATTAACTTAGTAACATAATCCAGGCTTAAATCTGTAGTGATACAACCAAATCGAAATACTTAAAAGTAAATATTATACAGCTAAAACAAATCCTGCTGTATAAATTCCCCTGAAAAGATCCGGCTCCCTAGTCCTGCCTCGAACTACCGGCTCCGTCCATCCTGCGACCTGCCCCATGGAATAGGGTGTCCAAGATAACAACTAGGACGTGAGCGCTAACGCCCAGTACATAGACATGAGTACACGTAAATATATGATGCATGCAACATGATGACTGGTACAGGGTCATCTGAAAAGTCATGCTCAGAACCGGCGCCATATGAGTGCTGCCACCGCACGGATCAACCTCTGGGTGCAACCACACTCGTCTAGTACACCAGAGTAGACAGACATAAATGCCCCCGCCGTCGCGGTACTCTCAGTGACAGACTATCGAGTATAGAGCTGAGCGGATCTATAATCAGGTATAACAAGGAATAGGCTCAACGTGTATATGCACATGACATATGAGTATAGAAAACGGTAAATCATACATCATGCCATATAATAATGCCAAATAAATGCAACATATAAACATGTATACTCGCTGGTAATCTCAGTCAATGTGTACGTACCTCTAGGCTAGTTCAAGTATAATAGGATCCTAGGTTCCAAGCCTATATTCAAAAGTTCACCGTATCACTACATAAATTCTATAAGCCTTAACTAAGCTAATAAGTACTCCCAAAACTTAAATCGATTCCCGGACCATACCTTCGTCCGTAGTTAGCCCTTTGGAGTCGCTAGTCTCGGATGACTATAACCACACCTTGGTTATTCCAGAACCTCTATTATAACCGATAGGGCCCTCAAGTGTATATCTCACACTATATAACTGAAGAAGGAAACTCGGGAATTCGTAATTGAAAATGAACTCTGAACGGCCCTATTTATAGCCAAATTTCTCGGCCAGGATCGGAACTTCCGATTTCGGGATCGGAGCTTCCGATCCAGCTCATTGCGTGCATGTCTGCCACGCCAAGATCGGAACTTCCGATCTACGATCGGAGCTTCCGATCTGCTCTATGATCGATACTTGTCAAAACTTGCGACTGAGTCATCGATCATTTATGGCAGCTGGGGATCGGAATTTCCGTTCCAGGATCGGAGCTTCCGTTCCGATCGGAGCTTACTATCCAGGATCGGAGCTTACTATCTGGGATCGGAGCTTACTATCCGGCCCAAAATTAAAAAGCCCAAATTTTACTTCTGAAGTCCAATAACACTCCGAAATTGGTTAAATACCAACCCTTAATCATGTTTAACATATTATTATCTTAAAATGGTTTCTGGGTTACTACATTCTCCCCACCTTTAGATATTTCGTCCGCGAAATAACATCTAAAGACAAATCAAGATAACAATATGAAACATCAAACCATGTCTTATTACAACAACGGTAATTACATCTTACATGATAATCAAAAATACAAAGCAAACAACTCAGGATATTCTGCTCGCATACGACTCTCCGTTTCCCAAGTTGCTTCTTCAACGCCTCGGCGCTACCACTGTACCATCACAAGTGGTATAGTCTTGTTCCGAAGAACTTTCTCCTTTCTGTCTAGGATACAGATTGGTCGTTCAACAAAAGACAGATCTGGCTCTAGCTGAATATCAGTAGACTGAATCACATGAGATTCATCAGCTATGTACTGTCGAAGCAACGACACATGAAAAACATTGTGTATACTGGAAAGAGATGGCGGTAAAGCCAAACGATAAGCAACATCTCCGATCTTCTCCAGTATCTGGAAAGACCCAATGTAACGAGGAGACAACTTGCCTTTCACGCCGAATCTCATCACCTTCCTGAAAGGTGATACTCGGAGAAACACATATTCACCAGGCTCAAATTAAAGTGGCCTGCGACGAATATTAGCATAACTGGCTTGTCTATCTTGAGCAACTTTGATCCTATGCTTGATCAAATCTACCTTGTCTACAATCTGCTGCACCAATTCAGGACCCTCGACTTGCCGTTCCCCGACTTCATCCCAGAATAACGGAGTACGACACCGTCGACCATACAATGCCTCGAAAGGTGCCATATCAATACTACGATGATAACTGTTATTGTAGGCAAATTCAATCAAAGGTAACTGATCCTGCCAAGATAAACCAAAGTCCATGACAGAAGAACGTAGCTATCCTCCAGCGTACGAATAGTGCGCTCTGACTGCCCATCAGTCTCCGGATGATACGCAGTGCTCAAACTCAGAGTGGTACCCAACGCTTGTTGAAAACTACCCCAAAAACGTGAAGTAAATCGTGGATCTCTATCACTGACAATACTCACTGGAATCCCATGTAATCGCACAATCTCCTGGATATATAAGTGTGTCATGCGATCATAAGAATACTCCTGGTTATAAGGAATGAAATGTGCTGATTTTGTCAAACGGTCAACGACAACCCAGATAGCATCACACTGACGTGAAGTCATAGGCAAGTGGGTAACAAAATCCATAGTCACGTGCTCCCACTTCCATTCGGGAATCTCAAGATTCTGTAGTAATCCACCTGGTCGTCGATGTTCAGCCTTGACCTGTTGATAAACCAAACATCTCGAAACAAATTGATACACACTTCGCTTCATCCCCTTCCACCAGAATCTAGTTCGCAAGTCCTTATACATTTTCATACTTCCAGGATGAACTGATAATCGACTTCTGTGAGCTTGAGATAGAATATCATTCCTGAGCTCCGCAACATTAGGTACAACTACTCTATTGGATAGGCACAATAAACCATCTGCCTGAAAATGGAAGCCAGATGTATTAACTCCATTGGCTAAACGTGCCAATCGCTGAGTCTTAGCATCAGATATCTGAGCATCTCTAATCCGAAAATACAATGCTGGCTCAGACAAAATAGTATACAACCGAATTCCATTTCTTCCTTTCTTGTGCTTGAGCGTAAAACTCAATGAACAGCACTCTTGAATCATATGAGATATTTCATTAGTCTGAAGTGCAGACAGTCTCACCTGCCGACTCAAGGCATCAGCAGTAAGATTAGCAGAACCTGGATGATATTTGATTTCACAATCATAATCCTTCAGGAGATCCATCCAGCGTCTCTGTCGCATATTCAACTCTGCCTGAGTGAATAAATACTTCAAACTCTTGTGATCCGTAAATATCTCAAATTTCTCGCCATAAAGATAATGTCTCCAAATCTTGAGCGCAAATACAATGGCGGCTAACTCGAGATCATGCACTGGATAGTTAGTCTCATGCGTCTTCAACTGTCGAGAAGCATAGGCAATAACATGTCCATGCTGTGTCAGAACACATCCTAACCCCTGACCAGAGGCATCAGTATAAACAACATAACCTCCTGATCCAGAAGGTAGAGCTAGCACAGGTGCAGTAGTAAGACGTCTACGCAGCTCGTGAAACGACTCCTCACAATCCGAGGACCAAATGAAGGTAACATCTTTCCGAGTAAGCTGAGTCAAAGGCCTGGCCAACTGTGAAAAATTCTCGATGAACCGACGGTAATATCCCGCTAGACCCAAGAAACTACGAATCTCAGCAACCGTTTTCGGACGAGACCAGTTCAGCACTGCCTCTATCTTACTAGGATCAACAGATATCCCTTCACTAGAAATCACATGACCGAGAAATACTACCCGATCAAGCCAGAATTCACACTTGCTCAATTTCGCATATAGCTGCTTATCTCGTAACGTCTGTAGAACAATCCTCAAATGTTGTGCATGCTCATCCTTTTCATGAGAATAAACAAGAATATCATATATGAAGACGATGACAAATCTATCCAGATAATCTCGAAATACCTGATTCATCAGATTCATAAAGACTGCCGGTGCATTCGTTAAACCGAATGGCATCACCAGAAATTCATAATGCCCGTATCTGTTCCTGAAAGCAGTCGTAGATATATCTGAGTCTCGTACCCGCATCTAATGGTATCCAGATCTCAGATCTATCTTCGAATAAACAGAAGTACCCTGTAGTTGATCGAACAGATCATCAATTCGCGGCAAAGGATACTTATTCTTGATGGTGACACGATTCAACTGCCTGTAATCAATACATAATCGCATCGATCCATCCTAATTCCGGAGATTGATCGAGCAAGTCATCAGTTCCTAATTCCGGAGATTGATCGAGCAAGTCATCAGTTCCTGGGATTTACAACAAGAGCAGATTTAATCTGTTGGAGTCCATAATCAAGTCATAGCTTGAAGAGGTAAAATATTAATTGTTATTATTATTTTACTTGCATAATTTAATCGTTAGGATTTGATACCCATGTATGAAATCGTTCCATATAAAAATTTTAAACTTCCGTTGCACCGGGTATCAGATCTATGATCTGAAAACGTGTTCCAACAATAGTGACATCGCATGTGCTACTAGGGAACCAAGTAACCTAAAGCACATCATGTACTCTGTCCAGAGATTTTTCACACTAATATCTCCTCAGATCGCATAGGATATCCACACTCGCAAGCGTGTGGTGAATCCTTGACAACAAAGCATCGACTCCTATATGTGTCGTAACTGTACCCAATCTCGACACCTGATGACCCTCAGACAGTCGGTAAACGAGTCAAAGTACAGTACTAACACATAGAGTCTCCATGATGTTTCAAGTAGTAAGGATTAATGGTGTACAACCAAAACCGCGGACTTATCCACTCAATTAATGATAACCACTTGGAAAGTCCAAATAGGGTAGTTCGATCATCCATCATATGAATATCCATTTGCATGCTTCGAACATCTCTATGTTCTATACCAATGAAACGTGGTACTAGGCATCGCAAATGCTAGTCTCAATCTCGAGCGATCCTTATCCTTATTAGCGGACGGCTCAATTGACTAGGAACTGTTTAGAATATACAGTGATTATAAGATGTGTTTCATGATAGTCATTCAATTCTACTATCACATCTTACATGCACTCTAGTATATTCAAGGTCTTTATCTAAACATCGTATAGTACGTCACAACATAATAATATGATAAAAGATAAAGTAAATGCCAATATAAAAGTGTAAATTAAATTAAACAAAGATTGTTTACACATAAAGTCACAAAAGCCCTTAGCCACAATTTGGCTAACCGGGCACCCACTCTTTCAGGGTCACCACCCTCAACTCCTTCTTCAGGAGCAGCAGCTGTATGCCCTCTCAGCCAAGGACATAAGCAGGATCGTTGATCCTAAGCACATGTTTGTACTTTTCGAGGCGTTGAACCTCGTCAGGACCATGGGCTTCCAACCCTCTAAATTGCATATACACAAGTTTTGCTCGAAGATGAGCAAGCCTTTCTTCGACAAAGTTTTGTGAGCGATTCTCCAATTATCCATATCTTTTCTGCTTATTTTGATTATTTGATATCTGAATGAATATCTTAATTTCTCTTTTTATAGACTAAAATCTCAGACATCGAAGAGTCTCTCACACTTATTATATTTTATTTACTGAGAATATAAAGAGTCTCTTACGTATGCTTTCACGAAATAAGGCACTATTTATGACAAAATATCTCTGAAATTTGATTGCATGTAATAATACCTGATAACATAGTTTTCCGTGCTTATTATTACATATTGCAGTTTACCTTTATTAATCTAGCAGTTGCATTGAAACAGTTTAGGTAAACAGTTCATGCACAAAATCAGTTTAGTAAAATCTCTTTTATTGTTACTCGAAATTAAAAGCTACATTCACACACTTTTAATTTCCCTCATCTTTAGAAAAATCTCAAAACTTCAGTTCATCACCCATGCTCGTAGAGGAGCAACTGAAGGTTCCATAAGTTTATCTGACGCAAGGCGAACCAAAGTGATGTACTCTTTACTAAGCATCATATAGAGATCATTTTTATCCTTAAAAATGTCTCTGGGTTCAAATGTGTCCAGTGCTATCATGTAGAACATTTTTCTCTGAGCTATCTCCCTCGCATCCTCAAATTTCCTTGGAGGAAACTGAGCATGATGATACATGTGGAGTTCTTCTATCTTCAACCAGACTTTCATCACTTTTTCATACACTCTTTCCTCGATCCTCCTCTTTTCAGCCTCAAAGTAGCTTTCTCGACATGCTTCACATGTCACATATGGACTTTGAACAAAATCGAACAAGGGAATATTGTTACTCATATTTCTCTGCACAGCTGAAATTATAACATTGGTTATCTCACTGTAATTCATTATTTATAGTTGAGACTTGTAGCATTTTAGAGGAAAATATGTGTACTATCTCCCGTTTTACTGTACTATTTTTTGAATTTCAAATTCTTTTTTGTGTCACGTCATCATCTTGTCGTATTGACCAAGTCACCCATTATACACCAATTCAGTTTATCATAAACCCTAAACCTATACTAACTTTCTTTAGATTTCTCTATTGATTCTCAGGATCTATTTCAATGACTACATCATCCGCGGTCTTTATTCTCAATGCTCTCGCCGTTGACTTTGAATCCTTACTTGGGATAGATAAACCAGGCATAACCGAGATTTGCACAGCTCTTGAGCAATCTGGGCTTAAATCCTTTTTGGATATCAAGAGTTTGGACATCTATCAGACGGATTTGGTGTCTCTATATCACAACTGTACGCTCAACGATGATGGCATACTTTTACTCTCTCTCGGAGGACATGCTATCCAAATCAGTGAAGAATTCTTTGCCAACACTTTCAGTTTACCTACTTCAGGTGCTACTGACTTCAATATTATATCAACTACTGATATCACTGAAATGCAAAACATATTTTCTGGCTCAAGTCAACCGGTTTCTCTGTCTGGATTCAAACGAGACCTGGAGCCTGAATATCAAATGCTAGCTGATATTGTTGCTAAGAGTATTTTGGCAAAAGGAGGGTCCTTCGCCAGATTAACTGTCGAAAATTTCAAGGGAATCAACTGATCTAGTCATTGCAAAAGTACACAAAACACTAGTTAAGAAACCAATCAAAAAAAATAGAAATATTGTATATGACAGTGAGGACACTGATAGTGAAGAAGTTGTAAAGAAGCCCCAAACCAAGCGGACAAGAACTCTACAGACTAAGGCTATCTCATCTCCATCTCGACTGATCATATCTGTGGTTCCTAAACCGATGAATGTAGCCTCAACTGAAGACACACATTTCCTTGATAAAATAGTTGAAGAGCTACGAGACAAAACTGACTCAAAGGGAAAGCAACCCATGATGATTGAACCAATTCAGAGCCTTCATCCTTCTCAAGCAACTCCTTCAATTGAAGTTTTGGAAGCAGTTGTTAAAACTCAGAAGACTCCTTTGCAATATATCTCACCAAAAAGAATGAGCTGACTAAATTTTTCAAACTTGAAGAAATCGTGCTGAGAGTAGTCAAGACTGCCAACATTCAAGAAGCCCTGACAAGAAGAAAATACTTCTATGATTTGTTACGGATCAAGAAACTGAGTGAGATTGTTGATGAATTTCAAAGAAACTATGATCTACGTGCCAGAAATTCTTATGAAGATCGAGCCATTTTTACTCAACTTCAAACTGATCTCATCAATATACAAATGGAAGTAAAGTTTTGGGAAACCGATCAATCTTTGGAAACTCCAGAACCCTTCGTATGGAAGAAACACAAATCTCACTCCAAGTCTATATCCAAACACAAAAAAACGAGAAAGGTCACTCCACTACTGAATCTTCAAATCACTCAATTGATCAGGTCATGTTTGAAGAATTTCAAAGAGGAACCTTAGTTGCTCAAAATACAACAGACACATCCATTGAACAGCAGCTTCACCCAACAGGCACTGAAATTGCTCTACCCAAGCTTCAACTGATGAACTTTGACGAAGTCCTCTCTTATATTGAAACTGAAGATCAACAAACTTCTTTATTGTTAGCACCATCTATGGAAGAAGTTGTGCCTTCACTCACTCTTCAAGAAGAACCTGAATAACCTCAACCAATCTTTGGAAGTGCCACCTTCTCCAGTCATTGACAATGAGGATGAGACATTAACTTTGTCTCATATGGACTCAACAGAACAACAAACTTCTCAAATAGATGAGTTACTTTCTCCAAATCTTACTGAACAAACTCTACAAGAATAAAAGGAAGTCTCTGAACCTTTGGAGATTCCATCTCAAATTGATGGTGTTCCTGCTCCATCCAAATCTATTAGAGAAGAAGTACCTCAGCCATCCAGTTCAACTGATGATCCATCAGTCACACCATCTCTTGTCACTGATACCAAGCTGCAAGAATCAGTACATGAATCACAATCACATGTACAAATCGTCAAAGATTCATCTCTTGATGATAAAGCTATTGAGACTGAGACTTTGTCTCAAAATCTAGCTATGATTGTTCATTCAGTCCCTGAATCATCAGCTCATCGGGACAAAGGAAAAGACAAAATTGAGATGATCTTAACTACACCTTCATCTCCTCCTAAAGGACAAAAGACAGACTTTGTCAAGAAACACATTTCATCCAGTGGTAAAGAAACTTTGTCTCCCACATCACTTTACGATGAAGATTGGTATCAGTTGATCTCTCAGATTGAAACTTCAGTTATGCTATATCTAAGACTGTCAATGGTCTCAAGGAAAATCAACGGGAAACCAACATCAACATCTCTTTTTTGAAACAATCAATGAGTACAGAAGTAGGTAAACTTCAAGAAAAATTTGCACTATTGGACAAAGTCCTAGTAGCCTCAAGTCAACTGACAAGCTCAGTGTCTCAACTGCAAAATTCTCATCAGTCTCTTGAAACCAAAGTTGACAACTTAAGTGAATTTGTTCAATCCTTTCACACTTCAGTTCAATCCAATTTTTAAGGAATTTCTCGGCAACTCAATACTTTGGCAAGCTTATCTCAGAATATTTTGCGCACTCAACATGAAGCTCAAGCCCTACATCGTCATACTTTAGCATCTCATCAACAATCTCTGACCGGCTAAATCGGTGTGATATAAATCTACTGGCAAGCGTACCAGGTCAAGTAATAGTAAAGTGGACAGAGAGTTCAAGTATCGATCCCACAGGGACTGCAGTCAATTCTCAAGAATTAATTATTTTACTTAATCTAGACAAAATAATAGAAGGATTTTGAATTAAATAAAATAAGAATATAAAATAAAAACTGATTAAGAAATAAAAATAAAAATAACTGAAGATAAAAATAATTAAGACAAAGACAACCAAGACACACGTAGGTACCGAACAAATCACGTAACATGTAGTCGATTCAGGACTCAGATTTAATCTTAATTCACGGGAATTCTCCTAATTTGTTCAAAGGTCTATTTCTAGAACAATCAAACCTATTCAAATATTGATGAACTAATCTTTCGTAATTCTAATCAAATTTGAATGCATTAAATATTTGTGAAAATTCAGTTTACACCTAAACCGCACACTGAAATCGAATTCTATTTCTAGTCGGTTTTACAATATGTTAATTATCAGAGTGATCAAAATCAAAACCTCCTTTGTCGATTTGGAATTGATTAGCATGCAAGCAAACAGTTGATCAGACTATTCACAAGACAAATATAAATCTGACAATCAATAAAATAAAATCAACTCTAAAAAATCTCAAACAAACATCCAAGTTTTCTACATAAATTTGTTCGGCCCAATCACGCCGTCTTGGTTGAAAATAAACTACTCAATAATTAAAAACAATAATTCAAAAAATAAAAATAAAAAGAAGAAAAGAAAGAATAAATCTTCTCTCCCAAGCCTTGTAGCCGCCTCCTCTGTGTTGTGCGCATTTTGGAACTTCGGAACCCTCAAAAATATGTTATATCTTGTATATATATGGTCCGGAACACCTACCAGTTAATTTCCTCTCAAAACAAGGATTTTTCGGAACACATATGACCCCCAAACACGCGCGCGCACACGGCATAGGCCTCGCGCGCGCGCAACACATAAAAACAGAGGCCTGGACATGAAACTCGCGCGCGCGCGAGCTTGATTCTCTCGCGCGCGCAGTACAAAAATTCTGCACCGAGCGACGATTTTCAAAAATTCATATATCAAGATCTAGCTGTTGGATTGAGCTGAAATTTGGACATAAGCTTCCAAACATCTTGAACTTTAATCTGAACGGTGAAGATCAGATTTGAAGCTATCTAAAATTAAATTTTATTTTTTGAACAAAGCTGGTCCGTAATTCACTCTTCAAAAATATATTTTCCTACAAAATTAACCCAAGGAGTGAAATACACACACATGCACTAAATCACATAAAAACACATAAAAATAATATGAATGCACACAAAATAGACATAAAAATAACATGAAATAATGCATACAAAATGCACTTATCAACACCCCCATACTTAAACCTTGCTCGCCTCGAGCAAGACATGAAAAAAACAACATGCAAACAAAAACATAAGTGAGGACGATTCATAAATGTGCAAAGCCTCCGAGAAGTTCAATCACAAAACCAAAAACACAAACATGCTCTCAACTTTTTATAATACACTTTCAGTTTAACGTGAACGTGTGTGTGTGAAATGTCATTCCAGTTTCATGCAACTTAGACCGAATTCATCTCAAATCTGCTTAGCGACCTATGACAAATTAGTGCAAGTTTCACTCTTCAAGTGCTCATTCCTTCCAACGACCTCTAGACTAAACCCACCTCCCTTGAGATAATGAATTACACACCTCCGGATTTTTCATCCGGTATTGCATTAGCCCCAATAATTACCCGCTGACTTAGCTATAACTGGCTAGGATACGAAAAATCATTCTATTTTTTCTTTCTAATCCCCTCGTCTATAGCCCGGATGGAGCATCAATCCCATTGAATCTGCATACTTAGCCTTAAATTTAATTTTTTTTTTTTTAGGATTTTAATCCTTTCAAGGCCCGGATGGAATTGTATATAAATTTTTTCTAGGTGCGCCCAAGATCATAAGTGTAAACTAGAGCCTCATCAAAATTCATAGAACACAATCAAGATCCACAAACCACCTATTGCCGTGCAATGGTCAAACAGATAGAAACTTCATCAAATCTTTCGCTACAATTCACTGGTCTAACATTAGTGCTTAAAAATATTCACGGTTCAACCTACAGTTTCTCATGTCCAGTCAAGAGCAAATTTTTTTCAAAAATCCATTTTTTTCAAATAAACTTCATCATCATTGGCTATTATGATTCATCCTACTCATAACAATGCAAACAACAACAAAAATAAACTGTATGCAAAGAAATACGAAACACGACAGATGCAACACAAACACTTAGACAATGCAATACTAGTCTACCCCCCCATACTTATCCAAAGCATTGTCCTCAATGCTTCAGAACAATGAACATAATGTATAACAAACCCACAAATGCAAAGACAAACAAAAACACAATGAAAACAAAAATAACACTCCCCTGGTTTTCGATGCATCCTCTTCCTTCTTGATAGTATCAGCTGGGACAGCAGCAGCAGATTGTATATATCGGCAGGCACAACCAACTGGCATGGGAAAGAAACAAAAATCAAACAAAAACAAAAACCAAAAATAAAATAAAAAGCAAAAAGAAAGAACACTGGGTTGCCTCCCAGTCAGCGCTAAATTTATAGTCTAATGCCCGACTATGCAGAAGCAACCATCAAAGAGCGGCTGCCGCCCATAGTAAGAATCATACAACTCTACGTATGGGTCTTGATTTCCTTCGCCCTCAAGCTTGGCGTGATATATGCATGAGAAGCTCGTCGGTCCAATAACACTCAGTCGGAACTGATCAGTTCGGAAGGAGACTCGGATTGCAGGCTGAAGCTCATGGAGGATGGAATATTTTGGAGGTGGCGTCAATGGCAAGAAATAATCTTCTAACGGTGTACATGGAATGACCATTGACGAGGTAAAATCTGTAGCCTTGTATGTTTCTTCCTCCTCCAAGCCCACTATTGGCTCTTCTTCACAAGAAAATTCCTCAAAAATTATTTCTTCATGCACTGGCTCAGTTAGTTCACTCTCTTGGCAGATCTCAAAAATTGGTTCTCTAAGAAGCGCAATCTGTTCATCCAAAAGACTCCAAGACTTGATACAGCTTTCTAAGAATTGATTTGTCTCTGTCTGTTGCCGCAAAATATTCTCCAACTGAGCCACATGATCCTCAAAATACCCTACACACTCTTCTTGACGCTCCGGTGGTTGGTTCGAAAAATTTTCAGAGTCGATATCTGGAGGATATTGGTGACTCCAACCCTGCAGTGAAGGATCACAATGCCAATGGTAGTCGAAATCTGCCATATCATTTAACAAGTGCATCGCACTGTTTTCATCTCTGCTGAACAAGTGACTGCCAGTGGCCAAAGCTCCAGAATCTACCCAACTTCTTGTAATCTCATCCAAACCACCATAAAAAATTTGAACTAGAGTGTAGTTCGAAAAATCATGACATCTAAACCTGTTAGCCAAATCATTGAATCTCCCCCAAGCAGCATGGAAAGGCTCCGAGTATTGTTGGCCAAACCTTGTGAACACCTGTCGATGATTCATCTCCAAGTACCTCACAAGTAAGAAAAAAATAATTAATAATTAAAAATAAAAAAATATGCAAGAAAAAAAATGTCTAGTTTCAAGCAAATAATTTATCATAATATTAACTAAACAGTCCCCGGCAACGGCGCCAAAAACTTGACCGGCTAAATCGGTGTGATATAAATCTACTGGCAAGCGTACCAGGTCAAGTAATAGTAAAGTGGACAGAGAGTTCAAGTATCGATCTCACAGGGACTGCAGTCAATTCTCAAGAATTAATTATTTTACTTAATCTAGACAAAATAATAGAAGGATTTTGAATTAAATAAAATAAGAATATAAAATAAAAACTGATTAAGAAATAAGAATAAAAATAACTGAAGATAAAAATAATTAAGACAAAGACAACCAAGACACACGTAGGTACCGAACAAATCACGTAACATGTAGTCGATTCAGGACTCAGATTTAATCTTAATTCACGGGAATTCTCCTAATTTGTTCAAAGATCTATTTCTAGAACAATCAAACCTATTCAAATATTGATGAACTAATCTTTCGTAATTCTAATCAAATTTGAATGCATTAAATATTTGTGAAAATTCAGTTTACACCTAAACCGCACACTGAAACCGAATTCTATTTCTAGTCGGTTTTACAATATGTTAATTATCAGAGTGATCAAAATCAAAACCTCCTCTGTCGATTTGGAATTGATTAACATGCAAGCAAATAGTTGATCAGACTATTCACAAGACAAATATAAATCTGACAATCAATAAAATAAAATCAACTCTAAAAAATCCCAAACAAACATCCAAGTTTTCTACATAAATTTGTTCGGCCCAATCACGTCGTCTTGGTTGAAAATAAACTACTCAATAATTAAAAACAATAATTCAAAAATAAAAATAAAAAGAAGAAAAGAAAGAATAAATCTTCTCTCACAAGCCTTGTAGTCGCCTCCTCTGTGTTGTGCGCATTCTGGAACTTCGGAACCCTCAAAAATATGTTATATCTTGTATATATATGGCCCGGAACGCCTACCAGTTAATTTTCTCTCAAAACAAGGATTTTTCGGAACACATATGACCCCAGAACACGCGCGCGCGCGCGGAATAGGCCTCGCGCGCGCGCAACACATAAAAACAGAGGCCTGGACACGAAACTCGCTCGCGCGCGAGCTTGATTCTCGCGCGCGCGCAGTACAAAAATTCTGCACCGAGCGACGATTTTCAAAAATTCATATCTCAAGATCTAGCCGTCGGATTGAGCTGAAATTTGGACAGAAGCTTCCAAACACTTGAACTTTAATCTGAATGGTAGAGATCGGATTTGGAGCTCTCTAAAATTAAATTTGATTTTTTGAACAAAGCTGGTCCGTAATTCACTCTTCAAAAATATATTTTCCTACAAAATTAACCCAAGGAGTGAAATACACACACATGCACTAAATCACATAAAAACACATAAAAATAATATGAATGCACACAAAATAGACATAAAAATAACATGAAATAATGCATACAAAATGCACTTATCAATCTCGCAGTTCATCATTGCACAGATCTTCTTCCGATCGAAGATAATCTATCTTTTATTGCGTCGAGATTATTATGTTATCTACTCTTGTATCTCTACTTCCGGATCTTTTTTATCAGTTTATCAAAAAGGGGGAAGATTTACAAGAACTTGAAAATGAATTTGAATGTCAAAAATCAGATTACATTGAATATCAGTTTATCACGCTAAGTCTCAAAGTTTTGATAAACACCAAAAAAGAGAAAATTGTTGGGAAATTTAATTTTGGTATTTACAAAGTCTATAAGAAATTCAAACTAATTGAGCAACTAAAAAGCGCTAAACTGATATTCGGAACTAAACTACGTCATCATCAACGACCGCGCTTAACTAGCTAAGGGATGCAGTTTACCTAGCTAAACTGAATTCATCAGTTTACCCTTGCCAAACTTATTGCATCAGTCTACCCACAATAGTTTACTACCTTGCCATTTCTGAATAAGATCATCCGTACTCTGACAACTCTGCAAAAGTTAGTTTTGCGATAGTAAGGGAATGTCGGCTCCAGAATTCGTTGATGATAGTGACAAATCCAACGGGAATAATTTAAATCATATCTGAAGGACAATTTGAATTTATGATCGCTGGCAATCCAAATGGTATAAATAGAGATCTTGATCAATCTCATGAGTCACTCATGTTCTAAAAACTCTGCCATTCTTGCGAGAATACTAAAAGCTTCATACGCTCAAGATTTGATCAAGGAACTCGAAGCACAAACGCTGAAGTGTTATTCTGATCATTGTAGGATCATTTTTGTGCTAAGAATTTCGAGTTGTATTCATTCTATTATCTTATCATTCTAGGACTGAAACTGAAGTGTTGTACTAGGAGTTCTTGTTTAGGCAGTGTCTAAGTCCAAAACTGGATCGGGGTTTTGCAAATTGCTTGTAAAATTCAAAGTCTTCAAGTGAAATCCTTCCGATGAGGAAGAAGGGGTGACGTAGGAGTATTTGAAATCTTCGAACATCCATAAACAATTGATTGTACTATTTCAGTTTACTCACCTTCACCATACACCCTAAATTGATATTCACTCAGTGTTTTAAATCTGCAGTTTGACATATTTTCGCACATATTTTGTTTGTCAAACTACATCTGACATTAAGATAAGTCTCGAACTCAATCACTAAACCGATCGAGTTCAATATTTCTTACTAAACTGCTTGAAATTATGTCCCCCCCCCCCCCCCCCGGCGCTCTAGACTTTCAATCGATCCTAACACATATCATACATCCGAAAAATAGTATTCAGCGTGAAATTTGTATATCATAAATGAAAAGACACAAATGTATAGATAAATAGACAAAAAATCATTTATTATATATTTATAAATATATAATTTATCAATTGTTACATACATGTGTGTGTATGTGTAAATTTGTATTAATTAATATTTATAATATTTTTGTAAAATAAGTACATAATTTTTTTATAATATAAAATTTAATTAAATATAAATTTATGCTTATAATTGTATCAATAAACTAATTTTGAAAAATAAAATGTGTATATATTTGAATTTAACAAAAATATTGGACTTTTAAAATAATTTAAATAAAAAGTAAAATTGACTTTATAACTTGATCATGTATCAATTAAATCATTTTCAATTGTTCATATATCAATTTGAAATTTTACTAGTAGCTCATGTATAGGGATGACAATGGGACGGGTCGGGGACGGGGATGTCTTCCCCATCCCCGTCCCCGAATTCAAATCCGATCCTCATACCTGCCTTGATCCCCATTAATTCTTATCGGGGATTCTCCGTACCCATCCCGCGAGGACCAAATCCTCATACTCATAGCCATACCCAAAAATATATATATATATTTATATTATAAATAAATTTTATTATAATATATATATATGAATTGATAAATTTTATTATATAAGAATATAAAAATTATTATTCAATTTTATAATAAAATACCTAAAATATTTTGGGTCAAATTTTTTATTATAATATTAACTTTTAAAATTAAAAAAATATTTTAAATACAAAATATTTCTATAAATCAAAATTATTATTGTAAAAAAAATACTATGTATCAAAAATTTATTATGATTATATATTGTTTCTAAATTTATCAAATTAAATAATATATATATATTTAGACTAATATAAATACTTTATATTTGTACGTAACATGAATGATATTCAAATAATATGTTTATGTTATAAAAAACTACGTTATCATAAACGGATGTATTATATATAATGTATAAATATATATATAAACGAAATAATAATAATACTTTTAATTTTAATTTTTTAAATAATATTTTATATTTAATAAAATTGATAATTAATATCGGGGTGGGGATAACATCCCCATACCCGTCCTAATATATTTCGGGGATTTTTAAAAATCATCGAACCCGAATCCATACCCGAAAGTTCTCCCCCAAACCCGCCCCGTTTCGGGTTTTTCCCGCGGGTACCCAAACCCGCGGAAAAAATTGTCATCCCTATTCATGTACCAAAATGAATTTAATCTAATAATAATAACTAGCATAATCGCACACACGTATCACGTGTGTAGAAAATAATATAATATATTTACCTTTATATTTTATATATAAAAATTATATTTTAATTTTTCATTACTTAGTTTAATTACGTTTTTTAATCTAATAATAATAACTAGAAAATCAAGGGAGTGTTTGCAAAAAATCATGTTTTTATAGAAGTGATTAAATTTATAGATTATAAAAAGTGAAGAAAAATCAGAAATTGATAATGTTTGGAAACAAAAGTGAAAAATTAGAAATCAAAGTTGAGTGGTGTTTGACAAATAAGTGATTAAAGTGATTTTAACATTAACTTTTTTACTATAATCACTTTTGGAAAATCATAATCATCATATGACTAGCTTTTGAATTTCAATTAAATTAAGCAAAAACTAATACATAAAGGTTGGAGAAACACACAAAAGTGATTTTTTAAGCCAAAATCTAACAATCACTTTTTTTAATGATTACAAACACTCTCTAAATCAGTTTGATAATTGGAATAACTTAATTTGGTGAGTCAATCACTTGCGAAAATTCAATTGGCTCGATATGTTTTCGTTATTGGTTCAAAATTTGACACTTATGGAGTATTTGCAATCACTAGATTTTGATTTTTTAAAAAAAACCACTTTTGTATGTTTCTTAAGTAGTGTTTAGGAGAGCTTCTAGGAAGCACTTCTCGGTTTTTTCTTCACAAAATTTTGAAATTTTGTGTCTAAAAAACTGAGAAGTGATTCCTAAAAGTTCTACCACACACTATCTTAAACCCAAATTATGTGTTAGTTTATGTTTAACTTAATTAAAATCCAAAAACTAGTCATATGATGATTATGATTATCCAAAAATTATTTATCAAATACCACCCAACATTGATTTTTAGACTTCCACATTTGTTTACAAACACTACCAACTTTTGATTTTTTTTAATTTTTTTAATTTATAAATTTAATCACTTCTATAAAAACATATTTTTTTGCAAATGCTCCCTTAATTTTAAGGACCTGGCATAAGTGGAGATTTTTGTGAAAATTTCGAAAGATTTAATTTGTTCGCAAACGATATTTAGGACTTCAACTATCCCACAATTCAATCAACTTGAACTTTAAGAAGGTGAGTGAATCAATATGATACTTAAGTTCATTGTATCATAACTCCGACCCACCTTAGACGTCTCAGCTTGAGGTCATGTACGAAATTTAAATTAACAAAACTAAAATCAAAACATAAGTTCCCCTGGTAACATTTAACAACACTAAAATCAAGACAACATAAGTTCCCCTAGTGACATTTAACAAAGCTAAAATCAAAACAACATAAGTTCCCCTAGTAACATTTAACAAAATCGACCCGCTAAGTATTCTACGATGTCAATTCTGGGCTCACTTGACTTGCCAAAAACGAATCCTTTAGGCCGCGTGGTCCATCTCCATCACTCAAGAGTGTGACTGCAATGCATTAGAAACCAAAGAAACCAAGCTCGCTTGCCTTTTCTTTCTCGAAGGTCTCGAAATATTGATATATGATGGTGACTGCCAGTAGGATCCCAGTGCCTGAACCGATTGCGCCCATAAGATCCGCCAATACTGTCAGAGCCCCAATGCAGATGCCACCAAATGCGGCAGCAGTTGGAATGTAACGGTTTAGCTCCTTCTGAAGGTTTGATTCACGATGTCCAGGCATCACCATTTGTTGTTCCTGAAATTTCCAGAAATCTACCATGAGTAACGATGAATAATGGATTTAAATCGTATGCTTTGCGCCAACAGGAATGTATGGGAAATCCTTGCTGCAGTTGAGTTCAGAATTATAAAACGTGAGGAAGATGGGAAGATATTACTTATAAAGGTGATGACATGCAATTTGTAAATTACAGATTTTGATCACACAATTATTTGAAGATTTGTTGTAATGCAAAACTAAATTGATGATGCAAGATAAGATTACATTTGATAACACCAACTTTCCCTACCTGGGAACCCAAAATACCACTATAAAACAGGTACTTACGACTCCAAGTAAACTACTTTCAAGATATTAACAGCCCTCACAAGGTCAAGCAAGTTGATGAGACAAATTGTTTGGCCAAATTATAATAATCTAAAAATTGGTGGGCAGGTATGCCTATCCTTCTTCCAGGAGATGGGATGAGACAAAGTAAGAGAGACTTTAGAAGGCGAAAAAACAAGGCATGCATCTTCACGAGTATGAAAGACAATCAATGATGACAAAGGGGAAAAAATATGACATCTTCCGTTCCATCAACTAAAAGGATTTCTAAAAAAACAAGAATCACTTGGTCATATTCTCGCATGCAAAAGGACAAAACCTTGAAATTCATGGATAAGAATTAAATAGATTATCAATGTGTGCATGAAGATACCTTAAGTTGCTTAGCCACGTCTTTAGCTGAGGATCCTGAGACCTCGATCCATGTTTTCGAGAACAAAGCACATGCTGACAGCATAAATACAATATAGAATAATCCATGGAAAGGATTGGCTAATATATCTGACAAGCTGCAAATCAGAAGGAATTATCTTCAGGATTATCAGAAGACATCAAAAAAATTACTTAAAGTCATCAACGGAGTTGAAGTCTTGAAGAACAAACAGAGAACATGTGAATACTCGGAAAACAAAAGCAAAGATCTAGATTCTAGCTCACCTCGATGGTGCAGTTATGTAATAAGCAAGGCCACCAACAGGTACAGATTGACCAGAATATTCAGATTCCTTCCACTTTCCAAGAAGGTTAACAAGGAAATTTCCACTGTATCTCCTGTGAAGCAACTGCACAAAATCAAATCATATTAGCCTCATCAATACTGAAAAGAAGTCTCTCTCTATGAGTTTGGACTAACTTGTACTACTGAAAATCTGTTAGGTACCTGGGAAATAAAATAGAGATTGGACACAAGTGCAGATTGTAAAATTATGGGCATGTTTGAAGTGTAGAACAGCTTGATTGGATATGATCCCTGTTGCCCACGAGCATTCTTTGACCTCACAGGCAAAACAACACGGAACCCTTGGAAGTATATGACGATAAGGAAGACTAAGACGGTGGCGAGTAAGTTGGTAACATTGGGAAGATTCTGTCGGTAGAAAGCCTCTCTCAGTGCCCGAACCTTGTCCGTTCGAGTGATCAGCAAGTGGAATAAAGCTATAACAGCACCTTCAAATTCAGCTCCACGTCCACTGTTTATGGTAGTTGGACTAAAGGCTTTCCAGATAATGTTTTCACTGTTAGAGAAGAAAACTTACATACATAAATACCAACTCCAATAGAAGATGCATTAAAACGGAAACGGAATCAATAATCTCACTCTCTTACCAAATATTGGTTGCTATGAAGAGAGATATTCCAGATCCCAGACCATATCCTTTTTGGAGAAGTTCATCGAGGCAAATAACAATAATTCCAGCAAAGCACAGTTGCAAAATTATGAGGATTGCATTCCCAACTCCTAGTTGTCCAACGCTGCCATACATTCCTGAGAGAACATATGCAACTGCTTCACCAATTGCTATCAAGATGCCTAACAGCTTCTGCGCACCGTTTCTGGACGAGGGAAGACAATAAATCATTATAAGAATAATACAAATTACTCTGAACTGCATAGAATAACGATGGTTAAAGCTTGAATTATTTATGAAATTACTTACAAGAGTGCTCGATCCTCTCGCACATTGTTATCAACTTCAATGATCTTTGAGCCAGCTAAAAGCTGCATAACCATACCAGATGTCACTATGGGCGTAATACCCAGCTCCATCACTGTTCCCCGGTTTGAAGCAAGAATAACACGCATCCAGTAGAATGGATCAGCGCCCGTCGTGGAGTGTATTCCATATAGCGGCAGCTGACTGCAGACCAGGAAAATAAAAAGAGAGATAACAGTGTATATAACTTTCTCTCTGAATGGGATTTTCCGGTCCGCAGACTGAACTTCTGGCAGAAACGAAAGGAAAGGCCTGACCAAATGAAGCACCCTAAATCCACCTCCCATTTTTTTGTCGATCAAACTATTTCAACAAACTGCATAATCACATTGAAAAGATAAATTTTTCAGCAATATGTATGTACTCTCAAACATATAGGGGCCACCGTGCCTCAATATTTAAGCAAACTGGAATCTATCTAATGTAGAACAAATTAAGACTTCGGAGATTTCTAAGTTGTACTAGCAAAAATGAAAAACCGGTATCCACATAGATCAACTATAAATTCAATCCAAAAATACACATACTTGTCCCATACCCTCGTTTAAATGGACCCTCGGCATAAAAAAATCTTTAGACGGATATCCACAAAGGTAAAAGGAATTCTAGTTCCCCCTAAACAATATTCCCGCACATTGGAAATATTGCCAATCATCTCAAGTATGCCGGTCAGCACCTTGCACCAATCTGGTATGGGTTCTCACCAGATTTAATTATTTTCTAAAAAAATTAACACCACGAATTATGAACTTACCCAAATGCGACAAGCATAAAACTAAAAAAGACCTAGAAAACACGAAACATAGTGGTGACACAAAAATCAACGATTATCAATTGCATGACTGGAACCGGTCGAACCCAGAATCCAGATTCAAAACAACAAATAAAACTAAAACATATGGATTCTCAGAAACAAAAAAAAAACAATGAACCCCATCTACGATTCAAAGTTAACCCGTAATCGAGACAGATCTACGAACCTTTGCGCGACTTGGTACTTTGTGGGTTTGTGGGTCGGAGGTGGTTGTACATAAAGAGAGAGAAATTGCAATTCTACAGCAACTCCAACTCTTTTAAGTTTTTCAATTTCAATTATATTAGAATATTAGCTTAAATAGGAAATATTTATTATTTATTTTTATTAATATAAAAATTGGATATCCACGTGGCAATGGGGATTGCTGGCTTATCCAATAGTTAGATAACACGTGTATCAAGTGAAATTCCTGAATGCTTACTGGACCCGGTCCACGTAAGTGCGGTCAAACTTGGAGTCTAATTATAAAGGCTCAGAAATTCGCATCTTAAAAAAATGTTTAAAAAATCTAGAAATTGTATTGAAACTATATTTTTTAAAAACATTACGGTCGATATTTTTATTAAGATCATTGAATATGATATATTTAGATATTTTTTTAAAATCTACGATTTTTTTAAATAATTTTTTCTGTTTTGTTTTGAAAGTGATATACTCTTTTAAACAACAAAATCTTAATTAAATAAAGTATCACAAAATATTACAACTTCGACAGTTAGATGTATCAAGAAAATATAGATTAGATAATGTATCGACATTTTAGTAGCATTATTGAAAATTATTAATTAAATATAAAGTTTTGTCAACTTTTAATCAACACTATGATATCTTAATATATGTTAAGTGAAACCTTATAACAATTATTATAAATTCACGATTAACTTTACTGATATAACATTTTTCAATTTCTTAAATATTTTTTTTTAAGAAAATAATTATTCAGTCTTATCTTTATACATATTAGTATTTAATATTTTCATGCACGCAACAAAGTTCGTATATTTTTTTAAAAAAAAACTAAAAAAAAAGTAAAAAATAAATTCTAAAATTTAAAAAATATATAAAAATATAGTGTTTTTATAATTAAAGATTCACTAAAAAAGCAATAAAATGATTAATTTGCTTAATATTGTTGATTCATTGTGAATTGTTGGGTGCAATAATTGTTCCTACTGGATAAAGCGATCGAACCATGGTGTTTGGACTGTTGTGCGGTTTAAAATATTTAAGTTGCACTATTACCAACGGTTATAACTTTTGATAAATTAAATGACAATGGTCGATCCTATAATTGGTATCAGACTCAAGGTTATGGGTTCGATATCAAAATGTTTCTAAAATAATAATATACTAGTATTCCGCTGCACGCGTTGTGTGATCGTACAATTCGTTTTTTTAAAAAAGATAATAAATAATAAATTGTAAAATTAAAAAATAATAAAACAATAAATAATAAATTGTAAAATTAAAAAATAATAAAAATATAACGTTTTCCTAAACAAATATTTGAAAAAAATATATATCTCTCTCATAAAGTGAGTGTCATATTTGTAAATAAAATAATATCAAAGGCACAAAGTGAGCTTTTAATGGCTAGAAAAAAGAAAACTATATAAAATGACTATTTTGCCCAATAATTTTGGTTTTATTAAAAATTAAGTTAGGAAATAATGGTAATTTCAAATCAAACTTCACCAATTAATTAAAAGTTTGTTAATTAGAGGGTCTTTACTTTAATAATATAGTAAGATATAGTAATATTTTTACATTTTTAAAATTCAAATATATCATTATTTATATTTTTAAAAATTTAAAATTCAAATCTATCTTATTTATATTTTAAAAAAGTTTAAAATTCAAATCTATCTTATTTATATTTTAAAATTTTTGGATAGTTTATCGCTCCTAATAAAAATAAGAAAAATATAATTAATTTGATATAATAAAATTATCATTTTAAAATCAATATTTTAATAGCATATCGTTGCGGTAGTATTGTAGAGATGACAATTTTTCCCGCGGGTTCGGAACCGGTGGGGAAAACCCGAAATGGGGCAGGGTTGGAGGAGTATTTTTGGGTATGAGTTCGAGTTTGAAAATTTTTAAAAATCCCTGAAACATATTGGAGCGGGTATGGAGATGCTATCCCCGTCCCCGAACCCGCCCCGATAATAACCGAAAATAATAATAATAATAATAATAATAATAATAATATACAAATATTTTAATTATCAAATTTTATTAAATCTAAAATATTATTAAAATTAAAATTATTATTATTATTTAGTTTATATATATTTTTATACATTATATATAATACATCCGTTTATGATAGCGTAGTTTTATAATATAAAAATATTATTTGAATTTCATTCATGTTACGTACACATATAAAGTATTTATATTAGTCTAAATATATATATATATATATATATTATTTATTTTGATAAATTTAAAAACAATATATAATCTTAATAAATTTTTGATACATAATATTTTCTTTAAAATAATAATTTTTATTTATAGAAATATTTTGTATTTAAAATATTTTTATTAATTCTAAAAGTTAATATTATAATAAAAAATTTGACCCAAAATATTTTAGGTATTTTATTATAAAATTGAATAATATTTTTTATATTCTTATATAATAAAATTTACTGATTCATATATATATATATATATATATATATATATATATATTCGGGTATGTGTATGGGGATTTGGTCCCCGCGGGGATGGATATGGAAAATCCCGATAAGAATTAATAGAGATCGGGGCGAGTATGGGGATCGGATTTGAATTTAGGGACGGAAAAGACATCCCCGACCCGCCCCATTGTCATCCCAGCGGTACTAGTAGTTTCAACAATTTATATTTCGTATGATAGATTTTTTAGTTAAAAAGCTAAAAATATAATTCTAAATAATTACAGTGTCATTCCATTATATGTAGTTTTACACGAAAATAAAAACTCAAGTATATCTCAGTAGTAAAAGTAATGGAACCGATCGAAATATTGTCACAATTATGTTTGAATGGATGAATTTGATTGGCGAAAAAAAATAATTAAGAGATAAATTTCAATTAACACTCGTGATAGTTATATCTGAAATTTAATGATTGCATTATAAAGTGAATTAAAAATTCACTGAAAACAATTCGATAAATGAAATCTTATGAGAACAATAATTTCAATCATATCAATCCAGTGCGTTGGTGCGGAAGTATATATACATGAAAGGAATAAAGCCTTCGACTTTGTCTACAAGCACCAACTTTTTGTACCATAAATTCAATTCGATTCGATTCTTGCGTCTACAAACACCAACTTTTTGTACCATAAATTCGATTCGATTCTTGCGTTGATAAATCTTGAAGTTCAAAGCCAGAACAATCGAGGGCCTTCTTCCTTTTCAGCCCTCTTTCTTTCTTTAGGCTATACAGTCGTGATTCTCATTGGACGCGAGACGAAAAGAGTCGAGCCTGTTCGTTTAACTGTTTGACTCGACTCATTACATTTCCAGACTCTATCAATGGGGATAAAGAAATGAAAGGAATATTTGTACATGTAAAGTGCAAGGGATATATACACAAACGAATTTTGTTTTCTCCAACCCAATGGTAGCATAAGGACGATTAAATCGAGGACCTGTTCACCAAATAAGTCAACTACTGCTGCTTCCGGTACAAGTCTGCTAATGCCCGATAGAGTGTGGAAGCTGCAGGGGGCTGAGGCATGGAACCCAGAAGAATCTCAGATGCAGAGATGGATGGATTACCGTAAAACCTGGAATTTTCGCGTGTTCGTGTTGTCACAGCATTTCCTTCAAGCGAGCAACCAACAAATGCACCTGTAAAACAACAATATGTCCATTAAATCATCGATTGGTACGATACTTCTACGATCAGAACAACAGTTAGATTGTTTTGGCTGTCCATTCCAACTTTTATACCACAATTTATAGATTACAATAAAAGGCTAAAAGCACACGCATTAAGGCCTTGGCATACGCGTTTAGTTTCAATAAAATTTGGCCTTGACGCTACTTTAATTCGCCCAAGGATTTTGAATATAGAGATTGTGTGAATATCTAAGCTTGAGGGCCATAAGCCTTGGTGTGCCTTCCGCCTATAATATGCATTTCAAAGATAAAGCAGGGTGACATGGTGAATGCTTATACCTTTACTGCAACTGTATGTATAGCAAGCAGCACAGCCACCATCACCTGCTCGTATGTCAGCTTCAGCAGCCCTTCCAATAATACCAACAGCAGCGCTTAAACCTGCTCCAACAGACAGATGAACATTGCCACCAAACGTCTTCACTGCAGAATCTGTTCTCAACACTACTATATAATCTGTCACTTCCCCACCAGCCTGCGGAAAAAAAGCACATATATTGTTCGCAGTTGGGTATCAATACGTTAAATTTTTCAGTGATATATTTATAATGCATAAAAAAATATTCTTGACATGACAATATGGAAGGCATTTTGGTGACAACAGTTGGCTTTTATCAAATGATTACTTGCTTAATGTTTGATAGTTTGTATTCGACAAATACGTCAGTACCAACAATGACCCTCTGCATTATGCTTGTAAACACAAAATAATTCTTAATGCATCAAATAGATAAGAAACGACCAAAATCAGGTAAAAAGGGCTCCAGGCATTTCAGCCACATCCACACTAGAAATAACACGAGCAACAATGATACGAAACTAGAAAAAAACTTTAAACCTTTTCCACCAATACTAGTAAGGAATTATATCACCTGACCTTAGGTTAATGGTAAATATGTACCAGTACAACCGTTATCGACAAAGATGCATCGAAAGGTATCCAGGATATTGTATCAAAGAAGAGTAAAATCTGTAGACTTCAAAGCTGATTACCACAATAACAACCTTTCACAGCAAGTACACACACAAAATAGCATAAAAACAAAGAGATCGGGTCCAGTCATTAACTCACCTGTGCTCCCCAACCAATGCCAAAGGATGTAATGGCAGAGGGCGGAGACCAAGATCCATCTTTTCTACGAGCAATCACTAACCCTGTCCCAACATTGTAAGTAACCATCAAGCCAACCTTGGCAACAGTTATGATGGCAAGACCCTTGGCTCGCTTTAGGATTGCACCAGGTATAGACTTTTCAGATGTCACAGATCCAACCTACAACAAATACAATACTGTCAATATGTGATAGCACAGCAGTTTAAATCAATATGTATTGAAATTAGTAACTATGAGAGTAAAAAACGAGGTGACTCGCTGTGCATGTATCTGGCTGTATGCAAAATAAATCATACCTTAGTATAACCTTGAATAGTGTTTGCTGCCTTGTATATTTCGTGTTCCATAGATTGGCCCCACGGAAAATTAAGCCAAGAACGTAGCGTACTCAGGTCCGTCAAATCATGGGTCGGAAACTGTGACGCACGACTTACTTGGTTGATCAGGCATGATTGGACAGACTCAAGCCGCACACAGCACACATCACAAACTCGTTGAGGGTTCCCAAGTCTGAATTTTTCAGGCAACAAGCTCCGTCCCTGGGAGCAACCATGGCAGAAAATGCCGCCACAAAATCTACAGTGGTGCCTAGAACACATGATTGGATGAAAGCGCATGCTGCACAGCATGCAAGCAGAAGCAGCGCTATCAGGCAACCACTTTGGTGGCTCGGCTTCCAGAATTTCCTTCGTTTTACCAAGGTTGGCATCTGTAAGAGTTTGAGCCATCTCTTGCCAAGCTTGCTCTAGAAGTTGGTTAGACATCCAAGTAATGCTACATCCATAAATATCACCTGAAGTCAGTGACCAGATTTTACCTCTGACTGTTAGCAACATGTCGAGAACAACATCCCACATGGTCATCTCTTTATCTTCCCCAATACACTCATTCCAACCCATGTCACTCTCAGGCAAATATCCACCATTCAAATAGAGGCTTCTATTCCATTCTTCTCTTTCAATTTCTGGTAAAGGTGGAACAGATACAGGTATCCAAACCCCAGTTTCTTCATTAAGTGGTGTGTCGTAATAAAAATATTTACTTGGTTTTTTATCAACGGCAGCATCATATTTTCTCTGTCTAACATCCATTCCACTTACTTCACTTGTACCATCTCTATCAAAAGTCCTGTCGCCGTGAACCAGTTGACTGGCCGATTCAGAACCTTCACAAACCTGAATCAAGAACACTACATCAAAATCATTTTCCATCATGAAAAACCATCACGATTCACGCGTAATAGAATATGAAGCTCAGTAGCAATGGGCTACGCTTTTTATAAATGCATGCAACTTACACTTCATTTTGCGTATTTCATAATCTGGTAGGTATGCAACAGGTATCGGGTGAACGAGTAAATGAACGCATTACAGTATTTCTCAATCTGGTAGGGGATGCAATGGTATGAGACATAGGGTTTAAATACACAAAACAAGGTCCAAATAACCTAGACCCTCGATCACAAAGACTTGACAGTTAGAACCAGGATATCTTAATTGAAAAATCAATCTTCATTATCTCATGGTGGGAAAATAAAAAACACATTTCGTAAAAATTCCTAGCTTTGTACTAGTATCTCCTAGTCTCCTGTTATCTGAAATG